>NC_134353.1:280453209-283373451 GCF_048569485.1 Anomaloglossus baeobatrachus | reverse complement strand
GAGCCCTCTCTTGCCCGCAGACGCTGGCCCTGAGGAATTGGTGCCCTGGAGGTGGCGGTGTTCCTCCTTAATGGTTGGACTTTTGCCTTCAGTCGGGACTTGGTTGTTGGGGGATCGACGTCCCCTTCACTGACGGATTCGGCAAATTATGGCGACTCCTAGCCTTGCCGGGGTCCGAGAGGCCCCTGCCCTGGTGCTGACTGTCCTTCGTATACTGCTCCAGACCGCCGGGCCACTACCCGTCCGCGGTCCTTCCAGCAACCTCCGAGCAGTCCCCCTCCAGACGATCACCGCTGTTGCTGACCTTGCTGACACTGTCCTGCACTTAGCTGGACTAACTTCAGGTCTTTTCACGCTCACTTTTACTCCTTTCTTCTTTGCTCCACTACCACTTCACTTTCACTTAGCTCCTCTACCACTTCCTTCTACTTTGAACTTCCACTTCTATCTGCCTGGTTCTTCCTGCCCCAAGGGCTGTGTACTCCTCGGTGGGCGGGGCCAACTGCCTGGCCCACCCCCTGGTGTGAACATCAGCCCCTGGAGGAAGGCAACAAGGATTTTGGTAGCTTTGGTGTTCCTAACTGGGATGTAGGGTGTGGTGGTGCAATGACCTGTGACCCCTGGCTTGCCCAGGGCGTCACAGACGCCCTATTATGTGGCTCCAGTCCAACCTTTCAGCACTGATTGCCGTCCTCCTTTGATGATTGATGTGGATGACGTCTTTGGTGCACTCCGCTCTTTCCTATTGAAAACATAGGTGTGCCTGTGCGAACCGGCAATTGACGTTAGCCACATTGGCAGGCAAAATCGTGCTCCTGCGTAGAGACCTCGCCAGTTCCCACAGCCCCTATGTTTTCGGCTCTGCCCACAATAGGGCACTGGTTGGCAATGTCTCTGCGCAGGTGCAAGATTATGGCCGGCTACATGGATGGCGCCAGAAGCATCAGCCTTGTCAATCATCAAGGGAGAACGGCGATCAATTTTAAAAAGACAGGCAGGAGCCATGAAATAGGATTGGACCAGACCCAAAAGTTTGCATGCAAAGTAGTAGATATTATAAAGGCATTTGTGGGGTCTAAAGGGGGAGCCAGTATAGTAGGATAAAGTCTGGCTCAAAAAACATCAATACTGTAGAAAAAACATCAATACTGTAGAAAAAACATCAATACTGTAGAAAATAACTCGGGCACACTTATGTGTTGAAAGGAGAAAAATGGAAACCATAGATTTCTTTAATCTGCTTGTTTTATTGGTGCAAAGGTCAAATATAACATTTCGGCCCTAACCTTGGGCCTTCGTCAGAGAAAAAAAGATCTATGTAATAGTAGAGAAGAAAACTGAAAGGTGAATCAATGTTCACTTGTGCATAAATACTGGGATAAATGGTTTACACCTTTACTATTTTCCACAGTGATATATTATCATTGTCAGGAGTAGTCACAAGTACTGTTATATGAACGTCCAGACCCATACAAGGATGATCTACCTAAGTATATAGATTATACTTTAATTGAAGTTGGACAGTTATCCCTGGAATCTGGAGTAGGAATATGTCTGGTAAGTCACTAAGGCTGAGCCTCTACCGGAGCAAGGTGGTGTCCATACAAACAAAATATCCAAAAATAGGAATCATATGATACGTGTTTTATATATAATCCATTGTAAGACACCACTTCCTTAGTATGCAGACTAGAAAGGGGAATGGGGCTGGAACGAAGCCTTACATGTAACTTAGGTTAGGTACCTGTCCTTATGAGTAGTGATAGTTCCCATATAGGGATCTTGCAGGAATAGGAGCAGTGATGGTTGCCGTGGGAAACGTTAGATTTGACCTTTGCACCAATAAAACAAGCAGATTAAAGAAATCTACGGTTTCCATTTTTCTCTTTACAACACATATGTGTGCCCGAGTTATTTTCTACAGTAAAGGGGGAGGCAGGGCACAAGATGCACCTTTATAGGATGCAGCATAAGCGCTGTCTAAGGTGCTAGTTTTGATTTAGAATGCCAAAATCTGTGACTGGTTCCCTTTCAGCAATTGATCCCATATGGACCCACCCCCTTAAAATTATCAGTTAGTTATGGATTTTTTGGCCAGCTCAGGAACCCAATTTGATGTTACAGGCCTCACTGCAATTAACTTTTTCAAATTCTTTTTCAGTGAAGAAATAATAAATCATATGGAGGCCAGACACATTGGTATGACCATGGATTTTTCACCTAAAATCCCATGTCATCATATGCCAGATGGACCCCTGTAAATGTAGTAGAAATTATGACATTGTGGCATTGTGCTTTATATTGGTGTAGTGAAAAAAGCAGACCGGGCTTAGTCAGGCAAAAGTCCGGAATCATACAATGTGACTGCAGACTGCTGAATCGTGACAGCTTCGATGCACACTCTGACACAATGATTCCCAGTGTTGTGGCTGCATATCTAATTTGCATACTTGTGGACAGGTGCTGATTGGATGTCTTCAACTCCTCGCAATAAAAAAAATTATGAGAAGCTAGAGGAAAATGGCTGTCACGTGACCACAATTTTGTAAATCATGCACATGTCGAGGGCGGAGGGGTTGGGAACGCCGGTCGCCTGGAACCGCTGGCACTCGGGTCCGGTGCTTCTGCTCCTCGGTGGCTCGAGCACGGGGCCGGACCCGGGGGCTCGAGCAGCGCCTCCTCACCCACAAGTGAAAAAGGGGAGGTTTGTGGTGGGATGTTTGGAGATGTCGGTCGAGATGCCACCCACGAGTTGTGGTGATGGTGGGCACCACCGCTGCTGGTGACGGGGAATCCCGGGAGCAATGGCGGAGAGCAGCTAAGGTGTTGACCCCTCCGTGGGTAGGGGCTGTTGGTCCCAGGGCCCCATTTGGGGAGTAGGGAGGAGGTATAGGTGCAGGTGCCAATGCGGGGAGGTAGCGTGGGCGCAACGTTGCGGTGCAGCGTGGTGCTGGATGGCACTGTTGTACTCACTCAGACACAGAAGGACAGAGTCTCTGGTAAACCAAACGGCTGGATGGACCGGGCCCACAGCCGGCTGCGGTGTTCTCACTCTCCCCGGACGGGTTGATGGTGGCTGTCGTTTTCTTGCACCTGTGTAAGTGTGTTTGACTCCTATGGCTTCCCACGGGTAGTCCGCTCCCCGGCGTGTATGTGTCGGGAGAGCCCGTTTGCCCGCAGGCGCTGGCCCCTGGATCTCTGGCCCTTGGCAGTGGCACTTATCCGGACGGGTTGGGCTGTTGAGTTCTGATGGGACTTAGGTGGGAATGAACCCCTGAGGTCCAGACCGCAATCAGAGAATTTGACCTTTTCGGCGGCTCCTAGCCTAGTCGGGGTCTGAGTACCCTGCCTTGGTGCTTGGCTTCAATCTGCTCACTGCCCGACCCTGGTCCTACGGTTTTGCTGACCTACACCACCTCCTGCAGACGGCCACCACCGTCTGCCGACCTTGCTGATCGTGCCTGGGCTCCAACCCAGACACCGACAGTCTTCACTCCTCTCACTTTCACTGTCTAACCCAATCTGCTGTCTTTTCCCGCCTCCAGGCCTGTGAACACCTCGGTGGGTGGGGTCAACCGCCTGGCTCCACCCCACCTGGTGTGGACATCAAGCCTTGATGGTGGCAACAAGGATTTTTGGTTGACTGGTGTCACCCACCCAGGGGAAGGGGTGTGTGTGTTGTTAGTGTACTGTGACCCCTGGGGATCCAGGGCGTCACACACAGGTGGTAACGGGATTGCTAGTGATGGGTGGACCTGGCATGGTTTCAAGGGTGCCGGACCTGGGATTCCAAGTGTATGATCCAGATTTAACACTCAAGAAATTAAAACAATAAAGGAAAAATAAAGAAAATAAGAATGAAGCGAGCGCTTCATACTTGCCGAGGCTCCGTTGTGGCCGTAAACTGCTCCTGCGTGGCTGTTACTGCTCCTGCGGCCTCCATGGGCTGCTCATCATTGCTCATCCATATCCACTTTCCCTACCCTCCGGCCATCCGGGCATCTGTAACAGGTTGCAGTCAGACGTGCCCTCAGCCTGTGTGACAGCGTCTGACTGCAACCACTCAGAGGCGCTGTCTGTGGGTCAAAATCATGATTCATGAACCAGGAAGCTCAGGATGAGCAGAGGAGGAAACATTGTGGGCACAGCTCATTCTGAGCCTCCTGCTTCATGAATCATGAACTAGGAGGGTTCAGGAGGAGCAGAGGAGGAAACATCGTGGGCGCAGCTCATCCTGAGCTCCTGCTTCATGAACCAGGAGGGCTCACGATGAGCAGAGGAGGAAACATCACGGGCGCGGCTCATCCTGAGCCTCCTGCTTCATGAATCATGAACCAGGAGGCTCAGGATGAGCAGAGCAGGAAACATTGCGGGCGCAGAGATCTACTCATCTCTTTCCCACCCATCTTACCCCCAGATCCCCGTTTCTGTGTTATAAACAACTCCTTGCCCATGTGGACTTAGAAAAGGAATATTTATTCTAAACCAGGCTGCATTTTGAACATGCCTCTATTACGTGACAAATTATGTCATACCTGCAAGAAGCCCATACATCCTAGCATCTACCTTTATTTTTAGTGCACGATATAGACACACGCAGCTCCGGAAGTGAATGTGTGGCCTGGAAGCAGTGGCACGCCATGACATGGCGCTTCAGGGAGTACACTGCTTGCACTGCTATCCGTCCATCCCTTCCACCAATTTTTAATTGCGATATTCTGGTCCCATAGACTTATATGGGTACCAGATTCCTGACTGGAACCGGATTTAAAAAAAAAAAAAATAGCAGGAACCCGCCGATCCCTGTTATCTGCAAGTCCACCCATCTCTAGTGATTGCTCGCTCACACCATGAATCATGAAAGTGATGTATTTGAAAGGTTGTAACAGTGCTCATTGTACCACTTATATATTTGGTCAGTGCAATGGATAACACATTCACCCAATTTGTTCCAAGGTAGGCCAACCCATTCCTAACATAGGACATATTAGTACATAGTACTAGTAGTATTTTATTTTTCATACGGACTGATGATCTGTGTGAAAGAGACTTCAGCATGCACTTGCCTAGTATGCACCAGGTTAGGACAAGTCACTACCAGGTGGCTGTTGAGCTCATTCATAAGCACACAATTTGTAGATATATGACTGACAGTCCTCAGGTGACCACTACTGCCAACATGTTTACACACGTGGTCAAAATTGTTGGTAACCCTTGTTTAATGAAAGAACAACCCACAATGGTCACAGAAATAACTTGAATCTGACAAAAGTAATAATTAATTAAAAATCTATAAAAATTAACAAATGAAAGTCAGACTTTGCTTTTCAACCATGCTTCCACAGAATTTTTTAAAAAATATTCCAGGACAGAAATGATGGTACCCTTCACTTAATACAGTGAAACTTTGGATAAGAGTAACTTGGTTTGAGAGCGTTTTGCAAAACAAGCATAGCTTTTTAAAAATGTGTAACTTGGTTTAAGAGCAATGATTTGCAATAAGAACAAATATTCACCGTGCACACTTCCGGATCCGTCCTTTCACAGCCCTCTGACCTGTCCTGGATGTAACTTTCTGTACTTATGTACTGTATGCAATATACCATTTTACTGTACAGTATTTACTATATAGCATGTCTATCAATTTGCATTTGTGGATAAAGTATTGTAGTTTCTTATTAATAACCAGTAAGGCACATTGCTTGTACTGTACCTCTCACACACCAACAATTATTATAAACTAACATGCAGTTTAATTTTTGTATGTTTTTTACTATACTGTACAGTATTTTGTATTAGTGTACTGTAATAATTTATATGAATACAGTACATTTTTTTGTATTCTGTAATAAGTTTGTATAAATACAGTGAATATTGTTTGGTTGTGGAACAAATTGTCTGTGTTTCAATTATTTCGTATGGGAAAATTAACTTTGATAGAAGAGTACTTATTACATATACTTGGTTTAAGAGCACACTCCCGGAACGAATAATTCTCATAATCCAAGGTTCCACTGTATTTTGTTGCACAACTTTATGAGGCAATCACTGCAATCAAACTATTCCTGTAACTGTCAATGAGACTTCTGCATCTCTTGACAGGTATGTTGGCCCACTCCTCAAGAGCAAACTGCTCCAGTTGTCTCATGTTTGAAGGTTGCCTTTTCTAGATGTCGCAGGCGGGGGTGCAGACCACGTCAGGGGGGAGCTACTCGAGGCGCTCGTGGCTGGGGCTTGAGTGGAAGCCGGATCTGGGGCTCGTGCAGCAGCCTGTCACCCACAACTGTAATTAGGGGTTATTTAAAGGGGAGAGTTTGTCAGTGACGCCACCCGTGGGTTGCGGTGATAGTTGGTGACACCGCTGCTGCCTTGGTATGGGGTTCCCGGGGCTGATGGAGCGGGGCATCAGGATGGTATCCCCACCAAGGGTAGGGGAGGTGTTGTCCTGGGGCCCAGGGTATTGTGAGAGGTTGCAGGGATCAGTCTTTAGGAGGCAGGAAATAGGGAACTTACAGTTGGTAGTCGTGGTGCTGGATGAGCTGGTGCTGATGTGGAGGGTCAGTAAACACACAGAGTCCGTATTGAAAACCAAGGCCGGTTGCCGGTTGCCTCTGGAGGGGTGTGCTCGGGTCCCGCACACCGGTGACAGGACAGGGGCCCTTCCTCCTGCACTTTTGTGTTGTTTCTTTGTGTGGTGACTAGAGATGAGCCACCCCCTAGAGTTCTAGTTCGGTTCGTCGACCGGAGGCTCTGTTCGGCGAGCGTTCGGCGAACATTCGACGAACCCCTTCGAACTCTATTGAAAACAATGGCAGGCAAACACAAACACATAAAAACACATTATACATGGACACATACAGTTAATAAACATTTCCATAACACTTACAGGTCCCCGCGATGCGCCCTGCACTCTGTCTCCCGCCGGTTTTCCTTCCGATAATCGCTGCATCCTCCAGGTAACCAGCACTGATGATAGGACCTTCCGTGATGTCAAAATAGCATGTGACCAGTCATGTGTGTATTATCTCATTGGCTACAGACTGGTCACATGGCTAGACGTCATGCTAGGTCCTGTCAGTGCATCTCTCCGGTACGCGGTGCTCATTTGTGCATCTCCGTGTACCGGCGAGATGCTCTGGCACAAGGTCGGCTTCCCCGTTCCGGCATGTGGGCGCTCTTTACAGAGTCAGCCCACATGCAGGGACTGGCTGCCACAGCCGGTAAATAGCGGACCGGGAACGGGAATCATGTGATCGGAGATTGCCGTTGCTATAGTAACGATGGCAGTGGTGACCTCACAGCTTACAACCCACAGCCTCTGCTCACTCACTGAGTGATTAAACTGCACGGGAGCAGCAGTGTTCTTCCTCCCATGCAGTGCTGTCTGATGTAGCAGAGCTGCATGGGTTGATGGAGAAAGAAGACAGAAGACCAGGATCGTGGAGGGATGAGAGGGAGTAATAAACATGGAGTCTCTAAGTGTGTCTGTGTATTTATTTCTATTAAAGTATTTTTCTCTGTGTGGTGTCTATTTTTTAACCCTTTATTGGAGATTCTTAATGCCCGGGTCAAACTTGCCTGACATTAAGAATCTCTGGCTTAATACTAGCTAGTAAAACAAAGCTAGTATTAACCCATTATTACCCAGCAAGCCACCCGGTTTCAGGGCTGCTGGAAGAGTTGGATACAGCGCCAGATGTTGGCGCTTCTATGAAAGCGCCATTTTCTGGGGCGGCTGCGGACTGCAATTCGCAGCAGAGGGGCCCAGAAAGCTCGGGCCAACCTGTGCTGAGGATTCCAATCCCCAGCTGCCTAGTTGTACCTGGTTGGATACAAAAATGGTGAGAAGCCCATGTTGATTTTTTTTTTTAATTATTTCATGAAATTCATGAAATAATTAAAAAAAGGGCTTCCCTATTTTTTTAGTTCCCAGCCGGGTACAAATAGGCAGCTGGGGGTTAGGGACAGCCGTACCTGCCTGCTGTACCTGGCTAGCATCCAAAAATATGGTGAAGCCCACGTCATTTTTTTGGGTGGCAAAAAACTCCTGCATACAGTCCTGGATGGAGTATGCTAAGCCTTGTAGCTCTGCAGCCGCTGTCTACTTTCCTGCATATACTAGTGAATGGAGCATGCTGAGCCTTGTAGTTCTGCAGCTGCTATCTACTCTCCTCCATATAGACAGACAGCAGACAGCAGCTGCAGAACTACAAGGCTCAGCATGCTCCATCCAGGACTGTATGCAGGAGTTTTTTGCCCCTTCCCCCCCAAAAAATTACGTGGGCTTCAAAATGTTTTTGTATGCTAGCCAGGTACAGCAGGAAGCTACGGGCTGCCTCTAACCCCCAGCTGCCTATTTCTACTCGGCTGGGAACCAAAAATATAGGGAAGTACTTTTTTTTTAATTATTTCATGAATTTCATGAATTAAAAAAAAAATGACGTGGGCTTCGCCCAATTTTTGTGTCCAGCCAGGTACAACTAGGTAGCTGGGGATTGGAATCCACAGCGCAGGGTGCCCAAGCTTTCTGGGCATCCCTGCTGTGAATTGCAGTCTGCAGCCGCCCCAGAAAATGAAAGCGCCATCTTCTGTCGCTGTATCCAACTCTTCCAGCTGCCCTGGTGACGGGTGGCTCACTGGGTAATAATGGGGTTAGGGCTAGCTGTATATTATCAACTGGCCTTAAGCCCGAAATTCATGGTGTCACGCCAATATTAGACATGGCCACCATGAATTTCTAGTACAGATAAAAAAAACATAACACACAGAAAAATATTTTTTATTAGAAATAAAACACAACACAATTAGTGACTCCATCTTTATTGAAATAAAGAACCCCCCTCCACAGTAATCCTGGGTCAAGGGTCCCGCGCTGTCCAATCCGGATCCAATATCATCTGATCGGTTTGCTGGAAGGCAAAGCGATCAGATGATGTGTCAGGTTCAAGGGCCTGAATCACATAACACAGCAGCTTTTGTATAAACTGCTTTTATACAATCAGCTGATGCATCAGTGCAAAAAACCCCCAAAAAACTACACACTTTTGTGCAGACTCCTATCCGACAGCAGCTGATAGTTTAGCCGGCCAGGCAGTAAAAAGCCGTACTCCCCGCTCGACTTTTAATGTCAGCTGATTCCGTCTAGCGATCGCATCAGCTGATAATCGCCAGGTCTGAGAGAGAGAAAAGAGAGAGAAAAGAGAGAGAAAATAGAAAAGAGAGAGAAAAGAGAGAGAAAAGAGAAGAGAGAGGGAGAGAGAGAGAGAAGAGAGAGTGAGAAGAGGAGAGAAGAGAGAGAAGAGAGAGGGAGAGAGAGAGTAGAGAGAGGAGAGAGAGAGGGGAGGGAAGAGAGAGAGAGAAAAAGAGAGAAAGAGAGAAAGAGAGAGAGAACAAGAGAGAGATAGAGAGAGAGGAGAGAGCAATGCAGCCTCATTCCGTGAACTGCTCTGATTTTAGAGGTGTGACCCGGCTCCTCCCAACAGTGCATAATTAAATTAAATTATAAATAAATAATAATTATTATTTCAAATAAATTAAATTCTTTACCAGGGCGGCCGGGACTTGAACTTGTGAACTAATGGTTCTTAGGCAGTAGCTCTAACCATTGAGCCACAGCCTCTAATGGGAAGCATACTAAGATTTGGTTATCTTGACGTCTGCATTGCAGAGTGACGTCTGCATTGCAGAGTGACGTCTGCATTGCAGAGTGACGTCTGCATTGCAGAGTGACGTCTCCAGTGACAGTGCGGCTCACTTCAGGTGCTGCGTAGAGAGGACACGGATTGCTCGTGTTCAACGGTGCTTCCTGTCATCTTCATCTAGCAAAGCTGACAGTGTCGTGTGGATTACTTCGGACCTGGATTGTTGTTTGGGGTTTAATAAAGAGGTAAATGAGGGGGGGGTTTGTCTCTTATTTCAAATAAAGGATTTTTCGTTGTACATGTTTCTTTACTTTCACTTACAGGTTAATCATGGAAGGTGTCTCGAGGAGACGCTTGTCATGATTAACTCCATTATTACCTTGCCACTGCACCAGGGCAATTCGGGATGAGCTGGGTAGAGTCCCGGGACTGCCACATCTAATGGATGCGGCAATTTCGGGCGGCTGCCTGCTGATATTGTTAGGGTGGTGGGCTCCCCATAACGTGGCGCTCCCCATCCTGACAATACCAGCCTTCAGCCGTGAGCTTTATCCTGGCTGCTATCAAAATTGGGGGGACCGCATTTTTTTTTTTTATTATTATTTATTTATTTTACTGCACGATATAGACCCGCCCACCAACGGCTGTGATTGGTTGCAGTGAGACAGCTGTCACTCATCGTGGGGGCGTGTCTGACTGCAACCAATCATGGGCACCGGTAGGCGGGGAAGGCACGGAATACGTGATTGAATAATGAAGCGCCAGCCATTTTCAAAAGAGGAAAAGCTGCCGGAGATTTGTGACAGCCGTGCATTGAGGCGCCCGTGATCAGTGAGTAGGCAAGAGAGAGGGATTGTGCTGGGGACGCAGGACACATGCAGATACGCAATGTGCACACATACTTACTGTGAAAAGCCATCCTTGTGGTGATCGAACCGTTCTCGAACGTAGCTCAAACTGCCGAACTTTAAGCAAATCGTTCGAGTTCGTCGAACGAATCGAACACCTCCCAAAATCACTCGAACATGAAATTGGCGAACCGTTCGACTTGAACATCGGTCATCTCTAGTGATGACTAGTCCGCATGAAACGGGGAAAGTCCACTCCCTGTGTCTTTGCTGTGGGAGCTGTGGCCCGCGAGAACTAACCCTTGGGATATCTGTAGGCATATGCAGATGCCCTATCCCCCGCGTTGGGTTGCCGTCTCGCTCTATCCGGGCTGCTAATGGGACAAGATCTGGAATCTTTTCCCCGGCTGGTGAATTAGGAAGGTGCATAAAGCTGTCCTTGCTCTGGGGTCCAGGTACCCCGACTGTGCACGGCCTCTGGATCGGATTCCTGCTGTCGGCACCGGCGGGCTACAATCCTGCCCCGGTCTACTTAAGTTCTCCCGCGACCGGATCTCCGCCACCTGTGGCCCTGCTCTGCCGTCTGCTACTTAGTCAGCTCAAGTAGTCCGCGAGCTCCAACCCCCGACCACCACTACACTCCTCTCATTTCCTCTCTCCAGACTTGACTGCTTCTCATCTCACTCAGACTGACTCGTTCCCTCCCCTGACACCTCAGGACCCCTAGGTGGGCGTCACCATCTACCTGGCCCCGCCCACTGGTGTGTCCCTATATTCCCAGGGGGTGACTAAGCTTTAGTGGCTGGTGTTTGTACCTGTGTGTGGGATGTGGTGTTAATTCCCAAGGAGGAGGCGATTCCTGTACTCTTGGTGTTGGGTACAGTCATCTGTGACTACCTGGTTTTGCCAGGGCATCACACTCCCCCTTGATAAAACACAGCCCGTCCGCGGGCTGTCCGGCACCGGTGTTTATTTTTTTTCTGTATCTGAAAAAGGTAAAACATAAATAACATTTCAACAGTAAATTTCTTTGAACATTTCATCTCTGTGCAGGGAGGCACTTTTCTTAAACGTTGCGGAGTCCCACACCCTGCAACCCACCACCTTAAAAGATCCTGGACGCACCCAGAAATAGCGGATCCGAGCGCCTAGATTAGCTCCACCCTGACGTGGTCTGCGCTCCTGCCTGTGACAAACCTTGGTGTCATGAACAATTTCAGAGTTTCACGGGTTAACAGTCCAGGAAAGGCGCACTTCACCCAGGTTTGTGGATGGGGTAAGTATCCTGTTCGTGACGCCAAGGTTTGTCGCGGGCGGGGGCGCAGACCACGTCAGGGGGGAGCTACTGCTCGGATCCGGGATCGTGGCTGTGGCTTGAGTGGCAGCTGGATCTGGGGCTCGTGCAGCAGACCGTCGCCCACAACTGTAATAAGGGGTTATTTACAGGGGAGAGTTTGTCAGTGACGCCACCCGTGGGTTGCGGTGATAGTTGGTGACACCACCGCTGTCTTGGTATGGGGTGCCCGGGGCTGATGGAGCAGGGCATCAGGATGGTATCCCCTCCACCGGGCTACAACACTGCCCCGGTCCACTTAAGGTCTCCCGCGACCGGATCTCCGTCGCCTGTGGCCCTGCTCTGCCGTTTGCCACCTCTACACTCCTCTCATTTCCTCTCTCCAGACTTGACTGCTTCTCTGTCTCACTCAGACTGACTTGTTCCCTCCCCTGACATCTCAGGACCCCTAGATGGGCGTCACCATCTGCCTGGCCCCACCCATTTTTTCTAATACATTAGGCGATTTAGTAGCGAATGACAATTTGGTATATATGTGCTATGTTCTCCTCCTCTTGTTACTTTGGCACGTTATTGTAATATTGATGTATGGCCGGTTGGAGGATGGTGACATATTTTATGCCCCCATCCTCCTGATTGTGATCCTTTAGTATCCATGTATTTTGAAGATGTTTTTGTGCTTTTTCTACATTGATATATTTATTGCAGTTGTCCTGAAAAAATGATTTCTCCCACTTTCCCTCCCCTTGTTTCATCTACTGGGATGGATGAGTCATATTAGAAAATATGCATATTAATATGTGATGAGGGTATATGTCATGAATATGATGGGGTTTTTATAGTCCTATAGGCTAAGTTCACACTTCAGTTGTTTTAAATCCGTCAGGTCCGTCAGCAACGGATCAGTCATTTTCAAGATGTCAACTGATGCAATGGATGTGTTTTTTTACAGGATTCCTTTCACAGGAATCCTGTGAAAAAACTGATCTGTTGCGTCCGTTACATCCGTTATGCGTCCGTTTTTTGACGGATCAGTCTTGATCCGTTTGTGTTTGGGACAGCCCAGGGGGTGTGCCAAACATGCTGGGCATGCTCAGTAGAGCATGACGGAATCCTGCGCTGGATTCCGTCGTAAGACGAATTACGACGGAATCCAGCACCATAGACATACATTACAAGCTTGACGGATGGCAACGGATTCCTGCGGGGGTTTGTTTATTTTGACGGCCCGAAAAACGTTACATTCTGCGTTGCTACCCACTCGGCGGTCAGTCAAAAACGACAGACCGCGATGCAGCGGATGCAACGCAGGGTCATCAGTCGCAATCCGTCACTAATAGAAGTCTATGGGGAAATACTGGATTCCTGCAAAATATTTTGCAGGATACCGTAATTCCCCAAGGCGACGGATTGTGACTGATGCAAAACAACTGAAGTGTGAACGTAGCCCATGTATGTTCTATATGTTTATATAATTCTGATGAGTCCAGGGAGCATGCGCTATCCTAGCAGTGATGTGGCTCCGATAATATGGTGCCTATTGTGAGGTCTGGATGTCCCTGAATACGTCACTGGGCTTGCACTGCCTGGATAAAGCGGGCTTTACACGCTGCGACATCGCTAATGCGGAGTCGTTGGGGTCACGGAATTCGTGACGCACATCCGGCCGCATTAGCGATGCCGTTGCGTGTGACACCGATAAGCGATTTTGCATCGTTGCAAAAACGTGCAAAATCGCTAATCGGCGACACGGGGGTCCATTCTCAAATCTCGTTACTGCAGCAGTAACGAGGTTGTTCCTCGTTCCTGCGGCAGCACACATCGCTGCGTGTGACGCCGCAGGAACGAGGAAGCTCTCCTTATCTGCCTCCCGGCCGCTATGCGGAAGGAAGGAGGTGGGCGGGATGTTACGTCCCGCTCGGCTCCGCCCCTCCGCTGTTATTGGGCGGCGGTTCAGTGACGTCGCTGTGACGCCGCACGGACCGCCCCCTTAGAAAGGAGGCGGTTCGTCCGTCACAGCGACGTCGCCGGACAGGTATGTATGTGTGACGGGTGTGACGGCTGTTGTGCGACACGGGCAGCGATTTGCCCGTGTCGCGCAACAGATGGGGGCGGGTACCCACACTAGCGATATCGGGACCGATATCGCAGTGTGTAAAGTAGCCTTTAGTCTGTAAACTATTAGGAAGCCTGAACAATGAGCTCGGGGCAAGCCTGTGACATCACCAATGCCTGCAGGAACATACAGTAATTGGATTGGCTTCTGAAAGTCATGTGACATACCTGCAATGAATCCTGGGTGTTGGATCTCCATGACAACGATGCCTCTGAAGAATGGTGCTGCGTTCTACATACATATGCATGCACGAACATTCAGCAATCGAATTGGCTCCTGAAAGTCATGTGGTATACCTGCAATGATTTCTGGGTGTTGAATCTCTATGACAATGATGCCTCTGAGGAATGGCGCCGTGTTTTGTATACACGTGCTGCATTCCTATGCCATCTGTCTACTCTGTAAGTGTATCTGGAGTATATTATTATGTATGTAATATCTGATGATGCTTGATGATTCTGGATCGCTATGTATTGTTGTTGTTTATATGTGGGATTGGCAATTATGCAGATGAGGATGTGGGATCGTACTTAACTGGTTGACATGTAATTGACACCTGTATAAATAATGGACAGCTGATGCTTTATGCTATGCTTGACAAAGACATTCTATGTCGAAACGTTGCACTGGTTTTTGCACTCTGATGGAATAAAAAGAAGGAAGATTTTTCACTCAAGTGGACACTGTCATTCTTGTTTTTTGCTTTGACTGCTTCTGTCTCACTCAGACTGACTTGTTCCCTCCCCTGACATCTCAGGACCCCTAGATGGGCGTCACCATCTGCCTGGCCCCACCCACTGGTGTGTCCCTATTGTCCCGGGGGGGGGTGACTAGGCTTTAGTGGCTGGTGTTTGTACCTGTGTGTGGGATGTGGTGTTAATTCTCAAGGAGGAAGCGATTCCTGTACTCTTGGTGGCGGTACAGTCATCTGTGACTACCTAGTTTTGCCAGGGCGTCACACAGACGCCATGTTTCAGCTCTTTCCAAAGATGCTCAATAGGATTTACGTGAGGGCTCATAGAAGGCCACTTCAGAATAGTCCAATGTTTTCCTCTTAGCCATTCTTGGGTGACTTTAGATGTGTGTTTTGGGTCATTATCCTGTTGCACGAATCATGATCTGTGACTGACACCAAGCTTTCTGACACTGGGCAGCACATTTCTATCTAGAATCCCTTGATGGTCTTGAGATTTCATTGTACCCTGCACATATTCAAGACACCCTGTGCCAGATGCAGCAAAGCAGCCACAGAACATCACTGAGCCTCTTCCATGTTTCACAGTAGGGACAGTGTTCTTTTCTTTATATGCTTAATTTTTCCATCTGTGAACTTAGAGCTGATGTGCTTTGCCAAAAAGTTCCATTTTTGTCTCATTTGTCCATAGGACATTCTCCCAGAAGCTTTGTGGCCTTTCAACATGTAGTTTGGCAAATTTCAGTCTGGCTTTTATGGGTTTTTTTTCAACAATGGTGTCCTCCTTGGTCGTCTTCCATGAAGTCCACTTTTGCTCAAACAGCGATGGATGGTGTGATCTGACACTGATGTTCCTTGAGCTTGAAGTTTAATCTCTTTAGAAGTTTTTCTGGGCTCTTTTGTTATCATTCATATTATCCGTCTCTTTGATTTGTCATCAATTTTCCGCCTGTGGCCACGTCCAGGGACGTTGGCTACAGTCCTATGGATCTTAAATTTCTGAATATTATGTGCAACATTAGTCACAGGAACATCAAGCTGCTTGGAGATGGTCTTTTAACCTTTACCTTTAACATGCTTGTCTATAATTTTCTTTCTAATCTCCTGAGACAACTCTTTCCTTCGCTTCCTCTGCTCCATGTTGAGTGTGGTAAACACCATGTCATCAAACAGCACAGTGAGTATCTGTAGCCCTATATACAGGCCCACTGACTGATTACAAGATTGTAGACACCTGTGATGCTAATTAGTGGACAAAGCTTGATTTAACATGTCCCTTTTGTCACATTATTTTCAGGGGTACCATCATTTCTGTCCAGGCTTTTTTCATCAGTTTTATTTATTTATTTATTTATTTTTTTAAATATGTGGAAGCATGTTTGCAATACAATGTCTGACTTTCATTTGTTCATTTTCATAGATTTTAAATGTATTATTACTTTTGTCAGATTCAAGTTATTTCTGTGACCATTGTGGGTCTTTCTTTAATTAAATGAGGGGTACCAACAATTTTAACCACGCGTGTATATATAAATCTTTTACTTTGGAAAACAAGATTCTTACAAATTTTCCACAAGTTCGGCTGCACTGGCCCCCTTCAGGCAGACTAGTCCACAGTTATCTTCTGCTGCAGTGTCCTGCTCTCTGCTGTGACTCCAGAGCACAGAAGATATTTGTCCATCATTTACTGTCAGACAATCACAGATGAGCTTATAAAGCGATTGGCTGGCAGGGAATGGTGCATAAATTTCACTGCATGCACTGTATAACTTTATAAGGTTGTATGAGGGGGTACTCTGCTGATTAACCCCTTATATGGTGGTTGCGGTTAATGCTCCATTTTATCACCCCTGACGAAGCATCGGGTATCTGGTGGGTGATCATCTGATTACTACTTGCACCTACTGCTCTTTATCTGATTCATTTTTTGGGAATTACTTTATTTGACACTCCAATCTGAATCACTGTGTGGGGGAATGTATATGATATACCATTTTTTTTTTTAAATTAACTACCTGTATAATTATAGACCTTTACATGTACACGCTTTGTTCTTAATTTTCTGTATGGGGATTGGTCCCTCCTTGGCTCATCGTCCAACTTGTTCTTGTAACTTTTGTTGAATACCTGTATGTGTCTTTTCATATATAATACAATTCATGTTTTTAAATAAACTAAAATTATATTTACTTTAGCCTTGGCACGTTTGTTGTTCTTGGTTTCTAACATTCCATTTTAGCTTTCCCATACCCTCCCACCTCTCCCATGGACCAATATGAAAAGAGTGCGCACAGCACAGGCTGCTGTCAACAGCAGAGGGAATCGCACTCTGTGAGGCTCAGAGTGAGCAAATACCTACTAGCAGCTCTGTGCATCTCTCGCACATATACAACCAGTGACAACATTGACCCTACTAGGAGTGGAGGGGGGCCTATTACACCATCATCTCTGTAGCATAGCCCAATGCTCACCCATCTGCAAATGACCCCATAATAGGCCTCTTGCTTCTCCAGTTAGTGTTGATGCTGCTGCTGTGTTGGGCCATGTACTTTCATTAGTTTTTTTAAGCCCCCTTCTTGGTACCTCTCTTTGGCTCGACTGGTGGGGTGCCTACACCCGACTTAAGCATTTATATTCTTGTCAGGTGGTTTTTTGGGGTCCAAGGGGCAAGTATATATATATATCACTTGAAGCTTCTCCTCCAAGGTTGAAATCTTGGAGGAGAAGCTTCAAGCAAATATATATATATATATATATATATATATATATATATATATATATATATATATATATATATATATATATATCTATACTTGCCCCTTGGACTCCAAAAAAAACCCTGACAAGAATATAACATACACTTCTATATCATACACTTGCTTTGGTAGCTTGAGAGCTCAGTTGTCTGATTAGATCTCCAATTGTCAGTTTTAAAGGGAATCTGTCAGCATGTTTTGGCTATGTCATCTGAGAACAACATGATGTAGGCAAGGAGATTCTGCATCCGATTGATCTATTATTTACATTACTGGGTGCTGTCATTCTGACACAATGTGCATTTTTAGCTTTAGTCATGTAGAAGAGTCCAGAGGACTGTCCCCACATCAGGCTCTCAATAGAGAATGTACATTGACTGTGAGGTGTCAGAGGACTGGGTGTGGCACGAGGCAGCTAGCAGCAGCAATGATAATTGTACAACTGCTAAAACAAACATAGCAAATAAACAAAAGATCGGACAGTGACAAAACAGGCATGCGTGAACTTTCTGCTTAACCCTTACAGAATGTTGGCTTAAGCTTATATAGCAAAAACCTGCTGACAGATTCCCTTTAAGTTCTGATAGATGTGGTTGACATAATTTACTTCATTAATTAACATAACTTAGGCATATTAGGATTGTAATCTTTCACATCGTCCCCTGACTCCATCGGGGTTCACAATCTAAATTCCAACTGAATCTATTGTTACGTTTATTTGGAGTTTTGAACATAATCGAATATGTACTTAAAAAAGACAAAGTCAATACTTAAAATATTATTTTCTTTATTTACACGGTCAGAAAAGAGTACAAATAAAATTTACATGACTATAAGTAGACTGCTATAACAACATTACTAAATGTATTCGTGAGTGTACAGATCTATTCTCTAAAATTCACCCTGACACTCAAGAAACTAAAATAAAAGTGACCAAAAATAAGTGATTGTGCAAATAATTTCAGGAGTAATGTATGGTACAAACTGAGGAAACATTAAAGTGACCATTATTATAACAAGTCATTAAATAAATCACTATCTAACACTATATACAGATGAGAAATGAGTGTGCGAGAAAAGTGGAAACGCAACTGACAGCAACCAATCAGTATTCTCTCACTTACTAGTGGTCCTCTGGAAAATGAAACCTCCACTTTTCACATGCACTAAATTGTCCCATTTGTGTGCATTTACTGTATGGATAGGTATATAAGGAATGTCTTATGTTTGACACAAAGAAGCAACTTGTCTCTGCAACAAAATTCATTTCTTACTGACAAATAGATTTTTTATTCTGTAAGGCTACTTTAACACATCCGGCTGTAGCAGTGCGGCACAATCCGGCGCTCTGCTGAAAAAACGAAACCGTTTTTTTTTGCCGCCGGTTTCGTTTTTTCCACCATTGACTTGCATTGGCGCCGCATTGTGCTGCATGGGCTTGCGTTCCGTCCGTTTTTTGCCGCATGTGGCAGATTTAGCCGATGCGGCGGCCGGATGGAACGTTCCCTGGCACGTTTTTTGCTCTGGCAAAAAAACATCATCGTGCCGCATCCAGACGCTGCGCGCAATTTTCAATGCATGCCTATGGACGCCGGATGCGGCAAAAACCGCATCCGGCCACCGCATGCGGTTTCTTCCACTGCGCATGCTCAGTAGCGTGCCGCAACCGGAAAAAAACGGACGAGCCGCATGTAAAAACTTATGCAAAGGATGTGGTGTTTTCGCCGCATCCGTTGCATAGGTTTCACAGCCGAATTGAGCCGCAGTGCTCAAACCGGATGTGTGAAAGTAGCCTTACATAAATAATGACAAAAGAAAGACTATCTTCTAGCATACAACACTGCTTCTCTGGGGATGCATAAATAAGATTTATTGAACACAGCTCTAAAAGGGGTTGTCTATACATACAAGACCGAGTTTAGATAGGTGGATGAAAAATTGTCCGCTTTCATCCAGAAAACTTACATCCCTACATTCATGTGGCATCCATATTTTTACATCAACATATTAAAATGTACATTTTCCTAACTTAATAAAGGAAATGTATTTATAAAACTCAGATGCTACACAGATCATCTGTATGGGATCTGATTTTTTTAAACACCGATAGACTTCAATAAGATAGCCTCATCCAGCATATGTAAAATAACCTGTCATCTAAACAGCTCTACTGAATAAGATTAGTCAGTGTGCAGTCTGATTTTTTCCTAGACTACACAGGTCGGAATAACAGGCTCCTCAGAAAGAGCTCTAATACAGCAACTCAGTCCTTAGGATCAGAGGTCAGGCAAAAAAAAGTCTGACTTAATCCTATGCCCTGTTCAATAAACTTTGGTTCCAAATCATCAAAGCAATGTGTGCCCTATGTTTTGGGAAATCGCTTTGAAAAGTGGCAAAATTATTGCGCAACTCGGGAGTTGTGCAAAAATGTTGCAACTTTTGTTGTAAAAATGCTACTTTCTCCCAGCTCCACCAAAGTCAGTGTAGTTGAGGATGGTCGGAGACATGTCCAGACCATGACGCCATAGCTCATCTAGTTCATAACGAGATAAAGTATTTCCTATGCCAGAAATCTTTCTCCAATAATGTATTGGAGTAGAATTTCTGGTGTGGTGCAAGCGCTTCATCAGATGCTCCTAATTTATTAAGAGGCATGCACCTCTTAATAAATGATGAGTGTCTGACTCCAACACACCACCTCATCAAGACCGACAAGAAAAATTGCTGGTCTTTATGAAGTGGGGCCTATATCTACACTAGGGCTAGGCAAAGTGTGGCCAGCGGGCTGACCAAAGACAGCTAAAAGGTTTAAAACAGTGGACCACGTTTCAAGGCTACATACCTCTTAACCATAACCAATTGTTATGATTAAGAGGCATATAGCCTTGAAATACGTAAACTGCATTGGGGTAAATTTTTACTACCCATCTCTTTGTCCTTTTTATATTTGATTTTTTTTTATACAATAAAAGCCTATTCCTTTTTGAAGAGCTGGATTTTCTTTGGATTTTTTCTGGACTTATTTCAGATTATAAAATTACCGCTCCCATCAGGCTGAACAAAGGTTTGATGCAACTAATGTATATATCACTTTTTGGGTCTCACCATTTTAAAATATTTGGACTTTCCTATCATTCATAAAAGATGAATCAAAGAAGAAGAAGAAATCAACACTCCTTATGTATTGTGCAATTTTTGGGGAAAATTGTGCAAAATCAGCATTATAGTCTTAAAAAAAGTGTCCACTTTAAAGAATAAAGAATTTCATACACTTTACAGCCTCCTTGAGTATTCTCCATAAGTACTCTGATAGTACAGGAGTATTTAAATGTGAGAATTGTTCTCCTCTAACCTTGTAGAACTTTATTAACAATACACAGACAATAGGAAGAAGAATGAATGGAGGTCTGTAGTTCAAGTCGTATCTGGTCCTAAACCTAAGTACATAGCTTTTGTGCAAGACTTGTACCCTCCCTATTAAAAAAAAGGTAACCAAAAATTGAATATAAATCAATTAGAGCATTATTTTGATGAAACACAGTTTTTTTATTACAAGATAGGTAGAATTCTATGTCATTTTTTTAGTGGATGATAACAAGATTAACCTTTTGTTGCGGGGTCACACTGTTAACATAAAAAAATGTTTGGCTACAATTTTGACAACTGACACAACAGGCTTAATAATATTGATACTCTGATAAGCCTTTGCTCAATGGATCAGATCAAATACCACATAACTCAAAAAAATAGCATATTACCCTAAAACGTACCCTTTCTCAAATACACATTAAAAACAGCAAAGTCACAATTACACAATAATACACCCATAACCACTATAGAAAGTGTGTAGAATTGCAACTAGAAATGTACAAGGATATTTGGATTCTGACCGGGACTCTGCATATCGCATACTTGCGGCCACCTTTCTGTGGTCTGAAATCAGCAATTCCTCACAGTGCACAGTGCTCGCAATGTGAGGATTCACAAGTCTGCAGTCACATTGAGTGACACATAGAGTAACGTCAGACTTGTAGATTTAGACCAGACAACTCCTTTAAGCATAGTCATAAAGGAAATGCAATTCATTTGGTTTTGTAGGTGCAATTCTATGCACCCACTCAGTACTGTGTGTATGGATATGTGGTTGTCTGTCTAATTATGGCTTCATTATTTTTAATGCAGATTTCAGTAAGGTTATAGGGGTGGTCCAAAACCAAAGTTTAATGTAATCCTGAATGTCTATTTAATGTAATACCCTAATATGTTATCTACTATAGTCATCAGTGACGACTTTTTTGGGGACTAGGCTGGACTCTACTTTTCCTGCCCACAGTGTTTCTATTAGTTAAAATAAATAAAAGAAGCGTCCCTTACAGCCCCCATTCAAATGTCTCTACCTCCTGGGCTGAGCGGCTCACTGCTATGGCCAGTGATTAGCTTACTAGGCATTTCTTGCCATTGGTGAATATCAATTCTTTAAATTTTGTAACCAGCTAGAGCACTTTTTCATCCCCTGGACAACCTTTTTAAGTTTCTGATGCATGAAGAACTGTTTCCTACAACTTGATAAATCGACCTGGGGTGCCAGACCATAGTCTTGTTTGTACACTGCAGTTTTGGAGTGCTGTATAAACATTACTTAGTTTTGAAGATTCTGTACAAAACACATCAGATACTTTTTAAATTCATAGTACATTGTAAATAGCCCCTTAGAATTTGGTGTCACTTCACCCTGTACAGACACAACGTGCACAGCACATAGTGTTGGTGGGACCTAGGGCAAATAACTACCGGACAACTAACTTTTGATAGTCAACTTTGTTTTCTTTTTTTCATATTTTTCTGCTCGATAAATTGAGTGATTCTACTATGTAAAAACTATGGAACTCTAACATTCCAGTATAAGCTATATATATATACAGTTAGGTCCAGAAATATTTGGACAGTGACACAATTTTCGCGAGTTGGGTTCGGCATGCCACCACATTGGATTTGAAATGAAATCTCTACAACAGAATTCAAGTGCAGATTGTAACGTTTAATTTGAAGGTTTGAACAAAAATATCTGATAGAAATTGTAGGAATTGTACACATTTCTTTACAAACACTCCACATTTTAGGAGGTCAAAAGTAATTGGACAAATAAACCAAACCCAAACAAAATATTTTTATTTTCAATATTTTGTTGCGAATCCTTTGGAGGCAATCACTGCCTTAAGTCTGGAACCCATGGACATCACCAAACGCTGGGTTTCCTCCTTCTTAATGCTTTGCCAGGCCTTTATAGCCGCAGCCTTCAGGTCTTGCTTGTTTGTGGGTCTTTCCGTCTTAAGTCTGGATTTGAGCAAGTGAAATGCATGCTCAATTGGGTTAAGATCTGGTGATTGACTTGGCCATTGCAGAATGTTCCACTTTTTTGCACTCATGAACTCCTGGGTAGCTTTGGCTGTATGCTTGGGGTCATTGTCCATCTGTACTATGAAGCGCCGTCCGATCAACTTTGCGGCATTTGGCTGAATCTGGGCTGAAAGTATATCCCGGTACACTTCAGAATTCATCCGGCTACTCTTGTCTGCTGTTATGTCATCAATAAACACAAGTGACCCAGTGCCATTGAAAGCCATGCATGCCCATGCCATCACGTTGCCTCCACCATGTTTTACAGAGGATGTGGTGTGCCTTAGATCATGTGCCGTTCCCTTTCTTCTCCAAACTTTTTTCTTCCCATCATTCTGGTACAGGTTGATCTTTGTCTCATCTGTCCATAGAATACTTTTCCAGAACTGAGCTGGCTTCATGAGGTGTTTTTCAGCAAATTTAACTCTGGCCTGTCTATTTTTGGAATTGATGAATGGTTTGCATCTAGATGTGAACCCTTTGTATTTACTTTCATGGAGTCTTCTCTTTACTGTTGACTTAGAGACAGATACACCTACTTCACTGAGAGTGTTCTGGACTTCAGTTGATGTTTTGAACGGGTTCTTCTTCACCAAAGAAAGTATGCGGCGATCATCCACCACTGTTGTCATCCGTGGACGCCCAGGCCTTTTTGAGTTCCCAAGCTCACCAGTCAATTCCTTTTTTCTCAGAATGTACCCGACTGTTGATTTTGCTACTCCAAGCATGTCTGCTATCTCTCTGATGGATTTATTCTTTTTTTTCAGCCTCAGGATGTTCTGCTTCACCTCAATTGAGAGTTCCTTAGACCGCATGTTGTCTGGTCACAGCAACAGCTTCCAAATGCAAAACCACACACCTGTAATCAACCCCAGACCTTTTAACTACTTCATTGGTTACAGATTAAGGAGGGAGACGCCTTCAGAGTTAATTGCAGTCCTTAGAGTCCCTTGTCCAATTACTTTTGGTCCCTTGAAAAAGAGGAGGCTATGCATTACAGAGCTATGATTCCTAAACCCTTTCTCCGATTTGGATGTGAAAACTCTCATATTGCAGCTGGGAGTCTGCACTTTCAGCCCATATTATATATATAATTGTATTTCTGAACATCTTTTTGTAAACAGCTAAAATAACAAAACTTGTGTCACTGTCCAAATATTTCTGGACCTAACTGTATATATATATATATATATATTTGCCTTATTCTGTCTGTCTGTCTGTCTGTCTGTCTGTCTGTCTGTCTGTCTTGCTCCAAAATTGTGTCACCGTGACAGTGTTGTTAGAGTGACAACTGTCGGATTGGCCGTTGGGCTCGGCCTGGCCCCGCCCCCCCATGGATTAGCCGCTCGCCCCAGCCCTCCGCACGCATCGCCCGCTCCAGCGTAAACCGGCTCCCGGTACACATGTGCAGGGAGCCGGCATACACTGACGCCTCGCCCGCTCGCCCCCGCAACACGTTGGCAAACTCGGCCCCGCCCCCGGCGGGCATAACCTTACGATGCTGGGATCGTGACGGAGCCGGTGTACGCTGGTAACCATAACAGACATCGCGTAACTATACGAAGCGCTTCCCTTAGTTACCCGATGTGTATCATGGTTACCAGCGTACACCGGCTCCCGGTACACATGTGCAGGGAGTCAGCAAACGCTGACGTCTCGCCCGCTCAGCCCCGCCCCCGGCACACATTGCCACGCTCAGACCCGCCCCCGGCGGCCCCAGTATGGGGGATGGAGCATGATGGGGGGTGTGCAGCATGGAGGATAGAGCACGATGGGGGGTGCGCAGCATGGGAGATGTAGCACGATGGGGGGTGCGCAGCATGGGGGATGGAGCACGATGGGGGGGTGTGCAGCATGGGAGATGGAGCATGATGGGGGGTGCGCAGCATGGGAGATGTAGCACGATGGGGGGTGCACAGCATGGGGGCTGGAGCACGATGGGGGGTGCGCAGCATGGAGCACAATGGGGGGTGTGCAGCATGGGAGATGGAGCACGATGGGGGTGTGCAGCATGGGGAATGGAGCACGATGGGGGGTGCGCAGCATGGGGGATGGAGCACGATGGGGGTTCGCAGCATGGAGGATGGAGCACAATGGGGGATGCGCAGCATGGGAGATGTAGCACGATAGGGGGTGCGCAGCATGGGGGCTGGAGCACGATGGGGGTGCGCAGCATGGAGGATGGAGCACAATGGGGGGTGTGCAGCATGGGAGATGGAGCACAATGGGGGTTGTGCAGCATGGGGGATGGAGCACGATGGGGGGTGCGCAGCATGGGGGATGGAGCACGATGGGGGGTGCACAGCATGGAGGATGGAGCACAATAGGAGATGCACAGCATGGGAGATGTAGCACGATGGGGGGTGCGCAGCATGGGGGATGGAGCACGATGAGGGGTGCGTAGCACGGGGGATGGAGCACGATGGGGGGTGCGCAGCATGGAGGATGGAGCACAATGGGGGTGTGCAGCATGGAGGATGGAGCACGATGGGGGTGTGCAGCATGGGGGATGGAGCACGATGGGGGGTGCGCAGCATGGGGGATGGAGCACGATGGGGGTGCGCAGCATGGGGGATGGAGCACGATGGGGGGTGCACAGCATGGGGGATGGAGCACGATGGGGGGTGCGCAGCATGGGGGATGGAGTACAATGGGGGTGCGCAGCATGGGGATGGAGCACGATGGGGGTGCACAGCATGGGGGATGAAGCACGATGGGGGTGCGCAGCATGGGGGATGAAGTACGATGGAGGTGCGCAGCATGGGGGATGGAGCATGATGGGGGGTGCGCAGCATGGGGGATGGAACACGATGGGAGGTGCGCAGCATGAGGGATGGAGCACGATGAGGGGTGCGCAGCATGGGGGATGGAGAACGATGAGGGGTGCACATCTCCCCCCAAAACACACACACCGCCACACGCGCACCGCATAACACACCACACACACACTGGGAACCACAAACACCGCCCTACACAGACACCCACACACACAACGCCGCACACACACAACACCCAACACACAAACACCGCAGCATACATAAATATACGCACATACCGCGCAACACACACACTGCACAAAACATACCTCCCCCCAAAACACACACACGCACTCCACACCCACACAAACCGCGCAACACACACAGCACCACACACACAGAACGCTGCAGACACACAGCGCTCCACAAACAACGCAACACACACAACGCAACACACATACAACACCGCTCTCACACACCCCCACACCCAGACAACACCCAGAACATTTACAGCGCCCTACACAAACACTGGCAACTACACACAACATCTATATATATATATATATATATATATATATATATATAACAAAAATCATACATTAACTACACAATTCGTAAGTCCTAGAATACCCGATGCGTTAGAATCGGGCCACCTTCTAGTAAATTAATAAATGGGATGAGCCAAATTCAGTTAAGGTTGATGGTATTGTGCACAAAGTCTAATATGTTTCTGCCACTCACTCCAAATCTTTAAAATATGACTAATCTTTTAATAATCTGCAGCGCTGTGTACATTGTAAGTCATTTTAGAACTTTCAGTTGTCACTTAGTATAGTCTACATATAGCCAAATGGTTGTAAACATAGCAGGTAAGGAAACATCTTCCTAATAAATTATATCCAGCTAAAAGTAATGTATTCAAATCAAATGTGTCATTACTTACAATCCAAAGTTTCCATTGCCGGCATTGTCTAAACTTTCTTCTTCTGATATTCTTATCTTCTATTTTTATAACAGAAGCATTGCACCACACTGATTATATTTATTGCTTGTCGACATAATCCATAAATTTATTTCATCATGGTTGTGTGGCAGAAGACTCTTGGGTAGAACGGCAATTAGAGGTCATAGTTACAACATATCATATGCAAGGAACTCACAGAATTCTAGGAACGTAATCACTAATTGAATGGCAAATAGTTATGAGTGATCAGTACCATGCTCGGGTGCTTGGTACTCATAACCAGCAGTCGGACGCTCGGACGGGCTCGACTCGTGTACTGTGTATAATGAAAGTCAATGGAGAACTTGAGCATTATTCCAGAAGATTTGAGGAAATATGCTCTAGTATCCCATTGACTTGCATTATACTTGGTACACGAGTTGAGCCTGTCCGAGTATCCAACTGCTTGTTACGAGTACTGACCACCCGAGAATGGTACTGCTCGCTGATCACTAGTGGTAACCTTTTGGGGATAGTTATAAACTAGATCAATATTCTTAATACGGTATTAGTGCTACTATTACTGCTACTCTTTCATTTTGCAGTCATTCATTAGTAGACCTTATTCTGTAGTAGATATATATATATATATATATATATATATATATACACATACTTGCAATGTGTTACAGATATCTAATGTGAGGGAACAATCCGTATAACATGTGATTTATAAGCCACTTTCACACTGATTTAGTAGTCTTCACTCCAAAACTGCTCTTAATGCATAAATTCAACTGGAACGCAAAACCATGTTTTTGTTTTGGCTTTGCTGGGCCAATACATGTTTTCTATATTCTCCTCAACATTGAAATTACAACAGCAAGAAACGTCAAGGACTTTTGGAAATCACTGGATGGATAGACATGTTATTGATATGCAAATGATGAAAAAATGGTTGGAAAAATGTCATAACATTTTGATTTATTCAGTATGCAGTTACACACCTTGGCTGCTATCAATGAGTTTATTAATATATGAGGAATATGATGAATTTTTTGCCCCAGTGAAGCACTTGGATACACAAATCATCAAGGATCACTGCTGGCAGCTTCCTTTGTTATTGCCAACCAATGTCATCCCAAATGTGCTCAAGGGAAAACAAGTCCAGAGAAGCTGCAGGCTATTATAGAACATTTAGATCACCCAGGTTGCTCACAGTAGTACATGCAAATGTGGTCTGGTGTTGTCATGTTGAAAAATGGCTCATGGGGCACCTCAGTTTACAACTGCAAAAGGAGCTGCCAGCAGGGGATCTTCTTGATTTATGTGCCCAAGTACATTTGCTGTAGTAAAATATTCTTCAGACAACCATAAATAACCTCATTGATAACATAAGGTATGTAAGAGCAGATGGTTCTGTCTGTGGCAGAATACTGAATAAATCAAACTGCTTTAAAATTTGGTTTCCAAATTTTCAGCATTTATCGATTCTGTGTATGGGTGTATCATGGGTGGAAGACAACTCTGTGGTGTCCAGCTGCGGAGAGTCGCTGTGTTTCTTCTTCTCTGGTGTGAATGGAGTTGTATGTATTTTCTCTGTTAAGTCTTTCCCTTTTAGTACTCTGCGAATATCTTTACTTTTCAGTTGCTAATCATCCCCTCCCTGTATCTTTATGTACCTGCATTACCCCTTGGTTTGTTCTGGTAATAGAGTTTTCTACATGGTCCAGATTGCAAGCAGTCAGCTTGTAATCTCTTGGAAACACACTGTTGTTTTTTGCTTCTGTTTTGCCGAAGTCATCTTGGAGATAAAAGTTTTTTGTTTGCTTTCCACTGTTTGGTTTCCCTGTGTGTTCTTTAGGACTTAGTGGGGTTGACTAGCGCTCATCCCGTCTGATCATTATCTAAAAGCCAGTTCATCGTCTAAGTATCTTGCTTGATGCATAAATGCTTAACTTATCTAGGGATGTCAGGGAAGCCAGAGGCCAGCGAAAGGTTTTATCGGGTCACTATCTCCCCCTCCCCTAGACACCAGGTTCCCCTCTTTCCTCCCCTCCCTTTTTGCTGTTCTCTCAGTATTTCTCCATACCTACATGACATTCTGTGATTTTCGGAATTTTAACATTTTTCATTTTCTGTATTGAAATTTCAATGTTGAGGAGTATATGTGTTGAATAGCAAAAATAAAAAATGCACACCATTTCCGCAATGTCTGAATGCTGCCTCATGTTTTTGCTTATTATTCTAAAGTATTTATTTTATCTTTTTTTAGTTTTTCACATAAATCCAAGAGTATAAATAAATAAAATGAAAATATATACTGTATATACTGAAATGTTTGAATCATTCTGTTACTGGCTTCCATTATTATAAAGAAAAATCTTAAAAAGGACCATTCATCAGGTCAAAAGGATTCTCTGGTGCCTGACTTAAGTCTACAGTAGTATCCTATGAGCACCAACCTCTTCAAAAGACCACAAAAGTAGTACTTAATAAAAAAACAATATCTCTGAAACCTTATGGCAGATTTAATAAAAACAGAACATAGATTAATCAGGGGATCTGTAGGAGTAAAATAAGAGCAAAATCTGGATTCTTTTGACTTGGTGATAGGTTCCTTTCAGTATCGTGTGCTCAGCCTGTTTTGCAGATTATAGTGGGTACGGAAACTATTCAGACTCATTTAAATTTTTCACTCTTTGCTTCATAGCAGACATTTGGTAAATTCAAAAAAGTTCATTTTTTCCTCATTAATCACTCTGCACCCAATTTTGACAGAAAAAAACAGAACTGTAGACATTTTTGCAAATTTTTTAAACAAGAAAAACTAAAGTATCACACGGTCATAAGTATATAGATATATATATATATAAGACCTCACAGCTCACAGTGCATGTCAGACCAAATGAGAATCATGAGGTCAAAGGAACTGCCCAAGGAGCTCAGGGACAGAATTTTGGCAAAGCACAGATCTGGCCAAGGTTACAAAAGAATTTCTGCAGTACTCAAGGTTCCTAAGAGCACAGTGGCCTCCATAATCCTTAAATGAAAGAAGTTAGGGACCACCACAACTCTTCCTAGACCTGGCCGTCCAGCCAAACTGAGCAATTGTGGGAGAAGAGCCTTGGTAAAGAAGTACCCCAAGATCACTGTGGCTGAGCTCCAGAGATGCAGTAGGGAGATGGGAGAAAGTTGCACAAAGTCAACTATCATTGCAGCCGTCTACCAATATAGGCTTTTATGGCAGAGTGGCCCGACAGAAGTCTCTCCTCAGTGCAAGACATATGAAAGCCCGCATAGAGTTTGCAAAAATACATATGAAGCACTCCCAGACTATGAGAAATAAGATTCTCTGGTCTGATGAGACGAAGATAGAACTTTTTGGTGATAATTCTAAACGGTATGTGTGGAGAAAACCAGACACTGCTCATCACCTGCCCAACATAATCCCAACAGTGAAACATCGTGGTGGCAACATCATGCTATGGGCCTGTTTTTCAGCTGCAGGGACAGAACAACTGGTTGCAATTGAAAAAAAGATGAATGCAGCCAAGTACAGAGATATCCTGGAAGAAAACCTACCAAAGAGTGATCTTGACCTCAGACTTGGGCAAAGGTTCACCTTCCAACAAGAGTGAAAATTACAAAGGATTGGCTTCAAAACAACTCTGTGACCATTCTTGACTGGTCCAGCCCTGATCTAAACTCAATTGAGCATCTCTGGAGAGACGTGAAAATGGCTGTTCACCAACATTCATCATCCAACCTGACGGAACTGGAGAGGATCTGCAATGAAGAATGGAAGAGGATCCCCAAATCCAGGTGTGGAAAAACTTGTTGCATCATTCCCAAGAAGACTAAAGGCTGTACTAGCTCAAAAGGGTGTTTCTAATCAATACTGAGCAAAGGGTCTGAATACTTATGATCATGTGCTATTTCAGTTTTTCTTGTTTAAAAAATTTGCAAACTTTCAACATTTCTGTTTTTTTTCTGTCAAAATGGGGTGCAGAGTGTACATTAATGAGAAAAAAAAATGTTTTTTTTTAATTTACCAAATGGCTGCAATGAAACAAAGAGTGAAAAATTTAATGGGGTCTGAATACTTTCCGTATCCACTGTATGTAGTACACAATGTGAAAAGGCCACAATTAAGACTGGCAATTTTCTTTCCAGTTTTAATGAGGGGATGTGGTGCAGTTAGACGCTCCTGATTCATGAAGATGCCTCTTCTTAAACTTGGAGCATCTGACATGTGGCATGCATTACTGTGCACCACAACAGGAATCTTATACCAGTCCCTGACTTAAGTAAGGTTTGTGGCATAAGGAACACCACACCTAACCATGAATAAGACAAGTAGTGGCGTCTTGCCTGTCACACCCCAGCTCCACCCACTCTGAGTTGCATGAAGATTTTGCAACTTTTCAAACCAATTTATTGTGGCTAAATTGTTTTGATGGACTGGAACCATACATTAGTAGTCTAAAATATCCTTGATAGTAGATATAATTAACTTAGTATGCAAACAAGGAAAGACTTATATCTTGTATCACAAAAGTAAGTACACCCCTCACACCCTCTCATATATAACAGTGTAAATTTGGTGTGCCCTCTAAATAACGGAACACAAGGCCATTAATGTCTAAACAGCTGGCAACAAAAGTTACTATACTCTTAATTGAAAATGGCCAAATTGTGCCCAATTAGCAATTTTCCCACCCTCGTGTCATGTGACTCAGAGTTATAAGGTCTCAGGTGTAAATGGGGAGCAGGTGTGTTAAATTTGGTGTTATCACTCACACACTCTCTCTTATATTGGTCACTGGAAGTTCAACATGGCACCTCATCGCAAAGAATTTTCTGAGGTTCTGAAAAAAAAAGAATTGTTACTCTACATAAAGATGACCTAGGCTATAAGAAGATTACCAACACCATGAAACTGAGCTGCAGCATGGTGGCCAAACCCATACAGCAGTATAACAAGACAGGTTCCACTTAGAACAGGCCATGCTATGGTTGAGTTTCATATCTAGAGGTCTTTACAAAATAGATGTATGTGTGCTGCCAGAATTGCTGCAGAGATTAAATAGGTAGAGGGTCCCCATATCCGTCCTCAGACTATATGCCGAACACTGCATAAATCTGGCCTGCATGGCTATCATCCCAGAAGCAAGCCTCTTCTAAAGATGATGCACAAAAAAGCCTGCAAACAGTTTGCTGAAGACAAGCAAAGTATGGACATGGATTACTGGAACCAGATCCTGTGGTCTGATAAGATGAAGATAAACTAATCTGGTTCAGATGGTGTCAAGCCTGTGTGGTGCATCCAGGTGAGGAGTACAAATATGGGTGTGTCTTGCTTACAGTGAAGCATAAGAGTGGGATTGTCATGGTTTGGGCCTGCATGAGTGCTGATGGTTGTGGGGAACCATGAATGCCAACATGTACTGTCACATACAAATATGATCCTCTCACTTCGGAAACTTGGCTACAGGGCAGTTTTTCAACATAGCACACCTCCAAGACAACCACTGCCTTGCTAAAGAAATGGAGGGTAAAATGCTGGTCTGGTCAAATATGTCTCCAACCTAAACCCGTGCATCTGTGGGGCATTCTCAAACAAAAGGTGGAGGAGAATGGTCTCAAAATCCACTAGCTTCATGATGTTGCCATGGAGGAGTGGAAGAGGATTCCAGTGGCTCCAGTGAAGCTGTAGTGAACTCCATGCCTCTACGATTTAGGGCAATGCTTAAAAATGAACGTAGCCACACAAAATTTTGACACTTTGGACACAATTTGGCCATTTTCCCTTAGGGGTGTACACACTTTCGTTACCATAATATAGATATTAATGTCTGTGTGAGGGCACACCAAATTTACATTGCTATACAAGCTGTACTGACTACTTTACATTGTATCAAAGTGTCATATCTTCAGTGTTGCCCCATGAAAATATGTAATAAAATATTTTCAAAAATGTGATGGGTGTAGAGAAAAAGATTGTTCGATAGATACATATGAGATTAATGTTGACTGATCCAATTTCATTATCGCAACCCTATAGATACATGCTTGCATCAGCTGAACATGTTTAATTCAGATGGGAGAGGGAAACAAGTTACAGTTCTGATATCTTAGCCTCTTCAGCCATGAAAATATGCCGGACCTTTCTTAGCACTTTAACAAGTGCCATCAAGGAGTAGGACATCGGCTAGTCTAAATCCACAGGTTCAGTTGACTTTAACGTGAATTAGTAGCTTTACGTCATTCTGCTAGGTTTCTGTTCTGATACCCGGATTTCTTTTGACAGTGTAATCCCTCTTCTTTAGAATATACTTATGCTTGATGTACTTGCTACATTAGTGCCTGACATTCGTATGATTCGATTTTTGATCACCAACAGTAGTTTAATTTCCCAAATAAATTATATAGTGGTAACTGCTTTTATACTAGTTTGTATAATGATTAACTAGAATTCCAAATATTTCAACTCATTTTTATCAACCATTTTGTGTCATTTATATGAAGGTGCTTCTTGTTTTTAAAAATAATAGTTGTGGACTATGTTAGCACACCAACATGAGGCAAACTAGAGTAACTACACAATTTCACATTAGTTATCCTGACAAATATAACTATGTGTTAATTACACGAGTTTAATAGTTATAGATGCCCCCATTCTCCAGAATGGCGAGGGTCTCAAACTGGTCAAAGTTAAAAGACAATAAATGGTGATACGCAAGACTAAAAAACATGATGTTAAAGAACTTCATCCTTGTAAATGTAAACACAATTATTATTATTATTATTATTTTTGTGCTAAAATGAGGGTTTCTTTTACAATTAAATCTTTCTGCTTATTAAAACTTCTGGATGTCCATTCTGTAACGATTTTAATTTAAAAAGTAAAAATTAAATAACACCAATATTATAAAACATTTTATACAAATATTAGATTAATGAAATACGTACAAGTATAAAAAAATCAAAACAGAGAATTTCTCTTAACATTGCTACAAAAATAAATCAAAGCTTTTTTTGCCCAATTGACTCAATGTTGAGCTGCTGGTTTATGTTACCTTACTGGTTGTGGAGTCTTTGGTTATACCTAGCGTCTGCTCGGTTATACCAATTTACAACTTGGACAGTGCAGTAGTCTTCTCTCCAATGGCCTCTCATATCCCTATTGAGCTGAAAATAAGCTAACCATTTCAGGAAGACATTTTCACAAATTTTGTTATTTGGTAAGCCAATTCAACTTGAATGTGCAATACTCTTGAGAGAATCTGCCAACATCCAGACTATGCAGTATGCTGCATTTGGCCAAAAAATTCAATTTGCAACAAATTTATCTGATAAGAATTGAATGTGCCTTATTTTGCTATGCTGCCATTTTTAGACCCCAGAGCATAATAAACTCAAGTGAAAACCAACCCTTTCTGGTCCTCTGCAGCTCTTCATCTGGTCCTACCCACAGCTCTACTTGGCTTCTTCAATTCTCCATGGCAAACAATGTCTTCTTCCTCCTTCTTCACAGCGCATAGAAGGCCTCTGACATCAGGACAAATATTACCAGAGTCGTTGACTGGACCTCAGATAACATGCACTGGGATCAACTCTGCACCAAAATCCATGCATAATGATGGTGAAGGAAGAGCACATCACAAGACGAGGCCAAAGGAAGCTGCACGAAAGAGCTGAAAGGTCTACGGCCGCAATGCAGGAGAGGTTTTTTTTTAACATCTTATTAGAGAAATGTTGCCTGGCCAGCTGCCATTTAGCTAGATTTGAATCAGAAAAGGTTCGGATCTGAGAGAATCCAAAATTTTGGTAAAATTTGAAGCGAAATCCAATAGCGTGGAACTGATTTGTACATCTCTTGTGCTCAGAATTATTATCCAAACGTGTTGAGTTGTTTGAGATGAGGAGATAGGTCTGGAAAAAAGCTGAGTCAGGGTCTGCAGCAGGCAAGAAGGTCACTCTGACCACTTAGAGTAGACCAACCATCAAGGTATTGTACCTGAACCTCCCTCCATAATCATCTTCCCTGTGATTTAAATAGGGCATAAATACTGAACATTAGTAGCTATAGTAAACTGTGCCCCGCAGTCCCAGTCTTTAATTTTCCTTTGCACTTCTGCAGCATAGATTACATAATACATAATATGTATGGTTTTTGCACAATATATAACTTTTAACCACCTTTTTTATATGCTCTATATTTTGTATTAGGTTGATTATGGGATTGGGTCTATTTTAGCATTGCCATTTGGTCTTGTCCTGCCGCTATTTTTTGGGAACTCTCCTGTCTTTTATCGTCGTGCTGCTTATGTGTTTTGTAATGAATTTAATAAAATATTGTAATTTTAGACATATCATTTCTGGTCACTATTTCTCCCTCAGGGTGTTTTTGCCTACACTCAGTAGGGAGAATATTAGATTTGGAATATAATAGTGCTCTAATAATGAGTAAAATTAAATACATAAATAATAATTAGTCTATGGACTTTGTTTGCTTTCACCTTCAGCTTTTGACTAAAATACTTGGAAACAGAAAATGGCGCTATTTATAAAAGCCATGTGCCTTTACAGTATGTATAAAGCAGCGTTTACATGTTGCAGCATTGTTGCTTTTTTTGCTGCAATCACAGTAGAACTGTAGCATTTTTACCACGATTTTGGACAACAGCGACAAAATGAGCATTTTTTGCTGCAATAAAAGAAAACGCACTGTGATTCAGCATGTGAACGCAGTGGGCATGGTATTTCTATAAATCCCGTTCACTGTGCTTGTACTGTACAACAGTGTTTTGGATACAACGAAAATACACTGCGTCCAAAACGCTACTAATCCTGATCGTGGACACAGGCCCATATACTTTATATATACTGTAACATTACAAGTGATATAGGGCAAGTGGACAAATAACAAGGCATGTGTAATATGGATATATTCCATGTGATTAAAAATTATTACTCACTTTCGGACCAGAAAAATGGATAAGAGATCAGTTGCAACAAATATAGGCACAAATAATGGACACTGAGGGGCCCAATTGATTTTTATGTGGTCAGTTTGGTGTCCACTTTTTAGAATTGAAAATAAGAGTCCTGCGTGCAAAATATTCTCCATTCTAAAAAAACTAAATCCAGATGGATGCTACAATAAGCAAAGGGGCCCATTGCTTCCATTTGCATAGCTGATGCAACGGATCAATAATTCTGTTTATCTGTTCCTAAAACGGTACAAGTAAACAGAAAATCAGAAGAGAAGAGCCTTAGGATTTACTCTACCATATCTAAACCCTATATCTCTGCTGGACCCTGACCGTAATGGCAGCATTCTCCCAGTGGCCATTGTAAAAGATGTAATAATCAGTTGGGTGATTTCACATGTAACCAACCAGTATACCACTGTAAAACTAATCCTATGTGGATCTGATCAACTTAGAAACTTAGCTTGTAAAAAATATACCAATGTACCCTTACATGTCTAAATGGTCACCAGGTGATGCTCATAGATCAGTAGCTATTTATCACTTTCATAATAAAGATGTTGCACCTTTTTTGTGCTCCCATGGCTTTCAGTGAGCAGTTGTGATTTAAAAGAGTTGTCTCAAGAAGTATTTTCAGCAGCGCACCACAACCCAATTTTTTACTGCCATGGGAGGCAATGAATTACGGATTGATGAACAGTCCAAATCAAGGGCATGGTTGTGCTACTATCCCCAAACTATGTAATCTCTGATGCTGCAGCAGATACAGATTTGCCTCTGCAGCATCGAAGGCGAGCAAGGGTACGGAAACTGACTAGATCCTGCCAGCTTCAGAGCAGTGCTTACAAGCTCTTTAGCAAAGAGTTTGTAAGCTCTGCATTTCTAGCTTAGACAACAAGCTGTAAACAAGCAAATTAAAAATCTCTTAGTTCTGAGGAATGGAGAGAAGTTTTGATACGTGAAAAATTGTAAAGTTACTTGTTTTTACAAGCATTTTGCAACTTTTCAAGAACTGCTATTTCCAACGATTCCTGTCTTCTCTTACAGACAGTGCCTCCGATTACAGTTGTCTGCGTACCTGTATGCCACAAGGTGTAAAGTAATGCCATAATTACTTTCTTTACATATATCTGATACCAGACACATGCTATTTTGAGACAGCATAGCTATTCTACTACTCTGCAGACATTACATCTGTTGCCTAGCATGAGAAAAACATCCAGGCCAAAACCAGAGAGGAAGCTGAGAGAGCCAGAAAGCATTGGACATAAGAGGCAAGTGAAGTGTGAAACCATGTGCTACAGGGAGCATACGTAACATTTCAGGAGCCTGTTCTTACTGAGACATGTCAGCTACAGACATTACATAAGTGACTTATCTTGGTGCATATAAACCATTGCAAATAAGATCAGAAAACCCTTTTAAATCTAATATAAGCAATATACACATGTAAGACTGTAAGTGAAAAAGTACTAATATTACTGTTTTTATCACATAGTAATCATTAATCAAGAGTGTTTTACACATCCTTGTGAGCAGTGATGTCATAACCCGTTCAAACAGTAGTGATGTTACATGGTGAAATATATCATAATTAGACATGAGAGGACCCAAACTATAAAGTTTGGGGTTCATACCAAACATGGACTTTTTAAAAAAAACCTCACTGTCCAAGTTTGGAGTTCGGGTGCTGTACATATGCTAACCACTAGATTGAGAATCACCGTGCTCTGGTACACATGATGCTTGACCTACTGTCAGTCGTTTGCAGTCTCTGAATTGCTCGCACTGGGGGTAAAATAACATTGTCAGATGCAGTGTAAAAAAAAAAGCCCAGTCCTCCCTCCCCAGAAATGCTGTTTATGGCTGGCGGTATGTGGGCACATGGCCGAACTCCCCAATCATTAACTTCCAGCGGGCTGCGGGATCAAGTTCAGGTCAAGTCCAGGTCCCGAACTAAACTTTATCTAAAGTACGGTTGAACCCAACGGACCCAAATTTCCACGAGTCCGCTCATTTCTAATCATAACATCAAAAATCAAATTCATTGAAAAGATCTATTCTAGAAAATAACAAGCCCCTTCTGAGATATAAATATGTACCTTGGATTGAAGTTTTATAAAGTGTATCCCTACATTTACACATCAGACTTTTGCTGTATTTGGTCTCCGAGCTCCAATGTGAATTCTTTTGATTTTATATCCTATAGTTGAAGGGTTATACCTGTGCTATTAAAATTAGTTAGAAGCCATGTACTGTAAATCTTTCTGTGCTATATTATTACATTAAAAAAACAGGACATTTAAAACTAGGTTCTTCAAAGACGAATTAAAAATGAATGTGCGAGTAGTGACAATAACTTGTAGTTTCTATATAGACGGTGAAATCTGCAGCAAATCTCATTATTTTGTGTTTTTGTTTCGGTATCTGCCCAAGTCGATCCAGTATGTGAAACAGGTATCCAGCAAAATGCTATAGTTACTCTTATTGTGTTGAGTTACATTAGACAGGTGTCCTATGCATTAAGGCACTGGTCAATATAAAAAGGAATCAAACCCAAAAGCCTCCAGTGGGTAAATGTAATGTCACACACACATCAGAAAATATATTGCTTCTCTAGAAAATATTCCATTTACATGTTCTTATTTCCTTAAACGAAAATGTGAAATTAATAAATATAACAGTGGCAAAATATATATTTTGGTTTCCAAACAGTGTAATACTATTTTGTACCACAAGACTCTACGATGCTGTTGGTGTTGCCTATTCTATGTCAAAGTTCGTTTTTGGCTGGGTGCTGTCTCCATTCAGCAGACTCCTCTCCTGTTGTTCTGCTAGTAATTGCCACATCTGTTTGTTCCTCAGGCAGCCCTCCAGGAGTGGATAGCATGATTCAGACACCTCTGCTAAGGCCTACAACAATAAATCAGTCACAATAGTCAACGAATCAATAGTCAAAAGAAGGAAAGCTGAATTAAATTTAAAAAAAAATACGGGTATTCGAACATCGCTCAATGGCTTCTGGTATTTACCTTTTTAATGACCTAAAATTAAGTAAAATATGGGCCTAGTCCTAATTGTTTTAAGCATGGGTCTACATGGCGAGTTTGGTCATAACACAAGTTGTGCCGCCAAAGGTCACTGTAGCTGATACATTATAGATCATTATGAGATTGTGTTGTTAAAAGATACAGCTACATCACAGCATAGTGCAATTGATTGAAGTCACAATGTGACCAGGGGCGTAAAAACTGTGGTTGCAGAGGTCATGACTGAGACTGGGCCCGGCAGGTTAGGGGCTTGGCACCCACCTTGCAGGGAAGCAGCCGGCTCCACTCAGTGAGAGAGGAGCTGCGCTGTTCCTGCACTAGTTTTAATACAAGTGGCTGGGCAGTGCTTGGCTCCGCCCTCTCCAACCTCTTCCTGCCTGTGACCTCGGGCTTGCTGACCCTACCATGTCACCGTCTTCTACAGTGTGTGGAGTGTGGTACTGCTGCCATCATGAGCTGCAGGGAACCTAATGGTTAGTGAAGCCCTTTCCTTATCCCTCCCTCTTGTCACTAGAAGCAGTCGGGACTGAGAGCAGAAGGAGAGGGAGGACATGGCAGCTGTAGCAGCAGAACCTGTGACAGGTTCAGCTCTGCTCCCAGTCCTGCTCTGTGCTTTGTCCTCTATTTCCTGAAGACCAGCAACTTCACTGGTCATGACTGCTGCCTTATGATGGGGCAGGGATGTGAAAGCCCCGCTGCTTCTGGAGACTTCAGCAAAGATAAGTAAATGTAATAGTGTGTATACATTATATCAGTGTGTATGTGGGTAGTATATAGTGTATATCAGTGTGTATGTGGGTAGTATATAGTGTATATAGGGTATATCAGTTATCAGTGTGTATGTGGGTAGTATATAGTGTATATCAGTGTGTATGTGGGTAGTATATAGTGTATATCAGTGTGTATGTGGGTAGTATATAGTGTATATCAGTGTGTATGGGAGTAGTATATACTGTATATCAGTGTGTATGTGGGTAGTATATAGTGTGTATGAGATTCAATCTGAGATTGACTAAGAGCCAAGTGTTTGAAACGCGTCCTCTCTGTCTTGGGTTTGTTTCACCCCAACATGGACTTTTTAATATGTAAATAATAAAGAATCAACGTTTTAAAGAATTTCCTGTTTGGACTCAAGTTGCTGGAATATCTTCCTTCATCATTACCAAAGAATTGCCGATTTTTTCCTTGCACGGTCCACAGGTCTCGGTCTCCTATCAAGCAGGTGAGCTGGGTAAAACCTTCATTCCTTTTACTATGCCTGTAATAGTGTATGTACAGTATACAGCGTTTGTTTCTCTGTAGGGGTATATGAGTGCATGTGGAAAAAATGGATCAGAAGAGAACACCACACACCGGGGCAGCAGAGGGAAGGTGAGTTTAATTGTTACATTTTTTTAAAGTGTGCACTGTGATGGGGATCATATGTACTAGGATGGGGACATATATACAAAGATGGGGGACAAAGATTCAACCATGGCATAGGAAAGCTGGGTGAACAAGGCTCTTTCCCTCAGCACCCAGCTTTTCCATGCTCTGCTAAACATCTATCCCTCAACATACAGCTTTTCCAAGGGAAAACTGGGTGCTGAGGTAAAGATGTATAGCAGAGCATGGGAAAGCTGCGTGCCTAGGACAAGGTGAATAACAGAACATAGGAAAGCTAGATGCTGATTAAAGAGATTTCAGAGCATGGGAAAGCTAGGTGCTGAGAGAAAGAGCAGAGTGTCGGTGTCATTATCCTGTACCCTGCGTGTTGGTGTAATTATCCCATACCTCAAGTATCGGTGTAATTATCCTGTACCTTGAGTGTCAGTGTATGGGGGCCCGGGTCCAAATTTTGCACTGGAGCCTATCGAACTCTAGTAACGCCACTGATTGTGACCCCCATAGTGCCAAAACCCTGATAATAAAGTAGCAAAAAAATCCAAATCATTCTGACTTTTTGCTACTTGCCTGTCATGGATGAGGCACCATGTGGATCACAATGTGACCTCATTCACATGCACTGTGCTGTGCATCTTTGGCCAAACATCATGTGTCGTGAGCATAGTTTACATGTAGCCCCAACCTAAAGACAGTCTAAATTATTGAATGGTTTTATCCACTGTCACTTAACCAATTTCAGAGCATGTTCTTCTAGAAACACGTCCTTGCCCAGAAAACTCTATATAGACAGGGCCAAGTTCTTAGAGTGCCCCTATCTAGCACTGAAATAATGAAGTTACTTTGGCATAAAAAACACTCCCCTAAGACTTGCATTGATGTAATGTGCAATACTCATTGATACCCCTCAGGATCTGTGTATGTGTCTGAAAACCACAGTACCAGCTCAACCAATCTCATACATAAACCAAAGCACATATTATAGGTAAAGCGTAACCATCGTTTTAATGTTTATTATATACATCAATAGTACACATGAAAATAGTTGTTACTGATGAAATTCAATGTAGATAGAAGAGGGACGAGTGAGTGGAGTTCTGCCTCTAGCTCCTCCCTCTACCTGAGGTAAAGTCTGTATTCAGTGAAGACTTTCCCATTACTGAGATAGGAGATGGTAGTTGGTGCTGATGAGATTCTATGTAGATAGAAAAGGGAGGAGGAGGGAGGAGTTCTGCCTCTATCTCCTCTCTCCTTCCATCATCATAGAATCTCATCAGTTCCTTATTTTCATGAGTACTATTGAATTATGAAATAAAAATTAAAACAAAGGTTATGCTTAAAGCAATTGAAACACAAGTTGCCAGCCTGAAAAATATATTGCTGGTGATTCATTAAAACTGGAGTGTACTGCTCGCTGGAGTGTACTGACCTGACTCACCACTTAATGAATCAGATGTTTTCTGATATCCAGTGTGCGCTGTTGCCCAAAAATGTGCACGAGCTGGCGGCTTAAATTTATGATATGCGCCAGCTGTAATTTATGATATATCTGATGGGCTGATGTGATCACGTCCTGCTTTGCCAATGTCCTAACCATGCTATGCCCATGCTATTACTACAGCTTTAAAAGTGAGACTACAGTGGGCTTTACACGCTACGATCTCGCTAGCGAGATCGCAAGCGATCGTACCTGCCCTCGTCGGTTGTGCACCATGGGCAAATCGCTGCCCGTGGCGCACAATCTCGCTTAACCCCATCACACGCACTTACCTGCCCTGCGACATCGCTCTGGCCGGCGAACCGCCTCCTTTCTAAGGACAGCGGCGTCACATGGCAGCCGTCCAATAGAAGCAGAGGGGCGGAGATGAGCAAGACGTAACATCCCGCCCACCTTCTTCATTCCTCATTGCCGGTGGAGGCCGGTAAGGAGATCTTCATCGCTCCTGCGGTGTCACACATAGTGATGTGTGGTGCCGCAGGAACGACGAACAACATTGCTAATAAGCAGAAAACGATTTTTTGTTTCAGAAAGACCTCTCCGCGGCAAACTATTTTGACCGCTTTTGCAATCGTTTAAGGTCGCTGATAAGTGTCACACACTGCGATATCGTTAATAACGCCGGATGTGCGTCACAAACAACGTGACCCCGACGATAATTCATTAACGATATCGTAGCGTGTAAAGCCCGCTTATCTACATTTCAGAAACAATCATCTTGGCTATCTTATACATAAGTTTGTCTTGCAAGTATTTAGCATATGATTAGTAATGCAAATTCTTGTCATGTCACTGTATTGCTACTGTTTTGCTTCTGGTGGTGGAAAAAAATCTTTTCCTTCCTGTATACTGCAAATTACAAACTGTTCTCACATTTCCTAATAACGCAGTGTGTATTAGGTTGATTTTCAAGCTAAAGTTTACTGGTTTGAATCGAGGAGCAGTCATGAAGAAGATTTCCTAAGAAAAAAGAAACAACATCATCCAGCTCATCGATAGCGGACTCTCGGACACGAAAATTGCCAAACTGTATTATTGGAGTGCCATGACAGTAGGAAGGATATGAAATAAATTCCAGCCTTCCATTGAACCGTCCAGGCAAAATATCAGAGTCAACAAATCAGCTCATCACAAGGTCTATCAATTCTGGCGCCACAAACATGGCAGTGCAGGTGGCTTGTATGCTTCATAATAGTGAGATCACATACTATATGTCCATGTAAGCACCATGCAATGTATGTTACACAATTCTGGAATGGTGGTCCGAAAAAAGTGAAGGCGCTTCGACTTTAATATCGTCATAAAAAGTGTTAGTTTGAGTTTGCAAAAAGTATGAAAAGTGGAAAGTAGAAGATTGTAAATAGGTTATTTGGAGTGATGAGAAAGTCAATAGACTAGGCTCTGATCGGTATGGGGTATGGGTATGAAAAGGATGACATAGTGTTCCAGCAGGACAACGACTTGAAGCATATGTCAAGATTGGCGAATAAATGGTTCAATGACAATGAAGTAGGGGTGCTGTATTGGCCATCACAGTCCCCAGACCTCAATCAACACTTCTGAGTAGTGTGCCGCCCCCGTGTCAGCAGCCGGGCTGCTCGGATCTGGATCCGCAGTGGCTCGAGGGGCGTCGAGACCCAGGGGTCGTGCGGCCACTCAAATAAAGGGGGTATTTACAGGGGATTGTATATTTAAAGTTCGTGACGCCACCCGTGGTGTGTGGTAAGGTGGCGTACCACCGCTGCAGCTGGGAGTACTCGGGGCTGATGGAGTGGGCAGCTAGGATTTTAACCCCTCCACGATTGGGGGGAATGCCATTGGTGATGGTGTTGGGGAGTGCCATTGGGAGTGAAATGGTCACTTGTGTACTCACTCAGTCCATAAAGATGACACCGACAACTTGGTAAACCAAAGTTCTGGACACCGCTGCCGCTGAGGGTAGCACGTCTGGGTCCCGTTCCCACTGGTGTTGCCTGATAATCTGTGACCTTCCTCTTGCCACTAAGTTCTCTTGCTAGTTGGCCCCTGTAGTGTAAACTAGTTGGGTCCCGTTCCCCAGTGTGGCTAACTGAGGGAGTTTGCTCTCAGAGTTCACGCTTGGGATTTCCTAGACTGTTTTAGTGGAAAGTCCTATACCCCTCGTTGCGCTAGTACCCCGATTTTGGAGCGGGTGGAGAGTGGATCTTGAAGTCTCCGTTCTCGTTGTGTCAATTGTCAGGTTGCCTGAAGCTACGCCCTGACCTAGGGTCCACGTACCCCATTGTGCCCTGGTCCCAGCCCGGTGATGGTACAAGGCCACCGACTGTCCTCCTCGACAGTTCTGTGTCCCTTGTCATGATCCCCTGCGAAAGGGGGTCAAGCTCCTACTAGGCCCAGACCACCGTCTGCTACCTAGTGAATTCCAAGGAGCCCGGCTCCTGACTGCCTCTCTCCTTCACTCTTACACTTCCTCTCTCCTACTGACCTACTCCTGACACTCCTGACCTCCCCTTACCAACCCCCCCAAGTGGGCGACCCTATTCCACTCAGGCCGTCCACTGGTGTGTCTGGTGGGTGTGGTGCAGAGTGTTCCTAGGATTTTGATTGGCTGATGTTGGCAACACCATTAGTTGGGGACCCGTAACCAAGGAGGAGGTGGATATTGCACATAAAGGCAGATTGCACAATACCCTGTGATGACCTGATAGGCCAGGGCGTCACAAGTAGAGTTGAAGAAAAGGCTGTATACATACCCAAGTGAGTTGATCATTATGCACCAACATTGGGAATGTGTAGAGGAGACCTGGGATCAGATATCAGTGAAGACATGCTTAACTCTGATAGAGAGCATGCCCAGAAGGATTCGGGCAGTAAATGCCTAAGGTCGAGTTACAAAATACTAACAAAATAATAAAAATTACATTTTAGATTTCTAGGAGCAAAACAATAACAATGCAGTGACATGACAAGAATCTGTATAACTAATCATATGCTAAATAACTGCAAGTCAAATTTATGTATGAGATAGCCAAGATAATGATCTATAAAATGTGAAGGTAGTCTCATGCTCAAAGCTGTAGTAGATAGTGAGATATGAAGCCTGAAAGTCAAAAGTTCCAAACATTGTCACCCTTTTGCTTGTTAGTGTACTACAAAGTTACTTACACCTTGTGATTGAGGACTGTAAATCTCTCTGAAGCATTTCTAGAAGTTATGCAAAAGGAAGGAAAGGCTGCGATCATGACAGACTTATAGTTTATAATTGGCACTATATCTGACAAAAAATATCCTTTTGGCATGTGTCTTGGCTTTGTCTCCATATACTTCTATGTGGCTGAATCAACAATGCTAAACAATTGTGCTTTTAACACAATGAAATACTTAAAAAAAAAATGTATGCTGCACCATAAACATTGGTTTTATATTGGGGGATAAAAAGTAACATATGCAACTGTAGCCTACATTTGCATACATTGGGACTAGAAGCTTAACATTCACAACAATTAGTTTCCCCAATATTTAAGCAGAGCATAGTGTGAACAGAGTCTTGGATATAACATTTCTGCCTATACTATATTGAATACACTTCTTGATGTACCTAACATGTAACTAGGAGTTTGAAGGAAACTGCACTTAGATAAAAATATTCTTTATATGTACTCACCTGATAGAGCTCTAAGCAAATTGCATCAATAAATCCAACCTGCATGCTGGGTATTTTATCTTTCTTCTCTCTATTCATCAGATCCTGAAATCACATAAAATTCATTCAATTACATGGTTCTACTCAAATGTGTTTGTTATGGCTGCCACCTGATGGTGGACTACAGGAACTTCAAGTTGGAATTGACGAACAAACTTACTAACACCTTTACTATACTGATGTATAATATATAAAGCTGAGTGTATCTGTGTGTGTGTCAGTGTTTGTGTGTGTGTGTGCGTATGTGTGTGCGTATGTGTGTGCATATGTGTGTGCATATGTGTGTGCATATGTGTGTGCATATGTGTGTATGTATGTCCGCTGAAGGAATCCGCATCGTCACATTTACTATTTCAAAATTTTGACTCAGGGACAGTCATAGACTATGTTTTGAGGGGAAAATTTAATCCTGCGCTTTACAGTTATTCGTCAAAAAACCTGCTTACATTAAAGTTAATGGAGCTCGGAGCTATAGGTCATTAATAGGAGCTCTGATTGGTTGCTATAGGCAACGAAAGACATTCTTAGTATAAGAAGCTTCTGTGTAATATAATATGATTTCGGTGGAGAGAGGGATAGAGAGAGACACAGAGAGAGACAGACCGACAGAGCAAAAGAGAGCGATAGATAGAGAGACAGACAGAGAGACAGGCAGAGAGATAGAGGCAGACAGGGAGAGAGGCAATCAGAGAGACAAACAGAGAGAAAGACAGATAGACAGACAAAAAGACAGAGAGAGACGGAGACAGACAGAGAGATGGAGACAGAGAGAGAGACGGAGACAGACAGAGAGACAAAGAGAAATACAGAGAGACAGACAGAGAGACAGAGGAAGACAGAGACAGAGAGCAGGAGAGGCAGACAGGGAGAGAGAAAGAGAGACCGAGAGAGACAAACATACAGAGAGACAGTCAGAGAGAGAAACAGACAGGCAGAGAGAAAGGGAGACAGAGAGACAGACAGACAAAAAAACAGAGATACAGACAGAGACACAGAGAGAGAGAGACAGACAGCGAGACAGAGAGGCAGACAGAGAAAGAAGGAAACAGAGAGACACACAGAGAGACAGACAGAGAGAGAGGCAGACAGGCAAAAAGACATACAGAGAGAGACAGAGACACAGAAAGAGAAACAGACAGAGACAGAGACCGACAAAGAGAGATGGATAGAGATACAGACAGACAGGGACAGACAGAGAGAGAGAGACAGACAACCAGAGAGATAAACAGAGAGACAGAGAGAGAGGCGATCCCCCGGTAGGCCCCTCTACCGGAGAAGGTCCCACATGGCTACGAGGGCAGTTGTTGGTACCATAAACTTCATTCACGATGTACAAATAATGGCATTATCTCACACTTTATTTACCAAATTACTCAGTTTACTGTAACGAAGCATAAGTAAAATTGTGAATAAGGGTCAGGTGATATTTGCATTTAGCTGAGCATTGGGTGCTTAAATCAATGTTACTGGTGGGCCTTTGGCTCCCGAGTCTGACACTAAGCAGGTAGAAAGAACAATAAATCTTTGTAATTCACTTGTTTCGAGAAGCAGCATACCCAATGCAATGAACATTACACTTACAATTGGCTCAATTTTTAGTTCCCGTCTCTCCTTATCTCCTTGGTCATAAAATTCTGAAGCAACAAGTTCAGCTATCTGAAAGTAACAAAATGTATTTAGTTACCACTATACAAAGTTTTTTTCTCATAAAGACTATATAATACCAGCAAAATAATGGAATTTTTGATAATGTTGAGGCTAAGTTCATATATCCTGTAGTCATCCATTAGAGTGGATCCGTTGGCAAACTGATTTCTGCCGCATCCATTTTTTTAACCTGGGAGTCTATAGACAATGGATCCGTTAATAGATTTGTTTAGCCATCCGTTGTACTTGCATTTCTAACAGATCCATTGTTTTCTTAATGGATCTGTTACAAATGGACACTAAAGGGGGCTTTACACGCTACGACATCGCTAATGCGAAGTCGTTGGGGTCACGGAATTGGTGACGCACATCCGACCGCATTAGCGATGCCGTTGCGTGTGACACCTATGAGCAATTTTGCATCGTCGCAAAAAAGGAGCAAAATTGCTCATCGGTGACATGGGGGTCCATTCTCAAATATCGTTACTGCAGCAGTAACAAAGTTTTTCCTCGTTCCTGCGGCAGCACACATCGCTCCGTGTAACACCGCAGGAACGAGGAAGCTCTCCTTACCTGCCTCCCGGCCACAATGCGGAAGGAAGGAGGTGGGCGGGATGTTCGTCCCGCTCATCTCCGCCCCTCCGCTTCTATTGGGCGGCGGTTCAGTGACGCAGCTGTGACGTCGCTGTGACGCTGAATGAACTGCCCCCTTAGAAAGGAGGCGATTCGCCGGTCACAGCGACATCGCCGGGCAGGTAAGTACGTGTGATGGGTCTGGGCGATGTTGTGCGGCACGGGCAACGATTTTCCCGTGTCGCACAACAGATGGGGGCGGGTACCCATGCTAGCAATATCGGTACCGATATCGCAGCGTGTAAAGCGGCCTTAAATCTGTTAAGGAAGTGTTGGCAAAATTGCTGCTTTTGAGCATCTCAGTGATCAATAAAAGTGATTAAAAATGTAAAAAATAAACAATCCATTATACAGCTCAATCATGAAAAAAATAAAAATGTTATGAGCACTTGAATATGGCACCACAAAGTTTTTCTTCTTTTTTATTCTTCAAAAGTTGTAAAACATTAAAAAATATATACATTTAAAATTGCCACAAAAAAGTCAATGTGCCACTTTGATGATTCTACATTGTTGGAGATCTTCTCCAAATAGTATCACTGACAATCTTAGCATTTTAACTTCAAATTCAACTTATTCAGGCTGTCATCTCTGGAAAAGACTTTAGAAAATGAAGGTGCTATAATCATGGTAAGCAAACCAATCCCCAAGTATGACCGTGGCTGAAGGAACATGGCTATGATACAGGCAGAAGACTGCCAAGGTTTCTTCTATACTCTGCAGATAAAGAAGGGTCGGCATTAGTGCTGTCTTTCGATTTATGACATGGCCTTTGGGGTCATAGACTTTTATACAGATCCTTTCTGGAATGTCCCGACGTCTGGAAAGTCCCAGAATTTAAATGAGTTTACAAAGTCCAAAGAATATAATGACCTCAAAGCTAATAACAGAGAACAGGGAGCCACTTATAGTGAACTATCTAATGTTATATGAGTATAATCAAATCATTATCCAGCTAACTGAAAAAATATCCCCTTCATACTATGTGAAGACATTATTCTCATTCTGTGATGAGAGAAGAGTATGTTCATGATTTATCTCTAGCATATCAGATCTACCAGCAGAGTCTAAAGGCCCCGTTACACGCAATGACGTATCTAACGATATATATCGCCGAGGTCACGGACGCACATCCAGCATCGTTAGCGATGTCATTGCGTGTGACACCAACGAACGGCCGATAACGATCAAAAATACTCACCTTATCGTTGACACGTCATTCATTTTCAAACAAATCGCTGATTGTTGAGGACGCAGGTTGTTCGTCGTTCCCGAGGCAGCACACATCGCTACGTGTGACACCTCGAGAACGACGAACTACAGCTTACCTGCAGCCACCGGCAATGAGGAAGGAAGAAGGTGGGCAGGATGTTACGGCCGCTCATCTCCGCCCCTCCGCTTCTATTGGGCGGCCGCTTAGTGACGTCGCTGTGACGCCGCATGAACCGTCCCTGAGAAAGGAGGCGGTTCACTGGCCACAGCGATGTCACTAGGCAGGTAAGTCCGTGTGTCGGCTCCTAACGATTTTGTGCGCCACGGACAGCGATTTGCCCGTGACGTACAAACGATGGGGGCGGGTGCTTTCACCAGCGATATCGCTAGCGATGTCGCTGCGTGTAAAGCCTCCTTAATGGGCATCACACAGATAATTGTGAATAAATCCAAACGCTGCCAACACTACTGTACACATAGTGAAAAATCCTCTAGGTTGGCCACATCGGATAAATGTCCCTACTGGTTGGATTACCCCTTTAAAGAGGACCTGTCACCACCAGGTCAAAAGTGCCAAGTTTTTACTTTAGCTTTACTCATGCTCCTCTCCTGAGGATTTTTCTTTTTTTATTTTTAAAATTTACTATATGAGTCCAGGGTTATGGACTTTTTCATTTAGTTCTATTTTTTATTGTTGTTATCAATGGGGCATGGCTCTCAGGGTTCTCTGGGATGGGGGGGCTTTAGGTTACTTTACATAATTACCCTGAGAGTAATGCCTTCTTGTGTAAAAATAATACAAATTATAAAAATTGAATATTTGGGGCAGTAGTGAGAATAAAATAGGAGCAAAAACTCGTTACTAGGTTCTTTTTAACCATTTCAAAACCTTGTGGTTTATCCAGAAAAAAACTCAGAAATGCGAAATGGTGAAAAAATGCAATTGTTTTTTGGATTTTATTCTTACAGCATTCATAGTGTGTTAAACAAATGGCAATGTGATTTTACATGTTACTACAATTATGGCAATATCAAACTTATCAGGATGTTATTATATTTTAGTTGTTAAAAATTCAGAACCTTGTTTTTTATATTGTTACTATTTTGTGGTGACCGCAAAATAGCAATTCTGGCTTACCTATTTTTCATTTTTGCCATTTAACAAATGTTTTTTAGATTTTGATATATCAGAGTTTTTGAGATAACACAACACAATACCATATATGTCTTTCTTTTCTTTTATTTTTTTAATGTGGAAAAGAAGAGAAATTTAAAAATAAAACACATATAAAGGTTTTGGGTTTTTTTTTATCCCCCCCCCCCCCCAGTGAAATTGGGCTTGTGATTGTTTAATAGCTTATACCATATACTACTATACTGTAATATTACAGTATATATTATTGACATTCTCATATGAAGTCCATGCTAGGCTTCATAGGAGGATTAAAATGGTAGTCATAAAGGGCCTTAAAGGAAACCTCTCAGGTCCCTCATGCCCTCCATCCCAGCAGCATTCATATGTATGCCATAATTCCTTGGAATTTTGGCATACACATCTTCTGTACTTCCGATCATGCGCAGTGAACCTCTCTGGGAAGCACACTAAAGTGCACTGACACTGCAGAAATTAGCCACGCACATGCGCAAGATGTCCTGGAGCTGCAGTGACGCTGGCTTGTGGAAATCATGTTATCACACCCACAGGGACATGATAACCTGGAAAGAGAACCAACCAGTCTCTTCAAGTAGTCAAAGGCCTAATTAGCATAGGGACAGAGCACTTTACAAATACTTTTTTTAAACATTAATTTTAATAAATAGCATTATATAGAGCTGGTTATGCAGGGAAATGTGGCATGCACATCTGTTTGCTGCTGGTTTGGAGGGTATAATGGACCTGACAGATTCACTTTAAACAGGACCTTGGCTGTTATGGTATCAGGGGGAGGCAATAGGAGTCAATAAGCAAATGCATCACCAAGCAGTCCATTTACATGCCACTGTCAGGGATTGACATGGGCATTTATATGGTTGAACAGCAACGATCAGACCTAGCTCCGGTTGCTGTTGATACAGGCAGATGCTTGCTCTGTACCCCAGACAGGATCTGCTCAAAATAGAGTGGGCTCACATACTGAGTTCGCTCCATTGCCCTTGTGTCAATCTGTGACAAAAATGAATGTCACAAGTCGTTAAGAGGTTAAAATACCTTGTGCATGAAGGCAGGTTTATTTTTTAAGATATTTTGTTTATGTCTTATTTATTTTTAAGGAGCAATGTTCTGCATGTAAAAAGACCCCTCTATATATAAATACTTTGACTTGTGAACTAAGGGCACGTGAAATATAATAATGGAGGAAAGCTAAAATGATGGTTGCAATTATCCAAATTATACGGCAGTTTTATAAGGTCAAGGGAAAGCATCATTATCTTTTTTCCAGGAATTCTGTATTCTTGGCTAGAGGCCCAGCGCTCCTTCTGCTGCAATGTCAACCATATCATTAGAAAACTGTTCTTTTTATGTATTCATGTGTTCTATAGTGACTACAAGTAGCAAACATGCACTTTACCACAGTTAGAGATTTGTATTTATAATATGCTGTCCACACAGGGGTGGACGCAGACAGAAAAGCGTCCCTGTCAAAGAACAGTTTGGGGGCCCTTTTAAGGGGCACTTTGCACACTACGACATCGCAAGCCAATGCTGCGATGCCGTGCGCGATAGTCCCGGCCCCCGTCGCAGCTGCGATATCATGGTGATAGCTGCCTTAGCGAACATTATCGCTACGGCAGCTTCACATGCACTCACCTGCCCTGCGACGTCGCTCTGGCTGGCGAACCACCTCCTTATTAAGGGGGCGGGTCGTGCGGCGTCCCAGCGACGTCACACGGCAGGCGGCCAATAGAAGCGGAGGGGCGGAGATGAGCGGGACCTAAACATCCCGCCCACCTCCTTCCTTCTGCATAGCCGGCGTGAACCGCAGGACGCAGTAGGAGATGTTCCTCGCTCCTGCGGCTTCACACACAGCGATGTGTGTTGCCGCAGGAATGACGAACAACATCGTAACATCGGTATTTCCCAATTCATGGAAATAACTGACGCTACACCGATGATAAAATAACGACGCTTTTGAGCTCGTTAATCGTATCAAAAAGGATTTACACACTACGATATCGACTGCAACGCTGGATGTGCGTCACTTTCGATGCAGCTGCGATGTCGTAGTGTGCAAAGTGCCCCTAAGTCTATTAGACCACCATAATGCACAATTCCACCTGCTTTGGAGGTATAAGTAGGCCTCTTTAACTCTTGGGCCCCTGTGTGGCTGCACAGGTTGCACCAATGGTATGTTCACCCATGTCCACATTATATACAATAAGTTTTATATTATTAGCTGTTCTCGGCGGCGGTAGCAGGCGTCCGGAAATGCTCAGTTTTGGAGCTGCCCCATCTTCTGATAGTGGTTAAGGTGGGTACTGCACATCCGCTTTTTATTCAAATCAAAAGTATAGGACCCGGCCGCGGCCACCATCAGATGATGGAGCAGCGTCTGAGCTGAGCATTTCCAGCTTCCAGCTGCCGCCGGCACTGAGGGTAGTTGATTGGCGGAGGTGCGGAATATCAGACATTGATGACCTATCCTAAGGATATGCCATCAATGTAAAGGTAGAGGCCATTCTTTTTAATTATTCTACAGAAGATACATCCCCTTCTACATAAACAATATTGCTACTTCTGTGGAGCACTACAGTACAGCACTCCCGACACAACAAAGAGCCCTCTTACTGAGGTTACTCATGGCTAACACTAATTAACATGCAGAAATTTTACTATAAAAGATACAGACCCGCTGTTGAACTGGCCAGGGCTTTGTTATTGCAGACAGATCACAGGCAGTCATTAACATAGCTCTGCAGGAAAGACAAAACTATTATTTAGGTTCAATATATTAAGTGGTTATTGTATGGAATGATAAATAGGAATTATCCTAAAGAGAAAAAATAATAAGATAAAAATCAATTAAATATTAAATTTATAGGAATTTTACAGGTGGCCCAAAATTTGCTTTCTCAGGTGCTGTTTTATTAGGCACTTTTACTTCTGCAGCATCGAAGGAGCTCAGTAGCATTGAAGCTATTAGGTATTGAGAGGAAACTGTGTGCTCCAGCAATCCTGGCCAGCTTCTGAGCGGCACTTACAAGCTCTGCTGGATGGAATTTGTAAGCACTGTGCAGGCTCGGTCGTTGCAGATAAACTGGCAACAAGGTGTGAACTTAAAAATGGAGAGGATTTTTAATAACAAATATATTGCAAAGTTGCTTTTTTTTATTAGCACTTGACAATTTTATCCATGAAAGAAAATGAGAATAACCATTTAGAGGCATTTTCCAGTTGATTTACAACTTATGGCTTGTCTGTTTTTCAACTTCAGGAATTTCTCCTTTCCTCCTTCCTTTTCCTTTCCAACAAGTTTTGTAAACCTAAGTACTGTAATCTTTTTTTCAACGGTTTTCAACGTTTCTTTAGCATTTTTCCGCTGTTTGATTTTCTGCCTGATTTTTTTTAATATTCTTTGGGCATCTTTACAATGAAGTTTTCCAGCTATGTTTAAATCATTTACACAATGAAGAAAATGCAGTGTTATTTTGAAACAAAAATGCTCAAAAAGGCTCTTGGTTGTCTTTATAGCCTTCCCATTGAGTTGTAAAGTATTGAGTATCTTCCTAGCAGTAAACGCCAAAAGAGTATACTGTACATGTTGAGTCTTTTAAATAGTTGGCGTCTTTGAAAGAAAGTAGTTTTCCTTACAAGTTATCATGATTATGGTTTGGATCATTTTTCTTGCACTCTTTCCACCATTTTTTGGCATGGACCCACTCAAAAATGGTGGAAAAAATATGAAGCCTGAACATATCCTAAAGTTGGGTCCATGTCATATCTGAACCCATTTGTTACTTCATAGTCGTAATTACACACAAAACCTCAATCTATTACCCAGATAAGTGAAGGGTTAATTTAGACAAAACACAATTTGCCCAAAAGGCAACTAGAGGTACTCTAACTAAAGATCCTTGAGAGGAGCTGCGGTCTGGTATTCAGCTCATTATAGCCTTGGCCTCCTGATGAAGCCAGTGTTGGTGAAACATGTTGGGCAGGCTATTAGCTGAATGGTTTTGTCAAGGGAGAAATTTGGGTAAGACTGCTAATGGAGTCGTTGTTCAGGCAAACAGAGGCATGGGGCCAAATTAGGTATCTGCACAGATATTATGAGACTCAATAATGAACACAGGACATGTTCTCTGATTGAGCTCAGGCTTGCGTCTGAACTCGTGTATTCAATTGCTCAAGCATTAACACATCATTTCACCCTTGAAACATATTTACAAAACTTCTCCAGTTGCTCACACATACTAATAAAAATAATTAGGGGGGAGTGCGTATGGGCAGCATTGGGAGAATGCATGAGATCATATATCATCCCAGATGGTACTACTACTGTGAATTTACTGATAAGGCTCCCAATTAACTTAATGAATCTCTCACTTGTTCATAGTTCGTTCATTTGTACTTTGGTTAACCCTTTCTTGAATATACAGCTTAGAATCATATTATGGCGTCTGTGCAATTGTCATATAGACACAGATAATTATGCTACTAAATCTACATTTTGATTATTTACATACACAGATAATCTTATTACATTTGAACAAACAATTTATAGCCCAGTCTACCTTCACAGTTTTAGGTAGGCAGTGTAGGGTGAAATTGACATCTATATATGAATTTATATGAATTAATAGAATTTTAGTCCATTTGATAGTGAGCTTCTGTCCACGGCCGAATGTTGCACTTTGTGAGTGATAATCTAACTCTTCACCCTATATTCCAGTTTTTAATCTGGTAATTTAATTTGGTTAATAATAAAAGTTACATTTTATTGATCTTTAGTTAGGGTACTTCTAGTTGCCTTTTGGGCAAATTGTGTTTTGTCCATTGTCTTAAGTCTCAAAATAAAGTTTGAACTCAGTTTGATCTCCTTTTCGGGGGAGTTCATCTTTTATATTGGCTGCATTTATCTTTTAGGTAGGACACATTAGCATAATAATCTACATGAATAATTATGTTACTTTCCCCAAATTAAGGTATATTAAAAACACTTAAACCGTAACTATTGTTTTAAATTTTTATTTCATCAGATGATGAAATTCTATGTAGATAGAAGAGGGTGGAGGGGGCGGAGCTCTGCTTCTAACCCCTCCGACTAGCTCCTCCCTTCTCCCGTCATCATAGAATCTCATCAGTAACAACCGCCATCTCCTATCTCAGTAATGGGAAAGTGTTCACTGAATACAGATTTTACCTCAGAATTGAGAATTTTGACAATGACTGATTAATTCTGGCAGAGAAAGAAGCAGATTTGTCTGATAAGATGTATTACAAAGTTGCTTGTTTTCATGTCTACTATTGATTTATGAAATAAAAATTAAAACAACGATTATGCTTTAGGTATTGACATGTACAATTAATAGTAAACTTAGATGTTTCTAAAAGAAAGTCGTAATATTAATTTACCAATAAATAAATTACAAGCTTTTCTAAAGGTATTATCAGGATCCAAATAATTTAAAACCAAAATACAGTAGTTTGCGCTTTGATCCCTGACATGCAGTCGGTGAAATAAGTATTGAAAATGTCCCCAATTTTCTAAGTAAATATATTTCTAAAAGTGCTAATGAATGAATTTCTCACCAGATGTCAGTAACAACCCATCCAATCCACACAGGAAAAAAAAAAAAAATTATATATATATATATATATATATATATATATATATATATATATATATATATATATATCAAACCATACATGTCCATAAATTTAGTGATGTGCAATAATGAGAAATGACACAGGGAAAAAGTATTGAACATGCTTACTGAAATGTATTTAATTCTTCAGACAAAAGCCTTTGCTGATGTGACAGCTTTAAAACTCTATCTGTATGGAGAAATACATTAATTGCTCAGGTGTGATTTTGGCCTATTCTTCCACACAAACACTGACAGTCCTGTGGGCACCTTCTATGATCTCTGAGCTTTAGTTTCTTCCATAATTTTTTATTGGATTCAAGTCAAGTGATTGTCTGAGCCATTCTAGCAGGTTTATTTTCTCACGCTGAAAATAAATGAGTTTACTTGGCTGTGTGTTTAGGATCATTGATTATTGGAATGTAAACCCTTATTTCATGTTCATCATCCTAATAGATGGCAGCAGATTTTTATCACGAATGTCTTGGTACATATGTCCATTCATCCTTCCTTCAATACATGAAGTTTGCCAGTGCCGTATGCTAAAAAACAGCCCCACACCATGACGTTCCCACCTCCAAACTTCATTGATGGTATGGTGATTCTAGGGTATATGTAGTGTCTTTTGGCCAGGGCCGGACTGGGACTGAAAATCAGCCCTGGCATTTGAGAGCAGACAGCCACTGGCTCACAGTCATAGATGTATGGACAGAGTGATAAGTCATTTTATTTTACCTTGACATTATCATATATTTGTTTACTTTAAAGAATCAAGATTAAAATATACTGACTGTTGCTGGCATTTTCCACGAGGCACTTCTGCTGAACATGGAGAACATACACTGCAGTTAGTAACCATTAAATAGGTTAACCACTTCTTGGACACCCCTTCTGAAGCCCTATGTTCTAATAATAACACCTATACTCCTTTTTCGTGCTGGCACCGTTTCAGTGGTGTCAGCTTTGCCTCTCCTGGGGCTCACATGACATTATGTCACCTAATCCCTGTGGAAAATCAGCGCTGACTTCACTATATCCCCTGTCGGAAAAATCAATACATCTAGTGGAAGTAAGAGATGCTGCTCTCTCATTTCCTTCCAATGTCAATTACATCTGTAAGAGGGAAGAATGAAGCCAGCGCAATTAGTCGCAGGGATTGTGAAACATAAAAATGTCACGTGAGCCCTGGGAGAGGCAGAGCTGGCACCACTGAAATGGTGTTATTTTTCCTGGGGGGGTGGTGTAAATACAAGGATTAAGAAAAGATTGTCTGAGTAGTGAGGAACAGTTTTAAGAAGAATAGAAATGTGGTGGGAATGCTCTAAAAAACTCACTGGACTGGGCAAGTTATAGGTGTTATCCACTACCTGGACAATGCCTTTTTTAAATAAGGTTACCTCCCTTGTAAATGACATATACTCACTTTGTACAGAGACAGAGACAAACAGGGAATGAAAGAGACAGACGGAATGAGAGAGACAGACTGACAGGGAATAAGAGAGGCAGACAGGAAATGAGAGAGGCAGACAGGGAATGAGAGAGGCAGACAGGGAATGAGAGAGGCAGACAGGGAATGAGAGAGGCAGACAGGGAATGAGAAAGGCAGACAGGGAATGAGAGAGGCAGACAGGGAATGAGAAAGACAGACTGACAGGGAATAAGAGAGGCAGACAGGGAATGAGAGAGGCAGACAGGGAATGAGAGAGGCAGACAGGGAATGAGAGAGGCAGACAGGGAATGAGAGAGGCAGACAGGGAATGAGAAAGGCAGACAGGGAATGAGAGAGGCAGACAGGGAATGAGAGAGACTGACAGTGAATGAGAGACACAGACAGGGAATGAGAGAGACTGACAGGGAATGAGAGAGACTGACAGGGAATGAGAGAGACAGACTGATAGGGAATAAGAGAGACTGACAGGGAATGAGAGAGACTGACAGGGAATGAGACAGACTGACAGGGAATGAGACAGACTGACAAGGAATGAAAAAGAGAGACTGACAGACATGCAGACAGACAGAGACAGACATACTACATACACAGGTAAACACACTATACATTACCAAATCTTGCAGTTCCTGGAGAGGAGCCGCTGGGACCTGCACTGAGGCTTCAGCAGCTTAACAACAGGACATGCCACTTTACCGGTCATGTGATCAGGCACATGATTAGTCAGATGACCTGACAGGTCCTTCACCTCAGCCTCTGTTCTGTTCCAGTACATTTCCTCCCCTGCTCTGTGTGGTGCACCTGACTGCCAGGTGCCACAGAGTACTACATCCAACCCCGGATTCCTGGTGCTGGTAAAACACCACAACACACACACACACACAACCACACCCTTTTTCTCTAGACCAGGTGACAGGCTAGAGATGGACTTGACGGGTGATCACCTATTGGCTTGGATGCATCCAATCCACTGGTCAGGGACCTGGGAGGAGGAGGGGCTAGGCAGTGAAGTGAACAGATGGCGGACATCTTGTGGAGAGTTAGGAAGTAAACAGACAGTGAGTCAGTCAGAATTTGACGTGCTGACGGGAAAGTGTGCAGTGGCTTGTTGAGTAACAAGGAGTACAGTCTCTGGGAGAGTACGGACGAGTATTCACAGGAATGAGCACCGGCGGGGCACAGGGCCCTAGTTCAGGAAGATGTTACAGGCGTGCCTGATAAATACCTGTACGGTGAGGGGACCCTCAAGGACCTTACCGACTGTAGTGTCCAGGGCACAGCAGCAGAGAGGGATCCTGGGATCGGTGTAGAGGTCAGACCTATGAGAGGTTCACGCTGTCTGCTGTACGGGCCAAGATGGAGACAACCGGAGGGAACCCCAAAACCGCTTCACGCTATGAGGACCCACCAATTACAAGCTACAGGGTGCATGGAGGTAATGCTCATCAGTTACTAAACTGGCACTGGATCCAAGGTATTACCATATTGGTAAAGACCAGCACAAACCGGGTGGCAGCAACTCCTAAACTAGTGAGTAAAACACAAGTTAACCTGCAGCACCTGTGTCATCTGAGTTCTTCCTGCACATCCGCACCCATATACTACAACCACCAACATCTTCCCCTGGGGCCTAGCTCTACTTGCGGAGAGCCATCACACCTAAGCTGCCCAATACCATCAGCCCCAGCAGTGAGAGACTTTGCAGTGGCGGTTCTCTCCATATAACCACATACTGCAAGTGGCGTCATGAAAACCTTTTATTTTTATTTTTATCTTTATTTTTCCCTTGTACATAACCCCTTTTAAGTGACCCCAGGGTCACGGATCTGGGCACCGGCCACCCAGTGACATATCCCAGCAATACACCGCCCAGGACCGAGTATCCCAAAGCCCTGGGGTGCCTCACTCTGCACCAATCACATAGATCAGAGCAGGAAGAGAGAGGGCAGCTCTCTGTGAGCAACCCGTCGGCAGGACTTGAGGCACACATCAGATGCCGTCTTCCCCTGTTCCAGCCCGCAAGCTGGGTAGTGACACAGCAGCTGCAGCCTCACAAAGGCACAGTGCAGGTGGACTGCAACTAAAGGAGTCGGCGGCCCTGCAGTCATAAATAGCTGCTGGAGGACCGGCCCCACAGGAAAATGCCATGCCGGCCCAACCCGCCTCTGATAAAAGAGCTGCATGTGCATCCTTGGAGTGAGTGAGCAAGTGGCCCACTGCAGGCACCGGCCCATCTGGCACTTGCCAGAACTGCCCTATGGCCAGTCCGGCCCTGTTTTTGGCCTATAAACATGGTGTGTATCTTATGGCATCCAAAGAGATGAATTTTGGTCTCATCTGACCAGACTATATTCTACCAATATTTCACAGGCTTGTCTAAACGTTGCTGAGCAAACGTTAAACACGCTTGAACATGCTTTTTGTTCACTAATGGAGTTTTGCATGGTGAGCGTGCATACAGGCCATGGAGGGTAAATGCCTTACTTAGTGTTTTCTTTTAATCAATTGTACCTGCTGATTCCAGGTCTTTCTACAGTATAGCTCTCCACAGGTGATTCTTGGCTCTTAGAGAACTCATCTGATAATTCCTTTCAGTCTTCTATCTGAAATCTTGGGGGGGAGCACCTGGTTGGTTTATAGTGAAATTATGTTTTTTCCACTTCTGGATTGTGGCCCCAACAGTCCTCACTGGAATATTCCGTATCGTCGTTAAGAAATTCTTTTGTAAAACATGCCATCAAAATGTTTTCAACAATAAGTTGCGAAGCTCTTAACACAACTTACGGCCACTTTACATGCTACGATATATCTAACGATATGTCGTATGGGTTACGTCGTTAGTGACGCACATCCGGCCTCGTTTGACATATCGTAGCGTGTAACACAAATGAGCGACTATGAACAAGCAAAAATACTCACCTTATCGTTGCTCATTGACACGTTGCTCATTTTCAAAAAAATCGAACATCCTTCTGTGCTCCGGTTGGTCATCGTTCCCGAGGCAGCACACATCGCTCCGTGTGAAACCCCGGGAATGATGAACTGCTGCTTACCTGCGTCCCGCCGGCAATGCTGAAGGAAGGAGGGGGACGAAATTTTACGTCCCGCTCATCTCCGCCCCTCCGCTTCTATTGACCAACCGCTGTGTGACGTCGCTGTGACAACGAACGTCCCTCCCCCTTCAGGAAGAGGATTTTCACCGCCCACAGCGAGGTCGTTTGGGAGGTAAGTACGTGTGACGGGGGTTACCGAGTTTGTGCGACATGGGCAACAAATTGCCCGTATCACACAAACGACGGGGGCGGGTAAGATCGCTTGCGATCTCGCTAGCGAGATTGCAGCATGTAAAGCCCGCTTTACTGTCACTTTCACCCATCATGAGATGATTCTTGTGTGGCACCTTAGTAATGAGACACCTTATTGTAGGCCATCAGTGGAACCAGCTCATATTACTTTTCACTAAGGTCAAGATTGCTTTCTAATTACTGATAGATTTCAGTCGCTGTCATGACTTTCCATGGCTTTTTGCACGTTTGTTTCTTTGTGTGTTCAATACTTTTATCATTGTGTGATTTCTCAGTATTACACATAACTTGAATTTATAGACATCTATGGTTTGATTTCTTTGCCTGTGTGGATTGGATGGACTGTTACCAACATCTTGTGAGAAATTCATGTCAAAAACACCTTTGGAATGATATTTAGTCAGAAAATTGGTACCGTGTTCAATACGTATTTCACCTGCTGTATATGTTTATGAGGCTGTTTATCTATGTATTATAGAATGTGTGCTGTTCGAATTAAAATTGGATAACACATTGACAATTGGCCATTGTTATGCAATTGAGGGTCCCTGTGAAGAAAATCAGAGCATGCACTATTCTTTTCTATATTTTGGATGAGAGTCACCCAAAAAAAAATCGGATCCCATATAAAATATTTGGATTGTATCTGATTTTTAAGGAAACATGGCTGTTGTTATCCTAAGAAACTGATTTGCTAATGTACATTTTCAACTGTTTAGGATGCTATATGAATATCACACCCATGTAAAAATGGACATACAGATGACACACGTATGGAACATGGATAACAATATAGATGAGAATTTTTTGAGTTTTCTGGATGAAAAGCTGGCAATTTTCCAAATGCTTGCCTGACCGAACCTTAAGGTCAAAAGATCCTTGGCTAGTCCAGGCATTGTAAGTCACACTCAGATCCAATATGTCTGACTTGTTAAAACAATTCTTGAGACAAATACTTACAAAAACAATTCCTTTTCTGCCGAATGGTCCCATCTGAAATTTCGATTTTTAACTAGGTCAAAAAAATCTCCTCTTCTCCTGAAACAATAGAAAAGAGTCTGATTTTCACATATTTAACTATAATCTACAGCCAACTTTGAGTGATACTGTTATTATTTAATCCTCTAGTAACATCATGGTGGATACCTATACGAAACTTGAAGCTGAAGGCTGTAAGACAGATTGCTCATGACGCACACAAGTACTAGGCACTGCCAAGGAAAATAACTTGGCCATTCCTTTTTTGGTCAGTTAGTGAACGGAATATGAATAAATCAAATATGCAAGACAATCTTTGGTAGATCATCTAGACTTACTTTATATAAAGAGCCAAATCTGTAGCAAGGATAGCCTGCTTTATCATTTTCAGTGCAGACTTGTAGTCTTGAACAGAGAGACCACTCAGAATCTGATTACCCTGAGAAAAAAAGAAGACATCCACACTTCAATTCATAGCTACATTCACGAGACTGCATGTTTAGTCCAAAAATACACCAGCATTAAGGTCAGATCCAAATATTTTTATACTTTTACAACTTCTGAAATTGCAGTTATCTCTACAGAATATGCAGTAAGTGCTCTGAACTGCAATTACTGAACTTTATATGTGAAAGGGAATCTGTCAGTATGATTTCACCCCCCAAACTATTTACATTGCAAAGACCAGACCATCAATACCTTTACATGGCATTTCAAGGCATTGTATAATATATAGCTGGCAAATTAGGCTTCATTTTTAATGTGACAGCTTCCATTTAAGGGATTAAGAAAATACATTATGAAACAGAACAAATTGAACACTGAACGTTTATTATATTTCAAGGTAACCTGTCAGCAGGTTTTCACCACCAAACTATGCAGCTCTTTCAATCACAAACACAGCACTTCCTTTACATGGCCAGTCTGTCCCTCCAATACTGAGAAATCAGCACTTGAGTCGATATAAAATTGAGCCTGCAGACCTGAAGCATCTGTCATTCCAGATCTGTTCTCCTCCCAGTACCACCTCCTCCTGATTGACTGGCAGCAACTCTATGTTGTGTGACAATAGGCAAAGGAGCTGTCAATCAAGTAGGAGGAGGCAGTGCTGGGTGGAGAATAGAGATGAATGCTTCAGGTCTATAGGCTCTATTGCATATCAACTCAAGTGCTGATTTCTCAGTTATAGAGGAACAGACTGGCCATGTAAAGGAAGTGCTGTGTTTGTGATTGAAAGAGCTGCATAGTTTGGTGGTGAAAACCTGCTGACAGGTTACCTTGAAATATAATAAAAGTTCAGTGTTCAATTTGTTCTGTTTCATAATGTATTTTCTTAATCCCTTAAATGGAAGCTGTCACATTAAAAATGAAGCCTAATTTGCCAGCTATATATTATACAATGCCTTGAAAACGTATTCATACACTGTGAACTTTTGCAAATTGTTTTATGTTACACCCACAAACGTAAATGTATTCTATTGGGATTGTACCTGATATACCAACACAAAGTAGCAAGGACTTGTAAAATGTAAAGGAATTGATACCTGGTTTTCTAATTATTTTAAAAATTAAAATCTGAAAATTGTGCATTTGTAGTCAGCCCCCTGAGTCAATACTTTCTAGGACCACCTTTTGCTGCAATTACTGCTGTCTTTTGTGGTATGTCTCTACTAGAGATGAGCGAACTGGCCGTGGTTCGGCTCGAGTTCGGTTCGTCGAACGGAGGTCTCGTTCGAGTTCAGTTTGGCGAACGTTCGACGAACCGAACTCGAACCAATAGGATATAATGGGAGGCAATCACAAACACATAAAAACGCATTATAAATGTACACATACAGTTAATAAACATTGCCATAACACTTACCGGTCCCCGCGATCCCTCCTGCACTCTGTCTCCTGCCGCTATTCCATCCGATGATCGGTGAATCCTCCCGGTAACCAGCACTGCCAGCAGTGATGCAGGACCTATTGTGACGTCAAAATAGCCATGTGACCAGTCACGTGGCTATTATCTCAATGGCTACAGACTGGTCACATGACTATGACGCGTCATGTAGGACCTGTCATTGCACTCTCCGGTACACGGTGCACATTTGTGTATCGCCGTGTACCGGCGACATGCTCTAGCACACGGTCGACTCCCCGTTCCGTTAGGGACCGGCTGACACAGCCGGTCATTAACGGAGATCACCGTTGCCATAGCAACGCAGTTAGCGGTGACGTCACCGCTGACCGCGGCTCCGGGAATCACATGATTGGAGCCCTGTTGCTATGGTAACGCGTCTGTCACCGCCAGCAGCCAGCAGCACTGATCTCTCACGGAGTGAAGGCTGCACGCTGTTTCCCGTGCAGCCTTCACGGAGTGAAGGCTGCACGGGAAGCAGCGTCTTCCCCCATGCAGCAGTGATGGAGCAGAGCTGCATTTGTTTAACGAGAAAGACAGAAGACCATGGATCGTGGAGGGCTGACAGGGAGTAATAAAGATGGAGTCTCTAATGTGTCTGTGTATTTATTTCTATTAAAGTATTTTTTCTCTGTGTGGTGGTTTTTTTTAACCCTTTATTGGAGATTCTTAATGGCCGGGTCAAACGTGCCTGACATTAAGAATCTCTGGCTTAATACTGGCTAGTAAAACAAAGCCAGTATTAACTCATGATTACCCAACAAGCCACCCGGCTCCAGGGCTGTTGGAAGAGTTGGATACAGTGCCAGATGATGGCGCTTCTATGAGAGCGCCATTTTCTGGGGCGGCTGCGGACTGCAATTTGCAGCAGAGGCGCCCAGAAACCTCGGGCTAACCTGTGCTGTGAATTCCAATCCCCAGCTGCCTAGTTGTACCTGGCTGGACACAAAAATGGGGCGAAGCCCACGTCATTTGTTTTTTAATTATTTCATGAAATAAGTGAAATAATTAAAAAAAAACGGGCTTCCCTATATTTTTGGTTCACAGCCGGGTACAAATAGGCAACTGGGGGTTGGAGGCAGCCCGTGGCTGCCTGCTGTACCTGGCTAGCATACAAAAATATAGCGAAGCCCACGTCATTTTGTTGGTGGGCAAAAAACTTCTGCATACAGTCCTGGATGGAGTATGCTGAGCCTTGTAGTTCTGCAGCTGCTGTCTGCTCTTCTCCATACAGACAGACAGCATCTGCAGAACTACAAGGTTCAGCATACTCCATCCAGGACTGTATGCAGAAGTTTTTTGCCCCCTGAAAAAATTATGTGGGCTTCGCCATATTTTTGTATGCCAGCCAGGTACAGCAGGCAGGTACGGCTGCCCCCAACCCCCAGTTGCCTATTTGTACCCGGCTGGGAACCAAAAATAAAGGGAAGCCCTTTTTTATTATTTCATTAATTTCATGAAATAATTAGAAAACAAATGACGTAGGCTTCGCCCCATTTTTGTGTCCAGCCAGGTACAACTAGGCAGCTGGGGATTGGAATCCGCAGCACAGGTTGGCCTGAGCTTTCTGGGCCCCACTGCTGCGAATTGCAGTCTGCAGCCGCCTCAGAAAATGGCACTTTCATAGAAGCGCCATCTTCTAGCGCTGTATCCAACTCTTAGAGCGCCTGCCTGCTATACCTGGCTAGCATACAAAAATATGGCGAAGCTCACGTCCTTTTTTTGTAGTTTTTTGGCAAAAAAAATAAAAAATGCTTCCCTGGATTTTCCATTGCCAGTGAAGGTAACACCAAGCAGTGGGGGTTAGCAGCCAGTAGCTGCTTAGATTACCCTTAGCTAACAATACAAAAAATGCAGCGGGAGCCCATATATATTTTTTTTAATTATTTATTTAAATAACTAAAAATAAAATGGGCTTCCCTGTATTTTGATTGCTGGACATCACAGTGCTGTAAAAATAAATCTTTAAAAAAAATGATGTAGCGCTCTGCGGTATTTTTGATTCTCAGCGCAGATAAAGCAGACAGCTATGGGTTGCCACCCCCATCTGCCTGCCGTTACCTTGGTTGGCAATCAAAACACAAGGAAGCCCATTAATTTTTTCTATTTAAAAAATAGTTAAAAAAAAAATGACGTTGGGTCCCCCCATTTTGATAGCCAGCTAGGGTAAAGCAGACGGCTGTAGCCTGAAAACCATAGCTGGCAGCTTTACCGTGGTTGGGGATCCAATGTGGAGGTCCCCCCAGGCTCTTTTTTTTATAATTATTTTATAAATATTAATAATTACACAAAAAAAGTAGGGTCCCCCCAAAATTGGATCACCAGCCAAGGTAAAGCGGACAGATGTGGTCTGGTATTCTCAGGGTGGGAAGGTCCATAGTTATTGGGCCTTCACAGCCTAAACATAGCAGGCCGCAGGCTCCCCAGACGTGGCGCATTCACTAGATGCGCCAATCCTGGCGCTTCACCCCAGCTCATCCCGTGCCCTGGTGCAGTGGCAAACGGGGTAATAAATCGGGTTGATACTAGCTGTAAAGTCACCTGAGATCAAGCCCAGCAGTTTGTGATGTCATGGTGTCTATTAGATACCCAACATCATAAACTGTCAGTACTAACAAAAAAAAAAAATCGACAAAAGAAATGTATTTGAAAAAACAGTCCCCAAAACATTTCCTCTTTCACCAATTTATTGTAAGAAAAAAAATAAAGGGGTCCCACGACGACTCTGGACCATCTAGTATATGGGGGGGAGACACTCAGGGAACGTATCCCCCATTTTCTAGGAGTGCAGACCCTTCATGTGAGGAGTGTGGGTGCAATGAATCTGCACTCACTCTCCCCGGGTCCACAGCAGCAGAGTCCATGTCGTAATGGTTGCTACCAAAGCTGCAATGCCCTGCTCATGAGGTAAGGGCATGCCTAATCAGGAGAACTATTCTACATTTCCAAATATTGGTATTTGCTGATATTATTGCTATTCCACCTACTATATATTGGGGATAGGATCTTGGAGATGGAATACCTCTTTAAGTCCAGTTATCCAGCTGAATGAATACTTAACAACAGAGCTCGCTATTTAGAAGTGTTTTCTTGTGGCGTATAACGAACTCTCATGTTTGGTAAGTCATTCAGCAGGGAAACTATAAAAGCAAATCCCTCCATTTGGAAATGTAGTATATAGCTCTCCTGATCAATTATGTTCCTTACCTCATGAGCAGGGCATTGCAGTAATAATAATAATTTATTCATTTATATAGCGTTATTAATTCCATAGCGCTGTATGTCTTTGGAGTGTGGGAGGAAATCCACGCAAACACAGGGAGAACATACAAACTCCTTGCAGATGGTGCCCTTGGTGAGAATTGAACCCAGGACCTCAGCACTGCAAGACTGCAGTGCTAACCACAGAGCCACCGTGCCGCCCATTTAGCTTACAGATGCATAACCACCACTCACTGTGTCTGAACACAGGAAGCTGAGCTGACAGCCGCTCTGTGCATGCGGCAGCGTCTATTGTGAAGGAGAGGGCCGTGGGGGGATTAACGCTGCACAGGTACCGTGGGACACCGGGGAACACCGGTGGAGTTATAGGGGGTGACCTGGCAGGGCCTGGGGAGGAGTTTTCTGTCGCTTGTGTCATGGCACATGCGACAGAAATCAGAGGAGTAGGGTGAATGCGGCCGGCGCGCTGCTGTGCGCGCGGCCATCTTGGATTTCTGGGAGGGCATCGGGGGGGCACTTTGGCGACACCGGGGGACCGGGGAGGAGATTTATCATGTTTGTTCATGCCAGATGGGAGATAAATAATTTTTTACCGGCGCTGTCATTTACTGTAACGTGATCATCGGTATACGGTGTATACCTGTGATCACGTGAGCGGGGACCGGAAAAAACGTCCTGAATCATGATCTCCAGGGTCTCAGCTAGCCCTAAAACCCCGGAGATTTTCTGACGCTGGGGGGCGTTATTCACTTATTTCTGCCTGCTGTTTATAAACGGCAGATCAGAATAAGGCTACATTCACACGACCGATCCATTTTTGTGGTCTGCAAAAAACAGTCCGTTTTTTTTCACGGGTGCATCCGTGTGGCATCCGTTTCCGTTCCGTAGACGGTCCGTATGTCATCTGTTTATCATCCGTGTGCCTTCCGTTTTTTTTGTGTACTGCAAAAAAACTGAAGGAGGGAAAATACATAAATTTACCAAGGATCCTTAGCTTCAACCTACATGAGGCGGTCACATGTTCACTCCAGTGCCAATTTCTACTGCTTTTCACAGCATAGAGCGCTCTGGTGATTTTCCTGTGCTTGTACACTTCATATCAGTCTTTTCTGTCATTATAATGGCAGAAAGACACATAATGTCCCACTCTCCTGCATTTTGTAATTTTGCACCCTTTGGTGCCTTTCATGTGGCACTAAGGGGTGCTTAGCTTTGTATTTAGCCAAAAAAATGAAAAAAAAATGACGTAGGGTTCCCCCTATTTTTGTAGCCAGATAGGGTAAAGCAGACGGCTGCAGCCTGCAGACCACAGCTGGCAGCCTCACCTTGGCTGGTAATCCAAAACTGAGGGCACCCTACGCTGTTATTTTAAATTAAATAAATAATTAAAAAAAAAAAAACACGTAGGCGTCCCCCCAAAATTGGATCACCAGCCAAGGTAAAGCAGACAGCTGGGGTCTGATATTCTCAGACTAGGGAGGTCCATGGTTATTGGACTCTCCCCAGCCTAAAAATAGCAGGCCGTAGCCGCCCCAGAAGTGGTGCATCCATTAGATGCGCCAATCCTGGTGCTTCGCCCCAGCTCATCCCTCGCCCTGGTGCGGTGGCAAACGGGGTAATATATGGGGTTAATACCAGATGTGTAATGTCACCTGGCACCAAGCCATGGGGTTCGTGAGGTCAGGCGTCTATCAGATACCCGACATCACTAACCCAGTCAGTAATAAAAAAAAATAGACGACAAACACATTTTTATTTGAAAAAACACTCCCCAATACATTCCCTTTTTAACCAATTTATTAGAAAGAAAAACAAATCCAGGTCTAGTGTAATCCAAGGGGTTGCCATGACGATCCACACTGTCCCAGTCAATGAAGAGCAGGATGTTCCCCATTGGCTGGGAGAGCAGTGCAGTGACCTGAGCTAACATCAATGGGTCAGCCCAGGTCACTGCAGGGGATGACAAGTGCTGCTGTCAGCGAGGTACATTACCTGCGCTGATCTCCTGCACTGCTGACAGCACCTGTCACTGAGTTCAATGACCGCCGCCTTCACAGCCAAGTATCGCGAGAGGCCCGTGACATCACCGCTAGTCAGTCTCGGGTCGGAAGCGAGAGAAGGTGATGTGACAAGCGGCGGCCATGGAGGACAGTGACAGCGCTGAGGTCGGGACTTCATCACCGCAGGTAAGCCGAGCGGGACCATGTGTGCAGAGTGCCAGGAGGACGTCAGTGTCGTGGACTGCATGGCTGGGGACGTGTGTGTGTGTGTGTGTGTGTGAGTGTGTGTGTACATGCCGCGTGCAGGAGGGGGCGGAGTGAGCTGAGCGGGGAAGTGTGGGCTTCCTGCACGTAACTAGGATAAACATCGGGTTACTAACCAAAGCGCTTTGCTTGGATACCCGATGTTTATCTTGGTTACCAGCTTCTGGCAGGCTGCCAGCGATGGTTCCTGCACACTGTAGCTGTAAAAAGCCCTGCCCTGCTCGAACGTATCTAGAACTATCGAGCTTTAGCAAAAAGCTTGAGTTCTAGTTCGATCTAGAACAGCTCCCAAAATCACTCGAGCCGCGAACTGGAGAACCTCGAACCGCGAATCGTGCTCAACTCTAGTCTCTACCAGCTTTACATATCTATAGACTGAAATTTCTCTTCTTAGCAAAAATAGCTGTAGCTCAGCGACATTGGATGGAGGCATCTGTGAACAGCTTCTCAATGGGATTTAGGTTTGGACATTGATTGGGCCATTTACACGTGAATATGTTTTGATCTTAGGTGACTAAAGTTCCAAGCACACCCAAAATGCCTTGATAGCGTTATCCATGCACTAACTGCTTGTCTTAATCATGATGTTCTGTATGTGAACTGCTACCAATATAGAAGAATCATTTGTGGAGCCAGACTTCAACTTTTATTATTCATATTCCTGGCTGCAGTGGTGTTGATGTTTGAGCTCTGTACGAAAGTGGACATGGATTGTTTATATTCCTGTCACCTGTTTCAAGTCAATGGGTGTTGCAAAACATCAGACTGCACTCAGATATATCCTTTGTCTCAGGCTCAGTTTTTTCTTATCTGAAGCATCTGAGCGGATCAGAACTCATTGCAAAACTGATGCAAAACTGCAATCAGTTATTTTCAGCTTTCTCACCATCTACTCCCAGGTGCTGGTCAAGGACTGGATTCATATGTTAAATGACCTGTACCGAACATATAGCATCGATCCCACTAAAACAATGGGATAAATGTCTCCATCAGTTTCTGCCTGGCACTTTAGATAAATGCTGGATATACACTACAATGTTTCATCTGAAAATATAATAAATATTTGAACAAAATCAATGATAAAACTAGTACCATTTTCTCATACATGAAACAAACACGTTAAAGATTACCAATCACTAGGATTTTCCTATATAAACTAAAGCCAGTGTTATACTGGCACTATCATGCTGATTCTAAACATACCTTTAATTGTAAGATCGGATGTATACTTTCTGAAATACAGGCAAGTAAAGTTTGTGGTTTGTGAAATACACTGTTACTTGATTAATAGCAGCCATAGAATATCTGATAGGTGGGTCGGGTTTTGCTAATTATTCCCGCCCCTGTCTGGTTCCCGCGCCTTCATTCCCCTGTCTCTGTTATTACAGGGGGAGGAGAGAGGGAGCAAGGACAGGGAGGAGGAAGGACAGGCATGTAGAAAGGTGCGGGAATAACTAGCAAAACCCGACCCACCTATTAGATATTCTGCAGCACCTATCACTTATATATCAGAAACTATACATCTGATCTCACAACTAAAGGTGTGTATAGAATCAGCATGATAGTGCCAGTATAGCAGTGTCTTTAGCTTATATAGGAAAATCTTGGTGGTTGGTCCTCTCTAAGTATTTTGTGACTTTTGGCCTCAGTATTTTATAAGCCAAACTCAGGAGTTGAACAATCAGACGAAAAATATAATAAAAACACGTCACCACTTCTGTATTTATTACCCACTCCTGGTTTTGGCTACAAATACGGAGGTAAAAAAATTCACCGAATACTCAACATATGCACGTGGCCTAAGACAGCTTTCACATAACGTTTTTTCCCTGATACATGAAAAATGGTTTGCGTTTTTTTAGTGCACGAGATCCATTTTTGGTAAATATGTCCGTTTTTTGATCCTTTCTACATCTGTTTTTCTCATGCTAAAAAAAAAAAAAATCTGCTACTCTTCCTCATTAAACTTTAAAAAAAAATTCATGGGGCAATTGACTTGCATTATTTATTAGTTATGGGCGAATAACTATTTGCGTTTGGATTATGCGTAACAAATCCTAAAGTACTGTTCCGATATTCATCACAAATAACGGACCAAATGCATGTCAATGGCAAGCCAGAGGATTTTGCAGTGACTAATACTGGATTAGTACTTGATATTCGGTAAGCATTATCTGAACACAAATAGTTATTATTTGCCCATCTCTATTAGTTAGTTCTCTTTGTAACAAAGATCAAAGAAAGAAAAAATAGAAAAATTGATTCAGCTCACCGTTTCAATAGTCCAAAGTCAGGATAGATGCTGGTACACAGAGCTGCCCTGGCCTCAGGCAGAACACTTCCAGGCAATATAGAATAAGGTCTCCAGCACCACAAAGTTAAAACTATTCATTGAAATCCATTTAAAAAAGTCCAAAAATCATGATCACAGGGGGGGGGGTGACACATCAAGAGAAATCCTTGAGATTTCTCTTGATGTGTCATCCATCACTGTGATCATGATTTTTGGACTTTTTAAAATGGATTTCAATAAAGAGAATTTTGTTTACTTACCGTAAATTCTTTTTCTTATAGTTCCGACATGGGAGACCCAGACCATGGGTGTATAGCTTCTGCCTCCGGAGGACACACAAAGTACTACACTAAAAAGTGTAGCTCCTCCCTCCTAGCATATACACCCCCTGGATAACCAAATATAGCCAGTTTAGTGCAAAAGCTGAAGGAGGACATCCACCCACAAGTAGAGATAGAGCAAAACCCGGAACAACCGGCACCTCTGTCTACAACAACAGCCGGTGAAAACACACGGAACAAGAAAACTGCCAACAGGCAACAGGGAGGGTGCTGGGTCTCCCATGTCGGAACTATAAGAAAAAGAATTTACGGTAAGTAAACAAAATTCTCTTTTTCTTCATCATTCCTTATGGGAGACCCAGACCATGGGACGTCTCAAAGCAGTCCATGGGTGGGAATAAACAGAAAACTGAGAAGTAGGCAAAAGCTAACTTCACAAATGGGCGACAGCCGCCTGAAGGATGCGTCTGCCCAAGCTCGCATCTGCCAAAGCATGAGCATGCACTTGGTAGTGCTTTGTAAAGGTGTGCAGACTAGACCAAGTGGCAGCCTGACAAACCTGCTGAGCCGTAGCCTGGTGCCTGAAAGCCCAAGAGGCACCGACAGCTCTGGTCGAGTGCGCCTTGATCCCCGGCGGGGGAGGCACCTGAGTACTCTGGTAGGCATCGGATATGGCCGACCTAATCCAACGAGCTAGGGTCGGTTTAGAAGCCGAGAGACCCTTGCGCTGACCTGTGGTCAGCACAAAAAGAGAGGTGCACCGCCTAAGAGCAGCGGTGCGTGACACATAGATCCGGAGCGCCCGCACCAGATCTAAAGTATGCAACGCTTTCTCAAAGCGATGAAGAGGGGCCGGACAAAGGGAAGGCAATGAAATGTCCTGGTTAAGGTGGAAAAGAGAGACCACCTTAGGAAGAAAGTCCGGAGTCGGACGGAGAACTACCTTGTCTTGGTGAAAAACCAAAAAAGGTGACTCCGAAGAGAGCGCGGCCAAGTCAGAGACTCTCCTGAGAGAAGTTATGGCCACCAGAAAGACGACTTTCTGTGAAAGTCGAAACAAAGAAACTTCCCTAAGAGGCTCAAAGGGGGGTTTCTGTAAGGCCGTGAGGACCAGATTAAGGTCCCAGGGATCCAAAGGCCGCCGGTAAGGTGGAATGATGTGAGATGCGCCCTGCATGAAGGTGCGCACCTGAGCCAGTCGGGCGATAGTCCTAGCTGCAGACCGGACTGTAGAAAGGACAGGATGGTTGGCAAGGAAAAAGGCCAAGGAGCATGGCCGGAAGAACGACACCAGGACAGGAAAATTCTCCAAGTCCTGTGGTAAATTTTTGCCGAGGAAGACTTCCGAGCCTGAGTCATAGTGGAGATGACTTCGGGAGGAATGCCGGAAGCCGTCAGGATCCAGGACTCAAGAGCCACGCCGTCAATCTGAGAGCCGCAGAATTCTGGCGGAAAAACGGACCTTGAGAGAGAAGGTCTGGGCGGTCCGGGAGATGCCACGGCACCTCTACGGACAGACGGAGCAGGTCTGGGTACCAAGCTCGCCTGGGCCAGTCTGGGGCGATGAGAATGACCCGACGGCCCTCCATTCTGATCTTGCGCAGGACTCTGGGCAAGAGAGGTAGAGGGGGAAACACGTAAGCCAGACGAAACTGGGACCAATCCTGAACCAGCGCGTCCGCTGCAAAGGCCTGAGGATCGTGGGAGCGAGCCACGTAAACCGGGACCTTGTTGTTGTGCCGGGATGCCATTAGATCCACTTCCGGAGTGCCCCACTTGCGGCAGATCGACCGGAACACTGCCTGATGCAGAGCCCACTCGCCGCTGTCCACGGTTTGACGGCTGAGATAATCTGCCTCCCAGTTTTCCACGCCTGGGATGTGGACTGCGGATATGGTGGACTTGGAGTCCTCCGTCCACTGAAGGATGCGTTGAACCTCCAACATTGCCAGGCGGCTGCGAGTCCCGCCCTGGTGATTGATGTAGACAACTGCTGTCGCGTTGTCTGACTGGACTCGAATGTGCTTGCCCGCCAACAGGTGGTGAAAGGCTACGAGAGCTAGGTGCACAGCTCTGATTTCCAGCACATTGATTGAGATGACTGATTCGGACGGAGTCCAAATGCCCTGTGCTCGGTGGTGGAGAAATACTGCTCCCCAGCCGGAAAAACTGGCATCCGTGGTGAGGATCACCCAGGACGGGGTCAGGAAGGAGCGTCCCTGAGACAGAGAGAGAGGCCGAAGCCACCACTGAAGAGAGCTCCTGGCTTGTGGCGACAGAGCCACCAACCTGTGCAAGGAAGAAATTCGCTTGTCCCAACAGCGGAGAATGTCCAGCTGCAGAGGACGCAGATGGAACTGGGCAAAGGGAACCGCTTCCATTGACGCCACCATCTGACCCAGCACCTGCATAAGGTGCCTGATGGAATGACGGCGGGGCCTCAACAGAGAGCGCACCGCCAGATGGAGGGACTGCTGTTTGACTAAGGGCAGCTTGACAAGTGCCGGCAGAGTTTCGAATTGCATCCCTAGGTACGTGAGTTCTTGGGTCGGGGTCAGAGTGGACTTGGGCAGATTGACAAGCCACCCGAATTGAGCAAGAGTGGCGAGAGTGAGCGAGACACTCCGCTGACAGTCTGCGCTGGATGAAGCCTTGACAAGAAGGTCGTCCAGGTAAGGAATTACTGCCAACCCCTGGAGGTGCAGAACCGCAACCACTGCTGCCATGACCTTGGTGAATACTCGAGGGGCCGTGGCTACTAACCCGAAGGGGAGGGCCACGAATTGGAAATGTTCCTCTCCGATTGCAAAACGTAGCCAACGCTGGTGCGAAACTGCAATTGGCACATGCAGATAGGCATCTCTGATGTCGATGGATGCCAGGAAATCCCCTTGGGTCATTGAGGCAATGACTGACCGCAGAGACTCCATGCGAAAATGCCGCACCTGAACATGCTTGTTGAGAAGCTTGAGATCCAGGATGGGCCGGAAGGAACCGTCCTTTTTGGGGACTAGGAAGAGATTTGAATAGAAACCTCTGAACCGTTCCCTGGCGGGAACCGGTACAATTACTCCGTTGGCCTGCAAGGATGCCACGGCCTGAGAGAAGGCAGCGGCCTTGGAGCAGGGGGGAGTTGACAGAAAAAAATCTGTTTGGTGGGCTGGAAGAGAACTCTATCCTGTAGCCGTGGGAGATGATATCCCGCACCCACTGGTCGGAGACGTGTTGAAACCACACGTCGCCAAAGTGGGAGAGCCTGCCACCAACTAAGGAAGTTGCTGGCTCGGCCAGATAGTCAAGAGGAGGCTGCCTTGGTGGCAGCACCTCCTGCGGACCCTTGTGGACGTGGCTTCTTGCGCCAGGTGGGCTTCTGGTCCTTGGCCGAGTTAGTGGACGAGGCCGAGGGCTTAGAGGATGACCAGTTAAAGGAACGAAAGGAACGAAACCTCGACTGGTTCCTGCCCTGGACAGGTTTCCTGGCTTTAGTCTGTGGCAAGGAAGTACTCTTCCCGCCAGTAGCCTCCTTAATAATTTCATCCAGCTGTTCACCGAACAGCCTGGACCCAGCAAATGGGAGCCCAGCAAGGTACTTCTTTGAGGAAGCATCCGCCTTCCACTCACGAAGCCACAAGATCCTGCGGATAGCGAGGGAATTGGCGGAGGCCACCGCAGTGCGGTGAGAGGCCTCCAGCATGGCAGACATGGCGTAGGCTGAAAAGGCTGAAGCCTGGGAAGTTAAAGCAACCAATTCAGGCATAGAGTCCCTAGTGAGGGTATGCATCTCCTCCAGAGAAGTAGAGATGGCTTTGAGAGCCCACACTGCTGCAAAAGATGGGGAGAACGAGGCCCCTGTCGCCTCATAGACAGACTTGGCCAGGAGGTCAACCTGGCGGTCAGTGGGATCCTTGAGTGAGGTGCCATCAGCCACAGATACAACTGTCCGGGCTGAGAGTCTAGACACCGGAGGGTCCACCTTTGGTGAGAGAGCCCACTCCTTGACCACCTCTGGTGGAAAAGGAAAACGGTCATCAGAACCACGCTTAGGAAAGCGTTTGTCAGGACAGGCTCTGGGCTTGGACACAGTGGCCTGAAAACTGGAGTGGTTAAAGAACACACTCCTTGGACTCTTAGGCAAAGTAAACTGGTGCTTTTCTGCCAGAGAGGGTTGCTCCTCTGATACTGGCGGATTGAGGTCCAGTACAGTATTAATGGACGCAATCAAATCACTAACATCTGCATCCCCCTCAGTCAGATCAATGGGGCACATAGAGGTAGCATCCGAGCCCCCAGTAAAGACGTCCTCCTCGTCCTGCGAATCGGCTCGTGAATCGGAGCCGCGGGACGAGGAAGGAGAGGGGTCCCTGCGTTTCCTTTTAGGAGGACGGGGTCTGGGAGCAGATGAAGAATCCTCTGTGAGCTCTGGAGAACGAGCTGAAGCAGCAGGGGCACCCTGTGAAGGGGGCTGATGCATGCTCAGCAGAGTCCGGGACAGCTCTCCCATGGAGTCAGCAAAGGACTGGGAGATAGACTTAGAGAAGGATTCTACCCAAGCTGGGGGTTCAGCCACCGGAGCCGGAGCAGCCGGAGGGACCACTGGGGAGACTCCAGGCTGAGGCACCACCATGTTAGAGCAGGTATCACAATGAGGATATGTGCTCGGTTCAGGCAGTACGAGCTTACAGCAGTGCATATTGAGTACAGCCTTGCAGCCTTGCTCCTAGTGTGAGACATGCTGCTGAGGTGGGGGCTCTGCAGTAAAGAACACACTCCTTCAGAATGATCCCCAGAGAGTGTATAATAAAGTCCACAACCAGAGGTTGTGGCTTACCAGACCGATTTGTGTGCCCTTCGGATCCCACAGCTCGGACCCCCAGACAGGATGCAGAGATGCAGCAGCCAGCGCCGATCAGTGTGAGAACGCTGATAAAATGGCGCCGGAGTGAGGAGGGGGGGCGGGGCCTAGTCCAAGAGCGGGAACCGGAGGGCCAAGGGGATATACAGGGGAGGGAAACATCTCCTCAGAGAGGAGTGTCCTCCCCTCTGCTGAACGACCGGTGGGCGGCGCCGCACTGTCCCTCTGCATGACTGACATGCAGGGGCAGTGAAACCGAAAGTAGGCCGCAGCTGAAGCCGGGGACTAGATTTTACAATGCGGCCGGCGAGCAGGCACCCTCGGCGCGGTTCTCAGGGAAAAACCAGAGAACCGGCCGGAAATGTCACCAAAATAACTAACACACTCTCCCCAACAATAAAAAATGCAAGGGACCCCCTGACAAGAACGTCTCAAATACTTAGCTTGTGAGACGCAGGGCCAGGTCCCTGAGGGATGAGTGCTCCGTCCGGAAGGGTCCTGAGAGGGCTGCGGATGGAGACCGGTCTCCTGCAAAGCAGTGAGAACCGTGCTGGCTCCCACTTCAAGCCAGAGCCCGAGGGATGGTGAAGGAGCACGGCATGTAAGGCTCCAGCCATGAAATCAACCTTAACAACACTGCCAAAACAGTGGGGTGAGAAGGGACATGCCGGGGGTCCAGCTTGGACCCACTTTTCTTCCAACTCTTTAAAATCAAAAATCAGATGAGAATGCATGTGTGATCCTCCTTAACACAAAGCATTGAACTGGCTATATTTGGTTATCCAGGGGGTGTATATGCTAGGAGGGAGGAGCTACACTTTTTAGTGTAGTACTTTGTGTGTCCTCCGGAGGCAAAAGCTATACACCCATGGTCTGGGTCTCCCATAAGGAACGATGAAGAAAAATAGTTTTAACCTTCTGGAGTGCTCGAGACTATATTCTATATTGTACAGATCAAAGAAAGACAGGTTTCTGTTTTTTGAGGGGTTTTTTTTCAGACAATTAGTCCACACAAAAAACGAAATGTGCAACGGCACATTGATTGAAATGGATCCAGGATCTAGTCACAAAAATAATGGTTAGGGGGCACGGTGGCTCAGTGGTTGGCACTCTTGCTTTGCAGTGCTGGGGTTCAAATCCCACCAAAGACAATATCTGCAAGGAGTTTGTATGTTCTCCCTGTGTTTGCATGGGTTTCCTCCCACACTCTATTTAGATTGTGAACCCGCAATGGGGACAGGGTTGCTGATGTATATAAAGTGCTGTGGAATATGATGGCGATATATCAAAATAAAGGTTATTATAATTAATTAGTACATGTACAAAAAATGATGCGTGAAACTGATCTTATACTAAATCTATTCATACAAATCAGTATAGTAATTTGCTGAGCTCCTCCTGGTCTAACAGGCTGCCTGCAATTGAATCTGGTTTGGGCCTTAAGTACTCCGCAAGTTTTTTTCTTTCGTTTCCACATATCAAAAATGATAGTTGTTCAATTTTTGAATCGATGTAGCTGTATGAGTCCATGATTTATTGCTAATGACCACATTTGTACTTGTATGGTGTTTGCCATGTAGAACACTTAAGGCTGCTTTACACCAGACAATCTATCGTGCGATAGATCGTCGGGGTCACGGTTTTTGTGACGCACATCCGGCATCGCTGGCGATGCCGGCCTGTGTGACACCTCCTAGCGACGCAGTATCGCTCACAAATCGTGAGTCGTGTACTGCTCGCTAGGTTCCATAATATCGTTTAATTTAGTTGTTTATCGTTTCCGGGGTAGCACACGCCGCTCCGTGTGACACTCCGGGAACGATGAACAGCAGCTCACCTGCGTCACGCGGCCGCCGCCGGCTATGTGAAGGAAGGAGGTGGGCGGGATGTTTACGTTCCGCTCATCTCCGCCCCTCCGCTTCCATTGGCCGGCGGCCGTGTGACGTCGCTGTGACGCCGAACGTCCCTCCCACTCCAGGAAGTGGACGTTCGCCGCCCACAGCGAGGTCGCACGAAAGGTAAGTATGTGTGACGGGGGTTACTGACTTTGTGCGACACGGGCAGCGATTTGCCCGTGACGCAAAAAGGACGGGGGCAGGTACGATCGATTGTGCAATTTCACAATCGGTCGTACCGTGTAAAGCAGCCTTTAATGTGTTCATTTTATGGTTGGGGCTGCTTCAGATGTAGAAATGCCAATTATGTAGTTTTTTTATTATTATTTTTTATTACAATAGGACAGGCACGCAATGCCTACTGAAAGCACATACATGACCTAACAGATATCAATACATATGACTTTCCCAGCCCTGCTCACCTACTTGTGCAGAAGAGATTGAGGCCGATGTACACTTTTAATGCCTCAGTTAAAATCATCCTCCCTCTTTTCACTAACCTGACTATTTAGAATCATCAGGCACTGGTCAAAGTGGTGATTTTCCATAATAGAATGGCAGTAGAGTTGGGCTAATGGATGCTCACTCCTAGGAAACAAGAAAAAATATATATTATTGACAGTACACATTAATTTTGTCTTATAAGGTACTGTATGTAAAATTAAAATATGTAGGCTTACATCAAAATGCCAGTCTTATAGTTTCCAATTAATATAAAATCTGGTAAGATGACATTGCATAGTTATATGATAGTGAGTTATAAAAAGATCCAAGTCCATCAAGTTAAATCGTTAAAGCAAATGTCATCAGATTCATGCTGCCCAAACAACGGACAACATCAATCAGAACCTGGCTGCACAACTGCAGTCAGGTATATCTTTCTCTAAAACTCTACAGTATATCTGAGAAGAACATACCTGCCTCTGATTTGGAAACATAATTTTAAAAGCTGGTCTTAGACCCAAGGTTTTGGCACCATGAATCGAAATACAAGTTCCATTCAAAGAGTATGTTCAGATTTGGAATATTTGCTGTTTCAGCAATTTCCAATACAAGTAAATGGTCTTTTCCAACCCATACTCATGTAGCAGAAAAAGAAATATATAAAAATTTGAGAATGTGTAATAATTTTTGTGCATAAAAGCCACTGATATTCAACAATTGTTTCACCCTTTAGAACAATAGGGTGAAATTTGCAGCCTAATTCACAAGTAACACATTTCCAAAAGTTAATACATATTGTCACTAGTGATGAGCGAGCACTAAAATGCTCGAGTGCTCGTTACTTGAATCAAGCAGATCAGACACTCAGATGGGCTTGATTTGATTAATGAGTATAATGGAAGTCAATGGGGAACTTGAGCATTTTTTCAGAAGATTTCCCCAGGAGGACTGGGTGGGCTGGAAAATTGCTTAAATGGATGTAAACAGCCCTCAAAAGGAATAGGAACAGGATGTGGAAGATGCTTGGATGCATTCCTGACTTCCAGGTCACTGCTGGGAACTAAATAAATAAATAATTTAAAAAAATGACATGGGGGTCCCCCCATTTTTAATAAACAGCCAAGGTAAAGCAGACAGCTGAGGGCTGTTATTATTTGGCTGGGAAGGCCATGGCTATTTGGCCCTTCCCAACCTAAAAATATCAGTTTCTTTTGCCCCAGAATTGACTCATTCATTAGATGTGCCAATTCTGGCACTTTGCCCGGCTCTTCCCAATTGCCTTGGTTCATTGGCAATTGAGGTAATATGTTTTTGGGTTGATGTGATCTGTGTAATGTCAGCTGGCATCAAGCCCAGGGGTTAGTAATGGAAAAGCATCTATCATTACCCACATTACTAACCCAGTAATCAAAAAAAAAAAACACAAACAAAAAAATAGTTTATTTAAATTTCAATAAAGGCTCCCCCACACTATCCCTCATTCACCAATTTATTATCAAAAATGTCATCCCCACAAAGTTCTGTCATAGTCCACGTATCCTGAATGCAGCTCCAGCAACTGTGAATAGCAGTAAAGTACAGCTATTCACAAGCGCTGGGTAGTGACTCCAACTATCATCAGAGCAGTTGGCTAAATGCTGCGCTCACCAAGACAGGGTAACGCTGATGACAGTTGTCTCACTGCCTGGTGCATGTGAATACCTGTACTTTACTGCTATTCACAGTTGCTGGAGGTGCATTTGTGTATTGTGGACTATGAAGGAACTTTGAATATTTTTGATAATAAATTGGTGAACAAGGGCTAGTGTAGGGGAGTCTTTATTAAAAAATGTACGTCTGTTTTCCTTTTCACTTACTGGGTAGTAATGGGGATGTCTGATAGACGCCTCTCCATTATTAAGCCTGGGGCTTGATGACAGCTGACATCAACTCCAGTCTGATAACATCAGCCCACCACCAGCTGTTTTACCTTGGCTGCTTATCAAAACTAGGGAGACAACACGCCATATTTTAAAAATATTTATTTATTTATTAGGTTAAACAATGCTAAAAATACCCTTTAGTGCCACATCAAAGACACTAAAGAGAACAGGTGTACAAACCCTGCTCTAATCTAAGCTCTCTCTCCTACATCAAGTCTCCCTAAACGGCTTCTAGAGGACAGTGTGCCAAGCATCATGCCCCCGGGTCTCATATAAGGTTCAATGACACGATGCGGCTGGCCAATCACAGTAATGCCAGTAGCAAACATGGCTACAGCATTACCGTGTATGGCAGCCAATACCCATGTGTTTATTGGCTGCCTAACAGCCGCAAAACATGTGGAGCAGGGACTCGGGCATAGCGCTCGAACACCCGCAATACTTGAGCGAGTAATGAGCGTACCCAAACACCCTGATACTGGTTGTCATTTTTAACCAGAACAAATCTGTCTGGTTATGCAGTGATACATTGTTTGCCTGTATTTTACTTGATTAAAATGGAAATTTGCTAATTAGAATTCTAGCAAAATTAGATGACAAATCCTATACTGTCATACCACGTTGATCCACAAGTAGCAACACAGAGGTTTTGGAGGTAACTCTAAAATTGCAGGTAGCTAGGATTTTATCATACTTTACTTTTATACCAAATGTTTCTTAGCTAAATTTTGCATTTGCCAACCAATAATACAGTATGTTACTTTGTATGCCTAATTCTGACTAAGAGAAGTATTTTACATGAAGTGGAGCTGCAAAGCAAAACATGTGACCTGCTAAAGCACTCACAGATGTCTGAAGACGAGTTGTGTGCTCATTTTCAAACCACAAGAGCGATAACTTTTTATTCGGCTCTAAGGCAATTATGTGCTTTGTGATCATTTTGTATTGGTTACCATAAAGACGGTAATGTAACCACACTTTCTTGCTTAAAGGAAACCTGTCACGTCTGATAAGCTATTAATTTGCAAATATATTGTGTTAATCAGTAAGGTAATAGTGTGATGAAGGTGCCTGGCTACTGTATTGAAAGTGTGATAGTTGGGAGAAAATGAAGTGTGCCCACTGCAATTACAGTTACCACTCACAGCACTGAGAATGAGAGCAGCAGCTATAAGAACATCCCTTTGGCACTGACTGACAGCCAGCTCTTCACTGATTCATTGCAGAACTGTCTGTCAGTCAGTGCCGGAGGGGCGTGCTTACAGCTGTCGCTCTCAGTGCTATGAGTGGTCACTATAATTACTTTGTGCACACTTGCATGACTGAAAGCTGGTGGCTCCTGGGAGAAATAAAGTTAACATTACACAGCTGGTATCAACCCCATATATTACCCCGATTGCCACCGCACCAGGGCAGTCAAGAATAACCTGGTAAAGTACTGAGATTGTCGCATTTAATGGATGCGGCAATTCTGGGCGGCTGCTGGCTGATATTTTTAGGCTGAGAGGCTCCCAATAACGTGGGTTTCCCAGTCTGAGAATACCAGCCCCCAGCTGTGAGGCTTTAACTTGGCTGGGTATCAAAATTGGAGGGGACCACACACTGTTTTTTTAAATTATCTGTTTATCTATTTATTTTACAGTACGATATAGACCCACCACCAGCGGATGTGATTGGTTGCAGTCAAACAACTGTCACTCAGCATGGGGGTGTGTCTGACTGCAACCAATCACAGGCACCGGTGAGCAAGGGAAGCAGTGACTATGTATGAGCCTAATGAGCGTCCGGCTCGGGAAGAACAAAGCTGCCGCGGGAGGAGTATGACAGCCGCCCGATGATCAGAGAGTATGTAAGACTTGCTCCTACCCCTTTGCGCCGTATTCTGTTCCCCATAGATTTTATATGGGGACAAGCATCTGGCGTAATAAGGTGGACAGTATGTAACATTCCTTCCGTGTTTTTTTGCGGTCCGCAAAAAAAGACGGAAGTCACACGGATGACACACCGTCCGTGTGGACCGTATACGGAATGGAACAGTTGTCACACGGATGTCACATGGATGCATCAGTAGAAAAACATTACCGTTTTTTTGCAGACCACTAAAACGGAACGGTCATGTGAATGTAGCCCAAAAGATTAGTAATAGTAATAATAACAATGTTAATCATCATCAAAATAAAAATGGTCTAATTTGCTCTCACCTTTGTATAAATGAGTTGTTAACCCCTCTGTGATCCAAGTCATGGCTTAATGTGGCAATCATCAAGGATAAAATCTCTAGATCACTGAGCTTATTCTATAGAAAGAAATACATACATAGAAAGGCATTAACAGCAGCCTTTGAAAGCAATACTTTCCTTTATGTTTCAGTTTTAGGATGGTTTCATTAATGTGCACAATACATTCAACGCTCCGCTTAGATATTACACAATAAAGGTGGCTTATAGTAGACAAAATTTGCAAAATTAATGAATTCACATACAGTTAGGTCCGGAAATATTAGGACAGTGACTGAATCTTCGTGATTTGCATTCTGCATGCCAATATTTTTGGTTTAAAATAAAATAGCTGAGATGCAATTGAAGGGTAGACTTTCAGGTTTACTTAAATGAGTTGAACAAAAATATCCTGTGAAACGTTTAAGAATTGCAGCCATTTTTCTACAAAGCTTCCTTATTTCAGGGTCTCAAAAGTAATTGGGCAAATTTACTTTACCATAAATAAAATGGTAATGTTTAATTCTTCATAGAGATTCCTTTGCAAGCAATGACTGCCTGATGACTGGAATGGACATCACCAAATGCTGGGTTTCCTCCTTTGTAATACTTTTCCAGGCCTTTACTTTACAGCCTCTGTAGAATAGACCTGGCTCAACCACCTAAGTTAGTTAGGTGCTCTGGAGAAAAATGACAGATCCTATATAAATGTACTCCGGCACATTAGTGAAAATATGAAGAAGAGTCCAATATGATGCTAAAAAAAAAAATATTTATTTTTTGTGTGTTCATGTACTGTCTAACGTTTCAACCCTGTGGGGGTTTTCTTCAAGGACTATGTATAACAAGAATGACTTTCAAATTAACACCCAAAGCGGATCAGATAAGTACAGTAATTCTAGCGTCCACATATCACTGTGGTGGTATTTGATCTAACATCAAATGTTCGCTATCACACCTTATCTATTGTGAAATGTGGTGGAGATGAGGTCCAAGACCGTCTTAAATGGCAAAATTGGAAGGACTACAAGGTTCAGATGAATAACATGTGAAGCTACCTGTATAGGTCCGTGTCCAATTATGCATGCAAATGAGATTCAAGCCAGCCAAAAGGAGAATCCACAAGAATCATATGGTACTGGCTCCCTAGTGGGCATAGCATGAGAGTTAATTGCCATGTAAATGAGACACAAATCAGCCTTGAGGTGAATCCACAAAGGTTATATGGTGCTGGCTCCCTATTAGGCATTACATGAAAATTCACTATATGTGGGGCTGGCTAAAGGCTCTATGTAGATGGAAGACCTGTCTCCTGACGCTCCTCTACAGGTCATCCATCTACATACAGCCTTTGACCAGCCCCACATATAGTGAATTTTCATGTAATGCCTAATAGGGAGCCAGCACCATATACAGTGATATGAAAAAGTTTGGGCACTCCTATTAATGTTAACCTTTTTTCATTATAACAATTAGGGTTTTTGCAACAGCTATTTCAGTTTCATACATCTAATAAATTATGGACTCAGTAATATTTCTGGATTGAAATGAGGTTTATTGTACTAACAGAAAATGTGCAATCTGCATTTAAGCTAAATTTGACAGGTGCAGAAGTATGGGCACCCTTATCAATTTCTTGTTTTGAACACTCCTAACTACTTTTTACTGACTTACTTAAGCACTAAATTGGTTTTGTAACCTCATTGAGCTTTGAACTTCATAGGCAGGTGCATCCAATCATGAGAAAAGGTGTTTAAGGTGGCCACTTGCAAGTAGTTCTCCTATTTGAATCTCCTATGAAGAGTGGCATCATGGGCTCCTCAAAACAACTCTCAAATGATCTGAAAACAAAGATTATTCAACATAGTTGTTCAGGGGAAGGATACAAAAAGTTGTCTCAGAGATTTAAACTGTCAGTTTCCACTGTGAGGAACATAGTAAGGAAATGGAAGAACACAGGTACAGTTCTTGTTAAGCCCAGAAGTGGCAGGCCAAGAAAAATATCAGAAAGGCAGAGAAGAGAATGGTGAGAACAGTCAAGGACAATCCACAGACCACCTCCAAATTCCTGCAGCATCATCTTGCTGCAGATGGTGTCACTGTGCATCGGTCAACAATACAGCACACTTTGCACAAGGAGAAGCTGTATGGGACAGTGATGCGAAAGAAGCTGTTTCTGCAAGCACGCCACAAATAGAGTCGCCTGAGGTATGCAAAAGCACATATGGACAAGCCAGTTACATTTTTGAAGAAGATCCTGTGGACTGATGAAACAAAGATTGAGTTGTTTGGTCATACAAAAAAAGGCGTTATGCATGGAGGCAAAAAAATACGGCATTCCAAGAAAAGCACTTGCTACCCACAGTAAAATTTGGTGGAGGTTCCATCATGCTTTGGGGCTGTGTGGCCAATGCTGGCACCGGGAATCTTGTTAAAGTTGAGGGTCGCATGGATTCAACTCTGTATCAGCAGATTCTTGACAATAATGTGCAAGAATCAGTGACGAAGTTGAAGTTACACAGGGGATGGATATTTCAGCAAGACAATGATCCAAAACACCGCTCCAAATCTACTCAGGCATACATGCAGAGGAACAATTACAATGTTCTGGAATGGCCATCCCAGTCCCCAGACCTGAATATCATTGAACATCTGTGGGATAATTTGAAGCGTGCTGTCCATGCTCGGCGACCATCAAACTTAACTGAACTGGAATTGTTTCGTAAACAGAAATGGTCAAAAATACCTTCATCTAGGATCAAGGAACTCATTAAAAGCTACAGTAAGCGACTAGACGCTATTGTTTTTGCAAAAGGAGGATCTACAAAATATTAATGTCACTTTTATGTTGAGGTGCCCATACTTATGCACCTGTCAAATTTAGTTTAAATACAGATTGCACATTTTCTGTTAGTACAATAAACCTCATTTCAATCCAGAAAAATTACTCAGTCCATCAGTTATTAGATATATGAAACTAAAATAGCTGTTGCAAAAACTCAAATTGTTATAAAGAAAAAAGGTTCACATTAATAGGGGTGCCCAAACTTTTTCATATGATGGTAATCTTTGTGGATTCACCTCAAGGCTGATTTGAGTCTCATTTACATGGCAATTAACTCTCATGCTATACCCACTAGGGAGCCAGTACCATATGATTCTTGTGGATTCTCCTTTTGGCTGGCTTGAATCTCATTTGCATGCATAATTGAACACGGACCTATACAGGTAGCTTCACATGTTATTCATCTAGACCTTATAGTCCTTCCAATTTTGCCATTTAAGACGGTCTTGGACCTCATCTCCACCACATTTCCCAATAGATAAGGTGTGATACCGAACATTTGATATTAGATCAAATACCACCACAGTGATATGTGGACGCTAGAATTACTGTACTTACCTGATCCGCTTTGGGTGCTAATTTGAAAGTCATTCTTGTTATACATAGTCCTTGAAGAAAACCCCCACAGGGTTGAAACGTTGGACAGTACATGAATGCACAAAAAATAAAAAAACATTTTTTGAGCACCATATTGGACTCTTCTTCATATTTTCACTAGTGTGCCGGAGTACATTTACTTTACAGCCGACTTCTGTTGCTGCTTGTTTGTGGGTCTTTCTGCATTAAGTTTTGTGTTAGGTATGTGAAATACATGCTCAATGGAATTGAGATCTGGTGATTGACTTGGATATTGAAGAATATTCCACTTTTTTGACTTAAAAAACTCCTGGCTTGCTTTTGCAGTTTGTTTTGGGTCATTGCCCATCTGTACTGTGAAGCGCTGTCAAATCAACCTTGCTGCTTTGATTGAATCTGAGCAGAAAGTATAGCCCTTTACTCTTCCGAATTCATCCGGCTGCTTCTGTCTTCAGTCATAGTAGTGAATAGCTGAATTTAAGAGGAGCACAAATACAAGATCTGCAAAAACAGGAGACCTAAAATATAACTTTTTACATAGTTACTTAGGTTGAAAAAAGACCTAGGTCCATCTAGTTCAACCTTCCTCCACCAGTTCTACATTTAGTCACTAAGTCATTTATAACCAACAATGTTTTGTGTACTGAGGAAATCATCCGGCCCTTTTTTAAAAGCTGTTATAGTATCTGCCATTACTACCTCTTGTGGTAGTGTATTCCACAGTCTGACCGCTCTAACTGTAAAGAACCCTTTCCTATTTAGGTGTCGGAATCGCTTTTCTTCCACTCGCAGTGAGTGCCCCCTGGTCCTTAGTACTGTCTTTGGAAGAAATAAGTCATGTGCCAGTCCTTTATATTGACCACACATGTATTTATACATATAAATGAGATCTCCTCTGAGACGTCTTTTTTCTAAGCTAAACATATCTAACTTTTTCAACCTGTCATCATATGGGAGGCCTTCCATTCCTTGTAATAGTCTAGTTGCCCGCCTTTGAACTGACTCTAACTTCTGAATGTCCTTTTTAAAATGTGGAGCCCAAAACTGGATCCCGTATTCCAGATGTGGCCTTACAAGTGATTTATAGAGGGGTAACAATACGTTGGGATCACGGGATCTAATCTCTCTTTTTATACACCCTAAAATCTTGTTTGCTTTAGCAGCTGCTGCTTGACATTGAGTGCTGCTGCTCAGCTTATTTGTAATGAGAATTCCCAAGTCCTTCTCCTGTTCTGTAGTCCCGAGTTTACTTCCATTTAATGTATACGCAGCTATAGGATTACTCCGTCCTAGGTGCATTACTTTACATTTATCAACATTAAATCTCAATTGCCAAGTATCTGCCCATTCTGACATCTTATCCAGATCTTTTTGTAATATTGTACTATCCAGGTCAGTTTTTAATATCCTACATAGTTTGGTGTCATCGGCAAAGACTGACACTGTACTATCAATCCCATCCACAAGGTCATTAATAAAGAGAGTAAAAAGAATCGGTCCAAGCACAGATCCCTGCGGCACCCCACTGCTGACTATAGCCCATTTAGAGAATGTACCATTTATGACTACTCTTTGTTTCCTATCTTTTAGCCAATTCATTACCCAGTTGCATATTGTGTCCCCTAGTCCTTGCTTCTGGAGCTTTAGTATAAGGCTATTATGTGGTACAGTATCAAATGCCTTTGCAAAGTCCAAATAAATCACATCAGCTGCATTACCAATATCCAGGTTTGAACTTACCCCCTCATAGAACCCCAACAGGTTGGTTAGACACGACTTATCTTTCATGAATCCATGCTGTTTGTCAGTTATCATATTATTTTCTGCAATATATTTTTGCATGTCATCCCTTAAAATGCCCTCAAAAACTTTGCATACTACTGATGTCAGGCTTACTGGACGGTAGTTGCCTGGATCTACCCTCTTACCTTTCTTAAATATCGGTACCACATCAGCAATCCTCCAATCCTGAGGCACCAACCCTGTTACAAGTGAGTCTAAAAAGATGAGATACAGCGGTCTGTCGATTACGGAGCTCAATTCCCTCAATATTCGTGGATGAATGCCATCTGGCCCTGGGGATTTGTCAATGTTTAATTTACTCAGACGTAGGCGTACTTCATCTTGTGTTAAATTAATTATATCGGGTGGTGGACTTTGATTTTTCACTTGTTGAATGATCCCTGGTACAGTCAGTTCCTTGGTGAACTTGGTGAAGGTTTTAATAGATTGCTGCTAAAAATGAGCCAAAGCTCACAATTGTGAGTAAAAACAGTGAACCTTGGTGAAGGCCCTTTCACTAATTTGAAAAATAAAAGCGTAAAGATGCCTCCAGTCATGACTGAGATTGATGCAATTGATGTCTTTGTCATGATATTGATATTTGATATGTAGGGGCAATTACAATTTGACCAAAGCAGAGATGCTCAGCTTGAAAAGCCTAGAGAAGGATTCCAGTATCACCATAAAACCCTCTGACAAGGGGGGGAATGTGGTGGTACTGGACTCTAGTGATTACAAGGGGATTTGTTTGAACATCCTCAGTGATGAATCATGCTATGCTAAATTGAACTCTAACCCGCTTCTGGGGTATAAGGAAGAATTAAGGATCCTATTGGGGGAAGCTTTAGAGTCTAATATTATTGACAAGAACAAATTTGAGTATCTCCTGCCTGTTTTTCCAGTGGTGGCAACCTTCTACATTCTACCTAAAGTTCACAAGGGCTTGAGTCCCTCGAAGGGTCGCCCCATCGTTTCAGGCATAGGTGGTTTAACAGAGAGACTGAGTATCTATGTTCATAAAATCCTGCGGCCCTTCGTGTTGTCCCTTAATTCTTACCTCAGGGATACTACGGATTTTTTACGTAGGATTGAGAACATTTTTCTACAGGAAGGGATGCTGCTATGTTCTATTGATGTAGAGGCATTGTACTTGTCCATCCCGCATTCAGCGGGACTGGGAGCAGTCAAATACTTCTTGGGATCAAGAGGAAGTCAATTCTGTCAACATAATGACTTTGTTGTTAAAGCCTTGGAGTTTTGTCTCACCAGGAATATTTTCACCTTTGGAGGGAGGTTCTTTCACTAGCTCAGGGGGACTGCAATGGGGAGTTGTTGTGCCCCATCGTATGCGAATCTCCTCCTGGGCTGGTGGGAGGAAACTGTGGTCTTTGGGGGCCTTCTGGATACCGAGGACGTCGTCCTGTGGTTAAGGTACATTGACGACGTCTTCGTTGTCGGGAAGGGTCACATGAATGGTTTCCATCAATTCATAGCTAAACTTAATGACAATAACATCGGCTTAAAATTTACCAGCGAAGTAGGAAGGGACAGTCTGGCTTTTCTCGATGTGCTGCTGGAAAAAGGGCCGGAAGGCCGCCTCGTGACCACCACATTCAGAAAGACGACATCTTCGAATTCCCTACTCAAGTGGGAGAGTGCCCACCCTGGTCCCCTGAAGAGAGGAATCCCTAAAGGGCAATTTGTAAGAATGAGGCGCAACTGCTCGGAGGAAGCAGGTTTTAAAAAACAGGCCCTCGATCTGATGGGACGTCTGAGGGAAAGAGGTTATCCGGAGGGGATTATCCATAGAGCGTACAATTGTGTGCGCAATATAAACCGTACCAAGCTATTGAACCCAAATGAAAAGAAGAAAGAATCGGAGGACATTCTCAGATTCATTACGACCTATAACAATGGGGCGGTGGACCTTAGGGGAACCCTCTCCAAATATTGGCATGTCTTACATATGGACTCCTTGATTGAGAAACACCTTTTGACATATCCGTCTGTCACCTACAGGAAGGCAAGATCCCTGGGTGACAGACTAGTTCATAGTCACTTCAATGAGGATGGGCCAGTGTTGACAGCAAATGCGATTAAGGGCTGTTTCAAATGTCACGATTGTGTAAACTGTAGGTTCATTGAGGACGGTAAGGAATTTACTAATCACAACAATAGTAAGAGTTTCTCCATAAGGTCATTGATCACCTGTAAATCGAAGGGGGTCATCTATAGGATGAAATGTGTGTGCGGAAAAATCTATATTGGTAAGACCATTAGGGAACTACGACGATGAGTGGGAGAACATAAGAACAACATCCTCAAGAAAAATGATACCCCGGTTGCTCGACATATAAACAACTTTCATAATGGCGACCTGGAAAGTTTCAAAATCAAGGGGATTGACCTCATCCATCCTCCGGCCAGAGGGGGTAACTGGAAGAGAAAAGTACTCCAGAAAGAGTGTTACTGGATATACAGTCTGAACACCATGACACCAACAGGTCTGAATGAGTCTCTGTTCTTCACACCCTTCCTATAGGAGCACCTTAGTGTTCAGGGTGAGTATAGTAGGGAGAGACGACGGCTGAGTGGGGGCACCTTTGGCGTGGGGTTTACTAGGGTGCCGACCCCCACATGATAGGTAGGGTTAGAAGTGTTTTAGGGGGTTCCTTGGTGTGCACTTTATTTTTTTATTATTTTTTCACACACCCCCCCTTCCCTCTACCTTTGCCGCATGTATGTCAGTATGTTCATTTTGCCTTGCTATACTGGCCTGTCCTCATTTACATATACCCTGTTCCTTCCTTTTTGAATGAATTGGATGGTCCAAATAGGTTTTGTCCCTATGGGATGGATGTAACCACCTAGCTATGGTTTTTTACTAATCATGGCGCTATATACATTTTGAGTATGTTGGCACCTATATATGTGCCGCATCTTTATGATATGGGTGTACCTCCTGGCCCTCCTTGTGATATGACAGTCCCGTATGACTTCATACGTTATTATTCATTAATCATTTTGGTCATCTATTATAAAATTTGCAGGACTTAATCCCTTTACATGGGACTGCTCCAAACCTCTTTTGCTCTCTGATAACAATATTGGCCTCCTATGCGGGTGTCTTCGTCTGGATCAACATAAGTACGCTGCCATGTAAAGCTTTATTTACCCACCATGATGTGGCCCTGAGCCGGCATGGTTATATCTCTTTATTCCGCTCTGCTGGTACAACCTGAGCATGTTTACCTTGCGATGGCAACACGCTCTGTGTTTACCTGTGTCTAACCAGCGTAAGTGGATCTCCAGGATGTGATGTCACTGGTTGAGGCTGTGTTCACTTCATTGCGATGCGGCGACTGATGATGCGGTACTTCCGGTCCCAATGTATTCTGAGAGTACGTGTCACAGAAGTGTATTGAGCCTCTGCACATGCGCAAGGATATAAATGGAGCCTGCTCCCGGACGCCCAGCGCGGCACATTTGAATTTTCTTTTGTCTTGACACACATTGTGTGCAGTGAGTGATCCGTCTAAGCGGCATTAATATAGGCTTGTTTAATATGTTCATTAGGGCTTATATTGTATGTTTGTTTTACAGTATCACTGGGCATGACAATACTGCCATATTGGATATATATGGGCAGTACGCAGTAAGCTTCACCTGGACTCCCCTGATGATCGTTCCCCATGAAACGCGTTAGGAGTGAGTGTTTCTTTATTGTATGGAGGTGACTTCTCTGTGGCATTCCTGTGGGACTTGATGAGCTGGTTGACAGCTCCCCAGAAGCCTTGATGTATCTTTAAGTTGCCCTTAACATCTCTTCAAGATCGGGTAAGATCGTTCCCTGTTGGGGATTTTACTACGCCACGATATCCAGATTGGTACTTTACTGTCAGCATATTTAGGACACATTTTTTCTCCATCTTTGCCCCTGTGCTAGGGGTGCTAGGGAGGAGTGTGTCTTTGGTTAGTTTATCATCATTCTGGCAATATTACTGGGTGGTTTTCCTATTAAGGTTTAAGGATACCACTGCCATACTGATTTGCCAATGGTGATATGACTTGCGCCTTGTTTTATGCCCCTCATGTAGCATGATCATAATCATTGCTTATGTTACTGTTTTTACTCACCCATGATCCATGAGCTTTGGCTCATTTTTAGCAGCAATCTATTAAAAGTTATATTTTAGGTCTCCTGTTTTTCCAGATCTTGTATTTGTGCTCCTCTTGGATTCAGCTATTCACTACGGTAGATACTGTGGATCCCCTGGGTATACTGCTATTTAAACATGTCTTCAGTCACATCATCAATAAATACTAGTGACCCAGTGCCATTGGAAGCCATGCATGACCATGCCATCACACTGCATCCATCATGTTTTACAGAGGATGTGGTGTACTTTGGATCATAAGCCGTTCCAAGCCTTCTGCATACTTTCAGATTATCATCATTCTGGTACAGGTTGCTCTTCGTTTCATCTGTCCATACAATGTTTTCCCAGAACTGGGATGGCTTCTTTAGATGCTTTTTTGACAAAGTCTAATCTGACATTTCTATTTTTAAGGCTGATTAATGGTTTATACCTTGTGGTGAACCCTCCATATTTGCCCTCGGGAAGACTTCTCTCTATGGTAGACTTAAGCTGGTGTCACACACAGCGACAACGACAACGACGTCGCTGCTACGTCACCATTTTCAGTGACGTTGCAGCAACGTCCCGTCGCTGTCGCTGTGTGTGACATCCAGCAACGACCTGGCCCCTGCTGTGAGGTCGCCGGTCGTTGCTGAATGTCCAGCTTCATTTTTTGGTCGTCACTCTCCCGCTGTGACACACACATCGCTGTGTGTGACAGCGAGAGAGCGACGAAATGAAGCGAGCAGGAGCCGGCACTGGCAGCTGCGGTAAGCTGTAACCAGCGTAAACATCGGGTAACCAAGGGAAGACCTTTCCCTGGTTACCCGATGTTTACGCTGGTTACCAGCCTCCGCCGCCCTTGCTGCCAGTGCCGGCTCCTGCACTGTGACATGTGGCTGCAGTATGCATCGGGTAATTAACCCGATGTATACTGTAGCAAGGAGAGCAAGGAGCCAGCGCTAAGCAGTGCGCGCGGCTCCCTGCTCTTTGAACTGTGACATGTAGCTGCAGCACACATCGGGTTAATTAACCCGATGTGTGCTGCAGGAGAGCAAGGAGCCAGCGCTAAGCGCGGCTCCCTGCTCTCTGAACTGTGACATGTAGCTGCAGCACACATCGGGTTAATTAACCCGATGTGTGCTGCAGGAGAGCAAGGAGCCAGCGCTAAGCAGTGCGCGCGGCTCCCTGCTCTCTGAACTGTGACATGTAGCTGCAGCACACATCGGGTTAATTAACCCGATGTGTGCTGCAGGAGAGCAAGGAGCCAGCGCTAAGCGCGGCTCCCTGCTCTCTGAACTGTGACATGTAGCTGCAGCACACATCGGGTTAATTAACCCGATGTGTGCTGCAGGAGAGCAAGGAGCCAGCGCTAAGCGCGGCTCCCTGCTCTCTGAACATGTAGCACAGCGACCTTATGATCACTGCTTCTGCTGTGTTTGACAGCTAAGCAGCGATCATAACAGCGACTTACAAGGTCGCTGTTACGTCACCGAAAATGGTGACGTAACAGCGACGTCGTTGTCGCTGTCGTTTAGTGTGAACCCAGCTTTAGATAATGAAACACCTATTTTCTTGAGAGTGTTTTTCACTTGGGTGGATGTGGTGAAGGGGTTTTCTTTCACAGGAAAGGATTCTGTGATCATCCACCACTATTGTCTTCCTTGGACATCCAGCCCTTTCTGAGTTCCCGAACTCTCCAGTGTGCTCATTTCCCCCCCTCCCCCCCACATTTCTGCTATCTCGCTGATGGATTTCTTTTTTTTTTTTTACATCCCAATGATGTTCTGTTTCTCTTCCATTGAGAACTCTTTTGACTGCAAGTTGTGGGTTTACAACAACAACTTCCAAATGCAAATGCCACATCTGTAATCTGCTCCAGACCTTTAAACTGCTAATTGATGATGGTTTAATGAGGGAATAGCACCCACAGAGCACATTAAAGAGCTTTTGAGATACTTGTCCAATTACTTTTCATCCATTTAAAAAGAAGCAGCTACATGTTAAAGAGCAATTCCTAAACCCATACTCCCATTAGGATGTAAATACCCTCAAATTAAAGCTGAGAACATGCATGTATAACAACATATTGATTACATAACTGTATATTGAAAATGTTTTGGTAAACAGGTAAAATGACAACATTTGTGTCTCTGTCCAAATATTTCTGGACAAAACTGTATAATGGCTAAATGATTACTTTTGGATATGAGCATAAGCAAATACAAAATCACAAACAGCTGATATTGGACTATGGACAGATATTTACACAACTGCAAAAATATATGTCAATAAGGAAGTCAGGTAGCTGAGAAAGCAATACAAACAAAGCAGAGAAGTAGTCTCTCACTTAAATCCTATACGTAAAGGGGTTAAAAAAAAGTAAAAAAAAAGTTGCAAAAATATGAAAAAAAATCAGAAAATAGAAAAAAAACTAAAAAGAAATGTATTACAATAAATGAAGGGAATTTTGTTACTTACCGTAAATTCCTTTTCTTCTAGCTCTTATTGGGAGACCCAGACGATTGGGGTATAGCTACTGCCTCCGGAGGCCACACAAAGCACTACACTAAAAAGTGCAAGGCCCCTCCCCTTCTGGCTATACCCCCCCGTGGTATCACGGGTTCTCCAGTTTTAGTGCCAAAGCAAGAAGGAGGAAAGCCAATAACTGGTTTAAACAAATTAACTCCGAGTAACATCGGAGAACTGAAAAACCGTTCAACATGAACAACATGTGTACCCGCAAACAACAAAAACATCCCGAAGGACAACAGGGCGGGTGCTGGGTCTCCCAATAAGAGCTAGAAGAAAAGGAATTTACGGTAAGTAACAAAATTCCCTTCTTCTTCAGCGCTCTATTGGGAGACCCAGACGATTGGGACGTCCAAAAGCTGTCCCTGGGTGGGTAAAGAAATACCTCATGTTAGGACTGCAAAACAGCCCTCCCCTACGGGGGTGTCACTGCCGCCTGCAGGACTCTTCTACCTAAGCTGGCATCCGCCGAAGCATAGGTATGCACCTGATAATGCTTGGTGAAAGTGTGCAGACTGGACCAGGTAGCTGCCTGGTACACTTGTTGAGCCGAAGCCTGGTGTCGTAATGCCCAGGACGCACCCACGGCTCTGGTTGAGTGGGCTTTTAGCCCTGAAGGAACCGGAAGCCCCGCAGAACGGTAGGCCTCTAGAATTGGTTCTTTGATCCATCGAGCCAGGGTGGCTTTAGAAGCCTGCAACCCCTTGCGCGGACCAGCGACAAGGACAAAAAGTGCATCGGAACGGCGCATGGGCGCCGTGCGGGAAATGTAGAGTCTGAGTGCTCTCACCAGATCTAACAAACGTAAGTCCTTTTCATACCGGTGAACCGGATGAGGACAAAAGGAAGGCAAGGATATATCCTGATTAAGATGAAACGAGGATACGACCTTAGGGAGAAACTCCGGAATGGGGCGCAGCACTACCTTGTCCTGGTGGAACACCAGGAAGGGAGCCTTGGATGACAGAGCTGCCAGCTCAGACACTCGCCGAAGCGATGTGATCGCAACGAGAAACGCCACCTTCTGTGACAGGCGAGAAAGGAAACTTCCTTCAGAGGCTCGAAAGGCGGCTTCTGGAGAGCAACTAATACCCTGTTGAGATCCCATGGATCTAACGGCCGCTTGTACGGGGGTACGATATGACAGACCCCCTGTAGGAACGTGCGCACCTTAGAAAGACGTGCTAGACGCTTCTGAAAAAACACGGATAGTGCCGAGACTTCCCCCTTAAGGAAGCCGAGCGACAAGCCCTTTTCTAACCCCGATTGCAGGAAGGAAAGAAAAGTAGGCAATGCAAATGGCCAGGGAGACACTCCCTGAGCCGAGCACCAGGTTAAGAAAATCTTCCACGTTCTGTGGTAGATCTTAGCAGAGGTGGACTTCCTAGCCTGTTTCATGGTGGCAACGACCCCTTGGGATAATCCTGAAGACGCTAGGATCCAGGACTCAATGGCCACACAGTCAGGTTCAGGGCCGCAGAATTCCGATGGAAAAACGGCCCTTGGGACAGTAAGTCTGGCCAGCCTGGTAGTGACCACGGTCGGCCGACCGTGAGATGCCACAGATCCGGGTACCACGATCTCCTCGGCCAGTCTGGGGCGACGAGTATGACGCGGCTGCAATCGGATCTGATTTTTTGCGCAGTACTCTGGGCAAGAGTGCCAGAGGTGGAAACACATATGTGAGCCGGAACTGCGACCAATCTTGCACTAAGGCGTCTGCCGCCAGAGCTCTGTGATCGCGCGATCGTGCCATAAATGCCGGGACCTTGTTGTTGTGCCGAGACGCCATTAGGTCGACGTCCGGCACCCCCCAGCGGCGACAGATTTCCTGAAACACGTCCGGGTGAAGGGACCATTCCCCTGCGTCCATACCCTGGCGACTGAGGAAGTCTGCTTCCCAGTTTTCTACGCCCGGGATGTGAACTGCGGATATGGTGGATGCTGTGTCCTCCACCCACATGAGGATTCGCCGGACTTCCTGGAAGGCTTGCCGACTGCGCGTCCCTCCTTGGTGGTTGATGTATGCCACCGCTGTGGAGTTGTCCGACTGGATTCGGATCTGCTCTCTTTCTAGCCACTGCTGGAAAGCTAGTAGGGTAAGATACCCTGCCCCGATTTCCAGAACATTGATCTGAAGGGTGGACTCCTGCTGAGTCCACGTCCCCTGAGCCCTGTGGCGGAGACAAACTGCTCCCCACCCTGACAGACTCGTATCTGTCGTGACCACTGCCCAGGATGGGGGTAGGAAGGATCTTCACTGTGACAATGAGGTGGGAATAAGCCACCATTGCAGAGAGTCCTTGGCCGTCTGGGAAAGGGAGACTTTCCTGTCCAGGGAGGTTGACTGCCCGTCCCATTGGCGGAGAATGTCCCCTTGCAGTTGGCGCAGATGAAACTGCGCAAAGGGAACTGCCTCCATGGCTGCCACCATCTTCCCTAGGAAGTGCATGAGGCGCCTTAAGGGGTGCGACTGGCCTTGAAGGAGAGACTGCACCTCTGTTTGCAGTGAACGCTGCTTGTTCAGCGGAAGCTTCACTATCGCTGATAGAGTGTGAACTCCATGCCGAGATACGTTAGTGATTGAGTCGGTGACCGATTTGACCTTGCCAAATTGATGATCCACCCGAAAGTCTGGAGAGTCTCCAGCGTAACATTCAGGCTGCGTTGTCATGCCTCGAGGGAGGGTGCTTTGACGAGTAGATCGTCCAAGTAAGGGATCACCGGGTGTCCCTGAGAGTGCAAGACTGCTACCACTGCTGCCATGACCTTGGTGAACACCCGTGGGGCTGTCGCCAGACCGAATGGCAGAGCTACGAACTGAAGATGGTCGTCTCCTATCACAAAACGTAGAAAACGTTGGTGCTCCGTAGCAATTGGCACGTGGAGATAGGCATCTTTGATGTCTGTTGAGGCAAGGAAGTCTCCTCGAGACATTGAGGTAATGACGGATCGGAGGGATTCCATCCGGAACCGCCTGGCGTTCGCATGCTTATTGAGCAGTTTTAGGTCCAGAACAGGACGGAAGGAGCCGTCCTTTTTTGGAGCCACAAAGAGATTGGAGTACAAACCCTCGCCCTCGTTCCTGAGGGGGGACAGGGATCACCACTCCTTCTGCTCTTAGAGCGTCCACCGCCTGCAGCAGGGCATCTGCTCGGAGGGGAGGTGGGGCCGTTCTGAAGAATGGAGTCGGAGGACGAGAACAGAACACTGTCCTGTGCACGTGAGCACAATGTCCGTCACCCACCGGTCTGTGACCTGTGGCAGCTAAATGTCGCCAAAGGCGGGGGAGTCTGCCATCAACCGTGGATGCGGAGAGAGAGAGAGAGCTGAGAGTCATGAGGAGACCGCCTTGGTAGCGGTTCCTCCGGCTGCCTTCCTTGGGCGTGATTGAGCCCGGCCGGAATCTGAGCCCGTCTGAGGTTTTGTAGCCCTTTTGCACGAGGACAATTGGGACCTGCCCGAGCTTGGGAAGGACCGAAACCTCGACTGTACTTTTAGGACAGCATTAATAGGGTAAGTCCCAGTGCAGACATTGCGGAGTTACGGACGCCTCTGCGGTACAGATGTACATGTGCTCAAGGCCAGCTGCGCAAGAACAGCTGAAAAGGTTAGGTTGCCTATACGGCTGTGAATGCCGGAGCAACCGACACGCCGATAGCCTCCTAGACAGATTTCAACCAGAGTCCATCTGTCTGTGAATGGCATCTTTAAGTGAAGCCCCATCACCAGTGCAACTATGGCTCTAGACGCAAGCCTGGAGATTGGAGAATCCACCTTTGGACCCTGGGTCCAGCGCTTGACCACGTCAGGGGAAAAGGGATAACGTGTATCTTAAAAACGTTTGGAGAAGACGCTTATCTGGTAAGCGTGGTGTTTCTGGACTGCTTCTCTGAAGTCAGCGTGGCCAGAAAAATACTCAATATCCGTTTGAGATACTGAAAAGGGACTTCTCCTGCTGTGAAGCTGACTCCTCCACTGGGGGAGCTGAGGGAGAAAGATCCAACCTTCCATTGATGGACGCTATAGGATCATTCCGTATGGCGTTACCATCCGGGGTATCCGGATTGATAGCGATGTCAGGATCAAAGTCCTGGAGAGCTGCCTTATCATACAGAGAGTCCTCCTGGGACCCCCCCGTTCCAAATGAGGTTGGTCAGGAAGATTGCCCATGGCCTGTCTGGACTGCAAGTCTCTATCTTATGACAATATATCTGTCGAAACTGCAACTCCGTCCCTGTCCTTGGACAGGGATGACAGGTGGTTTCTTTGGCCACGACTAGTAGAGACCCCGGCAGACGAAGTGCTAGAGACCCCGGCAGACGAAGTGCTACAGGGGAGCATGCACACAATGGGACGGTGTCATGAACAGCATCCCATGTAGTAAAAACAGCACTGAAAATCTGTGTTGCTTTTTTGCCGCTGCCGACTAGCCATCTAGAAGTATATAGCCAAGATTGGTGACCGTACAGTGCAATGTATAGCATACAAGCATAAAGTACAAATGAACACTGCAGCACAAGCAATACAAGCAGCATAGAAGCCTGTGCCCTGGCACCTCTGCTCTTCTGCTGCTGTAGACTAGTCATCTAGGGGAATATAGCCCAGAAGAGTGACCATACAGTGCAATGTATAGCATACAAGCACAAGTACAAATGCACACTGCAGCCCATGCAATACAAGCAGCATAGAAAAAAACCTGTGCCCCAGCACCCTTGGTTTTCTGCTGCTGTAGTCTAGTCATTCCAGGAGAATATAGCTAAGACTAGCGACTGTACAGTGCAGTGTATAGCATACAAGCATAAACACAAATGAACACTTCAGTACGTGCAATACAAGCAGCATAGAAAGCCTGTGCCTTAGCACACCTGCTTTCCTGCTGCTGATGTGTCGCTCTCCAAGCGGGCATATAGCGACCTATGCAGTTAAAATACACATGTACACACTGCAGTATATATTGGGGTCAGCACTATGTGTGCCGCTTACCGCCCGCCTATAAGCGGGTGTATGGTCGCCACCGTCCTGCCTGGTTGCCGAACGTCCGAGCTCGGACTGCAGTAATGGCTGCCGGCGTCTTCCCCAGCTCGTGTGAGGAGGGGCGGGCCGTGGGCGTGCCCCAAGTCAGAGCGGGAATCCGGCGTCCGACAGTGTGCAGTGAGAGGGCTGGAGCATGTAAATAAGGCTCCAGCCCTCGGCGCTGCTGATTGCTCAGCGTCTGTCCCCTTCCCTGAGTGACAGGGAGGGGGCGGGAACGAAGCGGCACTAGGCCGCAGAAGCCGGGGACTGGATTTATAAGCGCCGCCGCCGTAAAAGCGCGGTCGGCGCCCAGTCCCCGGCGAACTACAAGTCCCAGCCGCGCCACCGCTCCCGGAGCGTCCGGCGCGGTAGTTCCCAATACACAAAGTCACTCAGCAAAGCTGCAGTGACTGTAACCCTTTACTGTCCCCGGCGCACTAGCACACCCAGCAAGTCTGGAGTGTGCTGTGCCTGTGTGTACGGGGACACAGAGTACCTGTAATGGTGCAGGGCCATGTCCCTGAACGGTACTCCAGCTCCGTATCCAGCAGGTTCAAATGGGTCTGTGGATGGAGCCCGGCGTCAGAGCTTTGAGGCCGGCAGGATCCCACTTCCTCAGAGCCCCCCAGGGGGATGTGGAAGGAAAGCAGCATGTGGGCTCCAGCCTCCGTACCAGCAATAGGTACCTCAACCTTACAACACCATCAACGGGTGAGAAGGGAGCATGCTGGGGGCCCTATATGGGCCCTCTTTTCTTCCATCCGAAATAGTCAGCAGCTACTGCTGACTAAAATCTGTGGAGCTATGCATGGATGTCTGACCTCCTTCGCACAAAGCTTGAAAACTGGAGAACCCGTGATACCACGGGGGGGTATAGCCAGAAGGGGAGGGGCCTTGCACTTTTTAGTGTAGTGCTTTGTGTGGCCTCCGGAGGCAGTAGCTATACCCCAATCGTCTGGGTCTCCCAATAGAGCGCTGAAGAAATGTATATTTATGTAAACAAAGTACACATATTTGATATTGCCACGTCCATAACAACCCGATCTCTTAAACTGTCAGACTAGTTAATCCCTTCAGTGAAAACTGTAAAAAACAGTACATAAAAAACATAGCAAAAACTGTGTTTTCATCATACCGCCGACAAAAAAAAAGTGGAATAAAACGCAATCAAAAAGTCATATATAAATAAAAATAGTACTACTGAAAACTTCCTCTTCTCCCGCAAAAAAAAAGCCACCATACAACTCTGTCAGCGAAAAATAGCTATAGCTCTCAGAATACAGCAATTCAAAAACTATTTTTGTTCTATAAAACAATTTAGTTTTTATGGTGTAAAAGAGGCAAAAGAGAAAAAAAATATGCACTGTATATGTGGCATTGCTGTAATGGTACTGACCTGAAGAATAAAGCTTATCACTTTTACGACATGGTGAACGGCGTAAAAACAAAACAAAATGGCAGTGAACTGCACTGACCTCAAGCGGTCACAGCAAGTGGGTCACACAGTAGCGTGAGAACCGCTGGCAACTGTGACAAGCAGTGACGTCATCACATCGCCGCAGTTCTCATACAAAGTATTGCGAGAGCCTGCCGCACTGAACTGCGGTGAACTCATGACGTCACTGCTCGTTTGAGTAGTCAGAGAAGAAGCTGCAAAATTTCAAGATTTTAAAAGGGTATTCCCATCTCCAAAATCATATCCCATTATGTAGTAGGTGTAATAATAATATTAGCAAATACCTCCAATTAGAAATGTAGTATAGTTCTTTTGATTCACTATGTCGCTTACCTCATGTTCAGTGCCTTGCAGGACCTTAGGTGTCCATGGTTATGACCATGCTTATAGTGATAGTTTGTTAGTTGCTAGTGGTCGTAATCATGGATACCTAAGTTCCTGCAATGCCCTGAACATGAGGTAAGAGACGTGACTATATCAGGAGAACTATACTACATATCTAATAGGAGGTATTTTCTAATATTATTATTACACCTACTACATATTGGGAAAGGATCTTGGAGCTAGGAATAACCCTTTAAATATAATGACATTGAAAAATATAAAAAAAAAAAAAAAAAAAAAAAATCAAAAAATATTTTTCAAAATATGTTCAACATAAAAACTGGCTTTTAAATCATATGTCATTTTGTCATTTTCTTATGACACATTCTCTTTAATCATGAAAAAAAAGATTTTATTTTGCAAGTCATTACTCAGATGGTATGCTTCAGGCTGTTTGTTTGCTAATTTTTGGAGGCAATCTGGAGAGCTGAAAATCCAGCTGGATGGAAAGAATTAACATAACATTGAGGTCCACCTCTTCAATAAAAAGACATTACTGAAAATTATTACATTTTTTATATGTAAAGTGTTTACCCAGATGTGACAGAATAGTTGTCATATTCAGTAATTCATAAGCTTGATAATGTAAAAAATAGTTCTATATAAAAATGTTTTTCCTAATAGTATGATGTAACATTAGTGATAAAGGTTAGATTGGTGAGGAGGTCCAAGCACATTTAATCTATTAAATGCTAGAACAAGGTCGCCTGTTCATCATACTGTAAAATATATCCCATAACTTTTGGCGTCCTGTTGAAATGCTATAAAACAAATGTTGTTTTGGAATACATTAGTAAGCGTATGTTCACATAGAGGTTTTTTTTTACATGGATTTTAAAGCAAATCTGTTTCAAAATTCACATTTAAATCCTACTCAATTACTCTTTTAAATTTCAATGGGAAATCCATATTGTTGTTATTACAGCAAGTTTTTCAAGAGTTTTTACTATTTCATTGAAGAATATGGGAGGTCACCTCATCAGCATATCCTGTAGACACAGATCTGGTGCTAGATTTCAACAGTTGCTTCATTCATTTATTCACTCCAAATACTGCACCAGTTGTCTTAAGGGTGCTTTACATGCTACGATATCGTTAATGTTTTATCGCCGGGGTCACGTTGTTAGTGATGCACATCCGGCGTCATTAACGATATCGCAGCGTGTGACACTTACCAGCGACCTTAAGCGACCTAAAAAATGGTGAAAATCGTTCACCATGGAGAGGTCGTCCCAATACCAAAAATCGGTAATGGTTGATTATCGATGTTGTTCTTCGCTCCTGCGGCAGCACACATCGCTGTGTGACACCGCAGGAGCGAGGAACGTCTCCTGACCTGCGGCCGACCACAATGCGGAAGGAAGGAGGTGGGCGGCATATTATGTCCCGCTCATCTCCGCCCCTCCGCTTTGATTAGCCAGCCGCTTAGTGACGTCGCGGTGACGTCGCTGTGATGCCGAACGTCCCTCCCCCTTGAGGGAGGGATTGTTCGGCAGTCACAGCGACGACGACGACCAGGTAGTGCGTGTGACGCTGCCATAGCAATAATGTTCGCTGCGGCAGCGATCACATGAAATCACATGCACGATGGGGGCGGTTGCTTTTGCGTACGATATCGCTAGCAATTGCTAGCGATATCGTAGCGTGTAAAGCACGCTTTAGGGCAGGGACAGACGGTCGTAGATTCTCTCATCAAAGAAAATTGGGCTGATTCTGCAAATGGCACTAATCAAACTCTGAGCAGAGTTTGATTCAAGTGTCAGCATTCTGTGATGGATGGGGATTCTCTTGATCTGTGATTCTCTTGGATGGGGAGCACACTGTAAAGACATTTCTTCATTTCCTCCATTGTGTAGAAATCAAAATTCACTCGGATGTCATCCAAGCGCATGCAGTCCGATGATCTCCACATACTTATTGACTTGCATGGCCGAGTGTGATCCATATATCAGATCAAACTTGGAAATGTAGTAACTTTCATCTCAGAAAGACATTTCCGGGGGAAAAAAATCTGACTTGCTCGGCCCCGTAGACTAACATTGGTCTGAGTGTGATCCGATGTTTTGTCGAATAGCACTCAGAGCGAGAATACATCCGCCTGCACCTGCAGTTAATCTGGGCTTATTCCGATACCTGAATTTTGCCAGTCCTCAGGGCAGCAAACATGCATTGTGCTGTGTTGAAGGCATGTCTCCAGTTGTGATAGGCTACATTCTTCCGATAGTTTTTCTTTACACTTAGAATCCATCTGCACAGAGTCTGTAATTGAAGTGAAAGAAGTGATTGATAGTGATAGACACACAGTATGGCACCTGTTAGATATCACAGTTGTTGAAAGGAAATAATAAAGTAGAAAACTGCAATATGTCATTTAATAGAGATAATTGAATCTGTTAAATTGAATCCACGCATTGCTGTTCGTATATGGACCATGAGAGATGCTTGTGTGAACCCAGCCTTACACTACATTTTACGTGGTTTGCTGAATTTAGAGGTCCATACAAAAAAAGCCCATGTGAATCAGCACATAGGCTAATATTAGTTCTATGCAAGGGCGTAACGATTGCGGTTGCAGAGATTGCAATCGCGACCGGGTCCGTGGATGCAGGGGGTCCGCCTGCCCTAGCCCCAGATTCAGATAGATGTGAGTCCGAGGGCACGCATCCAGCTGAAATATATCACAGCACAGAGACCTGTTGGGTCCCTGCACTGCGATGTGCTGGCTGCTAATGAAGGCCATGAATATTCACTGCTCTCCAAGCCCATAATCCTGGGCCCAGGGAGCAAAGAATATGCAGATAGCTGCCGATGCTGCTAGTGGCCACGCATGACAGTGACATCATGCGATGCACCACTTACACGCTGGTCAGTTGCCAGCATGCTAGTGTTGCAGGAGGACTCCAGGGGCGTGGGGGAAGGTGAGTACAATTGATTAAAATTTTTTTTTACTGTGTACACGCAATGGGGATCACACTTACCAGGATGGAAGGTGAAATATACCATGATTAAAGGCTATATACAGTTAGGTCCAGAAATATTTGGACAGTGACAGAAGTTTTGTTATTTTAGCTGTTTACAAAAACATGTTCAGAAATACAATTATATATATAATATGGGCTGAAAGTGCACACTCCCAGCTGCAATATGAGAGATTTCACATCCAAATCGGAGAAAGGGTTTAGGAATCATAGCTCTGTAATGCATAGCCTCCTATTTTTCAAGGGACCAAAAGTAATTGGACAAGGGACTCTAAGGGCTGCAATTAACTCTGAAGGCATCTCCCTCGTTAACCTGTAATCAATGAAGTAGTTAAAGGTCTGGGGTTGATTACAGGTGTGTGGTTTTGCATTTGGAAGCTGTTGCTGTGACCAGACAACATGCGGTCTAAGGAACTCTCAATTGAGGTGAAGCAGAACATCCTGAGGCTGAAAAAAAAAGAAAAAATCCATCAGAGAGATAGCAGACATGCTTGGAGTAGCAAAATCAACAGTCGGGTACATTCTGAGAAAAAAGGAATTGACTGGTGAGCTTGGGAACTCAAAAAGGCCTGGGCGTCCACAGATGACAACAGTGGTGGATGATCGCCGCATACTTTCTTTGGTGAAGAAGAACCCGTTCACAACATCAACTGAAGTCCAGAACACTCTCAGTGAAGTAGGTGTATCTGTCTCTAAGTCAACAGTAAAGAGAAGACTCCATGAAAGTAAATACAAAAGGGTGCACATCTAGATGCAAACCATTCATCAATTCCAAAAATAGACAGGCCAGAGTTACATTTGCTGAAAAACACCTCATGAAGCCAGCTCAGTTCTGGAAAAGTATTCTATGGACAGATGAGACCAAGATCAACCTGTACCAGAATGATGGGAAGAAAAAAGTTTGGAGAAAAAGGGAACGGCACATGATCCAAGGCACACCACATCCTCTGTAAAACATGGTGGAGGCAACGTGATGGCATGGGCATGCATGGCTTTCAATTGCACTGGGTCACTTGTGTTTATTGATGACATAACAGCAGACAAAAGTAGCTGGATGAATTCTGAAGTGTACTGGGATATACTTTCATCCCAGATTCAGCCAAATGCCGCAAAGTTGATCGGACGGCGCTTCATAGTACAGATGGACAATGACCCCAAGCATACAGCCAAAGCTACCCAGGAGTTCATGAGTGCAAAAAAGTGGAACATTCTGCAATGGCCAAGTCAATCACCAGATCTTAACCCAATTGAGCATTCATTTCACTTGCTCAAATCCAGACTTAAGACGGAAAGACCCACAAACAAGCAAGACCTGAAGGCTGCGGCTGTAAAGGCCTGTTAAAGCATTAAGAAGGAGGAAACCCAGCGTTTGGTGATGTCCATGGGTTCCAGACTTAAGGCAGTGATTGCCTCCAAAGGATTCGCAACAAAATATTGAAAATAAAAATATTTTGTTTGGGTTTGGTTTATTTGTCCAATTACTTTTGACCTCCTAAAATGTGGAGTGTTTGTAAAGAAATGTGTACAATTCCTACAATTTCTATCAGATATTTTTGTTCAAACCTTCAAATTAAACGTTACAATCTGCACTTGAATTCTGTTGTAGAGGTTTCATTTCAAATCCAATGTGGTGACATGCAGAGCCCAACTCGCGAAAATTGTGTCACTGTCCAAATATTTCTGGACCTAACTGTACCAGGACCATACTGACCTGCAGACACTTGCACTGCTTTCCTCACACACCGGCCGTCCAGGCTCCTGTGATTGGTTGCAGCCAGTTGATACGCTAAGAAAAAAGAAGAAAAAAAAGAGTATACCAAAAAGGGATCACCAAGAGATTTACAAAAATAGAAAATCTTTATTATAAATAGGAATACATATGGAACTCCAGTGTGGAGTTCCATATGTATTCCTATTTATAATAAAGATTTTCTATTTTTGTAAATCTCTTGGTGATCCCTTTTTGGTATACTCTTTTTTCTTCTTTTTTCTTGGCATATGTATCTGTACACCTGGAGATCCCATTAGGTGGTGCCCTTCCCCCTCCTCTCTAAATAGCCAGTTGATACGCTGCCACTCAGGGTGGCGGCGCATCTAACTGCAGCAAATTGCACGCGCTGGTGGCCGGGCAAAACAATGAATATTCAGTTGTCAGCCCCGAAAGGGAAAGCGTCACCCGGAAGCAGCTTGCTGCCATGACACAGCCTCAGTGAGTACACTGCACACGCTCCTACCTCCTATCTCTTCAACCAATGTTTTTAATCTTCAGATTCTGGTCCCCATAGACTTACCGGAGTGGATCGAGTTTTTTTTTTAAATTTAGCAGCTCTACTCAGGATAAAATTGTGGTTTTATCCTGAGAAAGGGACTAGATTGCTCCAAGATGCGAGGATTAATAAACCTGTCAATTTTTCATTCAACTTATCATTTTTGGTCACACAGGCAATGCAGAGTAACCACTATCTACTTCATATAGTCAAAAAATGTGATTAAAATACGTACAAAAAAATTCTCAAACAACAATGAAAAAAATACAACTAACTTAATACACATAATAGGTGCAGAAATGCGCTAAAAAAAATCAGCAACATCAAAAACTCACAAAATACTTATCACTGAAACTTAGCCTAAAGCGGGCTTTACATGCAACAACTTTGCTAATGAGATGTCGTTGGGGTCACGGAATTCGTGATGCACATCCGGCCTCGTTAGTGACGTCGTTGTGTGTGAAACGCAGGAACGACAGTTAACGAACAAAATTACTTACCTAATCGTTTGATCGTTGACACGTCGTTCCTTTTCCGATTATCGTTGTTGTTGCAGGACGCAGGTTGTTCGCCGTTCCTGCGGCAGCACATATCGCTATGTGTGACACTGCAGGAACGAGGAACATCACCGTACCTGCGGCCGCCCCGCAATGAGGAATGAAGGAGGTGGGTGGGATGTTCGGCCCACTCATCTCCGCCCCTCCGCTTCTATTGGGCGGCCGCTTAGTGACGCAGCTGTGACACCGAACGTACTGCCCCCTTAGAAAGGAGGCTGTTCGCCGGCCACAGCGACATTGCTAGGCAGGTAAGTATGTGTGACGGGTCCTAGCGATGTTGTGCGCCACGGGCAGCGATTTGCCCGTGGCACACAAGCGATGGTGGTGGTTGCTTTCACCAGCTAGCGATGTCGCTGTGTGTAAAGGCCCTGTCACACAGAGATAAATCTGCGGCAGATCTGTGGTTGCAGTGAAATTGTGGACAATCAGTGCCAGGTTTGTGGCTGTGAACAAATGGAACAATATATCCATGATTTCACTGCAACCACAGATCTGCCAAAGATTTATCTCTGTGTGTGATGGGGCCTTAAAGCTCGCTTTACAGTCCTTAGTCATAAACAAGCTTAGAAAATAACAGTAAAAAATCCTAAAAAGACTTGAACGTAACCCAAATGTAACCAGTAAATAAAACATATAGTTCATATTTGTAATACAAGTCATCCTGCAATGCAAGATTAGTAGACAACAAACGTAGCTCCAAAGACCAAGGGTACTCTGTGCGGCAGCTGGGGACTGCAATGTTGAACCTCTGTTCTGCATCCCAGCCAATATCAGAGGTATGGGTGCCATAAAATATTATTAGGTAGGGCGGCACGGTGGCTCAGTGGTTAGCACTGCAGTCTTGCAGCGCTGGGGTCCTGGGTTCAAATCCCACTAAAGACACCATCTGTAAGGAGTTTGTATGTTCTTCCCGTGTTTGCATGGGTTTCCTTCGGGTACTCCAGTTTCCTCCCACACTCCAAAGACATACAGATAGGGACTCTAGATTGTGAGCCCCAATGGGGACAGTGTTCCTGATGTATGTAAAGCGCTGTGGAATTAATAGTGCTATATAAATGAATACAATTATTATTATTAGGTGTGAACAAACAGGGTTCATCTATAAATGTGTGTGTAGCTCCCCTAAAGCCCTCATGGTGCTACAAGGTTCTGCATTCCCACAAGGGTGCAGGGCCTAGCCCCTTAGGGACCCGGAGATCCAGTGCCGGTAACACCAAAAACCCAGGTAATCCCAGTTTTTCCCTAAGAATACCCCATACAATGGTACTTAGGTATGGTCGGACCAATGAATGGCCACCTAGAGGTGGAGCCAAACGAGTCAACTAGTTGACCAGGTGGGAGGGGCAGACTTTGGAGCGTAGAGAGAGTTGACAGCAAGAGAGGAGTGAAGGTGGACGTGAGGAGACGTCCTGACTCGGGTTAATGGTGACCTGGTACCCAGGAGAAGTGGTTGCCGGTGGAGTACGATGGAGTACTCCCGGAACTATGCACCGACGGGATACAGGACCCTAGGACAGGAAAGAGCTCCAAGCCGACCTGTTAACAACTGCATAGCAAGGGGACCACCTTGCTGACCTAAAGAATCCGAAGACTCAGTAGCAAAGGGAGAGCCCGGGGACAGGACAAGAGACTCCATCCCCATAGGGTTCACGCTACCGTCAGGCGGACAGAAGTGGACAAACCACCAGACGGGTATCCGAAGTTGCTCTACGCCACGGGGACCCATTTACCAGAGACAGGTGCAGGGGAAGAAGGTACCAGAGAACCAAATTGGCACTGGAACGAAAGGGACCTGGAGGTGATATCAGCCGGCCTCGGGCAACCAGTTATTACCAGCCAGCCATGAGTAAAATCAGATGCACTGAACTTTGGTGTGGATTCCCTTCTAGCACCCGTCAGAACACTTATCCACTGGGGCCCGACCCTGCTTGCGGAGGGCCTACCATCCAAGCTGCAAATAACACCAGCCCCAGTAGTGACATTCTGCAGTGGCGGCTCCATACCTGTAGAGACATTGCCCGGGACCGAGTACCCCATATCCCTGGGTGTTACATGTGTCTCCTCAGTTAGTACATTGCTAAGCTGGGTGTGAAAAATAAACAGATATCTGCAATTAAACATCTTTTACTTATTCCTATATGGGTCTGGTGATGGATGGTTTCCCTAGATGTCTTACCTCATATTTCATTTGGAAGGTCTGCACAAGGTTGAGGTCTGTGAACATTCGACTTGTAGCTAATGTGGTTTCCATGTCAGTAAGCTCAAAATCACTGAAGTAGAAGTCTGTTAATCGAAGTGATTGTGCAGATGGCACAACAGATCCCTTTGAAAGACAAGAAATGTGAATTAGCTGAAGGCACAACACAAGTCTCGCAGGTGAGCACCATGTAAGAGGTCACAGAAAAATTCCCGAGACCCTTTACTACTCTTCTCAGTTGTGTTATGGAGCAGACAAAGTAATTATAGACATCAACTAATATCATGTTTCACACGCATCGTGCTGATCATTGCCAACCCAGAGACTGAAGAGAATGTGCACATTGAGTATATTTGAGGGAGTCAAAAACAACACTTTAGTTATTTAGTAGAAATTGCTTCAGGTAACACCCCTTCTTTGGGAAGTTTTTGGGGTAGTTTTTTCATTTCTTAAAGAGGTTTTAATAAGTTTTTTTCCTGAAGCAATTTTGCAGCCTAGGTTGGAACATTTTCCATTGAGAGATGATTCAAAGAAGTGACATGAACATTTTCCACCATGAGTTATTAAAAAACCAAAATGGAAGATAAACACTCAAAAAGATTGAACATATGAACAGCAAAGTGGTCTTACATTATTAATTAATAGGAAGAGTCTTTGAAGCATTTTTTCAGTGACTTATATCAGCCAACGTTTAGAGTGGACCAGCTCCCAAAGATTCCTTATAAAAGTCCAGGTACCCATATCATAAAGCACATATAGGGAGGCTGAATTTGGTTCTCATTTACTGGCCCATTCTTGCAGGCATTGCATTGTATGAAGCATAACGATTGTCAATACAATTGTACTGTCCCCATACTGCACCATGTTATTGACAGCACATCTCATGTTTACATTGAGAGATGTGCTGTCAAACAGCTATGACCTTTTGTCAGCATAAATTATCTGATCATTAAAAGTTTTGCTTGTATGAAGGGTAATAGATGTGATGATTACACTGATAATTGGGAAGACATGGGCATAGGAGCACTCGGACAGTTATTGGCTAAATGGACCTTTATAAAACTTCAACTAACACGAACTTATAAAAGTAAATAATAATAATAATAATAATAATAATAATAATAATAATAATAATAATAATAATAATAATAACTTCCACTTTACCATTACAGACAACTTACTATGCTGCATTTTACACCTTGTTCCATGGATATTTGTTGTCTTACTTAGGTTGTAGTTTTCTTTTGTATTTTAATAAAGACTAACATTGTTTAATCTCATCCCAGAATGCTAAGCTAAGATGTATACTAAACATCCCCGAATACTGAACATGAAAATTGCCTAGAGACATTAGATTTTAATAGCCAAAACTGGATCATAATTCCCCTACAAATTACTCTTTAGCCAAAACAATTTAGATGAACTGTCAAAAACTGTAACTACATGAATGAACAAAATTTCAAGGTTTATTAATAAAAAACAATTACACAAACATCTGCCAAAGAGATTGAAAAAAACAATACAACCCCTCGCCCCCACCACCACTCTTTTAATAACCTATTCGGGCAGTGTGGTGACATGATAATGTCCAAAATAGCTAAATATATTCTGTAACATAAATACATAAATAGATTAATGGATATAAAGAACAAAATAAAAGTTCTGATCATAATGTTTACATTAAGAATATGTGATTACATTGACACATACAGGAAAGAAGTATACTGTACTAAATAACCCTAAATACTGAACACACATGTTGCCCAGCGACATTAGATTTTAGTTTTAGTTTAGTTTTAGTACAAAAGTCAAATATTTGTGGTGGCCTTAAGAAAGTCTATGTTTTTTCTACAAATAAGTGAGCATAACCAGTGGCATATAGGGGGGGGGAAACAGCTGGGGCATCTGCCCCGAGCACACTGGCAGCAAGGGTGCCGTTCGGTCGGCCAATGCAGCAGTTCAAGGTGTATCCCCAATAGCTGCATTTTTCCACCCCCCGTACTGGGATTTCTTAATTTTATGAGCTGGCTGTCAAGCTGGCAGTTAGCTCAAATGCAGCGTGCCGGCTCCCAGTGTTCAATTGAAGCCCTGACTACTGGTCAGGGCCAGGGTGAAATCAGTTGATAACATTGCTGACGTCACCCCTCGGCGTCGCATTGCCAGAAGTTTGATATAGTAAGTGCTCCAATGGAGCTGAAGACAACGAAGAGTTATTGTAATTAGAGGAAGGGAGTGAAGAAATTTGAGTGCATAGTATGGGGAGAGAGGGTGGGTAGAATGTATACGGACATTGTATGTGGACACAGTATGAGGATCAAATGGGGGAAGAAATTTGAAGACACAGTATGGGGCACAGAGGGGGAACTTGAGGACATAGTATGGCGAGTGAGGGGGGGAATTTGAGGAGACAGTATGGGGAGTCAGGGGGAATGTATACAGACATGGTATGAGGAGTGAGGAAGAGATGAATGTGGAGGTAGTGAGGAAACAGTATGGGGAGTGAGGGGGTAGTCTATGTGTACACAATATGGGGAGCTAATGGGGGGGAAGAAATTTGAGAATACAGTATGGGGAACAAGGGGGGGGGGAAGAGGCACAGAATAAACACTGGGTATTGTGGAGCGGGGGGATATGGAGATGGGGCAAAGTGTGAGACCACAGCAAGGATGGGACAATATGCTTAGGAGGGGGAGTGCAATAAGGGGGTACAGTGTAGGGACTGGGCAGTATAGGCAGCACACAGTGTGAGAGGACAGTGTGAAAATGGGGCCCAGTAAGGAAAGGAGAGGGCAGTGTTGAGGGTATGTACTATAAGAGGGACAGAGTGTGAGCACAATATATATACAGAATATTGTGCAGGGAACACAATGAGGATCAATTATTTATTCAAGCATGCAGCATAGGCCAGTTATTTTAATTCATGAGCATTATAATGACAATGTTCTTTTTAAGGCTATCATGCCAGGATGTATACACATACGCAAGACCGGAGAAAATGTAATTGTGTAGAGATGAGCTGTGAATGTGAAAAGTCATCATGCCATCTGGACAAGATGAAGAAAAGAAAGATAACAAAGCTAATCATATACGACATCTGGATGTAAATGTTTATTTGTGATGCTGGCTAATTCTCATCAGTACTGTGGTTCCTGTAATCATCATCTGATGATGAGCGATAGCAACAACTCCCAGTATCTCCTTACCATTGTTAAGAATGTACTGGAAGTTGTAGATTCATGCAATACAAATGTATATGAGTCTGACCTGTTATTACAATTGATGTACTGATAGTGGTTTTGGTGATGCATTCCTGTACTGATGTTGGTTGCTATGATGAATTTCTGTACTGCTGGTGGTTCTAACGATAAATTTCTGTACTGATGAGGGTTGTGATGCTGTATTTCTGTACTGATGGGAATTCTAGTAATGTATTTATGTACTGCTGGTAGTTCTGGTTATGTACTCTTGTTCTGTTATTAGTTCTCATCCTGTACACATGTAACAATAGATAACTTGTAAGATTATATGATACATGGCTATGTTAATAAAGTGTTGTGCTGTCTGACAAGGCAAATGTTACTGTGGTTTTACTAATGAACAATAGAAGAAAGCAGATACTGGATTTTTCTTTTATTGTTCATCATTACCTGAAAGACGGTCCAGAGCTCTCCATGCACCACACCCCAATTATGGATCTAGTCAATATCTGGTGAGCTGATACATACTTTCTCAGTATGACTATGTTTTTATTTATGCTAGGAGCAATTAAAGGGGTTGTCCAGGTTTGTGGTGAAAGTCTGCAGTCACTATAAGCTAATGAAGACTGCTGAATTCTCATAGCACATGCATTGCACACTGTTAGGATTTTCTGGTGGCAACGGTGAGAGGGGAAGGTCACAAAACCACAACTGTGCGATTGGCATACATGCAGTTGCGTGCCTACTAGCTATGCCTTGAGTGAGGCCGGATATGTCTAGTTGAAATGTGGCCAGAAGTATACAAATCTCATACTTGTGCTCTTGTGACTGTCCACTCTTGCCGCTGACCAGGGAGAATACTAAAGGTGTGCAAGGCAAACACTATGAGAATTCAGAAGCCTACAGTCACCTAGACTTGGAAAAGCCCTTTAATTAGAAAATTAAGCCCTTAGCAAGTCAATCCTAACATGTATTACGCTCAATGTGAGGATTCAGCTCTGCTTGCTAGTTTCAGCAGTCATCACATGAACACTCCAATCATATGCGATTTTTGTATTTACGGTCAGGTAACAACTAACTTTTTCTTCCTGCTTCCCTCCGTTTTTCACTGATCATTGAGAGAATTGTGAAGAGTAGCTCGTCGGCATATGACTAAGTGTGCAAATCACATATGAATGAGTGGTAACAGGATGACTACTCAAACCAGTAGACGTGTGGGGAGGGGAGGGGGGGCGCCAAACTGAATTCTTGTCCCTGGTGCCAGAAAACCTAGATACATCTCTGAGCGTAATCATGCAAGCCCATTAATAAGGTGCATTTAATGTCTATGTGCATTGCATAATTTGGATGAATGAGTTATCAGTCCGGTTCCCTCACTAACATGCAGCTGGCTTGACAGCTTTGTTCTCAGGGACACAGTTAATAAAGTATGCTCGGCCAGAATGTGGCCTGTTGCCATTCTTCATGGATTTCTCCAAGATATTACACAGTGAATTCTGCTTCTTTACTTTTGTATACCAAGGAGTTTGTGCTTTCACTTGTAGCCCCCTCTTGGTGCCCCCCACATCACTTCTTCTTTTCATTTTTCCCTAAACTAAATAATTAAAGAAAGGGAAAGTATTTGGAGTTTGTTTGGAAAAAGATCTATTCTTGGTACTGTGACAGGGGTCTCAGCTCACTTCAGGCTCAGACAGACAGTACATATTTCTCTTACAGCTGTCACAGACTTGCTAGGAGTTAGCTGTGTAAATCCACAGGCAATTCCTTTTCAGGAACGGTCTAGCAGTAACTGCTGTGAGAAGTATGTCATGCGATTTGTCTAATTTTAGATCTATATATTACAGAATTACATTTAGACATACAGTTTATCTGACATTACAGGACTTCCGATTTACCGAAAATACTGCTTAAATTAATCGAGTATTTTTACTTAAACATCATCTCAGTCCATTGTGATAACCCGTTGGCTATGTGCGCACGTCGCATTTTGTTTCACGTTTTTGTTGCGTTTTAAACTGCACTCTGTCAATAACAAACTGCATGCTTTTGCTACCCAGGCAAAGTCTATGAGAAATCAGAATTTCCATCCGCACGTTGCAGTTTTTTTTTCAGCGTTTTAGTTGTCAAATATTTGTCAAAATCTTTGACAAAAAAAAGCAGCATGTTCATTCTTTTTGCATTTTGGTCATGTTTTGTCACCCATTGAACTCAATGATGGGATGAAAAATGGATGGCAAAATGCATGGTAACAAATGGCTCATACATTTTCACTGCTTCCCCTGTCTGTGATTGGTTGCCGTCAGATGCGCTCCCATGCTGAGTGACAGCTGTCTGACTTCAACCAATCACAGCCACTGGTGGCGGGTCTATATTCTACAGGAAAATAAATAATTTTAGAAAAACAGCATGCAGTCACCCCCCAATTTTGATACCCAGCCAAGATAAAGCCTCACAGCTGAGGGCTGGTATTCTCAGGCTGGGGAGACCCACATTATTAGGAGTCCCCCAGCCTAAAAATATCAGCCAGCAGCCACCCAGAATTGCCCCATCCATTAGATGTGGCAGTCCCGGGACTTTACCTGGCTCTTCCTAATTACTGTGGTGTGGTGGCAATCAAGGTAATAAGGGGTTAATGGCAGCCCATAGCTGTCGCTAAACCCTAGCTTAGTGATGGCAGATGTCTATGAGACACCCCCCATTACTAATCTGTAAGTGAAAGTAAATAAACGCAAACACCCAAAAAATCCTTCATTTGAAATAAAAGACAAAAAAAGCCACCCTATTTCACCACTTTATTAACCCCTCAAAAAACCCATCCAGGTGTGAAGTAATCCACATGAGGTCTAACAACGCTTCCAGCACTGCTACATCTGACACTCACAGCGAGCACCATAGAACATGACTGCCCGCTGTGAGCTCCACGCAACTGAAGTGAGTCGTGCTATCAGCGGTGACGTCACTCAGGTTAGCCGCAGCCACAGCTGAAGTAGTCCACCTGTGACAGCAAATTACCTGAGTGACTGAAGTTAACTGCACTAAATTTTTAATAGTTTGTAGTCAAAGGGACAGCAGACGATCACTGCACTTAAGGAGTGATGGCCAAACTTCCACTGTGCCTTTTTAATCAATCTTGTATACACTGATCCTGAATTTAGCCAGCTTCAGTATTATTGTGCAGCAGAGGCAAAGCCACACTGAAGCAGTCGAACTCTGGAGATCCACAGGCAACTTGGACTGTAAGGCTGTGAGCATATGTTGTGATTTTATTGAGTAATTTTGAGTGCAGATTTATCATAAATAGCAAAGAAATGGTGAGGCCAGCAAAGTCACTTAATATCCGGAAGTGTAGTGCACACATTGAGTATTTTCTCCTTGCAGATTTGGTGCAAAAAAACATCTGCAGCATGTCAATTCTTTCAGATTTTGGCAGCGTTTTTTCAATCACTGACTTCAATTTGAAAAACGCATGCAAAAACTCAATTCAAAATGCCGCAAAAACGCACAAAAAAAGAGGCAAAAATATGCATTTTTCTGCTGTGTTTTTCCTGCCAAGACATGGAGAAACGATGCAGAAATTTCTGCAAGCAAATTCTCAACGCATGCACATACTTGAAATGTCAGATGTGTGAAGACGTCCTTAGTGTACTTATGCAAGAACAAAACCATTACATCTCTATACCATATTAGAATTACATTTAAGGTGCAAAATGCAAAAGTGGAGCCAGTAACATAAAAAAGGGCAAATCTGGAAGGCGCAATGAGAAAACTTGTGAAAAATATATATGGTACATATATATAGTAAGAGAAATAAAATTGTTTTTACCGCTGTTACCTGCAGCTCCATGGTTTCCTCTTCCGCAGCAGACGCATGATAGGAAAGAATCTACAATGCAAATGTCAAAGTTAAACCCAAGTTTAATAAGCTTTAAAAGAAATTGTAAGTTAAAAAAATTATAATGGGGCAATCACTGAAGCTCGGACTAGGTGAGAAGTCCATTTTGTAGCTGATAAGCTTCACATTACTAAGAGAGCAAACCGTACCAAACTTATGTTAAAACTTCCAAGTCTTCTGAGGACCACAAAAACCAACATTATTCACTGTAAAGTCTTTGTGTGTGATAGTCCCAGTGAACCCGGGACTGCGGACTGCAGGCACCTGTGCTGATTCATCATGGTTTACCTATATAATTATCCTTATGATAGGTCAATATCAGATTGGTAGAGTTCAATACTTGGCACCTTTACCAACCAGCTGTTTTCAGCTTCCACAGTGCATGAAGCTGAATCACTGTGTAGTGGCCATTACTGAGTGATGCAGCTCACCTCTTTAAGGCTGGTTTCACATTAACGGTATTCTGCCGCACTGCCGCATCCGGCACAAGTACAGTACAGTTCAATACAGTTCACTGGCATCGCGGCAAGCTCCGGTCACATGCTGTCACATGCTCCAGTCACATGACCGCATGTGACCGGAGCTTGCAAGTGAACTGTATTGAATTGTACTGCACTTGTGCCAGATCCGGTAGTGCGGCAGAATACCGCCAATGTGAAACCAGCCTTAAATTGTATGGGAATTGAGCTTCACTACTCAGGAATGGCCACTACACAGTAAACAGAGCTGTGCTGTTCCATGTCCACACATTCGTTACACTTGGCATCCAGAGCTAATAATGGCTGATCAGTGAGGATGCAAGTCTGATATTGATGACCTATGTTATGGTTAATCCCTTTAAATAACAATAGCTAGAGTGACACAGTCGTTCTTCAAGTTACAATATGAAATGCCCATAGTAAATTAAAAATAGTGTAGATTAAAGCCACAACTCTATGAAAAACTAGTTAATTCTAAGCAAGAAAAAATTAAAATGACAGATAAATAAGCACAAATTTAATATAAATACAGTACATCAAGCCCATACATATAAAATTCAGGAAGAGCAGCTGGAAGCTGGAAATCACTTTTTTTCAGGAAAGGAATTTTTTGGATTCTTGTAAAGTGCAAACAATCAGTATCTAAAATGGAGCCATCAGTGGCATAACTTGAAACTTGCAGGCCCCAATGCAAAATATCTTACAGGGTTTCAAACTAACCAGGTCTTTAATATTAATAGGCTTTTTATATGGTGCAAAGGGATCTTTTGGGCCCCCTAGGTTCCAGGGTCTGGGTGAGATTGCAACACTTAGGCGCCTTATATAGTTATACGCATGGTAATCATCTTCACTGGGTGTGCAATGGAGCAACTCTTTTTGGCACAGGACATTTTGTACTGCACTGCACCGAAGAGAGGCGTACTATCCAGCCAATATTTGCAAGCACTTCAACAGTACAGGGGATTTACCAGTGAAATGTCTGGGCTAATATCTGGAAATTCCATAAATTAAGGAGTTATATGATATTGATAACATATCCCTAAGATAGGTCATCAATAGCAGATTGGCGTGGGTCTATCACCCGGCACCCTACGATCAAACAATAGCGAGTGGTGCAGACCTCAGAAGTACAGAGTGTAGAGAACCGGAACACCACAGCCATTGTCAGGTATGCAGCTCTGCTCTTGTCAAAGTGAATGGGAGTTGAATGGCATACAAAGGGAAGTAGCAATGAATATGAAAGGGATTTGAAATGTAAAACTTTGTAGAAGCCTAAAACATTACACTTTGCATATTTTTGTTTATTAAAGTAATCTGCCATTTGTTATTCCTTTAGGGGTTCTTTACGGGGATCCTAATTATGAAATGTTGCCCTTACAAGTGTCATCTCAGGCATCAGAGACAGTCGTTTCTGTCGCAAACAACAGATGGGTATCTGGAATATTTATTAGAGCCAACTTTCTATTGAGCAGAGCAAAAGAAGTGTAAATCCTTATGGAGGGTGTTTGAAAGCTAGCGTTTGACAATAATTATTTAATGCTTGAACAAGATGTTAGAACCGCAGTGGTCTGCCAAGAAACAATCCTTTTATTGTGGACTCACCTCTAATGTCACCATCTGTTTGGCCATTGCTCTCTCCACAACTTCATACATCTGGGTGTTCTGGATCCCCAAGCCACAGAAAATTGCAAATGCTTCCAGAAATTGCTCATCATTTCTGTTGAAGGTCTTGATTTTGCTAGAATTTTCCTCCACCTTGTTTACAAGTTGGCAAACTCCTATGATAAATATATCACTAGGGAAATTAATACATTCAAGAATGCTGCTTTGAAAGAAAGAGACAAAAATAAAACCATGGTCGTCAGGAAAGCAGACAGATATGGATAAATATGTATTAGCTAATTAATCTGGCACGGTTAGTTATTGTGTGACATTTTCCAAATATACAAAAAGAAACCGAAAAACTCATAGTCATTGTTTAGGCAACTGGTAATAACCCTGACATACCAAAATACAACAGCCTATATTCCTCTAGGAAAGATGTAGAGTTGGGAGCTTGTAGCGGTGTATAGTCGTTATATCAGTGTCAAGCCCTGTTCACTCTCTTTTAAGCGACGTCCTATTAACACTAGCTTATCTGTTTAAAATAGTCAATAAGTACCCAGCATATGCCAGAAAGATGTCAATATTGCCTCTGCTGGGTAAGTACGTATGTGTGGCGCCCTGGACAAGCCAGGACGTCACAGAACAACACCTACACACCCCACACTCCCGATCAGGCACACCAAAGTCAGACAAAAATCCTTGCTGCCCTCCTCCAGGGGCTGATGTTCCCACCAGGGGTGGTGGGCCAGGCGGTTGGCCCCGCCCAACGAGGAGTTCACAGTCCTGGAGGCAGGAAAAGAGACAGATAGAGTTTGGAGGTGAAAGTGGAAGGACGAAAGTGGCAGTTAAGCAGCCTGAAGTTGGTCCGGGTGTGTGGCCCGGACGGATCAGCAAGGTTGGCAGACGGTGGTGACCGTCTGCAGGAGTGGCCTATTGGAGCTAACTGCAAGGACCGTGGACGGGCGGTGGCCCGGCGGTACCGGACCGGTACGCAAAGAGAAGCCAGCACCATCCGGCAGGGGCTTACGGACCCCGGCAAGGCTAGGAGTCGCCGTGAATTTGCCAAATCCATTAGCGAAGGGAACCTCCTGGGTTTCCCAGCAGCCAAGTCCCATCAGAAGGCAACAGTCCAACCGAGAGAGGGAAACACAGTCACTGCCAAGGCTGAAGTTCCCAGGGCCAGAGCCTGCGGGCAAAAGGGGCTCCTTCAGAACCCATCCAAGCTGGGGAACGGGTTACCGGTGGGAACCCATTGGAACCGTACACGTTACACAGGTGCAGGGAAAGGCAGTCACCATCAACCTGCCGGGAGGAGAAACACCGCAGCCGTCTGTGGGACCCGTCCACCCAGCCGTGTGTTTTACCGAGAAGTGTGTCCTCATCATTGGCTGAGTGAGTACCACCGTGCCGTGCAGCACAGCACTGCCCCCGCGACCCTGCACCTTGCCAGGCCCCGTAACCCACCTGCAATCCATCCCTACCCCATCACCGGGCCCCGGGACAACCAACCCCCTACCCACGGAGGGGAGAACTAACATCCAGGCTGCTCCCTGTCATCGCTCCCGGGATCCCCGTCCAGAGCAGCAGTGGTGTCACCAATATCACCACAACCGTGGGTGGCGTCACGGACAATAACCAAATCCCCACAATCCAATCCCCATCCCCTTTTCTCTCACGGGCGAGGAGCGCCGCTCGAGTCCCCGGGATCCGGCCCACCGCTCGAGCCACCACCGAGCAGTAGCAGCCGCAGCAGCAGCGGCCGGACCCGAGCAGTGGGAGAGCGGAGTGTCCCCTCCTCCGCCCGCGACAACTTGGCGTCACGAACAGGATCTTACCGCTCTACCATCTGGTAGAGGTGCGCCTTGTTACCGCCGGAGGTGAAGCCGCCATCTTGGGCGCGAAAAATTCCCGCTCGAGCGTCTCCTCGAGTAGTGGAGGCGCGAAGGCCAAAACCCCGCCCCTGTAGAGGAGGAGCCGGAAAGAGACTAAGGGGGACTGATGTCGTCTGGCCGCATGTAGCCCGCGGCTATAAAAGCAGGGACGCCAGGACCCTGCGGCCATCTTGTTGCTGGTTCCTGGAAGAGGCCGCCAGAGCCATGTTTATGCCGTCCCGCAGCACCGTAGCCCCCGCACCTGGAACCACGGCATGGGTGGAGATCCGGACCGCGCAGCTCCAACAACGGCTGCAGGTCAAGATGCAGCTCCTCCTGGAGGAGTGGGAGGCCGACATGGCGGAGGTTGTAGCGACTGTGCGGAGACGCGAGGAAGAGGGAGCTTCAGAAGGGAGGGTGAGTGACCCACGCCCCTGTGCCCCTAGTGGGTCGGTCATCGCGGCCGAGGGACCCGGTCCACGCCCGCTCGCCCTGCTACCTCCCCCGCTACCCGTACCGGCCGCCGCGGCCCCGCCACTAGGCCCGCTACCCCCGTGCTCCCGCATGTCCGTCCAGGCGGATCGGCCTGTAGCCGGAGCCCATGACCGACCAGAGTCGCTACCCTGGAAGGTGCAGAAGCTTGAGCCGGAGGCATCCCCAGAAACTTTCTCCGAGCCGGAGCCGACAGGCCGCTACGTGCAGGAGGCCCGGCGGAAGAGGACCCCTGTGCCCATCCCCCACACCTCGGCTGAGGTTGCGGCGGGTTGCCGCTGCAAGGCAGCACCCCAGGCCAAGTCACCGCGGGACCTTCCACCCAGATCACCAGTGGTGGGCAGTGTCCAGAAGGTCTCGCGGGGCCTGACCCGTGCGCCGGAGCTCGCAGCAGCTCCGTATTGGGACAGGGAACCGACACCACTGGGCCCAGAGATTGCTGAGAGAGAGAGGAAGAAGGCGGAGTTGGTGGCCCGTATGATCCGGGAGAAAGAGAGCCTCCGTCAAGCGACATTCCGAGTCCGGGGCCCGCTGTATGAAGGGCAGGTGAGGCAGTTTGATGTCCGCCGGGGCTATGGTTTCATCTATGAGCCGGGCCTGGAGGCCGAAGTCTTTGTAGCCCGGCGGGATGTCAACGCCCACCTGCCGAGGAGCACCCTGGCCGTAACTTGATGCCGGGAGACCTAGTTCAGTATACCCGGCACTGCGGGGAGAGGGGGTGGTTCGCGTTAGACGCCAAGCTGAGGGGCAGCCAAGAGGCCCGAGTGTCCACCGCGCCCCCTCCCCCAACCGACACCAAAGAATCGGAGTGATGGCAGCGGAGTCCCGTTGCAAGTGTTCCCTGTTGGGACCACCAGTGTGCAGTTTAAAAGTTTTAAAAGAATGATAAGAAGTGAATGATAACCGAAGATGTCACCAGATTAACAAACCTTGATTGCACCGGTCGTTGCCGGCAACTGGTCCCCGTTGGGACCCCTTTACCAAATGCGTAGGAACTACTACGAACAAGCCCGAGAACTGGCAGGGCAACCACGAACTTGTGGTCTGTAAATAAAAATATGTTTTAAGGCTTTACCGTAACCGCCTCCGGAGAGGCTGATTTGGAGGATGGGCCTGGAGGGAAGTGATGGCCCAGGCCCGCCACTACCGCAACCGGTGGCGAACCTCCGGGGATTTCAGGGGCTCCCCATGGACGTGGGTCCCCTGAAAAGGACAGAACCCGCTCGGGTAACTTGTGCTGGACTGGGGGTCAAGGGGTGCTGCCTGTTTGCTTAGGGGCAGCATCAGGGCCAGGTTACTTGGGTGGGAGAGAGCGGAAGCCATAACCGTTTTGCAACGTTTAAGTAAGAGTACCTCCTGATGTGGGAAGATGTTATTATAATTGTAACTCGTTTTACCGTTTATCTTTTTCAGTTGTGAAAATAAAACTGGTGATGGACGGGCAGCCCGCGGACGGTCTGCATTTTACTAAGGGGGAATGTGGCACCCTGGACAAGCCAGGACGTCACAGAACAACACCTACACACCCCACACTCCCGGTCAGGCACACCAAAGTCAGACAAAAACCCTTGTTGCCCTCCTCCAGGGGCTGATGTTCACACCAGGGGGGTGGGCCAGGCGGTTGGCCCCACCCACCGAGGAGTTCACAGTCCTGGAAGCAGGAAAAGAGACAGATAGAGTTTGGAAGTGAAAGTGGAAGGAGGAAAGTGGCAGTTAAGCAGCCTGAAGTTGGTCCGGGTGTGTGGCCCGGACGGATCAGCAAGGTTGGCAGACGGTGGTGACCGTCTGCAGGAGTGGCCTATTGGAGCTAACCGCAAGGACCGTGGACGGGCGGTGGCACGGCGGTACCAGACCGGTACGCAAAGAGAAGCCAGCACCATCTGGCAGGGGCTTACGGACCCCGGCAAGGCTAGGAGTCGCCGTGAATTTGCCAAATCCATTAGCGAAGGGAACCTCCTGGGTTTCCCAGCAGCCAAGTCCCGTCAGAAGGCAACAGTCCAACCGAGAAAGGGAAACACAGTCACCGCCAAGGCTGAAGTTCCCAGGGCCAGAGCCTGCGGGCAAAAGGGGCTCCTTCAGCACCTATCCAATCTGGGGAGCGGGTTACCGGTGGGAACCCATTGGAACCGTACACGTTACACAGGTGCAGGGAAAGGCAGTCACCATCAACCTGCCGGGAGGAGAAACACCGCAGCCGTCTGTGGGACCCGTCCATCCAGCCGTGTGTTTTACCGAGAACTGTGTCCTCATCATTGGCTGAGTGAGTACCACAGTGCCGTGCGGCACAGCGCTGCCCCCGCGACCCTGCACCTCGCCAGGCCCTGTAACCCGCCTGCAATCCATGCCTACCCCATCACCGGGCCCCGGGACAGCCAACCCCCTACCCACGGAGGGGAGAACTAACATCCAGGCTGCTCCCTGTCATCGCTCCCGGGATCCCCGTCCAGAGCAGCGGTGGTGTCACCAATATCACCACAACCGTGGGTGGCGTCACGGACAATAACCAAATCCCCACAATCCAATCCCCATCCCCTTTTCACTCACGGGCGAGGAGCGCCGCTCGAGTCCCCAGGATCCGGCCCACCGCTCGAGCACCACCGAGCAGTAGCAGCCGCAGCAGTAGCGGCCGGACCCGAGCAGTGGGAGAGCGGAGCGTCCCCTCCTCCGCCCGCGACATAAGCTTGTTTTACTGTATATGAAAGTATGCTCTGCTACTATTTGCCATACAAAGGGACACTGTAAGGAAAAATAAAACTATATTGCATACAATATGTATGCCATTTTTTTGTTTGGTTAGAGGTGAAAGTAAGAAGCATTCTGTGAGGTATACCACAAAAATAAAAAGGTTTACAGTTAAAGTATTGCTAGTCAAAACCAAGATGTACCAGTACATCACGCCTAATTTATTCCATTGTACTCTGGACTAAAATCTAAAAATCTAAAAAAAGAATATGTTCTGTATGGCATGCCATAAATCACTCTCTTATAAACCATTGACCTTCCAAGAGAATGTACAAGGGTACAAGATACAACTTCCCTCAGACACATCCCAGCCAAGTTTAGAGGCAGCAGGTTACCAAAGAATATATTGGATAAATAAGGAACTCTGGAGAATAACGAGTACTAGTGTGCTTTCATGTAAAGAGAATCGGCCATAGCTGTAATTTTGCAGTAATACTGATTAAATTTATACATTTGGTTAAGAAATGTGCTTTGCGGTTTTTCTTTAATCAGCATTTGATGTTTTCTTATAATTAGATTTGGGTGCACAGGAGTCGAACTGTAAACTGGGTCTTCCCCTTGCTGTCTGTGAATCCCCAGTCTTTTTCACTGCAGCTAGTTTGTGATTCACAGGTCACTGCTGAGATTTCAAGCAGAGGAGGCAGGTGATTCACAGACTAGAGGAAGATGAAGGGGCCAGGGGAATCACAAACAGGGAGGAGAAGACTAGCGAAAAGTCTGGCCATTGTACGTGCCCATTGATGTGTCCATGATGTTATCAGGGTTGCCTATGAGTTGCTATATCAGCTGGGAGTCTGCTGAAGACCTCCATGCTTTTCATAACGGAGCTCCCTTGAAACCCTGTCTGTGGCGAGACCTCAAAGAAGACCGGGATTTTTAATATATACAGCAATACTGTGATATTTCGGTGTATAGCAGGTCAAAGTCCCCTAAGGGACTAAGAAATAAAGTAAAAACAGATGTTTAAAAAATATTAAAAAAAACCCCATAAAAGTTCAAATCACCACCCTTTTCCCAGATCAACAATAAACATGATAATAAAAAATACAAATATGTGGTATCGACGCGTTCTGAAAATTCAGATATATAAAAATATAAAAATAATTAATCTAATTCATAAATACTGCAAACTAAAAGAAATTCAAGAACGACAAAATGACTTTATGCTGCAATGCCACAAAAAATGTTGCAAGCGATCAAAACATCATATATTTCCAAAATGGTATCTACAAAAATGTAATTCCCCATACAGCTCCATCGACTGAAAAAGGAAAATTTTACAGGTCTCAGAATATGGTAACACAACCCCCCAAATTTTTTTTTTTCAAACTACAGATTTGTTTGGTATTGCCATAATTGTACTGATGCCAAGAACTATATTGTACACTCTTAACACCAAATATATGCTGTAAAAACAATTCCTAAAAACAATGTATAAATTCTGTTTTTTTGACAATTTTACTTGGAGTTTTTTCCTGTTTTCCAGTGCTCTATGTGGTACAATTAATAGGGTGATTCAAAAGTACAACTTGTATTGCAAAAAACAGTCCTCAAACGTCTATGTGTACAGCAAAATATAAAAACTATGGCTACGTTAAGAAAAGGAGGAAAAAACAAAAATGCAAAAACAGAAATTGGCCGCAGTGGGAGCAAACTAAAATCGTCTGAAACCGCTGATATGGGCAGGATGGGTCAATGTCATATTTTTATATCCATTCACATATTTTGTTTCAAGAAAAAATATATTTCCGTAACATATTTTAATGAAAAAAAACATTGATATGGGAAAGGTACCTATAACTTTGTTCTTTTTTCCATTCTTGATTGGCGTGCAGAGAAGACTTTGAATTTTCTTGCTGTTGTTTTCTTCATTTTCATTCTGCCAAGAATAAATTATCATACTATAGGACATCAATCATCCAGAATCACACAAAGTATGCTTGGATTATTATTATTATTTTATTATACTATTGTTTTCTCCATTGGCAAAGTAGGTCATCAAGAACTTTCCAGTCGTACAGCATGGCCAACAAAACAGAAGTAATCTTAACTTTACACAATGGATACAAATACCCGATAGAGTCCACAGACACAAGATGATATTAGGCTGCGTTCTCATCATGTTCAGTGTGCCCATTCCTCACAACACAAACTGATGATGTGTTTGTAAGTGTCTCTTGAAAATTGCAGACACTAACCATAAAGGAAACCTCCATCTGCTCTGGGGCAGGGTGTACAAGGGTTGTAATTATTTATTCAGCTTGTATAACTGACTGAAGCGGATCCTCTCAGCCAACCCAAATGCTTCTATGTGTACAGAATGGAAAATTATTGTATGATTATACTATTATGGCCAACTACATTTGACGCTGTTTAATTTGAAAGGCTGCATGGATTTAAGGCAAGGACAATCTTTGTCCAAAAATGACTTCCAAGTGCAGTAACAATTGCTATTATCCATGGCAGTAAATACATTATACAGTTACTGTTCAGAGCTATGGGCCCTAAAGGACTTATCACTCTACAAAGTGTTCTCTACCACTCAGTAACCACAAATAAAAAGGATGACACCCTCTTGGATTAAAGAGGTTGTCCACTACTTTAACATTGATGGCCTCTCCTTAGGAAAGGTCATCAATGTCTGATCGGCTGTGGTCTGACACTCCGCTCCCCGGGCGATCAGCTGTTCTCAGTGCCAGCAGCAACAAGTGGTGGCAGAAAATGCTCAGTTCCTGAGCTGCCCTGTCACCTGATAGTGGCCGCGGCCGGGTACTGCACATCCACCTCCTATTGATTTGAATGGGAGGCGGATGTGCAATAATCGGCCTCGGCTACTATCTGCTGATGGGGCAGCTCCGGAACTGCGTGCTGAAACCACCAGAATAGACAATGGATGGCGGCAGGGGTGAAGAGTGTTGGACCGCAGCTAATCAAACATTAATCCTATCCCAACAATAGGTCATCAATGTTAAAGTAGTGGCCAATGTCTTTAAGTTCCCAAGAAGAGTTTTTGGTGAGTATGTTGTATTTTAGCTCTGCAAAAACCACAGCATCTTACTAGGAGAGTGGATGGGATTTATAGAAAACTCCTGCCCACTGTTTTTTTTTTTTTTAACACAGCATGAACTGACCTGCAGTGTATTTTTTATATATGCAACATGTCAATTTCTCTTGCAGGTATGCAAAGGTTTGTGTGGATTAATCGAATTATAATAGATATGGAAAATCTGCAGGTAAAAACGTGCATCCATTTTTAGTGAGTTTCCACAGCAGAAATGCACTCAAAATGCATGTAATCCACACATTATTGTATCAATGAAAAATTGAAAAATGCAAGTAACCAAATTTACCTAATAGGTGCATAAATGGGGCAGAAAATATGCAGCATCAAAAAGAAACCAAATACTCATCATGGGAACATAGTCTAACATTCATGAAGAAAAAAAATGAGAAATACATTCCGCAGGATAGCCCAACTTCTGTGAGCAGAATTTGCAGCGCTATTTGCACTTTTAAAACAATATATCAATCTAAAGAGAAGGAAACTTTCCTCCTTTCTGTACTGTTTCATGTGCATAGTAATCACATAAGCTGCGATACCATCTTTTGATCTTACAGACCCCTGGAGATTTGGCCAGATGAACAGCAATAGCACATGGCTGTCAGACCAAATGTAGGTCCACAGTGTGTGGTCAGCCAAGTGGAATTCTCCAGAAATAGAAGATGTCTCTCCAAAATGACTTCTCTGTTATAAGTCTTTTTTCAAAATAGGGTGTCAATTACAAGCTATCCAAACTGAGTGATAAAGAATAGGAACACCAAACCTACAAAATAAAAGGAGCATAGATACTTATCTCTTTTTTTGTTCGCTGTAGTCCATGGATCCATGAATTAATTCAGAATGCAGGGATATAGGATTTACAGCTGATTTCTGGGTGGAGTGCTAGCATCAAAAGCATTCTATCTAGCCATGTGAGTTTATCGAATTTTATTTTTGTTTCCACTTTTGAACCATGTTTTCAAGGGTTTTCGAATAAACTTAAATTTTTTAATTATTTTTGAATTGGGATTGCTGAAAAAAATGCTTTTGACATCAGACCTATGGACTTTTCTTCTACTCTTTATACATGCTATAAAAGAACTTGTAATACTTAAAAATTGGAGTTGCTCCTTATGTAAAACGCAGAAATAGGATGAAATAAGTATTGAACACATTGTTAATGAAAATTCCACAGTTTTGGGAAATCTCCTTCTAGTGAATGTCTGCTAAATCTCAAATCAAAGGTCACAGAGTGCTGGCAGAAGAAATTCAGACCACATCGAAATTGCTGGTATGAATTCCTTTCTCAGTGAAAAGAAGGTGCACATATCCATCCCAAGCGTTATTATTGCAAGCCATTTTATAGAGCAATAATGGGCTAATCTTTTAGCAAAATTCCTAGCAGCATGCCACTGGTTATTTAGAAGCACATGCAAAAAGCATATAATAATAATAATAATAATAATAATAATAATAATATCCATGTTTGGGATTTCCTCTTCGGCCATAGCTCGCAAAGTCCTTATCACGTAGCCCACCAGGGACAGATCCAAACTTGTGCAGATGCAGGCAATCATCATTATCAACATTTTCATTCTGTTCTCTTGTATTAGACATAAGCAGTAAACTTCAGTGTACACATACTTGATCTCCTGATACGCAGCAACAATCAGAAGACAGGCTGTATCGTTACTCATATACAAAAGAAAGCTTGGTTATAGAATGCATATAGAATATATTGTATTCTCATAACAACACCTATTTTCTAAGTAAATATGCCACTAAAGATGCTCTTGATATGAATTTCTCACCAGATGTCAGTAACAACCCATCCAATCCACACAGGAAATGACATCAAACAATAGATGTCCATAAATTAAGTTATGTCAAATAATTAGAAATTGCACAGGGAAAAAGTATTAAACACTCTTATTGAAATGTATGTAATACTTTGTACAAAAGCTTTTCTTGGTGATGACAGCTTCAAGATGTCTCCAGTATTCCAGTATAGAGAATCTTGTCGCATGCATTGTTCAGGTGTGATTTTGACCCATTCTTCCATACAAACACTCTTCAAATACTGAAGGTCCTGTGGGATTCTTCTATGACCTCTGAGCTTTAGTTCCTTCCATAAATTTTCTATTGGATTCAGGTCAGGTGATTGACTGGGACATTGTAGGAGCTTTCATTTCTTTCACTGAAACGAATTGAGAGTTTTCTTGGCTGATTTTTTGAGATCATTATCTTTCTGAAATATCCACCCTCATTTCATCTTCATCATCCTGGTAGATGGCAGAAGATTTTTATCTAGAAAGTGCTGTATGCTGAATAACAGCCCCACACCATGATGTTCCCAACCCCAAACTTCACCGCTGGTATGCTGTTTTTGGGGTGAGATGAAGTGCGCCTTGACCTCCAAACATGGTGTGTATTATGGTATCTAAAGAGTTCAATTTTGGTCTTATCTAACCAGACTATATTCTCTCAGTATTTCACAGGCTTGTCTAAATGTTTTTTGAACGATCGTTGTACAGTCATGGCCAAACGTTTTGAGAATGACACCAAAATTATATTTTCACATGATCTGTTGCAATCTGGTTTTTAATTGTGTTTGTCTGATGTTTACATCACGTACAGAAATATAATTGCAATCATATTATGAGTACCAAAAGGTTATATTGACAGTTAGAATGAGTTAATGCAGCAAGTCAATATTTGCAGTGTTGACCCTTCTTCTTCAGGACCTCTGCAATTCTCCCTGGCATGCTCTCAATCAACTTCTGGATCAAATCCTGACTGATAGCTGTCCATTCTTGCATAAGCAATGTTTGCATTTTGCCAGAATTTGTTGGTTTTTGTTTGTCCACCCGTCTCTTGATGATTGCCCGCAATGGGATCAATGGGATTAAGATCTGGGGGAGTTTCCAGGCCATGGACCCAAAATCTCTATGTTTTGTTCCATGAGCCATTTAGTGATCACCTTTGCTTTATGGCAAGGTGCTCCATCATGCTGGAAAAGGCATTGTTGGACGCCAAACTGCTCTTGGACAGTTGGGAGAAGTTGCTCTTGGAGGACATTCTGGTAGCATTCTTTATTCATGGCTGTGTTTTTAGGCAAGACTGTGAGTGAGCCGATTCCCTTGGCTGAGAAGCAACCCCACACATGAATCGTTTCAGGATGCTTAACAGTTGGCATGAGACAAGACTGGTGGTAGTGCTCACCTCTTCTTCTCCTAATAAGCTGTTTTCCAGATGTCCCAAACAATCGAAAAGGGGATTCATCTGAGAAAATGACTTTACCCCAGTCCTCAGCAGTCCACTCCCTGTACCTTTTGCAGAATATCAGTCGGTCCCTGATGTTTCTTCTGGAGAGAAGTGGCTTCTTTGCTGCCCTCCTTGAAACCAGGCCTTGCTCAAGCAGTCTCCGCCTCATAGTGCGTGCAGAAGCACTCACACCAGCCTGCTGCCATTCCTGAGCTAGCTCGGCATTGCTGGTAGTCCGATCCCGCAGCTGAAACAGTTTTAAGATACGGTCCTGGCATTTGCTTGTCCTTCTTGGGCACTCTGGAGCCTTTTTGGCAACAATGGAAGCTCTCTCCTTGAAGTTCTTGATGATGCGATAGATTGTTGACTGAGGTGCAATCTTTGTAGCTGCGATACTCTTCCCTGTTAGGCCATTTTTGTGCAGAGCAATGATGGCTGCACGTGTTTCTTTAGAGATAACCATGGTTAACTGAAGAGAAACAATGATACCAAGCACCAGCCTCCTTTTAATCTGTCCAGTGGTGTCATTCTTACTTAATCATGACTGATTGATCGCCAGCCCTGTCCTCATCAACACCCACACCTGTGTTAATGGAACAATCACTAAAACAATGTTAGCTGCTCCTTTTAAGGCAGGAATGCAATGATGTTGAAATGTGTTTTGGGGGTTAAAGTTCATTTTCTTAGCTAATATTGACTTTGCAAATAATTGCTGTTAAGCTGATCACTCTTTATGACATTCTGGAGTATATGCAAATTGCCATTAGAAAAACTTAAGCAGTAGACTTTGTAAAAATTAATATTTGTAGCATTCTCAAAACCTTTGGCCATGACTGTATGTGCTTGAACATGCTTTTTGTAAAGCGCCCATAGAGGCAATGGAGGTTGAATGTGTTACTTATTGTTTTCTTTGAAACAATTGTACCTACTCATTCTGGTTCTTTCTGTAGCTTTTCACAGGTGGTCATTGGCTCTTGGACAACTCTTCTGCCCCTGGTCAAAAGTTTATCAGGAAATGATGTTTTTTCCACTTTTGAATTATGGCCCCAAGAGTGCTCACTGCAATCTTCAGTAGTTTAGAAATTCTTCTGTAACCAATGCAACAGTAAGGTTGAAAAGGTCTTGAGACAACACACTGTTTGTACCCATCATGAGATGTTTCTTTATATGGCACCTTGGTAATAAAACACCTTTACATAGGCCATCAGTTGAACCAGCTGATATTATTTATCACTAAGTGGCAAAGAAGGGAATTTTGTTTACTTACCGTAAATTCCTTTTCTTCTAGCTCCAATTGGGAGACCCAGACAATTGGGTGTATAGGCTATGCCTCCGGAGGCCGCACAAAGTATTACACTAAAAGTGTAAAGCCCCTCCCCTTCTGCCTATACACCCCCCGTGCTCCCACGGGCTCCTCAGTTTTGGTGCAAAAGCAGGAAGGAGGAAAAAAATTATAAACTGGTTTAAAGTAAATTCAATCCGAAGGAATATCGGAGAACTGAAACCATTCAACATGAACAACATGTGTACACAAAAAAACAGGGGCGGGTGCTGGGTCTCCCAATTGGAGCTAGAGGAAAAGGAATTTACGGTAAGTAAACAAAATTCCCTTCTTCTTTGTCGCTCCATTGGGAGACCCAGACAATTGGGACGTCCAAAAGCAGTCCCTGGGTGGGTAAATAATACCTCATAATAGAGCCGTAACGGCTCCGTCCTACAGGTGGGCAACCGCCGCCTGAAGGACTCGCCTACCTAGGTTGGCATCCGCCGAAGCATAGGTATGCACCTGATAGTGTTTCGTGAAAGTGTGCAGGCTCGACCAGGTAGCTGCCTGACACACCTGCTGAGCCGTAGCCTGGTGCCGCAAGGCCCAGGACGCTCCCACGGCCCTGGTAGAATGGGCCTTCAGCCCTGAGGGAACCGGAAGCCCCGAGGAACGATAAGCTTCGAGAATTGGTTCCTTGATCCACCGAGCCAGGGTTGATTTGGAAGCTTGTGTCCCTTTACGCTGGCCAGCGACAAGGACAAAGAGTGCATCCGAGCGGCGCAGGGGCGCCGTACGAGAAATGTAGAATCTGAGTGCTCTCACCAGATCTAATAAGTGCAAATCCTTTTCACATTGGTGAACTGGATGAGGACAAAAAGAGGGTAAGGAGATATCCTGATTGAGATGAAAGGGGGATACCACCTTAGGGAGAAATTCCGGAACCGGACGCAGGACCACCTTGTCCTGGTGAAACACCAGGAAAGGGGCTTTGCATGACAACGCTGCTAGCTCAGACACTCTCCGAAGTGAAGTGACTGCAACTAGGAAAACCACTTTCTGCGAAAGGCGTGCGAGAGAAATATCCCTCATTGGCTCGAACGGTGGTTTCTGAAGAACCATCAGCACCCTGTTCAGATCCCAGGGTTCTAACGGACGTTTGTAAGGAGGGACGATGTGACAAACCCCCTGCAGGAACGTGCGTACCTGTGGAAGTCTGGCCAGGCACTTCTGAAAAAACACAGAGAGCGCAGAGACTTGTCCCTTAAGGGAGCCGAGCGACAAACCCTTTTCCAATCCGGATTGAAGAAAGGACAGAAAAGTGGGCAAGGCAAATGGCCAGGGAGAAAAACCCTGAGCAGAGCACCACGACAGGAATATTTTCCACGTCCTGTGGTAGATCTTGGCGGACGTTGGTTTCCTAGCCTGTCTCATAGTGGCAATGACCTCTTGAGATAATCCTGAAGACGCTAAGATCCAGGACTCAATGGCCACACAGTCAGGTTGAGGGCCGCAGAATTCAGATGGAAAAACGGCCCTTGAGACAGCAAGTCTGGTCGGTCTGGTAGTGCCCACGGTTGGCCGACCGTGAGATGCCACAGATCCGGGTACCACGACCTCCTCGGCCAGTCTGGAGCGACGAGGATGGCGCGGCGGCAGTCGGCCCTGATCTTGCGTAACACTCTGGGCAACAGTGCCAGCGGAGGAAACACATAAGGGAGTTGAAACTGCGACCAATCCTGAACTAAGGCGTCTGCCGCCAGAGCTCTGTGATCGTGAGATCGTGCCATGAATGCCGTGACCTTGTTGTTGTGCCGGGACGCCATTAGGTCGACGTCCGGCATCCCCCAGCGGCAACAGATCTCCTGAAACACGTCCGGGTGCAGGGACCATTCCCCTGCGTCCATGCCCTGGCGACTGAGAAAGTCTGCTTCCCAGTTTTCCACGCCCGGGATGTGAACTGCGGAGATGGTGGAGGCCGTGGCTTCCACCCACATCAAAATCCGCCGGACTTCCTGGAAGACTTGCCGACTGCGTGTTCCGCCTTGGTGGTTGATGTAAGCCACCGCTGTGGAGTTGTCCGACTGAATTCGGATCTGCTTGCCTTCCAGCCACTGCTGGAACGCTTTTAGGGCAAGATACACTGCCCTGATATCCAGAACATTGATCTGAAGTGAGGACTCTTGCTGAGTCCACGTACCCTGAGCCCTGTGGTGGAGAAAGACTGCTCCCCACCCTGACAGACTCGCGTCCGTCGTGACCACCGCCCAGGATGGGGGTAGGAAGGATTTCCCCTTCGATAATGAAGTGGGAAGAAGCCACCACCGAAGGGAAGCTTTGGTTGCCTGAGAGAGGGAGACGTTCCTGTCGAGGGACGTCGGCTTCCTGTCCCATTTGCGTAGGATGTCCCATTGAAGAGGACGCAGGTGAAACTGCGCGAAAGGGACTGCCTCCATTGCTGCCACCATCTTCCCCAGGAAGTGCATGAGGCGCCTCAAGGGGTGTGACTGACCCTGAAGGAGAGATTGCACCCCCGTCTGTAGTGAACGCTGCTTGTTCAGCGGAAGCTTCACTATCACTGAGAGGGTATGAAACTCCATGCCAAGATATGTCAGCGATTGGGCCGGTGTCAGATTTGACTTTGGAAAATTGATGATCCACCCGAAACTCTGGAGAGTCTCCAGAGTAGCGGTGAGGCTGTGCTGGCATGCCTCTTGAGAGGGAGCCTTGACCAGCAGATCGTCTAAGTAAGGGATCACCGAGTGACCCTGAGAGTGGAGGACCGCCACTACTGCAGCCATGACCTTGGTGAAAACCCGTGGGGCTGTCGCCAGGCCGAACGGCAGTTCGTCTCCTATGGCGAAGCGCAGGAAACGCTGATGCTCTGGAGCAATCGGTACGTGGAGATAAGCATCTTTGATATCGATCGATGCAAGGAAATCTCCTTGGGACATTGAGGCGATGACGGAGCGGAGGGATTCCATCCGGAACCGCCTGGTCTTTACGTGTTTGTTGAGCAGTTTTAGGTCCAGGACAGGACGGAAAGACCCGTCCTTCTTTGGAACCACAAACAGGTTGGAGTAAAAACCGTGACCCTGTTGCTGAAGAGGAACGGGGACCACCACTCCTTCTGCCTTCAGAGTGCCCAGCGCCTGCCGAAGAGCATCGGCTCGCTCGGGAGGCGGAGATGTTCTGAAAAATCGAGTCGGAGGACGAGAGCTGAACTCTATCCTGTAACCGTGAGACAGGATGTCTCTCACCCAACGGTCTTTTACCTGTGGCAGCCAAATGTCGGAAAAGCGGGAGAGCCTGCCACCGACCGAGGATGCGGTGTGAGGAGGCCGAAAGTCATGAGGAAGCCGCCTTGGTAGCGGCACCTCCAGCGGTCTTTTTAGGGCGTGACTTAGACCGCCATGGATCGGAGTTCCTCTGATCCTTCTGAGGCCTTTTGTACGAGGAGAATTGGGACCTGCCCGCACCCCGAAAGGACCGAAACCTCGACTGTCCCCTCCTCTGTTGGGGTAATTTTGGTTTGGCCTGGGGTAAGGATGTTTCCTTTCCCTTGGATTGTTTGATGATCTCATCCAGTCTCTCACCAAACAAACGGTCGCCAGAAAATGGCAAACCGGTTAAGGACTTTTTGGAAGCTGAATCTGCCTTCCATTCCCGTAGCCACAAGGCCCTGCGTATTGCCACCGAATTGTCGGCTGCAACCGCCGTACGGCTCGCAGAGTCCAGGACAGCATTAATAGCGTAGGACGCAAATGCCGACGTTTGAGAAGTTATGGACGCCACTTGTGGCGCAGACGTACGTGTGAGTGCGTCAATTTGCGCTTGACCCGCTGAGATAGCTTGGAGTGCCCATACGGCTGCGAATGCTGGAGCAAAAGACGCGCCGATAGCCTCATAGATGGATTTCAACCAGAGCTCCATCTGTCTGTCAGTGGCATCCTTGAGCGAAGCCCCATCTTCAACCGCAACTAAGGATCTAGCCGCCAGTCTGGAGATTGGAGGATCCACCTTGGGACACTGAGTCCAGCCCTTGACCACGTCAGGGGGGAAAGGATAACGTGTATCCTTAAGGCGCTTGGAAAAACGCTTATCTGGACAAACTCGGTGTTTCTGGACTGCCTCTCTGAAATCGGAGTGATCCAGAAACATACTCGTTGTACGCTTGGGGAACCTGAAACGGAATTTCTCCTGCTGAGAGGCTGACTCCTCCGCTGGAGGAGCCGAGGGAGAAATATCCAGCATTTGATGTATGGACGCGATAAGATCATTCACTATGGCGTCACCATCAGGAGTATCAAGGTTCAGAGCGGCCTCAGGATCAGAATCCTGATCAGCTACCTCCGCTTCATCATACAGAGACTCATCCCTCTGAGACCCTGAACAATGTGATGAGGTCGAGGGGATTTCCCAGCGAGCTCGCTTAGGCGGTCTGGGACTGCGGTCCGTGTTAGAGACCTCACCCTGGGATCTATGAGACACCCCGGGGGAACATTGTTGTTCCAACTGAGGGGAACCAGGGGGCAGTGATTCCACAGTGCCCATGGTCTGAGATACCGGTCTGGACTGCAAAGCTTCTAGAATCTTAGCCATAGTCTCAGAAAGTCTGTCAGTAAAAACTGCAAACTCCGTCCCTGTCACCTGGACAGTGTTAGCTGGTTGTTCCCCCTGGGCCCCCCTTAGCAGAGGCTCCGGCTGAGTAAGTGCCACAGGGGCCGAGCAGTGCACACAATGAGGGTCAGTGGAACCTGCCGGTAGCGAGGTTGTACATGCGGCGCAGGCAGCATAGTAAGCCTGTGTTTTGGCACCCCTGCTTCTTGTGGGCGCCATGTTGTTGTCTCCTTTGAGCAACACAACAGGGTATATAGCCAGAAATCAACTGTGCACCATACAGTGTAAAGTATAGCCTGTAAACATATAAACTATAATTACACTTCTGCACAAGTGGGGCCAGCACCTCAGGTGCTGCTTACCGCCCGCTTAAAGCGGTTGTGTGGCCACCAGAATCCCTGCCTGGGTCCCCCAGAGTTTGTCTCCCCTCTGCAGCGTCCGAGGAGCTGACAGGAATGGCTGCCGGCGTCCTGAGGAGAGGAGGGAGCCGTGGGCGTGACCCAGAAAGTGCGGGAACTGGTGCCCCACTGTGCACAGTGAGGGGGGTGGAGTATGCAAAGCATGCTCCAGCCCTCAGTGCTGCCGTGCTGTACAGCGTCCCGCCCTTCCCCTGACTGGCAGGGCTGGGGGCGGGAAGAAAAAGAGACTAGGCCCAAAAGCCGGGGACTCGAGTTATAAGCGCGGCCGCCGTATAAGCGCGGCCGGCGCCGAGTCCCCGGCGCACTAACAGTCCCAGCCGCGCCTCAGTAATAACAATGGCAGCGGCGGTCAGCGCGGTAGTCCCCATACACAAACACACTCAGCGACGCTGCAGTGTATAATGGCACAAACGCGGTCAGCGCCGCGGTCCCCGGTGCACTAGCACACCCAGCAATGCTGGAGTGTTGCTGTGCGCGGTCCCCACGGGGACACAGAGTACCTCAAAGTAGCAGGGCCATGTCCCTGAACGATACTCGGCTCCTATCCAGCAGGGTCCTCAGGAGCTGTGGATGGAGCACGGTCTCAGTGCCTGGAGACCGTTAGGATCCCACTTCACCCAGAGCCCTAAGGGGGATGGGGAAGGAAAACAGCATGTGGGCTCCAGCCTCCGTACCCGCAATGGATACCTCAACCTTAACAACACCGCCGACAAGAGTGGGGTGAGAAGGGAGCATGCTGGGGGCCCTATATGGGCCCACTTTTCTTCCATCCGACATAGTCAGCAGCTGCTGCTGACTAATCTGTGGAGCTATGCGTGCATGTCTGCCTCCTTCGCACAAAGCAAAAAACTGAGGAGCCCGTGGGAGCACGGGGGGTGTATAGGCAGAAGGGGAGGGGCTTTACACTTTTAGTGTAATACTTTGTGCGGCCTCCGGAGGCATAGCCTATACACCCAATTGTCTGGGTCTCCCAATGGAGCGACAAAGAAATTGCTTTCTAATTACTAACAGATTTCACCTGGCATCATAAGTTTCCATTTCTTTTAGAACATCTGTTTCTTCATGTATTCAATACTTTTTCCCTGTCTCATTTGTCTTTATTACACATAACTTAATTTATGGACATCTATGGTTTGATTTATTTGCTTGTGTGGATTGAATGGGTTGTTACTGACATCTGGAGAAATATCGTGTCCGTAGCACCTTAAGAAATAAATTTACTTAGAAAATTGGTGACATGTTCAATACCTATTTCACCCACTGTGTATAGATATATAGTCATAAAAACTGAAAAGCTTCTACTATTGTCTAAAATGTCTGCTGTCAGTGATTTTTCATGGACCCATACATTTGTATGGATAATTTTGATAAAAAAAAACATGTGTACAGCAACATAGACTATAATAGATCATGTATCGATCAGCGAAAAAACACAGCTAACACGTACATAAAAAACAGACATCTGAATGAAAGCTCAGGCTGTAATATTGCTGTCTATAGAAATGCATTCAGTGGCATGAAATCTCTTGCACATTTTTTCACATTACACCCACAAACTTAAAAGTATTTTTGACCACCCCTTGCTGCAATTAGTATGGCAAGCCTTTTGGGGTACGTCTCTACCATATTTGCACATTTAGAAACTGAAATTTTGTCCCATTAGTCTTGGCAATATAGCTCTAGCTAAGTGACATTGGATAGAGAGCATCTGTGAACAGCAATTTTGCCACAGATTCTCAGTGGGATTTATGTCCAGAGTTTGACTTTGTGCCCTTCAAACACTTGAATATGCTGTGTTGTAAACAGGGGCTGGCTGGCACAATTTAGCCTGGGGGGCAATCACAAAGCAGTGGCCCTCAAGTTGCGGCAGCCCGCCATTGAACTGTTCATCTCTGGCCACTGCTTTAAAGCAGCAATGGTAACAGGCTTTATGAACAGGCTGGTGCATATATATTATACTAGAAGGTGGCCCGATTCTACGCATCGGGTATTCTAGAATTTACGTATTGTGTAGTTCATGTATGATTTTTGTTATATATATATATATAGATGTTGTTGTGTGTAGTTACCAAGTGTTTGTGTAGGGCGCTGTACATGTTCTGGGTGTTGTCTGGGTGTGGCGGGGGGTGAGAGCGGTGTTGTATGTGTGTTGCGTTGTTTGTGGAGCGCTGTGTGTCTGTAGCGTTTTGTGTGTGTGTGTTGCGCGATTTGTATGGGTGTGGTGTGTTTTGGGGGGAGGTATGTTTTGTGCAATGTGTGTGTGTTGCGTGGTATGTGCGTATATTTATGTATGCCGCGGTGTTTGTGTGTTGGGTGTTGTCTGTGTGTGTGAGTGTCTGTGTACGGCGGTGTTTGTGGTTCCCAGTGTGTGTGTGGTGTGTTGTGTGTGTGTGTGTGTGTTGGGGGGAGGTGTGCACCTCCCATCGTGCTCCATCCCCAATGCTGCGCACCCCCCATCATGCTCCATCCGCCATGCTGCGCACTCCCAAACATGCTCCATCCGCCATGCTGCGCAGTCCCAAACGTGCTCCATCCGCCATGCTGCGCACTCCCAAACGTGCTCCATCCGCCATGCTGCGCACTCCCAAACGTGCTCCATCCGCCATGCTGCGCACTCCCAAACGTGCTCCATCCGCCATGCTGCGCACTCCCAAACGTGCTCCATCCGCAATGCTGCGCACTCCCAAACATGCTCCATCCGCCATGCTGCGCACTCCCAAACGTGGTCCATCCGCCATGCTGCGCAGTCCCAAACGTGCTCCATCCGCCATGCTGCGCACTCCCAAACGTGCTCCATCCCCCATGCTGCGCACTCCCAATCGTGCTCCATCCCCCATGCTGCGCACCCCCCATCGTGCTCCATCCCCCATGCTGCACCAGCATCAGCCTCTCTGCCCCCAGCATCAGCCTCTCTCCTCCCAGCATCAGCCTCTCTCCTCCCAGCATCAGCCTCTCTCCTTCCAGCCTCCCCCAGCATCAGCCTCCCCCAGCATCAGCCTCTCTCCTCCCAGCCTCCCCCAGCATCAGCCTCCCCCTCCCAGCCTCACCCAGCATCAGCCTCCCCCAGCATCAGCCTCTCTCCTTCCAGCCTCCCCCAGCATCAGCCTCCCCCAGCATCAGCCTCTCTCCTCCCAGCCTCCCCCAGCATCAGCCTCTCTCCTTCCAGCCTCCCCCAGCATCAGCCTCTCTCCTCCCAGCCTCCTCCAGCATCAGCCTACACCCTCCCAGCCTCCCCCAACTTCAGCCTCCCCCAGCATCAGCCTCCCCCTCCCAGCCTTCCCCAGGATCAGCCTCTCTCCTCCCAGCCTCCTCGAGCACGCCGTGCTCCTCTGCCGACACTCACAGATCCGATCGCATACACTCACACACACTCACACCCACCCGATCACATACACTCACACCCACCCGATGGCATACACTCACACACACCCGATCGCATACACTCACACACACCCGATCGCATACACTCACACACACCCGATCGCATACACTCACACACACTTGATCGCATACACTCACACACACCCGATCGCATACATTCACACACACATTGACGATATTGCACATACGCGCTCACACTCACAACATCCGGAGATACCACATGCTTCTGGCCATGTGATCCTCCGGCAGGTCCTGGAAGCTCACAGCACAGTATCGCGGCCGAGAAGCAAGCGATATCTCCGGATGCTGTGAGTATGTGGATGCGATCTGATGTGTGTGTGTGAGGTGTGTGTGAGAGTGAGTGTGATCTGATGTGTGTGTGTCTGTTGTTATGTGTGTGCGTGTGGATGTTCCGCCGCTGCAGGACCTTGATGCGCTGGTAACTATGCTACCATGGTTACCAGCGCATCACGTCCCCCACTCGCACGGGAGCCCACACCAGCATACGGCGGCAAACCCCAGCAATGCGAGGGTTTGTGTCGGCTAGGTCGGCGGCGTATGCTGTTGTGGGCTCCCGGGGGTACAGTACTCACCTGGGAGTCGTGTCTCCTTGTCAGTTCGGGGGATGAGTGCGGGGGGCGGGGCCAGAGCGAGCGTGCATTGCGTGAGGGGGCGGGGCGTGGCCGAGTTGCCAATACGTGCAGGGTGCCGGGGCGAGAGGCCAATCCGTGTGGGGGGCGGAGCCTGTGCGAGCGGCCGGCCAATCCGGGTGGGGGGGAGCCAGGGCGAGCGACGAATCCGTGCGGGGTCATGGCGAGGCCAGCGGCCAATCCGCTTTGTGTCACCGTAAGGACACAATTTTGGAGCAAGACAGACAGACAGACAGACAGACAGAATAAGGCAATTATATATATATATATATATATATATATATATGAACAGAACTGCGCTTACTGCGTACATAGATACTGCAAAAGAACCAAGATGACTACATACAGTAGATACGGGAACTGAAGCGAGCTTATTGGAGCAGAACCGGGATATGGGAGCAGAACAGAGCTTACTACAGAGATATGGGAGCAGAACAGAGCTTACCACAGACATATGGGAGCAGAACCAAGCTTACTACAGAGATATGGGAGCAGAACCGAGCTTACTACAGAGATATGGGAGCAGAACAGAGCTTACTACAGAGATATGGGAATAGAACAGAGCTTACTACAGAGATAGGGGAACAGGACTGAGCTTACTACAGAGATAGGGGAGCAGAACCGAGCTTACTACAGAGATATGGGAGCAGAACCGAGCTTACTACAGAGATATGGGAGCAGAACCGAGCTTACTACAGAGATATGGGAGCAGAACCGAGCTTAGTGTACCAATACAGGAACACAATCGTACTTACTCAGTCTTCTACATAGAAACAGCAACAGAACCAAGCCTCCTACATACATACGGGAACAGAACAAGCTTACTGCATACACATAGTACCAGAACAAAGCTTACTACTTAAATATGGTACCATAACTGAGTTTACTATATAGATATGGGAGCAAAACCATGCTTACTACATAGTTACAGTACCATAACCCAGCTAACTACTTGTTGCTTCTATATTTTGAATGTTAAACACGCACAGCAAACTGATGGCACATGGACTATACACTGATGCCATCTGTGTGCTGTGAGTATTTTTTATGACCCATAGACTTCTATTGACCATAGTCCTCTGTGCTGCAGGAAAAAAACAGACATCACTATGTGGATCACATGGACACACGGTCTGTGTAAATACACAGACATGCGAGTAGCACCATAGGATATAATGAGTATATGCACAGAAAGACAAATGAAATTCCCTAACACTTATGTGAGCCCTTAGGGCCCGTGCCCACGATCAGTGTCAGCAGCTTCTTGGACGCAAAGTGTTTTCACTGAGTCCATAATACTGCATTGTACAGCACACGCACAGTGGATTGATTTATAGGAATCTCCGAGCCATTGGGCTTCTTTAGACTCTCCATAAACTGACCTGTGGGGCGAGTTTCTCATCTGCAGCTTGTGAATTTATTCTAAGAGATGCTAGAGCTCTGAGCGGGAGAATACAGCGAAAATCCACTGTTAGTGACCCTTATCATGTGCATGGACAGCGCGTCTCCGCTAGATAAAGTACACTGCGTCCAGACCGTACGGAAGCCTGATGGTGGGCACTCACCCTTAAAGATAAAATATTAGATACAAATGTTTTACACATACACCACAACACTATAAGGGTATGTGGCCACGGTCCAGACATGCTGCATCCTGCAGGCAGCGTGTCCTCTCCTGCGGGACCGCGAGTGCTCTCTGAAGGGACTGCAGCTGCCTGAGCTCACAGTCAGGGTTAAGGCCGCTGCGGTCGTTTTCTCTGTTCTCTCTGCGGAAAACACTTGCATCTCCGCAGCAATAAAGTGACATGCTGCGGCCCGGGGATCCACACCACAGGTCAGCTTTTGCTGTGGGACGGACCGTACACGCACAGTGGGCATGGGATTTTTAGAAATCATCCACTGTGCTTGTATTGTACAACACAGCGTTATGGATGCAGCGAAAACACTCTACATCCAAAACAATGAACCCTGATCATGGTCACGTACCCTTACATACACACATCATACACACATACATAGAACCCCTCAAACACGGACATGCAAACATACAGTGCAGACACGTACCCACACACGGCGTACAGACACGTACCCCCACACGGCGTACAGACACGTACCCCACACTGTGTACAGACACGTACCCCCACACGGCGTACAGACACGTACCCCCACACGGCGTACAGACACGTACCCCCACACGGCGTACAGACACGTACCCCCACACGGCGTACAGACACGTACCCCCACACGGCGTACAGACACGTACCCCCACACGGCGTACAGACACGTACCCCCACACGGCGTACAGACACGTACCCCCACACGGCGTACAGACACGTACCCCCACACGGCGTACAGACACGTACCCCCACACGGCGTACAGACACGTACCCCCACACGGCGTACAGACACGTACCCCCACACGGCGTACAGACACGTACCCCCACACGGCGTACAGACACGTACCCCCACACGGCGTACAGACACGTACCCCCACACGGCGTACAGACACGTACACCCACACAGCGTACAGACACGTACACCCACACAGCGTACAGACACGTACACCCACACGGCGTACAAACACGTACCCAGATTTATTCACATTAAGCAGATGCATATTTGAAGACCATCACAAACATATAAACATACACACATAAATAGACACAATCCTATACACACAAACTGGGGGGCTTTTACTTTTGATGATTGAGGACAACACTTCTCTTGCCTCCTGTGTGGCCCTCATACTTGTTTGATGCTCCTCTTCGGTGGGGAGGCAGCGCACACTGCATGACGCAGGACCAGGATTTTCAGGGCCCCATACTAGCAAAATTTTCAGGCCCCTTGAGACTGTGCCCAGGCTCCACCCCAGCTCTGCAGCCACAACTCAAACCTTCCATAGTACCACCGCCATTCTTGACAAAACTCCACTTCTGAAAACCGTCCTCACAAACCAAACATTAACCGCTGTTCGGCTCTGCTATGCAGCACAGTCGTCATTTTGACAGCCTGAAAAAAGCTGCATGCACCATGTTTTTGGGTTATCAAAATGACAAGCCCCAGACGGAATCATCAGCCATATGTGTGTATATCTAATATATAAAACTCAGTGTGTGTATGTATGTATGTATGTATGTCCACTAAAGGAATTTGCACCGTCGCATTTACAACCACAAAATTTTCCACGGACGCCTCATGTGACTCAGGGAATGTCATAGACTATGTTTTGACGGTAAAATGTAACCCCGCGTTTTACAGTTACTCTCCAAAATCCTGCCTCCATTAAACTGAATGGAGGTGGGAGCGACAGGCTATTAATAGCAACTGTCAGTTGTTGCTATAGGAACAAAATAAACTGTTAGTATAAGAAGCTTATGTGTGAGGTAATAAGATGTCGGTGAAGAGACGGATAGAGAGAGAGAGACAGCCGGGGACAAAGACAGCCAGGGACAGAGACAGCCCTGGAAAAGAGACAGCCCTGGAAAAGAGACAGCCCTGGAAAAGAGACAGCCCTGGAAAAGAGACAGCCCTGGAAAAGAGACAGTCCTGGAAAAGAGACAGTCCTGGAAAAGAGACAGTCCTGGGAAAGAGACAGTCCTGGGAAAGAGACAGTCCTGGGAAAGAGACAGTCCTGGGAAAGAGACAGCCCTGGAAAGAGACAGCCCTGGAAAGAGACAGCCCTGGAAAGAGACAGCCCTGGAAAGAGACAGACTGATAGAAATACAGACAGAGAGATAGAAACAGACAGAGAGACAGACAGCGACACACAGACAGACTGGGGGAGAGACAGTTACTATCCCGGGTACTACAGCTAGTGTATATATCTATATATTATATATATATATATATATATATATATATATATATATATATATATATATATATATATATATATATATATATATATATATATATATATAAAAAAAAATATATATAGAAATTGAGGATGCAGGCTGCTGGCTGTGTGCATATATAATATAGAGTCTGCAGCATATATATATATATATATATATATATATATATATATATATATATATATATATATATATATATATATATATATATATATATATATATATATATATATATTGTGAGGTATCAACCGGCTGTATTACAAAGGGCCGGTATGTTTTGCAGAAGCGTGGGTGCTCTGCAATGTGAAGCTGGCTGGGACCTGTGGTTCCACAGGATTGCATTACATGCAGAGCCATGGAAGGGTGTGTGACGCTGATTACACACTCCTTACCACCTGTGGGTGTGGCTCCAGGGGTTAAAGCAATCCTGTCTCTGAACCCAGGAGAGTGTGTCTAGGGCAGTCTAGTTAGAGACTAGCTCTAGACTTCCAGCGTGTGTGCTGGGAGAGAGTGAGAGCAGAGCCGAGAGTTCTGCATGAAGTGTGTCTAGGGCAGTCTAGAGAGAGGCTGGCTCTAGATGTCCAGTGTGTGTGCTGGAAACAAGTGAGAGCAGAGCCGGGAGCTCTGGGTGTTTCAGCCTGCATGGAGGCTGATCACAAGGCTCTGATATTGAGTCTGAGGTGAGTGCAGCCAGGCCAGGACTGTAGGGCCGAATCTCTCCAGGAGGAGAGACAGACAGGGGTCTGCAGAGGGCCCTGGGTGCTGGAAGGAACCTTGGCTAGAGTTGTACGCTGGCAGGAGCCAGAGAGTGGGGAAGTTGCTAAACTTCCATTATGGACTTATTGTTTATGTTTGAGGGCAGTTTATGCTGAGTGTTTTTAATAAACTGCCAGAATTTCTATGAAGAGACTGTGTACGTGTGTTGCTGAAGCTACCTCACACCGCTGCAAGCGAGTGAAACCCCCACGTTGCAGGGCGCAACGTTACAATATATATATATATATATATATGTCTAGAGGCTGCTGGCTGCATATACAGTGGGTACGGACAGAAAGTATTCTTGTTTAATAAATTTGCAAAACTTTCTAAATTTCTGTTTTCTTCTGTCCAGATGGGGGATGGGGAGCAGAATGTACAGCAATGAGAGAAAAAAAAGAACTTTTTTGAATTTACCAAATGGCTGCAATGAGTGAAAAATTTAAAGGGGTCTGAATACTTTGCGTACCCACTGTGTATAATATAGAGGCTGGGGGCTGCATATAGTGTATACACAGAACTACACTGTACACACACATCCATACTATATACATATAGTATATACAGACATAATGCAGAGTGTAGTGTGCTCCTTTATATACAGTATGGTGCTCCGCTACACCGCTCCGCTCCATGCCCACAGGTGCACACCGCTCCGCTCCATGCCCACAGGCGCACACTGCTCCATGCCCACAGATGCACACCGCTCCGCTCCATGCCCACAGACGCACACCGCTCCATGCCCACAGGCGCACACCACTCCGCTCCATGCCCACAGGCGCACACCGCTCCATGCCCACAGGCGCACACTGCTCCATGCCCACAGACGCACACCGCTCCATGCCCACAGACGCACACCGCTCCATGCCCACAGACGCAAACCGCTCCATGCCCACAGACGCACACCGCTCCATGCCCACAGACGCACACCGCTCCATGCACACAGACGCACACCGCTCCATGCACACAGACGCACACCGCTCCATGCACACAGACACACACCGCTCCGCTCCATGCCCACAGACGCACACCGCTCCATGCCCACAGACGCACACCGCTCCGCTCCATGCCCACAGGCGCACACCGCTCCGCTCCATGCCCACAGGCGCACACCGCTCCATGCCCTCAGACGAACACGGCTCCGCTCCATGCCTACAGACGCACACCGCTCCGCTCCATGCCCACAGACGCACACCGCTCCGCTCCATGCCCACAGACGCACACCGCTCCGCTCCATGCCCACAGGCGCACACCGCTCCGCTCCATGCCCACAGACGCACACCGCTCCATGCCCACAGGCGCACACCGCTCCATGCCCACAGACGCACACCGCTCCATGCCCACAGACGCACACCGCTCCATGCCCACAGGCGCACACCGCTCCATGCACACAGGCGCACACCGCTCCATGCACACAGACACACACCGCTCCATGCACACAGACACACACCGCTCCGCTCCATGCCCACAGACGCACACCGCTCCATGCCCACAGACGCACAAGGCTCCGCTTCATTCAAATATAGACACACACAGCTTACATGCACATATACAAACACATTGCCCTACTGCATGCACCTACATACACAGCTCTAATACATGCACCTATTAAACACAACTGTTAAATACTGTACATATAAACACAGCATTACAAGCACATTTTCTTACAAACACACATTACCTCATGTTGCCGTTCCTGATCAGTGCAGACCAGGAGATGAGACGCTGGGAGCTGCATGGAGGCTGCATGCATCAGCTACAGGACCTGCCGGGTCACCGGTCATGTGATCAGGCACATGACCTGATGTAAGTAATTTCAGGACCTTTCACCTGCTCCCGCTCCAACAGCCTCCGTTCATCTCCCGGTAGCTTCCTCCCCTGCACTGATCACATAGATAGGTGCAGAGCAGCAGGGGGAGGGCAGCTTTCGGTGAGCGGCCGGTTCTCCCTCCTTGCTTCTGGGCCCCATACACCAGTGAGGGCAGTAATGCCCTGATGGCGGCCCTGACATGGCGTCATTACAATACATGGCCGCGCACAGTGAACTGCGCACGGCCGTGTCTCCTGTACTATAATGCCGCCGGCTGACACTGTCTGCGCCTGTAATGTGTCAGTGTCGTCCCGCGGCATCACAGTACCAGAGACACGGCCGTGCGCAGTTCACGGTGCGCGGCCATGTGTGTGTGTTATAATGACATTATGCAGCAAGCGGCCGGCCCTGTATAGCGGTTGGACGAGCGGCCCGGGGGGCAATTGTCCGCCTGCCCCCTGGGCCAGCCCGCCCCTGATTGTAAACCATTATAGTGTAACTCTGCCAGTACATTTGGTATGTTGTCCTGCTGAAAGGTGAACCTATGCCCCAGTCTCAAGTCTTTTGTATCCTCTAACAGGTTTTACTCCAGGATTGCTCTGTACAGTGCAACACAAAGGTAAGTACATCCCTCACATTTCTGTGAATATTGTATTATATCTTTTTATGGGATAACACTGAAGGTATGACACTTTGATAGAATTTAAAGTAGTCAGTATACAGTTTATATAAAAATGTAAATTTGGTGTGCCCCCTAAATAACTCAACACACAGCCAGTAATGTCTAAACAGCTGACAACAAAAGTGAGTACACCCTTAAGTGAAAATGGCCAAATTCTGCCCAATTAGCCATTTTGCCTCCTCAATGTCATGTGACTCACTATCATTCTCACACTCCTTCATACTGGTCACTGGAAGTTCAATATGGCACCTCAAAGCAAAGAATTCTCTGATGATCGGAAAAAAAGAACTGTTGCTCTACATAAAGATGGACTAGGCTATAAGAAGGTTGCCACCACCTGAAACTGAGCTGAAACTGACCTTCTTTGCCAGATGTAATGGGACATGCACCTTCCAAAAAGTTCAACTTTTGTCTTTTCAATCCACAGAGTATTCTCCCAAAACTGTTGGGGATCATCAAGATGTCTTCTGACAAAACTGAGATGAGCCTTTATGATCTTTTTACTCACCAGTGGTTTTTGTCTTGGAACTCTGCAATGCACACCATTTTTGCCCCATATCTGTCTTATGGTGGAGTCATGAACAGTGACCTTAACTGAAGCAAGTGAGGCCTGCAGTTCTTTGGAAGTTGTTAGGGGGGGTTTTGTAACTTCTTTGAGCCATTGCTGCATTATTGGGGTAATTTTTGTTGGCTGACCACTCCTGGGAAGGCTCACCACTGTTCCGTGTCTTGTCCATTTGTGGTTGGCTCTCACTGTGGTTCACTGGAGTCCCAAAGATTTAGAAATGGCTTTATAACCTTTTCCAGACTGACAGATCTCAATTACTTTGTTTATCATTTGTTCTGAAATTTCTTTGGATCCTGTCATGATGTCTAGCTTTTGAGGACCTTTTGGTCACTTTGTCAGGCAGGTCCTATTTAAGTGATTTCTTGATTGAGAACAGGTGTGGCAGTAATCAGGCCTGGGTGTGGTTAAGGAAATTGATCTCAGCTTCCCAAAGATGTGATAAACCACAGTTAATTTATGCTTTCAGGGTGAGGGAGGGGTAATCACTTTTTCAGACAGGGCCATGCAGGTTTGGATTGCTTTTTCCCTTAATAATAAAAATGTTCATTTATAAACTGCATTTTGTGTATACTTGTGTTATCTTTGTCTAATATTTAAATTTGTTTAGTGATCTTAAACATTTAACCCTAGAATGCGCAACCATAGAAATCAACCATAGAAAACAAGTAACCTAGCAGGTCTGCGAGGCCCCAGGTATGCGTTCTAGGGTTAAGTGTGACAAACATGCAAAAGAATAAGAAATCAGGAAGGGGGCAAATACGTTTTCACAACACTGTAGTGTTTTATATTTTTATATTCTTGCCACACTTGCAGGAAGGCCAGATTTATGGAGCATATGACTAAAGGCCCCGTCACACTAAGCAACATCGCTAGCAACATCGCTGCTAACGAACAACTTTTGTGACGTTGCTAGCGATGTTGCTGTGTGTGACATCCAGCAACAACCTGGCCCCTGCTGTGAGGTCGTTGGTTGTTGCTGAATGTCCTGGGCCATTTTTTAGTTGTTGCTCTCCCGCTGTGAAGCACAGATCGCTGTGTGTGACAACGAGACAGCAACAACTAAATGTGCAGGCAGCAGGAGCCGGCTTCTGCAGAGGCTGGTAACCAATGTAAACATCGGGTAACCAAGAAGCCCTGTCCTTGGTTACCCGATATTTACCTTTGATACCAGCCTCCCCCGCTCTCACTGCCTGTGCTGCCGGCTCCTGCTCTGTGCACATGTAGCTGCAGGACACATCGGGTTAATTAACCTGATGTGTGCTGTAAGTAGGAGAGCAGGGAGCCAGCGCTCAGTGTGCGCTGCTCCCTGCTCTGTGCACATTTAGCTGCAGCACACATCAGGTAATTAACCCGATGTGTGCTGTAGCTAGGAGAGCAAGGAGCTGGGGGCTGGTCACTGGTTGCTGGTGAGCTCACCAGCAACTCGTGTAGCCACGCTCCAGCGATCCCTGCCAGGTCAGGTTGCTGGTGGGATCGCTGGAGCGTCGCAGTGTGACAGCTCACCAGCAACCTCCTAGCAACTTACCAGCGATCCCTATCGTTGTTGGGATCGCTGGTAAGTTGCTTAGTGTGACGGTACCTTTATAGTTGTTTTGTGGACAGATTCTCCCACTTGACCTTCGGATCTCTGCAGCTCTTCCATAGTGACTATGGGCCTCTTGGCTGCTTCTTTAACCCCTTCACGACCGGCCGATTTTTCGCTTTCCGTTTTTTTTTTCGCCATTCTTTTTCTGAGAGACGTAACTTTTTTATTTTTCAGTCAATATGGTCATGTGAGGGCTCATTTTTTGCGGAACGAGCTGTACATTTAAATGAAACCATCAGTTTTACCATATAGTGTACTTGAAAACGGCAAAAAAATTCCACATGCAGAAAAATTGCAAAAAAAGTGCGATAGCACTATGGTTTTTGAGATATTTTATTCACTGTGTTCACTATATGGTAAAACTGATGTGTGGGTGTGATGCCTCAGGACAGTGTGAGTTCGTAGACACCAAACATGTATAGGTTTACTTTTATATAAGAGGTTAAAAAAAAAATCGGAAGTTTGTCCGAAAAAAGTGGCGCACGTTTTACGCCATGTTCCGTGACCCGTAGCGTTCTCATTTTTCGGGATCTATGGCTCAGTGACAGCTTATTTTTTGCATCTCGAGCTGACGTTTTTAACGGTACAATTTTTGCACAGATGCTACGTTTTGATCGCCTCTTATTGCATTTTGCGCAAAAGTTGTGGCGACAAAAAAACGTCGTTTTGGCGTTTGGAATTTTTTTGCCGCTACGCCGTATACTGATCAGATTAATTGATTTTATATTTTGATAGATCGGGCGTTTCTGAACGCGGCGATACCAAATGTGTGTATATGTTTTATTTTTTTAACCCTTTAATTTTGAATGGGGCGAATGGGGGGTGATTTGAACTTTTAGGTTTTTTGTTTTTTTTTTAAATTTTTTAAAACTTTTTTTTTTTACTTTTTTTTTTTTATTTTACTAGTCCCCCTAGGGGGCTATTGCGATCAGCATTCCGATCACTCTGCAGTATCTGCTGATCACAGCTACAAGGCTGTAAACAGCAGATACGCTCTCTTTCTCTTTTGCTGTGTCGCTGGCACAGCGAAAATGAAAGCAAGTCAGGTGTAGTACAGGAGTCATCACATGACCCTGTGCTACCATGACAACTATCGGGCGGTAAGTAAAAGTTTACCGCGATCGCGCTTATAATGGCGCTGTCACACATTGACAGCGCCATATAAGGGGTTAAACGGCATGAGCAGATAACGATTCTGCTCGTGCCTAGCAGGCACACATCTCAGCTGTGAAAATCAGCTGAGATGTGTGCCGATAGCAGCATGATGCTGCCGGCAGACCGCGGGCAGTAACGTTCTGCCGCTAGGACGTAATTTTACGTCCCGCGGTCGTTAAGGGGTTAACTAGTGCTCTGCTTGCTTGGGATATCAGTTTAAGTGGACGGCCATGTCTTGGTAGGCATGCAGTTGTACTGTATTCATTTAGTTTTTGAATGATGGATTGAACATTGCTCTGTGAGATGTTCAGAGTTTAGGTTATTTTTTTTATAACCTAACCCTGCTTTCCTCTTCTCCATTGGTAAACGAAGGTGCTGGTGGCCGGCCACCGCGGTCGGGTGTATCTGGTCCCACACTCGGGCTGATGATCCGTATCACTTTCCTCTGCACTCAGTGTTTTGTGTGTTGGACTTTCCGGTGTGAAACACGGGAGTCCACTCCCAGTCCTTTTTGTTGGGAGCCTTGCCCGCTGACACTGACCCTTGGGATCTACCGAGCCCTGGCGGATGCCCTATCCCTCTCGGTGGGTGGTTGTCTGCTTTTGGGACTTTGGTTGGGACAGGACCTATAATCCTGCCCTCAATTGGTTAATTAGCTAGGCCGTTGGTTCTGGTCCTGGCTTCAGGGTCCAAGTACCCCCTCTGTGCATGGTTTCCGGGTCGGTTCTCCGATGTCGGTATCGGCGGTCCACCTCGGATCTACGGCAGCCATCTTCCCATCTCCTGTTAGATACGGACCACCGTCTGCCACCTAGCCAGCGCGCCGGGGCTCCAACCTCCACTCCTCTCAACTACTCCACTCCTCTCCCCTTCAACTACCACTTGACTGCCACTGGAACTACCACTTGACTGTTGCTTTTCCCGCCCCGGGTTCTCTAGACCCCTAGGTGGGCATTTCTCATCCGCCTGGTCTGGCCCACTGGTGTGTCTGTCCTACCCTAATGGGGGGAGGCTAGGGTTTCAGGTCGGCTGTATGTAACCCTGTGTGGGAAGGTGTTGTGCGGGGGCTGTGTGACTTCCTAGTTTTGCCAGGGCGTCACACATATGCACGTCAAAATTTTTAGATTTATATTTTTTTAAAATATTTAGAAAACTATGTATCATTTCCTCTATTCTTTTCAAATGTTTGCTACTTTGTGTTGGTATATTATATAAGAGAAAAAAAAAGGAATACATTTAAGCTTGGGGATATGAAAAAATATGGAAATGTTCACAAGAAAAGCTTTCTTTTTTATGATGGGCTGCATGTGGGTGGAGACCCGAACTGCCAAATTAGTGACTTCCATTGAGATTCAGGTAGAGTCTGGGTCCCAAACAGAACTTTATCTAAAGTTTGGCTGAATCCGCCAAACCGAAATTCCATGGGTCTACTCATCTCTATTCAGGAGGTCTAGCGAGTCTTCTGAAATACTCAATTTATATTTGCATGTCTTTTTCAGTCAAGTTTCCTTTGCTCCATGATATAAAGTGTAAAATGTTGGGCAATGTTTGTGAATGTGTAGTTACCGTACCAATGACAATATAAAACGAAAATACAGTTTAATAAACTATTAACACATACACTATTTATTTCATGCATCCATAAAATCAGCACAACTACGTTTACATTACATTTTACATTTCATCATTCACTCCTTTTGTGTTGAAAGTATCAACCATTGTAAACTGTAAATATACAATATTCTTTATCATTTAATTTAATAGCCCCTCTAAAGGCCGATTTACACACTACGATTTATCTGACGATACGTCGTCGGGGTCACGGTTTTCGTGACACACTTCCGTCATCGTTAGCATGACATGACATGACATGTTGCGTTTGACACCTACATGCGACTCTGAACGATCGCAAATAGGGTTAAAATCGTTGATCGTTGACACGTCGTTCAGTTTCAAAATATTGTTTGTCGTTTGGAACACAGCAGACATATTGCCAAGGACGAACAACATCCACAAGACCGCCTTGGTCAAACAATATATCACTGAACGATGTAGCATCGTTTGTGAGATGTGTACGTGTGACCGCTACAAAATGGCCTATGAGCGATCTCGGCAAATCGTAACAACGATCTGGGCGTGTCACATAACTAACGAGATCGCTAGCGATATCGTGTGTAAAGCAGCCTTAAGTTAATATTTTGCTGATGTGGTAAATGTTGAATTTTAATTTTACTTACTGTCAATAAAAATCTTTTGTCCTTACTGACATTCGGTATGTTGAGTGGTTCCATAGTGTTTGCCGCATACTGGGCATACATGTAATTAATTTTGCTTACATCATAATCTCTGCAAAAAAACAAAAAACACAATAATTGTTATTAGTAAAAGAAAAAAAAAAAACCTCGATAGAAAATAAAAGATTAAATCCCCAGAAGTTTTGTTTTATTAAGCAATAAAGTTTATTAGATTTTTCAATAACAGGGGAAAAATTTACATTTAAAACATAAGATATCAAGTAATAGCCACAGTAGTTACACATTTTAGACCACCAAGATATCAGGTTATAACAGCAAAATGGGGGAGGAAAAGGGAGAAGGGGCAGGGGGGGAGGGGAGAGGGGAAGTAGGGGTAATGCCACTCGGAAACAACCTTAAGGCTATGTGCGCACTAGAAATGTGAAGTTTCTCAAGAAAATTTCTCGAGAAACTTCTGGGAGTGAAAGATTTCCGGACCTCCGGAAAAAATCCGCACCAAATCCGCATGCGGATTTGACGCGGATTTGACGCGGATTAGCCGCGGAATTGCCGCGATTTTCCCGCGGGTGGTTCCCTGCGGATTTCTGCAGGCTGTACTGCCGAAATCCGCAGGGTACCTGCGGAAATAATGGACATGTTCATTTTCTCAAGAAAGTTTCTCGAGAAATTCTTCTCGCGGAAATTTCTTGAGAAAAATCCGCACCAGTGCGCACAGCTTTTTTTTTTTTCCATAGAATTTGCTGGGAAATGTCTGCACAAAGATTGCAGACATTTCTCAAGAAATTTCCGCGGCAAATCCGCGGGTAAATCCGCGGGTAAAAAGCTCTAGTGCGCACATAGCCTAAGATTCACATAAAGCCTTAAGAACTGTTACTATCAGAGGAGGGGGCCAGATTAAACCTTAGGCTGGAAGTTACGTCTCAGGGAGGAAGGCAAGCATAGGGGGAAGACAACCAGTGAGACTAGCGCTCCTCCAGACTGGTACGTCTTTGAGGGTTATAAGAGAGGGTGAATTCATATAACTTTGAAGTATTAACTCTATCTATGACTTCCTATAGGGATAGGACCGTGGGTTGATTCCAAGAGGCAGTAATGCTTTGCCTAGCTGCAATAAAAATAAATGAGCAAATCCATCTAATCTCTTTTGGTAGATCTGAGATTCCAATATTAGGCAATGCCATGGCCAGGTCTGGGGGAAGCTGAACCATCGTACATTTAGCTGTAAGGGAGAAAACTTGGTTCCAAAAAGAGGTGATTTTTGGGCAAGTCCACCAGACGTGGAGCAGCGTGCCCATATTCCCACATTTTTTTCCATCAGAGGGGGGAATACAAAGGATAAACATGCGATGGCCTTTTGGGGGAAAGAAACCATCTTAGTTGTATTTTCTTACTAAGCTCTAAGTGGTTGACACATGAGGAGCAACCCGAGGACCACACCAAAGCCTTAAGGGGGCTTTACACGCTACGATATTGTTAATGTTTTGTCGTCGGGGTCAAGTTGTTAGTGACGCACATCCGGCGTCATTAACGATATCGCAGCGTGTAATACTTACCAGCGACCTTAGGCGACCTCAAAAATGGTGAAAATCGTTCACCATGGAGAGGTCGTCCCAAACTCAAAAATCGGTAAGGGTTGTTTAGCGTTGTGGTTCATCGCTCATTCGGCAGCACACATCGCTATGTGTGACACCGCATGAGCGAGGACCGTCTCCTTACCTGCCGCCGGCCGCAATGCAGAAGGAAGAGGTGGGCGGCATGTTTACATCACGCTCAGCTCCGCCCCTCCGCTTTCATTGTGGTGACGTCCCTCCCCCTTGAAGGAGGGATTGTTCGGCAGTCACAGCGACGCCGCCGACCAGGTAAGTATGTGTGACGCTGCGTAGCGATAATGTTCGCTACGGCAGCGATCACAAACAATCGCATGCGCGACGGGGGCGGGTGCTTACACGCTCTCTATCGCTAGAAATTGCTAGCGATATCGCTAACATGTAAAGCCCCCTTTAGACTACTCTTCTAATGGGTAAGACACACCCAAGTCCTGTTTCCATTGCAACATAAATGACAATTTCTCTTGAACCGGCGGGGAGTTAAATATATTATATGCAGTCGACAGGCCTTTAGTTGGGCCTTTATTATCCGTTATAAATCTTTGAAGTATAGATGGGGACCTATGTGTCTTGGCTGCCGGACAGGACATCAGGAAGCTCCTCACCTGCAAATATTGATAAAAACACTGCTTCTGGAGACAAAATCTCTTTCTTAAATTCTCAAATGAAAACATAATAGTCCCTTCAAACAAATCGCCCAAGTTCCCAACCCCTGAGATACTCCACTGCGAAAGAGAAATATCAGGAATCAAGTGTTCGAAACTCTTCAGGGAGATCAAGTCAAGTGGGATGTTGAGGTGATCTCTCCCCATCTCTCTCCACAAAACCAGGGAATTCTGCATAACAAGAAGACTCTTGTCACAGGGAGAGGGTCTGAGGTAATCATCCTCTAGAAGTCTTCTGGTGGAGTGAGATTTTGTAAACTCCTTCTTTATTGTCACCCATCCATGGACTGAGCTTGTGTCCCACCAACACCTAAGAGAATCCACTAAACATGCCTTATAATACAGTGAAAGGTTGGGGACTCCCAATCCACCATCCTGAGACTTAGGCTATGTGTCCACAGTAAAAGGTCCCTGCGGATTTTTTTGCCTGAAAATCCGCAACTTTCGCGGCAAATCCGCACCCGCGGATTTGCCGCGGATTTACCGCGGATTTGCCGCGGATTTTGATGCGGATTTCATTTTTTTTTTTTCCCCCATTCAAAACAGAAAATCCGCACCAAATCTGCACCAAACAATTGACATGCTGCAGTTTGTTCCGCATCAAAATCCGCGGCAAAATCCGCAGCGGAAAAATCCGCAGCATGGGCACAGCATTTCCAAAATGCCATTGAAATGGCTTGGAAGTGCTGCTGCTGCAGATTTTCGGCAAATCCGCGCTAAATCCGCGGCAAAATCCGCGTCAAATCCGCGATAAATCCTGTAGCGTGGGCACATAGCCTTATAGTGAAGAATGTGCCTGGCAACTCTTGGGTTTAATTAGCCCATATGAATTTGAATAGCATAGATTGAAGGAAGGATAGCTTAGACTTGGGTATATAAAGAGGGATATATCTAAGAAAATACAGTATTTTGGGGAGGAACAACATTTTGCAGAAGTTTGATATCGTTTAATCTAATTCTTAAAGGGATCTTCCCCACAAACAAAGTTCATTTGGGGCACATGCGATAGATAAGATTATCTCAGCACAGGAAAAAAAATGTAAATACATCAAAATGTGGAACTTACTATTCCAAGATCTACTGATTAAAATTAACTTTGTTTGTGGGAAAACCCATTTAAGTTTAAATCGAGATCTGTCATCAGATTTTAAAACTCCAAACTGTCTACATTATTGAACTAATCTCACAGACCTGATGAGGCTTGCATACTTACTTCATGACTGACTGATCCGTGCGATCAGCGGTGACGTCACTTGGTTGATTTGCGGTCACAGCTGAAGGTTCACACGGTCCTCCACCTGTGACCATAATTAGCCTGAGTGACATCACCACTGATCGTGCGGCTCACTCGGCTTATGCCTGAAGCTCACAGGAGCAGGTTGTCATTGTTCTATTGCTGTCAGCTTCAGATGTAGCAGTGCTGGAATCATCGTGGGACCTTGTGTGGATTACTTTGGACCTACAAGAGTGTTTTTGCAGTTACATTTTTGGAAGAGGGTGATTTTTTTGTCTTTGATTTGAAATAAATGTTTTTTTCGGTGTTTGTGTTTATTTCTTTTTACATACAGATTAGTAATGGGGGGGTCTCATAGATGCTTCCCATTACTAATCTAGGGCTTAGTCGCAGCTGTGAGCTGCTATTAACCCTTTATTACCCCGATTGCCACCCCACCAGGGCAATCGGGAAGAGCCTGATAAAGTGGCGGCATTGTCGCATCTAATGGATGTGGCAATTTAGGGCGGATGCAGCCTGCTATTTTTAGGCTGGTGGGGCCCCAATAAGCTGTCAGCCCTTATCATGGCTGGGTATCAAACCTGGGGGGATGTTAATAAAAAAAAAATAATAACAAAAAATGCCGTATGCGGTTTCTCTTATTTCGATATACAGCCAAGATAACCTCCTCACTGGGGGCTGCAGACTGTAGGCCTATGCGTTATCTGTGCTCGGTATCATAATCTGAGGGGATGCTACGCCAAATGTATTTATTTTTACTCCAATCTACAGTGACTCGCAGACAGCACCTGTGATTGATTGCAGTCAGAGCTGTCACACAGCCTGGGAGCATGTCTGACTGCAACAAATCACAGACGTCAGGACTGCCGGTGGGCAGGGGAAGCAGTGAGTATGGATGAGCAATAATGAGTGGCCCTGGAAGAAGAATGAGCGGCTTGGAAGCAGTTACAGCTACTCTGGAGACTCGTTATGTATGAAGCGCTTGCTCCAATTCCCTTCTACTACCATTTTTAAGCACAGGTTTCCTCATAGACTTGAGGACCGGCGTCCGGCCAGGTATTCGGGATCAATTCCAGGCTGGAACACGATTCTTTTTTTTTTTCAAATCTGGTTAGGTCCTGATTAGCTGCGAGTCTGACCATCACTACTGAGAAGTCATTAATTCTTAACCTTCTAAAGTATACTTGCTTCTGCTCCCTAAAGGCCGCTTTACACGCAGCGACATCGCTAAAGCGATGTCGTTGGGGTCACGGAATTCGTGATGCACATCTGTCCTCTTTAGCGATGTCGTTGCGTTTAAAACCTACGAGCAGTTGAAAAAGGTCGCAAAATCGTGCAAAATCGTTAATCGTTGACATGCTCCCCTAGTCCCAATTATCGTTGCTGCTGCAGGTACGATGTTGTTCGTCGTTCCTGTGGCAGCACACATCGCTATGTGTGACACCGCAGGAACGAGGAACCTCACCTTACCTGCAGCCGTCGGCAATGAGGAAGGAAGGAGGTGGGCGGGATGTTACGGCCGCTCATCTCCGCCCCTCCGCTTCTATTGGGTGCCCGCTTAGTGACGTCGCTGTGACGTTGAACGAACCGCCCCCTTAGAAAGGAGGCGGTTTGCCGATCACAGCAACGTTGATAGGCAGGTAAGTAGTGTGACGGGTCCGAGCGATGTTGTGCGGCTGTGCGCCACTGGCAGCGATTTGTCAATAACGCATAACCAATGGGGGCGGATACGCACGCTAGCGATCTCGCTAGCGAGATTGCAGTGTGTAAAGCGGCCTTTAGTAATAGGATAGTTTCTGGATGGTTTTGAAAAAAACTAATGCTTCTTCTTTTAATTAACAAAAAATGTTTTTGAAGCCCCCCCAAATAGGGAAAATAATTGCACCACCTTGTGCGAACAATCCGCAGCATCTTTTTTCTGCATTGCCTGTGTATAAACACCAACAAGGCGGGCATCTTCCCCCAAAAAGGGATACTTTTAGATTGTTTATACAATTTAAGTAGTCATAAAAAATCTGATACTGCTGTGTGTTGTTAAAGCACCTCTCCAGCATTTTTTTTTAGTGGTGGAGTGGTGTTTTAAAGCACCACTCCAGAGGGGTTTTTTATAGCACCACTGGAATGGTGCTTTAAATCTAAAGGGCACTTTACACGTAGCAATATCGCTATCGATAGTGAGCGTACCCGCCCCCGTCGGTTGTGCGTCACGGACAAATCGCCGCCCGTGGCGCACAACATTGCTTACACCCGTCACACATACTTACCTGCCTAGCGACGTCGCTGTGACCGGCGAACTGCCTCCTTTCTAAGGGGGCGGTTCGTGCGGCATCACAGTGGCGTCACTAAGCGGCCGCCCAATAGAAGCGGAGGGGCGGAGATAAGCGGGACGAACATCCCGCCCACCTCTTTCCTTCCTTATTGCGGGCGGCCGCAGGTAAGGTGATGTTCCTCGTTCCTGCGGTGTCACACGTAGCGATGTGTGCTGCCGCAGGAACGACGAACAACCTGCGTCCTGCAACAGCAACGATAATCGGGAAAGGAACGATGCATCAACGATCAACGATTAGGTAAGTAATTTTGATCGTTAACGGTCGTTCGTGCGTTTCACACGCAACAAAGTCGCTAACGAGGCCAGATGTGCGTCACGAATTCCGTGACCCCAACGACATCTCGTTAGCGATGTCGTTGCGTGTAAAGCGGCCTTAAGTCCCCTGACCACTGTCGCACATTCACTTTTTAATGGCTTCACCTTCTATTGCCGACGCTCTGGTCAGTCTTGGCGATTTGTGGCTTGCCAGTGCTCTCTGGTGTTTCATAGAGTGCTCCAGAGATCACAAATAAATTCTATGAGAACCTAATTCTTGCTCTCAAAAAGATGTATTTCGAGCTTGTGACGTAACTTCTGACTTTCAGGTAGTCAGAAATGTCAGAAGAGGGCGACACAATGCTGGAGCGGCGTCGGTAAAAGTTGAAGACAGGGGAAGGTGAGTATAAGATCAGGGGCTTACAATTAAAGCGTCCGTCCGTGGGACACCTGTAAAGCCGGAGAAAAATGGACATGTCTATGTGTGGAGTACACGGGCACATGTATGCTCCACACGGACACACGGTCCATGGCAAAACACGCATGTGAGCACAGACCCATTGATTTTAATGGGTCTACGTGTGCCCGTGTCTCCGGCACGTGAGGAAATGGACCAATCACGTACCGGAGACACGGACGTGTGAAGGAGGCCTAATCCTGTATATCTGAACTTCACTTCCTATTCAAGATATAGCTACTTTATTTTAATGGTGTTTGATATATCTGGGCATTGTGCATTTTATTACAGGATACGTTTAGAGAGGACCTGTCACCACGTGAAAAAAATGGCCAGTTTTTGCCATTTTATCCCTGCTGGTCTCCTAGGCAGGCTTTTTTTTAGTATTTTTTTAATTCAAAATCTGCAATACTTTTTCAGACCTATGGACCATTTTAATTAGAACGCCAAATTTGCAGGTGACAGAGTTCACAGGATTCTCTGAGGAAATGTCTTTAAGATGTTTTACATTATTATTCTGTGAGTGATGCCCCCTTGGTACAGACCATAAAAATTACGATAAAATATACAGGCCCCTATTTTTGAAACAATGTGTCAGATTTAAAAAAAAAGGCAGAAGGATGGGAGAGGAGGGCACAGGGGATTGAAATAAATTCTGGCCACTTTTGACCTGGTGATAGATTCTCTTTAAAGTAGGTTGGATTCATGGAAGTAACACTAATAGTGTTAAGGGGGCTTTACACGCTGCAATATCGTTAATGAATTATCGTCAGGGTCACGGTGTTTGTTACGTACATCCGGCGTCATTAACGATATTGCAGCGTGTGACAAGTACGAGCGACCTTAAACGATCGCAAAAGCGGTCAAAATCGTTTGCCGCGGAGAGGTCGTCCTGAAACTAAAAATCGTTCTCTGCTTATTAGCGATGTTGTTCCTCATTCCTGCGGCACCACACATCGCTGTGTGTGAGACCGTAGCGACGAACATCTCCTCACCTGCCTCCAACGGCAAAGCGGAAGGAAGGAGGTGGGCGGGATGTTACGTCCCGCTCATCTCCGCCCCTCTGCTTCTATTGGACGCCTGCCGTGTGACTTCGCTATGACGCCGCACGAACCGCCCCCTTAGAAAGGAAGCGAATTGCCGGCCAGAGCGACGTCGCAGGGCAGGTAAGTGCGTGTGATGTGGGTAAGCGAGATTGTGCGGCACAGGCAGCAATTTGCCCGTGTCGCACAACCGACGGGGGCGGGTACGATCGCTTGCGATCTCACTAGCAAGATCACAGCGTGTAAAGTACCCTTTAGACTAGGTGGCCATGGTGAATCTCAGATGCACAGGTTGAATGACCACCATTGTACAGAGAATCAGTCCACAAGCTGCATACATCGTAGTGATGCATTGGGGGAATGGCTTTTATGTGAGTTTTTTTAATATTATCAGTCAGTTCTTGTGTGGGCCTCATAATGTGGTTGGGTATGTGGAGGGCATCATAATGTCTGGAGGGGGTGTGGGGCCATGATACTGTGTGTGTGCACGCATGGTGGACTATGTGGGCGTCCTACTGTATTGGGGGCTGCAGGAGGAGTGATATGTGTGGAGTGGTACAGGCATCATACTGTATGGGGGAGGGTGTGGGAGCCATCATACTGTGTGTGGAGGGAGGTGTGCTGCGGTGGCCATCAAACTGTGTGAGGGGCATGGCATCATATTGTGTGAGGAGGTGGTGGGCCATTTTACTGTGTGTTGGGCTGTGTGGATATCTTAGTGGTTGGAGAGATGTGGTGGCATCATACTGTGTGGGGGTGGCTTTGAATTCCATCAAATTGTGCATGTGGATGGGTACTATTTGAGAATTCACTATAGAGGTATTACACTGTGTGTGGGAGCGTCTTTGGGTGAAACATCTGTAGCGCCCCTGAACCCATCAGGGCACTAGAAGGTACTGCATCCTGTCAAAGATGCAGGGCCTACCCCTAGGGACCTGGAATACCAGTAACAGCAAAGCACATTATAATCGCAGTTTTTCCCCCATCCACAGACTGGTGACAGACTAGAGTTGGACCCAATGGATGGCCACCTAGGGATAGAGCCGATCCAGTCCACAAGACGAGAACCAGGTGGGAGGGGATGGACAGTCAGACAGTTAGTAAGTGGAAGTGAGAGGAGACGGACGTAACCGCACTGACAGGAGAGTGTAACGGTGACCTGAGGGCCCAGGCATGTGGTAGCCGGTGGAGTACTCCCAGAAAGTACCATAGCACTGACGGGGTACAGAGCACTAGGTCAGGCAAACGCTTCAGACCTGATAAAATCTGCACAGTGAGGGGACCATCCAGGTTCCCACTGACCTTAGAAGTCTGGGGGCACCAGCAGTAATGGGAGAACCAGGGAACGGAACACTGACCCTACAGGGTTAACACTGCCCGCTGTATGTAAAAGAGACTGAGAGACTACCAGGAGGGGACCCCCAGATGCTCCAAGCAATGGAGACCCGCCAACTTGAGCAAGGTGCAGGGGAAAGAAGCCACCAGGTCACCAAACCGGCACTGGGACTAAGGAGACCAGCGGTGAGAACCAGCCTTCCTCTGGGTATCAGCCATTCAACTGCTGTGAGTAAAGAGAACCAGTTACACTGTAATTCCTTGTGTGGTGTACCTTCTTTCCGCACCTAACTGCATCACCTACCCCCTGAAGCCCCGGCCCTACTTGCAGAGGGCCCAACATCCAAGCTGCCGTCAACTTCAGCCCCAGCGGAGAGACTGTGCAGCGGCGGTTCTATCTCCATAACCGCAAACTGAAAATGGCGTCACAACACAAACTTTATTCAATATTTCCCTGTACATAACCCCTTTTAAAGCGAGCCCCAGAGTCACAGAACGGGCAACGGCCACCCAGTGACACGTCCCAGTAATACACCGCCCGGGACCGAGTACCCCATAACCCTGGGGCGAGTCAGCTTTCTTGGTGTCACAAACAGGATTGGACTAGACCCGTTAAAACGGGTGACATGCGCCTTATGGACTGTTTTTTGACTTGTACAACTGTCGCCATCTTGTGTGAAAAAGCAACTGCGCCATCGCTGTGGTGAAAAGAGCGGGAAAGGTGATCCCGCCCACAACTACTGTAAGCGCGAGCGGAAGGAGGCAGTGACCTGACCCGGAAATTCCCGAAGTGCTCCAGTCCCCGCGAGAGTGGTGAGACAAAACAAGGGGGATGGTAAAAATGCTGGCACAAGATGAAGGGAGTGCAGCGGGACCTGCTCCGGTAGCTTAAGGCGACGGGAATGCAGCGGGATCTGCTCCGATGGTGCAAGTGGCCATGCCCGGAACCGAAGCGGTGGCATCGATCATATCGAGCACCCTGCCATATGTCCCAGGAGCGGCATGGCTACCCCAGTATGATGGCAAACCGGATGCCTTACTCGGGTTCAAAAAGAAAATATGCACCATATTGGACATGTATGCAATGACCGGCAAGCAAAGAGCATCAGTAGTGCTGGGACAGCTAACGGTTGCAGCGGAGCTGAAGTAAAGACCTGGTCAGATGACGACCGGGGATCAGTGAACACCATCTTCGAAAAGCTAGAAATTGTTTTTGAAACCCATACAGAGGCAGAGCTGAGAATGAGATTTTACAATTACAACCAGCAGTCCCAGGACAGTATCAGAGACTATTCCCAAGATTACAAGCATCACTGCAGACCTTGAGACATGTAGACCCCATCAGTGATCCAGAAGGCAACAAGATGATGATTGAGCAATTCCTGCTGGGGTTACAATCAGTGGAGGACCGCAAGCAGCTGCACCTGTGGGCCCTGGAACATCCAGATGTGGACTTTGTTGTTCTAAAGGACAGGGCCATAAAGGCCCTGCAATCCCCTGAGACCATAGACTCTGTCCCTCAGTCCTGGCAAGCCAGTACCTCACCATTGCGAGTGGAGCCTTCCTCCTTAACTGTGACACATCCCAGTAGTACACCGCCTGGGAGTGAGTACCTCATAGCCCTGGGGCGAGTCACATCCTCTTTATGGGGGCCATAAAATTAAATTAATATCATACAGATCCCTTATGAATCATGTCTCTACCTACCTCAGAAAGTATTTAATTTGTTGAGACACCATAATTTCTGTTTAAGCTCCTGGTTGGATTACAATGTAGATAATGTCTGTACAGTTAAGTACCTATAATCTATTTTATGGAGAAACTAAAAGTGCAGTAAATAACATACCATGAACTTGAATAATTTTACTATGAAGTGTGCCGCCCCCACGTCAGCAGTCGGGCTGCTCGTATCCGGATCCGTAGTGGCTCGAGGGATTTCCGGACCTGGGGGTCGCGTGGACATTCAAATAACAGGGGACGTATATGTATGGGGATTGCTGTAAATACTTTGTGATGCCACCCACGGTGTGTGGCAAGATGTGGTACCACCGATGCTGTTGGGGAGCACCCGGGTGCGATGGGATAGCAGCTGGATGTTAACCCCTCCGTGGGTAGGGATGGTTGCCCCGGGGCTCAGTGTCTAGAACACAGGGAGTGATGTAGGCCGGAGATGGCGCGCCGGCCCAGACCGGGGAGTGTTGGTGTACTCGCTCTGGAATAATTGCACACAAGTCCGTTGGTAAACCAAGGTGTCAGTGGCCGGCTGCCGCGTCCAGGTGTACTCGGGTCCCACACCCGGCTGGTGTACCGATGTCCCTTCTTCTGGCACTCTGTAATTTTCCTCACTTTTGGACGACTCCATCTGGAATGGGTAAGTCCACTCCTGGTATATTCTGGTTGGGAGACGTGCCCGCGAAAACTGACGCTTGGGATTTCAGTGGGCGTTTGCAGGTACCCTATCCCCCGCGGTGGGATGCCGTTTCGCTCTATCTGGGCTAACACTTCTGGAGCTAGGCCTGAAACCTGCTCCTGGCCTGGTGAATTAGAGAAGGGGCTTACAACCGTCTTCTAACTAGGGTCCAGGTACCCCGCCTGTGCACTGTTTCCGGACCGGATCTCCGCTGTCGGAACCGGCGGGCTCCAACCCTGTCCCGATCCACTCTGGATCTCCCGCGACTGTATTCCCATCGACTTTGGGCACGGTCCACTGCTTGCCACCTAGCCAGTAGACCAGGGCCACTACCCTGTCTACTCTCCACTAGGCTCAGCTTTCCTCTGACAGTCTGTCACTGTCACTCCTCTCCACTTGACCTCCAACTTCAAACTTCGACTTAGACTAACTTGTTCCCGCCCCTGGATCCTCAAGACCCCTAGGTGGGCGCTCCCAATCCGCCTGGTCCTGCCCACTGGTGTGTCCTTCTTACCCTGAGGGGGGTGGCTAGGATTTTGTGGCTGATGGAACCTTGTGTGGGAAGGTGGTATGTGGGGTGTTGTGTACTTCTGTGACCACCTGGCGGCGCCAGGGCGTCACACCTTGCGATTGGAGCCTTCCTCCTTAACTGTGACACGTCCCAGTAGTACACCGCCTGGGAACGAGTACCCCATAGCACTGGGGCAAGTCACATCCTATTTATGGGGGCCATAAAATTAAATAAATATCATACAGATCCCTTATGAACCATGTCTCTACCTACCCCAGAAAGTATTTAATTTGTTGAGACACCATAATTTCTGTTTAAGCTCCTGGTTGGATTACAATGTAGATAATGTCTGTACAGTTAAGTGCTTAAAATCTATTTTATGGAGAAACTAAAAGTGCAGTAAATAACATACCATGAACTTGAATAATTTTACTATGAAGTGTGCCGCCCCCACGTCAGCAGTCGGGCTGCTCGTATCCGGATCCGTAGTGGCTCGAGGGATTTCCGGACCTGGGGGTCGCGTGGACACTCAAATAACAGGGGACGTATATGTATGGGGATTGCTGTAAATACTTTGTGATGCCACCCACGGTGTGTGGCAAGATGTGGTACCACCGATGCTGTTGGGGAGCACCCGGGTGCGATGGGATAGCAGCTGGATGTTAACCCCTCCGTGGGTAGGGATGGTTGCCCCGGGGCTCAGTGTCTAGAACACAGGGAGTGATGTAGGCCGGAGATGGCGCGCCGGCCCAGACCGGGGAGTGTTGGTGTACTCGCTCTGGAATAATTGCACACAAGTCCGTTGGTAAACCAAGGTGTCAGTGGCCGGCTGCCGCGTCCGGGTGTACTCGGGTCCCACACCCGGCTGGTGTACCGATGTCCCTTCTTCTGGCACTCTGTAATTTTCCTCACTTTTGGACGACTCCATCTGGAATGGGTAAGTCCACTCCTGGTATATTCTGGTTGGGAGACGTGCCCGCGAAAACTGACGCTTGGGATTTCAGTGGGCGTTTGCAGGTACCCTATCCCCCGCGGTGGGATGCCGTTTCGCTCTATCTGGGCTAACACTTCTGGAGCTAGGCCTGAAACCTGCTCCTGGCCTGGTGAATTAGAGAAGGGGCTTACAACCGTCTTCTAACTAGGGTCCAGGTACCCCGCCTGTGCACTGTTTCCGGACCGGATCTCCGCTGTCGGAACCGGCGGGCTCCAACCCTGTCCCGATCCACTCTGGATCTCCCGCGACTGTATTCCCATCGACTTTGGGCACGGTCCACTGCTTGCCACCTAGCCAGTAGACCAGGGCCACTACCCTGTCTACTCTCCACTAGGCTCAGCTTTCCTCTGACAGTCTGTCACTGTCACTCCTCTCCACTTGACCTCCAACTTCAAACTTCGACTTAGACTAACTTGTTCCCGCCCCTGGATCCTCAAGACCCCTAGGTGGGCGCTCCCAATCCGCCTGGTCCTGCCCACTGGTGTGTCCTTCTTACCCTGAGGGGGGTGGCTAGGATTTTGTGGCTGATGGAACCTTGTGTGGGAAGGTGGTATGTGGGGTGTTGTGTACTTCTGTGACCACCTGGCGGCGCCAGGGCGTCACACCTTGCGATTGGAGCCTTCCTCCTTAACTGTGACACGTCCCAGTAGTACACCGCCTGGGAACGAGTACCCCATAGCACTGGGGCAAGTCACATCCTATTTATGGGGGCCATAAAATTAAATAAATATCATACAGATCCCTTATGAACCATGTCTCTACCTACCCCAGAAAGTATTTAATTTGTTGAGACACCATAATTTCTGTTTAAGCTCCTGGTTGGATTACAATGTAGATAATGTCTGTACAGTTAAGTGCTTAAAATCTATTTTATGGAGAAACTAAAAGTGCAGTGAATAACATACCATGAACTTGAATAATTTTACTATGAAGATCTAACAAATAGGTTCTCCTTGAAAAGGACCCTCAGGAGATTTCAGAAACTGCAGTAATTGTGCTGCCCAAGAACATCTCAACATTTTCCTCTCTTCCTCTGCTTATCTTGCAGTTTTAACAAAACCTCTACTGAATAGTCGGAGATGTTTTTGAATAGCTAATAATTGATGGCAATTACATTGCGTCAGCAGAAAAACTCCATGGTGAGTGGGCTTTGCAGGAGTTCGTAATGATATGTTCTGCTTGAAACATCAATTTTCCTTTTATTAATGACCAGACCCGCTTCTGCAAGAAAATGACAGTTTATTCATTTTTCCATACATATTTTATCATCCTTCATATCTTTATGTCTCTATGATTGCTAAGATATTATATACCCATCAGTTTTAGAATGTTGTGTAAGTTCCCTTCTTGTACACCAAAAGCATCCTTTGTTATCTGGCACAAAGACAAAATCAGCAGATCTTTCATCACCTTGAATTCTTTTTTTGTGTTCCTCATACCAATATAGGACAACTTTTGCAGTGTGGGGGTCACACTATTCTGCTGAAAGAGACATTACCACTTGGAATATCATTGTCATGAAGGAATACATTTAGTCTGAAACAATGACTGTTAAAAACGATGGTTTACCAGCAGAGCATTGCTCAGAGCATCACCCTTCCTCCAACAACTTGCCTACCTCCTATCGTACAATCTGATGCCAACTCTATCTTATCAAACAGCCTAGCATGGGCACACTGTCTTGTGTGCAAAAAGCTGTCATGCACTGTGTATTCTTACACCTTTCTATCATAGCCCAAAGCCATCAGAAAGGCTTTCATTGGGATGTATTTCAGCAGCTAATGGGATTGCACCAGACAGGCTAGCATTCTCATTGTGTACCTATGGCTTTGTATCTCATTCAATGGTTGTCCTTTCTTGGACAATATTTTGCAGGTGCTAACGTCTGCATTTGTGTAGCTCAGGGCTATGGGGTACTCGGTCCAGGGCCGTAAATTTACGGGGTTGCTGTGTCACAGGTGAATGCTGGCTGTTGCCCGGTTCTGTGACCCTGGGGACTCCTTTTAAAGGGGAGTATTTACAGGGGAGATTAAAATCATTAGTGTGACGTCACCTGCGGGTTGCAGTTAAGATGGTGGAACCACCGCTGCTGAGTTGGTTATCCCTAGGTCTGGTGGTAATGGCAGCTGTGGTGGTAGGCGCTCTGCAGGTAGGGCTGAGCCCAAGGGGATATATGGTGGAGACGTTCGCCGAATAAGGGAGGCCACACCGTGAGTTGTAAGTCAACAGTCTTTACTCACGGTTAGATCCTTGGACAGCTGGTTCAGGTCCCTGTAGTTCCAGTGCCAGTTTGATGACTCGGTTGCTCTGTCCCCGGCACCCTCAGTGTGGCTGGGTCCCCGTAGCTTGGAGCTTGTTTGTGGCCCGACTGTCCTTTTGGCAGTCTCCTCATCCGTATGGCGGGCAGTGTGGCCCCTGTAGGGGCGGTCCGTGTCCCGAACCCTGATCCTCCTGTTACTGCTGATGCTCCCGGATCTGTGGGTCAGTGAGATCCATGAAGATCCCGTCACTGTGCAGGTAATTGCCAGGCCGTGTGAAGCTGATGCTTGACCAAGGGCCCTGTGCCCCATCGGTGCTCTGGTCCCAGTGGTACTCGGGTGTACCTACCCTGGCGACCACTCTCCTGTGCCACCGGGTCACCGTTATACGTCTCTCTGCTTCACTCTTTATTCTAGACTGCTCACTGTCCCCTCCCATCAGGCTGTCTAGTCCCCTGGACTGGCTCCGCCCTCTAGATGGCCATCCCTTTGGTGTCTGACTAGTCAATTACCCCTGGTGTGGAGTGGGAATTGGGATTTTCGTGTGTGAAGATGTCATTGGCACTGGTGTTCCAGGTCCCTGGGGATAGGCCCTGCATCCTGGTGAGGATGCAGTACCTAGTAGTGCCCCGAGTGGTTCAGGGGCGCTACACATTCTGGAAACAATGCACATAACCTTCCTGTTTTGGAGATGCTCTGACCTACTGCAGTACATTGAAAAAGTACGGCAAAATGAGTGTTGGACATAAGATTGCTACACTGATCAGCATACATACTGTATTAGGTACGTTAGGCATTTTAAACTTTGTACTTCAAAAGATTATTGCAAAAAAAAAACCCCAACAAGTTATCCTTATCCATACAGTTTATTCCAGCGGTTGGACACTCAGTGATCTCAAGATTGTGGCTCTGGAATCCTGATAAAGGGGCCCTGCATCCTCGTCTTGAATGAATTAGAGTTGTACATTGCTTGGACTTTGCTCCATTCATTATCAATGGTACTTCCGGAGAAAGCCAAGGACAGAGCTCAGATATTTCCAACAGTCCAATAGGCAATGAATACAGCAGCTCTGATCCATTAAAGATAGGGCTGCAGCTACATTCCTAGTGTATGATAGCCCCGATCTCGGGATCACTGCGGGTCCCATCAGTCGAACTCTCAGCAATCAGTCTGTTATTCCTTAACCTAAGGATAGTTAAAACTTGTTTTTTGAGGGGAGAGAAAAAATCTTTCTAATAAATTAAATGAAACATTTTACGTTGGGTCACATAGATACAGTGAAAAGCAAAAGGGTAACAATGTTTTGAACTTTTGATTTTCAGGCCCCATATCTCACCATCCTCAACAGTTTTGATTCTGAGACTACCATCATTTTATAGAAAATAATCTTGGCTATTTCATAAATAGGTTTGGCTTGCAGCTATTTAACATATGATAAGTTATGCAGATCCTTATCATGTCACTACATTGTTACTGTTTTGCTACTAAAAATCAAAATTTAAATTTCTATTATTTTGTAAATCTCCTTTGGCTTCATTGTAACCAAATCATTTCTTTGCCAAACTCAATATATGCTTCAGGTCATTTTCTTGCTGGAACACTATGTTGTCCTTTTCATACCCATAGTACTCGAGTGTACGAAGTAACTCGTCTTATAGGCTATGCACTTATAGCTCAGCATTGAGTCAACTGTTGATCCTGGTCCAGCATCCAATGCCTTTGGTTATGAAACAACCCCATATCGTCAAAGTTCCCACACTGACCTTGACAGTGGCTTCATTTTCTCGATCTGTAAAGGCCCCGTCACACACAGAGATAAATCTTTGGCAGATCTGTGGTTGCAGTGAAATCATGGACATATTGTACCATTTGTACACAGCCACAAACCTGGCACTGATTGTCCACAATTTCACTGCAACCACAGATCTGCCACAGATTTATCTCTGTGTGTGACAGGGCCTTTAGCCACTTTATCCTTTCCTTCTTCCAGACCCATTTGCACCCTTCAGAGCCTAGTCTAATGACTTTTATCTCATCGCTCCAAATCACCTGTTCCAAATCTTCTACTGTCCACTTTTCATTCTTCTTTGCAAACTCGCACCGACGCTTCTTATGATGATATTGAAGTCGAGACTTCCTTAGCTTTTTTCGAGCCACCATTCCAGACTTGAGTAACATTTGTTGCATTGTGCTGGTGACACGCTCCACCAGGGTCGTGGGGGTACTCGGAGCCCTGCTTTAGGAGGTCATGGCAGCAGGGCCAGATTTATCACAGAACAATGCCACAGATGTCGCAAGTATTGAGGGAGCATGCAGTTGTCCACCTGAGCTGTAGCCCATGAATTGAATGTTAATTTCTCTACCATAAGCCGTCTCCAAGGCATTTTAGAGAATTTGGCAGGACATCGAACTGACCTCACAACTGCAGACCCCGTATAACCAAATGAACTCAGGATCTCAACATCCAACGTTTTCACTTCCAAGATCGTCTGAGACCAGCCTCTTGGACAGCTGCTAAAATAATCACTTTGTATAACCAAAGAATATCTGCAACTGTCAGAAACCATCTCAGGGAAAAAATCAACTGCATGCTCATGTTCCTCATCGGGGTCTCTGACTGCAGTTCATCATCAGAATTAACTTGAATGGGCAAATGCTCACCTTTGATGACCTCTGGAACATTGGAATGGCGTTCTCTACATGGATGAATCCAGTTTTTCCCTGTACAGGGCAGATGGCAGACTGTGTGTATGATCTCTTGTGAGTGAGCAGTTTGCCGATGTCAATGTTGTCAATTGACTGGCCCATGGTAGCGGTGGGGTTATGGTTTGAGCAGGCATATGTTATGGACAGTGGCCACAGGTGCATTTTATTGAAGTAAATTTGAATGCACAGAAATTCCATGACGAGACCCGGAGGCCCATTCTAATGCCCTTCCTCCACGACCATCACCTCATGTTACAACATCATAATTCATGGCACCATATTGCAAGGATTTGTATACAATTCCTGTGAGCTCAAAACATCCCAGTTCTTGCATGGCCAGTGTACTCACTGGACATGTCATCCATAGAGCATGTTTGGGATGCTCTGGATCGGTGTATATGGCAGAGTGTTCAAGTTCTTGCCAGTTTCCAGCAACTTTGCACAACCATTGATAAGGGGTGGACCAACATTCCTCAGGCCACAATCAACAATCTGATCAACTTTATGTGAAGGAGAGATGTTGCACTGTGTGAGGTAAATAGTGGTCACACCAGATACTTACTGGTTTTCTCATCTGGCCCCCAATACTGGAAGACTGCACATTTTAGAGTGGCCTTTTATTTTGGCCAGCCTAAGGCACACCTGTGCAATAATCATGCTGTCTAGTCAGCATCTTGTTATGCCACACCTGTGTGGTGGATGGATTATCTCAGCAAAGGAGAAGGGCTCACTAACACGGATGTAAATGAATATGTGAACAATATTTGAGAGATCTTTTGTATAGATAAAAAAAAGTCTTAGATCTTAAGTTCAGCTCATGAAAAATGGGAACAAAAACAAGTGTTGTGTTTATATTTTTGTTCAGTGTTTGACATACTGTTTAATGCATGTAGTTCACCAGCAGGTGTCACTGTTGCACAGATACAATACAACATAAGCTACAGTGCAAAGGTTAGTGAAATTACACACTGCATGAAGCTAGAGGTCATTTCCAACGAATCCTCCAGTCTTCCAAGATGATATTTTTATTTCAAATAGCTATTATTATTATTATTTATTTCAAATAGTTTCACTATTTATGTAATTAGTAACCAAAAAACAACTCAAACAGCAGCAAATAATACATGAAAGAAGAAGTTGTATCTTTTTACAACAAATATGTTACATATAATTGAACCCTCAGCTTGAATGCTACCAAGTGTAACAATATACCACATAGCAGCATCTGGACCCCAGATCTCCAGTCATTATCCCACCACTCAACTCTAGCAGTGACTCCAGGGAATGTCACTCTATTAAATCAAAAGGAATTCAGTAGAGATTTCATAGGCGTAACTTTAAAATGTCTACCAGTAAGGCAAAAAAACATTTTATGTACAGAGCTCAGCATACATGAGTACACCCTCTTAGAAAAATAATATTTTAATCAATATGTCTTTGAAGAACAATGTCTAAAATTTTGGCAAGGCTGAATTTCATGGGACATTTTTTTAATCTATAACGCGAAAGTAATGTGATAACTTTTATTAGAAATCTTCAGTTTTACTCAAATGAGTTGATGCAACAATGAATACATCCCACATCAAAAACTGCTACATTTAGTATTTTATATGACCTTCATGATTTTTAAAGACAGCATCAAGTCTTCGTTCTAGCATGGAATGAACGTATTTTACATTTTACTTCTATCTTTTACCATTTTTTAAGAGCAACCTCTTTTAGGGCCTGGATTTTGGATGGAGAGTGATGCTCAATTTGTCTCTTCGATAATACCCATACTTGGCCAGTAAGTCACTTTCACCCTCTTCTTCAGCAATGCAACAGATATTTATTTAGGATCATTTCTAACTTGTAAAAGTGCACGTCTACCAAGGGCACAGAGTAATGGTAGCATCTTCTCTTCCAATATAGAGCAGTACATCTGTGAATTCATGATACCATCATGGCAATGTAGCTTCCAGACACCAGCAGCAATAATGGAGCCCCACATAAGGACACTGCTACTACTATGTTTCTCTGTAGGCACCATGCGAGATAGAGATAGAGATAGAGATAGAGACCCCGGTCGTCCCCGGTCGTCCCCGGAGATAGCACTGAAACCGCACGGGTCCGGACGTTCACAGTCCGGGTCCGCTCAACACTAATCATGAATTCACAGATGTACTGATCTATATTGATAAAGAAGGTGCTGCCATCACTGTGTGTCCTTGGAAGACGTCTACTTTTAAAAACTAAAGATAATCTAAAACACACATCTGTTGCATTTCTGAAGAACAGGGTGAAAATGATTCAGTGGCCAAGTGTCTCCTGATCGAAACCCATTCAAACACCTATGAGAAATTCTGAAGAGACAAGTTGAGCATCACTCTCCATCCAGCGTCCAGGGTCTAAAGGAGATTATTCTTGAAGAAAAGAAAGAGAGAGATGTTACAATATGTCACCAACTTGTTCATTCCATGCCTAGAAGACTTGGTGATATCATTAAAAATCGTGGAGGTCATACCAAATATTAGATGCACTAGTTTTTTATGTGGAGTGTATAGAGGTGGGCGAATCTGCATATTTTCAGAACCAGTGGGTCCAACCGGATTTAAAAAAAAAAAAACCTGGTTTGGAACCGGAATTAATTCCGAATATCTGCCCAGATGCTGATCCCCATAAGTATTTTGGGAGCCAAATATTGTGCTTTAAAATGGAGTTACAAAGGGATAGGGGGATTTGAGCAGGAGCGTTATACTTACCGAGTCTCCCGTGCTAATGTAGCACTACTTCCGGGGCTGCTCATTTCCCTAATACATAGTCAATGCTTCCCCCACCCACCACCAGTCCTGGCGTCTCTGATTGGTTGCAGTCAGAGCACGCCCCCATCATGTGTGACAACGTGCGTGATTGCTTGATATCACACATGTCTGCATCTCTATAGTGGTGTAAATATAAATAAAATAAATAAAAAATTGGTGTAGGATACCCCCATATTGTGATACCCAGCACAGATAAAGCATATGGTTACAGGCTGCAGTCTCCACTTATCTTGGCTGTGTATCAAAATAAGAGGGACTCTTTTTTTAAATTATTTAAATAAATTATTTCAAAAAATGGCTTGCGGTCTCCCCCCCCCCCAACCCATTTTGATACCCAGCCATGATAAGGCTGACAGTTGGGGGCTGGTATTCTCAGGCTGGGGAAGCTCATGGTTATTGCCCCCGCCCAACCTAAAAATAGCAGCCTGCAGCCACACAGAATTGTTGTATCTATTAGATGCAACAATCCTGGCAGTTTAACCGGGTCGTGAGGCGGCAATTGAGATAATATAAGGGGTTAATGACATCTCACAGCTGCCACTATGCCAAGATTTGTAAAGGGAGGCATCTATGAGACCCCCTACAGTACTAATACTGTAAGTGACAATCAACACTGAAAAAATCCTTTATTTACAATAATATACAAAAAAACCCCACCCTCTTCTTTCAATTTATTAACTCAAACACCCAGTTCTGATCTAATGCACACGAGGTCCCACGACAATCCCACCTCTGCTATATACTGAAGTCACAGTGCGCGGCTGTGGCACCCTGGACAAGCCAGGACGTCACAAGTACTACAACAACACACCCCACACCCCGGCTAGGCACATCTAGGTCAAACACAAATCCTTGTCGCCTCCCTCCAGGGGCTGATGTCCACACCAGGGGGTGGGCCAGGCGGTTGGCCCCGCCCACCAAGGAGTTCACAGTCCTGGAGGCGGGAAAAGGAAGTCAGATCAGTTCAGTGTTGAGTTTGAGGAGCGGTGAAGTGAAGTGGCAGTAGAGGAGACTGACAGTGTCCGGGTGCGTGGCCCGGGCACATACAGCAAGGTTGGCAGACGGTGGTGACAGTCTGCAGGAGAGGCTGATTGAAGTGAACCGTAAGGACCGGGGACGGGCGGTGGCCCGCCGGTACCGGATCGGGGAGCGAAGAGAAGCCAGCACCATTCGGCAGGGCCTACGGACCCCGATCAGGCTTGGAGTCGCCGTAAAACCGGTCAAATCCGTTAGCGAAGGGAACCTCCGGGGTTTCCCAGCAGTCAAGACCCGATTGAAGGCAACCACTGAAACCGTGAAGAGAAATACAGTCACCGCCAAGGCTACAGTTCCCAGGGCCAGAGCCTGCGGGCAAAAGGGGTTCCCTAAGCCTCCATCCAAGCTGGGGAGCGGGTTACCGGTGGAAAGCCATTGGAACCGTGAACATAACACAAGTGCAGGGAAAGGCAGTCACCGCCAACCTACCGGGAGAACTACCGCAGCCGTCTGTGGGACCCGTCCATCCAGCCGTTTGTTTTACCGGAGACTTTGCATTCGTCATTGGCTGAGTGAGTACCACCGTGCCGTGCGGCACTGCGCTGCCCCCGCGACCCTGCACCTCACCAGGCCCCGTAACCCATCTGCCATCCCTAACCCTCACCGGGCCCCGGGACAACTAACCCCCCCTACCCACAGAGGGGAGAAACAACATCCAAGCTGCTCCCTGTCATCGCTCCCGGGATCCCCATCCAGAGCAGCGGTGGTGTCACAACCTCACCACAACCGTGGGTGGCGTCACGGACAATATCCCTAAACCAAACAAACCCCCCCCTTTCACTCACGGGCGAGGAGCACCGCTCGAGTCCCCGGGATCCGGCCCACCGCTCGAGCCACCGAGCAGCAGCAGCAGCAGCCGGACACGAGCAGTGGGTGAGCCCAGCGTCCCCTCCCCGCCCGCGACAACTTGGCGTCACGAACAGGATCTTACCGCTCTGCCATCTGGTACAGGTGCGCCTTGTGACCGCCGGAGGTGTCCGGCCGAAAATTTTGAGAAGCCGCCATTTTGGGCGCGAAAAGTCCCCGCTCGAGCGTCTTCCCGAGTAGTGGAGGCGCAAAAGCCGAAACCCCGCCCCTGTAGAGGAGGAGCCAGAAAAAGACTAAGGGGGACGGATGGCGTCTGGCCGCATGTAGCCCGCGGCTATAAAAGCAGGGACGCCAGGACTCTGCAGACATACTGGGTTCTTGGAAAGCACCATGGCCGAGATGCACAGCCCAACCAACAACCCCGTGGTCCCCGCACCAGGCACCGCGGCGTGGGTGAAGGACCGGACCGCCCCGCTGAGTAACCATCTGCAGGCCCGCATGCAGCTCCTCCTGGAGGAGTGGAAGACCGACATGGCGGACGTGGTGGCTGCTATGCGGGGACGCGAGGTGGAGGAAGATTTGGAGGAGCGGGTAAGGGACCCACGCCCCTGTATTCCCGAGGGATCGGCCACTGCAGCTGGGGGGCCCGGCCTGCACCCGCTCACCCTGCCGCCTCCCCCGTTACCCGTGTTAGTCGCTGCCGCCCCGCCACTAGGCCCGCCACCCGTCCAACCGGTAGCGATACCCTGCCAATCCGCCCCGGCGGACCGACCGGCTGCAGACGCTTGGGGCTGCCCTGAATCGCTCCTGTGGGAGCCGCCGAGACCGCGGCCCCTTAACGAAGATGTATCAGAGGCCCCGGCAAGGATCGCACTAGGTGCTGTGCCCGAGCCCGGGACCGTAGCGTGGATGAAGGCCAGAGTAATTGAATTCAACCAACGCCAGCAGAATCAGATATACCTCATGATGGAGCAGTGGACCAATGAGGTGGAAACGCTGGTTGCGACTGCCCCGATATATGAGATGGGAGCAGACGTGACGGAGCCGATGGGTGACCCATGCCCCCATGTTCCACCAGGACCGGCTACTGCGGCTGGGGGGCCGGCCCAGTCTCGGCCCTCGTATCGTCCCTGCCATTACCCATGGGGCGCCTCAGTGTTGACCGACCTGACCTGCTGCCCCGTGCCACCACAGTAGAACCTGGCGTGCTGAGTGCCGGAAACCTGGAGACTACGGCAGCTGGCGGCAATCCGCCTGGTGCAGGGACAGTTGATAATGACTCCGGCCCCGGCGTCGAGCCCACCTCTGAGTTCGAGCGGGCGAGTGAGCGTCTCCGCTACGATGGAGGGCCGGTGGTTTTCTATAGCCTGCGCACCGGTGGAAATGGATACCGGGCACCCCTTTCCCAACAGGCCTGTAACTGCATGTTCGAAATGTTAGCAGCAGAGGATGAGGCCACCTCAGCAGAAGAGTCAGAGTGATGGCAGCGGAGCCCCGCTGCAAGTTGTCCCCGTTGGGACCACCAGTACAGTTAAAAGTTGTGAATGATAAGTAAATCAACAGAAGATGTCACCTGATTGGAAGTTTGATTGAACCGGCCGTTGCCGGCAACTAGTCCCCGTAGGGACTTCCTGCAACCGTTGCGTAAGGGACTTCTTACGGACAAGCCCGAGAACTGGCAGGGCAACCACAAACTTAGTGGGATGTAAATAAAATGTTTGGCTTGAAACCGTTACCGCCTCCGGAGAGGCTGATTTGGGAGGATGAGCCTGGAGGAAAGGAATGGCCCAGGCCCGCCACTACCGTAACCAGTGGCGATCCTCCGGGGGTTCAGGGGTCCCCATGGATGTGGGTCCCCTGAAAGAGACCGTACCCGCTCGGGCAGCCTGGTTATGGACTGGGGCAAGGGGTGCTGCCCACTTCTTAGGGGCAGCATCAGGGCCAGGTTGTTTGGGTGGAGAAGAGCGGAAGCCGTTACCGTTTGCAACGTTTAAGAACCGTACCTCCCATTAAGGGAAGTTTATACAAAAATGCTTGTTTTAATGTTTTATATGTTTTACCCCTTTTTCTACAGTTAAACAAAAATAAAACCGGTGATGGACGGGCAGCCCGCAGACGGTCTGCATTTTACTAAGGGGGAATGTGGCGCCCTGGACAAGCCAGGACGTCACAAGTACTACAACAACACACCCCACACCGCGACTAGGCACATCAAACACAAATCCTTGTCGCCTCCCCCAAAGGGGCTGATGTCCACACCAGGGGGTGGGCCAGGCGGTTGGCCCCGCCCACCGAGGAGTTCACAGTCCTGGAGGCAGGAAAAGGAAGTCAGATCAGTTCAGTGTTGAGTTTGAGGAGCGGTGAAGTGAAGTGGCAGTAGAGGAGACTGACCGTGTCCGGGTGCGTGGCCCGGGCACATACAGCAAGGTTGGCAGACGGTGGTGACCGTCTGCAGGAGAGGCTGATTGAAGTGAACCGTAAGGACCGGGGACGGGCGGTGGCCCGCCGGTACCGGATCGGGGAGCGAAGAGAAGCCAGCACCATTCGGCAGGGCCTACGGACCCCGATCAGGCTTGGAGTCGCCGTAAAACCGGTCAAATCCGTTAGCGAAGGGAACCTCCGGGGTTTCCCAGCAGTCAAGACCCGATTGAAGGCAACCGCTCAAACCGTGAAGGTTAATACAGTCACCGCCATGGCTACAGTTCCCAGGGCCAGAGCCTGCGGGCAAAAGGGGCTCCTTCAGCATCCATCCAAGCTGGGGAGCGGGTTACTGGTGGGAAGCCATTGGAACCGTGAACATAACACAGGTGCAGGGAAAGGCAGTCACCGCCAACCTGCCGGGAGAACTACTACAGCCGTCTGTGGGACCCGTCTATCCAGCCGTTTGTTTTACCGGAGACTTTGCATTCGTCATTGGCTGAGTGAGTACCACCGTGCCGTGCGGCACAGTGCTGCCCCCGCGACCCTGCACCTCACCAGGCCCCGTAACCCGCCTGCCATCCCTAACCCTCACCGGGCCCCGGGACAACCAACCCCCCCTACCCACGGAGGGGAGAAACAACATCCAAGCTGCTCCCTGTCATCGCTCCCGGGATCCCCGTCCAGAGCAGCGGTGGTGTCACAACCTCACCACAACTGTGGGTGGTGTCACGGACAATATCCCTAAACCAAACAAACCCCCCCTTCACTCACGGGCGAGGAGCGACGCTCGAGTCCCCGGGATCCGGCCCACCGCTCGAGCCACCGAGCAGCAGCAGCAGCAGCCGGACCCGAGCAGTGGGTGAGCGCAGCGTCCCCTCCCTGCCCGCGACACGGCCACAGAACATGAACGCACACTGTGGCTTCAGGCAGAGACTGTATCTGTGTCCACCTTCCCATTCTAGTCTGTCCTTACCACGCCCACCATTCCTGTCAATACCCATTGTCCTGCCTGCCTCAGCCATCCCGGCTGTACTCGCCTTGTACTAGAGACTGTACTTACCTATACCTGTTTGCGTTTCCAGTGTCCGTACCTGCCCTGCGGGTCAGCTGCCAAAGTCCTGGTAACTACCCTGAAAGTTGTACGTGGCGTGCTTAGTTTAGCCCCTCCTACTAAAGGGTAAGCCCAGGTTCCCATTGAGTCCACTACTGCCAATCACTGCCTCTGCAACCCCAGCGGTGAGCATTACAGTTTACCATAAATATTCCACAAACAAGTGAATGGCAGTTTAGCCACCCTGAGGGGCCCTAATCCTGCTCAAAGTTTACATGGAGACAAAACCTCTCCTGCTATAAAAAATAATATATTTATTCTATGCCATGAACTACATCAACTGTGCCTTTAAGAGAAAGACTGTAACCTGTTGTGTGTTGGTATAGAATTTTCCTTAAGTAAAAAAGCGTTATGTTTGCAAGTTTACAAGTAAATTTGGTTGCTTATATTTACACTATTATCAAGGCTGCTCCAATAACTGCACCGAAATACCACCTCTATAGGTGTGTCCACAGGGGAACATAGACTGTCTCCATAAGTATAACCTCTAGCTATTGACAATTATTGGGAAATGTTTAAGAATCCAGCTCTACTCCAGCTACTTTGACAGTACCCTCTGCCTAGAGTGGAACTACATGTCTCAGCTATCCCTTCTGCAACATCTGGGGCCTTACCCATGGCACATCATACTATCTCCATGTTTTTATAGACTGTGAATGAAGGGCTAGTGTGCATTCATGACTGCTGCTCCATCCAAACAGGGAACACAGGATGCTGATTCTCCCCACAGTTTGGGTTCCCGAATAGTGATGAGTGAACACTATCATGCTCAGGTGCTTTGTACTCGTAACGAGCAGTTGAATGCTCAGATGGGCACAACTCAAATACCTGAGTATAATGGAAGTCAATGTGGAACTCAAGCATTTTTCTGGGAAATTTTCTGGAAAAATGCTTGAGTTTCCAATTGACTTCCATTATATATGCACACAAGTTGTGCCCATCTGAGCATCCACCTTCTCGTTATGAGTACGGAGTAGTGATGGGCAGTCTGGCCCTTTTTGGTGATCTGGTTACTATGGCTCCGCTCACTAAAAAGAGTCGGCTCTTTTGGCTCGTTGATGGCTCCCTATTAAATATGTGTTCACCGCAGGTAAACACATATTTAAGCTTGTGTTAATGCCGGTGAAACCCCGCCCAACCGTGGCTAAACCCCTCACACCCACAACGGACCAATTCATTTGCTGAGTGGGCGTGGTTTTGTTCAAGTGGGCGGGGTTTCGCCAACCAAACACCCAAATTTTACACCCAGTGAGAGCTGTTAATAGAAATTAGTGGCTCTCAACTGGGGATCCGGCACCTGTCAGTTGTGGCGCCCTGGACAAGCCAGGACGTCACAGGTACTACAACAACACACCCCACACCCTGGCTAGGCACACCGAAGTCAAACACAAATCCTTGTTGCCTTCCTCCAGGGGCTGATGTCTACACCAGGGGGTGGGCCAGGCGGTTGGCCCCACCCACCGAGGAGTTCACAGTCCTGGAGGCGGGAAAAGGTAGTTAGTTGGAGTTTAGTTTAGAAGTTTGAGGAGTGAAGTGGTAGGAGAGGAGACTGAAGGCGTCCGGGTGTGTGGCCCGGACGGAACAGCAAGGTTGGCAGACGGTGGTGACCGTCTGCAGGAGAGGCTGATTGGAGCGAACCGTAAGGACCGGGGATGGGCGGTGGCCCGACGGTACTGGATCAGGGAGCAAAGAGAAGCCAGCACCATCCGGCAGGGCTTACGGACCCCGACCAGGCTAGTAGTCGCCGTAAAACTGGTCAAATCCGTTAGCGAAGGGAACCTCCGGGGTTTCCCAGCAGTCAAGACCCGATTGAAGGCAACAGCTCACACCGTAAAGGGAAACACAGTCACCGCCAAGGCTACAGTTCCCAGGGCCAGAGCCTGCGGGCAAAAGGGGCTCCTTCAGCATCCATCCAAGCTGGGGAGCGGGTTACCGGTGGGAGGCCATTGGAACCGTAAACACAACACAGGTGCAGGGAAAGGCAGTCACCATCAACCTACCGGGAGAGCTACCGCAGATGTCTGTGGGACCCATCCATCCAGCCGTTTGTTTTACCGGAGACTTTGCATTCGTCATTGGCTGAGTGAGTACCACCGTGCCGTGCGGCACTGCGCTGCCCCCGCGACCCTGCACCTCACCAGGCCCCGTAACCCATCTGCCATCCATCCCTAACCCTCACCGGGCCCCGGGACAACCAACCCCCCCTACACACGGAGGGGAGAAACAACATCCAAGCTGCTCCCTGTCATCGCTCCCGGGATCCCCATCCAGAGCAGCGGTGGTGTCACAACTTCACCACAACCGTGGGTGGCGTCATGGACAATATCCCTAAACCAAACCACCCCCCTTTCACTCACGGGCGAGGAGCGCCGCTCGAGTCCCCGGGATCCGGCCCACCGCTCGAGCTACCACCGAGCAGCAGCAGCCGGACCTGAGCAGTGGGTGAGCGCAGCGTCCCCTCCTCCGCCCGCGACATCAGTCACAGCAGGTATCCGGATCTTTGTGTTGGATCATTTGTGACCGACACATCACTAGTACGGAGGACCAAAACATGGTAGTGCTCGCTCAACACTAGTTACTAGTATGGAGCACCCGAGCATGGTAGTGCTCAATCATCACTTGTGCCAAACCCTATAATGTTAAAGGCCCCTCACAGTAAAGTACATTAACAAAAGCGGCCAAGCAATCAATGTATATAAAGGCTTTCTGTCGCAGGCATTGTGAATTACAACACAATCCTTTTGTTCTCCTAGGAGATAAGTCACTGGCAGAGGTGTCTGGTTGTCGCCATTCCCTCCATGCAGATGACATGCATGCTCCTCCACGATGAGCGTGCATCTGCATAGTTAAATTAGGATAAACACCTGTTGACTGACAGCTATCAGAGGCACCTTACGCCTAAGGTTTTTGATTTTTGTTTTAACTATTACTGAAATTGTTAAGCCTTTATAAGTTGCACTACAATTAAGTTATTTTGGCTTGTTTCATAATTACCTTTTTATGGCATCTACTGATTCTTGTAGTTCATCAGATTCCATATGAAAGACACTGGAAAAGGTATCCTACCAAAAAATATATTAAAAATTTTACAGTACCTCATTATTTTCTTGATTCATTTATTACTTAAAAAACAAACTATGAATTAGAGAAACAAATGAAAACAAAAGTCATCATTAACTGCAGTTAAGAATCAGCATTAAAGGGGTTTTCCAGGCTGAGAATAAAAGTATGCAGCTACTCTATGTGACTACAGACTGCTGAATCGTGGCAGTGTGCGATTCCCCTATATTGCCCATGGCATTGTGGCAGTGTGTGATTCTCCTATATTGCCCCTGAGGTTGGACTGTCACGTCACCACAAGTATGCGATTTCCATAGTTGCGGCAATGTGCAGACAAGATTGTACGCCTCACTCTATAGAACATTGAGATAAGTGCAACTGTCTTATCAGCATGTGACTTCAACTAAGTAGCATACTTGTGATCATGTGACCATCCACTCACAAGGATAACACAGAGGAATTGTGACAGTGTGGGCATCACATTCTACCTTGATTCGGCAGCACTGCGCTCACACAAGTGATCATTATCTCATGCTCCTGTGACACTCGTCAAGAGTTTGAGCTGAGTGTCATTTAGTATGATCCGATTCTCTCGCATGAGATAATTGTATCACAGGTACAGAGAGGATGGTATTCCCAACTCCAAGATCCTTATGTAGTAGGTGTAATAATAATAATAATAATAATAATAATAATAATAGTAAATCCCTCCAATTAGAAATGTAGTATAGTTCTTTTGCTCTAGACAGGTCTCTTACCTCTTCTGCAGGGCATTGCAGCTTAGGTATCCATGGTTATATCCACTGGTATAGTGACAGTTAGTTAGATGCAGCTGCTACTTAATCTGCAATTACTATATCATGAGAACTATACTACATTTCTAATTGGAAATATTTGCTAATTTTATTATTATTATTATTATTAATTGGGATAGGATCTTTGAGATGGGAATATCCCTTTATTTTTTCCATCTTCTCCATTGTTTGTGTCTGTGTAAATTGGACTGCACTCAGATGACATCCGAGTGCAGCCAGATATTTTACAATGATTTGTATGGGTGTGCGTGATTCGATTTTGTGCTGCAATTTTTTTTCCAGGCTGAATTGGCCTGAGACAAAAACGCAGATCTGAACTGCCCCATTGTGTAACACTGAACTGAGTGCTGTCGATAAAAATGAATAATAAAAATCTTTATTTTTATAGCGCCAACATATTCCGCATAGCTTTACAATTCAGAGGTTCATATACAAACAAACCTTCATAAGTAACAGTTAAAGAAAATATAATAACTAAAGCAAAAATAATGGCAACTTTGCTCGTGAGAGCTTACAATCTACAATGGGGTGAGGTGGGGATGATAAGGTGCAGATGATTATTTACAATGACGGTCTAGCCATCTTGAAGAAATGTAGGATAGATAAAGGCTTCATAAACCAGTCATCAGTCAATTTTGTGATGCTTTTGGGTGCGGTGGAGTCTAACAGAGAGGTATATTCTGAGAAGTAGTGGAGGGGCTCTATATGAATTGACTTCTATTAAAGAGGGTGATAGGCCACCCTAAAAAGATGTGTTTTCTTGGGAGCGTCTAAAGCTGTGTAAATTGTGGTTCATCCTAGTTTCTTCGGGTAGAGCATTCCAGAGGATTTGTGGAGCTCAAGAGAAGTCTTGGAGCCGAAAGTGAGAGGATCAGATTAGTGTGGATGTTAGTCGAAAGTCATTTACGGAGTGTAGAGAACAGGTAGGGTAATAGACAAAGCTTAGTGTGTAGATGTAGGGTGGTGCTGCACTGTGGAGAGGTCTGTGGGTGAGAACAAGTAATTTGTATTGGATCCTATGATGTATGGGCAAACAGTGGAATGACTGGCATAGAGCGGAAGCGTCCGAGTAACGATTAGCCAGATAGGTGACCCTAGCTGCTGCATTAAGGATGGACTGCAGAGGAGAAAGTCTAGTTGGAGGCCAATTAATAGAGAATTACAGTAGTCAAGGCGGGAGTAGATCAGGGCACCAGTGGGGTTTTTTTTAGTTTCCATGATGAGAAAGTGACGGATCCTAGAGATGTTCTTCAGGTGCCAGCGACAAAAGTGGATGAGAGATTGTATATAGGAGGTGAAAGAAAGATTAGTGTCAAGCATAATATCCAGCCAGAGAACCTGCTGCCTGGGAGTTATCGTGGTGCCACACACAGGCAAGGAGATGTCAGCTTTAGGGAGACTAGTAGATGGAGAGAGAAGTTCAGTTGTGGAAAGGTTAAGTTTCACATAGAGAGCAGGCATGATGTTTGAAACTATGGACAGACAGTCACTAGTGTTCTGTAGTACAGCGGGGGTGAGCTCAGGGGATGAGGTGTATAGTTATGTGTCGTCAGCATAAAGATGGTGCTTGAAGTCAAATTTCCTGATGGTCTGGATAACACTAGTCACAGTTATACGCTCATGTGAATGAGCCCTTGCTGCAGTCTTTTCTTCTCAGCCTGGAAAACCCCTTTAAGATTATGCATTTTTTAATCCAATTTCTCCATTACAGGTACAGTATTTGCACAATGGCCTTTTTGTGAATCCAGTAAGTTTCTATATATGCTTCTTACCTGGCTGAAATAGAGGGAAATATGTGAGCATAGTAAAGTGGTGTTCTGACCAGAAGCATGTATCACCGATCCAATAGATTGCTAATAAATGCTAGACTGGCGAGGTTCTCCTACTCTACCACTGTGTTCCCTAATGATCGCCAGCACAGCTGTCAGCCGACCTAGCATTTATTATCTATCCAGTGTAGGGGTGAGAAAGCTTATGATTATTACTATTATTATTTATTTTTTGAGTTCCATTGATTCCATGGTGCTGCACATAGGAATGGGTTACATACAAAATACAAATATAAAGTACAATGCACAAACTAACAATGACAGTGTGGAACAGATGGAGAGAACCGTGACCTTGCAGGCTTACACTCTACAGCAGTGTTTCTCAACTCCAGTCCTCAAGACCCACCAACAGATCATGTTTTTAGGTTTTCCTCAATATTAGACAGGGAAAAATTCCATCACCTGTGCAAAATTAAGGAAATCCTAGAAACCTGATTGAGGAAAACCTGAAAACATGATCTGTTGGTGGGTCTTGAGGACTGGAGTTGAGAAACACTGCTCTACAGGGTTAGAATATTACTTTAAAGAGGACCTTTCACTAGACTTTTTCATTTAACTGCAGATGGGCTGATTTTAAGTTTTTCTATTCCTACTGTGCCCCTTCATTCCGAAGGTTTGACCTCCAGTAATAAAGATGCAATTTTTTTTCCTTCATCCAACTGGATGCATATCTTATAACTTCTCTAGGGGTATTTGCTCTTTCTTGTATGACAGAGGGTATGCTATACACTCATTTGGTTGAAGGGAATACTTGCATCTTTATTACTGGGGGTGGGGGGGTTTAAACCTTTGGAATGGAGGGCTACTCTCAATTAAAATTAATAAAAATCTACTGAAAGGTCCTCGTTAAAGACGATGAACAATAGTCTTGAATTTCAAATACAAGACAACACAGGATCACATAAGAGGTAAATATTGTGGGAATTCTTTTTTTATTAATTATTGTAAATTCTATGTGTAGTGTTAATTCAGCTCCCTGCAGGGTACTGTTTTCATCCGTGTCTGCCAGCGAAGTAGCTTCAGGGTTTGGACCTGAATATTTAAGCTTATCTCATAGATTTTTTTTAGTAAACACGTTTTTTTTTTAATTATTTATTTATTTTTCCTATAAATCTGTTCTGGTAGATTTCCTTCAAATTTTATTTTTGCTATTGGAAAACTAAGAATTGGTCAAAACATAATTCCCTTTTGGTGGGGGTCTGTGTATTGTGCAGATGCCATAATAAAATGGTCGTTGTACTTCACTGAGAACTGAAGAGCACAAAACTCTACATATCATGATGCTTTGTTTGAGTATCCCATCATGCACTGAGATTCTCAAATGAAGCGTCATCACACAGGAAATAGGAGAAAAATATAATAGCAGTTGGATACTGTAGTTTTGGAATGGTAGGGATTTTTTTAATACAAGTATAATATAAAATAGCTTAGATTACGATTTTAAATAGAAAGGAATTTAGATGACAATTTAGTTTAACTTCAGACCATTCCTTTAATATTTTATTAAAAATCAACTTTTACTTCATATGCAAAAGAGGGTACTTTGGTGCACCGTTGGCATAGCTTGTGCCTTGATACACTATCACACCCTCCCATTTGTATAATTAAGGCGCTACCTTATGGTGACTAACATGTCCGTGAAGTTGGCACCTTGTATCATGTTATTTTGTGTGTCTGTGTCTGCACACTGACACTGGCTAAGCATGGTGGCACACACAATGTAATTATGGTGCCTACCTGTCTATGATCACAACTCAATGCACCCATAAGAAAGGAAGCAGCTTTCGGCCGGTTTCAGCCGTCCATGTTTAATCAGGTACCAGTCACACGCATGGTTAAAAAAGATTTTCCATATTTACCTGCTGTCTCCAGCTCTGCTGCCTCCTGCTCCTGACTGCCGCTGATTATATTTATCGATTATTCACCGCACTCAGGAACTTGAAGCCGGAGCATCGCGGGCACAGCGCTGGATACAGCACCGCGGAGGACAGCATCGCGGGGACAGGTGAGTATTCTGCAAGCACAATGACATCCAGGATGTCATTGGAGTTCCCAATGAACTCTGATGACTTCCAGATGACCCCCGCGACACTCGTGCTACAGCTTCACGGGTTCATCAGAGTTCATTGGGAACTGTGATGAGTCCCCGATGCTGTCCCCGCGATGTTCCAGCTTCCAGGTCCTCACTACACACACACACACACACACACCACACACAAACACACAAATACACTGAGCACATATGCACACATACGTATACACACATAGCAGACACAGATGGATGCACCAAACACATACACACACACATAGCGCAAATGCATGTATACACTAAACAAACACACAGACACACACACACACACACACACTGTGCTGTATACTCACCCAGTGATGCGGTCCCCGGCACTGAAGTCCCCAGCGCTACTCCTGCTTCCAGCTCCACAGGGCACTCAATATTCAGTGAGCATAATGAGTGGCGGTCAGGAGTGGGAGACAGCATCACTGGAGAGAGGTAAATATAGAAAATCTTTTTATTAAAAAGACCCGTGTTTTCTCCGGTAAGTGTCACACTGATGTCACATGGATCACATCAGTGTTCAATCCGTATGACACCCGTGCTGCCGGAGGAAAAACGGACATGTCTGCGTGTGTGCATGTGGGGTCATGAGAGGTCACACAGTCCATGTGAAAACACGGACCTGTGATTAACAGCAAATAATAGCATGAGTACGTGTGGTATCAGTTCTAAAAACGGATGTCACACGTACCTCAAACACAGACGTCTGAAACCATCTTTAGTGAGGAGGAGAGGACTTTTCTGATGTGCGGCTGTTGTGTACTCTCATCAACCGGCAGAGCATGCCTGCAGCCACTTTGGGAGCTCATCCAAGCTGACACATCACCATGCTTATCCACAGACATGTCAATCACCATAAGGTAGCAGCTTTATTAAGCAAATAGGCGGGCGTGATGGTGCCACAAAGGCATAGGCCACACTAAAGGTGTGATAAATATATCAAATAGATGCTGATTTTTAATAAAATATTAAGTTATATTATACATTGCCAGTATGATTTAAATAAGCTCTCGGCTTCATTATAAACATTTAGGCAGTTTTATTGCCACTTTAGGGATGACAGACTGCTGTGGTGTTCTGTTGATGCAACTTATTTGCACTTATTACTGTGGCAATAGCAGTGTATTGGCTTGCATAGAGGATACCTCCAGTGTGTTTTTTCTTCTAGTTGCTAACCTAGTAATGAGCTACAAGTAGGTAAGGATGGAGACTAGGGATGAGCGAGTATATTCCTTACTATTCGGTACTCGCCGAGTAGTACGGTATTCAGGCTACTCGATACTCCGCGAGTATCCTCGTAATTACTCGTTAGGAGTAGCAAGTCCAATGTAAGTCAATGAGAAATGTGGGAATTGTCTGCTGGACCCTGCAAAGCGGTCTGGGGCTGAGTAAAAGGCTGAAATGGATGCATGATTGTCTAAAAGCTGGGCGGTAAAAAGCCGCCGACTTTTTTAAGCAATCAGCTGATGCACGCTCCCCGCCCGGGTCCTTCGCTCCCTGCTCCCTGGTGCTGCGCTCCCCGCCCGGTCCTAACTTAGGATCGGGCAGGGAGGCATTGGGGGAGCAAAGCACCGAGCAGTGGGGAGGGAATCACCAGGCGGGAGAGTGAGGCAGCGGGGAGGGAAGCATCGGATGGGAAAACCCATTGACTTGCATTGGACTCTCTACTCGTAACGAGTAACCGAGAATTAGGACCTACTCGTTACCAGTATAGTGAGTCAGAGTATTTCACTACTCGCTCATCCCTAATGGAGACCCATAAACTACAGTACTGTAGAGGGCTGTAGATATCTTGGGGTAGTTTGGGGGTAGCCCTTTGTTTAGACTCATGATGAAAGCGAGCATGTTGCAGGTCCAGCCAAGGACTAGTGCAGGAAATGCGGCATAAACTCTAGTTTGTCATGACACCCATCATGATATGTATTTGGGAGGAGTATTAAAATATAAGGTAGTAATTCCATACTGTTTACTCACGGGACAGTCCTCATCCACAATAAATATGGTACACCTCTGAGCTTGCATGAATGACAGAATGGTTGCTGCAATCTTCTTTAGAATGACCTCCAGTGATTGTTGTTCTTCAAAAATTAATGTCGCCAGATCAAGTAGAACCTACAATTTCAAAGGAAAAGTGCCTCAGTTTCAAAGATTCTTTACAATCTACATGTTTATTCACTTTTTGGGGTAGAAAAAATTGAAGATTTTTAAACTCCATTCGTTGTAGACATACATCATCCCACCAATATTTTGCTCATTGTGAAATAATTTTAATACACATTCCATTTCATACAATAATACACGTAATGCTGCAGTGCTGTCCTTAATTTGCAGCAATACTTAATTACTGTATGTGGATGGTTGGATTTTTGCTCATCATTGTTATTCTATAACCTCCAGTCCTAGTGACATTTTATTGGGAGGTTTCCCCATTTTCCATATGTGGAGACCATATAGGACTCATGTTTTACAAGTGTGTATTATTTGCATAATAAAGAATGTTATGTATTTTTGTGACTGTTAGGGACTGTTGCCCTTAAATAGTACAGTAAAAAGTCTATATACTCGTACACAAGAAAAAAAGACAAACACTAGATGTCTGCGTTATTCATGTTAGACGTTTTATTTAGCATAAGTGATCCAACAGATCCATTTTAATTCTATGGAAAAATGTATGGAGCCAGTACAATAGTTTTCATTGTTTGCGTTAATCTTTTTAAAAAATAGGTAGCACTTAGTGGAAGAATTTGGATAAAGTACAGCATGGCGGATTTGCTACAATTTTTACAGAATATTTTATTTTGTGGCGCATCAACAGTCCAAATATGTGCCAAATTTAGGTGACTCATTAAATTTGACACATATTACACCAAAGGGATTCTGTTTAAATGAATCAGTCAGCAGATTTTTGTTGCCTCATGTGAGAGCAGCGTGATGTAGGCAAAGAGATCCTGAATCCAATGATGTATCACATAAATTACTAGGTGCCGCCGTTCAGACAATCAGAATTTTTAGCTTTAAGGGTACTTTACACGCTGAGATATCGGTACCGTTATCGCTAGCGAGCGTACCCGCCCCCGTCGTTTGTGCGTCACGGGCAAATCGCTGCCCGTGGCGCACAACATTGCTAAAACCCGTCAGACGGACTTACCTTCCCTGCGACTTCGCTCAGACCGGCAATCCGCCTCCTTTCTAAGGGGGCGGTTCATGCGGCATCACAGCGACGTCACACGGCAGCCGTCCAATAGCAGAGGAGGGGCGGAGATGAGTGGCCGGAACATGCCACCCACCTCCTTCTTTCTTCATTGCCGGTGGACGCAGGTAAAGAGATGTTCGTCGTTCCTGCGGTGTCACATATAGCGATGTGTGCTGCCGCAGGAACGATGACCAACATCGTACCTGCAGCAGCAACGATATTAAAGAAATGAACAACGTGTCAACGAGCAACGATTTTTCACGTTTTTGTGCTCGTTGATCGTCGCTCATTGGTGTCACATGCTGCGATGTCGCTAACGGCGCCGGATGTGCGTCACTAACGACGTGACCCCGACGATATATCGTTAGCGATGTCGCAGCATGTAAAGCACCCTTTAGTCATGTAGGAGAGTCCAGGGAACTGTCTTGCCCACACCAGGCTCTCAATAGAGATTATACATTGACAGTAAGGTGTCAATCAGAAGAGGAGGCATGTATGCCTGGAGTGTGCATCAATTTGTAATCCAAGCAATGATAAGTCCTGCTACTTAAACACACATAACAAATACACAACAGATCAAACTGTGACAAGACAGGTTTCCCTGAATGTTTTGTGTTAACCCTTGCAGCATGCTGGCTTCAGCTTACATAGCAATAACCTCCTGGCAGTTTCAAAAACACGGGCACCACCACTGCATTTTTCACCTAATCTTAGTTTTGACTTAGAAATACTGGGAAAAAACTGTGACCAAATACTCTATGTATCATGCATGCTGATACAGTTGAAAGTAAGTGTGAAAGAGGGAGCACTTTGCAGTCCACTCCTTCCTTCATCATTCTCCTACTGCATCTGAGATCTGACAGTTTAGCGCAGCAGGTGCGATGACGTCACTTCATTGCCCCTGCTCTGCAGAGCAGTGAAGACACAGCTTCAAAAAGCTTTATACCAAGACCAGAGCAGTGGGGTTCCGATGAGAAAAAAGTATTTTATTTTTTTTATTTATTTAGTTTTTTTTTTTTTTTTAAATCAGTGAGTACATTGTGGCCATAACACTACATTGAAAACTATGGGATGCTCATTGTACTATAGAGAGGACTATGGCATGTTCATTACGCTGTATGGAGGACTATTGGGGTACAATATATATGAAGGATTAGAGAGGGTGCATTATATTATATGGAGGACTATATAGTGCATTATTATATATGGAAGACTAATGGGTGTATTATACAATATGCAGGACTTTCTACTGTGCATTATACTATATAGAAGACTATGGGGTGTGCATTATACTATATGAAGGACTATGGAGGGTTCATTATATTATATGGAGGACTATGGGGGGTGCATTATACTACATGGAGGATTATAGGAATGTACTATATAATATATGGAGGTGCATTATACAATATGCAGTACTTTCTACTGTGCATTATACTATATAGAAGACTATTGTGTGTGCATTATACTATATGAAGGACTATGGAGGGTGCATTATATTAGGCCTAAAACACACTTCCGCAAAATAAAGTCCATGTGACACGGTCCGTTTTTCGGGTCCGTGTTCCGTTTTTTTTGGGCGTTTCTCCGGTACGTATGGCTTCCGTGTGATGGCGTATGCGAGCCGTGTGTACGTGTAAAATGTCTGTGTTTGTGTGTAAAATGCCCGTGTATGTGTACGTAGAATGTCCATGTGGAATGTCCGTTTGTGTGTTGCACAATGTCGTTGATACATGTCGGCTGACAGCAGACAGAGTTGCGCGATGAGAATGAACTTGGGTGACCTTCACCCGACTTCATTGTCATGCCGCAGCTCTGTCTGTGTGCCGCGTACTGATTAGCGGTCACCTGTGAAGGATTCACCAGTGACCGCTAATCCCCCGAGTGACTGAAGTGAGCAGCCCCGTCTCATACTTACTGCTCCCCAATCACCAGCGCGGCGAGGAACAGCTGTGCAGAGAATACGCGGCAACAATTACTTTGAATATGCCGGCCGCTCATTAATCAATCTCGTATTCCCTGCTTTCCCCACCCACAGACGCCTGTGATTGGTTGCAGTCAGACACGCCCCCCACGCTGAGTGACAGGTGTCTTACTGCACCCAATCACAGCAGCCGGTGGGCGTGTCTATACTGTGCAGTAAAATAAATAAATAAATAATTTAAAAAACCGGCGTGCGGTCCCCCCAATTTTAATACCAGCCAGATAAAGCCATATGGCTGAAGGCCGGTATTCTCAGGATGGGGAGCTCCACATTATGGGGAGCCCCCCAGCCTAACAATATCAGTCAGCAGCCGCCCAGAATTGCCGCATACATTATATGCGACAGTCCTGGCACTGTACCCGACTCTTCCAGATTTGCCCTGGTGCATTGGCAAATCGGGGTAATAAGGAGTTTTTGGCAGCCCATAGCTGCCAATAAGTCCTAGATTAATCATGTCAGGCATCTCCCCGAGATACCTTCCATGATTAATCTGTAAATTACAGTAAATAAACACACACACACCTGAAAAAATCATTTATTAGAAATAAAAAACACTAAGGCTAAGTTCACACATCCTGTGTTTTCAATCCGTCAGGTCCGTCAGCAACGGATCAGTCATTTTCAAGATGTCAACTGATGTGTTTTTCACAGGATTCCTTTCACAGGAATCCTGTGAAAAAACGGATCAGTTGCGTCTGTTACATCCGCTGTGCGTCCGTTTTTTGACGGATCAGTCATGATCCGTCTGTGTTTGGGACAGCCCAGTGGGCGTGCCAAGCATGCTGGGCATGCTCAGTAGAGCATGACGGAATCCTGCGCTGGATTCCGTTGTAAGACGGATTACGACGGAATCCAGCACCATAGACATGCATTACAAGCTTGACGGATGGCGACGGATTCCTGCGCGGCGCGTTAATTTTGACGGCCCGAAAAACGTTACATTCTGCGTTGCTCCCCGCTCGGCGGTCAGTCAAAAACGACGGACCGCGACGCAGCGGATGCAACGCAGGGTCATCAGTCGCAATCCGTCGCTAATAGAAGTCTATGGGGAAATACAGGATTCCTGCAAAATATTTTGCAGGTTACCGTAATTCCCCAAGGCGACGGATTGTGACTGATGCAAAACACAGGATGTGTGAACTTAGCCTAACAAATTCCCTCATCATCACCAATTTAATAAGCCCGAAAAAGACCTCCATGTCCGGCGTACTCCAGGATGGTCCAGCGTCGCATCCAGCTCTGCTGCATGAAGGTGACCGGAGCTGCAGAAGACACCGCCGCTCCTGACAGCTCCACGCAGCTAATGAAGGGAATAGCGCGATCAGCTGTATTCAGCGTTGGCCGTGAGTAACCTCAGTGACAGCTCAGCTGATCGCGCTATTCCCTTCATTAGCTGCGTGGAGCTGACAGGAGCGGCGGTGTCTTCTGCAGCTCCGGTCACCTTCATGCAGCAGAGCTGGATGCGACGCTGGACCATCCTGGAGTATGCCGGACATGGAGGGCTTTTTCGGGCTTATTAAATTGGTGAACAAGGCAATTTGTTAGTGTTTTTTTTTTCTAATAAAGGATTGTTCGGGTGTGTGTGTTTATTTACTGTAATTTACAGATTAATCATGGAAGGTATCTCGGGGAGACACCTGACATGATTAATCTAGGACTTATTGGCCGCTATGGGATGCCAAAAACTCCTTATTACCCCGATTTGCCAACGCACCAGGGCAAATCGGGAAGAGCCGGGTACAGTCCCAGAACTGTCGCATATATTGAATGTGCCAATTCTGGGCAGCTGCTGACTGATATTGTTAGGCTGGGGGGCTCCCCATAACGTGGGGCTCCCCATCCTGAGAATACCAGCCTTCAGCTGTATGGCTTTATCTGGCTGGTATTAAAATTGGGGGAGACCGCACGCCGTTTTTTTTAAATTATTTATTTATTTATTTATTTATTTTACTGCACAGTATAGACACGCCCACCGGCTGCTGTGATTGGGTGCAGTAAGACACCTGTCACTCAGCGTGGGGGCGTGGATGACTGCAACCAATCACAGGCGCCTGTGGGTGGGGAAAGCAGGGAATACGAGAATGATTAATGAGCGGCCGGCATATTCAAAGTAATTGTTGCTGCGTATTCTCTGCACAGCTGTTCCTCGCTGCGCTGGTGATCGGGGAGCGGTATGAGCCGGGGGAAGAAAAAAAACGAGCGCCAATGTAAGTATGACTGAGAACAGCAGAAAAAAAGGTAAGTATACTGAATTTAATTTAAAAAAAAACAAAAAATAAGATCGCTAGTGTAAAAACGCACATGCACGAAACGTGCTGAACACAGACATACTCCGTGTGCGGTACGTGCAGGCACGGACCCATAGACTAAAGCGGGACCGTGCCTGCGTGCTGCCGGCCAAAAACGGACATGTTGTCCGTGTAGAAAAGCGCACACACGTACTTACCAGACGGACACACATTTCGTGTGATTTTACGTGTGTGTGCCATCTACTATAGAATAACATGGGTCTCCGTGTGTACGTGTCTCTGGTACGTGCAAATATGTACCGCACACGTACAAATTAAACGGATGTGTGTTGCGGGTCTTATATGGAGGACTATGGGGGGTGCATTATACTACATGGGGGACTATAGTAATGTACTATTTAATATATGGAGAACTATGGGGGATGCATTATACTATATGCAGGATGTATTATAATATATGAAGGACTATGTTATTCATTATACTATTTGGTGAACTATGAAGGGGCATTATATATGGAGGACTATGAAGGATGCATTACATCTGGAGGATTATGGAGGGTTTATTATATTATATGGAAGACTGTGGAGGGTGCATTATATTATATGGAGGACAATGGGTGGGGTGCATTATACTATACAGGGGCGGACATATCATTGATGCAACCTGTGCAGCCACACAAGGGCCCAAAAGGTTCGGGAGCCCATTTCTACCTTCAAAACAGGTGGAATTGTCCCCTTTGATGAATTATTGGACTGAAAATTGGCCATATATTGTTCTTGCACAGGGACCCTTTTCTGTCTGTGTCCGCCAGTGATACTATATGAAGGACTATGGGGTGTTCATTATACTATATTGAGGACTATGGGATGTACATTTTACTGTATGGAAGACTGATATTTAATTGCATTTGATCAGGAAGTATGCATAGACATTTTAAAAACACACAAACTCCACACAACTGTATCAATAAACGTTTGTCAAAGCCAAATATCAGGAAGTAAAAAATAAAGAAGTTTTATGTTAAACATGACATAACAAAAACCACAGAGTTAAAAAGTCATCAAAATGTATATAAAAAATGCACCCAAACTGCAACAACAACAAAAATGCAAATAACCTACTTTGCGTAATAGGTACAGAAACGCAGCAGAAATTCTGCAACCTCCAAAACTCATGCAATACTCAGGGTGGGACTTTAGTGTAAGATTGGCATATTAAACAATTTTATTTCATTCACTCCATAAGTTATGCAGCCATCCAACAGTAATACAGATTTAGAGAGAAAATAAAGGTGGTTGTTTTGTGACAATAACCCTTATCCATTAAAGGAAGCATAATGTCAATGAAACTCTCAAATCACACCTGATCTACAGTATATGGGTTCTTGGGTGAAAATGTAAAAGAGAGCCAGCACTCATTCAGGTGAACTGAGCCTTGATCAGTGGTGAATTAACTGATAACAGTCCAAATGAGGAAGATAAACAAGAAGTCCAGGGATATGCAAACTCTGTTTATTAAAATGTAAGCTGTGTGCAAATGACAAGTTATCAAGAAATTCAAATGGACAGGGATAGTTTACATCATAAAAGTAAATATCTGTGAAGTGAAATGAACTGCTGAAACAAGTCTGGGTTATTTATCAAGACTGTTAGGGGTACTTTGCACACTACAACATCGCAAGCCGATTGTATCGATGCCGAGCACGATAGTCCCCGCCCCCGTCACACATGCGATATCATGTGATAGCTGCCATAGCGAACATTATCACTACGGTAGCTTCACATGCACTTACCTGCCCTGCGACGTCGCTCTGGCTGGCGACCCGCCTCCTTCCTAAGGGGGCGGGTCGTGTGGTGTCACAGCAACGTCACACGGCAGGTGGCCAATGGAAGCAGAGGGGTGGAGATGAGCAGGACGTAAACATCCCGTCCACTTCCTTCCTTCGTCATTGCAGCCGGGACGGAGGTAAGGAGATGTTCCTTGCTCCTGCGGCTTCATACACAGCGATGTGTGCTGCCGCAGGAACGAGGAACAACATCGTACCTGTCGCTGCAGCAACATTATGGAAATGTCCGACACTACACCGATCATACAATTTTTTTAATTTTTAAATTAATGACACGTGTTCTCCGGCGCGGGTCACACAGAACCGCTTCCACACTACATCCGTGTGGTACGGGTGCGAGCCGTGTGACACCTGTGCTGCCGGAGAATACGTGGACATGTCAGCGTGAGAAAATCACGGACGCACATAAGTACGGAACGGACACACGTTCCGTTCCAAAATACTTACGTGTGTCCAAACAATAATGAAAACATAGGTCCACGTGTCTCCATGCCGCCGGTTCGTGATGAGCCGGCGGCACGGGTGTGTGTCTTAGGCCTGAGGCTGTATCACTCTTCCAGGTCACGCTTTCCCTTCTGGAGCCAACAATTGAATATTCACTGCTTTGCCCAACCACTGGCGCATTTAATTGGTTGCAATTAGATGCACCCCACCCTGAGTGGCAGCGTGTTAGCTGACTGTAACCAATCACAGGTGCCAGGACGTCCAGTGGCCAGGGAAAGCAGTGCAAGTGTCTGCGGGTGAGTATCAGTATAGAAATAAATGAATAAATAAAGCAATCGGAGTAGGGTCCCTGTATTCTGATGCCAGCACAGATAAAGCCCACGGCTGCGGCCCCCAGCTGTCGGGCTTTATCTGTGCTTTGTATCAAAATAAGCCCAGAGTCAAATGTGCGAGGGACTCGCATCACATTACCCGGCACGGCCTGCTGCTCTCCAAACATGCATGCAGGTACATAAAAACACATGCGGCCGACCCGCTCCTGTCAGGTGAGTGTGCGGCTGTGCTGGGTGATGCGAGGCTCGTGCGAGCATGAGCGTGCAGGTACATAGAAACACAACAACCGACCCACTCCTGTTAGGAGAGTGTGCGGCTGTGCTGGGTGATGTGGTACGAGTGAGACTCCAGCCTCAGAAAAACCGTATGCGTTTTTTTTTTATTAACCTTTTCTATACCAATGGGTTTAAAAGTGGACGTGTTACCAGCATGTACTGCAGCAAAATGTTTTGAAGCTGACGAACTTTTATAATTTACTCCTTTTGTGGAATCCAGTAAATATCTTAACTGTCTTGAGGATGTTTTAAATGTGGACATAAAATTTGTATGTGTTCTCAGCATATAATTAATACTAAAATCTTTTCCTCATTTGCTACAGGAAAAATTTACAACATAAAAAATTATATCAATTGCAATACTACTTTTGTAGTCTATGTAATAGAATATACAACCTGCAGTTTGCATTATGTGGGATGCACATCTCGTGCACTGAAAGTGCGGATTAGAAGACATTTACTGGATCCTACAAAAGGAGTAAATTATAAAAGTTCGGCAGCTTCAAAACATTTTTTTGCAGTACATGCTGGAAATACTTCCACTTTTAGAGCCATTGGTAAAGAAAGGGGAGAACACCGTAAATTATTATTTAACAGAGAGTCATGGTGCATGTTTATTATGCAGTCACGGGTACCTCTGGGATTAAATGTGAGGCAAGATCTAATGTATCATTGTGATTGAGATCTAAACAAATTGTTATTATGTGTGAATTGTCTTAAATATAATGGTGCGGTTTTCAGTTCCCACACCTCCGGTGGAAGCTAAGGCGGTAGGATTTAAGGCTGGAAACACATCTATGCGAGTAAAATCGGTCCGGGTTGGCTGAAAAAAACTCGGCTGATTTTAGTTCACGTTAGGTCCGAGTGCAACGCAAGTGCGATGCTTTTTCTGAATAAATTAATGATTTTACTAGCGTGTATAATGCGTGTGTAATGCGTGTGTAATGCGTATTTTTTACTATGTCATCTGCCATTCAGCTCTGCTACATGGCCACTGACAGCAGACACAGACAGCCATGTAGCAGAGCTGAATGGCAGATGACAGCAGACACAGACAGAGCCACACGATCAGAATGAACTTGGGTTAACTTCACCCGACTTCATTGTCATGCTGCGGCTCTGTCTGTGCCGCGTCCTGATTAGCGGTCACCAGTGAAGGGCTCACCGGTGTCCGCTAATCCCCTGAGTGACTGAAGTTAGCAGCCCTCTCTCATACTCACCGATCCCCGATCCCCAGCGCAGCGCTGCACGGCATTCACACTGCTGCGGCGGCTTTTACTATTTTGAAAAAGCCGGCCGCTCATTAAACAATCTCGTATTCCCTGCTTTCCCCGCCCACAGGCGCCTATGATTGGTTTCAGTGAGACATGCCCCCACGCTGAGTGACAGGTGTCTCACTGCACCCAATCACAGCAGCCGGTGGCCGTGTTTATACTGTGCAGGGAAAAAAATAATTAAATAATTAAAAAAACGGCGTGCGGTCCCCCCTAATTTTAATACCAGCCAGATAAAGCCATACGGCTGAAGGCTGGTATTCTCAGGATGGGGAGCTCCACGTTATGGGGAGCCCCCCAGCCTAACAATATCAGCCAGCAGCCGCCCAGAATTGCCGCATACATTAGATGCGACAGTTCTGGGACTGTACCCGGCTCTTCCCGATTTGCCCTGGTGCGTTGGCAAATCGGGGTAATAAGGAGTTAATGTTAGCCCATAGCTGCCAATAAATCCTAGATTAATCATGTCAGGTGTCTCCACGAGATTACTCCCAATTACCCCCTACCTTGTATAATTAACACACCGACACTGCTTATGACTTGGTTGAATTGGCCACAGCAGCCCTTTTATTGCCTATTGTTTACACACTAACACAAGGGGGCGCCATCCAACGGGCGTCCCCAACATTTAACAATAGGTAATACCATAATAATACAGTACGTAATCCAATACGTAACCCTGGGTAGGCCCAGTCCAGAAACCACCTTCCACCACCAAAACATGATCCCTGGCCGCAACACACACCGGGCCGGAGAGGAGGTATTAATCACCTACGGATCAATACTCCAACCTTGCAAGACCTCATGCCTGCAAGATCCCTGTAACCGGAGCCACTATATCCTACAAGTGACTCTCCAATCAAACAACATTATCCCTTAAACAACCTCTTGACCAGACCTACCCCCGCCATAAGTCCGGTCCAGAAGCCATACTCCACCACCAGAACACAATCCCTGGCCGCAACACACCGACCCAGAGATACGAGGCATTAATCACCTACGGATCAATACCCGAACTTTGCAGGACCCCATGCCTGCAAGATCCCTGTAACCAAAGCCACTGTATTCCGCAAGGGACTCCTCCATCAAATAACATCATCCAGTAAACCGCCTCTGGACCAAACCTACTCCTGCCGCAAATCCGGTTCAGAAGCCATATTCCACCATCAGAACACGATCCCTGGCCACAACACACCGATCCAGAGATACGAGGCATTAATCACCTACGGATCAATACCCCAACCTTGCAGGACCCCATGCCTGCAAGATCCATGTAACCGGAACACACCAACCCAGAGATACGAGGCATTAATCACCTACGGATCAATACCCCAACCTTGCAGGACCCCATGCCTGCAAGATCCCTGTAACCGAAGCCACTGTATATATATTCCACCACCAGAACACGATCCCCGGCCGCAACACACCGACCCAGAGATCGGAGGTATTAATTACCTACGGATTAAACCCCCAAGTTGCATCAATTATAAACTGAGCCTCAAATCCGACACCTTACTCTTCACCCCCAACCCCATGTCATCCCCGGCCGCAAAGCTCCAGCCCAGAGATATGAGGCATCAATAACCTACGGATCAATCCCCCATGTGCGTAACAGTAACTGTGAACTCAAAACTTAAATACTGTTAGCGACTTTAATGTAACAACATCCCCGACTGCAACCAGCCCAGAGATAAGAGGTATTAATCACATACGGATCAAAACCCCCATGCCGTGCAGAACCCCGTGCCTGCACTGCGCTTTGGATCCAGAACCAGAAACCCAACTAGTGACTCCTCCTGTGATTACCGTGTCACCAAAAGGATCACTGACCATAACAACGATCCCATATATATATATATATATATATATATATATATATATAAGGTAATACTCACCAAAGGAGTAATCCCTTGCCCCGACAAAAAAAACCTGTGCTTCCGAGTACCTGTAACCTGAGCCACTGTACCCACCTATGACTCCCCGGCAACCATCAACTCTTTAATATATAACCCTTGGCAACAACCCTGACCCATATATGAGGCATTGATCACCAGCGGAGCAATACTTCCACCCTGCAGACAACCTTGTACCTGCAAGTCACCAGTAACCGGAGCCACTGTACCTTTCCCAATGGCTCTCCATCCAAACATCAGTAACAATTAGAGCTCCTCTGGACCAGACCTACCCCGCTGCTGTGACAAAGGACATAAACACCATTATTCATATTGACCATTCACATATACATCATATAAATAAACAAATACTCCCACTTTACCAACCAACGTATTCACCCCACTTACAAGAATCCCCAAATAACAGTATACATCACAATCCACAAAGAAATACTCTTTCCTTTTTCCTGTTTTGTTCTTTGTTTGTTTTTTTTTTATATATATATACACAACACACTTTCCCCAATCCTTTCTTTTCACACTATTATTATTATTTTTTTTTTTTTTACATAAAGCCTCTTTAAAAGTTACTAATTATACATGCATATAAACATAACAATAACAATACACAATAGAAGGGAGGGTGGGTGGGAAGCTGTCGTCCAGGAAGTGCAAGAGAAGGTAACTGGCTCCCACCTCCTCCTATATATCCATGCAGCTCCTCCTTTTCCTCCCACCATACTCCCCTCCCTAACCAATCATCATCTTCTTCCACCTTCCTATGATATCACCATTTAACCCCATCAACTCCCTACCCTCCAGACTGTCATGTCGCCCCTACACCCTATGGGTTCCATGGCTTTCTTGACAGTTCCAGGAGGGATTTGTCCGGTCGTTGATTCCTGTATTACTCCCAATTACCCCCTACCTTGTATAATTAACACACCGACACTGCTTATGACTTGGTTGAATTGGCCACAGCAGCCCTTTATTGCCTATTGTTTACACACTAACACAAGGGGGCGCCGTCCAACGGGTGTCCCCAACATTTAACAATAGGTAATACCATAATAATACAGTACATAATCCAATACGTAACCCTGGGTAGGCCCGGTCCAGAAACCACCTTCCACCACCAAAACATGATCCCTGGCCACAACACACACCGGGCAGGAGATGAGGTATTAATCACCTACGGATCAATACTCCAACCTTGCAGGACCTCATGCCTGCAAGATCCCTGTAACCGGAGCCACTATATCCTACAAGTGACTCTCCAATCAAATAACATTATCCGTTAAATCGCCTCTGGACCAGACCTACCCCCACCACATGACAGGCCACGTGACACCTTGCGTGGCCTGGACCCACACACACCCAAAGCTTGCTTCTCTAACCTGCAAGCCGAAACCAACCGGTAAACCCTTCCATCCATCAACTTAAGCTCTGAGCCTCCCATATGCACCAGCCAACATTACCAGCTCACCTTACTACACCGCACTACCATCATCCTTGGTGACCGCACATGCCACCTCAAATCTCTTCGAACCTACCCGTATCCCAATTTATTCATTCTTTTTTTTTTTTTTAAATCGCCCTTCAATACGGGCCACGACACCATGGCCACCCCATAACAAGGCCACCACCATGTATCAATCACCCCTGATACCACGACTCGGTACCCAAAACAACATACAGGAATCCACCTCATTCCTTTCCACACCATCCTACTTATAAGCCAGTACCACCCCGTAGTACTAAACAACTTTTAGGTAACCCTGTCTCCTCCTCAACAGAGACCCAGCCATATCACTGGCTCCCTCGGACGGCCACTCAGGCACACCCCGACACACCGTGCCACGAGCTCCCAAACCATGCCTGGATCACTGCCATGCCCCACCGGCATCAGTTAAACCAATTAACTGCAACACTGACAGTACCATCGGCCTACCCATTACTGACCAAATAAACTACCATACCGTCCCCCCGCCCCTCCTCCTGTCTCCAGCTGAATTCAACTGCAACTGGGGTTAATATATTCCAAACAGGATCACACTTACACTGCCTACTTAACTAGGTCACCTCGTACCCTGAACCAGGTTCCCCCCTGGGAAACGGCTAAAGTGACTGCCACTTGGCAATAATTCTGATCCATAACCTCCAAATTTCCCGAAAAGTCGTCCTAGCAGCCTAACCAAGAGGCGAGGGAATAAACCGCCCTCGGCCTTCCCCCAGACTCATAACACATGCATAAGACATACCACTCCCTAGAGCAATAAATCACTACCGGTCTTCCCCGTCATCCAAACCCTCTGAAAACAACAAGGCTCAATCTGCCATACCCAGAAAAGTTCTAAGACCTTCCCACGTACTCAACCACCACACTATTGGACAACCATCATCCGAATTTGGGCCCCTTTAACTTTCCAGGAAGCCCACCCGACCTAACGGAACCATGTCCACCAAAGTTAACACGCCTACAAAACCACCAAACAATCACAACAATCGCCCTGCACCCATGGCTGAAGCAAAGATGCCGAAGCATTACTTTCAATCCCCAAGGTCCCCAACAACCTCTCCAAACAATAATTTGCGTCCCACTTCCTTCCGCAAACCACACCAACGACAAGTTGCCTGCACTACAAAGTACACCGTAAAATTGCCCCCCATACCACTATCCTGATTGACTTCATACGCAACTATCGGCATCAGGAGACACAACTTTCCAAACACAATGTCCAAACATATTGTTCGTAAAGCAAACCTTGTAACACACAACCCCCTGCGAGCTCTCATATCAGAGGTCCAAACCCAACTTGCATCACCCCCCATCCTCACGGGTATACGAGGAATGCCATTGTTACATCTTCAGCCCCCCCATTGCTGATTACCGAGTTCACCAGCAACCGCCCAAAGCTGCCCACCACCTACAGGAACCCCAATTCAGGCCCGCCGGGCCCTCAGTCCCCCCAGCACCAAACTCCATAATGGGATAATAAGAGAACTAACCACAAAGTAGTTACTAGTCTACCATCCACCAACTTAATCCATCCAGCGCCCAGGACCAAGCCATACTGCCCTCGAACTAACGATACCCCAAACCGTACCAAACACGCCGCACCCAAGATGCGGTTCCAAACCCACAAGGAAAAACCATGACACCAATCAACGCCTCACCAGCTCCCACAATTCCGCTCTCCTTACTCCACTTATCCACAGCAACCCTAACGCCATACTGGAGTCCTGCCCTCACACTCATCACTCACAAAATCCCCCGAAATCTTCCCGCACACTCCGAACTGCGGGACCTCTTTGCCTATTTACCTCGGCCAGCATAATCCAACCAATATGAACTACCATGCAGAATAAGATTCCTCAAAACCCGACCAATGAACCTTCAAATAAATACTCCGTCTCCCCTGCTTGCGCAAGCCGAGATCATCAGCACCCGTAACCAATCCTCAATGACCTAAAATTGCATCCCCCACCCTGAACTGTGACCACCGGCCTGACGCCACATGCACCCCCATGCGCCATGGCACCACCTCGTCCCTAACTCTGGCCCGGCCTCCACTACATGACCCAAACCCCCCGAGGACCATGTCTCACACCCAACTGCAGCTCAGCGTCCCCTCGGAACCACCGCCCCATTGTCCTCTGCCATCCATCTGTCCGAATGTTACTGACATACTGATGTCCTTCTCCCTCCCCGCCGTCGTCCACTTCCATCGTGGATGCGTGAGGCAGCTCCGCCACGCCTCCCCTACCACGGCCACCCATGCGAGCCGCCGCGTGGGCATAGTCATCTCCCGCTCCGTTGCTTGTCCTGCGGTGACAGCCCCAGGAGACCGTCCTGTCCTCCGTGCCGCCACCCCGGGTCTCGACGTCTTGCGACTGCGCCCCTCCCTCGCCAATTGCCAGGGGGGGGGTGCTGCACACCCGACCTCACTGACGCCCAGCTCTGGACCGCAGCCGTCACCATTCCCGGCCCTCCAGGGCCACCGCAGGCCTCCCGTCGCCAGGTCCTCCATCCCCAAGGGAGACCGCCACTACCGGGGGGCTGCACGATCGACGTACGTGACCGGGCGGTCCCTCAGAGTTCCCACAGTCAGGCTCACTCACCGCCACCAGGGACCGGCACACCCGACCTTCTCCTGGCACACCCGACCTTCTCCTGGCACCTGACCTCCTGCCGTCCGCAGCCCCGCGGTCCCCCCGCCGACTGCGAGGGGTTCTGCTGGCCTCACTCTGCCGCCGGACGCGCTCCCAGCCAGGAGCCGCTGCAGTCACTCCTACTCCAGCCGAAGGCTCGGGACCGGAAGTAGGCCCCCGTGTTGGCCACTCCCACCTCCCGGTCGTCGCGGCCGGAACGCAGATTCCTCCCGCCGGCCGGAGCAGCCGCCAGATTCTGCTGCTGCTTGGCCCACCGCGGAGTGGCTCTGACATCACCTCCTCGCCCCCCCTGCGCCCGGGGAATACCTGCAGGGGGGCCGTAACCGCCGCCCGCTGCTACTGGGGGAGCGAGGGGAAGGCGCCAACGGGTAACCCCGGCAGCCCTAATGTGGGACTGCACTTCCAGGGGAGCATGCGCCGCTACCGCTGATCACCTGGAGATCCTCTCTGCAATCCCTGTTCCGTTCAAGCTGCAGATCTGCAATGTCCGGATCCATCAGGCTGGATGTCATGATGGAGGTTCCCCAGCCCGTCCAAGCTGCAGATTTGCGATGTCCGGATCCATCAGGCTGGATGTCATGATGGAGGTTCCCCAGCCCATCCAAGCTGTCGTCCAGGAAGTGCAAGAGAAGGTAACTGGCTCCCACCCCCTCTTATATATCCATGCAGCTCCTCCTTTTCCTCCCACCATACTCCCCTCCCTAACCAATCATCATCTTCTTCCACCTTCCTATGATATCACCATTTAACCCCATCAACTCCCTACCCTCCAGACTGTCATGTCGCCCCTACACCCTATGGGTTCCATGGCTTTCTGTTCACTGTTGCCTATATAGTCCTTGGCACCTCTTCTTAAAACTGCTGCATGCTGAAACCCTGGACATCTTCACAATAGGCTGAGACTTCCGTCTGCGACTAGACCCAGAATGTCCCTGCACATGCACAGGGATGTTTTGTGACTAGTTCTGCCAAAAGCCCTGACATATGGTGACCATTGTAAAGCCTGCCTGGGCTGGTCGTTCATGGAAGTCCTGGCCTAGTGTGAAAATGCTCTGAGGACTGTTCTTCCTATCATAGCACACATCTATTGAAGAAGGAGTTGCATTTACAATATTTTTTTTTTCCTCAAAACATTGAAATTGGTGTAATGGCATTGTTAAATCTGCTAAATCCCTATTGCCACATCAGTCTTATAAATAGGAACTGTTTGGTACAATTCAGCACTCTTCTCAGTTGTCATAAAAATAGATTTTTTACATTACCTAATACTTCTAAATCTCCCCTATACAGTTGTGATCACAGCAGACAAACATCAGAAAATAAAAGGAGGAAATGCTGTCATAGCATTGGCTGTCACAAGAGCTCAGCTTCTCAAGTTCACAATCCTCCCACGACTTTAATGTTCAACATTGTTAGCTCTGTCTCTTCCTGTTAACGTATTGGCCTTGAAATCAGTAACAGGCTGACACTTGTTAAATTTGATTTAGTTAAAACACCAAAATAACATTTTACCCAACACTAATTTACAATAAAATTGCAGTAGGTATTGAAAAACATCCCTACAGGCCACAGATAAATGGGCAATTCTCTGTGATATATTATAGAGATTGTTTAGGACTTTAACGTTGATGACTTATCCTTAGGAGAGATCATGTATATGTGGCACCCTAGTGGTCCAGTTGCCACAGTAACATTGCACTCCTAACGGGGGGTGATGCTATACCTGGAAGCAAGGGGTGCATCTCCCAAGCTAGGTACACGAGCATTCAACACTTCCTACTCTTAACCAGAAGGGTGAGCTCAAGAACCCGGTTTGAGGGAAGCTTCCCTATGCATTCTGGCCTGAAGGAGGAGTTAGGAACACACACACAGACAGAAAGTGAAACTGATCAGAACAAGTCAGGAGTAGAGAGAAGACGGTCGCTGGGAAGGGAGCTAAACTAAAGCTTCCTCAGGACCGAGCGCAGAGAGCAGGGCAACGGAGCCCTAGGCTGTGTGGGTACTAAAGTCCCACCAGCAGAATCCAAAGGGCAGAAGATTACAAGTCACCCGGGGCACAGCAGCATAATAGAGCCAGGAGCCGTGACAAAAGAGCTGCACCACTAAATGACTCGAGCTGTCTGCCATATGGATGAGAACTAGAACCTACAAAAGGAAGAGGGTCTCAGCGTAGCTTCAAGCCACAGGGACCCACACATTACAGCGCAAGCAGGAAGGGCTCTGAACCCACTTGGCTAGGTGGATCTCCTCAATTGCTTCCAGGCTGATCGGACCTCCGTTACCTGCTGGACCAGTCTCCCGGGCCAGTACCATCAACTACCAGTAAAAGGCAAAGGAAACTACGGCCCTTGTGTTGTCCAGTTATTACCGATGTCCTCAGTCCTGCAGCCCAATGTTAAGTCCCTCCATCAATCACAAAGACTACTACTCCCATCCGCCCTGGGGCCCAGCTCTACCTGTGGAGAGCTATACCAACCAAGCTGCATCACCATCTGCCCCAGAGGTACCCTTCCGCAGCGTCGGCTATTCCTAGTCGAGTACCACAGGTGGCATCACAAACTATTACCTCCCTTTTAACTGACACCGCCGGGGTCACGGAATCGGGCCTTGCCGCCACCGCAGCGTCCCAGAAACGGAACAGCGGCCTCGTAACGAGTGCCCCACGGCCCCGGTGCGCGCATGTCATATACCTGATCAGTTAGGGGGCAACAACCTGTGTGCCTGCCAATCAGCTGTTCCCGATGCTGCCATCTGGAACTACTTTACACAGCTCAGAGAGCCACCAAGGATTGTGATGCAATTCTGGTACAGTAATACAGTACAGCTGGCATAGAGTCATACCGTGCAGAACTCCGAGTGGTAGGCGGCATTCTGAGTGGGAAAGAGGGTGAATATGCATTCACTTAATTAGCTGGCACTGATCAGTGAGTGACAGCGTGTATGTCTATGCAGCTGTAACACTCAGCTCAGGAGAGAGCGAGGATTGTGGTGCAACCCCCTGGCACTAATACTGCAGTCAAATAAAAGACACCTCCTGAAAATAAGCCCTAGCGCATTTTTAAATGCAGAACAGAATATAAGCCACTATTTTATTTTAGGGGAAACATGCTATCTATCTATCCATCCATCCTTCCCTCCCTCCAAATATCTATGATTTTTACTTTTACTACACCTACTGTAGTTCTCATTGATACACTGTATCAACAACTTTACTACAAGAACACCATGCAGAATAGGCAGGGACGGAGAAGGAAAGCTACTCAAGCCACAGCTATAACATATGAATGTGGAATGTGTTTACACTTTTAATGAATGTACGGTATATTGCAAATCCATTTCTTTTCACATGCTCTATTGCATTTTGAACAGTATTTTCCATGAGACAACCTGTTACCTGGTTCCGCCTGTTCTCAAGTAGTGATGTCTCATACAGCTGTGCATTGTGTAGTACAATCCCACAAAATGCAAGATAAGCGGCAAAGTCCTAAAACATACAAAAATAAATAAGAAATTATTATGATATGAAAAACATATTACGTGGCTCATTTCTGCTACATAGAACTATTTATTTTCCCTCACTGTCAATACTTCTAACAATACATGTACTGCATGAAGAAATACAAGAAATAGGACAAAACCTGCTGGATCCTGTTCACATCTTGTTACAGCCATACGTTCAATGATGGAAAATTATGGAAGTGCTGGATCCCCAGTTAGTGGATACTGGCAGTGCCAGATAGACCCTATTGACTGTAATGGGCTACTTCAAGTTTTCTTAATTGTGTCTGTCATCTGACATTTTAGCAGACAAAATAGACGAGCATGAAAATGAACCATACAAGAATGAAATAATTTCCTTATCACACTAAAGCGGGCTTTACACGCTACGAGATCGCTACAACGATCTCGTTGGGGTCACAGATTTTGTGACGCAAATCCGGCTGCTGTAGCGATGCCGTTGTGTGTGACACCTATGAGCGATTTTGCATCGTCGCAAAAACGTGCAAAATCACTCATCGGTGACATGGGGGTCCATTCTCAAATATCGTTACTGCAGCAGTAACGAAGTTGTTCCTCGGTCCTGCGCCAGCACACATCGCTCCGTGTGACACCGCAGGAACGAGGAAGCTCTCCTTACCTGCCTCCCGGCCACAATGCGGAAGGAAGGAGGTGGGCGGGATGTTCATCCCGCTTATCTCCGCCCCTCCGCTTCTATTGGGCGGCGGTTCAGTGACGTCGCTGTGACACTGAACGAACCGCCCCCTTAGAAAGGAGGCGGTTCGCCGGTCACAGCGACGTCGCAGGGAAGGTAAGTAGTGTGACGGGTCCGGGCGATGTTGGGGCGGGTACGCACGCTGGCGATATTGGTACCGATATCGCAGTGTGTAAAGCGGCCTTTAGGCCTTGTGCAAATGCTGAGTATTTGGTGAGGTTTTTTTTACCTCAGTATTTGTAGCCAAAACCAGGAGTGGAACAATCAGAGGAAAACTATAATAAAAACACCAGCACCGCTTTTGCCTTTACCCACTCCTGAGGTAAAAAACTCACCAAAACTTAAGCCATGTACATTAGGGAGATTTTTACCACAATATTTATAAGCCAAAACCAGGAGTGGAAAAGTATAAGGGTATGTTCACACACAGCACTTCTTTTACCACAAAGATGTAGCGTTTTTGTCCCAAAAAACGCACCAAAAACACAACGCGGCAAAAATGCAACGCATATTTGACGTGATTTTCACGCATTGTACTGCGTTTTCCCCAATGCGTTTTTTAAGTACAATCTATTGACTGGAAGCGCTCAAAAATGCTGGAAAAACGCAAAAAGAATTCATATGCTGCATCTTCAAAAACGCAGCCAAGATGCAGCCAACAAAAGATGCCCAGTGTGGACAGCAAAATCAAAATCTCATAGACTTTGCTGTGAGAAGGAAATGCATGCATTAGGTGCATCTTTGTGACCTCAAAAATGTCCTAAAAATGCAGCAAAGGATGCCCTGTGTGAACTTAGCCTAATAAAAACATGGTCACCACTTCTGTATTTATCACCCACTCCTGGTTTTGACTTACAAATACTGAGGTAAAAAACTTACCAAATACTTCTCAATAACTTTTTGCATATGTATATGTCGATCCATATTTTTTTTGTAATTAATGTTATTGTGGAATCAATTGTTCCTTTGACTAAAGCGGGCTTTACACGCTGCAACATATCTAATGATGTGTCGGCGGGGTCACGTCATAAGTGACGCACATCCGGCATCATTAGTGGTGTTGTAGCGTGTGACAACTACGTGCGATTGCGATTGAACGTAAAACCGCTCATCGCATACATGTCGTTCATTTGCTAAAAATTGAATGTCCGGTTGTTCAATGTTCCCGAGGCAGCACACATCGCAGTGTGTGACACCCCGGGAACGATGAACAGATCTTACCTGCGTCCCGCGGCTCCCGCTGGCTATGCGGAAGGAAGGAGGTGGGCGGGATGTTTACGTCCCGCTCATCTCCGCCCCTCCGCTTCAATTGGCCGGCCGCATTGTGACGTCGCTGTGACGCCGAACGTCCCTCCCACTCCAGGAAGTGGATGTTCGCCGCCCACATCGAGGTCGTATGGAAGGGTAAGTACGTGTGACGGCAATAATCGTTTGTGCGACATGGTCAACAAATTGAACGTGTCGCACATACGATGGGGGCGCGTCACATCGCATACGATATCGTATGCTTAATTGTAAGGTGTAAAACAGGCTTAACTTATAAATAACAGGCACATACGCAGCTTTACAGAAGAAAAAGACAAAAGACGGCAGAATAGATGGGTTATATAACATCACCAGGATGTTGGCCTCTGTTAATAGCCAATGCAATAAACATTTGGAAACCCTTCTATAAGACAGCTATTCACTTAGCACATGTGACTCAACAGACATTGGTAAGTCATACAGGTGCTCATTATGCATAATCGAAAAATTGTAGAAGGCTACAATTCAACTATGACATAAGAAAGGTGAAAGTACTGACTCAGCTCTGCGAATATTCGTTAAAAATAAATTACAAAAACTGTAAATTTTAGAGTAATCGGAAAGCTATTCATAGCCCACAGTTGGCATCTTTAGTTAGCTGTTAGCTGTAAAAAAGTCCAGTTGCCATCAAGCCAGAACCTGCATGGAAATCCAGCGTAGCGGCTAAATGGGAAAAAGCTATGAATTATTGATCTGTGACCCAGTAAACCATTAGAGCTGTCGATACCAAGCTCTGATCTTCCTTCCTACCTAACTCTAAATCATCTAGATATGCCATGGGAAAAGGTCTGGAGTGCCAGGAACCCAGTAGGAGCACCATGACATCCCAAACTGCCCAACATCACCGAAAAGCCATACCACAGCTCGGCACCTACGTGACATACACTGCATCTAAAGATCCCAAATGTGCTCTATAAAAGATATCTACAAACAATGTAATTAGAATTGAATTAGGGAATTCAAATTGCATCTAAGTGAGTCAATGTGAATTGAACATTTCTAATTATACTTTGGGGTCTCACTGGAGCATAACACTGATTCAGTTAATACTCAGCTCACCTGTCCATTTGCCCCTGCAGTCCACTGTCCCCATAGCCAGTCCTCCAGGGCTCTACGCCTCTCCTTTTCACCTTGCCCCATGGAGTGCATCCTTTTCAGCCTGCATCACTCTGACTAGGCCTCTAACATCACTACTTATGCCATTGCAGTGCACGTTGTGATGTTAAAACTCTTTAGCAGGCATTGCCTTAGGCCACTTTCACATCGCGTTTTCACCTACGATCACTGGTCTCGTCAGGGCATTCATCCGAACCCCCCTTCACCCCCTGCAAATTGTGTTTTGGATGCATACGCCAATGGAGCCGTTGATTATAAAGGAGCAGACAGAGTCAGTGTGTGCGTTCTGTCTTGCACCATTTAAGGGCATATACGTTTTCTGCAGGCGGACACCTGAACGTAGTAGATGGGGTTTGGACAGATGCCCTGACGGAACCAGTGAACGCAATGTGAAAGCGGCCTTACTCTAGAGTCTGCACCTCACCTCAGGGAATGCACATTGTGATGTGATGACTGGAGTTGCAATGGCACGTGATGCAGTCCACTCAGAGACCTACTTGGCATTGGAAGCTCAATCGCTGAGTGAATTAAGCTGAAGAAGACACACAATGGCGGAAGGCAAAACGAACACATGCAGACAACTGGAAGGTGGGTGGGGGAACAGGTGATTAGTAAGATGAGTATTAGGGTTTTTTTTTAACCTTTTGCAATCAACAGTTTAGCTGGCTGCCATTTTGCTGAATTTATTTAATTAATTTCTTGCAAAAAAAATGTGATTCTGGAGAAGCTGAATTTCTATAAACTTCAAGGAGAATTAAATACTATTACAACAAATATGCTAATCTCTAACTGTAATCAATCCAGAAATACAGGTAATTTCAGATTGTTCACTTCCTTTTTCTTGCAAATGATTTGTCTTCACATAAATTAAGGGGGATGCCCCCTACACTAATAACCCCTTTTCAATCAGCATGTTTCTCTTTTTTTTAAATAATAGTGTGACGTCACTTGATCCAACGCGTCTGCTAAACAACCCCCGCCTTAGGACAAATCGCTTACATCCGTAGGAAGTGAGTGATGCTACTCTGACTCTTCCTCTAGATGTATGTGATACGCTTGAAGGCAGGGAAGAGTGAAGCGACCGCTGATTGGCCACAGGGATCAGGCAACACCACCGGAACAGCACCGGCACCGAAGATGAGTATAAGTTTTATTATTTGGAAAATGTGAAGCACAGATTGACAGAGGGTTGTGTGCCGCCCCGTGCTCGGCAGCCGAGCCGCTCGGGTCCGGACCTTCAGCGAGTGGCTCGAGGATCTCCGGACCCGAGGGTCCTGCGGTCACTCCGATCAAAAAGGGGTTGGCAGTTTGGGGACGTAGGTGTACGGCCGGAGCTGTGTTTAAGTTTGTGAAGCCACCCACGGATTGTGGTGAAGGTGGACACCACCGCTGCAGTTACGGGGCACCTGGGGGAGATGTTGCGCAGCAAGTTGTTAACCCGGGACCCATTGGGGGGAGTTTGGGCGGTGCAGGGAGATGGACGGCCGGAGGGCACTGATGTACTCACTATAAGTCTCTCGTAAACCAAGGTGATGGTGGTCGGTGCTCGCAGCCGGCTGTAGTCTGGTCCCCCACCCGGTTGGTGGTCTTTCTCCCGCACCTGTTTTGTGATGGTGGACTACCTGCGCTTGCAACTACAGGAGTCCACTCCCCGGCTTTTTGTCGCCTAAGGAGCCCTTTGCCCGCAGACGCTGGCCCGTGGGATCTCTCTGCCGTGGCGGTAGCTTTCTATCCCCCTCGTTGGGCTGTTGCATTCAGTTGGGACTTGGGTGGGACAGGACCTATAGTCCTGGCCACAATCAGTTAATTAGCTAGCTCCCAGTAGCTTCTGGACCTAGCTTCAGGATCTGAGTACACCGGTTCCCCGGGTCGATACCGGCGGGCCACTACCCTGTCCCGGTCCACCGCAGTTCCATCGAGCCGTCTTCCTGCCTCCTGCAGATAGAGGCCTCCGTATGCCTCCTAGCCAGAGGTGCCCGGGCTCCTACCCTGGCACCTGTCAAGTCTGCTACAGGCCTGTCACACAGGCCTGACCTCCTCCACTGAACTCTCAAACTGATCTACTCTCTTTTCCCGCCTCAGGCCATCCGAGCTCCTCGGTGGGCGTGTCCAACTGCCTGGCTCCGCCCCCTGGTGTGTCCATCAAGCACTGAGGGGGGTGACTAGGGTTTTAATGTTTGACTGCTGTCACCTTGTTAGGGGACTGGTGTAATGCGGGGCCCTATCTGTGACTACCTGGTTCGGCCAGGGCGTCACAGTTGTTTGAGTAGTGGACAACCTCTTCAAATAAGAAAACAATAGGGCACTATTTGGATTGCTTTAAACTACAAACCTTTCTTCTCAGTTTTTACAGTTGTGCATTCACATATATACAGAACATTTTACATTTTACAAACATTACCTTCTCATCTTGCTCAGTAAATGTCCCATTGCTGTCCGACTTCTTATTGATTGCCTGTGCTACTCCAACCACCTGATTGAATGGTTAAACAAATATATATTAAAATTAGTAACTACATGAATATGAACAGCAAATGTTCAATGACACAAAAATAGCACAGAAATACATAAAACATAAAAGCTGAATGATTTACATTACAAATGTATGCAAACCACTCATCTCTAACAAATATACCATTGTTGCTACAAAACAAAGGAATGGACATCAAAGGTATGAATAAAAGGCATGAAGTCTGGCTGCTGTACCTACATTGAGGGCCGTACATTGCCGTACATATAAACTACTACGAATACTACTAAAAAAAAATTCAGTCTGTCCTATAAGGCTGATTAGCCCAATTAGCACAAAGCAATCATCAATTGTGATCAAGTACATGAGTTCAAGTGCACGTCCATGTAACAGTTATGTAAGCTCTGGGAAAATTTAACAGAATGGAATCTGCTCCAATCATTAGCACTGAATATACAGCCAAGCACACAAATTATAAGATTTAAGGCTTCCGCCACACATCCGTGAAAAACGTGCGTGTTTGGTCCGTTTCCGTGTATACTGGAGACACGGCCAAACGTGCACCAATGTTACTATATCTCAGCGGTTACACTTGCGTTTTTGGTTATGTCCGTTTGTCCGTCTCCGTGATGCGTTTTGTGGGCCGTGTCTCACGCCAGCATGTCCGTTTTATTCACGCCACACGCAGCACGGACCCAATGAAAGTCAATGGGTCTGTGCGCACGTCCGAGTGACACGGACGCATCTCTGTTTGTTCCCTGTATGTTTTGTGCTTTTTTCATGTCATGTCAGTCTTTTTTCTTTTTATGTTTCGTTCTCTCCCTCAGTCCGTCGGTCGGTCTCTATGTCTGTCTGTCCCTCTAGCTGTCTGTCGGTCAGTTCCCCCCTCTCTCATACTTACCATTTCCCGATCTCCAGCGCGGCGCTGAACGGCTGTTATAAAAACTCCGGCGGCTTTTCCTCTTTTGAAAAAGCCGGCCGCCCATTAATCAATCTCGTATTCCCTGCTTTACCCGCCCACCGGCGGCTGTGATTGGTTGCAGTGAGACACGCCCACCACGCTGAGTGACAGGTGTCACACTGCACCCAATCACAGCAGCCAGTGGGCGTGTCTATACTGTGCAGTAAAATAAATAAATAATTAAAAAAACCGGCGTGCGGTCCCCCCCCATTTTAATACCAGCCAGATAAAGCCATACGGCTGAAGGCTGGTATTCTCAGGATGGGGAGCTCCACGTTATGGGGGGCCCCCCACCCTAACAATATCAGTCAGCAGCCGCCCAGAATTGCCGCATACATTATATGCGACAGTTCTGGGGCTGTACCCGGCTCTTCCCGATTTACCCTGGTGCGTTGGCAAATCGGGGTAATAAGGAGTTATTGGCAGCCCGTAGCTGCCAATAAGTCCTAGATTAATCATGTCAGGCGTCTAGGAGACACCTTCCATGATTAATCTGTAAGTTACAGTAAAAAAACACACACATCCGAAAAAATCCTTTATTAGAAATAAAAAACACAAACACATTCCCTCATTACCAATTTATTAACCCCGACAAACCCTCCATGTCCGGCGTACTCCACGGTCCTCCAGCGTCGCGTCCAGCTCTGCTGCATGGAGGTGACAGGAGCTGCAGAAGACACCGCCGCTCCGGTCACCTCCACGCAGCTAATGAGATGAGTAGCGCGATCAGCTGCTGTCACTGAGGTTACCCTCGGCCACCGCTGGATCCAGCGGTGACCGCGAGTTACCAGACTGACAGCTGCTGATCGCGCTACTCATCTCATTAGCTGCGTGGAGGTGACCGGAGCGGCGGTGTCTTCTGCAGCTCCTGTCACCTCCATGCAGCAGAGCTGGACGCGACGCTGGAGGACCGTGGAGTACGCCGGACATGGAGGGTTTGTCGGGGTTAATAAATTGGTAATGAGGGAATGTGTTTGTGTTTTTTATTTCTAATAAAGGATTTTTCGGGTGTGTGTTTTTTTACTGTAACTTACAGATTAATCATGGAAGGTGTCTCATAGAGGCCTGACATGATTAATCTAGGACTTATTGGCAGCTACGGGCTGCCAATAACTCCTTATTACCCCGATTTGCCAACGCACCAGGGTAAATCGGGAAGAGCCGGGTACTGTCCCAGAACTGTCGCATATAATGTATGCGGCAATTCTGGGCGGCTGCTGACTGATATTGTTAGGGTGGGGGGCCCCCCATAACGTGGAGCTCCCCATCCTGAGAATACCAGCCTTCAGCCGTATGGCTTTATCTGGCTGGTATTAAAATGGGGGGGCACCGCACGCCGTTTTTTTTAATTATTTATTTATTTATTTTACTGCACAATATAGACACGCCCACCGGCTGCTGTGATTGGGTGCAGTGTGACACCTGTCACTCAGCATGGTGGGCGTGTCTCACTGCAACCAATCACAGCCGCCGGTGGGCGGGTAAAGCAGGGAATACGAGATTGATTAATGGGCGGCCGGCTTTTTCAAATTAGAAAAAGCCGCCGGAGCAGTGTGAACGCCGTGCAGCGCCGGTGATCGGGGATCGGTGAGTATGAGAGAGGGGGGGGACACTTCAGTCACTCGGGGGATTACCGGTCACCGGTGAATCCTTCACAGGTGACCGCTAATCAGTACACGGCACAAAGACAGAGCCGCGGCATGACAATGAAGTCGGGTGAAGTTCACCCGAGTTCATTCTCATCCCGCTACTCTGTCTTCCGACATGTAGTAACGACATTTTGCATCACACACGTACATTTCACACGGACAACACATACACATGTCAGTTATTTCACTCACGCACACACGGACATTCCACACGCACATACGGCTAGCATGCGGGATACACACGCAGGCCACACATACCATAAAAACGGACATAAAAAACGGAAAACGGACCCGAAAAACGGCCCGTTTTACACGGACGTGGTTTTCACGGATGTGTGGCGGAGCCCTCAGCCAAATTCAGACATCAGTAAAATACAGTCTCTATATGGTCAGTAATGTACAGACTGGCCATGGGTCTCCTGACACAAACTCAACAGCCTCATATATTAGTATAAGTGTGTTCAGATTAGGTCAGAAGATCCACATGCAGTCCGTACATCATAGTCAGTATAAAGGCCATGTTTTTAGCACCTCTTAATTCGGCATGTTTGAAGTACATGAGTGTTTATAAATCACTAGAAGGTGGCCCGCTTCTAACGCATCGGGTATTCTAGAATTTATTGTGTAGTTAATGTATGATTTTTGTTATATATATATAGAGGTTGTTGCGTGTAGTTACCAAGTGTTTGTGCAGGGCACTGTAAATGTTCAGGGTGTTGTCTGGGTATGGGGGTGTGTAAGAGCGGTTTTGTTTGTGTGTTGCGTTGTGTGTGTTGCGTTGTTTGTGGAGCGCTGTGTGTCTGCAGCGTTGTGTGTGTGTGGTGCTGTGTGTGTTGCGCGGTTTGTGTGGGTGTGTGTGTGTTTTGGGAGGAGGTATGTTTTGTGCAGTGTGTGTGTGTTGGAGGAGTAGTCCTGGGGAGAGAGGAGTATAATAGGAGGAGCAGTCCTGGGGAGAGAGGAGTATAATAGGAAGAGTGGTCCTGGAGAGAGAGGAGTATAATAGGAGGAGTAGTCCTGGGGGGAGAGGAGGCTAATAGGAGGAGTAGTCCTGGGGGGAGAGGAGTATAATAGGAGGAGTAGTCCTGGGGGGAGAGGAGTATAATAGGAGGAGTAGTCCTGGGGGAGAGAAGTATAATAGGAGGAGTAGTCCTGGGGAGAGAGAGGAGTATAATAGGAGGAGTAGTCCTGGGGAGAGGGGAGTATAATAGGAGGAGTAGTCCTGGGGGGTGAGGAGTATAATAGGTGGAGTAGTCCTGGGGAGAGAGGAGTATAATAGGAGGAGTAATCCTGGGGGAGAGGAGTATAATAGGAGGAGTAGTCCTGGGGGAAGAGGAGTATAATAGGAGGAGTAGTCCTGGGGGAGAGAAGTATAATAGGAGGAGGAGTCCTGGGGGGAGAGGAGTATAATAGGAGGAGTAGTCCTGGGGGAGAGAAGTATAATAGGAGGAGGAGTCCTGGGGAGAGAGGAGTATAATAGGAGGAGTAGTCCTGGGGAGAGAGGAGTATAATAGGAGGAGTAGTCCTGGGGAGAGAGGAGTATAATAGGAGGAGTAGTCCTGGGGGGAAAAGAGGCTAATAGGAGGAGTAGTCCTGGAGGTGAGGAGTATAATAGGAGGAGTAGTCCTGGGGGAGAGGAGGATAATAGGAGGAGTAGTCCTGGGGAGAGAGGAGTATAATAGAAGTAGTCCTAGGGAGAGAGGAGTAGAATAGGAGAAGTAGTCCTGGGGAGAGAGGAGTAGAATAGGAGTAGTCCTGGGGGGACAGGAGTATAATAGGAGGAGTAGTCCTGGGAGGAGAGGAGTATAATGGGAGGAGTAGTGTTGGGGGGGAGGTGTCTAATACGTGCAGTAGTCCTGGGGGGAGGTGTCTAATAGGTGGCGTAGTCCTGGGGAGGAGGTGTGTAATAAGTAGAATTGTCCTGGGGGGAGGTGTCTAATAGGTGGAGTAATCCTGGGTTGAGGTGTATAGGTGCCCAATGTGTGCAGGGGTGTGGCCGAGCGGTCACAGTGTGCGGGGGGTGTGGCCGAGCGGGCACAGTGTGCGGGGGCGTGGCTGAGCGGGCACAGTGTGCGGGGAGTGTGGCCGAGCGTGCACAGTGTGTGGGGCGTGTGGCCGAGTGGGCACAGTGTGCGGGGGGCATGGCCGAGTAGGCACAGTGTATGGTGGGCATGGCTGAGTGGGCACAATGTGCGGGGGTCATGGCCAAGCGGCCACAGTGTGTGGGGGGCGTGGTCGAGCCGAGCCAAGTAGCCAATGCGTGCGGGGGACGTGGCCGGGCCAAGAAGCCAATGCATGCGGCGGGCGTGGCCAGGCCGAGCGGCCAATGCGACGGTTATCACTATAATGATGTCATTTTGGAGCAAGACAGACAGACAGACAAGACAGAATAAGGCAATTATATATATAGATAGGACAAGGATAATTCTGAGACTTAGGGCTCATGCGCACATTGCGTAATTGCTAGAGATGAGCCACCCCCCTAGTGTTCGCGTTCGGTTCGGTTCGTCGAACGTTCGACGAACACCTTCGAACCCCATTGAAAACAATGGCAGGCAAACAAAAACACATACAAACACATAGAAAACACCTTCTAAGGTGTCCAAAAGGTGACAAACAACTCCCAAGACACCACAAACACATGGAAAAGTACATATACTCATGCGAAAACAAAACAGCTGGATAAGTAAAAGGAGGAGGAGACACAGATATAGGCATGTCATGCCCTTCTAAAATCATGTAACACACAGCAAGTGGACTCCAACAAGAGTCTCAATTTTTTCCAAAAATTGGGCCACAGACACCACTTAAGTGGCATCAATTGTCCCCCAGTTGCAAACTTGACATATTGATTTGCATGAAGCACAATCAAACTCTACAAGCCTTTACTCTCCCCAGGATGACACAGGGGTAGAAAAGTCCTTGCGGATCCATAACTTCTTCATTTTGGAACATTTAAAAAAAAAACAAAAAGGGGACTCCAACCAGAGTCTCCCTTTTTTCCAAAAATTGGGCCACAGACACCACTTAAGTGGCATCATTTGTTCCCTAGTTGCAAACTTGCCTTTAGTCTCCCCAGGATGACACAGGGGTAGTAAAGTCCTTGCAGATCCATGACTTGTTCATCTTGATGAACGTTATAACGTCTGTCCACATTGTCACTGGACAGACGCGTGCACTTATCTGTCAGCACACACCCAGCAGCACTGAAGACACGTTCCGAGAGAACGCTGGCTGCGGGACACGACAAGATCTCCAAGGCGTAAGTGGCGAGCTCAGGCCATTTTTCCAGATTGGAAGCCCAAAATGAGCAAGGGTCCAGTTGCAGAGTCATGGCATCGATATTCAAGTGTCAGACTTCTTGTGTCTTGTGGCCTTGAAAGGATGGTCTAAAAAAATTCATGAAACGATTCCATAAAATTGCTGTTACCACCAGATACGGTGTTGCTGGTACGGGTTGACTGATGATGACTCGACAGTCCCATGGTTGGCAAGTTAGAACTGTGAGATTCACACTGTGCACCACTGGTGTTTAGTGGAAAACCCAAGCTAAAATTGCATAATAGCTTCTCCTGATACTCTGCATACGTGCGTCCCTTTCTATGGCTGGAATTATTTTGGCAAATTTTGACTTGTACCGGGGATCTAAGAGTGTGGCAACCCAGTAGTCAGCATTACTTCTAATTCTGACAATCTGAGGGTCATGTTGTAGGTTGTGCAGCAAGAAGGCGCTCATGTGTCTTGCGCATCCAGGAGGACCAACTCCTTGCTGTGTTGGTGGCGGCGAGGTGAGAATCATGCTTTCTTCCTCTGACCTCTCCCCCCAACCTCGAACAACAAAAATGTGATCAAGGTCTCCCTCATCTGCTGAGTCTTCCATGCCCATCGCCAGTTCGTCCTCCTTTTCTTCCTGGGCTCCTGCACCTTCCTCAATAGTTTGCCTGCTACCATGCGCCCTTGTTAATCCCTCTCCCCCACCCGCCTTGGTGATGCTGACCGTCTGGACCTTGTAGATCTTGGTATCCCTTCCGCATATGAATCCTCCTGTACTTCCTCCCCTTCTTCTTGTCCCACCACCTGACTCTGAATACTGTTTAGAGTGTGCTCCAGCATGTAAATGACTGGAATTGTCATGCTGATAATGGCATTGTCAGCGCTAAACATCTTCGTCGCCATGTCGAAACTATGCAGAAGGGTGCATAGGTCCTTGATCTGAGACCACTCCAGCAGCGTGATCTTCCCCACCTCTGGATCTCGTTGGCCCAGGCTATACGTCATAACGTATTGCACCAGGGCTTGGCGGTGCTGCCACAGTCGCTGCAACATGTGGAGAGTCGAATTCCAGCGTGTCGACACATCGCATTTCAGTCAGTGAACCGGCAGGCCGAAAGACTTCTGGAGCGATGCAAGTCGTTCAGCTGCGGCGTGTGAACGCCGGAAGTAAGCACATAGTGACCGTGCCCTGTGCAGAAGCCCATCTAGGCCGGGGTAGTGGGTTAAAAATTGCTGGACAACAAGGTTCAACACGTGAGCCATACAAGGCACGTGTGTCACCTTGCCCTGGCGAAGGGCCGCACCCAGGTTGTAGCATCGTCGCACACGGCCTTCCATGGCTGCAGGTTGAGTGGAGAAAACCATTGACGAAACTCGGTCTCCAGAGCTGACCACAATAGGTCAGCTGTGTGACTCACATTTCCCAGACATTTCAACTTAAAGACTGCCTGATGCCGTTGAGCTCTGCTGCCAGCATAGTAAGGAGGTGTGCGAGATTCCTTGTGCGCAGTTACAACGCGGGTGGCCTGACCAGACAGGCTTTGGGCGGAGGTGGAGGACCAGATGAGGTGGAAGAGGCAGAAGCAGTTGAGGAATTTCTACATACAGAAGATTGATGCACAACTCGTGGGCCATCAAGACTTATACAGCAGAACCTTCTCCATATCTCACCATAGTTACCCAGTGCCCAGTCAGCGACATGTAACACCCCTGTCCATGCTTACTGGTCCAAGTATCGGTGGTGAAATGCACCCTTTCACACACAGAGTTTCTCAAGGAAGCGGTGCTGTTGTGTGCGACATGCTGGTGTAGCGCAGGCACACCTTTCTTGGAGAAGTAGTGGCGACTGGGCATCTGGTACTGGGGCACTGCGACAGACATAAGGTCTCGAAAATCCTCTTTGTCCACCACGTGGAAAGGCAGCATTTCTGTAGCCAACAGCTATCAGATGGTGAAAGTCAATCTTTTAGCTTTGTCATGGCTAGAAGGAAATGGTCTTTTACTTGTCCATATTTGAGGGACCGAGGGCTGGCTGCTGTGCTGAGACGGCGTTGAGTAGGGTGTCCCTGGAAAACTGCTGGTCTGTGAGGAAAGTGCAGGCGGAGACATAATTTTGCCTTCATCCAAAGGTGGTGCTCTCGATGTCTGAGAGAGCTCAACACCAGCAGCTGTTTCCACTTCCAAAACAACTGACGACCTGCCAATCACACTGCCTGTTACGGTTAAAGAGGTGGAAGGTCTGCGTCGATAAGCATGTGTGACTGCTGTCCCCACAGTCATAGAGGATGAAGAGCGTGCGGATGCACTTGAAGGGGCAGACGGTGGTTGGTCCATTCCGCTAGGCCGCATTGTAGCACAGTGTGCTTCCCACTGCGACTTATGCTTCATATCCATGTGACGGTTCATGGATGAAGTAGTCAAACTAGTGAGTTTTTGGCCTCTACTTAGAGATTGGCGACAAATCTTACAGATGACATGAGTTGGGAGATCCTTTGCGATGTCAAAAAAGGACCAGAATAGGCAATGCTTAGAGCCCATGCGACCTGCAGAGCCACCCCGACTTGTGCTCAGAAGCAGAGCTGTGGCTGATAATGCAGTTGTTGACGTGCTTCCAGTACTCCGTCTGTGTCCAGGAAGGCGAAAGCTAACCTCTTCGTCAGTAGCATCCTCCTCCACCACCTCTGCTGACCTCATCGAGTGCCTGACTGTGGGTTGATAGTAAGTGGGATCTACAACTTCATCATCACCCTGTGTGTTTGCACTCCCCTCGTCCTCAGACCTAATTTCTTCCTGCCCTGACTGAATAGTTAAGTTGTCATTCCAATCAGGTGTCTGAGTCTCATCGTCATCAGCATGTTCCTCATTGTCGCCACCAAGAGGAGTTACAGTTTGGGAATGAGGGTCTACATTATGCTCAGAACTTTCTTCATCTGGGCCTGAATCTGACTCACAAAGCTTCGGGGCATCACTGCAGATCATTTTCTTGTCTGGACTCACTGTAGCTGGAGCAGACGTCTGATTCCCAGGCTATAGTGTGACTGAACAGCTCTGCAGACTCAACCATCTCTGTTACCCCATACTCTGCAGGGCAGAGACTTGAGAGCTGGTAGAAAGCAAGTGCGATTGGGGTGACAACTCTGAGGACTGGAGTCTTTGGGATGTTGAAGTAGAGGTGGAGGAGAGGCCACTTGATGGAGCACTTGAGATCCATTCAAGCATCTGCTGTTTTTGTGCCTCATCTATCTTTGGTAGCAATGGTCTTTCTTCAGCTTTACCACCTACCCCACGGACACAAACTTTTTTTCCCTTTCCAACATGCCTGTTCCTCTTTCCACCAGCATCTGTCCTTTTGCCACTCATTTTGTTTGTGAATAAATTGGACACTGTTTGTTGCACTTAAAATTGCGTAGCAGAAATGGAGAGGTGGTGTAGAATGCAGAGGTAGTGTAGCTTTGTTGTCAGCAGAGGAACGTCACTGACTATCCCAGACATTGATACTATGCCCCAAGGAAGTGCCTGCACTTTTTGCACTTAAAATGGTGTAGTAAAAATGGAGAGGAGGTGATCAATGCAGAGGTGGTCTAGCTTTCTTGTCAGCAGAGGAACCCTCACTTACTATCCCAGACAATGAAACTATGCCCCAAGGAACTGCCTGAGCTGATTTAGGCAGACGCTGTGATAAACCCTTGCACAGCACTGGCACAGACCTGCCTAGCAAAAATGGCTATGAACTGCTGTAATGTAGCCCTGAAAAGGGCTGAATTAGTCCCTAATCCCTAAACCGATCTGTAGAAATGTGTAGATTGCACTGTATAGCGCACACAGCAGCAGCAGCGGGAGCGGTGACTGTCACACACCCGCAGCAGAGAGATAATGGCGGAGATGGGGAAAATGGCCGGGTCTTATAGGGCAAAGACATGTGACATGCACAGCCAATGACACATGCCCTTGCTTGTTTGGCAAAAATCCACTTTTCTGTGTGTGTGTCTGTGATTGGCTGACAGCCTGGCCCGCCCCACTGTACGCGCGGTTAGGAAAAAAAAATGGCGATCGCCATTCTTTCAGCACTCAGCAGAACTGATCTAAACCCTGTCCCCCCCGCACATTATATGCTGAATTTTGATAATATCATTATTAACAGTGACTGACAGTATTACAGTGAAAAGCCAGCTAGTAACTAGCTACACTTTTGGCGATCGAACCGTTATGGAACGTTAACTCGAACAGCCGAACTTGAAGCAAATCGTTCGAGTTCGTCGAACGACTCGAACACCGCCCAAAATCACTCGAATTTTAAATTGGCAAACGGTTTGAATCGAACATCGCTCATCTCTAGTAGTTGCATGCATTTACGCTGCGTATAGCACTGCAGCGTATGTGCAGGGGACACAGGACGCATGCATTTATGCTGCAGTGCTATACGCAGTGTAAATGCATGTGTCCTGCGTCCCCTGCACAATCTATGAAGATTGTGCATGAGACGTGCGCACGTTGCTTTCATGAACGCAGCGATTTGAGTGCTAAAAGTTTGACCCAAATCCGTGCATTCATAAAATGAGCATGTCAATTATTCCGTGCGCTATGGATGCAGCTCCCACTCTCTCTATGGTGGGGGCAGCAGCCATAGCGCATGAAATCGGCTTATTTAAACAAAAAAACTGCAACCATTATGCAGTGTTTCTGTAGTGATTTGACGCGCACATGTGCTGTCAAATCGCTGCAGAATATTCAGCAGTTACGTGCGCATGAGCCCTTAGGGTACTCTCACACTAGCATATATTCTCTCATGCAAGAGAATTGGATGCAATGTGCACTGACACTTAGCTCATCTCAACTCCAAGTGTGATTCAAGTGTAATTTTTCTGTGATCCGATTCTCTCACATGCAAGAATGGAAGCACAGGTGAGGAGAAGATGGAGAACTTAATTTCTCCATATTCTTCAGTGTCTGTGTCCGGAAGACATCAGTCCAGTTCAAGGTTTCACACCCACCCATAGACTTGAATGAGTATGCATTTTTTGCGGTATATGCTACTGTGAGCGTACCCTAACATTAAAATAACTAACAAGTGACTTCAATAATATTGATTATCTTGTGACAAAGGCACCTTTCAAGGGGTGGATAAAGAAAATATTAGATAGCAAGTGATGGTCAGTCCTTGAAGTTGAAGTGTTGGAAGCAGAAAATTTGGGAAAGGATGAGAATCAAAGAGTCTTTGACAGAGTCCAAATTGTAATGGCTAGAGAACAAAGTTAGAAAACCACAGATTAGGTTAAGTAGTGTTTAGTGTTTATCAAAAATGGTACAGAAAGGACAACTGATAAACCAGCGTCAGATCATTAGTGCTTAAAGCTGGTGTCACACACAGCGACAACGACAACGACGTCGCTGCTACGTCACCATTTTCTGTGACGTTGCAGCGACGTCCCGTCGCTGTCGCTATGTGTGACATCCAGCAACGACCTGGCCCCTGCTGTGAGGTCGCCGGTCGTTGCTGAATGTCCAGCTTCATTTTTTGGTCGTCACTCTCCCGCTGTGACACACACATCGCTGTGTGTGACAGCGAGAGAGCGACGAAATGAAGCGAGCAGGGAGCAGGATCCGGCGTCTGGCAGCTGCGGTAAGCTGTAACCAGCGTAAACATCGGGTAACCAAGGGAAGACCTTTCCCTGGTTACCCGATATTTACCTTCGTTACCAGCCTCCGCCCTTGCTGCCAGCGCCGGCTCCTGCTCTGTGCACATGTGGCTGCAGTACACATCGGGTAATTAACCCTATGTGTACTGTAGCAAGGAGAGCAAGGAGCCAGCGCTAAGCAGTGTGCGCGGCTCCCTGCTCTCTGCACTGTGACATGTAGCTGCAGTACACATCGGGTTAATTAAACCGATGTGTACTGTACCTAGGAGAGCAAGGAGCCAGCGCTAAGCGCGGCTCCCTGCTCTCTGCACATGTAGCACAGCGACGTTATGATCGCTGCTGCGTCGCTGTGTTTGACAGCTAAGCAGCGATCATAACAGCGACTTACAAGGTCGCTGTTACGTCACAGAAAATGGTGACGTAACAGCGACGTCGTTGTTGTTGTGGCTTAGTGTGAACCCAGCTTAAGATGAGCTACTGCACCATAAATTGATTTATAAGAAGGGTGTCAAAGCATATAGTGCATCAGAATAGGCTGTGTATAGAGCCATGTGCACCTACAGTGTACACTTAAAGCACCACTTCAGTGGGGAAATGGGGGGGGGCTGTTTCAGAGTTGGAGTAGTACTTTAAATCTAAGTCATCTGCTACTTGACCCCTTAATGATACAGCTCCAGTCCCGCAGTGTCATTTTGGGACAGTAACTTATGACTGTCTAGAAAGTCAGAAGTTATGTCACAAACTCTTAATGCATCTTTATGAGAGTCAGAACTAGATCAGAATGAGACTCCCATAGAGATGTATTGAGTTGTGACCTCTGGATCACTCAATTAAACACTGGAATGCATTGGGAGGTCACAAGTCCCTGAGAGTGATCAAAGCGGCAGCAATAGAAGGTGACTATATGATAGGGGTCAGGTGACTTAGATGTAAAGCACCACTCTGGCGGTATAATAAACAAAAAAGCTTAAGTAGTGTTTTAAAGGGAACCTGTCACCAGTTTTTTACCCTATAAGCTGTGGCCACCACCACCACCAGGCTCTTATATACAGCATTCTAACATGCTGTATATAAGAGCCCAGACCGCTGTGTAGAACATAAAAAAACACTTTATAATACTCACCTAAACGGTCGCTGTGGTGAATGTGGCTAAAATGGGCGGCGGCGTCCTCCGGTGCCGGCACCACCTCTTTCGGCCATCTTCATTCTCCTTCTGAAGCCTGTGTGCATGACGCGTCTACGTCATACACACTTGCCGGTCCCGAGCATGCGCACTACAATACTTTGATCTGCCCTGCTCAGGGCAGATCAAAGTGCGCCTGCTCTGGTCCTGAATGCCATCGAGTGTGTATGACGTCGGATGCGTCATGCGCCACGGCTTCAGACGTACAACAGAATGGCGACAAAGATGGATTAGAATGCTGTATGTATGAGCTCACTGGTGGTTGTCGCAGCTTATAAAGCAAAAAACTGGTGACAAGTTCCCTTTAAGCATCAGAACTGGATCATAGAGCAATGGAAGTAAGTCTGGTGAATCACATTTCATTTATATTGAATGGACTTGATGTATTCAGGTAACTCATATGGGGAAGAGATGGCATTAAGATGTATTATTAAGAGGTAGTATGATGGTCGGACCATAAAGTCTGCTATGAAACATTGGGTCTCTACATTTAAGGAGGTCTTACTTGGACATGTACCATTTTCCTAAACATTGTTATAGTACACCCCTTCATGGCAAAAGTAACCTTATACCTCACATTACATTGGTCCTTTTATATAAGATAATTCTGTGCCACATTGACAAAACTTCTTCAGGAATGGTTTGTGGAACATGACAAAGAGTTCAAGGTGTAAATTTGTGCTACAAATTCCCCAAATTTCAATCTAATCAGTCACCATATTTATTCTGGTCTTTTGTGGTAGATACATATGGACTACCATATGGGGATAAAAGTAATTTAGATCCCAGGATTTCCCTACTGTTTGAACATTGTTTTACAGCTTAATCCAATCATAATTCAGCTTACACAGGATCAGGAATCAAAAGCTAAGGCTGCTTATGCATACAATATTAAATGTTGGCGGCTCGAATAGCTTACATGTAATAGCATGAGTTTATTTGCTGAGAAGTTTTACATATGGGTTTAGTTACGACACTAAGCAAGAATAATGGTATCAACCTGACCAACAAAGTACAATGAAAATATATATTCTTTATTTGACAGCACAAAAGAAACACAATACATATTCAAAAGGAAAATATGCAAAGAGAGTTAAAAACTGAATCCATACAATGGGACTTAGTGGGATATCAAAGACTCCTGCATATATGGAAATAAACTGCATGTCTCAAAATAAGTCACGTCTATGAAAAGAAAGTGCATGAATTTAACAACAATCACTCCTCAACATTGAAAAACCAAGAAGGAAACTTTGGGGAATTATGGAAATCACAGGATCTATACACATGTTAATGATATGCAAATAATAAAAAAATGGAACAAAGTTTTCAAAGCATCGTCAATTTATTCAATATCAAGAATGAGCACTATATATAGAAATACACACACTTAAACTCCTTGGCATGTTACCAATGAGATTATTAATGGTTGTCTGAGGAATGTTCTGCCACACTGTATGCACTTTTGCAAGAAAATTATCAAGATCTACTCAATGAAAGACATATCCGGAGATGCTGCAGGCTATGGTAGCACATTTAACATTTGACACTGGGGACCACCATTTCCTCCTCAATATGCTACACTTGATCAGCCTCAAGGACACTGTTCTGTCCTGGTTCTCCTCCTACCTTTCTGACCGCTCCTTCAGTGAATTATTTGTAGGCTCTTCTTCCCCTGTCAGGATTCCTCAGGGATCCGTCCTAGGCCCCCTACTCATCTCTATACATTGCCCCTATTGGATAAACCATCAGCAGATTTGGTTTCTATAATGATGACACACAATTATACACTTCTTCTGACATCACCCTCGCATTACTACAAAATACCAGTGATTGTCTGTCTGCTGTCTCTGTTATCATGTCCTCCTTCTAGCTAAAACTGAATCTGTCAAAAACTGAACTCCTTGTGTTTCCCCTCTCTTCTAACCTACTGCAAGTTGAAATTGCCATTTTCGTTTGTGGTTCTACCATAACTGCCAAGTAGAAGGCCTGCAGTCTTGGGGTTATATTTGACTCATATCTCTCCTTCACTCCCCAGATACAATCACTCACTTGCTCATGTCACCTCCACCTCAAAAACTTCGCTAGAATTCAACCTTTTCTTACCTTCGACTATGCAAAAACTCTTAAGCCCCCGTCACACGCAATGACGTATTTAACGATATATGGCCGGGGTCACGGATTCTGTGATGCACATCCGGCATCGTTAGTGACGTTGTTGCGTGTGACACCAACGAGCGACCGTTAACGATGGAAAATATTCACCTTATCGTCCATCGTTGACACTTCGTTCGTTTTCAAAAAATCGTTGATTGTTGAGGTCGCAGGTTGTTCGTCGTTCCCGAGGCAGCACACATCTCTATGTGTGACACCTTTGGAACGACGAACTACAGCTTACCTGCGGCTGCCCGTAATGAGGAAGGAAGGAGGTGGGTGGGATGTTACGGCCGTTCATCTCCGCCCTTCCGCTTCTATTGGGCGGCCGCTTAGTGACCTCGCTGTGACGCCGCACGAACCGCCCCCTTAGAAAGGAGGCGGTTCGCCGGCAACAGCGATGTCGCTAGGCAGGTAAGTTCGTGTGACAGCTCCGAACAAGATTGTGCGCCACGGGCAGCGATTTACCCATGACGCACAAACGACGGGGGCGGGTACGCTCGCTAGCAATATCGCTGTGCATGACGGGGCCTTTAGTGTTGCTCTTATTCATTCTCACCTAGACTACAGCAACTCATTCTCATTCTCCATCTCACTAAACTCACCAAGGTTTTGCACTGCCTTACATTTTCTCCTAATCTCTCAATACCACCCTACCCGTGTTCACCATTCTGCTAATGACTGTTAGACTAGCATATTTTTATAATCCGAATCTCCCACTCCTGTCTCCAGGACTTCTCTCGTGCAGCACCAATTTTCTGGAATGCGCTACCTTAGACATTTCACTTAATTCACAGTATCCACAGTTTCAAGTGTGCCCTAAAAATGTATTTCTTTAGACTGGCCTATCACCTCAGCAAACTATCCTGTGTTCTCTCTTGTACGCACTCTTTAGCTCTTTATACCTGTAATTATACAGATAGGTTCATGTAGCATTTATTTACTATATTGATGGCTGGATCGTACACAACAAGCACTTTTTCTGCCTTTTGTGTTACCCCTATGTAGGACCTGCACTCCTCTTGGTATGTCTTGGACTATGTATTAAGGGGGCTTTACACGGTAGCGATATCGCTAACAATTTCTAGCGATAGCGACCGTGTAAGTACCCGCCCCCGTCGCGCATGCGATTGTTTGTGATCGCTGCCATAGTGAACATTATCGCTATGCAGCGTCACACATACTTACCTGGTCGGCGGCGTCGTTGTGACTGCCGAACAATCCCTCCTTCAAGGGGGAGGGACTTCGGCATCACAGCGACGTCACCGCTTCGTCACTAAGCGGCCGGCCAATCAAAGCAGAGGGGCGGAGATGAGCAGGACGTAACATCCCACCCACCTCCTTCCTTCCTCATTGGGGCCGGCGGCAGGTAAGGAGACGTTCCTCGCTCATGCAGTGTCACACATAGCGATGTGTGCTGCCGCATGAGCGATGAACCACAACGCTAAACAACCCTTACCGATTTTTGACTTTGGGACGACCTCTCCATGGTGAATGATTTTCACCATTTTTGAGGTCACCTTAGGTCGCTGGTAAGTATTACACGCTGCGATATCGTTAATGACGCCGGATGTGCGTCACTAACAACTTGACCCCGGCGACCAAACATTAACGATATCGTAGCGTGTAAAGCCCCCTTTACTCTGTAAAGTCTTATTTTGTTTGTACAAGTTCCCTCTGAATTGTAAAGTGCTGCGGACTATGTTAGTGCTATAAAAATAAAAAATATTATGCTCCTTGAATTCTATGCACATACTTTCTACTACATAATGGATTTTTCAAATTCTCCTTCACGTATGTTAAGCGGGCGTTACACGCTACGATTTTGCTACAGCGATCTCGTTGGGGTCACGGGATTTGTGACGCACATCCGGCCGCTGTAGTGATCTCGTAGTGTGTGACTCCAAGGAGCGATTTTGGATCATTGCAAAAACGTCCAAAATCGCTCCTCGTTGACATGGGGGTCCGCTCCCAATTATCGATACTATCGCTTTGCCGTTGTTGTTCCTCGTTCCTGCGGCAGTGCACATCGCTGTGTGTGATCCCCGTAGGAACGAGGAACATCTCCTTATCTGCCGCCAGCCACAATGTGGAAGGAAGGAGATGGGCGGGATGTTCGTCCAGCTCATCTCCGCCCCTCTGCTTTCATTGGGGCGGCCGCTTAGTAACGTCGCCGTGACGCCGAACGGACTGCCCCCTTAGAAAGGAGGCGGTACGCCGGTCACAGCGATGCAGGTAAGTATGTGTGATGGGAGTGCGTGATTTTGTGCGCGACGGGCAGCGATATGTCCGTTTCGCACAAACGAAGGGGGCGGGTCGCATGCTAGTGATATCGGTACCGATATCGTAGCATGTAAAGCCACCCTTAGGGGCACTTTGCACAGTACGACATCGCAAGCCGATGCTTGCGATGCTGAGCGCAATAGTCCCCGCCCCTGTCGCAGCTGCGATATCATGGTGATAGCTGGCGTAGCGAACATTATCGCTACGCCAGCTTCACATGCACTCACCTGCCCTGCGACGTTGATCTGGCCAGTGACCCGCCTCCTTATCAATGGGGCGGGTCGTGCGGCGTCAAAGCGACGTCACACGGCAGGCGGCCAATAGAAGCGGAGGGGCGGAGATGAGCGGGACGTAAACATCCCGCCCACCTCCTTCCTTACGCATAGCTGGCGTGAGCCGCAGAACGCAGGTAGGAGATGTTCCTCGCTCCTGCGGCTTCACACACAGCGATGTGTGATGCCGCTGGAACGAGGAACAACATCGTAACATCGGTCATTTCCAAATTATGGAAATGACCGACGCTACACCGATGATACGATTACGACGATTTTGCGCTCGTTAATCGTATCAAAAAGGCTTTACACACTACAATATCATCTGCGATGCCGGATGTGCGTCACTTTCAATTTGACCCCACCGACATCGCACCTGCGATGTCGTAGTGTTTGGATTGGAGTAAGGGCTAATGCGCACGTTGCTTATTTTTTTGCGTTTCTGCAGCGTTTTGAGCAGCAGCGTCACATTGTCAAAGTGCATGCGTTCTGGTTCCCCAGCAAAGTCTATGAGAATCATGCAAAATCTGTGCGCACGATGCTTTTTGAAACGCAGCGTTTTGATTGTCAAAAATTTTACAAAATCTCTGCGTTTAGAAAAGCAGCATGTCACTTCTTTTGAGCATTTTGGCAGCGTTCTACACCCATTGAAATCAATGAGTTGTTGAAAAACGCTACCAAAATGCTAAGCAGTGCGTTTGCACTGCATTTTTGTTGCAATCCACATGATTTTTTAACATAATAAACGCAGGTCTTTCGGTATCTCTCTCTCTGTCCATGTCGGTCTCTCCCTCCCACCCCCTCTCTCATACTCACCGATCCACGATCACCAGCGCAGCGCTGCACGGCGTTCACACTGTGGCGGCTTCTCCTCTTCTGAAGAAGCCGGACGCTCATTAATCCATCTCGTATTCCCTGCTTCCCCTGCCCACCAGTTCCTATGCTTGGCTGCAGTCAGACACGCCCCCATGCTGAGTGACAGCTGTCTCACTGCAACCAATCACAGCCACCAGTGGGTGTGTCTATATCGAGCAGTAAAAAAACTAAATAAATAATTTAAAAAAAATGACGTGCGGTTTCCCCCCAATTTTGATACCAGCCAGGGTAAAGCCACACGACTGAAGGCTGGTATTCTCAGGATGGGGAGCTCCACGTTATGGGGAGCCCCCCAGCCTAACAATATCAGCCAGCAGCCGCCCTGAATTCCCGCATCCATTAGATGCGACAGTCCCGGGACTCTACCCGGCTCATCCCGAATTGCCCTGGTGCGGTGGCAAACAGGGTAATAAGGAGTTAATGGCAGCAGCCCATAGCTGCCACTAAGTCCTAGGTTAATCATGGCAGGCATCTCCCCGAGATACCTTCTATGATTAACCTGTAAGTTAAAGAAAATAAACAGACACATCCAAAAAATCCTTTATTTGTAATGAAAGACAAAAAAACACCCTTTTTCACTACTTTATTAACCTCTCAAAAACACCTCCAGGTCCGACGCAATCCACGCAAGGTCCCACGGCGTTTTCAGCTCTGCTACATCGCAAGCTAACAGGAGCGGCAGTAGAACACCGCCGCTCCTGTGAGCTTCATGCGGCAACTTCATGCAGTGATTCGCACGATCAGCTCTGCTGTCACTGAGGTTACTCGCGGCCACCGCTCTCAGGTGGAGGACTGCAGCTGTGGCCGCGAGTAACCTGAATGAAAGCACAGCTGATCAGGCGGCTCACTGCAGTCACTCAGGGGATTTGCGATCACAGGTGAGTCCTTCACTTGTGACCGCAAATCAGGCTGCGACACAGAGAGAGAGCCGCGCGATGTCAGTGAAATTGGGTGAAGCTCTGATGTCACTGCTGCGGACTGCTGTATCCTGGCACTGACTCAGAGGTTCATATGAGTTCATGAGAGCACACAGAGACAGAGCCGCGGGATGACAATGAAGTCGGGTGCAGTTCACCCGAGTTCATTCTCATTGCCCGGTTCTGTCTGTGTCTGCTGTCAGCAGGCACGTAGCAGAGCTGGGGGACCGCACTGACAAAAATGCATCCGAAACGGATATAAAATGCATGCAAAATGCATGCAAAATACATGCGTTTTGGATGCATTCTTTTTGTCAACACGCAGCGTCACGTCTGCCGGAGGGTGCATTTATTTCTGCACTGGCCAGGACGCAGTGTGCGCATGAGCACTAACACATCAATATCCATCAGTGGATGTGTTACTCCAATCTTTTGTTGTTGTTGTTGTCATGGTCTGAGGGAGTAGATTCCACATAATAGATTTTTGGGAGGAATATTTAATGCCATAACTCCCTTCTTTTGACATATTTCTGGCCCTGTGATACTAGTGCTTGATGAATTGTATTTTGCTAGGACATGTGAACTTAGCCTGATGTAGGTTTCAAAGGTTTTCAACACTACAACACTAATGGGTACTTTGCACACTACGACATCGCAAGCCGATGCTGCGATGCCGAGCGCGATAGTCCCTGCCCCTGTCACAGCTGCGATATCATTGTGATAGCTGCCGTAGCGAATATTATCGCTACAGCAGCTTCACATGCACTCACCTGCTGTGCGACGTCGCTCTAGCCGGCGAACTGCCTCCTTATTAAGGGGGCGGGTCGTGCAGCGTCACTGCGACGTCACACGGCAGGCGGTCAATAGGAGCGGAGGGGCGGAGATGAGCGGGATGTAAACATCCCGCCCACCTCCTTCCTTCGCATATCCGATGGGAGCAGGTAGGAGATGTTCCTCACTCCTGCAACTTCACACACAGCGATGTGTGCTGCCGCAGGAGCGAGGAACAACATCGGACCGTCGCGTCAGCATAATTATGGAATTCGCCGACGCTACACCGATGATACGATTACGAGGATTTTGCGCTCGTTAATCGTATCATCTAGGATTTACACACTACGATGTCGAGAGCGTCGCAGGAAGCGCGTCACTTTCGACATGACCCCACCGACATCGCACCTGCGATGTCGTAGTGTGCAAAGTACCCCTATCAGCCAAACATCAGACTGTATTTAACTGAAGTATCTGCTGTGGTCACCAATTCATATTAGGACCTCATGTCTTGTTAGAAAGAAGACATAATGGTGGACCTTATGAACTGCGGTGAAAGAAAAATAAGACATTTAACCCTAGAACGCATATTGGGGGCCTTTTAGCTTACATTTTGGCTTATATCTGCAAAATTACTTTAGTTAGAATTTTGAAACTCCAGGTATTCCTCAAGTATGTCGTTGTTGATAATATCCAGTTGTTCATATAATTTTTTTCATAGGCATTATGGTGTAACAATGCTTGTTTGGTTAAAACTACATCTGTACGAATTGGGGGCCTCCGCTGTTTTTATCATGTTCTCAGAAGTGTTTGTGTCTCAAGTTACTTTATTTGTACTCAGTAATGCTGGTGGAGGGGCCAGGGTGTGGATAATAACATGTGAGGATGTCATGTGATTTTTGGAGGGAGTGATAAGGCCATGACATCACCTCAGGTCCTCTGAACACAGTAATGAGCTGTGTATAGAGTACTGAGGACAGTATACACTGTGAGCTAATAGCTGAAGGACCTGTGATAAGATAAGCTGTTGAGAGGAAATCTGATTCATTTTCAGTTTCTGTTTCTAAGGCTATGTGCCCATGCGGACAGTGTCCTGTGGATATATCCGCAAGACATTCCGCAGGAGCTCCTAGAAAACTGCACCACAACTTTTGTCTGTTTCCATGCTGCGGAATGTCGTGCGGATATGGTGCGGACATTCTGCATTGAGGATACAGTGCCATGGCTTCGGCACTGCATCCTCAATGCAGAACAAGTGCTGCAGTGATGGGGGAGTTCATACTTACCTCCATCATGCAGCACCTCGCTTTCCGGCAGCCGGGTCACTCTCTCAGCGTCTTCAGGAGAAGCTGTCACATGACCGGAGCTCGTGCAGGCTCCGCCCACCTCTTCCTTCCTGACCTGGATTCACGTGGGCACAGCATTTCCCAAATGCCATAGAAATGGCTGGGGAGTAGCTGTGCTGCAGATTTCTGGAAAATCCGCGGCTTTTCCGCAGCGTGGGCACATAGCCTAAGAAGCTTACAAAGGATAGAGCTTGTGAGCCACAAAACTCCAGAGTATTGTACACCACCTAAAAGTATAAAAGGTAAGAGCTGCTGAGGGTGAGAGGAAGAAGGGGGGACATTACACTTACAGTGTGTCACACACAAGCAAACAGTGGACAACTCTGATTGTGTTCATTGTTTTTTTTTTTAGTTTGCAAACATCTAGTCAGCAATGGCACAGTCTTCCTCCAAGTGTCTGACTGACCAAGAGATTAAAGCGATTATGTTTCAAAGCGATGATGAAAGTGAACTATCTTTGTTTGATGAAGAATATCTGCCACCAGCTAATCAAACATCCTCATATAGTGATTCTTCTGATGATGAAGAAGTAAATCTAGTGGATCCTCAAGAAGTGATAAGTAGAACATCCAAAACGAATGTTTTTTGGGACAGTAATCCTACATTAGTCGGACGTACTCCAATACACAATATTGTGAGACAGGCTCAAGGAGCTGTGGGAAGTCCCAGTTACTTTACCCCTAAAGATGTATTCTGTACTTATTTTTTTGACAATATTGCAGAAGAGGTCCTATTATGTTCAAACCTAGAAGGAAGATGTATTGCTTCTGCAAAAAAATAAGTCCTGGAAAAATATCTCAAAAGAGGAATTTTATGCATATATTGGACTTTTACTGCTGGCAGGGAGTCAAAAATCGTATGATGTCCCAATACGAGAATTATTTCTGGACCCACTTTCTGATCCACACTATAAGGCGACAATGTCAGTGGGCAGATATGAGGAAATTAGAAGAATCATTTGCTTTGATGATAAGCAAACTCATGCAGCGAGGTTTGAAACAGACAAATTAGCCCCTATCAGTTATATCTGGAACATATTTATTAAAAATTGCACAAAACTTTACAATCCTAGTACTAATGTTACTGTAGATGAGCAACTTGTACCGTTCAGAGGACACTGCAAATTCATACAATACATGCCCAGCAAGCCAGCCAAGTACGGAATAAAAATCTTCTGGATGTGTGATTCTGCAAATTATTATGGCATAAATAGCGTAATCTACTGTGGCAAAGAGGTTGGTGCAGAAGTACAGAAGGATCTAAGGTCTGAAATAGTCAAAACTCTTGCTGTTCCAATATTCAATTCAGGTAGAAACATCGCCATGGACAATTATTTCACCAATGTTGAACTGGGCAATTTTCTGCTTGCAAAAGCTATTACACTTCTTGGTACTATAAAGCAAAACAGACGAGAAATTCCAGCAGCACTCAAACACAATCATCAGCGAGCACTTTATATGAGAGTGTCTTTGGATTCAATAAAAAAGCAACTTTGGTATCTTACAAGGCGAAGAAGGAGAAATCTGTAATTTTACTCAGTACCATGCATCACGATTGCAGTGTTGACAGCAATAACCAAAAATTGAAACCAGAAATCATCCTGCATTACAATGCAACAAAAGGAGGTGTAGATAAAATGGATGAGATGGTGGGAGAATATTCGTGTAAGAGGCAAACAAAACGATGGCCTGTAGTTTTATTTTCAAATATGCTTGATGTAGCAGCCCTAAATTCATTCATTATTTATACAGAAACTCATCCGGAATTTCATGCACAGAGGAAGGACAGGAGACACATATTCTTGAAGGACCTTTGTCATGAACTTGTAATGCCTCACATGATAGAGCGAAGCGACTTGAAATGCTTGCCAAAGCAAACTAAAGAAGCAATGAAACGGTGTGGCGTACAGTTTCAGATTATTCCACAGCCAGGAGAAACAAAACGAAAGTGTTGTTTCATGTGTCCAAGAAACATAGAGAGGAAAACTGAGCGATATTGTTCCACTTGTAAGGAAACTGTTTGCAAAGAACACTCTTATGAAAAAATAACATGTCAGAATTGTTTGGAAGACTAATATAATAGAAAAGAAAGTTAGAATAAAAATGTAGCTGCAGCTAGTTTGCTATAGATTTCTATCTGTTTTTGTGTGTTTTCATGTCTTTGCGTGAAATTTGGGAAAAAAAAAGATTTTTTTGGTGTTTTCTGTGAAAAATTATAATTAAAATTTTGTCCACTATTCATATTTTATTGAGCAATTTTGAAATAAACTTGTGAAAGTTATTTAAGTGTGTTTTTCTATATTATGTGCATGGGGGCCTAAAAGGCCCCAATACGTTAATATGTATATTTTTAATGTCATGCATTCTAGGATTAAAAGACATTTTTCTCACTCATTTAAAGCATTCAGGGGATTATTGTTAAGGGTTTAAAGAAAAGTTATGGAAAATGTAGAAGATGCATAAGAAAAGCTTGTCTCATTAAATTTTGCTATAGCGCTTTCATGTTTTGCATGATTTTCCAACAGCCCTTTCAATCATTCTCACACCCTTTAAGGTGTTAACTAGATAACATCCAGCTAAGAAGTGATGCTCTGCAAGAACACTGGAGATAATAAACACTTCTTTAACTTATCTTTATCGCTAATTAGGTCTGAACTCTTTGGATGTGATTTGCTGCCACCCGTGTGATAAGAGGGCACATTTCTCATCATATTCACACTTTTGATTAGCCTTATTTTTGCAATAATTTTCTCAGCAGTCTTAAGTCTTTCCCTCCGGAGAATTTAGAGCTCGCCTAATAATAACAGTACAGGATACAGCTGCATTAAAAAGTTCATCACAGAAAAATGTGAGTTCCAAAATTCTCTTTTTGTTTTCTTCCCAGGCTAACTAACTAACATGCATTGCTTGAGAGTCCTTACTTGCACTTTTTATCTAATAAAAGCCATGATACCAGTTAGATTAATTACTAGCAATACATTTCCATGTGAGAATAGCTAAAATATTGATATTTTGGGGTTAGGACTCCATAAATTGTGTGTTTGTTATTGTCCTCAAAGAAAACTCAAGTGAAATCCAAAGTTTTGTATATGAATTCACGCAAAATTCATCATTTCTGATTCTAGTTCTTTCTCTTAGGTTTCAAAATGATAACATAGGGATAACATTTGCCTGTCTATTGCAAAGCAACAATCTAGTGAGTTCTCCATAGTCATGGGTGCATTCTGTCATTGGAATTCCTTTACATGGCTTCATGTTTTCATAGCAGATGATGAAAGGTGGCTGCAAACTGAATTATCTGTGATATCTATGCTTCTTCATGTAGTCGCCTGAAGTTAGCACACTACGTGTGACATACATGGTGAGACACAGGGTGTAGACTCTCCTGTACTCTACACAGGAGAGCTTTCTTATTATAATCGACTGCCAAGGGGAAGTAAAAGAAGAGGGAGACGTAGATGTTATATAAAAAGCCCAAGGCATTTCATGAATTTGAAAAGATATGGGATGTATGGCTCCATACCCTTGGTATGCCTTCTAGAACACATGAAAGTATATTTGATTTGATGGAAAATGTAACCTTTGTAATATGGCAAGTTGCTGTTTTTAGTAAATGAAAAATACTTGAAATGAGTACCTATTTGGTGTAGTTTTTATCTGTTATATCTCATTCCAAAAGATTTTGAAAATATAGCCTTGTTCTCATAGGTTACTGCTGATCAGTGGCAGCCCAGAATTGCACACTAGTGGTGATGTCACTGAGTTACTGACGTTACCGATGGTGAGAAATTCCACTATATAAAGAGAAGGGCTGCACACTAGCGACAGTGCAAGGGGAATAAATTTAAAGCAGAAACTGCTATGTGAATACTGACATGAAAAATACAATAGCTATATGTAAAAATGAAAATATGACAATGGTATCTGCATAATTGCTATAAACGTTAAGAATAAAGAGAAATCTATTGAATTGATCAACACAACAGAGCCTCAACACCTCATCACGGTATTCTCTTACATTGGGATCCCTAGCTAATGTGTGTCGTGTCTTGCAGTGAAAAAACCTACCGTGTATGGGAAGCTGAGACCCAGGCTATATATGTATAATGTGGACCGGCAATAGGTGTGGGTGGGGTTGGGTTCGCAAACAAAAGACTACAAACCAATTAAGAAATAACGTTTGGAACACCACGTTCTCATAGGTTACTGCCAATCAGTGGTAGCCCAGAAATTTGCACTAGCGGTGATGTCACTGAGTTACTGATGTTACCGCTAGTGAGAAATTCCAAGCTGCCACTGATCGGTAGTAACATATGGAGCCTCATTCTGAAAACGTTCTCACAACAAAGCTCCATAGGAATTGATGGACGTTGTGAGACAATACTCCAGTGAATTACAAATAAGCTGAGCAGCAACACTCAATGTCAAGCAGCAGCTGCTAAAGCAAACAAGATTTTAGGATGTATAAAAAGAGAGATTATGTCCCATGATCCCAACATATTGTTACCCCTCTATAAATCACTTGTAAGGCCACATCTTGAATATGGGATCCAGTTTTGGGCTCCACATTTTAAAAAGGACATTCAGAAGTTAGAGTCAGTTCAAAGGCGGGCAACTAGACTACTACTAGGAATGGAAGGCCTCCCATATGATGACAGGTTGAAAAACTTAGATATGTTTAGCTTAGAAAAAAGACGTCTCAGAGGAGATCTCATTTATATGTATAAATACAAGTGTGGTCAATATAAAGGACTGGCACATGACTTATTTCTTCCAAAGACAATACTAAGGACCAGGGGGCACTCACTGTGAGTGGAAGAAAAGCGATTCCGACAGCTAAATAGGAAAGGGTTCTTTACAGTTAGAGCAGTCAGACTGTGGAATGCCCTACCACAAGAGGTTGTAATGGCAGATACTATAACAGCTTTTAAAAAAGGGCTGGATGATTTCCTCAGTAAACAAAACATTGTTGGTTATAAATGACTTAGTGACCAAATGTAGAACTGGTGGAGGAAGGTTGGACTAGATGGACCTAGGTCTTTTTTTCAACCTAAGTAACTATGTAACTATGAATTACTTCGGAATGTCGAGGATTGTTTTAATTCAATATATTGGTGAACTAGGGCATGTGGGGGGAGTGTTCACTCAAATAACTTTTTTTTTCCTATGTGCATTTTTTTCAACTCTATACTTTCTGGCTTAGTCTGATAGGTGCCTCTCCATTACTAACACCTGGGCTTGATTCCAGCTGTTAATTCACAGTTGACATCCCAAATTGGAAAGGAAGAAAGGTATACCAGATACGGGATCACCACAAAATCAAGTTTTATAAGAAAATTACTTTATTGTACAAAAACCACATGTCTTCAAACCGGGAGCGTAGCACACACAGAGGATGGTTAAAAACACTTAAAAAAGCCTATGGCATGATACACCAAACACATTGGAAAACATTAATATAAGTATGGATATGTATAAATATACAATACCAATAACTTCTCCTTATGCACAATAAATATTTGAAACACAATTACACATTATATGCGATACATTGGCTTTGTAATTTCTGCATATATGGAGAAACAATAGTGACATCCTGCGCTTACGCTGTATGAACCTGCATGTGTGTATATATTAGAGGTGCTCCTATATTATAGGCCTATATGTAGTAGCCATAGCATTATGCGCCGGGTAGGAATGTGATTTGATAGCGCTATAAGCTTTTATGTCCGGCGCATGCGCAGTGTGAGATGGAGGCGGCTCTCTCTTTGTCATGTGATGTAAATGATGTAAAACTGCATAAGTCCGTACAGATAATAAGTATTATATTCAAGCGCCGCCATATTATATACCTACAGCCAGCATGCTTAACGGTATGCGATGATGATTTTGTGAGCACTGCCCGCTTTGACGGTCGGCGCATGCGCAGTACGAGTGGGGGTTGCACTTTTTCATGTCATGTGACTCAAACAAGATGGCGGCTGCCATCAGAACGCTGCAAGCACATGAGACTCTCCAGCTGCGTTACTGGTGAGTGTTAATACATTCCCTTTATATATGACACATGAGGAAGTAATGCACAGCTTTTCTCTTTCCCCTGAGGAAGCCACCCTTAGAGGTGGCGATACGCGTGGGGTCATTCCATTGGGAAACCCTTCTCCTTATGCCACTTCCACTTACATGGTTTTTTCCATCTTATTGATATCTTACAGATAGTAAGTATAGACTGGGATATCCTAATGCTTTATGCAGGTTTAATGCTCTGGTCTGTCTCAGGTGATAATAGATCACTGGTTATTATATGTTGATGTTGACACAGTCGGAACTACACAGCTGGCTAAACTGCCTAGGACCCCAGGATTTGATACTGTGTTACTCTATAGCATAGCAACCATTTATATAATTTCTTGGGGACCTTATGTAGCTTGCCATATCGCTAATGGTGTTATAATCCTACAGATAGTGAATATAGACTGGGATACCCTAATGCTTTGTGCAGGCTTAATGCTCTGGTCTGTCTCAGGTGATAATAGATCACTGGTTACTATGTGTTGATGTTGTCACAGTCAGAACTACACAGCTTGCTAAACTGCTCAGGACCCCAGGATTGATACTGTGTTACTCTATAGCATAGCAACCATTTATATAATTCCTTGGGGACCCTATGTAGCTTGCCATATCATTAATGGTGTTATAATCCTCTGTTCTGTGGTATACTAAAACTGACTGTGCTACTTAATACTAACCAAATTACAAAGCCAATGTATCGCATATAATGTGTAATTGTGTTTCAAATATTTATTGTGCATAAGGAGAAGTTATTGGTATTGTATATTTATACATATCCATACTTATATTAATGTTTTCCAATGTGTTTGGTGTATCATGCCATAGGTTTTTTTAAGTGTTTTTAACCATCCTCTGTGTGTGCTACGCTCCCGGTTTGGAGACATGTGGTTTTTGTACAATAAAACAATTTTCTTATAAAACTTGATTTTGTGGTGATCCCGTATCTGGTAAACCTTTCTTCCGTTCCAATTTGGCATAGCTTTCCGTATACCTGGAGATCCCACGGGTTGGTGCCCTTCCTCCTTTTGTGTTAATCCTTCACAGTTGACATCCATCCCAAAAGCATAACCCCAACTGCCACAGCACCAAGGCAATCGTGAAGAGCTTGACAAAGCGCCACAATTGGCACATCTAATGGATACACCACTCCTGGGACAGCTGTGGGCTGCTATTTTTAGACTAAATAACCATAGGCTTTCCCAGCCTGATAATACCAGCCCCCAGCTGTCTGCTTTACCTTGGCTAGTTATCAAAAATAGGGGGTCACCACACCATTTTTTTTAAACTATTTATTTAAATAATGTAAAAAAATGGAGTGGAATCCCCTCTATTGATAATCAGTTAAGGTAAAGCTGACAGCTGTCTGTTTTACTTGCGCTGGTTATTAAAAATAGACGTGAGCCCACGTAATTTTTCTTTATTGTTCACAGCTGCATACAGACAACTTCCGCATGCAATAAAGCTTGTTAATTGACTGTGCTGCAGTCCTTCAACAAACTTCATTAACAATAAGTCCGTGTACAAATCTCAGAGACTCGGTGCCCGGTATGAATTCCGAACTTTACAGTTCGAATTCGCTCATCCCTAGTAGCTATGAAACAGCAATTTTTTTTTTGTCTGAAATTGAAGGCAAGAGGACAGCTGAACTCACAAGGAAAATACTGTTTACAATTATTAAAATAGTTGAAAACCTAGGCCAAGTTTTATATTTTGGCAAGCAGCAGTATTCAACATTTGTCTTGTCTGCAAATCTGATAAAATGTTTTTTTGCCATTTGGCTTTACAAACTTTTTAAATAGTACAAATTTTATGAAGAAAGTGGAAGAAAAAAAAGAAAAGAAAAGAAAAAAAAAATCATAATGGCTTCTTCTTTCTTATAATAACACGTTGCATCATAAACAAATTACAGGCTTTTCGGTTGTTATTACCTCTGCCATGTCGCAGTTTCTTTCACTCATTACACTGCTTGGGTTAGTTCAGTTTAAATGGTATTTTTGTAAAGCTTTTTCTTTTCCTTTTTGAGGAGAAGCAGTTGACAGTAGTAGAAGGCAGACAATAATTTAGTGGCTAGTTCGTTGAATTAAAGTCCAAATACAGAAATGTGTCAGCTGAACACTGTAGCTAAGTTGATGAAAACCTTATGGTCAAATTAAACCTCCTTAGACCTTGTGATTGTCTCTTTGTCCAAAATAAATTTTGAATGGCTGTTCCTTATTTTTGTGCACATATAATCACATATTTTGGGTTGTGACATTCTTTCTATACTTCCTGTAGCTTGTTATGTTTGCTTTAGCGAAGCTCATGCCTCATATCTGTCAGCCCTATTTGTAGATGAAGGTTGATAACGCACCATAATCTAACAAGGAGGCACATTACAGGGGCCGGAACAGGATGGAACACACTGCTCTGCTCTGCTTCACAAATTATTTAGACAGTATGGTACATGTTCATTAATCTTGGCTCATGTTCTATATAATATTTTGACTATCCCAGCTTTTAGAAAAAACAAGCTCAAAACTCTTTACAATTTAAAATCACTGGGGATAAATGTGTTGATTGGATACAGTAGGTTCCCAAAGACATCATTCCAACTATAAAAATAGGGGAAAGAACACAACTCTGCTTCTACTAGTCACACAACGTCTGAACTGCAACTTTCCTTTTACCAAATGGCACTAAAAAGAAGAATAAGATATGAAAGCCTAATATTTAAAGAATGGCAAAGCACAACATAAATTTACTTCTAATTTCCCCAACAATATATCAATGTTAAAGGGAACCTGTCAGGTGCAATATGCACCCAGAACCATGAGCAGTTCTGGGTATATATTGCTAATCCCTGCCTAACTGTCCTAGCATCTAGTAGCATAGATAAAGAGATCTTTAGACAAAGTATTTCTAAATATCCTTTATGATATGCTAATGAGTGCAAGGACTAGTCGCAAGTGTGTTAGATCATGTGCTGCTTTACCTTGGATAGTTATCAAAAATAGAGGGGATCCCACACCATTTTTTTAAACTATTTATTTTATTAATTATTACTCCCAGGTCTCTGCTAGGAATGAAATAAATACATTTAAAAAATTGCTTGGAGTCCTCCCCAATACATTTAAAAAAATGGTGTGGGGACCCCCTATTTTTTAGAACCAGCCAAGGTAAAGCATATAGCTGTATTATCAAGTTGGGAAAGCATATGATTATTTGACCTTTCCCAGCCTAAAAAAAGCAGCCCACAGCCACCATAGAAGATGCATTAGATGTGCCAATTCTGGCTCTTAGGCCCGTCTCCTCCTGATTGCCCTGTTGCAGAAGCAACTGTGTTTATATTTTGGGGGTTAATGTCATCTATGAATTAACAGCTGGCATCAAGGCTAGGGCTTAGTAATCAAGAGGCTTCTATCAAACACCCCCATTACTAATCCGGTAAGTGTAAAGTAAAAAACACATACATAAGAAAAAATAGTTTATTTGAATAAAGACTCCCCCATACTCCCTTGATCAGCAATGTTATGCCTATTTTAATGTTACACTAAGTTCAAGTAAAACAAATTTGTTAATTTTTGATTTGTACTTCAACCACTGGGCATCGTCATGTTTTGGTTGGTGAATTCCCAATAGAAAAATCTTGAGGTGCCCTACCTTTGATTGTTAATTTTCATTAAATTTGTTAAAATTATGGAAACAAAAGTCTCAAAATTGGAAAAGTGCTTTAAGACAAGAACACGTGCTTCTTAGACAGATGTATGTATAATCTATTTTTGTTTATAATAATAAAGAAAGTGTCACTTTTTACACTTCCATTTTACAGCTGTTATATATTTTCCTCACTTTCAGCGAGTCACCTGCTTACACAATATTTATAGGAAAAAAAGATACGGCTTCACATACAAATCCTATCTTATTTTAATCAAATATTTCCTTCCTGGTTTTTCAAAGCTATATTTTTTATATATATATATATATATATATTTCATATTATATATATATATATATATATATATATATATATATATATATATATATATATATATATATATATATATATATATATTTCTAGTGTATTTCACACTAGATAGAAAATTAGACTACCAAAAATAATCAATCATTAACAATTTGAGGGCTAGCTCCACCTGTAATAGAAATAAAGAAACCTTTATGGTAAATGCTTTCAAATTTCATATCAGAGTTATAATGTAATAAAAATCTTCAACGCGTTTCGAACTCGACAAGTGTTCTTAATCATAAAATTACAACCTCTCACTACACTTACATAAGCTTAAATAAAGTCATTTAGTGAGACCTTATTGTAAATGCATTGCAGATTTTTATTGCACTATATATCCGTTATGTAATTTTAAAGGAACTACAAGATACATTTTTGACAGGGATTCAGCTGCTCATGAATCATTCTTAATTGGATACTCAGAAGCTTTGCAAGGCAAAGTATTGGGCGCTCCTTAAAGATTCAAGCGACTGGGTGAGCTGGCATTGCATTTTATGATACACTACAAAATGTTGCCATTTTGCATTTTCTGTAATTTACACCTTTTCTGAAAACAAAATTGGTTTGTTGTGATTTTCTTAAATAGTTGTAAAACAAGGTGATTTCACCACGCTTTTATTAAAACACAGAAATTGTGAACATTGCCATGACGGGTGTACTTGGTGCAGATGGCAGATGAAAGATGTCCCTTCTTAAAATTGTATTTAAACAGAAAAATGAAGTTCCCGAAGGTATAAAATATACAGTCATGGCAGAAAGTGTTGGCATCCTTGAAATTGTTCCAGAGAATGAAGTATTTCTCAAAGAAAATTATTGCCATATCACATGGTTTTTAATTCACATGTTTATATCCTTTGTGTGTATTGAAAAAAACACAAAAAAAGAGAAAAAAGTCAAATTGGACAGTGTTGCACTCAAAACCTTAAAAAGGGCAGAACAAAATTGTTGTAAATACATTGTCAAAATTTTGATTAACCAACTTTGATTCAAGCAAGTGATGCTCATTTAAATTCACCTGTGGCAAGTAGCAGATATAGGCAATAGGAAAATCATTCTTAAAACCAGATGAAAAGGTGAGAAGTTGACTCATTGTTTGAATTGTGTGTCTGTTTGTGCCACTCTGTGTGTGCCAACTAAGCATGGAGAACACAAAGAGGGGAAAAGAACTGCCTGGGGACTTAAGAACCAAAACTGTTGAAAATATCATCAATCTCAAGGGTAATGAAAAATGGGAAAAATTAGCATTGGTAAAAATAAAACAAATGTATTTATTGAAGATGCAAATCAAGTCATATTTTAAAAGGCCATATAGGCATACAAAGCCCATGTTTCAAGCGCGCTATGCGCTCTTACTCATAGATAATAAGATCTGTGAAAACATCTCAAGATTTCAAGTTCGTCTCCAGAGATCTTGATGTTGCTTTGTCCACGGTACACAACATAATCAAGTTTACAACTCATGGCACTTTAGCTAATCTCCCTGGGCTTGAACTGAAGTAGAAAAATTGATGAAAGTTTGCAACGCTAGTTAGTGCAGATGCTGGATAACCAGCCCCACTCCACCTACAAAGAAATTCAAGCTGTCCTGCAGGCTCAGCGTGCATCAGTGTCAGCGTGAACGATTCGTTGACATTTGAATGAAATGAAAAGCTATGCCAGGAGACTCAGGAGTACCTCACTGCTGACACAGAGACATAAAAAGATAGACTGCTGTGTGACACAATTTATATAAGCCAAAAGCCTGGGAAAGCGTCTTTTGGACAGATGAGCTCAAGATAGAGCTTTTTGGTAAGGCACATTATTCTACTGTTTACCGACAACGGAAAGAGGCCTTCAAAGAAGAGAACACAGTACATATAATCAAATATGGTGGAGGTTCAAAGATGTTTAAAAATGTTTTGGGTTGTTTTGCTGCCTCTATCACTGGGTGCCTTGACTATGTGCAAGGCATTATAAAATCTGAAGATTAGCAAAAATTTTGGGTCACAATGTAGAGCACAGAAAGCTAAGTTTTTTAGGTCATGGGTCTTCCAGCAGGAAAATGACCCCAAACAAACTTCAAGAACCATCCAGAAATGGATGGAAACAAACAGAAAGTACTGAAGTGGCCAGCAATGAGTTCGGACATACATCCTATGGAACACATGTGGAGAGATCTTAAAATTGATGCTGATCTTAAAACATGAGACCTGGAGCATTTTATAAAAGAAGAGTGGTCTAAAATTCCAGTTGAGAGGTGCAAAAAGCTTGTGGATGGTTATAGGAAGTGATTGATTGCAGCTATTTATTCCAAAGGGTTTGCAAAAAATACAATTAAGGGTGCCCACAATTTTGTCAGGCCCATTTTGGGGGTTTTGTGTGAAATTCTGTCCAATTTGCTTTTTTGTTCTCTTTTTTTTTGTGTTGTTCCAATACACACAAAAGTAATAAACATGTGTATAACAGAACATGTAATTGCAATCATTTTCTAGGAGAAATATTTCATTTTCTGACACAATTTCAAGGGTGCAAATTTCGACACTGACTGTATGTGATAGCTCAGCTAATCAGATTAACCACAATATTTGACTCAAGGGCCTTAATACACTTGGCTGGTGTCTGTTATATAACTTTACAGCATTTATCAGAAATGCTGTAAATTCCTTGTCACTAGCAATTTTAGCTTCCACTTTAATAACAAAAAGCCACCAGGAATTTAACCAGGGGTTAAAGCAAACCATGTTTCCATTTTTTGTCTAAGAGAACAAGCCAATCTAACATAAGGAGTTATCAGAACAATATTCTGATATTAAAAATATTGATTAGCTCAGATGATTATTAGGATGTAGTTACATCTATGACTACACCTTGTAAAAGAACAATACTGAGTAATTATTATGACAGAGTAATAATATATCCTCCATTGGGAGGCCATGCAAGTCCTACGCTATTGCAGCTTACATAAATATGTATTCAAACATTGTCCTTATCTTTTATTTATAAAGGGTTATCACTTTCCATAGAATACACACAGGGGAATAAAGCAAACATACACTGATAAAAATACAGGAACAAAGAACGTGATAGAAGGAACAGGACATACTTAAAGGAGAAATACATGATTGTGTTAGAAAAGGAATGGAACGGCTAAGGACAAACTGTCTTAAACAAATGCAATCAGCACTTTGAGCTTTCCTGAACCCATAAGAAACTATGTGCAGTGGTAAAATATTACATAATTAAACTGCTGAATTCCCATAAAGAGCTGTTTCTTCTCACAGCACAGTGCTTGCTACATTTATTTCAACTTAGAAAATAATAATCTGTCAATCAAAGGGATTATATCACCTATGGTATTTTAATATATTTTTTTCTATTCTGCTTTTCTATTCTGATTCCTTCTTGCCTAAAGGCCGCTTTACACGCTGCGATCTCGCTAGCGAGATCGCTAGCGTGCGTACCCGCCCCCATCGTTTGTGCGTCATGGGCAAATCGCAGCCCGTGGCGCACAAAATCACGCAGACCCGTCACACTACTTACCTGCCTAGCGACGTCGCTGTGACCAGCGAACCATCTCCTTTCTAAGGGAGCGGTTCGTTCGGCGTCACAGCAACGTCACTAAGCAGCCACCCAATCAAAGCGGAGGGGCGGAGATGAACGGGACGAACATCCCGCCCACCTCGTTCCTTACTCATTGCGGGCGGCCGCAGGTAAGGTGAGGTTCCTCGTTCCTGCGGTGTCACACATAGCGATGTGTGCTGCCGCAGGAACAACGAACAACATCGTACCTGCAGCAACGATAATTGGGAATAGGGGGGCATGTCAACAATTAGCGATTTTGCACGTTTTTGCGACGATTTAAAATCGCTCATAGGTGTCACACGCAACGACATCGCTAACACAGCCAGATGTGTGTCACAAATTCCGTGACCCCAACGACATCGCTTTAGCGATGTCGTAGCATATAAAGCGGCCTTTACTTCTGGCTAACAGCATTTAGGCTAGGGCCCCACTTTGTGTTTTTAACCTGCGTTTCTGCAGCGTTTTGAGCTGCAGCGTTTCATGGCCAAATGCCTTGTGTTTTGTTTTTCCATGTTATCCTATGGAAAATGTGAAATTTCTGACCACACTTTGCGTTTCAAAATGCTGCGTTTAATTTGCATATTTTGTGGCAAAAACCATGCGTTCAAAGAAGCAACATGTCAATTGTTTTTGCCATTTTGGGTGCGTTTTGCTAACATTGAAGTCAATGAGAAATGGCAAAAACCAAGATTCCTTCAAATTCCTGCGTTTTACCTGCTTTTTATGTGCAGAAAACATGCATTTTGGACTACCAAAATGCATGCTTTTTGGGCATTAAAATAATGATTTCATATGTCCCTTTTCACACACACATAGTCCGACAATTAAATTAAAGAAAAATAATAATTTATTGCTATTTTTCCAAAAAATAGTATATTACCGCTATATTTTTTTTAAATATTTCTATTTCCTTAATTATTTCTTAAATTCTATATGTGTTCCTTTTTTTTCTCTTTTTTCCTTTTGTTTGACTGTTTAAACTTTAGCAGTGTCCAAAACGCATCTGTCAAAACGCAGGTGAAAAATCATGCAAAAAGCGCTGAAAACGCATCTAAAACACGGTAAATACGCATGCATTTTCAGCACTAAATTTCTGAAAAAGGCAACTTTTGTCAAATCAGTTAAGCCCAAAACGTGCGTTTAGAACTGCAAGTAGGAGAACGCAAAGTGGGGCCCTAGCCTTAAGCTGGTGTCACACATAACGACGACGACAACGACGTCGCTGCTACGTCACCATTTTCTGTGACGTTGCAGCGACGTCCCGTCGCTGTCGCTGTGTGTGACATCCAGCAACGACCTGGCCCCTGCTGTGAGGTCGCCGGTCGTTGCTGAATGTCCAGCTTCATTTTTTGGTCGTCACTCTCCCGCTGTGACACACACATCGCTGTGTGTGACAGCGAGAGAGCGACGAAATGAAGCGATCAGGAGCCGGCACTGGCAGCTGCGGTAAGCTGTAACCAGCGTAAACATCGGGTAACCAAGGAAAGACCTTTCCCTGGTTACCCGATGTTTACGCTGGTTACCAGCCTCCGCTCTTGCTGCCAGTGCCGGCTCCTGCACTGTGACATGTGGCTGCAGTATGCATCGGGTAATTAACCCGATGTATACTGTAGCAAGGAGAGCAAGGAGCCAGCGCTAAGCAGTGTGCGCGGCTCCCTGCTCTCTGCACTGTGACATGTAGCTGCAGCACACATCGGGTTAATTAACCCGATGTGTGCTGCAGGAGAGCAAGGAGCCAGCGCTAAGCGCGGCTCCCTGCTCTCTGAACATGTAGCACAGCGACCTTATGATCGCTGCTTCTGCTGTGTTTGACAGCTAAGCAGCGATCATAACAGCGACTTACAAGGTCGCTGTTACGTCACCGAAAATGGTGACGTAACAGCGACGTCGTTGTCGCTGTCGTTTAGTGTGACACCAGCTTTAGAGATAAAGTTTTATGGCAGCTATGTGGATCACAGCCAACAATAGACTTGAGCTATCACACTGACTTTTATTGGAAAGTTTTCTAGGCATGCTCTTATCTGAGCAAACGTGCTGTGTTAAGGTCCAGTCACACTAAGCAACTTACCAGCGATCCCAACAACGATAGGGATCGCTGGTAAGTTGCTAGGAGGTTGCTGGTGAGATGTCACACTGCAACGCTCCAGCGATCCCACCAGCAACCTGACCTGGCAGGGATCGCTGGAGCGTCGCTACTTGAGTTGCTGGTGAGCTCACCAGCAACCAGTGACCAGCCCCCAGCGCCGCGTGGAAGATGCTGCGCTTGGTAACTAAGGTAAATATCGGGTAACCAACCCGATATTTACCTTGGTTACCAGCGCACGGAGCTACACGTGCAGGGAGCAGCGCACACTGAGCGCTGGCTCCCTGCTCTCCTAGTTACAGCACACATCGGGTTAATTACCCGATGTGTGCTGCAGCTAAATGTGCACAGAGCAGGGAGCAGCGCACAATGCTTAGCGCTGGCTCCCTGCTCTCCTAGCTACAGCACACATCGGGTTAATTAACCCGATGTGTCCTGCAGCTACATGTGCACAGAGCAGGAGCCGGCACTGACAGTGAGAGCGGCGGAGGCTGGTAACAAAGGTAAATATCGGGTAACCAAGGACAGGGCTTCTTGGTTACCCGATGTTTACTGTGGTTACCAGCCTCCGCAGAAGCCGGCTCCCTGCTGCCTGCACATTTAGTTGTTGCTGTCTCGCTGTCACACACAGCGATCTGTGCTTCACAGCGGGACAGCAACAACTAAAAAATGGCCCAGGACATTCAGCAACAACCAACGACCTCACAGCAGGGGCCAGGTTGTTGCTGGATGTCACACATAGCAACATCGCTAGCAACATCACAAAAGTTGTTCGTTAGCAGCGATGTTGCTAGCGATGTTGCTTAGTGTGACGGGGCCTTTAGGCTAGGTTCACACACTGTGTTTTTTTTCCGCTGCGTTTTTGTGCGTTTTTTGCAGCAAAAACCGCACAAAAACGCACCCGCAGGGATTTGGTGTGTTTTTTGCTGCGTTTTGCTGCGTTTTTGCTCCCTGCGTCTTTATGCGTTTTTTGTCAGTGAACAAAAAAAAAAGGTCTGATGTAATTTCCTTCTTCAATATGTTCTTCATTCTCCACTAGTGTATGCAGGAGAGCAGACAGCTGCTGAACTACAAGGCTCAGCATACTCCATCCAATAGTGTATGCAGGAGAGCAGACAGCAGCTGCAGAACTACAAGGCTCAGCATCCTCCATCCAGGACTGTATGCAAGAGTTTTTTGCCCCGCAAAAAAATGACGTGGGCTTCGCCATATCTTTGTATGCTAGCCAGGTACAGCAGGCAGGTACGGGCTGCCCCCAACACCCAGCTGCCTATTTGTACCTGGCTGGGAACCAAAAATATAGGGAAGCATTTTTTTTATTTCATGCATTTCATGAATTAAAAATAATGACGTGGGCTTCGCCCAATTTTTGAGTCCAGCCAGGTACAACTAGGCAGCTGGGGATTAGAATCCACAGTGCAGGGTGCCCATGCTTTCTGGGCACCCCCTCTGCAAATTGCAGTCCGCAGCCACCACAGAAAATGACACTTTCATAGAAGCGCCATCTTCTGGCGCTGTATCCAACTCTTCCAGCTGCCCTGGTGACGGGTGGCTCACTGGGTAATAATGGGGTTAGGGCTAGCTGTATATTATCAGCTGGCCCTAAGCCCGAAATTCATGGTGTCACGCCAATATTAGACATGGCCACCATGAATTTCTAGTAAAGATAAAAAAAAAACACAACACACAGAAAAATATTTTTATTATAAATAAAACACAACACAATTAGTGACTCCATCTTTATTGAAATAAAGAACCCCCCTCCGCAGTAATCCTGGGTCAAGGGTCCCCCGCCGTCCAATCCGGATCCAATATCATCTGATCGGTTTGCTGGAAGGCAAAAAAATCAGCTGAGATGTGCGCCGATCGCTGCATGCTGCCAATAGCAGACCGCGGGCAATAACACTATGACTGCTAGGACGTAATATTACTGGCAGCAGTCGTTAAGGGGTTAAGATTGGAACATATCAAACTTTTAATTTTTATTTTTATATATATATTTCAATTTAAAACAAATAATATTTAAATACAACATTAAAACTTTACATTTTTTCAGTTATTGAATTTTTTTTTATGACACCTTCACTTTAATTTATTGATTGGTGGGGGTCTGACAGCCAAGAGCTGCAACAAATGGCAGAATGTGGAACTTTTATCCCAATTACAACGAAGTGGCATGTTTGACTCAACCACTGATCCATTCATTTCCCAAGTGGCTGTGGAGTGCTGACTTGGCTTTTTCTCGCAGCCCCAAAGAGGATGAATGGAGCAGAGATCCGACCTGCACCTCCATTTTAAAATGGGTACTACAGTGTCCTGTCAGGTCAGGGATAAAAATTCCATATTCTTCAGATTGGTGGAGTTCCCAATGGTCAGATCCCATTGATCAATAAGTTATCACTGATCCTGTTGATCCTGTAGATATATAATGTTCTATCACGAAAGAACCCCTTTAATGCAAACTACTTTATTTGTACAAATACAAAAAAAGATTCACATAAAATGCTGAATAAAAGTTAAAAATTAGCAACATTTAATTACATCAATAATAAAAGCCACAAGAAGTGGACATTGTGTCTTACACGTTAATTGTACATGATAGTTATGGTGTCTGCACAGTAGTCGCGCAGGAACAACCTGTATTTTACAGTCCACGCTCCACTATAAAGGGGGTACTAGCTAACTGGTACTTGTATATAGCTGTAATGTGGGCCCCCTACAATCAATTTTATCTGTGTATCCCAGATACACTAGTCCAGTTCTGCAAGTGCCTAATGTCCTATTCAGCTTAAAAAGGCCAATAGAACAAGTATACAACATACAATTCAATTAGCCTAGTCTACATACCAACCAAGTGGAAACAATATAGCCCACAATGGAGTTGTTAAAGGGAACCTGTCACCAGTTTTATGGCCTATAAGCTGCGGCCACCACCAGTGGGCTCTTATATACAGCATTCTAACATGCTGTATATAAGAGCGCAGGCCGCTGTGAGTACATAAAAAACACTTTATAATACTCACCTAAACCGGTCGCTGCAGTGCTGGTTGGCCCGGTGGGTGGCGCTGTTCTCCGGTACCGGCGCCTCCTCTCTCGGCCATCTTGCTCCTCTGTCTTCTGAGGCCTGTGTGCATGACGTGTCCACGTCATACACGTGCCGGCATGAGGTCCTGCACAGGCGCATTTTGATCTGCCCTGCTCAGGGCAGATCAAAGTATTGTAGTGCGCCTGTGCAGGACCTCAGTGCCGGTGAGTGTGTATGACGTGAATACATAGTTTTGATGCCTTCAATGCGAATCTACAATTTTCAGAGTTATGAAAATAAAGAAAACTCTTTGAATAAGAAGGTGTGTCGAAACATTTGGTCTGAACTGTATATATAAATATATATATATATATATATATATATATATATATATATATATATATATTTATTTATTTTTTTTTTTTTTTTTTTGCCTAAAATTCTAAAGAAATCTGTCACCTTTAACTTTATGCCTTTTAGAGATTTTTTTTAATCTTCAACTTGCTTAATTGTTAACAATAAAAGTAATTTTGACTAGGGGTTCCTACACTATTACATAACACTGTTTATAACTAGCTCATGTGTCAGGAACAGTAAATACAGGTAGAAAGCATTACTGGTGTCTACCTGCTACTAAGGTCACTTGTTCTATTAGGCCTGTGTAATCTGAACAGGACATTAGGCTCTTGTATCAACTCCCTGTATTTATCCATAAATGTTGTCACTTGGCTAACAGTATTGATCACTTGGTGTTATCACGTGCACCACCCACGTGACTCGAATGCAACTGTTACAGAGGATTCCACTTTCTACACTCACTCAACCACTCACATATTGCAAAAAGCTAACAATGAGCTAAGCGCACTTCTCAGCTAGGTCATAGATCCACAATGCACTTTTCACTGCCACCACAAATTGTTTTGATAGGTCAGTGGGATGCCTGCACTGAGTAATACACTATTTGAAAAACATTTTTTTTTAGAGGGCACTAAGGCAATATAAATGGGATCCTCCAAATGCAGTAATACACTAGCACATATGCTATCCCATTTCCCTCAATAACCTGATAAGTATTATTCTTGCACTCTGGCATACAGGTTAAAACAACTAGGCTATAGTTTCTCTCTTCAAGGTTTAGGATACATTTTGAGAAGTAAAGAATAAACGTATTAATTTTTAGATTTATTATACAAAAAATTAGGTGCAGCGCTTAAAAGTGTTACAAAAGATGAAATAATGAAAAAACACAAAATCAAAAATAGTATAAAATAGAAGGGATAAAATGCAGAAACATCTTACAAATTGGATCCTTGAGTGATTTGGCAGAAGAGACGCTAGAGACAGAACTACTTTGCACGTCATTCTCCTTGTGTCTGCCCATGAGTTTCTCTAGAAACTTTTCTCCTATCCAAACTCCTCACCCCTCTCTGTGGCTAACTATGTGTGTCGCCCGGGGACCAGGGGGTACTCAGATCCGGGCCACAGAGTCACTTCTGTGGGTATCACGGTGGCGTGACCCGGTCTGTGATCCCAGGCTCCACAGTAAAAGGGGATTTGGGTAAGGGAGATTGTCCGTGACGCCACCCACGGTTGTGGTGAAGTTGGAACACCACCGCTGCTCTGGAAGGGGATCCCGGGAGCGATGACAGGGAGCAGCGTAGTTGTTATGTCCCCTCCGTGGGTAGGGGGGTTGGTTGTCCCGGGGCCCGGTGATGGGGTAAGCAGGGGGCAGGGCGCAGTGCTGCAGTGCGGTGCCCGAGGGCACGGGTGTACTCACAAGAAAGTCACACGGAGTCACTGGTGAACTAAGAATTGCCGATGTCCGCAGCCTCCGGTACGGGGGTGTTAGTGTCCCACACACGGTGCAGCAGCCCTTGTTGTTCCTTCCCTGCAGCAAAGTGCCTTTTTCTCCTCTCTCTTCCTCTTTCTCCTCAGCCGGGAACGGGGAATCTACTCCCCTGTAGTGATCCGGGTACCCAGGTACCGAGGGGCCACCGCCCTGCTCCGGCTACCTGTTCTGGCCCCTTCCTCACTACGGCCTGTCCCGGCCCTTTTGGAGAACGCTTCACTCCCAGCCTGGGAGCTAAACTTCAGACTTCTGTCCTGTCTGCCCTCCACACACTCTCTGCTCCAGCCCCTCCCCTCTCCGCTGCTTTTCTCTTACACTGGGGGCTGTGGTTTGTCTGGCTGCACCGGTGTGAGATCAGATTACCAAGGAGGATTAACTCTTTCTGTGACAACCTGGCTGTGCCAGGGCGTCACACACCCCCTTGGTAAAACACGGCCCGTCCTCGGGCCGTCTAGGCACCAACATTTATTAAAACTGGAAAAAGGATAAAACATTTTAAACATTTTCAATCTTCCCACAGCGGGATGCACATTGCTTCAACGTTGCAACAACAAATAACACTTTTAATAATGTTAACGTAACGGGTCCTTCAGTCACCCACCCAAACAACCTAGCCTTGGTGCTGCCCCTAAAACCCAGGCAGCACCCCTTGACCCCAGTCCAGAAACGGCTCCAGATTGGTCACCGGGACCGGTACTTTGCTGCCGTTGCGGCCGGGCGGACTGCCGGAGCCGTCGTCATCTCCGTCGCGGCCGGGCGGACTGCCGGGGCCGGTGGCAGGGCGGTGACAAAGGTGAGGCCTGGGGACCCCAGGTCTGGGTCCTCCCCAACAGGCGCTGCGGGCTCCGCTACCGGAAACAGGGGTAACGGGTCGGTGCATCGCTGCGGCGGCCTCTCCAGGAACCAAATGTTGGCAGAGTCCTGGCGTCCCTGCCTTTACAGTCCTTGTCACATAAGCTGCGGTTCCTTCTTCCTGCTCCCCCTTGGTACTCGGGAGCAGTCCTTCCAGCAACTTTTAAAGTTTCCCTTTCGCTTCCGGTCCTCCGGAGCTTCACTTCCGCCCGCGTTCTCGGGGGGGCGGAGCCTCTTTTTCGCGCCCAACGCTTGGGGAAGAAGGTGCTGGGCGGGAGATTTTCGCGCCCAAAATGGCGGCAAAGATGGCGACTAAGATTTTTGCAGCGGATCACCGCTGACAGTCCAGGATAAGGCGCACTTCCTCCAGGTAACTGGATGGGTTTGATCCTGTTCGTGACGCCAAATGTGTCGCCCGGGGACCAGGGGGTACTCAGATCCAGGCCACAGAGTCACTTCTGTGGGTATCACGGTGGCGTGACCCGGTCTGTGATCCCAGGCTCCACAGTAAAAGGGGATTTGGGTAAGGGAGATTGTCCGTGACGCCACCCACGGTTGTGGTGAAGTTGGAACACCACCGCTGCTCTGGAAGGGGATCCCGGGAGCGATGACAGGGAGCAGCGTAGTTGTTATGTCCCCTCCGTGGGTAGGGGGGTTGGTTGTCCCGGGGCCCGGTGATGGGGTAAGCAGGGGGCAGGGCGCAGTGCTGCAGTGCGGTGCCCGAGGGCACGGGTGTACTCACAAGAAAGTCACACGGAGTCACTGGTGAACTAAGAATTGCCGATGTCCGCAGCCTCCGGTACGGGGGTGTTAGTGTCCCACACACGGTGCAGCAGCCCTTGTTGTTCCTTCCCTGCAGCAAAGTGCCTTTTTCTCCTCTCTCTTCCTCTTTCTCCTCAGCCGGGAACGGGGAATCTACTCCCCTGTAGTGATCCGGGTACCCAGGTACCGAGGGGCCACCGCCCTGCTCCGGCTACCTGTTCTGGCCCCTTCCTCACTACGGCCTGTCCCGGCCCTTTTGGAGAACGCTTCACTCCCAGCCTGGGAGCTAAACTTCAGACTTCTGTCCTGTCTGCCCTCCACACACTCTCTGCTCCAGCCCCTCCCCTCTCCTCTGCTTTTCTCTTACACTGGGGGCTGTGGTTTGTCTGGCTGCACCGGTGTGAGATCAGATTACCAAGGAGGATTAACTCTTTCTGTGACAACCTGGCTGTGCCAGGGCGTCACATATGCATTGAAAGACCAAACATGACTCTGATATATCCATAATTCGGGGTGATATTGTATGTCTATGGTTTGCCAACGTTGAATAATATTATGTTTGCAGCTACAGAAGCAATTGGGTCCACAAAACACAATTTTTTAAAATATTTTATTATATCTTTCAAAGGACAACACTAAAGAGATCACACTTTGATACAATGTCAAGTAGTCAGTGTACAGCTTGAATAACAGTGTATTTGGTGTGCCCCCTAAATAACTCAACACACAGCCATAAATGGCAAAACCACTGACAACATATGTGAGTACACCCCTAAGTAAAAATGGCTAAATTGTGCCCAAAGTGACAATGTGTGGCCACCATTATTTTCAAATTGTCTTCCACTCTTCCATGATAACATCATGGAGCTGATGGATGTTAGAGACCTTTAGCTACTCCACCTTCGATTTGAGGAGGCCCCACAAATGCTTACTAGGGTTTGGGTCTAAAGACATGCTTGGTGTTACGTCCCCACTGGAGTCCGCTCCAGCGACTTTTACTTCGATCGCCAGGCGATGCCGTGTTCCTGCCATGGATGGTGCTGGTGGTGGGAGGAGAATCGATGTCGGCGGCGCTGGTGGGCTCAGGCTCCGCTCGTCCACTGTGCTGAGTTTCCTTGGGATCTGCAGTGCCACTGGCTGACTGTGGGTGGCGTGTGTCTTCCAGCTGAAGTACCATCATTCCTGCAGTCAATGGGAGGACATCACACCCTTCTTGTTTCCCCACCTGTCTGCTGACCACTGCCAGAGATAGTTCTGTATTCCTGACTCCTGTCCCGCCCCGGTTCTGTTGAGTGATTCTGGTGTTCTGACTTCTGCTTGTTCCTGACTACCCTCCTGCCTGCTGTTTATGTACCTTGCTGCCCGATCCGGATTTGACCTCTGCTTTGTTTTCTGATTATGTCCTTGCCTGCCGATTCTGTCCCTGTTCTGCAATTCCTGGTTTGACCCTGCCTGACTACTACTCTCTCGGACTATGGCCTTCCACAGGTTTTGATCACCTTGGGCCCTGTGTAATTCCAAATCCCTGTATAGGGGTTAAAGGGTTTCAGGGTTATGGGGGTCCTGCTTGGTGAATGGCTTCCCTCTAGCATGTCCATTACAGCCCGTCTGAGTCTGTGGATCCAGGTAGGCATTACACTTGGCCAGTCCAGCAACTATACCCTTAGTTTGTTTAGCAAGGCAGTGGTCTAGTTGGAGTTGTTTTTGGGGTAGTTATTATATTGAAATACTGCCTTGTGGCCAAATTTCCAAAGGGAGGAGATAATGCTCTACTTCAGTATGTCACAGTACATGTTTGCATTCATAGTTCCCTCAAAGAACTGTATCTCCCCACTGCCGGCAACACTCATGCAGAACCAAACCATGACACTCCGACCCTCACACTTGACTGTAGGCAAGACACACTTGTCTCTGTACTCCTCACCTACCTGGTTGCCACCACACATAATTGATACTATCTAGTTTATCTTGGTCTCATCAGACCACAGGACATGGTTCTAGTAATCTATATCTTTAGTCTGCTTGTCTTCAGTGAACTTTTTGTGGGCTTTCTTGTGCATCATCTTTAAAAGGGGTTTCCTTCTGGGACAACAGCCATGCAGACCAATTTGATGCAGTGTGCAGCATATGGTCTGAGCACTGCTAGGCTGACCCCCCCACCCCTTTAACCTCACACCTAAGACCTTGTAATACCAATGAGTCACATAACACCGGGGAGGAAAAATGGCTAATTGGGCATAATTTGGCCATTTTTCTTTAGGGGTCTACTCACTTTTTCTTGCCAGCGTTTTAGAAATTAGTGTTGAGTTATTTAGATGATACACCAAATTTACAAGCTGTGCACTGACTATGTTACAAAACAGTTGTGCTCAAAAGCTTACATACCCCGGCAGATTTTTTTGCTTTCTTGGCCTTTTTTCAGAGAATATAAATGATAACACAAAATCTTTTTTTCCACTCATGGTTAGTGGTTGGGGGGAAGCCATTTATTGTCAAACTACTGTGTTTTCTGTTTCTAAATCATAATAACAACCAAAAACATCCAACTGACCCTGACCAAAAGTTCACATACCCCAGTTCTTAATACTGTGTATTGCCTCCTCTAATATCAATGGCAACTTGAAGTCTTTTGTGGTAATTGTGGATGAGGCTCTTTATTTTCTCAGATGGTAAAGCTGCCCATTCTCTTGGCAAAAAGCCTCCAGTTCCTGTAAATTCCTGGGCTTTCTTGCATGAACTGTGCGCTTGAGTTCCTCGCAGAGTGGCTCAATGATATTGAGGTCAGGAGACTGAGATGACCACCCCAGAACCTTCACTTTGTTCTGCTGTAGCCAAAGACAGGTCAAATTGGTCTTGTGTTTTGGATCATTATCATGTTAGAAAAAGATTTTGTGTTATGATCCATATTCTCTGAAAAAAGGCCAAGAAAGCAAAAAATCTGCTGGGGTATGTAAACTTTTGAGCACAACTGTAAATCATAAGTGTTATATATTCAGTGTTGTCCCCTGAAAAGATATAATAAAATATTCACAAAAATGAGTGTATTCACTATCGTGATATACTGTATTATGTTGAAAAATGTTATTCATCATTTTTATGCTATGCATGGAGGGCAGTGGTATGATGATTTATATTATAGTGCAAAATGTTATGCAGTATTGTTTTTGCGATACATGGATGACAGTGTTATGGTGCTTTATTGACTATTGGAAGGAATGTTATGCAATATTATTTGTGCCATCCATGAAATACAGTATTATGATGTTTATTTATTATAGTGAGAAATGTTTTTCAGTATTATTTTTTCCATACATGGAGCACAGTGTTATGGTGCTTTATTATGGTGAGGAACATTAATAATAATAATAATAATAATAATAATAATAATAATAATAATAATAATATAATAAATAATAATAATGTTATTTATATAGCACCAACATATTCTGCAGCAATTTACAATGAAGCGGGGACATGTACAGACAATAAAGACATTACAAAGTAACACACAGTTCACCAATTACAGGAGGAGTGAGGACTACTCACAAGTTTACAATCTATAAGGATATTGGGGGATACAACGGTAAAAGGAGCTTGTCATGAATGGTCCAGCCATCATTGTAATAAATAAGGGTTTTCAGCTGCATGAACCTGTCACCAGCCAGTATCTGTATGATTTTTGTCATACTTAGAGGATAGTCTTGCAAATAACTCTGGTACTTTAAAGGTGCCTACAAGAAAACTCTTCCATAAATGTATCCATTGGTGAAAGACACTCTTTATATACTATATAACAGCCGCTAATGTAACTCTGTCTTGCTAGCCTATGTGTTTAGGAAATGGGAAAAAGTGCCTGGCTTACCTCTTCTCTGTGGTTCTTAATTGGCATACAAAGAATACTTTGTGTTTTGTACCCAGTAATTTGGTCAACTTCCGCATTGAATCTGGAATCCTGAAAAAAGAGAGAAAACAACATTGTCTAATTAGATAAATGATTAGAAATGATTTAGTATTTGGAAAATCTGATGAGATGTCAGACATTCCACTCAACGACAGCAGTGAACAGAAAAAGCCCTGCAGAAAACGGACATTCTCTCTCTGGTATACAGCGTCTTGTCAATCCTTTCAACAGGTGGACACCAGAGAGGAAAGACTGAATCAGACGCAAGCCTTTGAAGTGATATCCCCAAAAACATATGGACAATAATCAAATATATTAGAAACCCAATTATTAAAGCTGTGGCAGCTAAAACTTCAACCACAGAGAGAGCTGGCCTGTACGTTCTACCTGCCACAAAGACTATTTTCTTTGTATTTTTTTTTTTTTATCTCCTCTTCTTCCAAGAGCCAATTACCTTTGTTCGATAAATCAATGGAAACAATTCTGCAGGTCAGTTTGATTTCATCATTACCAAATTTTTTTACTTTTTTTTATTGGTTTACAAAGATCATTTTTGTATAATGATGAAAAAAAAGGCATTCTGAGTGCCTGGAAAAACCCTTTAAGGCAAATTGTAGCAGAGAGATGAAGAAGTTGTGTGGACTGACTGCTATCTTGGTTTTTACATAGATGAAGAAACTTGAATAATTTAGATAGTGACCGGACGGGACAATTTGCTTTTGTGTGTTTTCCTGTGTGTGAAGATAATAAATATGGTTGTATCTAACCAAGAGTGTTTTGATCTTGTGATCAGTTTCTCTGAGTTATTTATTTATTTTTATTTATTTATTTTACTTGCTTTTTTCGCCCCATTATTTGTATGTAAAGATCTGTGGAATCAATACCGCTATGTAAGTGAATAAATATTATTATTATTATTATTATCATCATTTCCATTGTGCTTTACAGACAGTATCACTGTCCCTATTGGGGTTCACAATCTAAATTCCCTATCAGTATGTCTCTGGAGTGTGGGAGGAAACCCGAGTACTCGCACAAACCCAAAGAGAACATACAAATTTCTTGCATATGCCACTAAGTGCAAAAAAGTGCTAATAATACTGTTTCTACGCTTTCATATATCAGCATAAAATAGGAGCATTAGAATGGTATTTGCTTACAGACCTAATATCTGATAAATGGATTTCTGTTATACAGCAAACATCTGATATAAAACAGTTGTGATTGTGAAGAGACTACAATAAAAAGTAAAGAAAGACAGGCACTATGAATTAAAACATGTGGAATGAAATACTGCAAGGTGTATCTAGGATTTGTGAATGCTGGTGGAGGCAGTACTGCAGGTTAGGTTCCCAGAACCATGGGGGGTTGAGCCCTGCACGGGGAGAGAAAGATTGTGCAGAACCCTGTGATGACCTGACTAGTCCAGGGCATCACATATATATATACACAGTATGTATACAGTACAGACCAAAAGTTTGGACACACGTTCTCATCTCTAGAACAACTTTTAATAGGAGACTTTGGTCATGGTAAAATAGCTGCTAGGAAGCCACTGCTAAGGAAAGGCAACAAGCAGAAGAGACTTGTTTGGGCTAAAGAACACAAGGAATGGACATTAGACCAGTGGAAATATGTGCTTTGGTCTGATGAGTCCAAATTTGAGATCTTTGGATCCAACCACCGTGTCTTTGTAGAAAAGGTGAACGGATAGACTCTACATGGCTGGTTCCCACCGTGAAGCATGGGGGAGGAGGTGTGATGGTCTGGGGGTGCTTTGCTGGTGACACTGTTGGGTATTTATTCAAAATTGAAGGCATACTGAACCAGCATGGCTAGCACATCATCTTGCAACGGCGTGCTATTCCATCCGGTTTGCGCTTAGTTGGACCATCATTTATTTTTCAACAGGACAATGACCCCAAAGAAGGAGAGTGATGGGGTACTACGCCAGATGACCTGGCCTCCACAATCACCAGAACTGAACCCAATTGAGATGGTTTGGGGTGAGCTGGACCGCAGAGTGAAGTCAAAAGGGCCAACAAGTAGTAATGAAAGCAAAAGGTGGCTACTTTGAACAACCTAGAATATAAGACATCTTTTCAGTTGTTTCACACTTCTTTTTGTTAAGTATTTCATTCCAAATGTTTTAATTCATAGTTTTGATGCCTTCAATGTGAATCTACAATTTTCAGAGTCATGAAAATAAAGAAAAGTCTTTGAATGAGAAAGTGTGTCCAAACGTTTGGTCTATAATGTATATATATATATATATATATATATATATATATACAGTGCCTTACGAAAGTATTTGGCTCTCTTGAATTTTTCAAGCTTTTCTCACATTTCAGGTTTCAAACATTTAGATAAAAATTTTAATGTTATGGTGAAGAATCAACAAGTGGGACAAAATAATTGTGAAGTTGAACAAAATTTACTGCTTATTTTAAACTTTTTAAAAAAATAAATAACTGAAAATTGGGGCGTGCAATATTATTCGTCCCCTTTAAGTTAATACTTTGTAGCTCCACCTTTTGCTGTGATTACAGCTGCAAGTCGCTTGGGGTATGTGTCTATCAGTTTTGCACATCGAGAGACTGAAATTCTTGCCCATTCTTCCTTTGCAAACAGCTCGAGCTGAGTGAGGTTGGATGGAGAGCATTTGTGAACTGCAGTTTTCAGCTCTTTCCACAGATTCTCTATTGGACTCAGGTCTGGATTTTGACTTGGCCATTCTAACACCTGGATACGTTTATTTGTGAACCATTCCATTGTAGATTTTGCTTTGTTTTGGATCATTGTCTTGTTGGAAGACAAATCTCCGTCCCAGTCTCAGGTCTTTTGCAGACTCCAACAGGTTTTCTTCAAGAATGGTCCTGTATTTGGCTCCATCCATCTTGCCATCAATTTAACCATCTTCCCTGTCCCTGCTGAAGAAAAGCAGGCCCAAACCATGATGCTGCCACCACCATGTTTGACAGTGGGGGTGGTGTATTCAGGGTGATGAGCTGTGTTGCTTTTGCGAGAAACAAATTGTTTGGCATTGTGCCCAAATAGTTCGATTTTGGTTTCATCTGAGCAGAGCACCTTCTTCCATATATTTGGTGTGTCTGCCAGGTGGTTTGTGGCAAACTTTAAACTACACCTTTTATGGATATTTTTGAGAAATGGCTTTCTCCTTGCCACTCTCCCATAAAGGCTAGATTTGTGCAGTGTACAACTGATTGTTGTCCTATGGACAGACTCTCCCACCTCAGCTGTAGAGCTCTGCAGTTCATCCAGAGTGATCATGGGCCTCTTGGCTGCATCTCTGCTCAGTCTTCTCCTTGTTTGAGATGAAAGTTTGGATGGACGGCCAGGTCTTGGTAGATTTGCAGTGGTATGATACTCCTTTCATTTCAATATGATCACTTGCACAGTGCTCCTTAGGATGTTTAAAGTTTTGGAAATCTTTTTATAACCAAATTCAGCTTTAAACTTCTCCACAACAGTATCATGGACCTGCCTGTTGTGTTCCTTGGTCTTCATGATGCTATCTGCGCTTTAAGCAGAGCATTGAGACTATCATAGAGCAGGTGCATTTATCCGGAGACTTGATTACACACAAGTGGCTTATATTTATCATCATCAGTCATTTAGGACAACATTGGATCATTCAGAGATCCTCAATGAACTTCTGGAGTGAGTTTGCTGTACTGAAAGTAAAGGGGACGAATAATATTGCACTCCCAATTTTCAGTTATTTGTTTTTTTTAAAAAAAAGTTTAAAATAAGCAATACATTTCATTCAACTTCATAATTGTGCCCCATTGGTTCTTCACCATAACATTAAAATTTTTATCTTTATGCTTGAAGCCTGAAATATGGGAAGAGGTTGAAAAATTCAAGGGAGCCGAATACTTTCGCAAGGCACTGTGTATATATATATATACAGTGCCTACAAGTAGTATTCAACCCCCTGCAGATTTAGCAGGTTTACACATTCGGAATTAACTTGGCATTGTGACATTTGGACTGTAGATCAGCCTGGAAGTGTGAAATGCACTGCAGCAAAAAAGAATGTTATTTCTTTTTTTAATTTTTTTTTTAAATTGTGAAAAGTTTATTCAGAGGGTCATTTATTATTCAACCCCTCAAACCACAAGAATTCTGTTTGGTTCCCCTAAAGTATTAAGAAGTATTTCAGGCACAAAGAACAATGAGCTTCACATGTTTGGATTAATTATCTCTTTTTCCAGCCTTTTCTGACTAATTAAGACCCTCCCCAAACTTGTGAACAGCACTCATACTTGGTCAACATGGGAAAGACAAAGGAGCATTCCAAGGCCATCAGAGACAAGATCGTGGAGGGTCACAAGGCTGGCAAAAGGTACAAAACCCTTTCCAAGGAGTTGGGCCTACCTGTCTCCACTGTTGGGAGCATCATCCGGAAGTGGAAGGCTTATGGAACTACTGTTAGCCTTCCACGGCCTGGACAGCCTTTGAAAGTTTCCACCCGTGCCGAGGCTTGGCTTGTCCGAAGACTCAAGGCTAACCCAAGGACAACTAGGAAGGAGCTCCGGGAAGATCTCATGGCAGTGGGGACATTGGTTTCAGTCAATACCATAAATAACGTACTCCACCGCAATGGTCTCTGTTCCAGACGAGCCCGTAAGGTACCTTTACTTTCAAAGCGTCATGTCAAGGCTCGTCTACAGTTTGCTCATGATCACTTGGAGACTCTGAGACAGACTGGTTCAAGGTTCTCTGGTCTGATGAGACCAAGATCGAGATCTTTGGTGCCAACCACACACGTGACGTTTGGAGACTGGATGGCACTGCATACGACCCCAAGAATACCATCCCTACAGTCAAGCATGGTGGTGGCAGCATCATGCTGTGGGGCTGTTTCTCAGCCAAGGGGCCTGGCCATCTGGTCCGCATCCATGGGAAGATGGATAGCACGGCCTACCTGGAGATTTTGGCCAAGAACCTCCGCTCCTCCATCAAGGATCTTAAGATGGGTCGTCATTTCATCTTCCAACAAGACAACGACCCAAAGCACACAGCCAAGAAAACCAAGGCCTGGTTCAAGAGGGAAAAAATCAAGGTGTTGCAGTGGCCTAGTCAGTCTCCTGACCTTAACCCAATTGAAAACTTGTGGAAGGAGCTCAAGATTAAAGTCCACATGAGACACCCAAAGAACCTAGATAACTTGGAGAAGATCTGCATGGAGGAGTGGGCCAAGATAACTCCAGAGACCTGTGCCGGCCTGATCAGGTCTTAGAAAAGACGATTATTAGCTGTAATTGCAAACAAGGGTTATTCCACAAAATATTAAACCTAGGGGTTGAATAATAATTGACCCACACTTTTATGTTGAAAATTTATTAAAATTTAACTGAGCAACATAACTTGTTTGTTTGTAAGATTTATGCATCTGTTAATATATCCTGCTCTTGTTTGAAGTTTGCAGGCTCTAACTTATTTGCATCTTATCAAACCTGCTAAATCTGTAGGGGATTGAATACTACTTGTAGGCACTGTATATATATATATATATATATACACACGAGGGGCGATCCAAAAGTAATGATAATCAATAATAAACACAATGAGTATATTAAAAAAAAAAAAATATTTTTCTACATAGTCTCCTAACAAGTCTATACATTTAGTCCATCTCTTTTCTAAACTTAGTATTCCCTTGGAAAAAAATTTTGATCTTGACCCTCAAAAAAATCCCCAACAGCGGTTATCACGTCGCTATTGTCGTCAATTTTCTTGCCCGGGAGGTGTTCCTTGAGGTGAAGAAAGAGAAAGAAGTCACTGGGGGCTAGATCTGGCGAATAGGGGGGGTGTTCTATCAGCTCAAAGCCCGCTTCTTGAATGGTTGCCATGGCAACTGCAGCTTTGTGAGCCGGCTTGTTATCTTGGTGAAACAGCACTCCAGCTCGCAGTTTGCCGTGCCGTGCCTCTCCTTGATAGCCTCCCGCAATCTTCTTATTTGTTCTGCGTAGTAGGAGCTCGTAATAGCTCCCTTCTCCAAATAGTCCACCATAATAATTCCTTCAGCATCCCAAAAAACAGACGCCATAACCTTCCCTGCTGAGCTTGACACTTTGAATTTCTTCGGCGTCGGTTCGTCGGCTCGTTTCCATGTCATCGATTGTTGTTTAGTTTCGGGATCAAAGTGGTGGATCCAGGTCTCGTCCATGGTCAAAAAACGTGACAAAAAATTCTCCTTGTCTGCTTGGAAGTTTTCAAGATTTGCTATTGAAATGTCAACTCGTTTCTTCTTTTGCTCGTCGGTTAACATTTTTGGCACCCAACGCGCGGAGACCTTTCTCATATGCAATTCTTTTGCAAGGATTCTTTGAATACTGCCATATGAGATCCCTGTGACCTCAGCTACATGCCTGATAGTCACTCTTCGATCTGCCAATACAACTTCTTCAACTTTTTTCACGTTTTCTTCATTGAGGGACGTGGAGGGACGTGGATGGGCGTCCTTCACGATGTTCATCTTCCATCGATGTTCTTCCCAGCTTAAATTCCTTGGCCCAGCGTGCAACTGTGTAATATGGAGAAGAGTCTCCTATATATATATATAGGACCCTTCACATTGCAAAATAAAAAAATAAACCTTTATTGGCCCAAACATTGCTGCCACACAATGGGCCAATAAAGGTCTGCCTTTTTGCAATTTGTGGGGTGCTGCCTCTCTTATTATTTTTTTCTGTATGTTATTCTGCATTACTTGTGCCATCCAATAGAATAGTTGCTAGGTAGGCCTTGCACCCACAATCTGAAATAGTTTTTTCATGCTCCTCTTATTTTTTTCACACACACACACACACACACATACACACACACACACACACACACACACAGTATATATGTATATACAGTATATATATGTATATATATATATATATATATATATATATATATATATATATATATTTCAGCATGTGAGCATTTCAACACTTCAACACCAGCTTGGGACCGTGAAGAAGGTGTCTTTATACCGCCGAAATGCGTAGTCTGCCATAGCGTGTATCCTGCACTTTCTTTAATTTTGAGCTCTGGAATCTGTGAAATTGCTCAATAAAGCTGGATTTTATTATTAGTACCTGAAGTCTTCTTACCTGCTGGAACTTACTTCAAGATTGCATATATATATATATATATATATATATATATATATATATATATGTATGTATATATATATATATATATATACACAGTTAGGTCCAGAAATATTTGGACAGTGACACAATTTTCGCGAGTTGGGCTCTGCATGCCACCACATTGGAATTGAAATGAAACCTCTACAACAGAATTCAAGTGCAGATTGTAACGTTTAATTTGAAGGTTTGAACAAAAATATCTGATAGAAATTGTAGGAATTGTACACATTTCTTTACAAACACTCCACATTTTAGGAGGTCAAAAGTAATTGGACAAATAAACCAAACCCAAACAAAATATTTTTATTTTCAATATTTTGTTGCGAATCCTTTGGAGGCAATCACTGCCTTAAGTCTGGAACCCATGGACATCACCAAACGCTGGGTTTCCTCCTTATTAATGCTTTGCCAGGCCTTTACAGCCGCAGCCTTCAGGTCTTGCTTGTTTGTGGTTCTTTCCGTCTTAAGTCTGGATTTGAGCAAGTGAAATGCATGCTCAATTGGGTTAAGATCTGGTGATTGACTTGGCCATTTCAGAATGTTCCACTTTTTTGCACTTATGAACTCCTGGGTAGCTTTGGCTGTATGCTTGGGGTCATTGTCCATCTGTACTATGAAGCGCCGTCCGATCAACTTTGCGGCATTTGGCTGAATCTGGGCTGAAAGTATATCCCGGTACACTTCAAAATTCATCCGGCTACTCTTGTCTGCTGTTATGTCATCAATAAACACAAGTGACCCAGTGCCATTGAAAGCCATGCATGCCCATGCCATCACGTTGCCTCCACCATGTTTTACAGAGGATGTGGTGTGCCTTGGATCATGTGCCGTTCCCTTTCTTCTCCAAACTTTTTTCTTCCCTTCATTCTGGTACAGGTTGATCTTTGTCTCATCTGTCCATAGAATACTTTTCCAGAACTGAGCTGGCTTCATGAGGTGTTTTTCAGCAAATTTAACTCTGGCCTGTCTATTTTTGGAATTGATGAATGGTTTGCATCTAGATGTGAACCCTTTGTATTTACTTTCATGGAGTCTTCTCTTTACTGTTGACTTAGAGACAGATACACCTACTTCACTGAGAGTGTTCTGGACTTCAGTTGATGTTGTGAACGGGTTCTTCTTCACCAAAGAAAGAATGCGGCGATCATCCACCACTGTTGTCATCCGTGGACGCCCAGGCCTTTTTGAGTTCCCAAGCTCACCAGTCAATTCCTTTTTTCTCAGAATGTACCCGACTGTTGATTTTGCTACTCCAAGCATGTCTGCTATCTCTCTGATGGATTTTTTCTTTTTTTTTAGCCTCAGGATGTTCTGCTTCACCTCAATTGAGAGTTCCTTAAACCGCATGTTGTCTGGTCACAGCAACAGCTTCCAAATGCAAAACCACACACCTGTAATCAACCCCAGACCTTTTAACTACTTCATTGATTACAGGTTAACGAGGGAGACGCCTTCAGAGTTAATTGCAGCCCTTAGAGTCCCTTGTCCAATTACTTTTGGTCCCTTGAAAAAGAGGAGGCTATGCATTACAGAGCTATGATTCCTAAACCCTTTCTCCGATTTGGATGTGAAAACTCTCATATTGCAGGTGGGAGTGTGCACTTTCATCCCATATTATATATATAATTGTATTTCTGAACATGTTTTTGTAAACAGCTAAAATAACAAAACTTGTGTCACTGTCCAAATATTTCTGGACCTAACTGTATATCTACTATTCTACCTCACATTCTTATAGTTACCATGTTTCCCCAAAAATAAGCCCTGACTGTATATATATATATATATATATATATATATATACAGTCAGGGTATATATATATACATACACACATTACTTTCCCATGATGCTACACAAAGAAGCAGGGTGTTTCAGGTGTGCATTATAATAGTCCCACAGGTGTGTATCTAATTAACTCAGATATTGCCAATAAACCTATCAGAAGCTTCCAAACACATGACATCTTCACATGGGCTGCCCCATATTGTTTAAATGCATAGTACTCTTAGTGTATGTAAACATTTGACTTTGCGGAAAGTAATAAAAAAAAGCTTTAAAACATTCTCTCTAATTATTCTGGCATTTGTAAAATATAAATAATTTTGGTTCCTAATTGACCTAAAACAGGAAAGGCTTTGTCATGCCGCCATAATACGGATGCCGGCGTCCCTCTGTACCTATTCTCTGCCGTATAAGTGCAGTCCCCGGCTGTATTTGCCGGTGGATGCCCACGTGATGGTTGGCTCTGGTCCCACCCTAGCTTCAGGCTCTGCACATGTTGTGTGGGGTTTCCTGCTCTCCAGCCTAGGGGCTGAGCGTGCACACTTCCTCATCTTTTATAGGGAGATGTGCGCACCTTGCTAAGGTGTCCTCAGCCTATTGCTGGGAGGCCCCCGCTATTTAAAGCTCCTCCCCCTGATAGGAGGGGGGAGCATTTCGAGCATTTTGTTTGTGTTTTTGTATGTGGGCTGGTGTCTTCTGGTCCTGAGTCCATTATACTGGATTTCCCCCTGGACTCCAGCCTGGTCCTGTGTCCTGTATTTGTGTTCCTGCCATGTGATGTTCCCAGCCACACAGCACACTTTTGGCATATGTGTTCACACACAGCTCATCTTCGGCATGTCTTTGTAGATAGTGTATGTGAACTTCTGGTTCGAACTGTATATTCAGCCGGCAGCCGCTATAATATATATATATATATATATATATATATATATATATATATATATATATTATAGCGGCTGCCGGCTGAATATATATATATTTTTTTTTTTTGCCTAAATAGAAATTAATTAAAAGGGACAAACCTTTATATGATAAACCTTTATATAGATAGTTAGTCAGTCATTTTTCTAAAGGGTTTGTGCATTTAATTAATTTATTAATTTGTAGCAACTAGACCAAACAGTAAAGACCCTTAGAACAAATTTTATTATAGTAGCAGTGAGATGGTGCTGTGCTTCATTTATAATGTACATGCTTCCCAGTGTAGAGATCAATATGTAATAAGAATATGAACCTTATATGACCCTACGCTGCCATGATAAAGTCCTTTCTCATTGTTAACATTTTCAGTTACTGGACCATTCATTTTTATACGAGGCATTACCTAATAATAAACGCGATCTGGCAATACCATTGCTATAGTAACACAGTACAACACATTTCTCTTTTCTCCAGTCCTGTGTTACACTCCTGTACATGGAGACTGCTGCGCGAGTCCTGCAATAACCTTGTGAATATACATGGTAAGGTCTACTTAATAAATCTACACTCAAACGAACATTTTTTTTTAACATTCTTAAAGTTTCCTAAAAACAGTCAATTCTACACAAAAAATGCCCAAATGCCATAAATATTTTAACATCTACTATTTGTTAAAACTATACACAGTGTTGGGCTTTATATTAATTTGTATTATGAGGGGCATTTCTAGACAATTTTGAGGGTGTTTCCAGATGAAAGATGTGAGTGGCCTTAAGTGGTCACTGCCGTATTAACAAACGTTTCAGCAATCAATAGCACAAGCAAAAATAAGAAACATTGTAAGATAGTTTGTTTTATCAGCAACATTTTCTTCTTTCTCCACTTGTGAGCTACTTCTCCTCCCAATGATTCTTGAACATCATTCTTTCACGAAAAATGAACATGCCAGTTTGTTCTTGATGTGAAAACCGTGGACAGCAAGAATCGTGGCCTGACTGCCCGATCGCTACTAAGTATATTGAAGACCAGACTAGTCTGGCTTCACCCCAACAATGTCTTCCCAATTGATTGACAGGTCCCTCCTTATGTACTCACAAGGGAGAGATCTGTCAATCACAAGCCGTGGCGCTGTGAGTAATCGGCCAGGACCAGAGCAGAACTGCTCTTGTCTGTGGCTATCGTCATTGGCTGGATCTTCAAAGTATATCTCTGTAACACCAGAGCATTTGAGAGAGTAATATGCAGTTAAATGCAGAAATATTTGGACACTAACCAAATTTTTGTGATTACAACTCTGAAGGCCACTATTTTTTATTTAGAGTGAAAGCAACTGAGATGTAATTCTAGCATAGATTTTAAGATTTAATTAAAGGGACTGAACATATATATCCTGTGAAACGTTTAGGAATGGCAGCCCTTTTTTCTACAAAGCCTCCTCATTTCAGGGGTTCAAAAGTAATTGGACAAATTAAAATGGTAGTACAAAGGCTGAAGATCTTTCTAAATCCCTATCCATTTATTGCCCCAATCTAAACTAATTTCTATTATGGCTGCCTTAATTATTACTTCCCCTTCCCTGACTACATCATCTAACTACTATTGATTTTTTTGCCCTAGTTTCAGTCTGATGACACTCTTTTGAGAATCTCAGTGTAAGGTTTCGCAGTATGCTTTGGGTCATTGCCCATGTGTACTGTGAAGCTCTGTTCAATCAACCTTTCTTCATTTGGTGGAATCTGAGCAGAAAGTATAGCCTTCTACACTTCAGAATTCATCCAGCTGCTTATGTGTTCAGTCACATCATCTATACACACTAGTGACCCAGTGCTATTGGAAGCCTTGCATGACCATGCCATCACACTGCATTTACCTTGTGTTACCTAGGATGTGGCGTGCTTTGAATCTTGAGCAGCTCCAAGCTTTCTCCATACTTTCTTCTTCCCATCATTTTGGTACAGGTTAATCTTGGTTTCATCTGTCCAAAAAATGCTTTTCCAGAACTGGGCTGGCTCCTTTAGACCTTTTTTTTTTTTTTTTCGGCAAAGTCTAATCTGGCCTTTCTATTTTTAAGGCTGAATAATGGTTTGCACCTAGTAGTTATTATTCGTTAACTATTTTGACATAATTGCCTTTTAATTAACATCTAATCAGGATCAATGATTTATAACACATATTGCTATCTTTCACACAAATAACCATCTGTTTTGGTAAGATCTAGACAAGACCTAATGTATAAATCTAAGAAATATACAAAAGCAGTAGATTATTTAAAATACCATAAATAAGATACAGAATAAGTTCTTGAGTTTTTTGTTATTTATATTCATTTTTCTTATGGAAAGAGCAGGACTCAAGTGACAGAAGTATGAGTCGGTGATTGGAGAGTAATACATTTTACAAATTGTTATTGTTGCAAATTGTGCTATTTTATATAAGGATAATGAAAGTGAAATTACAGGGAGACGTACTCTACTGCAGGTACTTACACTGGGAGAAGCTATGAAGTCGTGACACTTTTACTGCTAACTTAGTTAACCCCTTTACGACCGCCGATACGCCTTTTAACGGCGGCATATTCGGGTACTTTTTCCGATCCGCCGCTTTTTAACGGCGGTCGGAAAAAAGGGTCTAGCGCCCCCCAGAGTCGGAAAATTTCCGGGGTCTCAGCTGCCGGGGGTAGCTGAGACCCTGGAGATTACGGTTCAGGCCGGTTTTTTCATTTAAAGGTACGGTGATCGCCGTTATTAACCGAATAACGGCAAGCATGTACCTGCAAAATGAAATGCCGGTTTTTAATGCATTTTAATGGTTTCTCTCACATTTGACGTGATCTAACAGTCAAATGTGAGAGATCGGTCCTTGTCCGGTCCCTCTCGGTCCCCCCCCGGTACCTGGGTCTCGTTACCGAGTTCCCACGGCATTCCCCCGGCCCCCCTCCTTCTCGTGTCCGTGTAAAATGGCGGGCGCATGCGCAGTTCGACCGCTAAAGTCTGCCTCCTTCCACCTAGCAACGTCAGGAATTTATTTCATTGGTTCCTGACATTTGAACACTGTGTTAGACCCTATCACAGTGATCAAATACCCCAAATATTTTGGAAATGGCAGCATTTGGGTCTGCCTCCCTCTTCTCTCCCTTGTAGTTGATCTGGGAGAGAAGAGAGAGAGAGACTACATTTGCTGCCGTTTCTGTCAGAAAAAAAAAACCAATTTTTATTATAAATCAGTCATCCTCATCCCCAATATCCTCACCCAAAATATCCCCCCCCCAAATATCCTCATCACCTCCGTCAGAATCCCCCCTTAGTTAGAATTTTTATTTTAGATTTTTTTTTTTCTTATATCAGGGTTAGATCAGGGTTAGCATCAGGGTTAGCATCAGGGTTAGATCAGGGTTAGATCAGGGTTAGGATCAGGGTTAGGATCAGGGTTAGGGTTAAAAAAATCTAAAAAAAAATTTTCAAAAAATTTAAAAAAAAAAAAAAATTTGTAGTATTTTTTTTTCTTTTTTTTGCTAGGCAGTGAAAAATACTGTAATGGCGCGGAGAACATTTACCGCCGAGCAGGCATACATGCTTCTTGCCTCCGGCAGTTCAGGCTCGGATACAGAGTCTGCCTCTGAAATCGAGCGATTTTCGGATGGTGACGACTCGGCTTCCTCCTCGGGATCCGACAGCCCGATGGTAGCGGAGTCGGTCGTCACTGCTGAAACGTCAGAGGCAGGTCCAAGTAGTGCCCTTCCCCGGCCACTATGGTATCCTGACCCGTCCTTCTCCCCTCAAATTCCTCCGTTTGTAGCAACCCCCGGTATAAATGTAAATGTCACAAATTTTACCCCATTAGATTTTTTCCAAATTTATGTTACCCCAGAAGTCCTCCAATTATTTGTCCACCAAACCAATTTATATGCCCGTCAATATATATCCCAACATCCTACCTCCATCCATTCCCGCTCCTGGATCCCCACAAATGTCCCCGAACTTAAAAAGTTTTTGGGCATAACTTTTAACATGGGGTTAGTGAAAAAATCTACACTCCGCTCGTACTGGGCAACAAAAACAGTGCACAGCACCCCTGTGTTTGCAGCCATCATGACCCGATCCCGATATGAGACCCTTTTGCGATTCCTGCACTTTAACGATAATTCCCAAGCCCTCCAAAGAAATGACCCAAACTATGACCGACTTTATAAATTGAGACCCCTAATATCCCTTCTAAAAACTACCTTCCTAAATTCGTATACCCCTGACAAAAATGTTTCTATAGACGAGTCCCTTATGAGCTATAAGGGCCGTCTGTCTTTCCGCCAATTTATCCCCTCCAAGCGTGCCAAATATGGTATAAAATTATACAAAATGTGCGAAAGCACAACCGGTTACACGTGTGCCTTTCTCATTTACGAAGGGAGGGACCGCCAAATCAACCCCCCAAACTGCCCCCAGACAATTGGCATCCCTGGCAAAATTGTTTGGGAGCTAATGACCCCCTTCCTTGAGAAAGGCTATCACGTGTATACTGATAATTACTATACCAGTGTCCCCCTTTCTAAATCCCTCCACGCTGCAAACACAGGGGCCTGTGGAACAATCAGAAAAAACAGAGTTGGTCTACCCCCACAGTTGGTGTCTAAACGTGTGGAGAAGGGTGCGTCCTCCTCAATGGCAAGTGACCATCTTCTTGCCATAAAATGGAGAGACCGCAAGGATGTTTTCATGCTGACCACATTGCATGCGGACACCACTGTGACGGTCAGGGACAGGGGCGCCACCAGTGACAAACAGAAGCCGCTCTGTGTCGCAGACTACAATAAGTTCATGGGAGGTGTAGATTTGTCTGACCAGGTGCTTCAGCCTTATCTAGTGAAGCGAAAAACCAAAACCTGGTATAAAAAGGTAGCAATCTATCTCCTACAGGTTGCTACCTATAATAGCTTCATCCTCTATAGAAAATCTCAAGGACCGCTCTCTTTCCTCCAATACCAGGAGAAAATTATTGAGAGCCTCCTCTTTGACTCGGAGGCACAGGAGGAAGCCTTCGAGTCAGAGGATGTCCGGAGACTTTCCGAGCGTCATTTCATTCGCCCCATCCCTTCCACTCCCACCCAAAGGTATCCCCAAAAAAGATGCCGTGTTTGTAGAAAGCACGGCACAAGGAGCGATTCCCGGTACTTCTGCCCCATGTGCCCCTCCCAACCAGGCCTTTGCATCTCCCCCTGTTTTGAAACCTATCACACATCCCTCAATTATTAATTGGCATAAATAAATTACACCAAACTGTGTGGTAGCAGCTTTTTTTTAATTTTGAAAATACTTTACTTTTATATTTCTGTTCAGTAATTTTTTTTTCTTGGACTAGTAATAAAGAGAAAATTTTCAGCAGTAAAACACATTTTACCCCATTTCACAATTAATTCCAGGACTTTATCATCACATACCAAACAATTATTCAGACGAAACCCAGTCCACATGCCCACGTCTTTAGACTCCAGAGTGTGGACCCCACTAACGTTCTTGAAAAGTCTCATCATTTGACAACTTTCCAGGACTTCATTACTCAAACATTTTTTTTACCAATTATTTTAGTTTGACTCATATTACCACTAGGTCTTACTACACAAAACTTTTCTTTGCATTTATCTTGGTATTATGGGCATGATCATTTTATTGGAGGATCCCCTAACAATGATGCTGTGCCATATTCAAACACTATGGGCTTTACTGCAGGGTTCTTGCCGAACCACCTGCATCGAACAATACTTTCAGAATTCTGTAACGGATTGGTCGTTTTGTGCACATAGCGGTTCCTACCTTGGCGGGCAGGAGCCTGTTATGATGTACCATGTCGCTTGGCACATTTGTCCCTCATATAGGGATTGATGGAGCTAAGAAGACATTGTACGACCAGTTATTTGGAAGATAAAGCTGTCCTTCCGGCCCTGCTGGTGTTCTGTCATCTTTGGCACACTCAGGTTTGCCACATAGTGGCTGCCAACTCCTCCACATTTGAACATTTTGCCCTTCCGTCCAATAAAGTTTATTCTTCCTTCTACAACTGTTTTGTTAGCAAGACCAAGTCCAGTAAATGTGTTTTTAGGGGCATGCCGCCCTTTTGTGAGTAATAATTCCTGGAAGGATTTTCTTGTTTGGTAGCACAATGTCTCTGTAAGCTTTGAATAGGTTCTGGGATTCCATCAGTTTTACCCTGAAGACCAAATGGTGCACAATCTATAATAGGCATCAGCTGCATAAAAAATGGTGTCAAACTACTCCCTACCTCTGTAAACAAATACATTACAGGGTATAACTTACAAAGACATTTATGGGGTTTTTCTGTTCTTGAAACCCAAAAGCTCTGCAAATTTGAGAATATATTCCAAATTCAGCCAAATTTGCTTTCAAAAATTGCTCCTTTCGTTCCAAGCTCTACCATGTGTCCGTACAGAGGTTTCTCGCCACATGTGGGGTATCGGCGCGCTCATAAGAAAGTGGGTAACAAAGTGTGAGCTCCAATTTTTGGAGCTACCTCTTGAAAAAGTGAGAAAATTGATGCTAAAGCAACATTTTTGCTAAAAAAATGAAAATTTTCAATATGACAACCTAATGTTAGCAAATTCTGTGAAGTACCTGTCAGTCCAAAATGCTCACTATACCCCTAGATAGAAGCCTTAAGGGGTCTAGTTTCCAAAATGGAGTCACTTGAGGGGGGTTTCTGCTGTTTAGGTACCTTAGGGGACCTGTAAATGTAACATGGTGCCCGCAATCTGTTTCTGCCAAATTTGCTTTCAAAAATTCAAATATTGCTCCTTTCGTTCCAAGCTCTACCATGTGCCCGTACAGAGGTTTCTCGCCACATGTGGGGTATCGGCGCGCTCATAAGAAAGTGGGTAACAAAGTGTGAGCTCCAATTTTTGGAGCTACCTCTTGAAAAAGTGAGAAAATTGATGCTAAAGCAACATTTTTGCTAAAAAAATGAAAATTTTCAATATGACAACCTAATGTTAGCAAATTCTGTGAAGTACCTGTCAGTCCAAAATGCTCACTATACCCCTAGATAGAAGCCTTAAGGGGTCTAGTTTCCAAAATGGAGTCACTTGAGGGGGGTTTCTGCTGTTTAGGTACCTTAGGGGACCTGTAAATGTAACATGGTGCCCGCAATCTGTTTCTGCCAAATTTGCTTTCAAAAATTCAAATATTGCTCCTTTCGTTCCAAGCTCTACCATGTGCCCGTACAGAGGTTTCTCGCCACATGTGGGGTATCGGCGCGCTCATAAGAAAGTGGGTAACAAAGTGTGAGCTCCAATTTTTGGAGCTACCTCTTGAAAAAGTGAGAAAATTGATGCTAAAGCAACATTTTTGCTAAAAAAATGAAAATTTTCAATATGACAACCTAATGTTAGCAAATTCTGTGAAGTACCTGTCAGTCCAAAATGCTCACTATACCCCTAGATAGAAGCCTTAAGGGGTCTAGTTTCCAAAATGGAGTCACTTGAGGGGGGTTTCTGCTGTTTAGGTACCTTAGGGGACCTGTAAATGTAACATGGTGCCCGCAATCTGTTTCTGCCAAATTTGCTTTCAAAAATTCAAATATTGCTCCTTTCGTTCCAAGCTCTACCATGTGCCCGTACAGAGGTTTCTCGCCACATGTGGGGTATCGGCGCGCTCATAAGAAAGTGGGTAACAAAGTGTGAGCTCCAATTTTTGGAGCTACCTCTTGAAAAAGTGAGAAAATTGATGCTAAAGCAACATTTTTGCTAAAAAAATGAAAATTTTCAATATGACAACCTAATGTTAGCAAATTCTGTGAAGTACCTGTCAGTCCAAAATGCTCACTATACCCCTAGATAGAAGCCTTAAGGGGTCTAGTTTCCAAAATGGAGTCACTTGAGGGGGGTTTCTGCTGTTTAGGTACCTTAGGGGACCTGTAAATGTAACATGGTGCCCGCAATCTGTTTCTGCCAAATTTGCTTTCAAAAATTCAAATATTGCTCCTTTCGTTCCAAGCTCTACCATGTGCCCGTACAGAGGTTTCTCGCCACATGTGGGGTATCGGCGCGCTCATAAGAAAGTGGGTAACAAAGTGTGAGCTCCAATTTTTGGAGCTACCTCTTGAAAAAGTGAGAAAATTGATGCTAAAGCAACATTTTTGCTAAAAAAATGAAAATTTTCAATATGACAACCTAATGTTAGCAAATTCTGTGAAGTACCTGTCAGTCCAAAATGCTCACTATACCCCTAGATAGAAGCCTTAAGGGGTCTAGTTTCCAAAATGGAGTCACTTGAGGGGGGTTTCTGCTGTTTAGGTACCTTAGGGGACTTGTAAATGTAACATGGTGCCCGCAATCTGTTTCTGCCAAATTTGCTTTCAAAAACTCAAATATTGCTCCTTTCGTTCCAAGCTCTACCATGTGCCCGTACAGAGGTTTCTCGCCACATGTGGGGTATCGGCGCGCTCATAAGAAAGTGGGTAACAAAGTGTGAGCTCCAATTTTTGGAGCTACCTCTTGAAAAAGTGAGAAAATTGATGCTAAAGCAACATTTTTGGGTAAAATGTTATTTTTTTTTTTTTCATTCCACATTACTTTAGTTCATGTGATGCACCTGAAGGGTTAATAAACTTCTTTGATGTGGTTTTGAGTACCTTGAGGGGTGCAGATTTTAGAATGGGGTCACTTTTGGGTATTTTCTGTCATCTAGGCCTCTCAAAGTCACTTCAAATGTGATGTGGTCCCTAAAAAAATGGTTTTGTAAATTTTCTTGAAAAAATGGGAAATTGCTGATGAACTTTGACCCCTTATAACTTCCTAACCCCAAAAAATTTTGTTTCAAAAATTGTGATGATGTAAAGTAGACATGTGGGAAATGTTGTTTATTAACTATTTTGTGTGACATAACTCTCTGGTTTATGGGCATAAAAATTAAAAGTTTGAAAATTGCAAAATTTAAATTTTTTTTGTCACATTTCATATTTTTTCACAAAAAAAAAAAAAAAATATCATCCTAAATTTACCTCTAACATGAAGCCCAATATGTCACGAAAAAACAATCTCAGAATCACCGGGATCCATTGAAGCGTTCCAGAGTTATAGCCTTATAAATGGACACTGGTCAAAATTGCAAAAAATGGCCTGGTCATTAAGTACAAAACTGGCTTCGTCCTAAAGGGGTTAAAGCCCAGGACATAAATAATTTATATTCCTTTACATAAACACGCACTTTTCTCTAAGACAAGAGACAGAGACTACAGATCTGAATGGGAAATCACTGGTGGGAGTAGACAAATTGTATAAATGAGATATAAAATAAGTGATCCTATCTTTGATTCAACAATACTTAGGGATAACTGAAGAACTCCAAGCTGGAAACAGAGGGTAAAGATATTCGGATCTCTATCAAAACATTACCTATATTGTAGGAATTTTATTTTCTCTCTGGAAGGTACCAAAATATTCAAATATATACATTTGTGTATGTATGTACACTGCCTTGAAAAATGATTCATACCCCATGAACTTTTCCACATTTTTTCACGCTACACTCACAAACGTATATGTATTTTCTTGGGGTTTTTTAGTATATACCAATACAAATTGTAAGTATTTGTGAAGTGTAAAGGAAATGATGCATAGTTTTTGAAAGGTTTTAAACATATAAATCGACTTCTACGTTGGTCTCATCTGACCAGAGCACCTTCTTCCTCATACCAGCTGTTTCCTCTACATGGCAGGTGGAAGAAGGTGCTCTGGTCAAATGGGACCAAAAATAGAAATTTTGGGGCTAAATGGAAAATCCCATTTAAAATTACTGCTCACAGATGCTCTTTATCCAATCTCACTGAGATAGAAGTATTTTGGAAGGAAGAATGGGTAAATATGACAGCCTCTAGACCAGTGTTCCTGAACTCCAGTCCTCAACAGTGCATGTTTTAAGGATTTCCTTAGCATTGCAGAGGTGTTGGAATCATCACCGGTTCAGGTGATTAAATTATCACTTGTAATACTAAGGGAATCCTGAAAACATGCACTGTTGGTGGGTCTTGAGGACTGCAGTTGGGGAACACTGCTCTAGATGCCTCATACAAGGTATTGACTTAGGAGGGATGAATACAATTGCACATCAGAATTTTCAGATTTATTCTTTGAAAATATTTAAAAAAAACCCGTATGATTTCCTTTACACTTCAAAAATACTTTCAACTTAGTGTTGTATGTCACATAAAATCCCAATAATATACATTTAAAGCACCACTTCGGTATTTTTTTCCAGTGCAGAAGTGTTGCTTTTAATCTAAGGTCCATGTCTGTAGTAATATATTGACCCTTTGACGTCTTTACCGTTTACTGACACAGCTGCAGTCCTGCAGCACCATCTTGTTACCGCAAGTTCTGACTGACGGAAATGTAAGAGAGCCAACACAAGGCTCTCATAGATTTGAATCGAAGAATGACCTCCATTTCACTGCATGAAACACTAGAGCAATCCAACAGGTCACAAGCCGCAGAAGACCAACCAGACTGGTGGCAATAGAAAATGAAGACACCGGAGGATGTCTCAGGGGTACTTTGCACGCTACGACATTGCAAGCCGATGCTGCGATGCCGAGCGCGATAGTCCCCGCCCCCGTCGCAGCTGCGATATCATTGTGATAGCTGCCGTAGCGAATATTATCGCTACAGCTGCTTCACATGCACTCACCTGCCGTGTGACGTCACACGGCAGGCGGCCAATAGGAGCGGAGGGGCGGAGATGAGCGGGATGTAAACATCCCGCCCACCTCCTTCCTTCCACATAGCCGACGGGAGCCGTGGTGACGCAGGTAGGAGATGCTCCTCGCTCCTGCGACTTCACACACAGCGATGTGTGCTGCCGCAGGAGCGAGGAACAACATCGGACCGTCGCGTCAGCGTAATTATGGAATTCGCTGATGCTACACCGATGATACGATTACAATGCTTTTGCGCTTGTTAATGGTATCATCTAGGATTTACACACTACAATGTCGAGATTGACGCAGGAAGTGCGTCACTTTCGACATGACCCCACCGACATCGCACCTGCGATGTCGTAGTGTGCAAAGTACCCCTAAGAGTAGGGTTAGGGAACTTAGATTAAATTCACGACACCTGTGGTAAAATAAAAACAAAACAAAAACACTGGAGTGGTGCTTTACATTATTGGGTATAAGGAGAAAAAAAGTGGAAAAGTTCACAGGGTATGAATTCTTTTTCAAGGCATTGTATAAATATTTAAATATATATTTGCAAACTTCATTGCATTGGTTTAAAATTATTGAATACCTATTTTAATTGTCCAATTTATCAACTGTACAACATATACTTTAAGACCATAAGGCATGCTGTAGCATTTTTATTTCTGGTCGTTAATCTACATATAGGTACTTTATTTTGTTAAATAGTATTTTAGGGTCATATAGTTTATGTTGTATTTTAGTTGACAGGGAGACAGTTAAAATAATAAAAAAATACAAAAAAAAACCCCAAATAATGTTATTAAAATGTTAATGTTTTGCAAATGTTTTATTAGTTGCTGTTATCAATCGTAGGCACCTGTCACGCTAGATATGGGGAAGTACCATGTGAATGGCAAAAGGGAAGGGAAACTTTGTGGCTAGGGAAGTGGCAGCTGGTGACCCATGACCAAGCCTACCGCTGGGCCCTGGGTTCCCTTACTGTACCTGTGCACCGAACTGGATACTGGCCCTAGGCTGACCGTGATCTATGCCATAGATATGGAGCAGATGGGATGAGCCCTTCGTAAACCCCACTAGGCGCTAAAGGACACACAGGGATAACAAACAAGGGAAAACAACTAACTTATCTACAGTTGACTCAGGGAGAGGAAGTGCAACAACCACCAAGATTCTCGAGATGTATGTAAGTCGACTGCTTGCACTGAACACTTATAAAAGGTAAATGAACTATCACCAGCACTGAGTAATAGGAAGTAAAGGTATATAAAGACACAAGGGAAGTACTGATGAAAAGCAGCTCACAGGCTAAGGAACTCTGCCGAGTTCTAAAGGGAAAGGGATGAAACGAAGCAGAAATAATAGAAGCTCCAGGAGCAGTTTGCGCAGCCAAATGCTGTGACCTTCTATAGCCAGACACCACAAGACTATCTGTTACCCGTGACAGCACCACAACAATAGTGCTGGCTGTTGCCATAATTTACTTTCAGTGTGTGTACCTAAGTAGTGACATAGTTTCTTAGGGTTAAGCAATTTTTGTTAAGGGGGTGAGAAATAAAAAAAAAATATTTATCTTCCCCCTCCACCAAAAATGTGTGGAAAACCATACACATTAACACACATTTTACTTTGTGCATATTTATTTTAATATTCCAGTTTGGCAACTGTACACCACACAACTATACTGTAGTTTATTGCAGCATTTTTAGCCGTGGTTTCTAATTCTTAGGGTATGTGCGCACGTTGCTTTTTACCTGCTTTTTACCTGCTTTTTTGCTGCTTTTTCTTCTGCGCTGTTTAATGCCAAAATGGATGTGTTCTTCTATTCAAGCAAAGTCTATGGGAATTTGGGTTTCTTGTTCACACTATGTTGTTCAAAATGCTGCCTTTTTGTGGCAGAACTTTGGTCAAAAACTCAGCTTTGCAGTGCAAAACCCAAATGGCAAAAACAATTGACATGTTGCTTCTTTGAAAAGCTGAGTTTTTGACCAAAGTTCTGCCACAAAAAGGCAGCATTTTGAACAACATAGTGTGAACAAGAAACCCAAATTCCCATAGACTTTGCTTGAATAGAAGAACACATCCATTTTGGCATTAAACAGCGCAGAAGAAAAAGCAGCAAAAAAGCAGGTAAAAAGCAGGTAAAAAGCAACGTGCGCACATACCCTCAGAATAATGGCATATCTGTCACACCACTTATCTCATTCATAACAGAAGAATGTGCCCTCTTCCAGCTACATTTTAAGCTTGAGTCAGTGTTCTGTTCAGTCCACCTCCTCCACCGCCATACCATTTAATTTTGTCTAGAGCAGAATTTTCCTTTTCTGTAAATAACAACTGTTTCTGTTCAGACTCATTGTCCGTCCTCTAATTCACAACACTGTGGGGGTTAAGGAATATACTACACCAGAACAACTTATTCCAGTTGATTTATTGCAAGACATGAACAGTCAGCCTTTGTTCTTGCAAGACATGGGGCCAGAGGAGATGGAGAACACGATTTTAACACCAATCTGTGTTGCTGGCTCTGCGAACTATGGTGGTCAGTGCACTGTCAGTGGTAGTAGCGCTCCTGGCCAGGACAAATTATGACGTAAGAGTTAAACGGGGGAGCAAGAAGCTCAAGCTATTTCTCACACACATGCAACTGTGAGCCAAATCAGAGATGACAATAATGATGATGATTGTGTGATGAATAAGACCTGAAAACCAGACATAGGTAGAGAAAAGGTGAAGTCATCAGAGGAGGAGAGTTTTACCTCGACAATATACAGAGCAAGAGATGTGTGGCTTAAAGATGGAGCAAACATAACTTTCTATGAGTTGAGCTCTGAGGCAGGTGATGCCACATGCACATGTTCTGTTGGTGAGAAAAGCTCAACATCGCCTGAAACATCTGGACAATATGGCAACGAGTTGAACATGAGGGCATCTTGTCTTTGGGACTCCTTTTACATGGTTCGACCAGATAATTCTGTGGCAGTCTACAGGCTCTGCATAGGTAAATTAAGCTGTGAATATCCTGACAAGGAACATGAAGTAATGTAACATGCTCATTTGGCGAAGTGTTTCAAGGTCTCCTTCTTCCCCTCCTCACCACACTCATCTTTCTGCCACCCAGAATTAGTACCTGGTGGGTGTGATCATAAACATCTGGTGAAAAATTGAACCTGGACCCCCCCATGCATGTTGTTTGTTGGTCATATGTATGAGCCCTTGTAGCATTCTAAATGGTATAAATACATGTTTCCCTCCCGTCACCCTTCATTATGTAGTAATGTCTCGCATCCTAGGGCCCTTTTAGGTATATACAGTATAATCCCCATCCTGGTATATATGTCACAATTTTAGGCCCCTTCCTGATATATATATTACCAGTTCTGCCTCTATATAAAAAAATATATATTCTATACAACTTCCCCACTTCCAATGTCCCACATCGTCCACCTCTGTTGCTGGTACAGTGGCTGCTGACATTGGCTTACCCATCCCTGATTGTGTGTCAAGGAAGTAATTGTACACTCCCAGTCATCTGTCTTCTAGTGAGGTATGTGCGCATCGCTGCACATTAGGGATGAGCGAGCATGCTGGCCGCTACTCGGTGCTCACCCGAGCATCTCAGTGCTCAGTATACTTGGTGAGCTCCGAGTATCGGTGAGATGCTCGGGCAGGTGCTCGGCTCCGCCTCCCTGCATGTGGGTGGTATTTACAGAGTCAGCCAATATGCAGGGATTGGCTGTCACACACTGTAATACCACAACCAACATGGCTGTGGCAGAACAGTGATTGGCTGGCTGCACAGCGTCATCAGCTCTATATGACACCTGACGGCGCTGTGCTCGGCAGTGTGATCCACAGCTAGTGTAGGGGAGGTGCTGCTGAGCTACGGACAGATTTAGTGTGTAGGTAGTGTAGGTACTAATAGACGTAACGTCACCGCTGCCACCGTTGCTATAGTAACCTACCAAGTGGGTTACTATAACATCGGTGATCTCCGATCACCTGATTACCGGGGCCGCTATGCAATGGACCCTGCAGGAGCTTCAGGAGCTAACTCCCTGTTTACCGGCACCGCTATTCAGCGGCTTATGCAGGAGCCGCTGAATAGCGGCGCCGGGAATCAGATGATCGGAGATCACCGTTGCTGTAGTAACCCACTCAGTAGGTTACTATGGCAACGGTGGCAGCGATGATGTCATCGCCTACCAACAAGCAGCAGCCTCTGCTCGATTACACAGCATGGGGAGGAGCAGCGCTCTTCCTCCCTGTGCTGTGTGATATAGCAGAGCTGCATGGGTTGAATAAAACAGGATCGTGGAGGGGTGAGAGGGTGTAATTATTAACCCCTTATTACCCAGGGTGCCACCCGGCACCAGGACCACTGGGAGAGTTGGATACAGCGCCAGAAGATGTCGCTTCTATGAAAGCGCCATTTTCTGGAGTGGCTGCAGACTGCAATTCGCAGTGGGGGGGGGGGGGCAGAAAGCTTGGGCCAACCTTCTAATCCCCAGTTGCCTAATTGTACCTGGCTGGACACAAAATTGGGTGAATGAAATAATTAAAAAAAGGGATTCCCTATATTTTTGGTTCCCAGCCGGGTACAAATAGGCAGCTGGGGGTTGGGGGCAGCAGCCTGCTGTACCTGGCTAGCATACAAAAATATGGCAAAGCCCACGTCATTTTTTTTTTTTTTTTTTAAAAACTTAAAAAAGGGGCTTCCCTGGATTTTCCATTGCCAGTGAAGATAACACCAAGCAGTGGGGGTTAACAGCCAGTAGCAGCTTGGGTTACCCTTAGCTAGCAATAGAAAATGCAGCGGTAGCCCATGCATTTTTTTTACCCCTAACCCTTGGGTTAGGGTGATGTGTTTGGGTTTTTTTCATTTATTTTTTAATGATTAAAAAAAAATTGACTTGGGCTTTGCCATATTTTTGTATGCCAGCCAGGTACAGCAGGCAGGTACGGACTGCCCCCAACCCCCAGCTGCTTCTTTGTACCCAGCTGGGAACCAAAAATATAGGGAAGGCCTTTTTATTTTAATTATTTCACAAATTTCATGAAATAGTTTAAAAAAAAACGATGTGAGCTTCACCTATTTTTTGTGTCCAGCCAGGTACAACTAGGCAGCTGAGGATTGGAATCTTCAGCGCAGGTTGGCCCAAGCTTTCTGGGCTCCGCTGCTGCGAATTGCAGTCCGCAGTCACCCCGAAAATGGCGCGTTCATAGAAGTGCCATCTTCTGGCGCTGGAACCAACTCTTCCAGTGGCCCTGGTGCCGGTGGCTCGCTGGGTAATAATGGGGTTAGGACTAGAGATGAGCGAACTGGCCGTGGTTCGGCTCGAGTTCGGTTCGCCGAACGGAGGTCTCGTTCGAGTTCGGTTCGTCGAACGTTCGACGAACCAAACTCGAACCTATAGGATAGAATGGGAGGCAATCACAAACACATAAAAATGCATGATAAATGTACACAAACAGTTAATAAACATTGCCATAACACTTACCGGTCCCCGCGATCCCTCCTGCACTCTGTCTCCTGCCGCTATTCCATCCGATGATCGCTGAATCCTCCCGGTGACCAGCACTGCCAGCAGAGATGCAGGACCTATCGTGACGTCAAAATAGCCATGTGACCAGTCACGTGGATATTATCTCATTGGCTACAGACTGGTCACATGACTATGACGCGTCATGTAGGACCTGCGAGTGCATCTCTCCGGTACACGGTGCACATTTGTGTATCGCCGTGTACCGGCGACATGCTCTAGCACACGGTCGACTCCCCGTTCCGTTAGGGACCAGCTGACACAGCCGGTCATTAACGGAGATCACCGTTGCCATAGCAACGCAGTTAGCGGTAACGTCAACGCTAACCGCGGCTCCGGGAGCACCGTTGCTATGGTAACGCGTCTGTCAGCGTTACCGCTGACAGCCAGCAGCACTGATCACTCACGGAGTGAAGGCTGCACGGGGAGCAGCAGCGTCTTCCCCCATGCAACAGTGATGGAGCAGAGCTGCATTTGTTGAATGAGGAAGACAGAAGACCATGTATCGTGGAGGGCTGACAGGGGGTAATAAAGATGGAGTCTCTAATGTGTCTGTGTATTTATTTCTATTAAAGTATTTTTTCTCTGTGTGGTGTCTTTTTTTTAACCCTTTATTGGATAGTCTTAATGGCCGGGTCAAACGTGCCTGACATTAAGAATCTCTGGCTTAATACTAGCTAGTAAAACAAAGCTAGTATTAACTCATTATTACCCAACAAGCCACCCGGCTTCAGGGCTGTTGGAAGAGTTGGATACAGCGCGAGATGATGGCGCTTCTATGAAAGCGCCATTTTCTGGGGTGGCTGCGGACTGCAATTCGCAGCAGAGGCGCCCAGAAACCTCGGGCTAACCTGTGCTGCGGATTCCAATCCCCAGCTGCCTAGTTGTACCCGGCTGGACACAAAAATGGGGCGAAGCCCACGTCATTTGTTTTTTAATTATTTCATGAAATAAGTGAAATAATTAAAAAAAACGGGCTTCCCTATATTTTTGGTTCCCAGCCGGGTACAAATAGGCAACTGGGGGTTGGAGGCAGCCCGTGGCTGCCTGCTGTACCTGGCTAGCATACAAAAATATGGCGAAGCCCACGTCATTTTTTTGGTGGGCAAAAAGTTCTGCAGCTGCTGTCTGCTCTTCTCCATACAGACAGACAGCAGCTGCAGAACTACAAGGCTCAGCATACTCCATCCAGGACTGTATGCAGAAGTTTTTTGCCCCCTGAAAAAATTATGTGGGCTTCGCCATATTTTTGTATGCTAGCCAGGTACAGCAGGCAGGTACGGCTGCCCCCAACCCCCAGTTGCCTATTTGTACCCGGCTGGGAACCAAAAATAAAGGGAAGCCCTTTTTTTATTATTTCATGAATTTCATGAAATAATTAGAAAACAAATGACGTAGGCTTCGCCCCATTTTTGTGTCCAGCAGGTACAACCAGGCAGCTGGGGATTGGAATCCGCAGCACAGGTTGGCCTGAGCTTTCTGGGCCCCACTGCTGCGAATTGCAGTCTGCAGCCGCCTCAGAAAATGGCACTTTCATAGAAGCGCCATCTTCTGGCGCTGTATCCAACTCTTCCAGCACCTGCCTGCTATACCTGGATAGCATACAAAAATATGGCGAAGCTCACGTCCTTTTTTTGTAGTTTTTTTGGCAAAAAAAATAAAAAATGCTTCCCTGGATTTCCATTGCCAGTGAAGGTAACACCAAGCAGTGGGGGTTAGCAGCCAGTAGCTGCTTGGATTACCCTTAGCTAGCAATACAAAAAATGCAGCGGGAGCCCATATATATTTTTTTTAATTATTTATTTAAATAACTAAAAACAAAATGGGCTTCCCTGTATTTTGATTGCTGGACATCACAGTGCTGTAAAAATAAATCTTTAAAAAAAATGACGTAGCGCTCCGCGGTATTTTTGATTCTCAGCGCAGATAAAGCAGACAGCTATGGGTTGCCACCCCCATCTGCCTGCCGTTACCTTGGTTGGCAATCAAAATACAGGGAAGCCCATTAATTTTTTCTATTTAAAAAATAGTTAAAAAAAAAATGACGTTGGGTCCCCCCATTTTTGATAGCCAGCTAGGGTAAAGCAGACGGCTGTAGCCTGAAAACCACAGCTGGCAGCTTTACCGTGGTTGGGGATCCAATGTGGAGGTCCCCCCAGGCTCTTTTTTTATAATTATTTTATAAATATTAATAATTACACAATAAAAGTAGGGTCCCCCCAAATTGGATCACCAGCCAAGGTAAAGCGGACAGCTGTGGTCTGGTATTCTCAGGGTGGGAAAGTCCATAGTTATTGGGCCTTCACAGCCTAAAAATAGCAGGCCGCAGGCACCCCAGACGTGGCGCATCCACTAGATGCGCCAATCCTGGCGCTTCACCCCAGCTCATCCCGTGCCCTGGTGCAGTGGCAAACGGGGTAATAAATCGGGTTGATACTAGCTGTAAAGTCACTTGAGATCAAGCCCAGCAGTTTGTGATGTCATGGCGTCTATTAGATACCCAACATCATAAACTGTCAGTACTAACAAAAAAAAAATAAATCGACAAAAGAAATTTATTTGAAAAAACAGTCCCCAAAACATTTCCTCTTTCACCAATTTATTGTAAGAAAAAAAATAAAGGGGTCCCATGACGACTCTGGACCGTCTAGAATATGGGGGGGGAGACACTCAGGGAACGTATCCCCCATTTTCTAGGAGTGCGGACCCTTCATGTGAGGAGTGTGGGTGCAATGAATCTGCACTCACTCTCCCCGGGTCCACAGCAGCAGAGTCCATGTCGTAATGGTTGCTACCAAAGCTGCAATGCCCTGCTCATGAGGTAAGGGCATGCCTAATCAGGAGAACTATTCTACATTTCCAAATATTGGTATTTGCTGATATTATTGCTATTCCACCTACTATATATTGGGGATAGGATCTTGGAGATGGAATACCCCTTTAAGTCCAGTTATCCAGCTGAATGAATACTTAACAACAGAGCTCGCTATTTAGATGTGTTTTCTTGTGGCGTATAACGGACTCTCATGTTTGGTAGTCGTTCAGCAGGGAAACTATAAAAGCAAATCCCTCCATTTGGAAATGTAGTATATTGCTCTCCTGATCAATTATGTTCCTTACCTCATGAGCAGGGCAATAGAGTAATAATAATAATTTATTCATTTATATAGCGTTATTAATTCCATAGCGCTGTATGTCTTTGGAGTGTGGGAGGAAACCAGAGTACCCGGAGGAAACCCACGCAAACATGGGGAGAACATACAAACTCCTTGTAGATGGTGTCCTTGGTGAGAATTGAACCCAGGACCTCAGTGCTGCAAGACTGCAGTGCTAACCACTGAGCCACCATGCCGCCCATTTAGCTTACAGATGCATAACCACCACTCACTGTGTCTGAGCACAGGAAGCTGAGCTGACAGCCGCTCTGTGCATGCGACAGCGTCTATTGTGAAGGAGAGGGCCGTGGGGGGATCAACGCTGCACAGGTACCTTGGGACACCGGGGAACATCGGTGGTGTTATAGGGGGTGGCCTGGCAGGGCCTGGGGAGGAGTTTTCTGTCGCATGTGTCATGGCACATGCGACAGAAATCAGAGGAGTATGGTGAATGCGGCCGGCGCGCTGCTGTGCACGCGGCCATCTTGGATTTCTGGGAGGGCATCAGGGGGGGCACTTTGGCGACACCGGGGGACCGGAGGGGACCGGGGAGGAGATTTATCATGTTTGTTCATGCCAGATGGGAGATAAATAATTTTTTACCGGCGCTGTCATTTACTGTAACGTGATCATCGGTGTACGGTGTATACCTGTGATCACGTGAGCGGGGACCGGAAAAAACGTCCTGAATCAAGATCTCCAGGGTCTCAGCTAGCCCTGAAATCCCGGAGATTTTCTGACGCTGGGGGGCGTTATTCACTTATTTCTGCCTGCTGTTTATAAACGGCAGATCAGAATAAGGCTACATTAACACGACCGATCCATTTTTGCGGTCTGCAAAAAACAGTCAGTTTTTTTTCACGGGTGTGCATCCGTGTGGCATCCGTTTCCGTTCCGTAGACGGTCCGTATGTCATCTGTTTGTCATCCGTGTGCCTTCCGTTTTTTTTGTGTACTGCAAAAAAACTGAAGGAGGGTAAATGCATAAATTTATCCAGGATCCATAGCTTCATCCTACATGAGGCGGTCACATGTTCACTCCAGTGCCATTTTCTACTGCTTTTCACAGCGCAGAGCGCTCTGGTGATTTTCTTGTGCTTGTGCACTTCATATCAGTCTTTTCTGTCATTATATTGGCAGAAAGACACATAATGTCCCACTCTCCTTCATTTTGTAATTTTGCACCCTTTGGTGCCTTTCATGTGGCACTAAGGGGTGCTTAGCTTTGTATTTAGCCAAAAAAATGAAAAAAAAAATGACGTAGGGTTCCCCCTATTTTTGTAGCCAGCTAGGGTAAAGCAGACGGCTGCAGCCAGCAGACCACAGCTGGCAACCTCACCTTGGCTGGTAATCCAAAACTGAGGGCACCCCACGCTGTTATTTTAAATTAAATAAATAATTTTAAAAAAAAAACACGTAGGGATCCCCCCAAAATTGGATCACCAGCCAAGGTAAAGCAGACAGCTGGGGTCTGATATTCTCAGACTAGGGAGGTCCATGGTTATTGGACTCTCCCCAGCCTAAAAATAGCAGGCCGCAGCCGCCCCAGAAGTGGCGCATCCATTAGATGTGCCAATCCTGGTGCTTCGCCCCAGCTCATCCCGCGCCCTGGTGTGGTGGCAAACGGGGTAATATATGGGGTTAATACCAGATGTGTAATGTCACCTGGCATCAAGCCCTGGGGTTGGTGAGGTCAGGCGTCTATCAGATACCCGACATCACCAACCCAGTCAGTAATAAAAAATAATAGACGACAAACACATTTTTATTTGAAAAAATACTCCCCAATACATTCCCTCTTTAACCAATTTATTAGAAAGAAAAACAAATCCAGGTCTGGTGCAATCCAAGGGGTTGCCATGACGATCCACACTGTCCCAGTCAATGAAGAGCAGGATGTTCCCCATTGGCTGGGAGAGCAGTGCAGTGACCTGAGCTAACATCAATGGGTCAGCCCAGGTCACTGCAGGGCATGACAAGTGCTGCTGTCAGCGAGGTACATTACCTGCGCTGATCTCCTGCACTGCTGACAGCCCCTGTCCCTGAGTTCAATGACCGCCGCCTTCACAGCCAAGTATCGCGAGAGGCCCGTGACGTCACCGCTAGTCAGTCTCGGGTCGGAAGCGAGAGAAGGTGATGTGACAAGCGGCAGCCATGGACGACAGTGACAGCGTTGAGGTCGGGATGGCAGGACTTCATCACCGCAGGTAAGCCGAGCGGGACCATGTGTGCAGAGTGCCAGGATGACGGACGTATGTGTGTGTGTGTATGTATGTATGTATGTGTACATGCCGCGTGCAGGAGGGGGCGGAGCGAGCTGAGCGGGGAAGTGTGGGCTTCCTGCACGTAACTAGGATAAACATCGGGTTACTAACCAAAGCGCTTTGCTTGGATACCCGATGTTTATCTTGGTTACCAGCTTCTGGCAGGCTGCCAGCGATGGCTCCTGCACACTGTAGCTGTAAAAAGCCCTGCTTTTTGCTGCTAGAACCGTTCTCGAATGTATCTAGAACTATCGAGCTTTAGCAAAAAGCTCGAGTTCTAGTTCTATCTAGAACACCCCCCAAAATCACTCGAACCGCGAACTGGAGAACCACGAACCACGAACCGCGCTCAACTCTAGTTAGGACTAGCTGTATATTATCAGCTGGCCCTAAGCCTGAAATTCATGGTGTCAGGCCAATATTAGGCATGGCCACCATGAATTTCTAGTAAAGATAAAAAAAAAACAACACAGAGAAAAATATTTTTATTAGAAATAAAACACAACACAATTAGTGACTCCATCTTTATTGAACTAAAGAACCCCCCCCCGCCATAGTCCTGGGTCGAGGGTCCCGCGATGTTCAGTCCGAATCCAATATCATCTGATCAGTTTACCGTAAGGCAAAGCAATCAGATGTATCAGGTTCAAGGGCCTGTATCACATGATACATCAGCTGATTGTTTAAAAGCCGTTTACACAATCAGCTGATGCATCAGTAGAAAAAAAAACTATACTCCTCTGTGCAGACTCCCATCCAATCACTCCAGGACCCGCATCAGCTGATTACCGGCAGGTCCTGGAGCAATCGGACTTGTCCCGGAAGTCTGCAGAAAGGTGAATATGATATTATTTTTTATTTTTTTTTTACTGTTCAATTTTGGTTTTGCTTAGCAGCGAATGTACAGGCAGAGAGAAGCTGCCGCACATATGCTACTAAGCGAAAGCGCATGTCACACATGTCACAGAGGATTCTTCCTCCTAATACTCAGACAACATTGCTCACAACAGTGACCTGGGAGGAAGAAATGCTTACAGTGGTCTTCCCATGCTGCTCCCATGTCATTTGAGCACTGTTCTTTTACATTTGTGACATTTTTGAGCTTTCTCCAGACCGCCGGGGGTGCCGCTGGAAAAATGCTCGCATTTCCCATAGTTTAACATTGGGCTCAGTGTTCGGGTTGAGCACCCAAGCATTTCAAAATGCTTGACCCGAGCATCGAGCATCTGAGCATTTTACTGCTCGCTCATCTCTACTGCACATTGATTTGCATGTCAGTACGTCCACATGGGGCGTGCTAGCATGCTACGTGGGCCCACTAGCCAAGGGAACTAACGCCCTTGCAACTAGTCCCTGGCCTCATTAGCATATAAGAAGCAATCTTTAGAAATACTTTTTCTAAAGATCTGTTTATTTATGCTAGTATATACAGGGACAGTTAGGCAGGAATTACTAATATACGCCCAAAACTGCTTGTAGGTCTGGGTGCATATTGCACCTGACATGTTCACTTTAAGTGTACTGCTGTCACCATGGCTGCCATTGCTGGCCCTACTCTGCCAGACTACTCCTAGCCTGCCCCATCATAATATTCTACAGTTCGTCTTCTACCACTGCATAGCAACCACAGCAACACATCTCCTGGCAGCCTAGCCACTGTGCTTTGTAATCCTTGCATAAGGCCCGTTTCACACGTCAGTGAAAAACACAGACGTTTTTCACTGGCGTGTAAAACACGCACATGTCCCTGCGTGTGCCGAAAATCACGGCACACGTGGGTTGTCTAAGTGCAATCCGGGCTCCGTTCTCCGTGGCCCGTGATTGCACTTAGAGATTCACTCACCTGCGCCCGCTCCCGCTCTCCATGGTGCTGATCGCTCCCGCGACGCAGCATCCGGCCGGCGTTGACCCCTGCAGGAGCTGCTTCCGGGTCGGCTGTGTCGCGCATAATGAATATGCGCGACAGTAATCAGCCGGCACAGAAGGAGCAGGGAGAACGGGCTGCAGAGGACATCGCTGGACGCCGGGTGAGTTAAAATGTTTTTTATTTTAAATGCACGTTTTTTTCTGGCATCTGTTTCACGAACCACACCACTGCGTGGTCCGTGGAACATCAGTGATGCCAGAAAAAAATGGACATGTCTCCGTGCAGCAATCACGCACACGCGGGTACGCTGCACGGAGACACGTGCAGTGAAAAATCACTGACGTGTGAGCAGACCCATTCATTATAATGGGTCTGCGTATGTCAGTGATTCTGGTACGTTTAAAAAAAAGCACAAACGTACCAGAATCACTGACGTGTGAAAGGGGCCTTACTGATACAAAATGTACTCTCTTGAGGGTACACAAACATGAATCATCTCCCAAAATTGTGCTAAGTTTTGGAAAGGCTTGGTGACAAGCCATCAATTTTTTACTTTTAAAGCAGCTAGCCGTTCCTGCTCACTACAAAAAGATATAACACTGGAAAAGTATCCCAAAAACCATCAAAGATAATTTAAAGGCAGTAAATCCCATTTTTAAAGGGAACCTGTCACCACTTTTTTGGCGTATAAGCTGCGGCCAAAACCACCGGGCTCTTATATACAGCATTCTAACATGCTATATATAAGAGCCCAGGCCGGGGGTATAATATAAAAAACACTTTATAATACTTACCTAACGGTCGCTGCGGTGGGCCTTATGGGCGTCTCCGTTGTCCGGTGCCGGTGTAGCCTCTTTTGTCCATCTTTGTTTCCCCCCTCTTCTCTAGCCACGGTGAATGACGGGTCCGACGTCATACACACTCGCCGGCATTCAGGTCCTGAGCAGGCGCACTTTGATCTGCCCTGAGGAGGGCAGATCAAAGTATTGTAGTGCGCCTGCGCAGGACCGGCGAGTGTGTATGATGTAGATATGTCATGCCCCCAGGCTTCAGAAAGAGGATGAAGATGGCTGAAAGAGGTAGTGCCGGCACCGGACAACAGAGACGCCCGGCCTGCTCTTATATACAGCATGTTAAAATGACACACAGACTGTAATGACACAACTGGAGTTCATATGTATTTGTGATGCCCTGGCCTATCAGGTCGTCTCAGGGTATTATTACAATCTGCCCTTCTGCACAGTATCCACCCTCCTTGGTTACGGATCCTGGTCCTTTGGTGTTGCTAACAGCTTGGCCAATCAAAATCCTAGGAACACTTCCCACTTGAACCCACCAGACACACCATTGGGGGGCCTGAAGGGAATAGGGCCACCCACATGGGGGGGTGGTGAGGAGAAAGTGAGGACATTGACAGTCGAGTTTAGAGTCGAGTGGAGTGGAGTTGAGAATGGAGAGAGGAGGTGAAGTGGCTCTTATGAGGAGAGGCCACGGAGGAGAGCCCCTGTGTACTATGTGGCAGACGTTGCTCTGGGCCTGGTAGGAGCTGGAACCCTGGTCGCAGGGGACAGTGTCAAGGGGCACGGACTGCCGAGGAGGGCAGCCGGTGGCCTTGAGCTATCACCGGGCAGGGGCCAGGGCACGACGGGTTACGTGGACCCCAGGCCGGAAAATTGCTTCACGCGTTCCGGTCATTTACCCGACGGGGGTGAAGACTTCAAGTGTCATCCACAACCTGCTCCAAAATCAGGGTACTAGCGCTCCGATGGGATAGGACTTTCCCACTACAGTCCAAAGAAATCCTACGCGTGAACCCTGAGAGCAAGCTCACTCCGTTAGCCATACAGGTGAGCGGGACCTAGAGAGTTTCATACCAACGGGTCCAACCGAGACTAAGGTGCCAGGGACAGGGCCACAGACCAACAACACCACCGAGGGCATGTATCCAGGCGTGCTCCCCGCAGGCTACAGTGGTGCTCAGAACTTTGGTTTACAAGCTGTCGGTTTGGTTATTCTGGGACTGAGTGAGTACATTGGAAACCCTTGTTCCTATTCCCCAACGGCACCCAAACAACATCCATCATCAACGGGTCCTGGGACTCAAACCCCCTACGGAGGGGTTAAACATCAGGCTGCCACACCATCGTCACCGGGCTCCCCAACAGCAGCGGTGGTCCCTCACATTACCACGCACCGTGGGTGTTACGGTTGCTGCGAGCACTGGAGACTATGTCCAGATTTCTTGCTACTGCACATGTGCGAGCGCTGGAGACTAAGTCCAGATTTCTTGCTACTGCACATGTGCGAGCGCTGGAGACTAAGTCCAGATTTCTTGCTACTGCACATGTGCGAGCGCTGGAGACTAAGTCCAGATTTCTTGCTACTGCACATGTGCGAGCGCCGGAGACTAAGTCCAATCTTGGAGCCATTGCACATGTGCGGGTGACATCATCGCTGACACGAGGTCACATGTCTCTGACACCTTCTATGCCGATTGGTCGCTGGTCATGTGCTTGTGACGTCTTGCTCGGTGATAGGCCAGCATGACGTCACTCCTGTCGTTCTGGAAGCAGATTGGCTCTGGTGTCCTCCATCTTGGATGAGGCACAGAGTCTATATAAGACCCTGACACACGCCGCATGGTGCTCAGTCCTCTTGGTTCATGCATATGAGTAGACGCTCTGTGCGCGTTCCTCTAGGCATTCCTCTGTCTATGCTAGGTGAGCGCTACTGGCAGGGTAGCGTTCTTATACCTTACAGCTTCGGCTGCTGTCCGTATCCTTACCTCTTAGGGGAGCGGACATAGGCAGGTGCCTGAGGCACATGGTCTGGCTGGGCCTTGTGATTGTACTCGTAGGTGGACGTTGCCGCTAGGGTAACGTTCCTTATACTGCGTCTGGCAGTTGTTCGTATCCTCGCACACTAGGGGAGCGAACAGAGGTAGGAGCTTTGTGCGGCTTACGCTGCTGTTCGTCTCTTTTGCACCACTAGAAGAGCGGACCTAGGCAGGTGCCATATCTAGTGGTTCGTGTCCTCGCACACTAGTGGAGCGAACGCAGGTAGGAGCTTTGTGCGGCTTACGCTGCTGTTCGTCTCTTTTGCACCACTAGAAGAGCGGACCTAGGTAGGTGCCATTTCGCACACATTGCCTTTGTCTCTGTGATTATTAACAGAGATCATTCCACACACCCTCCAAGTAAGGGAGGAATTGCTTTACTTTCTTATTATATCTTTCTGTGAGTTAACAGAGGTATTGCACTCTGCCATAGTCTGCAGCAAAGTCTTTGCACGGTGGACCCTGACTGTCTGATACTCCTTTCGGTTATTATCAGACAGCCCCCCGTAACAGTGGGTGGCGTCACGAACTTTCCAAAAACCCCTGTACATATCTCCCCCCTTCTGTTAATTGAGTGGCCACGCGACCCCTGGGTCCGGAGACCCCTCGAGCCACCGCGGATCTGGATCCAAGCGGTGGCAGCAGCCCGGCTGCTCGCACGGGGGCGGTACATATTCCATTTGTATTTTGTTTCCTTAAATTGACAATCTGATTTTTTTTCTTAAGGTCTCAGCTTGTGTTTTTTTTATTCCAAAAATGTTCACTTTTCTGTGGCAGCTTTATCAAACAGACATGTTCAGAAAAAAGTCACACATGGAGGAGCTCATTTGAACTCTATTCCTGTCATTGCAGATATGGATCCGTAGGGCATTCAGGCAGAACCCACCGGACACACTGCAAGAGAAAGTGACATGCTGCGGATGTGAAACACTCCGCGGGTCAGCTTACACAGCGTACAAAAAAAGCACAGTGGGCAGGAGATTTCTATACATCCCAAACACTTTTCTGAACTGTAAGACATTGCGTTTTTGACACAGTGAAAATAAGCAGCATCAATAACTCACCAAAAGCTCATCATGGGAACATTGGCTTGAAGGTGTTTTCTCATTATCAGAAATAGGTAAAACTAAGTATCTTTGTAAAACTCTAAATACCAGCCTCCAATTTTTGCTGCCGATTCACTATATACCTTTTATACCTTTTACCTTTTACTTTCACTTTATACCTTTTACCTTTATACCTTTTACGGCCCATCCAATTAACTCAATGCAAATTGAAAATACTCAGATTACCCTGAAAAGATGTGTGTAACACTGAGGTCTCAAAGGACTGCAATGCAAACTCAGCCTATCCAAGTGATCTCAACATATGACTATGGTAACTTTTCTTCACAGCTATGCTGTCACATACTATCTATTTAGTGTCTTAAGTATTTTATGGCTTTCTCTCCCTATTCTTATTGCTAAACTGCGAGCTGTCACCTCTCACTATCCAGATTCACAAGAAAATGGCTGCTGTATTCCCCTCCTTTACTTTTATACAAGTTATGATAGTGCTTCCTGATTGGCTGGGCTAAACCATTTAATGTGATAGTTGCAAAACATCATGGGTAGTGATGGGCGAGCGCAAAAATGTACGAACACTCATTCTTTGGTTGGAGCTGGTCAGATGCTCGGACGAGCTCAACCCGAGTAACGAGCATTATGGTAAGTCAATGATTGGCCTTTTCGGGTCTCTGTCCACATACAGCCAGCCATAAACAGAGCATTTCAGGTGGGGTTTTTTTCTGGTCACACTACATCCAAGAACATTGTTTTATCTCCTCACTTGGGAATGGCTCTCTCTGGGGTGCCTGCACACATCATGCAGTGAAGCAAGCCTGAGCGTTGTGGTCATTGTTTCACGAATGAAATATCAGACCACTCACAGTACTCGGATACCCAAACACTCTAGCGCTCAATCGAGTAACGAGCTCACTCACTCATTACTAATCATGGGAATGCCCACCTAGACATGAACAAGGTCATTTCTGTCTTTTATGGCTGATGCAGTCTTCTGCAATGTGTAAATTGGTGGTGGCCATATTTTCAAAGCCAATTGCAAATTATTAATATTCTCTGGGTTCAGTGAATTCCTAAAAATTTGACACAAATTTGATTTGCATCAAAATGATTCAGTTATCTCTAGTATGCATTTATATTATTTTTCAACATTTTGACCTACGGGTTCCCTATAGTTATTATGTACTTAAATCAGGGGACATATATATAGTAGATTACATAATGAATGTAAGAAGAAAACAAATGGACAACAAAGGTTAAAAATGTGATAGTCAAATTTAATTCAGTATAATTGTATTTACTGTTTAGGTGGAAAATCTGATTCCTCTCCCACTGCCCAGGTGTGGAACATAGCTTACTTTCTGCACTCTAGGGGATGAGGCCACTGTGAAGCGTACCTGGCATAATCATTCTGAAATCAGCATGATGTAAATCCTGATGGGCCAATTATATACGATGTGTGTGAATTAAAAAGATGAGTTAATGAGTTGATTCCTGCCTTGCACACCTGCCGGGCAACATACAGCAATATGTCTTCAAATAAGGCAGCATTTATCCATCAAGCCTCCTTTTGGAACATTAAAGCCGCTGACATATACATAATGACCTTTCTCTATATTAATTACCTTAACTACTTACTAAAATGTAAACCCAAGAAATGTATTCAGGGTAATAAACATACAGATTCTACATATTCCTGAAATTTTTTAAATTCTTTAATATAATTAAACAACATTAAATATACCATATATCAATCATTAATTGTTGCAAAGAGCTCACAAATCCAGTGTTTCTATCGACTTATTATCAGTCGGAGACTGCATTCGCATATCTGTGATATGTTCATGTGCCGTGGAGAAAAAAATGGAACCCCAAAATTGAAAATATTTCACCGCCTAGCATACGACTTCCTTACATTTAAGATATAACTTTTATTAAATATTTAATAACACCTACAGTGTCCATATGGGCATCACTAATTGAAACTAAAGAAAACGCATTCAGTGATTCTAAAAACATTGATCGGCCAACTCGCAATGATGTACCACTTAATGTGCTGATATAATATATTATTTTTGAAAGCCGCACTAGCCAGATCCACATGAGAACGGTCCTCAAGATGTCAGATGGGCTAACTAGGATAAAGTCCACTTTACACACAGAGATAAATCTTTGGCAGATCTGTGGTTGCAGTGAAATCATGGACATATTGTTCCATTTGTACACAGCCACAAACCTGGCACTGATTGTCCACAATTTCACTGCAACCACAGATCTGCCAAAGATTTATCTCTGTGTGTAAAGTGGCCTTTAGTATTCACTATCTAACAATAAACTCTAATATTCCCCTCCTGACTGGGCTATAATTAACAAAAGATGTCTCTCGAAAATCAAAATAGCTACAGCTCTTGGAAAATGGAGACGCAAGCAAAAATTTTTGTTTTTACAAATTTCAGTTTTTTCTTAAAATAAAACAAAAATCATACCTGCATGAAATCTCCATAATAGTATTGACCTGGAGAATCACATGGCCAGGTCATGTTTAAAGTAAATTGAACATTGTAAATAAAAAAACAAAACACAACAAAAAAAACTATTGCAGAATTGCGCTTTTTTTGCTATTTCGCCTCACTTGGATTTTTTCCTACTTTCCACTACAGCATTTGATAAAATGGATGATGGAATTCACAAGTACAATTTGTCCTGCAAAAATTAAGCCTTCACACGGCTATATGAACGCAAAAATATAAAACTAATCACTCTTGGAATCAGGTGAGGAAAAAAAGTAAGTGTAAAAACTGTCTATATAGAACAGAATAGTCTATTATTAACTTTTTGGGGAAATGCATCATCACAATATGGATTGACCCCACGAGCTGAGTTGAGTGAAATTAATTCCTGCAATTGCCACTACCAATAAAGCATAACAGTCCCAAGGAATAAAGCCGTCATATCACTTTTACCCAACAGCGAAGCACATAAAAAAATAAAACAATTTATGAATTGCTGTTTTTTGTTCATTCTGCCTCCCAAGAATCGCAATAAAAAGCAATTAGAAAATGTTATGTGCCTGAAAATGGTACCAATAAAAACGTCAACTGATCCTGCCAAAAACAAACCCTCAAATGACTCTATCAGCAGAAAAGTGAAAAAATTATTGCTCTCAAAATATGGTGATACAATAACTTTTGAAAGTGTTGTTTTACTGTGTGATAGTTGCCAAACATAAAAACCCTGATATAAACCTGGTATCACTATAATCTCACTAGTCTGGAGAATAAAACCGTCATATCAATTATACCGTACAGGGAAAGGCATAAAAAATAAATGAAATAAATTCTTGACCTGCTGTTGATTAGTTTATTCTGCCTCCCAAAGTTCGCAGTAAGGTTCCACTCATATTTAGCCTGCGCACTACATTGAGCGCTTACAAAGGGGTTTACATGTACATCTCTGAAACACAGGACTCAGATGGAACCCCTGATGGAAAATTCATTATAATGAGGAAGATGAAGATACTGTGGACTGTCTCTGGCCTATAATCCAGCGGTGTCCACCTTTTTTAAACATTCATAAAAGTGTGGAAAGCCACAGTTTTGTGCACTTCTGAAAAGATGGACACTGCTGAACAAAGGACAGATTAAGTCTAGAGTAACTCCGCTGCCTCATTAGAGTGAATGGATCCATCAGGGGTGTCATCTGAATCATGACATTAGGGGATTTAGACGTAAATCCAAAAGTAAGTGTTCAGTGTAGAGCACTGGATACATGTGATCCAAATGTCATGTAAATGTTCCCAATAAAACCTTCAACTCATTCCTCAAAAAATAAAAACAAGTCCTCACTCAAGTCCATCATCTGTCAATGGAAATATAGGGCTTCCACATTACTGATAACTCAAAGGCTCCGGAAAAGCGCCATTGCTTCCCCCAAAAAGAAATCCAGCAATATCTGCACATCCGAATTTCCCTCTTACTTCTGAGCTCCACAATGTGTTTATACTACATCTAGCATCCACATGTTTGCCATTTCTGTAGTGAGGAGAGCCCATTTAATTTACAGGGTGTGTGTCTCCAGAAGCAAAAGCTGGGCACATTGTACTGTGAATAAATTCAGAAGTGGGTGTCATTTAGAAAATGGGGGCACTTGAAGGGGGATTTTGCTGTTCTGGCACTTAGGGGCTCTGTATATGGAGTCCACAAATTATTCTAGGAAAATCTGTCCTCCAAAGGTCAAATAGAGCTTGTTCCCTTCCTCACAAGTCTTGGTGTGTGGATAGGCAGTATTGTAAAGCCACAAATACGGTGTTGCCACACTCAACAGAAATTGTGTGACATGTTTTGGTGCCAATGTTACCCCATTCTTCTGTAAGAAAATGTACAATCTGGGGCTAAAACAACATTTTTGAGGTAAAAATGTACAGTAATTATTTTTTCTTCATCACCCAAAGGTATAAAGTTCTGTGACCCACCTGTGAGTTCAATATGATCACTGCATCCCTAGATGAATTAATTAGAGGTGTATTTTGTAAAAAGAGGCCACTTATGAGGGGTTATGCTGTTCTGTCTGGATGCTTTTCTTCATCAGGGACAGTGAAGCTGGTTAGATCCTGGAGGAAAACCTGTTAGCGGCTGCAAAAGACTTGAGATGGGCAGAGGTTCACCTTCCAGCAGGATAATAACCTTAACCTTAAACATACTGCAAGAGCTATAATGGATGGTTTAGATCAAAGCATATTCATGTGTATAAATGGGCCAGCCAAAATCCAGACCTAAATCCCACTGAGAATCTGTAGCAATTACTGTTCAGACGCTTTCTATCCAATTTCAGTGAGCTAGAGCTATTTTGCAAAGAACAATGGGCAACAATTTTAGCCTGTAGATGTGCAAAGTTGGTAGAGACATATCCAAAAGACTTTCAGCAGCAATTGCAGCGAAAGGTGGTCCTATAAAGTACTGATTCAGGGAGGCGCTAAACATAAATGTACGTTCCCATTTTAAGATTTGTATTTCTAAAATATTTAGAAAACCATGTATCATTTTTTTTAAACTTCACAAATACATGTCACATAAAATCCCTCACACTCATATGGGGAGGTACAAAGCAGGAGACCTGTGAACCCTTGGACCTCTGCTTTTCTCCATCTACACCATCTGCCTGGGACAACTCAGAGTCCCACGACTTTTAGCATCATCTTTATGCTGATAATACACAGATCTACCTCTCTGGACCTGATATCACCTCCCTACTAACCAAAATCCCACAATGTCTGTCTGCTATTTCATCCTTATTCTCTGCGTGATTCCTAAAGCTTAACATGGACAAAACTGAATTCATTGTCTTCCCTCCTTCTCTCTCAACCCCTCCAATAAGCCAATCCATCAAAGTTGATGGATGCTCACTCTCCCCAGTCTCACAAGTCTCCTTCAAGCCACACATGCAAGCCCTCTTCACCTCCTGCCGACTACAGCTCAAACATATCTCTCGGATTCATGCATTCCTTAACTTAGAAACAGTAAAAACATTAGCGCATGCCCTCATGATCTCCCACCTCGACTACTGCAACCTCCTGCTCTGTGGCCTTCCTTCCAACACTCTTGCACCTCTCCAATCTATACTAAACTCTGTGGCTTGATTTTTCCACCTCTCCCCTCGCTATTCCCTGGCTTTGCCACTCTGCAAATCCCTTCACTGGCTTCCCATTGCCCAAAGATTCCAGTTTAAAATACTAACCATGACATACAAAGCCATCCACAACCTGTCTCCTCCATACATCTGTGACCTAGTCTCCCGGTACCTACCTGCACGCAACCTCAGATCCTCATAACAACTCCTTCTCTACTCCTCTCTTATCTCCTCTTCCCACAATCGATACAAGATTTCTCCTGCACCTCCTCCATACTCTGGAACGCTCTACGACAGCATATCAGACTTTCACTTACACTGATTTGTCTCTGTCTGACCATTGATGTTGGCACATTAAGATTACGCAATGGCGCCCCTACACAATGTCGGATGACCCTGAATGTCCTTGACTGCATTCTCAAGTATAAACAAAATGTAACACAAAACAACATTAACCATAAAAGAAGCGGACACAAGCAGAGGGTGAGATACATTGTTACAAATGAGTTCACACAGTCACACAGGAAAGATGGAGGAAAATGTAAGAAACCCAAATGACTGCAGAATTCATGGAAAACCCCCAAATCCAAAACACAACAGAATGCGAAGAATGAATAAGTCAAAAACCTTCTGGGAAAGCATGTTTTGAACAGACGAGACTAAGATAAAGTGTTTTGGAAACGCACATCATTCTACTGTTTTACCGAAAACTTAATGAGCCCTACAAAAATAAAAAACAAAGTATCTACAGTCAAATATTGGAGGTTCAAAGGTTCAAAGATGTTTTGAAGTTTTTTTTCTGCCTCTGGCACTGTGTGCCTTGACTTTGTGCAGGGCATCAGGAAATTTGAAGATTGCCAAAGGATTTTGTGTGGCACTGTAGTTCCCAGTGTCAGAAAGTAGGATTTGCGTCATAGGTCATGGGTCTTCCAGCAGGATAATGACCTAGACATACACTGAACAAAAATCTAAATACAACACTTTTGTTTTTGCTCTCATTTTTCATGAGATGAACTCAAAGATTTGACTTTTTTATGAACACAAAAGGCCTTTTTCTCTCAAGTATTGTTCACAAATTTGTCTAACTCTGTGTAAGGCTAGTTTCACACATCCGGCTTTTCGATGGTTTGCCGAATCGCACGCCAGTACAGTGTATACAGTGCAATGGTTGTGTGATAAGCGCCGATCACATGCTGTCATGTGACCGGAGCATGTGACCCGGAAGTTGCGGAAGTTGTTAACATTTTCTGTTAGTACAATAAACCTCATTTCAATCCAGAAATATTACTCAGTCTATCAGTTATTAGATATATGAAACTGAAATAGCTGTTGCAAAAACCCATATTGATATAAAGAAAAAAGGTTAACATTAATAGGGGTGCCCAAACTTTTTCATATGACTGTATGACTGTATGAGTGTATATATATATATATATATATATATATATATATATATTAGAACTCTACTGACCAACATCCGGAGGTGGGCCCAGGTCTAAATTTCGCACAGGGCCCATCGCACTCTAGTTACACCACTGCACACAGTATATAGTATATACACACAGTACATGGCATATAGTATACACACATGCTGGCTCCACTGCCCTCATGCTGGGTGCTCGGTCACACACACAGTATATACACAGTGTACAAACACACACACTGTGTGCGTCTGTGTGGCAGAGCATTGCAGACATGCATGTGGCAGAACATTGCAGGTGTGCGTGCATGCGGCAGAGCATTGCTGGATCGGGGCGTGCAGAGCGTTATGTGGGGAGCACTATGCAGCTGTCCTTGGTGACACTTTAGACATTTGTGGTCACCAACAAAATGGCTCTGCACTGTGTCCTACACTTCATTCTCTCTTATCTGCTGGAAACACCCAGATTGAGAGGGGGAGGTGTGATATCACACACAGGAGAGCAGATTCTGCCCACTTTACTGCAGCAGTAATCCAGGCTTTTTCAACAGTTTTTCAACAGGATTTCTGTAGGATTTCAGCAGCTGCTCCCCCTAGTGTTTAAGAGTGGAAAATATCAAACATTTTAATTTTTTTATATATTTTACTCAATTAAAAACAAATAATATTCAAACAAAACATTAAAAAATTAATAACTTACATTTTTTAGTTACTGAAACATTTTTTGGGCACGACACCTTCCCTTTAAGATCCACTTGCAGTGTGCTGTCTACCTTATCTGGATTGTTATACGACATGATTACTTGGCTGTTAACAGTGGTCTGGTACCTACTATCTATTTTTCAAGCTTGTGCTCACTCAATTTGTAATACACACAGATATATATATATATATATATATATACATATATATATATTGTGTACGTATATATATATATATATATATACACACACACACACAAACACACACACACACACACACACACCTATTCATTTGGATATACAGTACATTCTTATATAAATATATACAGTGGGGAAAAAAAGTATTTAGTCAGCCACCAAGTGTGCAAGTTCTCCCGCTTAAAAGGATGAGAGAGGCCTGTAATTGACATAATAGGTAGACCACAACTATGAGAGACAAAATGAGAAAACAAATCCTGAAAATCACCTTGTCTGAATTGTCAAGATTTTTTTGCAAATTATGGTGGAAAATAAGTATTTAGTCATCTAAAAACATGCAAGATTTCTCACAGACCTGTAACTTCTTCTTTAAGAGGTTCCGCTGTCTTCCACTCATTACCTGTAGTAATGGCACCTGTTTGAACTTGTTATGAGTATAAAAGACCCCTGTCCACAACTTTATACAGTCACACGCCAAACTCCGCTATGGTGAAGACCAAAGAGCTGTCGAAGAACTCTAGAAACAAAATTATAGCCCTGCATAAGGTTGGGAAGACTGAATCTGCAATAGGCACGCAGCTTGATGTGATGAAATCAACTGTGGGAGCAATAATAAGAAAATGGAAGACATACAATACCACTGAAAATCTCCCTTGATCTGGGGTTGCACGCAAGATCTCACCCCGTGGGGTCAAAATGATCACAAAAACAATGAGCAAAAATCCCAGAACCACACGGGGGACCTAGAGAATGACCTACATAGAGCTGGAACCAGCGTAACAAAGGCTGCCATCAGTAACACACTACGCCACCAGGGACCCAGATCCTGCAGTGCCAGACGTGTTCCCCTGCTTAAGACAATACATGTCCGGGCCCATCTGAAGATTGCTAGAGAGCATTTGGATTATTCAAAAGAGTATTGGGAGAATGTCATATGGTCTGATGAAACCAAAGTAGAACTGTTTGGTAGAAACACAACTCGTCATGTTTGGGGGAGACAGAATGCTGAGTTGCATACACAGAACACCATACCTACTGTGAAGCATGAGGCTGGCAACATCATGCTTTGGGGCTGTTTCTCTACAAAGGGACCAGGACGACTGATCCGTGTACATGAAAGATTGAATGGGGTCATGTATTGTGAGATTTTGAGTGCAAACCTTCTTCCATCAGCAAGGGCATTGAAAATTAAACGTGGCTGGGTCTTTCAACATGATAATGATGCCAAGCACAACGCCAGGGCAACAAAGGAGGGGCTTCATAGGAAGCATATGAAGGTCCTGGAGTGGCCTAGCCAGTCTCCAGATCTCAAGCCAATTGAAAACCTTTGGAGGGAGTTGAAAGTCCGTGTTGCCCAGCGACAGGCCCAAAACATCACTGCTCTAGAGGAGATCTGCATGGAGGCATGAGCCAACATACCACCAACAGTGTATGCCAACCTTATGAAGTTACAGAAAACGGTTGACCGCTGTCAACGCCAACAAACGATATATAACAAAATATTGAGATGAACTTTTGTTATTGACCAAATACTTTTTTTCAACAATAATTTGCAAAAAAAATCTTGCAAAATCAGACAAGATGATTATCTGGATTTGTTTTCTCATTTTGTCTCTGATAGTTGTGGTCTACCTATGATGTCAATTATAGGCCTCTCTCATCTTGTTAAGTGGGAGAACTTGCACAATTGGTGGCTGACTAAATACTTTTTTCCCCACTTTATGCATTCATCTATTTATTTTTTTATTTTAATTATTATCTTTAAAGATAAGAAATATGTGAAATATAATTTATATATGTGTATATCTACAGTGCCTACAAGTAGTATTCAACCCCCTGCAGATTCAGCAGGTTTGATAAGATGCAAATAAGTTAGAGCCTGCAAACTTCAAACAAGAGCAGGATTTATTAACAGATGCATAAATCTTACAAACCAACAAGTTATGTTGCTCAGTTAAATTTTAATAAATTTTCAACATAAAAGTGTGGGTCAATTATTATTCAACCCCTAGGTTTAATATTTTGTGGAATAACCCTTGTTTGCAATTACAGCTAATAATCGTCTTTTCTAAGACCTGATCAGGCCGGCACAGGTCTCTGGAGTTATCTTGGCCCACTCCTCTATGCAGATCTTCTCCAAGTTATCTAGGTTCTTTGGGTGTCTCATGTGGACTTTAATCTTGAGCTCCTTCCACAAGTTTTCAATTGGGTTAAGGTCAGGAGACTGACTAGACCACTGCAACACCTTGATTTTTTCCCTCTTGAACCAGGCCTTGGTTTTCTTGGCTGTGTGCTTTGGGTCGTTGTCTTGTTGGAAGATGAAATGACGACCCATCTTAAGATCCTTGATGGAGGAGCGGAGGTTCTTGGCCAAAATCTCCAGGTAGGCTGTGCTATCCATCTTCCCATGGATGCGGACCAGATGGCCAGGCCCCTTGGCTGAGAAACAGCCCCACAGCATGATGCTGCCACCACCATGCTTGACTGTAGGGATGGTATTCTTGGGGTCGTATGCAGTGCCATCCAGTCTCCAAACGTCACGTGTGTGGTTGGCACCAAAGATCTCGATCTTGGTCTCATCAGACCAGAGAACCTTGAACCAGTCTGTCTCAGAGTCCTCCAAGTGATCATGAGCAAACTGTAGACGAGCCTTGACATGACGCTTTGAAAGTAAAGGTACCTTACAGGCTCGTCTGGAATGAAGACCATTGCGGTGGAGTACGTTACTTATGGTATTGACTGAAACCAATGTCCCCACTGCCATGAGATCTTCCCGGAGCTACTTCCTTGTTGTCCTTGGTTTAGCCTTGACTCTTCGGACAAGCCTGGCCTCGGCACGGGTGGAAACTTTCAAAGGCTGTCCAGGCCGTGGAAGGCTAACAGTAGTCCCATAAGCCTTCCACTTCCGGATGATGCTCCCAACAGTGGAGACAGGTAGGCCCAACTCCTTGGAAAGGGTTTTGTACCCCTTGCCAGCCTTGTGACCATCCACGATCTTGTCTCTGATGGCCTTGGAATGCTCCTTTGTCTTTCCCATGTTGACTAAGTATGAGTGCTGTTCACAAGTTTGGGGAGGGTCTTAATTAGTCAAAAAAGGCTGGAAAAAGAGATAATTAATCCAAACATGTGAAGCTCATTGTTCTTTGTGCCTGAAATACTTCTTAATACTTTAGGGGAACCAAACAGAATTCTTGTGGTTTGAGGGGTTGAATAATAAATGACCCTCTGAATAAACTTTTCACAATTTAAAAAAAAAAAAAAAAAAAAAAAAAAGAAATAACATTCTTTTTTGCTGCAGTGCATTTCACACTTCCAGGCTGATCTACAGTCTAAATGTCACAATGCCAAGGTAATTCCGAATGTGTAAACCTGCTAAATCTGCAGGGGGTTGAATACTACTTGTAGGCACTGTATATACATGATACGTATATATGTGTGTGTATTATATTGTGTATGTGTGTGTGTGTGTATATATACAGTTAGGTCCAGAAATATTTGGACAGTGACACAATTTTCGCGAGTTGGGCTCTGCATGCCACCACATTGGATTTGAAATGAAACCTCTACAACAGAATTCAAGTGCAGATTGTAACGTTTAATTTGAAGGTTTGAACAAAAATATCTGATAGAAATTGTAGGAATTGTACACATTTCTTTACAAACACTCCACATTTTAGGAGGTCAAAAGTAATTGGACAAATAAACCAAACCCAAACAAGATATTTTTATTTTCAATATTTTGTTGCGAATCCTTTGGAGGCAATCACTGCCTTAAGTCTGGAACCCATGGACATCACCAAACGCTGGGTTTCCTCCTTCTTAATGCTTTGCCAGGCCTTTACAGCCGCAGCCTTCAGGTCTTGCTTGTTTGTGGGTCTTTCCGTCTTAAGTCTGGATTTGAGCAAGTGAAATGCATGCTCAATTGGGTTAAGATCTGGTGATTGACTTGGCCATTGCAGAATGTTCCACTTTTTTGCACTCATGAACTCCTGGGTAGCTTTGGCTGTATGCTTGGGGTCATTGTCCATCTGTACTATGAAGCGCTGTCCGATCAACTTTGCGGCATTTGGCTGAATCTGGGCTGAAAGTATATCCCGGTACACTTCAGAATTCATCCGGCTACTCTTGTCTGCTGTTATGTCATCAATAAACACAAGTGACCCAGTGCCATTGAAAGCCATGCATGCCCATGCCATCACGTTGCCTCCACCATGTTTTACAGAGGATGTGGTGTGCCTTGGATCATGTGCTGTTCCCTTTCTTCTCCAAACTTTTTTCTTTCCATCATTCTGGTACAGGTTGATCTTAGTCTCATCTGTCCATAGAATACTTTTCCAGAACTGAGCTGGCTTCATGAGGTGTTTTTCAGCAAATTTAACTCTGGCCTGTCTATTTTTGGAATTGATGAATGGTTTGCATCTAGATGTGAACCCTTTGTATTTACTTTCATGGAGTCTTCTCTTTACTGTTGACTTAGAGACAGATACACCTACTTCACTGAGAGTGTTCTGGACTTCAGTTGATGTTGTGAACGGGTTCTTCTTCACCAAAGAAAGTATGCGGCGATCATCCATCACTGTTGTCATCTGTGGACGCCCAGGCCTTTTTGAGTTCCCAAGCTCACCAGTCAATTCCTTTTTTCTCAGAATGTACCCGACTGTTGATTTTGCTACTCCAAGCATGTCTGCTATCTCTCTGATGGATTTTTTCTTTTTTTTCAGCCTCAGGATGTTCTGCTTCACCTCAATTGAGAGTTCCTTAGACCGCATGTTGTCTGGTCACAGCAACAGCTTCCAAATGCAAAACCACACACCTGTAATCAACCCCAGACCTTTTAACTACTTCATTGATTACAGGTTAACGAGGGAGACGCCTTCAGAGTTAATTGCAGCCCTTAGAGTCCCTTGTCCAATTACTTTTGGTCCCTTGAAAAAGAGGAGGCTATGCATTACAGAGCTATGATTCCTAAACCCTTTCTCCGATTTGGATGTGAAAACTCTCATATTGCAGCTGGGAGTGTGCACTTTCAGCCTATATTATATATATAATTGTATTTCTGAACATGTTTTTGTAAACAGCTAAAATAACAAAACTTGTGTCACTGTCCAAATATTTCTGGACCTAACTGTATATCTACTATTCTACCTCACATTCTTATAGTTACCATGTTTCCCCAAAAATAAGCCCTACCAGGAATTTTTGGCCTTTTGGAGTATGGCTTAAATACAAGCCCTAAAATTAATCCCTAGTTGCGGTTCAATAATGAAGTGTCCATGCAGCTAAAAAGGTGAAAGAATACACCAGGACACTTCATTAAATAGTGATACCATACTGCTTCTGACCAGCAAGGAGACCTGGGACGTTGTGAAATGAAATGACTTGCCGTGGAACACATCAAGAACCTGTGGTGGAACACATCGAGGTGTAGGTCCTCAATGCATTTCACCACAAGTCTTCGATGCATTTCACCACAGGTCCTTGAGCCCCAGGTACCCCTTCGCCGCAAGTAGTATGGTATGTGTGTGGGTGTGGGATGTTACCAAGAACAGATGTGTGTGTGTGAGCGGTGTGTGAGAATGAAGGGATGCCAGCCGAAAGAAGTGGAGGACTGCTGTAGAACACATGAGGACCTGCTGGGAGTGCTCGCTGTGGATCGCAGGAGGACCTGGGAGTGATGCAGATGTCCGGGGTTTGGCAAGTGCGATTCTTCTGGAGTGGTGTTTGTCTTTTCTGGGGGTAAACTGCCCCCAACCTGTGTTTCCCCAAAAATAAGCCCTACAAAAAATAATATAAGACAGTGTCTTATTTTTGGGGAAATACGAGTAATAATAATAATAATAATAATTGCATTAATAATAATAATAGTAACTATGGACATCAGACTGTTGGTGCAGCAAACAAGTGGGCCTATCTGTGCCCAATAATATTGACTGGCTGGATTTAACACATGCAGAACTGAAATAAGTCCTCGGTGATATCTGGAGTGGCAGCCAGAAGGACAAAACGTTTATCCTTTATAATCAAGGTTATATGGCATTTTCATGTTCTCAGATTATGGGGTTTACCCTGAAGGGTGAAAAGGACATAGTGTCTGTTGTAAATATTCACCACCTCTGAAATCTACAACAAGAATAATTATCTGATTGTGAACGCAGAAAAAAAGAGAAAAAGAAAAAAGAAATAAATTTGTGGACTTTTGCTGTTTGTTTCCATTCGAGCTATCAGACTCAGTTACTTTTTGCTGTTAAGTTATGGCTCTTATAGGTTTTGAATTATCTAAATATTTGAAAACAATTATTTATTTTCCCAAGACAACCCCTGAAGAACCTCGCTCTTGGTAGAAGGGGAAACGTGTCGGGTTTTTGGACTCAATATTGGGGCATTTTTTTGATCATATAGAAGAGATGATTGTTGTCTGTATCCTGTGAGAGATGACTTACTGGATTGAACAGAATCTTATGATATATTTTTATGGATCCAGGATTATGATTTGCAGGATTTATAAAAGGAATTTTGGACTGACACCGAGGACCTAGTCATAAATAGTGATATTAAATATCATACCAACATTGGGTGTGTCGGAGATCCAGACTGACTATAAAGGGTGCTTTACACGAGGCGATCTATCGCACGATGCATCGTTGGGGTCACGGTTTTCGTGACGCACATCCGGCATCGTTCACGACGTCGTCTCGTGTAACACCTCTGAGCGACGCAGTATCGCTCACAAATCGTGAGTCGTGTACTCGTCGCTCAGTTTCAAAATATTGTCTATTTTGTTCATCGTACCCGGGGCAGCACACATCACTCCGTGTGACACCCCGGGAATGATGAACTCAGCTTACTAGCGTCCCGCGGCACCTGCCGACTATGTGGAAGGAAGGAGGTGGGCGGGATGTTTACGTCCCGCTCATCTCCGCCCCTCCGCTTCTATTGGCCGGCGGATGTGTGATGTCACTGTGATGCCGAACGTCCCTCCCCCTTCAGGAAGAGGATGTTCGCCGCCCACAGCAACGTCGCTCAGCAGGTAAGTACGTGTGACGGGGGTTTCACAACTTTGTGCAACACGGGCAGCAATTTGCCCGTGACGCACAAACGACGGGGGCGGGTACGATCGATCGTGAAATCGCACAATTGGTTGTCTCGTGTAAAGCAGGCATAAATCGTGTCATCATTACTTTCATTTACTACTGGATTACAACCTGGACTACCATATGTTTATTTTGACTAATTGACTACTGGACTGCTAGGTGTCTCTTTAGACTCACTGACTACTGGACTACCAGGATCAGTGACACTTCAAATGTGGTGCAGCAATATGCAATATGAGTAAAAAATAGTGCAAGTAATAAACAGAAGCGATTCCGCACTGAACCATGCAATACCTTACACCGAATATCTTGGAACAGCCTCTGTCCTCCTTTTAGAAGAAATGGTAATGGGTGCACGTGGACAAAGAGAAGAGATATCCAGAGCAAGAGTCCATGAAGTAGAAAACCATGGCATACACCTCCACGGGTCCCGTAGAAGCACACAGGGTGCGAAACGGCTGTTGTCCTTGGAGGGCCTGCACCCGGCTCTCTCCTCCCCGCTATTTTACCTGCACATTATATGGAAAAAAAGCACTTTTTGGATCTTGGATGGTGTATGCCGTGGTTTTCTACTTCATGGACTCTTGATAAGTAAAAAATAGGATTATTTCAAGAATATATTGGTTCATAGACAGAGGTTTACCTTACCTCTGTTTTTGTGAATACAATATCACCAAGAATTCTTGATAATACTGTTATACAGGTTGTACATGATATTTTTGTTTTCTGTTTAGTGATGTTTTAGATGTTTTTGTATCTGTGTGTATATAGGAGGCTATTCCTCCATTTTTAGACTTTCATTAATAATAAAATATGTGTTTTATATTTTTTTCTGGGAGACTAATAATAATAATTATAATTATTCAAAATAACAAACTGCATAAAACATGCTTCATAGTTATTGTGTAGTATTTAGAGTAATTTGTGATTGATTTATTTTTACCTTATAAGCATCTTTTATGTTCAAGGGTTGCCCATATTCTGCCACATAGCCCACGATTCCTTTATTCCATTCCAAGCGGATGCAGTTTTTTGACGCCTGCTCCAATGTTGTGCCTTCTGCTACATCAAAAAGCCTACTAACCAAAAACTTCTCATTGGAACTGTCCTCACAGACTAAAAAAAGCGAGTAGCGGTCAGCTGATATCAGTTCGTGAATGTGTAGAAAAATTTTATGACACAGAGCAGTAACGTCTAAATGGCTTGAAATATCTTTCACCAGTTCCAGAAGCCGTGAACACTGATCACTTGCGCTATTTAAACTGGGAGTTTGTAGAGGCATCTGTTCCTTCTTTTCAGAATCTGCAAGAAATGTCACTGTTCCTACAGAGTCCTTGACCACGAGTGGCCTGAGAGGCCTATCAAACTCGGAAGCAGAGATCTTTCTCACTGGTGCTCCTTGGATGGCGTTGTCGGACGAAGAGGCCTGCTGGTTGTTTTCTGTATTGCTTTTCCCTCCTTCCTTTGTTGCTGGTATCGTGTGCACTCTTTCAGCAAACCATGCATTGACCATTTCTCTGAAAAGTGGAAATAAAGTTATAAATATTTTAGTGAGGAAAGCACATGAGTGATGACAAATGAACACTGAAATGTGTCAGCAGGAGAGCAGCATTAAATATTTACAATGGTCACTGGCCATGTCCTTCGTAACCTTTCTATAATTGTAACCATTCTTTCTCAATATATTGTAAAATTTATTTTTTTACAGAATTTTTAATCTTACTTTCATTTTTTTTTACTTTGCTTTTACTTGTATCAAAGGGAAATTGTCAGCAGGTTTTTGTACCGAAAACTCATATAATCTCTGTTAGGTTGCTGTAATACAGTATAAATCCATTCCTTTGTTTTATCAATTCTGGATTCCATTGCAGAAAAATCCTTTGTCCAATTTTTATGCTAATGAGTTACAAGAACATGGTATTGGCTCTGTACTTACTGCTATTCGCTCGCTCTTTCCCCCATCAGCCGCTGGCCTGACTGACAGGTCACTGTTTTCTGTGAGCAGCTTCCCAGCCCATGGGCTCGCACAAGCAGCATCATTCCCAGGGGTGGTAAATGCGCAGATCGCTAGTCCAGCTCTCACAACGTCATCAGAACTATATCGCACATGTGTCGCCTCAGTAATGACGGCACTTGCGAGAGATATCAGGTAGGGAAGTAAGTCACAAAAAAAACCCCAAAAAAAACAAAAAAGTCTAAATATTTTTTGAGGTATATTGCATATCAGAATGGCCATTCTCATACCTGCCCAGTAGCCACGTCACAGCAACCTCATTGTACTGGGTCCTACTCTATATTACTACCTCTTTCATGGTTTAAAAACCACATATATTTGGGGAAAAAGAGACCCACCATTAATGGATAAAAACACCTGTGGCTAATGAGGGACAAGGGCCTGGGAGCACGATCAGTCAAATGGACATAATCCCCACACATTATATACAGATGACAAAAAAGAAAGACTTACATGCCAAAGCTTGCAACTTCTACTGGGCAGGATGAGAATGGGCAATCTGATATGCAAATCACTTCAAAAAATATTTAGAATATTTTTTGCTTTTTTGTTTTTTTAGTTGTCTGTATATAAGTCACAAAGAAGAGTGGCAAGGAAACAGCAAGTGAGGTCTAAGAGCTGTAAGTGGCAAGCCATACCCCCTGCACTTGAAGCTCATTAGCATAAAACTTGGATAAAGGATTTCTCTGCAACCAAATCAAGGACTCATAAGACAAATGTATGGATTTATACTGCATTACAGTGACATAACATAAATTATATCAGTTTGGGGTACAAAAACTTGCTGACACGTTCCCTTTAAAAAGGTCAGTTGCTTCAAGATCCTTTACACCAAAACTGTCATTAGCAGAAATTGAATGTCCTGGCATGTTGCTTTTCTGCTTACTTAGTTTAGCCAAATTAGCAGCCAGTGAATAATTCCATTTCATTTAACTACAGTCTTGTTTACTGCCATACATCAGCCCTTTGTATGCATACAATGAAATATTATTACATGCTATGTAATTGGATTATTGTCTTGATGTTGAATACTGCAACCTAAATGTCAACTCTGGTAATATGGACATGTATTTGGACTACAATGGAAAAATTACATTGAAAAGATTATTAAACAAGACACCACATTATATCAAAAACTATGTTTAGAAGGAGACAAAAAACTACTCAATATCCAATACCATACTCAATCCATACTCTAAGGCCCCGACTCTTCAAGAGCGACTATTTTCTTGCCCGTCTTGATGAAGGTGTGTTTTGGAGTCAGACACTCCTAACTCATTAATCAGGAGTGTATGATGAGTTGTGTGTGCATCTTTGATCCATGAAATAAATTTTACTCTAGTCCTTCTGGCATAAGGAATCATGAATTAGAAGAGCTGTGACATCACGCCTTTTCTATGCCCTTGTCTCATTCCACTTCTGCCCATTTTTTTCAATTTGGGGAGTTAAGATAAGCTGTTGTGAACACAACAAAATGTACAAAATTTTTGCACAACTCAGAGTTTCAGCAAAATTTCACGAGTTTCACAGCAATTTATGCCTGACTTCTGTCTGATTGCTTTGATGAATCAGAGCGTAAATAAACACCAAAGGATAGGGGATCAGAATAGGCAGGACAAAACACATCTCTGTAGGCCTCCAACAAAGGCAGTTTATAACTGCAGAGTTTCATCCCAATAATAGTGGTTAACATTGGCATAACTACTGTCTTATGGTCACCAATGCATAATTTGGACCTGTGCCTACACAAGCATGGTGGTCAGATGGACAATGATACTGTAAAAAAGTCCTCCATTCTGGCCCCCATATCATAATAGTGTCCACATCTTGTAATAATGTTCCCTGTCCTGGCCCCGTTCTTTTATAATGTACCCCTTCCTTTCCCCTATCATGTCATAATATACTCCATCCTGGCCCCTATCCTGTAATGATGTCCTCCATCTTGACCCCTGTCCTGAAATAATGTTCTCAATCCTACCCCTATCCTGTAATAATGTCACACGTTCTGACCCCTTTCTTTTACAATGTATCTCTTCCTGCCATCATCCAATAATAATCCTTTCCAACTTCTAATAATTGTCTACCCCCTTTAATAATGTTTCTTGTCTTAGGCCCCCATTCTATAAGAATATACTTTGTAGTGGACCCCCATTCTGTAATAATGTCCCTTATCTTATAATAATGTCCCCATTCCTGTAATAATTTCTACAATCCTGGACCATCATTTTGTAATTATGTCCCTTGACCTGGGCCCCCATTTTGTAATAATGTCCACTATATTCTAATCATGTCCTCCATCCTGATATAATGTCTCTTATCAAAGTATAATGTGCCTTGTCCTGGATCCCCTCTATTCTTCTCCAGTATATTTTAAAAAGAAACAAACAATATAAACAATTATTGTTACCCTACCCCACTCCCATGAAGTGCTATGTTTGCTTCCATAGCCGGCAGATGACTTCTGCTTCCCAGCATGGGCTGCGTATGAAGCTCATAATGTCACTGTCATGTGCTGCCCGTTACTGGCATGCTGACGTCTGCTGACGGCCTTTGATTGGTCAACTGTGTATTGCAGCGCAGGGAGCCAGAAAGTCTTTGCACCGAAACACATATTAGGTAAATAGGTGTCCAAGGACGCACATCCAAATGAAATTGGCATCAGTGGGCCACCCCTCCTGCATGTGTCCAGTGGCAGTCCCACCTTCTGTGACCACGATCATTTGACTCTAATGGTTAATACATTGGGTCCTTATGATTATGACAATGCCCATTGTATACAATTTGTTTGATGTTTTACAGTTTGAAAAAAGTACAGCTTAAATCCATTATCCAGATCTTGGCTAGGGCCACATGGTAACTATTGCTACAACAGATGAAGCATGGCTGAAGATTTGTAGTATAGCAATGGACAAGATTAGTAGTATAGCAATGCTACAACACAACATAAAGAAAAGAAATATGGTTGTGTTACATCTCTGACACTTAAGTTATAGAAATCCAAACTTGGTAGACTGTTTTTGCTGCCTTCATGTCGTGGTCTCAACAACTTGAGAGTCCCAATGCAACTAGATTCTCATTCATATATTATGAAGTAGTATCTAACTGAGGTTTTTGGCTGAGAGATGTAGATATGATGTTCTCAGAGTACTCCACTGTGTATAAAATAATAAGTACTCATCTATTAAATGCTCCATTCCTTCCTGGAATTCCTTAGGCCCCTTTCACACTGCGTTCTGACCTGTGTTTAGTGGTCCCATTGAGGCTTCCATCCGAACCCTCTGCAAAGCAGGTTTCGGATGCATGCGCCCGTGGGGACATTGAGTATAATGGTGCAGACGGAGTCACACTTTGCTCTGTCTTGCACCATTTTTGGGCGTATACACTTTCTGGAGGCCAACATCCAGACGCAGTTAACTCCATCTGCACCATTATAGTCACTAGACCAGTCGGCGCATGCGTCCGGAACCCGTTTTGTGGGGGAGTTCGGACGGAGTTTTCTATGGGACCACTGCACGTAGGTCAGAACGCAGTGTAAAAACTGCCTTATAGTTTGTCTGTATATGTTCAATCTCATTTGTAGTTATTGTTTAGCTTTCCCAACATAGGTACCCTAAGGTGGAACCTTGTATACTGTGTCAAATACTCTATATTAGAGAATGTACATGAGAGGACACATCTGATGAGAAAATGAATTTGGTTTACTGACTGTTTGTAGGACAGAAGTAGTAGATCTAGGAATATTTCTTTCAGTCTATGTAGAATATAGATTGAAGATCAGCAGTATTTTCCTTACGATGCTCATGTGGGGGTTGTATGTCACCACAAGAGGCGCCGTGATATTATCCTCCCTCTGTTTGTAGTGCAGGGGGCTGCTTCTTGGGATCTTTGTGGCTTGCTGAGAACAACTGAAGTTTTACTACCTGATTATATAACCAGGCTCTGATTCTGCCTGTAGATCTGACTTCCTTCGTGGCCACCGATCCTGTTAACCTTTTAGGTAACTGCAGCTGTGTGAGGTAGATTAGGCCAGACATATAGAGTACTTTTTAAGAATAAATTAGCAGATGATTTTTTACTAATAGTGCAGAGTGTATGTTGGTGGGTGATGAATGCTGTCTTCATATGTTTGAAAGCTCTAACCTTGTGTAAAAGATCTCCAAGAGTTAAAATCTAACTTGGGTGAATGGCTGCCCTTCTCATGGATGGGTCCCTTGGAGTTTGTGTGGCGCCCCTGAGGCTTCCGTCGCCACAGGTCATTGCACCCCATCAGCGGTGTGATGCCCCATTCTGGGAGAGGAAGAGAGTGAACTCCGGTCCCCTGGTAAATCCACACTACACCCATTGCTGGGGACACACAGGACCAGGGAAAGTGGCAGGCAACCCTCCCATGCTGCATGCTGAGAGGGGCTGTAAGACCCATCCCTGCTCCCATAGGGTGGTAGCTTAGCAACTGGGGAGGTGGGAGGAGCCACCAGAGAGCAGATAGAGAAAGGAAGGTCAAGTTAGTTTCAGTTTACCTCAGGGAGTGAGAGAAGCAGCATGTAGTTGGAGGAGAAGAACGAGAGAAAGGAGGGAGGAGGAGGCCTGCTGGAGGCAGGCAAGGAGGAGAAAGAAAAGAAAGAAAGAAAGAAAGAAAGAAGGAAAGAAAGCTCCAAGTCAGACAGGAGCAGAGGAACTGAAAGAGACGCTTCCTGGTGAAGACCCTGGGACCCATAGGTCCAGGTGACACCACGTAGGAACAGAAGGAGTCGCAGGGCCGCGGGTAGTCCTGTAGGTACCACGAGCAGTCCTTGTTGGGTACCGAAGCCGAGGGCCCAGAGGCGCTACGAGTAGCTGCAGGCTGCGGTGGCCTGGTCCACAGTGACATCGGTGGAGTGATTAAGCTGCGACAGGGGACGGTCCCTAGAGACTGGAGGAGTGCAAAGACAATCTCCAAACAGTAAAAACCGAGGCCCAGGGACGTTGTAAGCTCCCAGGGCCAGAACCCATAGCAGACCTTCAGAATAGGGGTAATCAGCCGACAGGTGACCCCCCAGCCTGGAGGCTGTAGTGGAGGCCAAGCCAGGGCCATCCAAACTCGGGCAAGGCTAAGGGAGACAGCAGAGAAGGAGACACTAAAGAGAAGGGTACCAGATTTCACGCTCTGAATCACCCAGAAGACGGAGGTCCCTGACAGCGGTCCCAGCAGTCCAAGGGTCCTGCCTGCCCTGATAAGAACTGTGAGTAAAGAACTGGAACTGCACCTTTGAAGTCGCCTCAGTTATTTCCTCTGCATAGACATTCACAAGCACCAACTGTGCCCCGGGCATTGCTCCACCTGTGGGGAGCAGTACCACCATAGCTGCCATCACATCATCCCGGTGGCCTCACACAGCAGCGGCGGCTTATTAGCCGCATACCACAGGTGGCGTCACGAACACAACCATTAACAAGCAAGCCACATATTCTACTGACACCCACCAGGGCCACGGAGCCGGGCCCAGCCACCACAGACTACCACCGGACTAGTCCAGCCCGGCACCGGGTGTCCCATAGCCCTGGGGTGGGCGAGTCAACTTTTGGCGTCACGAACAGGATTTCGTGCCCGGTCTAACCGGGTACTGTGCGCCTGAAGAACCGTGTGACAGACTGTGTACTTTACTGAGAAACCACCGCCATTAGCGCTGCTGAGAGCGGGAAGAAGGGGGGCGTGCAAGAAGAAAGGGCGCGAAGAGAAGCCCCGCCCCCTTGTCCAAGAAAAGCGCGCGAAGCGGTGCCCGCCATAGAAGGCGGAGGAAGAAAAGATGGCGCGTGAAGAAGCTAAAAGGATGGACGCCGAGCAACGAGCGGCCAGAGGAGGAGTGGCCGAGCCGGGACACGCACCTCAGAACCGGGTTGTGTCCTGCGTCCTGGAGAGCGGAGAAGATCCAGCCGCCGCTGCAGAGCCGGGTAAAGAGAGTGACACCCCCAGCCGGCGGAGCCCGGATTGCCCGGTGGGGTTCCTGCCCGGTCCTCCTGCAGGCGCGCGTGCCACGACCGCAGCTCCGATACCAGCACCCTGCAGCAAGACAGCGACCACCAGAACACCGGAGATGCAACTGAGGGGTGAGTCATTTAATGCCCCTGCCGGCGCGAGAGCCCCAACCCCGGCTGCCATGCCCGCGGTCCCTGGAGAGACGCCCGACACGGCGACGCCGATCCGGGCCGCAGCTACGCCAGGTGCGGCCCGCCAAGATCTCACCGCAGCAGCGACTCCAACCCAGGCCGCCGCCATGCCAGGCGCGGCCCGCCAAGACAAGGAGGCAGCCCCAGAAGAGCCAGAGTGGCGCCGTATGGCTGGTAACCCCCTGCAAGCCAGCAGCCTCGCGCCAGCCAGTAACCCTATGCAAGCCAGCAGCACTACCTCAGAGCAGGCCCAGGCCGCAGCATCTTGCAGCAGGCCTGCTACAGCCACGCAGGAGACGCAGACTGTGCTGACCGCTGTCTACCTGCTGCCAGGTGGGGAGCCGGAGAAGAATCCCTACAAGTAAAGATGAAGAGATGCTGAACTGTAGATAGCCCCTGTCTGCCCCTCATTCTTTTCGAAGACGACACCCTTTCCTGCTGTGTTTTGCCCCTTATTCTTTTTGAAGACGTCACGCCCCATGTTATGTGCTACCGGGCCACTGAACTGGAATGTGGGCCCCGGTGGAAGTGTATGTGGCATGTCATACCAGGCCACTGGACTTAGTGGCTGGTATGTTGTTTATGTGTCCTATGTAACCAGGCCATTGGACTTAATGGCTGGTTGATTATGTCATTTTGTTTGATTGAAAGAAACGAACTGCCGGGCTACTGGACTTGTTGTAGCCAAAAATGTATATAGTTGCACCTGTTGTGCCCCCTACCAGAATTATGGGGGATGTGCCCAAACTGTGCAATGAACTGAAAGTGCACACATTAGTTTCTTTATAAGAAGTTCGCAACGTTTACCGATATGTGCCTCCCATAAAGGGAAGAAATGTTTTATTGTTTTATGTTTTGCATAACAAAAATTTTGCAGTTTCTCCACATGTTTTTGTTGTTTTTCAGCCCGAGGACGTGCTGGGATTTGCTGTGGGGGAGTGTGGCGCCCCTGAGGCTTCCGTCGCCACAGGTCATTGCACCCCATCAGCGGTGTGATGCCCCATTCTGGGAGAGGAAGAGAGTGAACTCCGGTCCCCTGGTAAATCCACACTACACCCATTGCTGGGGACACACAGGACCAGGGAAAGTGGCAGGCAACCCTCCCATGCTGCATGCTGAGAGGGGCTGTAAGACCGATCCCTGCTCCCATAGGGTGGTAGCTTAGCAACTGGGGAGGTGGGAGGAGCCACCAGAGAGCAGATAGAGAAAGGAAGGTCAAGTTAGTTTCAGTTTACCTCAGGGAGTGAGAGAAGCAGCATGTAGTTGGAGGAGAAGAACGAGAGAAAGGAGGGAGGAGGAGGCCTGCTGGAGGCAGGCAAGGATGAGAAAGAAAAGAAAGAAAGAAAGAAAGAAAGAAGGAAAGAAAGCTCCAAGTCAGACAGGAGCAGAGGAACTGAAAGAGACGCTTCCTGGTGAAGACCCTGGGACCCATAGGTCCAGGTGACACCACGTAGGAACAGAAGGAGTCGCAGGGCCGCGGGTAGTCCTGTAGGTACCACGAGCAGTCCTTGTTGGGTACCGAAGCCGAGGGCCCAGAGGCGCTACGAGTAGCTGCAGGCTGCGGTGGCCTGGTCCACAGTGACATCGGTGGAGTGATTAAGCTGCGACAGGGGACGGTCCCTAGAGACTGGAGGAGTGCAAAGACAATCTCCAAACAGTAAAAACCGAGGCCCAGGGACGTTGTAAGCTCCCAGGGCCAGAACCCATAGCAGACCTTCAGAAAAGGGGTAATCAGCCGACAGGTGACCCCCCAGCCTGGAGGCTGTAGTGGAGGCCAAGCCAGGGCCATCCAAACTCGGGCAAGGCTAAGGGAGACAGCAGAGAAGGAGACACTAAAGAGAAGGGTACCAGATTTCACGCTCTGAATCACCCAGAAGACGGAGGTCCCTGACAGCGGTCCCAGCAGTCCAAGGGTCCTGCCTGCCCTGATAAGAACTGTGAGTAAAGAACTGGAACTGCACCTTTGAAGTCGCCTCAGTTATTTCCTCTGCATAGACATTCACAAGCACCAACTGTGCCCCGGGCATTGCTCCACCTGTGGGGAGCAGTACCACCATAGCTGCCATCACATCATCCCGGTGGCCTCACACAGCAGCGGCGGCTTATTAGCCGCATACCACAGGTGGCGTCACGAACACAACCATTAACAAGCAAGCCACATATTCTACTGACACCCACCAGGGCCACGGAGCCGGGCCCAGCCACCACAGACTACCACCGGACTAGTCCAGCCCGGCACCGGGTGTCCCATAGCCCTGGGGTGGGCGAGTCATTTGGATAAGAGAGTTCTTGGGTTCTTTCATCAAACCAATTGTTGCAATGTTTATTGTTATCTTAATTCTATGCTTTGTATTATGAATGTTCATTTATATCTCCAAACAGAGAACTTCCAGCTCGTAAAAGCAGCTATTGATTTGTGGTTGATAAAAGTGTTTACATATAAACAAAAGGAGGCAAGTGATAAAGAAAATAATCAATACATCTACTATAAACTATAATTTACCAAAATGTTATATTAATTGCTATATGCCAGCTAGGGATAAACTCATGTTTCAATTCAACAAAAAGAAACCAAGGCCAAGCCTGTCGTTATTGTTAGAATGTCCTGGAAGACGTTGTACTAAAGATTAGATATTCTCGCATAATCGTAATTCCTAGAAGCCTACTCTCGCCAGTCTTATCCTTGAGAAATAATTTTTATGTTTCACTTTAATTGTTCTGTCTGGGCATGCGTAGAAACTATGAACCAGAATTTTGATTTAAATGCTGCAGCTTTTTGCATGAAGATTCTAAATAACCCTCCTTTTTATTCAATCACCTGTGATGATGGTTTTTTGAAAGTTATCTTTATCAATCCCAGTTCATGCCATACTGGTGCAATGGACTGAGTTTCCTTGCTTTGGCTATGTTCACACAGGGCTTTTTTGGTAAGTTTTTTTCCTGACCAAAACTTGATCTTTGGGCAGGAAATCTCCTTTAAGTCATCTGCGTTTTTCATGCATTTTAGTGGTGTTTTTGCTGCAGATTTGGTGCGGATGTGCTGCTTTTTTTCTACAAAATGGGTTGTATCAATGAAACAACGCAGCAAATCTGCAGCAAAGAATTGACATGCTCATTCTCTAAAAACCTGAACAAAAACGCAGGTATTTGACAAAACAGTCAGGAAAAAAACTCATGTGTTTGTTTGTGTGTGTGCATGAGATTTCAGAAATCTCATAGACTTTGCTGGGACTGTAAAAAGCAGCTTTTTATTAGCATGGATTTGCATAAAACCAAGGCAAATCTGCAGCTAAAAAACGCAGCAAAAAGTTACCAAAAAAGCCCTGTGTGAGCATAGCCTTAAGGCTGCTTTACACGGTACCGATTGTGCAATTTCACAATCAATCGTACCCGCCCCCGCCTAAGTCACATACTTACCTCTCGTGCGACCACGCTGTGGGTGGCGAACATCCACTTCCTGGAGTGGGAGGGACGTGTGCTACCCCGGAAACGATGAACAACTAAATTAAACGATATTATGAAACCTAGAGAGCAGTACACGACTCACGATTTGTGAGCGATACTGCGTCGCTAGGAGGTGTCACACAGGTGGGCATCGCCAGTGATGCCGGATGTGCGTCACAAAAACCGTGACCCCGATGATCTATCGCACGATAGATTGTCTGGTGTAAAGCAGCCTTTACTCTTCTGGTGGAGACAGTACATTACCCCACAGTCAACCAATGGGTATAACAGTGATGCAGCGGTTACCCCTGTGGTCACTCTTTGACAGAAGCAGTCATATACTATCCCTGGGAGAACACAAAGCAGGGAACCAGTGAGCAATCTGGACCACGATACGAAGGAATGTAAAGGAATTAGGATGTATATTTTATTTATTTTCAGAATACAGAAGGTCTATTTGTGAAAAAAAGTTTAAAGGGATTGTGAACCTTTTTTTTATTCTTAAAAATCATTATTTATTTCTACCTTTCACAGATATCTAGCAAAGCAGCTAGTGGTGGTGAGTAGAGTTGAGCGCGGTTCGTGGTTCGTGGTTCTCCAGTTCTAGGCTCGAGTGATTTTGGGGCATGTTCTAGATCGAACTAGAACTCGAGCTTTTTGCAAAAGCTCGATAGTTCTAGAAACGTTCGAGAACGGTTCTAGCAGCCAAAAAACAGCTAAATCATAGCTTGGTTTCTGCTGTAATAGTGTAAGTCACTCTGTGAATCAAACTATTATCACATTTCAGTGTATAGTGTGCGTGAACAGCGCCTTCAGATCACTGCTGTTTCTATAATGGCGATCGCCATTTTTTTTTTTTTTTTTCTTGTCTTCCTTCCCTAAGCGCGCGCGTCTTGTGGGGCGGGCCAGCATGTCAGCCAATCACAGACACACACACAGCTAAGTGGACTTTGAGCCAGAGAAGCAACGGCATGTGTGATAGGATCTGCATGTCACATGTCCCTGCATTATAAAACCGGACATTTTCTTCACGGACGCCATTATCTGCCTTCTGCGTCTTGGGTGTCAGACATCACTGTCGCAGCTCCGTCATCCTGAGTCCTATAGCCGATACAGCTGTATGCGCTGCATACACAGCGTTAGACAGCATAGGGAGAGCACTTTATAGCAGTCCTTTTAAGGGCTCAAACCGGCAGGGTCAGAGTTAAGGTGACAGGTCCTGAAAACAGCGCCAGCGTCTGTGCAGCCAAGGTCAGGGATTTCCTCCCTGCATTTCACCATTAGGAGGGAATAGAAAGGCAGGCTTCCATTCCTCTACCCAGAGCACCACAATCCTGCCACTGTACCCTCTTGTCCTCTGCACACTCCAACTCATAACTAAGCCATTATACTAGCAAACACTCAGTGTACCTAGTGGCATCCTATCTGTGGCTATTGGACTTTGCTATAGTCCCACTAGTGCAAAGACATTTGCAGAGCACGTCTGCCTGCATTGCACACTACAACTAATTATAACTAAGCCATTATACTAGCAAACACTCAGTGTACCTAGTGGCATCCTATACGTGGCTATTGGACTTTGCTATAGTCCCACTAGTGCCAAGACATTTGCAGAGCGCCTCTGCCTGCGTTGCACACTCCAACTAATTATAACTAAGCCATTATACTAGCAAACACTTAGTGTACCTAGTGGCATCCTATACGTGGCTATTGGACTTTGCTTTAGTCCCACTAGTGCCAAGACATTTGCAGAACGCATCTGCCTGCGTTGCACACTCCAACTAATTATAACTAAGCCATTATACTAGCAAACACTTAGTGTACCTAGTGGCAACCTATACGTGGCTATTGGACTTTGCTTTAGTCCCACTAGTGCCAAGACATTTGCAGAACGCATCTGCCTGCGTTGCACACTCCAACTAATTATAACTAAGCCATTATACTAGCACACACTCAGTGTACCTAGTGGCATCCTATACGTGGCTATTGGACTTTGCTATAGTCCCACTAGTGCCAAGACATTTGCAGAGCGCATCTGCCTGCGTTGCACACTCCAACTAATTATAACTAAGCCATTATACTAGCACACACTCAGTGTACCTAGTGGCATCCTATACGTGGCTATTGGACTTTGCTATAGTCCCACTAGTGCCAAGACATTTGCAGAGCGCATCTGCCTGCGTTGCACACTCCAACTAATTATAACTAAGCCATTATACTAGCAAACACTTAGTGTACCTAGTGGCATCCTATACGTGGCTATTGGACTTTGCTATAGTCCCACTAGTGCCAAGACATTTGCAGAGCGCATCTGCCTGCGTTGCACACTCCAACTAATTATAACTAAGCCATTATACTAGCACACACTCAGTGTACCTAGTGGCATCCTATACGTGGCTATTGGACTTTGCTTTAGTCCCACTAGTGCCAAGACATTTGCAGAACGCATCTGCCTGCGTTGCACACTCCAACTAATTATAACTAAGCCATTATACTAGCACACACTCAGTGTACCTAGTGGCATCCTATACGTGGCTATTGGACTTTGCTATAGTCCCACTAGTGCCAAGACATTTGCAGAGCGCATCTGCCTGCGTTGCACACTCCAACTAATTATAACTAAGCCATTATACTAGCACACACTCAGTGTACCTAGTGGCATCCTATACGTGGCTATTGGACTTTGCTATAGTCCCACTAGTGCCAAGACATTTGCAGAACGCATCTGCCTGCGTTGCACACTCCAACTAATTATAACTAAGCCATTATACTAGCACACACTCAGTGTACCTAGTGGCATCCTATACGTGGCTATTGGACTTTGCTTTAGTCCCACTAGTGCCAAGACATTTGCAGAACGCATCTGCCTGCGTTGCACACTCCAACTAATTATAACTAAGCCATTATACTAGCACACACTCAGTGTACCTAGTGGCATCCTATACGTGGCTATTGGACTTTGCTATAGTCCCACTAGTGCCAAGACATTTGCAGAGCGCATCTGCCTGCGTTGCACACTCCAACTAATTATAACTAAGCCATTATACTAGCACACACTCAGTGTACCTAGTGGCATCCTATACGTGGCTATTGGACTTTGCTATAGTCCCACTAGTGCCAAGACATTTGCAGAGCGCATCTGCCTGCGTTGCACACTCCAACTAATTATAACTAAGCCATTATACTAGCAAACACTTAGTGTACCTAGTGGCATCCTATACGTGGCTATTGGACTTTGCTTTAGTCCCACTAGTGCCAAGACATTTGCAGAACGCATCTGCCTGCGTTGCACACTCCAACTAATTATAACTAAGCCATTATACTAGCACACACTCAGTGTACCTAGTGGCATCCTATACGTGGCTATTGGACTTTGCTATAGTCCCACTAGTGCCAAGACATTTGCAGAGCGCATCTGCCTGCGTTGCACACTCCAACTAATTATAACTAAGCCATTATACTAGCACACACTCAGTGTACCTAGTGGCATCCTATACGTGGCTATTGGACTTTGCTATAGTCCCACTAGTGCCAAGACATTTGCAGAGCGCATCTGCCTGCGTTGCACACTCCAACTAATTATAACTAAGCCATTATACCAGCAAACACTTAGTGTACCTAGTGGCATCCTATACGTGGCTATTGGACTTTGCTTTAGTCCCACTAGTGCCAAGACATTTGCAGAACGCATCTGCCTGCGTTGCACACTCCAACTAATTATAACTAAGCCATTATACTAGCATACACTCAGTGTACCTAGTGGCATCCTATACGTGGCTATTGGACTTTGCTATAGTCCCACTAGTGCCAAGACATTTGCAGAGCGCATCTGCCTGCGTTGCACACTCCAACTAATTATAACTAAGCCATTATACTAGCAAACACTTAGTGTACCTAGTGGCATCCTATACGTGGCTATTGGACATTGCTTTAGTCCCACTAGTGCCAAGACATTTGCAGAACGCATCTGCCTGCGTTGCACACTCCAACTAATTATAACTAAGCCATTATACTAGCACACACTCAGTGTACCTAGTGGCATCCTATACGTGGCTATTGGACTTTGCTATAGTCCCACTAGTGCCAAGACATTTGCAGAGCGCATCTGCCTGCGTTGCACACTCCAACTAATTATAACTAAGCCATTATACTAGCAAACACTCAGTGTACCTAGTGGCATCCTATACGTGGCTATTGGACTTTGCTATAGTCCCACTAGTGCCAAGACATTTGCAGAGCGCATCTGCCTGCGTTGCACACTCCAACTAATTATAACTAAGCCATTATACTAGCAAACACTTAGTGTACCTAGTGGCATCCTATACGTGGCTATTGGACTTTGCTTTAGTCCCACTAGTGCCAAGACATTTGCAGAACGCATCTGCCTGCGTTGCACACTCCAACTAATTATAACTAAGCCATTATACTAGCACACACTCAGTGTACCTAGTGGCATCCTATACGTGGCTATTGGACTTTGCTATAGTCCCACTAGTGCCAAGACATTTGCAGAGCGCATCTGCCTGCGTTGCACACTCCAACTAATTATAACTAAGCCATTATACTAGCAAACACTCAGTGTACCTAGTGGCATCCTATACGTGGCTATTGGACTTTGCTATAGTCCCACTAGTGCCAAGACATTTGCAGAGCGCATCTGCCTGCGTTGCACACTCCAACTAATTATAACTAAGCCATTATACTAGCAAACACTTAGTGTACCTAGTGGCATCCTATACGTGGCTATTGGACTTTGCTTTAGTCCCACTAGTGCCAAGACATTTGCAGAACGCATCTGCCTGCGCTGCACACTCCAACTAATTATAACTAAGCCATTATACTAGCACACACTCAGTGTACCTAGTGGCATCCTATACGTGGCTATTGGACTTTGCTATAGTCCCACTAGTGCCAAGACATTTGCAGAGCGCATCTGCCTGCGTTGCACACTCCAACTAATTATAACTAAGCCATTATACTAGCAAACACTCAGTGTACCTAGTGGCATCCTATACGTGGCTATTGGACTTTGCTATAGTCCCACTAGTGCCAAGACATTTGCAGAGCGCATCTGCCTGCGTTGCACACTCCAACTAATTATAACTAAGCCATTATACTAGCAAACACTCAGTGTACCTAGTGGCATCCTATACGTGGCTATTGGACTTTGCTATAGTCCCACTAGTGCCAAGACATTTGCAGAGCGCATCTGCCTGCGTTGCACACTCCAACTAATTATAACTAAGCCATTATACTAGCACACACTCAGTGTACCTAGTGGCATCCTATACGTGGCTATTGGACTTTGCTATAGTCCCACTAGTGCCAAGACATTTGCAGAGCGCATCTGCCTGCGTTGCACACTCCAACTAATTATAACTAAGCCATTATACTAGCAAACACTCAGTGTACCTAGTGGCATCCTATACGTGGCTATTGGACTTTGCTATAGTCCCACTAGTGCCAAGACATTTGCAGAGCGCATCTGCCTGCGTTGCACACTCCAACTAATTATAACTAAGCCATTATACTAGCAAACACTTAGTGTACCTAGTGGCATCCTATACGTGGCTATTGGACTTTGCTTTAGTCCCACTAGTGCCAAGACATTTGCAGAACGCATCTGCCTGCGTTGCACACTCCAACTAATTATAACTAAGCCATTATACTAGCACACACTCAGTGTACCTAGTGGCATCCTATACGTGGCTATTGGACTTTGCTATAGTCCCACTAGTGCCAAGACATTTGCAGAGCGCATCTGCCTGCGTTGCACACTCCAACTAATTATAACTAAGCCATTATACTAGCAAACACTCAGTGTACCTAGTGGCATCCTATACGTGGCTATTGGACTTTGCTATAGTCCCACTAGTGCCAAGACATTTGCAGAACGCATCTGCCTGCGTTGCACACTCCAACTAATTATAACTAAGCCATTATACTAGCACACACTCAGTGTACCTAGTGGCATCCTATACGTGGCTATTGCACTTTGCTATAGTCCCACTAGTGCCAAGACATTTGCAGAGCGCATCTGCCTGCGTTGCACACTCCAACTAATTATAACTAAGCCATTATACTAGCAAACACTCAGTGTACCTAGTGGCATCCTATACGTGGCTATTGGACTTTGCTATAGTCCCACTAGTGCCAAGACATTTGCAGAGCGCATCTGCCTGCGTTGCACACTCCAACTAATTATAACTAAGCCATTATACTAGCAAACACTTAGTGTACCTAGTGGCATCCTATACGTGGCTATTGGACTTTGCTTTAGTCCCACTAGTGCCAAGACATTTGCAGAACGCATCTGCCTGCGTTGCACACTCCAACTAATTATAACTAAGCCATTATACTAGCACACACTCAGTGTACCTAGTGGCATCCTATACGTGGCTATTGGACTTTGCTATAGTCCCACTAGTGCCAAGACATTTGCAGAGCGCATCTGCCTGCGTTGCACACTCCAACTAATTATAACTAAGCCATTATACTAGCAAACACTCAGTGTACCTAGTGGCATCCTATACGTGGCTATTGGACTTTGCTTTAGTCCCACTAGTGCCAAGACATTTGCAGCACGTCTGCCTGCGTTGCACACTCCAACTAATTATAACTAAGTTACATTGTCAGGGATATTTATTCTTTATTATTCTGCTGTTAATAAAGCTAGACCAACACTGCAATCTTCACCACCTCTCAATTTTTACTACCACATTTTCAGTCCACAATCTTGTCGCAATCAACATGAGTGGCAAAATGACAGATGCTGGTGGAAAGGGGAAGAGGCGTGGTGGAAAAGGCAAAAAAGGTTTTGTCAGTGGGGAAGGTGGCAAAGCTCCATTATCATCTGCTGCAGATAGACCATCTACTAGCAAAAGTAAGATGTCTACTACTTATTGTGGACAATCCGATGTGCTCCCTTTTTTACGGACACGAACAAGAGGAACAAAGGTAGATGATGGGCAAAAAAGGAAAATGCTTGAATGGATCTCAAGTGGTCCAACAAGTGCCCTCTCAGCCACTTCAAGTACCGCATCCAAAAAACACCAGTCCTCTGAGTTGTCATCCCAATCACACTTGATTTCTCCCAGCTCTGAAGTCTCCATCAGCCCTGCACAGTATGGTGGAACTGAGATGGCTGAGTCTGCAGAGCTGTTCAGTCACACTATAGCCTGGGAATCAGAGGTCTGCTCCCAAGCTACAGTGAGTACAGAACAGGAAATGGTCTGCAGTGATGCCCAGAACCTTTGTGACTCTGATTCAGGCCGTGAGGACCAAGTTTCTGAGCATAATGTTGACCCTTTGTCACAAACTGTAACACCTGTGGTTATAGACAATGAGGAACATACTGATGAAGATGAGACGCAGATACCCGATTGGGATGACAACTTAAATATTCGGTCAGGGCAAGAAGAGGCTCGGTCTGAGGGGGAGGGGAGTGCAAACACAACAATTGATGATGACGTTCTAGATCCCACCTACTGTCAACCCCCAGTCAGGCACTCGAGGAGGTCAACAGAGGCGGTGGAGGAGGATGCAACCGACGACGAAGTTACCTTGCGCCTTCCTGGACAGAGTCGGAGCACTGGTAGCACGTCTACAACTGCATCCTCAGCCACCACTCTGCCTATGAGCATTATTCGGGGTGGATCAACAGGTCGCATGGCCTCTAAGCCTTGCCTAGCCTGGTCCTTTTTTCACATCGAAAAAGATCGCCCAACTCATGTGATATGTAACATTTGTCATGATTCTGTTAGTAGAGGTCAAAAGCTCAGCAGTTTGACAACTTCTTCCATGAATCGTCACATGACTAAATATCATAAGTCCCGGTGGGAAGCTCACCGTGCTGCAATGCGGCCTAGCGGAGCGAACCATCCACCGCCCGCCCCTTCCAGTGCATCCGCGCGCTCTTCATCTTCTAGGACTGTGGGGACAGCTGTCACACCTGTTTTTCCACGCAAAACTTCCACCACTGTAACCGCAACAGGCAGTTTGCTTGTAAGGTCGTCAGTTGGTTTGGAAGGGGATACAAGTGAGTGTGTACAGCTCTCTCAGACATCGATAGCACCAACGTTGGATGAAGGCAACATCATGTCTCCGCCTGCACTTTCCTCACAAACCTGCATTTTTCCAGGGACACCCTACTCAACACCGTCTACACACAGCAGCCAGATCTCTGTCCCTCAGATGTGGTCAAATAAAAGGCCACTTCCTCCGACCCATGACAAAGCTAAGAGGTTGACTCTATCCCTCTGTAAGCTGTTGGCTACCGAAATGCTGCCTTTCCGCCTAGTGGACACACAGGATTTTAGAGACCTTATGTCTGTCGCTGTGCCCCAGTACCAGATGCCTAGTCGCCACTACTTCTCTAAGAAAGGTGTGCCCGCGCTACACCAGCATGTCGCACACAACATCACCGCTTCCTTGAGAAACTCTGTGTGTGAACGGGTGCATTTCACCACCGATACTTGGACCAGTAAGCATGGACAGGGACGTTACATGTCGCTGACTGGGCACTGGGTAACTATGGTGATAGATGGTGAAGGGTCTGCTGCACAAGTCTTGCCGTCCCCACGACTTGTGTGTCAATCCTCTGTCTGTCCAAGTTCCGCCACTGCTTCTGCATCCTCCACCTCATCTGGGTCCTCCACCTCCGCCCCAAGCCTGCCTGGTCAGGCCACCAGCGTTCTCACTGCGCAGAAGGAATCACGCACCCCTCATTACTATGCTGGCAGCAGAGCGCAACGGCATCAGGCGGTCTTTAGCTTGACATGTCTTGGGAATAAGAGTCACACAGCTGAGGAGTTGTGGTCAGCTCTGCGGTCCGAGTTTAATAAATGGTTGTCTCCACTCAACCTGCAGCCTGGTAAGGCCGTGTGCGACAATGCTGCAAACCTGGGTGCGGCCCTTCGCCTGGGCAAGGTGACACACGTACCTTGTATGGCTCACGTGTTGAACCTTGTCGTACAGCAATTTTTAACACAGTATCCCGGCCTAGATGGCCTTCTGAACAGGGCACGAAAACTGTCTGCTCACTTCCGCCGTTCAAGCGCCGCAGCTGAGCGACTTGCATCGCTCCAGAAGTCTTTCGGCCTGCCGGTTCATCGCCTGAAATGCGATGTGGCGACACGCTGGAATTCAACTCTCCACATGTTACAGCGACTGTGGCAGCACCGCCGTGCCCTGGTGCAATACGTCATGACGTATAGCCTGGGCCAACGAGATGCAGGGGTGGGGCAGATCACCCTGATGGAGTGGTCTCAGATCAAGGACCTATGCACCCTTCTGCACAGTTTCGACATGGCGACGAATATGTTTAGCGCTGACAATGCCATTATCAGCATGACGATTCCAGTCATTTACATGCTGGAACACACGCTAAACACTATTCGGAGTCAGGGGGTGGGACAACAGGAAGGGGATGAGCTACAGGAGGATTCATATGCGCAAGACACAACAACATCACCAAGGTCCAGACGTTCATCATCACCAAGGCGCCAGGCATGGGAGCATGGGGTACAGGGATCAACAAGGGCGCATGGTAGCAGGCGAGATGTTGAGGAAGGTGCAGGAGGACATGAAGAAATGGAGGACGAACTGTCCATGGACATGGAAGACTCAGCAGATGAGGGAGACCTTGGTCAAATTTCAGTTGAAAGAGGTTGGGGGGAGATGTCAGAGGAAGAAAGAACGGTTAGCACCTCTATGCCACAAACACAGCGTGGACTTGGTCCACATGGCTGCGCAAGACACATGAGTGCCTTCTTGTTGCACTACCTCCAACATGACCCTCGTATTGTCAAAATTAGAAGTGATGATGACTACTGGCTTGCCACACTATTAGATCCCCGGTACAAGTCCAAATTTTGTGACATAATTCCAGCCATAGAAAGGGACGCACGTATGCAGGAGTATCAGCAGAAGCTGTTACTCGATCTTAGATCTGCTTTTCCACCAAACAACCGTGCAGGTGCAGGGAGTGAATCTCCCAGTTGTAACTTGACAAACATGGGACGGTCTCGTCATCTTCAACAGTCTACACGTACCAGTAGGACCGTATCTGGTGCTGGTAACAGCAATTTTATGGAATCTTTTCATAATTTTTTTAGACCCTCCTTTGCAAGGCCACCAGAGACAACAAGTCTGACACATAGTCAACGGCTGGAGAGGATGATACAGGAGTATCTCCAAATGAACATCGATGCCATGACTGTGCAACTGGAGCCTTGCTCCTTTTGGGCTTCAAACCTAGAAAAATGGCCAGAGCTCGCAACTTACGCCTTGGAGATTTTGTCGTGTCCAGCTGCCAGCGTTGTCTCTGAACGTGTCTTCAGTGCTGCTGGGTGTGTGCTGACAGATAAGCGCACGCGTCTGTCCAGTGACAATGTGGACAGACTGACGTTCATCAAAATGAACAAGTCATGGATCCAGAAGGAATTTACAACCCCTGTGTCATTCTGGGGAGAGTAAATGCTTGTGGATTTTGAATGTGCTTGATGCAAATCTAGCTGTGAAGTGTACAACTAGGGCACAAGTGCTGCCACTGAATGGGTGGGTGTGTGGGGCCCAATTTTTTGAAAAAAAGGGAGACTCCGCTTGGAGTAACCCTTGCTTACATTGTTTTTAAAAGAAGCCAAGATGAACAGAGCTGGGATCAGGAAAGACTTTGCTACCTACCCCGGTGTCATCCTGGGGACGGATAAGAATGACGTATTTTTGAATGTGCTTGATGCAAATCTAGCTGTGAAGTGTACAACTGGGGCACAACTGCTGCCACTGAATGGGTGGGTGTGTGGGGCTCAATTTTTGGAAAAAAGGGAGACTCCGCTTGGAGTAACCCTTGCTTACATTGTTTTTAAAAGAAGCCAAGATGAACAAGTCATGGGTCAGCAAAGACTTTGCTACCTACCCCGGTGTCATCCTGGGGATGGATAAGAATGGCGTATTTTTGAATGTGCTTGATGCAAATGTAGCTGTGAAGTGTACAACTAGGGCACAACTGCTGCCACTGAATGGGTGGGTGTGTGGGGCCCAATTTTTGGAAAAAAAGGGAGACTCCGCTTGGAGTAACCCTTGCTTGATGTGTTTTTAAAAGAAGCCAAGATGAACAGAGCTGGGATCAGGAAAGACTTTGCTACCTACCCCGGTGTCATCCTGGGGACGGATAAGAATGGCGTATTTTTGAATGTGCTTGATGCAAATGTAGCTGTGAAGTGTACAACTGGGGCACAACTGCTGCCACTGAATGGGTGGGTGTGTGGGGCCCAATTTTTGGAAAAAAAGGGAGACTCCGCTTGGAGTAACCCTTGCTTGATGTGTTTTTAAAAGAAGCCAAGATGAACAGAGCTGGGATCAGGAAAGACTTTGCTACCTACCCCGGTGTCATCCTGGGGACGGATAAGAATGGCGTATTTTTGAATGTGCTTGATGCAAATGTAGCTGTGAAGTGTACAACTGGGGCACAACTGCTGCCACTGAATGGGTGGGTGTGTGGGGCCCAATTTTTGGAAAAAAAGGGAGACTCCGCTTGGAGTAACCCTTGCTTACATTGTTTTTAAAAGAAGCCAAGATGAACAAGTCATGGGTCAGCAAAGACTTTGCTACCTACCCCGGTGTCATCCTGGGGATGGATAAGAATGGCGTATTTTTGAATGTGCTTGATGCAAATGTAGCTGTGAAGTGTACAACTAGGGCACAACTGCTGCCACTGAATGGGTGGGTGTGTGGGGCCCAATTTTTGGAAAAAAAGGGAGACTCCGCTTGGAGTAACCCTTGCTTGATGTGTTTTTAAAAGAAGCCAAGATGAACAGAGCTGGGATCAGGAAAGACTTTGCTACCTACCCCGGTGTCATCCTGGGGACGGATAAGAATGGCGTATTTTTGAATGTGCTTGATGCAAATGTAGCTGTGAAGTGTACAACTGGGGCACAACTGCTGCCACTGAATGGGTGGGTGTGTGGGGCCCAATTTTTGGAAAAAAAGGGAGACTCCGCTTGGAGTAACCCTTGCTTGATGTGTTTTTAAAAGAAGCCAAGATGAACAGAGCTGGGATCAGGAAAGACTTTGCTACCTACCCCGGTGTCATCCTGGGGACGGATAAGAATGACGTATTTTTGAATGTGCTTGATGCAAATCTAGCTGTGAAGTGTACAACTGGGGCACAACTGCTGCCACTGAATGGGTGGGTGTGTGGGGCCCAATTTTTGGAAAAAAGGGAGACTCCGCTTGGAGTAACTTTTGCTTACATTGTTTTTAAAAGAAGCCAAGATGAACAAGTCATGGGTCAGCAAAGACTTTGCTACCTACCCCGGTGTCATCCTGGGGATGGATAAGAATGGCGTATTTTTGAATGTGCTTGATGCAAATGTAGCTGTGAAGTGTACAACTAGGGCACAACTGCTGCCACTGAATGGGTGGGTGTGTGGGGCCCAATTTTTGGAAAAAAAGGGAGACTCCACTTGGAGTAACCCTTGCTTGATGTGTTTTTAAAAGAAGCCAAGATGAACAGAGCTGGGATCAGGAAAGACTTTGCTACCTACCCCGGTGTCATCCTGGGGACGGATAAGAATGGCGTATTTTTGAATGTGCTTGATGCAAATGTAGCTGTGAAGTGTACAACTGGGGCACAACTGCTGCCACTGAATGGGTGGGTGTGTGGGGCCCAATTTTTGGAAAAAAAGGGAGACTCCGCTTGGAGTAACCCTTGCTTGATGTGTTTTTAAAAGAAGCCAAGATGAACAGAGCTGGGATCAGGAAAGACTTTGCTACCTACCCCGGTGTCATCCTGGGGACGGATAAGAATGGCGTATTTTTGAATGTGCTTGATGCAAATGTAGCTGTGAAGTGTACAACTAGGGCACAACTGCTGCCACTGAAGGGGTGGGTGTGTGTGGGGCCCAATTTTTGGAAAAAAGGGAGACTCCGCTTGGAGTAACCCTTGCTTACATTGTTTTTAAAAGAAGCCAAGATGAACAAGTCATGGGTCAGCAAAGACTTTGCTACCTACCCCGGTGTCATCCTGGGGATGGATAAGAATGGCGTATTTTTGAATGTGCTTGATGCAAATGTAGCTGTGAAGTGTACAACTAGGGCACAACTGCTGCCACTGAATGGGTGGGTGTGTGGGGCCCAATTTTTGGAAAAAAGGGAGACTCCGCTTGGAGTAACCATTGCTTACATTGTTTTTAAAAGAAGCCAAGATGAACAAGTCATGGGTCAGCAAAGACTTTGCTACCTACCCCGGTGTCATCCTGGGGATGGATAAGAATGGCGTATTTTTGAATGTGCTTGATGCAAATCTAGCTGTGAAGTGTACAACTGGGGCACAACTGCTGCCACTGAATGGGTGGGTGTGTGGGGCCCAATTTTTGGAAAAAAGGGAGACTCCGCTTGGAATAACCCTTGCTTACATTGTTTTTAAAAGAAGCCAAGATGAACAAGTCATGGGTCAGCAAAGACTTTGCTACCTACCCCGGTGTCATCCTGGGGATGGATAAGAATGGCGTATTTTTGAATGTGCTTGATGCAAATGTAGCTGTGAAGTGTACAACTAGGGCACAACTGCTGCCACTGAAGGGGTGGGTGTGTGTGGGGCCCAATTTTTGGAAAAAAGGGAGACTCCGCTTGGAGTAACCCTTGCTTGATGTGTTTTTAAAAGAAGCCAAGATGAACAGAGCTGGGATCAGGAAAGACTTAGCTACCTACCCTGGTGTCATCCTGGGGACGGTTAATTATGGCGTATTTTTCAATGTGCTTGATGCAAATGTAGCTGTGAAGTGTGCAACTGGGGCACAAGTGCTACCACTGAAGGGGTGGGTGTGTGTGTGGCCCAATTTTTGGAAAAAAGGGAGACTCCGCTTGGAGTCACCTTGCGGTGTTTTACATGATTTTAGAAGGGCGTGCCATGCCTATATCTGTGTGTCCTCCTCTTTTTCCTTGTCCAGCTGTTTTGTTTTCGCATGAGTATATGTCCTTGTCATTTTCCAATGTGTTTGAGTTGTTTGTCACCTTTAGGACACCTTTGAGGGTGTTTTCTAGGTGTTTTTCTGTGTTTGTGATTGCCTGCCATTGTTTCCTATGCAGTTCGAGTTCGGTTCGTCGAACGTTCGACGAACCGAACTCGAACGGGAGGTCCGTTCGGCGAACCAACCTCGAGCCGAACCGCGACCGGTTCGCTCATCTCTAGTGGTGAGTATATGCTGCCTGCATAGTTTGAAATGCTTATTGAAGGTCAGGCAGCCAGAAGCTTAAAGATTATAGACTGCCCTGAGTTGTGACTTTGAGATAGCAGGCCCACTATCAGATGGCTCTGCTGTAAATAGAAAGTTGGAAAAGATTTAGTGAGGGAAATAGTTCATCCTTCCTCCAGTAAGCAAGATAAACTCAATATATTACCTTATAGTATTGAGCTTTGTCATCTGCTTTACTACTCATATGCAGCAACAAAGGTAAAAAAGCTCAGAAGCGTAAAGAATCGCTGAGTGCTCTGTTCTACGGTGTAAGGCTGCGACCGCACTTTGCGTTCACCTACTTGCAGTTCTAAACGCACGTTTTGTTCTTAATTGATTTGACTAAAGTTGCCTTTTTCAGAAATTTAGCGCTGAAAACGCATGCGTATTTACCGCGTTTTTGATGCGTTTTCAGCGCTTTTTACCTGCTTTTTCACCTGCGATTTGACAAATGCATTTTGTAAATCAAGACACTGCTAAATAAAGGTTAAACATTCAAATATATTGAAAAAAGATTAAAAAAAAGGATTAAATACATAAGTGCAGAAATTAAAAAGAAAATAGAAATATATAATGAAATTATAGCGGTAATATAGTATTTATTAGAAAAATAGCACTAAATTTAACATTTTCTTTAATTTAATTGTCGGTTTATGTGTGTGTGTAAAGGGACATATGAAATCATTAATTTAATGTGCAAAAGGCATGCGTTTTGTAAGTTCAAAACGCATGTTTTCTGCACAGAAAAAGCAGGTAAAACGCAGGAATTTGTAGGAATCTTGGTTTTTGACATTTCTCATTGACTCCAATGTTAGCAAAATGCACCCAAAATGGCAAAAACAATTGACATGCTTCTTTGAACGCATGGTTTTTGCCACAAAATATGCAAATTAAACGCAGCGTTTAGAAACGCAAAGTGCGGTCTAGAAATCCCAATTTTCCATAGACTTTGCTGTGAAATCAAAACGCATACCTTTTGGCATGAAAAAGGTGCTTCTCAAAACGCACCTAAAAAGCAGCTGAAACGCAGGTGGAAACGCAAAGTGCAGTCGCAGCCTAAGGACACACTCCTGCTCTCAACAAAGAAAAATAAATTGCAGCAGCCATCAGAGGATTCTACAGCTTCTGAATTTGCCAGTGAACCTCTCCATGGCAGCCAACTGTACTGACCCTGCTAGCTACGTTTCTATCTGTTACCTTTCTGACATCTAGGTTACTATTTATCCAACACTTCACAGAAATGAAAGCAATTAAGAAAGATAAGGGTATGCACATGGGCATCTCTTCCACTGCGGAATTACTGTGGTTAGATCTGTTGCAGGCGGGGGCCAGACCGCAGCCAAGGGGGGCTGCTCGGGGACGCTCGGGTCCGGTGGCTTTGCTGTGACTCGAGCGGGAGCCGGACCCGGGTTCAAGCAGCGGTACGCCGCCCACAAGTGAAAAGAGGGTTTTGTTTAGGAAGGGAGATTGTCCGTGACGCCACCCACGGTGTGTGGTGAAGTGGGACACCACCGTTGCCGTTGCGGGACACCCCGGGGGAGATGTAAGGGTAGCCAGATGTTAACCCCCTCCATGGGTAGGGATGGTTGCCCCGGGGCCCAGTGTCTCTGTGCAGGTTATGGCGATGGCTGGGGCTTGCGCGCCGGATGGACCGGAGGATGTTGGGTTACTCACGAGTAAATGAATTACACGAGTCCTTTGGTAAACCAAGGTACTGGTGGCTGGCCGCCGCAGCCGGTTGTACTCTGGTCCCCCACCCGGGCTGGTGGTCGCCATCTCTTTCCTCTGCACTGGCTGTGTTTGTGTTTAGGCTTCCCGGTATGGAACACGGGAGTCCGCTCCTGGCTTTTCGTGTGCCTGATGAGCCATGCCGCTGACGCCAAACCGTGGGATCTATGGGCCCTGGCGGTTGCCCTATCCCTCTCTGTGGGTGGTTGTCTGCTTTTGGGACTTTGGTTGGGACAGGACCTGTAATCCTGCCCTCAATCGGTTGATTAGCTAGGCCGTTGGTTCCGGTCCTGGCTTCAGGGTCCGAGTACCCCCTCTGTACACGGTTTCCGGTCAGGTCCCCGGTGTAGGTACCGGCGGGCTCCAACCCTGTCCCGGTCCACCTCGGTTCTGCCGAGCTGTCTTCCCGTCTCCTGCTGACGGACACCACCGTCTGCCACCTAGCCAAGGCACCAGGGCTCCGACCCTGGTACCGTTCAACTTGAACTCTCTCCTCTGCTGGAGCTACACCTAGCTCCAGCCCACCCTCCTATCAACCTGAACTACAGACTAGACTGTATGTTTTCCTGCCCCATGCTGTCTAGACCCTTAGGTGGGCATTTCCTAACCGCCTGGTCCCGCCCACTGGTATGCCTGTCTTGCCCTAAGGCGGGTAACTAGGGTTTCAGGTCGGCTGTGTGTGACCTAGGTGAGGGATGGTGTTATATTGTGTGGCTACCTGATTTTCCAGGGAGACACAGATCCACAATAGCAAAAAGCGCTGGATACTTTGTTGTAAACAAGCCACGGGTTTGCCGCACTTTATACTTGCCACAAGTGTGTTGCATCCACATCTAACCTCTGAGTGATATGGGATCAGGAGATGTCAACACTTAATTGATCGCAGGTCTTCTGTTTAGCCCACTTGACTGTTATCTTGTATTGGAGTGGATTTACTTTGATTTGATGCTGAAGGGGTTAAGAACCCTTTCCCTTCTGGCTGAGATTACTCATGCCCTTAATCACAGCCTCAGCATCTTATCATCACTAACTTACGCTATATCTACCCTCTCCTGGCTTCAGTCTATGTTGGTTATAGTTCTTCTATACTGACCACTTTGAAGGAGCCTGTCTCTGGAGAGGCTGAGGTGTTTATTTCAGTTGCAGCTGTGAAGTGTCTTGCTGGAGAAGCCAAAGAGTGCTATTTGTGTCTTTCTCCATTTGTCTTATCTTCCATGTGTTGTTTTATTGTAGCAGTGAGAATAGTGTCTCCTTGGCCTTTACACTAGTCAGTGTGAGTTAAGAGCAAATGAGAGCCTAGGCACGCCATGGCGCATGGGGGAAGGACCTGTCTAGGGACGTTAGGCTCAGGTGATTGTTAGGTGGTGACCCTGCCTCCCTCTCCCTTTTAACAGGGTCTTTCCCTGTAATTCTTCCCTGATTTTCTTTTTTCTCTTTCTGTTTTGGATGTCCTCTTGCTCTCAGCGTAACAACACACTTTGCACTATAGATATTGAAAGGCATTTTGCTAAGTCTCATCCACAATAAAGCAACTGTAATATGCAGAAGATTTTATATCCACTCTGCAAATACATTAAAGTTTATTTCAGAGGCAAACATACAATGACAAGCAAAAGGGTAACAATGTTTTGACCTTTTGACTTTAGGGCTTCATATCCCACCATCCAATTCATCTTTGATTGTGAGACTACCTAAATTTTATAGACAATCATCCTGGCTATCTCATACATAAATTTGATTTGAAACTATTTAGCATATGATAAATTATGCAGATTCTTGTCATACTACTGCATTGTTACAGTTTTGCTCCTGCTCCTCACAGAGAGGGGTGCCTGCTCTTTGTCTTTATGTGCAAGATTATGTAAGCCATTCTTTGGACTTTGCTGTGCACTCTAAAGTGCACTGCACTGTTGATACCTGGAGCAGCAACTACAACCAGGGACAATTCATGAGTTTCATAACTCACTGGGTGAATATTTTTAGTGGCAACTATGCACCACCACATATGGTGAAGCCTATGTCAATTTACAGCACCAGGAGGTAGTTATCCGTCTGCTCCTACACCTCCTCCAAATGCTATTGAAGTGACAGGAATCCATCACCAAGAGCCACAGTGTACAATATCAGTGATTTCAGACACACTGACCGCTTATATTATTTAGTGCTTGCAAAGCAAAACACTGTTGACATTTTTACAACGTAAAATCCTGGGGATGAAAAGTAATGCAGCGGAGGAGGTACTGGATGGCTACTTGTAAACTGCGACTCGTAAATGATTTTAGTGACAAATCCCTGAAACATGGGGGCTGTATCCCTCTAGGTACGGGGCAGAACCAAGCAAACGGCGAAAGGTAAGGGAAACCCTGTGTCTAGGGAAGGGGGAGATGATGACCCCTGACCAAACCTACCGCTGGCCCCTGGGTCTCTCACCATCCTAGATAGGTTCCACAAGTATGCACCAAGCAGTATACCTGACCCTAGGATGACACTAGAGTTGGACCTTAGATAGAGAGCGGTTAGGATGAGCTCTTTGTATACCCACTGAACACTAAACAAGACACAGAGAGCACACTTGAACAACTTATCTCCAGATGCCTTAGGAAGACGTTCAGCAAAGAACAGCAACAATTCTACAGATGAGTGCAAGCTTCCTGCCATTTAGAGTATTTAAACAAAAGGGGAAACACAGACGATTACCACCTGAAAAGAAGAGGAGCTCCCCAGGGTCCTAAAGGGAAAGGATAAAAATCTGTGTTGATGAGAAAAGGATTGCCAGATGCCCGACATACCTGCAGACACCTCTGTGATCCATGCAGCTACAACGTTCCACTACCGGTGCCAGAATTAATGATCCAATGCATAACCAAAAGAAAAGGCAACACTTAAGGGGGCTTTACACGCTACGATATCGTTAATATTTTGTCGTCGGGGTCAAGTTGTTAGTGACGCACATCCGGCGTCATTAACGATATCGCAGCGTGTGACACTGACCAGCGACCTTAAGCGACCTCAAAAATGGTGAAAATCGTTCACCATGGAGAGGTCGTCCCAAACTCAAAAATCGGTAAGGGTTGTTTATCCAGGTGGTTCATCGCTCATGCGGCAGCACACATCGCTATGTGTGACACCACAGGAGCGAGGAACGTCTCCTTACCTGCCGCCTGCCACAATGCGGAAGGAAGGAGGTGGGCGGGATGTTACGTCCTGCTCATCTCCGCCCCTCCGCTTTGATTGGCCGGCCGCTTAGTGACATTGCGGTGACATCGCTGTGATGCTGAACGTCCCTCCCCCTTGAAGGAGGGATTGTTCGGCAGTCACAGCCCCGACGCCGACCAGGTAAGTATGTGTGACGCTGCCGTAGCGATAATGTTCGCTATGGCAGCGATCACAAACAATCGCATACGCGACGGGGGAGGGTACTTACACGCTCGCTATCGCTACAAATTGCTAGTGATATCGCTACCGTGTAAAGCCCCCTTTACAGTTTATTTGACATGATTGACAAAATGCTATATCTGTTGTTGAGACAGCTGGTGCACTTCGGCAAACACAGACACAGTAGCTGAAGAGTCATGCATAGATGGTATCCTCTGTCAGGCAGATACCTTGAGACCTGGTCCCTTGGACTTTTGGGTCAGCAAAGCAAGTGGAAAACCTAACTTTTAGAAAAATGGATAAGACAAGGATCAGTGCAGACTTTAAATGTATCGACACCTAATGATAATGATTAAATCAACCATAACTTGTCTGCCTGCCTGTCCTTTGGCTGTCTTCTACAGCATTCTGCTGTTGGCACTGCCAATGAACCACAATTAGCTGGCATATATTTCCTGTCTATGATGACATTTATACTGTAGTACAGCTGCTTCTGGGGCTCCTGTTGCTGGCCCTAAACTGCCTCACATCTCCTTGCCTGCCCAGTCATAAGTCTCTTCAGTAATGCTCTTGGGACAACCACTTCCTAGCTACACCAGTCACACATCTCCTGGCTGCCTACTATATTTCATAGTTCTAGACTGAACCAATGTTGCTAAGGCTGCCATTGCTGGCCCTAAACTGTCAGACATCTCCTTGTCTGCCCCACCCTAACTTTACTTTGCCAATCCTGTTCCAGCAACATATGTATCTCCTAACTGCCCACTGCATTTATATTTGCTAGACAGTATTACTGATAATGGGAATTTTTCTCTCTTGAGGGTGCACAAACATGAAACAGCTCACAAAATAGGATTTTTGGAACAGCTTGGCAACTACAAATCTTAGATTCTTCACTTTCAAAACAGTACTCCTGTTTTTTCTCCCCAAATAGGGGATAATTTTAGGATGATTTCATAAAAAGCCTTTGGAATTGCCTAACCATTTTGAAATTAGCAAACCAATTCTGAACCACAAAGGGATACGTTTTTAAACCTAGTTTAGAAACAATGACTCCTTCATGTTCTAAAGAAAACACATGTTTTGTCTCCGCAATTATAGGGATCATTTTAGATGGCTTGTGAGAAAGCTATTGCTTTTTTGATGTGTTGATTAGCATTTTTCTAAACTCTTGATACTTCTCAAAAAGGGATAATTTTTGCACTCAACTGGTGAAAATGCCACTGTTTCTTCTGATTGCATGCTTATATAGAAACAACATGAAGAAAGGCAAATTCTACCAAAAAGTGATCATTTTTGGAACATTAGTACAATTTAAATTACCTAAAAAGCCTGAAACTGCTGTGGGTGGTTAAATAAGATGCTAGTCAACACTGCTTACTATCCATTTTCTTCTATCCAGGAAGGTTAAGGTGAGTTGAACAACAAAGCAGCTGTGTTTGCCACTAGACTCCAAAAGAAATTCTAAGTTCCCGATAAATATGTATTATACACTCAGAGGCAATTAAGTAATGTGACTAAATTTGACGCAAAGGCATTTTTTGTGAGAAAATTCAGCAAAGTCGGTGAAATCGAATTTCAAAATAACCGCTTCTTTCTACAAAGGACTTATAGTGGTGCTCACTTTTTCTTCTCTGCACAATAATTCTTCCTGATGTCTAAATTGATCTGAAGAGGACTTCATAAAATAAAATAACATTGCTAAAAGTAAAGGGATTTGACAGCAGAGGAATGGGGTAAATATTTTTCTCCGATGAAGCCCCATTCTGACTGTTTAGGATATCTGGAATAATATTTATTTTTTTCTTCATAGAAGTAAAGATGAGCACTACCATAAAGATCCCTTTACACAATGAGACTTTCTAGCGATCCCTACAAGGATCCCGACCTGGCCGGGAATGCTGGAAAGTCTCTGGTGAGCTGTCAAACAGGCAAACCTGGCCAATGATACGGACCGGCAGAATGACCTAGCTGGTTGTTGGGAACGTGTCAAAGCAGCTATTTGAAAGGGAAGTCACTAACAAAGTCGTTGTAACGGTGTCAAACACAATGATACTTGCTGCGCAGAGGGAAATAAAGGACCAAAAAATGTTCCTGAGAGATGTGTAGCGATAAGCAACCTCACAGCGGGGGCCAGGTCGCTGAAGCGTTTCACACACTGCAATGTCGCTGGGGAGGTCTCTATTACGTCACAAAACCAGTGATGTTATAGTGATATCGCTAGCGATGTTGCAGTGTGTAAAGGGGCCTTAAGTCTTCTGTCATGCCAACTGTAAAGCATTCCGAGACATTCACATATGGGGTTGCTTTGCATCCAAGGGAATGGACTGACTCACAATTTTGCCTAAAGGCCACGTCTCATTAAGCAACATCGCTAGCAACATCGCTGCTGAGGCACGACTTTTGTGACGCAACAGCGATGTTGCTAGCGATGTTGCTGTGTGTGACATCCAGCAACAGCCTGGCCCCTGCTGTGAGGTCGCTGGTTGTTGCTGAATGTCCTGGACTATTTTTTAGTTGTTGCTCTCCCGCTGTTAAGCACACATCGCTGTGTATGACAGCGAGAGAGCAACAACTGAATGTGCAGTGAGCAGGGAGCCGGCTTCTGCGGACGCTGGTAACCAATGTAAATATCGGGTAACCAAGAAGCCCTTTCCTTGGTTACCCGATATTTACCTTCGTTACCAGAGTCCGCCGCTCTCACGCTGTCAGTGCCGGCTCCCTGCTACCTGCACACATAGCCAGACTACACATCGGGTAATTAACCCGATGTGTACTCTGGCTAGGAGTGCAGGGAGCCAGCGCTAAGCGGTGTGCGCTGGTAACCAAGGTAAATATCGGGTTGGTTACCCGATATTTACCTTAGTTACCAAGCACAGCATCGCTTCCACGCGTCGCTGCTGGCTGGGGGCTGGTCACTAGTTGCTGGTGAGATCTGCCTGTTTGACAGCTCACCAGCAACCCGTGTAGCGACGCTCCAGGGATCCCTGCTAGGTCAGGTTGCTGGTGAGATTGCCGGAGCGTCGCTTTTTAGTGTGACGGTACCTTTAGAACACTGTCATGAATAACGAATAGTATCTAAACATCCTCCAAATTGCTCCTACATTGCAGGAGCAATTGATAAAGAACAATGGCAAGGAAATTCCTCTAATCTCAATCCCACAGATAAACTGTGCTCAATCCTTAAAAAATGGGTGGACAAACAAAAACACAGAAACTGTGATAAACCCCAAGCACTGATAAGACAGGAATTGACTGTCATGAGTCAGGATTTGGCCCAAAAGTTGATATAGAGCATTCCAGGGCAATTGAAAAAATCTTGGAAAAAAAAGATCAACACTGTAATAAACTTGATGTATTTCTCAATAAAAGTTAAAAAAATGTATGATATGCTCATAACGGTACTGCAATAACCATACAAACATCTGACTAAAAGATATAAAACCAATGAAGCAGCCAACCTTGTGGTTCTCAAAACTTTTGGCCACAACTGTATATTATACAAGAATAAACTGGATGATCTGAATGTGGTATATGAGCTAATTTATCAAGTCTATCTAAGCAATATATTTCCCGAAATACAGTAACTCCATAGAGTTTATTTGATTTTTTTTCCTCTGCGCAGCTGAAACCTGCTTTGCTGTCCAGGGCCATCGCGTCCAAACTAGATTACATAATGACAGTGTTATTTCAGGATGTCCACTTCTCATGGGGATATGAAAGGACAAATGGACTAATCATAAAAAACCTGGACTTCTCCCTAAAAGATGACTTCATCCTGTACAGCCTGTTTCTGTGGAAGGAAAGTTACGTACAGAGATAAAGTGACATCATTTAATTTGTTGGCTTAACAGACTGTGGCTTCTTCATCTATCAAATACAGTATTATGCACATATATATTTTACAAATAAAGCAAATTATAAATGGGTAAAAAGTATTATAAATATTAAATATGTGTTATCTTAGGCTGCACAAAAATTATTTTTAATATTTTAATCCAAACTTTACAAGATTTGAAACAAGTAGTCTATCGTTATGTACAAATCATGTATTCATATCTAATGTGTAAGCCTAAACTGTTCTAAAAGAAGCATCCCGGTAATGAAAAGTTACCGTTAAAACATCTACTTGGACCTTTTCATAGCACAACAGTAAGATAGTGGGAACTATTACTTTAATTTAGCCTAAAACTCCTAATCGGACCACAACTAAGGAAAGGCTATTACATAAGACAGTGGGTTTTTCGTTTGAAAATAAACTATGGCACTTCTTCAGATGGTGGTGCCAAAGTCGGATCCAAACCCGTAATATGAAGTTGAAGATACTTGGCACCCAAATGGTGTGTGCATTAATTAAAAAATGTTTTATTTGCAATCCAAGTTTATAGACATTTCGGTCAAATTTTAGACCTTACAGGAGACATCTGATTGAGAAGCGATGGAGTGCAGCATCCACGGCTTACTAAGGAGTGTGTTCTTTATTGACTGATTGAGGAACTGGTTGAGGAATTACTCCACAATATAATTATTGCTAATTAGTTATAAATGTAGTTGTTCCATCATCCCTGGTAAATCAGACAAGAGGGATATATATTTTTTCAAATATTCTCGGCATCATCATATGAACAGAAATCCAATTTCTTTGTTAATATTGCCATAGCTTCTGCATCACTGCTATGTGATTACCCGTAGCCATTTTCACCTTCATGTTTTCTTTTACTTCCAGTGAAAATTGAAAATTTCCAGTAGTATTGAGATAACATGATATTTTTTGTAAAGCCTCTCCCATCAAAGCTCCACACACAAACAAGTATAAAGCCTGCTTTACACCTTGCAATTAGGCATATGATATCGTATGCGATCGTACCCGCCCCCATCGTATGTGTGGCATGTTCAATTTGTAGAACGTGTCGCACAAACGAATAACTCCCCGTCACACGTACTTACCCGTCCATACGACCTCGATGTGGGCAGCGAACATCCACTTCTTGGAGTGGGAGGGACGTTCGGCGTCACATCAACGTCACGCGGCAGCCGGCCAATAGAAGCGCAGGGGCGGAGATGAGCGGGACGTAAACATCCCGTCCACCTTCTTTCTTCCGCATTGCCGGCGGGAGCCGCAGAACATAGGTAAGATCTGTTCATCGTTCCCGAAACTGCGACTGCTACCCCGGGTACGATGAACAACCTGACGTTCAATTTTTAGGAAATGAACGCCGTGTATGCGATGAATGTTTTACCGTTCAATCGCAATCGCACGTAGCTGTTACATGCTACAATGTAACTTACGATGCCGGATGTGCGTCACTTACGACTAGAGTTGAGCGCGGTTCGTGGTTCGTGGTTCTCCAGTTCGCGGCTCGAGTGATTTTGGGGCATGTTCTAGATCGAACTAGAACTCGAGCTTTTTGCAAAAGCTCGATAGTTCTAGAAACGTTCGAGAACGGTTCTAGCAGCCAAAAAACAGCTAAATCCTAGCTTGGTTTCTGCTGTAATAGTGTAAGTCACTCTGTGAATCAAACTATTATCACATTTCAGTGTATAGTGTGCGTGAACAGCGCCTTCAGATCACTGCTGTTTCTATAATGGCGATCGCCATTTTTTTTTTTTTTTTTTCTTGTCTTCCTTCCCTAAGCGCGCGCGTCTTGTGGGGCGGGCCAGCATGTCAGCCAATCACAGACACACACACACCTAAGTGGACTTTGAGCCAGAGAAGCAACGGCATGTGTGATAGGATCTGCATGTCACATGTCCCTGCATTATAAAACCGGACATTTTCTTCACGAACGCCATTATCTGCCTTCTGCGTCTTTGGTGTCAGACATCAGTGTCGCAGCTCCGTCCTCCTGAGTCCTATAGCCGATACAGCTGTATGCGCTGCATACACAGCGTTAGACAGCTTAGGGAGAGCACATTCTAGCAGTCCTTTTAAGGGCTCAAAGCGGCAGGGTCAGAGAGCCATAAGTGACAGGTCCTGCAAACAGCAACAGCGTCTGTGTAGCCCAGGTCAGGGATTTCCTCCCTGCATTTCACCATTAGGAGGGAATAGAAAGGCAGGCTTCCATTCCTCTACCCAGAGCACCACAATCCTGCCACTGTACCCTCTTGTCCTCTGCACACTCCAACTCATTCTAAGTAAGCCATTATACTAGCAAACATTCAGTGTACCTAGTGGCATCCTATACGTGGCTATTGGACTTTGCTATAGTCCCACTAGTGCAAAGACATTTGCAGAGCACGTCTGCCTGCATTGCACACTACAACTTTTTTAAACTAAGCAATTTTACTAGCAAACACTCAGTGTACCTAGTGGCATCCTATACGTGGCTATTGGACTTTGCTATAGTCCCACTAGTGCAAAGACATTTGCAGAGCACGTCTGCCTGCATTGCACACTACAACTTTTTTAAACTAAGCAATTTTACTAGCAAACACTCAGTGTACCTAGTGGCATCCTATACGTGGCTATTGGACTTTGCTATAGTCCCACTAGTGCCAAGACATTTGCAGCACGTCTGCCTGCGTTGCACACTCCAACTAATTATAACTAAGCCATTATACTAGCACACACTCAGTGTACCTAGTGGCATCCTATACGTGGCTATTGGACTTTACTATAGTCCCACTAGTGCCAAGACATTTGCAGCACGTCTGCCTGCGTTGCACACTCCAACTAATTATAACTAAGCCATTATACTAGCACACACTCAGTGTACCTAGTGGCATCCTATACGTGGCTATTGGACTTTGCTATAGTCCCACTAGTGCCAAGACATTTGCAGCACGTCTGCCTGCGTTGCACACTCCAACTAATTATAACTAAGCCATTATACTAGCACACACTCAGTGTACCTAGTGGCATCCTATACGTGGCTATTGGACTTTGCTTTAGTCCCACTAGTGCCAAGACATTTGCAGAACGCATCTGCCTGCGTTGCACACTCCAACTAATTATAACTAAGCCATTATACTAGCACACACTCAGTGTACCTAGTGGCATCCTATACGTGGCTATTGGACTTTGCTATAGTCCCACTAGTGCCAAGACATTTGCAGAGCGCATCTGCCTGCGTTGCACACTCCAACTAATTATAACTAAGCCATTATACTAGCACACACTCAGTGTACCTAGTGGCATCCTATACGTGGCTATTGGACTTTGCTATAGTCCCACTAGTGCCAAGACATTTGCAGCACGTCTGCCTGCGTTGCACACTCCAACTAATTATAACTAAGCCATTATACTAGCAAACACTCAGTGTACCTAGTGGCATCCTATACGTGGCTATTGGACTTTGCTATAGTCCCACTAGTGCCAAGACATTTGCAGCACGTCTGCCTGCGTTGCACACTCCAACTAATTATAACTAAGCCATTATACTAGCACACACTCAGTGTACCTAGTGGCATCCTATACGTGGCTATTGGACTTTGCTATAGTCCCACTAGTGCCAAGACATTTGCAGAGCGCATCTGCCTGCGTTGCACACTCCAACTAATTATAACTAAGCCATTATACTAGCACACACTCAGTGTACCTAGTGGCATCCTATACGTGGCTATTGGACTTTGCTATAGTCCCACTAGTGCAAAGACATTTGCAGCACGTCTGCCTGCGTTGCACACTCCAACTAATTATAACTAAGCCATTATACTAGCACACACTCAGTGTACCTAGTGGCATCCTATACGTGGCTATTGGACTTTGCTTTAGTCCCACTAGTGCCAAGACATTTGCAGAACGCATCTGCCTGCGTTGCACACTCCAACTAATTATAACTAAGCCATTATACTAGCACACACTCAGTGTACCTAGTGGCATCCTATACGTGGCTATTGGACTTTGCTATAGTCCCACTAGTGCCAAGACATTTGCAGAGCGCATCTGCCTGCGTTGCACACTCCAACTAATTATAACTAAGCCATTATACTAGCACACACTCAGTGTACCTAGTGACATCCTATACGTGGCTATTGGACTTTGCTATAGTCCCACTAGTGCAAAGACATTTGCAGCACGTCTGCCTGCGTTGCACACTCCAACTAATTATAACTAAGCCATTATACTAGCACACACTCAGTGTACCTAGTGGCATCCTATACGTGGCTATTGGACTTTGCTATAGTCCCACTAGTGCCAAGACATTTGCAGAGCGCATCTGCCTGCGTTGCACACTCCAACTAATTATAACTAAGCCATTATACTAGCACACACTCAGTGTACCTAGTGGCATCCTATACGTGGCTATTGGACTTTGCTATAGTCCCACTAGTGCCAAGACATTTGCAGAGCGCATCTGCCTGCGTTGCACACTCCAACTAATTATAACTAAGCCATTATACTAGCACACACTCAGTGTACCTAGTGGCATCCTATACGTGGCTATTGGACTTTGCTATAGTCCCACTAGTGCCAAGACATTTGCAGAGCGCATCTGCCTGCGTTGCACACTCCAACTAATTATAACTAAGCCATTATACTAGCACACACTCAGTGTACCTAGTGGCATCCTATACGTGGCTATTGGACTTTGCTATAGTCCCACTAGTGCCAAGACATTTGCAGCACGTCTGCCTGCGTTGCACACTCCAACTAATTATAACTAAGCCATTATACTAGCACACACTCAGTGTACCTAGTGGCATCCTATACGTGGCTATTGGACTTTGCTATAGTCCCACTAGTGCCAAGAAATTTGCAGCACGTCTGCCTGCGTTGCACACTCCAACTAATTATAACTAAGCCATTATACTAGCACACACTCAGTGTACCTAGTGGCATCCTATACGTGGCTATTGGACTTTGCTATAGTCCCACTAGTGCCAAGACATTTGCAGAGCGCATCTGCCTGCGTTGCACACTCCAACTAATTATAACTAAGCCATTATACTAGCACACACTCAGTGTACCTAGTGGCATCCTATACGTGGCTATTGGACTTTGCTATAGTCCCACTAGTGCCAAGACATTTGCAGAGCGCATCTGCCTGCGTTGCACACTCCAACTAATTATAACTAAGCCATTATACTAGCACACACTCAGTGTACCTAGTGGCATCCTATACGTGGCTATTGGACTTTGCTATAGTCCCACTAGTGCAAAGACATTTGCAGCACGTCTGCCTGCGTTGCACACTCCAACTAATTATAACTAAGCCATTATACTAGCAAACACTCAGTGTACCTAGTGGCATCCTATACGTGGCTATTGGACTTTGCTATAGTCCCACTAGTGCCAAGACATTTGCAGCACGTCTGCCTGCGTTGCACACTCCAACTAATTATAACTAAGCCATTATACTAGCAAACACTCAGTGTACCTAGTGGCATCCTATACGTGGCTATTGGACTTTGCTATAGTCCCACTAGTGCCAAGACATTTGCAGCACGTCTGCCTGCGTTGCACACTCCAACTAATTATAACTAAGCCATTATACTAGCACACACTCAGTGTACCTAGTGGCATCCTATACGTGGCTATTGGACTTTGCTATAGTCCCACTAGTGCCAAGACATTTGCAGAGCGCATCTGCCTGCGTTGCACACTCCAACTAATTATAACTAAGCCATTATACTAGCACACACTCAGTGTACCTAGTGGCATCCTATACGTGGCTATTGGACTTTGCTATAGTCCCACTAGTGCAAAGACATTTGCAGCACGTCTGCCTGCGTTGCACACTCCAACTAATTATAACTAAGCCATTATACTAGCACACACTCAGTGTACCTAGTGGCATCCTATACGTGGCTATTGGACTTTGCTTTAGTCCCACTAGTGCCAAGACATTTGCAGAACGCATCTGCCTGCGTTGCACACTCCAACTAATTATAACTAAGCCATTATACTAGCACACACTCAGTGTACCTAGTGGCATCCTATACGTGGCTATTGGACTTTGCTATAGTCCCACTAGTGCCAAGACATTTGCAGAGCGCATCTGCCTGCGTTGCACACTCCAACTAATTATAACTAAGCCATTATACTAGCACACACTCAGTGTACCTAGTGGCATCCTATACGTGGCTATTGGACTTTGCTATAGTCCCACTAGTGCAAAGACATTTGCAGCATGTCTGCCTGCGTTGCACACTCCAACTAATTATAACTAAGCCATTATACTAGCACACACTCAGTGTACCTAGTGGCATCCTATACGTGGCTATTGGACTTTGCTATAGTCCCACTAGTGCCAAGACATTTGCAGAGCGCATCTGCCTGCGTTGCACACTCCAACTAATTATAACTAAGCCATTATACTAGCACACACTCAGTGTACCTAGTGGCATCCTATACGTGGCTATTGGACTTTGCTATAGTCCCACTAGTGCAAAGACATTTGCAGCACGTCTGCCTGCGTTGCACACTCCAACTCATTATAACTAAGTTACATTGTCAGGGATATTTATTCTTTATTATTCTGCTGTTAATAAATCTAGACCACCACTGCAATCTTCACCACCTCTCAATTTTTACTACCACATTTTCAGTCCACAATCTTGTCGCAATCAACATGAGTGGCAAAATGACAGATGCTGGTGGAAAGGGGAAGAGGCGTGGTGGAAAAGGCAAAAAAGGTTTTGTCAGTGGGGAAGGTGGCAAAGCTCCATTATCATCTGCTGAAGATAGACCATCTACTAGCAAAAGTAAGATGTCTACTACTTATTGTGGACAATCCGATGTGCTCCCTTTATTACGGACACGAACAAGAGGAACAAAGGTAGATGATGGGCAAAAAAGGAAAATGCTTGAATGGATCTCAAGTGGTCCAACAAGTGCCCTCTCAGCCACTTCAAGTACCGCATCCAAAAAACACCATTCCTCTGAGTTGTCATCCCAATCACACTTGATTTCTCCCAGCTCTGAAGTCTCCATCAGCCCTGCACAGTATGGTGGAACTGAGATGGCTGAGTCTGCAGAGCTGTTCAGTCACACTATAGCCTGGGAATCAGAGGTCTGCTCCCAAGCTACAGTGAGTACAGAACAGGAAATGGTCTGCAGTGATGCCCAGAACCTTTGTGACTCAGATTCAGGCCGTGAGGACCAAGTTTCTGAGCATAATGTTGACCCTTTGTCACAAACTGTAACACCTGTGGTTATAGACAATGAGGAACATACTGATGAAGATGAGACTCAGATACCCGATTGGGATGACAACTTAAATATTCGGTCAGGGCAAGAAGAGGCTCGGTCTGAGGGGGAGGGGAGTGCAAACACAACAATTGATGATGACGTTCTAGATCCCACCTACTGTCAACCCCCAGTCAGGCACTCGAGGAGGTCAACAGAGGCGGTGGAGGAGGATGCAACCGACGACGAAGTTACCTTGCGCCTTCCTGGACAGAGTCGGAGCACTGGTAGCACGTCTACAACTGCATCCTCAGCCACCACTCTGCCTATGAGCATTATTCGGGGTGGATCAACAGGTCGCATGGCCTCTAAGCCTTGCCTAGCCTGGGCCTTTTTTCACATCGAAAAAGATCGCTCAACTCATGTGATATGTAACATTTGTCATGATTCTGTTAGTAGAGGTCAAAACCTCAGCAGTTTGACAACTTCTTCCATGAATCGTCACATGAATAAATATCATAAGTCCCGGTGGGAAGCTCACCGTGCTGCAATGCCGGCTAGCGGAGCGAACCATCCACCGCCCGCCCCTTCCAGTGCATCCGCGCGCTCTTCATCTTCTAGGACTGTGGGGACAGCTGTCACACCTGTTTTTCCACGCAAAACTTCCACCACTGTAACCGCAACAGGCAGTTTGCTTGTAAGGTCGTCAGTTGGTTTGGAAGGGGAAACAAGTGAGTGTGTACAGCTCTCTCAGACATCGATAGCACCAACGTTGGATGAAGGCAACATCATGTCTCCGCCTGAACTTTCCTCACAAACCTGCATTTTTCCAGGGACACCCTACTCAACACCGTCTACACACAGCAGCCAGATCTCTGTCCCTCAGATGTGGTCAAATAAAAGGCCACTTCCTCCGACCCATGACAAAGCTAAGAGGTTGACTCTATCCCTCTGTAAGCTGTTGGCTACCGAAATGCTGCCTTTCCGCCTAGTGGACACACATGATTTTAGAGAGCTTATGTCTGTCGCTGTGCCCCAGTACCAGATGCCTAGTCGCCACTACTTCTCTAAGAAAGGTGTGCCCGCGCTACACCAGCATGTCGCACACAACATCACCGCTTCCTTGAGAAACTCTGTGTGTCAACGGGTGCATTTCACCACCGATACTTGGACCAGTAAGCATGGACAGGGACGTTACATGTCGCTGACTGGGCACTGGGTAACTATGGTGATAGATGGTGAAGGGTCTGCTGCACAAGTCTTGCCGTCCCCACGACTTGTGTGTCAATCCTCTGTCTGTCCAAGTTCCGCCACAGCTTCTGCATCCTCCACCTCATCTGGGTCCTCCACCTCCGCCCCAAGCCTGCCTGGTCAGGCCACCAGCGTTCTCACTGCGCAGAAGGAATCACGCACGCCTCATTACTATGCTGGCAGCCGAGCGCAACGGCATCAGGCGGTCTTTAGCTTGACATGTCTTGGTAATAAGAGTCACACAGCTGAGGAGTTGTGGTCAGCTCTGCGGTCCGAGTTTAATAAATGGTTGTCTCCACTCAACCTGCAGCCTGGTAAGGCCGTGTGCGACAATGCTGCAAACCTGGGTGCGGCCCTTCGCCTGGGCAAGGTGACACACGTACCTTGTATGGCTCACGTGTTGAACCTTGTCGTGCAGCAATTTTTAACACACTATCCCGGCCTAGATGGCCTTCTGAACAGGGCACGAAAACTGTCTGCTCACTTCCGGCGTTCAAGCGCCGCAGCTGAGCGACTTGCATCGCTCCAGAAGTCTTTCGGCCTGCCGGTTCATCGCCTGAAATGTGATGTGGCGACACGCTGGAATTCAACTCTCCACATGTTACAGCGACTGTGGCAGCACCGCAGAGCCCTGGTGCAATACGTCATGACGTATAGCCTGGGCCAACGAGATGCAGAGGTGGGGCAGATCACCCTGATGGAGTGGTCTCAGATCAAGGACCTATGCACCCTTCTGCACAGTTTCGACATGGCGACGAATATGTTTAGCTCTGACAATGCCATTATCAGCATGACGATTCCAGTCATTTACATGCTGGAGCACACGCTAAACACTATTCGGAGTCAGGGGGTGGGACAACATGAAGGGGAGGAACTACAGGAGGATTCATATGCGCAAGGGACAACAACATCACCAAGGTCCAGACGTTCATCATCACCAACGCAGCAGGCATGGGACCATGGGGAACAGGGATCGACAAGGGCGCATAGTAGCAGGCGAAATGTTGAGCAAGGTGCAGGAGAACATGAAGAAATGGAGGACGAACTGTCCATGGACATGGAAGACTCAGCGGATGAGGGAGACCTTGGTCAAATTTCAGTTGAAAGAGGTTGGGGGGAGATGTCAGAGGAAGAAAGAACGGGTAGCACCTCTATGCCACAAACACAGCGTGGACTTGGTCCGCATGGCTGCGCAAGACACATGAGTGCCTTCTTGTTGCACTACCTCCAACATGACAGTCGTATTGTCAAAATTAGAAGTGATGATGACTACTGGATTGCCACACTATTAGATCCCCGGTACAAGTCCAAATTTTGTGACATAATTCCAGCCATAGAAAGGGACGCACGTATGCAGGAGTATCAGCAGAAGCTGTTACTCGATCTTAGCTCGGCTTTTCCACCAAACAACCGTGCAGGTGCAGGGAGGGAATCTCCCAGTTGTAACTTGACAAACATGGGACGGTCTCGTCATCTTCACCAGTCTACCCGTACCAGTAGGACCGTATCTGGTGCCGGTAACAGCAATTTTATGGAATCTTTTCATAATTTTTTTAGACCCTCTTTTGCAAGGCCACCAGAGACAACAAGTCTGACACATACTCAACGGCTGGAGAGGATGATACAGGAGTATCTCCAAATGAACATCGATGCCATGACTGTGCAACTGGAGCCTTGCTCCTTTTGGGCTTCAAACATAGAAAAATGGCCAGAGCTCTCCAGTTACGCCTTGGAGATTTTGTCATGTCCAGCTGCCAGCGTTGTCTCTGAACGTGTATTCAGTGCTGCTGGGTGTGTGCTGACAGATAAGCGCACGCGTCTGTCCAGTGACAATGTGGACAGACTGACGTTCATCAAAATGAACAAGTCATGGATCCAGAAGGAATTTACTACCCCTGTGTCATCCAGGGGAGAGTAAATGCTTGTGGATTTGGAATGTGCTTGATGCAAATCAAAACATCCTGTTTGCAACTAGGGCCCAAGTACTGCCACTGATGGGGTGGGTGTCTGTGTGGCCCAATTTTTGGAAAAAAGGGAGACTCCGCTTGGAGTAACCCTTGCTTACATTGTTTTTAAAAGAAGCCAAGATGAACAGAGCTGGTATCAGGAAAGACTTTGCTACCTACCCCGGTGTCATTTTGGGAACGGATAAGAATGGCGTATTTTTGAATGTGCTTGATGCAAATGTAGCTGTGAAGTGTACAACTGGGGCACAACTGCTGCCACTGAATGGGTGGGTGTGTGGGGCCCAATTTTTGGAAAAAAAGGGAGACTCCGCTTGGAGTAACCCTTGCTTGATGTGTTTTTAAAAGAAGCCAAGATGAACATAGCTGGGATCAGGAAAGACTTTATCTACCTACCCCGGTGTCATCCTGGGGACGGATAAGAATGGCGTATTTTGGAATGTGCTTGATGCAAATCTAGCTGTGAAGTGTACAACTGGGGCACAACTGCTGCCACTGAATGGGTGGGTGTGTGGGGCCCAATTTTTGGAAAAAAAGGGAGACTCCGCTTGGAGTAACCCTTGCTTGATGTGTTTTTAAAAGAAGCCAAGATGAACATAGCTGGGATCAGGAAAGACTTTATCTACCTACCCCGGTGTCATCCTGGGGACGGATAAGAATGGCGTATTTTGGAATGTGCTTGATGCAAATCTAGCTGTGAAGTGTACAACTGGGGCACAACTGCTGCCACTGAATGGGTGGGTGTGTGGGGCCCAATTTTGGGAAAAAAAGGGAGACTCCGCTTGGAGTAACCCTTGCTTGCTGTGTTTTTAAAAGAAGCCAAGATGAACAGAGCTGGGATCAGGAAAGACTTTGCTACCTACCCCGGTGTCATCCTGGGGACGGATAAGAATGGCGTATTTTTGAATGTGCTTGATGCAAATCAAAACATCCTGTTTGCAACTAGGGCCCAAGTGCTGCCACTGATGGGGTGGGTGTCTGTGTGGCCCAATTTTTGGAAAAAAGGGAGACTCCGCTTGGAGTAACCCTTGCTTGATGTGTTTTTAAAAGAAGCCAAGATGAACAGAGCTGGGATCAGGAAAGACTTTGCTACCTACCCCGGTGTCATCCTGGGGACGGATAAGAATGGCGTATTTTTGAATGTGCTTGATGCAAATCAAAACATCCTGTTTTCAACTAGGGCCCAAGTGCTGCCACTGATGGGGTGGGTGTCTGTGTGGCCCAATTTTTGGAAAAAAGGGAGACTCCGCTTGGAGTAACCCTTGCTTACATTGTTTTTAAAAGAAGACAAGATGAACAGAGCTGGGATCAGGAAATACTTTGCTACCTACCCCGGTGTCATCCTGGGGACGGATAAGAATGGCGTATTTTGGAATGTGCTTGATGCAAATCAAAACATCCTGTTTTCAACTAGGGCCCAAGTGCTGCCACTGATGGGGTGGGTGTCTGTGTGGCCCAATTTTTGGAAAAAAGGGAGACTCCGCTTGGAGTAACCCTTGCTTGATGTGTTTTTAAAAGAAGCCAAGATGAACAGAGCTGGTATCAGGAAAGACTTTGCTACCTACCCCGGTGTCATTTTGGGAACGGATAAGAATGGCGTATTTTTGAATGTGCTTGATGCAAATCAAAACATCCTGTTTTCAACTAGGGCCCAAGTGCTGCCACTGATGGGGTGGGTGTCTGTGTGGCCCAATTTTTGGAAAAAAAGGGAGACTCCGCTTGGAGTAACCCTTGCTTGCTGTGTTTTTAAAAGAAGCCAAGATGAACAGAGCTGGGATCAGGAAAGACTTTGCTACCTACCCCGGTGTCATCCTGGGGACGGATAAGAATGGCGTATTTTTGAATGTGCTTGATGCAAATCAAAACATCCTGTTTGCAACTAGGGCCCAAGTGCTGCCACTGATGGGGTGGGTGTCTGTGTGGCCCAATTTTTGGAAAAAAGGGAGACTCCGCTTGGAGTAACCCTTGCTTGCTGTGTTTTTAAAAGAAGCCAAGATGAACAGAGCTGGGATCAGGAAATACTTTGCTACCTACCCCGGTGTCATCCTGGGGACGGATAAGAATGGCGTATTTTGGAATGTGCTTGATGCAAATCAAAACATCCTGTTTGCAACTAGGGCCCAAGTGCTGCCACTGATGGGGTGGGTGTCTGTGTGGCCCAATTTTTGGAAAAAAGGGAGACTCCGCTTGGAGTAACCCTTGCTTACATTGTTTTTAAAAGAAGACAAGATGAACAGAGCTGGGATCAGGAAATACTTTGCTACCTACCCCGGTGTCATCATGGGGACGGATAAGAATGGCGTATTTTTGAATGTGCTTGATGCAAATCAAAACATCCTGTTTGCAACTAGGGCCCAAGTGCTGCCACTGATGGGGAGGGTGTCTGTGTGGCCCAATTTTTGGAAAAAAAGGGAGACTCCGCTTGGAGTAACCCTTGCTTGCTGTGTTTTTAAAAGAAGCCAAGATGAACAGAGCTGGGATCAGGAAAGACTTTATCTACCTACCCCGGTGTCATCCTGGGGACGGATAAGAATGGCGTATTTTGGAATGTGCTTGATGCAAATCAAAACATCCTGTTTGCAACTAGGGCCCAAGTGCTGCCACTGATGGGGTGGGTGTCTGTGTGGCCCAATTTTTGGAAAAAAGGGAGACTCCGCTTGGAGTAACCCTTGCTTACATTGTTTTTAAAAGAAGACAAGATGAACAGAGCTGGGATCAGGAAATACTTTGCTACCTACCCCGGTGTCATCATGGGGACGGATAAGAATGGCGTATTTTTGAATGTGCTTGATGCAAATCAAAACATCCTGTTTGCAACTAGGGCCCAAGTGCTGCCACTGATGGGGTGGGTGTCTGTGTGGCCCAATTTTTGGAAAAAAAGGGAGACTCCGCTTGGAGTAACCCTTGCTTGATGTGTTTTTAAAAGAAGCCAAGATGAACAGAGCTGGGATCAGGAAATACTTTGCTACCTACCCCGGTGTCATCCTGGGGACGGATAAGAATGGCGTATTTTTGAATGTGCTTGATGCAAATCAAAACATCCTGTTTTCAACTAGGGCCCAAGTGCTGCCACTGATGGGGTGGGTGTCTGTGTGGCCCAATTTTTGGAAAAAAAGGGAGACTCCGCTTGGAGTAACCCTTGCTTGCTGTGTTTTTAAAAGAAGCCAAGATGAACAGAGCTGGGATCAGGAAAGACTTTGCTACCTACCCCGGTGTCATCCTGGGGACGGATAAGAATGGCGTATTTTTGAATGTGCTTGATGCAAATCAAAACATCCTGTTTGCAACTAGGGCCCAAGTGCTGCCACTGATGGGGTGGGTGTCTGTGTGGCCCAATTTTTGGAAAAAAGGGAGACTCCGCTTGGAGTAACCCTTGCTTGATGTGTTTTTAAAAGAAGCCAAGATGAACAGAGCTGGGATCAGGAAAGACTTTGCTACCTACCCCGGTGTCATCCTGGGGACGGATAAGAATGGCGTATTTTTGAATGTGCTTGATGCAAATCAAAACATCCTGTTTTCAACTAGGGCCCAAGTGCTGCCACTGATGGGGTGGGTGTCTGTGTGGCCCAATTTTTGGAAAAAAGGGAGACTCCGCTTGGAGTAACCCTTGCTTACATTGTTTTTAAAAGAAGACAAGATGAACAGAGCTGGGATCAGGAAATACTTTGCTACCTACCCCGGTGTCATCCTGGGGACGGATAAGAATGGCGTATTTTGGAATGTGCTTGATGCAAATCAAAACATCCTGTTTTCAACTAGGGCCCAAGTGCTGCCACTGATGGGGTGGGTGTCTGTGTGGCCCAATTTTTGGAAAAAAGGGAGACTCCGCTTGGAGTAACCCTTGCTTGATGTGTTTTTAAAAGAAGCCAAGATGAACAGAGCTGGTATCAGGAAAGACTTTGCTACCTACCCCGGTGTCATTTTGGGAACGGATAAGAATGGCGTATTTTTGAATGTGCTTGATGCAAATCAAAACATCCTGTTTTCAACTAGGGCCCAAGTGCTGCCACTGATGGGGTGGGTGTCTGTGTGGCCCAATTTTTGGAAAAAAAGGGAGACTCCGCTTGGAGTAACCCTTGCTTGCTGTGTTTTTAAAAGAAGCCAAGATGAACAGAGCTGGGATCAGGAAAGACTTTGCTACCTACCCCGGTGTCATCCTGGGGACGGATAAGAATGGCGTATTTTTGAATGTGCTTGATGCAAATCAAAACATCCTGTTTGCAACTAGGGCCCAAGTGCTGCCACTGATGGGGTGGGTGTCTGTGTGGCCCAATTTTTGGAAAAAAGGGAGACTCCGCTTGGAGTAACCCTTGCTTGCTGTGTTTTTAAAAGAAGCCAAGATGAACAGAGCTGGGATCAGGAAATACTTTGCTACCTACCCCGGTGTCATCCTGGGGACGGATAAGAATGGCGTATTTTGGAATGTGCTTGATGCAAATCAAAACATCCTGTTTGCAACTAGGGCCCAAGTGCTGCCACTGATGGGGTGGGTGTCTGTGTGGCCCAATTTTTGGAAAAAAGGGAGACTCCGCTTGGAGTAACCCTTGCTTACATTGTTTTTAAAAGAAGACAAGATGAACAGAGCTGGGATCAGGAAATACTTTGCTACCTACCCCGGTGTCATCCTGGGGACGGATAAGAATGGCGTATTTTTGAATGTGCTTGATGCAAATCAAAACATCCTGTTTTCAACTAGGGCCCAAGTGCTGCCACTGATGGGGTGGGTGTCTGTGTGGCCCAATTTTTGGAAAAAAGGGAGACTCCGCTTGGAGTAACCCTTGCTTACATTGTTTTTAAAAGAAGACAAGATGAACAGAGCTGGGATCAGGAAATACTTTGCTACCTACCCCGGTGTCATCATGGGGACGGATAAGAATGGCGTATTTTTGAATGTGCTTGATGCAAATCAAAACATCCTGTTTGCAACTAGGGCCCAAGTGCTGCCACTGATGGGGTGGGTGTCTGTGTGGCCCAATTTTTGGAAAAAAGGGAGACTCCGCTTGGAGTAACCCTTGCTTACATTGTTTTTAAAAGAAGACAAGATGAACAGAGCTGGGATCAGGAAATACTTTGCTACCTACCCCGGTGTCATCATGGGGACGGATAAGAATGGCGTATTTTTGAATGTGCTTGATGCAAATCAAAACATCCTGTTTGCAACTAGGGCCCAAGTGCTGCCACTGATGGGGTGGGTGTCTGTGTGGCCCAATTTTTGGAAAAAAAGGGAGACTCCGCTTGGAGTAACCCTTGCTTGCTGTGTTTTTAAAAGAAGCCAAGATGAACAGAGCTGGGATCAGGAAAGACTTTATCTACCTACCCCGGTGTCATCCTGGGGACGGATAAGAATGGCGTATTTTGGAATGTGCTTGATGCAAATCTAGCTGTGAAGTGTACAACTGGGGCACAACTGCTGCCACTGAATGGGTGGGTGTGTGGGGCCCAATTTTTGGAAAAAAAGGGAGACTCCGCTTGGAGTAACCCTTGCTTGATGTGTTTTTAAAAGAAGCCAAGATGAACAGAGCTGGGATCAGGAAATACTTTGCTACCTACCCCGGTGTCATCCTGGGGATGGATAAGAATGGCGTATTTTTGAATGTGCTTGATGCAAATCAAAACATCCTGTTTTCAACTAGGGCCCAAGTGCTGCCACTGATGGGGCGGGTGTCTGTGTGGCCCAATTTTTGGAAAAAAAGGGAGACTCCGCTTGGAGTAACCCTTGCTTGCTGTGTTTTTAAAAGAAGCCAAGGTGAACAGAGCTGGGATCAGGAAAGACTTTGCTACCTACCCCGGTGTCATCCTGGGGACGGATAAGAATGGCGTATTTTTGAATGTGCTTGATGCAAATCAAAACATCCTGTTTGCAACTAGGACCCAAGTGCTGCCACTGATGGGGTGGGTGTCTGTGTGGCCCAATTTTTGGAAAAAAGGGAGACTCCGCTTGGAGTAACCCTTGCTTACATTGTTTTTAAAAGAAGACAAGATGAACAGAGCTGGGATCAGGAAATACTTTGCTACCTACCCCGGTGTCATCCTGGGGACGGATAAGAATGGCGTATTTTGGAATGTGCTTGATGCAAATCAAAACATCCTTTTTCAACTAGGGCCCAAGTGCTGCCACTGATGGGGTGGGTGTCTGTGTGGCCCAATTTTTGGAAAAAAGGGAGACTCCGCTTGGAGTAACCCTTGCTTGATGTGTTTTTAAAAGAAGCCAAGATGAACAGAGCTGGTATCAGGAAAGACTTTGCTACCTACCCCGGTGTCATTTTGGGAACGGATAAGAATGGCGTATTTTTGAATGTGCTTGATGCAAATGTAGCTGTGAAGTGTACAACTGGGGCACAACTGCTGCCACTGAATGGGTGGGTGTGTGGGGCCCAATTTTGGGAAAAAAAGGGAGACTCCGCTTGGAGTAACCCTTGCTTGCTGTGTTTTTAAAAGAAGCCAAGATGAACAGAGCTGGGATCAGGAAATACTTTGCTACCTACCCCGGTGTCATCCTGTGGACGGATAAGAATGGCGTATTTTTGAATGTGCTTGATGCAAATCAAAACATCCTGTTTGCAACTAGGGCCCAAGTGCTGCCACTGATGGGGTGGGTGTCTGTGTGGCCCAATTTTTGGAAAAAAGGGAGACTCCGCTTGGAGTAACCCTTGCTTACATTGTTTTTAAAAGAAGCCAAGATGAACAAGTCATGGGTCAGCAAAGACTTTGCTACCTACCCCGGTGTCATCCTGGGGATGGATAAGAATGGCGTATTTTTGAATGTGCTTGATGCAAATGTAGCTGTGAAGTGTACAACTGGGGCACAACTGCTGCCACTGAAGGGGTGGGTGTGTGTGTGGCCCAATTTTTGGAAAAAAGGGAGACTCCGCTTGGAGTCACCTTGCGGTGTTTTACATGATTTTAGAAGGGCGTGCCATGCCTATATCTGTGTGTCCTCCTCTTTTTCCTTGTCCAGCTGTTTTGTTTTCGCATGAGTATATGTCCTTGTCACTTTCCAATGTGTTTGAGTTGTTTGTCACCTTTAGGACACCTTTGAGGGTGTTTTCTAGGTGTTTTTCTGTGTTTGTGATTGCCTGCCATTGTTTCCTATGCAGTTCGAGTTCGGTTCGTCGAACGTTCGACGAACCGAACTCGAACGGGAGGTCCGTTCGGCGAACCAACCTCGAGCCGAACCGCGACCGGTTCGCTCATCTCTACTTACGACGTGACCCCGCCGACACATCGTAAGATATATAGTAGCGTGTAAAGCGGGCTTAAATCACACTGTTTACTTGGCCTTGGCTTTTAGCTCACATTACATTTTCTCACATCATCAACTTTCCACTCTCGCACTTCACAGGGCTTTTCTAGTTTGCAAGTTATCTCTACAGACACACAGACATCTGTTAGCATAAGATATTAAGATTTTTAGTTGTAATGAGCAACTAAACTTTTTTATCCTTCATTAAAGGAAACCTGTCACGTAAAAAAATGCTATTAACCTGCAGATAAGTAAGGGGTTAATCGGCATGCTAATAGCGTTCTAAATATGCCCAATGCCCACACTGAGAGCACCACTGCCGAGAGGAAATTAAACTTCCGAGCAGGCTCGGGCTTTCAGTCATAGGGGTCAACCAGCTAGCACGGCAGTAGATAGTGAGCGGAGCCTGTAACTGTGTCGGGCACTAACTCTAATGCTGACTGAAAGCCAGAGGCTGCTGGGAAGAATAAAGTTAACTTCCTTCTGGCATCAGGGCTCTCAGTGCAGGTGTTGTGCAGCTTCCAAATGCTATTAACTTGCAGATTAACACCAATCTGCTGGTTAATAGCGCTTTTTTATATGACAGGTTTCTTTAATTAACCTCCAGGCATTGCAAAGGTATGAATTTTTGTAATATACATTTTTACCTTATTTTCCTTCCTTCTCTCCCAATCTTAACACAGTGCTGTTTTAATGCCTCAATCATGCACCTTGTGAAACTCATTTTAACTGCTACTCAGCAAGATTCATCCACTATATTTAAAGAGGACCAACCACCAGGATTTTCATATATAAACGAAAGCCAGTGCTATACTGCCACTATCATGCTGATTCTAAACATACCTTTAGTTGTGAGATCGGATGTATACTTTCTGAAATACAGGCAAGTAAAGTTTGTGAAATGCACTGTTATTTCATGGGAGGTGCAACAGAATATCTAAGAGGTGGGATTTTGCTAGTTGTTTACCCCCCTGTCTGTACTTCCTCCCCATGTAATAACAGAGACAGATGGAGGACGGACATGCAGACAGATAGGGGCAGCAATAACTAGCAAAACCAGACCCACCTATTAGATATTCTGTAGCTGCTAGCAATCAAATAACAGTGCATTTCACAAACTTTACTTGCCTGTATTTCAGAAAGTATACATCCGATCTCACAACTAAAGTTATGTTTAGAATCAGCATGGCAGCACCAGTATAGCACTGGTTTTAGTTTATATATGAAAATACTGGTTGGTCTTCTTTCAGTAGTGTGTGTACAGTAATTTCCCTTTTTGAGACTCTTTGCTAACTAGCCCAGTATCTAGTCAAGAAATATAGTATATGGATTTTACCAAGCAACAGATGAAAGAAATATAAACTGGGCATCAAAAGATCACTATAGTATAAAGTTTGGGAGAAAAGGAAGTAAGCCAATGCTGGTTTTGTCTTACAAATCCTTATGCAAATTAGTAATGTTTGAAAGAAGTATATCAGAGTTACTGGGTTTTTATTATAACAGACCCAGGTCTTATTATTATATAGGTACTGTATCTTTTAAACTAAATACTGGTACTGTAATGCTAAATTTTACCAGCAACTGGAGCTTCTTCCTGAGAAAACACCTGTTTGTTCAGGGTTCCTGGAGCTGGACGAAAAACAATAATCTAATCATCAGGCCTGGCCCACCGTAATGTCAAATTTCTGTAGCTAATTTTAATGATAAATTAGAGGGAGTTAAATATACACCAGGTAGTTACTAAATACAACACAATTATATGAAATCCCACACTACAAAATATATATCTATATATATATATTTATTATTATTATTATTATTATTAATCCACAGGAATGTAAGGAATTTTCAGCTCCCTACAATATTACAAGACCCTCAAAATGAGGAATATTTTACTGGTGACAAAGACATAGCTTATACAGTGCTGGCCAAAAGTATTGGCACCCCTGCAATTCTGTCAGATAATACTCAGTTTCTTCTTGAAAATGATTTCAATCACAAATTCTTTGGTATTATTATCTTCATTTAATTTGACTTCAATGAAAAAAAAAAATTGTCATAAAGCCAAATTGGATATAATTCCACACCAAACATTAAAAAGGGGGTGGACAGAAGTATTGGCACTGTTTGAAAAATCATGTGATGCTTCTCTAATTTGTGTAATTAACAGCACCTGTAACTTACCTGTGGCACCTAACAGGTGTAGGCAATAACTAAATCACACTTGCAGCCAGTTGACATGGATTAAAGTTGACTCAACCTCTGTCCTGTGTCCTTGTGTGTACCACATTGAGCATGGAGAAAAGAAAGAAGACCTGTCAGAACTGTCTGAGGACTTGAGAATCCAAATTGTGAGGAAGCATGAGCAATCTCAAGGCTACAAGTCCATCTCCAAAGACCTGAGAGTTCCTGTATCTACGGTTCGCAGTGTCATCAAGAAATTAAAAGCCCATGGCACTGTGGCTAACCTCCCTAGATGTGGAAGGAAAAGAAAAATTGCTGAGAGATTTCAACACAAGATTTTGCGGATGGTGGATAAAGAACCTCGACTAACATCCAAACAAGTTCAAGTTGCCCTGCAGTCCGAGGTTACAACAGTGTCAACCCGTACGATCCGTTGGCGTCTGAATGAAAAGGGACTGTATGGTAGGATACCCAGGAAGACCACACTTCTTACCCCGAGACATAAAAAAGCCAGGCTGGAGTTTGCCAAAACATACCTGAGAAAGCCTAAAACGTTTTGGAAGAATTTTCTCTGGTCAGATGAGACAAAAATAGAGCTTTTTGGGAAAAGCCATCAACATAGAATTTACAGGACAAAAAAAGAGGCATTCAAAGAAAAGAACACAGTCCCTACAGTCAAACATGGCGGAGGTTCCCTGATGTTTTGGGGTTGCTTTGCTGCCTCTGGCACTGGACTGCTTGACCATGTGCATGGCATTATGAAGTCTGAAGAATACCAACAAATTTTGCAGCATAATGTAGGGCCCAGTGTGAGAAAGCTGGGTCTTCCTCAGAGGTCATGGGTCTTCCAGCAGGACAATGACCCAAAACACACTTCAAAAAGCACTAGAAAATGGTTTGATAGAAAGCACTGGAGACTACTAAAGTGGCCAGCAATGAGTCCAGACCTGAATCCCATAGAACACCTGTGGAGAGATCTCAAAATGGCAGTTTGGAGAAGGCACCCTTCAAATCACAGGGACCTGGAGCAGTTTGCCAAAGAAGAATAGTCTAAAATTCCAGCAGAGCATTGTAAGAAACTCATTGATGGTTACCAGAAGCGGTTGTTCGCAGTTATTTTGGCTAAAGATTGTGCAACCAAGTATTAGGCTAAGGGTGCCAATACTTTTGTCTGGCCCATTTTGTGTGAAATGATCAATGATTTGATTTTTGTTTCATTCTCTTTTGTGTTTTTTCATTGCAAGCAAAATAAATGAAGATAATAATACCAAAGAATTTGTGATTGCAATAATTTTCAAGAAGAAACTGAGTATTTTCTGACAGAATTGCAGGGGTGCCAATACTATTGGCCAGCACTGTACATAGTCTGTTTTTTTCTGTGGTAACATGAATGCGAAACCTGGACGATAAAAGAACAAGATGGAAGAAGAATCCACGCCTTTGAATTGTAGTGCTGGACAAGGATCTAATCAATAACATGGATGGCAAGAAGAACTAAGAAATCAATTTTTGGAATAAATCAAGCCGGACATGTCACTCAAAGCAAGGATCACCAAGCAATGACTTGCCTACTATGGACACAAAGAAAGCAATCAGTGGAGAAGGACATCATGGTCGGAAAAGTAGAAGGAACAAGGCGAAGATGAAGACCAGCAACCCAAAGGCTTTATACACTCAAGATGATGGCGGAAAAGACCCTGGTAGACCTATCTAGATGTACACAAGATCAATCTTCCTACATTGCATTCATCCATTATGTCACCCTGGCTCAAGATCGAGCTGAAGGCTGTTAAACAATAATATACAATTTTCTGTATTTTCACATCAGAGATAATCTATAACCATTACATATTTTGTGTCTTATAATAGTTTTATTTTTATAAATATGTCTAAAAGAATGAACAAGGGAAAATTTAACCTAAATCATAATCCAACGTCACAAAAAAAGGAAAAAAAAGAAAACTGTTACAAAGCTACATTGCAGAATCATTTTTGGCTGGTTTATTTGTTCAAGCCATTTGTGTAACAGCTGTTCAGTCACTGTCATTTTTTTTTTCTGTCCAAAATACCAAAATAAAAAGTCACATTTGTCTAAGACAGGAAATAAATGATCATTTGCTAAAGCTGCGATAATATGTTGTTTGTGCTTGTCAGCTTTTTTTAGAATACGTTCCCTGTGGTTACACATAGAAGAAGGTTATTTAAAGTTATTTACACATAGAAAAAAAAATATGAACACAGCAATAAATGTTTAGTCCTCAAACAAGGGAGCATTTTTCATGCACATTAGGCATTAAAAAAGGATTTAAGTTTAGGCACAGCATAGGGCAATACAATTTAGTTACATAAGGAACCGTGGGACGATGGATTTAGCCTACAATGAATGTAAAATAATCATTTAAAAATGAAATAATCTAGAAGAGGCAGAAGGTCAGCACAGATAAAAGAATAAAATGTGACTTCCTCCAGCATTCAACACAAATGACAAGAAATAACAGGGGCTTTGCAACAGCAAAATGGGTCACATTTATGGGCACTCGTTATTACCATTTTTAGTTTTAAATCTGACACTACCTGATTGGCAATACTGTACATAAAAGGTTCAGAAAAGTTGAGACTTCATAAGGCTCTGTTCACACTTTGCTAAAGTTTTATATACTTTCCATAACCAGCAGTATTGAAGATTAAGAGTTGTCCAGTTGAAAATCCCTTTTTCTTAGGAGGGTCCCCCCAAGCAATAAACCGTAATGTGCAGGAAATCTGGCAACAATTATTCAGTTCCCGTGCAGCAACACCACAAGGAAAATGAAGCATTACATGGTGTCCATTAAAATAATTGGGCTGTCCTTGGAGTGAACCTCTCTCCAGCTAATTGATGGAAGTTATGACTAAGGGACTTCCCTCTATTAACTTGCAATGACTTTATTGGCTATGTCGAAGCTGAGTTTAATAAACCAGACAAACATCTTAGACCCGCAACACACATCCGTGTAATTTGTACGTGTGCGGTACGTATTTGCACGTACCGGAGACACGTACACACGGAGACCCATGTTAATCAATGGTAGATGGCACACACACGTAAAATCACACGGAACGTGTGTCCGTGAGGTAAGTACGTGTGTGCGCTTTTCTACATGGACAACATGTCCGTTTTTGGCCGGCAGCACGCAGGCACGGACCCGCTTTAGTCTATGGGTCCGAGCCTGCATGTACCGCACACGGAGTATGTCCGTGTTCAGCACGTTTTGTGCGTGTGCGTTTTTACACTAGCGATCTTATTTTTTTTTTTTTTAAATTAAAGTCAGTATACTTACCTCTTTTTCTGCTGTTCTCAGTCATACTTACATTGGCGCTCGGATTTTTTCCCCCGGCTCATACCGCTCCACGATCACCAGCGCAGCGAGGAACAGCTGTGCAGAGAATACGCGGCAACAATTACTTTGAAAATGCCGGCCACTCATTAATCAATCTCGTATTCCCTGCTTTCCCCACCCACCGGCACCTATGATTGGTTGCAGTCAGACATGCCCCCCACGCTGAGTGACTGCTGTCTCACTGCACCCAATCACAGCAGCCGGTGGGCGTGTCTATACTGTGCAGTAAAATAAATAAATAATTAAAAAAAACGGCGTGCGGTCCCCCCCCCATTTTAATACCAGCCAGAAAAAAACATACGGCTGAAGGCTGGTATTCTTAGGATGGAGAGCCCCACGTTATGGGGAGCCCCCCAGCCTAACAATATCAGTCAGCAGCCGCCCAGAATTGCCGCATACATTAGATGCGACAGTTCTGGGACTGTACCCGGCTCTTCCCGATTTACCCTGGTGCGTTGGCAAATCGGGGTAATAAGGAGTTATTGGCAGCCCATAGCTGCCGATAAGTCCTAGATCAATCATGTCAGGCGTCTCCCCGAGATTCCTTCCATGATTAATCTGTAAATTACAGTAAATAAACACACACACCTGAAAAAATCCTTTATTAGAAATAAAAAACACAAACATATACCCTGGTTCACCACTTTAATAAGCCCGAAAAAGCCCTCCATGTCCGGCGTACTCCAGGATGGTCCAGCGTCGCTTCCAGCTCTGCTGCATGGAGGTGACCGGAGCTGCAGAAGACACCGCCGCTCCTGTCACCTCCACGCAGCTAATGAAGGCAATAGCACGATCAGCTGTATTCAGCGTTGGCCGCGAGTAACCTCAGTGACAGCTCAGCTGATTGCGCTATTGCCTTCATTAGCTGCGTGGAGGTGACAGGAGCGGTGGTGTCTTCTGCAGCTCCGGTCACCTCCATGCAGCAGAGCTGGAAGCGAAGCTGGACCATCCTGGAGTACGCCGGACATGGAGGGCTTTTTCGGGCTTATTAAAGTGGTGAACCAGGGTATATGTTTGTGTTTTTTATTTCTAATAAAGGATTTTTTCGGGTGTGTGTGTTTATTTACTGTAATTTACAGATTAATCATGGAAGGAATCTCGGGGAGACGCCTGACATGATTAATCTAGGACTTATTGGCAGCTATGGGCTGCCAAAAACTCCTTATTACCCCGATTTGCCAACGCACCAGGGTAAATCGGGAAGAGCCGGACACAGTCCCAGAACTGTCGCATCTAATGTATGCGGCAATTCTGGGCGGTTGCTGACTGATATTGTTAGGCTGGGGGGCTCCCCATAACGTGGGGCTCCCCATCCTGAGAATACCAGCCTTCAGCCGTATGGCTTTATCTGGCTGGTATTAAAATGGAGGGGGACCCAATGCCGGTTTTTTTAATTATTTATTTATTTATTTTACTGCACAGTATAGACACGCCCACCGGCTGCTGTGATTGGGTGCAGTGAGACAGCTGTCACTCAGCATGGGGGGCGTGTCTGACTGCAACCAATCACAGGCGCCGGTGGGTGGGGAAAGCAGGGAATACGAGATTGTTTAATGAGCGGCCGGCATTTTCAAAGTAATTGTTGCCGCGCATTCTCTGCACAGCTGTTCCTCGCCGCGCTGGTGATCGGGGAGCGGTAAGTATGAGAGAGGGCTGCTCACTTCAGTCACTCGGGGGATTAGCGGTCACTGGTGAATCCTTACCAGGTGACCGCTAATCAGTACGCGGCACACAGACAGAGCCGCGGCATGACAATGAAGTCGGGTGAAGTTCACCCGAGTTCATTCTCATCGCGCACCTCTGTCTGCTGTCAGCCAACATGTATCAACGACATTGTGCAACACACAAACGGACATTCCACACGGACATTCCACGTACACATACACGGGCATTTTACACACAAACACGGACATTTTACACGTACACACGGCTCGCATACGCCATCGCACGGATGCCATACGTACTGGAGAAACACCCCACAAAAACGGAACATGGACCCGAAAAACGGACCATGTCATACGGACGTTTTTTTTGCAGAAGTGTGTTTTAGGCCTTAAATAGGATTGAGCAATAAGAAACTTTGTCACCTATGCATAGTTTACCAGAATGGGGGTCCTTAGCTCATTTCCATATTGACCACAGTACAGACAATGTTCAATGGAATGGAAGTTACAGTTACAATGTAACTATCCTTACCAATTTTTTTTTTTTTTTTACATAATACCCCAACACACTTCCTGCAGATCGGTGGAGGTCTGGGTCTTGAGACCCACATCCATTGTTTAAAAGACAGTTCAGAAGCAAATGGCCTCAGCTCTAGTATAAACACCTGCATAAACCACGGTGGCTCAGTGGTTAGCACTGCAGTCTTGCAGTGCTGGGGTCCTGGATTCAATTCCCACCAAAGACAACATCTGCAAGGAGTTTGTATGTTCTCCCCGTGTTTGTGTGGGTTTCCTCTGGGTACTCTGGTTTCCTCCCACACTCCAAAAACATACTCATAGGGAACCTAGATTGTGAGCCCCAATGGGGGCAGTGTTGCCATTGTATGTAAAGCGCTGTGGAATTAACAGCAATGAATAAATATTATAATATTACATTATAAACCACTGTACGTACTCACAAACTTTAGAGCTCATACATTATGCATTAGTTCATGCAGGAACTGAGCCCTTCAATTTACTGTGCTGTGTGTTTCTGAGCAGTCTTATCAACGATCGGTCTGGGTCTCAAGACCCAGACCCCACTTGTCTTCAGAATGTCTATTAAGGTGTAACATATACAAAATTTTAAATGATAGATACACTTTAAGGCCTCTGCCACACTTACGTGACAAAACGTACCATTTTTGTCACGTACGTGTTAAAGGGGTGGTTTGATCCGTGTGTGCCGTGTTTGTGGCACGCACGTGTTCTCCGTGTGTTATACGTAATAACACACGGAGAACGGAAAGCCCCGACTTACCTACTTCTTCCGGTGCTGTCTGCGGTGCTGAATGTCAGTCTCCGCCCCAGGCCATGCCCCGCTGACGCTACTTCCGGCCCCCAGTGAAGGAGAAGCGCTGTTCAAATTCACTGGGGGACGGATGCAGGGGACAGCCGCGGCAGAGACAGCAGGACTCGTGGAGGTGAGTATGTGTTTATTTAATTTTTAACATGTCACGTGACTTTCTCCGGCGCGTGTCACACTGACCCGCATCCACACTACATCCGAGTGGTACGGGTGCGGGCCGTGTGACACCCGTGGTCCCGGAAAAAAACTGACATGCTGCCGTTTTGAAAAAATGGACACACGTAAGTACGGAACGGACACACGTTCCGTTCCTAAATACTTACGTGTGTCCTAATCATTATGATTACCTAGGTCCCCGTGTGCACGTGTCTCCGGTACGTGGGAAAAAAGGCACACACGTTCCAGAGACACGTGAGTGTGGCAGAGGCCTTAAGAAGAATTTACCTTTCTATTCTTGACCCACTTTAAAGAAGAATTTTACTTACTTTTCTTGACCCCTCCTTAAAGATCTTGCCACTTTAAAGAAGAATGTTACTTTTTTGACCCCCTTTAAAGATCTTGCCACTTTAAAGAAGAATTTACCTTTCTATTCTTGACCCACATTAAAGTAGAATTTTACTTACTTTTCTTGACCCCCCCTTAAAGATCTTGCCACTTTAAGAAGAATTTTACTTTCTTGACCCACTTTAAAGATCTTGCCCCTTTAAAGAAAAAATGTACTTTTTTGACCCCCTTTAAAGATCTTGCCCCTTTAGAGAAGAATTTTACTTTCTATTCTTGACCCCCCCTTAAAGATCTTGCCACTTTAAAGAAGAATTTTACTTTCTTGACCCACTTTAAAGATCCTGCCCCTTTAAAGAAATGTTACTTTCTTGAACCCCTTTAAATACTGTATCTTGCCACTTTAATGAAGAAATGTACTTTCTATTCTTGACTCCATTTAAAGTTCTACCCTTGTAATGTAAGTTATGATATATTTTAATTTTGTGGATGTTGATCTGAAACCACTGTTTACATTATTTTATCTGAGAAGATGGCTATAAGAACAAGCAGTATGCTTAAAGATCACACCAATAAACTAATTCAACACAAAATTGCCACATTCAAAGTCATCAAAATTCTATTAGGAATTGAATTTACATAATGCTCTAAGGCTGCACTCCAAAGCTGCATTCACACATTACACCCACGATGCTTTTTTGCTTCAACCGAAAGAACAAACGCAGTGTTGGGTTACAATTTTTGAAAAAAGTTACAGTAAAAACCATGCCTTGGTCGCAAAGTGTGAATCCAGCCTTAAATTAAAAGCAGGACCGGCTAAAGGTTTTTGTGGGCCCCAGGCAAAAAAGTTTCAGTTGGCCCCATACACACAAATAAAAGCACATAAAGAGATTCGTACACATATAGGCATATGTATATTTATATGTATATATATATATATATATATATATATATATATATATATATATATATATATATATATATACATATTTGAAGACAGATTACCTAAAATACATATAAACAGACAGAAATATATACACATCATACATGCAAACACCACACACCACAGACATAGAGATATTATTAATATGGGGAAGCTGGCAGCAGCCTCAATCACCTTCCCCTTGGGTTGGGGCTACAGTATATAAATCACAGAGGAGGCTGGGGGCAACAGTATATACATCACAGGAGGGGCTGGGGTTATAGTATATACATCACAAGGCAAGCTGTGGGCAACTGTATATACATCACAAGGGAGGTTGGGGGAACAGTATATACATCACAGGGGAGGCTAGGAGCTACAGTCTATACATCACAGGAGGGGCTGGGGCTACAGTACATACATAAAATATTGTACAAGTCCTGGATAACCCCTCTAATAAGTGCAGTATCAGTCATGTACAGAATATAGATAAGTGAGCATCAGACAATTATGAAGGAGCTATATATTTGAATAGAGCTGGTAACCTTTAGTGATGGAGAGAAAAAAGTAGTGTGGGAAACGTCTGACAACTCTGAAGGTGTCACAATCTTCTTGGAAAAAAATGGAGACCCTGTGCACACAACAGTAGTATCAAGTGCTTCACCCTTCAGACCTTTGTGAGAGTGTGGTCAAGACATGTAACACCTTGGCTACAGTTTATAAAAAGGCATATGGGAGACTCCATTCTATGTTTTTCTAGAAGGTTATTGCTATAAATGTCAGGACAAAATTCTAAGTTTGAATTCTATGCATTCATCGTTCCCCTACACTCCTACAGTAAATACATACAGCTGCATTCTCATCTACTGAACAATATAGGCTTTAGGGGCCATATTGAAACAATTGATGGTTTTAACTACTTTAAATGGCTTTGTACCCAACCTCTTTCACAAATTTGTTAGAGCATCCAATCCATACGATGACTAAAAGATTCAAGTTTCTTAGTTTTTGAAGGTTGGGATGAAAAGTGTTATTACATTTTTGTAACAGAGAAAAGCAACTGTGTCACCAGAAACATCCTCAACTTAACATATATATATATATATATATATATATATATATATATATATATATCTAAAAAGAAGCCCACGGGCAGTCTTTTTTAGCAGGTTGTACAGTTTTCAGACATCTGTAGACACCACTTGAAGTTAATGAACATATGGCCAAATTTATCAAAGCACTCTCCCCCCTGTGTATCCATGCAGCAGTACACAAGTCTTCATTTAAAATTACTTTGCTCTAATAGGAATAATATAGATAAGTAAAACAGGGGTGACAACAATTTAAATTTACAGTATATCTAAAGAATACAAAACAATAATCTAAAAAAAACCAATCATAAGGTGTAGGTAAGACTTTAGTAAATATAATTCAAATAACCCTGTGATACATTGTAGGTCAAACATCAAAGTTGAACACTTCTAAGGTGGCAAATTTGACATCAGGAGCTACTGTGTATATGACTGATTTGTGTAAGTAGCATGTATAGTGAGAGGACAATGCAATGTAAGTCTTCTGGATCATTAATATTATAATGCAAAGAACTGCATATCTTAACCTATTTAACACTTATTCATGCCAAGATGAATAAGACCTTAAGGTAATAATAAGAGAGAGATAGAAGGCCTCGCTGATCGTAAGAACTTACACTTTACAAGAGAGAGAAGACTCAGCTAACCATAAGAGCTTATACTCTACAGGAAGGAGAGAGAGAACCCTACTGACCAAAAGAACTTACACTCTATAGGAGAGAGAGAAAGAACTCTGCTCACCATAAGAGCTTACACTTTACGGGAAAGAGAGAAAGAACCCCACTGACCACAAGAGATTACACTCTACAGGATAGAGAAATAGAGGGCCCCGCTGCTCATAAGAACTTACACTCTACAGGAGAGAGAGGACTCTGCTCACCATGAGAGCTTACACTCTACAAAAGAAAAAGAGAGGACCCTGCTGACAACAAGAGCTTACACTACAGGAGAAAGGACCTTAAGATGTTACACTCTACATGAAAGAGAGAGAACCCTGCTGAATCCTGTGCCAAGAGTGATTGCTCCTGGGAGCTCAGCATAAGTGACAGCCTTGGATGGTCACAACATTTAGGAGCTGAAAGAGGGAGTGCGCTCCCTCTCCCACGTGATCGAAACCCCAGCAACAAGGGTGCCAAATCCTTGCCATGGAAACTCGAGATTGTTATGACAATGCCATGACGACTTCAGGGTCAGCTAGCCATGGCAATCATCTTAGACCTTGCCAGGAGCAGGGTCTAAGATGCTTGTGTCAGTGTAAAACCGGCAGATATAATGTATTTGATGCTGGTGCATTCCAATACATTATACTAGTGATAAGAGTAGTAACAGTTAATGTCCCATATAGGGACAAAGTAAAAAAGTGAGAGAAAACATTGTAAAATATTTTTTAAAAATCAGAAAATAATGAACAAAAAAAAATATATACCATATATACCAATAATAATGTATATTTATGTAAAACAAAACTGTACGAAAAAGTACACACATTTGGTATTGCCACATCCGGACAAAACTCGATCTATAAAATTGTCACACCAGTTAACCCCTTGAGTGAACACCATAAAAAAATAAAATAGAAAATGGATCAAAAACTATGTTTTTTATCACACAGCTGGCAAAAAAGTAGAATAAAATGCAATCAAAAAGTCATATGCAAATAAAATGGTATCACTGAAAACATAACTTTGTACACAAAAAAGAGCTACCACAGAGCCCCGTCAGCAAGAAAAATTAAAAAAGTCTCAGAATGCAGCAAACCAAAACATTTTTTTTTTTTAGAAAAATGTTTTTATGGTGTCAAGGTGGCAAAACATAAAAATAACTGTATAAATGTGGTATCATAGTGAATGGCATAAAAAAAAGCCAAAAAACCCCCAACAATTCCTAAATTGCTGTTTCTTCTTTATTCTGCCTCACAAAAAGCAGAATAGAAATAGATCTATATTATAGAAAATATACAGAAAATATTATGTGGGCCAAAATAGTACTGATAAAACCTCTAACTCATCTTGCAAAACACAAGGCCTCACATGACTCTGACCTACCAGACAGCCAGCTCACCAGACACAGTTCCATTTGCACCCAGCCTGCTGTCGTTCCAGGCACTATCACCTATTCACCCTGGTCTCCTATGACTTACTCCTGTCTCATCCCATCCTCTGGTATTTGCTATCCTAAGCCCATATTCTGCCAAGCATCTATTTTTGCGCTTATCTGCCTCTTGATATATATGCCTTGAAAAAGGCTCAAATGTGAGCCGAAACTTTGGCATTTTGATTGACTCCTTTTGCAGAATATGAAAATAAAATATTCTTCAATATCATATTGAAATATTTTTTCCTATGCGTGCCAGAAATATCAGGATTATATTTATCACATGACTCTGTCGGCAGAAAAATTAAAAAACTATAGCCTTGGTGATGTAAAAAAAACTTTATGTAAAAAACAAATTTTTAGTGTAACAGAAGCCAAACCTAAAAAATACATATATGCAAATCTGGTACCGCTGCAATCATACTGACCTGAGGAATGAAACCATCTTATCCCTTATACCAAAAGGTGAACGGTGTGAAAATAGTAATAAAGCCAATTCTTCAACTGCTGTTGATTTGTTTATTATGCCCACAAAGCAAAGATTGCAGTAAAGCTCAGCTCAAATTTATCATGTGCTCTACGCTGAGCGCTTACACCGGGAATTACGTGTAAATCTCTGAAAAATGTCAGACAAAATTATCAATTGAAAATTCACTGTAGTAAGGCAGATGGATTCACTATGCCACTTGTCTAGCCTGTGGTATGGGGGTATTCATCTTTTTTTGTGTTTCTTTAGGCGTGGCAAAAGTGAGGTCAACAACAGTTTTATGCACCTTTGAAAATATGGACACTGCTGAACTGAGGCCAAACAGAGTCCAGAGTAACTCTGCTGCCTCATTATTGAATGCATATGTCGTGGGTTTCACCTCAGCACAAGGCTATGTGCCCACAGGAGATCAAACCTGCAGATTTATCTGCGGAAAATCCGCAGATTTTCTGGATTTTCCAGGTTTCAGCATGTACAGACACTCCCCATGCTATCCTATGGGACATGGGGAATATGCTACCGATGTCCCGCAGCTGCACGTAATTGCATGTCAATTACTTCTGCGGAATTACCTGCGGAAATCCCGGCCCTCCACTATGGTATATTTAAATAAATAAATATATTTTTTTATATATATATATATATATATATATATATATATATATATATACACAGTACAGACCAAAAGTTTGGACACACCTTCTCATTCAAAGAGTTTTCTTTATTTTCACGACTCTGAAAATTGTAGATTCACATTGAATGAAGACATCAAAACTATGAATTAAAACATGTGGAGTGAAATACTTAACAAAGAATTGTGAAACAAAAAAAACCCCTCTGAAATTGTAGGTCAACAGCAGCTTAGATTAGAGACCTGGTCAATGCCACACAGAGTTCTAGCAGCAGACAAATCTCTAGAACAACTGTTAAGAGGAGACTTTGTGCAGCAGGCCTTCATGGTAAAATAGCTGCTAGGAAACCACTGCTAAGGACAGGCAACAAGCAGAAGAGACTTGTTTGGCCTATGAACACAAGGAATGGATATTAGATCAGTGGAAATCTGTGCTTTGGTATGATGAGTCCAAATTTGAGATCTTTGGATCCAACCATCGTGTCTTTGTGCGACGCAGAAAAGGTGAACGGATGGACTCTACATGTTTGGTTTCCACCGTGGAGCATGGAGGAGGAGGTGTGATGGTGTGAGGGTGCTTTGCTGGTGGCACTGTTGGGGATTTATTCAAAATTGAAGGCATACTGAACGAGCATGGCTACCACAGCATCTTGCAGCGGCATGCTATTCCATCCAGTTTGCGTTTAGTTGGACCATCATTTATTTTTCAACAGGACAATGACCCCAAACACACCTCCAGGCTGTGTAAGGGCTATTTGACTAAGAAGGAGAGTGATGGGGTGCTACGCCAGATGACCTGGCCTCTACAGTCACCAGACCTGAACCCAATCGAGATGGTTTGGGGTGAGCTGGACCGCAGAGTGAAGGCAAAAGGGCCAACAAGTCCTAAGCATCTCTGGGAACTCCTTCAAGACTGTTGGAAGACTATTTCCGGTGACTACTTCTTGAAGCTCATCAAGAGAATGCCAAGAGTGTGTAAAGCAGTAATCAAAGCAAAAGGTGGCTACTTTGAAGAACCTAGAATATAAGACATATTTTCAGTTGTTTCACACTTTTTTGTTAAGTATTTCATTCCACATATTTTAATTCATAGTTTTGATGCCTTCAATTTGAATCTACAAATTCAGAGTCATGAAAATAAAGAAAGCTCTTTGAATGAGAAGGCGGGTCCAAGCTTTTGACCTGTAATATATATATATATATATATATATATATATATATATATATATATATATATATATATATATATATATATATATATGCAGCCAGCAGCACGACCAACAGCCTTCCACGTCCATATTATACATATTGTATATACACACGGCCAGCAGCCTGGGTGCTCTATTTTATATACAGTTGAAACCAGTTTTCATACACTATCAAAGAAGACACATATGCATGTTTTTCTCACTATCTGACAGGAAATTAAAATAAACTTTTCCTGTTTTAGCTCAATTAGGAACCCAAATTATTTATACAGTATTTGCCAAATGCCAGAATAATGATAGAGAGAGAGAGAGAGCAAGAGAGAGAGAGCGAGAGAGAGAGAGAGGCATTTTTATTACTTTCTGCAAAGTCAAAAGTTTACATACATTGCATTAGTATTTGTACCATTGCCCTTAAACTGTATGACTTGGGTGAAATGTTTTGGATATCCTTTCAGAAGCTTCACACAATAGTTGGTAGGAATTTGGGCCCATTCCTTCTGACAGAACTGGTGTAACTGAGCCATGTTTGTAGGTTGCCTTGCTCGCACCTGCCTTTTCAGGTTTGTCGATAAATTTTCAATAGGATTGAGAGCAGGGCTTTGTGATGGCCACTCCAAAACACTGACTTCGTTATCCTTAAGCCATTTTGCAACCAGTTTGACAGTATGCTTTGGTCATTGTCCATTTGGAAGACCCATTTCTGCCCAAGCGTTAAGTTCCTGGCTGATGTCTTGAGATGTTGCTTCAGTATTGCCACATAATCTTCTTTCTTCATGATGCCATCTATTGTGTGAAGTGCACCAGTCCCTCCTGCAGCAAAACAACTCAACAACATGATGCTACCACCCCCGTGTTTCACAATCAGGATGGTGTACCTAGGCTTCAAGGCTTCTCCCTTTTTTGTCCAAACATAATGATGGTCATTATGACTAAACAGCTCAATTTTAGTTTCGTCATACCACAAGATATGTCTCCAAAAATTAAGGTCTTTTTTTCCTGTGTGCATTTGCACCACTTGTGGGGGCACCACTTGAACCCTAGGGTACACATAACTTTATTGTTGTATCTCCATTGTCAGGAAGTAGACAGCACTCTCCTGGGGACTATTTAGTAATAGTATTCCCCATTTATTATTTATTATCAATGGTCTAGGATTATCGGTGACCCCGTTACAATATCCTATAAGGGATCATTGACAAGTCCTTTACACTATATTTGGGTAGTCCTGTGTTTGGGCATTTTGTGTCTAATTCAATGTGGGAATTAGCTTGTTTTAAATTGATTGAATAAAGTTGTACATTTTAATATATTAGCATGTAAGGTAAATTCTGATGACACTTATTCTGATTTAATGTCAGATAGTGAGAAAAACAGGTATATATGTCCTTTTAGATAGATCTGGTTTCAATCGTATTCAGCCAGCAGCCTCTATATATATATATATATATATATATATATATATATATATATATATATATATATATATTTATTTATTTATATATATATATATATAGAGGCAGCAGCTTGTATCCTCTATAATATATATACAGCTCTGGCAAAAATGAAGAGACCACTGCAAATTTTCAGTTTTTCTGATTTTTCTCTCTATAGGTATATTTTTGAGTAAAATGTAAATTGTTTTTTTATTCTATAAACTACTGATAACGTCTCTGAATTTCCAAGCAATACATTTTGTATTTATTTTCTGAAAATAAGAAATGCTTAAAAGAACAAAAAAATACATTGCTTTCAGACCTCAAATAATGCAAAGAAAACAAGTTCATAATAATTTAGAAACAACAATACTAATGTTTTTGTTCAGGAAGAGTTCATAAATCAATATTTTGTGGAATAACAATGATTTTTAATCACAGCTTTCATGCGTCTTGGCATGCTGTCCATCAGTCTTTCACACTGCTTCTGGGTGACCTGATGCCACTCTTGGTGCAAAAATTTAAGCAGTTCTTCTTTGTTTGATAGTTTGTGACTATCCATCTTCTTCTTCATTACATTCTAGAGGTTTTCAATGGGGTTCAGGTCTGGAGATTGGGCTGGCCATGATAGGGTTTTGATGTGGTGGTCCTTTATCCACACATTGATTGACCTACCTGTGTGGCATGGTGCATTTTCCTGCTGGAAAAAACAACCTCAAAGTTGGGGAACATTGCCTGAGCAGAAGGAAGCAACTGTTTTTCCAGGATACCTTGTATGCAGTTTGATTCATACGTCCTTCGCAAAGTTTAATTGTTTTTTAAAATTATTTCTTTAAATAATTTAAAAAAAAAAAAAAAACGCATGCGGTCCCTCTTATTTTGATACACAGCGAAGATAAGCACAAGGCTGATTTATTTGTGCTGGGTATTATAATATGTGGAGACCCTACGCCAATTTTTTTATTTATATATTTTTACAACACGATAGGGGCACTCAGAGATTGAAAGCTGTTAAACATGCTGTCACACAGAGTGGGAGCGTGTCTGACTGCAACCAATCAAAAACGCTGGGAGTGCCAGTGGGCATTGGAAGCAGTGCATATGCATGAAGGATAATGAGCGACTCCGGAAGTAGTATGAGCGGCCCGGAAGCAGTGTAGAGCTGCACGAGAGACTCGGTAAGTATAATGTGCCTGTTTCCACTTTTTTTTACTTTTTCCATTATTAATTGGTCTCCTCCTAACTAGACTCTCTCCTCTACAGTCCATGCTTAATTCAGCAGTCAGGGTCACCTACCTGGCTAACCACTACTCGGATGCCTCCTCTCTGTGCCAGTCATTGCACTGGCTGCCCTTATATCAACAGGATCCAATTCAAATTGCTTGTTCTCACCCACAAAGCTCTCCACAGTGCGGAACACCCCTATATCTCCACCTTCTTCTTTGTCTATCACCCTACTCATTCCCTATGCTCTGAAATTGACTTTCGACTAACATCCACACTAATCCGAACCTCCCACTCCATATCCAAGACTTCTCCCGAGCTGCACCAATCCTCTGGAGCGCTCTACTCCAAGAAGCTAGGACGAATCACAACTTACTGAGCTTCTGACGCTCCCTAAAAACGCATCTTTTTAGGGTGGCCTATCACACTCCCTAGCCGAATTAAATTTACATAGTCGTTCAACAACGTTTCAGAACATAACTCCACATCAAACTCCCCTGCACCGAAATGCATCTCAAGGTTCTGGCTGACTGATAAGGCATCCCTTATCTATCCCCCATTTCCTTGAGATGGCTGGATTGTCATTGTAAATAAGCACTTGCACCTTGTTTTCCCCCCATCTCATTGTACATTGTAAGCTCTCACGAGCAGGGTTGTCTCTTTTTTCCATACTCTAATTATTGTATTTTCTATAACTGTTATTTGTTTTTATATGATCCTCCTGAATTGTAAAGCACTGTGGAATATGTTGGTGCTATAGAAATAAAGATTTATTATTACTAATTTTTTTTTAATTACCGGACCTGGATCATTAACGGGGTCAGTGCTCATGTACTTTTGAAATTGCGTGGATCCGGACTTTTACAGTCCAGGTCCACCCATCAATAGACTTTACCATTAATATGTCTAGAATTTTCTCTCTAATCTCCTGAGACAACTCTCATCTCAGCTATGTTTGGTCCATGTTCTTTGTAATACACACCATGATACCAAACAGCATAGTGACTACTTTTCACACTTCAAATAGACAGACTGACTGATAGGTTGTAGACGTAAGAGAACACTTGTTTCACGATAATCTATTAGTATAAACGGGATGTCGATTTCCTGATGAATGTGATGCTAAATACGGCACATATCTTAGTTTCACATCTTTTTTAGGGGTATCATCATTTTTGGACAGATTATTTTCATTAGTTTGTTTTTGTCAATTTTTTCCTATTCAACTCCAATTCAAAAGCAATGTCTGATTTGTATTTGTTGATATTCAGTAAATATATATTGAAAATTATTTTTTATTCAAGTTATACAAGTGACTATTGTGGATTTTTCTTACTTTAACAAAAGGGCACCAACAATTTTGTCTACATGTGTAAATTGCGATCCTGTGTGCTGAAATTGTAACTTAGTGCTCCACAGTAAACCAAATAATTGACAGTGTACACCTAGACTAAACAGTGTAAAGATGTCCATGATTTATCATTCAGTAGGAGCCATATGTTTGATGAATTTTAGGTCTAAGTTTTCATTGTGAAAGTTAAGATAGTTTTCATAAATTAGCCCCTTGGTGTGAACCTTCACTTAAGCTGTATTTACACTTGAAGAATAGCATAAACTAGCAAACGAACGTAAGAGAACACTTGTTTCACGATAATCTATTAGTATAAACGGGATGTCGATTTCCTGATGAATGAGCGACATGCACATTCATAGGGTGAAAATATCTTTTCTGCAAAACAAAAGAATATCATTCTCAGTGGTTCATTGTCCTGTGTAAATGGACTCACACAGCAGAGAACAATGGCAGCTTATGCACACTGAGCATTTTATTAAAGTTGTTTAGTGCCAAAAAAGAAGAGCAATGTCAATAACTGGGCCGTAGACAGAAAATTCAAAGCTATGCACACCATGGTCTGTATTTTTTTTTATTGAATAGTGTTATAGTAAAAACCACATTTCTGCAATTGATTGAGACTAAAAATTCTCAATAGTTTTCTTCCACAGCTTGCATGTATTGCTGCACATCGCAAGCTGCTCTCTGCTGTTCAACTCATCATACAAGTTCTTTGTTGGCTCTATATTCAGCCCCTCCTGTCATCTCCTGAACAATCACCTAAAAGGTAATCTTTACTTCAGCGATACACAGTTTATATTCAAGGATTGTTCATCAACACTTTGTTTTCCAGCTTGTGTATAGCAAGATGTCATTTGAATTACATATCAAGCATTTTAGAAAGCATTTTATTTTGTAATATATAAGTGTACTTTTCAGACATCTTTTTAAGCCTTTTAAAAAATTATATGGAGAAACCGTCAGAAACGTAGCCACCACATTTAGAGCAATGTACATTTTGAAGAAAACACCACCGACTCTATAAACAGTAAAAAAGCAAAAAATAAAAATTCAATGTATTTAACTCTTTTGTGCATGCTCACCAGTCCCTGCAATGCAATTTTGGTAACTGATGGGATACTGTGGCAGATGGGGGGGGCAGCTAAAAGCAATGTCACTACCATTTTGATATTCCTCTGTAGAGCAGCTGAAGGTTGAGCCCTAACAGTAACCTGTCATGTTGGATAACGCTATTAGGGCTCGTGCGCACGTTGCGTAATTGCATGCATTTACGCTGCGTATAGCACTGCAGCGTAAATGCATGCAACCTGCATCCCCTGCACAATCTATGAAGATTGCGCATGACACGTGCGCACGATGATTTTATGAACACAGCGATTTGGGTGCTAAAATTTTGACCCAAATCCGTGCGTTCATAAAATGAGCATGTCAATTATTTCTGCGTTCTGGATGCAGCTCCCACTCTGTCTATGGTGGGGGCAGCAGCCATAGAGCATGAAATCGGCTTTTTTTGTACAAAAAAACTGCAACCATTATGCAGTGTTTCTGCAGCGATTTGAAGTGCACATGTGCTGTCAAATCGCTGCAGAATATTCAGCAGTTACGTGCACATGAGCCCTTACCCTGCAGATATGCAGTGCTATTTAGCTATAAAACAGAACATCTATAGAAGGGTCCTTTTCCCTTTACTTTCAATGTAGTCATTATATAATGAATCATACCAATTAAAAAAACACAGCAATTAGCCCTCCTGGCACACTGAAACTAGTTTTATAGGTTATACTCAAATAGCGCAATGAAATTATGTTTTATTATTGCATTTACCATACCTAGCACTACTCCTGGCAATAAACCGCAATTTGATTACATAAACTGAATACACCAAAACAGGTTTCTCCAATAGCCTACTTAATAATATTTTTCCCAAAGTATACATTTATAACACTACAGAATACCTGTCTGATAGATGCAAGCTTATGTGATGCTCTGGCCTATCAGGTCATCACAAGGGTGCCGTGCAACCTGCCCTTCTGCATGGTACCCGCTCCTCCTTGGTTACGGGTCCTGTCAATTTGGTGTTGCTACCAACAGGTGTACATAAATCCTGGAGGAACACTCTGCACCACACCCACCAACCACCCATTGGGCAGTCTGAGGGCAAAAGGGCCACCCAGATGGAGGGGTGGAAGAGGGAGGGCAGAAATGTCAGAGTTGAGTAGGGTTGAGCAGTGAGACAGCAGTGACAGGACAGGTCACGCTGTGGAGCTGGGCTCCTGTACCCGTCCCAGGTGCCAGACGTTGGCCTGGCCAGAAGAAGATGGGGGTAGTGACAGGGGGTACGGTGCCGGTACAGAGAGCAGGCCGGCTGCCTTGTAATACAACTGGGCAGGGGCCAGGGCACAACGGGGTACGCGGACCCTAGGCTGGGAAGAAGCTTCACGCAGCCCAGTAATTCACCCAACGGGAACGGAGTCTTCAGGAACTGTTCCCCACCCGCTCCAGAAATCAGGGTACTAGCACAACGAGGGGGATAGGACTTCCCACAACTGTCCAGAAAATCCCAAGCATGAGAGTAGGCTCACCTTGCTAGCCACGCAGGTGAGCGGGACCCGAGTAGTCTTAGGCGAAAGGTATCCACCAAGTTACACACAGTGCCAAGGGACAAGACTTCAGACCAACCAGCAACACCGAAGGGGCACATACCCAGCGTGCTCAGCCAAGAGAAACAGAGCATTCAAGAGTTTGGTTTACCTGGTGTTAGCGTCAGTGACTTTGGTCTGTGTGAGTACCCAATATCCCCTTCACTCCCGACGGGTTCCCCACTCCATACATCACCGGGCCCCGGGACACCAAACCCCCTACCCACGGAGGGGTTAAACATCCTGCTGCTTCAACACCATCACCAGGCTCCCCAAAAGCAGCGGTGGGCTCTCACATTACCACGCACCGTGGGTGGCGTCACAAACTTTATCCCATTCACCACCCAAAGCAACAATCGCCCCCTTTTTATTTCCAAGGTAGCCGCGCGACCCCGCCTCGGATCCAGAGACCCCTCGAGCCACTGCGGATCCGGGTCCGAGTCCGGTCTGGATTCCAAAAATAAGTCTGGGATCCTGAGATGGAATCCATATCTATCATACATTACAGCATATCCTCTGGATTTGTTTTTGCCGACACAAAAAAAGACAAGGTAAATAAGTTTAAAAAAGACGTTATGACTGAATACCTATATACGGTAGATGCATACCATATTTTTGGACTATAAGACGCACCTGACCATAAGATGCAGCAAGGTTCTAATAAAGTAAATGGAAAAAAATTGAAGCAAAAACTGTGGTCATAAAGCACTGTTATGGGGTTAATGTCCCCCAGTTCTGTACTAATGTCCCACATCCTGGGCCCCTTCATGGTATATATGTGGCCCATCCTGGTATATATGTCCTCTATACTGGTATATACTGTATATCCCTATCCTGGTATATATGTCCCCCCTCCTAGGCCCATCCTTGTATATATGTTCCCAATCATAGTGTATATGTTCCCCATCCTGGGCCCATCGTGGTATATATGTCCCCATCATGGTATATACTGCATGTCTCCATTTTGGTATATACGATCCCCATCCTGGTAGATACGTCTTTCATCCTGGTATACATGTTCCCCAACCTGGCCCCATCCTGATATACATGGTCCCATCCTGGTACATAAATTCCCTATCCTGGTATATATGTTCCTCAACCTGGCATATTATATATGTTCCCCATACTGGTATATATGTCCCCATTATGGGCCCATCGTGCTATATATACCTCCTGTTATGCCGCTTTTCTTAACACATAATAACAAAACGATTTTTGACACCTTACCTCAGCTCCCACACCATGCAGCTTCCTCTTTTGAAACTGGCAACTGACATTGGTGTATAAGCGATGGGCAGCTGCAACGTGCCCCCCAGTCATATGCCGACGTTAGCTGCCATTTCTCTAATCCATTTCTCTCCACACCCATAATCCCATTCACCACTTGGCGCCAGCGTCACAGAGAGTAAAAATCTTCACAGTCATTTACTATCACTGAACTCGGCACTGAGCGGTGAGCGGGATTAAATGTGTGTGGACCAGTGAATATTTTTTTTTTTTAATGGGAGACACATATGATCGCCCCACTCCTGCCGCTACAAGCATCCTGCTGCGGCGACCCTGCTCCTGACTCCTGTGACCACGCTCAACCGCCACCACCACCTCACCTCACAGCCAGGTACATTTCTGACTATAACACGCATCCCCACTTTCCTACCAAACTTGGGGGGAAAAAAGTACATCTTATTGTCCGAAATATACAGTATATACTTATATTCCACAAAAAGAATTTTGTGCTCCAAGACGCATCAAAGCATTTACGCTAGAGAAAATATTTTGAAGTCAGAACATTTTTAAAAGAAACTTTTGCAATTTTCAAGCAAGCTTTGTCAAAGTGGCTATAGAGGAAATAGGACAGAATGCAGCAACACCTGCTTGTCTAATTCATGCCTTATGCCACAAATCTTACTCCAGTCCCTGACTAGTCAGGCGCACTGAGACACCCCAATTTTAAGACATACCAAAATCATTAACGAGCATATGGCTCTAATGAATCAGGATCCTCAACTCCACCACATCCCCTCATCTAGACTGGCATAAACAATGTTGGTCTTGATGAATCAGGGCCTTAAATTTTGCTAACCAGTTGTACTTGTTTATTCTTTTTAGCCCTACAATGAATGGCGCAGCACAGCACATGCTTGACTAGCGATTCCTACAAATTCTTCCTATTTCTGATCGTGCAGATTATAGATTTGAACAAAATAACAAATTATAATAATGAAAAAATTATATGGGCTTTCTTTTCCATATGACTCTATATGTACAAATGTTTGCACACTGGTGATTTTTAAAGAAAAACTAAGTTTTTCTCTTCCTTTTACAGACCTAAACACCTCTGGCTGGATGTGGTTTAAAAAAAACCCTCACATAATATGCACATCATATATCTGTCTTACATCATACTTTCTTTAAAATTTTTGTATGATAAGAATGAATATTTTTTTAACATACCCTATATGCACTAAAGTATTGGAACACCAACACATTACACCTACAGGAGATTGCAGGCTATGTGCGCATGATACTACTTAAGACCGCTTCACATGCTGTGGCGCCCCTGACACTTCCGTCGCCACAGGAACATTGCACCCCAGCCAGAGGTGTGATGTCCCATCCTGGGTAAGGAAAGGAGTAAACGCCGGTCCACAGGCAAATCTACACTACACCCATTGTTAGGCATATTTTGGGACCGGGGACAGTGGCAGCCACCCTCATGCTGTATGATGGTGGGGCATAAGACCCATCCCTTCTCCCATTGGGTGGGGCCTAGCAACTGGTTGGGTGGGAGGAGCCAGCCGAGAGTAGAGTAGAAAGAGAAAGGTCAAGTGTAGTCATTCTGAAGTTGAAGTTAGAGTGAGAAGTGAGAGTAAGGAGAAGAGCTGAGAGAAGTAAGAAGAGTAGTGCTCTAGTTAGTCAGGAGCAAGAAGGAGAAAGTGACGCTTCCTGGTGAAGACCCTGGGACCCAGCTAGGTCCAGGTGACACCACAACCGAGAAATACAGAAGGGATTCCAGGGCCACTGAACCGCTTCCAAGCACAGGGCCTGTTCCACAAGAAGACCAGGTGGAGGGATCAAGCTGCAGACAGAGCACGGTCCCTAGAAATTGGAGGAAGAGAAGTCAATTCCAAAAGTAAAAACCGAGGTCCAGGGTGGCTGCAAGCACCCAGGGCCACAGCCCACTGCAGAACCTCTGGGAAGAGGGTGAAGTTCCAGCTAAGCTAGCCCCTTATCTGGAGGCTGTAGTGGAGGCCAAGCCAGGTTCATCCAGCAAAGGCAAGGCTTAGAAGACAGCTGAAGAGAGGAACACAATAGAAGGGTGCACCGGCTTTCACTCCGAGATCTACCCGGGATCAGCGAAGGTCCCTGACAGGGGGTTCCAGCCGTCCAAAGGCACAGTGCGCCATAAACCAGGAATTGTGAGTAAACAACTTGAAACTGCACCCTTGGTGTTGCCTCTGTTATTTCATCTGCACTGCATAGACTTCCAACACTGCATAGACTCTTACAAGCACCAACGGTTGCCCCGGGGTACCGCTCCACCTGTGGGGAACAGGACCATCCAAGCTGCCATTCCACCAGCCCCAGAGGCCCCATACAGCAGCGGCGGCTTAACAGCCGCAAACCACAGGTGGTGTCACGAATACAAACTTTAATAATCACCACCCCCACTGAAGCCATATTAATTGACTCCCGCCAGGGTCACGGAGTCGGGCCCCGCCACCACTGACTACCCCCGGACTAGTCCGACCCAGCACCGGATGTCCCATAGCCCTGGGGTGGGCGAGTCACTACAATAAATCTTACGATGTGTCGGCGGGGTCACGTCGTAAGTGATGCACATCCGGCATCGTAAGTATGATTGTAGCGTGTAAAACCTCCATGCAATTGCGATTGAACAAAAATCCGTTCATCGCATGCATGTCGTTCATTCCTCAAAGATTGAACGTGCGGTTGTGCAATGTTCCCGAGGCAGCAGACATCGCAGTGTGTGACACCCCGGGAACATTGAATGACAGCTTACCTCCATCTGCGGCTCCTGACGACAATGCGGAAGGAAGGAGGTGGGCGGGATGTTTACGTCCCGCTCATCTCTGCCCCTCCGCTTCTATTGGCCGGCTGCCGCGTGACGTCGATGTGACGCCAAACGTCCCTCCCACTCCGGGAAGTGGATTTTCGCCGCCCACATCGAGGTCGTATGGACGGGTAAGTACGTGTGACGGGGGTTAATCGTTTGTGCGGCACGTTCAACAAATTGAACATGCCACACATACGATGGGGGCGTTGCAAATCGCATACGATATCGTATGCGAAATTACAACGTGTAAAGCAGGCTTTAGTGCAGAAATCCTGCAGCTCATGTTCACAAATAGATATTCACTACCAACTCTTCCATGCATGCAAATACATTTTTACAATACTTCTATGGTACATCAGTATTGTAGGTTTAGCAAAACATGAAGGTGAAGTGTATTCTTGTAGCACATCCAGTTAATAGCAGTGCCCTTTAGTGGGATTACGGACAGGAAGAACGCTGCATGTTGGATGAACACTTTACTTCTGTTAAATAAACCTCTGATAAGCTGTTCACTGTTTATACAAACTGGTAGGATTACTGTGAAAATCTGTTTCATATTACTTCATTTATATGACAAGTTTAGGCTAAAATAGTTTAAAGCATTTTTTAACTAATTATTGGATACAAGATAAAAAAAACACAGGAACACTAATAAATATAGTTTAAAATTCATTTGATGCCTGAAAAAAATAAGCTACAAGTGCTACTAAAAAGTGGAAATATCTTGTAACACACACAGTTTTCAAGCAAATTGTAAGGACAAGGGATTTTAAAATCCTTTTAATGCCAGTGTCATGTTTGGTGACTAGTATAGGGAACTAAGAATATAACCTTGAGATACTAAGAAACCAGTAGTACCAGTCAATATCTGAATTTTGTGGAGACCGGTAAAGTCACCATCTTTGGTAAAATAATTATGGCCATATATTCGAAAATGTTTGTGATTCAGATACAGATATAGTGCTCCTGAGACCCTCAGGGCACTACAGGGAACTGCAACCTTTTTTGGGGATGCAGGACCTACCCCCCGTGACCTGGAGTACCAGTGCCTTTTCCACCAAAACACAATCTAAATCCTAGTTCTTCTCTCCATGCTGGGCATAGAGGGTTAATCACGTAAGGGGATGGTCACCATGGGAACGAGTCCCTGGGAATAGCCAACCTAGTGGGAGGGGTCAGACAGTCAGAGAGTAGTTTAGAGTCAGGAGCACACAGGAGAGGTGTGCGGACGTGCCTGAGCTGGGTCAGGGTAATGGTGACCCCGGGGGCATAGGAGAGAGATCGCCAGGACAGGTACTGAGATACCGCTGGGACCGGAGCTCGGACTGGGCACAGGGCCCTGGGTCAGGCGCAAGTTTTAGACTGTTTGGCAAATACCTGCCCGGTGAGGACACCTTCACGGACTTCACCAAACCAAATAATCCGGGGGCATCAGCAGTAAACTAGGATCGGGGTTCGGACACTTACCTCCCCACAGGGTCCGCACTGCCCGCCGTACAGAGAAGGGGACTGTACCCCAAAAGGGACAGTTGGGGTCCCCAAACGCTCCTCGCTACGGGGACTCAATCTACAGAAAGTGCCTGGGACAGAGCAACCTGGGTCACTACATTGGCACTGGTCCTCCGGGGACCTGAACCAGCAATCCCTGGGTCCACAGTGAGTAGAGACTGTTAAAGACAGCCTGGTGTGGTCTCCATTATTGCCCCACTACATCTCCCAGGCACAGCCCTAGCAGCGGAGGGCCTACCATCACAGCTGCCACTACCATCGGCCCTGGTAGTACCCTCATTGAGCAGCGGTGGTTCTCCATCATTAACCGCAACCCGCAGGTGGCGTCACATGACAAAAACTCTGATCTCCCCTGTAAATACCCCCCATTAACAAAATGGGCCAAGAGCACGGGATCGGGCAACGGCCACCAAAGTGAGATTCCCATTTGTTACCGCCCGGGACCGAGTATCCCCTTCTCTGGGCGCTACACAAATATAGCAAACCTGAAAGTATATTTAAAGGGGTTTTGTGAGGACAAAAAATAATAATAAAAAATGATTTGGCTTTCCCTGTAATGAGTAACTAAATTCCCTGTTACAATTATTTCCATGTTTGGCTTCCCTTCAGCCCCCTGCAGCCATCAGTGCCTTGGTATTGCTAACATCTATAACTTCCAGCCAGCTCTCCCTCTCTGAATCTAGACTACATTTCCCAAAAGGCAGAGCTGTATCTGTCCCACAGCTCACACTTCTCTACAGTCTCCAGATAGATAAATTTCTGGCCACATATTTATTCCTTATATTCCTCCCACTCACTCTCATGTAGTCAATATGGTTACAAACTATAATGTTCTAGGTGGTGCCACAGGCTCCAAACAGGCACTGATATAGTAGGGGAGCAATAACTCATATAAACTATTCACGTATTATAATGTAATCTAGCAATCTGTTAGGCCCAGCACTATCCCCTCTACCCAAAGTCACAAGTTGATCAAATTTCTTGATCTGTGTGGAGCCTGCAATATTTCTGTGCTCACAGTGTTCTCCGTTTCCCCCTGCACACATCTCCAGTCACTCACAACTTGCTGACCATGCCCCCCATGATATCACCATTCAGAGCACATTGCAGAACTGCAAGCTGAGCTTTCCAAAGCACAACAGCAAATCTCTCTACTTTGTGCTTTGATGGGACTGTAGCGAGAAGTAAGGAGATGGAGGACACATCACTACATGTGACAGTTCATAAATAGTGCAGAATTATACAGCCAAATCAGATCTCATACTTTGCACTGACAAGGGGCAACACCCAAAAACACATTCTGCACAGTAGGATTCTGATTTGGATATTATCCTAGCCAATTTGTCAAGGCTCATTAAAGGGTCAATATTGACTTTTAGGATTGTTACTTCCAATAGGTGGCACTACAGTTCAAGTCATCTTCATCTCAGAGACAATTTGCACCAGTAATTTAGAAATGTCTTCATCTCTAAAAGGCTTTATAATGCTTATTATATGTTCCCAGAAAAGTCCCTTAAATCTATGCATGCATTACAACTGTGAGTTGCAGTTTTCTATGAATAAACTTTAAAGGGGACTAGGACAACCCACTTTCATTCCCCATTTTAGCTAAAATAAAAAAGCTTATACACATCTCCTGTGCTGGCACTGTTCCAGTGCTGTTGGAGATCATGTTCCCGGGGCTCCTGTGAGGTTGTTATGTTATACAAACTTTGTTAGAATCACAGCTGGCTACTCTCTTCCCACTTTCAGACATATGAGTAATCAACAGGAAGTGAGCGGCCAGCCACAGCGCACACTTCCTGTTGATTACTCATACATCTGAAGGCAGGGAGAGAGAAGCCAGTGGTGAGTGAATGTGGGGCTCATGAGATGTCACAAGTTCGCATGAGCCCCAGGAGAGCAAGTGGCTGCACTGCAATATCAATGCCAGCGGTGGAGGTGAGTACACGTTTTTTATTTTAATGGGGGCAAACATGGGGAGTAAGAATGTGTTGTCCAAGTAGAGGACAACCCCTTTAAAGGTTAAGTGTTATTCCCAAACCTGAAACTAGGATAATTGCATCCAACTCCGATCACTGGAGATGGAGGTATGGAATCAGCTGAGAGTGACTGAGCTCCGCAGACTCCATAATTTCCATAGAAATGCATACGAGTTATGGAGACAATGTAGCATAGAGGCTTTTGGCTGATGCCATAACTCCATCATAGTAGTAGGAGCTGGAAGGTATTAGTCCTATCTCAACCATGAAAGGTTGAAAGTGTTATTTTTATTGGTGCCTATGTAAAATCAATAGGTCAGCCATTTTCAATAGAGACAACTCTTAAAGATGACCACTCAAAGGTGCATTGAGAGGTGGCCTTCTCAAAGCAAATAGTCAATATAGGCGGTCATTCGAAGAGGTTTCACATGCTCCCCTCCCCAAAGAAAAAAAAACATGGGTAGTGCTGTAGTTTTCTAAAATCATAACCTTTCTCTTTTCAGTACATTACACCACAATGGGCCTATATAAATAGCCATAGAAGATATATTGTTGGTTGGGGTGATTTCCAAACATATGATGCCCCTTACTGTATAATCATCCCACGATAAGTGTCAGAAAACACTAAAAAAGCGATTCTGATCATTGGTAGTCTTAAATACGTCAATGTGAGCATATCTTGGACTGGCATTATGAGAAAATTGACACTTTAATGGAAAGAGGAAAGGTAAGAATGTGAATTCAGCCTGTGATTAAACAGAGAGACTACTGAAAAGTTATAAAACTTAAGATTACACACCAGATCAGGAGCAACTATACCGAGCTACACTAACATCTGACCCTAGCAGTGGTATAAATGTAAATTAAATATTAATACATTTAAATAAAATGATGCAAAAGCGTTTTATCTAGCTTGGATAAAATTCTTAGAAGACAAAACACACAACTTGTGGAATCAATGATAGCATTACTGTCACGCTCCCAGTGTCCCAGCACCACTCCTTACCCACTGATCCACTCCATGTGTCCACCAGTCATGGCTGCCGCTCCCGCTCCTGCTCCCCTGACTCCTGCTCCTGGTCTCAGGAGTCTGACTTTGAGTATTGGCCTCATGGTTCTGTATAGGACCAGGCCGCGCCCACTCTCCTGGTCTTATGGGCCCAGCACACCTGATGCAGGTAATGACATGGGGCTGTGCTGGGTATATAAGACTTGCCTTTCCATGTGGGCGGGGCCTGATCAACGTGTCCTGAAGCTTGTCTTCTGAGCTTAGGTGCTCAGGTCCCCTTGTGCTGTGCCCTGTTACTGTTTTGTCTTTTGCTACCGGGTACCTGTGCCTGTTTCCAGTATTATCCTAAAGAACTCCGTGACCCTGGTTACACCCGTCCCGGCCACGCCAGTGCTCCGGCTGCCGTGTACCCTGCCCCCCAGTGGGGTACTTGGTCCAGAGGATCCACCTCCTGGGTCCACCAGTCCTCCCGGCCCTGACAGATTGATCAGGCCATGGATCCCGCTGGAGCACAAACATCTGAGCTGGCCGAACTACGCCAGGAACTGGTGCAACAGCGTGACACCTTACACCGGATGCTGAAATTCCTGGCGTCCATGGACCACCGGTTATATACGCTGCAGACCGCTGCCTCGTCTGAGTCCACGCAGCAACCAGTCTCCGGCTCCGAACCAGTTTCCGCCACGGCCTCGCAACTTCGCCTCGCTGCTCCGCCTCGCTATGCAGGGGATCCCAAGTCCTGCCGCGGCTTCTTGAACCAGTGCTCCCTGCATTTCAAGTTGCTTCCTCATTTGTTTGTCTCAGACCAGGCTAAAGTGGCATTCCTGATGTCACACTTGGAAGGCGAAGCTCTAGCCTGGATTAACCCCCTGTGGGAGAATGAGGATCCAATGACCACCGACATCCGGGAATTCTTGCACGCTTTCCGAAGTACATTCGATGAACCCGGACGTACCACCACAGTGACCTCTTCGCTCCTCCGGCTACGCCAAGGGACCCTGACCGTCGGCCAATACGCCATCCAGTTCCGCACGCTCGCCTCTGAGCTGGGCTGGAACAATGAGGCCTTGACGGCGGCCTTTTGGGAAGGACTCTCTGGCCGCGTCAAAGACGAGCTTGCTGGCCGTGACGTTCCACGCACCTTGGACGCTTTAATATCCTTAGCCACCCGGATTGACCTCCGTTTTCAGGAACGAACCAAGGAGGTATCCCGGGAAAAGCGACCAGTCCGTCACGCCTTTGTCCCGCAGAGGTCTACCGTTCCCCCGCCACTGCCGTTCTGCGACTCCACTCCTGAGCCAATGCAAATAGACCGGCTGAGCCAAGCCGAGCAACGTCGTGCAGAGCGACTCGCCCGGGGCCTGTGCTTCTATTGTGGAAGCGGTTCACATCTGCTCCGCTCTTGCCCTGAGAGGCCAGGAAGACCCCAAGTCCAAGGGATGGTGGGAACCGCCAGCCTTGGTACCGGAATCCCGTCAGTCCCGGTTACACAGACTGTCCAGGTCACGACCGAGAAGACCCAGTTCACGGCAGAGGCTCACATTGATTCGGGAGCAGCGGGTAATTTCATCCAACAAGCTACCGTGGACCGTTATCGGATACCGGTCATCCCGCTTGCAAAACCCCTCTGGTTCGCCTCCGTGGACGGAAAACAATTATACGAACCTGTCCGGTACACCACCGAACCCGTGAGACTTTGTATTGGTACCCTGCACACTGAGACTATTGCGTTTTATGTCATCCCGAGAATGGCTCCTGAGCTCCTGCTGGGTCTGCCCTGGCTTAAACTCCATGATCCTGACATCAGTTGGCGCTCCGGCGCAATCTCTCGCTGGAGTCCCTCGTGCCATGATACCTGTCTTCAGCCCGTCCCTCAGCCCCTGGCACCTGATCCTATCATGTCACAAGAACAGGAGAAAAAGACGCAGTCCAGCGTTGTACCACAGATCCTGGCACTTGTGCCTGTGGTGCCACCGGAACCGGAAGTGATGACGCACCCCAGCGTCGTTCCACCGTCCCCGACGATTGAGACTCTGATGCCACCAGCTACCGGGGATGAGTCACCGTCCTGTGCCCGGTCCGAGTCGCCCGGGCCGGTTCTCCACGATGTCAGTACTGTTTCTGTCGGTCCTCCTCTTCCCGTTGCCCCCGCTGCCACTGCTGGTAGATCGGCTAAGCGCCGTGCGGCTAAGAAGGCGGTACGGGGTCAGAGGTCCTTCCCCGCCTTTGCGTTGGGCCCCGGCCCGGTGTCTCGATCCGGGGTGCCCCTGGGGTTCTGTGCTCGGAGGGGGGGGCTTAGAGGGGGGGGTACTGTCACGCTCCCAGTGTCCCAGCACCACTCCTTACCCACTGATCCACTCCATGTGTCCACCAGTCATGGCTGCCGCTCCCGCTCCTGCTCCCCTGACTCCTGCTCCTGGTCTCAGGAGTCTGACTTTGAGTATTGGCCTCATGGTTCTGTATAGGACCAGGCCGCGCCCACTCTCCTGGTCTTATGGGCCCAGCACACCTGATGCAGGTAATGACATGGGGCTGTGCTGGGTATATAAGACTTGCCTTTCCATGTGGGCGGGGCCTGATCAACGTGTCCTGAAGCTTGTCTTCTGAGCTTAGGTGCTCAGGTCCCCTTGTGCTGTGCCCTGTTACTGTTTTGTCTTTTGCTACCGGGTACCTGTGCTTGTTTCCAGTATTATCCTAAAGAACTCCGTGACCCTGGTTACACCCGTCCCGGCCACGCCAGTGCTCCGGCTGCCGTGTACCCTGCCCCCCAGTGGGGTACTTGGTCCAGAGGATCCACCTCCTGGGTCCACCAGTCCTCCCGGCCCTGACAATTACATAAGGGTCATTACAACATTCTTTAGAAATGCAGAAATCCTGATAGAAAAACAGCAATTTTTTTCTCTGAAAATTAAATTACAGATCCTGTCAGCCCCAATTTACATCAGCAATTATTAAAATGCTACTCTGAAAACGATTTACGTATTTCTTCTTAAGACACTATGTTACAGAGTTTTGTTCATTTATTCAAAAACAGAGTCCAGAAATGTAATTTAATGCATTAAGTATAGAGCCACATACGCTTCATGCTCTTTATGTACAGAGATATATTCTCCCCTAGGTGCTTCTATGGAAAATACCTTTAATTATGCACAGTTGAATAGTACAACATGGCACAATTTTATTTTTACTATTGGATTTGTAAAAAATCACGCTGGAAAAAGCACCATTTGTCTTTGTATGAAAGTGGAGGCTTGCGGAGGTACAGAAGACCCTGTATGTTCCTCCATGACAGCTATTATGACTGTACAAATCCTCCTTATATCATGGCATAATAATATTCCGCTGTTGTTTTGTGAACTTTTAGGTCACATTAACATATTAGTTTATATTTCTGTTTTTGTGATCCGAAAAAATTAAATTTACAGGACGTTTTATTTTTTGTACAATATCTTTAGTTTGCATCAGTTCCATCTGCTATCTGGTTTTTCGATGGATAAAAAAGTATTCTGCACAACTTGATTTTTATCTATCCAAAAAAGAATATATCATGAAACAGACACTTCAGTTTTCTTGTTCTACATGAAAATCTATCAGCAACGCATCATAACGTGATTGTCCAATATTAGTGATGAGCGAACATTAACTATCCGGGTTCAGATTATTCGAATCGAATCCCAAAGTACTTTTCCAGTATTCGGCACAAATAATAAACCTACAACAGGTCAATGGTGAAATACCGGAATAGTACTTAGGGATTTGTTACGAATAATCCGAACCCGGAAAGTTACTATTCGTTCATCACTATTAGTGATGAGCGAGCATGCTTGTCACTACTCGGTACTCGCACGAGTATCGCTGTACTCGGGCTGCTCAGCGGGGACCGAGTAATCTCGCGATACTCGTGCTGTACTCGTGGTCTTCATCCCTGCATGTTGGCGCTCTTTTGAGAGCCAGCCCTCATGCAGGGATTGGCTGGCAGACCACTGCAATGCCACAGCCCTGTTAGTTGTGGAATTGCAGTGATTGGCCGGCCTGCACAGCGTGACCGAGCCTTTATATCGGCCGGCGCGCTGTGCTCTGCTCACAGCTATTCAGACATTCAGTGTAGGGAGAGTGTCGCTGATTCAGGGAAAGCTTTGCGGCCCTTTATAGCTTTTTCAGTTGCAGGGCTGCAAACAGTGTGACCAAAAGTCCTTCTCAGGACTATTCTAGTTGTATACAGGCAGGCAGGGTATAGCCAGGTCGGAGTACAGTAGCAGAGTCCTTCTCAGGACTACTGTTGCTATATACAGGCAGGGTATAGCCAGGTCTGAATACAGGCTAGTGACCAAAAGAGTCCTTGTCAGGACTATTGTACCAGTATACAGGCAGGCAGGCAGGCAGGGTAGTGGTGACCGTATACCAGCCTTCATCATATCTGGGGCTGGTGTACACAGTGTAAAACAGTCCAGATAGTGTCTGACTTGTCTGTAATTGTCGCTCCCCAAAAAAACCTGTTAGGTTATTATTGCGTCCGTGCTTGGTTTTTAAAACCGCACGTGTGTGCCTGTTGGTGGCAGCGTACAGGTGCACTTGTGTGCAATTTCCACACACTTTGATATAACGCACAAGTAGTGAATATACACGTCAGCAGTGCACAGCATTGCAAAATGCGCAAGGGCATTGGCAAGGAACAAGGAAGTGGACGTGATGGTGGTGCAGGCAGAGGCCGAGGTCGTGGGCAAGCTCTAATTTCGCCACAACAAAGGGCCACATCTAGTCGCTCGCACGTCCTGTCCCAAATTCTTGGGGACCGCAGCAGTACACCGCTCTTGAACCAAGACCAGTGTCAACAGGTTGTTAGTTGGATAGCAGATAATGCTTCCAGTCAGATTGGCACCACCACAAACACTCTGTCTTCCACACGGTCAAGTGTCAGTAGCCGTGATACTGCACCGCACATTTCTGAACCTGATCCTCCTTCCTACCACCAGGCTGAGTACACGTCCTCCTCGGACATTAATGATCCCACACTTGGACACTCGGAAGAGCTGTTCACGTTTCCATTCACACATTCTGGCCTCTCGCCAGCTCATATTGAAGTGGGTCATGAGGAGATCGTCTGTACAGATGGCCAAATATTTGAGCAGCCACGTTCTCACGAAGTTGGCAACGTGTCTCAACAAGTGGTGGACGATGATGAGACACAATTGTCAGCAAGTCAGGAGGAGGAGCAGGGTGCGGAAGAGGAAGACGACGTGGTGGATGATCCAGTAACTGACCCAACCTGGCAGGAGGATATGCAGAGCGAGGACAGCAGTGCACAGGGGGAGGGAGGCGTAGCATCACAACAGGCAGTAAGAAGCAGGGTGGTGGCCCCAGGCAGAAGTCAGGCAACCGTTCCCCGGAACAACACGACGACACAAGGTGCCTGTACAAATGTTAGGTCTTCCCGAGTCTGGCAGTTTTTTAAGTTGGATCCAGATGATTCAAAAAAGGCCATTTGCAACACCTGCCGTGCCAGCATCAGCAGGGGTACCAAAACTAGCAGCCTGACCACCACCAGCATGATCAGGCACATGTCAGCCAAGCACCCGACTTTGTGGGAAGTACAACAGAGTCGAGGAGCAGTGCTTGCTGATGTCACTGCTACGTCTTCGCTGGTTGTGCATGCGAGCCAATCCTCTGTCCATGCTGCCTGCGAACAAGCCTCCTCCACTCCTGCACCTGCAGTTGCCTACGCAGAAAGAACACCATCATCAAGCACGTCCTTGTCCCAGCGCAGCGTTCAGTTATCCATTCAGCAAACCTTTGAACGCAGGCGCAAATACACTGCCAACACCCCACATGCCACAGTTCTAAATGCTAACATTTCGCGACTGCTTGCGCTGGAAATGTTGCCTTTTAGGCTGGTGGAGACTGAAGCATTCCGTGACCTGATGGCGGCAGCTGTCCCACGTTACTCGGTCCCCAGCCGCCACTATTTCTCCCGGTGTGCCGTCCCCGCGTTGCATAACCACGTGTCACAAAACATCACACGTGACCTGAACAACGCTGTTTCACCCAAGGTCCACCTAACCACAGACACGTGGACAAGTGCTTGTGGGCAAGGCCGCTACATCTCGTTGACGGCACACTGGGTTAATATTGTGGAAGCTGGGACCCAGTCTGAGCGAGGGACGGAACACGTCCTTCCCACACCAAGGTTTGCAGGCCCTACCTCAGTCAGTGTTTCACCCACACTCTACAGCTCCGGAATGTCATGCTCTTCAGCCTCCTCCTCCTCCTGCGCATCCTCATCCACTGTGCCCTCCACACCAGTCACAAGCTGGAAGCACTGCAGCACTGCCTCGGCCAAGCGGCAACAGGCTGTGCTGAAGCTAATCTGCATAGGTGACAAACCCCACAATGCAGAAGAGCTGTGGACAGCTCTGAAACAGCAGGCAGATCACTGGCTCACACCTCTGAACCTAAAGCCAGGAAAGGTCGTGTGTGACAATGGCCGGAACCTGGTGGCGGCTTTGAGGCGAGGCCAGCTGACACATGTTCCATGCGTGGCCCATGTGCTCAACCTCGTGGTTCAGCGGTTTATAAAGTCATACCCAGAGCTGTCTGATCTACTGGTAAAAGTTCGCCGCCTGTCTGCACATTTTCGAAAGTCACCTACTGCTTCAGCCGGCCTTGCCGGCTTTCAGCGCCGTTTGCATCTTCCGGCTCACAGACTGGTGTGTGATGTCCCCACGCGTTGGAATTCAACTCTGCACATGTTGGTCAGGATATGTGAGCAGAAGAGGGCAGTTGTTGAGTACCTGCATCACCTAAGCCGTCGGGAAATGGGTCAAACTCCACACATAACACCTGAGGAGTGGAGATGGATGTCAGACCTATGTACCATCCTCCAAAACTTTGAGGACTCCACCAAGATGGTGAGTGGTGATGACGCCATTATTAGCGTCACCATACCGCTACTCTGCCTTCTAAAACGGTCTCTGCTGAAAAACAAACATGATGCATTGCAGGCGGAGCGCGATGAGTTGCAGCAAGAAACAGTAGTGGGTGTGGGTGATAACACACAGCCCAGCCTCGTCTCATCACAACGTGCAGTGGAGGACTATGACGAGGAGGAGGATGAAGACATGGAGCAACTCTCCGGCCAAATTGAGGATATGACATGCACACCAGTCATATCCTCGGTTCAGCGTGGCTGGCCAGAGGACAGGGTAGATGAAGAGGAGGAGGAGGAGGAGGAGGACAGCATGTTCAGTCATCTTGTTGGTCAGGCTACTGAAGTCCTGGCTGTTAAGAGTCTGGCGCACATGGCTGACTTTATGGTAAGCTGCCTGTCTCGTGACCCTCGCGTTAAGAACATCTTGGCCGACAATCATTACTGGTTGGTAACACTGTTAGACCCACACTACAAGGAGAACTTTTTGTCTCTTATTCCCGTGGAGGAGAGGTCAACCAAAATGCAGCAGTTTCGGAAGGCCATACTCACGGAAGTAGGCAAAGCATTCCCCTCACAAAACGCTAGCGGCATAGGTCATGAATCAGTGGACAACCGAGGCGTACAGCCGAGAGAGGCACAAGTCCAATCCGCCAGAGGTAGGGGAACAGTCTTTAAGATGTGGGACAGTTTTCTCAGCCCCTCACATACCACAGCCCCTGAGGTGCGGGGTAGTGCCACAAGAAATCCTAAGTTTGCCCAGATGCTGAAGGAGTACCTTGCAGATCGAACAACAGTACTCCGACATTCCTCTGTGCCTTACAATTATTGGGTATCCAAGCTGGACACGTGGCATGAATTGGCTCTCTACGCCTTGGAAGTCCTGGCCTGCCCTGCTGCTAGCGTTTTGTCAGAGCGTGTTTTTAGTGCCGCAGGTGGAATCATTACAGATAAACGCACCCGCCTGTCAACTGAAAATGCTGACAGGCTGACTCTGATCAAGATGAACAAGGGTTGGATTGGGCCAGACTTCACCACACCACCAGCAAATGAGAGCGGAATTTAAAGTTTGCCATGTACCTCCACTCACCCATGGGTACACACTTCTGGACTTTGGATAATCGCTGGACTCCTCCTCCTTCTCCTCATGCGCCACCATGATGATGACCGTTACAAATTGCAATACTTAGGCCTTTGTTTCAGGTATACCCCCAGTGGTAAATTTTTTCGCCCATTCTTTGCAGAATGGACATTACAACGACAGGAGACCCGCTCCTTTGCAATGGGAACAATGTTTTGAGGCCCTCATGCACGTCTCTACCCAGGGACAACGTGGAGCCTCCCAATTTTTGGCTGCCCTGCCTAAGGGCTATACTACAATAGACCCACTTCCTTCCAATGGGCACTTCAGGTTTACAGGCCCTCATGCACGTCTGTATGCAGGGGCATTGGTGAACCTCACAATTTTGGACTGCCCTGGCAAAGGAAAATACTACAAAGACTCACTTCCTCAAAATGGGCACATTAGACTCAAGAGGCCTTCATGTACGTCTCTTCTCAGGGACATCGGAGTGCCACACAATGTTTTCACGTAAAATCTTTCATGTATTAATCTCAAAAAGTAACATACACCAGCTCTATCTCACTATTGGGTATGTGCCCTTAACATTTCCGCCATGAAAAATCATTTTGGGGTCATTTTGGAAGGTTTTCTGGTGAGTCCGTAAAAATGGCGTAAAACGCGGACAAAATTGTTCACAGCTGTGACTTTTCAGTGATAAATGCTTCAAGGGGTCTTCCCCATGCTGTTGCCATGTCATTTGAGCACTCTTCTGAGACTTTTGTGACATTTTTAGGGTTTCTCCATGCTGCCGGGGGGTCATTTCACAAAAATACTCGGGTCTCCCATAGGATAACATTGAGCTCGTTGCTCGGCCCGAGTACACGAGTATCTTGGGATGCTCGGCCCGAGCTTCGAGCACCCGAGCTTTTTAGTACTCGCTCATCACTAATCACTATCCATTTTGCAATTTATTTGATGGATCCATTTATAAGCATTGAGTATGCCTGGAAAACTAGAGACAATCAGAGACACCCGCTAGCAACAACAGATCCATCCAAAATGGAACAAAAATGGATGCAAAATGGAAACCAAAGCTGTGCTTTTAACAAAACTTGTTGTGTTCAGTTTTGCATCTTTTTTTGGGTGGCAGAGGAGGTTCACATAATCTTTTTTGGGTGGCGGAGGAGGTGGGTTTACATAATCTTTTTTGTGTGGTGGGGGGGTTTACATAATCTAATTTTTTTTATTGTGGCAGGAGAAGGTTTACATAATTTCTTTTGGTAGCAGGGGGTTTACATAATCTTTTTTGGTAGCGGGAGTGGTTTACATAATGTTATTTTTGGGTACAGGGGAAGCTTACATGATTTTTTTGAGTGGTGGGGCGGTTTACATAATCTTTTTTTTGGTTGCGGAGTTTACATGATCTTTTTTGGGGGGTTGCGGGGGTTTACATAAACTTTTTTTGGGGGGGTTGCAGAGGTTTACATAATGTTTTTTTGGGTGGCAGGGGTTTATATAATCTTTTTTTGGGGATTGCAGGTGTCTACATAGTCTTTTTTTTGGGAGTTGCGGGGGTTTACATAATGTTTTTTTGGGTGGTGGGAGGGTTTACATAATTTTTTTTTCTCTACTGGATTCGTTATGAACGGATGCAAAATTTTAATGTGAACATAGCCTTAGCTATAAGTTCTTATCCCAGTTTATGAGCTGCAGTACCAGATGATTGGGTGATGTATAAAATATGATTGATATTACTAGCTCTGTCTATGAGCCAGGATTTCTAAATACAATCAACTTCTTTGGAAGAGAAGATTGTGTTCTGTGATACTCAAGATGAGATTTTCCATGTTTTAGAGGTAGCTCAGCAGGGTGGTACAGATGGTTTTAGGGAAGCAGGTGGTTAAGAGCACTGCTTTACTAATGTTAGTCAATAATTAATCTGATCTAACAATCTCTCTGGATCATCTGTGCTTTCAGCCTGGATACTACACAGGCATGCAAACCGATCCGTGCATGCTCAGAGCCTGCAGATGTGCAAGGGAGACAATTTAAAAACCATTATCCGAAACCTGTCACTGCCTCCTAGTACCTCATCGATTGCTCTGAAATCTGAGTGCTCAAAGAGGATGCGTGCTGACAGGAGCACATAACAATAACATAATGTACATGTCTAAAAAGTGAAAAAAAAAACATCACTTCCATGGAGCGTCAAGGAGAGCTCCTGTGAAAAGTTAAAAAAAGGGTTTGGGAAGACTAGACAAGAAAGTTCAAACAAAATTTACATTTGGCTTATTTATAGGCCGATATATGGTATGTGACCAAAAATGAAAATGTATGGTACAAAATTGATTGAATACAATCTAGTGAAATCTGTTGGATTTTATAATATTCATCTAATCATGATTGCTACATGCATGTGGCCACTGCACAATAAACGCACTGACCATAGATATTTAGTAGACCATCAAGTGTACAGAAAATATTTCTAAATAGTTATATTAAAGAGGTTGTCTACTACTTTTACATTAATGGCCTGTCCTCAGGATAGGTCATCAATGTCGGATTGACCAGGGCACAACACCAGGCACCCCTGTAGATCAGCTGTTCTCAGTGCCGCCACCGACAGCCATTAACAGAACTGCCCCCGTCTTCTGATAGCGGCTGCAGCCATGTACTGCTCATCTACCTCCTATTAATTTGAATGGGAGGCAGATGTGCAGTACCCGGCCGCTATCAGAAGATGGCTCAGCTCTGTTACTGAGAGTTTCTGACCAACTGCTGCAGCCGCTGAGACGAGAACAGCTGATTGGCGGGGGTGAAGGGTGTCAAACCCAGGCAGATTAGACATTGATGACCTATCCTAAGGGGTACTTTGCACGCTGCGACATCGCTAGTCGATGCTAGCGATGCTAAGCGCGATAGTACCCGCCCCCGTCGCACATGCGATATCTTGTGATAGCTGCCGTAGCGAACATTATCACTACGGCAGCTTCACACACACTTACCTGCCCTGCGATGTCGCTCTGGCTGGCGACCTGCCTCCTTCCTAAAGGGACGTGTTGTGCGGCATCACAGCGACGTCACGCGACAGCCGCCCAATATAAGCGGAGGGGTGGAGATGAGCGGGACGTAAACATCCCGCCCACCTCCTTCCTTCGGCATAGCCGGTGGAGGCAGGTAAGGAGATGTTCCTCGCTCCGTGGCTTCACACACAGCGATGTGTGATGCCGCAGGAACAAGGAACAACATCGTATCTCCTATTTGTGCGACATTATGAAAATGTCCGACACAACACAGATCGATTTATGATGTTTTTGCGATCATTCATCGGCGCATCTAGGCTTTACACGTTGCGACGACATTACCGACGCCGGATGTGCGTCACTTTCGATTTGACCCAGACGATATCGCAGTAGCGATATCATAACGTGCAAAGTACCCCTAAGGATAGGCCATCAATGTAAAAGTAGTGGACAACCTCTTTAACCATTACATTGTCAACGGAACACTTGCTAAGGCCTCATTCACAGATCCGTGATTTTTCACGTCCGCAAAAAACAGTCCAATTTTCATTAGTTTTTGATCAGAGACTCATCAGTGTTTACTCAGTATGTCAGGTATACCGGTGATTTTCATATATGAAAAAATAAATAAATTGTCAAACTTCCTCTATACTTTATAATGTTAATTACGAACAGCACAATAATATCACACTGATGACACCCGTGTGCTGTCTGTGCTTTTCACAAACACATAGACTTGTATTAGTAATTTTGATCCGTGATTGCGATGAAAAACGGACATGTCTGTGATTTTTTGGGGACTAGATGCTCAACAAAAAACACAGCACCATAAACATACGTGATCTATTCATGAATAAATTACAATCTTGGATAGAACGCGGACATCTAAACGAGGCCTAAGTCTGTGACTATGGTAGAATTTCCACTTTGGGGATTATCATGTAAGCTTTCAGCTCTGCATGTGTTTTAATAATTTTGGGAACTAAGTTCTTCTGATGAAATTCGATAATATCTCTCCTAAACTACTGTTTCCACTATTGTACAGACAGAGAAAAGTTTTCAATGGACATGGTCACACTATTAAATCTATATATGTCTGCAGCTTTCAATTTTCTGAGACAATGTTAACCTAGATGTCAGGCTTTGCCTATACTTCACTGTACGCTGCAGAAACCACTTGCATGAATGAGTTAATGTTCTGCATAGTTCCTCCCAAGCTCTCTTGATGTGAGGAACCGGGAGACAAGGCGCAGCTCCTTCTTTCCTCTCCTTATTAGGACACAATCATGTACACTCCAGTGTCACCATAGAGAAAGTAAGTGAATTTCACTCATGAACTCCAGTACACGGCTAATCCTCAACTTACATGTATATATCTAGGTGCGCCATAGGAGATGGTGTGTGGTGAGGAAAAAAGGGTGCGCATATAGAAGAGATGAGCAGGCAGGGCACCTCAGGAGTGCAAGATAGTACTCACTCTTTGTTTTCCTGCCTGAGCCCTCAGTAGTCACAGTCGCCGAGCACTTACTGTAGGGTGCAGAGCCCACGCGCAGAGCTGTCGCTGGAGGTACCACGCGGAACCAAAGCTGAGCCCATTTTCCTAGCCCGAGCCCCCGGTTCATGGGCAGGAGAGGCTGTAAAAGCAGCAGCGCTGGCTGAAGCTTCATGTACAAGTTTTCCCCGTCGCCTCATGACAGACACCGCACCCGAGCTGCTATACAATGCAGTGATATCAGTGTCTATAGGGGAGGACAGCACTCAGCTGAAGCTTCCTATTAAAAAAAGGGGAAGAAAGGTATACATAAGTGTAGTGAAAATGTACGCTGTGATTGCACATTAAAAATAACCTTTATTGATTTATTTCTAAAATATCATTTCTATGTAATGTAGTTAAAAAAACACCTCTTTTCCTGGCGTCTACATGGGTGCCCAATATGTATTCTGTCACTCCAAAAAAACGATATGCTGAGTGGTATACACGTTACACAGATAACTTTATTTCAATGTTGTTAAAGGGGTTGTCCACTAATTGTATACTGATGACATCCCTGGATAGGTCATAAGTATCAGATGTGTGGGGGTCTGATACCCGACACATCCACCAATCGGGTGTCAGGATGTAACCTCCATTCGGAGTGGATCAGCACAGCTCCTTACACTTTGTAGTGGCCATTTCAAGAACTGCAGCTCAGCTCCTATCAGTTGTTTGCATTTGTGTTTGGTCATGGTGTTAGGCCACATTCACATGGTCAGTATTTGGCATCCATATTACATATTACACATGGATAAAACACCATTCTCTTTGCATTTTGCCCCTTTGATTGGGTGTGCTACTTGCTGCCATAGAAAGCACTGAGATAAATGGAGTTTAAGGGTTTTTTCCACTAAGCGGACAGCCCCTTCTTAAATGACCAAGTCCCCTGAGTAAACTAAGAAATGTTATACTCACCTTGTGCAACAGCGCTGTTCCAATGATGTCGGCACTGGGTGTCCTGAAACTTGCATGACATTTTATGCCATGCGAGTGCTGCATCCAATCAGAATTTGCTATTTCGACAGCAACTGCTGACTGGCTGCAGCGGTCGCTTGTAACAATAATCCAAGTAAAAGAAGATGTCTTCAGCATCCAATAGTGATCAACTTGCTTTATTATCAAATCATAAAAACAGAAACAGCAGTAACGTTTCGACCCCTAGTAGAGATCCATAGTAGTGGAAAACCCCTTTAATTGGACTTAAATTAGATTTTTTTTCCAGGCACAAGAACATAGTTTCTTCTGCCTGTCTAACACTGCCGAAGAAAAAGCCATTTAATCTTCATTTGTCTCATTGTACTCTATGGTTCCAACGCAGGTTCTGTCTAAATCCCATTTTTCAGGGATTCAGGTAGAACAACAGATGATATTGTGAAACTGGAGCAATGTGAGTGGCACCTAACATGAGGAGCTATATAGCACGTGGCAGGACAAATAACACTAGGTAAAGATGGATCTACATCAAGAAAATACCATAACTGTTCCATCGGAATCACTTCTTTATACTGGAAAAAGATTGTGTGGCAGACAATGTGGTCCCCAAAAACACAGCTGCTTTCTCATTGTTTTCAATGGTGGACAAAGCTGCAAAAACGCTGAAAGAACTGACATGCTGCGCCTTTCAAAAACGCCACAGTTTTCCATTTCAGTCAAGAAAAAAAAGCAAGTGTGTGTCTGTGTGCATGAGATTTTTTGAATCTCATAGCTTTTGCTGGTACTGGAAAAAGCAGCTTTTAGGGTATGTGCGCACGTTGCATTTTACCTGCTTTTTACCTGCTTTTTTGCTGCTTTTTCTTCTGCGCTGTTTAATGCCAAAATGGATGTGTTCTTCTATTCAAGCAAAGTCTATGGGAATTTGGGTTTCTTGTCCGCACTATGCAGTTCAAACTGCAGCCTTTTTGGTGCAGAACTTTGGTCAAAAACTCAGCTTTGCAGTGCAAAACCCAAATGGCAAAAACAATTCACATGTCAGTTGTTTTTGCCATTTGGGTTTTGCACTGCAAAGCTGAGTTTTTGACCAAAGTTCTGCACCAAAAAGGCTGCAGTTTCAACTGCATAGTGCGGACAAGAAACCCAAATTCCCATAGACTTTGCTTGAAAAGCAGAACACAACCATTTTGGCATTAAACGCTGCAGTTGAAAAAGCAGCAAAAAAGCAGGTAAAAAGCAGGTAAAAAGCAACGTGCGGACATAGCCTTAATTTGCACAAAAATCATAAAAAAAACACAAATAAAATTGCAAAAACCCAACATATGAACATTACAGTTATATGGATATACCGTATAAGAGGGAACGTCTGAATCCGGACAGAATGCCTAGCATGTGGCTAGTGCAGTCAGTTATGGTAACTAGCACATGGTCCCATCAGGTGTCAGCATTCACTGCCCTTTTTGCATTATATTGCAGTTGTGAATACTTTGTATTTATGGTATGGATTTACTCTGCATTTTCAATATTGATGTATTATTTTGACTGCACTGAATGATGTTAGTGTATTCTTCACCGACTACTACTTTTTTTTTATTTGCCTTTTGTCATTTATGTTTTTGTAGTGATTGTGTATAAAGTGTCCAAATCGCAGAAAAAGCAGGATTCTTGGCAGAACGCCCTGGTCTCACCAGCCTTAGCCATCAGTGCCACCTCTTTCTGCTCCACAGGTCACCCTGACATCCCAACCCCCTCCACACTGTGACGACTGCACCCCAGGAATCTGTACTAGGGAGAAACAGACCCACCCCAAATAGGATCATTGTCCCATGCTCACTAACAGTGTCTCCTAGGAAAGACCACCAGCCTGTCCTTATAGACAGCTAGCAATAGTCTGCAGATTGCAGAACATTGCAGACAATATAGAGCAGCCTGCGATCCTCCCTGCCTACCTCCCATCTCCCTCCCATGAACAGTGTAACTTGTACTATTGTTCTTAGCTGCACTTTTCCATTGATCAAAGGGAGGTGGAATGATACAAATATACCTGCACAGAGAGGCAGCCCATAATCAGTGCATTATCAGTGTGCTATGAGGACCAGCTATACTGCAAGGATGTCATGTAAAGGTGGTATATGCAGGGGGGAATTTGGAGCCAGAAGGGAGATAGAGATGTGCCAGAAAGTGCACACCAAATTACAGGGGCAGCTCAGAGGCTAGTATACAAATATAAGTGTTGGTGTAAGAAAAGTTACAGGGGCAGCTCAGAGACTAGAATACAAATATAATTTGTGGTATAAGAATATTCTGATTTGTATATATATATATAGTCATATGAAAAAGTTTGGGCACCCCTATTAATGTTAACCCCTTCAGCCCCCGGGCACTTTCCGTTTTTGCGTTTTTGTTTTTTGCTCCCCTTCTTCCGAGAGGCGTAACTTTTTTTATTTTTCCATCAATCTTGCCATATGAGGGCTTGTTTTTTGCGGGACGAGTTGTACTTTTAAATGAAACCATAAGTTTTACCATATAGTGTACTGGAAAACGGCAAAAAAATTCCAAGTGCGGAAAAATTGCAAAAAAAGTGTGCTCGTACAATAGTTTTTGGGATATTTTATTCACTGTGTTCACTATATGGTAAAACTGAGATATCTATGTGATGCCTCAGGTCAGTGCGAGTTTGTAGACACCAAACATATATAGGTTTACTTGTATCTAAAGGGTTAAAAAAAATTCACAAGCTTGTCCAAAAAACGTGGTGCACGTTTTGCGCCATTTTCCAAAACACGTAGCGTTCTCATTTTTCAGGATCTGAGGCTCAGTGATGGCTTATTTTTTGCGTCTCGACCTGACGTTTTTAACGGTACCATTTTTGCGCGGATGCTACGTTTTGATCGCCTGTTATTGCATTTTGCGCAAAATTTGCGGCGACCAAAAAACGTAATTTTGGCGTTTGGAATTTTTTTGCCGCTACGCCATTTACTGATCAGATTCATTGATTTTATATTTTGATAGATCGGGCATTTCTGAACGTGGCGATACCAAATGTGTGTATTTTGTATTTTTTTAACCCTTTAATTTTCAATGGGGTGAAAGGGGGGTGATTTGAACTTTTAGGTTTATTTTATTTTTTTTAATTTTTTTTTTACTTTTTTTTTTTATTTTACTAGTCCCCCTAGGGGGCTATAGCGATCAGCAATCCGATCGCTCTGCACTATCTGCAGATCTCCAGATTTGCTGCTTTACTTTCAATGCCGGCTGTATTCCGGCATTGAGAGGAAGTGAGTCATGTTAGCTACAGGCGTCATCACATGACCCTGTGCTACCATGGCAACCACCAAAAGTCACGTGATCATGTCACGTGACTTCCGGCGGGGGCGGGGTAAGTGACTGTCATGGCGGCGCCCATATACATATCGCTGCCAGATTTTGGCAGCGAAATGTAAGGGGTTAATGGCCGCGGGTGGAAGCGATTCCACCCGCGGCTAGCAGGCACACATGTCAGCTGTTGATAACAGCTGATATGTGCGCGGATCACGGCCGCCTGCCGGCGGCAGGGGGCGGGGCTTACCGGCACACGATCCATGACGTACCCAGTACGTCATGGGTCGTTAAGGGGTTAACCTTTTTTCTTTATAACAATTTGGGTTTTTGCAACAGCTATTTCAGTTTCATATATCTAATAACTGATGGACTCAGTAATATTTCTGGATTGAAATGAGGTCTATTGTACTAACAGAAAATGTGCAATCCGCATTTAAACAAAATTTGACGCTGCAAAAGTATGGGCACCTCAACATAAAAGTGACATTGATATTTTGTAGATCCTCCTTTTGCAAAAATAACAGCCTCTAGTCGCTTCCTGTAGCTTTTAATGAGTTCCTGGATCCTGGATGAAGGTATATTTGACCATTACTGTTTACAAAACAATTCTAGTTCAGTTAAGAATGATGGTCGCTGAGCATGGACAGCCCACTTCAAATCATCCCACAGATGTTCAATGATATTCAGGTCTGGGGACTGGGATGGCCATTCCAGAACATTGTAATTGTTCCTCTGCATGAATGCCTGAGTAGATTTGGAGCGGTGTTTAGGATCATTGTCTTACTGAAATATCCATCCCCTGCGTAACTTCAACTTTGTCACTGATTCTTGCACATTATTGTCAAGAATCTGCTGATACTGAGTTGAATCCATGCGACCCTCAACTTTAACAAGATTCCCGGTGTCAGCATTGGCCACACAGCCAAAAGCATGATGGAACCTCCACCAAAGATTACTGTGGGTAGCAAGTGCTTTTCTTGGAATGCCGTGTTTTTTTGCCTCCATGCATAACGCCTTTTTGTATGACCAAACAACTCAATCTTTGTTTCATCAGTCCACAGGACCTTCTTCCAAAATGTAACTGGCTTGTCCAAATGTTCGTTTGCATACCTCATTCGACTCTGTTTGTGGTGTGCTTGCAGAAACGGCTTCTTTTGCATCACTCTCCCATACAGCTTCTCCTTGTGCAAAGTGCGCTGTATTGTTGACCGATACACATTGACACCATCTGCAGCAAGATGATTCTGCAGGTCTCTGGAGGTGGTCTGTGGATTGTCCTTGACTGTTCTCATCATTCTTCTCTGCCTTTCTGATATTTTTCTTGGCCTGCCACTTGTGGGCTTAACAAGAACTGTACCTGTGTTCTTCCATTTCCTTACTATGTTCCTCACAGTGGAAACTGACAGTTTAAATCTCTGAGACAACTTTTTGTATCCTTCCCCTGAACAACTATGTTGAATAATCTTTGTTTTCAGATCATTTGAGAGTTGTTTTGAGGAGCCCATGATGCCACTCTTCATAGGAGATTTAAATAGGAGAACAACTTGCAAGTGGCCACCTTAAATACCTTTTCTCATGATTGGATACACCTGCCTATGAAGTTCAAAGCTCAATGAGGTTACAAAACCAATTTAGTGCTTTAGTAAGTCAGTAAAAAGTAGTTTGGAGTGTTCAAATCAAGAAATTGATAAGGGTGCCCATACTTTTGCACCGTCAAATTTTGTTTAAATGCAGATTGCACATTTTCTGTTAGTACAATAAACCTCATTTCAATCCAGAAATATTACTGAGTCCATCAGTTATTAGATATATGAAACTGAAATAGCTATTGCAAAAACCCAAATTGTTATAAAGAAAAAAGGTTAACATTAATAGGGGTGCCCAAACGTTTTCATATGACTGTATATATATATATATATATATATATATATATATATATATATATATACACACTGTATATACACAGTGCCTTGCAAAAGTATTCGTCCGCCTTGATTTTTTTCAACCTTTTCTCCCATATCAAACTTCAAATATAAATATTAAAAATTAAATTTTATGGTGAAGAATCAACAACAAGTGGGACACAATTGTGAAGTTGAACGAAATTTGTTGCTTATTTTAAACTTTTTTAAAAAATAAATAATTGAAAAGTGGGGAGTACAATATTATTCGACCCCTTTAATTTCAGTGCAGCAAACTCACTCCAGAAGTTCATTGAGGATCTCTGAATAATCCAATGTTGTCCTAAATGACTGATGATGATAAATATAAGCCACTTGTGTGTAATCAAGTCTCTGTATAAATACACCTGCTCTATGATAGTCTCAGTGTTCTGTTTAAAGCGCAGAGAGCATCATGAAGACCAAGGAACACAACAGGCAGGTCCGTGATATTGTTGTGTAGACGTTTAAAGCCGGCTTTGGTTGCAAAAAGATTTTCCAAAACTTTAAACATACCAGGAAGCACTGTGCAAATGATCATATTGAAATGGAAGGAGTATCATACCACTGCAAATCTACCAAGACCCGGCCGTTCCTCAAAATTTTTATCTCAAACAAGGAGAAGACTGATCAGAGATGCAGCCAAGAGGCCCATGATCACTCTAGATGAACTGCAGAGATCTACAGCTGAGGTGGGAGAGTCTCTCCAGAGGACAACAATCAGTCGTACACTGCACAAATCTGGCCTTTATAGAAGTGTGGCAAGAAGAAAGCCATTTCTCAATTATATCCGTAAAAAGTGTCCTTTAAAGTTTGCCACAAGCCACCTGGGAGAAACACCAAACATGTGGAAGAAGGTGCTCTGGTCAGATGAAACCAAAATTGAACTTTTTAGGCACAATGCTAAACGATATGTCTGGCATAAAAGCAACACAGCTCATCACCCTGGACAAACCATCCCCACTGTCAAACATGGTGGTGGCAGCATCATGGTTTGGGGCTGCTTTTCTTCAGCAGTAACAGGGAAGATGGTTAAAATTGATGGAAAGATGGATGGAGCCAAATACAGGACCATTCTTGAAGAAAACCTGTTGGAGCCTGCAAAACACGTGAGACTGGGACGGAGATTTGTCTTTCAACAAGACAATGATCCAAAACATAAAACAAAATCTACAATGGAATGGTTCACAAATAAACGTATCAAGGTGTTAGAATGGCCAAGTCAAAGTCCAGACCCGAATCCCATCGAGAATAATGTGGAAAGAGCTGAAAACTGCTGTTCACAAACACTCTCCATCAAACCTCACTCAGCTCGAGCTGTTAGCAAAGGAAGAATGGGCAAGAATTTCAGTCTCTCGTTGTGCAAAACTGATAGAAACATACCCCAAGCGACTTGCAGCTGTGATTGCAGCAAAAGGTGGCGCTACAATGTATTAATTTAAAGGCGACAAATAATATTGCAAGCCCCAATTTTCAGTTTTTTATTTTTTTAAAAGTTTAAAATAAGCAATAAATTTCGTTCAACTTCACAATTGTGTCCCACTTGTTGTTGATTCTTCACCATAAGATTAAAAATTTTAACTTTATGTTTGAAGCCTGCAATGTGGGAAAAGGTTGAAAAAAATCAAGGGGGCTGAATACTTTCGCTAGGCACTGTATTATTGACAAAAATAGACAGACAGTGGCACACAAATAAAATACTTAAAATTTAACAGTGCAATTTAACAATCCACCCGGTGTGTCCATGTAAGGACTAACACCTCTACTCCATTGCCCAATAAATATGAAAATCCACACATCGATGACAATGAGAAATACAACAGCAGGACTGCCAATTGTTAAAGATGAGTGAACAATTATCATATAAATAACACACCTGAATATACCAATGCCCAAAGATAAATGGTACCGTAGATATCACTGACGGACATAGACAGAAAATGGCCCCTGTGCAAGAACAGTATATGGGCCCTTTTCAGTCCAATAACTCAATGAAACCTTCTGGTTTGGGGGTAGAAATGAGGCCCTGTGCCCCTTGGACACCTGTGCGTCCACACAGCTTGCACCAATGATATATCCGCCTCTGTAAGTATAAATGAATTGTATGCAAGTATATACAATTTGAATAAATTGTCCAAAATATAATGGCTTATATTTTATATATAATACCCCCTTATGAGGTATACTCACAACACAAGGAAATGAACCGATGATCCCAAGGCACTGCAAAAGAGAGTAACAAAATAGTGTGAATGGGATGTGAGAGTAAGGGCAGATGAATGGTGGAGCAGAGACCCCATGTGCATCACCACCAAAAGACTGGCTTACTCAGGGATGTGGCTTCCTCAAATTTGGGAAAAATATGATATTTTTGCAGTATTTGGTGATCCCAACTGTATTTGCACACTTTCTTCTAGTCTTACAGAATAAGATTTGAAGAGGTTGTCCACTACTTTAACATTGATGGCCTATACTTAGGAAAAGAGTTTGTTCACTAAAGGGAACCTGTCACGTCCAATATACACCCAGAACCACGAGCAGTTTGGGGTGCCTATCTCTAATCCCCGCCTAACAATCCCTGCATACGCTAGCTTAGATAAAGAGATCTTTGCAAACCCTGTGGGTGTTCTAACATGATAATGAATATGCAGCATCAGAGGTTGATCTCAATCACCTATTTGTCCTACGTTGGATTTCGGCTCGGTGCACATGAACCCTGAGTTTCGGTCATGCGCACTATGAAGCCGGGTGTACGCGTCATGGCTTCAAACTGAAGTAGTGTGCATGACCGAATTCATTAACATGTTAGCACACCCACAGAGGCCCACAAAGATGTACTAACATGCTAATGGGGCCGACTAGCAAGGGAAGTAACGTCCTTGGGACTAGTCCCCACGCTCATTAGCATACGATAAAAGATCTTTAGAAATATTTTTTCTAAAGATCTCTTTATCTATGCTATTGTATACAGGGACGGTTAGGCAGGGATTAGCAATATGCACTCAGAACTGCTCTGGGTGCATATTGGACCTGACAGGTTCCCTTAATATTGATGGCCTATCCTTAGGATAGGACGTCAGTGTCTGATCGGCCAATGTCTGACACCCGGCACCCCTGCCGATCAGCTGTTCTTTGTCCTGGTGGTGGCTGCTGCAGGCAGCCGGATATGCTCAGTTCTGGAGCTGTCCTGTCAACTGATAGCGGCCGATACTGCACATCTGCCTCCTATTCATATCAATAGGAGGCGGATGTACAGTACCCAGCCGTGGCCGCTATCAGTTGACGGGGAAACTCCGGAACTGAGCATTTCCATCTGTCAGCTGCCGCCACTGGAACTGAGAAGAGCTGATCGACAGATCAGACATTGATGGCCTATCCTAAGTAGTGAACAACCTCTTTAAAACAATTTAAAAAGACTGAAAAACACAGAGATAGTCCCAGCTTTGAAGAAAAATTACATAAAGTAGAGAATAAAATTAAAGTGGGAGTAATACACCCACCAGACAAAAAGTGCATAGGAAAAATCTGACATAAGTGATGTGGAAATTACTGATCCAGAATCAGAGATTGATAAAGATCTATAAATTACAGTGCCAAAAATCTGAGTGCCAATAAGGCCACGGGCACGTTGACAATTTGGAGAGTTTTTTATGTAAGTATTTGTTGTCAAAACCAGGAGTGGCACAATCAGAGGAAAAGTATAATAGAAACCCATGCACCACTTCTGTATTTATCACCTACTCCTGGTTTAGGCTATAAATACTGAGGTAAAAAAAAAAATCACCAATTAATTAGGCCTCTTTCACACATCAGTTTTTTTTCGATGAGTCACAATTTGTTTTGTGACTAATGCGACGGATCCATCGCCGATTGTGGTACAACTGATGCGATGGATTCAGTTTAAAAACAGATCCCTCATACCACTTTTTTCCATTGCAAACAATGGAATTTACACATCTGAGCATGCTCGGTTACAAAAAGACGGATCCGTAGCCGGAATCCATCATGCGCCCATAGGCTTCCATTATAACAAACGATGGATGCCGACAAATCTGTTGCTGTCCATTTTTTCGACGCAAAGAAAAAACGTTCATGTGCACGTCAGCTCCGTTGGCCGGACAAACATTTTTCGACGTATCCGTCGCACGACGGATGAAATGCGAATCTATTGCTAATACAAGTCAATGAGAAAAAAAACGGATCCAGCGCTGGATCGGTTCTTTCACAAAACAACGGATGGTAAAAAACTGATGTGTGAAAGAGGCCTAAGAAAATAGACAAATTCAAGCAACAGCCCAAGAACCTACTTTTTGATAAAACCTCCAGAGATGGAAGTGAAGTGGTCAAGGTAGAGCAAGAAGAGTCAAAGACAACAAGAGTCACATATGAGTTATATGAAAATAGCTACACTATGCAAATGATATGGCTTACAGGAGCACAGACATATGTTTTAAAGCGAGTTTTCACTTTCTGTTTACGTGCAAGACTGAAAAAAATTGAGGTGATAAAAGAAGTTATCTTCTTGGTTTAGCAACCGGTATATAAATAGATGTTTTGTCCAAAATACAACAAAATGTCATAGAATTGTGTGAAATAAAACAAAATGAAGAACAAGAGGCCCTGGAATAGCTTTTGACTAAAGAATGAAAGCATCACACCAAAAAGATATACATGACAACAAAATCCCAAGAATCATATGAGATCAAGAAGTCTTGTATATCTGGTTAAATTGAGACCGAAATCTAGGAATGTTCCACCATTAAATATAGGCCAATACAATGATTGTGGAATGGATGACAAAAGATATTCTGGAGTTACCAGAACAGAGACCAAAAGGTAACATTTCTGTAGATGAGAGACAACTTCTAGAATAAAAAGTTCAATTATCTGAATAGTTTTTAAAAAAATGTGATAAAGGGAGCACAGGACCTCTGCCTTCAAAACGGCTACACAACAATTTAATAAAAGCCCTTTTGGGGATCTCATCCCACAATTTCAAAAACAGCAACAAGAGTATGATGAACTCATTGAATATGGGTGGAATGAGGGAGTCATTATAGCGCCACTACTGCCTTTTTTTATTATTTCCCTGCTGGAGGGGTGCTTTAAATCTAAGTCCCCTGCCCCCTGTCTTTTGCTCATCTTCTGCTGCCTTCATCCTTTTCCAGTGGCGCTCCAGTGGGTCTATGCTGAAAAGGTCTAGCCGCCAGCTCCACTGTTTCATGGAGCGAGCCGGAGGTCACAACTCAATACAACTCTATTGGAGCCTTATTTTGGCTCTTATAGATTTGCATTGAGAGCCTGCGATGAAGCTTCTGACTGCCATTTAGAAGCTACATGCACAATATCACAATATAGAGCCGCTGGACCCGAGCAGCATAGGTAAAGTATGAAAATGCGAAAGCTGAGTATAAGACAGGGGATGTTGGGCTTACATTTAAAGTGCTCTATAGTACTGAAAAAAAAACGCTGTAGTAGTGTTTTACAAAGGGTGTGAAAGATTTTCTCTTAGTCAGGCACCCTAAAATTGTCCCGTTTCACATGCTGCCCAAAGTGCACAAAAATATTACACAACCAATGAACAATTTTGTCCGACAATGGGCTTCTGACCGAGGGATGTGGTGACTGGATAGACCACAATATACAACATCATGTGCATGATCTTCATTCTTATGTGAGAGCTCCCATAAATCTTGAAGGAACTGAAGGGTGTAAGTTTGAGCCAGGATGAGATTCACGTCAATTGTGACTTGAAAAACTTGTATTCAGGTATTAATAATGAGAACAGTTGTGAACAGTTCATAACTAGAAAATATAGCTAGAATTATAATCCCATGTTGTAATTGAGACACTCAAATTCCTCAAGACAAGGAATTATTAAATCTTTGATACCCTATTATTCCTTAAAAAAAGAAGGGAACAGTAATGGGTGCTCACAGCATGCCTGTCTTTGGGAAATTATTTTTAGAGGAGATGGGAGAACTGTTTCGTCTTCAAGGCTCCTGTTATAAGGATTTACCCCATAATGTATTAACAGTGCAGTGATGAATTAATGGAAGAGAAAAAACAATGTGCAGATTTTTTTCATGTGGTCTCTGTGCAGCCTGTTTGGTACTTGGAAAGAATATTTGCATACAACTCAGAGAAAACATATTTCATAAAGCATATCTCATATTACAAACTACAGAAAACAAGTAGTATATTTACTCGAATAGACCTGTGGCCTGTCATATGTTGGAAAAACATGCTGAGAACATGGTATCTGAATGTGCATGAATTATGGCAGAATGCTAAAGAACTTAAAACAATATCTGAACAATCTCAGGTAGCAGAGAACTTTAATTAATACATAATTCTGGTCTGATGACTCTAAAAGGCTGGGCCATATGTCCTCTTTGTCTGCATATACGACTTTGATAAATGCCCTCTACTGACAGAAAGCAAATGGATTTTTAAGGCCTCTTTCACACGTCCATGTCTCTGGTACGTGTATGGTCAGTTTTCTCACGTACCGGAGACACGTGCACACGTAGACCCATTAAAATCAATGGGTCTGCGTTCACGTGCGTATTCTGCCATGGACCGTGTGTACGTGTGGAACATATGTGTGCCCATGTGCTCCACACGTAGACATGTCTGTTTTCTCTGGCATCATGGGTGTCACACGGAACTCAAACGGGTCACACGTAACACAAACGGACCACACGGATGTGTTCCATGTGACACCCACCGGAGAAAAGACATGTGTCTGTGAGAAAAAAAACAAAACATTACTCACCTTCCCCAGCCCTGCAGTCTCTGCCGTTGCTGTCACTTGCTGCCGACCGCCGCTCATTATGCTCATTGAATATTCACTTCACTGCGGCCGGAAGCAGCAGCAGCAGCAGTGGGGAGTCGGCAGGAGCGGAGACCGAAGATCAGCACCACGGACAGCGACGCCAGGGACAGGCGAGGAGAAAGTTCCCGTTCTCCGTGTGTTATCATGGATAACACACGGAGAACACACGTGTGCCATACACACGGCACACCGAGGGCAATACGCACCTTTGACACGTCCGTGAAAAACGTACGTGATTTTCACGGACGTGTAAAAGAGGCCTAACATGGACTCAGTTGTACTAATGGGGCTGATCAAATCTTTTATTTTTGGTGATGTCTAGTGATAAAGTGGTGGTAACTTAGGATGGCAGAAAATGGAATAACCCCTTCACAGAGCTGGATGTATGCGATATTGAATGAGACTGGTCACATCTTCTGTTCATATAAGTTATATTTTCTTACTACAGTGCACGCTGTATAATATTTATCACAGGGATTAGTCCATACCGCATTTTCATGCCTCAATAAGAGAATCAAGTCCAAAAGTCTGAGTTGTGTTATTATTATTTATTTTGCAAGTCCATTTATTACCCAGCAGCCAGTAATAAAAGTGATAACAACTGATCCCTGATAATTCACTGCTGAAAATGAATCCATATGATAATTACTCTCTCTCCTAATCGTAAAATGTTTCAATAAGTTCTAAATGCTTTGAATGGCCCAAAAAAAATTCTGAACAATTGATTACAAATTATGTAGCTAAAACTGTAAATAGAGGCTAGAAGGCTGAATCGATGTAATTGGCTGATGAAGCCGTCAATCACATGACTCCAATAACAGGTGTGAGAATGCGGAGCTTCCGCCCCCCTGAAGTAGCAGAGTGTGAAACGCACTTTGGTACATAATCCTGGCTGCTAGATTAGGAAACGTTCTACTGAGGGAGGGACAGACAGAGGCTGAGTAATAGAAATTGTCCAACAATATTTATTACACTGGGCTATCTACGAGCACAGCAGAATGGATGGCTCGGTGTGTAAGAGAACTTGGCACTCATCATGTCTGCAGCCGGTACTGTTAATGATTGTGAGCCAGCTATACTACTCGCACAGCGTTCCCCTAACACACGTGGGGCTTTCAGATAACATTGTTACAAAGTCCTCTGCTGTGCTCTACACAACAGGCTCTGCTATGAGCCGCAGGAAGGATAACTGAAGCTGGGCACTGCAATGTTTATGAAGAAACATACCACAGATTATAAGCTATACTTGCCACATATCATATAACAACATTGAAAAAGAGTAATCAGGACAACTTGGATAAAGCTGCAGTCACACATTCAGGATTTTTTTATCGGACAACAAACACACTCACACACACACACACACGCACGCACACACACACACACACACATACACACACACGCAGACACACACACACACACACAGACACACACACACACAGACACACACACACAGACAAACACACAGACACACACATGCAGACACACAAATACACACAGATCACTCACAAATGCAAACACACAGACACACACACAGACAGACAGACAGACACGGACACACACACAGACACACACACACAGACACACACATGCAGACACACAAACAGATGCAAACACACAGACAAACAGACAGACACAGACACACATACACACAGATGCACATACAGACGCACACACACACAGACACACACATGCAGACACACACACGCAGACACACACACACATACATACACAGACACACACATACACACAGACGCACAGACAGACGAACACACAGACACACACACAGACACACACAGACACACACATGCAGACACACAAATACACACAGATGCACACACAGATGCAAACACACAGACACACACAGACAGACACGGACACACACATAGACACACACACACAGACACACACAGACACACACATGCAGACACACAAATACACACAGATGCACACACAGATGCAAACACACAGACAAACAGACAGACACAGACACACATACACACAGATGCACATACAGACGCACACACACACAGACACACACATTCAGACACACAAATACACACAGATGCACACACAGATGCAAACACAGACAAACAGACAGACACACAGATACACATACAGACGCACACACACAGACACACACAGACACACACACACACACGCACACACACACACAGATAGACACAGAAACACACACACAGACACACACACACGCACACACACACACACGCACACACATTAAGTATATCTTATTGTAATCCTCCAAATAAGAGCAGGACTTGCTCAAAGTTTCATGGATCTTGTTCTCAGATCTGTTATTTTCACGGCTGACTGAATAGATCCATTTTACCCAACATTGGGCAGCACACGGTCATTTCACACGGATGTGTGTACTTTTCCTAATAAAGTGCTAATAATAAAGCACAAATACGCCCGTCCATGTATTGGTACCCTCCATGCTCTTTATAAAAGTAATATAACAGCTTATGAATAGATGTTATACAAGCGTTATATCAGTCATAGACATGTAGCCAACATACCCATGTAGACCCCAGGAAAGGAGGGGATTTTATAAATAGTTCAATCAACCTTTCGGGATCAATAAAAGTGTATTGTATCACATTGTATAAAAAAATATTCTATAGATAAATCAATAAACGTTATTTCTGACGTGAAATCACGGTTTTCCTGCACTCTCTTACCCCTTCCTCCCCCTTTTTCTATTATGATGGTGTATACTTGGTGAGACTAGCAATTGTCATCTCTTATAGGAACAATTCTCTTATCAGCTGAAGCTTTCCTCAACTTCCTAAAGGCATCTAGCCCAACAGATGGAAGTGACTGCACTGGCATGTCTGTCACCCACTGTCCACTGCACTCAATGTCCCCCAAGGTCCACTACACTCACATGTCCCCCACTGTCCACTACACTCACATGTCCCCCCTGTCCACTACACTCACATGTCCCCCCTGTCCACTACACTCACATGTCCCCTACTGTCCACTACACTCACATGTCCCCTACTGTCCACTACACTCACATGTCCCCTACTGTCCACTACACTCACATGTCCCCTACTGTCCACTACACTCACATGTCCCCTACTGTCCACTACACTCACATGTCCCCACTGTCCACTACACTCACATGTCACCCACTGTCCACTGCACTCAATGTCCCCCAAGGTCCACTACACTCACATGTCCCCTACTGTCCACTACACTCACATGTCCCCTACTGTCCACTACACTCACATGTCCCCACTGTCCACTACACTCACATGTCACCCACTGTCCACTGCACTCAATGTCCCCCAAGGTCCACTACACTCACATGTCCCCCACTGTCCACTACACTCACATGTCCCCCCTGTCCACTACACTCACATGTCCCCCCTGTCCACTACACTCACATGTCCCCCCTGTCCACTACACTCACATGTCCCCCCTGTCCACTACACTCACATGTCCCCTACTGTCCACTACACTCACATGTCCCCTACTGTCCACTACACTCACATGTCCCCTACTGTCCACTACACTCACATGTCCCCTACTGTCCACTACACTCACATGTCCCCTACTGTCCACTACACTCACATGTCCCCACTGTCCACTACACTCACATGTCCCCTACTGTCCACTACACTCACATGTCCCCTACTGTCCACTACACTCACATGTCCCCTACTGTCCACTACACTCACATGTCCCCCACTGTCCACTACACTCACATGTCCCCTACTGTCCACTACACTCACATGTCCCCCTGTCCACTACACTCACATGTCCCCACTGTCCACTACACTCACATGTACCCACTGTCCACTACACTCACATGTCCCCCCTGTCCACTACACTCACATGTCCCCCCTGTCCACTACACTCACATGTCCCCCCTGTCCACTACACTCACATGTCCCCTACTGTCCACTACACTCACATGTCCCCTACTGTCCACTACACTCACATGTCCCCTACTGTCCACTACACTCACATGTCCCCTACTGTCCACTACACTCACATGTCCCCTACTGTCCACTACACTCACATGTCCCCACTGTCCACTACACTCACATGTCCCCTACTGTCCACTACACTCACATGTCCCCTACTGTCCACTACACTCACATGTCCCCTACTGTCCACTACACTCACATGTCCCCCACTGTCCACTACACTCACATGTCCCCTACTGTCCACTACACTCACATGTCCCCCCTGTCCACTACACTCACATGTCCCCACTGTCCACTACACTCACATGTACCCACTGTCCACTACACTCACATGTCCCCCCTGTCCACTACACTCACATGTCCCCTACTGTCCACTACACTCACATGTCCCCCACTGTCCACTACATTCATGTCTCCCATTGCCCTGACGTTCCCCACTGTCCACTACCCTCACATGTCCCCCACTGTCCACTGCATTCATATGTCTCCCATTGCCCTGACATCACCCAGTGTCCACTAAACTTGCATGTCCCCCATTGCCCTAACGTCCCCCACTGTCCACCACGCTCACATGTCGCCCATTTCCCTGACATGACTCCACAACCCAATGCGCTGCCATATCTGCCAGGCATCATTCATCATTCCTCACGCACGTGTTCAGGATGTGACTGCCACATGTTCCGTATTCCCCATCTCACCTGTGGATTCAGGGAAAGTTTGTGTGCCCGTCTGCCATCCCAATCCTACATCCAGTGCGCGGCGCCCCTCATCACCTCTGTTCTGGTACACACGAGTGATGCTGTACAATGTGCAGTGTGAATGTTGCCCCCTGTGGATGATCCATGCCCATGTGCCTCTACTTTAGTGCCACCCAATGGATGCCCCCTGCTCCTCCTTACCTGGTAGCTTTCCTAACAAAGTAGGAATGAGTGAAGTCCCAGTGATCGTCCAGCCAGGACTCTACGCCCTCATGATCCTGAGGTTGCGGGCTGCAGCTGTCCTCCATAGTGTGTGGCTGATCCCTGAAGAGGAGGAGGAGGTGGGAGGAGGATACGGTGCAGACAGGGAGCACAACTAACTCCAAGCAACTGTCTTTATAAAGGAGGTGCCCGGTGGTGCTGTGCTGGGACAATCCTGGGACTGGCACCTAATGAATGAGCCCCTCAGTGCACAGTGTCAGGGAGACCTAGTGGATGGGCTTCATTTATCTCCATAAGGCTAAGAGACAGGCAGGAGCAGGCTGCTGGAAATGAGACAGCTGTCCCCGAGCCCCCTCCTCCTCCTCCTCCACTCTTCTCTTTGTACCTTCACTAATGCTGCTGTTAGTCAGGACAAGGGACCTCCAGGTGAGAACACAAGGTTTCCGTGCGCCCTCCCTGCTGCCCTCTACTGGCCGCACTCCGGCAATACATCTGCCTCGGGACAATACGTGTCCCATACTTGCTGATTGTTCCTGACACGGGACCCTCTCTTCCCAGGGCTGATTTATAATAGGTCACACACTCGCTAAGGTCTTACAAATAAGAGTATATTCACACTGCACTCTTTTTCTTGCACTGAAAATCCCAGTAAAAATGCTATGTACATTACGCATATTTTTATATCAACACTTGAAAAAACATATGAACTCATTTTTTCAAAAAAGGAGCAACAAAGTCCTACATATGATCCATATAAATTTTATTAATACACTCACTCAAACATAAAAAGATGTATGCAACAAACAGACAGAGATTAGCAGCATAATAGTATTGCACATATATCCGATCCACAAAAGTGACTAGTGCTGTGCAAAAATGCAATTAGTGATGCCCTATGAGGTCAGTGTAAGGGGTTCTAGGCCTAAACCAATTTACCACCAGAAATAATTAGCAGGCTGACCACCAACAACTAGACATCCAGAAACATCATATATTATTGCATACAAGATGAATATATAAATCACTAAATCACTACATGGGTCTGAATACTATATCACATTACCCAGTTTGCAAAAGAATGGTGGCCTTAGTCTCAATGCGTCCATAGATGGCGCTACAGTCCCATAAATACAAAGGACCGATATAATAGTAGTAAATTGAATACGTCGGCCGGTGCCTGCAGAACTACTCCCCCCGAGGGGAGGACATCATGTACTAGCAGACACCGAAAACCGGCCAAGTATGAGCACCAAAAAAACCACCATGCAAGAGCGTAACAATTACCTGGGAATGCTGTGAAAACACGCTGCTAGCCTCTTTCCCCGACGTACGTTTCGCTTCCCGCTTCTACGGGAAGCGGGAAGCGAAACGTACGTCGGGGAAAGAGGCTAGCAGCGTGTTTTCACAGCATTCCCAGGTAATTGTTACGCTCTTGCATGGTGGTTTTTTTGGTGCTCATACTTGGCCGGTTTTCGGTGTCTGCTAGTACATGATGTCCTCCCCTCGGGGGGAGTAGTTCTGCAGGCACCGGCCGACGTATTCAATTTACTACTATTATATCGGTCCTTTGTATTTATGGGACTGTAGCGCCATCTATGGACGCATTGAGACTAAGGCCACCATTCTTTTGCAAACTGGGTAATGTGATATAGTATTCAGACCCATGTAGTGATTTAGTGATTTATATATTCATCTTGTATGCAATAATATATGATGTTTCTGGATGTCTAGTTGTTGGTGGTCAGCCTGCTAATTATTTCTGGTGGTAAATTGGTTTAGGCCTAGAACCCCTTACACTGACCTCATAGGGCATCACTAATTGCATTTTTGCACAGCACTAGTCACTTTTGTGGATCGGATATATGTGCAATACTATTATGCTGCTAATCTCTGTCTGTTTGTTGCATACATCTTTTTATGTTTGAGTGAGTGTATTAATAAAATTTATATGGATCATATGTAGGACTTTGTTGCTCCTTTTTTGAAAAAATGAGTTCATATGTTTTTTCAAGTGTTGATATAATTGTATAATGGGAGTGTCCATAAATATTAGGACCGGCCTTGTGTTAACCCATTACGCATATTTTGTTGCGTTTTTATGCTTTTTTTAAGCATTTATTTGAATGGGTGAAACAAAAATGTAGCAAAAATGCTGAGAGAATTAACTGGGGTGTTTTTAAAAAAGGCAGTTACTCAAAAAATGCAAGAAAACAATTTTTACCATGTGAACGAGATTTTAGAAATCCCATTTATCTTGCTGCTGCTGTAAAATGATGTGTTTTTTCTGCAAGAACAAACTCACAGAGAAAAAAACCCACTACATGTGAACAAGCCCTAAAACCTATTTGTGAAACTGAACTGCAAGGCTCAGCGTATGCAGCCTGTATGTAAAGCGTCATGGAATAAATGGCGCTATAATAATAAATAATAATAATAACAATATTATTATAGCAGTGTTAGACAGGCCGCATGACGGTTTCCAAGAACATGTTTCTTATCTTCTCATACCTGCCTTGTTTAATAATAGCAAAACAGTAAAATCAGTAGAAAGGTAGAACAGAAAATGTTCTACAAATCTATATATATAACTGCCATATTCTGTCTGTCTGTCTGTCTGTCTGCCTTGCTCCAAAATGATGTCATTACAATGACAACCGTCGCATTGGCCGCTAGGCTCGGCCCCGCACCCAGCACACTTTGCCCACTTGGCTCGGACATGCAATGCTGCCCGCACACTTTGCCTGCTCGGCCACGCCCCCAGCACACTTTGCCCTCTCGGCCATGCCCCCAGCACACTTGGCCCGCTCGGCCACGCACCCGCACACTTAGCCCGCTCGGCCACGCCCCAGCACACTTGGCCCGCTCGGCCACGCCCCCGCACACTTTGCCCACTTGGCCACGCCCCCCACACACATTGCCCACTCAGCCACGCCCCACGCACACATTGGCCACCTATACACCTCCCCCCAGGACTACTCCACCTATTAGACTCCTCCCCCCAGGACTACTCCTCCTATTATACTCCTCTCCCCCCAGGACAACTCTTCCTATTAGACTCCTCTCCCCCATGACTCCTCCTCCTATTATCCTCCTCTCCCCCCAGGACTACTCCTCCAATTATACTCCTCTCCCCCCAGGACTACTACTCCTATTATACTCCTATCTCCCCAGGACTACTCCTTTTATTATACTCCTCTCCCCCCAGGACTACTCTTCCAACTATATTCCTCTCCCCCAGGACTTCTCCTCCTATTATACTCCTTTCCCCCCAGGACTACTCCTCCTATTATACTCCTCTCTCCCCAGGACTACTCCTCCTATTACACTCCTCTCCCCCCATGACTACTCCTCCTAATATACTCCCCTCCTCCCAGGACTACTCCTCCTATTATCCTTCTCTCCCCTCAGAACTACTCCAATTATTAGACACCTCCCCCAGGACTACTCCTCCTATTATACTCCTCTCCCCCAATGACTACTCCTCCTATTATACTACCTTCCTCCCAGGACTACTCCTCCTATTATCCTTCTCTCCCCCCAGGACTACTCCTCCTACTATCCTCCTCTCCCCCCAGGACTACGCCTCCTATTAGACTCCTCTCCCCCCAGGACTACTCCTCCTATTATACTCCTATCTCCCCAGGACTATTCCAACTATTATACTCCCCTCCCCCCAGGACTACTACTCCTATTATACTCCTCTCCCCCCAGGACTACTCCTCTTATTATACTCCTCTCCCTCCAGGACTACTCCTCCTATTATACTCCTCTCCCTCCAGGACTACTCCTCCTATTATACTCCTCTCTCCCCAGGACTACTCCTATTAGACTCCGCTCCCCACAGGATTACTCCTCCTATTATCCTCCTCTCCCCCCAGAACTATTCCTCCTATTATACTCCTATCTCCCCAGGACTACTATTTCTATTATATTCCTCTCCCCCAGGACTACTCCTCCTATTATACTCCTCTCACCCCAGGACTACTCCTCCTATTATCCTCCTCTCCCCCCAGGACTACTCCTCCTATTATCCTCCTCTCCCCCCAGGACTACTCCTCCTATTATACTCCTCTCTCCCCAGGACCACTCCTTCTATTATATTCCTCTCCCCTCAGGACTACTCCTCCTATTAGACTCCTCTCACCCCAGGACTACTCCTCCTATTATCCTCCTCTCCGCCAGGACTACTCCTCCTATTATCCTCCTCTCCCCCCAGGACTACTCCTCCTATGATACTCTTCTCTCCCCAGGACCACTCCTTCTATTATATTCCTCTCCCCTCAGGACTACTCCTCCTATTAGACTCCTCTCTCCCCAGGACTACTCCTTCTATTATACTCCTCTCTCCCCAGGACTACTCCTTCTATTATATTCCTCTCTCCCAGGACTACTCCTCCTATTAGACTCCTCTCCCCCCAGGACTACTCCTCCTATTAGACTCCTCTCCCCCCAGGACTTCTCCTCCTATTATACTCCTATCCCCCCAGGACTATTCCAACTATTATACTCCCCTCCCCCCAGGACTACTCCTCCTATTATACTCCTCTCCCCCCAGGACTACTCCTCCTATTATACTCCTCGCCCCCAGGACTACTCCTCCTATTATACTCCTCTCTCCCCAGGACTACTCCTATTAGACTCCGCTCCCCCCAGGACTACTCCTCCTATTATCCTCCTCTCCCCCCAGGACTACTCCTCCTATTAGACTCCTCTCCCCCCAGGACTACTCCTCCTATTATACTCCTATCTCCCCAGGACTATTCCAACTATTATACTCCCCTCCCCCCAGGACTACTCCTCCTATTATACTCCTCTCCCCCCAGGACTACTCCTCTTATTATACTCCACTCCCCCCAGGACTACTCCTCCTATTATACTCCTTGCCCCCAGGAGAACTCCTCCTATTATACTCCTCGCCCCCAGGACTACTCCTCCTTTTATCCTCCTCTCCCCCCCAGGACTACTCCTCCTATTATACTCCTCAACTCCAGGACTACTCCTCCTATTAGCCTCTTTTCCCCCCAGGACTACTCCTCTTATTAGACTCCTCTCTCCCCAGGACTACTCCTTCTATTATATTCCTAGCTCCCCAGGACTACTCCTTCTATTATACTCCTCTCCCCCCAGGACTACTCCTCCTATTATACTCCTCTCTCCCCAGGACTACTCCTTCTATTATATTCCTCTCTCCAAGGACTACTCCTCCAACTATGCTCCTCTCCCCCCAGGACTACTCCTCCTATTATACTCCTCTCCCCCCAGGACTACTCCTCCTATTATACTCCTCTCACCCCAGGACTACTCCTCCTATTATACTCCTCTGACCCCAGGACTACTCCTCCTATTATACTCCTCTCTCCCCCGGACTACTCCTCCTATTAGACTCCTGTCCCCCCAGGACTACTCCTCCTATTATACTCCTCTCTCCCCCGGACTACTCCTCCTATTAGACTCCTGTCCCCCCAGGACTACTCCTCCTATTAGACTCCTCTCCCCCCAGGACTACTCCTCCTATGATACTCCTCTCTCCCCAGGACTACTCCTCCTATTATACTCCTATCTCCCCAGTACTACTCCTTCTATTATACTCCTCTCCCCCCAGGACTACTCCTCCAATTATACTCCTCTCCCCCAGGACTTCTTCTCCTATTATACTCCTCTCCCCCCAGGACTACTCCTCCTATTATACTCCTCTCTCCTCAGGACTACTCCTCCTATTATACTCCTCTCTCCCCAGGACTACCTCCTATTATACTCCTCTCCCCCCATGACTACTCCTCCTATTATACTCCCCTCCTCCCAGGACTACTCCTCCTATTATCCTTCTCTCCCCCTAGGACTACTCCACCTATTAGACACCTCACCCAGGACTACTCCTCCTATTATATTCCTCTCCCCCCCATGACTACTACTCCTATTATCCTTCTCTCCCCCCAGGACTACTCCTCCTACTATCCTCCTCTCCCCCCAGGACTACTCCTCCTATTAGACTCCTCTCCCCCCAGGACTACACCTCCTATTATACTCCTATCTCCCCAGGACTATTCCAACTATTATACTCCCCTCCCCCCAGGACTACTCCTCCTATTATACTCCTATCTCCCAAGGACTACTCCTCCTATTATACTCCTCTCCCCCCAGGACTACTCCTCCTATTAGACTCCTCTCCCCCCAGGACTACTCCTCCTATTATACTCCTCTCCCCCCAGGACTACTCCTCCTATTAGACTCCTCTCCCCCCAGGACTACTCCTCCTATTAGACTCCTCTCCCCCCAGGACTTCTCCTCCTATTATACTCCTATCTCCCCAGGACTATTCCAACTATTATACTCCCCTCCCCCCAGGACTACTCCTCCTATTATACTCCTCTCCCCCCAGGACTACTCCTCCTATTATACTCCTCGCCCCCAGGACTACTCCTCCTATTATACTCTTCTCTCCCCAGGACTACTCCTATTAGACTCCGCTCCCCCCAGGACTACTCCTCCTATTATCCTCCTCTCCCCCCAGGACTACTCCTCCTATTAGACTCCTCTCCCCCCAGGACTACTCCTCCTATTATACTCCTATCTCCCCAGGACTATTCCAACTATTATACTCCCCTCCCCCCAGGACTACTCCTCCTATTATACTCCTCTCCCCCCAGGACTACTCCTCCTATTATACTCCTTGCCCCCAGGACAACTCCTCCTATTATACTCCTCGCCCCCAGGACTACTCCTCCTTTTATCCTCCTCTCCCCCCCAGGACTACTCCTCCTATTATACTCCTCAACTCCAGGACTACTCCTCCTATTAGCCTCTTTTCCCCCCAGGACTACTCCTCCTATTAGACTCCTCTCTCCCCAGGACTACTCCTTCTATTATATTCCTAGCTCCCCAGGACTACTCCTTCTATTATACTCCTCTCCCCCCAGGACTACTCCTCCTATTATACTCCTCTCTCCCCAGGACTACTCCTTCTATTATATTCCTCTCTCCAAGGACTACTCCTCCAACTATGCTCCTCTCCCCCCAGGACTACTCCTCCTATTATACTCCCCTCCCCCCAGGACTACTCCTCCTATTATACTCCTCTCACCCCAGGACTACTCCTCCTATTATACTCCTCTGACCCCAGGACTACTCCTCCTATTATACTCCTCTCTCCCCCGGACTACTCCTCCTATTAGACTCCTGTCCCCCCAGGACTACTCCTCCTATTATACTCCTCTCTCCCCCGGACTACTCCTCCTATTAGACTCCTCTCCCCCCAGGACTACTCCTCCTATGATACTCCTCTCTCCCCAGGACTACTCCTCCTATTAAACTCCTCTCCTCCCAGGACTACTCCTCCTATTATACTCCTATCTCCCCAGTACTACTCCTTCTATTATATTCCTCTCCCCCCAGGACTACTCCTCCTATTATACTCCTCTCCCCCCAGGACTACTCCTCCAATTATACTCCTCTCCCCCAGGACTTCTTCTCCTATTATACTCCTCTCCCCCCAGGACTACTCCTCCTATTATACGCCTCTCTCCTCAGGACTACTCCTCCTATTATACTCCTCTCTCCCCAGGACTACCTCCTATTATACTCCTCTCCCCCCATGACTACTCCTCCTATTATACTCCCCTCCTCCCAGGACTACTCCTCCTATTATCCTTCTCTCCCCCTAGGACTACTCCACCTATTAGACACCTCACCCAGGACTACTCCTCCTATTATATTCCTCTCCCCCCCATGACTACTACTCCTATTATCCTTCTCTCCCCCCAGGACTACTCCTCCTACTATCCTCCTCTCCCCCCAGGACTACTCCTCCTATTAGACTCCTCTCCCCCCAGGACTACACCTCCTATTATACTCCTATCTCCCCAGGACTATTCCAACTATTATACTCCCCTCCCCCCAGGACTACTCCTCCTATTATACTCCTATCTCCCAAGGACTACTCCTCCTATTATACTCCTCTCCCCCCAGGACTACTCCTCCTATTAGACTCCTCTCCCCCCAGGACTACTCCTCCTATTATACTCCTCTCCCCCCAGGACTACTCCTCCTATTAGACTCCTCTCCCCCCAGGACTACTCCTCCTATTATACTCCTCGCCCCCAGGACTACTCCTCCTATTATACTCTTCTCTCCCCAGGACTACTCCTATTAGACTCCGCTCCCCCCAGGACTACTCCTCCTATTATCCTCCTCTCCCCCCAGGACTACTCCTCCTATTAGACTCCTCTCCCCCCAGGACTACTCCTCCTATTATACTCCTATCTCCCCAGGACTATTCCAACTATTATACTCCCCTCCCCCCAGGACTACTCCTCCTATTATACTCCTCTCCCCCCAGGACTACTCCTCCTATTATACTCCTTGCCCCCAGGACAACTCCTCCTATTATACTCCTCGCCCCCAGGACTACTCCTCCTTTTATCCTCCTCTCCCCCCCAGGACTACTCCTCCTATTAGACTCCTCTCTCCCCAGGACTACTCCTTCTATTATATTCCTAGCTCCCCAGGACTACTCCTTCTATTATACTCCTCTCCCCCCAGGACTACTCCTCCTATTATACTCCTCTCTCCCCAGGACTACTCCTTCTATTATATTCCTCTCTCCAAGGACTACTCCTCCAACTATGCTCCTCTCCCCCCAGGACTACTCCTCCTATTATACTCCCCTCCCCCCAGGACTACTCCTCCTATTATACTCCTCTCACCCCAGGACTACTCCTCCTATTATACTCCTCTGACCCCAGGACTACTCCTCCTATTATACTCCTCTCTCCCCCGGACTACTCCTCCTATTAGACTCCTGTCCCCCCAGGACTACTCCTCCTATTATACTCCTCTCTCCCCCGGACTACTCCTCCTATTAGACTCCTCTCCCCCCAGGACTACTCCTCCTATGATACTCCTCTCTCCCCAGGACTACTCCTCCTATTAAACTCCTCTCCTCCCAGGACTACTCCTCCTATTATACTCCTATCTCCCCAGTACTACTCCTTCTATTATACTCCTCTCCCCCCAGGACTACTCCTCCAATTATACTCCTCTCCCCCAGGACTTCTTCTCCTATTATACTCCTCTCCCCCCAGGACTAATCCTCCTATTATACTCCTCTCTCCTCAGGACTACCTCCTATTATACTCCTCTCCCCCCATGACTACTCCTCCTATTATACTCCCCTCCTCCCAGGACTACTCCTCCTATTATCCTTCTCTCCCCCTAGGACTACTCCACCTATTAGACACCTCACCCAGGACTACTCCTCCTATTATATTCCTCTCCCCCCCATGACTACTACTCCTATTATCCTTCTCTCCCCCCAGGACTACTCCTCCTACTATCCTCCTCTCCCCCCAGGACTACTCCTCCTATTAGACTCCTCTCCCCCCATGACTACACCTCCTATTATACTCCTATCTCCCCAGGACTATTCCAACTATTATACTCCCCTCCCCCCAGGACTACTCCTCCTATTATACTCCTATCTCCCAAGGACTACTCCTCCTATTATACTCCTCTCCCCCCATGACTACTCCTCCTATTATATTCCCCTCCTCCCAGGACTACTCCTCCTATTATCCTTCTCTCCCCCCAGGACTACTCCACCTATTACACACCTCACCCAGGACTACTCCTATTATACTCCTCTCCCCCCATGACTACTACTCCTATTATACTCCCCTCCTCCCAGGACTACTCCTCCTATTATCCTTCTCTCCCCCAGGACTACTCCTCCTATTATCCTCCTCTCCCCCCAGGAGTACTCCTCCTATTAGACTCCTCTCCCCCCAGGACTACTCCTTCTATTATACTCCTGTCTCCCCAGGACTACTCCTCTTATTACACTCCTCTCCCCCCAGGACTACTCCTCCTATTTTACTCCTCTCCCCCCAGGACTACTCCTCCTATTATACTCTTATCTCCCCAGGACTATTTCAACCATTATACTCCCCTCCCCCCAGGACTACTCCTGCTATTATAATCCTCTACCCCCAGGACTACTCCTCTTATTATACTCCTCTCCCCCCAGGATTACTCCTCCTATTATACTCCCCTCCCCCCAGGACTACTCCTCCTATTAGACTCCTCTCCCCCCAGGACTACTCCTCCTATTATCTTCCTCTCCCCCCAGGACTACTCCTCCTATTATCCTCCTCTCCCCCAGGACTACTCCTCCTATGATACTCTTCTCTCCCCAGGACCACTCCTTCTATTATATTCCTCTCCCCTCAGGACTACTCCTCCTATTAGACTCCTCTCTCCCCAGGACTACTCCTTCTATTATATTCCTAGCTCCCCAGGACTACTCCTTCTATTATACTCCTCTTCCCCCAGGACTACTCCTCCTATTATACTCCTCTCTCCCCAGGACTACTCCTTCTATTATATTCCTCTCTCCCAGGACTACTCCTCCAACTATGCTCCTCTCCCCCCAGGAATACTCCTCCTATTATACTCCCCTCCCCCCAGGACTACTCCTCCTATTATACTCCCCTCCCCCCAGGACTACTCCTCCTATTATACTCCTTTCACCCCAGGACTACTCCTCCTATTATACTCCTGTCCCCCCAGGACTACTCCTCCTATTATACTCCTCTCTCCCCCGGACTACTCCTAGGACTACTCCTCCTATTATACTCCTCTCACCCCAGGACTACTCCTCCTATTATACTCCTGTCCCCCCAGGACTACTCCTCCTATTATACTCCTCTCTCCCCCAGACTACTCCTCCTATTAGACTCCTCTCCCCCCAGGACTACTCCTCCTATGATACTCCTCTCCCTCCAGGACTACTCCTCCTATTAAACTCCTCTCCTCCTAGGACTACTCCTCCTATTATACTCCTATCTCCCCAGTACTACTCCTTCTATTATACTCCTCTCCCCCCAGGACTACTCCTCCAATTATACTCCTCTCCCCCAGGACTTCTCCTCCTATTATACTCCTCTCCCCCCAGGACTACTCCTCCTATTATACTCCTCTCTCCTCAGGACTACTCCTCCTATTATACTCCTCTCTCCCCAGGACTACCTCCTATTATACTCCTCTCCCCCCATGACTACTCCTCCTATTATACTCCCCTCCTCCCAGGACTACTCCTCCTATTATCCTTCTCTCCCCCCAGGACTACTTCACCCATTAGACACCTCACCCAGGACTACTCCTCCTATTATATTCCTCTCCCCCCATGACTACTACTCCTATTATACTCCCCTCCTCCCAGGACTACTCCTCCTATTATCCTTCTCTCCCCCCAGGACTACTCCTCCTACTATCCTCCTCTCCCCCCAGGACTACTCCTCCTATTAGACTCCTCTCCCCCCAGGACTACTCCTCCTATTATACTCCTATCTCCCAAGGACTACTCCTCCTATTATACTCCTCTCCCCCCATGACTACTCCTCCTATTATATTCCCCTCCTCCCAGGACCACTCCTCCTATTATCCTTCTCTCCCCCCAGGACTACTCCACCTATTAGACACCTCACCCAGGACTACTCCTCCTATTATACTCCTCTCCCCCCATGACTACTACTCCTATTATACTCCCCTCCTCCCAGGACTACTTCTCCTATTATCCTTCTCTCCCCCAGGACTACTCCTCCTACTATCCTCCTCTCCCCCCAGGAGTACTCCTCCTATTATACTCCTCTCCCCCCAGGACTACTCCTCCTATTTTACTCCTCTCCCCCCAGGACTACTCCTCCTATTATACTCTTATCTCCCCAGGACTATTCCAACTATTATACTCCCCTCCCCCCAGGACTACTCCTCCTATTATACTCCTCTACCCCCAGGACTACTCCTCTTATTATACTCCTCTCCCCCAGGACTACTCCTCCTATTATACTCCTCTCCCCCAGGACTACTCCTCCTATTATACTCCTCTCCCCCAGGACTACTCCTCCTATTATACTCCTCTCTCCCCAGGACTACTCCTCCTATTAGACTCCTCTCCCCCCAGGACTACTCCTCCTATTATCCTCCTCTCCTCCCAGAACTACTCCTCCAATTTTACTCCTCTCCCCTCACGACTACTTTTCCTTTTATACACCTCTCCCCCCAGGACTACTCCTCCTATTATATTCCTCTCCCCCCAGGACTACTCCTCTATTATACTCCTCTCCCCCCAGGACTACTCCTCCTATTATACTCCTCTCTCCCCAGGACTACTCCACCTATTATACTCCTCTCCCCCCAGGACTACTCCTCCAATTATACTCCTCTCTCCCCAGGACTACTCCTCCTATTATACTCCCCTCCCCCCAGGACTACTCCTCCAATTATACTCCTCTCTCCCCAGGACTACTCCACCTATTATACTCCTCTCCCCCCAGGACTACTCCTCCTATTATACTCCCCTCCCCCCAGGACTACTCCTCCAATTATACTCCTCTCTCCCCAGGACTACTCCACCTATTATACTCCTCTCCCCCCAGGACTACTCCTCCAATTATACTCCTCTCTCCCCAGGACTACTCCTCCTATGATACTCCTCTCCCCCCAGGACTACTCCTCTTATTATACTCCTCTCCCCCCAGGACTACTCCTCCAATTATACTCCTCTCTCCCCAGGACTACTCCTCCTATGATACTCCTCTCCCCCCAGGACTACTCCTCTTAGTATACTCCTCTCCCCCCAGGACTACTCCTCCTATTATATTCCTCTCCCCCCAGGACTACTCCTCCTATTATACTCCTATCCCCCCAGGACTACTCCTCCTATTATACTCCTCTCCCCCCAGGACTACTCCTCCAATTATACTCCTCTCTCCCCAGGACTACTCCTCCTATTATACTCCTCTCCCCCCAGGACTGCTCCTCCTATTATCCTCCTCTCCCCCCAGAACCACTCCTCCAATTTTACTCCTCTCCCCTCACGACTACTCCTCCTTTTATACACCTCTTCCCCCAGGATTACTCCTCCTATTATACTCCCCTCCCCCCAGGATTACTCCTATTATCCTCCTCTCCCCCCAGAACTACTCCTCCAATTTTACTCCTCTCCCCTCACGACTACTCCTCCTTTTATACACCTCTTCCCCCAGGATTACTCCTCCTATTATACTGCCCTCCCCCCAGGATTACCCCTCCTATTATACTCCCATCCCCCCAGGATTACTCCTCCTATTATACTCCTCTCCCCCCAGGACTACTCCTCCTATTATATTCCTCTCCCCCCAGGACTACTCCTCCTATTATACTCCTCTCCCCCCAGGACTACTCCTCCTATTATACTCCTCTCTCCCCAGGACTACTCCTGCTATTATACTCCTCTCTCCCCAGGACTACTCCTCCTATTATACTCCTCTCCCCCCAGGACTACTCCTCCTATTATACTCCTCTCCCCCCAGGACTACTCCTCCTATTATACTCCTCTCCCCCCAGGACTACTCCTCCAATTATACTCCTCTCTCCTCAGGACTACTCCTCCTATGATACTCCTCTCCCCCCAGGACTACTCCTCTTATTATACTCCTCTCCCCCCAGGACTACTCCTTCTATTATACTCCTCTCCCCCTACGACTTTTCCTCCTATTATACTCCTATCTCCCAAGGACTATTCCTCCTATTATACTCCTCTCTCCCCAGGACTACTCCTCCTATTATACTCCTCTCCCCCCAGGACTACTTCTCCTATTATACTCCTCTCTCCCCAGGACTACTCCTTCTATTATACTCCTCTCCCCCCAGGACTGCTCCTCCTATTAGACTCCTCTCTGCCCAGGACTACTCCTTCTATTATATTCCTCTCCCCCCAGAACTACTCCTCCTATTAGACTCCTCTCTCCCCAGGACTACTCTTTCTATTGTATTCCTATCTCCCCACGACTACTCCTTCTATTATACTCCTCTCTCCCCAGGACTACTCCTTCTATTATATTCCTCTCTCCCCAGGACTACTCCTCCTATTATACTCCTCTCTCCCCAGGACTACTCCTTCTATTATATTCCTCTCTCCCAGGACTACTCCTCCTATTATACTCCTCTCCCCTCACGACTACTCCTCCTATTATACACCTCTTCCCCTAGGACTACTCCTCCTATTATACTCCCCTCCCCCCAGGACTACTCCTTCTATTATACTCCTCTCCCCCCACGACTACTCCTCCTATTATACTCCTGTCCCCCCAGGACTACTCCTCCTATTATACTCCTCTCTCCCCAGGACTACTCCCATTATATTCCTCTCCCCCAGGAGTATGCCTCCTATTATACTCCTCTCCCCCCAGGACTACTCCTCCTATTATCCTCCTCTCTCCCCAGAACTACTCCTCCAATTATACTCCTCTCCCCACACGACTACTCCTCCTATTATACACCTCTTCCCCTAGGACTACTCCTCCTATTATACTCCCCTCCTCCCAGAACTACTCCTCCAATTTTACTCCTCTCCCCTCACGACTACTCCTCCTTTTATACACCTCTTCCCCCAGGATTACTCCTCCTATTATACTCCCCTCCCCCCAGGATTACCCCTCCTATTATACTCCCATCCCCCCAGGATTACTCCTCCTATTATACTCCTCTCCCCCCAGGACTACTCCTCCTATTATATTCCTCTCCCCCCAGGACTACTCCTCCTATTATACTCCTCTCCCCCCAGGACTACTCCTCCTATTATACTCCTCTCTCCCCAGGACTACTCCTCCTATTATACTCCTCTCCCCCCAGGACTACTCCTCCAATTATACTCCTCTCTCCTCAGGACTACTCCTCCTATGATACTCCTCTCCCCCCAGGACTACTCCTCCTATTATACTCCTCTCTCCCCAGGACTACTCCTTCTATTATATTCCTCTCCCCCCAGAACTACTCCTCCTATTAGACTCCTCTCTCCCCAGGACTACTCTTTCTATTGTATTCCTATCTCCCCACGACTATTCCTTCTATTATACTCCTCTCTCCCCAGGACTACTCCTTCTATTATATTCCTCTCTCCCCAGGACTACTCCTCCTATTATACTCCTCTCTCCCCAGGACTACTCCTTCTATTATATTCCTCTCTCCCAGGACTACTCCTCCAATTATACTCCTCTCCCCTCACGACTACTCCTCCTATTATACACCTCTTCCCCTAGGACTACTCCTCCTATTATACTCCCCTCCCCCCAGGACTACTCCTTCTATTAGACTCCTCTCCCCCCAGGACTACTCCTCCTATTATACTCCTATCTCCCCAGGACTATTCCAACTATTATACTCCCCTCCCCCCAAGACTACTCCTCCTATTATACTCCTCTCCCCCCAGGACTACTCCTCCTATTATACTCCTTGCCCCCAGGACAACTCCTCCTATTATACTCCTCGCCCCCAGGACTACTCCTCCTTTTATCCTCCTCTCCCCCCCAGGACTACTCCTCCTATTATACTCCTCAACTCCAGGACTACTCCTCCTATTAGCCTCTTTTCCCCCCAGGACTACTCCTCCTATTAGACTCCTCTCTCCCCAGGACTACTCCTTCTATTATATTCCTAGCTCCCCAGGACTACTCCTTCTATTATACTCCTCTCCCCCCAGGACTACTCCTCCTATTATACTCCTCTCTCCCCAGGACTACTCCTTCTATTATATTCCTAGCTCCCCAGGACTACTCCTTCTATTATACTCCTCTCCCCCCAGGACTACTCCTCCTATTATACTCCTCTCTCCCCAGGACTACTCCTTCTATTATATTCCTCTCTCCAAGGACTACTCCTCCAACTATGCTCCTCTCCCCCCAGGACTACTCCTCCTATTATACTCCCCTCCCCCCAGGACTACTCCTCCTATTATACTCCTCTCACCCCAGGACTACTCCTCCTATTATACTCCTCTGACCCCAGGACTACTCCTCCTATTATACTCCTCTCTCCCCCGGACTACTCCTCCTATTAGACTCCTGTCCCCCCAGGACTACTCCTCCTATTATACTCCTCTCTCCCCCGGACTACTCCTCCTATTAGACTCCTCTCCCCCCAGGACTACTCCTCCTATGATACTCCTCTCTCCCCAGGACTACTCCTCCTATTAAACTCCTCTCCTCCCAGGACTACTCCTCCTATTATACTCCTATCTCCCCAGTACTACTCCTTCTATTATACTCCTCTCCCCCCAGGACTACTCCTCCAATTATACTCCTCTCCCCCAGGACTTCTTCTCCTATTATACTCCTCTCCCCCCAGGACTACTCCTCCTATTATACTCCTCTCTCCTCAGGACTACCTCCTATTATACTCCTTTCCCCCCATGACTACTCCTCCTATTATACTCCCCTCCTCCCAGGACTACTCCTCCTATTATCCTTCTCTCCCCCTAGGACTACTCCACCTATTAGACACCTCACCCAGGACTACTCCTCCTATTATATTCCTCTCCCCCCCATGACTACTACTCCTATTATCCTTCTCTCCCCCCAGGACTACTCCTCCTACTATCCTCCTCTCCCCCCAGGACTACTCCTCCTATTAGACTCCTCTCCCCCCATGACTACACCTCCTATTATACTCCTATCTCCCCAGGACTATTCCAACTATTATACTCCCCTCCCCCCAGGACTACTCCTCCTGTTATACTCCTATCTCCCAAGGACTACTCCTCCTATTATACTCCTCTCCCCCCATGACTACTCCTCCTATTATATTCCCCTCCTCCCAGGACTACTCCTCCTATTATCCTTCTCTCCCCCCAGGACTACTCCACCTATTACACACCTCACCCAGGACTACTCCTCCTATTATACTCCTCTCCCCCCATGACTACTACTCCTATTATACTCCCCTCCTCCCAGGACTACTCCTCCTATTATCCTTCTCTCCCCCAGGACTACTCCTCCTATTATCCTCCTCTCCCCCCAGGAGTACTCCTCCTATTAGACTCCTCTCCCCCCAGGACTACTCCTTCTATTATACTCCTGTCTCCCCAGGACTACTCCTCTTATTATACTCCTCTCCCCCCAGGACTACTCCTCCTATTTTACTCCTCTCCCCCCAGGACTACTCCTCCTATTATACTCTTATCTCCCCAGGACTATTTCAACCATTATACTCCCCTCCCCCCAGGACTACTCCTGCTATTATAATCCTCTACCCCCAGGACTACTCCTCTTATTATACTCCTCTCCCCCCAGGATTACTCCTCCTATTATACTCCCCTCCCCCCAGGACTACTCCTCCTATTAGACTCCTCTCCCCCCAGGACTACTCCTCCTATTATCTTCCTCTCCCCCCAGGACTACTCCTCCTATTATCCTCCTCTCCCCCAGGACTACTCCTCCTATGATACTCTTCTCTCCCCAGGAATACTCCTTCTATTATATTCCTCTCCCCTCAGGACTACTCCTTCTATTATATTCCTCTCTCCCAGGACTACTCCTCCAACTATGCTCCTCTCCCCCCAGGAATACTCCTCCTATTATACTCCCCTCTCCCCAGGACTACTCCTCCTATTATACTCCCCTCTCCCCAGGACTACTCCTCCTATTATACTCCTTTCACCCCAGGACTACTCCTCCTATTATACTCCTGTCCCCCCAGGACTACTCCTCCTATTATACTCCTCTCTCCCCCGGACTACTCCTAGGACTACTCCTCCTATTATACTCCTCTCACCCCAGGACTACTCCTCCTATTATACTCCTGTCCCCCCAGGACTACTCCTCCTATTATACTCCTCTCTCCCCCAGACTACTCCTCCTATTAGACTCCTCTCCCCCCAGGACTACTCCTCCTATGATACTCCTCTCCCTCCAGGACTACTCCTCCTATTAAACTCCTCTCCTCCTAGGACTACTCCTCCTATTATACTCCTATCTCCCCAGTACTACTCCTTCTATTATACTCCTCTCCCCCCAGGACTACTCCTCCAATTATACTCCTCTCCCCCAGGACTTCTCCTCCTATTATACTCCTCTCCCCCCAGGACTACTCCTCCTATTATACTCCTCTCTCCTCAGGACTACTCCTCCTATTATACTCCTCTCTCCCCAGGACTACCTCCTATTATACTCCTCTCCCCCCATGACTACTCCTCCTATTATACTCCCCTCCTCCCAGGACTACTCCTCCTATTATCCTTCTCTCCCCCCAGGACTACTTCACCCATTAGACACCTCACCCAGGACTACTCCTCCTATTATATTCCTCTCCCCCCATGACTACTACTCCTATTATACTCCCCTCCTCCCAGGACTACTCCTCCTATTATCCTTCTCTCCCCCCAGGACTACTCCTCCTACTATCCTCCTCTCCCCCCAGGACTACTCCTCCTATTAGACTCCTCTCCCCCCAGGACTACTCCTCCTATTATACTCCTATCTCCCAAGGACTACTCCTCCTATTATACTCCTCTCCCCCCATGACTACTCCTCCTATTATATTCCCCTCCTCCCAGGACCACTCCTCCTATTATCCTTCTCTCCCCCCAGGACTACTCCACCTATTAGACACCTCACCCAGGACTACTCCTCCTATTATACTCCTCTCCCCCCATGACTACTTCTCCTATTATACTCCCCTCCTCCCAGGACTACTCCTCCTATTATCCTTCTCTCCCCCAGGACTACTCCTCCTACTATCCTCCTCTCCCCCCAGGAGTACTCCTCCTATTATACTCCTCTCCCCCCAGGACTACTCCTCCTATTTTACTCCTCTCCCCCCAGGACTACTCCTCCTATTATACTCTTATCTCCCCAGGACTATTCCAACTATTATACTCCCCTCCCCCCAGGACTACTCCTCCTATTATACTCCTCTACCCCCAGGACTACTCCTCTTATTATACTCCTCTCCCCCAGGACTACTCCTCCTATTATACTCCTCTCCCCCAGGACTACTCCTCCTATTATACTCCTCTCCCCCAGGACTACTCCTCCTATTATACTCCTCTCTCCCCAGGACTACTCCTCCTATTAGACTCCTCTCCCCCCAGGACTACTCCTCCTATTATCCTCCTCTCCTCCCAGAACTACTCCTCCAATTTTACTCCTCTCCCCTCACGACTACTTTTCCTTTTATACACCTCTTCCCCCAGGACTACCCCTCCTATTATACTCCTCTCCCCCCAGGACTACTCCTCCTATTATATTCCTCTCCCCCCAGGACTACTCCTCTATTATACTCCTCTCCCCCCAGGACTACTCCTCCTATTATACTCCTCTCTCCCCAGGACTACTCCACCTATTATACTCCTCTCCCCCCAGGACTACTCCTCCAATTATACTCCTCTCTCCCCAGGACTACTCCTCCTATTATACTCCCCTCCCCCCAGGACTACTCCTCCAATTATACTCCTCTCCCCCCAGGACTACTCCTCCTATTATATTCCTCTCCCCCCAGGACTACTCCTCTATTATACTCCTCTCCCCCCAGGACTACTCCTCCTATTATACTCCTCTCTCCCCAGGACTACTCCACCTATTATACTCCTCTCCCCCCAGGACTACTCCTCCAATTATACTCCTCTCTCCCCAGGACTACTCCTCCTATTATACTCCCCTCCCCCCAGGACTACTCCTCCAATTATACTCCTCTCTCCCCAGGACTACTCCACCTATTATACTCCTCTCCCCCCAGGACTACTCCTCCTATTATACTCCCCTCCCCCCAGGACTACTCCTCCAATTATACTCCTCTCTCCCCAGGACTACTCCACCTATTATACTCCTCTCCCCCCAGGACTACTCCTCCAATTATACTCCTCTCTCCCCAGGACTACTCCTCCTATGATACTCCTCTCCCCCCAGGACTACTCCTCTTATTATACTCCTCTCCCCCCAGGACTACTCCTCCAATTATACTCCTCTCTCCCCAGGACTACTCCTCCTATGATACTCCTCTCCCCCCAGGACTACTCCTCTTATTATACTCCTCTCCCCCCAGGACTACTCCTCCTATTATATTCCTCTCCCCCCAGGACTACTCCTCCTATTATACTCCTATCCCCCCAGGACTACTCCTCCTATTATACTCCTCTCTCCCCAGGACTACTCCACCTATTATACTCCTCTCCCCCCAGGACTACTCCTCCAATTATACTCCTCTCTCCCCAGGACTACTCCTCCTATTATACTCCTCTCCCCCCAGGACTACTCCTCCTATTATACTCCTCTCTCCCCAGGACTACTCCTCCTATTATACTCCTCTCCCCCCAGGACTGCTCCTCCTATTATCCTCCTCTCCCCCCAGAACCACTCCTCCAATTTTACTCCTCTCCCCTCACGACTACTCCTCCTTTTATACACCTCTTCCCCCAGGATTACTCCTCCTATTATACTCCCCTCCCCCCAGGATTACTCCTATTATCCTCCTCTCCCCCCAGAACTACTCCTCCAATTTTACTCCTCTCCCCTCACGACTACTCCTCCTTTTATACACCTCTTCCCCCAGGATTACTCCTCCTATTATACTGCCCTCCCCCCAGGATTACCCCTCCTATTATACTCCCATCCCCCCAGGATTACTCCTCCTATTATACTCCTCTCCCCCCAGGACTACTCCTCCTATTATATTCCTCTCCCCCCAGGACTACTCCTCCTATTATACTCCTCTCCCCCCAGGACTACTCCTCCTATTATACTCCTCTCTCCCCAGGACTACTCCTGCTATTATACTCCTCTCCCCCCAGGACTACTCCTCCAATTATACTCCTCTCTCCTCAGGACTACTCCTCCTATGATACTCCTCTCCCCCCAGGACTACTCCTCTTATTATACTCCTCTCCCCCCAGGACTACTCCTTCTATTATACTCCTCTCCCCCTAGGACTTTTCCTCCTATTATACTCCTATCTCCCAAGGACTATTCCTCCTATTATACTCCTCTCTCCCCAGGACTACTCCTCCTATTATACTCCTCTCCCCCCAGGACTACTCCTCCTATTATACTCCTCTCCCCCCAGGACTACTTCTCCTATTATACTCCTCTCTCCCCAGGACTACTCCTTCTATTATACTCCTCTCCCCCCAGGACTGCTCCTCCTATTAGACTCCTCTCTGCCCAGGACTACTCCTTCTATTATATTCCTCTCCCCCCAGAACTACTCCTCCTATTAGACTCCTCTCTCCCCAGGACTACTCTTTCTATTGTATTCCTATCTCCCCACGACTACTCCTTCTATTATACTCCTCTCTCCCCAGGACTACTCCTTCTATTATATTCCTCTCTCCCCAGGACTACTCCTTCTATTATACTCCTCTCTCCCCAGGACTACTCCTTCTATTATATTCCTCTCTCCCAGGACTACTCCTCCTATTATACTCCTCTCTCCCCAGGACTACTCCTTCTATTATATTCCTCTCTCCCAGGACTACTCCTCCTATTATACTCCTCTCCCCTCACGACTACTCCTCCTATTATACACCTCTTCCCCTAGGACTACTCCTCCTATTATACTCCCCTCCCCCCAGGACTACTCCTTCTATTATACTCCTCTCCCCCCACGACTACTCCTCCTATTATACTCCTGTCCCCCCAGGACTACTCCTCCTATTATACTCCTCTCTCCCCAGGACTACTCCCATTATATTCCTCTCCCCCAGGACTATGCCTCCTATTATACTCCTCTCCCCCCCAGGACTACTCCTCCTATTATCCTCCTCTCTCCCCAGAACTACTCCTCCAATTATACTCCTCTCCCCTCACGACTACTCCTCCTATTATACACCTCTTCCCCTAGGACTACTCCTCCTATTATACTCCCCTCCCCCCAGAACTACTCCTCCAATTTTACTCCTCTCCCCTCACGACTACTCCTCCTTTTATACACCTCTTCCCCCAGGATTACTCCTCCTATTATACTCCCCTCCCCCCAGGATTACCCCTCCTATTATACTCCCATCCCCCCAGGATTACTCCTCCAATTATACTCCTCTCCCCCCAGGACTAATCCTCCTATTATACTCCTCTCCCCCCAGGACTACTCCTCCTATTATACTCCTCTCTCCCCAGGACTACTCCTTCTATTATATTCCTCTCCCCCCAGAACTACTCCTCCTATTAGACTCCTCTCTCCCCAGGACTACTCTTTCTATTGTATTCCTATCTCCCCACGACTATTCCTTCTATTATACTCCTCTCTCCCCAGGACTACTCCTTCTATTATATTCCTCTCTCCCCAGGACTACTCCTCCTATTATACTCCTCTCTCCCCAGGACTACTCCTTCTATTATATTCCTCTCTCCCAGGACTACTCCTCCAATTATACTCCTCTCCCCTCACGACTACTCCTCCTATTATACACCTCTTCCCCTAGGACTACTCCTCCTATTATACTCCCCTCCCCCCAGGACTACTCCTTCTATTATACTCCTCTCCCCCCACGACTACTCCTCCTATTATACTCCTGTCCCCCCAGGACTACTCCTCCTATTATACTCCTCTCTCCCCAGGACTACTCCCATTATATTCCTCTCCCCCAGGACTATGCCTCCTATTATACTACTCTCCCCCCCAGGACTACTCCTCCTATTATCCTCCTCTCTCCCCAGAACTACTCCTCCAATTATACTCCTCTCCCCTCACGACTACTCCTCCTATTATACTCCTCTCCCCCCAGGACTACTCCTCCTATTATTCTTCCCTCCCCGTAGGACTACTCCTCCTATTATACTCCTCTCCCCCCAGGACTACTCCTCCTATTTTACTCCTCTCCCCCAGGACTACTCCTCCTATTATACTCCTCTCCCCCCAGGACTACTCCTCCTATTATCCTCCTCTCTCCCCAGGACTATTCCTCCTTTTAGACTCCTCTCCCCCCAGGATTACTCCTCCTATTATACTCCCCTCCCCCCAGGACTACTCTTCCTATTATACTCCTATCTCTCCAGGACTACTCCTCCTATTATACTCCTATCTCCCCAGGACTACTACTCCTTTTATTTTCCTCTCCCCCTAGGACTACTCTTCCTATTATACTCCTCTCCCCCCAGGACTACTCCTCCTATTATACTCCCCTCCCTCCAGGACTACTCCTCCTATTAGACTCCTCTCCCCCCAGGACTACTCCTCCTATTATACTCCTCTCCCCCCAGGACTACTCTTCCTATTATACTCCTATCTCTCCAGGACCACTCCTCCTATTATACTCCTCTCCCCCCAGGACTACTCCTCCTATTATCCTCCTCTCCCCCAGGACTTCTCCTCCTATTATACTCCCCACCCCCCAGGACTACTACTCCTATTATGGTCCTCTCCCCCCAGGACTACTCCTCCTATTATGCTCCTCTCCCCCCAGGACTACTCCTCCTTTTATACTCCCCTCCCCCCAGGACTACTCCTCCTATTATTTTCCTCTCCCCCCAGGACTACTCCTCCTATTATACTCCCCTCCCTTCAGGACTACTGCTCCTATTATACTCCCCTCCCCCCAGGACTATTCCTCCTATTAGATTCCTCTCCCCCCAGGACTACTCCTCCTATTATACTCCCCTCCCCACAAGAATACTCTTCCTGTTATACTTCTATCTCTCCAGGACTACTCCTCCTATTATACTCCTCTCCCCCCCAGGACTACTCCTCCTATTATCCTCCTCTCCCCCCAGGACTACTCCTCCTATTATCCTCCTCCCCCCCAGGACTTCTCCTCCTATTATACTCCCCACCCCCCAGGACTACTACTCCTATTATGGTCCTCTCCCCCCAGGACTACTCCTCCTATTATGCTCCTCTCCCCCCAGGACTACTCCTCCTTTTATACTCCCCTCCCCCCAGGACTACTCCTCCTATTATTTTCCTCTCCCCCCAGGACTACTCCTCCTATTATACTCCCCTCCCCTCAGGACTACTCCTCCTATTATACTCCTCTCCCCCCAGGACTACTCTTCCTTTTATACTCCTATCTCTCCAGGACTTCTCCTCCTATTATACTCCTCTCCCCCCAGGACTACTCTTCCTATTATACTCCTCTCTCCCCAGGACTACTCTTCCTATTATACTCCTCTCCACCCAGGACTACTCCTCCTATTATACTCCCCTCCCCCCAGGACTATTCCAACTATTATGCTCCCCTCCCCCCAGGACTACTCCTCCTATTATGCTCCTCTCCCCCCAGGACTACTCCTCCTATTATACTCCCCTCCCCCAGGACTACTCCTCCTATTATTCTCCTTTCCCCCCAGGACTACTCCTCCTATTATACTCCTCTCCCCCCAAGACTATTCCAACTATTATGCTCCCCTCCCCCCAGGACTACTCCTCCTATTATGCTCCTCTCCCCCCAGGACTACTCCTCCTATTATACTCCCCTCCCCTAGGACTACTCCTCCTATTATTCTCCTTTCCCCCCAGGACTACTCCTCCTATTATACTCCTCTCCCCCCAGGACTACTCCTCCTATTATACTCCTCTCCCCCCAGGACTACTCCTCCTATTATACTCCCCTCCCCCAGGACTACTCCTCCTATTATTCTCCTCTCCCCCCAGGACTACTCCTCCTATTATACTCCCCTCCCCCAGGACTACTCCTCCTATTATTCTCCTTTCCCCCCAGGACTACTCCTCCTATTATACTCCTCTCCCCCCAGGACTACTCCTCCTATTATACTCCTCTCTCCCCAGGACTACTCCTCCAATACACACACACTGCACAAAGCATACCTCCCCCCAAAACACACACACACACACACACCCACACAAACCACACAATGCACACAGCACCACACACACACAACGCTGCAGACACACAGCGCTCCACAAACAACGCAACACACACAATGCAACACACAAACAACACCGCTCTCACACCCCCTCACACCCAGACAACACCCAGAACATTCACAGCGCCCTACAGAAACACTTGGTAACTACACACAACAACCTCTCTCTCTCTCTCTCTCTCTCTCTCTCTATATATATATATATATATATATATATATATATATATAAAACAAAAATCATACATTAACTACACAATAAATTCCTGAATACCCAATGCGTTAGAATCGGGCCACCTTCTAGTATGACAAAAGTGTGTATCTCTTGCACTTCCTCTCTATATATACAGCATATATCAAGGGTCGTTCGGGGGTTCAGTCAAGGCCAGGGGTCGTAGTTTTGTTCCCAACCGACGCACTCCATGAAACAGGGGTGTTGTATGTGGTGGAAATGGTGGGGTGCATGCTCCCAGGGGCTTTGGCTCCTTTACCTTTGTGGTAGGCTCTATAATAATAAATATAATAAATAAATAAATAATAAATCTAATAAAGCAGAGTCAGACACCGGGTTTACTTCCAACACTTCAACTTTACTATATGTGATTGTTTCGTATGAACCTTTTTCTTTATAGGAGAGGCACCCCTTCTTCACAGGACAGGACATATATTTCCATATCACTTTTCCCACCATGGCTGTCCCACCGGGTTCCTGGAGCACCGGCACTTCCCACTACGGGTTTGGGTTTTCTGGCTGTACTGCGCTCCACTTCGGATGTTCCCTGCAATTGTAGTCACGGTGGCTGTCCCTAAGACTAGGCCCCACGTTTTGCATCTGTGCTTGTTACGCCAGCCCACTTGGCCACAGGGGCGCTCTATTCTTGCCCCAAGAGCCCCTCTGTTCTTCAGGCTCCTTCCTCTTCCACTTCTCTCTCCCTACTCCCTTCTTTTTCCTCCAACTGTCCTCTTTCTACCACTGTGGGCCAGGCTATCTCCCTTGCCCCAGCAGCCCAACCACTATACCTCTCTATCTGAGGCTCCTGCAACAACCTTTTGGGAGCTCAGCGCCCTCTAGCGGTAGCTGGTGGGACTGTGAGATACCCCACAACATTCACATAAATTGGTAGAAGACCTGTGGAAGCACTAGGTGGTGCCAAACGGCCGTCGTCCTCTGGGGGCCTGCACCTGGCTCTCTCCCCACTTTTTAATGCACTTCTTGGAATAAATAAAGCACGTTTTGGATATCAAATGGATTGTGCCGTTGTCTTCCGATCTCCTGGGACTCATATTGGATTTCTTTTCCCTTTTCAACGTGCACCCATGACCAGTGTCCTATTGGATAAAGACCCAAGCATTATCTACTCCTTCCCTACACCATTTCAAGGTATAAAGCGGTGGTGCAAAACCGCATCTGTTTTTGTTTACTATTCACATAAAATGCTCTACAACCGGTAACATGACATATATTCAATTGCACATCCACAATATAAGAACACAGGACTTCAGGGAGGTTTGTAGGGCTCAGGTCATCCCCCTACATTTGCCTCATGTGTTAATTGATTTATAAATAGAGAATTTGTGGTCTGCACAATAACAAAGGGTATGTGAATCTGAGCCATTCCATCACTGTCCACTCGACACATCTTCCATGATTACATCAAGGTGGGACATACCATTGTCCCAAAGAGGTATGGTGGTGCATTTCTGTCGCGGGCGGGGAGGAGGGTGTCAGCACTGCGCTCCCCCCTCTGCTCGGGTCCGGCTGCTGCTGCTCAGTGGTGGCTCGAGCGGTGGGCCGGATCCCGGGGGTTCTCGAGCGGCGCTGCTCGCCCGTGAGTGAAAGGGGATTGGGTTTTGGGATATAGTCTATTGTCCGTGACGCCACCCACGGTTGTGGTGATCTGTTAGCACCACCGCTGCTCGGTGTGGGGATCCCGGGAGTGATGGTGTGAAGCAGCAAGTTGTTGTGTTGCCCCTCCGTGGGTAGGGGTTGGTGATCCCGGGGCCCAGTGTCTTTGGTGGGTAGATGCAGGGCTTGGTGGGCGCAGGGACGCGGGGGCAGCGCTGTGCCTTGCGGCACTGTGGTACTCACTCAGCCTGAGACGTGGACACAGTTCTCGGTAAAACACACGGCTGGAAAGACGGTTCCCACGGACGGCTGCACTTGCTTTCCCCAGTAGGTGACGGTGATGTCCCTTTTCCTGCACCTAATGTTGTTGATGGTCTCGATGGGTTCCCACCGGTAACCCGCTCCCCGGCTTCAAGCTGGACCGGAGGAGCTCTACTCTTTGCATGCAGGCACTGGCCCTTAGAAACTGGTGCCCTGGCGGTGGCGGTGTCTCTACTGTAATGGTTGGGCTGTTGCCTTCAATCGGGACTTGGTTGTTGGGGGAATCTACGTCCCCTTCACTGACGGATTTGGCAAATTATGGCGACTCCTAGCCTTGCCGGGGTCCGAGAGGCCCCTGCCCTGGTGCTGACTGTCCTTTGTACACTGCTCCAGACCGCCGGGCCACCACCCGTCCGCGGTCCTTCCAGGAACTTCCAAACAGTCACCCCTTCGGACAATCACCGCCGTTGCTGACCTTGCTGACTCTGTCCTGCACACAGCTGGACCCACTTCAGGCTTTCTTACTGTCACCGCTCTTACTTTCCTCCTTTTCCACTTTACTTCCTTCTACTTTCACTTGTCTACTTGTTTACTCCTCACTCAAGCCCTGCCTGGGCTAAACTTCCACTCCTTCCACTTCCTCCTCCAAACTCTATCTGCCTGGTTCTTCCCGCCTCCAGGGCTGTGAACTCCTCGGTGGGTGGAGCCAACCGCCTGGCCCACCCCCTGGTGTGAACATCAGCCCCTGGAGGAAGGCAACAAGGATTTTGGGTTAGCTTTGGTGTTCCTAACTGGGATGTAGGGTGTGGTGGTGTGATGACCTGTGACCCCTGGCTTGCCCAGGGCGTCACATTCCCCCTTAGCAAAATGCAGACCGTCCGCGGGCTGCCTGTCCAACACCGGTTTTATTTTTCTGAAAATGCATAAAAGTAAACGGTAACATATTTACATTTTTAATAATTCTTCCCACAACGGGAGGCACATTTACTTAAACGTTGCAAACGGTTTACGGTTACGGTTTCTGCTCTCTCCCACCCAAGCAACCTGGCCCTGATGCTGCCCCTAAAGCCCAGGCAGCACCCCTTGTCCCCAAGTCCAGCACACGTTACCCGAGCGGGATCTGTCCTTCCCCTCCAGAGGGTAGCCACCGGTTCCTTTGGTGGCTGGGCCCCAGCCTGCTCTGCTGAGGGCCCTCCCTCCAACCTGCCTCTCCGGAGGCGGCAATGCGGAAACGGTAAAGGCACACAACTTATTTACAAGCCACTTAACATTTGTGGGTGCCCTGCAAGTTCTCGGGCTTGTCCATGAGCAGTTCCGCATGCAAAACAACTTAAACGGTCCCCACGGGGACAACGGTGCCGGCTCCGGCCGGTTCAATCACTGGTAGACAATCTGGTTAAACTTCGGTAATCATTTTCATCATTTTCAAAACTTTCATACAAACTTCAGACAAACACCTTCCCCCCCCCCTTTTTAAAGGACGGTCTCCCTGTACCTAAGTGGGGGTCTACCTAGGTTGGGACGGGTGGACCTTCGGGATTCGGTGTCAGTGTGGCTAGGTAGTGGGGCAGAGGAAACAAGCGGTGCCTCCTCCCGGCTATCATGTGGGGCAGGCGGAGGTGTAGGGGAGCTGGGCACAGATTCATCCCTGGGCACTGGCACTGGTTCTGCCTCATGGTTGACCGCTTCCACCACTTCTTCATACACAGGTTGTGGGAACAGTATCACTGGAAGAATCACCGCGCCGTTCTGCGTAGGCCAGTCTGCTGGGAAGTCACCCATTACAGTGTGGATCACCTCTTTTGCCTTCTCTGCTGGTGGAGGAACTGGTACGTCAGCCATTACCCTCAATGCTGGTGGGCACCTTTTCAGATGGTCCCGGGAAACCGTGGCCAAAGTGCCCCCTTGCTCACGACTGATCTGGTAGGCCTTCCCATCCTCCCATCCTGTGGGTTGTATGACGTATGGGATTGGTTCCCATTGATCATCCAGCTTGTGGGTCTTCCTCTTCCGCTTTAACACCCCATCTCCTGGCTGGAAAGGGGCCGCAGACGCTTTCTGGTTGAATTGCTGCTCCTGCTGTTTTCGACTTCGACTTAGGTTTTTCTCCACATACTCCTGAATCTGCCGGTATTGTGCTCTCCGCCGAGTTTCCCATTCAGCTGTCGAAGGGAGTGCTTCTGGGGCCTCCAACCCTATTTCCAGGTCCACCGGCAGGCGGCCGGGACGAGCCCTCATCAGATATGCTGGGGTGCACTTTGTCGAGCTGGACGGGATATTGTTGTACATATCGACCAAGTCGGGTAGCTTCTCCGGCCAGAGGCTCCGCTCTTCCAGCGGCAGCGTCTTGAGGAGTCCCAGGACCAAGTGATTCATCTTCTCACACATGCCGTTGGTCTGAGCATGGTAAGGAGTGGTCCGGATCTTCTTACAGCCGTACAACTGGCAGAACTCGTGGAACACCTCTGCTTCAAAAGCCGGGCCTTGGTCAGTAAGCACCTTTTCTGGATATCCATGTGGGCGGCAGAAATAAGCCTGGAACGCTCGAGCAGCAGTTCGACCAGTTAGGTCCTTGACGGGGACAACCACCATGAATCTTGAATAGTGGTCTACGATGGTCAACGCGTAGGCGTACCCACTTCTGCTGGGGGTGAGCTTGACATGGTCTAGGGCGACCAGTTCCAGCGGTTGATGTGTGATGATTGGGTGTAGGGGCGTCCTCTGGCTGGTCTCGTCCTTCCTTCTCAGCGTGCAAGGACCACACTCTCGGCACCAGGCCTCTACCGACTTCCGCATCCCACTCCAGTAGAACTGCTCTTTCAACAGCATCTCCAGCTTCTTCCACCCGAAGTGTCTGGCACCATCATGGTATGCCCGCAAAACAGTAGCCACATCAGCTTGGGGAATAACCAACTGGCAGATTTTCTCATAGGTCTTCGGGTTGATCAGCTCACGGTACAGCTTCCCTTGATGTAGATAAAGCCGTTTCCGTTCCTTCCACAAGCGCTGGGCTTCAGCTGGAGCAGCAGGGTCCATTTCAACAGCACCTTGTTCCACCAGGGTCTTGACGAGGCGGACAGCCGGCGCCTGGTTTTGAGCTTCCTGCCACTCTTGACTGGGCCGTGGGTCCAGATCTACCCGTTGTTGGTGTATTTGCACCTTCTCAGTTGGTGGCTGGTGGAATGCAGGCAACTCAATCTCCTCGAGGTCATCATCCTTGCCCCCTTCTTCTGACAAATGGGGCATTCGGGAGAGTGCATCAGCGTTAATGTTGACACGGCCAGCTCGGTACTTGATGGTAAAGTCGTAGTTAGCTAGCCGGGCCACCCACCGCTGCTCCAATGCGCCCAGCTTGGCTGTGTCCAGGTGGGTCAACGGATTGTTGTCCGTGAAGGCGGTGAATTTTGCTGCAGCCAAGTAGTGGCGGAACCGCTCTGTGATAGCCCATGCCAATGCCAGGAGCTCGAGCTTGAAGGAGCTGTAGTTCTCGGGGTTCCTTTCGGTTGGCCTAAGCTTCCGGCTAGCATAAGCTATCACTTTCTCCTTCCCATCCTGGACCTGGGACAGGACTGCTCACAGTTCCACATTGCTGGCGTCGGTATAGAGGATGAATGGGCAGCCATAGTCAGGATACGCTGGGACCTCTTCCCCAGTCAAAGCCGCTTTCAGCTGGCAGAAGGATTCTTCATGCTTCTCCTCCCACACCAGTGGGGCCCCTAGGGGTCTACCACCTTTGGTCTGTCCCACGAGGAGATCTTGCATGGGAGCAGCCATCTTCGTGTACCCTTTGATAAAGCGCCGGTAGTACCCCACCAGACCCAGAAACTGCCTTACTTCCCTCACTGTGGTTGGTCTCGGCCAGCCCTGGATGGCAGTGATCTTCTCAGGGTCGGGGGCAACACCTTCTGCACTTACCACGTGCCCCAGGTACTGCACTCTGGGTTTCAGCAGGTGACACTTAGAAGGCTTCAATTTCATCCCGTATTTGGCAAGGGACGCGAACACCTCGGCCAGGTGCTCCAGATGGGCTTCATACGTCTGGGAGTAAACAATCACGTGATCCAAGTACAATAGGACGGTCTCGAAGTTTAGGTGTCCCAGACAGCACTCCATCAGCCGTTGGAAGGTTCCTGGGGCGTTGCACAGCCCGAACTGCATACTATTGAATTCACAGAGCCCCATCGGAGTGGTGAAGGCGGTTTTCTCCCGATCTTCCGGGGCCACGGCCACCTGCCAGTACCCACTGGTGAGGTCAAGGGTAGAGAAGTAATTTGCAGTTCTCAGTGCAGCCAAAGACTCTTCAATACGAGGCAGTGGGTAGGCATCTTTATGGGTTATCTGATTAATCTTCCGGTAGTCCACACACATCCGCATGGTACCATCTTTCTTCTTGACCAGTACCAACGGAGCGGCCCAGGGACTACAGCTGTCCCGAATAACCCCTGCCTCCTTCATGTTCCTCAACATATCTTTGGCACACTGGTAATGTGCAGGGGGAATAGGCCTGTACCTCTCTTTGATAGGGGGGTGTTCACCGGTGGGGATGTGGTGTTGGACCCCTTTGATCTGCCCAAAGTCTAGTGGATGTTTACTGAAAACCTGTTCATACTCCTGCACCACCCTGTACACCCCTGCTTTGTGATGTGTAGGAGTATCGTCAGTACCCACGTGTAGCTGTTGGTGCCACTCCTCTACTACCCCTTGAGGCGGGGAAGTGCTGGTGATAGGTGGGGAGACTGAGGGACTGGCTTCGTGAATGGTGTGCGGATCCAGGGTGAGCAGCTTGGCAATGGTGGCATACCGGGGAAGCCTGACTTCTTCCTCCCCACAGTTCAACACCCTCACAGGCACTCTTCCTTTTTTTACATCCACCACCCCTCGGGCGGCCATTACAGTGGGCCAGTGCTCGGAGGGTATGGGCTCCATCATGGCAGGGTAGTCACGCCCCTGAGGCCCTACTGCTGCCCTACACCAAATCATCATCTCACTCCTAGGGGGCACAGTCAATGGAGTAACATCCATCACTCTCACTCCACCAATCTCCCCTCCTGTTGAGCTTACATGCTGGCGGTACATCAGAGCTCGGATCTCATGCTGCACAGCTCTCTGCCGGCTTCCCGCTGCTGTGGCGGCTAGCTGTTGCAATAAGGTCAACACATCAGCCATGCAGTGCTCCATCACATTGGTTCCCAGCACTATCTTCGGGTTATGATCACTGGGTTCATTCATGATCACAATCATACCCTGGTGTTGCAGTTCAGCTTGCCCCACTGTCATAGCCACTTGTTTATACCCCACCTGGGTCAATGGGAGTCCATTAGCAGCAATTAGCGTTATGCTATTATCTGGGGGTGCCAGCTCGTCTATTCCCCAATACCGCTGGTACAACGTGTATGGTATGGTGGTTACCTGTGATCCAGTGTCCAAGAGGGCCATCACTGGTATGCCGTCCACAGCCACGGGGATGATGGGGCGGGCCCCGATATATCGGTCCCGCCAGTCCGGGGGGCCACGATGTTCTACTCCTGAGGATTGGCCCGGGGCCCCAGGGGTTGCTCGTTTAACGGGCACTGTCGGAAGTAATGACCAGGCTTACGGCACTTATAGCAGATTGGAGGTCTGCTCCGCGGGTTATTAGCACTTCTCCGCTGCATCCAGGGAACATCCTCGGGGCTGTCAGCAAGCTGTATCTGTGCTGGAGGCTGAGATCTGGTCAAAGGTTGTAGTGCCGCAAGGATCTTGGCGAGGTCTCCGTCCATGCGACGGACCTGAGCTGCCAGTTCTTCCACGGTGCTGCTTGAGGTTGCAGGTATTGGAGAGGTTGGTAGGGCAGGGGCTGCCACAACGGGGGCCGTCTCAACGGGCCACGGGGCTGGCTCTAGGACTTCTGCAGCTGGGGGCTGTAGTGCTTTAATGGCCCGTTCCTTTAACACAGCAAAGTCCACATCAGGGTGTTCCAGGGCCCACAGCCGGAGTTGCTTGCGGTCCTCAGGGGATCTCATCCCCTGCACAAATTGCTCTACTAACATCTTGTTGCTATCCGCCTCATTGATTGGATTCACCCGATTTAGCGTGCGGAGGGCGGTCTGCAGACGTAAAGCATAGTCCTGAATGCTATCTACAGCCCGTTGCCGGCACTGGTAAAACTGCATCCTCAGCTCAGCTTCAGTCCGGGTCTCAAAGGCAGTCTGTAGCTTCTCAAAGATGGTGGCTACAGAGAGCCGGTCCCCCTCGGCCCAGGTCTCCGCCTCCTGCTCAGCCGCGCCGGTTAACTGGCCCAGCACTACCGCCGCACGTTGCTTATCGATCAGGGGGTACAGTTCTAGCAACGGGTTAAGCTTTTTCCGGAAGACCTGTAAAGCATCAGGTTTCCCATCATACTGCGGTAACCAGGTAGCTCCGGGCGCATAGGGCAAAGAGAACGGCATCACCTGAGCGAGCGCGGGGGCCGCGGCACCTCCCGCTAGCGCAACCGGGGCCTGGGCAGGCCCATTCCCATCCGCGGGTGCCACTGCGGCTGCGACCGCCACTCCTCCAGCGGCTCCGTCGGGCGCAGACATCTTGTTTCCGTCCCCCTTAGCTCTTTCCGGCCCCTCCTCTCTTGGGGCGGAGTTTTGGCCTTCGCGCCTCCACTACTCGAGAATACGCTCGAGCGGGAACTTTTCGCGCCAAAGATGGCGACTTCTGAAATTTTTCGGCCGGATACCTCCGGCAGTTACAAGGCGCACCTCTACCCAACGGCAGAGCAGTAAGATCCTGTTCGTGACGCCAAGTTGTCGCGGGCGGGGAGGAGGGTGTCAGCACTGCGCTCCCCCCTCTGCTCGGGTCCGGCTGCTGCTGCTCAGGGGTGGCTCGAGCGGTGGGCCGGATCCCGGGGGTTCTCGAGCGGCGCTCCTCGCCCGTGAGTGAAAGGGGATTGGGTTTTAGGATATAGTCTATTGTCCGTGACGCCACCCACGGTTGTGGTGATCTGTTAGCACCACCGCTGCTCGGTGTGGGGATCCCGGGAGTGATGGTGTGAAGCAGCAAGTTATTGTGTTGCCCCTCCGTGGGTAGGGGTTGGTGATCCCGGGGCCCAGTGTCTTTGGTGGGTAGATGCAGGGCTTGGTGGGCGCAGGGACGCGGGGGCAGCGCTGTGCCTTGCGGCACTGTGGTACTCACTCAGCCTGAGACGTGGACACAGTTCTCGGTAAAACACACGGCTGGAAAGACGGTTCCCACGGACGGCTGCACTTGCTTTCCCCAGTAGGTGACGGTGATGTCCCTTTTCCTGCACCTAATGTTGTTGATGGTCTCGATGGGTTCCCGCCTGGCCCACCCCCTGGTGTGAACATCAGCCCCTGGAGGAAGGCAACAAGGATTTTGGGTTAGCTTTGGTGTTCCTAACTGGGATGTAGGGTGTGGTGGTGTGATGACCTGTGACACCTGGCTTGCCCAGGGCGTCACATTTCCACCTACAGAGCAGAAAACAGCTTCTATAATCGACACATTATTGGTCCTCAAAGGGCCCATGTACTGAACCTTATTATCTCTTTGTCTGCCCCTGGAATAAATGTTATGTTAACAGCACAGATAAGGAAGGATCCATGAGCGTTCTGCTTCTTCATCTGGGATAGCTCCTCTCTTTACTGAAACTTTAGGGGATACATTTGTGACTGGGTCCAATTATTCAGGGGACCCCCTGTCACATCAGGTTCTTCAGAGCCTGTTGTATAAGGTTCAGTTTCTGTGTTTCATTTGGTGCATTGAAGGTCCTGATGCCAACCTGTTGGTTCAGCCACAAGGAAGCATATAGTGAAAAAAGTTAATAACTGGCCAATAAAAATGTAAAATTATTTAAAAACGTTTTACAATGAAGCCATGTAGAAAAATCATGCCTTGGCTTATGTTTCATGGCTGTAGTATTGGTCGGGATGCACAAACTGGATGTAGGTCTCTCTTCAGCCACATGAATGCTTATGAGGCTTTCGAGTTTGGGTAAGAAGTAGGGTTGAGTGAACCCAAACTGTAAAGTTTGTACTGAACACCAGGTGTTCGGGTCTTGCATTCGAACACGGACTCTATAAAAGTCAGTGTCCGAGTTTGGAGTTCGGGTACTGTTTGTACGCTAATAAAATTTGTTGACAAGCTGCAGCCAATGAACAAGCTTTTTTGCCTGTACGCTACTGTGAACAATGAAGAAAAGAAAAAAAAATGATGTGGCTTCCCACCTATTTTTGATAACCAGCGCAGGTAAAGCAGACAACTGCAGGCAGCAATCATCAGCTGTCAGTTTTAATTTGGCTGGTTATCAAAAATAGAGGGATTTCCACATCGTTTATTAAAACTATTTAAATAAATAATTTAAAAAGAGTGGGCTCTGCCCTATTTGTGATTCCCTGCCAAGGTAAAGTAGATAGCTGTGGGCTGGTATTATCAGGCTGGGAAGTTACATGGTTCTTTGTCCCCTCTCAGCCTAAAAATAGCAGCCCGCATCTGCCCCAGAAGTGGCGCATTTATTAGATGTGGCAATTCTGGTGCTTTACCCAGCTGTTCCCAATTTTCCTGGTGCAGAGACAATTGGGGAAATACTGACAGCTGACATCAAGCTTAAAGGTTCAAAATGGATAGGGGTAAGACACTCACATTAATAACTCAGCAAGCATAGCGTTTAAAAAAACACACACAGAGAAAAAATAGTGTATTTGAATAAAGACTCCCCCACAGGCCTTCGTTCAACAATTTATTAATTAAAAAGAAATCCTGCAAGTTCCTAGAAGTTCTAATGTAATTTGAAGAGTAATGTCCCACGACGTCCATCAATTCCTATGGAGCTGCATTCTGAGAACTTTCTCCATAACACTGAAGTCATTGCCCGTGACAAATTCCAGGCTGCTCCTGACCAGCAGTGAACTATAGGGCTGCGTTCTGTGAAAGCTTTCAGAACGCAGCTCCATAGGAATCGATGGATGTCATGGGACATTACTCCTTGGATTACAACGGAACTTGCATTATTACTTTTTAATTAATAAATTGGTAAATGAGGGAATGTGGGGGAGTGTTTATTCTCTAATTAGATTACGTCAGAAATTTTATTAATAAATTGGTGAACAAGGGTGTGTAGGGAGTGTTTATTCAAATAAACTCTTTCCAGTGTGTGTGGGCTTCTTTTTAACTCTATGCTTGCTGGGTTAGTAATGGGGGTGTCTGATAGAAGCCTACCCATTACTAACCCTTGTGCTTGATGCCTGCTATCAAGTCACAGATAACATCAACTGCAAAAGCATTACCCTGATTGCCACAGTACTAGAGCTATCGGGCAAAGTGCCAGAATTGCCAACTCTAATGGCTGCACCATTTTGTTGGGGCGGTTGCAGGCTGCTATTTTCAGGCTGGGAGTGGCCAAAAAAAACATTTGCCTTCCCAGCCTGATAATACCAGCCCACTGCTGTCTTCTTTACCTTGGCTGGTTATCAAAAATTGGGCAGACCCCATTATTTATTTAAAGAATTTTAAAAAACAGTGTGGAGTTGCTTCTATTTTTGATAATCAGACAAAGTAAAGCAGACAGCTGAGGGTTACAGTCCAAAGCTGTGTGCTTTACCTTTGCTGGTTATCAAAAATAGATGGGACTGCACGTCTTTTTTTCTTATTTATTCCCTATCCACATGTGTTTGCAGAGCTATTACCCCCATTTTGCTTCCTTTTGCAGCACTATAGCCTGTACTATGACCATTTTACAGTACACAAGTTCTGGTTTCTGATGACTTATATGAGGTTCAGCGTCCAGGGTCAAGTTCGTGTCCCAAACAAAACTTTTTTTTAAAGTCTGGCAGAACCCGAATATTCTCGGGTCCGCTCATCACTAGTCAGAAAACCCGCGGATGGCCAGTACATACATAACAGTACATACTTGGGGACACAAAATCCAGATGTGTGAAACCAGCCTTACATGATTGTCAGTATAGGACTTCCAATGAATTGTGACACATTTCTTTTATCCAGATTGCTAACAGAAAATAAGGTAATTATTTTTTACTAGCTGTACTACCCGGCTTCGCCCCGGGTTAATAACTGCTGTTAACAAAATAGAATGTATTAACAAAAATGTATTCTGCATACAAAAACCACAAAACAAATAGAAATGTAATTTTTAAAAGGCAAAAACTAAGCTAATAGAAGCATTTCACAACATATATTTCAACACCCCAGATATTCCACACAGATTTAACTAAATTGGTCAAGTAATGTGCTCCATCTGTCTCTTTCCAGGTCTGTCTCTTTCCAGGTCTGTCTCTTTCCCCGTCTGTCTCTGTCTGTCTCTTTCCCCGTCTGTCTCTTTTCAGGTGTCTCTTTCCAGGTCTGTCTCTTTCCTAGTCTATCTCTTTCTCTGTCTGTATCTTTCCCCGTCTGTCTCTTTCCCCGTCTGTCTCTGTCTGTCTCTTTCCCCATCTGTCTCTTTCCCCGTCTGTCTCTTTCCCCGTCTGTCTCTTTCTCCATCTGTCTCTTTCCCTGTCTGAAGACTAGCAGAAACTAGAGGTGGGAAGACAAAGGCGCAAGAAAGAAAGAAATAGGTACACTCACCTGATGGGGTTGTGCCAGTCACAACTCCTTAAAGCGCATGTGAGTGTCCGCGTGGTTCAAGCAGCGGCCCCGTGTAAGCGTAATAAAGAATATATATACAGGAGAAAAACGGGTATATGCCGCGCTTAAAAACCACTGAGGCAGAAATGATATAAAAATTTCTTTTTTATTTACAGCATTCCTACGCGTTTCAGAGACAAGGACCGTCTCCTTCCTCAGGGAATGATGATTTCTTTTTCCCTGAGGAAGGAGATGGTCCTTGTAGGAATGCTGTAAATAAAAAAGAAATTTTTATATCATTTCTGCCTCAGTGGTTTTTAAGCGCGGCATATACCCGTTTTTCTCCTGTATATATATTCTTTCTTTCCCTGTCTGTCTCTTTCCCCATCTGCCCTGGCGGGTGATTATTGGCTGTAATGGGGCTTTCTGCCTGCCTCTGTCTGTCTCTTTCTTTGTCTGTCTCTATCTCTCTGTTTCTTTCCCCATCTGTCTCTTTCCAGGTCTGCCTCTTTCCCCATCTGTCTCCCTGTCTCTTTGTCTGTGTCTTTTCCTATCTGTCTCTTTCCCTGTTTGCCTGTCTCTGTCTGTCTCTTTCCTTGTCTGTCTCTATTTCTCTGTCTCTTTCCCTGTCTTTCTCTATCAAGATCTGTGTCTTTCCCCATCTATCTTTGTCTGTCTCTCTGGCTGCCTCCTCCTTCCCTGTCTGCCTGTCTCTGTCCCTGTTTGCATGTCTGTCTGTCTCTTTCCCCATCTGTCTCTTTCCAGGTTTGTCTCTTTCCAGGTCTGTCTCTGTCTGTCTCTTTCAAAGTCTCTCTCTGTCTCTTTCACCGTTTGTCTCTGTCTGTCTCTTTCCCTGTCTGTCTCTATGTCTCTGTCTCTCTCCAGGTCTGTCTCTTTCCAGGTCTGTCTCTGTCTGTTTCTTTCCCCGTTTGTCTCTGTCTGTCTTTCTCTATCTCTCTGTTTCTTTCCCTGTCTGTCTCTCTCTGTTTCTTTCCCCGTTTGTCTCTGTCTTTGTCACTGTCTGTCTCTGTCTGTCTCTTTCACCGTTTGTCTCTGTCTGTCTCTTTCCCTGTCTGTCTCTATCTCTGTTTTTTTCCCTGTCTGTCTCTGTCTGTCTCTCTCTCTCTGTCTCTCTCTATCTGTCTCCACACCGACAATTTATTACCTCACATATAAGCTTCTTATACTATGAATGTCTTTTGTTCCTATAGCAACCAATCACAGCTCCTACTAATAACCAGTAGTTCCAGGCTCCATTTACTTTAATGGAGGCATGTTTTTTGGAGCGTAACTGTAAATCGTGGGGTAAAATTTTCCTGTCAAAACATAGTCTATGATGTTCCCTGGGTCACATGAGGTGTCTGTGCAAAATTTCGTGATTGTAAATGCGACCGTGTGGATACACTTTACCCCCATTATGTAGATAGGGGCAAAATTGATTGGTAAATCAGAACGCACGGGGTGAAAATTTCACACACACACACACACACACACACACACACACACACACACAGACACACACACACATTCAGCTTTATATATTAGATTATATAAAGGAGCAGTGTGACAATTTCATGTATTTTTTATTTTTTTTAATTGTGCTATTATTCATTTATTTCATATAATAGTTTATTGTTAATCCTTGGTGATTGCTTTTACTATTTCTCTTCTGAAGTGAAGACAAAATCCCTTTCGGCGCTTCCGGAGGATAAATGGAATATCAGTGCAAGTTTGCAAAAACTTCAAGAACAAGGGTTTATTAAGGGTTCAATAAAAAAACGGACAATTACGGACGTAATTTTTTATTGAACCCTTAATAAACCCTTGTTCTTGAAGTTTTTGCAAACTTGCACTGATATTCCATTTATCCTCCGGAAGCGCCGAAAGGATTTTGTCTTCACTCCATTACCCACGTGGGAGAACCTGTTCAGGACTCTCATTGTTTTTCCCGAGGATTCGTGCCGCATACTGGAGGATTAATAAGAGAGTTGATCCACTACACGGATCATACTAGCGAAAACAGAAGAAATCTGCACGGTGAGTGTAAAATTCGTACGATCATTACAATCTGTGTTTACACACATCTACACTTAGATTTAGTGCCCCGTTATCCTCTTCTTTTTTCTTTCCTTTATTCTGTGTATTTCTCTTCTGAATTCTTTCTCTCTTTGTGCTCCGTAAAGCACCACTTAGATGATCGTTTTACATGCTGTATATGATCTAGCTGTCCAACTCTTGCTTCAAAATTAATTGAAAATTCAAAGTGCTTCCATTGGCCACCACGACTGAGCGTGTTTTGACTGCACCGTCTGATTTCACCCTTAGCACCATACCTCTACTGTTTATGCAAGACATAAATGTTATTGGAAGTGTGACTGATTAGATAATGTCTTGGATAAAGTACTAGCGAGCATAATGCCATTCAATTGCACCGCTAGACAGGGGCATAAATATAGTGCATGCAGGTTGGGACTGGCCAATAGGAGAACAGGAGAATCCTCCAGTGGCCTCCTTTAAAAAAGTATGTCACTTACCCCACAACTGTCACAGGAGTGGCAGAGGATAACAGGGACTGGGGCTCCTAAGCTGTTCCTCAGGCTAGGGGGGCCCTAGCTATCCCTGATTTCAGAGATACGTCTGATGATAATGATGTCTGGGCAGCCTTCTTACCCCTGTTCCTGACCAGACGTGATCTAGTAGCCCCTTCCTCTCTACCCCAGGACCCCAGGGGGTGGGGGCTGGGAGAGGAGTTTGTAAACACCAACAGTGATAGACAAATGGGAAACCAAAACTCGATCACGCATGATGCTCACACAGATTAATCAGACAGGAGGAATTCCGCAGCACACTACGGGTGCTTTCACATATCCGGATTTTTGCTCTGCGGCACAATACGACGTTCTGCAGAAAAACCGTAACCGGCTTTTGTAACGCCGGTTGCGTTTTTTTTGCATAGACTTACATTAGTGCCGTATTGTGCCGCAGGGGCTTGCGTTCGGTCCGGTTTTGGCCGCATGCGGCAGATTTAGCCGATGCGGCGGCCGGATCGAACGTCCCCTGCAACGTTTTTTGCTCCGGCAAAAAACAACGCATCGCGCCGCATCCGGCCGCTGCAGCGCATTTTTCAATGCATACCTATGGAGGCCGGATGCGGCGCGATGCGGAAAAAACCGCATCCGGTCGCCGCATGCGGTTTTTTCCACTGCGCATGCTCAGTAGCATGCCGCAACCGGAAAAAACCGGACGGGCCGCATGTAAAAACTTATGCAAAGGATGCGGTGTTTTCGCCGCATCCGTTGCATAGTTTTCACAGCCGGATTGAGCCGCAGGGCTCAAACCGGATGTGTGAAAGTAGCCTAAGCAACAAGCAGTAAATCACCAGACTGGAAAACAACAGCACATGGACCGGTTTAGCAAAAAGCTATAGACGGCACATGAAGACAAATTCCTCCAACATGTGATCCAAAAAGTAACCATCAAGCAAGCAGAAATTAACTCCTGCTAGTTCAATCACTAATGAGCACACAGCTCGTTGACGCCCTAGACTGCCTGTGCAACTCAGAAGCACTAGAGAAAGCATAGGGAGAAGTGTCAGAGACTGTAGTCTAAACAGCATCTGATGTCACCATGACACTTGGCCAGTTTCAAACCAAATACTATGTGACAGTTTCACAAAAAATGTACAGCATTTGGCATTTTCACACCAGATTTGACTGACTCCAGCAATATGGACAAAGCTGGGGAGATGCCAAAGTTGGACTTGCATGGCTACGCAAACCTTTTACCCTAATGAAGCTATGTAAAAAATGAGAAACGTATGTTAGGACTTTCCTACTCTGGCACAGGCGTCCCTGTTTGTCTACCTGTATCTGAACATGGGTTTGTATTCTTTACACATGTGAGCCAGGGCATCCTTTTAATGTATCTATACGGTTGTAGCTATACACTCTTACCTATTGTATTTTTGTTATACAAATGCCCCACCTCAGTGGACATTGTTTTATCTACAACTGGTGCACTGTTTGCACTTTATTCACTGAAAATGTTATAATACATTGTTTATAACTCTTTGACCGCTAAGACACAGTTCTCTGTGTTCCCATGCGCAGTCACTCTATACCATTTTCATGATTTTATCTTTTTTACTGGCTGTAGTACCCGGCATTACCCAGGGTAGTACCTAAGTGTCTACCTCCCACTCTCCCTCTCTCCAACTCTCCCTCCCTCTTTCACTGTCTGTCTCCTTCTGTCTGTCTCCCGCTCTGTCTGTCCCTCTTTCTGTCTGTCTCTCTCTTTCTCTCTGTCTGTCTCTCTCTCTACCTCTCTGTCTGTCTCTCTATTTCTCTTTCTGTCTGTCTCTCTGTCTGTCTGCTTCTTTGTCTGTCTCTTTGCTGGTCTGTCTCTCTATCCATCTCTCTCTGTCTCTCTATGTCTCTCTGTGTGTCTTTCTGTTTCTCTGTTTCTCTATCTGTCTGTCTCTGTATCTCACTGTCTGTCTCTATCCATCTTACTCTGTCTCTCTGTCTGCCTCTCTCTCTGTCTGCTTCTCTCTCTTTGTTCTCTGTCTCTACCTCTGTCTCTCTGTTTCTCTCTGTCTGTCTCTGTCTCTTTATGTCTCTCTCCCTGTCTGCCTCTGTCTGTCTCTCTGTTTCTCTCTCTGTCTTTCTCTCTGTTTGTCTCTCTGTCTGTCTGTCTCTCTGTCTGTCTCTCTGTCTGTCTCTCTGTCTTTCTCTCTGTCTTTCTCTCTGTCTTTCTCTCTGTCTCTTTCTCTGTCTCTCTCTCTGTCTCTCAAATCAAATCAAATCAAATAGGCTTTATTGGCAGGACCAAAATACAATTAGTGTTGCGAAAGCAAGAAAAAGTTGGAATTATATAGAATTCTAATTTTCTGAGATAATGACTTTTGGGTTTTCATTGGCTGTAAGCCAAAACCATCAACATTAACAGAAATAAACACTTGAAATAGATCATTCTGTTTGTAATGACTCAATATAATATATGCATTTCCTTTTTTGTATTGAATTACTGAAATAAATTAACTTTTTGATGATATTCTAATATATTGAGATGAATTTGTAAGTAAATCAACTAAAGAATAGTTGAAATCAAGATTTGCATTTCAAAATGACCCGAGTCCTGACCATTACAATATCGAAATGTTGCTGCATGACCTGAAAAGGACTGTACATGCAGGGCAATCAAGAGATATTGATTGACTAAAACACATTTGCAGGGAGCAGTGGGCAAACATTTCTCCTCAAATGTTTGTAAATCTTATATGTCGCGGGCGGAGGAGGGGACGCTGCACTCACCACGCTCGGGTCCGACGCTGCGGCTGCTGCTGCTTGGTGGCTCGAGCGGTGGGCCGGATCCGGGGACTCGAGCGGCGCTCCTCGCCCGTGAGTGAAAGGGTATGAGTTGGGTTTTGGGGATGTAGTCCGTGACGCCACCCACGGTTTGTGGTGATAATGGGACACTACCGCTGCTCTGGACGGGGATCCCGGGAGCGATGACAGGGAGCAGCCGAGATGTTTCTCTCCCCTCCGTGGGTAGGGGGAATTTTGGTGGTCCCGGGGCCCGGTGATGTTGACTTAAAGGTTGATGACGGGGTTTGGCGAGGTGCAGGGTCGCGGGGGGCAGAGCAGTGCCAGCTGGCACGATGGTACTCACTCAGCCAATGATGCAGACGGAGTCTCTGGTAAAACAGACGGCTGGATGGACGGGTCCCACAGGCGGCTGTGGTGATCACTCCCGGTAGGTTGGCGGTGACTGTCTCTCCCTGCACCTTTGTTGTGTTTTCGGCCCCGATGGCTTCCCACCGGTAGCCCGCTCCCCAGCGGTGTGTTTGCCAGAGGAGCCCCTTTTTGCCCGCAGGCGCTGGCCCTGGGAACTCTAGCTGTGGCGGTAGCTGTATTTCCCTTCACGGTTGAGCGGTTTCCTTCAATCGGGTCTTTACTGCTGGGAAACCCCGGAGGTTCCCGTCGCTGACGGATTTGACCGGTTTAACGGCGACTCCAAGCCTGGTCGGGGTCCGTAGGCCCTGCCGGATGGTGCTGGCTTCTCTTCGCTCCCCGATCTGGTACCGGCGGGCCACCGCCCGTCCCCGGTCCTTACGGTTGTGCGTCAATTGGCTTCTCCTGCAGACGGTCACCACCGTCTGCCAACCTTGCTCTCAGGTGCCAGGGCCACGTACCCGGACACGCTCACTCTGCTTCAGCTCCTCAACTACTACCTCACTCCTTCACTTTCCCTCACCGAACTCCAACTCCCACTTTTCCCGCCTCCAGGACTGTGAACTCCTCGGTAGGTGGAGCCAACCGCCTGGCCCTGCCCCACCTAGTGTGAACATCAGCCCCTGGAGGGAGGCAACAAGGATTTGTGTCTGACTTTGATGTTCCTAACCGGGGTGTGGGGTGTGTTGTTGCAGTATCTGTGACGTCCTGGCTTGTCCAGGGCGCCACATATACATTTTATTAGGAACTTTTTTGTGGATGGAATTGCTGGTAGTCAAAACACAGGTTCTTAAATTCAAGGGTTTACTTATTATTTCTGCTTGCATTGTGGATATTTACTTAATTTGATCAATGAAAGACATGACCACTACAACAGTTTGTCTGTATTAGTTTATTATTGTGATTTACATTACAGAGACAGACTACATTTTATAAGTCATCAATGCAAAACTATAAGTATTTCCATTGATTCACTTCCTTTTTCTTGCAACTATGTCCCCTTTCTCAGAAATAACTATTTTCTCTAAAATTTCTACAAAGTAGATCACTTGGGGATAAAGGAAAGGATGCAAGAAAGCTAAGAACATATGGTTATGAGTGAAACCTCTAGTTACATACAAACCCAATTAGAAAACTGCAGATGCTGCGTGAAATGTAAAGAAAACAAGAATGCAATGATTTACTAGTCTCTTAGAGCCATTCTTCATTCACAACAGAGTATATAACACAGATCAGAAGGTAACAGAAAAATTAACTCATTTAGAAGTTGATGGCAGTAACATATCATAAAAAAGTTGGGACAAGACCATGTCTACTTTTGTGTAGCATCGCCTGCTCATTTTTACAACAGTCTGTAAATGTCTCTAAAGTAAGAAGACCTATTTCTGGAGTTTTGGAAGATGAATGTTGTCCAATTCTTTTCTGATGTAGAATTGTTCAATAGCAGTGAAGAGCAAAGATAGATATTTGTATTTGGTGAACCAACATGGGAAAAAAAAGAATCGAAATTGGCGAGCGAACTTGACAACCACGATTAACCCTGAACAACAAACCCCTTTCATGTCAAAGGGGACCCCAAGTTTGGGGCTGTTAATTTATTATAATAAGGGCTAATGGGCTGCAAAAGGAACCTTAATGAGTGTAAGAGCATGTCAATTGCCCTGCAAACAAATGGGATAGGCAAAATGACTTAAAATGTTTCTGTCACTTTAGCAATCATAGTTCCATAGTAAGTAAATTTAGAAACTCAAGATTTTCACAGTTACCCCACAGAGATGGATTTCAGAGATTCTCCACAGGCCAACAATTTAAAAAGGCCCTTACAGAGCCTGTATTCGCAGTTCATTCACACAGACGAGACTTCTAGACTTCCCCCATAGAGCAATAAATTTAACCAATTTCCCCGATATAGCCTGTAATCTCTGTTCACCCATGCAGTAAAGACTGCACAGAGCGTAAGTTTAAAACGTAGGCCTCAACAACAGCCTCTTTAAACAGTTTCCCCACACAGACAAGATTGCCAGACTTCCCCCACAGAGCAAGAAGTTTCACAAATTTGCCCTATGTAACCTGTATTCCCAGTTCCTCACAGAGCCAAGATTGATAGAGTTCCACCGCAGACCACTGAATTGTAAAAAAGGCCCCTAAACAGCGTCTTTACCAGGTTAACTCTCACAGCCAAGATTGCCCGAGAGTCACCACACAACACCCAATGTTTAGAAAGTTCCCTAAACATCCTGTTTACTCAGTTGACCCTCACAACTCTCATTGACTGAGATCTACCACACAGCACCCAATTAAAACAGACGTGGGCCACGGAACTCATATCCAACAGAGTGTTCAAAAACCAAAAGTGACAGGTGCCTGACTTGTTGAAGTTCACACTGGTTTGCTTGTTTTCAAGGGGGTAACGTAGTTAAAAGTTGGCCAAGCTCCTCAGGTGCCAACTCTGTGCTTTCAGCAGGGTTCCGATTCTTTGATTGCCTGTTTTAACAGTTCCCACACATGAGCCAATTTTCTGCTACAGTGGTAGACAGTCTAGTTGCTGTATTTGAAAAGCTTGTAGTTGAATTTGTAATCAAGCCGGAGGTACATCAGCTAGACTTACCACTGCTAGTCCCGGCTATTTATACTTGAAGTGGCTCACCCATTCTGCTCAGTCTCTATCCTGGGAATCTGAAGCATTTATTTTGAAAAAAAATATTGTTCAAAGCAGGCAGCTCTGTCTGAATATGACAGCATTGAATAGACTGACTCCTTTTCCATTTTGGGGTTTGGATGTACTGTGGCCTCAAAGATATTACACTGCCTGTACGCAGTGGTTTTGGACAGCTATGTAAAGCTACATGATGCAATACAGTATCAGGTTCCACAGATATTTACAAAGCAAGGCAAACTGTACACACACTGTTTTGTTTGTTGGACTTTAAGTGGCCCACCCATGCTACTCAGTGTCTATCCTGGGAATCCGAAGCAGTTATTTTGAAAAACTTATTATTTAAAGCAGGCAACTCTGAGAGAATACAATAGCTTTGAATAATGGACTAAGACTCCATTTTCATTTTGGGGTTTGGTGGTAGTGTGGCCAGGAAGAGATTATACTGTCTGTACTCAGCAGTTTTGGATAGCTACGTAAAGCTGCATAATGCAATGCAGTATAAGGTTGAAGAGGTAAAGTCACAGAAAGCCTTGCTTTGAAAAATTCTGTTTTTGGGTAGATTGAGCTAATAGTTTACACCACCTGTGTTTGGTAATGCTATGCAAAGCTGCGTGATGTAATGCAGTATAAGGTTACATACCTACTGGCACAGCAAGGCGCGCTGTGAAAACCTCTGTTTTTGGGTAGATTGAGCTAATAGATTACATCACCGGTATGCTGTTTGGTAATGCTACGGAAAGCTGCGGGATGTACTGCAGTATAAGGTTGCAGAGCTATTGTCACAGCATTGCGTGCTCTGAGAAAATCTGTTTTTGGCTAGATTGAGCTAATAGATTGTACACTTGTACACTGCTGTTTTTGACACACATAGCTGCATGATGCAGCGCTGTATTTGATTTAAAATTAAATGCACCTATCACTGTCCTTCACTCCTACAGCATCCTATCCCTTTTCTAGTGAAGGAAAAATGGTGCCGCGGTCCGTGATCCGGCCTTTATACAAGCCGAGTCATGGGGTGCGCCAGCCAATCACAGCCATGCAAATACTTGGCATGTCTGCGATGACGCCTGAAGCGCCCACAGCCTAAAAGCTTGCTGATTGGCTGTTCTGCTCTGCAACCTTTCAACAAGTTTTATTCGGGTGACAAACCAGAACAGGAAGTGGATGTGCAGACAAAAGTCTGTGTTTGGTGTTTAGCATCGGACACATGATGTTCGGTACAGACACCGAGCTTTACAGTTCAGGTTTGATCATTCGTGCTCAACAGTCCTGGATCTTGTTTACCAGATTTTTAACTTCATAATGCGCCAAATGTTTTCTATTAGTGAAAGGTCTGGACAGAAGACGGTCAGTTCATCCCCTGAACTCTTCTTCTGTGAAGCCATGCTGTTGTGATGGACACACTATGTGTATGCAGTATGAAGATGGCAGCATTTCTGAAATATGTTGATATATTACTTCTTTGCATGGTAGAGCATTAACTTGCAATTGTGGATTGTATGGTGAACCATGTTCACAAACAATGATTTATGAAAGTATCCCCAAGCACCTGCAATGTTTTGCATGACTAAATCATGCCTGTTTTAAATGCAGTGGGGGCCCAAACATCACAATCATTGAATACTGTCCCTTCTGCAAATGTTTTTCTCCAGAATCTCTAAATCTTTTGATAATATAGTGCTCTGGAGAAGATAGAATAGTCAAAGACATTGTAATTCTACATTGAGGAACATTTTTCCGAAATTGTGTCACAATTTTTAGATGTAATTATTCACAAATTGATGAACCGCTGGCTATCTTTGCTTCTGAGAGACTCTGCCTCTCTAACATGCTCTACGTATTCATATGATTTAGTTAAAAACTGACCCTTCTGTTATTTTCCATTAGTACCATCTATTTTTCCAGCCTTCTGTTAATCTTGTGCCATCTTTTTTGTGTTTTTGTGTTGCTGCCATTACATTCTAAACAAGTTTTTTTTTTTTTTTTAAATGACGGTAAAACGTTTCTAAGTTTCAACTTTGATATGTGCTTTATGTTCTGCTGTAAATAAAGTATGGCTATAAAAGATTTCTAAATCATTGGCTTCTTTTTTGCTTTACATTATACATAGCATTACAACCTTTTTGGAATTGTGGTTGTACTTGCAAGCATAAGTTAAATTGGTTGTTCTAAGTTCCTAACAAGTACTGTATTTTTTCGGACTATAAGAAACACTAAATCATAAGACGCACCTACGTTTTAGAGGAGGAAAATAGTTAAACAAAATTGAAGCAAAAAATGTGGTCATGACGTCCTGTTATGTAGGTGAACTGCTGCTAATACTGTTATGGGGGTAATGTTCCACAATTCTTTACTAATGTCCCTCATTCTAGGCCCCATCCAGGCATATACTCTTTTTCCTCCATCCTGAAATGTATGTTCCCCATCCTAGTATATGTGTCCCTCAACCTGGTGTATAGGTCCTCCATCCTGGTGTATATGTTCACATCGTGCAATATATGATCCCCATCCTGGTACATATGTCCCCCAATGCTGCTATATATGATTTCTATTATGGTACATATGTCCCCCATGATGGTATATATGATCCCCATCTTGGTACATATGTCCCCATCCTGATATCTATGACCCCCAACTTGGTACATTTGTCCTCCATCCTGGAATATATAATCCCCATCCTGGTATATATACAATTAGATCCATAAATATTTGAACAGTGAACAAATCTTCGTGATTTGGCATCTGCATGCTGCTATTTTTTTTTATTTAAAATGAAACAACTGAGATGCAATTGAAGTGCAAATTTTCAGGTTTAATTAAGGGGTTAAACAAAAATATCCTGTGAAATGTTTAAGATTGCAACCAATTTTCTACAAAGGCTCCTCATTTCAGGGGCTCAAAAGTAATTGGACAAATTTACTTTACCATAAATAAAATGATCATTTTTAATTCTTTCTAGATAATCTTTTGCAGGCAATAACTACCTGAAGTCTGGAAGCTATGGATGTCACTAAACATTGAATTTCCTCCTTTGCAATGCTATGCTAGGTCTTCACTGCAGCTGACTTCAATTGTTGCTTGTTTGTCGGTTTTTCTCCCTTAAGTTTTCTATTAAGCATGTGAAATGTATGCTCAGGGAGGTTCTGATCTGGTGATTGACTCGTCCTTTGCAGAATATTCCACTTCTTTGCCTTAAAAATCTCCTGGATTGCTTTTGCGGTATGTTTTGGGTCATTGCCCATCTGTACTATGAAGCGCCATCCAATCAACCTTTCTGCATTTGGTGGAATCTGAGCAGAAAGTACAGCCATGTACACTTCAGAATTCATCCAGCTGCTTCTGTCTTCAGTCAACTCCGGGCACCATTATTTGAAGCCCACACCACCGACAGAGCATCTCACCTACCACACCGCCCTGCTTCACACAGCCCCCACCACAGCCAACACAGAACACAGCCCCAACTGCAGCCAGCATAGCCCCCACCACAGCCAGCACAGTGCCCACCGCAGCCAGTACAGACCCCACCATAGCCAGCACAGCCCTCCACAGCCAGCACAGCTCCCATTCTCCACCGCCTGGTAAGCTACATTCCTCACTGTGTTTCTGCCCCCTCCCGATTCATCCAAGGTGACAAGAGGTACACAAACGCGCTGCCCGGATTCACCCTTTTCCTCTGATTTATGTCGCATGGTCCAGCTAAGTCCCCCCCCCATACCTCCCCGGAGTCTTCTGGTGATCCCCCGCTGTTTTTACCTTTTTGCAGCACTGATCCCTCGCATCCCTCTTCCTTCACAATGAATGCTGGGCGCATGCGCACAGCGCGGCTGTCAGACTCAGCTCAGCTTCCTGTGTTCCCTGAGAACGGCTGTGGAGCTGCGCTGGCTGCATGCACACCGCTGCTGTGACCCGGGGAGGGTAGGTACAGATTCATTGCACCCACACTCCTCACATGGAGGGTCTGCACTCCTAGAAAATGGGGGATATGTACCCTGAACATGCCCCCCATATTCTAGAAGGTCCAGAGTCGTCATGGGACTTTCAAAATGGATTACAGGGAATTTTTTTTTTCTTTACAATAAATTGGTGACAGAGGAAATGTTTTGGGGAGTGTTTTTTCAAATATTTTTTTTTATGTAGTCTATTTTTTTTTCTACTTTTATTACTGACAGTTGGTGATGTTGGGTATCTGATAGATGCCATGACATCACCAACTGCTGTGTTTGATGTCAGGTGACATTACACATCTAGTATCAACCCCATTTATTACCCCGTTTGCCACCGCATCAGGGCAACGGGATGAGCTGCGGCGAAGCGCCAGGATTGGCGCATCTAATGCATGCGCCACTTCTGGGGCAGCTGCGGCCAGCTATTTTTAGGCTGGGAAGGGCCAATAACTATGGACCTTCCCACCCTGAGAATACCAGACAACTGTCCGCTTTACCTTGGCTGGTGAACCAATTTGGGGGGACTCCATTTTTTTTATTATTATTATTTATTTATATTTATTTATAAATAATTATAAAAAAAGAGCTTGGGGGCCCTCCAATTTGGATCCCCAACCAAGGTAAAGCTGCCAGCTGTGGTCTACAGGCTGCAGACATCTGCTTTACCCTAACTGGCTATCAAAAATGGGGGGGACCGCACGTCACTTTTTATTTTTTTTTTGGCTAAATACAAGGCTAGGCACCCTTTAGTGCCACATGAAAGTCACTAATGAGTGCCAGCTTAAAATAGGCAGGGAGGTGGGACATTATATATGTGTTTTACATCGGTCTGCCTGTCTATCTATCTATCCATCTATCATCTATCTATCTATCTATCATCTATCTATCTATCCCTCTATCTATCTATTTATCTATCTATCTATCTATCTCTCTATCTATCCCTGTCTCTTATCTCTCTCTTTCATCTCTCTCTTTCTCTCTCTCATCTCTCTCTCTTGCTCATCCCTCTCTCTCGCTCTCTCTCATCTCTCTCATCTTTCTCTCTCTCATCTCTCTCTCTCTCATCTCTCTCTCTCTCATCTCTGTCTCTCTCATCTCTCTCATCTCTCTCTCATCTCTCTCTCTCTCTCATATCTCTCTCTCATCTCTCTCATATCTCTCTCTCTCATCTCTCTCATCTGTCTCTCATCTCTCTCTCTCTCAACTCTCTCTCTCGCTCATCTCTTTCTCATCTCTCTATATCTCTCTCTCATCTCTCTCTCTCTCATCTCTCTCATATCTCTCTCTCATCTCTCTCATCTCTATCTCTCTCTCTCTCTCATCTCTCTCTCAACTCTCTCTCATCTCTCTCTATCTCTCATCTCTCTCTCTCTCATCTCTCTCTCTCTCATCTCTCTCTCTCTTTCTCTCATCTCTCACTTCTTTGTAGCTGAATAATCTGCTTCTGGTTTCGCTACTGCAATACAGAGGTCAAGATTACCAAATGTTCCTATGCTTTTAATTTCAGGCAGTGGCTCAATGGGTAGAGCTGTTGCCTAAGAAAAATTAGCTCATGAGTTCGAGTCCCAGCCGTCTCAGTAAAGAATTTAATTTATTTATAAATTATAATTATTTTTTATCTATAATTATAATTTAATTTAATTACGCACTGAGGGAGGAGCCGGACATCAGCTGTGAGCCGTAGGACACACCTCTAAAATCAGAGCAGTTCACGGAATGAGGCTGCATTGAGCACTCGCTCACAGACGTCGCCGAGTGTGGATTACGCCGGACCTGTATATTTGGGGGCTTAATAAAGTGGTGAATGAGGGTCTTTTTTGTGTTTTATTTCAAATAAAGGATTTTTCGGTGTGTGTTTATTTACTTTACTTACAGATTAGTGATGGCATGTCATAGACACTGCCATTATTAATCTTGGATTTAGTGGCAGCAATGCGCTGCCATTAACTTTTTAAATTACCATGATTGCCACTGCATCACGGCAATCAGGAAGGCCCAGTGACACGCCGGGACTGTCGCATCTAATAGATGCGACATTCTCGGGGCAGCAGCAGGCTGATATTCTCAGGTGCGAGAGGGGGGGCCGTAACCATGGCCCTTGCCCTCCCAAGCCTGAGAATACTGGTCCGCTGCTGTGTGCTTACCTCGGCTGGGTATCATTTGGGGGGGACTGCACGTTGTTGTTTTACATTATTTATTTATTTATTTTACTACACGATATAGACCCGCCCACCGGCGGCTGTGGTTGGTTGCAGTAAGACAGCTGTCACTCAGCATGGGGGCGTGTCTGACTGCAATCAATCATAGGCGCTGGTGGGCATGGGAAGCAGGGAATACAAGATTGATTAATGTGCGGCCGGCATTTTCAAAACCTGGAGAACCCACCACAGTGTGACAGCCGTGCAGCGCCGCACCCGTGATCGGTGAGTAAGAAATAGAGAGAGAAAGACCGACTGACCATAATGGCCGCTGGCTTATATCGCCCCTATGATGCCGTGCAGCCAAGCCAATCAAAGTAACACCACAACAAAGATGGCTGCAGCATTACTGTGAGGGCAAGAAGCAACGTCAGATGTGTTCATTGGCTGGAAAAAGGTGCCAGGAAGTCCAGAAATGAAAATGAAAGTACCGGAGTGAATACCATATTAGCCGTCGGATAGCGGATACCTCGGATACCCTATTATCCGTCGGATACTGAGTAGTGGCGAATACATTTGCTCATCCCTATTTATTATGAAACAGGACACCAAAAGCATTTTTAAAGAAACATGATTTAGGCTAGTGTGCATCTGACACGCTCGCATCGAGGCTGTGAGGCACTCGTTACCGGGCCATGGATCTGTTTCTGTGACAAGGCCCGGTTCCGTGACCCCGGAGGTATCAATAAAAAGGGGAGATAGTAGTTTGTGACGCCACCTGTGGTACTCGGCCAGAAATAGCCGACGTTGCGGGATGGGACCTCTGGAACAGATGGTGACGCAACTTGGTTGGTATAGCACTCCACAGATAGAGCTGGGCCCCAGGGCAGTTGGGAGTAGTAGTCGGTAATGCCGGGGGTGCAGTCTCAAGGTTTTTACTCACTGTAGCAGGTTCCGAGGTAACACGACTAGTCAGTGACTGCCTTTGGAGTGCTGGGTTCCACTGTGATGGGCTCCAGTCGATTCTGGGTAGTTTGGAGGTCAAGACTGGTGCATCTTTCTTATGTTCTTTCACTGGTCGTCTTCCTGCGCTAACGTCTCTCCAGCCTGCCCGCGCCAATGCACACAGTGCCCTGACCTGGTGCCCACGGACCCTGTCAGGTGGCTTGAAGCTCTTTCTCTTGGCCCTATGTGGACACCTTCCAGCGAATTCGTGTGCGGGTTTGGCTTCAACATGACCTAGGCCTCCGGTTTTAATAGATGAGCACATTGGTTCTTCTCCTCTAGTCTAGGGACCGGATCCCCGTCTGCAGCCAAGTCCCTCCACTCTAATATGTCGTATGTGGAACGAGACCATGGGTGTATGGCGCACTTTTCTGTGGACTCTAGGACACCTTCTGTCTTGTGCCTAGGTTTAGCTGCACCAGCTCTAGACCACAGGTCTTCACTCCTCCACTGCTCCTTCCAACTTCCTTACTTCCTACAGTGTCCCCTCACTAACTAGATTCCACCCCCAGGCAAGGTCGGATTAGGGGAGGGAGGTACCACCACCAGTGGTGGCTATACATAGCTTTAGTGGAACGAAGCCCGAACCCTGACCCGGTGGGGAGCTGCTAATTGAGAATGTTGTGTGTTTTGTGTGCATACCGGTGGATGACCTCTTCCTTACCCAGTATGGGGCACCACACCTCTGGCTGATATGTAGTACCTCTGTGGCGACTGAAGCCTCAGGGGCTCCACACATCCATGATAAGATAACACCTTAACACCTTCCTGCTATGCCAAGTAGAATATAACCACAAAGAAAAATCTCCAATGAAAAACGTGTATAGAAAAAAACAGAAACCTTATTTGAGGTAAACTAAGACAAGTTGAATAAAGGGCAAGGATAAGGGTCTGGGAAGGAAAACAGACTCACAGCAGACACTCAACTGTTGTTTTCTTCAGAAGTAAACCCCTAAGATGAAGGTTTGGCAATCCCAGGAACTGGTCCACATAGAAGGAAGAATATATATCTCCCCCCAGGATGTGATATGGCATACCAAAACATGATAATGGAAAACACCTGAAGATAAAGCTTAGAAAGGAAAGACATTATGTGGAGACACGAGCATCAGAGGGTGCTCTCATCCGCTGACCTTGCTGTCTTTAGAAAGAATGCACAGGCTGGGACTCATCCTACTGAATAACTGTACTCCTTTCCTGTGGGCAGAACACTGCTCAAACAACACAGGCTGAGGGTACCACACTCCAGTATGACTTTATATGAGTTACATATAGTACATTCCTAAGATTGAACAAGTTACAGAGTCTCACCCATCCTCTAACTTGCCTGAGATTAGAACCTCCACAACTTTGCGGAATCCAGGGTCAACTACCCCAGCCAGCAGTACCCCACTTTTGTCAGTCACCCACTGAGAGGAGGTAGCAGAAAGAGGCTTAGAATGCTGACCAAGCACTGTGAAGTATGTGCCCAGGTGACCGGATTGTTCCCCTTCAGTTTGTTCAAACAAATTCATTTTCTCAGTGTTGGTTAGTGGAGCAGTTCGGTTATCCACCAGATGGAACCATGGTCCCTAGGCTAAAGTCCTGTTAAATCACACTGATAACAGGAGCAGGCCCCTTTTAGCATCCTTCTGCTCCCATTTCAGGGCATTGTACCCCACAAATTTGGTTGGAGATGACTGTTCCTTCATTGATCGCTAGTTCAATCCAACTGCATAATTGTCCTCTGATGATGCAGTCTAAGGGCTGGTTCACACTAAGCGACAGCGACAACAAGGTCGCTGTTACGTCACCATTTTCTGTGACGGAACAGCGACCTTGTAAGTCGCTGTTATGATCGCTGCTTAGCTGTCAAACACAGCAGCCGAAGCAGCGATCATAACCGCGAGAGCAGGGAGCCGCGCACACTGCTTAGCGCTGGCTCCTTGCTCTCCTAGCTACAGTACACATCGGGTTAATTAACCCGATGTGTACTGCAGCTACATGTGCAGAGAGCAGGGAGCCGCGCACACTGCTTAGCGCTGGCTCCTTGCTCTCCTAGCTACAGTACACATCGGGTTAATTAACCCGATGTGTACTGCAGCTACATGTGCAGAGAGCCGGAGCCGGCAGCACAGGCAGCGTGAGAGCTGCGGAGGCTGCGGAGGCTGGTAACTAAGGTAAATATCGGGTAACCACCTTGGTTACCCGATGTTTACCCTGGTTACAGCTTACCGCAGGCTGCCAGATGCCGGCTCCTGCTCCCTGCTCGCTTCATTTCGTCGCTCTCTCGCTGTCACACACAGCGCCTTTGAAGAAAACGAACCAGGGCTGTGTGTAACGAGCAGCGATCTCGCAGCAGGGGCCAGATCGCTGCTCAGTGTCACACACAGTGAGATCGCTAATGAGGTCACTGTTGCGTCACCAAAGCCGTGCCGTAGCAGCGATTTCGGTAGCGATCTCGCTATGTGTGAAGCACCCCTAATACACCTCAAGGGGCTGATGCAATCCGCAATCAGCAGGCATTCCACAAATTAGCAGACAAAAGGGAGCATGGGACAGACTCACATGAAACAATGGCTCATATCCCTTGACATGCATAACAGAAGAAAAGTATTTATGGCATAATTAATAATAGTTCACCGATGCACAAATGGCCAGATGCTGAGTCATGACACAAAGGCAATAGTAAACCTCATCATTAGGACCAAGATGAAAAGGACTATAGCTTAGCAGTCAGAGGAGTCGACAATGGAGCAAGAGGTAACCATTTCAAATTCTCAAATCGAGCCATGACAGTACCTCCCCCTTCTTTGAGGGGCGACTGGACCCTCATAAGCTCCCACCGTCCAAACTCATCAACAGAACCCCACCACCAAGCAATCCGGAAGAAAATGCTGTGAATTCACCCAAGAGTTATCCTCAGGGCAGTAATGTTTCCACTTCACTAGATACTGCAGACTGACCAGAGAAATTGCTCAAGTTTATACTCCCGATCCTCCTCCAAATCTACCTCAATAGTATCTTGACGACTAGGATTCCCTTCAAGTTTTTTTTAAATGGGAAGAGTGGAAGGAATTATTGATCCTCCAGGAAATGGGAAATTGCAACTTAGCAATTTATTGAGGATAACCACACAAAATCCTCAACCCTAAAGACAGGAGCCTTCCTACATTTGTGGTTGGTACCTTTCTTGTCCTTGTGGCTAGCCACCAAAAAACACTTCTAAACCTTAATTAATTGGGAAGAAAATCTGTCCCCCTCTGGCACAGAGGATTGTAACCCTGAAAAGTTCCCAAGCAATGGATGAAAGTCCGACAGCAAATATAAAGGCAAGGTCCCAGAAGCCGTAGAGGTACAGTTAAGAACAAACTTGGCAAGGGGCAGAAATTTTACCCTGTCTTCCTGTTTAAAAGAAACAAAACATTTCAGTACTGCTCAACCTCTTTCTTCATTCTTTCTGTTTGTCTGTTTGTCTTGGGATGATAACCTGAGGAAAAAGACAGCTTAATACCTAATCTGGAGCAAAAACTAGCCAGAAATTAAACCTCTCTGTCAGAAATAATATTTTTGGGAACACCATGCAATTTCATTATATGAGAAATGAACAAATATAAACTTTTAGTAGTTGTTAATTTTGAAGTGGAACCAAATTAAACATCTTGCTAAAATGGTCCATCACCAGCCACACAACTGTACCATCAGAGTAAGGCAAATCAGTGGCAAAGTCCATGGAGAAATGAGTGTAGGGCTGTGGCTAACCTCTTTAGACAAGAGATAACCCACTCGGGCCTGACATGAGACTTTAGCCCTGGCCCAAACTCTACATTTATGGACATACTCCTCAATATCCTTATGAGCATGCCATCAAAAAGACCTAGAAAGAGATCTCCAAGTGGCAGAAGAGCCCGAATGCCCAGCTAAGACAGAATCATGTACTTCATTAAGAACATCGACACGTAAAGAGGCTGATACATACAGCACTATTATAGGTAAACCTTTCGGCGCACTATCCTGAGCATCTTAAATACACTGCTTGAGATCTACTCCCAGAGTACCCACTACCACTCCTTCACTGAGAAACTTGATTGGATTTTCGTTCCTCAATTTTGTGACAAATCTACAATAAAAAGCTTTAGCCTTAATATTCCTGGATCTGGGGAGACAAGAATGTCACAGTGAAATCAAACCAAGCAAGAAAAAGAGCCCATTTAGCCTTTCTGGTTTTTAAGCACTTAGCAGCATCAATATACAACAGGTTTTTATGATAGTAAAGACAGTAACCTTATGAGAGAACTTCTGGGAGTAAAAAGAACAAGGATGCAGATACCCACTCTTCTTTTGAGAAAGAACATCTCCCATCCCACAAGAGGAAACATCTATATTGACACAGAAAGGCAGATCGATCTCTGGTTGACCGAGAACAGGAGTTTTAGAAAAAGTTGTCTTGAGAGCAGAAGAAGCATTTATTGCTTCGACTGACCAAGAAGGAAAACCTGTTTCCTTCTTGGTCATGTGAAAAAAAATCTGGCAGCACTCTGTAGGTTCATGGTGCTCAGGTCTAAGAAATGCATCCATAATCCATTGTAGAAAAATATCAACTGCACTTGTACCGCCCCGGTGTTGGTCGGGCTGCTCGGATCCGGGATCGTGGCTCGAGGGAGTCCAGACCCGGCTTGGCGGACACTTTGATCTGTATAAAGGGGGTATTTACAGGGGAGAAGTTCGTGATGCCACCTGTGGGTTGCGGTAATGGGAGTACCGCCGCTGCTGTAAGGAGTATCGGGGCAGATGCAGTTAAGAAGCCTGATGTTAGTCCCTCCACAGGTAGGGAAGGCCCCAGGCTCGGGGTGTTTGTAGTTATTTGAGAGAGCAGGGTGCAGGGGACCAGGGTACTCACTGTGAATAGTCGTGGTGCTGAATGAGGATTTTAAAGGAGAAACACATGCTGCAAGTAAACCAAATTCTGTGTGTGCCGCTGCCGCTGTGGGAAGCCCGTCCAAGTACCCGGTCCCACCGGTGTCACATAGTAATCCGGAGCCTGCCTCCGTGCACAGTTTTATGTCCATGTGGGTCCCTCTAGTCTGAAACTATATAAGGTCCTGCTGTTCAGTTTTTAGGTGAAGATTTGCTCCCAAGGGCTGGCACTTGGGACTTTAATGGGTTGCTCTCTCTGGAAAACCCTGTCCCGCATGGTGTGCTCATGCCCTCAGTCTCTGAGCTCTCTGGGAAGGTCCCTGAAGGTCTCCGTCCTCTGTAGGTTAATTGCCAGGACGTTAAATCGGCTCCTGACCTCGGGTCCTGTACTCCATCGTGCTTGGTACCGGTCAGTTCTTTTGGGCTTTCTAGTGCCAACAGTCCTCCTAGACTATGTCCGTTACACCCTTTTCCAATGTCACTGCCACCGGTCCCCGACTCCTTTGGTCCCGGACTACTGTCTGCGACCCAACCTCGGTCCTTCTAGCTACCCGGGAGCTCCCACTCCCCAGCTCCTCTCTCTTTGAGGGCTCTCACTCAACTCACTTCCCTCCCACCAGTCTGCCTGACCCCTAGGTGGGTGGCCCTTTTCCAGCTGGACCAACACACTGGGGTGTCTGATAGGTCATAATGGGAGGTGTTGATTGGGATTTGTGGTGCTGATGGAGGTGACACCGGTTTCTGGGAACCTGGAACCATGGGGGGTAGGTCCTGCATCCTGAGGGAACAGGATGCAGTTCCCTGTAGCACCCTGATGTATTCAGGGGCGCTACACACTCAATTCTTGTAAAAAACAAATTATTTTATTCCATTTAATTCATGCACAGAAAAAAGGCGATATAAATGTAATGCGTTTCGGGTTAAGCATAAGGCGTTGTCAAACGAGTCATCAACACATCTCTCCACCCCACAATTTATATAAATCAACATTCTAAATCTGGTGAGGAGAACACCTCTCTAAATTGCATATCCAAATGAGATCTCATGAAAGCATTTGCTATAAATTAACCTGCTAGTGTCTGCAACAAACATCTAGCATGTGCAATAAAAAAGATTTTTTTAACAAAAGAAAAAAGATCATAAAAAAGGATTTTGTTGCATCCAATTAACTATTAATAATCATTTCTATATAGAAAATAATCAAAATATATCAAACTACTATCTAAATAATATTTTTAAATTTATATCTTATCACTGTCTCAGTTCTCAGAATCTGAAGAGATGTGTTTATGGCTTGTTTGACAAAGCCTTATGCTTAAGCTGAAACACATTACATTTATAACACCTTTTTTTCTGTGCATGAATTAAAAGGAATAAAATTATTAGTTTTTTTCCACAAGAATTGAGTGGTGGACGATATTTTTGTGTTCCTTCTTGGTCATGTCAGTTAATGGTACAAATAGATACAAATCTAGAGGGGTAAAAATGTAATTTATGAAATTTTGAAAGACTGCCGAAGGATTGGTTAACCCGAATATCATCATCAAATTTTCAAAATGACCTTCAGGCATATTGAATGTGGTCTTCCTTTCGTCCACCTGACAAATGCATATAAGGTTATGTACCTCTCTCAAGCCAAGTTTTGACAAACCATTTAGCACCAGCCGATTGGTTAAAAAGTTAAGGTATTAAGAGGCAAAGGGTAATGATTGTGTCGCAGGCGGAGGAGGGGACGCTGCGCTCTCCCTCTGCTCGAGTCCGGCTGCCGCTGCTGCTGTGGCCTCTGCTGCTCGGTGGCTCGAACGATGTGCCGGATCCCGGGGACTCGAGCGGTGCTCCTCGCCCGTGAGTGAAAAGGGGGATTGGTTTTGGGGATTTATTGTCCGTGACACCACCCACGGTTGTGGGGATTGTGTGGACACCACCGCTGCTCTGTATGGGGATCCCGGGAGCGGTGACAGGGAGCAGCTTTGTTGTTATTTCTCCCCTCCGTGGGTAGGGGGTTGGTTGTCCCGGGGCCCGATGATGCGGTAGGGGTGGATGGCAGGCCGGGTGCGGGGCCTGGTGAGGTGCAGGGTCGCGGGGGCAGCGCTGTGCCGTACGGCACGGTGGTACTCACTCAGCCTGAGACGTTGACTCAGTTCTCGGTAAAACACACGGCTGGAAAGACGGTTCCCACGGACGGCTGCTGTTGCTTTTCCCCGGTAGTTAACGGTGACTGTCTCTTTTCCTGCACCTTGTGTAATGTTGGTAGCGATGGGTTCCCACCAGTAACCCGCTCCCCGACTTGGATATGGGCCGGAGGAGCCCCTCTTTGCCCGCAGGCACTGGCCCTGAGAAACTGGTGCCTTGGCGGTGGCGGTGTCTCTCTCATGCGGTTGGACTGTTGCCTTCAATCGGGACTTAGCTGTTTGGAGACCCGGAGGTCTCCTTCACTGACAGATTTGGCAAATTTACGGCGACTCCAAGCCTTGCCGGGATCCGAAAGGCCCCTGCCAATGGTGCTGGCTTCTCCTTGTGTACCGGTCCTGTACCGCCGGGCCACCACTCGTCCACGGTACTCACGGCAACTCCGATAGGCCACTCCTGCAGATGGTCACTGCCGTCTGCTAACCTTGCTGTCTCAGTCCGGGGCACACACCCGGACTCACTTCAGGCTGCTCTTTTACCACTTTCCTAGCTTCACTCTACCTCCTTTCACTTCCTCCTCCAAAACTTAACTTTTTCTGACTGCCTGTGTTTTCCCTCCTCCAGGACTGTGAACTCCTTGGTGAGTGGAGACCAACCGCCTGGCTCCACCCCCTGGTGTGGACATCAGCCCCTGGGGAAGGCAACAAGGATTTCTGGTTTAGCTTAGGTGTACCTAACCGGGGTGTAGGGTGTGGTCATGTCATTACCTGTGACCCCTGGCTTGCCCAGGGCGTCACATTCCCCCTTAGCAAAATGCAGACCGTCCGCGGGCTGCCCGTCCAACACCGGTTTTATTTTTCTGAAAAAGATAAAAACACAATACAAATAGAAGAACATCATCCCACAATGGGAGGTACTTTTCGTAAACGTCGCAAAAACGGTTTTAACGGTTACGGCTTCCGCTCTCTCCCACCCAAGTAACCTGGCCCTGATGCTGCCCCTAAGAAAACAGGCAGCACCCCTTGACCCCAGTCCTGCACCAAGTTACCCGAGCGGGATCTGTCCTTTCCAGGGGACCCACGTCCATGGGGAGCCCCTGGACCCCCAGAGGGTAGCCACCGGTTCCGGTGGTGGCTGGGCCCCAGCCTGCTCCACTGCGGGCCCTCCCTCAGATCTGCCTCTCCGGAGGCGGCAATGGTGGAAGCTGCAACAACAACATATTTACAAGCCACTAACGTTTGTGGTTGCCCTGCAAGTTCACGGGCTTGTCCGTAAGGAGTCCCTTACGCAACTTTAAGCGGTCCCCACGGGGACTACGGTGCCGGCAACGGCCGGCTTAATCAGCAGGTTAATCAGATGAGGCTTCGGTAATCATTTTCATTTTTCAAAAACTTTTCTAAACTTTTAAAACACACACACACTCTTTCCCCCCCCTTTTAAAGAACGGTTTCCCTGTACCTAAGTGGGGGTCTACCTAGGTTGGGACGGGTGGACCTCCGGGGTCCGGTGTCAGTGGTGACAGGCAGCGGGGGAGAGGGAACAATCAGTCTCTCTTCCCTGTTATTGTGTGGGGCAGGCGGAGGCATAGGGGAGCTGGGCACCGGTTCATCCCTGGGCACTGGCACTGGTTCTGGCTCACGGTTGACCACCTCCATCATTTCTTCATCCACGGGTTGTGGGAATAGTATCACTGGAAGAATCACCGCGCCGTTCTGTGTAGGCCAATCCGCTGGGAAGTCACCCATCACGGTGTGGATTACCACTTTTGCCTTCTCTGTGGGTGGAGGAACCGGTACTTCAGCCGTTGCCCTCAATGCTGGTGGGCACCTTTTCAGATGGTCCCGGGAAACTGTGGCCAAAGTGCCCCCTTGGTTACGACTGATCTGGTAGGCCTTCCCATCTTCCCATCCTGTGGGCTGTATGACGTATGGGGTTTGTTCCCATTGATCATCCAGCTTGTGGGTTCTTCTTTTCCGCTTCAGCACCACATCTCCAGGCTGGAAAGGGCCAGCAGACGCCTTCTGGTTGAAGCGCCGCTCCTGTTGTTCCCGACTCCGACTTAAATTCTTCTCCACATATTCCTGAATCTGTCGGTACTAAACCCTCCGCCGGGTGTCCCATTCAGCCGTCGAGGAGAGTGTTTCTGGGGCTTCCAGTCCCATTTCCAGGTCCACCGGCAGTCGGCCGGGGCGAGCCCTCATCAGATATGCTGGGGTGCACTTTGTTGAGCTGGACGGGATATTGTTGTACATATCGACCAAGTCAGGCAGCTTCTCTGGCCACAGGTTCCGCTCTTCTAGCGGCAACGTCTTGAGGAGGCCAAGGACCAAATGGTTCATCTTCTCACACATACCTTTGGTTTGGGCATGGTAAGGCGTGGTCCGGATCTTCTTGCAGCCGTACAGCTGGCAGAACTCATGGAACACCTCCGCTTCAAAGGCTGGGCCTTGGTCAGTAAGCACCTTCTCAGGGTATCCATGTGGTCGGCAGAAGTAAGCTTGGAACGCTCTAGCGGCGGTACGGCCGGTTAGGTCTTTGACCGGGACAACCACCATGAACCTTGAGTAATGATCTACTATGGTCAGAGTGTAGGTGTACCCACTTCGGCTGGGGGTGAGCTTTACATGGTCCAAGGCAACCAGCTCCAGCGGCTGATGTGTAATGATTGGGTGTAGGGGCGCCTTCTGGCTAGCTTCGTCCTTCCTCCTCAGCGTGCAAGGACCGCACTCTCGACACCAGGCCTCTACAGACTCCCGCATCCCACTCCAATAGAACCGCTCTCTCAACAGCATGTCCAGCTTCTTCCATCCGAAGTGTCCGGCACCATCATGGTATGCTTGCAGAACGGTGGGTACACTAGCTTGGGGAATCACCAACTGGCGGATTTTCTTATGAGTCTTCAGGTTAATCAGCTCACGGTACAACTTCCCTTGGTGTAGATACAGCCGGGTCCGTTCCTTCCACAAGCGTTGGGCTTCAGCTGAGGCGGCAGGGTCTATCCCAGCAGCGCCTCGCTCCACCAGGGTCTTGACTAGGCGGACAGCGGGCGCCTGGTTTTGAGCTTCCTGCCACTCCTGACTTGGCAGCGGATCCAGGTTCACCCGTTGTTGGTGGACATGTACCTTCTCAGTTGGCGGCTGGTGAAATGAAGGCAACTCGATCTCTTCAAGGTCGTCATCTTCACACCCTTCGTCTGACAAATGGGGCATCCGAGAGAGTGCATCAGCATTAACGTTGACACGACCAGCCCTGTATTTGATTGTGAAGTCATAGTTGGCTAGCCTGGCCACCCACCGCTGCTCCAACGCACCCAACTTGGCCGTGTCCAGGTGAGTCAGTGGATTTTTATCCGTGAAAGCGGTGAATTTTGCTGCGGCCAAGTAATGGCGGAACCGCTCGGTGATAGCCCATACCAACGCCAGGAGCTCAAGCTTGAAGGAGCTGTAGTTCTCAGGGTTCCTTTCAGTCGGCCGGAGCTTTCGGCTAGCATAAGCAATCACTTTTTCCTTCCCGTCCTGGACTTGGGATAGGACTGCCCCCAAACCCACATTGCTGGCATCAGTGTAGAGGATGAATGGGCGGCTGTAATCAGGGTACGCTAGGACCTCCTCTCCGATCAAGGCCGCTTTCAGCTGGCAGAAGGATTCCTCATGCCTTTCTTCCCACACCAGTGGGGCTCCGATGGGTCTACCACCTTTGGTCTGTCCCACGAGGAGGTCTTGCATGGGGGCAGCCATCTTCGTGTACCCCTTGATGAAGCGTCGGTAGTACCCCACCAGACCCAGAAACTGCCTTACTTCCCTCACTGTGGTTGGTCTCGGCCAGTCTTCGATGGCAGTGATCTTCTCGGGGTCGGGGACGACACCTTCTGCACCCACTACATGCCCCAGGTACTGCACTCTGGGTTTCAGCAGGTGACACTTAGAGGGCTTCAACTTCATCCCGTATTTGGCCAGGGACACGAACACCTCGGCCAGGTGCTCCAGATGGGCTTCATACGTCTGAGAGTACACAATCACATCATCCAGGTATAACAGGACGGTCTCGAAGTTTAGATGCCCCAGACAGCACTCCATCAGCCGTTGGAAGGTTCCAGGGGCATTGCACAGCCCGAACGGCATACTATTGAATTCACAGAGCCCCATTGGGATGGTGAAGGCAGTTTTCTCCCGGTCCTCCGGTGCCACCGCCACTTGCCAGTACCCACTGGTGAGGTCAAGGGTAGAGAAGTAATTCGCAGTTCTCAGTGCGGCCAAAGACTCTTCAATACGGGTCAGTGGGTAAGCATCTTTATGCGTTATCTGGTTAATCTTCCGGTAATCCACACACATCCGCATGGTGCCATCCTTCTTCTTGACCAGTACCAACGGGGCGGCCCAGGGACTACAGCTGTCCCTAATAACCCCTGCCTCTTTCATGTTCCTCAACATATCTTTGGCACATTGGTAGTGTGCAGGGGGAATAGGCCTGTACCTCTCTTTGATAAGGGGGTGCTCACCGGTGGGGATGTGGTGTTGGACCCCTTTGATCTGCCCAAAGTCTAGTGGATGTTTGCTAAAAACTTGCTCATACTCCCGTACCACCCTGTATACCCCCTCTTTGTGATGTGTAGGGGTATTGTCAGTGCCCACGTGTAACTGTTGGTGCCACTCGTCTAACTCCCCTTGGGGCGGGTGAGGGCTGGTAGCAGGTGGGGAAACTGGAGGAGCTGCCCCGTGGATGGTGTGGGGATCCAGGGTGAGCAACGTGGCAAGGGTAGCATACCGGGGAAGCCTGACTTCTTCCTCCCCACAGTTCAGCACCCTCACGGGCACTCTCCCCTTTTTTACATCTACCACTCCTCGGGCGGCCATTACTGTGGGCCAGTGCTCGGAGGGCAGGGGCTCTATCATGGCAGGGTAGTCACGCCCCTGAGGCCCTACTGCTGCCCTACACCAAATCATCATCTCACTCCTAGGGGGCACAATCAACGGAGCAGCATCCATCACTCTCACTCCACCAATCTCTCCTCCTGTTGAATTTACATGCTGGCGGTACATCAAGGCTCGGATCTCACGCTGCACAGCTCTCTGTCGGCTCCCCGCCGCCGTGGCGGCCAGCTGCTGCAGTAGGGCCAACACATCACTCATACAGTGCTCCATCACATTGGTTCCCAGCACTATCTTCGGGTTATGATCACTGGGTTTATTCATGATCACAATCATACCCTGGTGTTGCAGTTCAGCTCGCCTCACCGTCATGGCCACTTGTTTATATCCCACTTGGGTCAGTGGGAGTCCATCAGCAGCAATCAGTGTTATACTAGTATCTGGGGGAGCCAGCTCATCTGTCCCCCAATACCGTTGGTACAATGTGTATGGTATAGTGGTTACCTGTGATCCAGTGTCCAAGAGAGCCATCACCGGTATGCCGTCCACAGCCACGGGGATGATGGGCCGGGCCCCGATATACCGGTCTCGCCAGTCTGGGGGGCCACGGGGTTCTACTCCTCAGGATTGGCCCGTGGTCCCATGGGTTGCTCGTTTAACGGGCACTGTCGGAAGTAATGGCCAGGCTTGCTGCACCTGTAGCAGGTTGGAGGTCTGTTCCGCGAGTTGTTAGCACTTCTCCGCTGCATCCAGGGAACATCCTCAGGGCTGTCGGCGAGCTGTATCCTGGTTGGAGGCTGGGATCTGGTCAGAGGTTGGAGTGTGGCGAGAATCTTGGTGAGGTCTCCATCCATGCGACGGACCTGGGCAGCCAGTTCCTCCATCGTGCTGCTTGGAGCTGTAGGTACTGGAGAGGCTGGCAGGGCAGGGGCCACCATGACGGGGGCTGTCTCAACTGGCCACGGGGCTGGTTCCAAGACTTCCGAAGCTGGGGGTTGCACAGCTTTAATGGCCCGTTCCTTTAACACAGCAAAGTCCACATCAGGGTGTTCCAGGGCCCACAGCCGGAGTTGTTTGCGATCCTCAGAGGACCTCATCCCCTGCACAAATTGCTCTACTAACATTTTGTTGCTGTCCGCCTCATTGATGGTGTCCACCCGCTTCAGTGTGCGGAGGGCGGTTTGCAGACGTAAAGCGTAGTCTCGAATGCTATCCACAGACCGTTGACGACATTGGTAAAACTGTATCCTCAGCTCAGCTTCGGTACGGGTCTCAAAGGCAGTCTGTAGTTTCTCAAAGATGGTGGCTACAGAGAACCGGTCCCCCTCGGCCCAGGTCTCCGCCTCCTGCTCAGCCGTGCCGGTTAGCTGGCCCAGCACTACCGCTGCACGTTGCTTATCAGTCAAGGGGTACAATTCCAGGAGCGGGTTAAGTTTTTTCCGGAAGATCTGTAACGCATCAGGTTTCCTGTCGTACTGCGGTAGCCAGGTAGCTCCGGGCACATAGGGCAAGGAGAACGGCATCACCTGAGCGAGAGCTGGGACCGCGGCACCCCCCCGCCAGCGCGGCCGGGACCTGGGCAGGCCCATTCCCATCCACGGGTGCCACTGCGGCTGCGACCACCGCTCCTCCAGCGGCTCCGTCGGGCGCAGACATCTTGTTTCCGTCCCCCTTAGCCTCTTTCCGGCCCCTCCTCTATCGGGGCAGGATTTTGGCCTTCGCGCCTCCACTACTCGAGGAGACGCTCGAGCGGGAACTTTTCGCGCCAAAGATGGCGGCTTCTGAAATTTTCTGGCCGGACACCTCCGGTGGTAACAAGGCGCACCTCTACCAGACGGCAGAGCGGTAAGATCCTGTTTGTGACGCCAAGTTGTCGCGGGCGGAGGAGGGGACGCTGCGCTCTTTCTCTGCTCGGGTCCGGCTGCCGCTGCTGCTGCGGCCTCTGCTGCTCGGTGGCTCGAGCAATGTGCCGGATCCCGGGGACTCGAGCGGCGCTCCTCGCCCGTGAGTGAAAAGGGGGATTGGTTTTGGGGATTTATTGTCCGTGACGCTACCCACGGTTGTGGTGATTGTGTGAACACCACCGCTGCTCTGTATGGGGATCCCGGGAGCGATGACAGGGAGCAGCTTTGTTGTTATTTCTCCCCTCCGTGGGTAGGGGGTTGGTTGTCCCGGGGCCCGATGATGGGGTAGGGGTGGATGGCAGGCCGGGTGCGGGGCCTGGTGAGGTGCAGGGTCGCGGGGGCAGCACTGTGCCGTACGGCACGGTGGTACTCACTCAGCCTGAGACGTTGACACAGTTCTCGGTAAAACACACGGCTGGAAAGACAGTTCCCACGGACGGCTGCTGTTGCTTTTCCCCGGTAGTTAACGGTGACTGTCTCTTTCCCTGCACCTTGTGTAATGTTGGTAGCGATGGGTTCCCACCAGTAACCCACTCCCCGACTTGGATATGGGCCGGAGGAGCCCCTCTTTGCCCGCAGGCGCTGGCTCTGAGAAACTGGTGCCTTGGCGGTGGCGGTGTCTCTCTCATGCGGTTGGACTGTTGCCTTCAATCGGGACTTAGCTGTTTGGAGACCCGGAGGTCTCCTTCACTGACAGATTTGGCAAATTTACGGCGACTCCAAGCCTTGCCGGGATCCGAAAGGCCCCTGCCAATGGTGCTGGCTTCTCCTTGTGTACCGGTCCTGTACCGCCGGGCCACCACCCGTCCACGGTACTCACGGCAACTCCGATAGGCCACTCCTGCAGACGGTCACTGCCGTCTGCTAACCTTGCTGTCTCAGTCCGGGGCACACACCCGGACTCACTTCAGGCTGCTCTTTTACCACTTTCCTAGCTTCACTCTACCTCCTTTCACTTCCTCCTCCAAAACTTAACTTTTTCTGACTGCCTGTGTTTTCCCTCCTCCAGGACTGTGAACTCCTTGGTGGGTGGAGACCAACCACCTGGCTCCACCCCCTGGTGTGGACATCAGCCCCTGGGGAAGGCAACAAGGATTTCTGGTTTAGCTTAGGTGTACCTAACCGGGGTGTAGGGTGTGGTGATGTCATTACCTGTGACCCCTGGCTTGCCCAGGGTGTCACAATTGCAAACCATGATCTCTCTGAAGTCCAGACATGGATGTGACCCTACACCTTTTTATAGCAAAAGAAAACCCTACGGCAACTGGAGAGGTGGATGACTATATATGCCTCACAACTAGACTCTTTTGAATATACTCTTTCAAGGCCATCCTCTCAGGAAGAGAGAAGAGAGATTTTAAACAAATGAGATTTAGGTATTTTAGCTCCTGGTATGCACAATGGTCACTGGCACAATCTTATGACCTATGTGGCAGAAGAATATCATACTCAGTCTGAGAAAAAAAAATGACAGAAGTCCTGAATGAATTCTAGAAGGCGAATCCTCATGGAGGACAAGGATTTTGACAGACATCCAGAAAAGCAAGCCACCCCATGTCAGCATTCCTCTTCATCCATTTCTCTCTCTCTTAAGAATGGATTTGGTGTCCTTCCAGACCTTAGACAATTCCCTGGTGAGAGTGTTGGACACAGGTATTCCAGAAGTGGTTGATATTGGAAGTGGGATACTAAGCTGTTGCCCATAGACCATGAAAAAGGGAGATTTTGCAGATGCCCCACTTACATGGTTATTATAAGAGAACTCTACCCAGAGTAACAACTTGACACAATTATCATTTTGCGCATTCGTGAAATGCTGCAGAAAAGTAGTAAGGCTTTGACTGACAAACTCAACTTTTCTGTTGGACTGTGGATGATATGCTGAAGAGAAATCCAGCGATACATCCAGAAGCTTACAGGTAGCTCTGCAGAAGCTGCACATTAAATAAACGCCCCTTTTTGGACACGATGTGTTGAGGAAACCTATGAAAAACGGAATATGTGCTTAACGAAGTCCCTTGCCAAAACAGGCGCAGAAGGTAGATAACGGCACACTGTGAACTGTCGTGGGAGGGGGACAGATCACAACCGGGGGGCCACTCGAGGCACTCGGATCTGGGCGGTGGCTGCGGCTCGAGTGGCTGCCGGATCCGGGGCTTGCGCAGCCGTCCGTCGCCCATGATTGAAAAGGGGATATTTACAGGGGATTGTCTGTGACGCCACCCGTGGGTTGCGGTGATGAGATGGTGGCACCGCCGCTGCATCTGGGGACAGGGCCCGGGACCGATGGAGTGGGGCAGCGAGGTGGTATCCCCTCCACGGGCAGGGGAGGTGTAGTCCCGGGGCCCAGGGTATTGTGAGGGATTGCAGGGAAACGGTAAATTCACAGTTTGGTTGTCGTGGTGCTGGATATGGTTGCACTGATGTGGTGAGTCAATAAACACAAAGTCTCTTTGGTAAACAAAAATTGCCAGTGGCCGGCCACCGCGGCCGGGTGTATTCTGGTCCCTCACCCGGGGTGATGGTCTGTGTCACTTTCCTCTGCACTACTTTTTAGTTCTCCTTGGGCTTCTTGGTATGGAACACGGGAGCCCGCTTCCAGAACTATGGGCAGGAGTCTTGCTCGCAGACGCTGACCCTTGGGATCTCAGTGGGTGTTTGCGCATACCCTATCCCCCGTGGTGGGCTGCCGGTCTGCTGTTTGGACTTTGGGTGGCACAGGACCTATAATCCTGTCCTCAACTGGTTAATTAACAAAGGCGGTGGTTCCGTTCTTTGCTTCAGAGTCCAGGTACCCCCTCTGTGCACAGTTTCCGGGTCGGTTCTCCGGTGTCGGTACCGGTGGGCTCTAACCCTGTCCCGGTCCACCTCGGATCTCCGGCAGCCGTCTTCCCATCTCCTGTCAGACACGGACCACCGTCTGCCACCTAGCCAGCACACCGGGGGTCCAACCCCGACGCCTTTCCTCTCTGGCTTGCTGTTGAACTTCCACTTCAACTCTCCTCTGTCCACCCTGCTGTCTACTCGAACTCCCAACTCAAACAACACTGCTCTTTTTCCCGCCCCGGGTTCTCTAGACCCCTAGGTGGGCATTCCCAATCCATCTGCTCCCGCCCCCTGGTGTGCCTTTCCTACTCTGGTGGGGGTGACTAAGGTTTTGTCAGCTTTGGTGTAACCCTGTGAAGGATGGTGTTGTGCGGGGGCCTATTCTGTGTGCGACCACTGGCGGTGCCAGGGCGTCACAGAACTATCTTAAAGAAGCCACCACTACCCACATGACAGATTCAGACACAAGGCACCTCTCATGACAATGTTGTCCCAATGAAAGATTTTCTCTGGATTGCCAGTCTAGAACAGGTTCATGAATGAACCATGGCAGGCATAGGAGAAGCGGATGGTCCTGAGGGACCAGAGGAAAAGCTACACACACTGCCTACAAAAAAGTAGGAAAGTGTGCAGGAGCAAACAGAAACCCAGGGTAAGGTAAACTGCAACAAGTTTAATTAAGGTGCAAGGATAAGGGTCTGGGAAAGATAATACAGACTCACAGTAGGCACTCAACTGGGATTTTCTTAAAAGGTAAATCCTTAAGATCAAGGGCTGGACTTCCCAGAAAGAGTTCCACATTGCCAGCAAGGAAATGTAGTGAAGGCAGAAAATATATCTCCCCATCCAGAGAGTGAGAGAGCAATCCAAAACAGGACAATTAAAAACATCTGAAGAGGATAAAGCCCAGAAAGGAAAGGCAAAGGTGATATTAACCATCAGCATTAGGGCCAAGAAGAAAAGGACCATAGCTCCGCAGGCAGAAGAATAATTGACCACGGAACAAGAGGTCACTAGATTGAATTCCCAATTCAAGCCATTGATTACACTTAGGTTTTAACTCATTTCTTTGGTTTTGCTATTATTTCTTACATTTTGTACAAACAAGGGTGTGACCCCCCTTATTTAGCCAGGCATTTCATTTATAGAGATTCCCATGGGCCAATGTCTGTACTAGTCGGACCCTGGTCCTCTTCTGCCTCCATTTAAATTAATATCTAGTTGACACAAGGTGAGGTATTAACTTACTTACAGCAGGGTATATGCTAATTTTCTTTCTATGTTAGGGTTAGTTTGTTAAACATGCTCTTATACACCACATGTACTCATTCCCCAGCTCATTTCTTTGGTTTTGCTGTGATTCCTCATACTCTGAACCAACAGGAGTGTGCCCCCCCTATTAGAGCAAGTCATTTCAATTATATACCGTAGTTTCCATTAGCAGGTAGCTGAACTAGTTGGACGCCAGTCCTGATCTGCCCCCAAAATAGTGCAGTATGACTGCGTTTTATGTACCTGTCACTTTGTTCATAGGGGGCCTTTGTTGTCTGCCACATGATGGATTAAGCGTCGACATTTCTTTAGTTTTTTTGTTTCAATGAAGGAATAGGAAAATGGAATACAAACATGGAGAAATTTGCTGGAACTGTTAAAAGTACTAGGTAACCTTAATACTGTTTTCTGTTAATCAGCAAGCTTAAGATGATTCTTAACAACGGCAATAACTAATTATTAACATTGGTAAAACCAGCAGTTATATTGTTACTCCATAAAGTTAAGAAAACTACTGGCTTCTTGAAAAAAAAACCATCACTGCACTTTCAGAAAAGGCACCAAATACCTGTCTCTTCTTTAGGCACTAACACAAATGAATCTAATGATGACAATATGGTGCACCACGCAGATTCTTACATAATGGTCATCATAATTGTCTTATGTGAGAACATGCTGCACTTTTCACTTCACCCCTGGCAACTGTATAAATATTTCCTGTGTTATTTTGGTTTTGTATAAATATGTAAGGGACGTTGCTTTTCCCTTGAAATGTTATTAGACTTTTTATAACCTCTATCATTACTCACACTTAGAGAACAGAGCTGAGTTTTATGGCTTAGATTAGGCATCTGTCGGTGTTCCTCCAATTGGCCTTATCCAGGTACTTTACACTTTCTCTGGATGGACAAGGAAGTATACATGTATTTTGCATCTAATTGTAGTTTAAATTACAGCAAACTAAGGAATAACAGATAGGTTAGTTGCAGACAGTCATATATACTCTCTTCCGTGAGAAATGGGTCGATTATGCAAATCACACTTTGATCAAACTCTGATCAGAGTTTCATTAGAGTTGTCAAAGTAAGGAAGGAGTTAATGCCTTCAGTCCTGCCAAAAAGTTCTTAGGCTATGTGCGCACGTGTGCGCTCTGCACCGCACCGAAAATGTGCGCTTCAGAGCGCAGCTGAAAAGCTGCGTTCTGAAGCGCATGGTGCCGGCAGATTCGTGCGCTCTGCATGCTGCCTCTCCCTATAGACAGCATGCAGAACGCACGAAAGAAGTGACATGTCACTTCTTAGAACGCAGCGATTCGGCACGCACACGTGCACACATACCCTTAGGGTGTGGGATTTCACTTTTGGAACAAAGACTTGTTCAAGGGATGTGGCTTAGCTAGGTGGATGCTGGGGGTGTCTTTACTTATTATGCAGTTACTTATTCTACTATTTGCTATCCTGTAAGGAATGCCTAAATTTATGCATGAAATGCCTATATTTCTGAGGACTATAAGATAAATGATTCTCATTAAAATCATTTGGAGAGCTTTTGATAACACATGCCTGTGTATTTATTTAATGCTCACCGGCGCTGTAGAATGAATCCCAGAAACGTTTAACCTCTTTATGACGAATGACATAACAGTACGTCCTTGGTCACCTCCCTCTAACGAGCCCGCGGTAATCCCCGCACATCTGATCTGCAGAGATGTATGGCTAACAGGTGCATGTGGATCGGAGATCCACCTGTCCCTGTTAACCCCTTAGATCGCACTGTTAAATTCTGACAAAGCGATTTAAATGGCACCGGTGGGGATCGCGCCGTTCCCCACCACTATCGGCAGCCCCATGAAGAGATCACGGAGCTCCTTGGTGTTGCCATGGTAGCGTGGGGTCAGCTGGTGACCCCTGACGCTAGCATGACTCATTTTCTGTGACAGCCAACAGAGCACTGGCACACACAGGAAAGCAGCATTTCTGCTGATCAAACCAATGCTACTCTGATCAGCAGAAATGCACAGGCGATCGGACTGTGCAGTCAAAATTATGTTTTTTGGTTGCCACAAATTTTTTTAAAGGGAACCTGTCACCAGTTTATAGGCTTAAAAACTGGTGACAGGTTCTCTTTAAGGCTGGAAACACATCTATGCGAGTAAAATCGGTCCGACTGGGCTGAAAAAAACTCGGCTGATTTTAGTTCACGTTAAGTCAGAGTGCAACGCAAGTGCGATGCTTTTTCTGAATAAATTATTGATTTTGCTCGCGTGTGCGACGCGTGTGTGTCGCGTTTGCGATGCTAGTTTCCTGCAACATCTTAACTAGATAAAAGTGATTACACATGTGTCAGTTAATTTACCTTTGGGAATGTGATGTCACATTCAGCTGTTGAATATTTAATGAGCATAGTTCCTGCCACACTCGCAAATGTGAACGCTGGTGCGCGCGTGTGATCCTTCTTTTAATCCGCTTCCATAGGGAATCATTGAGAAAAATGGTTCAAGAAACTCGCAAAAAAGCAGCATGCTGCGATTTTTTTCTCAGTCTAATTTGGACTGAGAAAAAAATAGCAGATGAGAGCTGAATCATTCACTAACATGTGTCCCATTCCAACGTGAGATTTTCTCGCATTGCACTACTGCGAGAAACTCGCAAGTGAGAAGCAGCCCTAAAATGCAATAACAGGCGATCAAAACGCTAGGGACCCCAACGTAGAGAAATACTTTGGCGTAGTGTTGGGGCTCTATTGCATTGATCAATTCAGTAGCTAAATTTCTCTTTATTCATATATTCATGGCAGTAATGCAGGTTCCATTTTTCACATTTCATTCTCACATATAGCTATTGAATTTTTCATGTCAGTATTCACACAGCAGTTTCTGCTATTACATGTATTCCCCTTGCATAGTCACTGGTGTGCATACCTTATCTCCATATATTAACATATAGTGAACACTGAATAAAAGACCCCAAGATAATGGTGCAATTGCACTTTTTTTGCAGTTTCACCGCACTTTGAATTTTTTCCCCGTTTTCCAGTACACTATACGGTAAAACTAATGATTTTATTCAAAAGTACAACTCGTCTAGCAAAAAATAAACTTGCATATGGCAATATTGACGGAAAAATAAAAAACGTATGGCTCTCGGAAGAGGGCGAGGAAAAAACGAAAATGAAAAACGGAAAATCGCCCAGCAGTGTAAAAGGGTTACTAGGAGTAAGGGTATGTGCGCACGTTGCTTTTTACCTGCTTTTTACCTGCTTTTTACCTGCTTTTTTGCTGCTTTTTCTTCTGCGCTGTTTAATGCCAAAATGGATGTGTTCTTCTATTCAAGCAAAGTCTATGGGAATTTGGGTTTCTTGTTCACACTATGTTGTTCAAAATGCTGCCTTTTTGAGGCAGAACTTTGGTCAAAAACTCAGCTTTTCAAAGAAGCAACATGTCAATTGTTTTTGCCATTTGGGTTTTGCACTGCAAAGCTGAGTTTTTGACCAAAGTTCTGCCACAAAAAGGCAGCATTTTGAACAACATAGTGTGAACAAGAAACCCAAATTCCCATAGACTTTGCTTGAATAGAAGAACACATCCATTTTGGCATTAAACAGCGCAGAAGAAAAAGCAGCAAAAAAGCAGGTAAAAAGCAGGTAAAAAGCAACGTGCGCACATACCCTAAGAATTACTTCAACAGAGCGTAATTGAATTCTCTCCATCTTCTCCATTCTGTCAGTCCCTAAAAATCAGACTGAACTTAAATGTCCTCCAAGAACAGTCTGTTGGTTTTCTCTGACTCATTGACTTGCATGGCCAAGTGCGATCTGAATATTGGATTAAATTTGGGCATGCAGTGATTTTTACCTTAGACCGACCATCCCTCCACTTGCTTGTCTAATTCCTGATGAATTGTGGCATATTTTACACCACAAATCGTGGTAAGGCACACAGATGCGCACACCATTTTAACACTTTGTTAATGAATAGAGGCATGCGCCACTTAATGAATCAGGCGCCTCTGACTGCAACACGCCTACTCATTAAGACTGATGTGAACAACGCCAGTGTTGATAAATTGCGGCCAACATCTATGTAGCAACTAGTCATATTACAGATGTGATTTCTCTAGCACAGACTGGGATTTGAAATCTGCATTATTATTCACTCTATACTATGTACTGTATAATAGTTTTCCTTTTACGGATATTTGACTCTGTGTAATTTGGAAGACCACTGATTTACAGACATTCCCAAACTCAAATTCTGCAGAAGTTCCAAATCTATTATTATGTTTTCAAATGAACCCTTTAACCCCTTCACCACTCAGCAATTTTCCACTTTTTTGTTTTCTCCTGCCTTCTTCCAAGAGCCATATCTTTTTTTATGTTTCTCTCAATATAGCCATATGACGGCTTATTTTTTATGAGATGAGTTGCACTTTTGAATTTCATCATTCATTCTGCCAATTATTATACTGGAAAAAGGGAAAAAAAAATCCCAAAGGTGTTGAAATTGCATTATATGGTAAAACTGCCCTGGCAGTATGATTTCTCAGGTCGGTATGAGTTCATAAATACCAAACATCTATAGTTTTTTTTATTTAAGTGGTGAAAAAATCAGAAATTTGTAAAAAAAAATAAATTGCGCTTTTGTTGTCATTATCCAAGAACAAATGTGTTTCTTGTGTTTCAAATGTACTTCTGCTTCGAAGTGTTTCATATATATCTGTTTGTGCGCTTGCACTATAAGAGATATAATTCACAGTTTATGCTTGAAACCCTTGGTAAAGGTTTAAGCGCATAAGCTAGTTAAACCTTATGTGTTAATGATTGGCGCTCCAGCGCATGTGTGACGCCCTGGCCTATCAGGTCGTCACAAGGGTGCCATGCAATCTGCCCTTCTGCATAGTACCCACTCCTCCTTGGTTACAGGTCCTGTCTCTTTGGTGTTGCTAAGAACAGGTATACACAAATCCTGAGGAACACTCTGCACCACACCCACCAGACACCCATTGGGCAGCCTGAGGGGAATAGGGCTGCCCATATGGAGGGATGGTAGAAGGAGGGCCAGAAGTGTCAGGAGTAGTCAGAGAGTAGTCAGTGAGCCGTGACAGGAAAAGGTCATGCTGCGGAGCTGGTCTCCTGTACCCGTCCCAGGTGCCAGACGTTGGCCTGGCCTGGAAGGAGCTGGAATCCCGGTCGTAGGGGGTAGTGATAGGGGGCACGGTACTGCCACGGAGGGCAGTTCGGCTCCCTTGTGCTACAACCGGGCAGGGGCCAGGGCACGACAGGGTACGCGGACCTTAGGCTGGGAAGTAGCTTTATGCAGCCCAGTAATTTCCCTGATGAGGACGGAGTCTTCACGAGCCGTTGTCCACCCGCTCCAAAATCAGGGTACTAGCGCAACAAGAGGGATAGGACTTCCCAAAACCGTCCAGAAAATCCCAAGCGTGAACCCTGAGAGCAAACTCACTCCACTAGCCACGTGGGTGAGTGGGACCCGAGTAGTTTCAGGCGAAAGGGATCTACAAAGAGTAAACACAGTGCCAAGGGACAAGGCTTCAGACCAACCAGCAATGCCAAAAGGGCATGGACCCAGCGTGTTCAAACAAAGGCTACAGGGCATTTGTCACGCTCCCCGGGTCCCCTGCGCTGCCCCCCGGCTCACCTGTCACGCTTCCCGGCTCCCCTGCCTCGCTTCCCGGTTCCTCGGTCCGGTCACCGCCGCTCCCCGCTCTCCAGCATCCATTGCCGGCGCGTCCCCGGCGTCCTGGTCCCCGCTCCCGGCGCCCGTCGGCTTCTCAGCCCCAGCCCGGCCCTGCTGCTTCCTCCTCTCAGCTTCCTGCCCTGGCTTCTGGCACTCGGGCCGCGCGCATGCGCATTAGGGCGCGCGCGCGGTCATTGACCCTTTCTTAAAGGGCCAGCGTCCATTAACAGGAAATGATGCAAACAGGTACAGGGTATAAAGGGGTTTAATGTCCAAGTGGGCGGGGCCTGATCTTCGTGTTTCTCAAGCTAGGAGTCAGGTCTCCTTGTGTTCCTGAGATACTCACCTCTCTCTCTTCCTAGAGCCGAGCCTGCCTCGCCATCCGGTCCTGCCGAATCCCGAACCCCGAACGCTGCCTATCTGCCATCCTGACAGTCCGTACCATCTCGGATCCCTGCGGTGACCCATCATCTCGCTCCAAAGGTTCCGGACCCCGCCTGACATCTTCTCGGCTTCCGAACCTGAGCTCCGTCACCCGGACTACCATCAGTGACTCCGTGGTCCCAGGGACGTCTCCGTTATACTCTTGTGCACGGACTGTTCTGCTGCCTATAGTGCTCCAGCTACCGGACCCCTTACCATCATCAAGGAGTTCGGCCCAGTGGATCCACCTCCTGGGTCTGCCCGTCCACCTGGCCCTAACAGTAAGATCAGGCCATGGATCCCGCTGAAGCACTAGCAGCCGTACAGGAGGAACTCCAACGCCAGCGTGAGACTCAGACCCGCATGCTGCAGTTCATTTCTTCTGTGGACGCCCGCCTGAACACGCTACAAGCGGCAGTTACGTCTTCAGCATCCCGGGCTTCCACTAGTCAATCCACGGCTCCAGCTCCCGTGGCGACTTCGTCGGATGCTTCCAGACTTCGTTTGGCCTCACCACCCCGGTACGCCGGAGACCCCAAGACCTGCAGGGGATTCATAAACCAATGCTCCCTCCACTTCACGCAGCTGCCGCATTTGTTTGCCTCCGACCAAGCCAAGGTCGCCTTCATCATGTCCCACCTAGAGGGTGAGGCACTGGCGTGGATGAACCCCTTGTGGGAGAAGAGGGATCCTGTGACCACGAACATCCAGGAGTTCCTGCAGGCATTCCGTGGCACCTTTGACGAGCCCGGACGCGCCTCCGCGTCTGCTTCATCCCTCCTCCGGTTACGTCAGGGGACTCTGACGGTGGGTCAATAAGCAATCCGGTTTCGCACCTTGGCTTCGGAACTCGGGTGGAACAACGAGGCCCTAACCGCCGCCTTCTGGGAAGGACTCTCGGGGCGAATTAAAGATGAGCTGGCGGGTCGTGACGTACCGTCCACCCTGGATGCCCTGATTACCCTAGCGACTCGAGTGGACATTCGCTTTCAGGAGCGATCCAAGGAAGTGTCCCGTGAGAGACGTCCGGTACGGCATTCCCCTCCTCCGCAGAAGCCCTCCGTACTGCAGTCAACGGCATCTGGGGCCCCCGTCCACGAGCCCATGCAGATTGACCGAGTGCGGCAGTCTGAACAACGTCGAGCCGAGCGGCTCGCCAAGGGCCTCTAATTTTACTGCGGAGAAGGCACACACCTGCTACGCTCCTGTCCAGAGAGGCCGGGAAACTCCAAAGCCTAGGGTTGGTAGGAGAGGCCACCCTAGGTGCTGGGACTCTCTCAGACCCGGTTACGTGGACTGTGCAAGTGACAACGGGAGAGACGCGGTTCACGGCTGAGGCGTACCTCGATTTTGGGGCCGCAGGCAATTTCATCCAGCAGGCCACGGTGGACAAGTACCATGTGCAGGTTACTCCACTCGACAAGCCCCTCGTGATTGCCTCTGTGGATGGGAGACCCCTCTCTGACACCATCTCCTGGATTACCAGGCCGGTCGAACTGCGTATCGGTGCCCTGCACACCGAGAACATCGCTCTCTACGTCCTCCCACACATGTCCCATCAAATCTTGCTGGGACTTCCCTGGTTACGGACACACGAACCATCAGTCAGCTGGGGCACTGGTGAAATCACCCAATGGGGCTCTTCGTGCCATGATAAATGTCTGAAGACCATACAACCCATCCGACGACCGCCGGTTCCAGAGAACCTACCGGGACTGCCCTCGGCCTATTGGTCCTTCGCGGACGTCTTTGATAAGAAGGAATCTGAGGTTCTTCCGCCACATCGTCCTTACGATTGTGCCATCGACCTGCTCCCGGGAACAACACCACCTCGAGGACGGATATATCCATTGTCTCCAGCCGAAACAAGGGCCATGTCTACTTACATCACAGAGAGCCTGGCAAGGGGATTCATTCGGAGATCCTCCTCTCCTGCTGGAGCAGGCTTCTTCTTCGTGAAGAAGAAAGAAGGCGACTTACGCCCATGTATAGACTACCGGGGATTGAACCAAATCACCGTAAAAAACAAGTACCCTCTGCCGCTCATCCCCGAATTGTTTGACCGGCTTAGAGGAGCTCGTGTGTTCACAAAGTTGGATCTTCGGGGTGCCTACAATCTAGTCCGCATCCGCTCTGGGGACGAGTGGAAGACCGCGTTCAATACTCGCGATGGGCACTATGAATACTGCGTGATGCCCTTCGGCCTGTGTAACGCACCAGCAGTCTTTCAAGAATTGGTGAACGACGTTTTCCGGGACCTTCTCTACGTCTGTGTGGTGGTGTATCTGGATGATATCCTTGTCTTCTCTCCGAACCTCCAGACCCACAGAGAGAACGTGCAGCTGGTTCTACAAAGACTCAGAGAGAATCGTCTGTACGCCAAGTACGAGAAGTGTGTCTTTGAGCAGTCTTCTCTCCCCTTTCTGGGTTGCATCATCTCCGATACCGGACTGCAGATGGATCCAAAGAAGGTCTCCTCCATTCTCAACTGGCCTCCCCCTTCGGGACTGAAGGCAATCCAACGCTTCCTGGGGTTCGCCAACTACTACCGCCAGTTCATCCCTCACTTCTCTGCTCTGACTGCTCCTCTCTCCGCCTTGACCAAAAAGGAGGCTAATCCAAAGGACTGGTCACCTGCGGCCGACGCCGCATTTGGCTCTCTGAAGCGGGCATTTGCCTCCTCTCCTGTGCTCCACCGTCCGGAGTTAAACCGCCAGTTCACCTTGGAGGTGGATGCCTCCTCCTCGGGAGCCGGAGCAGTGCTCATGCAGAAGTCCTCCTCCGGGAAGATGGTGACTTGCGGTTTCTTCTCCAAGAGCTTCTCAGCGCCTGAACGCAACTACACCAGCGGTGACCGAGAGCTATTGGCAGTCAAACTGGCTCTGGAGGAATGGCGCTACCTTCTGGAAGGAGCAGTGTACCCCGTGATTATTTACACGGACCACAAGAATCTGGAATACCTGCGGTCCGCTCAGCGACTGAACCCACGGCAAGCCAGGTGGTCCTTATTCTTTGCCAGGTTTGACTTCCAGCTCCATTTCCGACCCGCGGACAAGAATGTACGCGCAGATGCCTTGTCCAGGTCATTCATGCCCATGGAGCAGGAGGAGGAGACTACCCAACCCATCATCTGTCCTAGCAAAATCATTCCAGTGGCCCCTGTCACCCTGGCCCAGATACCGCCCGGGAAGACCTATGTCTCTGAGACTGACAGGCAAAAAGTGTTACACTGGGGACATGCCTCGAAAACAGCCGGTCATGCTGGTCAGAAGAGAACATGGGGTGCGATTGTACGTCATTACTGGTGGCCATCCCTTCGCACGGACGTCGCTGCTTTTGTCTCTGCCTGCTCCTCTTGTGCCAGGAACAAGACGCCCAAACACCTGCCATATGGCCGTCTTCTGCCTCTGCCGATACCCTCAGTTCCGTGGCAACACATAGCGATGGACTTTATTACGGACTTGCCATTGTCCTCCGGACACACAGTCATATGGGTCGTGGTGGATCGGTTCTCTAAAATGGCTCATTTCGTCCCTATGGCTGGATTGCCCTCTGCCCAGGAACTCGCGAACGCCTATATACATCACATCTTCCGCTTGCATGGCTTTCCATCACACATCGTATCCGACAGAGGAACTCAGTTCACCTCCCGCTTCTGGAGGGCTCTATGCAAACATCTGGGAGTGACTCTGGACTTTTCTTCTGCCTACCATCCTCAGTCTAATGGCCAAGTGGAAAGGGTCAATCAAATCTTGACCTCCTTCTTACGTCACTACGTCAACGCCCATCACGACGACTGGTCCACGCTTCTTCCTTGGGCTGAATTCTCCCATAACCACCACATCAGTGAGTCGTCCTCCAGCTCTCCCTTCCATGTCGTTTACGGACTTCAGCCCTCCGTCCCATTGCCTGTATCCCCTTCTTCGGACGTCCCTGCCGCTGATACTGTAGCCCGTGACTTTGCAACCATTTGGGACTCTGTCAAGGCGTCCCTTGGGCGTGCTTCCCTGCGGATGAAGAGACACGCAGACAAGAGACGTCTGGACCCTCCGTGTTTCTCTCCTGGAGATCTAGTCTGGCTTGCTTCCAAGTACGTCCGATTGAAGATACCATCCTACAAGCTGGGTCCTCGCTACATCGGGCCGTTTAAAGTCCTCAACAAGATCAATGAGGTCTCCTACAAGCTACAGCTCCCGGCCACGATGAGGATACCCAACTCATTCCACGTCTCCCTGCTCAAGCCGGTTGTCCTTGGTCCCTTCTCTTCTGCTGCCAGTTCGGCTCCTCCTCCTATTGCCGATGACGACATCTATGCGGTAAGAGATATCGTGGCCATGAAAACCGTACGGGGTCGACAGTTCTTCCTAGTGGACTGGGCAGGGTATGGTCCTGAGGATAGGTCCTGGGAGCCCCGGGAGAATGTGGGCACTCCGCTGATCCGTGCCTTCCTGTTCCGGTTGCGGGGAGGGGGGCGTGGGGGGGGGTACTGTCACGCTCCCCGGGTCCCCTGCGCTGCCCCCCGGCTCACCTGTCACGCTTCCCGGCTCCCCTGCCTCGCTTCCCGGTTCCTCGGTCCGGTCACCGCCGCTCCCCGCTCTCCAGCATCCATTGCCGGCGCGTCCCCGGCGTCCTGGTCCCCGCTCCCGGCGCCCGTCGGCTTCTCAGCCCCAGACCGGCCCTGCTGCTTCCTCCTCTCAGCTTCCTGCCCTGGCTTCTGGCACTCCGGCCGCGCGCATGCGCATTAGGGCGCGCGCGCGGTCATTGACCCTTTCTTAAAGGGCCAGCGTCCATTAACAGGAAATGATGCAAACAGGTACAGGGTATAAAGGGGTTTAATGTCCAAGTGGGCGGGGCCTGATCTTCGTGTTTCTCAAGCTAGGAGTCAGGTCTCCTTGTGTTCCTGAGATACTCACCTCTCTCTCTTCCTAGAGCCGAGCCTGCCTCGCCATCTGGTCCTGCCGAATCCCGAACCCCGAACGCTGCCTATCTGCCATCCTGACAGTCCGTACCATCTCGGATCCCTGCGGTGACCCGTCATCTCGCTCCAAAGGTTCCGGACCCCGCCTGACATCTTCTCGGCTTCCGAACCTGAGCTCCGTCACCCGGACTACCATCAGTGACTCCGTGGTCCCAGGGACTTCTCCGTTATACTCTTGTGCACGGACTGTTCTGCTGCCTATAGTGCTCCAGCTACCGGACCCCTTACCATCATCAAGGAGTTCGGCCCAGTGGATCCACCTCCTGGGTCTGCCCGTCCACCTGGCCCTAACAGCATTCAGGACTTTGGCTTACCGGTTGTCGGTGTCAGCATCTCTGGACTGTGGGAGTACATTGTGCCCCTTTACTCCCGACGGGACCCCAGCCTTCCAACACCGAGCCCCGGGACACCTTCCCCCTGCCCACGGAGGGGTTAACATCACAAGCTGCAATTCCATCGCTCCCGGGCGCTCTCTCCCAAACGCAGTAGCAGTGGTATCCCACTTTTACCACGACCCCTGGGTGGCATCACGAACATTACTCAATTTTTCCACCCCTTTTGTAAATATCTTTTCCCCCTTTTTCACTTCGAGCGGCCACGCGACCCCACCTCGGGTCCAGAGACCCCTCGAGCCACTGCGAATCCGGATCTGAGCAGCCCATCAGCTGTCGCAGGGGCGGCACACCTCGAAAATCTTGGCGTCACGAACAGGATGCAAGCAGGACCCACTTACCTGGGTGACGTGCGCCTTGAAAAGTGAAGTCCGGGTGTCCAAGTCTTTTTTCCCACGACATACGCCATTTTTCCGCTGTTTTCGCGCCAAAAATGCCGTCTTCCTTGGAAAGCGCGCAAAGCCGAAGCCCCGCCCTTCGTCCTCAGCCTGAAATAGGAACCGGAAGTTCCCAGAGGACCACAGCGCGTGAAAAAGTGCTGGGAGAAAACCGAGGGGGCGTGCCTGAATGTAGTGAAAGCAGAAGAGAAGCAGGGATGCCAGGACTCTGCCATACTGTTCCTGGAGAACGCAGAGGCAAGATGGCGGAGCGGAGCTTGTCACCGGAAAGTGCTGTTCCCAGGACCGCGACTTGGATTGGAGAGGAGACCGAGCAGCTGTGCAGGAGAATGCGGATGCAGTTCCTGTTCATACTGAACCACTGGAGGGAAGAGATGAGGAGCCTGGCGGTGGAGGTGCGAGCTCGTGAGATCGAAATCCCACGTGAAAAAAGGGTAAGCGGTTACCCAGTCCCTGTTGATTACCCTAATCCGGCCATGGCGGCTGAGGGATCCGGTCCGCCCTCGCTTGCGGCAACCACTTCCCCATCACCTACCCCGTCCTCGGCGGATGCCTAGCTGCCATTTACAATCCCGGCAGCGGAACCTGCAGTATTTTCATGTGAAGCTCCAGCAGCAGCCCTGACGTCTACTATCATCCCAGTCAAGTCAGCGGTCACCGGTTTACCCATTGTCAGTGTCAGTATCTCTGGACTGTGTGAGTACGTTGTGCCGCTTTACTCCTGAAGGGTCCCCAGCCTTCCAACACCGAGCCCCGGGACACCTTCCCCCTGCCCACGGAGGGGTTAACATCACAAGCTGCCATCCCATCGCTCCTGGGCGCTCTCTCCCAAATGCAGCAGCGGTGGTATCCCACTTTTATCACGACCCCTGGGTGGCGTCACGAACATTACTCAATTTTTCCACCCCTTTTGTAAATATCGTTTCCCCCTTTTTCCCTTCGAGCGGCCACACGACCCCGCCTCGGGTCCGGAGACCCGTTGAGCCACTGCGGATCCGGATCCGAGCAGCCCGTCGGCTGTCGCGGGGGCGGCACACATGCGCTCCAATAAAACTTCCCCAATGCCAGATGTAATGAGAAGGTAATAGTTTAAGTATATGCACATAAGTGAGATGTCAAAACAGGTTAGTTGAGCATTCTAAAAATGGGCAAAATTATGAATGCATACGGAATTAAAGAAAACAGAAACCACAAAAAAACTGTGTAAAACACATTGCAAAGGTAGGGAAAGGAATCCAAAGCAAGATAATATTGGTTATTATGGCGCATACAAAAAAATGAAATAAGGAATATTACGCAAAATACGATACGATACACTTTATTGATCCCGTGGGAAATTATGGTATCACAGCAGCACACCTTAAATAATAACATGAATTACTTAATTGACAAGACAGTAGAGCTGACAGAAGAACATTATACATTAGATTAGGTCATATACAGTGGGTAAACTGAAAAGTAGAAGAAATAAAGAAGTAAACATTCACCTTGATGATTTAACACTAAAGTTATTGTTGTACATTCCTATAGCAGTTGGCACAAATGATTTCCTATATTTTTCCTTCTTACACCTCGGAAGGATTAGCCGGTTACTGAAGGTGCTCTTCTGTCTCATGAATAGCTCATATAATGGATGTGCATTATTATTCATAGTCGCTATACACTTTTTCAGAGTTCTTTTCTCCACTACCTCCTGAAAAGAGTTAAGATTGCAGCCAACAGTGGAGCTTGCCTTCTTGATAAGCTTATTCACTTTATTAGCAACAGAGACCCGCACACTACTACCCCAGCATATGAAAAAAAAAAAAGATGGCACTTGCCATTACAGACTGGTAGAACATTTTTAACGCTTTGCTGCACACATTAAAAGATACAGTTTGCTCATTCCCTTCTTGTAGACCCTCTCTGAGTGGTATCTCCGGTCCAGTTTGCTATCCAGGTGGACCCCCAAATATTTGTAACCCTCCACCTGCTCCACCTCCTGACCAGCAATAGTGATCGGTAAACATTTCATCTTTCTCCTGCTATAGTTGGCCACCAACTCCTTAGTTTTCTTAACATTTAGTTGTAGATAGTTACCATGGCACCAATCCACAAAATTTGACACCACCCTTCTATATTCCTCATCACCCTGGTCCCCCCTAATACATCCGACTACCACGGAGTCATCCAAGAATTTTTGAAGGTGGCAAAAATCAGATTTATACTAAAAGTCTGCTGTATACAGTGTGAATAGAAAGGGTGCTAGCACCGTTTTCTGATGGGCACCTACACTGCTCAATAATCTGCTAGACACAACTGCTCCCATCTGTACAAACTGTGGCCGATCTGATAAGTAGTCAGTTATCCAATTTCTCATCCCCTCCTCAAACTTCATATCAGTCATCTTTTTGTGTAGTAAGAGTGGCTGCAGGGTGTTAAATGCACTAGAGAAATCAAAGAACATCGCTCGCACAGTGGTTCTGTCATTCTCCAAAAATGAATGTACAGTATGTAACAGAGAAAGAATAGCATCGTCCACCCCCAATCTATGCCGGTGCAAACTGTAAGGGATCAATAAAAGCCCTCACCCTCGGACTCAAGTGAGCAAACACTAATCTTTCCAAGGCCTTCATAGCATGAGATGTGAAGGCTACAGGACGATAGTCATTTAGGGATGCAGGAGAAGTAGTCTTGGGTACCGGAAGCAGACAGGAAGTTTTCCATAACACTGGTACCCTCTGTGTTTGTAGACTTCCATTAAATAGGTGTGTAAAGACCGTACACAGCTGGTCTGCACACACTTTAAGGACACGTGGACTGAGTCCATCTGGCCCTGCAGCTTTAGCAATGTTAAGTGTCTTAAACTGCCTCCTCACATCATTTTCGGAGACTCTGAAATTAGTCTGCTCATCCTCCAATATCAGTGTTGCAGAATTTGCACCAGATCCATATCCTCTGTCAGTTGGCATTACACATGTATTGCTAAATCTATTGAAATACTCATTCATCTCATTAGCCTTGTCCAGTTCTCCTCCCCCATGCTCAGACCTCACCTTAAAGCCAGTCAGTAATTTCATTAATTCAAATAATGATTTGTTATTGCGGTGTATAACCATGAAGCTGCAGTGGAAAATAAATGATGTATGCTTGTGATGGGTACTATGGAGTAGTGCACAAAGGGACCCCTTCTGAGACGCATAGTGCGCCTAAACCACATATAGCATCCACATGTTTGGCATTTCTGTAGTGAGGAAGCCTACTTAATTTACGAGGTGCGTTTTTCCAAATGCATGAGCTGGCCCTAATATATGGGCACTACAAAGTACTGCATACTACAATCTACCGGGCACTACATGTGCAGATTTGCAATATTTTACTTAGCAACAACCATTGCTGCTTATTTCTGTAAAACATCTAAGGCTGCTTTCACACTACGTTTTTTTAACATACGTCATGAACTTTTTTTAACGCAAAAATGGATCCAGTGCAAATGCGTTTTCATTTCAATGCATTTGCAATGGACTCGCGTCAACATGCGTTCACCTGCGTTTGCGTGCGTTATAGTGAGGATCCAGCGACTTGCAGTTTTTTAACATTTTTCAAAAACGCTACTTATAGCGTTTTTGAGCTGCATCCAAATACTGCAAATTGCTGGATCCTGACTAAACAGCACGCAAACACATGTGAACACTGGCATGCTGATAGACAGGATCCTGCTTGCTCTACAGAACATGCACAGTAACCAGCCTCAGGTGATCAGTCCCTCTCTCCACCTCCCTCTCCCTCTCTCTCCACCTCCGTCCCTCACTCCCCCTCTCCCCTCTCTCTCCACCTCCCTCCCTCCCCCTCCCTCTTTCTCCACTCTCCCCCGCCTGAGAGCGGAGGACAGTCGTAACCAAGGTAAACATCGGGTAACCAAGGTCTTAGTTACCCGATGTTTATCTTGGTTACGTGTGCAGGGAGCAGGCAGCCCTGCTCCTAGCAGCTGCAGACGCTCGTAACCAATGTAAATATCGGGTAACCGTGGTCTTAGTTACCCGATGTTTATCTTGGTTACGTGTGCAGGGAACCGGCTCCTAGCAGCTGCAGACGCTTGTAACCAATGTAAATATCGGGTATCCAAGCAAGTTACCCGATGTTTACCTTGGTTATGAGCCTCCACAGCTGTTAGATGTCGGCTCCCAGTCTTTCACGTTCAGTTCCCCTCACTCCCGATCACATGACTCCAATGCCCGCCCATATACTTAAAGTGACAGGATCCTGCAAAATAACACATGCGTTTGCATGCCTTTTTTTGCTGTAAAAGCAGGATCCGCTTTTGCAGCAAAAAAAGTTCATGACGCATGTTAAGAAAACGTAGTGTGAAAGCAGCCTAAGTAGTCAAAATCATTGCTACACCTGTACATTAATTCCTAGAGGGGAGTAATTTCCAAATTGGAGTCACTGCTCTTTGTCACTTAGGGGCTCTGTATCTGGAGTCTGCAAACTATTGTATGAAAGTTTATACTCCAAGAGTCAAATAGCGCTTCTTCCCTCCTGAGTTTAACCTTATGGCTAAGCAGTACTGTCCAGCCACATAAAGGGTAGTGCTGCATTTAGTAGAAATTGTGTTACAAATTTTGGTGCCATTTTTAATCCTTTCACTGTGTGAAATGTAAAATCTGGGGCTAAAACAACATTTTAATGGTAAAAATGTACTGTAATTAGTTTTTCTTCACTGCGCAATGGTATAAAATCCTGTAACACATGTGCTGCAATATGATCACTGCACTCCTAGATGAATTCATTGAGGGGTGTAGTTTGTAAGATGGGTAGATTTGAGCACGGTTCGTGGTTCGTGGTTCTCAAGTTCGCGGTTCGAGTGATTTTGGGGGCTGTTCTAGATCGAACTAGAACTCGAGCTTTTTGCTAAAGCTCGATAGTTCTAGTTACGTTCGAGAACGGTTCTAGCAGCAAAAAGCCAAGCTAATTACTAGCTGGGTTTCCGCTGTAATAGTGTAAGTCACTCTGTGACTCACACTATTATGAAATTTCAGCGTATAGTGTGCGGGAACAGCACATTTAGATCACTGCTGCTGGGATAATGGCTATCGCCATTTTTTTTTTTTCCTTGTCTTCCTTCCCTAGACACGAGCGTGTAGTGGGGCGGGCCAGCATGTCAGCCAATCCCAGACACACACACAGCTAAGTGGACTTTTAGCCAGAGAAGCAACGGCATGTGTGATAGGATGTCCATGTCACATGTCCCCTGCATTATAAAAACGGGTATCTGCCCGTCCGGACGCCATTATCTCTTCTGCGTCTGGGTGTCAGTCACCGCTGGTGTAGCTGCTGTCTCCGATACTGCTGTGTACGCTCAACACACAGCGCTATACAGAATAGGGATAGAGGTTTCTATTAGCCCTTGTAAGGGCTAATTACAGCAGGCTCAGAGCCATAGGTGACAGTCAGGTCTGTGGAAACAGATTTTAACAGCTACAGAAGATAACAGCGTCTGTGTAGCTAAGCTCAGGAACTTCCTCGCTGCATTTCCCCATTAGGAGGGATAGAAAGTGAGGCTTCCTTTCCTGTACACTGACCCACAACCCTGCCACTGTACCCTCCTGCCCTTTGCACACTCAAGCTCAATGTTACTAAGCCATTATACTAGCAAACACTGAGTAAACGTAGTGGCATCCTAAAAGTGGCTGTTGAACTTCCATTAGTGTCCCACTAGTGCAAATCTATTTGCAGCACCTCTGCATTGCACACTCAAACTCATTGTTACTAAGCCATTATACTAGCAAACACTGAGTAAACTTAGTGGCATCCTAAAAGTGGCTGTTGGACTTCCATTATTGTCCCACTGGTGCAAAGCTATTTGCAGCACCACTGCATTGCACACTCAAACTCATTGTTACTAAGCCATTATACTAGCAAACACTGAGTAAACTTAGTAGCATCCTAAAAGTGGCTGTTGGACTTCCATTATTATCCCACTGGTGCAAAGCTATTTGCAGCACCACTGCATTGCACACTCAAACTCATTGTTACTAAGCCATTATACTAGCAAACACTGAGTAAACTTAGTGGCATCCTAAACATGGCTGTTGGACTTCTATTAGTGTCCCACTAGTGCAAATCTATTTGCAGCACCTCTGCATTGCACACTCAAACTCATTGTTACTAAGCCATTCTAATAGCAAACTATGCTGCCAGTTTAAGGGCCGTAGTTGCATTGTCAGGGATAGTTATTGTTGTTTATTCTGCTGTTAATAAAAATAGACCACCGCTGCAATCTACACCACCTCTCAATTTTTACTACCACATTTTAAGTGCCCAATCTTGTCGCAATCAAAATGAGTGGCAAAATGACAGATGCTGGTGGAAAGGGGAAGAGGCGTGTTGGAAAAGGAAAACAAGGGTTTGTCCGTGGGGAAGGTGGCAAAGCTCCATTAACATCTGCTGAAGATAGACCATCTTCCAGCAAAAGTAAGATGTCTACTACTTACCGTGGACAATCCGATGTGCTCCCTTTTTTACGGACACGAACAACTGGAACAAAGGTAGATGATGGCCAAAAAAAGAAAATGCTTGAATGGATCTCAAGTGGTCCAACAAGTGCCATATCCGCCACCTCAACTACCGCATCCAAAAAACACCAGTCCTCTGAGCTGTCATCCCAATCACACTTGCTTTCTCCCAGCTTTGAAGTCTCCATCCGCCCTGCACAGTATGGTGGAACTGAGATGGCTGAGTCTGCAGAGCTGTTCAGTCACACTATAGCCTGGGAATCAGAGGTGTGCTCCCAAGCTACAGTGAGTACAGACCAGGAAATGGTCTGCAGTGATGCCCAGAACCTTTGTGACTCTGATTTAGGCCGTGAGGACCAAATTTCTGAGCATAATGTTGACACTTATTCACAAACTATAACACCTGTTGTTATAGACAATGAGGAACATACTGATGACGATGAGACGCAGATACCAGATTGGGATGACAACTTAAAAATTCGGTCAGGGCAAGAAGAGGCTCGGTCTGAGGGTGAGGGGAGTGCAAACACAACAATTGATGAGGAAGTTCTAGATCCCACCTACTGTCAACCCACAGTCAGGCACTCGAGGAGGTCAACAGAGGCGGTGGAGGAGGATGCTACTGACGACGAAGTTACCTTGCGCCTTCCTGGACAGAGTCAGAGTACTGGTAGCACGTCTACAACTGAATCCTCAGCCACCACTGTGCCTCTGAGCACTAGTCGGGGTGGATCAGCAGGTCGCATGCCCTCTAAACCTTGCCTAGCCTGGTCCTTTTTGCACATAGCAAAAGATCGCCCAAATTATGTGATCTGTAAAATTTGTCGTGATTCTGTTAGTAGAGGGCAAAACCTCAGCAGTTTGACAACTTTTTCCATGAATCGTCACATGAATAAATATCATCTGTCCCAGTGGAAAGCTCACCGTGCTGCAATGCGGCCTAGCGGAGCGAACCATCCACCGCCTGCCCCTTCCAGCGCATCCGCGTGCTCTTCATCTTCTAGGACTGTGGGGACAGCTGTCACACCTGGCTTTTCACGTATAACTTCCACTACTGTAACCGCAACAAGCAGTTTGCTTGGTAGGTCATCAGTTGGTTTGGAAGGGGAAACAAGTGCGTGTGTAAAGCTCTCTCAGACATCGATACCACCAACTTTGGATGAAGGCAACATCATGTCTACACCTGCACTTTTCTCACAAACCTGCATTTTTCCAGGGACACCCTACTCAACACCGTCTACACACAGCAGCCAGATCTCTGTCCCTCAGATGTGGACAAATAAAAGGCCATTTCCATGACAAAGCTAAGAGGTTGACTTTATCCGTCTGTAAGCTCTTGCCTACCGAAATGCTGCCTTTCCACCTGGTGGACACACAGGATTTTAGAGACCTTATGTCTGTCGCTGTGCCCCAGTACCAGATGCCCAGTCGCCACTACTTCTCTAAGAAAGGTGTGCCTGCGCTACACCAGCATGTCGCACACAACATCACCGCTTCCTTGAGAAACTCTGTGTGTGAACGGGTGCATTTCACCACCGATATTTGGACCAGTAAGCATGGACAGGGAGATTACATGTCGCTGACAGGGCACTGGGTAACTATGGTGATAGATGGTGAAGGGTCTGCTGCACAAGTCTTGCCGTCCCCACGACTTGTGTGTCAATCCTCTGTCTGTCCAAGTTCCGCCACTGCTTCTGCCTCCTCCACCTCGTCTGGGTCCTCCACCTCCGCCCCAAGCCTGCCTGGTCAGGCCACCAGCGTTCTAACTGCGCAGAAGGAATCACGCACCCCTCATTACTATGCTGGCAGCAGAGCGCAACGGCATCAGGCGGTCTTTAGCTTGAAATGTCTTGGAAATAAGAGTCACACAGCGGCTGAGAGTTTGGTAAATGGTTGTCTCCACTCAACCTGCAGCCTGGTAAGGTCGTGTGCGACAATGCTGCAAACCTGGGTGCGGCCCTTCGCCTGGGCAAGGTGACACACGTGCCTTGTTTGGCTCACGTGTTGAACCTTGTTGTCCAGCAATTTTTAACACACTATCCTGGCCTAGATGGCCTTCTGAACAGGGCACGAAAACTGTCTGCTCACTTCCGCCGTTCAACCACGGCTGCTGAGCGACTTGCATCGCTCCAGAAGTCTTTCGGCCTGCCGGTTCATCGCCTGAAATGCGATGTGCCGACACGCTGGAATTCGACTCTCCACATGTTACAGCGACTGTGGCAGCACCGTCGAGCCCTGGTGCAATACGTCATGACGTATAGCCTGGGCCAACGAGATGCAGAGGTGGGGCAGATCACCCTGATGGAGTGATCTCAGATCAAGGACCTATGCACCCTTCTGCACAGTTTCGACATGGCGACGAATATGTTTAGCGCTGACAATGCCATTATCAGCATGACAATTCCAGTCATTTACATGCTGGAGCACATGCTAAACACTATTCGGTGTCAGGGGGTGGGACAACAGGAAGGGGAGGAACTACAGGAGGATTCATATGCGCAAGAGACAACAACATCACCAAGGTCCAGACGTTCATCATCACCAACGCGGCAGGCATGGGACCATGGGGGACAGGGATCAACAAGGGAGCATGGTAGCAGGCGAAATGTTGAAGAAGGTGCAGGAGAACATGAAGAAATGGAGGACGAACTGTCCATGGACATGGAAGACTCAGCGGATGAGGGAGACCTTGGCAAATTTCAGTTGAAACAGGTTGGGGGGAGATGTCAGAGGAAGAAAGAACGGTTAACACCCCTATGCCACAAACACAGCGTGGACTTGGTCCGCATGGCTGCGCAAGACACATGAGCGCCTTCTTGCTGCACTACCTCCAACATGACCCTCGTATTGTCAAAATTAGAAGTGATGATGACTACTGGCTTGCCACACTATTAGATCCCCGGTACAAGTCCAAATTTTGTGACATAATTTCAGCCATAGAAAGGGACGCACGTATGCAGGAGTATCAGCAAAAGCTGTTACTTGATCTTAGCTCGGCTTTTCCACCAAACAACCGTGGTGCAGGGAGTGAATCTCCCAGTTGTACCTTGACAAACATGGTACGGTCTCGTCATCTTCAACAGTCTAACTGCACCAGTAGCACCGTATCTGGTGCTGGTAACAGCAATTTTATTGAATTTTATCATAATTTTTTTAGACCAGGCTTTGCAAGGCCACCAGAGACAACAAGTCTGACACATAGTCAACGGCTGGAGAGGATGATACAGGAGTATCTCCAAATGAACATCGATGCCATGACTTTGCAAATGGAACCTTGCTCATTTTGGGCTTCAAATCTTGAAAAATGGACAGAGCTCTCCACTTACGCCTTGGAGATTTTGTCGTGTCCAGCTGCCAGTGTTGTCTCTGAACGTGTCTTCAGTGCTGCTGGGTGTGTGCTGACAGATAAGCGCACGCGTCTGTCCAGTGACAATGTGGACAGACTAACGTTCATCAAAATGAACAAGTCATGGATCCACAAGGAATTTACTACCCCTGTGTCATCCTGAGGAGAGTAAATGCTTGTGGATTTTGAATGTGCTTGATGCAAATGTACCTGTGAAGTGTACAACTGGGGCACAAGTGCTGCCACTGAAGGGGTGGGTGTGTGTGGGGCCCAATTTTTAGAAAAAAGGGAGTCTCCGCTTGGAGTAACCCTTGCTTACAGTGTTTTTAAAAATGATCCAAGATGAACAGAGCAGGGATCAGGAAAGACTTTGCTACCTACCCCGGTGTCATCCTGGGGACTGTTCAGTATGGCGTATTTTTGAATGTGCTTGATGCAAATCTAGCTGTGAAGTGTACAACTGGGGCACAAGTGCTGCCACTGAAGGGGTGGGTGTGTGTGTGGTCCAATTTTTGGAAAAAAGGGAGACTCCGCTTGGAGTAACCTTGCGGTGTTTTACATGATTTTAGAAGGGCATGCCATGCCTATATCTGTGTCTCGTCCTCTTTTTCCTTGTCCAGCTCTTTTGTTTTTACATGAGTATATGTCCTTGTCACTTTCCCATGTGTTTGTGTTGTGTTGTGAGTTGTTTATCACCTTTTGGACACCTTTGAGGGTGTTTTCTAGGTGTTTTTATGTGTTTGTGATTGCGTCCCATTGTTTCCTATGCGGTTCGAGTGGTTCGCCGAACCGAACTCGAACGAGACCTCCGTTCGGCGAACCGAACTCGAGCCGAACCGTGACCGGTTCGCTCATCTCTAGTAACAACCTCAAGAGTAGTGGACAACCCCTTTAACGTATACGTATTCTTAGTTAGTGTAAGGCAATAATTAGTATGGCCACTTGATGTGGGGAGGAACCTTGGAGAGGTCAAGGCTAGAGATGAGCCACCCCTGTAGTTTTCGAGTTCGGTTCGTCGAACGGCAGCTGAGTTCGGTGAACGTTCGACAAACACCTTCAAACCCCATTGAAAACAATGGGAGGCAAACATAAACATATGCAAACACATGATAGATGTACACATACAGTTAATAAACATTGCCATTACACTTACAGATCCCCGTGACGCGTCCTGCACTCTGTCTCCCGCCGCTTTTCCTTCCGATCATTGCTGCGCCCTCCCGGTAACCAGCACTGATGATAGGACCTTCTGTGACGTCATCATAGCATATCACCAGTCACGTGTCTATTATCTTATTGGCTACAGACTGGTCACATGGCTCGACATCATGCTAGGTCCTGTCAATGCATCTCTCCGGTACGCGGTGCTCATTTGAGCATCTCCGTGTACCGGCGAGATGCTTGGGCACATGCTTGGCTCCTCATTCCTGCATGTGAGCGCTCTTTACAGAGTCGGCCCACATGCAAGGACTGGTTGCCACAGCTGGTTACTATAGCAACGGTGGCAGCGGTGACGTCACCGCTTACAATCCGCAGCCTCTGCTCACTCACTGAGTCATTAGACTGCATGGGAGGAGCAGCGTCTTCCTTCCTTGCAGTGCTATCTGATGTAGCAGAGCTGCATGGGTTGAAGGAGAAAGAAGACAGAAGACCAGGATCGTAGAGGGGTGAGAGGGAGTAATAAACATTGAGTCAATTAGTGACTCCATCTTTATTGAAATAAAGAACCCCCCTCCGCAGTAATCCCAAGGGTCCCGCGCCGTCCAATCCGGATCCAATATCATCTGATCGGTTTGCTGGAAGGGAAAGCGATCAGATGATGTGTCAGGTTCAAGGGCCTGAATCACATGACACATCAGCTGATTATACAAACGGCTTTTATACAATCAGCTGATGCATCAGTGCAAAAAAAAAAAAAACTACACACTTCTGTGCAGACTCCTGTCCGACAGCAGCAGCTGATAGTTTAGCCGGCCGGGCGGTAAAAAGCTGGCCTCACCACTCGACTTATAGTGTCAGCTGATTCCGTCAGGTGACCGCGTCAGCTGATCATCGCCAGGTCTGAGAGAGAGAAAAGAGAGAGAAAAGAGAGAGAGGAGAGAGAGAAGAGGAGAGAAGAGAGAGATATGAGAGAGACGAGAGAGAAAGAAGAGAGAGAAAAGAGAGAGAGAAGAGAGAGAGGAGAGAGAGAGAAGAGGAGATAAGAGAGAGAGATGAAAGAGAAGAGAGAGAAGAGAGAGAAAAAAGAAGAGAGAGAGGAAGAGAGAGATAGGAGAAGGAGGAGAGAGAGAAGAGGAGAGAAGAGAGAGATAAGAGAGAGGAGAGAGAGAAGAGAGAGAGAAAAGAGAGAGAAGAGTGAGGGAGAGAGAGAAGAGAGAGAGAAAAGAGAGAGAAGAGAGAGAAGAGGAGAGAAGAGAGAGAGAGAAGAGAGAGCGGAGAGAGATAGAAGAGAGAGAGAAGAGAGAGAGAGAAGAGAGAGAGGAGAGAGAAGGGAGAAGAGAAGAGAAGAGGAGAGAAGAGGAGAGAAGAGAGAGAAGAGAGAGGAGAGAGAGAGAGAAGAGAGAGAGAAGAGAGGAGAGAGGAGAGAGCAATGCAGCCTCATTCCGTGAACTGCTCCGATTTTAGAGGTGTGTCCCGTGGCTCACAGCTGATGTCCGGCTCCTCCCCTCAGTGCATAATTAAGTTAAATTATAATTAAAAATAAATAAGAATTAGAATTTAAAATTATAAATAAATTAAATTCTTTACCGGGACGGCCGGGACTCAAACTCATGAACTAATTCTCCTTAGGCAGTAGCTCTAGCCATTGAGCCACTGCCTCTAATGAAAAGCATAAGCAGATTTGGTAATCTTGACCTCTATATTGCAGTAGAGAATCCAGAAGCAAATTGTTCAGCTGCAAGGATGGATGGATGGATGGTGAAATGAGGAAACACTGGCACCATTTAGCGAGCTAACTGCTCAATCTTGCTATTTCAGGTTTACACACGTATTATATGGCTTGTAAATTTCCTTGCATTCTGGCCACGGTGCTCATTCCAATAAACAGGGAAAGGAGGAAACATTGGCACCATTCAGCGAGCTAACCGCTCAATCTTCCTATTTCAGGTTTATGCACGCGTTATATGGCTTGTAAATTTCCTTGCATTCTGGCCACGGTGCTCACTCCAATAAACAGGGAAAGGAGGAAACATTGGCACCATTCAGCGAGCTAACCGCTCAATTTTCCCATTTCAGGTTTATGCACGCATTATATGGCTTGTAAATTTCCTTGCATTCTGTCCACGGTGCTCATTCCAATATAACAGTGAAAGGAGGAAACACTGGCACCATTCAGCGAACTAACCACTCAATCTTCCTATTTAAGGTTTATGCACGCATTATATGGCTTGTAAATTTCCTTGCATTCTGGCCACGGTGCTCATTCCAATATAACAGTAAAAGGAGGAAACACTGGTACCATTCAGCGAGTTAACCACTCAATCTTCCTATTTCAGGTTTACACACGCATTATATGGCTTGTAAATTTCCTTGCATTCTGGCCACGGTGCTCACTCCAATAAACAGGGAAAGGAGGAAACATTGGCACCATTCAGCGAGCTAACCGCTCAATCTTCCTATTTAAGGTTTATGCACGCATTATATGGCTTGTAAATTTCCTTGCATTCTGGCCTTGGTGCTCATTCCAATATAACAGTGAAAGGAGGAAACACTGGCACCATTCAGTGAGCTAACCGCTCAATCTTCCTATTTAAGGTTTATGCACGCATTATATGGCTTGTAAATTTCCTTGCATTCTGGCCACGGTGCTCATTCCAATATAACAGTAAAAGGAGGAAACGCTGGCACCATTCAGCGAGTTAACCACTCAATCTTGCTATTTCAGGTTTACACACGCATTATATGGCTTGTAAATTTCCTTGCATTCTGGCCACGGTGCTCATTCCAATATAACAGTGAAAGGAGGAAACATTGGCACCATTCAGCGAGCTAACCGCTCAATCTTCCTATTTCAGGTTTATGCACGCATTATATGGCTTGTAAATTTCCTTGCATTCTGGCCACGGTGCTCACTCCAATAAACAGGGAAAGGAGGAAACGTGGTCACCATTCAACGAGCTAACCGCTCAATCTTCCTATTTAAGGTTTATGCACGCATTATATGGCTTGTAAATTTCCTTGCATTCCGGCCACGGTGCTCATTCCAATATAACAGTAAAAGGAGGAAACACTGGCACCATTCAGCGAGTTAACCGCTCAATCTTCCTATTTAAGGTTTATGCACGCATTATATGGCTTGTAAATTTCCTTGCATTCTGGCCACGGTGCTCATTCCAATATAACAGTGAAAGGAGGAAACACTGGCACCATTCAGCGAGTTAACCGCTCAATCTTCCTATTTCAGGCTTATACACGCATTATATGGCTTGTAAATTTCCTTGCATTCTGGCCACGGTGTTCATTCCAATGAAAGGCCATGCCTTTCCCCCTGACCTGATGGTCGAATAAAACAGCTTTTTTTACCGCATATTTGGTGAGTGCCTTCCGTCTCTTTTCACATGGACGAATTAGAATCGAACATCGCTCAACTCTAGTCAAAGCTTATATATTAATTTGGCCCGCCTCAGGGAGATGGGGCAAAACTCATCATTGAGTAGAGGCTGTCATGGCACTGTTTTGACATATTTTTATGTGTTTTCAACACATTAAATTTTGTGAGTATAATGAAAAAATCCCAATTATGGCTATAAGCTGGCATGACGCATGTTTGACATTTTTTTCATATTTCTTGTGTTTTTAATCCATTTATTTTTAGGCGTAAAATAAAAAAAACTCATTTATACGCTAATTGTCTAGCCCTTCTGCTCTATATCAAGTTGTTCTTTAATATCAAGTTGTTCTTTAAGGGACACTTGTGACAGTGTTGTTTATGGTAATTATTTGAGGAACTACTTGCTTGAGAAGGACTGATAACAATATCATTGAATGAATACAATCATTTTGAAAGTGTGATGGCTATGGAGGATTTGGTAAATTGTGGATTCTGCTTGTCTTTGATGAGGTAAAGTTACATTTTATCTGTTTCACCTGTGAAACATATTGGATCGCTTTATTGAGCTTTTCCTTGTTCCGATCTGACTGGTGTTCTTGTGGATGAAAAGAATGACTGGTTAAATAATTATTGTGATAAATTATGCATATCAGGATGGAAATGCCCTGGAGGGCATGTCAATGTACCTGTAACGCAAAAAAATCCATGAAAACAAAAAAAGCCAGTTCCCATCTGACCTATCCCCTCAACTCACTAATCTAACTCTCCCGTGTTCCCTCCTTCTAAGGCTGGAAACACATCTATGCAAGTAAAATCGGTCCAACTGGGCTGAAAAAAACTCGGCTGATTTTAGTTCACGTTAGGTGTGAGTGCAACGCAAATGCGATGCTTTTTCTGAGTAAATTAATGATTTTGCTCGCGTGTGCGACGCGCGTGTGTTGCGTTTGCGATGCTAGTTTCCTGCAACATCTTAACTAGATAAAAGTGATTACACATGTGTCATTTAATTTACCTTTGGGAATGTGATGTCACATTCATCTGTTGAATATTTAATGAGCGTAGTTCCTGCCACACTCGCAAATGTGAACGCTGGTGCGCGCGTGTGATCCTTCTTTTAATCCCCTTCCATAGGAAATCATTGAGAAAAATGGTTCGAGAAACTCGCAAAAAAGCAGCATGCTGCGATTTTTTTCTCAGTCTGATTTGGACTGAGAAAAAAATCGCAGATGAGAGCTGAATCATTGACTAACATGTGTCCGATTCCAATGCGAGATTTTCTCGCATTGCACTACTGTGAGAAACTCGCAAGTGAGAAGCAGACCTAAATGTTAATCACAATCTGCTCCCTCCTATTCATCTTTCTCCACGTCCTCCATACACACGATAATTGCACTTGATAGATCCTGGCTGACAACCGGATCTTGAAGCTTTAGATGAAAACCCTTATATATTACAATGATGGCTGGACCATACACAACAAGCACGTTCTACCTATTGTGTCCCCCCATTTTCTTATAGCTTGCTTGCAAGCAAGGCCCTCACTCCTCCTGCAACTGTTGAACTATGTGTTATTTTATTTTGTTTTTATTGTCTGTACATGCCCCCTCTTAATTGTAAAATGCTACAGAATATGTTGGCGCTACATAAATAAAATGTATTCTTATTTATACTCACTTAAAGAAATTAACACTTATCATCTATAAATAAAACATTGTAGGTGATAAGTGTTTAATAGGCTTGGAACCCCATCAATCACAAAAACCGGTGTTTTGTGTCCCCCATTTTAATGAATAGTGTAAGTTTTAGCACTATGGGTTCCTGTGTCTCCCATTTGAATGGATAGTGTGGGTGTTAGCAGTATGGGTTCTTGGGTCCCCCATTTGGATGGATAGTGTGGGTGTTAGCAGTATGGGTTCTTGGGTCCCCCATTTGGATGGATAGTGTGGGTGTTAGCAGTATGGGTTCTTGGGTCCCCCATTTGGATGGATAGTGTGGGTGTTAGCAGTATGGGTCCTTGTGTCCCCGATTTGAATGGATAGACTGGATCTTTGCAGTATGGGTTCTTGTGTCCCCCATTTGAACGGATAGTGTGGGTTTTAGCAGTATGGGTTCTTGGTCCCCCATTTGACTAGATAGTGTGGGTCTTAGCAGTATGAGTAACAGCAATTACATACCGTATTTTTTAAAATATAAGATGCAGTTTTCCTCCCAAAAACTTGGGAGGAAAATGAGGGGGTGCGTCTTAACATCCAAATATAGCTTACTAGGAGGTAGAGAATTGGCAGGGGGCTGTCTGTGCTGTCGGCTGGGTGCCTGTCTGTGCGGGCGGCCGGGCGCCTGTCGGTGCGTGCGGGCGACTGCCTCTCTGTGCCAGCGACCAGCTGCCTCTTAGTGCCAGAGGCTAGCTGTGCGGATTGGAGTGGCTGTGCTGGCAGCAGAAGCTGGGGTGGCTGTGCAGCGGGTGTCCCATATAGTCTGTCTGCAGTTCAAATGATGGTGCCCAGAGTCATGGACACAGAGGGTGGGAGCTCCATCTGCTCATGTGCCACTCCGGGCACCATTTCTTTGAAGCTCAGACCGCCAACAGAGCATCTGGGACACTCGCCGCACTGGCCTGCTCCACCACACAACCTCCGCAGCATCCGCTGCCAGCACTTATCCGCCACCACCGCTGTCAGCACTGACCTACCGCCGCCACTGTCAGCACTGACCCACCGCCTCCGCTGCCAGCACTGACCCGCCACCGCTGCAAGCACTGACCTGCTGCCGCTAGCTTCTGTGACCTCGCTCCACCACCACTACCACCCCCTTTAGTAAGACACCGGAGTATAAGATGGACCTTATTTTTTTTTTTATTTTTTTTTACCTTTTTTATCTCTAAATTTGGGGTGCGTCTTATAATCCGTCATGTTATGTAAAATGAGAAATACTGTACTTAACATAACATTATGTTTTCATTCTGGGAAAACCTCTTTTATATAATTTCACATTTAGATGCAGCAGATGGTGTTAGAAGAGTTATACATTTTGAGCAAAGCTTTAAATTTATAAATTAATTGAAAAAATAAATATTGACATACTGTATGTCTGATGTATTTGGTATTGTTTTTGGGATTGTTTTTAAAGACTTAAGCCTGCTTTACACGTTGCAATTAGTTGTACAATCGCATTTGCGATGTGACACGCCCAGGTTGCATACGGGATCTTAAGAGATTGCACGTAGGTCGTTCATTTGCTGTCACATGAGCGTTAGTAGTCTATGTTAAATTGATCAATTTTGTGTGCGATCCTTTAGATCATGTATTCTGTGACGTATGCATTGGGCACCTTTTTTTTTTTTATTTATTGACTTGCCAAGCGTGTGTAATGTGTAGGGATGCGTTTTTACTATGTCATCTGCCATTCAGCTCTGCTACATGGCCACTAACAGCAGACAGAGACAGCCATGTAGCAGAGCTGAATGGCAGATGACAGCAGACACAGACAGAGCCGCACTGTCAGAATGAACTCGGGTGAACTTCACCCGACTTCATTGTCATGCTGCGGCTCTGTCTGTGTCGCGCCCTGATTAGCGGTCACCTGTGACCGCTAAACTCCTGAGTAACTGAAGTGTCCCCCCCCTCTCTCATACTCACCGATCCCTGATCTCCGGCGCTGCATGGCGTTCACACTGCTCCGGCGGCTTTTCCTATTTTGAAAAAGCCGGCCGCCCATTAAACAATCTCGTATTCCCTGCTTTCCCCGCCCGCCGGCGCCTATGATTGGTTACAGTGAGACACGCCCCCACGCTGAGTGACAGGTGTCACACTGCAACCAATCACAGCAGCCGGTGGGCGTGTCTATACTGTGCAGTGAAATAAATAATTAAATAATTTAAAAAAACGGCGTGCGGTCCCCCCCAATTTTAAAACCAGCCAGATAAAGCCATACGGCTGAAGGCTGGTATTCTCAGGATGGGGAGCCCCACGTTATGGGGAGCCCCCCAGCCTAACAATATCAGCCAACAGCCGCCCAGAATTGCCGCATACATTATATGCGACTGTTCTGGGACTGTACCCGGCTCTTCCCGATTTGCCCTGGTGCGTTGGCAAATCGGGGTAATAAGGAGTTATTGGCAGCCCATAGCTGCCAATAAGTCCTAGATTAATCATGTCAGGCGTCTATGAGACACCCTCCATGATTAATCTGTAAATTACAGTAAATAAACACACACACCCGAAAAAATCCTTTATTAGAAATAAAAAGCACAAACATATACCCTGGTTAACCACTTTAATCAGCCCCAAAAAGCCCTCCATGTCCGGCGTACTCCAGGATGGTCCAGCGTCGCTTCCAGCGCTGCTGCATGGAGGTGACCGGAGCTGCAGAAGACACAGCCGCTCCTGTCACCTCCACACAGCTAATGAAGACAGCCGCGCGATCAGCTGAGCTGTCACTGAGGTTACCCGCTGTCACTGGATCCAGCGGTGGCCGCGGGTAACCTCAGTGACAGCTCAGCTGATCGTGCGGCTGTCTTCAGTTGCTGTGTGGAGGTGACAGGAGCGGCGTTGTCTGCTGCAGCTCCGGTCACCTCCATGCAGCAGCGCTGGAAGCGACGCTGGACCATCCTGGAGTACACCGGACATGGAGGGCTTTTTGGGGCTGATTAAAGTGGTTAACCAGGGTATATGTTTGTGCTTTTTATTTCTAATAAAGGATTTTTTCGGGTGTGTGTGTTTATTTACTGTAATTTACAGATCAATCATGGAAGGTATCTCGGGGAGACGCCTGACATGATTAATCTAGGACTTATTGGCAGCTATGGGCTGCCAATAACTCCTTATTACCCCGATTTGCCAACGCACCAGGGCAAATCGGGAAGAGCCGGGTACAGTCCCAGAACTGTCGCATATAATGTATGCGGCAATTCTGGGCGGCTGTTGGCTGATATTGTTAGGCTGGGGGGCTCCCCATAACGTGGAGCTCCCCATCCTGAGAATACCAGCCTTCAGCCGTATGGCTTTATCTGGCTGGTTTTAAAATTGGGGGGGACCGCACGCCGTTTTTTTAAATTATTTAATTATTTATTTCACTGCACAGTATAGACACGCCCACCGGTTGCTGTGAGTGGGTGCAGTGTGACACCTGTTACTCAGCGTGGGGGCGTGTCTCACTGTAACCAATCATAGGCGCCGGTGGGCGGGGAAAGCAGGGAATACGAGATTGTTTAATGGGCGGCCGGCTTTTTCAAAATAGTAAAAGCCGCCGGAGCAGTGTGAACGCCGTGCAGCGCCGGGGATCGGGGATCAGTGAGTATGAGAGAGGGGGATAGACTGACATGGACAGAGAGTGAGGGACAGAGATAGTGACCGACTGACAGAGATTACTGAATGACAGACATTGTGAGGCGCTTCAGAACGCAGCTTTTCAGCTGCGCTCTGAAGCGGACCTTTTTTAAGCTGCGGTGCAGAGCGCACACCTGCGCACATAGCATCAGACACCAAAATCGTATGAGGGATGTCACACGTTACAATTGACTAGGTTCGTGCAACAAAACGCTCAATTCTAGAGAAAGATACGATGTGTTTGCGATCAACGGTTTTGCGTTCAATCCTGATCGCACGTAGATGTCACACGCAGATACCTCACAAACGATGCCGAATGTGCGTCACTTACAACTTGACCCCAACGACGGATTGTGAGATATATTGAAGCGTGTGTTGGGGGCTTTATGCAGACATACAATTTTTAGACTGAAAATGTACACTACATTATGAGGTTATATACATGCTGGATATATAGTTAATTTTGACATTATTTTATATGGTTTTATGAGCTAAATTAATTCATTAGACATTTATTTGTCATTCATAGTAAGAAATATCCCATATTTACATAAAGTAATGATTTAAGGTGGAAAAGGCTTATTTCATTACATGCAGTGCTGACTATGATAGTGTGATAAAGCTTACCTTTTCAGTGGTCTGCTGACATTTTTTCATCTCTAATTATTTGGGGGGTTTCACTGCACTAATTCCAGAGAAATCTAGAGAAAAATCCAGGACCAGGAGGTATTTAATGAACAATATCAACGATATATAAAAAGCAAATCCAATCATGTACCACTGCTTATGTGAATGCACTGATTAGCAAACTTACGGAAGAAGCCTCTAATTAATCTGGATATTTTTGACAGGTCAGTGAGCACAGTGCTATCTGAGCTAATTTTCACATTCATATACTTCCACTAACCCTTTCCAATCATGCCAATATTTACTGTATTTGCATATTTTGACAGTGGTTTTTTTTTTCGTATTATAGAAGAATTAATTAAGAAGAGAATCTGGCACTCAGGGTTTGTAGATGAAGTGAAAGAATTTTTCATTTTGACAGGTGTGAAATTTTGTGTTGCACCCTTTTTGCCACCTTTAGTCGTCCGTATTTCCACAATAATAAATTATAGAAGAATTAGTTAGAGAAAATGTCCAACATTATAGTGTTAATTTTTATAGGGGTTGAAAAAACTTAGCAAATTTTGCTCTGTTCTCCAATACCTGTTTGCATTGCCCCTGGGGGTTCCTGTGGACTCTCTGACCTTTTTATAGAGGGTTAAAGGTATGTGCACACGTTGAATATTTGAATGCAGAAATTTCTGCAGCATTTCTGCATCTCTTGACAGGAAAAACGCAGAGGCAAAAACTCACGATGCATTTTTGCATGCATTTTTCGCCTTCGTTTTTCTAGCATTTTTGGACACCAATGAATGCTATAGAGATAGATAATATATAGATATAGATGATATAAATTTAACAGACAGACATATATAAATAGATAAACTGTCGGCACTTCCTTCCCTGAAGGTCTGAAATGGTGCACACTGAACATAACATATACTATCACAATTAGGCTACATTCACACCAACGTCCCAATTTTGTGGTCCCCAAAAAACGATCCCATTTTTCCACGGATGCAACCGTGTGACATCCATGTACGTTACGTTCTGTATACGGTCTGTGTGTTATCCGTATTAATTCTGTTTTTTTTGCGGACCGCAATACATAAATCAGTGTGTGATTTTTTTTTTCACAGACCACAAGTATTTCAGTTATATGTTGATCGGAGACTTGGATCAAAATCAGACAACTGTCCATGATTTTGTGTGTGCCACTCAGTCTGCGAAAAAACATGGACATGTGAACAGCTCAATAAATTATAATGGTAGACGTTTTACCGTGTTTTTCCAAAATTAAGACACTGTCCCATACTTTTTTTTTTGCCCCCAAAAAAGCACTAGAGCTTATTTTAGGGTAGGCCTTATTCTTGTGGAAACAAGGTTGGGGAAAGTTTACCCCCCCAAAATAACAGATCCCCTTCCCTGGAGACTCATACTTACCAGACCCCAAACATCTGCCTGTGGTCCTTCTGTGATCTTCAGCGGGCGCTCCCAGCAGGGATGGTCACGCAGGTACTCCCCTTCTTTTGGCCGACACATTCACATATATCAAATCGCACACACACACTCATACTCATACACACACACACACACATGAGGTTGCACACACAATCACACATCAGATTTCACACACACACACACTCACCACATCCGGTGATATGGATTGCTTCTGGTCAGCAGGGGAAGATAGGATGCAGTGCAGTGGAGCGCGAGGACCTGCAGTGGAACGTATGGAGTACTCAGCAGTGGAATGCATCGATGTATTCCCCTGGATGTCCTCTATGCGTTCCACTGCAGTGTGTCCCAGGATTCTCTGCCAACCAGAAACAATCGATATTGCTTGATGTGGTGAGTGTGTGTGTGATCTGCTTTGTGATTGTGTGTAATCTGATGTGTGTATGTGTGTGTGTGTGTGTGTGCGATCTGCTGTGTGTGTGCGTGCAATCTGATTGTGTGCGTGATTTGATGTATGTGGGCATGCGCTCCACCGCAGGTCCTCCCATTCGGCGTCTTGTGAGTATGATTTCGGGATGTTCTGTCTTCTTTCTTCTTTCTTTTGGGGGTGTCTGCTTTCTATAATGAAATGTCCTGCAGTATTCTTTAACTATTTTAGCTGCATGTACAGTTCATTATTGAACCGCGACTGGGGCTTATTTTTGGGGTAGAGCTTATATTTAAGCCTTACACCGAAAATGCTGAAAATTCCTGAGACGAGCTTATTTTTGGGGGAGGGCTTATTTTTGGAAAACACGCTAGCTATTAGAAAGATAGAACTCATATGCAAAAAAAACTAATGTCTTAATGAGCTCTAAATGTTGTTATATACAGTTTATGTTTTAGTATTAAGGTTACTGCAGTTCCATGCCCTCTTTAATACAGATTACTTTTTACCTTGCTAGAGATGAATCAACTAACATGCCTTATTGGCAGAAGAATATACTTGCTACAGTATCATATTGGGACTGCAAGTCTACCAAGATATTTCACAAAAAATGTTGACAGGAAAAGTGGTTGGAGCTTCCAAATTACATCTATTGCAACTCATTATTATTTATTTATTTTTTTAAAAAGAGAACTGATGCGAATTGCATTTATCAAATAGCGGCTATGGATATTTACATTTTTACTTGACTTTTAGAATGATTAGACATTGCTACTTTTTAAGGAACGCTCCATATTTTAGCTACACCTCTGTGTTGTGTGTATGTGTGAATATCCCCACCTACTGTGATCTTCTCCGGAATCAAACACCATTCCGGCCCCCTTCTGAATGATGTCAACATTTTTCAGCCGGCTCATTCTACATTCTGTGCATGAGCCAAAAGTCTCATCTACAATGTACATCTAGAACTTCATCTTGACGCTCAATAGGCTTACATTGTAAATGCCACTTTCAGGTCGCACAAAGTGGACTGTGACCCAGATGTACTGAAGAGGGGTGACATCACTCAGAATAAGAGCGGAATGGTACTGGTGTAATGCCCGTGGTCAGTGTAAGGGCAGTGAGCGGGGTTAGTGGACTTACTAGATCACAGGAGGGATCTGGACTTATGCGGGCGTCACACGGTATGATCTATTGTGTGATCGCACGAGCGATCGTACCCGCCCCCGTCGTTTGTGCGTCACGGGCAAATAGCTGCCCGTGTCGCACAAAGTCATTAAACCGCCGTCACAAGTACTTACCTACTGAGCAAACTCGCTGTGGGCGGCGAACATCCTCTTCCTGAAGGGGAGGGACATTCGGTGTCACAGCGACATCACACAGCCGCCAGCCAATAGAAGTGCAGGGGCGGAGATGAGCGGGATGTAAACAGGTAAGCTGTGTTCATCATTCCCGGGGTGTCACACGGAGCGATGTGTGCTGTCCCGGGTACGATGAACAACCGGCACCATGAAAAGTAAACGATTTTTTAAAACACTACTCACGATTTGTGACCGATTCAGAGTCGCTCAGTGGTGTCACACGAAATGACGTCGCAAACGATGCCGGATGTACATCACGAAAACCGTGACCCTGACGATGCATCGCACGATAGATCGTCTCGTGTGACGCCCGCATTAGCCTTTAGTGGTAGGGGCTTAACTAAGCGCCTACCATGGGGAAGAGGCTAGGTAGCATTCCCAGGGCAGAGACCAGGACTGTTGCAGCTGACCCCCAGAACAGGTGATAGACTCAGGTACAAGCACAGGTATTTTCAGGTACAGTCAGGATGACTGTGGCAAACAGGCAGACAGGTACAGACAGATATGGACAGCATGGCAGGAACAGATAAGTTTTGTAAGGCAGCTACAGGTGACGGACACAGGGACAACAAGACAGAACCTTGGGACCTAACAACTAGCTAACAGACCGGTAGCCAAACTAACTAAGGATATTGCGCACTCACCTCCCCTAATGGGAGGGTGCCTTACATACATAGTGACTCTCAGCCATAGGCGTGTGCGCCCTAAGCACACTCCCAGGAGACCTGGGGTGCATGCACAGGCTCCAGAAGGGGAAGGAGGCAGCAGTACACATGGATGGCCAGGGGGTGCGGGGGAGAACGTGACTCAGTCAGCATGGTGAGTAAGTTGGCATCTCGGCAGGAATGCCAGCACTACAACTGGATACCAGAGAAGAAGGCTGTAGAGCGTATATTAATATACTCACTCTTTAATTTGAATTTTATATATTTTAATTTTTTTACAGCAATTTAACTTTTTCTCATTTTTAACTGTTCAAGTCCTTTTAAACTTCTTGTTCCTTGTTAAACTAATACATTTGATAGGAAGAACTCATTATGTCTTTTGTATTAGAAGTTTGTTACATCTTCAGTTTCAATTTTCTATGTTTCTTTTCTGGTTTTAGTAGATCAAGTCTACTTGGAGATCTGGAAATCAATGGCATAAGAATTATATGATGATCTTATACAATGGACTTCTTTTCTTGGTCCAGATGTAGAAACAGCTGGCCTTTAATGCACAACCAGATTTTAATGCTTGCTCAAAAAATAGACTTCACCATCTAAATGTGGATTTAAAAAAAGAACCTGAGACATAAGTTTTATTTTTGATTTCTAGTAGGTGTCATATTGTCCTACCTCTGACCATCACATCTGTCAGAACCAAAGTGCATAATAATCAAAGCAGTAATTTTGCAATACACAAAACAATTAACTAAAATATAACCGATGTTTACAATATTGAAAAAAATAACTGAAGTGTGAATATTCAAAGATTATTTTTTTTGTTGCGATTTGCTATAACTAGAGATAAGTGAATGTATGTGGTTGGGTGGATTTTCATTCTTTTTGAAATTTCTCCAAATTTGTATTCTATTGCAAGTCTGTCATCTGCAGCTGCCATTTTGCTGAACCATAGTGACAGCCATAAATGAAATAATAATACTCCCTGTCCTGCCACTCTCTCAGCTTACCATCAGGATATCAGTGACTCTTCGCTTCACCAGCTCCTTCTTCATTGTGCTTTGGTCTGCTTCACTCTGGGCTGCGGTGTCCAGCATGACTTGATTTCTGACACTCCTGCCTGCACTCTGGTTTGTCACTAACTATGCCTTGCATAATGTTTGTTGTAGTGTGGTGACATTAGGACATTCACAGTGATGGCATGGTCTATTGACGCTAGTGACATCCTTGGTGCCTGTGCTCTCTTGGCTCTCTTCATTTCAATGGGAGCTCAAAATCAGTGTCAGTGGCCCTAAATCGTTTCACGGCTTTTTGACTTCTGTGTGCACACTTTGTGTATAAAATATTACCAACCATCTTGCACATCACTTAAAGAGAACCTGTCAGCTTAACTTTGAAATGTAAGGTAAAGATATCTCGGGCAGGTGTGGTAATACAGATTAAATTGATAACTTTGATGAAGAAATCCATTGTATTGTGGTTCTTTAAGTTTTCTGCTGAATAGATTTAGGTGCACAGGGGCCGGACTGTACACTAGGTCTTCTCCTCCCTGTTTGTGCTTCCAACTGCCTTTGGTCTGTGACTCACAGGTCACTGCTGAGATTTCAAACATAGAAGATAGGTCATTCACGGACTGGAGGCAGGAGGAGGAGCTGGGGAATCACAGACAGGGAAGAGGAAAGAGGAGACCCAGTGTGTAGTCAATCTCCTATGCACCAAAATCTAAATAGTAAAAAAATTGTGATTAGAATAACCATAAAGTGTATTTCTTCCTGAAGGTATAAATATAATCATAATAATAGCACCATTACAGCCATTGCTTTACTTTACAAAATTGTACTTAGATGTTCTCTTTAATGAGATAACTGGAGCTGCTTGCAACTATGGGCTGGAAATGCACACAATATATTAATGTTTTTCAAATGCCACTTTTTACGATTTCTCTTTTTTTTCCCACCAAAACATCATGGCCAGTTTTTCGTGTGAAGTCCATATGGTAGAGAGATGCATAGTGGACAACTCTTTTTCCTCTGTAGAATTTGGCTGTATGACGGATTCATCCAGCTGCGCTTTCTTTGTGCAAGAGCAATGTTCTCTTGAAAAATCAATAGGAGCAAATGTGTTTCTCTGTTAATGAAATGAGCATTTAGCAATTGTTCTATATGGGTCATCACTTGGCCTAGTTAAAAAAGGTGGCTACTGGTTGGAGTAAGATGTAAAATTAATCATGCTGGACTTTTTCTTGTCCAGTATACATTACTTTAAAAACTATTAAAGATGTAGTATATAGAGTGTAAAGAAGAATATTACTGTACTTTATTTCGGAATGTATTTTCTATTTCTTGAAGGACAAGCTTGTTTGGCTAGAATATATTGGTATATCTGTATCTTATTATGATTGCAAGCAGTATTAAAGGCTTTGTGTCCACGGGAGATTAAACCTGCGCATTTATCTGTGGGAAAATCCGCGGATTTTCTGGATTTTCCAGATAAATCCACAGGTTTCAGCAAGTACAGACACTCCCCATGTTATCTTATAAGACATGAGGAGTGCTGTGTCCATGCTGCGGATATATGCACCTACGGAACCATGCTGTGGATGTCCCGCAGCCGCGCGTAATTGCGTGTCAATTATTTCTGCGGAATTACCTGCGGAAATCCTGGCCCTCCACTATGGAGATAGAGGCCGGGACTTCCGCAGGTAAGTCGCACGACTGCCCGCAGGTTTACCGCAGCTATTTCGCTGTACTACTGCAGCTAAAAATAGCTGCGGATTCCAGGGAGCAGCTGCCGGAAACCTGCGGACAGACCTGCGGATATATCCGCAGGTACAAAGTCCCGTGGGCACGCGCAGAGTATTTTTTCTTATGGGAGTCTACATTAGACATATTTAATTATGTGACGCCCTGGCAAAACCCGGTAGTCACAAATAGTTCACATCCTCCTTGTTACCATCACAACCCACACTTAGGCATGACACACAGCCATAAAAACCTAGTCACGCCCTCATGATAACCAGAACACACCAGTGGGCGAGATCAGGCGGATGAGAGAGCCCACCTAGGGGTCCTGAGATGTCAGAGGCGGGAACACAGTGGATCAAGTTCAGGCTTTGAAGTGTAGACAGTGAAGTGGAAGTGTAGCACGCACTGAGAAGTGTAGGCAGGGGTAGTGGCCCTTGGACTACTTGGCTAGGTGGCAGATGGTGAGCAGAGCCACAGGTGACGGAGATCCGGTCGCGGGAGACCTAAAGTGGACCAGGGAAGGGTTGTAGCCCGCCGGTATGGACAGCGGGAATCCAGTCCGGAGGCCGTGCACAGTCGGGGTTCCTGGACCCTAGGGCGAGGAAGGTTGCAAGCCCCTCTCCAATTAACCAGCCGGGGACCAGATTCCAGACATTGTCCCAATTTACTGCCCAGATAGAGCGAAACGGAAGCCCAATGCGGAGGATAGGGTGTCCGCCAAGAACCCACTGAAGTCCCAAGGGTCAGCTTTCGCGGGCCACAGCTCTCAACACAAATAGAACCGGGAGTGGACTTCTCCATTCCATGCGAAGTCGTCCAAAAGAGAAGGAAACGCAAAGTGCATGAGGAAGGGTTATCTGCTCATTAACCTGGGTACACCCTCCAAAGGCAGCCGGCCACTGGCAACTTGGTTTACTACTGGACTCGTGTAAAATTATTGAACTGTGAGTACACCATTGTCCCCTGGTCCGGCGCACCACTTCCAGCAGCCATCACTCCTGTGTTCGACCCCCGGGCCCCCGGACTACACCTCCCCTACCCGTGGAGGGGATCTTATCTTGCTGCCCCCTGCTCCATCAGCCTCGGGTGCCCATCAGCAGTGGCGGGGCCAACATCCTTCACCGCAACCCACGGGTGGCGTCACAGACAACCTCCCTTGTAAATATCCCCTTTTCCGACGGTTGTGAGGACGGGAGGCCGTGCGAGCCCGGGTCCGGTCACCACTCGAGCCGCAGCAGCGAACCCGGATCCGAGCAGGCCTCCGAGAGAGAAGCGGCACTAATGTCATTGAAAATTGAATGGGGGAAGTACTGCATTTATTGCAACAGCTGTCTGCCACAGCAGGAGTGGTCCAGCAGAGGGCTCTACAGCGTGAAATTCGGGCCCTCCTGCAGCGGCAACAGGTGAATCTGTCTGGTGGAGAGATTGGTGGTGTGCGATTGATGAATGTGGCGCCTCTTATAGTGCCTCCACGGAGTGAGATGATGATTTGGTGTAGGGCAGCAGTAGGTAACCGTGGACAGGACAATCAGGCAGTGGTGGAGCCCCTGCCTTTAGAACACTGGCCTACAGTTTTGGCAGCAAGAGGAGTAATTGATATCCGAAAGGGCAGAGTGCCCATGAAAGTGATGAATTGCGGAGAGGAAGAGGTTAAGCTGCCCAGATATGCCACCATTGCTAAGCTATTCACTGTAGATGCACATAACATTCAAACCACTGTACCTCCCAATATTGCACCTCAACCAGCCAGTGACAGTTCATCAAATCAGCCAGAGGAGTGGTGTCGAGAACTACACGTAGGCACTGACTTTACCCCTTCACATCACAAGTAGGGAGTTTACAGGGTAGTAAAAGAGTATAAGCAGGTCTTCAGTAAACACCCGTTAGATTTTGTGAGGATCAAAGGGGTCCAACACTACATCCACACAGGTACACATCCACCCATCAAAGAGAGGTATAGCCCAATACTGCCTGCACATTTGTGGCACCCCAGGGTTGCCACACAAAGGGTTAACTCCCCACACACAACACCAAGACCTCCTGGCCAGAAGGGGGAGACCAAGCTGCTTCCCTGTATATTCTGGTGGGGGGGAGGAAATGGTCAGAAGTAGTTTCAGTTTGGAAGTTCAGTGCAGAGCACTGAGGAGACAGGATCTGCAGGTTGGAGCTGGCTTGAGCTCACCTCAGGATCCACTGACCAATTCCAGGCCTAGCTGAGGGTCTGAGGAAAGGAGAAAGCGTACACAGAGGAACATTCCTGGGAGGCAGAGCAGTGCTGAGTTCATCCCAGTGGAGCACACAGAACGGATGCTGGATCCGAGACTGCAGGTTACATACTGCACAGTTACCACCAGATAAGTGAAGATTCCAGATCTTTCACCTGTACCACAGACACAAGCAACAAGCGCAGAGTTCAGGAACATACTAGTAAGGACTCGAGTTGCCTGTCAGGTCGGTACCGAGGAGCACAGAGCCAGCTGCATAGTTCACGCAGCAGCAGGGCCACAGACACACAGTGCAGAAAAAGGGAGCCAAAACGGCCCGGCTGGGTGGGAGAAACCCTGAACCCCTCACAGACTCCGTGGACAGTACTCTGCTGAATACCATCATCAGTAAAGGACAAAGAAACTGAAAAACCGTGAGTCTGCCTGTTTATTGTGCTCGTGTCCTGCACTCCCCCCATAGACTTACACACTGCCCCGGGGAAAAGGCTCTACCCGTGGGGAGCCGTCCCATCTCAAGCTGCCTTCCATCACCCCGGAGGTTCTGCAGCAGCGGTGGTCATCTCTGATCACATTCCACGGGTGGCGTCACGAACATAACCCCCCTTTTTATTGTGGAACCAGGGAGCACAGACCGGGTCACGACACCGTGATACCCTTTCCAGAAGCGACCCTTGGCCCGATTCTGGGTATCCCCTTAACCCCTGGCGACACACATTACCAGTGTGCCAAGGATATGTTTAGGAACATGAGGGAGGCAAGGGTCATCCGTGATAGTTGTAGCCCCTGGGCAGCTCCGTTGGTCCTGGTAAAGAAAAAGGATGGCACCATGAGGATGTGTGTGGATTACCGGAAGTTTAATCAGATCACTCATAAGGATGCATACTCTCTTCCCCGTATTGAGGAATCGCTGGCTGCAATGAGAACTGCAAATTACTTTTCTACTTTTGATCTCGCTAGTAGAGATGAGCCACCCTCCTAGTGTTCGAGTTCGGTTCGGTTTGTCGAACGGCGGGTTTGTTCGGCGAACATTCGACGAACATTCGACGAACACCTTCGAACTCCATTGGCAGGCAAATACAATGGCAGGCAAACACAAACACATACAAACACATTATACATGTACACATACAGTTAATAAACATATACTTACAGGTCCCCGCGATGCGTCCTGCAGACTCTGTCCCCCGCCGCTTTTCCTTCCGATCATCGCTGCACCTTCCCAATAACCAGCACTGATAATAGGACCTTCTGTGACGTCGTCATAGCATGTGACCAGTCACATGTCTATTATCTCATTGGCTACAGACTGGTCACATGGCTAGACGTCATGCTAGGTCCTGTCAGTACTATACCAAAAAAGAAAGAAAAACCGAACAAAGTAGTCACTGAATATTAAATCTTTATTAATACATAATTAAAATGCACACATAATAAAACACAGCTATTGACTGGAAAAGAGGCGTCAAAAACCTTGCATAGTATGTATATATTAGATACAAAAAATATATATGAGGCAAAGGGGTTAGTGTAAAAGGATTCAAAAGGATGAATAAATAAGTAAACACAATACACAACTAAAGTGTCAAGTGCTGAGAAGTTGTGGCCAGAGGTCATGCCACTACAATTAGAGTAAGATCAGCTGATGATTATTCAGCTGATAGTAGCCAGCAGGGTAACCATCATACAAAATCCACAGGACACAAAACCTGAAGCCTCAAATGCAGGTAGAATTTAGAGGAGACGGCTCAAGACAGTGTCAAGGAGAAAACATACATAGTTGAAAAGGTGTCAGAATCGGCACACAGTAACACTAAATAGTAGTATGCCTCCTCAAGGTAACACGATGCCTTCCCCGATGCGCGAACGTTTCGTTGCGTCTTCTTTTTTTTTTTTTTTTTTTTTAGGTCCTGTCAGTGCATCTCTCCGGTACGCGGTGCTCGTTTGAGCATCTCCGTGTACCGACGAGATGCTTGGGCACATGCTTGGCTTCCCGTTCCTGCATGTCGGCGCTCTTTACAGAGTCAGCCCACATGCAGGGACTGGATGCCACAGCCGGTGAATAGTGGCACCGGAAATCAGGTGATCGGAGATCACTGTTGCTATAGTAACCCACTTGTCAGATTACTATTGCAATGGTGGCAGCGGTGATGTCACCGCTTACAACCCGCAGCCACTGCTCACTCACTGAGTGATTAGACTGCACGGTAGCATCAGCGTCTTCCTCTCATGCAGTGCTGTCTGATGTAGCAGAGCTGCATGGGTTGGAGGAGAAAGAAGACAGAAGACCAGGATCGTGGGAAGGTGAGAGGGGGTAATAAACATGGAGTCTCTAAGTGTGTCTGTGTATTTATTTCTATTATTTAACCCTTTATTGGAGATTCTTAATGGCTGGGTCAAACTTGCCTGGCATTAAGACTCTCTGGTTTAAAACTAGCTAGTAAAACAAAGCTAGTATTAACCCTTTATTACCCAGCAAGCCACCCGGCATCAGGGCTGCTGGAAAAGTTGGATACAGTCCAAGATGATGGCGCTTCTATGAAAGCGCCATTTTCTGGGGTGGCTGCGGACTGCAATTCGCAGCAGAGGGGCCCAGAAGGCTCGGGCAAACCTGTGCTGCGGATTCCAATCCCCAGCTGCTTAGTTGTACCCGGCTGGATACAAAAATGGGGCGAAGCCCATGTCGGTTTTTTTTTTAATTATTTCATGAAATTCATGAAATAATTAAAAAAAGGGCTTCCCTATATTTTTAGTTCTCAGCCGGGTACAAATAGGCAGCTGGGGGATGGGAGCAGCCGTACCTGCCTGTTGTACCTGGCTAGCATAAAAATAAAAAATATGCCGAAGCCCACGTCATTTTTTTGGTGTGCAAAAAACTCCTGCATACAATCCTGGATGGGGTATGCTGAGCCTTGTAGTTCTGCAGGTGCTGTCTGCTCTCCTGCATACACTAGTGAATGGAGCATGCTGAGCCTTGTAGTTCTGCTGCCTCTGTTGCTGCCTCCAGCATAGAGTCCTGGATGCAGCATACTGAGCCTTGTAGTTCTGCAGCTGCTGTCTGCTCTCCTGCATACACTAGTGAATGGAGCATGCTGTGCCTTGTAGTTCTGCTGTTATGTCACCGCCGGAGTCTGCTCCAGCAACTTCTGCTCCGATCGCCAGGTGACGCCGTGTTCCTGCCGTGGATGGTGCTGGTGATGGGAGAGAAGTCGATGCCAGCGGCACCAGTGGGCGCAGGCTCCGATCATCCACTGGGCTGGGTTAGCTTGGGATCTGCAGTACCGCTGGCTGACTGTGGGTGGCATGTGTCTTCCAGCTGAAGTTGCCAGCGTTCAGCTACAGCCAATGGGAAGACACCACACCCTTCTTATTTCCCCTCCTGTCACATGATTACTGCCAGATATAGTTCTGATTTTCCTGGATCCTGTTAAGTCCTATTCTGTTGGTGATTCCTGTGTTGACTTCTGCGTGTTTTTGACTACCCTTCTGCCTACTGTTTTTGTACCTTGCTGACCTCTGCTACGTTTGCTGACTACGTCACTGCCTGCCAATTCTGTCCCTGTTCCGCAATTCCTGGTTTGACCCTGCCTGACTACTACTCTCATCGGACTGAAGCCTTCCACAGGTAGTGACCTCCATGGTCCTGTGTAATTCCAAATCACTGTATAGGGGTTAAAGGGTTTCAGGGTTCTGGGGGTCCTACATGGTGAGTGGCTTCCCTCTAGCCTCCCTTTTACAGCCCATCTGAGTCTGTGGATCCAGGCAGGCGTTACATTATATCTGGCCCTCTAACCAGGAGAGAAAAAAAAATGGATTCTCTCCATGCTCTGCTAAATCAGGTGCACACCCTTTCTGGGCTTGTACATGGACTGACACAGCAAGTGCAGGATCTCAGGTCTGCTCAGGTCCAAGCCCCCGCTGCAGTACCTACCTCAGCATGTCCAGAGTCCCGTCAACTGCAAGGGAGCAGATCACGTGGTGGAGTGCCTGGATCAGAGAGGCAATCACTTCCAAGGCAGCAGCACCACCTGAGCGGACCCCAGGATACCTGCTCAGGGCCCAGGTACTTCCTTCAGACCCTATGAGGTTAATGTTACCTGTCTCATTGTCTCACCAGGGAAAATCTGTACGTCTGCAGGCCTTTGTTGATTGTGGCTCTGCTGCTAATATTATAGACAATATTGTAGCAAAAGAGCTGAGTTTGACTTTGCTAAAGTTAAATGCACCTATTAGAATATCTGCTATTGATAGCACCCCTCTCACTCAGGGTATGGTTACTTTTGTAACGCCAGAGATCTCCATGCTTGTTGGTGCTCTGCATGTAGAATCTGTGTCATTTTTTGTTCTTGAGAATCTGATGTCAGCAGTGGTATTGGGTATGCCATGGCTGCGCAACCATAACTCCGTCATAGACTGGCATCAGGGTGAGATTGTGCGATGGAGCCCTGAGTGTCAGGAGACGTGTATGTCTTTATCTGTGAACCTGACTAGAGCTGAACCTATCTTCATACCTTATGCATTCAGGGAATTTGCTGATGTGTTTTATGTATCTGAATCTGAAAAATTTCCTCCGCACAGAGATTATGACTGCCCCATAGATTTGGTCCCCAATTCCCGACTCCCCAAGGGTAAAATGTATAATCTTTCTGGTCCGGAGTGTCAGGCCATGAAAGATTATATAGCAGACAGTCTGCAGAGAGGGTTCATCAGACCATCCAGGTCACCAGTCGGCGCTGGATTCTTTTTTGTTGATAAGAAAGATGGTGGCCTCAGACCTTGTATTGACTACCGTGAACTGAATGCTATTACTGTAAAGAATCAGTACCCTCTGCCACTCATCCCCGATCTGTTTAACCAGCTCATAGGAGCCCGGTGGTTCACCAAGCTGGATCTCAGGGCTGCATATAACCTCATCCGTATCAGAGAAGGGGATGAGTGGAAAACTGCATTTAATACTCCAGAGGGACACTATGAGTACCTAGTAATGCCTTTTGGACTAAGTAATGCACCGGCTGTGTTCCAGAACTTTGTTAATGACATTTTCAGAGATATTTGTGGTCAATATGTGGTGGTCTATCTGGATGATATCCTAATTTATTCTCCTGATGCTACGTCACATGTCCAACATGTATGCACTGTACTCCAGAGACTCAGGGAGAATTCCCTGTTTGCTAAATATGAGAAATGTGTTTTTTTTGAGGCAGAGGTTAATTTCCTGGGTTATATATTGTCTGCAGAAGGCTTCCGCATGGATCCCTCTAAGCTTCAACCAATTAAGGAGTGGGTGCAACCCAAGTCTCTGAAAGCCTTGCAGTGTTTCCTTGGATTCGCTAAATATTATCGCAAATTCATTAGAGATTTTTCCAAAATTGCCAAACCCCTCATCAATTTGACTAAAAAGGGGGCTGATGTGGTTAACTGGAAGCCAGAGGTGATCCATGCCTTCTCAAAATTAAAAGGATGTTTCTCCTCAGACCCGATTCTGGTTCAGCCTGACCTTATGCGTCCGTTTATTGTTGAAGTTGATGCATTCGAGGTTGGAGTGGGAGCGGTGCTATCACAAGGTACTCCGTCTTTCACTCAGCTTCGTCCTTGTGCCTTCTTTTCCCGCAAGTTTTCTCCCACAGAGTGAAATTATGACATTGGTAATCGTGAGCTGTTGGCAATTAAATGGGCCTTCGAGGAATGGCGCCATTTCCTTTGAAGGCGCCAAACATAAGGTCACAGTCATCACAGACCATAAGAACCTCACTTATCTGGAATCTGCTAAGAGACTCAATCCTAGGCAAGCTAGGTGGGCATTGTTCTTCTCCAGATTTGATTTTGTGGTAACATTCCGGCCCGGTACCAAGAACACCAGAGTTGATCCACTTTCCCGTAGCTTCTGTCCCTCTCAGTCCGAAGACTCTGAACCAGTGCATATTTTAGCTAAAGGCATTATTATGTCATCGGTTTCCTTAGATTTGATAGAAGAGGTCCATAATACCCAAGACCAAGCTCCTGAAACCACCCCTGTCCATAAACGGTTTGTCGCCCCCTCACTGCGCCTATGGGTACTCCAGGAATCCCACAATTCTGTGCTGGCAGGTCACCCTGGTATCAGCAATACCCTCTGATTAGTAACCAGGAATTTTTGGTGGCCAACCGTAGCGAACGATTGTAAGGAATATGTACTGGCTTGTGAAACTTGTGCTCGAGCCAAGACACCCCGTACCCGCCCTGCCGGATTTCTCCAGCCTCTACCTACTCCAGTAAGCTCTTGGACACATCTCTCCATGGACTTCATCACTGACCTTCCACCCTCAGAAGGGAAGACTTGTATCTGGGTAGTAGTGGATAGATTCAGCAAACAGTGTCATTTTGTTCCTCTGTCCAGATTACCCAATTCTGAAATTCTTCACAAGTTGTTTATTAGACATATTGTGCGGTTACACGGGGTTCCAGAAAATATTGTTTCTGACCGAGGAACACAGTTCGTCTCAAAATTCTGGAGGCCGTTTTGTAAAAAGATCCATATAGAGCTATCTTTTTCATCTGCCTACCACCCAGAGACCAATGGTCAGACCGAAAGTTCCAATCAAACCCTTGAACAATATCTCCGGTGTTATGTGTCTGACCGTCAGTCTGACTGGGTGGAATATCTGCCTCTAGCTGAGTTTGCTATCAATAATCAGTATCAGGAATCCATCAAGACTACCCCCTTTTTTTGCAATTTAGGGTTGCATCCATGTTTTGGTTCTTTTTCTTCCGCTGTGGTGGATACTCCTGAGGCTGACTCAACTGTGGACAAATTAAAGGCTATCTGGTCTGAGGTGAAAGAGAACCTGAAGAAGGCAAAGGTTGGTCAAGCCTCCTCTGCTAATAAGAGACGTTCCAAGGGCCCTAGCCTTGGAGTTGGGGACAAGGTATGGTTATCCACACAGAATATTAAACTCAAGGTCCCTTCTGCTAAGCTGGGTCCGAGATTTATTGGACCTTACGAGATAATCGAGGTAATTAATCCCACAGCTTTCCGCCTGCAACTCCCCCCATCCTTCAAGATATCGAATGTGTTCCATAAGTCCCTCCTCAAGTTAAATCGTGTCCCCATTCACCCAGTCAGTGACCCTCCTCCTCCTGTTTTGGTGGAAAGTAACTTGGAGTATGAGGTACAGAGAATACTTGATTTCCGTATTGTCAGAGGGGCGGTACAGTATTTGGTGCATTGGAGGGGTTACGGCCCCGAGGAGAGGTCATGGGTCCCTGCGAGCGATGTTCATGCTAGGGGTCTGGTCCGACGGTTTCACCTCCAATTTCCTGGGAAGCCGGATTTTGAGGGTCCAGAGGCCCCTCGTGGAGGAGGGGTACTGTTACGTCACCGCCGGAGTCTGCTCCAGCAACTTCTGCTCCGATCGCCAGGCGACGCCGTATTCCTGCCGTGGATGGTGCTGGTGATGGGAGAGAAGTCGATGCCAGCGGCACCAGTGGGCGCAGGCTCCGATCATCCACTGGGCTGGGTTAGCTTGGGATCGGCAGTACCGCTGGCTGACTGTGGGTGGCATGTGTCTTCCAGCTGAAGTTGCCAGCGTTCAGCTACAGCCAATGTGAAGACACCACACCCTTCCTATTTCCCCTCCTGTCACATGATTACTGCCAGATATAGTTCTGATTTTCCTGGCTCCTGTTACGTCCTATTCTGTTGGTGATTCCTGTGTTGACTTCTGCGTGTTTTTGACTACCCTTCTGCCTACTGTTTTTGTACCTTGCTGCCCAACCCAGATCTGACCTCTGCTACGTTTGCTGACTACGTCACTGCCTGCCGATTCTGTCCCTGTTCCACAATTCCTGGTTTGACCCTGCCTGACTACTACTCTCATCGGACTGCAGCCTTCCACAGGTAGTGATCTCCATGGTCCTGTGTAATTCCAAATCACTATATAGGGGTTAAAGTGTTTCAGGGTTCTGGGGGTCTTACTTGGTGAGTGGCTTCCCTCTAGCTTCCCCCTTCTAGCTTTTACAGCCCATCTGAGTCTGTGGATCCAGGCAGGCGTTACATCTGCTCCCCCTTTCTCTCCCTCCAGCATACAGTCCTGGATGCAGCATGCTGAGCCTTGTAGTTCTGCAGCTGCTGTCTGCTCTTCTGCATACACTAGTGGATGAAGTATGCTGAGCCTTGCAGCTCTGCTCCCCCTGCCTCTCCCTCCAGCCTACAGTCCTGGATGGAGGATGCTGAGCCTTGCAGTTCTGCAGCTCCTGTCTGCTCTCCTCCATACAGACAGACAGCAGAAAGCAGCTGCAGAACTACAAGGCTCAGCATACTCCATCCAGGACTGTATGCTGGAGTTTTCTGCTCCCCAAAAAAATTACGTGGGCTTCGCCATATTTTTGTATGCTAGCCAGGTACAGCAGGCAGCTATAAGCTGCCCCCAACCCCCAGCTGCCCATTTGTACCCGGTTGGGAACCAAAAATATAGGGAAGCCCTTTTTTTAATTATTTCACGAATTTCATAAAATAATTTTAAAAAAAAATGACAGGGCTTCGCCCAATTTTTGTGCCCAGCCAGGTACAACTAGGCAGCTGGCCAGTGGAATCTGCAACGCAGGGTGCCCAAGCTTTCTGGGCACCCCTGTTGTGAATTGCCGTCCGCAGCTGCCCCACAAAATGGCGCTTTCATAGAAGCGCCATCTTCTGGCTCAGTAGCCAGCTCTTCCAGCTGCCCTGGTGACGGGTTGCTCGCTGGGTAATAATGGGGATAGGGCTAGCTGTATATTATCAACTGGCCTTAAGCCCAAAATTCATGGTGTCATGCCAATATTAGACATGGCCACCATGAATTTCTAGTACATATAAAAAAAAAACACACAGAAAAATGTTTTTATTAGAAAGAAATCACAACACAATTAGTGACTCCATCTTTATTGAAATAAAGAACCCCCCTCCGCAGTAATCCTGGGTCAAGAGTCCTGCGTCGTCCATTCCGGATCCAATATCATCTGATTGGTTTGCTGGAAGGCAAAGCAATCAGATGATGTGTCAGGTTCAAGGGCCTTAATCACATGACACAGCAGCTGATTGTATAAACGGCTTTTATACAATCAGCTGATGCATCAGTGCAAAAAAAAAAACTACACACTTCTGTGCAGACTCCTGTTTGACAGCATCAGCTGATAGTTTAGGGCCTCCCACTTCCAGAAATGTACCACCCATACCCCGGACTTTCCATCCATGGACGAAGACATGAAACTCCGCTTCCTACTGGGGGAAGAGGGATCAATGGTGGAGATCGCCGCCCAATATGTCACCACATGTCATAAGCTGAGGGGAACCTAAGACCCCTAAATGGACTTTCAGAGCCCAAATTGTGCCCCCAACTCCCCGTAACCCTGATCCCCTCCCACCACACTTACTGCATTTCTCTTGCTTTGGCAACACTAATTGTATTTGGTCCTGCCAATAAAGCATATTTGAATTTGAATTTGAGAGAGACAGAGATGAGTGAGAGAGAGAAGAGAGGGAGAGAGAAAGAAAAGAGAGAGAGGAGAGAGAGGAGAGGGAGAGAAAGAGAAGAGAAAGAGAAGAGAGAGAGAAGAGAGAAAGAGAGAGAAGAGAGAGAAGAGAGAGATAGGAGAGAGAATGAAGAGAGAGAGGGGAGCGAGAGAAGAGAGAAGAGAGAGAGAAGAGAGAGCAGAGGAGAGAGAATAGATAAGAGAAGAGAGAGAGAGAGAAAAGAGAGAGAGAGGAGAGAGAGGAGAGAGAGGTGAGAGGGAGAAAGAGAGAGGAGATGGGAGAGAGAGGAGAGAGAGATGATAGAAAAGAGAGAGAGGAGAGAGATAGAGAGAGAAGTGAGAGGGGAGGGAGGTGGGAGGGATTAAGAAAGAGGAGATGAGAGAGAGGAGAGAGAGGAGAGAGAGAGGTGAGAGAGAGAAGACAGAGGAGAGAGAGGAGAGAGAGCAATGCAGCCTCATTCCGTGAACTGCCCCGATTTTAGAGGTGTGTCCCGTGGCTCACAGCTGATGTCCGGCTCCTCCCCTCAGTGCATAATTAAATTAAATTATAATTATAAATAATCATTATAATTTAAAATTATAAATAAATTAAATTAAATTTTTTATTGGGACGACCGGGACTCAAACTTGTGAACTAATTATTATAAGGCAACAGCGCTACCTATTGAGTCAAAGCCTGTAATGAAAACCATAGGAAGATTACGTAATCTTCTTGACCTCTGTATTGCAGTAAAGAAACCAGAAGTAGATTATTTAGATACAAAGATGAGAGAGAGAGAGAGAGAGATGAGTGAGAGAGTGAGATGAGTGAGAGAGAGAGAAAAGAGGGAGAAGAGAGAGAGGAGAGAAAAGAGAAAAGAATAGAGAGAGAAGAAAGAGAGGAGAGGGAGAGAGAGAGAAAAGAGAGAGAAAGAAGAGAGAGAGAAGAGAGAGAGGGGAGAGAGGAGAGAGAGAGAGAAGAGAGAGATAGGAGAGAGAAATTGGAGAGAGAGAGGAGGGAGAGAGAAGAGAGTGAGAGGAGAGAGAGAGAAGAGAAAGAGGAGAGAGAAGGAAGAGAGAGAGGAGAAGAGAGGAGAGAAGAGAGAGATGGGAGGGAGAGAGAGAGCAGGAGAGAGAGAGAAGAGAGAGAGAAGAGGGAGAGGAGAGAGAGAAGAGTGAGAAGAGAGGAGAAAAGAGAGAGAAGAGAGAGCGGAGTGGGAGTGAGAGAGAAAAGAGAGATAGAAGTGTAACGCCCCACAGGCTCGGCTGCAGCTGCCGAGCCGCTCGGATCAGTGCTCGTACGGTGGATGGCTCGAGCTCCTCACGGACCCGGGGGTCACGTCGCTCTGCAAGGGGGTTGGCGCTACACGCAGGGACTTTGGCGGGGAGTTCCATGGCCGGGACCGCGGTGGTTTGTAAGGGATGTAAGTTCGTGACGCCACCCACGGGTTGTGGTGAATGGATGGACACCACCGCTGCCGTTAACTAGGTCTCCCGGGGTCGATGTTGCGCAGCTTGGTGTTGACCCCTCCATGGGTAGGGGAGTGATGATCCCGGGGGCCTGAGGGAGGTGCTGAGGCAAAGGGACGAGTGCGTGCTGGGTGCTGATGCTGTGCAGCGCGGTGCGCGGCCCGAAGGCACTGGTGTACAAACTATGACACAATACACTGGAGTCTCTGGTAAACCAAACGGGATGATGAACGGTGCCCGCAGCCGGCTGCAGCTTCTCCCTGAACAGGTTGGTGGTGTCCGCCTTTCTCCTGCACCTCTTGTGTGAATGTTTTGACTCCTATGCCTAAGCAACGGTAGTCCACTCCCCGGCTTGCTGGGTGTCGGAAGAGCCCTATTTGCCCGCAGACGCTGGCCCTTTGGGTCTCTATGCCTTGGCGGTGGCTTTACCCTGTATGGTTGGGCTGTTGTCTTCTAACAGGTCTTGTGTTCCCGCCTCCAGGCCTTTGAACTCCTCGGTGAGCAGAGCCAACCGCCTGGCTCCACCCCCCCTGGTGTGGACATCAAACCTGGAGGGTGGTGATAAGGTTTTGAAGTTTGGCTGTTGTCACCTTTTTAGGGAGGGGGTGTGTGTGCATGGGACTACCTGGGACGACCTGACTAGTCCACGGTGTCACATTCCCCCTTGGTTTAATGCAGACGGGCTGCCTGTCCATCACCGGTTCAATTTGTTTCTGAAAGATAAAAAATGGGAACACAATACAAGTATACTAACGGTTGTATAAACTTCAAATATTGGCTTTTTAAATCTTCCCTTACGGGAGGCACATACTTAAACGTTACAAACGGTAACACTTTTATTAACAACGGGAAACGGGACCGGGTCCTTCAAAGTGGCTGTTGGACTTCCATTATTGTCCCACTGGTGTGTATCACATGTGATATGTAAAATTTGTCGGGATTCTGTTAGTAGAGGGCAAAACCTCAGGAGTTTGACAACTTCTTCCATGAATCGTCACATGAATAAATATCATATGTCCCAGTGGGAAGCTCACCGTGCTGCAATGCGGTCTAGCGGAGCGAACCATCCACCGCCTGCCCCTTCAAGTGCATCCGCGTGCTCTTCATCTTCTAGGACTGTGGGGACAGCTGTCACACCTGGTTTTCCACGCACAACTTCCACCACTGTAACCGCAACAAGCAGTTTGTTTGGTAGATCGTCATTTGGTTTGGAAGGGGAAACAAGTGCGTGTATACAGCTCTCTCAGACATCGATAGCATCAACGTTGGATGAAGGCAACATCATGTCTACGCCTGCACTTTCCTCACAAACCTGCATTTTTTCAGGGATACCCTACTCACCACCGTCTACACACAGCAGCCATATCTCTGTCCCTCAGATGTGGACAAATAAAAGGCCATTTCCTGCGACTCATGACAAAGCTAAGAGGTGGACTTTATCCCTCTGTAAGCTCTTGGCTACCGAAATGCTGGATTTCCGCCTGGTGGACACACAGGATTTTAGAGACCTTATGTCTGTCGCTGTGCCCCAGTACCAGATGCCCAGTTGCCACTACTTCTCTAAGAAAGGTGTGCCTGCGCTACACCAGCATGTCGCACACAACATCACCGCTTCCTTGAGAAACTCTGTGTGTCAACAGGTGCATTTCACCACCGATACTTGGACCAGTAAGCATGGACAGGGACGTTACATGTCGCTGACTGGGCACTGGGTAACTATGGTGATAGATGGTGAAGGGTCTGCTGCACAAGTCTTGCCGTCCCCATGACTTGTGTGTCAATCCTCTCTCTGTCCAAGTTCCTCCACTGCTTCTGCCTCCTCAACCTCGTCTGGGTCCTCCACCTCCGCCCCAAGCCTGCCTGGTCAGGCCACCAGCATTCTAACTGCGCAGAAGGAATCACGCACCCCTCATTACTATGCTGCCAGCAGAGCACAATGGCATCAGACGGTCTTTAGCTTGAAATGTCTTGGAAATAAGAGTCACACAGCGGCTGAGTTGTGTGCAGCTCTGGAGACTGAGCTTGGTAAATGGTTGTCTCCACTCAACCTGCAGCCTGGTAAGGCCGTGTGCGACAATGCTGCAAACCTGGGTGCGGCCCTTCGCCTGGGCAAGGTGACACACGTGCCTTGTATGGCTCACGTGTTGAACCTTGTTGTCCAGCAATTTTTAACACACTATCCCAGCCTAGATGGCTTTCTGAACAGGGCACGAAAACTGTCTGCTCACTTCCGCCGTTCAACCACCGCTGCTGAGCGAATTGCATCGCTCCAGAAGTCTTTCGGCCTGTTGGTTCATTGCCTGAAATGCAATGTGCCGACACGCTGGAATTCGACTCTCCACATGTTACAGCGACTGTGGGAGCACCGTCGAGCCCTGGTGCAATACATCATGACGTATTGCCTGGGCCAACGAGATGCAGAGGTGGGGCAGATCACCCTGATGGAGTGGTCTCAGATCAAGGACCTATGCACCCTTCTGCACAGTTTCGACATGGCGACGAATATGTTTAGTGCTGACAATGCCATTATCAGCATGACAATTCCAGTCATTTACATGCTGGAGCACACGCTAAACACTATTCGGAGTCAGGGGGTGAGACAACAGGAAGGGGAGGAACTACAGGAGGATTCATATGCGCAAGAGACAACAACATCACCAAGGTCCAGACGTTCATCATCACCAACGCGGCAGGCATGGGACCATGGGGGACAGGTATCAACAAGGGCGCATGGTAGCAGGCGAAATGTTGAAGAAGGTGCAGGAGAACATGAAGAAATGGAGGACGAACTGTCCATGGACATGGAAGACTCAGCGGATGAGGGAGACCGTGGCAAATTTCTGTTGAAATTGGTTGGGGGGAGATGTCAGAGGAAGAAAGAACGGTTAGCACCTCTATGCCACAAACACAGCGTGGACTTGGTCCGCATGGCTGCGCAAGACACATGAGCGCCTTCTTGCTGCACTACCTCCAACATGACCCTCGTATTGTCAAAATTAGAAGTGATGATGACTACTGGCTTGCCACACTATTAGATCCCCGGTACAAGTCCAAATTTTGTGACATAATTCCAGCCATAGAAAGGGACGCACGTATGCAGGAGTATCAGCAAAAGCTATTACTCGATCTTAGTTCGGCTTTTCCACCAAACAACCCTGGTGCAGGGAGTGAATCTCCCAGGAGTATCTCCAAATGAACATCGATGCCATGACTTTGCAAATGGAGCCTTGCTCATTTTGGGCTTCAAATCTTGAAAAATGGCCAGAGCTCTCCACTTACGCCGTGGAGATTTTGTCGTGTCCAGCTGCCAGCGTTGTCTCTGAACGTGTCTTCAGTGCTGCTGGGTGTGTGCTGATAGATAAGCGCACGCGTCTGTCCAGTGACAATGTGGACAGACTAACGTTCATCAAAATGAACAAGTCATGGATCCACAAGGAATTTACTACCCCTGTGTCATCCTGGGGAGAGTAAATGCTTGTGGATTTGGAATGTGCTTGATGCAAATCAAAACATCCTGTTTGCAACTAGGGCACAAGTGCTGCCACTGATGGGGTGTCTGTGTGGCCCAATTTTTGGAAAAAAGGGAGACTCCGCTTGGAGTAACCCTTGCTTGCTGTGTTTTTTAAAAGGAGCCAAGATGAACAAGTCATGGTTCAGAAAAGACTTTGCTACCTACCCTGGTGTCATCCTGGGGATGGTTAAGTATGGCGTATTTTTGAATGTGCTGGATTTGCTTGATGCAAATCTACCTGTGAAGTGTACAACTGGGGCACAAGTGCTGCCACTGAAGGGGTGGGTGTGTGTGTGGCCCAATTTTTGGAAAAAAGGGAGACTCTGCTTGGAGTAACCCTTGCTTGCTGTGTTTTTTAAAAGGAGCCAAGATGAACAAGTCATGGTTCAGCAAATACTTTGCTACCTACCCCGGGGTCATCCTGGGAAGGTTCAGTATGGCGTATTTTTGAATGTGCTTGATGCAAATCTACCTGTGAAGTGTACAACTGGGGCACAAGTGCTGCCTCTGAAGGGGTGGGTGTGTGTGTGCCCCAATATTTGGAAAAAAGGGAGACTTCGCTTGGAGTAACCCTTGCTTACAGTGTTTTTAAAAATGATCCAAGATGAACAGAGCTGGGATCAGGAAAGACTTTGCTACCTACCCCGGGGTCATCCTGAGAACGGTTAAGTATGGCGTATTTTTGAATGTGCTTGATGCAAATCTAGCTGTGAAGTGTACAACTGGGGCACAAGTGCTGCCACTGAAGGGGTGGGTGTGTGGCCCAATTTTTGGAAAAAACGGAGACTCCGCTTGGAGTAACCCTTGCTTACATTGTTTTTAAAAATGATCCAAGATGAACAGAGCTGGGATCAGGAAAGACTTAGCTACCTACCCCGATGTCATCCTGGGGATGGTTAAGTATGGCCTATTTTTGAATGTGCTTGATGAAAATCTAGCTGGGAAGTGTACAACTGGGGCACAAGTGCTGCCACTGAAGGGGTGGGTGTGTGTGTGGCCCAATTTTGGAAAAAAGGGAGACTCCACTTGGAGTAACCTTGCGGTGTTTTACATGATTTTAGAAGGGCATGCCATGCCTATATCTGTGTCTCATCCTCTTTTCCTTGTAACACTGTTTTGTTTTCGCATGAGAATTTGTTCTTGTCACTTTCCCATGTGTTTGTGTTGTGTTGTGAGTTGTTTGTCACCTTTTGGACACCTTTGAGGGTGTTTTCTAGGTGTTTTTATGTGTTTGTGATTGCCTCCCATTGTTTCCTATGTGGTTTGAGCAGTTCACCGAACCGAACTCGAACGAGACCTCCGTTCGGCGAACCGAACTCGAGCCGAACCACAGCCGGTTCGCTCATCTCTAGTTACAAGATGGCACCATGGGACCGGAGCAGTGTCAGTAAAACATAAAGATGCCGGAGGGTGAGTATATGACAGGGGGCAGGGGCCTTATATTAAAAGAGCTTCCCCAGGGTTGAAAACCCCCCTCGCTGGAGTGGTGCTTTAAATGCTGTGTGTCAGACCTTCTGTGTTTCATAGAATGTAACTCATTGGAAACATTTCAGGTGAGCTTTGGAGTACATTTAGCATGTATATCGCTGCACAAGATGAATGTTTGTTCAACGGTTGACACAACTTGTATCTAATGTGCATGGTGATGATCAAATTTTCAAGCAGCAATCCAGCAAATGTTTTTTCCTATATAGTTCATCATAGGCTATTACTGTTTTAAAAACTACTCTATGTCTTGCATGTGCTCATTTAGTTGATGTGAAATTACTGGGCTTTCTGCCATGTTAATTCCTTCTTCCCCTCTGAAATGGTTCCCGTAATAGAGCTTATATTTCCCAAGAGTTTGAAAATGTACTTTAAAGTATAATAACATACTTCCAGAAACAATTATTACCCTGTGCCCATTCTATTTCAATATTTTATTTATTTAAAAACCTATATATTTATATTTATTTTAGTCTTGTACAGTTTACTTATATACTGCAAATCATCTACGAGTTACATGTTAAGCAAGCAAGTTAAATACTGACCTACTGAAATAAGCATTTAAACCTCCGTCACCCACTTTTTTGTTTCAGTAGAGAGTCAAACTATACCACCTTACCCATTAAATACCCCAAGGATGACAAGCTTTGCAGATTTTGCCAACATTTATCTAATGTGTATGGCCACCTCTGTCCATAGTCGACCTACAAATAAAAGTTATAATAAAAGTTATAACATTACCAATATTATAACAATATTAACAATCAATAAGAAAGCCATATGTGTCATGCAAAAAAATAAGAGAATATTTGCGTGATCATATTTAACACTGCAGTAATCCAACTGGTAAACCGTGAACTACTATCTCCTTTTAGAATAATGTAAGTTAGAGGATGACACAAAGCAGTAAAAAAGCACATTGGTTTGGGAATACGCAACAAACAAAGGTCCATATTAAGTTACATAATATATAATAAACATACAGCAGATATATGAAACTTTTTATGACCGGATATATTTTCTATCATTTACAGTGGGGATAAAAGTATTTAGTCAGACACCAATTGTGCAAGTTTTCCCACTTAAAAAAATGAGAGACGCCTGTAATTGACATCAAAGGTAGATCACAACTATGAGAGACAAAATGAGAAAACAAATCCAGAAAATCACCTTGTCTGATTTGACAAGATTTGTTTTGCAAATTATGGTGGAAAATAAGTATTTAGTCATCTAAAAGCATGCAAGATTTCTGGCTCTCACAGACCTGTAACTTTTTCTTTAAGAGGCTCCTCTGTCCTCCACTCATTACCTGTAGTAATGGCACCTGTTTGAACTGTTTGAACTTTAATGGCCAATGTCAACGAAGATGTATAAGGTTAAACAAGATAAACATTTGTATAGCAGTTGATAAAACGTCTCCCTGAAGTGTACGGGCACTATCAAACTTTCGAGCAGCACTTTTTTTGTGTGTATATGGTTCAAAATGGGTTATTATTTGCCATGTTATTTCCTTCATTATTTCCAATGAGTTTGAAAATGTACTTTAGAGTATATACAAATACTTCCATAAGTAATTAATATTCTGTGCACATTGTATTCTGTTATTTCTTCTTCTTTTTTTTAAAAAAACAAATCTTTCTTTTCCATCTCATATGATTTAATTATGTAGTAGACACAACTACTAGTTACATTTTAAGCAGGGAAATTAAGCTGACATACTGAAATAAGCATTTAGATGAAAACCACAAATGAAAAAGTTGTAAACCCGATTAGATAAAGCTGGCAGGCAAGGAATTAATTAACATATGTAAAACTTGGCATGATGAATTCAACAGTTTAAGTAGCTGGCAGAAGCATTTACTATTAGTGAAGCCAATGGTTAAACTTTCATACGTAACATTCCAATTCAGGGTTTGATTATAACCCATCCATAGCAACTACAATCAATTATCAACATCTGGCAGTAATGAGAGAAAACAGCATGGCTTCTCTCATCCTGATCCATTACGTGTCCAAACATGAAATATCATACACGAGAGAATAAAGGGTTATGAAAGGAAGACTAATAGGGTGAGTGAGCAAGAAAAAGAAAGAAAAGATAGTGAGAGAGGAATAAATACTACATTCTCATATCAGTATTTGGTCAGTATTTTATATCAGTATTTGGAGAAAACAGCTTGGCTTCTCTCATCCTGATTAGCAATGGGTGAACCCGCAGATATTCGGAATCGGTGGGTCCAACCGAATTAAAAAACATAAAAAATAGGTTCAGGACTGAAATTAATCCTGAATATATGCCTGGACACTGACCTCAGATACGTCTATGGGGACCCGAATATTGTGCTTTAAAATGGTGGTAGAAAGGGCTAGGGGGAAGAGAGCAAGAGTGTTATACTTACTGAGTCTCCCATGGGGCTGTAACACTACTCTCAGGGCCACTCATAGACATTTCAGCACCAAATGTGCATCTCCTGGCAGTAAACCTTATCGAAACGATGTCAAAACTGTTTGTGTGGTTTTTGCCAAGAGATGCAGATTTGGTGTTGAAATTTGTATACCATATTTCTGCGCCAAATTAACATCTCTTGGAAAAAAAAATGTATCGATACCGCATCAAAACATGATACACTTTTGATGTGGTAATGATTTGATTTTTTGCCATTACTAATCTAGGACTTAGTGGCAACTGTGAGCTGTCATTCACCCCTTATAATACCACGATTGCCGCTGCACCAGGGCAATTGGGATGAGTTGGGTAAAGTGCCAGGATTGTCACATCTGATGGATGTGACAACTTTGGGTGGCTGCAGGCTGCTATTTCTAGGCTAGCTGGGCCCGATAACCATGGATCTTCCCAGGCTAAGAATACTAGCCTCCAGATGTTTGCTTTATCATGGCTGGGTCTCAAAATTGGGAGGGACGGCATGCCATTTATTAAAATGATTTATTTAAATAAAAAAATAGCCGCATGGGGTCCCTCATATTTTATATATATAGCCAAGCTAAGCACACGGCTGGTGACTGCAGCCTGTAGTCGTATGCTTTATCTGTGCTTGGTATCTGTGCTGGTGGACGTGGAAGGAGTGAATATGTATGAGGACAATAAGCGGCCTTGTTACAGCCACACGGGAGACTTGGTAAATATAACGCTACTGCTTTATTTCCTATTTCCTTTTGTTTACTTTTTCTTTTTTTTTTTTTAATCACCCTAGTGGCTGAATCCGGATAGTTACACGGAGTTCTCTGAGAACTGTGTCCAGGGTCGATGCATGGATACTAAGGATCCCGAATTTTACAGCCCATCACTAATCCTGATCCATTATGTCTAAACATTAAATATCATACCTGAGAGAATAAAGGGTTATAATGGGAAGATTAATAAATTGAGTGAGCAAGCAGAAAAAAGAAAAGATGGAGAGAGAGGAATAAAATCCACAGTCTCATATCAGTATTTGGTCAGCATTTTATATCAGTATTCGTAATTGTAACCTAAAATCAGGGCTAGGAAAATCTGAGATAAAGTATAACAGAAACTTTTTTACCACTTATGTATTTTTGACCCACTGCTGGTTTTGGGCTACAAATACTGATGTACAATATTGACTAAAATTTTGGCTTGTGAACATAACTTTTAAAAAGAAGGCCAGATTGTTCCTATGACACCATGATTTCTAATTACATAATGATTAGAGATGGTCGAATATTCAGGTTTGGATTATTCGAGCTCAATAATTTCTATTATTTGTGTATTTGTGTATTTGCACTGAATAATGAAACCAAAGCAAGTCAAAGGTAAGCTCGAATCATTGTTCGGAGGACCTTGGATGTAGATCTGGGAGGGCTGTAAAAATGCTACAATGCATGGAAAAGTGCTGAAACTGAATGGGGAATGGGAACAGCATGGGGAAGATGCGTGGATGCATTTCTGAGTCACATTTCATTTCTGGGAATGATGTCAGAGTATTATGGGGATAAAAGCAGCAGACTTATACTTACAAAGTTTCCCCAAGGCTGTCACACTGCTTCCTGGTCCGATCATTAAAGTTCATGAATATGCACTCTTTCCCCCACCCACCCTCTGTGACATTGTGATAGATTGCAGTCCTGCTTCCCCTGCCCACCCTCTGTAGCGACACGTGTGATTGTTGCCCTCACACTAGTCTGAGTAAGGGAAGCGGAGTGTAAACATAAATTAATTGGCATAAAAAGTGGCATAGGGTCCCCTATATAATGATACCCAGAGCAGATAAAGCAGACAGATACAGGCTACTGGGTACTCCCCAGCCTAAAAATAGTAGCATGCAGCTGGCTCTGCTACATCCAGAAGCTGCAGTGATGGAAAATGTGACCGATCACTGCTGCTCCTGGGACACACTAAGAATAGCGGGGGGGGATTCAACTTTGGGAAGCGGTGATGTCAGTCAGGTTACCAGAGATCACAGCTGGGTTCCTGAGGTACCAAGTGTGACTGCTGGTGAACCCGCTGCCGGATTTCTGGACTTCTGGATTGCGGGAAACAGCAGCACAGAAATCTGGTAATCAGACAATTACATCAGTCCGGCAATCTAGAAGTCAGGTCACCGGAATTCACACTAGGGGCTCCTCTGCCCCCAGTGAAAGTGGAACTTGATGCTGGACTGTCGGATTGTGGGACACAGCCACATGGCAATCTGGCAATGGGTTCCACTTTCACTGAGAGCAGCGTATTCAACTTTCACCGAGGGCCACATGGGGTAGCTTGTATTTTGATACACAGCCAAAAAACCACATACAGCTGGGGGCTGATGCCTGTAGGTATCTGCTTGTCTGCACTGGGTATCAAAATATGGAGGACCCTACTTTGTTTTCCAATTATTTATGGATTTTTACACTCCACATCAGCAATCAGTCAGCTAGTGTGAAGGCAACAAATCCCAGATGCTCACACAGAGGGTCGGCTGGAGAAGCAAGACTGCAACCAATGACAGAGGGTGGGCAGGGGAAGCCATGCATATTAAAAAAGGTTAATAATCAGACCACGAAGCAGTGTGACAGGGAAACTCAGTAAGTGTAATTCTCCTGCTTTAATGACTTGAAGTCATTTTTATCACTGCACCTTCCAATCACAGTAATGTCGGCAACAAAGATGGCAATATTGTGATTGTCAGGCACTCCCCGCATGTTTAGTGGCTGAAAATCAGGTACCAAACACAATAAGGAGGAGACTTTAAACTCGCGAGGTGAGGACCAAAATGCTAATTCAGTAATGGATATCGCAAATACCTTAATATTTGTGCAAGTAACGAATAGTGCCTCAGTGTTTATAGATATAAAACTATTTTCACGTTAATGGGAGAGTCTTCTGTCAGCTCAGTATCACAACTATGGGGAGCCACTGTGCTCCCACATATTCTAATATGTTCCTGGGTTGGAGGGAGGTGACATCAACAAGAATATGGGTGCGGACAAACTTTGGGCTTGCTATACACAGTAGATTACATTTTTGTGAACTGGAAGGGAACAACAACGGAATTGTATTCATTTGTGAAGAGACTCAACTGTAACAGATTGTGTTATTGGTGCACAATTGAGATAGGAACCAAATGTCTACCCTTTTTGGACATTTTGATTAATGGAACCGATGAAGGGAGTCTGTAAACTGAAGAAATTACATACAATAACGCACAACAAAGCCATGACTATACAAAGAGAACAATAATTTAAACCAAGACTTAAATGGAAGAATTGAGAAAAAAGATTACTTTCATTACCTCCTTTGACCATGGAGCCCAAGCATTTCAGAAAATTTTTGAGAAATGTTGGCCAATTTTTGAGATGGCTGACAACTTAAAAAATTGCTGTAAGTCCTCACCATCAAATAACACACACAAATGGGCGATCCTGGTGCACAGTCATTTCATTAATCCAAAACCCAAATTGTGTTTTCCCAAAAAACCCTAGGATGCCATACCTGTGATGACTCTGTGGCATGTTTCCTTATGGTCAAGACTGAAATGTTCCATAGCGAGGTCACAGGGAAACAGTATGATATTAATTCTTGTTACACACCTGTCCTGGGCTTTCCTACCCTCACCCTAATCCACTGAACTTTGTTGTGCTCCATATTGTCTTTGCTTGGGCCTACATAAAGCTCACCAAGAAACACACCTGTGTCTTAGTATTTAAACTTTTAGTATTCCTAAGTCCTGCCTGTCTATGGCTTCCAGTACTTTTGCTACCAGTCTCCAATCTGCTTGTGGTTTCCAATACCTTTTATTACCAGTCTCCTGTCTGCCTGCTGCTTCTAGTACATCTGCTTCCGGTTTCCTATCTGCCTGCAGCTTCTGGTACCTCTGCTACCAACGCCCTGTCTGGCTGCAGCTTCCAGTGTCTCTGCTCCTAGGCTCCTGTTTCCTTACAGCTTCCAGTACATCTACTTCTGGTCTCCTGCATGCCTTGGGCTTTCAGTACCTCTGCTACCAATATCATGACTGCCTCACATGCCTCCTGCACTGATGCTCGTGGCTCATGTGGGCACTCGGACCTTGGGCTTGGAAGATCCACCTCACCAGGTGAGCCTAGACAATTTTTTTATCAACTGTAAAACAGGAGGTATAACTTATAAGGCCACATGCACTTGCGGGCTGCAATATATGGGAAAACATATAACAGAGTTTCGAAGGAAAATTGCTGACCACATAGGGGACATCACAGGGACACTCCTTTAGCTCATCAGGTCAATCTAAAACATAGAAGTGTATATGCATCAGTAAAATATTTCAGAACTGATAAGGTGGAAGAACCCATAAGGGGAGATGACTAGAAGCATCTAATTCTACAAAGAGAGACAAAGTGGATAATCCTTTTGAAAACCATGATCCCTAATTGCTTGAATGAACGAGTAAATTATGGTTGTTTTCTTTAATTTTCACTGCTCACTCAAACTCTCCCTTCCCTTGTTTGTCCCCTCATAACCCTTTTATCCTATATTTTTAATATCTGTTTTGAGGAATTGGTATCTGCTGCATTATATCTGGAATGCTCTCCTGCTGTCTTTATTTAGCTTTTTCCTTCTCAATTACATATGGATCTGTGAATATACAACATTTTGAGGGCTATCCTAAGCGTTCTGATCTACATATGTTCATATTAGGTCAATTTGTATTTACCTAACCTACTGATAATTACACAGAATATCTGTATATATCTATGTTGACAGCTTATAACTAAATGCGTGCTAGACAGAGATGGGATTACGTCATTTGTTTTACTAGGTAGCACTGACTGCCATTGTAATGTTTCTCGCAGGAGGACAGGATTCACATCACAGATGTAGGCGTGACTTGGCCATGATGTACAGAAGATCACTTAATCTGTACTTTATTTTATGTGCCAATACCTAGGAATTCAAGTCCTCTTATGCGTTCCAAAAGCTGAAAAGAATGCCTGTGGTGTCTGAGCAATGTCAGATGCAGACGGAAGAATACTTCCTCATACATGACTTTTGAAATGTTTGAAGGTCTGTGTTTTAGGTATGTCCACCCATGCATTATTAATTTAAACGCCTATCTTAACCACAGCCATAAGTCTTACATGGAGGCAGAGTTCTACTTAGGTCAACACCTCGGCCATTAGACTAGCAGTAGTCCATTCAAATGTTCGGGTCCTGGCATATTCCTATGATGAATCCGATCTGGAGGAAACACATTGAGAGGCCATTAGAGATGCATAGGGCAAGCTGTGAAGAGGGTAAGCAGTGGACTGCCATTATTAAGGGATCACAGGGATGTGACAGCTCCTGAAGGGTATAACAGGGCATATATTTCCACTGGTGGCCCTCCTGCTAGCCAAATGGAGATCCCACTAACCACTGAGGAAGCCTGATGATATGCTCCTCATGGAAGATCGGTGAGAATTCCTATTCTATTTGAACTAAAGCCATATACTATGGAGCATGAATTTTCCCCAGGTATTGGAAATAATGAGGGAACAATATTGTCCAAGTCCTAGATATATGATGTAACCATCTCCTTATTACAAAGTGGTGGATTATAATACTCTCTTTCTATGTATAATTGTTTTTATCACCATAGTGATTGGAGAGGTTAAATATTTTAAAGATTATATTTGAATAATTAACACACACTATTCCTTAATATTATTAATTGGTGAGACTCTCCCATTATCTTTGATTCTTGGATACTTTCTGTTTGGGTGCTGAGGTGTATGTCACGTGGAGGCATAAGGGAATGTATTCTGTCTAAGCTGACAAAGAACATTAGCAAAATTCTGTGAAACTTCTCTAAAAGACCACATGTTGACACCATCCTCTTCTCCAGACCAGATATCCTGTAACAGATTTTTCACCATACTGTATATTACACATACTACCCATCTTATTTGAGAAGCTCAACCACATTAGAAGCTAATTAGTATGAGAGCAGCATAGTATCAAAATGCTCAGTCATTAGCTGCAGTACAAGTTTTCCAACAGTCTATGATGTCTTATGTGTACTTGTAATTGGGTGAGTAATGTGTACTTGTACTTTCTGTAAGAAGACATAAATAGCGAGTCAACAAGTGTGCTTCTATGGTAGTTCCTTGTTTTGCACGAATGATTTCAGTTAAAATAACAAACTCAAATGGTTACGTGGAAAAGTTATATAATAAGTAATGTCAGTTCTCATCCTGTTTAGAAATTGACCTAGATTCATTGGAAATGGTTAACTCTTTAACAAATTAAAAAGTATTCTATTTTTTAACCTCTGAATAACAAAGACAGTTTTATATCTCCCCATTCCAAAAGTCATAATTTTATTTTCTTTCAACAAAGTCAGTCATATGACAGCTTTTTTTGTAAGATGGCCAGTATTTTTTTTAACTTATAGACTATTGAGTTTTAGTTTATTTCCTATTTTTAAGTTTGGTATTTTTTTTATACATACAGTATATCAAATTTTAAGAGATATATGATCTTTTTACATTACAGCATGATTATTTCAATTACATCTTTTAATGGTACCATTTAATGCACAATATAACATAATAAAATAAAATAAAAAAAATATTTTTGGACTCAAAAATACAAAAAAACAGCAATTCTAACACTGATTTTTGGGTTTGCTTTTAACAGTGTTGACTGTACAATAAAAACTTCAGGTCAAAAAACAATAACAGAAATCACAGTGAAAAAAACAGATCACGCATGTGCACAACTGCTCCATTCACAAAATGGATGTTGGACCTTCAACAATCACATATGTATCACTTACCTTGTGAATAGCTGATATTTTTTTGTGATAACCTCTGTAAAGCAGAAGACACCAGCACAGAGGTTTATGGTTGTTTTACTGCTTCAGCTGAAAAAATATAGGAATTGTGCTTTTCGGTGTTTCTTTGGTCACTGCAACATTGTATTAAAATGCATAATAATACGCCAACAAAACTTCGCATCTACACAAACAGGTATAATTAAAACACCAGCTCATGATGCAAAAAATAAGCCATCACACAGCCCCAGATAATAAAAAATGAGAACGCTATGGTTCTTGGGAAATGGCGACAAAAGCAAAATTCTTTTTTTTTTAAAAAAAACGTCTGATTTTTTTTCACCACTTAAGTAAAAATAACACTATACATGTTTGGTATCTATAAACTCATACTGATCTGGGGAATCATAATGTCAGGTCAGTTTTTCAGCATATTGAAGACAGTCTTTAAAATTCACCAGGAACTAAGCTGCTCTGGAGATTAGTTGGATAGGCAGATCACAGACAGCTTCTCCCCACCCGCTGGTCTGGAGTGACAGTTTCTCCCTATATGCTCATTTAGAGAGAGACCTGTCACTTCAGTATAGCTGGCATGGAGAAACTGCCGCTGAGCCACGTGTCCGACTAGTCTCCAGAGCTGCTCAGTCCCTGGCGATTTGTAAAGAATAATTATTTTCTCTGAAACGCTGACGCAACCAGTGCCTGATACATGCTGCCTGTGGATAGGGAATCATGTATTAGCTGTCAGGATCTATTTAACCCCTTCACCCCAGGGGATTTTCCGTTTTTCCTTTTCATTTCTTGCTCCCTTTCTTCCAAAAGCCATAACTTTTTTGTTTCATCAATGTTGCCATATGAGGACTTATTTTTTGCAGGACAAGTTATACTTTTTAATGAAACCATTAGTTTTGCCATACAGCATACTGGAAAACAGAAAAAAAAATCCAAGTGTGGGGAAATTGCAAATAAAGTGCAATTGCACGATTGTTTTAGGGGTATTTTATTCACTGTGTTGACTATATGGTAAAACTGAGGTGTCCATATGAAGCCTTAGGTTGGTTCGAGTTCATAGATACCAAACATGTACACTTTTACTTTTATCTAAGTGATTAAAAAAAAATTCCGAAGTTTGTCCAAAAAAAGTAGTAGTGTTTTTGGCACTATTTTATAAGACCTGTAGCATTCTCATTTTTGGGGATCTGGGGTTCAGTGATGACTTACTTTTTGCATCTTGAGCTGAAGTTTTTAATTATACCCTATTTCTGAGGATGCTACTTTTTGATCGCCTGTTATTGCATTTTAATATTTTTTTGCAGCGACTAAAAAATGTTGGCATTTGTAATTTTGTTCCTGCCTGCCGTGTACTGTGATCATATTAATTGATTTTATATTTTGATAGATTGGGCGTTTATGAATGCGGCAATACAAAATATGTGTATACTTTTTATTTTTTTAACTTTTATTTTCAATTGGGTAAATGGGGGTGATTTGAACTTTTAGGTTTTTTTATCTTGTCGTATATTGAAAAGTTTTTTTCTACATTTTTTATTTTACTAATCCCCTTAGGGCACTTTATGGATCCACTGTCTGATCGCTTGTGCATCTCTGTTGATCAGAGCTGCACAGCTCTAATCAGCAAAAATGCACTATTTCTTTAAGAGCCCCTGCTCTGTCGGCTTACAGGAAGTATGTCATGGTCATTTCAGGGATCATCATATAACCCCGAGCTAGAGTGACAACCATTGGTTCTCTATGATCATGTCATGGGGACTCCGATGGTAGCGGGGAACAGCGCGATCCACGCTGCGGCCTCTTAAATCGCGCTTTCACATTTTGACAGCATGGTCTAAGTGGCAAGCAGGCATGGGTGGATCGCAGATCCAACAGCGCCTTTTAGCCCCACATGTCTGCTGACCAAATCAGCAGACATGTGTGGGGATCAATGCTGGATCACTGCAACAGCCAGCGATGATTTCTGCAACACGACCAATCATGTACCAGTACGTCATCTGTCGTGAAGGGGTTAAGGAACTCTCTGCCACACGATGTAATGGTTGATTCACTACAAAAGTTCAAGGAGGGCCTGGATGCCTTCCTGGAAAAATATAATATGGAACTAAATTCTGTGATGGGTTGTTGATTCAGGGAACAATTCTGATTGCCCAATGGGGAGTCAGAAAGAACTTTTTCCCATGATATGGGGCAATTACCATTATACCTTGTCGGGATTTTACCTTCCTGTGAATCAACACTTTAAGATTATAGTACATGGACTTGTGTCTTTCATCCTTAAAACTAAAAGAAGTTACACATAAATCATGGATTTTCCTAATGATCACACAAATCCTTGCAATTTGCAATTCACATTTCAAGTTCAATCTAAATTTATAACAACAATAAAACAAATATACAAAAAAAACCCTTAAGGAATCATTGATTCAGATTACACTTATTTACAGTATAAAGCATTTACTAATGGAATTATTTTTACAGATAATTTAGACAAAAAAATCCCATCATAATAAATACTAATGAGAACTTCATCTAAATCCTTACTAAGCATCTAATTACTAATGATATTGGTGTTAGTAATAATATAAGTACACTAAGACAATTTCAAATGTGTAATTCCAACAAAAGTAAATATGGCCAAGGTGTCTATACACTTATCAAACTCACTACTTACTGCCAGATGTTCGTAAAGGCAGTGTTCAGTTAATCTTTGAGCTAAGCTAAGGCATCATGGTTCTGAAAATGATCAATATATAATTAGGAACAATACAGATATTTATGCATTAATTCCAATGGAATCAGTGTATACATCTTATAGTAATGAGAAAAAAAAAAGAAAAGGTAAAGAATTAAATAATTTGCATTTATGCTTTACAATACTTGACCCACCAATTTTGGCTTAAAATGTAACAGCGCCTTTAGGAAATTAGTTGAATTGACATTGTGTTTATATAGTCAGGGTTCTGTGCCGATATAACAAACAGTGAAGTATGGAAACTCATAGAAAGTGTACATTGTATGAAGTGAAAGGTTTACAATTCAAACACGACTAGACTACACAATATGTAGCCATTTATCCAGTACATATCAAGTTAAAGGAAAGCAGAGAAGAATAGACTAATGCCCATTACTTTCCTGGTGTCTAAGGGGCACTTTGCACACTACGACATCGCAGGTGCGATGTCGGTGGGGGTCAAATTGAAAGTGACGCACATCCGGCGTCGCAGGCGATATCGTAGTGTGTAAAGCCTTTTTGTTACGATTAACGAGCGCAAAATCGTCGTAATCGTATCATCGGTGTAGCGTCGGTCATTTCCATAATTTGGAAATGACCGATGTTACGATGTTGTTCCTCGTTCCAGCGGCATCACACATCGCTGTGTGTGAAGCCGCAGGAGCGAGGAACATCTCCTACCTGCATCCTGCGGCTCACGCCAGCTATGCAGAAGGAAGGAGGTGGGTGGGATGTTTATGTCCCGCTCATCTCCGCCCCTCCGCTTCTATTGGCTGCCTACCGTGTGATGTCGCTATGACGCCGCACGACCCGCCCCCTTAATAAGGAGGCGGGTCGCCGGCCAGAGCAAAGTCGCAGGGCAGGTGAGTGCATGTGAAGCTGGCGTAGCGATAATGTTCGCTACGCCAGCTATCACCATGATATCGCAGCTGCGACGGGGGCGGGGAGTATCGCGCTCGGCATTGCAAGCATCGGCTTGCGATGTCGTAGTGTGCAAAGTGCCCCTTAGATTTAAATTTCATTGACATCATCTTTGACTGTCACATAACATTGATATAGGATTTTATAGGCTTCTGTCTACTGTATGAGTAAAAGTGAAGTTTAACCTTTGTGAATGTCTTTCTACTTCTGGTTATATATACGGTAATCTGCCAATCCGGATTTGAATAACTCTAAAAAGAGGTTATTTAGCGCAACTGTTTCCTTTAATCCATGCACTGAGGATTTTTATTTGTCAGTGTGGACTAATAGTTCTTATCGAATGGCTTTGCTATATGGTCCTTTTATTACTAGGCCTGCCAACAGTCATCAGTGGCATTTTCTCATTTATTGCAATAAGTTGTATTTTATTCACTATTGACAAGATTACAGCATACAATGCTTTTGTAACTGCCATGTTTCTTAAAGGGAACCTGTCAGGTCCAATATGCACCCAGGACCATGAGCAGTTCTAGGGGCATATTGCTAATCCCTGCCTAACTGTCCCTTTATACACTAGCATAGATAAAAAGATCTTTGGAAAAAGTACTTTTAAACATCTTTTATCATATGCTAATGAGCACGGGGACTAGTCCCCTGGGTGTTAGTTCTCCTGGCTAGGCAGCCCCATTAGCATGTTAGTACGCCTCTGTGGGTGTGCTAATATGCTAATGAATGTGCAGCATCAGAGGATGATCTCACTCACCTCTCCGGCTGCCATCGCCGCCCAACACTGGATTTCGGCTCAGTGCGGTCTGAAACTCCGGGTCATGTGCACTGAGCCGAAATCCAGTGTTGGGCGGTGATGGCAGCAGAGAGTGAGTGAGATCATCCCCTGACAGTGCGCATTTATTAGCATATTAGCACATTCAAAGAGGCGTATTAACATACTAATGGAGCCGACTAGCCAGGGGAACTAATGACCAGTGGACTAGTCTCTTCGCTCATTAGCATACGATAAAAGTTCTTTCGAAATCATTTTTCTAAAGATACCTTTATCTATGCTAGTGTAAACAGGGACGGTTAGGCAGGGATTAGCAATATGCACCCAGAACTGCTCGTGGTTCTCCGTGCATATTGGACCTGACAGATTCTCTTTAACCACTTAATGAATTTGGATATTCCAGTATGTTCAAAGTCATGTATGTCCCCTTAATGTGGGCTCATGATCTGATCAGCCGACATGTACAGTTAAAAGGTGTGGGTGGATCAGAGATCTGCCTGTGCCTGTTACTCAGTTAGATTCCACTTTCAATCTCTGACAGCAGGATGTACATATGCTGGTGGGTAGGTCATCATTCCATGCCACATAGGGTGTCGATGGGTTGTCATGACAGTCGGGGGTCAGCTGATGACGCCTGTCACGGTCATTACAAACTTCCTGTGAACATCAGATGAGCACTGGCATTCACAGGAGATCAGCACTTCTACTGTTCAGAGCGGTAAGCCATCAGAGTATATGAGCTTCAAGTAAAAACAAGAAAAAGAAAAAACTTTATAACAATATGAAAAAAGTGTTTTAACCCCTTAACGACATTTGACATACTGGGTACGTCACGGTGACATGGTGCTAAACGACCCATGATGTACCCAGTACGTCATGGCGAAATCGCGGTCCCGGAGACGCGGGGAGTCCAATTTCTTTGATTAAACGGTAGATTCGGGAAGGAGGGGACCTCTGCCTGACCTCAGGAGGGGTGGTGCCTCCTCCCCGAACCTACAGAGGCTGTCATTGGCTGACAAACGCCGCTCAGCCAATTACAGTCACTGTAATGTTCCAGCCATTGAAAATGGCTGGAACATTTAAATCCAGCCCTGATCAGTGCTGCTGTAGCACTGGCCATTGGCTGGAGCTGGGTGATCGGTGCTTCACCCGCCCCCAGCTCTGATTGGAGAGACCGGTCTTGTGACCGCTCTCTCCAATCAATGTGGATCTGCGGCCTGTGACCGTCCCTGGAAGCCGAGGAGAGCGGTCTCTGCGGGTGCCCATCGGTAAGTTGCCACCCGCCCCTGTCCCCGATCGCCCGCCCCTGTCCCCCCCTGTCCCCGATCGCCCTGCCAGCCCCGCCGCTGTCTCCGATCGCCCCCGCCGCTGTCTCCGGTCGCCCTGCCCGCCCTCGCCGCTGTCTCCGATCGCCCCGCCCGCCACCGCCGCTGTCGCCGATACCCCCGCCCGCCACCGCCAGCCCCGCCGTGGCTCCGATCATCCCGCCGCTGCTCCCGATCCACCGCTGTCCCCGCCGCCACGCTCCTGATCCACCGCTGTCCCCGCCGCCACGCTCCTGATCCACCTCTGTCCCCGCCGCCACGCTCCCGATCCACCGCTGTCCCCGCCGCCACGCTCCCGATCCACCGCTGTCCCCGCCGCCACGCTCCCGATCCACCGCTGTCCCCGCCGCCACGCTCCCGATCCACCACTGTCCCTGCCGCCACGCTCGCCACTGTCCCCACCGCTGCTCCGGATCCACCGCTGTCCCCGCCGCCACGCTCGCCACTGTCCCCACCGCTGCTCCGGATCCACCGCTGTCCCCGCCGCCACGCTCGCCACTGTCCCCACTGCTGCTCCGGATCCACCGCTGTCCCCGCCGCCACGCTCGCCACTGTCCCCACCGCTGCTCCGGATCCACCGCTGTCCCCGTCACCACGCTCGCCACTGTCCCCACCGCCGCTCCCGATCCACCGCTGTCCCCGCCGCCACGCTCGCCACTGTCCCCACCGCTGCTCCGGATCCACCGCTGTCCCCGCCGCTGCTCCGGATCCACCGCTGTCCCCGTCGCCACGCTCGCCACTGTCCCCGCCGCTGCTCCGGATCCACCGCTGTCCCCGCCGCCACGCTCGCCACTGTCCCCGCCGCCGCTCCCGATCCACCGCTGTCCCCGCCGCCACGCTCGCCACTGTCCCCGCCGCCGCTCCCGATCCACCGCTGTCCCCGCCGCCACGCTCGCCACTGTCCCCGCCGCCGTCGCACCCACCTTTTTCAGCCGCTGCTGCCCCCGAATCGGCCCCCACTGTTCCCGATCGGCGGCCGCCGCCTCCTTCATCGGCTGCCCCTTCTTCATCGCCACTACACCTCCTATCCCTCCATGTGCTGCAAGCCACCCTCCCCCCACATGTGGGGGGCAGGTGGCTTGCAGCACATGTGGGGGGGAGGGTGGCTTGCAGCACATGTGGGGGGAGGGTGGCTTGCAGCGCATGTGGGGGGAGGGTGGCTTGCAGCACATGTGGGGGGAGGGTGGCTTGCAGCACATGTGCTGCAAGCCACCCTCCCCCCACATGTGCTGCAAGCCACCCTCCCCCCACATGTACTGCTGCAAGCCACCCTCCCCCCACATGTGCTGCAAGCCACCCTCCCCCCGGGGCCCCCCCTCCTCCATGTGCCATCTCTCTCTCCAATCAGACTCTGCCCCCCTCCCCAATCTGCTGCCTGCTCTCTCCCATCCTCTTCATCTACTGCCCCCTCTCACCCTCCTCCATCTGTTGCCTCCTTCATCTGCTGCCTCTTCTGTCTGCTGTGATCCTGCTGCCTAGATCCATCCTGTAAGGTAGGTATCCCCATCTCACCTCCCTCCCCCCCATCCTCTGCCGCTCCTCCATCCGCTGCGCCATTTCCCATCTTCCATCCGCTGCGCCCTTTCCCATCCTCTGCCGCGCCTCCATCCGCTGTGCCATTTCCCATCCTCTGCCGCTCCTCCATCCGCTGCGCCATTTCCCATCATCCATCCGCTGCGCCCTTTCCCATCCTCTGCCGCTCCTCCATCCGCTGCGCACTTTCCCATCTTCCATCCGCTGCGCCCTTTCTCATCTGCCGCCCCGCCCTCTCGCATCGCATTATCCAGCGCAGTTGCTCGCTTCCAGACTGCAGTGGATGATGCGATGCGAGACTCGTGCATTGCTCTCACGTTTGGCACTGGTCTTAGTGGCAGGCGCTCTTTTTTTTTTATTCATTTTTTTTTTACTGATGTCTGTATTTTTTATTTCGCCAAACTAATTTTTTTGTATGGGGGGGGTCTAGTTTCCAAAATGGGATCACATGTGGGGGAGCTCCATTGTTTAGGCACCTCAGGGGGTCTCCAAATGAAACATGGCGTCTGCTAATAATTCCAATCAATTTTACTGTCAAATGGCGCTCCTTCTCTTCTGAGCCCCGCTGTACGCCCAAACAATTGATTTCCACCACATATGAGGTACCTGTGTACTCAGGAGAAATTGCACAATACATTTTATGGTGCATTTTTTCCTCATACCCTTGTGGAAAAAAAAGCTACCTGTTTGAAAAAACAATTTTGTGGAAAAAAAAAGAATAAAATATTTTCACGGCTGAACATTACAAACGTTTGTGAAGCCTCCAGGGGTTCAAAGTGCTCACTAAAAAGCTAGATAAATTCCATGAGGGGTCTAGTTTCCAAAATGGGGTCAATTGTGGGGGAGCTCCATTGTTTAGGCACTTCAGGGGGGTCTCCAAACGCAACATGGCGTCCGCTAATAATTCCAACCAATTTTGCTGTGAAATGGCGCTCCTTGCCTTCCGAGTCCTGCCGTGTGCCCAAACATTTGATTTCCACCACATATGGGGTATCTGCGTACTCAGGAGAAAATGCACAATACATTTTATGGTGCATTTTTCCTCATACCCTTGTGATAAAAAAAGCTACCTGGTTGAAGCAACAGTTTTGTGGTAAAAAATAATTTTTTTCTTTTCACGGCTCAACGTTATAAACTTCTGTGAAGCCCCCAGGGGTTCAAAGTGCACATCAAACATCTAAAAAAAATATTTGAGGGCTCTAGTTTCCAAAATGGGGTCACTTATGGGGGAGCTCCATTGTTTAGGTACCTCAGGGAGTCTTCAAACCCGACATGGCGTCCGCTAATGAGTGCAGCTAATTTTGCACTCAAAAATTCAAATAGCGCTCCTTGCCTTCCGAGTCATGCCGTGTGCCCAAACATTTGATTTCCACCACATATGGGGTATCTGCATACTCAGGAGAAAATGCACGATACATTTTATGATGCATTTTTCCTGATACCCTTGTGAAAATACTAATTTTTATGGCTAAAGTAACATTTTTGTGTTAAAAAGTAACATTTTCATTTTTTCGTCTACATTGCTTTGGTTGCTGTGAAGCTCCTAAAGGGTTAATAAACTTCTTGGATGTGGTTTTGAGCAGAGTGAGGGGTACAGATTTTAGAATGGGGTCACTTTTGGGTATTTTCTGTCGCCTAGGTTTCTCAAATCACTCCAAATGTGATGTGGTACCTAAAAATTTTATTTTTGTAAATTTTGTTGGAAAAATGAGAAATTGCTGATGAACTTTGAACCCTTCTAACTTCCTAACGGAATTTTTTTTTTTTTCAAAAATTGCGCTGGTGTAAAGCAGACAAGTGGGAAATGTTATTTCGTATCTATTTTGTGTGACATATCTTTTAGATTTATGGGCATAAAATTTCAAATTTTGAAAATTGCAAAATTTTCAAAATTTTCGCCAAATTTCCAAAATTTTCACAAATAAACGCAAAACATATTGGCCTAAATTTACCACTGACATGAAGTACAATATGTCACGAAAAAACAATCTCAGAATCGCCAGGATCCGTTGAAGTGTTCCAGAGTTATAACCTGTCAAAGTCACACTGGTCAAAATTGCAAAAAATGGCCGGGTCTTTAAGGTGAAAACAGGCTGGGGGCTGAAGGGGTTAAAACCTCCCACAAAAGTTAAAAAAAAAAAACTTTTGCCACATTAAAAATTAAATAATTAGAAAAAAGGAAAAAAAAATCATATTTTGTATTGCTGCATTCAGAAATGCCTGTTCTATCAAAATATAAAATAAGTTAAACTGATCGGTAAAGGGTGGAGGGAGAAAAAAATTCAAAAAGCCAGAATTAGTTTTTTGGTTGCTCCAACATTTCAATAAAATGCAATAAAGAGTGATCAAAAAATAGAAACTACCTAAAAATGGCATAATTAAAAAATGGCAGCTCAAGACACAAAAATAAGGCATCACGCAGCCCTGATCCCAAAAAATCAGAACACTAAGGGTCTCAGAAAATGGTGGCATAAGCGCAATTCTTTTTTTTGGCAAATTTCTGAATCTGTTTTCACCACTTAAATAAAAATAAAACTATACATGTTTGGTATTTATGAACTTAAACTGACCTGAGGAATCATATTGTTAGGTTAGTTTTACAATATAGTGAACATATGACTCCAGTTCAAAAGATTAACCATGACCTACAAAGCCGTCCACAACCTGTCCCCTCCTTACATCTGTGACCTAGTCTCCCGGTACCTACCTGCACGCAACCTCAGATCCTCACAAGATCTCCTTCTCTACTCCTCTCTTATCTCCTCTTCCCACAATCACATACAAGATTTCTCCCGTGTGTCCCCCATACTCTGGAATGCTCTACCCCAGCAGATCAGACTCTCTCCTACCGTGAAAAGCTTCAAGAGGAACCTGAAGACCCACCTCTTCTGACAAGCCTACAACATACAATAACCCTCAGTCCAGTACACCACTGCGCAACCAGCTGTGCCTCACCTATTGCACCCTCACCCATTCCCTGTAGACTGTGAGACCTTGCGGGAAGGGTCACCTCTCCTCCTGTACCAGTCTGTTTTGTACTGTTAATGATTGTTGTACTAGTTTTTATGTATACCCTTTTTCACTTGTAAAGCGTCATGGAATTAATGGCGCTATAATAATAAATAATAATAATAAATAATAATAATAACATGGTAAATATGTGGTGTTTTCAGTACTACTACCTGTGCCACGAGCGTCACTAGAAAGACAGCGGGAGCTTAGGGAGAAAAATACGTGGCTTAGAAATTGGTGCAGGAAGGAAGGGTTTGGGTTCATGGAGAACTGGGCTGACTTCTTAGTCAGCTACAGGCTCTACGGTAGGGGCGGGCTGCACCTCAATGGGGAAGGTGCAGTTGTGCTGGGGGAGAAAATGGTCAGACGGATGGAGGAGCTTTTAAACTAGGATCTGGGGGGTGGGAGGGTAGTGGAGCAAAAAAGGGGATAGATAGAGCAGATAGAGACAGTGAGACGGTAGGGGTCAATGAAGGATTAGGGGGGGATGGGACATGCAAGGAACGCAGGGAGGCTAGGAGTAATAAAGGTGTTAATAGGATTAAATGTCTACTGGCAAATGCAAGAAGTCTTGCAAACAAAATGAATGAATTGGAGACTCTTATGTCAACCATGGATTATGATGTGGTGGGCATTACGGAAACCTTGCTGGATGAAAGCCATGACTGGGTAACAAACATACAGGGTTATAGTACATTTAGGAGGGACAGGAAAGACAAAAAAGGTGGTGGGGTGTGTATATTTATCAAATCTAACCTAAAACCTGTGTTGAATGATGACATTGGGGTGAACTGCAACAATGTAGTCAGTATGGGTAAATGTACATGGGGAGGGGAATAATGGAAAAATGCTAATTGGAGTTTGCTATAAGCCTCCTAACATACCTAAACAAATAGAGGGTGAAATGCTGGAACAAATTGAAAAGGCAGCTAATAATAATAATCGGGTTCTTATTATGGGGGATTTCAACTATCCAGACATTTAGCGGGACATAGAATCTCCTGGTTGTGCTAAAAGCTGTAAATTCTTATCTACCATTCAAGACCATTTCCTCTCTCAGATGGTAGATGAACCGACCAGGGGAGATAATTTGCTAGATCTGGTCCTGTCAAATAGACCGGATACAATTTCAGATATTCAGGTCCGGGAGCACTCGGGCACCAGCGATCATAATATGGTAAGCTTCAACGTAATATTCAATAGAACATTTCAAAGGGGAAATGCTAAAACCTGGAATTTTAGGAAAGCTGATTTCAACAAATTAAGGGAAGAGCTTAAATGTGTAGATTGGGACAAAGTCATGGTAACTGGGGATAGTGAACATAAATGGGGATAGTTTAAGGATATACTACTAGAGTCCTGTAAAAAACGTATACCCTCTGGTAATAAAATGTCCCGGAATAAAAAGAAACCACTATGGATAAATAAGACTGTACAAAGTATAATAAAACAAAAACAAAGGGCGTTTAAAATCTTAAAGGCTGAGAATACAGAAATAGCATTTCAGGAGTATAAAGATATCAATAGGAAATGCAAAAAATAAATCAAACAAGCAAAACTAGCTACTGAATCAAAAATCGCCAATGAGATTAAAATAAATCCCAAAATCTTTTATAAATACATTAATGCCAAAAGGAAAACAAAGGATAGTATTGGCCCCTTAAAATATAATAACAAGTTAGTTATAGAGGACAAACAAAAGACTGAGATATTAAATAGGCATTTCTCATCTGTGTTCACCAAGGAACTGACTGTACCAGGGATCATTCAACATGTGAAAAATCAAAGTTCACGACCCAATATAATTAATTTAACACAAGAAGAAGTACGCCTACGTCTGAGTAAATTAAACATTGACAAATCCCCAGGGCCAGATGGCATTCATCCACGAATATTGAGGGAATTGAGCTCCGTAATTGACAGACTGCTGTATCTCATCTTTTTAGACTTGCTTGTAACAGGGTTGGTGCCTCAGGATTGGAGGATTGCTGATGTGGTACCGATATTTAAGAAAGGTAAGAGGATAGATCCAGGCAACTACCGTCCAGTAAGCCTGACATCAGTAGTATGCAAAGTTTTTGAGGGCATTTTAAGGGATGACATGCAAAAATATGTTGCAGAAAATAATATAATAACTGACAGACAGCATGGATTCATGAAAGATAAGTCGTGTCTAACCAACCTGTTGGGGTTCTATGAGGGGGTAAGTGCAAACCTGGATATTGGTAATGCAGCTTATGTGATTTATTTGGACTTTGCAAAGGCATTTGATGCTGTACCACATAATAGCCTTATACTAAAGCTCCAGAAGCAAGGACTAGGGGAAACTATATGCAACTGGGTAAGGAATTGGCTAAAAGATAGGAAACAAAGAGTCGTCATAAACGGTACATTCTCTAAATGGGCTATAGTCAGCAGTGGGGTGCCGCAGGGATCTGTGCTAGGACCAATTCTTTTTAATCTCTTTATTAATGACCTTGTGGATGGGATTGATAGTAAAGTGTCAGTCTTTGCTGATGACACCAAACTATGTAGGATATTAAAAACTGACCTATATAGTACAATATTACAAAAAGATCTGGATAAGATGTCAGAATGGGCAGATACTTGGCAAATGAGATTTAATGTTGATAAATGTAAAGTAATGCACCTAGGACGGAGTAATCCTATAACTGCGTATATATTAAATGGAAGTAAACTCGGGACTACAGAACAGGAGAAGGACTTGGGCATTCTCATTACAAATAAGCTGAGCAGCAGCACTCAATGTCAAGCAGCAGCTGCTAAAGCAAACAAAATTCTAGGGTGTATAAAAAGAGAGATTAGATTCCATGATCCCAACGTATTGTTACTCCTCTATAAATCACTTGTAAGGCCACATCTAGAATATGGGATCCAGTTTTGGGCTCCACATTTTAAAAAGGACATTCAGAATTTAGAGTCAGTTCAAAGGCGGGCAACTAGACTACTATAAGGAATGGAAGGCCTCCCATATGATGACAGGCTGAAAAAGTTAGATATGTTTAGCTTAGAAAAAATACGTCTCAGAGGAGATCTTATTTATATGTATAAATACATGTGTGGTCAATATAAAGGACTGGCACATGACTTATTTCTTCCAAGGACAATACTAAGGACCAGGGGGCACTCACTGCGAGTGGAAGAAAAGCGATTCCGACAGCTAAATAGGAAAGGGTTCTTTACAGTTAGAGCAGTCAGACTGTGGAATGCCCTACCACAAGAGGTAGTAATGGCAGATACTATAACAGCTTTTAAAAGGGCTGGATGATTTCCTCAGTACACACATTGTTGGTTATAAATGACTTAGTGACCAAATGTAGAACTTGTGGAGGAAGGTTGAACTAGATGGACCTAGTTCTTTTTTCAACCTTAGTAACTATGTAACTATGTAACTCTGTAACTATGTAAATTAAAAAAAAAAAAAAACAATCATGAAATTACACTTTTTTTCAATTTTACCGAACTTGGAATATTTTTCCTGTCATCCAGTACAATATGGGGCAGGATGAATGATGTCCCTCAAAGTTACAACTTGTCCCACAAAAAACAAGCCCTCATATGGCTATATTGACAGAAAAATAAAAAAGTTATGGCTCTTGGAAGAAAGGTAAGAAAAAAAAAAATGAATACAAAAACGGATAATTTCTGGATGCTGAAGGGGTTAACATCACCCATTTCTATGCTGATAAAATACACAGTATCTTTGATGGTTTTCTTTAAAACATATTCTGGCAGATTTGTCAAATGAGCTTTCCTCTTAAAAATATTCTTTTTGCTCGTAGTCAAAACACTGGTGGACTTCCAACAGTTTCCTTCCGGAATATGATTGCTTCTTTTAAGCAGGATTAAAGGAAGTTTAATCTGAAAACTGATAATTTACGTAAAGATCAACTTTCTCCACACTTTGCATTCCTATGGTCATTGTATTTCTTAGAAATGACATTTGCCTCAATATTTATAAGGTTAAGACATAAAATAAAGTTTACCCATATATAAGCAGTCGAAGAAAATACATTTTTGTTTGAAAGGAATATAAAATGTATGCAATCCATCTTCCTTTTCTCCAATCATCGTATACTTTAGTTGACATAAGAATACATTGACTTTTCACAACTTACTGTATGTTTATATGACAAAGTTCAGTTGGCATTCCTGTTCATCAAAACGATTGATAGAGGTTTTCTAGTATGTTCAGCTACCATGAGCTGTATGACTAGGAACACATTTTGCTGCCTGTTCTATGAACCCCAATATTACTTGACCCCTTCACCACTGAGCCTGTTTTCACCTTCCTGTCACATTATGAGGTTATAACTCTAGAATACTTAAACAGGTACCAGTGATTCTGAGACTGTTTTTAGTGACACATTATACTTTATGTTATTTATAAATTTAGGACGATATATTTTGCGTTAATTTGTGAAAAAAATGGAAATTTGGCAAAATTTGTGAAAATGTCACAATTTTCATACATTGAATGTTTATGTCCTTAAACCGGAGAGTTATGTCACACAAAAAAATTAACAAATAACATTTAACACATGTCTACTTTATATCAGCATTATTTTTGAAACATAATTATTTTTGGTATGAAATTAGAAGGGTTAAAAGTTTATCAATAGGGCTGAGCGGATCCGAACTGTAAAAATCCGGATCCATGCGGTTTCAAAGATTTCCGGTTGCCGGATCCGGAATTCCGTATGCACGATCTGGATCCAGCACTGGGGAAAAGAATTGAAAAATAAAGAAAAACAGAAATAAAACAGCGTTTCATACTTACCAAGATTCGGTGTCATGGTGGCACACTGCTTCCGGGTCGTGCATTCACTTCCTGTACTGTGCATTGTATACACACAGCTTTTCATGTTTTCCCCACCCACCGGCCATCCTCTCGTCTGTGATTGGTTGCCGGCAGACCGCACCCCCAGCCTGTGACAGTATCTGCCTGCCATGCAGTCATCGCTGCTGTCATTGTCTGCACAGCCAGCGGTCATACTCTATGGCCGCTGGCTATGTAACAGAGCTGAAATGGCATAGGACCTCGTGTGGATTACGCCGCAGCTGCAGGGTGTTGACGTTGTATTTTGTACTTTATGCCAAATAAAGGCTTTTTCTCTGTGTCTGTGTTTATATACTGTCATTTACAGGTTAGTGTGATGCAGGTACAGTGCCTTGAGAAAGTATTTGGCCCCTTTGAATTTGTCTACCTTTTCCCACATTTCAGGCTTCAAACATAAAGACAAAAAAAATTTAATTTTAAGGTGAAGAATCAACAACATGTGGGCCACAATTGTGAAGTTGAATGAAATGTATTGCTTATTAAAATTGGGGCATGCAATATTATTTGGCCCCTTTAAATTAATACTTTGTAGCACCACCTTTTGCTGTGATTGCAGTTGCAAGTCACTTGGGGTATGTCTCTATCAGTTTTGCACATTGAGAGACTGAAATTCTTGCCCATTCTTCCTTTGCATATAGCTCGAGCTCAGTGAGGTTGGATGTAGAGCATTTGTGAACAGCAGTTCACAGCTCTTTCCACAGATTCTCGATTGGATTCAGGTCTGGACTTTAACTTGGCCATTCTAACACCTGGATATGTTTATTTGTGAACCATTCCATTGTAGATTTTGCTTTATGTTTGGGATCATTGTCTTGTTGAAAGGCAAATCTTCGTCCCAGTCTCAGGTCTTTTGCAGACTCCAACAGGTTTTCTTCAAGAATTGTCCTGTATTTGGTTCCATCCATCTTCCCATCAATTTAACCATCTTCCCTGTCCCTGCTGAAGAAAAGTAGGTGCAAACCATGATGCTGCCACCACCATGTTTGACAGTGGGGATGGTGTGTTCAGGGTGATAAGCAGTGTTGCTTTTACGCCAAACATATAGTTTGGCATTGTGTCCAAATAGTTTGATTTTGGTCTGACCATCTGACCAGAGCACCTTCTTCCTCTTGTTTGGTGTGTCTCCTAGGTGGCTTGTGGCAAACTATAAATGACACTTTTTATGGATATCTTTGAGATATGGCTTTCTCCTTGCCACTCTTCCATAAAGGCCAGATTTGTGCAGTGTACGACTGATTGTTGTACTATGAACAGACTCTCTCAGCTCAGCTGTAGATCTCTGCAGTTCATCCAGAGTGATCATGGGCCTTTTGGCTGCATTTCTGATCAGTCTTCTTGTTTGATATGAAATTTTTGAGGAACGGCCGGGTCTTGGTAGATTTGCAGTGGTATGATACTCCTTCCATTTCAATATGATCGTTGGCACAGTGCTTCTTGGGATTTTCAAAGTTTTGGAAATCCTTTTTGTAACCAAATCTCGTTTTAAACTTCTCCACAACAGTATCACGGACCTGCCTGTTGTGTTCCTTGGTGTTCATGATGCAATCTGTGCTTTAAACAAAACACTGAGACTATTACAGAGCAGGTGCATTTATACAGAGACTAGATTACACACAGGTGGCTTATATTTATCATCATCAGTCATTTAGGACAACATGGGATAATTCAGAGCTCCTCAATGAACTTCTGGAGTGAGTTTTCTGCACTGAAAGTAAAGGGGCCGAATAATATTCAACGCCCCAATTTTCAGTTTATTATTTTTTACAAAAGTTTAAAATAAGCAATAAATTTCATTCAACTTCACAATTGTGTCACACTTATTGTTGATTCTTCACCATAACATTAACATTTTTATCTTTGTGTTTGAAGCCTGAAATGTGGGAAAAGGTTGAAAAATTCAAGGGGGCCGAATACTTTCGCAAGGCACTTGTTATGTTACCACCGGAGTCCAATCCAGTGACTTCTACTCCGATTGCTAGGCGACGCTGTGTTCCTGCCGTGAATGGTGCTGGTGATAGAAGAGGAGTTGATGCCAGTGGCGCCGCTGGGTGCAGGCTCCGCTTATGCACTGGGCTGGGTTTCCTTGGGATCTGCAGTACCACTGGCTGACTATAGGTGGTGTGTGTCTTCCAGCTGAAGTTACCATCATTCAGCTACAGCAATGGGAAGACACCTCATCCTTCTTAATTCCCCTCCTGTCTGCTGACCACTGCCAGAGATAGTTCTGATATTCTGGTTCCTGTTCCGCCCTGTTCTGTTTTGTGATTCTGGTGTTCTGACTTCTGCTTGTTTCCTGACTACCTCTCCTGCCTGCTGTTTATGTACCTCGCTGCCCAATCCTGATTTGACCTCTGCTACGTTTTCTGATTACGTCCTACCGATTCTTTCCCTGTTCTGCAATTCCTGGTTTGACCCTGCCTGACTACTCTCTCGGACTGCTGCCTCCCACAGGTAGATCACAAGATGTATGAGAAAAACGGGTTTGATGCTGCGCTAAAAACCACAACTCCAGGGGATTTGATGAAATCCTTTTCTTTATTTGCACGGGTCAACGCGTTTCGAAGGCACAGCCGCCTTCTTCATCAGGACAGTACAAAGCAAAAAAGAACAGCATAACACATGTTGCTGCACACAGTGAGATATATAGTAATGAACAAGCAACAGGAATGACGTCAGAAGACCAGTGACTAATCGCCACGTGGAGTTCTCAGAGTAGAGAAAAAAAAAAAAAAAAAAGCGGGTGTAACTGTGAGATGAGAAAAAAGGAAAAAAAAAAAAAAAAGGGAAAAAAAAGGGAGGGTGTAACCAGTATTGGTCTCAAAGGTGCTGGAAAAATACATTGATAACATTAAATTAATGAAAATAAATTGTGAAAAATATATATATGCACATGTATGTATATCTGCAAAAAAATACACATGCATAAAAAGCTGCAAAGATATGAATTTATATAAATAAAAATGAATTAATAAGAAATATATGAAAAGTGTACAGTGAACACATGAAGGTATCTGATATATCCATATTCTTCTTCAAAAAGGAGTGATAACTGTTAGATAAAAATATTGTTTAAGGGGTTTAATTTATTAGATTCATTAAAGCGACCGATAAAGTATATTTGGTGCAGGACTATTGTGGTTGAACAAGTGTGGAGAACCCTTATCTAGATCGAGGTGAAGAAAGTTCAAACAAGACCGTGGGAAAAAAAGATACTGAGCATGCGTGAGCTAACCCAGCTCATTATCACAGGGACCCGCTCGCAAGGGTAATGTGCGGACAGAGCGTGGGAAAAAGGAAAAAACACATGTGTAAAAGGAAAAAATAAACGCAGCAAAGGGAAGGATTAAGAAATATGCCTGCGAAGGCTAAAGATAGGGAAAAAGGGGGGGGGGGGAGAGGGGGGGAGGGGGAAGAGAAGGTCCTACATTGAATCAACTGTAGGAAACCAGTTGAGATGTGTTCATAAAATGGTAGGACATGTCCTGCAGAAATGTGGCCGACAATAGTAAAATGAGCACGGGGAGCTATGAAGGTGGCAATGCAAACTTCAAATTTAGAATAATGACATATATGTCTACATAAAAATATATCATATAAAAATATAAATATATATAAATATATCATATAAAATGATTTCATCCTTAAAGAAAACACACTAAAATGTGGAATAAAAGGGGGGGCAAAAATATGGAAACAACTTACATAAAAACTATATATATATCCATGTGTACATAAATATCGTGTATCCGCATGTGCTCCTATATGCTAATTTCGGCATATAGTAGTGAAAAATGATAAAAATATTATTATTATTATAAAATTCGGGCGATGAGAAATATATATATATGGATAATGAAACATGTAAAACATGAATACATATATATACATATATAAACATACAAGAACGCATAAATGTATAAAAATATAAAAATATAAAAATTGATGTTAGGTTAAATTAATAACGAAAATTAATAAAAGAGGTCCGTAAGTTCATTGAGGCCATGGGGTTTCAAAGTATCAAGTTTATGAATCCAGAATGTTTCTTTTTTACTAAGTAGTTCCATTCTGTTGGGTGTATCCGGTGGAATTTGTTCAATGGGGGTGATCTTAAAGCACATTGCTTTATTATGAAACACGGCACAATGCCTTGACAGGCCATGCAACATGAACCCTATCTTGACATTATGCCTGTGAGAATTCAACCTACAGTGTAAGGGCTGGCAAGTCCTCCCCACATATTGTTTGCCGCAAATACAATCTATCACATAGATAACATAATTGGACTGGCAGGATAAATGGTCCTTAATGGGAAAATTCTCAGTTCCTTTAAACGAACTGAAGGATGACCTGTTGTGACAGATGCTTCTGCAGCATAGGCAGTTCTTTGTATTACATCTGAAGGATCCCGAAGGGGAAATAACAATTTCCCCGTTCTGTACTTTTTTTCAGTCTACTTGGAGCAATGATGTTTTTTATAGTCGGGGCTCTCCTAAAAGTAATACCAGGATGGATTGGCAGAACTTTTTTGAGGATGGGGTCATTCAGAAGTACCGCCCAGTGATTACAGAGAATCTTTTTGATATTGAGGTTGTCGCTGCTAAAGGTGGTGATAAAGTTAAAAGCGAAAAAACTCGCTGGCTGATCTCTGGAATCTGGCATTTTATCCAATTGCAGGGATTTTTTGGAAGCGAGTAGATCATTCTGTTCAAGCAATTTGGTAGTATTATAAGCTTTATTCAGTAAATAGTTGGGATATTTCTTTTCAAGAAAGCGGTTTCTCAAGATATCTACTTGGGCTTTAAACTCTAACCCAGAGGTGCAATTTCTCCTTATCCTCTTATACTGGTTTACGGGTATATTCTGCAGCCATTTATTATAATGTTCACTGCTGTAATCAATATAACTGTTGGCATCAACCTGCTTGAAAAAAGTTTTTGTACATATTTTCTTGTCCTGATGGTAGATAGTCAGATCCAAGAAATTAATCATGTTCTCATCAATAGTAGGTGCAAACTCTAAACCCCATACGTTATTTTTCAAGGAGCTCAGAAATAGGTCAATATCACCGAGCTCCTTATCCCATATAAGGAACAAGTCGTCTATAAATCTTTTATAGACGACTATGACTTTAACGAAGTCACCATCCTGTATATGTAGAATTTCAAACAGTCCCATGAAGAGGTTTGCATAAGAGCAAGCTGCTTTGGACCCCATCGCCGTACCAAGCCGCTGATGGTATAGCTGCTCAGAGAAGGTGAAATAATTATTTTTCAATATAAAATCCATAGCCTCTATAAGGAAATGTTTCTGTAAGGCAGGGAACCTATCATCATCTTTGAGAAAATATGCAAAGCTAAAAAGCCCCAAATCATGGGCTATATTAGAATATAAAGAGGCCACATCTACAGTGACAAATAAGTAAGAGCACTTCCAGGGTATGTCCCTAATGATGTCTATGAGATGTGAGGAATCCCTAAGGTGGCTACTAAGCTTCAGAACTTGCGGTTGCATTAGCTGATCGACGTATGCCGCTAAATTTGCTGTCAAAGAGTTGATGCCCGAAATTATGGGACGACCTGGGGGATTACAGGGGTTTTTATGCAGTTTGGGTAGATGATAAAAAAATGCTACATTATGATTATTATTCTGCAGGAATTTTTTCTCAGATGAATCCAGTATATTTTTATCAATAGCCCTCTGTATCAGGTTTTTATATGCTAATACCGCATGCTCATAATCATCCCATTCAACAATATGATAATAGGTGGGATCGGATAATATCCTTAGCGCTTCCTTGACATAGTCACCCCTGTCCTGGATGACTATGCCCCCCCCCTTTGTCGGCAGATCTAATTACAATGTCTTTATTTTCCTTCAGATTTTTTAGTGCTAGTCTCTCTCTTTTATTCAGATTGTGCTGTAACACTTTTTTTGTGTTCATGAGTTTTTTAAGGTCAGTCAGAACCAAATCGCTAAAGGTTTTAATGTGGTGCCCTTTACTGCTCGTCGGCTAAAACCTAGATTTGGGTTTTACACTGGCGTGGAAAAATGGGGGATCTACCTGCGGGGTGGATACATCAGCATTGGAAATTGGCAAAAAATTACTATTTAATAAAAAATGTCTTTTCAATGTCAATTTTCTGATATAATTTTGTACATCTAAAAACACTTCAAAATCTTTCGATCTTTGGGAGGGACAAAAAGAAAGTCCCTTGCGTAATACTGAGGTTTCCCATTCATCCAGATGATAACTAGAGAGATTGAAAATATTATTGGTGGTTTCTGTAGGTTTTAGTTTTAATTTTAAATTAGCCTGATCTCTTTTTTGCTGGAGCCAGCATCCTGCTCGGACTCCTCTAGTGTGTTTTTTCGTTTTTTTGTTGTTACAGATTTTGGAATGAGGAAATCCGTTATAAGACTCTCCTTGTTGGTTCTGGCTGGGGGTAAAAAAGGAACCAGTGGTGAGATTTTCAGCGTGTTATCAATGGTTACAATTTTATTGGTAGGGGAATTTTGAGATGAAAGGGCTGGAAAGCTCTGTACACCCGATATATCTGGCATCCCCGGTGATGATGGTAAATCTTCATAAGTGGAGAAGTTTAATAAATCAGTAAATTCATTACTTTGAGTGTCCAAGTTATTCTGCTCTGATTTATTAGCACATTGCAGATCAAAGAGATCTCTCTCTTTTCTGATCTTTTCAATTTGTAATCTGATCCTTGCCAGATGTTCTCGTGTCTCTTTGAGATCTTTAACAGAGGAGTCATCATGCGAAACACTGGTGCTATTAGCATCGCTGGTGACAGATAGGGAAGATGCGATCGTATTAACACACTGGGGAACAGTAGCACGTGTAAATACTTCATCTGCCAACTGATCAATCGTGTCTGGAATTTTTTTGTATGATTTAATATTAGCAGTATGATTTTGGACACCAGGTAAGGGGGGTACCATGGTTTTGTGAGGGTCAAATCCCTTGGTTGGGTGTGATTTGGAAGGCTTGCGGTATTTACTATTAAAAAATTTTTTCCCATTTGTGGAACTGTACCTCCCAGAAACGGAACCTCTGTCATTATCAGAAGGGTTAGAAAGTGCCTCTGTATGTGTAGAGGCTTTAGTGGTATAATCCTGCCGGTCTCTCTGGAGTTTTTTGGACTTCCTGATAATGATATCATGCTCCATTTGAGACAGGCGGGTGTTTATACCTGAATTTAAAAATTTATAGTCAGGATGTGAGATAAAAGCCACTAAGTCCTTTTGGATTATTGTAATTTCGTCTATGGATGCTGCAGTGATGCTAGTCCTTTTTTTGTGTAAACAGAAAAGCATACCTTGCATGCAGTCCATTAGTAACTTGTCCCATTCAGTCGTGAACGCCGGATCTTGAGGAAACGGGGAGACATGCTGTATCCTGAGCCCTCTTGGACAAAGTCTCTCTTCCATATAGATGGATAGAAATCTCGCGTCGAGACCAAAATGGAGCTCTTCTTTCAAAGTGTCCTCCAGGCGATGAAAAAGTTTCCTCATATTGGTTGAGTCTTCTTCAGAAAAGGATGAAGTGGGGGCAGGCTCACAGTTAGGAACCTCTGCTTGACCCACTGTACGCTGGATGAGTCTCTCCCTTGAAGAGAGGCGGTTGTCAAAGTAATCCATGCCGATAATGGGTGTAGATGGTAATGACCCTCTGCAGCTGTGCTCCACAAATATGGGTTTTTGGTCAAGCCAAAGACAGAAATGGATATCAGGAAAAAACTGTGGAGGAAGAAAGCGCAAAATAGGGTCTTATCTGGTGGACAAGAGATTAAAATGTAAAGAGACAGGTACTCACCTGTTTCAGTTGTGACAGGCACAACTCCTCTGCGAGCATTTAGGCAGAAAGTGCATATGGTGGTCAGCTGCAGCCCCGATGGGAAGGTAGATCACAAGATGTATGAGAAAAACGGGTTTGATGCTGCGCTAAAAACCACAACTCCAGGGGATTTGATGAAATCCTTTTCTTTATTTGCACGGGTCAACGCGTTTCGAAGGCACAGCCGCCTTCTTCATCAGGACAATACAAAGCAAAAAAGAACAGCATAACACATGTTGCTGCACACAGTGAGATATATAGTAATGAACAAGCAACAGGAATGACGTCAGAAGACCAGTGACTAATCGCCACGTGGAGTTCTCAGAGTAGAGAAAAAAAAAAAAAAAAAAAAAGGCGGGTGTAACTGTGAGATGAGAAAAAAGGAAAAAAAAAAAAAAGGGAAAAAAAAGGGAGGGTGTAACCAGTATTGGTCTCAAAGGTGCTGGAAAAATACATTGATAACATTAAATTAATGAAAATAAATTGTGAAAAATATATATATGCACATGTATGTATATCTGCAAAAAAATACACATGCATAAAAAGCTGCAAAGATATGAATTTATATAAATAAAAATGAATTAATAAGAAATATATGAAAAGTGTACAGTGAACACATGAAGGTATCTGATATATCCATATTCTTCTTCAAAAAGGAGTGATAACTGTTAGATAAAAATATTGTTTAAGGGGTTTAATTTATTAGATTCATTAAAGCGACCGATAAAGTATATTTGGTGCAGGACTATTGTGGTTGAACAAGTGTGGAGAACCCTTATCTAGATCGAGGTGAAGAAAGTTCAAACAAGACCGTGGGAAAAAAAGATACTGAGCATGCGTGAGCTAACCCAGCTCATTATCACAGGGACCCGCTCGCAAGGGTAATGTGCGGACAGAGCGTGGGAAAAAGGAAAAAACACATGTGTAAAAGGAAAAAATAAACGCAGCAAAGGGAAGGATTAAGAAATATGCCTGCGAAGGCTAAAGATAGGGAAAAAGGGGGGGGGGGGAGAGGGGGGGAGGGGGAAGAGAAGGTCCTACATTGAATCAACTGTTGAGAAGTTTTTGTACATATTTTCTTGTCCTGATGGTAGATAGTCAGATCCAAGAAATTAATCATGTTCTCATCAATAGTAGGTGCAAACTCTAAACCCTAAACTCTAAACCCCATACGTTATTTTTCAAGGAGCTCAGAAATAGGCCTAACTTTATCACCACCTTTAGCAGCGACAACCTCAATATCAAAAAGATTCTCTGTAATCACTGGGCGGTACTTCTGAATGACCCCATCCTCAAAAAAGTTCTGCCAATCCATCCTGGTATTACTTTTAGGAGAGCCCCGACTATAAAAAACATCATTGCTCCAAGTAGACTGAAAAAAGTACAGAACGGGGAAATTGTTATTTCCCCTTCGGGATCCTTCAGATGTAATACAAAGAACTGCCTATGCTGCAGAAGCATCTGTCACAACAGGTCATCCTTCAGTTCGTTTAAAGGAACTGAGAATTTTCCCATTAAGGACCATTTATCCTGCCAGTCCAATTATGTTATCTATGTGATAGATTGTATTTGCGGCAAACAATATGTGGGGAGGACTTGCCAGCCCTTACACTGTAGGTTGAATTCTCACAGGCATAATGTCAAGATAGGGTTCATGTTGCATGGCCTGTCAAGGCATTGTGCCGTGTTTCATAATAAAGCAATGTGCTTTAAGATCACCCCCATTGAACAAATTCCACCGGATACACCCAACAGAATGGAACTACTTAGTAAAAAAGAAACATTCTGGATTCATAAACTTGATACTTTGAAACCCCATGGCCTCAATGAACTTACGGACCTCTTTTATTAATTTTCGTTATTAATTTAACCTAACATCAATTTTTATATTTTTATATTTTTATACATTTATGCGTTCTTGTATGTTTATATATGTATATATATGTATTCATGTTTTACATGTTTCATTATCCATATATATATATTTCTCATCGCCCGAATTTTATAATAATAATAATATTTTTATCATTTTTCACTACTATATGCCGAAATTAGCATATAGGAGCACATGCGGATACACGATATTTATGTACACATGGATATATATATAGTTTTTATGTAAGTTGTTTCCATATTTTTGCCCCCCCTTTTATTCCACATTTTAGTGTGTTTTCTTTAAGGATGAAATCATTTTATATGATATATTTATATATATTTATATTTTTATATGATATATTTTTATGTAGACATATATGTCATTATTCTAAATTTGAAGTTTGCATTGCCACCTTCATAGCTCCCCGTGCTCATTTTACTATTGTCGGCCACATTTCTGCAGGACATGTCCTACCATTTTATGAACACATCTCAACTGGTTTCCTACAGTTGATTCAATGTATGACCTTCTCTTCCCCCTCCCCCCCCTCTCCCCCCCCCCCTTTTTCCCTATCTTTAGCCTTCGCAGGCATATTTCTTAATCCTTCCCTTTGCTGCGTTTATTTTTTCCTTTTACACATGTGTTTTTTCCTTTTTCCCACGCTCTGTCCGCACATTACCCTTGCGAGCGGGTCCCTGTGATAATGAGCTGGGTTAGCTCACGCATGCTCAGTATCTTTTTTTCCCACGGTCTTGTTTGAACTTTCTTCACCTCGATCTAGATAAGGGTTCTCCACACTTGTTCAACCACAATAGTCCTGCACCAAATATACTTTATCGGTCGCTTTAATGAATCTAATAAATTAAACCCCTTAAACAATATTTTTATCTAACAGTTATCACTCCTTTTTGAAGAAGAATATGGATATATCAGATACCTTCATGTGTTCACTGTACACTTTTCATATATTTCTTATTAATTTATTTTTATTTATATAAATTCATATCTTTGCAGCTTTTTATGCATGTGTATTTTTTTGCAGATATACATACATGTGCATATATATATTTTTCACAATTTATTTTCATTAATTTAATGTTATCAATGTATTTTTCCAGCACCTTTGAGACCAATACTGGTTACACCCTCCCTTTTTTCCCCTTTTTTTTTTTTTTTTCCTTTTTTCTCATCTCACAGTTACACCCGCCTTTTTTTTTTTTTTTTTTTTTTCTCTACTCTGAGAACTCCACGTGGCGATTAGTCACTGGTCTTCTGACGTCATTCCTGTTGCTTGTTCATTACTATATATCTCACTGTGTGCAGCAACATGTGTTATGCTGTTCTTTTTTGCTTTGTATTGTCCTGATGAAGAAGGCGGCTGTGCCTTCGAAACGCGTTGACCCGTGCAAATAAAGAAAAGGATTTCATCAAATCCCCTGGAGTTGTGGTTTTTAGCGCAGCATCAAACCCGTTTTTCTCATACATCTTGTGATCTACCTTCCCATCGGGGCTGCAGCTGACCACCATATGCACTTTCTGCCTAAATGCTCGCAGAGGAGTTGTGCCTGTCACAACTGAAACAGGTGAGTACCTGTCTCTTTACATTTTAATCTCTTGTCCACCAGATAAGACCCTATTTTGCGCTTTCTTCCTCCACAGTTTTTTCCTGCCTCCCACAGGTAGTGAGCTCCAGGGCCCTGTGTAATTCCAAATCCCTGTATAGGGGTTAAAGGGTTTCAGGTTTCTGGGGGTCCTGCTTTGCGAAGTGGTTTCCCTCTAGCCTGTCCATTACAGCTTGTCTGAGTCTGTGGATCCAGGCCGGCATTACAGCACTGTAATGTCTTCTCTGTAATCTGTACAACAGAATTGAAAAAAAGCAAAGTGTAAATAATTTTGTTATGTAAATATGCACATCTTTAACTAATACTTTTTGAAGTATTCCTTGAATTTATGACAGCATTCAGTTCTTTTTGTGTTACGGGTGTGATGGGAGCACTAGGAACAAGGGAGCCTAAACTGGCCTCAGGCTAGGGGAACCATCGCTGACCCTGAGCCCAAAGATACACCTGAAGGTAACTATGTTTGGGCTGCCTTCCTTACCCTAGTTTTTTAATAACCTTGGTCTAGTGGGCCCCTTTCGTCCACCCAGGAAAGGGCCAGGACAGGAGTGAATAATCCCACACCAATAAGCAAATGGGGAAAAACAAAAACTGAAACTCACAGCTATCACTCACAGAGGTATAGACAATACAAGCTCAAGAGGAAACTAAAGGAAAGGAGGAAATGATTAGACAACAAGAGTATTTCCACAACACACTAAACAGCACAAAGAAGTTCACCAGCAACAGGATATCAAAGCACAAGGATCGGGATCGCATAATCTATCATCAGCATGGGAAACCAGGCTCCGCCATCTTAAAAAGGGAAAGGTGACCATGATAGATCTCCTGCAACATGTGACTCAAGCAGTAATCCACAGGCTAGCAGAAATTAAATCCTGCAAGCCCGATTACTAACAAGAATACTGCTGGTCGATGCCCGAGGTTGTATAAGCAACTCAAAAGCAGTATCGTGTGAAATGACTGACTCTGCTGTGGGAACAGCGCAGAAGTAGTCCTGACACTTGACAAGTTTAGAGCCAGATACTGTATGACATTTTGCATAGAAGTCTATGAGCATTGTAAATCTAGAAGTGGCAATCTTTGCACTCTTATACGTACAGCAGCACCCCAAATCTGTCAGATTGTGAAGGCATCTTCTGCTTTCAGTGCGCTCTACGGACTAACCCACAGATTTTCAATTGAACTGAGGTCTAAACACTGGCTGGGCAATTCTAAAACTTTGATATTATTCTGAAGAAGGCACTATGTTGTCGATTTACTGGTAGGCTTAAGGTCATTGTCGTGTTGAAAGGTGAAAACTAAAATAGTGAGAAATAAAATATTTAAAGGTTTTTTTTTAGCTGGATAGAAGTAAAAAAAACCTTGAACATGAAGCAGAATATACTGTATGTATGGTGGAGACAACTTTTGAAGACCACTAGAAATCATATCCACATCATCAGTAATATAATTATTGGATATATACCAGCACATTGCTTTTTAGAATGTTTTATTAACGGCTTCTCAAACTGCCACATGTGACGCCCTGGCACAGCCAGGTTGTCACAGAAAGAGTTAATCCTCCTTGGTAGTCTGATCTCACACCGGTGCAGCAAGACAAACCACCTCCCCCAGGGTAAGAGAAAAGCAGAGCAGAGGGGAGGGGCTGGGCAGAGAGTGTTTGGAGAGGAGACAGAAGTGGAGCCTGGAGCTGTAGCTCCCAGGCTGAAAGCAAAGCGTGCTCCGAGAGGGCCGGGACAGGCTGTAGTGAGGAAGGGGCCAGAGGTAGCCGGAGCAGGGCGGTGGCCCCTCGGTACCTGGGTACCCGGATCACTACAGGGGAGTGGATTCCCCATTCCCGGCTGAGGAGAAAGAGGAAGAGAGTGGAGAGAAAGGCACCTGGTTGCAGGGAAAGAACAACAAGGGCTGCTGCACCGTGTGTGGGACACTAACACCCCCGTACCGAAGGCTGCGGACACTGGCAATTCCTAGTTTACCAGTGACTCCGTGTGACTTACTTGTGAGTACGCCCGTGCCCTCGGGCACCGCACTGCAGCACTGCGCCCTGCTTACCCCATCACCGGGCCCCGGGACAACCAACCCCCTACCCACGGAGGGGAGAAATAACATCTAGCTGCTCCATACCATAGTTCCCGGAATCCCCGTCCAGAGCAGCGGTGGTGTTCCAACCTCACCACAACCGTGGGTGGCATCACGGACAATCTCCCTTACCAAATCCCCTTTTACTGTGGAGCCTGGGATCACAGACCGGGTCACGCCACCGTGATACCCACAGAAGTGACTCTGTGGCCCGGATCTGAGTACCCCCTGGTCCCCGGGCGACACACCACATACCCAAATTATATATTGCTGGATGTACATCTTCGGTGATATTATTACTGGGCCAGATGTATTTACATTTACATTTAGGTAACTAGTGACGATAGTTAGATGTATTATTTCATGATGAATGTTTCCCTGCTATGTCTGGATCTGAGTTGAAAATCTAGGCTTTTGGAATGAAAGCTCAGATATGACCTAATACAGTCATAAAATAATTTCTTCCCTTCTGCAGGTGTTCTTAATTTCATATATTTATACTGCGCTGCAAACTTCTATGGGAAAAAAAGTTTTCTGTTAAGTCTGTACTGTTTCAATAAATAAATAATTTCTGCATGTTAATGTCAACTGTATTGTCACTATACATTAAATCTGATTGGTCCTGAAAATGAGTTCACAATATTTTGAATTGAAATGTACATATAACATTTTCTGAAACGTCTGTAGACATTTCAGAAAATGGCAGGCCCAGTAGATTTCCTGAAGATGGTAAACAGAATATAATGTATGTTGATGTAAATCACCAATAGGTTTCTAGTTTTGCATGTTAGATAATGCTCATTAGAATGTTGTTGTAACGCTCGCTGCCAAGGATGGTAAAGCGACGAGCTAGTAGTGGATCCACAGGACCACAGGGAGACCTCGGGCCTACCTTAAAGTTGGATAAAGGACTGGAAATTTGGCAGCTGACCACCAGGACAGGGGCGGACACAGGAGCAGACAGGACTGAGTCTCAGGTGCAGACAGTGCCCACCAGAGTGGCTCAAGGCAGACAGTACAGACAGGACAGACAAGCAGAGCCTTTAGCACCAACAAGGCAGGACAGACAGGCAGCAGGTGTAGGCAGGACAGGACTGAAACCAGGTGCCAACAGGCAGGACAGACTGGTAGTCATGTATGGGCAGTGACAGGACTGGAACAAGGTGTCAACAGGCAAGACAGGCTGGTAGCCAGGTATGGGCAGGACAGGACTGGAACCAGGTGCCAGCAGGCGGGATGGGCTGGTAGCCAGGTACGGGCAGGATAGGACTGGAACCAGGTGCCATCAAGCAGGACGGGCTGGTAGCAAGGTACATGCAGGGACAGGACTGGAACCAGGTTCCAACAGGCAGGAAGAGCTGATAGCCAGGTATGGGCAGGACAGAACATGTGGGACAGGACAGGATGGACAGAGTGACCTGACAACTGACTAGACAGAAATCAACTGACTAAACTAATGGTGTTGAACAGACAACTCCATTAGTGGAACTTGCCTTAAATACCTAGTGCCTCTCAGCGATAGGCTGAGAGGCACTTTCTAGGAGTGGCATGCTGGCCCTTTAAGAGAGGGGCAACGGCATGCGTACTCTCCTTACCTTAGGAGCACTCCCGGAGATCCTGTGATGCGCGCACAGACTTCAGGAGGAGGGAGGAGGAGAAGCCCACGTGGAGGACAGGCAGGGATGCCGGGCAGCATGGAAGGACCTGTCTGTGGTGGTGAGTCAGATCGCGTCCCTGCAGAAGAGCAAGGACTGCAGGGACACAGCAATACAGTTGTGAATTGAAGATTGCAGTCAGTTGCTGGCGGCATAGGTGCTTCTGCAATGAGCATCTCACTTCAAGTGGCACTAAAAGTTGTCTCAGGAGGTGGCATTTTGCTGTCCCCGAGGAGTGGAACCCAGATGGTTTTCCAAGCCTGACAGTCAACTCTGAAAACAAGGAGAATTACAGTTCCTGCTTTCTGCATTCAATTATGTTTGGTTCTTAAATATGCGAACGCAATTGAACACACCAGCATTCCAACATTCAGTGGTGTGTTGAAGTGTTTCACAATATTGATGTCACAGCTGTGTCTCCGAGGCCGAGGACACAGAAAACTGTTTTGTAGAGATGGAGGATATATTGCAAGGAGGCATTATTGGAAAGCATAGTGAAAGATTGGAGTTAGGGGTGAAATGTGTGAGAGAGCAGCGTGGGGTGACATTATGAGAGACAATATGTAGAGGGTATACTTTGTGGGGTGTACAGCTTGGAGAGGGGAAAGTCGTGGGATGCTTTGTAGCACTGGGGTCCTGGACTTAATTCCCATCAAGGACAACATCTGAAAGGAGTTTGTTTGTTCTCCCTGTGTTTGCATGGGTTTCCTCCAGGCACTATAGTGTCCTCCCACACTGCAAAGACATACGTATAGGGAATTTAGATAATGAACAGAAATGGGGACAATAATAATAATATCTATACAGCGCTACATGTATGCTAAGCATAAAAATAAATAATAACAAAAATGAGGAGGAACAGCTTGTGGGGACAGTATTTAGACTATGCTGAGTACGGTGGACAGTATGTAGAGAGGCAACATGTGGTAGACAGTATGGGAAGGTACAGCTTGTGGAGGACTGTATGGAGAGGGGCAGCCTTGGAGGACAGTATGGAAAAGGGGCAGCCTGTGAGGACAGTATGGAGAGGTTACAGCATATGTGGGAGAGTTTTGAGATGGAGCAGCATGAAGGGAACAGCATGGAGAAGGGCAGTGTGTAGGTGTGGAGCCCTGGACTAGCCAGGTCGTCACAGGTACTACAACATACACCCCCACCCTGAGACAGGCACATCAGCCAGACACAAAATCCTTGTTGCCTCCCTCCAGGGGCTGATGTCCACACCAGGTGGGGTGGAGCCAGGTGGTTGGCCCCACCCACGGAGGAGTTCACAGTCCTGGAGGCAGGAGAAGGAAGTCAGAGTAGTGAGTGAGAAGTGAGAAAGGAGTGAGGAGTGAAGTAGAAGTGGAGGAGCAAACTGACCGTGTCCGGGTGTGTGGCCCGGGCACTAAGAGCAAGGTTGGCAGACGGTGGTGGCCGTCTGCAGGAGAGGCAGATCAACGTGGAACCGTAGGACCGGGGACAGGTGGTGGCCCGCCGGTACCGAACCGGGGAGCGAAGTGAAGCCAGCACACACAGGCAGGGCCTGAGGACCCTGACCAGGCTTGGAGCCGCATTAGAGGTCAAATCCGTTAGTGACCGGAACCCCAGGGGTTTCCTAACAGCCAAGACCTGATTGAAGGCAACCGTCCAACCAGCAAAAGGAAATACAGCTACCGCCACAGCTAGAGTTCCAAGGGCCAGAGCCTGTGGGCAAAAGGGCTCCTCCGGCACATATACACGCTGGGGAGCGGGTTACTGGTGGGAATCCATCGGGACCGAACATACATAAAGGTGCAGGGAAAGGCAGCCACCACCAACCGTCTGGGAGAAGTCACAGCAGCCGGCTGCGGGACCCGTCCATCCAGCCGTTTGGTTTACCAGAGACTTTCCGTACATTTGAGGCTGTGTGAGTACTACCGTGCCGTCCGGCACCGCGCTGCGCAGTCCAGGCGACCCTGCACCTTGCCAACCCTGCCTCCCCGTCACCTTACCGGGCCCCGGGACCACCAACGCCTACCCACGGAGGGGGAAACAACATCCCAGCTGCTCCCTGCCATCGCTCCTGGGATCCCCGTCACTAGCAGCGGTGGTGCCCAACTTCACCACAACCCATGGGTGGCGTCACGGACCAAATCCCCAAACCAAACTACCCCCTTTCACTCACGGGCGAGGAGCGTCGCTCGAGTCTCCGGATCTGACCCACCGCTCGAGCCACCGAGCAGCCATTGCAGCAGCGCCGGACGCGAGCATTAGCAAGCGCAGCACAGCGGCGTCCTCCCCCCGCCCGCGACAACTTGGCATCACGAACAGGATCTCACCGTTCTGTCGGCTGGTAGAAGTGCGCCTTGTGCCCCGCCGGCGGTGTCCGGCCGAAAAATTTCAGACCCCGCCATCTTGGGCGCGAAGATTTTCCCGCTCAAGCGTCTTCTCGAGCAGTGGAGGCACAAAAGCCGAAGCCCCGCCCCTGAAGAGGAGGTGCCGAGAAAAGACCAAAGGGGGGCTGCAGCGGCACCCGTGGATGGAAATGGGCCAGCCTGTGCTCCGGTCGCACAAGCAGGGGAGGCCGTGGCCCCCGCCATTGCTCAGGTGATGCCGTTCTCCTTGCCCATTTGCCCGGAGCTACCTGGCTGCCGCAGTACGACGGGAAACCTGATGCTTTGCAGGTCTTCCGGAAGAAGCTTAACCCGGTTCTTGAACTGTATCCTCTGACCGATAAGCAACGTGCAGCGGTAGTGCTGGGGCAGCTGACTGGCGCGGCTGAGCAGGAGACGGAGACCTGGACCAAGGGGGACCGGTCCTCTGTGGCCACTATCTTTGAAAAGCTTCAGATTGCCTTTGAGACCCGCACCGAAGCCGAGCTGCGGATGCAGTTTTATCAATGTCGACAGCGGCCTGCAGATAGTATTAGAGACTATGCCTTGTGCCTGCAAACTTCCCTCCGTACGCTGAAGCGGGTGGATACCATTAATGATGCGGACAGCAACAAAATGTTAGTCGAGCAGTTCGTGCAGGGGCTGGGATCCCCGGAGGACCACAAGCAGCTCCGGCTGTGGGCCCTAGAACACCCTAACGTGGACTTTGCCGTGCTGAAAGAACGGGCCATCAAAGCTCTGCAGCCCCCAGCGACCGACGTCCCTAAAGCGGCCCCATGGCCAGCTGAGATGGCTCACATCTTGGTAGCCCCTCCTCTCCCAGCTCCCTCAGCCCCTGCAGCCCCTGGCGGAACGATGGAGGAGCTGGCTGCCCAGGTCCGTCGCATGGATGGAGACCTCAACAAGATCCTCGCCGCACTCCAGCCTCCGACGAGATCCAAGCCCCCGGGGAGGATGCAGCTCGCCGACAGCCCGGAGGACGTCCCCTGGATGCAGCGGAGAAGAGGCAATGACTCACGGTATGGACCTCCAATTTGTTACAGGTGCAGCAATCCCGGCCACTACTCCCGACGGTGTCCGTTAAACAAGCAACCCCTAGGGCCAAGGGCCAATCCTCAGGAGTAGAACCCAGTGGCCCCCCCCAGACTGGCGGGACCGGTACATTGGAGCCCGTCCCATCATCCCTCTGGCAGTAGACGGCATCCCGCTGATGGCACTCCTAGACACTGGATCCCAGGTAACCACGATACCATACACACTGTATCAGCGGTATTGGGGGGATGATGAACTTGCCCCTCCAGACGGTAGCATGACACTGATTGCAGCTGATGGACTCCCCTTGACCAAGTGGGATACAAACAAGTGGCCATGACCGTGGGACGGGCTGAACTGCAGCACCAGGGAATGATTGTGATAATGAATGAACCCAGTGACCATAACCCGAAGGTAGTGCTGGGGACTAATGTGATGGAGCACTGCATGAGTGAGGTGCTGACCCTACTGCAGCAGCTGGCCACCACCGCAGCAGGAGGCCGACAGAGGGCTGTGCAGCGTGAGATACGGGCCTTGATGTATCGGCAGCAAGTGAACTCGACAGGAGGGGAGATTGGGGGAGTGAGAGTAATGGATGCGGCCCCTTTGATTGTGCCTCCCAGGAGTGAGATGATGATTTGGTGCAGGGCAGCAGTAGGTCCCCAGGGGCGTGATTACCCAGCTATGGTAGAGCCCATGCCCTCCGAACACTGGCCCACAGTAATGGCCGCCCGAGGGGTAGTAGACGTTAAAAAGGGGAGAGTGCCCGTAAGGGTGTTAAACTGTGGGGAGGAGGAGGTCAGGCTTCCCCGGTACGCTACCCTTGCCAAGCTGCTTACCCTAGACCCCCACACCATCCAAGAGGCCGTTCCCCCGACCTCACTGCCTGCTGCCAGTCACTACACATCCCCTGAGCGGTTAGATGAGTGGTGTCAAGAGTTACATGTAGGCACTTATGTTACCCCCACACATCACAAAGAAGGGGTATACCGGGTGGTACAGGAGTACGAGCAGGTTTTCAGCAAACATTCACTGGATTTTGGGTGGATTAAAGGGGTCCAACACCACATCCCCACCGGCGAGCATCCCCCCATTAAAGAGTGATACCGACCTATCCCACCCGCCTACTACCAATGCGCCAAAGACATGTTGAGGAACATGAAGGAGGCGGGGGTTATTCAGGATAGCTGCAGTCCCTGGGCCGCCCCGCTGGAGCAGGTAAAGAAAAAGGATGGCACCATGAGGATGTGTGTGGATTACCGGAAGATTAACCAGATAACGCAAAAAGATGCCTATCCTCTGTCCCGTATTGAAGAATCTCTAGCCACGCTGAGAACCGCTAACTACTTCTCTACCCTGGACCTCACCAGTGGGTACCGGCAGGTGGCCGTGGCACCCGAAGACTGTGAGAAGACTGCCTTCGCTACACCCATGGGACTCTGTGAGTTCAACAGCATGCCGTTCGGGCTGTGCAACGCCCCTGGAACCGTCCAACGGCTGATGGAATGCTGTCTGGGACACCTGAATTTTGAGACCGTCTTGCTATACCTGGACGATGTAATTGTATACTCACAGACGTATGAAGCCCACCTGGAGCACCTAGCTGAGGTGTTCGCCTCCCTTGCCAAGTACGGGATGAAATTGAAGCCTTCCAAGTGCCATCTATTGAAGCCCAGGGTGCAGTACCTCGGACATGTGGTGGGCGCGGAAGGCGTCGCCCCAGATCCCGAAAAGATCACTGCCATTTAGGACTGGCCGAGGCCGACCACGGTGAGAGAGGTGAGACAGTTCCTGGGTCCGGTGGGCTACTATCGCCGCTTCATTAAGGGGTACACGAAAATGGCCGCCCCCATGCAAGACCTCCTTGTGGGACAGACCAAGGGTGGCAGGGCCACTGGAACCCCATTGGCGTGGGAAGAAAAGCATGAAGAGTCCTTCCGTCAGCTGAAGACGGCCTTGACCGGGGAAGAAATCCTGTCGTACCCCGACTACGGTCTCCCGTTCATCCTCTACACCGATGCCAGTAATGTAGGCTTGGGAGCAGTCTTATCCCAGGTCCAGGATGGAAGGGAGAAGGTGATCGCTTATGCTAGCCAGAAACTCCGACCTACGGAAAGGAACCCTGAGAACTACAGCTCTTTCAAGCTTGAGCTCTTAGCACTGGTGTGGGCCATCACAGAGCGGCAGCCAAGTTCACTGCTTATACGGACAATAACCTGCTAACCCATCTGGATACAGCTAAGCTGGGTGCATTGGAGCAGCGGTGGGTGGCCAGGTTGGCTAACTATGACTTCACCATCAAGTACCGAACCGGCCTTAAAAATGCTAACACAGACGCACTCTCCCGGATGCCCAACCTGTTGGGAGAGGGGCCGGACGATGATGACCTCGAGGAAATCGAGTGCCTGCGTTCCACCGGCCGCCAGCCGAGAAGTTGCATGTCCAGCAACAACAAGTGAACTTAGACCCGCTGCCCAGCCAAGGGTGGCAAGAAGCCCAGGACCAGGCACCTGCTGTCCACTTGATCAAGACCCTGGTGGAACAAGACTCTGCCGGAATAGACCCGGCCGCCCCCTCCGAGGCCCAACGACTGTGGAGGGAACGAGCCCGGCTGTACCTGCACCAGGGGAAGCTGTATCTGGAATTGATCAACCCGAAGACCCATGAGAAGGTTCGCCAGCTGGTGGTTCCCCAGGCTAATGTGCCCACTGTTCTGCAAGCATACAATGACGGTGCCGGGCACTTTGGGTGGAAGAAGCTGGAGATGCTGTTGAGGGAACGGTTCTATTGGAGTGGGATGCAGGAGTCGGTAGAGGCCCGGTGCCGGGAGTGCAGTCCCTGCACGCTGAGAAGAAGGGACGAAGCTAGCCAGAAGGCCCCCCTACGCCCAATAATTACCCATCAGCCGCTGGAGCTGGTCGCCCTTGACCACGTTAAGCTCACCCCTAGCCGAAGTGGGTACACTTATGCCTTGACCATCATGGACCACTATTCAAGATTCATAGTGGTTGTCCCAGTTAAAGATCTGACCGGGCGTACTGTAGCCAGAGCCTTCCAGGCCTAATTTTGTCGACCACATGGGTACCCGGAGAGGGTGCTGACCGACCAGGGTCCAGCTTTCGAAGCAGAAGTGTTTCAGGAATTCTGCCAGTTGTACGGCTGTAAAAAGATCCGGACCACCCCGTACCATGCCCAGACTAACGGCATATGTGAAAAGATGAACCATCTGGTCTTGGACCTCCTTAAGACCCTGCCGTTGGAAGAGCGGAACTTATGGCCGGAAAAGCTGCCCGATCTGGTAGACATGTACAATAACATTCCTAGCAGCTCCACCAAGTGCACGCCCGCGTACCTAATGAGAGCCCGACCAGGCCGGTTGCCGGTGGACCTAGAAATGGATTTGGAGGCTCCAGAGGCCCTTCCTTCCACTACTGACTGGGACGCCCGGCGGAGGGCGCAGTAACGACAGGTCCAAGAATACGTAGAAAAGAACTTGTGCCGGAGTCGGGGACAGCAAGAACAGTGCTTCAATAGGAAGGCTCCTGCAGGTCCCTTTCAGCCTGGGGATGTAGTACTGAAGCGAAAGAGAAGAACCCATAAGCTGGATGACCAATGGGAGAAGACCCCGTATGTTATACAACCCACTGAATTGGAGAATGGGAGGCCTACCAGATCAGTCGTGACCAGAGGAAGACTTTGGCCATGGTTTCCAGGGACCACCTGAAGAGGTGCCCACCACCGTTGAGGGTGGCAACTGAAGTTCCGGCCCCCAGAGCGGCTGGGGAGAAAGAAAAAGAGGTAATCCACACCATGATGGGCGATTTCCCGGCAGATTGGCCTACGCAGAACGGCGCAGTGATTCTTCCCGTGCTACTGTTCCCACAACCTGTGGAGGAAAAAGAGATGGAAGTAGCCACCAATGAACCAGTGCCCAGGGATGCACCTGTACCCAGCTCTCCTGTGTCTCCGCCTGCCCCACACGATAGACGGGAAGAGGAACCAGTTGTTTCCTCCGCCCCACTGCCTGTCCCCACTAACAGTGGGCCCCGAAGGTCCACATTCCCCAACCTAGGCTGACCCCCGCTTAGGTACAGGGAAACTACCATTTAGGGGTGTTATATGTTGAGTGTGTAAATGAGTAAATGAATGAATCAACCGAGAAAGTAACCTGATTGACACTGTGATTGACCCGGCCGTTGCCGGCTAGTTGTCCCCGCAGGGACCCTTTGTACCGTTGGCATGAGGAACTCTTCATGGACATGCCTGAGAACTTGCAGGGCACCCACAAACTGGTGGGATTGTAAATAGTTGTGTGGGATGGAAACCGTTGCTGCCTCCGGAGAGGCAGATTGGCGGAAGGGCCCGCAGCAGAGGAGGCTGGGGCCCAACCACCACCAGGAACGGTGGCCATCCTCCGGGGGTCACGGGTCCCCCATGGACGTGAGGTCCCCTGAAGTGACAGCCGGGTTCGAGACACCGTACCTGTTCCCGCTCGGGCAGCCTGGATCTGAACTGGGGTCAAGGGGTGCTGCCCATTTCTTAGGGGCAGCATCAGGGCTAGGTTGCTTGGCTGGGAGAGCGGAAGCCGTCCATCCATTGTTATTAAAAATGTAAATTTATGTGGTTTGTAACGTTTAAGTGACCTGCCTCCCGTAAGGGAAGATTTAAAAATGCATAAAATGTTTTATATTTTTACAGTTGAAAAGAAAAATAAAACCGGTGATGGACGGGCAGCCCGCGGACGGTCTGCATTTAACCCCTTCAGCCCCCGGGCACTTTCCGTTTTTGCGTTTTTGTTTTTTGCTCCCCTTCTTCTGAGAGGCGTAACATTTTTATTTTTCCATCAATCTTGCCATATGAGGGCTTGTTTTTTGCGGGACGAGTTGTACTTTTAAATGAAACCATAGGTTTTACCATATAGTGTACTGGAAAACGGCAAAAAAATTCCAAGTGCGGAAAAATTGCAAAAAAAGTGTGATCGTACAATAGTTTTTGGGATATTTTATTCACTGTGTTCACTATATGGTAAAACTGAGGTATCTATGTGATGCCTCAGGTCGGTGCGAGTTTGTAGACACCAAACATGTATAGGTTTACTTGTATCTAAGGGGTTAAAAAAAATTCACAAGTTTGTCCAATAAAAGTGGCGCACGTTTTGCGCCATTTTCCGAAACACGTAGCGTTCTTATTTTTAAGGATCTATGCCTCAGTGATGGCTTATTTTTTGCGTCTCGAGCTGACGTTTATAATGGTACCATTTTTGCGCAGATGCTACGTTTTGATCGCCTGTTATTGCATTTTGCGTAAAACTTGCGGCGACCAAAAAACCTAATTTTGGCGTTTGGAATTTTTTTGCGACTACGCCGTTTACCAATCAGATTAATTGATTTTATATTTTGATAGATCGGGCATTTCTGAACGCGGCGATACCAAATATGTGTATATTTATTTATTTTTTAACCCTTTAATTTTCAATGGGGGGAAAGGGGGGTGATTTGAACTTTTAGGTTTTTTGTTTTTTTTTTTATTTTTTAAAACTTTTTTTTTTACTTTTTTTTTTTATTTTACTAGTCCCCCTAGGGGGCTATAGCGATCAGCAATCCGATTGCTGATCGCTATCTGCTGATCACAGCTATACCGCTGTAATCAGCAGATTCAGTCACTTTGGTTTTCCCTCTGCTCTCGGCCGAGGGAAAATGAAAGTGAAACATCGTAGCAGCAGGCGTCATCACATGACCCTGTGCTACGATGGCAACCACCGATAGTCACGTGATAACACACGTGACTTCCGGTGGGGGCGGCGGTGAGTAACAAACATGGCCGCGCGCATTTAAATCTTGCTGCCAGACTTTGGCAGCAAGATTTAAGGGGTTAATGGCCGCGGGTGGAAGCGATTCCACCCGCGGCTAGCAGGCACACATGTCAGCTGTTGAAAACAGCTGATATGTGTGCCGATCCACGCCGCCTGCCCGCGGCAGGGGGCGGGGCTTAACGGGACACGATCCTGGACGGATAGATCCGTCCAAGGTCGTGAAGGGGTTAACCTAGGGGGAATGTGGCACCCTGGACTAGCCAGTTCGTCACAGGTACTACAACATACACCCCCACCCTGAGACAGGCACATCAGCCAAACACAAAATCCTTGTTGCCTCCCTCCAGGGGCTGATGTCCACACCAGGTGGGGTGGAGCCAGGCAGTTGGCCCCACCCATGGAGGAATTCACAGTCCTGGAGGCAGGAGAAGGAAGTCAGAGTAGTGAGTGAGAAGTGAGAAAGGAGTGACGAGTGAAGTAGAAGTGGAGGAGCAAACTGACCGTGTCCGGGTGTGTGGCCCGGGCACTAAGAGCAAGGTTGGCAGACGGTGGTGGCCGTTTGCAGGAGAGGCAGATCAACGCGGAACCGTAGGACCGGGGGCGGAAGTGAAGCCAGCACACACAGGCAGGGCCTGCGGACCCTGACCAGGCTTGGAGTCGCCATTAGAGGTCAAATCCGTTAGTGACCGGAACCCCAGGGGTTTCCTAACAGCCAAGACGCGATTGAAGGCAACCGTCCGACCAGCAAAAGGAAATACAGCTACCGCCACAGCTAGAGTTCCAAGGGCCAGAGCCTGCGGGCAAAAGGGCTCCTCCGGCACATACAGTTAGGTCCAGAAATATTTGGACAGTGACACAAGTTTTGTTATTTTAGCTGTTTACAAAAACATGTTCAGAAATACAATTATATATATAATATGGGCTGAAAGTGCACACTCCCAGCTGCAATATGAGAGTTTTCATATCCAAATCGGAGAAAGGGTTTAGGAATCATAGCTCTGTAATGCATAGCCTCCTCTTTATCAAGGGACCAAAAGTAATTGGACAAGGGACTCTAAGGGCTGCAATTAACTCTGAAGGCGTCTCCCTCGTTAACCTGTAATCAATGAAGTAGTTAAAAGGTCTGGGGTTGATTACAGGTGTGTGGTTTTGCATTTGGAAGCTGTTGCTGTGACCAGACAACATGCGGTCTAAGGAACTCTCAATTGAGGTGAAGCAGAACATCCTGAGGCTGAAAAAAAAGAAAAAATCCATCAGAGAAATAGCAGACATGCTTGGAGTAGCAAAATCAACAGTCGGGTACATTCTGAGAAAAAAGGAATTGACTGGTGAGCTTGGGAACTCAAAAAGGCCTGGGCGTCCACGGATGACAACAGTGGTGGATGATCGCCGCATACTTTCTTTGGTGAAGAAGAACCCGTTCACAACATCAACTGAAGTCCAGAACACTCTCAGTGAAGTAGGTGTATCTGTCTCTAAGTCAACAGTAAAGAGAAGACTCCATGAAAGTAAATACAAAGGGTTCACATCTAGATGCAAACCATTCATCAATTCCAAAAATAGACAGGCCAGAGTTAAATTTGCTGAAAAACACCTCATGAAGCCAGCTCAGTTCTGGAAAAGTATTCTATGGACAGATGAGACCAAGATCAACCTGTACCAGAATGATGGGAAGAAAAAAGTTTGGAGAAGAAAGGAAACGGCACATGATCCAAGGCACACCACATCCTCTGTAAAACATGGTGGAGGCAACGTGATGGCATGGGCATGCATGGCTTTCAATGGCACTGGGTCACTTGTGTTTATTGATGACATAACAGCAGACAAGAGTAGCCGGATGAATTCTGAAGTGTACCGGGATATACTTTCAGCCCAGATTCAGCCAAATGCCGCAAAGTTGATCGGACGGCGCTTCATAGTACAGATGGACAATGACCCCAAACATACAGCCAAAGCTACCCAGGAGTTCATGAGTGCAAAAAAGTGGAACATTCTGCAATGGCCAAGTCAATCACCAGATCTTAACCCAATTGAGCATGCATTTCACTTGCTCAAATCCAGACTTAAGACGGAAAGACCCACAAACAAGCAAGACCTGAAGGCTGCGGCTGTAAAGGCCTGGCAAAGCATTAAGAAGGAGGAAACCCAGCGTTTGGTGATGTCCATGGGTTCCAGACTTAAGGCAGTGATTGCCTCCAAAGGATTCGCAACAAAATATTGAAATTAAAAATATTTTGTTTGGGTTTGGTTTATTTGTCCAATTACTTTTGACCTCCTAAAATGTGGAGTGTTTGTAAAGAAATGTGTACAATTCCTACAATTTCTATCAGATATTTTTGTTCAAACCTTCAAATTAAACGTTACAATCTGCACTTGAATTCTGTTGTAGAGGTTTCATTTCAAATCCAATGTGGTGGCATGCAGAGCCCAACTCGCGAAAATTGTGTCACTGTCCAAATATTTCTGGACCTAACTGTATACACGCTGGGGAGCTGGTTACCGGTGGGAATCCATCAGGACCGAACATACATAAAGGTGCAGGGAAAGGCAGCCACCACCAACCGTCTGGGAGAAGTCACAGCAGCCGGCTGCGGGACCCGTCCATCCAGCCGTTTGGTTTACCAGAGACTTTGCGTACATTTGTGGCTGAGTGAGTACTACCGTGCCGTCCGGCACCGCGCTGCGCAGTCCAGGTGACCCTGCACCTTGCCAACCCTGCCTCCCCGTCACTTCATCGGGCCCCGGAACCACCAACCCCTACTCACGGAGGGGGAAACAACATCCCAGCTGCTCTCTGCCATCGCTCCCGGGATCCCCGTCACTAGCAGCGGTGGTGCCCAACTTCACCACAACCCGTGGGTGGCGTCACGGACCAAATCCCTAAACCAAACTACCCTCTTTCACTCACGGGCGAGGAGCGCTGCTCGAGTCTCCGGATCCGGCCCACCGCTCGAGCCACCGAGCAGCCATCGCAGCGGTGCCGGACCCAAGCGTTAGCGAGCGCAGCACAGCGGCGTCCTCCCCCGCCCGCGACATAGGTAACTCTATGGAGAGGGGCAGTGTGTGGGAGACAGTATGGAAAGGGGCAGAGTTGAGATAGGCACAATGTCAGGATAAACAGTGGAGGGGTAAAAGCGTGATGGTATGAAGACCATATTTTATAAGAGTTCAGTGTGACAGTTATAGTTCATAAGAACAAAAAGTATGATAGTTATAGTACATAGGGGGGTTGTGGCAGTCATAGCTCTTTAGTGGGTTAGTGTGGCAATTTTTTATAGTATAGAACAGTGTGGTTCATGTGCCTTAAAACAGACAGTGTTTAGTGTCATATTTTGTACAGAGAGCAGAGTGAGGGGCAATTATTTATTCAGGAACACAGTGTAGGGGAGATATCCTTATTATAGAGCATGATGACTGCAAAGATGAGATGTTGGTCTGAAAAGTCATCATGGAATCTGGACCAGATAGAGAAAAAAGGTGTGAGAAAGACTCCAGTCAAAGAAAATTTCACCAATAAGGTACCTGAATGTAAATGTTTATTTGTGCTTCTGCCTGTGGATCATCAGTACTGTGGTTCCTGTATGGTCTACAGTCTGATGATGACTGGTAACAGCAACTTTCATTACCTCCTTACCACTGTTAAGGACATACTGGGAGTTGTAGGTTTATGCAATACAAATGTTTATGGCAGGGCAAATGTGACATTACATTCAATCTCTGTATTAAAGGGATTGTCCCCTTTCAGAAAATTCCAGCCCCTATATGTGTGCCGCCCCCGTTCTGCTCGGATCCGGATCTGCGGTATGGCTCGAGGGACTCTACCGGATCTGGGGGTCATGCGGACACTCCGAATAAAAGGGGGACGTATTTGTATGGGAATTGTTGAAAACTGTCTGTGACGCCACCCACGGTGTGTGGTGAGATGTAGCACCACCGCTCCTGTTGTGGGGCTCCCAGGGGTGATGGGCTGGTAGCTTCATGTTAACCCCTCTGAGGGGAGGGATGGATGCCCTGGGGCCCAGTGTCTCTGTGGAGGGGATGATAACGGCAGGGGCCGGCGCACCCAGTCAGGCCGGGAAAGTTACTCACTGTTGAATCAATCACACAATTCTTTTGGTAAACCAAGGTGATGGTGGCCGGCTGCCACAGACGGGTGTATCTGGTCCCACACCCAGGCTGATGGTCACTAACCCTTTCCTATGCACTTTGTATTTTCTTATTTAGACTTCCCGGTGTGTAACGAAGGAGTCCGCTCCCAGTCCTCTGGTTGGGAGCCGTGCCCGTCAGACGCTGACCCGTGGGATCTACCAGGCCCTGGCGGATGCCCTATGCCTTTCTGTGGGTGGTTGTCTACTTTTCGGGACTTAGGTTGAGACAGGACCTGGAATCCTGCCTTCAATCGGTTAATTAGCTAGGCCATCGGTACCGGTCCTGGCTTCAGGGTTTGAATACCCCCTTTGTGCACAGTTTCCGGGACGGTTCTCCGGTGTTGGTACCGGCAGGCTACAGCCCTTCCCCGGTCCACCTCGGATCTACCGAGCCGTCTTCCCATCTCCTGCTGGCGGTGACTACCGTCTGCCACCTAGCCAATGTGTCAGGGCTCCGACCCTGACACCTGTCAGCTTCTCCTTCTCACTCCTCTCAACTTGAACCTCAAAACTTATCTGCTCTTTTCCCACCCTGGGCTCTCCCGAACCCTAGGTGGGCGTTTCCTTTCCACCTGGTCCCGCCCACTGGTGTGCCTGTCCTTTCAGATTTCAGCATTGAATCTGCTGACACAGTTTTTGTCAAAAAGGTCTTAAAGAGTTAAAGCCATGATGCCCAAAACGTCACGCTTAAAGGGGCAGCAACCATATATTTGCTAAGGTGGGACAACCTGATAAGTCACTCTAAACTCTGTAATTATAGCAACACATGTCAACAACCATGGATGGTTCTGTGTACCACAGATGAATGTGGTTTGGTTAGACAAGTGCATATCAACCCAAGAACATAAGCAAAAGACCTCGTGAAGATGCTGGTGTGGTGTTAGGTGGTAAAATTGTGTCATTATCCACAGTGAATCAAGCACTGTATCAACATGGGTTGAAAGGCCACTCTGCAAGGAAGAAGCCATTACTCCAAAAGAAACATTAAAAAAAGCCAGATTAATGTTTGCAAATACACACAGGAACAAAGACCTTATTTTTTGAGACATTTTCTGTAGTCTGACAAAACTAAAATTTAACTGTTTGGCCATAATGACTATGGTTATGTTTGGAGGAAAAAGGGAGATGCTTTGAAGCCTAAGAACATCATCCCTACTGTGAAACACGCTGGTGGCAACATTATGCCGTGGGGTTGTTTTGCTGCGGGAGGTACTGGTGCATTTCACAAAATAGATGGCATCATGAGGAAAGAAGATTATGTGGGAATACTGAGACAATATATCAAGACATCAGCCAGGAACTTAAATCTTGTGCGTAAATGGTTCTTCCAAATGGACAATGACCAAAAGTATACTGCCAAACTGGTTACAAAGTGGCTTAGGATAACAAACTCAATGTTTTGGAGTGGCCATCACAAACCTCTGATCTCAATCCTATTGATCCATTTATAGGCAAAGCTGAAAAGGCAGGTGCGAGCAAGGTGACCTACAAACATAGCTCAGTTACACTGTGGTACCCCTGAGGTTTCAAGTGCCACAGTGTACTGCACCTTCTTTAGGGTGTAGTACTTATCCCGGGTCTAAGGAAGGTCGGTACCAGTTTCACCAACACACAAATACCACTACAGTGGGTTGCCCTCCCCAATGAAGATCGGGCCAGGGTCGGGTCACAGAAGGTGGTCACCACAGCGGTTGGGTTTACAGGACGCTACCGCACTTAGGGGCCCCCGATCCACTAGAACCGTGACTCAGGATCAGGGAGAAGTGACCATAAGGGGGAGTGAGGAGCACACAGTGGAAAACCAATTTGACCTAGTGTGAGTAGTAAATCAGCCGGTGGCAGGGGCTGGGGCAACAGCTTCCAACACACAACACAACTTCAAAAAAGAGGAGAACAGCTACAGACACCCAGCAGAGCAGACATGCCACGAGGCAGCTCTGTTGGCCAAGGCGTTTCAACACAGTCGCTGGGGAGAAGCAGAAGGCTAATTCCACAGGAACAGCACTGTTTGGGTACAGAACCCTAGGGCAGGCATACTTCAAGTTGTCTACCAACTCTGCAAGGGTCGCGGAAACAGGCTAGAAAAGTCACCAGACCTGTCCCACTACTCTTGGAGCCAAATAGCATATAGGATCCGGGGATGAGCTCTTCGACCGGCCCCACGGTGGAACCGCGCTATCAGCATACAGGATGGGACACTTAACTGACACCGGGATACCCAAGTGCTTCACACCACGGGGATCTGATACTTAGCGCATCAAAGGAGGAAGGGCCCATAGGCTGACACACCGGACCTGACCTTCCATGGATTCGGGATCGGCTCGAGTCCATCGTGGCAGAGACCAGTACTCTGGGGCAGCGCCTGAACTATCAGTGAGTAAAAGACCTGGAACCGAAGCCTCTGCCTCTCATTTGCCAGCGCCGTCGCCCAGCACGCCAACAGGGACTACCACATACCTCGTCTGTCCTCCATCATCCTCCCCAGGGTAACCCCACTCCGCCTGTGGGAAGCGACACCATCCCGACTGCAACATTCACCATTAGCCCCAGAGAGCAGCACCCGCAGCGGCGGCCCATCTCTGGCCGCAGACCACAGGTAACGTCACAATCTAAAAAGACTTTCCTCACCATCACTACCCCATCCGCCATCCATCCTCCCCTCCACTGCCTTCCCTCCCTTCTGTATGCCTCAGGGTCACGAAACTGGGCCAGGCCACCCTGTGACAATGCAGAGGAGCTGCATCCCCGGCCCGGCGACGAGTTGAGTTAACCCCCTCGATCCCAGGGTGTTACAACACCAGTTCTGTCAGGAGGAATGGTCCCAAATTCCTACCAAATATTGTGAGAAGCTTGTGGATTGATATCCAAAATGTTTTGACCCAAGTCATACACGTTAAGGGCAATGGTACCAAATACTAATGAAATATATATAAACTTTTGACTTTGCAGAAAGCAATAAAAATGCATTAATACATTCTCTCTCATTATTTTGGCATTTGGCAAATATGAATAATTTTGGTTCCTAATTGATCTAAAACGGGAAGGGTTTATTCTGATTTCATGTCATATAGCGAGAAAAACATGCAGATGTGTTTTATTAGATATTAGATAGTGTATGTAAACTTATGGTTTCAACTGTAATATGATGCTGTGTATAGTGTGGACATTATTCACAGCCACACCTATTATATATTATATATACAATCCTCAACAATGACATTGCAACACCAAGATGGAAAAGTTATCAAAATCACACAACGGATAGAATTGTTACTAATATCTAAATGAATAAAAATATAGAAACAAAATTTTCCAAACCTCTTGATTTATTCAGTCTGGAGTTGGAGCCACATGCAGAAATCCTGGCACTTACAACCTTGGCTCCTATCACTGAGGTTATTAATGGTCGTGTGAGGAAGGTTCTGCCGCTGAATGCACTTATACAAATCATGAAGATCTGCTGCTGGCAGCTCTGTTGTCCCAGATGTGCTTGATGTCAATCTGTTGATATTAGAGGCCATGGTAGCATGTTAGGTCATTAAAAGGGTTGTCCAGGCTTGGGGCACAAGTCTGCAGACTTGTGAATCCTCAGAGTGTGTGTGCTGTCAGGATTCTACAGTACCAGCGCTGAAAGTAGGCAGGCTTGTGACCGCGATGATGTGATTTACATATAAGCGTACACGCGGTCTAGACATGCCCAGCCTCACTCAATACATGTGAATTGAGTGACGCCAGACATGTCTTGTCAAAAATGTGTCTCTAAATGTGCAAATTGCATAGTTGCGGTCAACTAACCACCCGCTACTTGCACCGGAGAATCCTGACAGCACATACTGTGAGGATTCACAAAGTCTGCAGTCACATAGGTATGCTTAGATTTAGCATCCTAGGGCCAGTATAGCGCTGGCTTTAGGCTATGTTCGCACTAGAAAAATGTTTTTTCTTAAGAAATTTCTTAAGAAATTTCTTGGGGGGGGGATTAACGCACCTGCGTTAAAAAACGCACCAATAACGCAGGCATAGATAGATAGATATAGATAGATAATAGATATTTAGGGGAACAGATAGATAGATAGATTATAGAGGTCAACAGTATACAAGCCGGCGACAGGCGTATGAGGACCCGTCAGATTCATCTTTTCCCCTCCCTTCTTCCGACCTGATGACCTTTGTGGAAACAGAAACGTTGATGCCATTACACATTACCTGGATGAAACGTGAAAATTGAACAAGAAAATAATATGTGTATTTGCATTTGTATTATGATATGGTTCTGATTCTTTCCTTATGATACCATTACTCTATAATTTGAATGCGGTTTATATTTACCAATTTTTGTATTTATGATGTAGGGTGATTTATGTACATTCAATATGGCATATTTTGAGCTAAGTGACCAGGAATGACCTGGGAGATAAATTAGGTTGTCTGCCTGATGCGTAGTTAAATTATGATGCAATTTATATATATCGATTATTGTTGCTCTTATGCCTATTGAGATGTACGTATTTAATACTGAGATTACATTGTTGGGGGAGACCTCCCGGTCTCTCAGGGTCACGGAGGTGGATTTCAAATCAGAACTGCGCAGATGTATATGAATCAGGAAAATGACCACACAGAGAAACATGTCTCTATTTGGGAGAAGTGGATGCCTTCTGCCAGTGTATTCAAAAGCATAACATTTTATACAGCTTTTTGGACAGTCCTGTAAAACAACATTCCTTTAAGGCATTCAGGTGTGTCTGGGAAGAGAGGAAAGTCTATTCAAGAATATTGCTTAATCATGAGTCTAACCGGTTTTCCAAGACTGGAAGAAGACATTGAAGAATGTCACTTTACTTATTTATGAGACTGCAAACTCATTACTTAGCCCTAAGCATAGTTGGTTTACGTTTACAATCCTTGCAACATTTCAGTCAGGTATATGTAAAAAGCAATACATAAAACATAGAAAATACAGATTAATCTTATTATAATATAATATCATACTGGACAAACGATTCATAGCCTAGGCCTTCACAGTCCCCCCTTAATAAGATTATCTGTCTACTTACTCCGTGAGGGCTACCCAGAGACTACAGTGTCTTAAAGATATGGTATATAGGTGCGTGCTATCACGCTCTTTCCTAGCATCTTCACCTCAGTTCCCACAGAGGGGATCCGGGCCCCATGGTGCCCTTCTATAACAACCTGCTAAGTTTGACTTTGGGTTGTTGAGCTTTGATGGTAACCATTGTGTCAGATTTGGAGGGGGCTACTGGTGTATGTAATACTGAAGAGAAGGTTGCAATGGCTATAGCCTCGTTTGTCCCCTTATTACAAATCTTCTTACAGCAAGGCAAAATATAGTAAACAATAATTATAGCAAAAAACAACACTAGAAGGGTTATAATCCCTATATGAATTAGTATCCCTTTCAGAGAGGTCATCCAACTAAACCAGTCACCCCAAGGATTGGTTACCCCTGAATTTTCTTTCAATTCTTTAGATAGGGAATTTAATTGTTTCAGGGCCTTGGTAACCTTACCATTTGGGCCTGTTTCATCTGGGATATAAGTACAACAGGCCTCTCCTATCATTGCACAGACACCTCCTTTTTCTGCTAATAGCATATCCAGAACCATCCGGTTCTGGTTGGCCAGCAGAGTAGTCTGACCCAACTGAGTAGCTAACCCAGTTAAGGAGTTCCTGAAGTAATTAACAAATCTCTGTTGATTATAATAGAGATAATTGATCCATGCAACATTTTTATTCACAGTAATAATGGGAAGTAAGGACTTAAATCCTGCTGCTACTTCATCTCTGGCCTTATTCTCATCTGGGACCCCCCTTGGGACTCCAATTACATCAATATATACATGGGGGTCTTCCAATAGGTCATTGTTTGACACAGTTCTACGGGGCCTGGTTCTACCTTGGTTACGTGTTCTTATCTGCTCAAGGGTAACTCCATGATTTACAGGGCTTATTAGGATCGACATTAACACTTTCATTAGGGCACATTATCCTGACCAAGGAAGTTTGAGTCTAGATCTTATCTTGAGGTTAGCACATAACAAAACAACATTTGCTACACGTTGTCTGTGGTCTTTTCCAGATGTTAAATGAGAAGGAGGATACTTGGTTGGTGCTAGTCCTGTCCAGGGCCGACTCGTGAACCTTGGTGATCTGCTCTTGATAAAGATCCAAAGCGTGATGAGGCTTCATGTGAACAGTTTGAGGCGTTGACTTAGAGAAGCCTTCTGAGATAATGGGTGGAATGGCAGCCGTTCTCTGCTTCAGTTGTTTTAGGTCCATTGGTTTCTGAGGCGAAGATGTTAACTCGCGTGTCACTGCCAGTGCTCAGCAGACTAGGCCGGGGAGACATCAGCCTGGTGGGATGGGCTCTCGCAAAACTTTTCCCAGGATTAGAGGGTTAACAGCTGGCATTTTGTATTAAGGAAAATCAACGAATATATTTATATATGTGTTAGAAGAAAACAAAAGCATTCATAAATATGTATATTAGGCTACATCGACTAAACTACGTATAGGGGTCTGTGAAATGGCTGAATTAAGTATTTCAGGTTACTCAATTCTTATGGTGCCAGTCCCCCCTAAAGACTTATTTCTGCCATTTCCGAATACTAAGGGTACTGTGTTCCCTTAGGGAGAGAGGAAAGAGATCTGTTGGGAAAACCTGCCTAACTGAACGTTGAGGCATGGGCGGAGAGGGGAAAGGGTTTTCTTCACCGGTTTGAGACTAAAGACTCCTAGACGAGTCCTCACCCTTTGTAGTTGGACTTTCCCATGTCTCAAGGTTCTCTAAGACCTCTCTTCTACGTATTTTGGCAATGATGGTCTGACACTGTACAGGTCTTTTAAAAAGGATAAATACAAGCAAGACGCTCAGTGTAGCTTCGGTGGATCGACCCTTCTGCAATGCGACGTGTGAATCCATGTTGCCCTGCCGTCGTGCTTATTGACATGTCTGTGGCTGGATGGCTCATTATCGCTTGTCCTTTTAGGATCAATCAGTCCCCTGACTGAAGACCACGTGCTCCTGATACTGATTTAAAATCTGGAATTGGAGAATACACCTGTTTATCACACTATTTAGTCAATCATATAAAAAAAAATTGTACATGCCTGTGATAAACCAAAAAAATATATTACAAATAGACCTGTTTATCACGAAAAGAAAACAAAACATACATTTGGTTCACGACTTGCCAGTTTCCACCTTTCTATAAAAATATACACTTTCTTTACTTCTGTAAACCCATTTTTTACATACCACCTCCATCATGTGCTTTTGAGCAATAACGTCGCTTTCTGCACTGGAATGCCTCTGACCAAACCTGGAAAGAAATTTACACAACACGCACAAACTCACATAAACCTACACATGGTAGATGTATATGACTAATCTGCAATCACCGGAGCAGTAGAGCGGATGAGGGGAGTGTTTCTACGAGGTCTTTTTAGTTTCTCTACTTTGTATTAAGCACAGGTCTTACAAGACTTGGTGTGTCTGGCCACCTGGGTACTGAGCACTGGTGCCGCCCATATCTTGTCCACCACCACACTTATAATGATCTTTGTCACATGTGTTCATGGGTTACCTGGGCCATTATTGGGTAGAGCACTCATGGCAGAGAAAGCTTACCGCCCTTTATCCACAGACCTTCCTCAGTCAGCTGGCTCCCTGCGTCTCACACTCCGTTCCTTGCTGAATCACTTGTTTCTGTAGGGATTTAAAAACACAAGTAGTGACCAATGTCACGGACGTGACAGGAGCCACCAAGTTACTGGTCTGCATTGGTAAAGGACTCTCAACTCTAGGCCCATTCACTGCTTCTTTGCTGTCTGCACCTGTGCGAGAGCCTCCACCTGGGCTCATATGCACTCTACGGTCTTTATAGGGTTATCACGTCACACTAGAAAAGATCTGCTGCCTATAGCCACATTTGACTATCTTACCCCTTTCCGCTCTACGAACCACAGCAATCGCAAATCTTCATCTCGTTCTCCTATTACGATGGGAGAGGAGTGGTTCGATTTTTATTACCTCATGTTGTGTAACCTCAGCATATCCAGTGCAGAATCAACCAGCATCTTGGTATCTGGATCCATCTACGAAAAAAAACTTAAAATCTGCATTAACAATGGGCTCATCTGAGACATGTTCAAAATCTGACAATTCTTGTTACAGCAGAGCAATCATGAGATATATGTCTGTTTGCTGTATCCTCCTTACAGATAAAAATATAAAGAAAACTTAATAGACAAACTGAATTGATTAACAAATTAAAAACTTAAAAATAGGTGTGACTTCCCACATCATCTTTCCCCCCTTTTTGAATCCATTATCCAAAGCATAATTAGATTCAAAAAGTGTGTGGCCCCGGAGCTCTACATTTAGGCACAAAAGTCACATTGTATAGATCATACCTAACCGGGAACACCATAAATATGTTAGGTGTAGCCTTATAATGGAAAACGATTTCAATGACTTTTCAACCTTTGCTTGAAACACAGAAATCTGCATTACAATCTTTCTATAAAAAGAAAACAGATTATTCAATACATTATATATCAAACACAGAATGCCATGAATCATCCACATACCGTAAACCAAATTATTATAATTATTAATACATTAGATTATTAATAAAGATTATAATAATTAACTAATTGTACACAGCCTGACCTCTATGCTCCAATATCTGCCAATAAATCTAAACATGTCCACAATCCAATTTATTCTGTTTAGATAGAATCAGTAAAATAAAACACTATTGTCAATTACTTTTTCCAATATAATTTACAATGCATTGCTAAAGTAGAGAAAAGTCTCCTTTTTTTATAGCAAACAATAGGACTACCCCCCCTGTAAGTTGAAACTTTAGTTGTTTGACCCACAAACTGGAAATACTTGTATTTTTGGTCCACACCCTGAAGCCAAAAGCAAACAGGGCTTGTCTATATATTTATCCATGATCTTATTCTAATTATAGATAAAACACCTTTTTTTCTGTCTGAGTATGTAGTAGTCCACCCAATCTGTTGTTTAAACATTTACACATTACATGGTCTTCTTCACACATCCCCATCTCACTTCTTTTGTAATAACCATGCCTCGACCACCATGTGCTTCATCCACCATTTTTAGATCTGACCTAAAATAGCACATGGTTTATCATAGTATTGCGGCCTAGAGTCTCCACATCCACAACAAAGTTCACTCTCATCCGGATTTTTCCAGTGACAGCTAGAACAGGCCCATACCACACCATCGCCATTTTTGGTCGCTCACAAGGTACATTTTTATTATATACATAACTCAAAATTCTGTCTTTCTTTTCCTTTTCCCCTTCTATCCAATTCTCTCTATATAGACACTATATAGACTTTTAGAAACCCTTCCCCATGCATTGTTTTTCAAAACACCCTTTTTTTTTTTTTGGTGTACTAATCTAGCAAAGTTCTCTGCAACAATATACATTGCTGGGGAATTTTGAGACCTTACAATAGATAACACAGTTTGTATATACTGTACACTAATATCCATGAAAGAAAGGAAAATCAAAATATTAATGAAATACTGGCAGTCTGTATCTCAAGAAATCTAATTCTCCATAATACACGTCTCTGTTGGATCTATTTTTTTCTAAATGGATATAATACCTTCCAACATTATTGGGGTAAGTCTTTATGATTTTTTAGATTAGCTAACACGGTGCAAAAATATGTATTTACCTGCCCCTATTCTATTTTAAGATATAATGCTGACATACTTTTACAACACCAATTGTTCAAAATTTTCACTTATTTGTACAATAAGGGGTCGACACTTCAGGGACTCAAAGTAACAAATTTTGTACTTGTAAACTCTCTATTCTCACCAGGCTATCCAACATATTCCTCTGATTCTTCCTGAATCGTCTGACCACCTTGTAAAACCATTTGCTGTGCAACTTCCCCCAGCATGATGTAAATTTGAATTAGCTGGGTTAACATACACCCCTGTCTCCTGCACCTTCTTCTTCTATTTCAACCTATCCTTCTGACTGCAACATCTGCGCTACTTTACCAAACACCTGTGCATCTTCCCACAATCCTTTATCTTTCAACTTCACTTTCTTTCCCTTCAGCGCCGCATTCCATGTGACGTCTATAGCCATCCGCTCCTAGGCAAACTTAACACCTTAGAAATCTCTGAGGCATGGCGCACAACTTTCTTTTCCTCTCTGTCTGTCACTAGTTCTATAACATTCTGCAAACCTTCTCAACTTTCTTTTTCTCCACCTAAGCATTGTTGCTGTCTTGACGGCAGTTGGATTACACTAATTCAAAACTATATGGTGCACGCTACAGTCCGGCCAGCACTGGGGCGTTCCATCCTTACTCTAGCTCCCTCAGCTAAGTAAAAACAAAGGTGTCCCGTGAAAGGAGGAGGACGTACAAAAATGTCACATACAAGAATGTCCCGCCCTCTGGACTTGGTCAGCTGTACCAATTTATTGTCCTAATCCCTATCTTCGATCACGGGTATCCCCCCCGTATCCTCAAACTACGGATCGGGTCAGTCTATCCAGCTATATCCAACTGCTGCCGTCTTACTCCCTACAATCCATCCTCCAGATCCCTTGTGACAATTGAAATCCACACCACAGGGTAGGATTCGAGCTACTGGGCCCCCAGCGGGCATCACCACCGAGTCACTATCGGTTACCTTTAACTCTGATGGGGACACAAGGCCTGTCACCCCCTCCTCTCCAAAAACAACCTTGTCGGCAGTGAATACACAGTATGTAACACTTACCGGGGCTGTTGGTTGATCAGGCCTGTTGGAGCGGAGGGAGGTCCTGGTCCGTGACGTCCAAGGTATCGGGGTGTCCAGGTATCGGGGTGCTCCTTATGGGGGCCCCACGATTTGGGCGCCAAACTGTTGGGGGAGACCTCCCGGTCTCTCAGGGTCACGGAGGTGGATTTCAAATCAGAACTGCGCAGATGTATATGAATCAGGAAAATGACCACACAGAGAAACGTGTCTCTATTTGGGAGAAATGGATGCCTTCTGCCAGTGTATTCAAAAGCATAACATTTTATACAGCTTTTTGGACAGTCCTGTAAAACAACATTCCTTTAAGGCATTCAGGTGTGTCTGGGAAGAGAGGAAAGTCTATTCAAGAATATTGCTTAATCATGAGTCTAACCGGTTTTCCAAGACTGGAAGAAGACATTGAAGAATGTCACTTTACTTATTTATGAGACTGCAAACTCATTACTTAGCCCTAAGCATAGTTGGTTTACGTTTACAATCCTTGCAACATTTCATTCAGGTATATGTAAAAAGCAATACATAAAACATAGAAAATACAGATTAATCTTATTATAATATAATATCATACTGGACAAACGATTCATAGCCTAGGCCTTCACAACATGAAATAATCTTGTTTAGGCATCCCATAATTGGTGCCAGTAAACCATCTTGTTATGTATTAAATCTCCTTTGTATCGTGTTTCCTGTCTCACCTGTCTATCTGTGACTTGCCACGCGCACTGTGTAGCTGCGACTTCCGGGTGCATACACCCGGCGGCACATTAAGTGATACCACGCATGCGTGAATGACATCACGGAGGGATTTCCTCCGACGCATGCGCGGATGGTCACTGCTTGCCGCCGGCTTGTATACTGTTGACTTCCAGATCGCGGTGCACGTGTGCACACGGAGGGCGGTCTAATGGCGGATGACCAGGACTCACCTGGTATTTAAGGGGGAGAGTGACGGGGCATATACAACGTGTGGTGGCCCTTGAAAAAGGCAACCGAAACGCGCGTCGGGCGTGGACCCAGGATCAAGTCCCCACCAGTCTGAACTTTTGGGTATGTAGCTGTTTCAATACCGTTTCCCTGACTGTCACATGTGATAGACATAGCTTAGTGCTAGTATGCAGAGGGAATAGCTTAATCTTTTGATACTCTGGACTCAGACTTCTGGGGGTTTATTATTATCCTTTATACCTTGAGGGAATCTATTTGATATCTTTTGAAATACCTCATTGTATGCACTTAAACTCCCCCTGTAACTTTGGTGTAATGCGCAACTGTTTTTGATCCTGGTTCCCACATAGTGAGGTTATCTCTTTTGTCTTCATAATATTGTTACAAAATCGGGAAACACGTGTGCCTCTTCCCTTTTTTAAAATGGCTTTGTCTAATTTGAATTGAAACTACTCCATTGTTGTTGTTACACATTACTGAATAAGCATAAGTAGGAGTTTGATCTGATTAATGGGAATTTATTGGGGACACTATTGTTCAGGCAACATTTGCTTAACACTAGAACTACTGGACTCGTGACACCTATATAGAAATACATAGTGCAAAGTAGTCAAAATGACTACGTCAGTAGTTCTAGTGTTAAATGACTTAATATAAATATATGTTCCCCTATTTTTCAAAGAAAACTATATCAAGCAGGAAGAAGCTACAGCTGACCCAGGAGCAGAGCGCACGACCAGGAAGTTTGAGCAGAACTCAGCAGAACCCGAATCAGGAGCAGAGCCTGCAGAGCCGATAGACAGGTAAGTGGAAGGACGCCGCTGCTGGAGGCTGGGAGCAGAAGTGTGCGTGGGGGCCACGCTGAAGCTAGGCAGGTGAGAGGAAGAGCGCACCCCTCAGGACCTGGCAGGGACGGGCTTTACATAATGCACTTTTGCATGGCACTGTATATGCAGAATACTGTACAATCTGTGACTATACAAATTTAACATTACAGACTAGTATGTACAAAGATTCATGTGTCAAGTTTGCAAAGTATTTTTGATTGCACATACTTATTTTAATGAGCAACATGTCAGCATTTTATTCTACATTTAGTATACACTTAGTGTAGTTTTTCCTTCCTAAAATGGCTAATTTATAGTCCCGTGTGTATAGAGTAGGAATTTTTGTAATGCTAGAGCATCAGTCATTGTTTGTATTTCTTGTCTTAATATAGTGTGCTTTAATACAGTCAAGGCAGTTTAATGTTTACAGTTTCCCATCCCTGAGAAAACCTATCATAGTGTCACTAGAGACTACAATGACGTACTTTCAACCACAGAGAAATAATCCTTGACTAACCAAAACCGAATATAGTGTCTCTAAAAACAGAATTGACAGTAATTATTTGCAAACTAACTTTCCAAGAAAACATATGTGGAATACTTACATAAATTATTTGAATTAGCCCATGGGAATAATAGAAAAGGGTGAATCAAATAAAATTATGTCACCTAGACATTATCTGACTGTAACAAAGACTGTTTCTATGAACCAAGGATTCATGCAAAAGCCCCACAACTTATGGTTGCCCTTGAATTTAAAGGGAACAAACCAGAAGAATTTTGCTATATAAATTAAAGCCAGTGTCACACTGGCTCTTGGAAGCTGATTGCAATGATACCTTTTGTTGACAGATTGGATGCTTGGTTGCTGCAAAATGTCTAATCAAAGTTCCAGAAATGCCCTCATTGTTTGATTGGCGTGTGCATTGTGGCAGGAATTTTTGGGTGGGGACTTGCATTCTTGTTCTGCCCCCTTATGTTTGCCTGGCCTTAATCACCCGTCACAGCCTTTTCATTTATTTCCACCAAGTGCACAATAGCTCTTGGAAGTATTTCATCAACGCTTCACTAAGATGGCTTCGAAGTCAGTGCCTGTGCATAGCGCTGTCTCTAGTGCCATTTTATTAAAGACGGTCTCCTCCTTCTGTTTAATGCTTTCTTTCTTCCTATACTTATATATTTTAGTAAAAATATTATTGAATGAAAGGAGCAAGACAGAAATAGGCCACAAAAAGGTATTACCATAAAAATGTTATTATTAAACTGCTGACCAGTGCTGAGCAGACCCGGACTGTAAAAATCCAGATCCGCACAGGTTCAAAAGTATCCGGGTGCTGGTCCCAGGCCCAGAGTTCTCAGTCAACTCCGGGTAATGATCAGGGTCCAGCAACTCAGGAAAAAAAAATAAAAATAAAGGAAAAACTAAAATGAAGCAAGTATGCTATACGTACCATCTCGATTGTAACTGCTTCCAGGCTGCTCACTCTTCTTTTGGAGCTGTTCATTATTGCTCATCCATATTCACTGCTTTCACCGCCCATCAGCAGTCCTGGCATCTGTGATTGGTTGCAGTCAGATGCGCCTCCACCCTGTGTGACAGAGTCTGACTGCTTGTGATAACAGATCCTGTCTGTGGATCACTATCATGGTATAAAAATAAATTTAAAACAATCGTTGTAGGTTTCCCCTGTATTATAATACCCAGCACAGATAAAGCATATTTCTACAGGCTGGGCTGCAGCACTCAGCCAAGAGCTTATCTTGGCTGTGTATCAAAATAAGAAGAACCACTTGCAGCTTTTTTTTTAATCATTTAAATAAATAATTTAAAAAAACTGGTGTATGGTCGCCCCAATTTTGATACACGGCCATGATAAAGACTACCATCTGGGGGCTGGTATTCTCTGGCTGGGGAGTCCCATGCTTATTGGGCTCCCCAGCCTAAAAAAAGCAGCCCGTAGCCACCTTTACCAAGCATTTCCCGATTGCCCTGGTGTAGTGTCAATTGGGGTAATAAGGGGTTAATAATAGCTCACAGCTGCCACTAAGCCCTAGATTAGTAATGGTAAGCATCTATGAGGCCCCCCATTACCAACCTATAAGTGAAAAGGAATAAACACAAACTCTGAAAAAATCCTTTTTTTAAAATAAAATACAAAAAACACCCTCTTTCATCAATTTATTAACCCCAAAAAACCCCAGGTCTGACGTAATTCATACGAGGTTCCATGATGATTACAGCTGTGCTATATCTGACATGACAGCAGGCAGCCATAGAACAATGACTGCCCACTGTGAGCTTCAGGCAGAGACAGAGCCATATTGATCAGCTGTGACATCACTCATGTTATTTGCAGCCATAGCTGGAGGCTCACACGGTTCTCCACCTGTGATCGCAGGTAACCTGACCTCAAGTGACTGCATTAAATTCAGTGAACTCACCTGCATCTCCTAGCATAAAAGCGCTGTTTTTTTTGCCATGAGATACAGATTTGGTGCTGAAATTCTGGCATGAGGTTACACAAGTTTGGAATGGTGGCCTGAAAAAAGGTGAAGAAGTCTCGACTTTATTATTGTCATAAGAAGCATTAGCTCGATTTTTAAAAAATGTACAAAAAATGGACAGTAAAAGATTGGAAATGGAAAATTTGGAGTGATAAGACAAAAGTCAATAGACTACGCTCTGATGGGTTCAAATAGTACTGGAACAAACAAGGGAAAAAGGAGATAATGGATCAACAAATTGAAGGAACTGTCTAGTTTGATGGAGGAAGCCTGATGATATGGGGTTGTTTCACAGCCAAAGGCATTGAGGTTGGAAAAGATTTGGTTCAATGACAATAAAGTAAAGGTGCAAGATTGGCCCCTACAGTCTGCATACCTCAACTCAATTGAACACTTGTGGGTAGGGTTGAAGAGACACTGTACACATACCCAAGTGAGTCGACCGATATCCACTAACATTGGTACTGTGTAGAAGAGTCCTTGGATCAGATTTGAGACGAGACGTGCCTGAATTTAATTGAGAGCATGCTCAGAAGGATTCAGTTCAGGCAGTGATTAAAGCAAAAGATGGATTTAAAAAATACTAACAAAATAAAAAAAATGAAAATTTAGATTTTTAGGAGCAAAACAGTTACAATGCAGTCAGCTAACAAGAATCTAACCATATGCTAAATAGTTGCAAGTCAAATTTATCTATAAGATAACAAAGAAGATTGTCTATAAAATGTATAAAATGAAGGTAGTCTCACATTCATGGTGTTTTCTAGTTTGCCTTTTGCTTTTAAATGTTCTATCTATTGTTTGGTTAGTAGTTTATCAATAAAATTCATTTTTACGGGGATCCCTGTTTGTGGCCTATTTCCTTTCATTCACTAATTGGTGGACCTAATCCTGGTATAAAGTGGTGCCCTCCTCTACTTTTTTGCTTTTGGTACAAATATAATTGTAGTTTTGAGACACTTAGGCCAGATTCACGTATCTGTGTGTCATTCACACATTGAAAGAATGCCCACGGTTCTCATGACTCAAATTCGAGAGCCTCATAAGTATACATGAGTCTGGCAAGTGCAAATGAGGAGAACTGCAGCCAGACCGTGCACCACACTCTGACTACAGAACATGAAACACAGATTTGTAAATCCATCCTTAGTGAAAGAGCTATCCAACCATAAAGATTTATTTTATTTCTATTTATTTATTGCCTTTTACAAATATTTTTACATTTGTTTATTTTTAGTCATTTTTCCGAAACATTCTCTTTAAAGGTCCGTAAAAGACATTAAAGTATATTCAAACAGTGAAATGGAAACCATACAAATTCTTATCACATTCATTAAGATTTTTTATATTCTTTTGTTATACCTTGTAATATGCCATTTAGACTAAATAATGAAACCAATATAAACAACAACCTAAAACTGATTTTAATTGTCGGAATTTGTACATAAAGTAACGAACATGTAACTAAATTGATAATACTAATCATTAAAATTCTTAGAATTTTTTTATGAAATTGTATAAAAATCTTTATTATCTCTGGGAAACATGAAATTGGCAAAATTTATAGAAAGTTAAAATATAAAATTCCAGGAAGAATCCATAAATCAATTTGTATTATCTGATTCCTCACTTGTAAATTCAAAATAGATATTGATATAATCAGACAAGTTATAGTAGAGTTTTTTTTATATTCTGGCCTTAAGTTATAAATGGCTCAAACAAATAATTTGGCTTAATTTTATTTACTAGGAAGATAATCTCCTATGCTAAGACGATGAAATACAGCTAACACAATAATCAGAGAGTGGCTTATTTTCAGATATAGTTTTAGCGAAACAAGACATTCAATGAGCAATATAAATCTTTAACTTGTGTTAATCCAGGATACATATTAATTCCCTCAAAAAGTGGAAAATATTCAATTTTGTGTATTGTTTTATATGACAAATACCATGAGAAGCAGCTGTTGGTGGGAGTTTGGACCAACAAATCGCCCATGAAAATTTTTTCCACTCCAGCGAGTGGGTGGAACTGTATACACAGCTGCACATTAGGGGGTCACACAGTGTTAGTGTTGGTAGCTTTAACCTAACTGTACTTAAAGGGTTATTCCCATCGCCAAGATCCTATCCAAATATGTAGTAGGTGTGATAATAATATTTGCAAATACCTCCAATTAGAAATAAACAAATAGAAATATCCATAAGAACCAGTAACATTCAAATCACTTACTATACCAAGTACAAGAAGCACTATAAATTACCACAGGGAATCCTGTATAGAGACCCATGAGTCATTTTGCAATCCACTGCAGCATATAGAACAAAACAGGAGAACAGCAGTGGATTTGATGCAAAAATATGAAAGGGTTTTATTAAACCGTAAGCACAAAAGTCATATACGGTACATGATTCAAACACAATACAGTGACAAAAGAGACATTGGCACATAGATGTAAATACAAACCATATGTGGTCAGTTGGTAATAGTAAATATATGGTGGAAGTGTACAACAGCACAAAAAGTTATCCACAGAACACAGTTATGACTACATACCGGTAAGGCTGTCTAAATACAAAGTATCACCAAGGGTTAAAGTGCCAATAGTGCATGACCGGAAGACCAGGAGTCCCCCCTAAAGAGGTAACACGCGTTTCACGTCTTGTGAGTATCACACTTCATCAGTCCTTTCCTGGTCTGATGAAGTGTGATACTCACAAGATGTGAAACGCGTGTTACCTCTTTAGGGGGGACTCCTGGTCTTCCGGTCATGCACTATTGACACTTTAACCCTTGTTGATACTTTATATTTAGACAGCCTTACCGGTATGTAGTCATAGCTGTGTTCTGTGAACTTTTTGTGCTGTTGTGCACTTCCACCATATATTTACTATTACCAGCTGACCACATATGGTTTGTCTTTACATCTATGTGCCAATGTCTCTTTACTCACTGTATTGTTTTTGAATCATGTATATGACTTATGCTTATGGTTTAACCCCATAGCGACGGCCTAACGTCTCAAGACGTCGGAAAAACAGGGTACTTATTCTGTTCCGACGTCTTGAGACGTCAGGCCGGAAAAACCCTGTAGCGCCCCCCAGTGACGAAAAATCTCGGGGGTTTCAGCTACCGGGGGTAGCTGAGACCCCCCATATTATGAATCGGGGTGTTTTGTATGCACCCCGTTAATGCGATCGCCAGTATACACCGTATACCGGCGACAACATAAAAAAAAAAAAATGGCTGGTAAAATTTATTTATTTCTCATCTGACGTGATCAAACATGTCAGATGAGAAATAAATGTGAGCCCTTAGTGCCCCCAAAGCCCCCGGTACCGGAGAAATCCATCCACCCCCCCCCTCCGGAAAATCCAAGATGGCGCCGACGCGCGCTGAAAACTCCCGCCGCCGCCGCCTCTGCATTCATTTCCCTCCGATCTGAAATGATCAAACATTTCAGATCGGAGGGAAATGTCCCCCTCCTGACCTCTCCTCCGGTACACCGGAGCTCTTTGGTCCCTGGAGCCCCCTCCAGTTCTTCAGAGCCCCCCTCCGGAGCGTGCAAGATGGCGCCGACGCGCGCTGAAAACCGCCGCCGCCGGCTCTGCATTCATTTCCCTCCGATCTGAAATGATCAAACATTTCAGATCGGAGGGAAATGTCCTCCCCCTGACCCCTCCTCCGGTCCACCGGAGCCCTCTGGTCACCGGAGCCCCCTCCGGGTCTCCAGAGCCACCACCCCTCCCCCGCATTCATTCTGCTCTTTCTGCCGCATGTGACACGTCACATGCGGCAGAAAGGTGTCCCCAGGTCCCACTAGGTCACCCCCCATCACCCCCCCCAGCCCCCGAGCCCCCCAGCCCCCGAGCCCCCGGTCATACGTTACCTGTCTGGTGATCCGTCCCGCGATCACGCCGCCTCCTTCTTGAATGCTGACGGCGCATGCGCAGACAGCGGCTGTCAGCTGGATTCCTCCCCCGGTCCACAGTGGAGCAGCCTGTGCATCAGCGACGTCAGTCTTGCAGGGACGCTGACGTCGCTGATGCACAGGCTGCTCCACTGTGGACCGGGGGAGAGTGAGTGCAGTAATCAGCAGTCTCTCCATGTGAGGAGTGTGGTCCTCACATGGAGAGACTGCTGTTCCAGAAAATGGGGGGTACGTTCTGTGAGCGTGCCCCTCATATTCTGGAATGAGGTTACTGCAGGTCACTCTGCCCTAAGTTGGACCGGGGCAGTGTGAGTGCAGTATTCTCAGATTACTGCACCCACACTGCTCATGGAGAGCTTGCTCTTCCAGAAAATGGGGGATACGTTCCCTGAACGTGCCCCCCATATTCTAGAAGATCCAGAGTCGGCGTGGGACCTCACGGATTACAGCGGATTACAGCGACCGTAATTTCTTTATTTTCAATAAATTGGGGAAAGAGGAATGTTTCGGGGAGTTTTTTTTTCAAATAAATTTTTTTTTTGTCTTTTTTTTTTGTCTATTACTTGACTGGGTTAGTGATGTCGGGTATCTGTTTAGATGCCGTGACATCACTAACCCCAGGGCTTGATGCCAGGTGACATTACAGCTGGTATCAACCCCATATATTACCCCGTCTGCCACCGCACCAGGGCGCGGGATGAGCTGGGGCGAAGCGCCAGGATTGGCGCATCTAATGGATGCGCCACTTCTGGGGCGGCTGCGGCCTGCTATTTTTAGGCTGGGAAGAGTCCAATAACCATGGCTCTTCCCACCCTGAGAATACCAGACCCCAGCTGTCCGCTTCACCTTGGCTGGTGATCTAATTTGGGGGGGACCCCACGTTTTTTTTTTTTTAAAAAAAAAACGCCTGGGGAGCCCTCCAAATTGATCACCAGACAAGGTGAAGCTGTCAGCTGTGGTTTGCAGGCTACAGCTGTCTGCTTTACCCTAGCTGGCTATCAAAAATGGGGGGCACCCCACGTCGTTTATTTTAATTATTATTTTTTTGGGGGTCTAAATACAAGGCTAGGCACCCTTTAGTGCCACATGAAAGGCACTAAAGGGCGCCAGCTTAGAATATGCAGGGGGTGGGACGTTATATATGTTTGACATGTATCCATTCATCCATTGTAGCATTTTAGGCTGGATGCCCACAATCGGGATTTGCAGCGTTTTGGGCGCAGAGTGTTTTCCCTGCGTCCATAACGCTGCATTGTGCAGTAGAAGCACAGTGGAAGGATTTTTAGAAATCCCATGCCCAATGTGCTTGCCCAATGTACTTCTCTTCTCCGCAGCATAAACCGACCTGTGGCGGCAGCTTCCCGAGCCTCAGCATGTCAATTTATGCTGCGGAGATGAGTGTTCTCTGCAGGTAGCATAGAGCTCCACAGCGGCCTGAACCCAAATCGTGGGCATGGGCAGCTGCGTTCTCCCGTGGACAACACTCACATCTCTGCAGGAGGCTGACACTGTGTACTAGACGCCGTGTCGCTGGCTCATGGCCACATAGCCTAAAAGTGAGACATTGGTTGCTACAGCAACATTTTTGTGAAGTACCTGTGGATTCAAAATGCTTATTATACTCCTGAATAAAATCCAGTTTCCAAAATGGGGTCACTTGTGGGGGTTTCTAATGTATAGGTACCCAAGGGGCCCTGCAAATGTGACATGGTGCCCGCAATTTATTTCAACTTTTCCAGAATTCAAATGGTGCTGCTTCCATTCCAAGCCCTCCCATTTATCCAAACAGAGGTTTTTGGCCACATGTGGGGTATCCCTGTGCTCATAAGACATTGGATAACAACCTGTTGGGTCCACGGTTTGTTGTTGTCTCTTGAAAAAGTGAGAAATTTGATGCTGAAGCAACATTTTTGTGAAAAAAATGAAAATTTTCAATATGGCAACCTAAGCTTATCAAATTCTGTGAAGTATTCGTGGATTCATACTGCTCACTATACACCTAGATAAAAGCCTTGAGGTGTCTTGTTTCCAGAATGGAGTCACTTGTGGGGGACCTCCACTGTTTAGGCACCTCAGGGGCTCTCCAAATGCAACCTGGCGTCCGCTATTGATTCCAGCCAATTTTGCAGTCAAATGGCACTCCTTCCCTTCCGAGCCCTGCCATGCGCCCAAACAGTTGATTTCCACCACATATAAGGTATCGCCAAACTCAGGAGAAATTGCACAATAAATGTTATGCTGAATTTTTTCCTTTTACTCTTGTAAAAAAAAAAGCTACCTGGTTGAAATAACAATTTTGTGGTAAAATTTTTTTTTTTTTTTTTTTTCATGGCTCAACGTTATAAAATTCTGTGAAGCACCTGGGGGTTCAGGGTACTCACCAAACATCTAGATAAATTCCTTGAGGGGCCTAGTTTCCACAATGGGGTCACTTGTGTGGGGTTTCTGCTGTTTAGGTACCTTAGGGGTCCTCCAAATGTGACATGGTGCCCGCAATCTTTTTCAGCCAAATTTCCTTTCCAAAATTCAAATATTGCTCCTTTCGTTCCAAGCCCTCCCATTTGTCCAAACAAAGGTTTCAGACCACATGTGAGGTATCACCGCGCTCATAAAAAAGTGGTTAACAAACCTTGAGGTCAAATTTTTGGAATTACCTCTTGAAAAAGTGAGAAAATTGATGCTAAAGCAACATTTTTGAGAAAATTATTAAAATTTTCAATATGACAACGTAACGTTAACAAAATCTGTGAAGTACCTGTGGATCTAAAATGCTCACTATACCCCTAGATAGAAGCCTTGAGGGGTCTAGTTTCCAAAATGGTGTCACTTGTGAGGGGTTTCTTCTGTTTAGGTACCTTAGCGGACCTGTAAATGCAACATGGTGCCCGCAATCTATTTCAGCCAAATTTGCTTTCCAAAATTCAAATATTGCTCCTTCTGTTCCGAGCCCTCCCATTTGTCCAAACAGAGGTTTCTGACCACATGTGGGGTATCGGCGCACTCATAAGAAAGTGGGGAACAAGTTTTGGGGTCCATTTTGTTGTGTTAGTTCTTCTAAAAGTGAATAAATTTGGGTTAGAGCAACATTTTTAGGTAAAATTTAATTTTTGCTTTTTTTCATTCCACATTGCTTTTGTTCATGTGAAGCACCTGAAGGGTTAATAAACTTCTTGAATGTGGTTTTGAGTACTTTGGGGGGTGCAGTTTTTATAATGGTGTCACTTTTGGGTATTTTCTGTCATCTAGGCCTATTGAAGTCACTTTAAATGTGATGTGGTCCCTAAAAAAATGGTTTTGTAAATTTTGATGTAAAAATGAGAAATCGCTGATAAACTTTGAACCCCTCTAACTTCCTAACAAAAAAAAATTTTGTTTCCAAAATTGTGCTGATGTAAAGTAGACATGTGGGAAATGTTATTTATTAACTATTTTGTGTCACAGAAATCTCTGGTTTAACGGTATAAAAATTCAAAAGTTGAAAATTGCTAAATTTTCAAAATTTTTGCCAATATTCAATTTTTTTCTTCAATAAACGCAAAAAATATTGTCCTAAATTTAGTACTAACATGAAGTCCAATATGTGACGAAAAAACAATCTCAGAATCACCGGGATCCGTTGAAGCGTTCCAGAGTTATAACCTCATGAAGTGACACTGGTCAGAATTGCAAAATTTGGTCTGGTCATTAAGGTGAAAATTAGCTCCGTCACTAAGGGGTTAATAAAACCCTTTCATATTTTTGCATCAAATGCAAATGTAGTATAGATCTTCTTATTCACTATGTTGCTTACCTCATATTCAAGGCGTTGCAGGACCTTAGGTATCTATGACCACTATCAACTAACTAGCTGTGACTATATATGTGGTCATAACCATGGATACCAAAGGTCCTGCAATGCCCTGCACATGAAATTGGCAACAAAGTAAATCAGAAGAACTATACTATATTTCTAATTGGAGGTATTTGCTAATATTATTATTATTACACCTACAACATAATAGGATATGATCTTGGAGATGGGAATACCACTTTAAAGGTTTGCATATACAGTACAATGTGCAAATGTGCAAATGCATATGTTGAAAGTATATTATTTAGATGGTGCTTTACTGTTTCCGTTATTCATATTTTTATCTATTCATAAATATTCAAGTGCTCTTCAGATCATTTCTGTAGACCTTGAAAAATTAAAGGAAACAGTTTATCCAACCATATGTTAATGCTGTAGGTATAACAAGTGAAATATACTATCTATGTCTGGCCTTTCTATGTGTGCACCAAAGGAGAATTAGTTGAGATGATCGAATCTTTTGAAATTCAAATTCACCAGTTTTACCAAATATTTCCCAAAAATCGATTTGCAGCAAATTGCAATTACTGCTTAAGCCTTTATTTACCTAGAAACATTTTTGTTCAAACTTTGAGGTCTCATAGGACTGTATTGAACCCCTTTTGAGCTGTTTAACGCAAACACAGCTTTCAATATATCAGTGACCTCGACATTTAAACTAACAGACTGTTTAACAACAAGTTGCAGAACAGACTTTTTTTAATTGCAAAAACTATCCATTTTGGGGGGTAGATGGCAGTCTTGCAGATATTTATACAGGGGGTGCACATGGAAAAAGTGGCTTTTTCACAAGAGGGTGCACAAAATTAAACCAGTATGGAGAGAAGCAAGAGCTTTGTTCTTTGCTAAATGAAGAAGAGATAGCTTTTTTCTGTTGTTCAATAATGAAGTAAATAAGTGCAAACACAGATGGGCATAAATGTAATTAGTAGAAATACATTTGCATAACAGTAAACATGAAAAATCAAATGGCGTTCCATACAACAATGAAATAAGTACTACATCCTGTAAAAGAATTGTGAAAAAAAACTTCTATTGATCATATGTATTCATTGTTTTTATTAAAGCACAAAAAAATCATTACATATAATGAAAAAACTGGCAGGTGGCACCACAATTTATGGTAAGAAAGCAAGAGATATCAATAATTGTATATACAAGTGCATCTGAATAAATTAGAATAGCATTAAAAAGCTAATTTATTTTAATAATTCAATACAAAAAGGGAAACATATTGTATAGTCATTACAAACAGAGTGATCTATTTCAAGTGTTTATTTCTGTTAATGTTGATGATTATGGCTTACAGCCAATGAAAACCCAAAAGTCATTATCTCAGAAAATTAGAATAATTACCACAAAACACTTGCAAAGGCTTCCTAAGCAGTTAAAATGGTCCCTTAGTCTGGTTCAGTAGGTTACACAATCATGGGGAAGACTGCTGACTTGACAAATGTCCAGAAGGCCGTCATTTACACACTCCACAAGGAGGGTAAGTGACACACGGTCATTGCTAAAGAAGTTGGTTGTTCACAGAGTGCTATATCCAAGCATATTAATGGAGAGTTGAATGGAAGGGAAAAGGGTGATAGAAAAAGCTGCACAAGCAAGCGGGATAACTGCAGCTTTGATAGGATTGTTAAGAAAAGGCCATTCAAAAATTTGGGGGAGATTCAAAAGGAGTGGACTGCTGCTGGAGTCAGTGCTTCAAGAGCCACCACACACAGACATATCAAGGACATGGGCTACAACTGTCGCATTCCTTGTGTCAAACTACTCCTGACCAATAGACAACGCCAGACGCGTCTTACCTGGGCCAAAGAGAAAAAGAACTGGACTGTTGCTCAGTGTTCCAAGGTGTTGTTTTCAGATTAAAATAAATTTTGCATTTAATTTGGAAATCAAGGTCCCAGAGTCTGGAGGAAGAGTGGAGAGGCCACAATCCAAGCTTTTTGAGGCCCACTGTGAAGTTTCCACAATCAGTGATGGTTTGGGGAGCCATGTCATCTGCTGGTGTAGGTCCACTGTGTTTTATCAAGACCAAAGTCAGCGCAACCATCTACCAGGAAATTGCAGAGCAGTTCATGCTTTCCTCTACCGACAAACGTTTTGGAGATGGATATTTCATTTTCCAGCAGGACTTGGCACCTGTCCACACTGCCAAAAGTACCCATACCTGGTTTAGTAACAACAGTATCACTGTGCTTGATTGGCCAGCAAACTCACCTGACCTAAACCCCATTGAGAATCTATGGGGTATGGACTAAAGGAAGATGAGAGACACCAAACCCAACAATGCAGATGAGCTGAAAGCTGCCATCAAAGCAATCTGGGCTTCCATAACACCTCAGCAGTGCCACAGGCTGATCGCCTCCATGCCCTGACAAGAAGAATTGAGTGCAAAAGGATCCCCAATTAAGTATGGGGTGCATTTACTATACATACTGTTCATAAGGCGCCAACATTTCTGAGATTAAAATCCTTTTTTCAGTTGGGCTTATATAATATTCTAATTTTCTGAGATAATGACTTTTGGGTTTTCTTTGGCTGTAAGCCATAATCATCAACATTAACAGAAATAAACACTTGGAATAGATCCCTCTGTGTGTAATGACTCTATATAACATCTGTTTCCCTTTTTGTATTGAATTACTGAAATAAATTGACTTTTTGATGATATTCTAATTTATTGAGATGCACTTGTAGATACTGAAAGACCTACATCCTGTACATCCTGGAGAGTTTTCTTCATTTGGGTGGATGTCCTTATAGAGGCAAGTGCATCCTATGGCACTGGGTCACTAGTGTTTATTGATTATTGAAGACAGGAGTAGCTGGATAAATCCTGCTGTGTACAGGTCTGTACTCTCTGCTCATATTCAACCAACAAAGACCCGAGAGACCCACAAACAAACAACAACTGAAGTCAGCTGAAGTAAAGGCCTGCAAAGCATCACAAAGGAGGAAACCCAGCATTTGCTGATGATGTCCATGGCTTCCAGACTTCATGCGGTCATTGTGTAGCACCCAGGGATATGGGGTACTCGGTTACAGGCAGAATCTCTATTGGGAATGTCACAGTGGTGGCCGTTACTCGGTTCCGTGCCCAGGGCCCTTTTAATAATGGGGATATTTACGGGGGATTAGTGAATAAAGTTGCGGATATATGTACGGAGCCACCGCTGCAAAATGTCTCTACTGGGGCTGCTGGTATTAGCAGCTAGTATGGTAGTCCCTCCACAAGAAGAAGGGTATTGCACCTGTGGGTGTATGGTGCAGTGGGCATCGGAAGAAGGAGTCCAGACAGGTATTCAGTGCAACTGATTTACTCACTTTGGATGTTAACTGGTTGCCCAAGGCCGGCTGGTTTCACCTCCAGGTCCCCTTCGTCCCAGTGCTAGTCTGGTTCTCTGGTACCTTCTTCTCCTGCACCTGTCTCTGGTAAGTGTGTCCCCGTGGTATGGAACACTGGGGGTCCACGGTCTGTGGTTTGTCCAGTTCTGTCTCCCTTACGGTAGCGTGAACCCTGTGGGGTTGAAGTCTCTAGTCCTGTCCCCAGTTCTCTCTTTGCTACTGAGTCTTCAGATTCTTTAGGCTCAGCAAGGTCCTTGATGGTCCCCTTTGCTGTGCAGGTGTTAACAGGTCAGCTTGAAGCTCTTTCCTGTCCTAGGGTCCTGTACCCCGTCGGTGCGTAGTTCCGGGAGTACTCCATCATACTCCACCGGAAACCACCTCTCTTGGGTACCAGGTCACCATTAACCCGAGTCAGGGAGTCACTTCACTTCCACCTTTACACCTCTACAGTCACTGCTGCTCTCCTTCAGACTACTGACTTCTCTCCACAGTCTGCCCCTCCCACCTGGTCAACTAGTGGACTGGAGTGGCTCCACTTTTAGGCGGCCATTCATGGTCCCACCCTAGCTAGGTACCATTGTATGGGGGATTGGAGGGAAAAACTGGAATTACCTGGGTTTTTGGTGTTACCGGCACTGGGGTTCTGGGTCCCTAAGGGGGTAGGCCCTGCATTCTGGTGGAGATGCAGAACCATGTAGCACGCTGAGGGCTTCAGGGGCACTACAATTGTCTGCAAAGAATTCTTTAAAAAGTATTAAAAATGAACAAATTATTTATAGTAAAAGTTAATTTGTTCAATTACTTTTGAGCCTCTGAAATGAGGTGGCTTTATAAAAAAAATGGTTGCAATTCTTATTCACAGGATATTTTTGATCAAGCCCTTTAATTAAACCTGAAAGTCTATGCTTCATTTCCATCTCAGTTGTTCTATTTTTTAAAAATAGTGTTATGCAGATGCCAAATCACCAAGATTCAGTCACTGTCTAAATATTTCTGGACCTCACTGTGTCTAATCGATATTCATCCCATATTGGTATGTGATGGAAAAGAAAGTCATACAGGAAATCCAGACTATTATTTTAACATTTATGATCCATTTTTTCCAGTTTAGTTTTATTCACAAGAGTTGCAACTTACATTTTTGAAAAAAATATTATTAAAAATAATTGATTTAATACTTGAAGCCCTTTAATTTAGTTTGAATTTATATATGAAGTTTAGCTAAAAAATATGGCAAAAGCAGGGAAACATCTGTTGATATGATCACAGAGACACATACTGGTCTCCTTCCAATTTTTGACCTCAGGGAGTTGCATGGATAATAGACGGCATTTGATCCTCCATTCTGACTTTCAGCTTTTCTGTTGACTGTTCTACTATTACTGCATTCTAGTAAGTTTAACCTCTTGCTTCCAGTTGAGTTTAACTTAAATCAGAAGTGGTATAAATGTTAATTCAAGGTGCATATCAAACTTTTTTTATATGATTTTATCCTACTGAATTATTTATCAACCCAGTCCAAAGTTACATAGGTTGAAAAAAAGACCTAGGTCCATCTAGTTCAACCTTCCTCCACCAATTCTACATTTTGTCACTAAATCAGTTATAACCAACAATGTTACAGTCATATGGAAAAGTTTGGGCAAACCTATTAATGTTAACCTTTTTTCTTTATAACAATTTGGGTTTTTGCAACAGCTATTTCAGTTTCATATATCTAATAACTGATGGACTGAGTAATATTTCTGGATTGAAATGAGATTTATTGTACTAACAGAAAATGTTCAATCCGCATTTAAACAAAATTTGACCAGTGCAAAAGTATGTTCACCTCAACATAAAAGTGACATTAATATTTTGGAGATCCTCCTTTTGCAAAAATCACAGCCTCGAGTGGCTTCCTGTAGCTTTTAATGAGTTCCTGGATTCTGGATGAAAGTATATTTGACCATTCCTGTTTACAAAACAATTCCAGTTCAGTTAAGTTTGATGGTCACCGAGCATGGACAGCACGCTTCAAATCATCCCACAGATGTTCAATGATATTCAGGTCTGGGGACTGGGATGGCCATTCCAGAATATTGTAATTTTTCCTCTGCATGAATGCCTGAGTAGATTTGGAGCGGTGTTTTGGATCATTGTCTTGCTGAAATATCCATCCCCTGCGTAACTTCAACTTCGTCACTGATTCTTGCACATTATTGTCAAGAATCTGCTGATACTGAGTTGAATCCATGCGACCCTCAACTTTAACAAGATTCCCGGTGCCGGCATTGGCCACACAGCCCCAAAGCATGATGGAAGCTCCACCAAATTTTACTGTGGGTAGCAAGTGCTTTTCTTGGAATGCCGTGTTTTTTTGCCTCCATGCATAATGCCTTTTTGTATGACCAAACAACTCAATCTTTGTTTCATCAGTCCACAGGACCTTCTTCCAAAATGTAACTGGCTTCTCCAAATGTGCTTTTACATACCTCAGGTGACTCTGTTTGTGGCGTGCTTGCAGAAACGGCTTCTTTCGCATCACTCTCCCATACAGCTTCTCCTTGTGCAAAGTGCGCTGTATTGTTGACCGATGCACATTGACACCATCTGCAGCAAGATGATGCTGCAGGTCTTTGGAGGTGGTCTGTGGATTGTCCTTGACTGTTCTCACCATTCTTCTTCTCTGCCTGATATTTTTCTTGGCCTGCCACTTCTGGGCTTAACAAGAACTGTACCTGTGTTCTTCCATTTCCTTACTATGTTCCTCACAGTGAAAACTGACAGTTTAAATCTCTAAGACAACTTTTTGTATCCTTCCCCTGAACAACTATGTTGAATAATCTTTGTTTTCAGATTATTTGAGAGTTGTTTTGAGGAGCCCATGATGCCACTCTTCATAGGAGATTCAAATAGGAGAACAACTTGCAAGTGGCCACCTTAAAAACCTTTTCTCATGATTGGATACACCTGCCTATGAAGTTCAAAGCTCAATGAGGTTACAAAACCAATTTAGTGCTTTAGTAAGTCAGTAAAATGTAGTTAGGAGTGTTCAAATCAAGAAATTGATAAGGGTGTCCATACTTTTCCACCGGTCAAATTTTGTTTAAATGCGGATTGCACATTTTCTGTTAGCACAATAAACCTCATTTCAATCAAGAAATATTACTGAGTCCATCAGTTATTAGATATATGAAACTGAAATAGCTGTTGCAAAAATCCAAATTGTTATAAAGAAAAAAGGTTAACATTAATAGGGGTGCCCAAACTTTTTCATATGACTGTATGTGTACTGAGGAAATTATCCAGCCCTTTTTTAAAATCTGATATAGTACAGTATCTGCCAGTACTAGTAAGTGTAGTATAGTTCTCCTAATTAGCTATGTCTCTTAGCTCATGTGCATGACATTGCAGCTTCGGTATCCATTGTTACGACCACTCATATAGTGACAGTTAGTTGCTCATAAACATGGATACCTAAGCTACAATGCGAGCCCTTTTTAATTAGTGTCACTAATAGCAGAGAACAGTGCACCTAAGCAGGTGCTTCAACTATGCAGGCACAAGATTTACAACACTGTGTGTATCAAATAAAGCAGGAAGACGTAATTGTGGAGATAGAGGAGACATCGGGCAAAAACCAGGAACGCCCATCGGACCAGACCACTCCAATTAGCATACTGCATGGGAGAATTCTAAAATATGTTTTTTGAATATGAAGGGGGCCTTTGGGGCTTCAATATACAGTATATGGCTGAACTTTGGCACAAGAGGAAGGTGGTGATTTAAGTTTATATTGGGAAAACCAACACACTACCAGACATCGGATGTATGATCTCAGTCAGGTATGTTTGACTTTGAAATGCTGTTCTTTCAAAAGCCACTGGTGGGACTGAGCTACCCAAGAGACTAGTGTCGGACAGCTGTGTCACGGGCTTCTTCTCCCATATCACACAATCAACAGAGCGAGAAATGGCTGTACAATCCAAATTATTATTCCAAGCAAATCAAATGGTCCATAACATAATCCACAAAACAGAGGGTAAAATTGTCCAGTAGTGGAATAAATGTCCCCTTCTCTCTGAGAAGTCCCAGCTTCTCCCAGAGGATCAATCCTTCTTCCTTCAAGTTCTCAAACAGACTGACTGAGTCTCCCAGGTAAGCAGAGAGTTTACAGTAGGTAGACTCAAGGCCATACCCAGGGACGGAAGTGACTCAAGAGTCTATAACCTTGTACTATAGGGGGTGATTACTAGAGATGAGCGAACCAGTCCCGGTTCGGCTCGAGGTCGGTTCGCCGAACGGAGGTCCCGTTCGAGTTCGGCTCGTCGAACGTTCGACGAACCAAACTCGAACTGCATAGGAAACAATGGCAGGCAATCACAAACACAGAAAAACACCTAGAAAACACCCTCAAAGGTGTCCAAAAGGTGACAAACAAGACAAACACATGGGAAAGTGACAAGGACATATACTCATGCGAAAACAAAACAGCTGGACAAGGAAAAAGAGGAGGACACACAGATATAGGCATGGCACGCCCTTCTAAAATCATGTAAAACACCGCAAGGTGACTCCAAGCGTAGTCTCCCTTTTTTTCCAAAAATTGGGCCCCACACACCCACCCATTCAGTGGCAGCAGTTGTGCCCCAGTTGTACAATTCACAGCTAGATTTGCATCAAGCACATTCAAAAATACGCCGTTATTATCCGTCCCCAGGATGACACCGGGGTAGGTAGCAAAGTCTTTCCTGATCCCAGCTCTGTTCATCTTGGCTTCTTTTAAAAACACAGCAAGCAAGGGTTACTCCAAGCGGAGTCTCCCTTTTTTCCAAAAATTGGGCCACACAGACACCCACCCCATCAGTGGCAGCACTTGGGCCCTAGTTGCAAACAGGATGTTTTGATTTGCATCAAGCACAGTCAAAAATACGCCATAATTAACCGTCCCCAGCGTGACACCGGGGTAGGTAGATAAAGTCTTTGCTGAACCATGACTTGTTCATCTTGGCTTCTTTTAAAAACAATGTAAGCAAGGGTTACTCCAAGCGGAGTCTCCCTTTTTTTCCAAAAATTGTGCCCCACACACACCCACCCATTCAGTGGCAGCACTTGTGCCCTAGTTGTACACTTCACAGCTAGATTTGCATCAAGAACATTCCAAAATACGCCGTTCTTATCCGTCCCCAGGATGACACCGGGGTAGGTAGCAAAGTCTTTCCTGATCCCAGCTCTGTTCATCTTGGCTTCTTTTAAAAACACAGCAAGCAAGGGTTACTCCAAGCGGAGTCTCCCTTTTTTCCAAAAATTGGGCCACACAGACACCCACCCCATCAGTGGCAGCACTTGGGCCCTAGTTGCAAACAGGATGTTTTGATTTGCATCACGCACATTCAAAAATACGCCATAATTAACCGTCCCCAGCGTGACACCGGGGTAGGTAGATAAAGTCTTTGCTGAACCATGACTTGTTCATCTTGGCTTCTTTTAAAAACAATGTAAACAAGGGTTACTCCAAGCGGAGTCTCCCTTTTTTTCCAAAAATTGTGCCCCACACACACCCACCCATTCAGTGGCAGCACTTGTGCCCTAGTTGTACACTTCACAGCTAGATTTGCATCTAGCACATTCCAAAATACGCCGTTCTTATCCGTCCCCAGGATGACACCGGGGTAGGTAGCAAAGTCTTTCCTGATCCCAGCTCTGTTCATCTTGGCTTCTTTTAAAAACACAGCAATCAAGGGTTACTCCAAGCGGAGTCTCCCTTTTTTCCAAAAATTGGGCCACACTGACACCCACCCCATCAGTGGCAGCACTTGGGCCCTAGTTGCAAACAGGATGTTTTGATTTGCATCAAGCACATTCAAAAATACGCCATAATTAACCGTCCCCAGCGTGACACCGGGGTAGGTAGATAAAGTCTTTGCTGAACCATGACTTGTTCATCTTGGCTTCTTTTAAAAACAATGTAAGCAAGGGTTACTCCAAGCGGAGTCTCCCTTTTTTTCCAAAAATTGTGCCCCATACACACCCACCCATTCAGTGGCAGCACTTGTGCCCTAGTTGTACACTTCACAGCTAGATTTGCATCTAGCACATTCCAAAATACGCCGTTCTTATCCGTCCCCAGGATGACACCGGGGTAGGTAGCAAAGTCTTTCCTGATCCCAGCTCTGTTCATCTTGGCTTCTTTTAAAAACACAGCAAGCAAGGGTTACTCCAAGCGGAGTCTCACTTTTTTCCAAAAATTGGGCCACACAGACACCCACCCCATCAGTGGCAGCACTTGGGCCCTAGTTGCAAACAGGATGTTTTGATTTGCATCAAGCACATTCAAAAATACGCCATAATTAACCGTCCCCAGCGTGACACCGGGGTAGGTAGATAAAGTCTTTGCTGAACCATGACTTGTTCATCTTGGCTTCTTTTAAAAACAATGTAAGCAAGGGTTACTCCAAGCGGAGTCTCCCTTTTTTTCCAAAAATTGTGCCCCACACACACCCACCCATTCAGTGGCAGCACTTGTGCCCTAGTTGTACACTTCACAGCTAAATTTGCATCAAGCACATTCCAAATCCACAAGCATTTACTCTCCCCAGGATGACACAGGGGTTGTAAATTCCTTCTGGATCCATGACTTGTTCATTTTGATGAACGTCAGTCTGTCCACATTGTCACTGGACAGACGCGTGCGCTTATCTGTCAGCACACACCCAGCAGCACTGAAGACACGTTCAGAGACAACGCTGGCAGCTGGACACGACAAAATCTCCAAGGCGTAAGTTGAGAGCTCTGGCCATTTTTCTGGGTTTGAAGCCCAAAAGGAGCAAGGCTCCAGTTGCACAGTCATGGCATCGATGTTCATTTGGAGATACTCCTGTATCATCCTCTCCAGCCGTTGACTATGTGTCAGACTTGTTGTCTCTGGTGGCCTTGCAAAGGAGGGTCTAAAATAATTATGAAAAGATTCCATAAAATTGCTGTTACCAGCACCAGATACGGTCCTACTGGTACGGGTAGACTGTTGAAGATGACGAGACCGTCCCATGTTTGTCAAGTTACAACTGGGAGATTCACTCCCTGCACCTGCACGGTTGTTTGGTGGAAAAGCGGATCTAAGATCGAGTAACAGCTTCTGCTGATACTCCTGCATACGTGCGTCCCTTTCTATGGCTGGAATTATGTCACAAAATTTGGACTTGTACCGGGGATCTAATAGTGTGGCAAGCCAGTAGTCATCATCACTTCTAATTTTGACAATACGAGGGTCATGTTGGAGGTAGTGCAACAAGAAGGCACTCATGTGTATTGCGCAGCCATGCGGACCAAGTCCACGCTGTGTTTGTGGCATAGAGGTGCTAACCATTCTTTCTTCCTCTGACATCTCCCCCCAACCTCTTTCAACTGAAATTTGACCAAGGTCTCCCTCATCTGCTGAGTCTTCCATGTCCATGGACAGTTCGTCCTCCATTTCTTCATGTCCTCCTGCACCTTCCTCAACATCTCGCCTGCTACCATGCGCCCTTGTTGATCCCTGTCCCCCATGCTCCCATGCCTGGCGCCTTGGTGATGATGATTGTCTGGACCTTGGTGATGTTGTTGTCCCTTACGCATATGAATCCTCCTGTAGTTCATCCCCTTCCTGTTGTCCCACCCCCTGACTCCGAATAGTGTTAAGCGTGTGTTCCAGCATGTAAATGACTGGAATCGTCATGCTGATAATGGCATTGTCAGCGCTAAACATATTCGTCGCCATGTCGAAACTGTGCAGAAGGGTGCATAGGTCCTTGATCTGAGACCACTCCATCAGGGTGATCTGACCCACCTCTGCATCTGGTTGGCCCAGGCTATACGTCATGACGTATTGCACCAGGGCACGGCGGTGCTGCCACAGTCGCTGTAACATGTGGAGAGTTGAATTCCAGCGTGTCGCCACATCGCATTTCAGGCGATGAACCGACAGGCCGAAAGACTTCTGGAGCGATGCAAGTCGCTCAGCTGTGGCGCTTGAACGGCGGAAGTGAGCAGACAGTTTTCGTGCCCTGTTCAGAAGGCCATCTAGGCCGGGATACTGTGTTAAAAATTGCTGCACGACAAGGTTCAACACGTGAGCCATACAAGGTACGTGTGTCACCTTGCCCAGGCGAAGGGCCGCACCCAGGTTTGCAGCATTGTCGCACACGGCCTTACCAGGCTGCAGGTTGAGTGGAGACAACCATTTATTAAACTCGGACCGCAGAGCTGACCACAACTCCTCAGCTGTGTGACTCTTATTCCCAAGACATGTCAAGCTAAAGACCGCCTGATGCCGTTGCGCTCTGCTGCCAGCATAGTAATGAGGGGTGCGTGATTCCTTCTGCGCAGTGAGAACGCTGCTGGCCTGACCAGGCAGGCTTGGGGCGGAGGTGGAGGACCCAGATGAGGTGGAGGATGCAGAAGCAGTGGCGGAACTTGGACAGACAGAGGATTGACACACAAGTCGTGGGGATGGCAAAACTTGTGCAGCAGACCCTTCACCATCTATCACCATAGTTACCCAGTGCCCAGTCAGCGACATGTAACGTCCCTGTCCATGCTTACTGGTCCAAGTATCGGTGGTGAAATGCACTCGTTCACACACAGAGTTTCTCAAGGAAGCGGTGATGTTGTGTGCGACATGCTGGTGTAGCGCGGGCACACCTTTCTTAGAGAAGTAGTGGCGACTGGGCATCTGGTACTGGGGCACAGCGACAGACATAAGGTCTCTAAAATCCTGTGTGTCCACTAGGCGGAAAGGCAGCATTTCTGTAGCCAACAGCTTACAGAGGGATAGAGTCAACCTCTTAGCTTTGTCATGGGTCGCAGGAAATGGCCTTTTATTTGTCCACATCTGAGGGACAGAGATCTGGCTGCTGTGTGTAGACGGTGTTGAGTAGGGTGTCCCTGGAAAAATGCAGGTTTGTGAGGAAAGTGCAGGCAGAGACATGATGTTGCCTTCATCCAAAGTTGGTGCTATCGATGTCTGAGACAGCTGTACACACTCACTTGTTTCCCCTTCCAAAACAACTGACGACCTACCAAGCAAACTGCCTGTTGCGGTTACAGTGGTGGAAGTTGTGGGTGGAAAAACAGGTGTGACAGCTGTCCCCACAGTCCTAGAAGATGACGAGCGCGCGGATGCACTGGAAGGGGCAGGCGGTGGATGGTTCGCTCCGCTAGGCCGCATTGCAGCACGGTGAGCTTCCCACCGGGCCATATGATATTTATTCATGTGACGATTCATGGAAGAAGTTGTCAAACTGCTGAGGTTTTGACCTCTACTAAGAGAACCATGACAAATTTTACAGATCACATAATTTGGGCGATCTTTTTCTATGTCAAAAAAGGACCAGGCTAGGCAAGGCTTAGAGGCCATGCGACCTGATGATCCACCCCGAATAATGCTCAGAGGCAGAGTGGTGGCTGAGGATGCAGTTGTAGACGTGCTACCAGTACTCCGACTCTGTCCAGGAAGGCGCAAGGTAACTTCGTCATCAGTTGCATCCTCCTCCACCACCTCTGTTGACCTCCTCGAGTGCCTGACTGTGGGTTGACAGTAGGTGGGATCTAGAACTTCATCATCAATTGTTGTGTTTGCACTCCCCTCCCCCTCTGACCGAGCCTCTTCTTGCCCTGACCGAATATTTAAGTTGTCATCCCAATCGGGTATCTGAGTCTCATCTTCATCAGTATGTTCCTCATTGTCTATAACCACAGGTGTTACAGTTTGTGACAAAGGGTCAACATTATGCTCCGAAACTTGGACCTCACGGCCTGAATCAGAGTCACAAAGGTTCTGGGCATCACTGCAGACCATTTCCTGTTCTGTACTCACTGTAGCTTGGGAGCAGACCTCTGATTCCCAGGCTATAGTGTGACTGAACAGCTCTGCAGACTCAGCCATCTCAGTTCCACCATACTGTGCAGGGCTGATGGAGACTTCAGAGCTGGGAGAAATCAAGTTTGATTGGGATTACAACTCAGAGGACTGGTGTTTTTTGGATGCGGTACTTGAAGTGGCTGAGAGGGCACTTGTTGGACCACTTGAGATCCATTCAAGCATTTTCCTTTTTTGCCCATCATCTACCTTTGTTCCTGTTGTTCGTGTCCGTAAAAAAGGGAGCACATCGGATTGTCCACGGTAAGTAGTAGACATCTTACTTTTGCTGGTAGATGGTCTATCTTCAGCAGATGATAATGGAGCTTTGCCACCTTCCCCACGGACAAAACCGTTTTTGCCTTTTCCACCACGCCTCTTCCCCTTTCCACCAGCATCTGTCATTTTGCCACTCATGTTGATTGCGACAAGATTGTGGACTGAAAATGTGGTAGTAAAAATTGAGAGGTGGTGTAGATTGCAGTGGTGGTCTAGCTTTATTAACAGAAGAATAATAAAGAATAAATATCCCTGACAATGCAACTACGGCCCTTAAACTGGCAGCAAAAATTGCTAGTATAATGGCTTAGTTATAATGAGTTGGAGTGTGCAATGCAGGCAGACGTGCTCTGCAAATGTCTTTGCACTAGTGGGACTATAGCAAAGTCCAATAGCCACGTTTAGGATGCCACTAGGTACACTGAGTGTTTGCTAGTATAATGGCTTAGTTATAATGAGTTGGAGTGTGCAATGCAGGCAGAGGTGCTCTGCAAATGTCTTTGCACTAGTGTGACTATAGCAAAGTCCAATAGCCACGTTTAGGATGCCACTAGGTACACTGAGTGTTTGCTAGTATAATGGCTTAGTTATAATGAGTTGGAGTGTGCAATGCAGGCAGACGTGCTCTGCAAATGTCTTTGCACTAGTGGGACTATAGCAAAGTCCAATAGCCACGTTTAGGATGCCACTAGGTACACTGAGTGTTTGCTAGTATAATGGCTTAGTTATAATGAGTTGGAGTGGGCAATGCAGGCAGACGTGCTCTGCAAATGTCTTTGCACTAGTGGGACTATAGCAAAGTCCAATAGCCACGTTTAGGATGCCACTAGGTACACTGAGTGTTTGCTAGTATAATGGCTTAGTTATAATGAGTTGGAGTGTGCAATGCAGGCAGACGTGCTCTGCAAATGTCTTTGCACTAGTGGGACTATAGCAAAGTCCAATAGCCACGTTTAGGATGCCACTAGGTACACTGAGTGTTTGCTAGTATAATGGCTTAGTTATAATGAGTTGGAGTGTGCAATGCAGGCAGACGTGCTCTGCAAATGTCTTTGCACTAGTGGGACTATAGCAAAGTCCAATAGCCACGTTTAGGATGCCACTAGGTACACTGAGTGTTTGCTAGTATAATGGCTTAGTTATAATGAGTTGGAGTGTGCAATGCAGGCAGAGGTGCTGTGCAAATGTCTTTGCACTAGTGTGACTATAGCAAAGTCCAATAGCCACGTTTAGGATGCCACTAGGTACACTGAGTGTTTGCTAGTATAATGGCTTAGTTATAATGAGTTGGAGTGTGCAATGCAGGCAGACGTGCTCTGCAAATGTCTTTGCACTAGTGGGACTATAGCAAAGTCCAATAGCCACGTTTAGGATGCCACTAGGTACACTGAGTGTTTGCTAGTATAATGGCTTAGTTATAATGAGTTGGAGTGTGCAATGCAGGCAGACGTGCTCTGCAAATGTCTTTGCACTAGTGGGACTATAGCAAAGTCCAATAGCCACGTTTAGGATGCCACTAGGTACACTGAGTGTTTGCTAGTATAATGGCTTAGTTATAATGTGTTGGAGTGTGCAGAGGACAGGAGGGTACAGTGCCAGGATTGTGGGGCTCTGGGTAGAGGAATGGAAGCCTGCCTTTCTATTCCCTCCTAATAGGGAAATGCAGGGAGGAAATCCCTGACCTTGGCTACACAGACGCTGTCGCTGTTTTCAGGACCTGTCACCTACGGCTCTGACCCTAACGGTTTGAGCCCTTAAAAGGACTGCTAGAAAGTGCTATCCCTAAGCTGTCCAGCGCTGTGTATGGAGCGCATACAGCTGTATCGGCGATAGGACTCAGGACGACGGAGCTGCGACAGTGATGTCTGACACCAAAGACGCAGAAGAGATAATGGCGTCCTGGAGGAAAATGTCCGGTTTTATAATGCAGGGACATGTGACATGGACATCCTATCACACATGCCGTTGCTTCTCTGGCTAAAAGTCCACTTAGCTGTGTGTGTGTCTGGGATTGGCTGACATGCTGGCCCGCCCCACTACACGCGCGCGCTTAGGGAAGGAAGACAAGGAAAAAAAAAAAAAAAATGGCGATCGCCATTATAGAAACAGCAGTGATCTGAAGGCGCTGTTCACGCACACTATACACTGAAATGTCATAATAGTGTGATTCACAGAGTGAGTTACACTATTACAGCGGAAACCAAGCTAGGAATTAGCTGTTTTTTTGCTGCTAGAACCGTTCTCGAACGTTTCTAGAACTATCGAGCTTTTGCAAAACGCTCGAGTTCTAGTTCGATCTAGAACAGGCCCCAAAATCAGTCGAGCCTAGAACTGGAGAACCTCGAACCGCGAACCGCGCTCAACTCTAGTGGTTACTTACAAACAATACAATGTACACAGAAGCAGTACAAATAATGGATAATGAACCAAGCGTAAAATAGGAATCTGTACAGCAAGATACACCTCCCCATATCCCACTATCACAACCTCTCCCTCCTTCTGAATAAGTGAGTATGCCATGAGGTCTACACAGACCTCTGGACCTCTGGCCATCTCACTTAAGTCCATGTTGCTCAGCTGTGGATAGTCTATGGTTCTTCTTGCTGGGACAGACCATCAGCATTCTGGTATTGGCTTCCATGCTTGTATTGGATGGAGAAGCTGTAGGTAGTCCCTTGTACAGCAATAGGGTTGGAAGGAAAAGCTACCCTTTGTGTCCTCCTTAACTCGAACTGTGTTTTTTGCACCCACAAATCGGCATTGTAGATCTCCCACATCATTTCCTAGGAGAATATCTGTAGGCAGGCCGCTCATCACGCCAACCATACATTGCTTGACTCCAAAGCCAAAGTCCAGATCAACAGTCGCCTTTGGGATATTCCTTTTTTGTCCTCCAGCCAATTCAATAACAATCCCTGGTCCATGATGTATTGCCTCTCGCTGAACCACTCAGAGATTAGCTATTGTGAGAAATGCCCCGGAGTCACAATATCCAACACATCTCTGTCCATCCAGCATAACCTCCTGTAAGTGCTTACTTTGATGGTCAGAGGAACTCGGGGCAGTGGCTTGCATCCCAAAAACCCCTAGTGGTCGACCACAAGTATCTTAGTCATTCTTCAATCGACCAGCAGGTCAAGTGTTTTGCAAATCCCCAGGCTGCTCACATCGATAACATCTCCTCTGCGTCGGACTCCTTCTAATGTGCATTCTGGAGAAAGCAGTAGGAGAACCTGGTGACAAAGGCCGGAGGCCATACACTCCAACAGGGGCATCTATGGTGCAGGGGTCAGCGGTACACTCCATGGAGGTGGTGGTAACTCTTCCTCAGGCGGGATGGAATGCCCATACTGCACCGGACGAGATGGAGGTGCGAGGTGGTCCCTCTGAGTCCTTGCGGGACAACTGGATTGTAGGTGTCTAGATTGTCCGCACCCATAACATCTCCTTTGTGTGATTCCCGCAGGATGTGGAACTGTTGGGGCCCAGTATTGTGAGCCGTGGTTGTCATCGGCCAGCAGCTGGTTGGAGGGGCAGATATAACTGGAGAGGGCCGGGGGGCAGGAGCAGGCTGTGTCTTATTGTCCAGAAGCCCCCTCCATTGTGGTCGGATAGTAAGGGCCTCATCTGCCAGGGCTGCAACACCATCCAAGGTGCACGGCGTGCGCTCTCTGACCCATTCCTGTATTTCTGAGGGATACTTGTACAGAAATTGTTCTGTAAGAAATACCTGTATAACGTCTTCCACAGTGAAGGCGTCTTCCCCTTCCAGCCATCTCCGACATGCCTGGGACATCTTATGAGCATACATCCTAAACGATCCCCCCATGGCGCATGGGAGGTCTCGTAACTGTGCCCTATGTGAGTCTGGGGTTATGGCATGGTAATCCAAGATAGTCCGCTTTACAATGTTGTAATCCCGGTTCTGCTGTGAGTTAATGGTGCAATAAGCCTCTGCCAGGCTTCTGTTCAAGAGTCCCACTAACAAACGCACCCAGCCAGAGTGGGGAACCTCCATCATGACACACTGCTGCTAAAAGTCCTTGAAGAACCCTTCCACATCTCCGGAAGCCTCATCAAATGGCTTAAAGTCCGCCCGGGTGATCCACACAGGCTCCTGGATTGCTGGGTTTACACTCCAACTCACATTACTCCGTATGTCAGACTCCATTGCTTCTTGTCTCCTCTGTGCTCGGCGAGCAGCCTGCTCCTTATACTGCTGAGATACACCAGGGCCAAGAGCTGCCATCTCTTCTTCAAACCACACCAGCCCCTGACTTTTTGGGGTAGGGATCCCCATCCCCAGTGTTTGTCCGTCAGACATCTGGGAGGAGGTAGACTGGCTTGCATCCACCAGTAGATCAATTAAGGCTTCTTTACTCAGTCCCTGGTAGCTCAGACCCAGATCTCTGTCTCTCTCCTTTAGACTGTATGCAGTCCAGTTTCTGTACTCACTCTGTGGGTTTATCTCCATTAGGCTGCGCTCTGCTGCCACCAGTTGTCACGGGGTTCTTCTCCCATATCACACAATCAACAGAGCGAGAGATGGCTGTACAATCCAAAGAGCATTTATTCCAAGCAAATCAAATGGTCCATAACATAATCCACAAAACAGAGGGTAAAATTGTCCAGTAGTGGCATAAATGTCCCCGTCTGTCTGAGAAGTCCCAGCTTCTCCCAGAGGATCAGTCCTTTTTCCTTCAAGTTCTCAAACAGACTGACTGAGTATCTCAGGTAAGCAGAGAGTTTACAGTAGGTGGACTCAATGCCACACCCAGGGATGGAAGCACCTCAAGAGTCTATAACCTTGCACTATAGGGGGTGATTACTTACAAACAATACAATGTACACAGAAGCAGTACAAATAATGGATAGTGAACCAAGCATAATATAGGAATCTGTACAGCAAGATACACCTCCCCCATATCCCACCATCACAACCTGGTTCACCAGCGCCTTCTCCTCGCCCACTTTGGATTGACAGATCTCTCCCTGCATGTGTGTATATGAAGAGACTGGTCACATCAGAGCTGCAGGTCAGGAGAAGCTGCCGAGGTCTGAATAGTCTTCCATGCGGCTCAGTAACAGCAGCTTGTAAAGTATACTTTTCTCTTAAATGTCGCAGGTTTGAGAGTCAAATATTAGTTGCTGAGATTGTACCGCCAGTGTCTCATACATGCTTCGTGTTGTTTGGATATTATCAGAGGAGTAGCTAAAGTTCATGATTACATCTACGATGGGACATCCAAATTGTGAATATAGGAGAACCTTGTTATTGAAAATAAAGTCTACACAAACACTGACATTAAAGACCATTTACATTTTTTTATGTTAAAGAGTTGCAGTGTTTCCGTAAACAAATGCATTCTATATGGATGTTCTGTATGGGATCTGCCTTTTCTACACACCCTTAGACTTGAATAGGCGAGTCTGACCTGACATACAGATAATACTGATATGCTCACGGGCCGAGCCGAGATGTTAGTGAACCTACTGGGCCGCAGCACACAGAAATCCCAGAGGGGCTTGACTTCGGACCCGAGTCTGGTTTTCTCTGGAGCTGCTAATGGTGGAGTTGTTGTGCTGAAGGTATTGGCCCGAGTGCCACTTGGGAACACTGGTGTTGCGTCATTTGGCCCCAGGGGTGCGAGATCGAAAGTCTCTGATAATGGGTTGTGGCAGCAGCAGGTGTTGAGGATCTGTCCAGGATGGATAGATGGATGGATGAACAGATGAAGGAATGGATGGATACAGCAGCAGCGTCTGGAGAGGATGCTTGCAACAGCGGGTATAATGGATCCGTCCAGGATGGATGGACAGGTGGGTATGGCAACAGCAGCTGGTGGGAGTGACAGCAACAGCATTCTGTAATGCAAAGAGGTGTTAGTAACAGACCTAACACAAAGAGGCAGCAGCACAGTGCTAGGGTACCTGACTACAGCAATGAGTCTGAGTCTAACTCATTCCCCAGGCATCTTACAAAAGGACTAAGGTGCCTTAAATACCTTAAAAGGACACTGGTCCTTCAAGAAAGGGGGCATGACCGCAGGAGTGTCTTAGGGATAGAGGCCTGAAGCCTGTCAGGAGTACAGATGCTATGTGGAGCTGCAGCATGGGAAAGAGACAGGACTACCGCAGCAGGATGCCCAGACAGGTGAGAGAGGTGACGTTCTCACTAGGAGAGGGGAGCAGGAGAATGCGAGGATGCTGGCATGGGCATTGCAGATACTAGTGCATGAAGTGATTTTTTCACACGTACATTTGGTGAGTGAAAAAAAAGTCTTTCATCTGCACTACTCCATTGAATAATATTGCTTTGTGTGCTGTCAGTGTGATATCTGTTTTTACACAGACAATACTGAGATCGAAATACTGGTGTGAACCTGGCCCGAAGAAGGGCTCAGTCAAACGTCAGTGAATTTTCACGTCCACAAATAACATTCTGTGTTTCATCAGAGTTTGGTCGGTGTCAAGTTTTTGCCGAGAGTTTGGACAAAGTTTAATTACTTTTTCTAGAATAAAAAAAACACTCATGGAGGTTTATCCAGCTTCTCCTATCAAACACTCTTTAAAATACGAACAGCAGACAGATGGCATCTGAGTCCTTTCCAATTTCTTCTTGGATCCATAGACCTGCATTGGCGAGATTGATCCAAGATTTGAATCAAAATCAGACATGTCTCTGTGTCAGGACAGGAGCACTGTGCAGCAGGTTTCTTTATACAGATACTTCACAATTGCTGAGCTGGAGGAGTTGACAGGGCAGAGTGGCAAGACAGAATGGCAGGGCAGAGTGGCAGGGAAGAGTGGGAAGGAAGAGTGGCAGGGCAGGGTGACAGAGCAGTGTGGCAGAGCAGAAAGGCAAGGCAAAGTGACAGGGCAGAGTGACAGTGCAGAACATAGTGAAAGGTTAGAGTGACAGGGCAGAGAGACAGGGCAGAGTGACAGGACAGTGTGACAGGGAAGAGAAGCAGGGGAGAAAGGCAGGGTAAAGAGACAGGACAGAAAGGCAGAACAGAGTGGCAGGGCAGAGTGTCAGGGAAGAGTGTCAAGGAAGAGCAGCAGGGCAGAGTGACAGGACAGTGAGGCAGAGCAGAGCAGAAAGGCAAGGTAAAGTGACAAGGCATTGTGACAGGGCAGAGAAGCAGGGGAGAAAGGCAGAGCAAAGTGACAGGGGCAGAGAGGCAGAACAGAGTGACAATGTAGAGTGGCAGAGCATAGAGGCAGGGCTGAGAGGCAGGGCAAAAAGAGGAGGGCCACAGTGACAGGACAGAAAGGTGGGGGGGCAGAGTGGAAGAGTTAGAGATGCAGGCCAAAGTGGCAGGGCAGAGAGACTGAACAGAGTGACAGGGCAGAGGTAGGGTAGAGTGACAATGAAGAGAGGCAGGACAGAGTGATGTAGCAGAGTGACAGGATATTGAGGCAGGGCATAGTGACAGGGCAGAGAGGCAGGACACAGGGTAGAGTGGCAAGGCAAATGGAGGAAGGGCAAAGTGGCAGGGATGATAGTGAGAGCAGAGTGGCAGGACAGAGTAACAGAGCAGAGAAGCAGGGAAGAGTGATGGGACAGAGAGGCAGGACAGAGAGGCGGAGCTGAGAGGCAGAGAGAAATATGGTCCTGCTTCCTGCTTTGCACGCCGATGAAGTCAAAAGTGGCAGTGGTTCCAGGTGGGCCTCGATGAGTGTGGGGCCTAGGCCAACCGCCCCCTTTGCACTCCTAGTAGCTACACTACTGGGCAGCATGTATCAGCTTTCAGGTTCACTTGAAGTCCTTTGCCTTTCCATGAGAATCAAATTCCTGCATGCCAGTGGCCGCCACTTGATGCCCCAGAAAATTAGCAAGCAAATTGCTTCATTGGGTTGGAGAGGCCCTAGTGATGTGGGTACATGCTCTCTGCTCATTCAACACCATTCCATTTTTACTTACTGACGCCGTTCAAATGACAGCCCAAAACACACAAGTACCAGGAGTCAGAACGTGCCTGCAGCCACATTGTGTGCACCAACACTGACACTTGGAGCACGCTACTGCGCTCATCCATTGTCAGTGCGCAAGCAAAAATGGTTACAACAATGGTGCTGATGTAAAATAACATGTGGTAAATGTTATTTATTAAATATTTAATTTGACATAACTAGTTTAAAGGCATAAAAATTCAAACTTTGAAAATTGTGAAATTTTCACATTTTTTCCAAAGTTTAGATTTTTTCACAAATAAGCACAACAAATATCATCCTAAATTTACCACTAACATGAAGTATAACGTGTCACAAAAAAAATCTCAGAATCACCGGGATCCATTGAAGTGTTTCAGAGTTATTACCACACTGCACACTTTCTTTTTTTTTTTTTACAAGTAACACAACATACTTAATCCCTTCACAACCTTGGACGGATCTATCCGTCCAGGATCGTGTCCCGTTAAGCCCCGCCCCCTGCCGCGGGCAGGCGGCGTGGATCGGCACACATATCAGCTGTTTTCAACAGCTGATATGTGTGCCTGCTAGCCGCGGGTGGAATTGCTTCCACCCGCGGCCATTAACTCCTTAAATCTTGCTGCCAAAGTCAGCAAAAAACAAGCCCTCATATGGCAAGATTGACGGAATAATAAAAAAGTTACGGCTCTCGGAAGAAAAGGAGCAAAAAACAAAAACGCAAAAATGGGAATGCCCGGGGGCTGAAGGGGTTAAATAGACAGTAAAGGTCTGTGGTATCAGGGTATGGGACAAATATGTGAAGGAGAAGTGTAACATAGTGAGTGTCAAGAGGTATGTATTTGTATATATTCATAGTGTAGCAAACTGCAACCTGGGAAGCAGGGACATATGGAAATCATTCATTAGATTCTACATTGATAATTGATAATAATTTGCAAAAATAGAATTATTTCAATTGAAAATAGGCATAGGAATTCTTTTCTAAAATACACTATACCATAAACACTCTACACATATATTTCTGTCATGGAAGTAGGTGTCCTTTTAAACATTTGAATCCCACCTTAGAGCATATTAATCATGTAAATGCTATGCCTCACTGTTTGCAGTGCTTTATGAATTTTGGCTTAATGCGAACATTCTCACATGTATTTTATTTGGTTGGGAATGAAAGAGAGAAAACTCTGGATTGCCAATATGAATTCCTTTCATTTGCCTTTCTAAACAAAAGAAAGGTGTAAAACTGAATTAAAAATATAGAAACAAAACAAACCTGGCCCAACAGATTCTCGATTTTAGTTTTAAAGGGGTTGTCTCCTTTTAACGTTTTCTAATCATTTGTATTAGCCATGCTAAGAATTTTAAAATCCCATTACTTAAACTCACCAAGTCCTCTACTGAATCTCTGCCACTTTTCCCAAGGATTGTATGAGGGCAACAGAGGTGACATCACCACAACAACACTGCAGACAAACACTGAGCTCAGTGGCTAGTGCCATTAACAAATGCCGAGCCACAAAGCCAAGTGATTTGTTGTAGTGCCGTTTACGTGACATCACCAATGTAGCTTGTACACAATCACAAAAGCAATGGCACAGACACAGACCAGGGCTCAAGGAGAGTAACAGATATTTTATTATTGTGTATTATTTTATTACTTTTAGCACAACCACTACAATTTAATGAAAAAAAAGTGAAAGCGGAAAACCCCTTTAAAATCATATATTTGAGTGGGCAATAAAAATTTGAAAGCATATATTACATTCCCCATATGGACTTGTTAGAGCTAGCAGCAGGTATAAACAGTAGCTGGTGACTGTCCACTATACAGTATGTGTAATGTCTGCAGCAAATTAGTTCTCATAGGAAAGGCTCCACATAAAGTTTGCATATGAGAAAGTAAAGTCTTCAGTTCTTTATAGTCAAAGAGAATGTATAGTCAGAAAATCACCATTAAAATAATTATTGAAACCACACAACTTTTATACTGTTCTCTTTTCTTTTTTTTACCCAGTACAAAATTGTTTGGTTATTTTTTGTTTGTTTTTGCAGTGACCTCTGGAGCAGACACAATAAATTGATATGTCCAGGTCTTTGTAGCTCACTTGTTTACTTGGCTGTTTATATATATACTAGAAGGTGGCCCGATTCTAACGCATCGGGTATTCTAGAATTCACGTATTGTGTAGTTAATGTATGATTTTTGTTATATATATATAGATGTTGTTGTGTGTAGTTGGCAAGTGTTTGTGTAGGGCGCTGTAAATGTTCCGGGTGGGTGGGTGTGAGAGTGGTGTTGTTTTTGTGTTGCGTTGTGTGTTGCATTGTTTGTGGAGTGCTGTGTGTCTGCAGCATTGTGTGTGTGTGGTGCTGTGTGTGTTGCGCGGTTTGTGTGGGTGTGTGTGTGTGGGGTGCGTGTGTGTGTTTTGGGGGGCGGTATGTTTTGTGCAATGTGTGTGTTGCGTGGTATGTGCATATATTTGTGTGTGCCGCGGTGTTTGTGTGTTTTGTGTGTGCAGCATTGTCTGTGTGTGTGTGGGTGTCTGTGTAGGGCGGTGTTTGTGGTTCCCAGTGTGTGTGTGGTGTGTTGTGCGGTGCGTGTGTGGCGGTGTGTGTTTTGGGGGGAGGTGTTCACCCCCCCATCGTGGTCCACCCCCCATGCTGCACCCCCCATCGTGCTCCATCCCCCATGCTGTGCATCCCCCATCGTGCTCCATCCCCCATGCTGCGCACCCTCCATCATGCTCCATCCCCCATGCTGCGCACCCCCCATCGTGCTCCATCCCCCATGCTGCGCACCCCCATCGTGCTCCATCCCCCTTGCTGCGCACCCCCCATCGTGTTTCATCCCCCCATTCTGGGCACCCCCCATCGTGCTCCATCCCCCATGCTGCACCCCCCATCGTGCTCCATCCCCCATGCTGCGCACCCCCCATCGTGCTCCATCCCCCATGCTGCGCACCCCCCATCGTGTTTCATCCCCCCAACCCCGTCCACTGGCTATTTATTCTAAGCAGCATGTGCTCGGGCCTGTCCCGCCCACAACCATGAATCAGTCATGGAGACGGTGACTGAAAAGCACAAGGTACGTGCTGTGCAGTCCTAATTTTGCATATGTGAGGCCACATGGCACACTTTAAATAAAAATATTTTAGTGTTAGGACTGCCCCAGGAGATTTGCCGTGACGTTGGCGGGGTGGCTCGAAAAATTGCAATTTTTTGCCAAAAATCTCATTTTTTCAATAGTACAGCTTGGAATGTTGGTACTGTGCACACTTTGCAATACATAATATTTTTGAGTGGAGGTTGTTTTTATGCTGTTTTTTCTTGTTATATAGGGTCCCAGTTGGTTCTCATCTTGCAGTGCACCTCATGTTTATTTTTCCATCTGTCCTGATTTTTGGCGGTTGGTGGCTGTTCACACTTGCCATCCAACCCCGTCCACTGGCTATTTATTCTAAGCAGCATGTGCTCGGGCCTGTCCCGCCCACAACCATGAATCAGTCATGGAGACGGTGACTGAAAAGCACAAGGTACGTGCTGTGCAGTCCTAATTTTGCATATGTGAGGCCACATGGCACACTTTAAATAAAAATATTTTAGTGTTAGGACTGCCCCAGGAGATTTGCCGTGACGTTGGCGGGGTGGCTCGAAAAATTGCAATTTTTTGCCAAAAATCTCATTTTTTCAATAGTACAGCTTGGAATGTTGGTACTGTGCACACTTTGCAATACATAATATTTTTGAGTGGAGGTTGTTTTTATGCTGTTTTTTCTTGTTATATAGGGTCCCAGTTGGTTCTCATCTTGCAGTGCACCTCATGTTTATTTTTCCATCTGTCCTGATTTTTGGCGGTTGGTGGCTGTTCACACTTGCCATCCAACCCCGTCCACTGGCTATTTATTCTAAGCAGCATGTGCTCGGGCCTGTCCCGCCCACAACCATGAATCAGTCATGGAGACGGTGACTGAAAAGCACAAGGTACGTGCTGTGCAGTCCTAATTTTGCATATGTGAGGCCACATGGCACACTTTAAATAAAAATATTTTAGTGTTAGGACTGCCCCAGGAGATTTGCCGTGACGTTGGCGGGGTGGCTCGAAAAATTGCAATTTTTTGCCAAAAATCTCATTTTTTCAATAGTACAGCTTGGAATGTTGGTACTGTGCACACTTTGCAATACATAATATTTTTGAGTGGAGGTTGTTTTTATGCTGTTTTTTCTTGTTATATAGGGTCACAATAAATTGATATGTCCAGGTCTTTGTAGCTCACTTGTTTACTTGGCTGTTTATATATATACTAGAAGGTGGCCCGATTCTAACGCATCGGGTATTCTAGAATTCACGTATTGTGTAGTTAATCCCCATCGTGCTCCATCCCCCATGCTGCACCCCCCATCGTGCTCCATCCCCCATGCTGCACTCCCCATCGTGCTCCATCCCCCATGCTGCGCACCCCCCATCGTGCTCCATCCCCCATGCTGCGCACCCCCCATCGTGTTTCATCCCCCCATTCTGGGCACCCCCCATCGTGGTCCACCCCCCATGCTGCACCCCCCATCATGCTCCACCCCCCATGCTGCACTCCCCATCATGCTCCATCCCCCATGCTGCGAACCCCTCAGAGAGGAGTATAATAGGAGGATTATAATAGGAGGAGGATAATGGGAGGAGTAGTCCTGGGGAAAGAGGAGTATAATGGGAGGAGTTGTCCTGGGGGGAGGTGTAAAGGTGCCCAACGTGTGCGGGGGCTGTGGCCAAGCGGGCATAGTGTGAGGGGGTGTGGCCGAGCGGGTATAGTGTGAGGGGGCGTGGCCGAGCGGGCATAGTGTGATGGGGGCGTGGCCTAGCGGGCATAGTGTGAGGGGCCGTGGCCTAGCGGGCATAGTGTGAGGGGCCGTGGCCTAGCGGGCATAGTGTGAGGGGCCCTGGCCTAGCAGGCATAGTGTGAGGGGGTGTGGCCTAGTGGGCATAGTGTGAGTGGGCATGGCCTAGCGGGCATCGTGTGCGGGGGGCGTGGCCTAGCGGGCATCACGTGCGGGGGGCGTGGCCTAGAGGGCATACCATGTGGGGGCGTGGCCTAGCGAGCATCGCATGCGGGGCGTGGCCTAGTGGGCATCGCGTGCGGGGGACGTGGCCTAGCGGGCAGCGTGTGCGGGGGACGTGGCCTAGCGGGCATCGCGTGCGGGGGGCATGGCCTAGCGGGCATCGTGTGTGGGGGGCGGGCCTGGCCGAACGGTTAATCCATGCGGAGGGCGGGGCCAGGCCAATCCGAGCAGCCAATCCATGTGGAAGGGCGGGGCCAGGCCGAGCCCAGCTTCCAATCCGACGGTTGTCACTGTAAGGACACAATGTCACTGTAACGACACAATTTTGGAGCAAGACAGACAGAGAGACAGAATAAGGCAATTTTATATATATATATATATATATATATATATATATATATATATATACACATATACAGTATATACTGATATGCAAAAGGTAATAATGTGTTGAACTTTTGACTTTCATTCTCCATATCTCACCATCCACTACAGCTTCAAACGTGAGACTACCATCCTTTCATAGACAGTCATCTTGGCTATCTCATGCATAAATTTCACTTTCAAATATTTAGCATATGATTAGTTATGCAGATTTTTGTCACGTTGTTATATTGTTACTATTTTCTTCCTGGTAATGGAAAAATCTATTTGTTCCTGTATACTTCAAATTACAACCTGTTCTCACGTTCCCTAATAGCTCAATGTTATTACATTGATTCCCAAGTGAATCGAGGAGCAGCTAAAATGAAGATTTCCCAAGAAAAGAGGAACAGCATTATCCAATTCATTGATTGCAGTCTCTCGTCCAAGAAAATTGGCAAACTGTATCATGTGAAGCCTCGACTTTAACATCGTCATAAGAATCATTGACTTTAGTTGGAAAAAAGTATGAAAAGGGGACAGTAAAAGATTCAAAACAGGTGATTTGGAGCAATGAAACAAAAGTCAATACCCTAGGCTCTGATTAGTGCAAATGGATCTGGAGGAAACAAGGAAAAAAGGAGCTAACGAATCGAGAAATTGAAGGAACTGTCAAGTTCGGTGTAAGAAGCCAGATGGTATGGGGTTGTTTCACATTGGTTGGTTACTTGACCAGGATCGAGGGTGGTCTTAATGTTGAGCTATATGTGAGTATCCTACAAAATGAGTTACTTTGTAAACTTTTGTTCTACGGACAAGAAAAGGACAACAGTTTTCCATCAGGTCAACGATCTGAAGCATTCATCAAGATTGGCGATAAAATGGTTCAATCACAATGAAGTAAAAGTGCTGGATTGGCCACCACAGCCCCAGACCTCAACCCAATTGAAAACCTGTGGGCAAAGTTGAAGAAAATGCTCTATACATATACCCAAGTGCGTCAACCAGTATGCACCAACATTGGGAACATGTAGAAGAGACCTAGGATCAGATTTTGGTTGAGACATGCTTGACTCTGATTGAGAGCATGCTCAGAAGGATTCAGGCAGTGTTGAATCCAAAAGTGGATTTACAAAATACTAACAAAATAAGAAAGATTAAAACTTAGATTTTCAAAAGCAAAACAGAAACAACGCAGTGACATGAGAAGAATCTGCATAACTAATCATATGCTAAATAGTAGCAAGTCAAATTTATGTATAAGTTAGCCAAGATGATTGTCCATAAAATGAAGATAGTCTTAAGGGGGCTTTACACGCTACGATATCGTTAATGTTTTATCGTCAGGGTCACGTCGTTAGTGACGCACATCCAGCGTCATTAACGATATTGCAGCGTGTGACACTTATGTGCAACCTAAAACGATCGCAAAAGCGGCCAAAATCATTTGCCGCGGAGAGGTCGTCCTAAAACAAAAAATCGTTTACCTCTCATTAGCGATGTTGTTCCTCGTTCCTGTGGCAGCACATCTCCTTACCTGCCTTCACCGCCAATGCGGAAAGAAGGAGGTGGGCGGGATGTTACATCCCGCTGATCTCCGCCCCTCCGCTTCTATTGGACGGCTGCCGTGTGACGTCGCTGTGACGCCGCACGACCCATCCCCTTAGAAAGGAGGCGGATCGCTGGCCAGAGCGACGTCGTAGGGCAGGTAGGTCCGTGTGATGGAGGTAAGCGAGGTTGTGCGCCACGGGCAGCGAAATGTCCATGTCACACAAACGATGGGGACGGGTACGCATGCTGGCGATATCGGTACCGATATCGCTATCGTGTAAAGCCCCCTTTACTCTCAAAGCTGTAGTGGATGGTGAGATATGGAGCCTGAAATTCAAAAGTTCAAATCATTATTACCCTTTTACGCATCAGTGCATCATAGCTGAATATACAGAGTGAAGAGAGGAAAATCTCATTATTATCAGATTATGGTGGGCACATAATTACTACTATATTGCATTCCTGCAGGCCTTGGAAGGAAGGTACAACTTCAACATGCCTCAGTAAAGTGTTGTTTTTTTTTGTTTTTTTGTTTTTTTGTGGCTACTGACAGGGGAACTGATGTCCAAACTGTCCATCAACTTCCTCCATTTCAAAAGCACTGCTTGTGGGAAAGATAATTCTCAATTGAACGAAGCTGGTTACATGTTTCTACATCCGCAGCCATTTTGAAGCAGAAATTAAATCGAAAATGCAAAATATAAAAAAAACTTTCAGGTCCTACGGGAATAAAAATCCCAATAACTTTATTTTGATAATGCTGGTAGGGTAAAGTTCAGATATGATAGTAAGGTAGAGCTCAATATCAACACATAACTGTACAAGTGTAGTAGTTTTAGTGTACTTACGATGCTTCCTTATTTCTTTCATGCAGTTTTAGATGTTTTTCTACAATAAGGAAATATAATGATTTTTTTTCTTAACTCAATGTGCCTTTGTGAATTGAAAATGGCCTCACTCTTTCCACTTAGCCTGTCCTTGTTTTTCTCATTATAACATATTTTTTCATTCTTTCTGTTTATACTGGCTTCGGGAATAGGAGTTTGGCTCTCTGGATGACAGTAACAGGTTCAAACTCAGCTGGGGAACCTGGAAAGGCTCCACCATTCAGCAGGCCTGTTCAAAGATGACAGTACAACGTTGAATGTTCTGGAGTCAAGGTTGTAGAACATCAAACCAGCATCTGCGTATTTCCATCTTGACCAGGTGGAAGTCAAATATCCTGTGGTAACTTCACCAACACAGAGATGATTGTGTCACAGCCAAAATTCTGTCTTTACGCATTAACGCAAAAGACTGGAAAAGTTTTCTGTAACAATCATATTAGTAGTAAAATTGAATTCTGTCTTTGCTTTTTAGTATTATTCTAAGACTTTTTTTTTTACTCATTTTAGTTTTCTAAATGGGCTCAACATTTGTGCATGTAAATGTGTGTGTATGTATAATTATTCACTATTCACTTTAGATTACCCTGGTCTACATCAACTTTGAGCACTGCAGAATAACACCTGATCTTCGTAAATTTTATTGTGCTGAAACCAAGTATCACATCCGTTTACTCCAGTCAGATCCTGTTTTTGCACAAAATGTTGGTCTTCCCTCAACTGAATTATTTTCCCTGAAATCTTGGAGCTATGAGTGAAGATCAAGGAGAACGATTCCACAACATTAAGATCATTGGACACTGATATTAAGGCAGATGAAACATAAAAATAATGGCAGACTATTGATGGTGTTTGAAGCCACCCAACCCTGATCATAGCTATTCCAGAAAATCCAGAATTTGTTGCCTGACAATTAAGGATCTACATAACTAGGGACCTTCTAGTTAAAGGGTTTATATGGGTTATTTTGCTGTCAGCCCCTCTCCCCCGGCTCAGAGCAGTTAGAGAGCTCGTCCCTGCGCAGCATCCAGGAATCTGTCATTTGATATAAAGCACTGTCAGCGACGGCCCCTGCACCAGCAGCGATCATCAAGAGGGCTGTGGGCTACAAGAAGCAAACAAGACACCGGGGGAATAGAGGACAGGTGAGGAGAATTTGTCTTTGTTTTTTTGTTGTGCGTGGGAAGAATGGCACAATAGGGGACAATGCTACAGGATGAAGCATTGCTACCAGAAGCGGACTAGAAAGGGGACATTACTACAGGATGAGAAGCAGGATGGCCACAGTACTACAGGATGGGCACAATATTACAGGATAGGCACATTATTACAGGATGGGCACAAGGATAGGGCACATTACCATATGATGAGCACAATACAATAGGATGGGCACATTATTACAGGATGGGCATAAGGATAGGGCACAATGCTATAGGATGGGCACAATACTACAGGATGAGCAGATGGATGGCCCAATTCTATAGGATGGGCACAAGGATGGGCACATTACTATAGGATGGCACAATACTACAGGATGACAAGGATGGGGCACATTATCATAGGATGAGCACAATACTACAGGATGGGCACATTATTACAGGATGGCCATTAGGAAAGGGCACAATGCTATAGGATGGGCACAATACAACAGGATAAGCAGAAGGATGGCCCAATACTATAGGATGGGCACATTACTATAGGATGGCACAATACTACAGGATGGGCACAAGGATGGGGCACATAACTATAGGATGGGCACAATACTACAGAATGAGCAGAAGAATGGCACAATACTACAGGATGGACACAAGGATGGGGCAAATTATTATAGGATGGGGCATTACTATAATATGGGCACAAGGATGAGCACATTACTATTACAATATGTACCCATATTGTTCTCTGTAGTAATGTGCCCATATTGTACATTGTAGCAATGTGCCCATCCTTTAGTAATGTCCTCATTCTGGACCCTTCTTGTCCCCTATTATGCCATTGTTCACATATATACACACACCCACACACACACACAAATTATTCTCACCTGCCCTTCATTTCTGCGGTGTCCACTTACATGCTTCTTGCAGACTGCAGGCACATAGACCCCTCAGTGATCATGGCTGGTACATGGGGCTGCTGCTGTTGCCAGTGCTGCAAATCATTCAAGTGAAGTAAAGCACTGATGACAACAGTGGCGGCCTGTGCACCGGCCGCGATCACCGAGGGGTCTTTGTGCCTGTAGTCTACATGAAGCAGGTAAGAGGACACAGCGGGAATGGAGGACAGGTGAGAATAATTTTTTGTGGGACCCTCACTTGAGTGAAAGCTGAAGGGGTGTGATGCTATACCTGGTGCAGTTAGAGGCTAACCCACGAGGTGGGGCCAAAGCACTAACAGACAGGAACTGTCAGGAAAAAACACTAGGTGGCGCAAAAGCCAGTGGAGAGGCCTGCAGAGGATGGTCATGACAGGGGGCATTTTCAACATAAAAAAAATGGGCTGAAAAACTTGACTTTTTTTGTGTGTGTGTGTGTGTATGTGTGTGTGCATTTATGTATAATATAATATATTACAATACAGTTCAAAAGTTTAGGGTCACTTAGATATTTCCTTATTTTTGAAAGAAAAGCACATTTTTTTTCAATGAAGCTAACATTAAATTAACCAAAAATACACTCTCTACATTGTTAATGTGGTAAATGACTATTCTAGTTTCAAATGTCTGTTTTTTCATGCAATATCTACAATTGTCTATAGAGGCCCATTTCCAACAACCACCACTCCAGTGTTCTAATGGTACATTGTGTCTGTGTTACAAGACTATTGGATGTTTAGAAATCCCTTGAAAACCCTTGTGCAAGTATATTAGCACAGCTGAAAATAGTTTTGCTGATTAGAGAAGCTATAAAACTGACCTTCCTTTGAGCTAGATGAGAATCTGGAGCATTACATTTGTTGGTTCCATTAAACTCTCAAAATGGCCAGAAAAAGAGGACTTTCATGTGAAACTCAACAGTCTATTCTTGTTCTTAGAAATGAAGGATATTCTATGCGAGAAACTGCCAAGAAACTGAAGATTTCCTACAACGGTGTGTACTGCTCCCTTCAGAGGAAAGCACAAACAGGCTCTAACCAGAGTAGAAAGAGCAGTGGGAGGCCCCGCTGCACAACTGAGCAACAAGACAAATACCTTAGAGTCTCTAGTTTGAGAAATCGACACCTCAGAGGTTCGCAACTGGCAGCTTCATTAAATAGTACCCGCAAAACGCCAGTGTCAACGTCTACAGTGAAAAGGCGACTCCGGGATGCTGGCAAAAGAACATAGACAGTGGACAGAGGAAGATTGGAAAAAAGTGTTATGGACAGACGAATCGAAGTTTGAGATGTTTGGATCACACAGAAGAACATTTGTGAGATGCAGAACAACTGAAAAGATAATGGAAGAGTGCCTGACGCCATCTGTCAAGGAAAGTGGAGGTAATGTGATGGTCTGGGGTTGCTTTGGTGCTGGTAAAGTGGGAGATTTGTACAAGATAAAATGGATTTTGAATAAAGAAGGCTATTACTCCATTTTGCAACGCCATGCCATACCCTATGGGCAGCGCTTGATTTGAGCCAGATTTCATCCTACAACAGGACAATGACCCAAAGCCCACTTCCAAACTATGCATGAACTATTTAGGGAAGAAGCAGGCAGCTGGTATTCTATCTGTAATGGAGTGGCCAACTCAGTCACCAGATCTCAACCCTATTGAGCTGTCAAGTTGTGAGTAAAAATCATTATTTCTAACCTAGTCAATGTCGGGCCTATTTTCTCTATTCACTATGCAACTCATTTGATAAATAAAAGTATGATTTATCATGAAAAAGGCAAAATTGTGTGGGTGACCCCAAACTTTTGAGCTGTATCATGTATATATATATATAGTAAACAAAGAGGGCAAAGAAGAAAATAGCACAAAAGAGTATGCAAAAAGTATACATTTTATTAAATAATAAATATTTTTGTATCAGCAAAGTTATGTCAATAGAAAAATTTACAAGAGTAGAGGTTTTAGGTCAAAATGGTATAGACAGACAAGTGAATTTAAACAAGAACACAAATGAATTGGCAAAACCATGCCACCACCCAAATGGAGCTGCCAAAATGATAGGTGAAAAAATATGTAACCTAGGTTATGGCCTGAGGTAAGGGAATATAAAAGGTCCCTCCAGGATGGAGGCGAAATTAAGAGGGGGAAAGAGAGGTTAGAAGGTAAGAGGTAGCCAATGGTGTATATATGAAGGCCAGGAACAGATGATGGCCAATCTAAATCAAAAACAGGCTCTATGTAACCAGGTGTGCCTGCGGTGTCACAAAAAACATCTGTACAAACCACAGTGGGTTATTATAGTAAAAGGGGTACCAAAGGGTTCAAATGAGTATGAGGGAATGGATGGCTACAAAATACTTGGAAAATGGTGTGTAAGGTAGTATGGGTGTGTGACGCCTTGGACTCCAGGGGTCACCAGTCACAACACTCACCACATACACCCCCACACTAGAAAGGTACCATCAGTCAACCACAAAGACCTGATTGCCTCCCTCAGTGTTAGACAGGCACACCAGGTGGGCGGAGTCAGGCAGAAAGACACGCCCCCCGAGGAGTCTGCTGGCCTGAGGCAGGAAAACAGTTCAGTTCAGTCAGACAGTTCAAGGAGTTGAGTTCAAACAGTCAGGCAGGCAGACGGCAGTGGCCGCCTGCAGGAGACCAGGAATACGACCAGCGGAACCGTAAGGGACCGGGACAGGGTAGTGGCCCGCCGGAACCAAACCGGGGAGCTAACTGGATACCAGAGCACCAGGCAGGGTACTCAGATCCCGACTAGGCTATATACCACCACCATAGTCAGATTAACTGATTGCGGTCTGGACCTCAGGGGTTCATTCCCACCAAAATCCCGATTGAAGGCAACAGCCCAACCCGTCCAGATAGTAGCCACCGCCAGAGGCCAGAGATCCAAGGGCCAGTGCCTGCGGGCAACAGGGACTCCTATGACACATACACGCCGGGGAGCAGACTACCAGTGCCCAGGCACAGTGGTCACACTACAAACACAGGTGCAGGAGAAAGGCGGACATTGCCAACCTGACTGGGAAGCTGCAGCCGGCTGCGGGCCTCATTCATTTCTCCGTTTGGTTTACCAGTGACTCTGTGTGGTTTAATCGTGAGTACAACAGTGCCATCAGGCACCGCACCGCGCTGCACCGCAACACTGTGCCCTGCACCCCTGCCCACAGCCCGACCGGGCCCCGGGACCAACATCCCCTACCCACGGAGGGGTCAACACCTAGCTGCGCCACTACACTGCTCCTGAGAGTCCCTGTACCTTCACCGCAGCGGTGGTGCCCACCATTACTACAACCCGTGGGTGGCGTCACGAACAATCATCCCAAAACCCAAATACCCGCATCCCCCATGTGTAACGCCAACCCCCTTGCAGAGCGACGTGACCCCCGGGTCACGAGCCACCGCCCGTAGAACGCGAGCACGGATCTGAGCGGCTCGGCGGCCGCAGCCGAGGCCGCGGGGCGGTATAGGTGCAGGGGGAAACGGGTGCACCAATGATGACCATCAAAGTAAAATGTATAAAACCCAGATACATAAGCCTGTACAAGACAGGGAATGCCAAAGGGAAGATTGAGAAATGAAAAAAGAGATGGTAAACAATGGTGCACCTGCAACCCTGCCTCTGCCCAATGAAGAAGAGCCGGTAAGTGGGAGACCGTGGCAGTGAAGGGCCCTGCGCATGTGGAGGCATAGGACTCCCCACCGCCACGGACTGGAAATCAGGGGATAAATGGGAAGAATCCAAGGAGGGAAAGTGTCCGGAGATCAATGGAAAGACTTTGACAGCGTGGGTCAGTGAAAGCAGGTGCAAAATTCACTGCTGGCACAGGCTATGGGAGGGATGATAGAAGGCCAAATTACCTGGTAAGAAGGCAGAGCGTGGTGGCAGGTAGGAGGCCCCCGACGTCCGTTTCGCTAGGCGCTTTTTCGAGGGGATACTAGAACTGTGGTATATATATATTTATTTAATCAGTAGTACACAGCGTTGCCCGGAATAGTAACTGAGCGTCACTCGCACACTCTCCCATGCTGTCTGTCTCTCTCTCTGTCTGTCTGTCTATCTCTGTCTCTCTCTCCATCTGTCTGTCTTTCTCTCTCTGTCTCGCTCCATCACTCTCTGTCTCTGTCTCGCTCTCCATCTTTCTGTCTGCCTCTATCTCTCTGTCTGTCTCTCTCCGTCTTTCTGTCTGTCTCTCAATCTCTCTATCTGTCTCTCCACAGAAATCATGTTACCTCACACATGAGCTTCCTATACTGAGTGTCTTTTGTTGTCTATAGCAACCAATTAGAGCTCCTATAAATGACCTGTAGCTCCAAGCTCCATTGAATTTAATATAAGCAGTGTTTTTGGCGAATAACTGTAAGGCGCAGGATTAAATTTTCCCCTCAGAACATAGTCTATGATGTTGCCTGAGTCACATGAGGCAGCTGTGTAAAAGTTTGTGACTATAAAAGCGACAGTATGGATTCCTTTAGCAGATGCACACAGACATACATCTTTCTATATTAGATAGATAGATATACACCACACACATATATCTACCATAGACTGACATTAGGTGCCATTTATAGTCTTCATTACACCGTATTAATTTATCTATAAGGGGTGAGGAATATGTAGCAACTCTTTGTGTCACCATTGTTGATGTGAGGTGATTGTGCTGTCATAGATGAGAGAAGTAGGATCTCTCACATTTTCCAATGCTGGAGTGAAGAGAGGTGAGTGCTGGAGCAGATTACTGACAGCCAATGAGTGTGCAGAGGGCGGGGCTGGACAGTGAGGACAGGCGGTGCCAGCTCTGACTGGGAAGTTTGGCAATCAAGCACAGGAAGATTTCATGTTTGCTTGAGCTGCAGGTAAATAAAGTCTCTGCAGAGAATAAAGTGATAATTCAAGAGGAACAAATGTTAGAAACAAAAAAAAATGTAGGGGTATCTTAGATGATAATACAGCACATATTAGCTTACAAAAAATGTTGGAGTTTATGTTGGACATCTTCTTTAATTAAAAGACTAATCTTTTTATATAAAAATATATATGTTATTCTCAGAAGTTTTGAAAATCCTTCATGTTATTGTTAAACTCAATAATTTGAAAACAGATATTTTATATTTCTAAAAAAAATCTGACCGAATACCTCAAGTCTGACTTGACATTTGGAATCGTCACTTTCAAATGGTGTAAGATCAACGACAATAGTGAGCACACTAGAAAAAAAATGTTTTAGGCCCGTTTCACACGTCAGTGAAAAACACTGCCGTTCTTCACTGACGTGTAAAACACGCCTATGTCCCTCCGTGTGCCGTGATTCACGGCACACGTGGGTTGTCTAAGTGCAATCCGAGCTCCGTTCTCCGTGGCCCGTGATTGCATTTAGAAATCAACTCACCTGCCCCCGCTCCCGCTCTCCATGGTGCTGATCGCTCCCGCAGTGCAGGATCCGGCCGGCGCTGACCCCCGCAGCAGCTGCTTCTGGGTCGGCTGTGTCGTGCATCATGAATATGCGCGACAGTAATGAGCCAGCTCAGAAGCAGCAGGGAGAACAGGCTGCACAGAGCGTCGCTGGAGCCGAGTGAGTTAAAATGCTTTTTATTTTAGAAGCACGTTTTTTTCTGGCACGTGTTTCACGGATAACTCCATAGTGTGGTCCGTGGGACATCCGTGATGCCAGAAAAAAATGGACATGTCTCCGTGCAGCAATCACGGACACGGGTGCACGCTGCACGGAGACACGTGCAGTGAAAAATCACTGATGTGTGCGCAGACCCATTGATTATAATGGGTCTGCGTATGTCAGTGATTCTGGTACGTTTAAAAAAAAGCACAAACGTACCAGAATCACTGACGTGTGAAAGTGGCCTAAATGTAGATCAGTGTTCATTGTGGGCTAGAGTGAGCTAACCCTCCCATTCTTTTTAAATGGCTATGTTACTCTGAAAGATAATTCGATCCACACCTTTAGTTATGCAATCTATTACCCCCTAACTGGAAAATAAGTGGTTTTAAGGGTGACTATGAGAGATGGAGGCCCATTGTCGGTATATCCCGAGGTCAACCCCCCAAAAGAACAATAAATATTTTCATTTTCCTTTATTTCTAACTTCAGAAGCTAGGGAGCTTCAGTTTTTACAGAAATATATTTTTTTCATAAATTTACTGAAATTAAGTTAGATGAGAGTTTGGCTGTATAGCAAAACAGAATAATGAAATGCCTCAAATAAGAAATGTCAGCTTAATAAAAAAGAGAAGATAGCAACATTAAACACAGATAGGACTGTCACTCATTGGTCTTTGTATAACAGGATTGTGCCACACTTATTCTTGAATACAGTAAAGTCTCCCAGTTATGGTCATGTTGCAACTCATAAGGGGTACAGGTAATGCACTAACAACTGCCACTGACCCTGCCAGTTCCAGCACTGATTAGAGATCCCAACTCTGCCATCCCTAGTCGTTCCTGTATGGGTTGGAATAGCCCTGATCAAAGACTAAATGATGGCAACTCGGACCAATTCTGCCTGATTGGCTGTCAAATGCCTGACATTCCTCCTAAAAAACTAGAGGGCAGAGAATAGTGCATATTACTTGCAGACGTGAAGGTGTGCTGAAGTAGAAAGTAATCCCAGAGTAAGTAAAATAAACTATAAAATACAAGATACAAGAAATATGAATATTGCTAAAGAATATGCTGCCTACTTAGTAACAACTAGAGATGAGCGAACCGGTCGCGGTTCAGCTCGAGCTTGGTTCGCCGAACGGAGGTCTCGTTCGAGTTCGGTTCGGCCAACCGGTTCGGCGAACCACTCGAACCCATAGGAAACAATGGAAGGCAATCACAAACACATAAAAACACATTATAAATGTACACATAAACATTGCCAAAACACTTACCGGTGCCCGCGATGCGTCCTGCACTCTTTCTCCTGCCGCTATTCCATCTGATGATCGCTGAATCCTCCCGGTAACCAGCACTGCCAGCAGTGATGCAGGACCTATCGTGACGTCAAAATAGCCATGTGACCAGTCACGTGTCTGTTATCTCATTGGCTACAGACTGTTCACATGACTATGACGCGTCATGTAGGACCTGCAAGTGCATCTCTCCAGTACGCGGTGATCGTTTGTGTATCGCCGTGTACCGGGGACATGCTCTGGCACGCAGTCGGGTTCCCAGTCTGCTTCCCCATTCCGTTATAAACCGGCTGCCACAGCCAGTCGATAACGGAGATCACCGTTGCTATAGCAACACGCTTGTCAGTGGTGATGTCACCACTCACAAGCAGAAGCTCGGGGAATAGCACCGCCTTCTTCCTATGCAGCGCTGATGGAGCAGAGCTGCATGTCTTGAAGGAGAAAGAAGACAGAAGAGCCAGATCGTGGAGGGATGTGAGGGAGTAATAAACATGGAGTCTCTAATGTGTCTGTGTATTTATTTCTATTAAAGTATTTTTTCTCCGTGTCGTGTCTTTTTTTAACCCTTTTTTGGAGATTCTTAATGGCTGGGTCAAACTTGCCTGACATTAAGAATCTCTGGCTTAATACTAGCTAGTAAAACAAAGCCAGTATTAACCCTTATTACCCAGCAAGCCACCGTCACCAGGGCTGTTGGAAGAGTTGGATACAGCGCCAGATGATGGCGCTTTTATGAATGCGCCATTTTCTGGGGCAGCTGCGGATTGTAATTCGCAGCAGAGGCACCCAGAAACCTCGGGCTAACCTGTGCTGTGGATTCCAATCCCCAGCTACCTAGTTGTACCTGGCTGGACACAAAAATATGGCAAAGCCTACGTCATTTGTTTTTTAATTATTTCATGAAATAAGTGAAATAATTAAAAAAAACGGGCTTCCCTATATTTTTAGTTCCCAGTCGGGTACAAATAGACAGCTGGGGGTTGGGGGCAGCCCGTACCTGCCTGCTGTACCTGGCTAGCATAGAAAAATATAGCGAAGCCCACATCATTTTTTTGGTGGGCAAAAAAGTCCTGCATACAGTCCTGGATGGAGTATACTGAGCCTTGTAGTTCTGCAGCTGTTGTCTGCTCTCCTGCATACACTAGTGAATGGAGCATGCTGAGCCTTGCCGTTCTGCAGCTGCTGTCTGCTCTCCTCCATACAGACAGACAGCAGCTGCAGAACTACAAGGTTCAGCATACTCCATCCAGGACTGTATGCAGGACTTTTTGCCGCCCCAAAAAATTATTTGGGCTTTGCCATATTTTTGTATGCTAGCCAGATACAGCAGGCAGCTACGGGATGCCCCCAACCCCCAGCTGCCTATTTGTACCCGGCTGGGAACCAAAAATAAAGGGAAGCCCTTTTTTATTAAATATTTCATGAATTTCATGAAATAATTCAAAAACAAATGACGTGGGCTTTGCCATATTTTTGTATGCTAGCCAGGTACAGCAGGCACCTACGGGCTGCCCCCAACCCCCAGCTACCTATTTGTACCCGGCTGGGAACCAAAAATATAGGGAAGCCCTTTTTTTATTATTTCATGAAATAATTAAAAAACAAATGACGTGGGCTTCGCCATATTTTTGTGTCCAGCCAGGTACAACTAGGCAGCTGGGGATTGGAATCCACAGCACAGGTTGGCCTGAGCTTTCTGGGCCCCTTTGCTGCGAATTGCAGTCCGCAGCCGCCCCAGAAAATGGCGCTTTCATAGAAGCGCCATCATCTGGCGCTGTAGCCAACTCTTCCAGCTGCCCTGGTGACGGGTGGCTTCCTGGGTAATAATGGGGTTAGGGCTAGCTGTATATTATCAACTGGCTTCTATTCCAAAATTCATGGTGGCACGCCAATATTAGACATGGCCACATGAATTTCTAGTACCGATAAAAAGAACCACAACACACAGAAAAATATTTTTATTATAAATAAAACACAACACAATTAGTGACACCATCTTTATTGAAGCAAAGAACCCCCCTCCGCAGTAATCCTGGGTCAAGGGTCCCGCGCCGTCCAATCCGGATCCAATATCATCTGATCGGTTTTCTGGAAGGCAAAGCGATCAGATGATGTGTCAGGTTCAAGGGTCTGATTCACATGACACAGCAGCTGATTGTATAAACGGCTTTTATACAATCAGCTGATGCATCAGTGCAAAAAAACAAAAAAACAAACTACACACTTCAGTGCAGACTCCTGTCCGACAGCATCAGCTGATCGTTTAGCCTGCTGGGCGGTAAAAAGCCGGCCTCACCGCTCGACTTATAGTGTCAGCTAATTCCGTCAGGTGACCGCATCAGCTGATCATCGCCAGGTCTGAGAAAGAAGAAAGAGAAAGAAGATAGAGAGAGAAAGAGAAAGAAGAGAGAGAAAGAAGCAAAAGAGGAGAAAGAAGAGAAAGAGAGAAGAAAGAGAGAGAAAGAAGAGAGAGAAGAAAAAGAGGAGAAAGAAGAGAAAGAAGAGAAAGTAGAGAAAGAAGAGAAAGTAGAGAAAGAAGAAAAAGAAAGAAAGGAGAGAGGAAAAGGAGAGAGAGAAAGGAGAGAAATAAAGGAGATAGAGAAAGAGAGAGAGAAAGGAGAGAAAGAAATTAGAGAGAGAAAGAAGAGAAAGAGAGAAGGAAGGGAGAGAGAAAGAGAAAGAGAAAAAGAAAGGAGAGAGAAAGAGAGAGAGAAAGGAGAAAAAGAAAGGAGAGAGAGAGAGAAAGGAGAGAAAGAAAGGAGAGAAAGGAGAGAGAGAAAGAGGAGAAAGAAGAGAAAGGAGAGAAAGAAGTGAAAGTAGAGAAAGAAGAGAAAGAAAGGAGAGAGGGAAAGGAAAGAAAGAATGGAGAGAGAGAGAAAGGAGAGAAAGAATGGAGAGAGAGAAAGAGAGAGAGAAAGGAGAGAAAGAAAGGAGAGAGAGAGATAGGAGAGAGAGAAAGGAGAGAGAGAAAGAAAGGAGAGAGAGAAAGGAGAGAGAAAGAAGAGAAAGAGAGAAGGAAGAGAGAGAGAGAAAGAGAAAGAATAGAGAGAAGAGAAAGAGAAAGAAGAGAAAGAAGAGAAAGTAGAGAGAAGAGAATGAAAGGAGATAGAGAAAGGAGAGAAAGAAAGGAGAGAGAGATAGGAGAGAGGGAAAGGAGAGAGAGAGGAGAGAAAGAAAGGAGAGAGAGAAATAAGAGAAAGAGAGAAGGAAGAGAGAAAAAGAGAGAAAGAAGAGAGAGAAGAGAGAGGAGAAAGAAGAGAAAGTAGAGAGAGAGGAGAAAGAACGGAGAGAGAGAGAGAGAGAGAGAGAAAGGAGAGAGAGAAAGAAAGGAGAGAGAGATAGGAGAGAGGGAAAGGAGAGAAAGAAAGGAGAGAGAGAGACATACAGTTAGGTCCAGAAATATTTGGACAGTGACACAATTTTCGCGAGTTGGGCTCTGCATGCCACCACATTGGATTTGAAATGAAACCTCTACAACAGAATTCAAGTGCAGATTGTAACGTTTAATTTGAAGGTTTGAACAAAAATATCTGATAGAAATTGTAGGAATTGTACACATTTCTTTACAAACACTCCACATTTTAGGAGGTCAAAAGTAATTGGACAAATAAACCAAACCCAAACAAAATATTTTTATTTTCAATATTTTGTTGCGAATCCTTTGGAGGCAATCACTGCCTTTAATCTGGAACCCATGGACATCACCAAATGCTGGGTTTCCTCCTTCTTAATGCTTTGCCAGGCCTTTACAGCCGCAGCCTTCAGGTCTTGCTTGTTTGTGGGTCTTTCCGTCTTAAGTCTGGATTTGAGCAAGTGAAATGCATGCTCAATTGGGTTAAGATCTGGTGATTGACTTGGCCATTGCAGAATGTTCCACTTTTTTGCACTCATGAACTCCTGGGTAGCTTTGGCTGTATGCTTGGGGTCATTGTCCATCTGTACTATGAAGCGCCGTCCGATCAACTTTGCAGAATTTGGCTGAATCTGGGCTGAAAGTATATCCCGGTACACTTCAGAATTCATCCGGCTACTCTTGTCTGCTGTTATGTCATCAATAAACACAAGTGACCCAGTGCCATTGAAAGCCATGCATGCCCATGCCATCACGTTGCCTCCACCATGTTTTACAGAGGATGTGGTGTGCCTTGGATCATGTGCCGTTCCCTTTCATCTCCAAACTTTTTTCTTCCCATCATTCTGGTACAGGTTGATCTTTGTCTCATCTGTCCATAGAATACTTTTCCAGAACTGAGCTGGCTTCATGAGGTGTTTTTCAGCAAATTTAACTCTGGCCTGTCTATTTTTGGAATTGATGAATGGTTTGCATCTAGATGTGAACCCTTTGTATTTACTTTCATGGAGTCTTCTCTTTACTGTTGACTTAGAGACAGATACACCTACTTCACTGAGAGTGTTCTGGACTTCAGTTGATGTTGTGAATGGGTTCTTCTTCACCAAAGAAAGTATGCGGCGATCATCCACCACTGTTGTCATCCGTGGACGCCCAGGCCTTTTTGAGTTCCCAAGCTCACCAGTCAATTCCTTTTTTCTCAGAATGTACCCGACTGTTGATTTTGCTACTCCAAGCATGTCTGCTATCTCTCTGATGTATTTTTTCTTTTTTTTCAGCCTCAGGATGTTCTGCTTCACCTCAATTGAGAGTTCCTTAGACCGCATGTTGTCTGGTCACAGCAACAGCTTCCAAATGCAAAACCACACACCTGTAATCAACCCCAGACCTTTTAACTACTTCATTGATTACAGGTTAACGAGGGAGACACCTTCAGAGTTAATTGCAGCCCTTAGAGTCCCTTGTCCAATTACTTTTGGTCCCTTGAAAAAGAGGAGGCTATGCATTACAGAGCTATGATTCCTAAACCCTTTCTCCGATTTGGATGTGAAAACTCTCATATTGCAGCTGGGAGTGTGCACTTTCAGCCCATATTATATATATAATTTTATTTCTGAACATGTTTTTGTAAACAGCTAAAATAACAAAACTTGTGTCACTGTCCAAATATTTCTGGCCCTGACTGTAGGAGAGAGGGAAAGGAGAGAGAGAAAGGAGAGAAAGAAAGGATAGAGAGAAAGAGAGAGAGAAAGGAGAGAAAGAAAGGAGAGAGAGAAAGGAGAGAAAGAAAGAAGAGAGATAGAAGAGAGAAAGGAGAGAGAGAGAAAGAAAGGAGAGAGAGAAAGGAGAGTGAAAGAAGAGAAAGAGAGAAGGAAGAGAGAGAAAGAGAGAAAGAAGAGAGAGAAGAGAAAGAGGAGAAAGAAAAGAAATAAGAGAAAGTAGAGAAAGAAGAGAAAGAAAGGAGAGAGAGAAAGGGGAGAAAGAAAGGAGGGAGAGATAGGAGAGAGGGAAAGGAGAGAGAGACAGGAGAGAAAGAAAGGAGAGAAAGGAGAGAGAGAGAGAGAAAGGAGAGAGATAGAGAGATAGAGAGCTCACAGCTGATGTCCGGCTCCTCCCCTCAGTGCATAATTGAATTATATTTATAAATATATTATAAATATAATTTATTAAAAATAAAAAAAAAATATATAAATTTACCAAGTCTAGAACTCAGGACCTTATGCTCCCTAGGTGAGCACTCTACCCACTCAGATATTGCTTCTAATGTTAGTGATAGGCACATTTGGTAGTCTTGAAGTCTGGATTGCTGAAGTCTCAGCTGACCTTGTGATTCATTTAAAGCTATGTGACGCTCATGTAGAGCACTCGTGTTCTGTAGCAGAGATGACAGTATCGTGTGGGTTACGTCGGACCTGGAGGGGTATTGGAGGATTTTAATAAAATGGTGAAACTGTGTTTTTTTGTCTTTTATTCCAAATCAAGGATTTTTCGCAGTGTGTGTTTATTTACTTTCACTTTATAAATAGATAATAATTATAATTTGAAATTATAAATAAAAAAAAATCTCTACCAGGACTAGAACTCTTGACGTTATGCTTCTTAGACAGGCACTTTATCCACTAGTCTATTGCTTCTTACAAAAGAGGTGGGCAGATTTTCAAATCTTGAAGCCTGCTGTGCTAACTGAAGTCTCTGCTTCATTGCTACGGAGCCACTACATCCTGAGAGACCAGAGCTGACCTTGTCGTGTGGATTACTTCGGACCTGGAGGGGTATTTTTGGGATTAATAAAGGGGTGAACCAGGGTTGTTTTTTTGTGTTTTATTCCAAATAAAGGATTTTTCGCGGTGTGTGTTTCTTTACTTTCACTTACAGTTTAATCATGGAAGGTATCTCGGGGAGATGCCTGCCATGATTAAACTCATTATTACCCCAATTGCCACTGCACCAGGGAAATTCGGGATGAGCTGGGTAGAGTCCCAAGACTGTCGCACCTAATGGATGCAGCAATTCTGGGCGGCTGCAGGGTGATATTGTTAGGGTGGTGGGCTCCCCATACCGTGGCGCTCTCCATCCTGACAATACCAGCCTCCAGCCATGCGGCTTTATCCTGGCTGGTATCAAATATGGGGGAAACCGCATTTTTTTTTTAATTTATTTATTTTAATGCACGATATAGACCCGCCCACCAGCGGCTGTGATTGGTTGCAGTGAGACAGCTGTCACTCAGCTTGGGGACGTGTCTGACTGCAACCAATCATAAGCGCCGGTGGGCGGGGAAAGCACGGAATAACTAATTGACTAATGAAGCGGCAGCCATTTTCGAAAGAGGAAAAGACGCCGCAGATTTGTGACAGCCGGGGAGCGAGACGCCCAAGATCGGTGAGTAGGAAAGGGAGAGGGATTGTGCTGGGGACGCAGGACACATGCAGATAGCAACATTTGCACATAGCCTTACTGTGAAAAGCCACATTTATAGTGATAGAACCGTTCTCGAACGTAACTCGAGCTACCAATCTTTTAGCAAAAAGCTCGAGTTCGAGTTCTAACTAAAATCACTAGAACCGCGAACTGGAGAACCGCGAACCACGAACCGCGCTCAACTCTACTAACAACAAACAGTCAATATGTGCAGAGTAAAGAACATAAGCAGCAGAGAGAGGTATCCTAACTGGTCTTCCATTGACTGGCATAAAAAAGCAGTAATATGGCTGGACATTAAAATGAGAATATCACCAGCAGGAAGTACCAGCAATAGGAAAATATTTAAAGGTTCACCTGAAATGTAATTGGATAGACAATCGAGTAAGTGAATAAACCCTAAAAGAACTAAAAGAAGCATAACAGATAATAAATACCCAAAGAAAAGGTGCATCTGCTTTGGTCCAATGGACAAAGAAGGCAACCACAGAGCACTGTCTCAAGGGTTTGAATACAGATGCATGACAGTACCCCTCTCTACAAGGGTCCACTAGACCCACAGAGATCCCCAACTGCTGATGCCGCTTATATAACGCTCTCACTAGGCAATCTGCATGTTAATCTCTCACAACAACCCAGGAAATAACCTTTGGACTGAAATCCTTCCATTTATCAAGCTTTATTTGAGATGTCTGGAACCCAAAACTTGCACCTCATACTCCTTGTCCTCCTCCAAGTAAACCTCATTGATATCCTCAGGACCCGGTATCTCCTTGAACTTTTTAAATAGAGAGGAATGGACGGAATTATTAATCCTCCATGCAAGCGTGATTTGGAGCTTGACCATCACAGAATTAATAATTTCCTAATAAAATCTCCTCCTAAAAACAGGAACCCTGTTATGCATGTTTGTAGTTTTCTAGATAAGATTGCAAGTTATCAAAAGACATTTTTCAGCTTCTCCCCAGACCTTAATCAAACAAGAAGAATATATTTCCTTCTCTGGGACCGTCGACTGCAATACAGAAAAATTACCAAAAACTAGATTAAAACCCCACAACAAAAAGAGGCACGTTACAGGTAGCAGTAGAGGTATGGATTTTGAGATCGAACCTAGTCAGAGGAAGAAAATCCACCCAATGCTCTTTATTAGAAGAAACAAAACATCTTAGATATTGTTCTAATTCTTGTTTTATTCTTTCCGTCTGACATTAGTCTCAGAATGATATCATGAGGAGAACAACAGGTTAATTCCTAAACTGGACCAAATGTTATGCCAAATGCTAGCAATAAACTAAAACCCTCTATTGGAAATAATATTTTCCAGAACACCATGTACCTTATAGCCGAAGACAATTTTAATAGAGGAACCAAGTGAACCATCTTGCTGAAACAGTCCACCACCAATCATACTACAGTACTACCACCAGAATTAGACAAATCTATGATGATATCCATGGACAAATGATTCCAACTTGAGACAGAACTTTGTTAGGCAAAAGAAACGCTGCCTGGGCCTGACAAGTGGCTTTAGACCTAACACAAACTCTGCACTTCTGTAAATACTCGTCAAGATCCTTTCAAGTACTCTCCTACCAAAAGGACCTGGAAACAGCTCTTCAGGTGGCAGAAGAACCAGGATGCCTGTCAACAGAGTCATGCACTTTGCTAGGAAAGTCAGTATGTAGTGAGGATGGCACAAACAGTTGGCCAGGTGGCAAGCCCTCTGGTGCACCAACCTGAGCCTCCACAATGTGCTGTCTAAGATCAATCCCCAGAGCCCCCACCACAACACCAAGAACTTCCCATTCAGTATTAGAAAACACATACTCAAAATCCTCCATAAAATCTGGAAGAAGGGATCTCATAGATGTCAGGGATTTAGATAAACAATTAGAGAAACAAAAATTGCCCCACGTCTTAACTAGAGATGAGCGATGTTCGATTCGACCCGTTCGCCAATTTCAAATTCGAGTGATTTTGGGCGGTGTTCGAGTTGTTCGACGAACTCGAACAATTTGCCTCAAGTTCGGCCATTCGAGTTACCGTTCGATAACGGTTCGATCACCAAAAGCATGGCTTTTCACAGTAAGCCTATGTGCGCACGTTGTGTATTTGCATGCGCCCTGCGTCCCCAGCACAATCCCTCTCTCTTTCCTACTCACCGATCACTAGCGCGGTGCTGCACGGCTGTCACAAAGCTACGGCGGCTTTTACTCTTTTAAAAATGGCTGCAGCTCATTATTCAATCTGCTTTCCCCACCCACCGGCACCCATGATTGGTTGCAGTCAGACACGCCCCCACTCTGAGTGACAGCTGTCTCACTGCAACCAATCACAGCCGCCGGCAGGCGGGTCTATATCGTGCAGTAAAATAAATAAATAATTAATAAACAAAAACCTGCGGTCCCCCCCAATTTTGATACCAGCCAAGATAAAGCCACACGGTTGGAGGCTGGTATTGTCAGGATGGGGAGTGCCATGTTATTATTATTATTTATTATTATAGCGCCATCAATTCCATGGCGCTTTACATGTGAAAGGGGTGTACATAATAGGGACAAGTACAATAATCATAAACAATACAAGACACAAACAGGTACAGGAGGAGAGAGGTCCCTGCCAGCGAGGGCTCACAGTCTACAAGGGATAGGTGAGGATACAGTAGGTGAGGGTAGAGCTGATAGTGCGGCGCTGTATCAGACTGAGGGTTATGGCAGGTTGTAGGCTTGTCGGAAGAGGTGGGTCTTCAGGTTCCTTTTGAAGCTTGCCAAGGTAGGCGAGAGTCTGATGTGTTGTGGCAGAGCATTCCAGAGTATGGGGGAGGCACGGGGAGCCCACCACCCGAACAATATCAGCCAGCAGCTGCCCGGAATTGCCGCATCCATTAGATGCGACAGTCCCGGGACTCTACCCAGCTCATCCTGAATTGCCCTGGTGCGGTGTCAATCGGGGTAATAAGGTTAGGTTAATCATGACAGGCGTCTCCCCAAGATACCTTCCATGATTAACTTGTAAGTGAAAGTAAATAAACACACGCAACGAAAAATCTTTTATTTGGAATAAAAGACAAAAAAACACCCTCATTTACCTCTTTATTAATCCCCAAAAAACAATCCCGGTCCAAAGTAATCCACACGACGCTTTCAGCTCTGCTACATGAAGCTGACAGGGAGCGCCGTAGAACACGAGCGCTCTGTGTCAGCTCCACGCAGCAACTGAAGTGAGCCGCGCTGTCACCGGAGACTTCACTCAGGTAGTACTGCAATACAGAGGTCAAGATTACCAAAACTTCACATGTTCTCCTAAGGAGAATTAGTTCACGAGTTCGCGTCCCGGCCATCCCGGTAGAGAATTTAATTTCTTTTAAATTATAATTATTTATTTATAATTATAATTTAATTTAATTATGCACTGAGGGGAGGAGCCGGACATCAGCTGTGAGCCGCGGGACACACCTCTAAAATCGGAGCAGTTCACAGAATGAGGCTGCATTGCTCTCTCCTCCCTCTCCTCTCTCTCCTCTCTCTTTTCTCTCTCTCCCTCCTCTCTCTCTTCTTTCCTCTTCTCTCCTCTTCTCTCTCTTCTTTCTCCTCTCTCCCTCTTCTCTCTCTCTTCTCTCCCTCTCCTCTCTCTTCTCTCTCTCTCTTCTCTCCTCTTCTCTCCTCTTCTCTCTCTCTTCTCTCTCCTCTCTCTCTTCTCTCTCTCTCTTCTCTCTCTCTCTGTCTCCCTCTCTCTTCTCTCTCACTTCTCTCTCTTCTCTCTCTCTCTCTCCTCTCTTCTCTCTCTCTCACTTCTCTCCTCTTCTCTCTCTCCTCTCTTCTCTCTCTCTCTTCCTCTCTCTCTCTCCATCTCTCTTCTCTTTTCTCTCTCTTTTCCCTCTCTTTTCTCTCTTTTCTCTCTCTCAGACCTGGCGATGTAAATAAAAAAAGAGGGCGCTCCTGTGTGGAACCTTAAATACACAAAAAATAGTGGTGTGGATTGTACATTCACCTGGTAATGTTGTACAGCAGGTACAACGCTGTTAATGGTGCTGAAGGGGAATTGAGGGTTCACCGCTCCTCATCAACGGGAATCCCGTCCTCTTAGACCCGCAGGAGTGCTGGCTTAGGCGGCCGCTCACGTGATCGATACTCCCACGTGTAACACACAGCCACCGGAATGGCGTCAGGCAGCAGCTCCTCCTCTGAGTGGGAAGGTCCCGTGATCACATTAAATGGAGATTCACCAGCCCCTTGGATTAGCATCAATTGGATCACAGGATCCTAGTCTGGCTGCAGCAGCCCCGTGAGCTCCCAGAGGGAGATACAGATAATCGGATAGATAGTAAAAAAACACGGTAATGGCCTCGCTGCTCAAAAGAAACGTGGTGGTAATATGATGAAGGATTTATTAAAGATTGGTAAGCCACAACGCGTTTCGGGGATACATCCTCCCCCTTCGTCAGGTAGAAATGAAAATGCAGGGTAATCAACCTTATATACATGAAATAAAAAAAGGAAAAAACTTTTTCACAATCAAATTAAATCCCCGTTAGGGTGGATTCATTAAAGCAATAGAAAATTCCCCCATAAAGGGTTGTTAATAGCCGTGAACTATAAAAGGCAATTATATACATAGATTCATAATAAAAAGCAATTGCATACATGGGTTCATGATAAAAATATAGGTTCATGATAAAAATATATGTTAACAATGCTGATAAAATACACCAATGATGCTGGTATAATCAGATTGCTATATAACAGCTATAAAAGGAAATAGATGTTACCATCATAAAAAGTGACAAAAAAACAAAATAATCGATAGGAGATAAAAATAGTATAAAATGTAATTATTATAAAGGTCCCACTCCCTTTCTTTTGGGGTTTGTAAATCCAATAGGAATAAATTATTGATATACTAATATATAGCAGGATTATTCATACACAAGGGGACATTTTTTTCATATGTAAAAGAATTTTTAAAAGATTTTTTTCCCCTTTTCCCCCTAGGGGACTAAAATTACATAACTAACTGTGACATACTTAAGAAATGAAATAAAAAAAGATTTGTTTTAAATCGGATACAGGATAAAAAAGTCCGTGGAACTATAATTATGTGGTTGGCTGTGACAAACTGGTCGATATGTAAAACGGGTGAGGACTCAAATGAACCAATTAATTGGGATAAAGTATGATAAAAAACAACAGGACCAAAGGGTTACAAGAATTCTTTCATGGCTATACTCTTTCTCTTCCCCCTGTTCATTGATTATTGGCCAAAAATCACTATACATCCATAGGGGAATCTACTACTCTCAAAATCAATTATCAATTTATTGATTTTCAAATCAATTATGATTTTCATTTTATAATGTTATTCTATTTGATTCGCTCTGTCATAATATTTAGGCCTTCTGGATGTAATGTGGCTAATTTAAATATCCAGAAGGATTCCCGTTCCACCAGCTTCCAGTATCTGTCTAAGTCATCCGCCATGATTTGTTCAAGGATCACTGTTTTAAATGTGTCCCTATCTTTATCATGTTCACATAAAACGTGTTTTGATAGACTATGGGTAACTGTACCATGAAGAATATTGTATCTATGACCATTTAATCTATTATGTAGCATTTGTGTTGTGCGACCTATAGTTAGGTCCAGAAATATTTGGACAGTGACACAATTTTCGCGAGTTGGGCTCTACAGTGACCCAGTGCCATTGAAAGCCATGCATGCCCATGCCATCACGTTGCCTCCACCATGTTTTACAGAGGATGTGGTGTGCCTTGGATCATGTGCCGTTCCCTTTCTTCTCCAAACTTTTTTCTTCCCCTCATTCTGGTACAGGTTGATCTTTGTCTCATCTGTCCATAGAATACTTTTCCAGAACTGAGCTGGCTTCATGAGGTGTTTTTCAGCAAATTTAACTCTGGCCTGTCTATTTTTGGAATTGATGAATGGTTTGCATCTAGATGTGAACCCTTTGTATTTACTTTCATGGAGTCTTCTCTTTACTGTTGACTTAGAGACAGATACACCTACTTCACTGAGAGTGTTCTGGACTTCAGTTGATGTTGTGAACGGGTTCTTCTACACCAAAGAAAGTATGCGGCGATCATCCACCACTGTTGTCATCCATGGACGCCCAGGCCTTTTTGAGTTCCCAAGCTCACCAGTCAATTCCTTTTTTCTCAGAATGTACCCGACTGTTGATTTTGCTACTCCAAGCATGTCTGCTATCTCTCTGATGGATTATTTCTTTTTTTTCAGCCTCAGGATGTTCTGCTTCACCTCAATTGAGAGTTCCTTAGACCGCATGTTGTCTGGTCACAGCAACAGCTTCCAAATGCAAAACCACACACCTGTAATCAACCCCAGACCTTTTAACTACTTCATTGATTACAGGTTAACGAGGGAGACGCCTTCAGAGATAATTGCAGCCCTTAGAGTCCCTTGTCCAATTACTTTTGGTCCCTTGAAAAAGAGGAGGCTATGCATTACAGAGCTATGATTCCTAAACCCTTTCTCCGATTTGGATGTGAAAACTCTCATATTGCAGCTGGGAGTGTGCACTTTCAGCCCATATTATATATATAATTGTATTTCTGAACATGTTTTTGTAAACAGCTAAAATAACAAAACTTGTGTCACTGTCCAAATATTTCTGGACCTAACTGTACATACTGTAGGCCGCAGGGGCATTCCAATAAATAGATTACATAGGAGGTGGTACAAGTGAGATATTGTTTTATTGAAAATTCCTCCCCCGTAATATTAGACTTAAATGATTGTATGCCCTGATTTAATGTTTTACAGCACAAACACCTGGATTGGCCACAACAATAGTTACCTGTTGATTTCATGGTATCTGACCCATTTTGGGACATAGATTTATCATTTGGTATTTTGCTGGGAGCAATCATATTTTTTAAATTTCTGCTTCTTCTAAATATAACCTGGGGTTTATTGGGTAAGATCCCTGAAAGGATTCTATCGCTTCTCAGGATGTGCCAATATCTACCCACTAATTCCTTTACCTTTTTGTAAGAGTTACTGTAGGTGGTCACTAGGCAGCTTTCATAACCAATACTTGTCTTCCCTCCTCCGAAGCCATCTTTTTTTCCTCAATTTTAGTCAAACATTTATCCTGGTACAATTTTAGACTTTTTTGAAATGAAATGCATCAACTAATATTATTCTAGGGTAGCCTTTGCTCATAAATCTACTCCGCAGTGTTTTGGCTTCAGCTCTAAAGGTTTTTACATTGGTGCAGTTCTTCCTAATGCGCCACTATTGGCCATACGGAATGTTTCTAATCCAGGTAGGGAGATGACTACTGGAAAATTCTAAGTAACTGTGTACATCCATCTTTTTAAAAAAGTGGATGGTTCGATATAGCTCTCTCATTAAATTTTATATTGAGATCTAAAAACTAGATGGATTCTCAGGAATGGTTGCTGTGAAATGAAGTCTCCATTTATTTTGGTTTAGTGAATTAATGAAGGTTACCACACTCTCCTCAGACCCCAACCAAATAAAGAACAGGTCGTCTATAAACCTGCGGTAGAAGATCATATTCTCCAAGGCTAGAGGGGACTGTGCGATGTATAGGGACTCGAAGCACCCCATGTACAGATTAGCATAACTCGGGGCAAATGATCCACAGAAAGAAGAAAGCGACCGCACCAAAGCTGTAATATTTCATCCGGTATATCTTTATTCCATATTAAAGGTTAAAGGTGTAGGCTGTAAGCGGGTGGAGGAGACCTGGATGCGGCCCCTCGCTGCGGACGACGACCGTTTCGCCTGTAATTAGGCTTCTACGGGTCCCGTAGAAGCCTAATTACAGGCGAAACGGCCGCCGTCCGCAGCGAGGGGCCGCATCCAGGTCTCCTCCACCCGCTTACAGCCTACACCTTTAACCTTTAATATGAAATATGGAATAAAGATATACCGGATGAAATATTACAGCTTTGGTGCGGTCGCTTTCTTCTTTCTGTGGATCATTGGGACTTTCTGTTCCTGTTTCGACCTGCACGCTGATCCGGTTTCTACATTGACAGCTGGTACCGTGTTTCCTTACCTAGGAGTGAGCCCATGGTGTGACAAGTATGCATGTGTACTGCAGGACTTCGCTCTTTTCGGATATCATAACTTGGGGCAAATCTCGTCCCCATCGCACAGCTCCTCAGCTGGCGATAAATATTGCCCTCAAATGTGAAGAGGTTATGATTTAGAATGAAGTCAATGGATTGCAGAATAAAATTCCTCAGTGGGGTTGGAAGGATGTCATCTGCAGCCAGGTAAGAGTCCACACTTTTCAACCCCAACTCATGGTCTATATTTGAGTAGAGTGCGGACACATCCAAAGTAAAGAAAAGACAATTTGGGGTTGCGGGAAGTTTTTTTAGAAGACTGATGAGGTGAGAAGAGTCTCTTAGATGAGAATCTAGCCTACCAATATATTTTTGCAGAAAGAGGTCAATGTAGTGTGATAGGTTGGCCATAATAGAATAGAATTGATTCCAGAAATAATTGGTCTGCCAGGTGGATTGGTTAAACATTTATGGATTTTCGGGAGGAAGTAGTAATAGGGCAGAGAGTAATGTTTGACATCTAGATATTGCTTCTCTCTTTTGTTCAAGATTTTGTCCTCACATGCCTTTTTAATCATGATTTTGTATGAATTATAATACTCAGAGGATGGATCGTTATTTAGAGCCTCATAATACTTGTTGTCCTCTAATTATTTTGTGCCCTCAATAACATACCACTTCCTATCCATCAACACTACACCACCCCCTTTATCCGCACTTTTTATTACCAAATTACGGCTATTTTGGAAGGAATTTATGGCCAACCTCTCTTCCCCTGATAAATTGTTGACCTGGCGATGATCAGCTGATACGGTCACCTGACGGAATCAGCTGACACTATAAGTCGAGCTTTTTACCGCTAAACTATCAGCTGCTGCTGATAGACAGGAGTCTGCACAGAAGTAGTTTGTTTTTGTTTTTTTTTTCACTGATGCATCAGCTGATTGTATAAAAGCCGTTTATACAATCAGCTGCTGTGTCATGTGATTCAGGCCCTTGAAGCTGACACATCATCTGATCGCTTTGCCTTCCAGCAAACCGATTAGATGATATTGGATCCGGATTTGACGGTGCGGGACCCTTGACCCAGGATTACTGCGGAGGGAGGTTCTTTATTTCAATAAAGATGGAGTCACTAATTGTGTTGTGTTTTATTTCTAATAAAAATATTTTTCTGTGTGTTGTGTTTATTTTATCTGTACTAGAAATTCATGGTGGCCATGTTTAATATTGGCATGACACCATGAATTTGGGCTTAGTCCAGTTGATAATATACAGCTAGCCCTAACCCCATTATTACCCAGCGAGCCACCCGTCACCAGGGCAGCTGGAAACGTTGGATACAGTGCCAGAAGATGGCGCTTTTATGAAAGCGCCATTTTCTGGGGTGGCTGTGGACTGAAATTAGCAGCAGGGGTGCCCAAAAAGCTTGGGCACCCTGTGCTGTGGTTTCCAATCACAGCTGCCTAGTTGTACCTGGCTGGACACAAAAATTGGGTGAAGCCCACGTCATTTTTTTTTAATTATTTCATGAAATTTATTAAATAATTAAAAAAAAGGGCTTCCCTATATTTCTGGTTCCCAGCCAGGTACAAATAGGCAGCTGGGGGTTGGGGGCAGCCCGTAGCTGCCTGCTGTACCTGGCTAGCATACAAAAACATGGCGAAGCCCACGTAATTTTTTGGGGGAGCAAAAATCTCCTGCATACAGTCCTGGATGGAGTGTGCTGCGCCTTGTAGTTCTGCAGCTGCTGTCTGCTGTCTGTCTGTATGGAGGAGAGTAGATAGCATCTGCAGAACTACAAGGCTCAACATCCTCCATCCAGGACTGTTTGCTGGAGGGAGAGGCAGGGGGAGCAGAACTGCAAGGCTCAGCATGCTCCATTCACTAGTGTATGCAGGAGAGCAGACAGCAGCTGCAGAACCACAAGGCTCAGCATACTCCATCCAGGACTGTATGCTGGAGATTTTTGCCCACAAAAAAAATGACGTGGGCTTTGCCATATTTTTGTATGCTTGCCAGGTACAGCAGACAGGTACGGTGGCCCCCAACACCCAGCTGCCTATTTGTACCCGGCTGGGAACTAAAAATATAGGGAAGCCCTTTTTTAAATTATTTCATAAATTTCATGAAATAATTACAAAAAAACCCGACATGCGCTTCGCCCCATTTTTGTATCCAGCCAGGTACAACTAGGCAGCTGGGGATTGGAATCCGCAGTACAGGTTGGCCCGAGCTCTCTGGGCCCCTCTGCTGCCATTTGCAGTCTGCAGCCGCCCCAGAAAATGGCGCTTTCATAGAAGCGCCATCATCTGGCGCTGTATCAAACTCTTCCAGATGCCCTGGTGACGGGTGGCTCACTGGGTATTAATGGGTTAATACTAGCTTTGTTTTACTAGCTAGTATAGAGCCAGAGATTCTTAATGTCAGGCAAGTTTGACCCGGCCATTAAGAATCTCCAATAAAGGGTTAAAAAAAAGACACCACACAGAGAAAAAATACTTTAATAGAAATAAATACACAGACACACTTAGAGACTCCATGTTTATTACTCCCTCTCACCTCTCCACGATCCTGGTCTTCTGTCTTCTTTCTCCTTGAACCCATGCAGCTCTGCTACATCAGACAGCACTGCATGGGAGAAAGACGCTGCTGCTCCCATGCAGTCTAATCACTCAGTGACTGACCAGAGGCTGCAGGTTGTAAGCGGTGACGTTACCGCTGTCAACGTTGCTATAGTAATCTGACAGGCAGATAACTATAGCAACGGTGATCTCCGATCACCTGATTCCCGGTGCCGCTATTCACCGGCTGTGGCATCCAGTCCTTGCATGTGGGCTGACTCTGTAAAGAGCGCCGACATGCAGGAACGAGGAGCCAAGCATGTGTCCAAGCATCTCGCCGGTACACGGAGATGCTGAAACGAGCACCGCGTACCAGAGATATGCACTGACAGGACCTAGCATGACGTCTAGCCATGTGACCAGTCTGTAGCCAATGAGATAATAGACCCGTGACTGGTCACATGCTATGACGACGTGACGGAAGGTCCTATCATCAGTGCTTGTTACCGGGAGGGTGCAGTGATGATCGGAAGGAAAAGCGGCGGGAGACAGAGTGCAGGACGCGTCGCGGGGACCTGTAAGTATAATGGCAATGTTTATTAACTGTATGTGCATATGTATAATGTGTTTGTATGTGTTTGTGTTTGCCTGCCATTGTTTTCAATGGGGTTTGAAGGTGTTCGTTGAACGTTCGCCGAACTAACCCGCCGTTTGACGAACCCAACTGAACTCGAACACTAGGGGGGTGGCTCAACACTAGTCTTAACCTTGTGAGTTTCCTATTTGCCAGTGGGATTGTGTTTCAACAACCAGAGCATACCCAACACAACTTTAGCTGGTAAAGAGGGAAACACCATAAATGAAATGGAATCTGTGTCTCTCATGCACACATTCTCCACCTTAGAAGTAACATGGCTTTGGGTATGGGGAGAATTATCAATTGTGTATACTTGAATAGAATGACCGAGGGCATTCTTTTATTTTCTAAGGAAGAACCACTGCCAGACTTCTCTGGCACTAGCTTATCATCTGGAAAACAAAAGAATTGTCAATGGAGGCCCCGATACACATTAGACTGTCAAACGATCCAGACGATACCAACGGATTAGGCCAATGTTAGTCTAATGTGTATGGGGGCCCTAATAGCCTGCTGACATTGGTGTATTAATTTCTATTTCAGCTGCATCCTTTTAACACGGCAGAAAGGAAGCATGCAAGTATGGCCATCTCAGAGAAGTTTTTACAAATAAAATAATAGGAACAAATGTATTATTTATCTTCTAGGGGCTTACACCTAATGAATGAAACAAAGGCACAGCCGATTACAGCTCATGCATAGAGAGTTGTTGCCATATTCGTATTAACGTCTATAAAAATCATTCATATAGACCAAGGGTCTCAAGTTTTGCTGGGTCTTTGGGACACACACAGAAAAAAATTGAATTTGAGGGGCCGCATTTTTTGTAAGATGAGGTGACATTTTTAGTGATACCATATTATTTTTCTATACACCTTTTGATTTTTCTTAAACATGTTTGTCTTATTTATATATATATTTTTTTTTATTTTTTTTTTCATATGAGTTATGGTACAATTTTACAGCTTGGGTCATTAAGGTTGCGGCAGTAACATAAGTGAACTTGTTTTTACTTAGTAAAATATCATTTTTAGTGGCAAAATATTTTTCATGCTTTATTTTGATTTTTTTTTGTTTACAACTTTTTTCTTCCCCCACCAATTGACCTCATACAGTATTCTTGCCTTACCAAGAGAACCATATAGTAATTCTCGCCAACATCTTGTAGTATTGTCCCCATCCTAGTCCCTATTCAGTAATAATGTCCCCTATCCTGCTCCCCATCTTGAAATAATGTCCCTATCCTAGTCCCTATCTTGTAGTTATGTCAGCCATCCTGGTCCTCATCTTAGCAGTAATGTCCGTATCCTGGTCAATATCTTGTTGTTATGTGTCCCATCCTGGTCCCAATATTTTAGTAATGTCCTCATCCTAGTCCTTATCATGTGGTTATGTACCCCATCCTGGTCTTCATCTTGTAGTTATATCCCCCATCCCGGTCCCCATTTTCCCCCATCCTGGTCTGGTCTCCATCTTATAGTAATGTTCACATATTGGTCACCATCTTGTAGTAATGTTCTTATCTTGTGTTACTATCACCATCCTAGTCTCTATCCTGTAATGATGTCCCCAACCCTGGTCCCCATCTTGAAGTAATGTGAACCTCTTTTTCTAAATTTTGTAGTAATGTCCCCATTCTGGTCCTCATCTTGTAGTAATGTCCCCAATTCTAGTCCCTATATTGTAGTTATGTTTCCCATTCTGAGCTTCATCTTGTAGTAATGTCCACCATCATCGCCCTCATCTTGAATTAATGTCCGTATCCTGGTCCCTAGATTGTTATGTCCCTCATCCTGGTCCCCATCTTGCAGCAATGTCCATATCCTGGTCTCCATCTTGTATTAATGTTCCCATCCTGGTCCTTATCTTGAAGTAATTTTCTATCCTGGTTCCCTACTTGGAGTACTGTCCATACCCTGATCTCTATCTTGTAATAAAGTCTATCTCCTGATTCCCATCTTGTGATATTGTCCCCATCCTGTTCCTCATCTTGTAGTTCTGTCTCCATCTTGGGCCTCGTCTTGTAGTAATATCCCCTTCATGGTCCCCAACTTGTAGTAATATCCCAATCCTGGTCCTCATCTAGTAATAATGTCCCCATCCTGGTTTCTGTTTTGTAGTAATGTCCTGGTCCTCATCTTGTAGTAATGTGCCCATCCTTGGCCTAATCTTGTGGTAATGTTCCCATCCTGGTCCCCATTTTATAGTAATATCTCCATCCTGTCACTACCTAGTATTGATGTCCCTAATCCTAGTCCTCATCTTGTAGTAATGTCCCTCATCCTTTTCGTCATTTTGTAGTAATGTCCATACCCTTGTCCCCATGTTGTTGATGTTGTGTTATGTCCCCTATCTTGGTCCCCATCTTGTGGCAATGTCCCCATTTTGGTCTCCATCTTGTGGTAATATCTCCATCCTGGTCTCTGTCTTGTAATAATCTCCCCATATTGTAATAATGTCTGCATCTTAAACCACATCTTGTGATAATGTCCCCATCCTGGTCCCTTTCCTGTAGTAATGTAGCCATCCTGGTCCCCATCTTGAAGAAATGTCCCCATCCTGGTCCCCATCTTATAGTAATGTACCCCATCCTGGTCAATATTGTTTAGATATGTCCCCCATTCTAGTCCTTTTCTTGTAGTAATGTCACCATCCTAGTCAAATATTGTCCCCATCCTATATATGTACTGTATGTAGTTAATGTATGTATCATTAAAGATAGCCTTTCTTGGTTCCATGCTTATTTTTTCCCATTTTTCTGATATTTTTACAGCAAGTGTTTGAGAAAGATTATTTTTTAAACAAATGTCTCCTTTTTTTTTGCAGTTCCTGAGCACCCTGTATATATACATCCTAGTAGCACTTTAAAAACGTTTCTTCACCTGGCAAGAAACAAATGTACAATGAACACTTCTAATTGGCTGGTGGCAGGTAATGGTATTGCGGTGCAGAGAACTGATCTCTGCGCCGTGATAAATTTCAATTGAATGTGTGCCAAAGACACACATTCAACTAAAAAGAAGCACTGGCATTGGTTGCCCCCTGGACCAGGCCACTGTCATCAAGAGAGTTCAGGTACCTGTGGGCTACACGAAGCATCCTCAGAAGCTGCATGTTTAAGACCTTTGTTTATTGACATACATTTGTATAAAATGATTTGCATAACTAGTTACAGCACAAAAAGCAATAGAAAGGTTGAGCAGCTGTCATATGAGATGACGACAAGACAACAAAATTTATATAGCAACAGTACTTCACTTTTGCAAAATCAATATATTACATTTATGAGCAGAAAATGAGGATATGGATTAACACTAGAAGTCCCAGAGAGGGGTCATTTAACATTTCTACCTTTGGAACCCAGAGACGGGTCGAATGACCTGAAGGATTTTAGCTAACTTCCTATAATCACCATCTTTTGTGCTGTAATTAAGGCCATTACTGTCGCACCACAGGAGGTTGTTGTTTTCCATGGAGTTTAGCCATTTAGTTTCTAGTTAGTTCTATTCAGTTTATTGTATGTCATTTGAACAACTTTCAGGGCTTCAGGGGGGAGCTCGAAATTTCTGGGACTTCTAGTGTTCTAGTGTTCAGTGTCTAGCACCACTGACATATTGTACAAGTGAATCTAAATAAATTAGAATATCATGAAAAAGTTAATTTATTTCAGTAATTCAGTATGTACCACTCCAGCGTCAGCAGCCGGGCTGATGCTCGGATTCGGATCCGCGGTGGCTCAAGGGGTCTCCGGACCAGGGAGGGGTCGCGCGGTCACTCGAAATAAAAGGGGGGTATTTACAGGTGATTTTGTGTTTAGAGTTCGTGACGCCACCCACGGTGTGTGCTAAGGTGGAGTACCATCGCTGCTGTTGGGAGCGCCCGGTGGCGATGGAATGGCAGCCAGGTGTTTAACAACTCCGTGGGTAGGGGGATAATGCCCCGGGGCTCGGTGATGGTGAGAGGGGGATGCCGTTGGGGAGGAAAGGGTCACTGCGTACTCACTCAGTCCAATAATGCTGACACCGACAACTTATAAACCAAAATTATGAGCACCGCTGCAGCAGGGAGGGAGTATGCCTGGACCCTGTGCACGATGGTGTTGCTTGTTAGCCTGTGATCTTTCCCTTGGCACCTTCTTTACTGGTTGGTCCCTGTAGTATAGAACTAGTCGGGTTCCGCTCACCCGTATGGCTAATGGACTGAGCTTGCTCTCAGGGTTCACGCTTGTGATTTTCTGGACTGTGTATTTGGAAAGTCCTATCCCCCTCATTGCACAAGCACCCCAATTTTGGAGTAGGTGGAGAACATATCTTGAAGACTTCGCCCTCATCGGGTAAATTACCAGGACGCTTGAAGCTACTTCCCGGCCTAGGGTCCACGTACCCTATCAAGCCCTGGCCCCTGCCCGGAGATGGCTCAAGGCTGCCGGCTGCCCTCCTTGGCAGTTCCGTGCCCCTTGACATGATCCTCTGCGACCGGGGTTCCAGCTACTACCAGGCCCAGACCAACGTCTGCCACCTAGTATTAACAGGGAGCCCAGCTCCTGACCTCTCCAGTTGAGAGTCACCACACGACTGACTGTCTGTCTCCTGACACTCCTGACCCTCCCAAACCAACCCCCCAAGTGGGCGGCCCTATTCACTTCAGGCTACCCATTGGTGTATCTGGTGGGTGTGGTGCAGAGTCTTTCTAGGATTTTAATTATCATGTTCTTAGCAACACCAAAGGCCAGGGACCCGTAACCAAGGAGAAGATGGATATCATGCAGAAGGGCACATTGCACAATATCCTGTGACGACCTGATAGGCCAGGGTGTTACAAGTACAAAAATGGAAACATATAATATAGTCATTACAAAAAGAGTGATCTATTTTAAGTGTTTATTTCTGTTAATGTTGATGATTATGGCTTACAGCCAATGAAAACCCAAGAGTCATTATCTCAAAAAATGAAAATATTATATAAGACGACCAATGAGAAAAATGATTTTAAACCCAGAAATGTTGGCCTACTGAAACGTATGTACAGTAAATGCACTCAATACTTGGTCAGGTTTTTTTTTGTATGAATTACTGCATCAATGCGGCATGGCATGGAGGTGATCAGCCTGTGTCACTGCTGAAGTGTTATGGAAGCCCAGGTTGCTTTGATAGCAGCCTTCAGCTCGTCTACATTGTTAGGTTTGGTGTCTCTCATCTTCCTCTTGACAATACCCCACAGATTCTCTATGGGGTTTAGGTCAGCCGAGTTTGCTGGCCCATCAAGCTAGGTGATACTGTGGTTATTAAATCAGTTATTGGTACTTTTGGCAGTGTGGACAGGCGCCACGTCCTACTGGAAAATGAAATATCAATCTCCAAACATCTTGTCGGCAGAGGGAAGCATGAAGTGCTCTAAATTTTCCTGGTAGACGGCTGCGCTGACTTTGGTCTTGATAAAACACAGTGGACCACCTACACCAGCAGATGACATGGCTCCCCAAACCATTACTGATTGTGGAAACGTCACACTAGACCTCAAGCAGCTTGGATTGTGTGCCTCTCCACTCTTCCTCCAGACTCTGGGACCTTGATTTCCAAATGAAAGGAAAAATCTACTTTCATCTGAAAACAACACCTTGGACCACTGAGCAACAGTCCAGTTCTTTTTCTCCTTGGCCCAGGTAAGATGTTTCTGGTGTTTTCTATTGGTCATGAATGGTTTGACAAAAGGAATGTATGTGACAGCTGGAGCCCATGTCCTGGATACGTCTGTGTGTGGTGGCTCTTGAAGCACTGACTGCATCAGCAGTCAACACTGTACCAAACTTGATAGAATTAAAGGCACCTACTGGAATAACTGTGTCAAAAATCCTTTATTCCCTTGTCGAGTCACATGTGAAGGCAGTAGGGGAGGGGGGCACACAAAGCACGTTGGACGACGGCCGTTTCGCATCTGTACAAGATGCTTCCATGGGTTCACACAGGTGTAGGAGCACCACGGATAACTCCATCATAACAGCCATGAAGCAATTAAGCTGATGGGTAATGCTTAACAGAGACCATTGAACTCTCTTGTTTAGGAAAAGCGGTTTGCATGAATTGTTCTATTGTGAGTAGTGCCCAGCTTTCCTTCTATGGTTTTCAAATAATCAAACAATCAGCAGTCCACTCCTTGTGAATCTCCCTCAGAGTTTTCAATGGTCTTTTCTTGACAATTCTATCAAGGCTGCGGTTATCCCGGTTGCTTACGCACCTTTTTCTACCACAGTTTTTCCTTCCACTCAACGTTCCATTAATATGCTTGGATACAGCACTCTGTAAACAGCCAGCTTCTTTAAGGTCATATTGAAATACTGAGTCAAATAGTTTGTTACTAGAACTACAGTCAGGGCCAGAAATATTTGGACAGTGACACAAGTTTTGTTATTTTAGCTGTTTACAAAAACATGTTCAGAAATACAATTATATATATAATATGGGCTGAAAGTGCACACTCCCAGCTGCAATATGAGAGTTTTCACATCAAAATCGGAGAAAGGGTTTAGGAATCATAGCTCTGTAATGCATAGCCATAACCTCTTTTTCAAGGGACCAAAAAAAAGTAATTGGACAAGGGACTCTAAGGGCTGCAATTAACTCTGAAGGCGTCTCCCTCATTAACCTGTAATCAATGAAGTAGTTAAAAGGTCTGGGGTTGATTACAGGTGTGTGGTTTTGCATTTGGAAGCTGTTGCTGTGACCAGACAACATGCGGTCTAAGGAACTCTCAATTGAGGTGAAGCAGAACATCCTGAGGCTGAAAAAAAAGAAAAAATCCATCAGAGAGATAGCAGACATGCTTGGAGTAGCAAAATCAACAGTCGGGTACATTCTGAGAAAAAAGGAATTGACTGGTGAGCTTGGGAACTCAAAAAGGCCTGGGCGTCCACGGATGACAACAGTGGTGGATGATCGCCGCATACTTTCTTTGGTGAAGAAGAACCCGTTCACAACATCAACTGAAGTCCAGAACACTCTCAGTGAAGTAGGTGTATCTGTCTCTAAGTCAACAGTAAAGAGAAGACTCCATGAAAGTAAATACAAAGGGTTCACATCTAGATGCAAACCATTCATCAATTCCAAAAATAGACAGGCCAGAGTTAAATTTGCTGAAAAACACCTCATGATGCCAGCTCAGTTCTGGAAAAGTATTCTATGGACAGATGAGACAAAGATCAACCTGTACCAGAATGATGGGAAGAAAAAAGTTTGGAGAAGAAAGGGAACGGCACATGATCCAAGGCACACCACATCCTCTGTAAAACATGGTGGAGGCAACATGATGGCATGGGCATGCATGGCTTTCAATAGCACTGGGTCACTTGTGTTTATTGATGACATAACAGCAGACAAGAGTAGCCGGATGAATTCTGAAGTGTACCGGGATATACTTTCAGCCCAGATTCAGCCAAATGCCGCAAAGTTGATCGGACGGCGCTTCATAGTACAGATGGACAATGACCCCAAGCATACAGCCAAAGCTACCCAGGAGTTCATGAGTGCAAAAAAGTGGAACATTCTGCAATGGCCAAGTCAATCACCAGATCTTAACCCAATTGAGCATGCATTTCACTTGCTCAAATCCAGACTTAAGATGGAAAGACCCACAAACAAGCAAGACCTGAAGGCTGCGGCTGGAAAGGCCTGGCAAAGCATTAAGAAGCAGGAAACCCAGCGTTTGGTGATGTCCATGGGTTCCAGACTTAAGGCAGTGATTGCCTCCAAAGTATTTGCAACAAATTATTGAAAATAAAAATATTTTGTTTGGGTTTGGTTTATTTGTCCAATTACTTTTGACCTCCTAAAATGTGGAGTGTTTGTAAAGAAATGTGTACAATTCCTACAATTTCTATCAAATATTTTTGTTCAAACCTTCAAATTAAACGTTACAATCTGCACTTGAATTCTGTTGTAGAGGTTTCATTTCAAATCCAATGTGGTGGCATGCAGAGCCCAACTCGCGAAAATTGTGTCACTGTCCAAATATTTCTGGACCTAACTGTATGTATGGCACAGTTCAAATATGTTTTCTAAGTATAGGAATATGAGTGAAGCACTAAATATGATTTCCTGCTAATAATAAAATACCTCAATTTATGTTTATTTAAAGTGATTTAGGCACACTGTACAATGGTGTCTTTATCCATTGATGTACCGTAGCTGTTAAGTAATTAAAGGAGTAGTCCAATACTTATAATGCCCTTTATAAGTACTCAGTGTCAGTAAGATCAACCTTCCGAAGCCGTCTATATGGGCATATAGGTCATAGAAAGAAAGGATTCTCAAGTGGCGTCATTAGGCTATTCAGTATTATTACCTGGTGATCCATGCCCAATTGATAAAGGCCATAAAAATGAGCACTAAATAAAAAGACCTCTTGAGACTTTATGGCTGATTTAAAAAAAAGTGGGAAAAGCATCCAAAACACACAAAAGAAGTTACATGTTGCTTTTTAGAATGCAGCGTTTTGGCAAAAATTTCAGCATCCAAAATGCTGCGTTCTAAAACGCAACGTGCGCATGGATTTTACAAAATTCTCATAGTCTTTGCTTGGGTCGCAGAACGCATGTGTTTACGCAGCAGTTTAAAACGCTGCTGAAACGCATGAAAAATGCACTCGTACGCACACAGCCTATGTGGTTAAATTATAGTGACATGTTTACTTAACCTGGCGATACCAAATAAGTAAAGGGGAAAAATAAATAGGAACATAAAAGAAATGAATAGAAATCAGAATGATAGTAGAACAAGCTATTTTGTCGTACTGATGTCCTAACACATATTTTAGGGATGCTGTATTTTGTTTGTAGGAATTATTGAAGTTAAGACTCATCCTTCTCCACAAACATGAGACCTCTCTAGTAGATGGCAGTCACCAATGATGTGACGCACAGAAGTAACACAGAGTTTTGTATACTATTTGTTGTATTCCCAATCATTCATCTTTCTACGTAAATTTGCAGGATGTATTTATAGAACTGCAACCACTGTGAAATAAATTGTGTAGACACCTAAATAACACTTGCACTGACCTACTTAGTGAGGCGCCTTCTCATTTTAAACTATCAACATAAAAATAAACTGGTATATATCATCCCTTTTAGATTCTTTTGTAAGGATTGCTTGATCCATTTTCGACGTGCAGCTTTTTTCTCTGCAGTAAACTGTTTATTTGGATTACTTAGCCTATACTGTACTACTGCCTTAACTAGCAATTTGATGTCATTTGATGCTTGGGTGGAGATATTGCACCAGATTATTGATATAGCTGACAACAGAGCGAATGCTGTAACTGTGCAGATTGTGCAATGCACAGTGAGCAGGGAAGGAGACAGCAGGGACGAGCACAGACCCTTAAACGAGCATCTCTGATGATGCTTCATTTCAGGGAGGTGCAGAGGCTGTGACAGTGACCGCAGTCTCTGCCACCTGTTCTGATGATGCTTTGTTTGAGTATCCCAGTATGAACTGGAATTCTCAAATGAAGCATCATGAGAAAAAAAAATACAATAGAAGTTAGTGTAGTTAGGGAAGAATTTTCAATATAATTACTGTATATTAGAAAATAGCTTAGATTATTGCCCCAAATAGATAGGAATTTAGATTGAAATTTAGATTGACTTCAGACCACTTCTTTAACTTTATATTGAATTTGGAATCCACAGAAGGAACATATGCACCTGGAATGGGAGTTATAAAGTTTTCAATAGTTAGAAGGATTGTAGAAGGTTAAAAATTAAGTGCAGTTCTCTTCCAAAAACAGGGCTCTATTCGTTTATGAGTTGTCTGGTATTGCTATTTTGCATATACCTCCAGTGTATGTACTTGCATACATGTGAATGTCTATGTCTCTAGCACTTAATTCATAGGTGCAAACATTTTTATGGCTTTAATACAATAATGTCAAAGTTCTAATTCTGGCTAATATAGATGTAAACCATTCCTGTGAAAAGATCCAAATTATTTCAAACTCACCTAATTAAATATTAGTTTCTACATTTTAACGTGTGTTCAGCTGAAAGGTCTCCAAAATAATAAAAAGAAATTGTAATAACAATATTAAACAATCTCTGTAGAGCTGTGTTGGTTACATCAACAGTGTCAGTTAGTAGGAATGTAACCCCTTAAGAACCAGACTATTATGGACCTTCAGGAATCAGGACAAAGATTTTTTTCATATTTCATTGATACATTCCAATAGTTATAACTTGTTTTCTGTTAATAAAAATGTCTAAGGCATTGGGTTTTTTTTTATCGTGGGCCGAGGTGTAGTTTTTATTGGCACAATTTTGAAAATATTAAAGTTCTTTATTTACTTTTTTTTTGCAATGGGAATAGAGACTAAAACAGCAATTCTGACACCATTTCTTTCTCACACTGTGCATGGTGTGGTTTAAATAAAGTTTTATAAATTCAGTCATATATTTAAAGGGAATCTGTCGCCAGCTTTGTCCACTATAAGCTGCATCCACCACCAGTAAGCTCTTATATACAGCAGTCTAGAATACTGTATATAAAAGCCCAGGCTGATCTGTATAACATTAAAAACAGCTTTTATTATATTCTCCTGTGGGCAGTCCGGTCCAATGGGCGTCACTGGGCTCAATATGGTGCCTCCTATATTGTTACGATCAGCGTCCTCCTTCCCTGCTCTGTGTGGATGACGCATCCTATGTCATCCACATGGAGTCCTCCATTGTGCTCCTGCGCATGCGCACTTTTCTCTGCTCTGCTGAGGGCAGATCAAAGTATCGTAGTGTGCATATGCGGGCAGTCTTTGACCTTTTCTCTATGCCATTACAGTACTTTGCTCTGCTCGCAGCAGGGCATAGATAAATGCGCTTGCGCTGAAGTACACTCTGTAGATCACCTAATATGCGTCATCCACGCGAAGTAAGAAGGAGGATGGCGATTGTAAGAAGATAGGAGGCACCGGACTGAGAATAGAAATGTCCATCTGACTGGACTGCCCCGCAGTTGACTATAATAAAAACTGTTTTTTTTTACATTATACAGAGTGGCCTGGACACTTATATACAGTATTCTGGAATGCTGTATATAAGAGCTTACTGGTGCTGGCCCCAGTTTATAGGGGACAAATCAAGTGACAGGTTCCCTTAAATCTGCAAATAGTCTACAAACCCTTCCAGAATGTGTAACAATAACTATACCCACAATGGATACTGGAGAAAATATGGATCATAAGTGGATCCTTTTTCATATATGCAATTTTAATGTCCGCGAATAAACTTTGTTCCTAATTTGTGATCCATATTTTCTCCAGTGTGTGTTGTATGGATATAGTAAAATAATGTACTATACTATTTCTAAGGTATGAATTATTAAATTATATATTGTTTATTTATTAGTTTTAAAATGCTTTTTGGCATATATTGACAATCTACCAAGCCTTTTACAAAAAAAGGGATCAAATTTGCTTAAAATCACAGACAAATGCCAAAGCTACTGACACAAGGGTAGGTTTTTTGAAGAGTCAGTTTTGTGGACTCTGGTCCTGGTCACAAGGATTATGCAGTAACACACTTGGTCTCAGTTCTGGTGCAAACCACCATAAACTTTACTGAATGGACCACAAATCTTAAAGGGGTTTTTGCACAAAGTAAATTTTAATCAATAGAACTTGGAATGATAAATTCCACAATTTGATGTGTTAAAAATTATATTACTGTTCTGATATATTTTTATACATGTGTCCATGCTATATACTGTGTAATGGCTGTGTCTGATTGTTTAGAAAAATGATCTGATCATACCACATCTCCTGGCCAGGGGCTGTGGTATGATCCGATCATGTTCCTGTATGAAAAGACTGACAGCACATCTACAAGGTGTGAACAGGTGCATGCTGAAAATTCAACAAAGTTACAAAAAATATGCACAGCAGCACTCAGAAAAGCTAAAATATGCAAACATTGAATTTAGAAATTTTGGCACTGCATTACTGCTATTGGAAAATTGAGATGCTTAGTTTAAAAATTGGCCAATTCATGTAAGCCCGACAGCTGACGACAAAAAAGAGTGACCAGCACATCCAATAGCTGCCGGGCTTACATGAAGTGGTCAATTTGTAAACTAAGTATCTCATTCTTCCAATAGCAGTAATGCAGTGCCAAAATTCCTAAATTCAATGTTTGCATATTTTAGCTTTTCTCAGTGCTGGTGTGCATATTTTTTGTAACATGTTCCTGTATGGTCAGACACGGCCATTACACAGTACATAGCAGCTTCTTCTAGTCTGACTAGGGACCAGTTGATTACAGGTGTTACATCTGTCCTGGTTTGTTCATCCCCATGTGAGTGGTAGGGTTCAGTCACAACAGGTAGACTACATTGGTGCTTGAAAGTTTCAGAACTTTCAGAATTTTACATATATCTGTACAAATTTAATCTAAAAATATATCAGATTTTCACAAAAGTCCTAAAAGTGGATAAAGTGAATCAAATCAAACAAGTGAGTCAAAAATAATTAACTGTATTTTTTTTAGTTGAGTAAAGTAATCCACTATCAGATTTCTGCCATTGGCAAAAGTATGTGAACCTTTTAGTATTTGGTGTGACCCCTTTGTGCAGCAATAGCATAATGTAAACATTTCGGTATTAGTTGATTACTGCTAGACATCGGCTTTGAGATGTTTTAGTCCATTTCTCCCTACAAATCAGCATCAACTATGTTATGTTACTGGGCTTTCTCCCATGAACTGCTCACTTAAGGTCATTCTACATAATTTCTAAAGGATTAAGGTCAGGACTTTGAGATCTATGTTATGAGAAAATGCTAGTGCAATATCAAATGAAGGAGGATGATAATGTAGAGGGGAGCAAACGCTAGGCAGACAGGGCTCTGCTCCACTTCACCAGACTGAACCTGTGTTTGTGATCTGTCCCAAACGGAGGGTGTGATACCTACTGTACTGTGGTCTTCAGGGAAGCATCTACCTCCCCGCAACTGGTCACCGTTGTAGACATGCAGGGCAACACATTACACAAAGAGTCTCTTTTTAAAATGATATGAACTGGTTTATTTGTTCTTCAAGGTTTTTGGCAGACATGGTCATTACTATTACATTCTGCTGCCTCTGCTTTCTTGAGTACTTCTTCTGTCTAGCCCTTACCCAGAGCAACTTTCCAACGGCCAAGTCAAAACCTCTGTTTTTCCTTGATCTTGTCTCAATGGCTTCCCGTGTCTCAACACTGCCACGAATGGCTACACTATGCCCATCCCAAGGTGAGCCATAGGTTCTGGACATAACGGAGGATACCTCCAGGTTCCCCGATGAGCTCAAGTTACCAAGCACCATCCGCACACCTGGAACCTCTCTGCAGAACTATCTAACTTCCTGGCCTGTCTCTCTAGCCAACCTTCTGCTCTATGACACTCCTCCCATCCTGGCTCTGGGAACCAGGAAGTATCTATTACATTGTACATACTAAAACCTTCTCATACTCTAAGGGGTGCTTCACACATAGCGAGATTGCTACCGAAATCGCTGCTACGGCACGGTTTTGGTGACGCAACAGTGACCTCATTAGCGATCTCGCTGTGTGTGACACTGAGCAGCGATCTGGCCCCTGTTGCGAGATCGCTGCTCGTTACACACAGCCCTAGTTTGTTTTCTTCAAAGGCGCTCTTCCGCTGTGACACACAGAACGCTGTGTGTGACAGCGAGAGAGCGACGAAATGAAGCGAGCAGAGAGCAGGAGCCAGCATCTGGCAGCTGTGGTAAGCTGTAACCAGGGTAAACATCGGGTAACCAAGGTGGTTACCCAATATTTACCTTAGTTACCAGCCTCCGCAGCTCTCACGCTGCCTGTGCTGCCGGCTCCGGCTCTCTGCACATGTAGCTGCAGTACACATCGGATTAATTAACCCGATGTGTACTGTACCTAGGAGAGCAAGGAGCCAGCGCTAAGCAGTGTGCGTGGCTCCCTGCTCTCGCGGTTATGATCGCTGCTTCGGCTGCTGTGTTTGACAGCTAAGCAGCGATCATAACAGCGACTTACAAGGTCGCTGTTACGTCACAGAAAATGGTGACGTAACAGCGACCTCGTTGTCGCTTAGTGTGAACCAGCCCTAATACCTATCTAACTAACATTTCTGTACTTTACATTACACGGTTAACATATTAGTCACACATAACGGATTATACTTTACGTTACTAAAATACACATTATACAGCAAAATGCAATATGTAATAAAACACTTTAAACTCTTAACAGCTACACTGCTCCAGCTCTGCTACATTGCCAGACTGTATTCTCCAGTAGCAGCAACACTTAAGGTCCCGTCACACACAGAGATAAATCTGTGGCAGATCTGTGGTTGCAGTGAAATCATGGACATATTGTTCCATTTGTACACGGCCACAAACCTGGCACTGATTTCACTGTTCACAATTTCACAATTTCACTGCAGCCACAGATCTGCCACAGATCTGCCACAGATCTGCCACAGATCTGCCACAGATCTGCCACAGATCTGCCACAGATCTGCCACAGATCTGCCACAGATCTGCCACAGATTTATCTCTATGTGTGACAGGGCCTTTAGACAGACAATCTTATAAAATGCAACCATTAAGATGTGCACCATATAAAATGCATTGGACATATCACTTTAACCACAGTAGGATTGGGGTAATCTGCAACGTCCTACAATAACATAAGGTTTTAGGAGATACTTTTATTCAAAGTTTCAGCTGGATGTGTGGTTCATGTCATTTTCTCCAGCTATGTTTTATTCAAAGTCTTCAAATCACCTCTTCTGTAAGGTCAGGACTTTGGCTTGGCCATATTCTTTCATAGATCCACTTTTGTACTTTGTGTCATCCTCTTGAGATTCAGCTCTTGGACAAATGTGCTGACATTTTCCTTTAAAATGTTATAATATAAATTAGAATTAATTGTTCCATGAATAATAACACACTGTACTGACCCAAAACAGTCCCAAACCATGACACTATGACCACAGATGTCAAATTGCACGAGGCTCTTATGCTGTAAAGCAATGTTTTTCTTTTCCAAACATAACACATCTCATTTAAAATAAAAAGGTCTAGTTTTGTTTCAGTAGTCCACAAAACATTCCAATAGGCTTCTCCGACAGGCAGTGAGCTCCAAGCATGGCTGCTGACCGGTTAAATGTCGCTGTCAGTCTCTGAGAACAGCATTTACAGATTGCCAACAGGGGGGGGCATGTTGTTCAATAGCCCATGCCTCTGTGTCGGGATCATGATAGGCTGCCAAGACAGACTGGGTTCTGCTTAAGATCCTTGTGTGTCTCATGATGGTACCCTTTTGAATGCCAGCTTCTGGCTGGTTTCAGAGGAGACCTGTAGTATTGCTGTGCCTCTTTTCCTCATTAAAAATGAAAAATTTCAAATATGCAATATTGTTACATCCGTAAAAGTAAGTATCTATAAACATATGTGATCTGTAAATACTGTAATGATAAAAAAAAAATTAAAACTGCAAAATTGCTTTTTTTTTTGGCAACCACAAAAAAGCAGTACAAAAAAATTGAAAAACTGTCAGCTCAGTGTGCACAAAATAAGTCCTCCTATAGCTACATCAACGGGAAATTGAAAATGTTACAAGTTTTGGAATTTGGAGACAAGTAATTTTTGTTTTAATTTTTCAATTATATGAAGTTGACTGAGAACAGGGGTTTTAGAAAAGGCTGTCTTGAAGACAGGGAAGGTATTTACTGCCTCAGCTGACCATAAGCAAAAGTCTGTTCACTTCTTGGTTATGTCCTTATAAGGCTTGGCTATGACTGAAAAGTTCTTAATGAACTTCCAGTAATCATTTGAAAAACCTAAAAATCTCTGCAATGCTTTAAGGTTACTCGGATGCACCCAGTCAAGGATGGCCTGTACCTTAACGGGATCCATCTAAACCCAGAAGCAGAAACCAAATGACCTAAGAATTTCACCTGCTACACTTCAAAATTACATTTCTCTAGCTTTGCAAATACAGTAAATGATTTTCATGAAGAATCTGAAGGACCATGCTCCCATTGTTCCTTCTGAGAATGTGAGTAAAATATTAATATGCCATCAAGATAGATCACCACTAATCTACCAATCAGAGAGCAAAAAATCTTATTTATGAAACTCTGAAAAACCGCTGTAGCATTGGTCAACTTGAACGGCATCACCAAATTTTCAAAATGACCCTCAGGCGTAAAAGTGGTTTTCCATTCATCAACCTGTCGAATGTATGAAGTGATATGCCCCCCTCAAGTCAAGTTTAGAAAACCATTTAGATACAGTGAATTGATTAAACAGGTCCGGTGTAAGGGGTAAAGGATGGGGATTAAAGATCATGATGTTATTAATCTCTGTAAAGTCCAAGCATAGACGCAACCCTACATCTTTTTTTCTGGAGAGGTGGACTGCCTTATATGCCCCTTGGCCAAAAATGTTTGACTATAATCTTTCAATACCTCGCTCTCTGGAATAGAGAGGTTAAACAAGCAAGACTTAGGCATTTTGGCAACTGGTATGAATTTGATAGCGCAATCATATGTCTTGTGAAGTAGAAGAACTTCACATTCAGTCTCAGAAAATACATCATCTGGAAGGTGAGATCTCACAAAAGCCAATAATCTAGATAAACATCTAGAAAAACAAGAGTCGCCCCAAGCCTAAAACTTCTGATTTCCCCTCTTGATAGAAGGATTGTGCTTAACTATCCAAGAGAAGCTTAAGGCTATGTTCACACAGGACGTTTTTGCAGTGTTTTTTTCCTGACCAAAACCTAATCTTGTGGCAGGATGTCTCCTGGGAGTCATCTGAGAATTTGGTGTGTTTTTGGTGCATTTTTGGTGCGTTTTGTGGTGTTTTTACAGCATTTTATGTGCTGTCAAGACCAGCAAGGGTTCAAGAGTGCCCGAGTGCTGGGCCAGACTAAGATTGACCTGGATTCGGCACTCGGGTAGTGAAAAAAAAAGGTAGAAAGAAAAAAAAAAGTAAAGCAAGCGCGCTTACCAGTCTCCAGTAGACGCTAGAGTGTATGGGCTACTTCCAGGTATGACATCATTTAACAGGCCCTTATCACACAGGGCCAGTAGGGCGAAGCATGATTGTAGTGGCAGGGAGAAAACACCTCCAAGCTCACTAACCAAGCCATTCACGCCCACTAACCCAGATAGCCATTGCCACTAACTTGGAAGGAGCCCATACATTCTCGGATCATCGTACCTGCTCCTGCGGCCTACTTCCGGTGCCGCTCATTAGCCTCATGCATATTCATGGCTTCCCCCTCCGCTGGAGTCTGTCTATCAGACAGTAAAAAATAAATAAATAAAAAGAAATTGCGTAAGGTCCCTCCATATTATGCTACCCAACACAGATAAAGCCTACAGCCTTAGGCTGCAACCCCCAGCTGTATACTTATCTTGGCTGCGTATCAAAATAAGAGTGACCCCATGCTGTTTTTTTAATTATTTAAATAATAATAATATAAATAATTAAAAAAACACAGCGTGCGGTCCACCAAAATTGTGATACCCTGCCAAGATAAAGCCCACAGCTGGGGACTGATATTCTCAGGCTGGAGTCTGGATTGTCACATCCATTAGATGCGACAATCCCAGCACTTTACCCAGCTTTTCCTGAATTGCCCTGGTGCGATGGCAATCGGGGTAATAAGGGGTTAATTGCAGCTCATAGCTGCCACTAAGCCCTAGATTGGTAATAGCAGGCATTTATGAGACACAAGAAAAAGAAGAAAAATCCAGCTCTTCAGGAGAGGAAAGCCACGGTGTTTATTTTAACATGCAGAAACAACATGTTCAAAATAAACACCATGGCTTTTCTTGCCTGAAGAGCTTCATTTTTCTTCTTTTTCTTGCAATATTGGACATCGCTAACGAGATGTCGTTGGGGTCACGGAATTCGTGACACACATCCAGCCTCATTAGCCACGTCATTGCGTGTGAAACGCACAAACGACCGTTAACGATCAAAATTACTTACCTTATCGTTGATTGTTGACGCGTCATTCTATTCCCAATTATCGTTGCTGTTGCAGGATGCAGGTTGTTCGTCGTTCCTGCGGCAGCACACATCGCTATGTGTGACACCGCAGGAACGAGGAACAACAACTTACCTGCGTCCAGCTAGCAACGAGGTGGGTGTGTTTTTCCTTCGTCTGCTCTCCTCCCCTCCGCTTCTATTGGCCGCCTGCCGTGTGACGTCACTGTGACGCCGCACGAACCGCCCCATTAGAAAGGAGGCGGTTCGCCGGCCACAGCGTTGTCGCAGGGAAGGTAAGTATGTATGACGGGGCCTAACGTTATTGTGCGTCACGGGCAGCAATTTGCCCGTGACGCACAAACGATGGGGGCTGGTACGCTCGCTAGCGAGATCGAAGCATGTAAAGTGGCCTTTAGGCTTACCGACCTGAGACATCACACCATCACTTCAGTTTTATCATATAGTGAACATGGTGAATAAAATATCCCAAAAACTACTATCATTTTTTTGCAGTTTTTCCGCACTTGAATTTTTTTTGCTGTTTTCCAGTATACTATATGGTAAAACTAATGGTTTCATTTAAAAATACATTTAAAAGTGCAGCTCGTCCCGCAAAAAACAAGCCTTTATATGGCAAGATTGACGAAAAAATTAAAAAGTTACAGCTTACGGAAGAAGTGAAGCAAAAAAAAAAAATACAAAGTAAAAAATCGCCCGGGGGTGAAGGGGTTAAACTTATCTCTATCCCTCCTACGCATGTCTATATGAATAGCAGGGGTCAAGACCTTCTCCAAAGACTGCAGACAAGAATTGTAAGTAATCCTGTTCTTAATCTGATCTGACAGTCCTTGGCAGAACTGACTTTGAAGAGCAGGGTCATTCCAAGAGGTCTCTACAGCCCAACATCTAAACTTTGAGCAGTAGTCCTGTACTGTATGACCTCCTTGAACAAATATACAAATATTAAAATACAAAAATTCGCTAACTTACCGGTGTCCATAAATGCTTGTGGAATACTTCAGAAGGGTTTGTAGATAGAGATCTGTAAGAATGAGGGTGGGAGCCAGCCACTCTGTCCAGGAGCAAAGAAAAACACAAAATCTAGCAGAAAAATGTGTAGTAAAATCTTCATCTTCAATTAAAAAATCTAGTCTGTATATATATCGATCCTGTCAAACTAATTTGATCAGCTTCTATGTAGAGGTAAGTTCAAGCCTGGACCAGGGAAATGCAGTGGATGTTGTGTATATGGACTTTTCAAAAGCTTTTGATACGGTGCCACACAAAAGGTTGGTTCATAAAATGAGAATAATGGGGATAGGGGAAAATATGTGTAACTGGGTTAAAAACTGGCTCAGTGATAGGAAACAAAGGGTGGTTATTAATGGTACGTACTCGGACTGGGTCTCAGTTCATAGTGGGGTACCACAGGGGTCAGAATTGGGCCCGCTTCTTTTCAACATATTTATTAATGACCTTGTTGGGGGCATGCGGAGTAGAATTTCAATATTTGCAGATGATACTAAACTCTGCAGGGTAATCAATACAGAGGAGGATAAGTTTATATTACAGGGAGATTTATGTAAATTGGAGGATTGGGCTGAGAAGTGGCAATTGAAGTTTAATGTAGATAAATGTAAGGTCATGCACTTGGGTAGAGGAAATACAATTTATAATTATGCACTTAATTGTAGAACACTGGGTAAAACAGACACAGAAAAAGACTTGGGTGTATGGGTGGATGGTAAACTTCACTTTAGTGGACAGTGTCAGGCAGCTGCTGCCAGGGCTAATAAAATAATGGGATGTATTAAAAGAGGTATAAGTGTTCATGAAAAAAATATAGTTCTACCTCTGTACAAGTCACTAGTGCGGCCGCACTTAAAATACTGTGTACAATTCTGGTCACCGATATATAAGAAGGACATAGCTGAACTGGAGAGGGTGCAGAGAAGAGCCACCAAGATTATTAGAGGAATGGGTGGGCTGCAATACCAAGACAGGTTATTAAACTTGGGGTTATTTAGTCTGGAAAAACGAAGGCTTAGGGGGATCTAATCACAATGTATAAATATATGAGGGGACAGTACAGAGACCTTTCCAAAGATCTTTTTACACCTAGGCCTGCGACTGGAACATGGGGGCATCCGCTACATCTTGAGGAAAGAAGGTTTAATCATAATCACAGACGAGGATTCTTTACTGTACGAGCAGTGAGACTATGGAACTCTCTGCCGCATGATGTTGTAATGAGGGATTCACTACTAACATTTAAGCAGAGCCTGGACGCCTTTCTTGAAAAATTTAATATTACCAGTTATGTATATTAGATTTTATGACAGGGTGTTGATCCAGGGAACTAGTCTGATTGCCGGTTGTGGAGTCAGGAAGGAAATTTTTTCCCCATTGGAACTTGTTTGTCACATTGGGGTTTTTTTTTTTTTTTTGCCTTCCTCTGGATCAACATGTTAGGCTACGGGTTGAACTAGATGGACTTAGAGTCTCCCTTCAACCTTAAAAACTATGATACTATGATACTATGATATATATAACAACAGCCTTCTGCATCCTAAAATAGCATCTAAATACTCTCAGCTTCCTAGGAGTCCATAATCTATATATAGATCCCAATTCCCAATTCCTAGGAATCTTATTTAGTACTCAGCCTTCACGTCAATAGATGAGGTCAGTAAAGATTATTTTGGCTAGTTTCATGGGTTTTTCTGGGTTTAGATAAATATATTGTAATCACTGTAATATTAAAAGTTTTACAACTTTCTCATTTAAAGCAAACCTGTCATTTTGTCCGAAGACTGAGTAAAAGCATGGTCTTCCTCCTCTCATCCTGTACCATAAAGTAAAATTGCTCCTGGTGCACATATCAGCCTAATATGATCAGGAACTATATTGATTCCTATGCTCTTTAAAGTGGTTGTCCGGGACTTACTTTTACTATGTGTCTAAAAACTAACAGGTATGCAGTTGCTAATAGAGGCAACTACCTTACTGTTGTACCCGGTGCTGGCACAGAGTGGTCCATGACCTCTCTTGCCAGAGATTCAGTTGCTCAACATCAACAGAGCAGCTCAATTAAGGCTGCCCAGTAGACAAGGCCAGTGTCATTCTGGTTGACAGCCGTTAGGCAGCAGTGAGCTGGCTGTCAATCAGCATGACGTCAGCAGTCATGCCATATCAACAGAGAAGAGTAGGAAAGAGGCTGCCACTCTGCTGATGTGACCTCAATAGAAGCCGCTGAATCGCTGGCATCAGTGATTGCGCTATCCCAGCAGAGACCGGCAATGGGCACCATGGGCAGATACTTAACAGCTACCTACTTGCTAATTTTTAGGCACATTAAAAAAAAGTACTGGATAATATCTTTAAATTGCCATCTATTTTCTTGATTGGGCTGTTCCTCTTCATCAGCATTCTACCAGCACTATGAGACAAAACTTCCTTTCTATCATGCATTGCTCCTCACAATGTCTTACAGCTTGCCTGTCCCGAACTAAAGGCTTTCATGCTATTTTTACCTCTGTACTTTACAGCTTGACCAACACGAAAGCTCGAAAAGGGACATAAAAAGCCACCACAAATTCCTATAGTCCTCCGAATCTTTGCTACTAAAGATAACAGAGCAATGGACAGCAGCAAAAGGCCGCTTTACACGCTACGACATCGCTCAAGCGATCTTGTTGGGATCACGGAATTTGTGACACACATCCGGCCGCTTTAGCGATGTCATTGCATGTGACACCTATGAGCGAATTTGCATCATCGCAAAAACGTGCAAAATCGCTAATCGGTGACATGCCCCTCTATTCCCAATATTGTTGCTGCTGCGTGTACGATGTAGTTCGTCGTTCTTGCGGCAGCACACATCGCTATGTGTGACACCGCAGGAATGAGGAACCTCACCTTACCAGCGGCCGCCCGCAATGTGGAAGGAAGGAGGTGGGCGGGATGTTACAGACATTCATCTCCGCCCCTCCGCTTCTATTGGGCGCCCGCTTAGTGACAACGCTGTGACGCCGCACGAACCGCCCCCTTAGAAAGGAGGCGGTTCACCGGTCACAGCGACGTCGCTAGGCAGGTAAGTTGGTGTGACGGGTCTGAGCGATGTTGTGCGCCACAGGCAGCGATTTGCCCGTGTCACACAACTGATGGGGGCGGGTACGCACGCTAGCGATATCGGTAACGATATCGCAGCGTGTAAAGTGGCCTTAAGTCCTAGTTGTCGCCATTTTGGAGTGATTTTTACTATTGAAAATGTTATTTATTTATTTAGTTAGTTAACTAAAAAAAATGTAAATTGCAATTTTACATTGTCTTTATAACGTCCATCAGATGAGCCAAAGTTTAAGAAGACGGTGACCAATTGCAAAGGGTAAACCAGTATGGTGGCAAAATTAGTGTATCCAAGAGCTCATTAAAATGGTTTCCCTTTTGGACAACCCCTAATTTAATCGATTTCTCAGCATTTTTAATATATCTGCTTGTTGTCAGTGAATAAAATAATTATTTTTAGTTTTTTATTCTAGCCTACAGCAATTTGACTGGAGCCTGGGACAGGAGAAACATTTGCAATGTTGTGTGTATGTCCCACGGGACTTGTTTACAGTGTTAGTAATGCATTAATAATCTAATGCAAGCAAAAAAAATACAAGAAAATTGTATAAATGTGAATATAAAATAGATGTAGACAAACTAATATAATCACTTGTTAATTTATCTATTTTGCCTATTAGCACAATGTTAATATATTTTGATCTAATTATAAACATATAAACTACGTATGCCCTAGAGATACTATTAGACAATATCTAGAAAAAGTGCATTTGTGTCAACAAAAAATGCCGATCTAAGCATGCCGAGCTATGCAAAGCTAGTGACCTATTTCTCTTCAAAGTTAAGAGCCTGAAGCAAATTCAGCGGCATCATTATTGTCGTGTTATTTTACAATATCAATAAAGACTAGAGGACACTTATCAAATTTGTGTTCTACTTTTAATCTGATAATTATTTAGTGCATAGGAAATGCTTTTCTAATATTTTGGATCATTTTGAAAATTTTGACTTTGTGCAAAAATAATAACAAAAAATGTATCAACCAAAAACACTTCATATACCGCTTTACTATTTAGGTCATTAGTTTGATGCAAACAATTTAGAAGTTCAGAAAAGGTGACATATTCACAGAAGAATCCCTATAATGTCAGCTCTGGGGACCTTTTGTACAAAATTTTTTATTTAAAAAAATAAAATTGGGAAGTACCAATTCCTTAATTGGGTAATAAAAAGACAGGAAAAGATGTAATAAAAAGATAATAAAAAAAATTGATTAGTATAAATTATTTGAATGAAATAGATTTCATAATGCATGTTAAAAACTAAAAATATATGCTCATTTAGTATGCCCATAACTGTATAAATTTGTTTAGTGTCAACAGTCAAAAAATAAGATAAATTACAGAATCAACCTGCATAATCAGAAGAGATTGGCATTAAAGGGGTTTTCCTATGAACAAAGTTCATTTTAATCAATAGATCTTGAAATATTAAAAATTTCTAAAATTGGATGTGTTAAACAAAATGTTCCTTCCTATGCTGAGATAATCTTATATATGTCCTTGCTATGTACCATTTTTTTTCTGTGTCCGATCATGCAGAGCTGCTTCAGTTCATGGTTTGCACATACCCTAGCTCCTGACCAAGCGAGGAAGCATAAGTCATTTATCATAAGTGACTATAAAGATGACACAGCAGGGGCTCACAACTGTTTCTTTCTGTGAGGTAACACATTTTCATGCCTGTTTTATTACAGAGGCAAGTGTTTCTGCTGTGTCTCCTGCCCTCTAAGCTCATCATAAATTAAGTCAGTTATGTATGAAGTTATATGTCACAGAATTGATTTATGATGAGCTCAGAAGGCTAGAAGCATGGTTGAAACACTTGATTTTGTGACGAGATAGGCAAGGAAACGTTTTACCTCATAGAAAGAAACAGCTGTGAGCTCCTGCTTTGTTGTCTGTATACTGTCTTATGCTTCCTCCTGGTTCATTATCTGTTGATGGGTTGCAAGGAAGCTCTCGACTGTTCAATAATGTTCATGTGTTGTTTGTATATACTGTATACTTACTATTAGGTAAGCTGGACAGAGCCTGCCACTATAGAAGCCCTACCACGTTTAAGGACTGAACCTGCTTGAGTTTTCCAGGATTGATTCTAAAAACTTGAAAGAGTCCTTGCCAATTCAAGACTCTTTGTAACTGCACCTTTAAATAGTGTGCAGCTTGTTTTTGGTTCTTAATATTGTAGCATGTACACTACTTTAAAGTCTGAGGTACATGCTAATTTACTATATGCTGACCTTTATAATCTTTATTACATTTTGTATTTTTAAATTATAATGCAGCTTTTCAGCTTATTAAAATTATATAGAAAATATTGCTGCTTCAGTGGCAGTGTAAGATGATGGACATACTGCCCACGTTCCTCCTTGAAGACACCAATGTTATTGTGTTGTTATAATGTGAACTGTGACATGCATTATTTGTGATAGAGTGTATTTTGCTTGACTGTAGGGAAAGAAAAGAGTGAATGTTTGGGACTAGAACATAGTAGGAGGGGTTAGAGTGAAGGAACAGTCATGGCTTCCGGTCAGTAGAGGAGATAGGGCCCAGCATGTGACAGAGATAGACCTAAGGTCTGACTGACTAAGGAGCAGAACTGCATGACATGGGTTTCAATAATGAGAGAGGAGAAAGAGGCAAAAGATAGCTTGACCCTGAATCCAGAGAAAGAGAGTGAACTGAATTGACCGAAGGACAAAGTGACCAATAAGGGACGAGATTTAGGAGTATGGCCCCGAGTTTATAACCAAGAAGGTAACAGCCCAGAATGGAACATAGAGCGTGGGATGAAGAGACTGCCCAGGGCGGGATTTGATTTTCAAAGTATCAGTAGAGAAGTTAAGAATCGGCCAAACAGATTCCATTACCAGGGAACCAACCAGCAGGATTTTCCCATATAAAGTAAGCGCATGCGTGTACTGTGATCTCTGCCGCCATTTTATTGAAGACATTGTTGAGCCGACCATGAGCAGCAGGGGCATGAGCATAGCTGAAAAAAAATGACATCTGCACATTTGACGATGCCACTCATATTTGTCTCCACAGTGTCTTCAAAAAAAATGGCGATGGAAATTGCAGTACAGGCATATGTTGACTCCGGCACCATTTTAATGAAGACCACATCACAAAGCAATGCACATGCGCTGCAAATATTGTCAAAGGTGGCACAGCGTGAAATTTATATAAAGAAAAGGGGGCAAACCAGGAGGACGCATGAGGAGGAATATATACCGAGGATCCCAAAAGCATAATCCAGTTCCGGTGCACACGCCACTCAACCAATGCACTCATTTCTGGACCTTTAAAAATGTTTTTTTTCAGCAATCAAACATACAATCTGGAAACCGAAGGTATGATTTGATTCACCATGCTAGTGCCACTATGGCACTGCCTTTACTTTATATTATATTTATGTTCTACTTTTAATCTGATAATTATTTAGTGCATAGGAAATGCTTTTCTAATATTTTGGATAATTTTGAAAATTTTGACTTTGTGCAAAAATAATAACGAAAAATGTATCAACCAAAAACACTTCATATACTGCTTCAGTATTTAGGTCATAAGTTTGATGTAAACAATGTAGAAGTTCAGAAAAGGTGACATATTCACAGAAGAATCCCTATAATGTCAGCTCTGGGGACCTTTTGTACAAAATTTTCTATTTAAAAAAATAAAATTGGGAAGTACCAATTCCTTAATTGGGTAATAAAAAGACATAGGAAAAGATGTAATAAATGGGAATATCCTTTATATGGGAATATCCTGCTGGTTTCCTTTTCAGGGAAGAAGACGCGGGTAGAGAATTGGACTCTCACCAATCTGGACTGTAGTACTAAGTAGGGTTGTGATGCAGTAAGCGAGATTTACTGGGACAGAGACAAGTAAATATAAGAAAGTAAATAGATTGTATTTGAAGCATCAAGGAGATTATTTTTGAATAAGTAAAGAGATTAGGTTTAAAGAAGTAAGAGACTGTGGTAAAAATGCTTCATGTAGTAAAGGAACCATTCATGAAGCTTTTCACCTGCTATCTACTGTAGATAATCATTAGGCTGGGGCCACACGGTCAATAATGTAAGTGAATCACATGACACTTAGCTCCTGCTCTGCTGGAGTGTAAGCCGAGTGTCATGTGACTGTCAAGCCACTGTGATGCGATCCTGCAATCGCAGCACAGCCACGAAGGACAGGGTTGGCGGTGCTTATGCGATTCTAACACTGCACTCGCATTACACCGGCGTAATGCGAGTGCACTGCGATGTTTCTCTCGCACCCATAGACTTGTATGGGTGTGAGTTAAAACGAATTGGATTCCACCTGCAGCTTAGGGCTGAGAAAAAAAATCACTCATGGGAGCGACCCCATAGAGTAACTTGGGTCCGAGTGGAATGCGATTTTTTATTGCATTCCACTTGCTCCTGTGCCGCCCTGGCGCAGACCGGGGTGCTCAAAGCCGGGGTGGTCGTGGCTCTAGAGGTTTGGACCCGGGCTCGGCAGGCACTGAGATCTTTGAAAGGGGATTATTTACAGGGGAGAAGTTTGTGACGCCACCTGTGGGTCGCAGTCATGGGGAGTACCCGGGGCGGATGGAGTGTGGCAGCCAGGTGTTAATCCCCCCACAGGTAGGGAAGGCCCCGGGACTCTGAAGGGTTGGTGGATGGTGCTGTGCAGGCTTGCTCGGCAGGCAGGATGCAGGGAGGGGGGCAGTGTACTCACTCAGCTTGTTGTGATGTTAGATGCAGCCAATGAAGCAGACTCACACACTGTAGTAACCAAAAGTCTCTGGGTACCAGTGCAACTGCGAGGAGCCCGTCCGGGTGTCTGCTCCCACCGGTATCACTTAATAGTCTGGAGCCTGCCTCCGTGCACAAATTTAGTTGTTCTTGTGACCCCTTGGCCTGAAGCTGTCAGGGTCCCGCTCCCTATGCTCTGAATGGCTGGAACTTGGGATCTCAGTGGGTCGCATAAGCTGGAAAACCCTATTCCCCTCGTTGTGCTGATGCCTTCGATCTCTGAGCTCTTGGGGAAGTTCATAAAGAGACTCTTCCTTCCAGGTGAATTATTAGGCCGTTGAACCGTTTCCTGATCTAGGATCCTGTACTCCGTCGTGCTCGGTATCGGTCCGGTTATTGGACTTTCCGATGCCGACCATCCTCCAACGCTAAGTGAGTACACCCCTTCCCAATACCCTGCGACCTGGTCTTCGACTCCTCTGGTCCCGGACCACCGTCTGCGACCCAACCTAGGTCACTCCCGGGAGCTACAACTCCCAGCTTCTCACTCTCTAGGAGCTCCTACTCAACTCCCACTCTAAACTGAAACTGACTTCCTTCCCTGCCACCAGTCTGCCTGACCCCTAGGTGGGTGGCCCTTTTCCAGCTAGACCAACCCACTGGTGTGTCTGACAGGTCATGATGTGGGGTGTGGTTGGGATTTGTGGTGCTGATGGGAGTGATACCGGTTTTCAGGAACCTGGAACCACGAGGGGTAGGTCTTGCATCATAGAAATAGAGGATGAAGTCCCCTGTGACACCCTGATATAGTCAGGGGCGTCACAATCCGTGTTTTACTCGCTGTGTGTCCTTAGAATAATAGCAAGAATGCACCCTCAAATATCCTCTTGCTCTTTTTCTCTGGGCAACATTACTGCTCTCCTGTTACATTCCATGTCCTGTACAGAGGAGAATAAGACTGCCCAACGAAGACAATCTGTAACATTTATTTCTGTATGAGAAGAAATAAATAGAAACTATAACTAATCAGCATATTTTGATGGATTGAAAAAAAATCAAAACACTTGAATAAAAACAAATTACATTGTATATAATATATAGAAACCTTATGAATAAGAGGTTGAATAAAATACTAAATTATAACACAGAGCCGAATTTACAATGTTGCTGGTTGCTATTGAAAACAATCAAAAAGCTTTAACAATTAAAAAAAATAGCAATGTAATATATGTTTAGAGGGAACCTGACACCAGGTTTTCCCCATATAAAGTAAGGCCACCATCATGGAGGCCTCTTTCATAGTATACTAGAATGTTATAAAAAAGTCACCAATCCCCTCTGCAGATCCCAAAAGATATCTTTTATTACACTCACAAACGGCATGGTTCGGTCCAATGGGCGTATCTGGTCTTGATCTGGTGCCTTTTCTCTTCCTACAATGGCAGTCCTCCAGCTTACTCTATGTGGATGACATGATCAGTTTGACACGCCCCACCAGGGCCGTCCGAGGGGACACTCAGAACCGGGCCGGTTTCGATCTGGGAGGTCATGGTGGCAGAGCCCGACTCTGTGTCCCTGGCGGTGTCATTTAAATGGGTGGGGAATATTTACAGGGGATAATGAATCGTGATGCCACCTGTGGTCTTTGGCCAGGTATGGCCAAGACTGCTTAGACCGGACCACTGAGGGAGACGCAGGTGACGCAGCTGAGATTGTACAGCTCCCACAGGTTTAGCTGGGACCCCAGGGCAACCATAGGCAGTTGTTAGCCAGTGAAGTGTCAGGACAGCGCAGGGCTGGCTATGCAGGCAATGAGCCCAGGGACACGAGAGAGATGCAGTCATAAGTTCTTTACTCACAGTTGTCAGTTCCAAATTATCACGGCCAGTCAAATGCTGCCCTTGGAGTGCTGAGTTCTGAGGTGATGGAATCCAGTCAATCCCCAGGTAATTCGGAGGCACAAGACCGGTGTACCTATTTGTGTCCCTCTCCTGGTTGTCTTCCTACGCTGGCTTCGCCCTCCTGGCCTGCATCTCACACACAGTGCCCTGAGCCAGTGTCCGCGGACCCAGTTTTGAGAGGCTCTTTTGCCTAATCCCTTGGCCCTCTGTGTTCACCTTTTCAGTGGATTTGCGTGTAGTTGTGGCTTTGGCACATGAAGTTACCTCAACCTCCGGTTTTGCTAGCTGAGCCTGGTTGTTCTCCACTAGTCTAGGGGCCGGTCCCCTTTGCGGCCTAATCCCTCCATGCCAGTGAGTCAGATGAGGATGCGAGCCCACGGGTGGATCTCTCACTTCCCGTGACTCTAGGGCACCTTCTTCTTTCTTCACACTCTGTTCTAAGTGTCTACCCACCAACTAACTCTACCCCCAGGCTGGCTCCGGGACTGTGCTCTCCCTAAACAGCAATCTCGCCCTAACCATGGCCTGAAGTGGTGTAGCTATACTAAGAGTGTTTGTGTGTATAACGGCCTGTGACCTCATCCTTACCAGGGAATGGGATATCACACCTCTGGCTGAGGTGCAGTACCTCTGTGGTGACTGGACCCTCAGGGGCACCACATATGTCACCCACACAGTGTTCCCCAATCAGCGAGGGCATACTATAAAATACTATAGTGCACATGTGCTGGGAATGCCAAAGAAAGCCAAAGAACGCTGATGACCCGGAAGTAAAGCCGGTGCATGTGCATTACAGTACTTTGCTCTGCCCTCTTCTGGATAAAGAGAAGTGCACTTGCGCAGGACCAAGAATGGGGGACACTGTGGCGATGACATAGAAAGTGTCATCCACTTGAAGCAACTGAGAACGACGAAGGATTAAGACCAGAGGCGCTGAATTAAGACCAGACATGAGGCGCTGGATTAAGACCAGAGATGTCCATTGGGTTGGCATCTGTGGAGATAATAAAAGCTCTTTTTTGGGATCTACAGAGAGGACTGGAGACTTTTTTTTACAGCACTCTAGTATGTTGTAAAACAGTACTTCTTGGTGGTGGCCATACTATCTTTCGGGAAAAACCTGTTGACAGGTTCCCTTTAAAAAATGAAATTTTAGATAGACAGAGATATATTATTACCATGATGTGGCATGTGGAAATGTGTTTCTTTTTTAAAATAATAATAGAAAATGTTATAACACCATTCACCTAAATACATTTAATAGTAGCATCGACAGTTGTAAATAGGAAAATAATCTGAACCACCGTGAGGAGTATTATAACATGGGCATAAAGTTTTATGAGCCAGCAAAAGGTTTTATTACTAAAGGAAAGAGGTTATCTATAGACAATCCTATAAAATATTCTAAATAAACTTAACTAAAAATAAGTTTTGCAATTTCTCCAACCTTGTTAGCTTCTTCTGTAAACACCAGTATAGAGTCTCTGCGTCAGCCTCCGGGCTGCTGTGAGAACGAGCACCAACAAAGATCCTAAAAATATATGAAGATATCCTTATATCTGATGTCTTTCTAATACTAGAATACTAATAATTAAAAAAGGAACATGTTTTTTGTTATAAATCTAAACATATGAAGTGTTCAATGCTTAGAGCAGCACCCTAAGAATACTACTACTGTTGTAATTTGTGTTCTTCTAAACTGGTTTGGTAGAAGCAGTCTGTAAAATTAATGTGCGCCTATTAACAGCATGTTGTGTTTAACCCCTTCCTCACCAGACAATTTTTCGCTTTTGTTTTTTCCTCCACTTCTTCCAAGAGTCATAATTGTTTTATTCTTCCGTCGATAAATCCGTGCAAGGACTTGTTTTTTCGAAGAACAATTTGTACTTTTGAATGACACCATCCATTTTATAATGTCATGTATTGGACATTGGGAAACAATTTCCAAGTGTGGCAAAATAGTAAGTGCAAATCTACCATTTTTTATTTGTATTTACAGAGTTCATTATATAGTAAAACTGATCTGGCTATTCTCCAGGTCAGAACAATTCAGTGAGGCCACGCACATCTAGTTGGAAGTATGAATATCGCCCATTCTCACCGCCGGCACAGAATAATCCTGACAGCACACTCTGAGAATTCACAAGTCTACAGCCCCCACAGAGTCACTGCAGACTTTCTGCCAACCCTCGATAACCCCTGTAATGATGATGACTTAATCACATATTGTTAGGTATAAACCATTATAAGGGCATATTTTTTTTTCCTACATGTAACAATAATTTTGGAGTTTAAAATTCCTTTTTCACGTTTTTTTTTTTGCATTTATCCGAATGTTTTTCTATTCAAAAGTGGGATGAGATGCATATTGTTGTAGATACAAGAGATGATGGTAACCCCTTCACAACATGCGCCGTACATGTATCACTCCTGTACCGCACTGTGAAACACGGGGGTGGCAGCATCATATTGTGGGGTTGTTTTGCTGTAGGAGGGACTGGTGCACTTCACAAAATAGATGGCATCATGAGGAAAGATTATGTGGAGATACTGAAGCAACATATCAAGACATCAGCCGTGAACTTAAAACTTAGGCGGAAATGGGTCTTCTAAAAGGACAATGACCTGAAGCATACTGCTAAACTGGGTACAAAGTGGCTAAAGGAAAACAAAGTCAATCTTTTGGAGTGGCCATCACAAAGTCCTGATCTCAATCCTATTGAAAATTTATAGGCAAAGCGGAAAAGGCAGGTGCGAGCAAGGCGACTACAAACAAGGCTCAGTTATGCCAGTTGTGTCAGGAGGGATGGCCCAAATTCCTACCAACTATTGTGAGAAGCTTGTGTAAGGATATCCAAAATGTTTGACCCAAGTCATACAGTTTGACTTTAAAGAAAGTAATAAAAATATCTTTAAACATTCTCTCTTTATTCTGGCATTTGGAAAATATAAGTAATTTTGCTAATCCTAATTGGCCTAAAATGGAAACGTTTTATTCTAACATCATGTCAGAAAGTGAGAAAAACATGCAGATGTTTCTTTTTAGACTAGAAGGTGGCCCGATTCTAACGCATCGGGTATTCTAGAATTGATTGTGTAGTTAATGTATGATTTTTGTTATATATATAGATGTTGTTGTGTGTAGTTACCAAGTGTTTGTGTAGGGTGCTGTAAATGTTCTGGGTGTTGTCTGGGTGTGGGTGTGTGAGAGCAGTGTTGTTTGTGTGTTCCATTGTGTGTATTGCGTTGTTTGTGGAGCGCTGTGTGTCTGCAGCGTTGTGTGTGTGTGGTGCTGTGTGTGTTGCGCGGTTTGTGCGTGTGTGTGTGTGTGGGGTACGTGTGTGTGTTTTGGGGGGAGGTATGTTTTGTGCAGTGTGTGTGTGTTGGAGGAGTAGTCCTGGGGGGAGAGGAGTATAATAGGAGGAGTAGTCCAGGGGGAGAGGAGTATAATAGGAGGAGTAGTCCTGGGGGGAGAGGAGGATAATAGGAGTAGTCCTGGGGAGAGAGGAGGATAATAGGAGGAGTAGTCCTGGGGAGAGAGGAGGATAACAGGAAAAGTAGTCCTGAGGAGAGAGGGGGATAATAGGAGGAGTAGTCCTGGCGGGAGAGGAGGATAATAGGAGGAGTAGTCCTGGGGGTAGAGGAGTCTAATAGGAGGAGTAATCCTGGGGGGAGGTGTCTAATAGGTGGAGTAGTCCTGGGGGGAGGTGTCTAATAGGTGGAGTAGTCCTGGGGGGAGATGTCTAACAGGTGGAGTAGTCCTGGGGAGAGGTGTCTAATAGGTGGAGTAGTCCTGGGGGGACCTGTCTAATAGCTGGAGTAGTCCTGGGGGAGGTGTCTAATAGGTGGAGTAGTCCAGGGGGAGGTGTCTAATAGGTGGAGTAGTCCTGGGGGAGGTGTTTAATAGAAGGAGTTGTCCTGGGGAGAGAGGAGTATAATAGGTGGATTAGTCCCGGGGGGTGGTGTCTAATAGGTGGAGTAGTCCTGGGGGGAGGTCCTGGGGGTAGGTGTATAGGTGCCCAACGTGTGCGGGGGGTGTGGCCGAGCGGGCAAAGTGTGCGGGGGGCATGGCCAAGCGGGCAAAGTGTGCGGGGGGCGTGGTGGAGCGGGCAAATGTGCGGGGGTGTGGCGGAGTGGGCAAAGTGTGCGGGGTGTGTGGCCGAGCGGGCAAAGTGTGCGGGGGGCATGGCCGAGCAGGCAAAGTGTGCGCGGGGCATGGCCAAGCGGGCAAAGAGTGCGGGGGTGTGGCCGAGCGGGCAAAGTGTGTGGGGGGCACTTATACTATGTCATCTACTGTAGCCATAGGCAATGGGGAAAATACAGTGAGATGTCTCAACTATTAAGGCTTTGTTCACTTGTTGCATTTTTGCTGCATTTTTTGGCAGCATTGTTTAATGAGTTTTATGCAAATTAAAAGCTATATTTCAGTTGAATGAATTGCAAGCACCATGCAGAGAAGCTCTTTGCACAGCAATAACAATGGCAGCTGCCGGCCAATTACAAGCCACCAGCTGACATCATATGCCCATGTAAGCTATTGTCCTGTGATTAGCCAGCGGCTGCCACTGGTATAGCTGTGCAGAGAGCTTCTCTGTTTGGTGCTGACAATTCATTCAGCTGAAATAAAGCACTGACGGCGGTGGCCCCTGCACCAGCCGTGATCGTCAAGGAGTCCACATGCCTACAGGCCACAAGAATCAGCTTCAGGGGCAGAATGCTTGAGACTCTTGCTTTAGATGATCCTCATATACAGTGTGTCCTCCCATATCCTGTCCACCGCCATTAACGTGAGAACGGCGGCAGCTATAGGCATAGAAGTGGTGTCTAGGTATAGTAAAGTAGCCATGAGCTAAGCAATGAAACCACCTATAGCGCCACCTGGTGTAAAATAACGGAGTTAGAATTTTTATCTCGAAAACGGAACGAAATAGAGAAAAAAAGTGAATTACAAAGTTGTAGGGCATCATCAATTCAATACGAATCGACACCTTGCATACAGAAATGCTATGATATGAAACCCATGACCCCCCCAAAACACTGAATGCTGGTCACACATATGGCGCTCATTTAACTTTGATGCTCAAAGTAGCCACCGTCAGCTGCAATGCACATCTGGACTCTGGACAGCATACTGTATCTTGCTGCATGTTGTGCAATATGGTAGGTGTCACGTTTGCACAAGTATTTGTGATACATCGTCGTAGGTCCTGCAATGTTGGTGGAGGGGTCGCATACACCTGCTGTTTGATGTGACCTCACAGAAAGAAGTCCAATGAGGTCAGGTCAGGTGAGCGTGGAGGCCACTCCACGCAGCCAGCATACCCAATGACTTGTAGGAAGGTCTCCATGAGGTATCGCTTCCCGTCCGCAGCTTTGTGAGTTTTACACGTTCTAATCATAGCATTTCTGTATGCAAGGTGTCAATTCGTATTGAATTGATGATGCCCTACAGCTTTGTAATTCTCTTTTTTTCTCTATCTTGTTCCGTTTTTGAGATAAAAATGCAAACTCTGTAGTTTTTCACCAGGTGGCGCTATAGGTGGTTTCATTGGGTAGCGCATGGCTACTTTACTATACCTAGACATCACTTCTATGCCTATAGCTGCCATCGTTCTCAAGTTAATGGAGGTGGACAGGATATGGCTGGACGCACTGTATAGGGTGCTTTACACGGTGCGACATAGCTAACGATATATTGTCGGAGTCACGGTGTTTGTGATGCACATCCGGCGTCGTTAGCGACATCGCAGTGTGACAGCTAGGAGCGACGATCAACAATCGCAAAAACTGCAAAAATTGTTAATCGTTGACACATCGCTCCTTTTCATAATATCGTTGGTGGTGCATGCCGCTGGTTGTTCGGCGTTCCTGCGGCATCACACATCGCTGTGTGTGACACCGCAGGAACGACGAACATCTCCTTACCTGCGTCCACCAGCAATGAGGAAGGAAGGAGGTGGGCGGCATGTTCTGGTCGCTCATCTCCGCCCCTCCTCTGCTATTGGGCGGCCGGTTAGTGATGCCGCTGTGATGTCGCTGTAACGCCGAACACACCTCCCCCTTGAAGGAAGGATTGTTTGGCGGTCACAGCAACGTCGCTGAGCAGGTATGTGCTTGTGACGCTGCCGTAGCGATATTGTTCGCTATGGCAGTGATCACCAAATGTCGCATGAACGACGGGGGTGGGTGCTATCGCTCGCAACATCACTAGCAATCGCTAGAGATGTTGCAGCGTGTAAAGCACCCTTATGTCTTTGTAGAAGGACCCCAAAGTATCTTTAACAATTTGAGGATTAAGTTTGTATTATTGATTTTTTCTTTCTTTGATGTAATGGTCTCTGAGGTGAAATATGTTTCTGGTCAGATTGGTCATTAGTCTACCAGCCTTATATCAAAACTTATGCAAATTAACTTCTTTTGGAGATCGACAAAACTTTTCACGTCTGGATCACAAATCTCTAACATACGAGTAGTGTGTGCACCCTATCTGAGGGTGCAGATATCTCCAGGAATCCTGTATGCCACTAGAATATACAGTAGATGGAGAGGGAGTACTTTATCCTGGCGAGTTGTAAACAGTGAGGCTCCCTTTGGGGATGGAGTCTACAGCAATGGACCTTCTCATTGTTGTAGATCTTAAAGATTCCACTGGAGGTTGAGACAGTAGTGATATGAATTCCACTATCCCCATCTGAATATGACTGTAATATTTTGGAGTTGTAGTGTCTTGCTGAAAAGTCACAAACTCCTGCCACACATAGTTTGGTCGTCCTCAGAAAAGCAACCTCTTCTAGGTGGGCTTCTGGTAAAAGTGCCACCTGGCTTAAAGTGGTTAAGGTAGCGAAGAATCATTTAGCCTTCCTGGTTATCACATGCATAGTTGATTCCCAGAGGATGAGTAGGATAGAAGCCATACAAAAATAGAATTTAGTTGGTAAAAAAAATGGCTTTACAATGAAAATAGATTCGAAGAGTGGGATTACTCTGAATGCAACATGTTTTCACATCTTGTACAAATTAAAATTACAAAGAACAACACTTGGGTGATGCTTCCCTCACCTGTCCAGGCATCCTGTTGCCACGGTCCTGTCTCCGATCCATGCTACAGCCCCATGGAATGCCTATACTCCTGACAGTCTTCAGCCCTCTGCTCGTAGGGCCCGGCCTTGGCCACCCCCCCTTTCTTAAAGGGACAGAGTCCTCCTTATCCTGAAGTACCTCCTAAGCCAGCTGGAAGGTCATAGGTATTTAAGACAACTCTGGCATTTTAGAAGTTGCCTCGACAATGAATTACACCTAGACTCATTGCTGTAGTCAGGTTCACTAGCACTGTCCTGCTGCTGTTTAAGTTGTGCTAGTTCTGTTGCTTATACCTGTCTGTATTACAGAGTGCTGCTGTCATCATATCTACCTGCTGCTGTGAGCCGCCACCTTGGCCATGTTCCACGATACCTGCTGCCACTAGTAACGTCACCAGCTGCTGTAATCCATCCATCCTTCCATACATCCATTTTTTGACGGAGCCTCTATACCTACTGTGGTATTAACTACCTCCAGTGACTGCTGCTCTCATATCCCTGGGGCCAGTCAAATGCAACACCAGTCTCCCGAGTAGCACCCGGACCGATCTGTGCAGCGTATCACCTCCACCATTAGGGGCTCTGGGGAAAACTAAAGTCCGTAGTCAAGCCCCTCTGGGTTTCTGTATGCTGCATCGTAGTGGGTTTACTAAAATCCCTACTCGCCCGGCGAACATAGCATACAGCATGCTCGTCTTAGAAATGGAGCAGCACAAATATAATGCGGCTTCTCAGCCACTCGTAATATTTTTCTTTACTCAGGGTTAGTATAGAGTCCATCTTTGGGGTTTTACTTGCTACCTCTCCATGTGTTGTACTGTTGTAGAAATGTAAGGGAAGTGATAATTTAGAATGTAATTTTGTTTCCCCTTAGTCCAATTAGCAGCACATGGTTCTCTCCCTTTAATATTCTTAGTCAGTCTGTTAATAAAGTTTTAAATACTCAAAGTGGGTGGAGTCTGAGACATCTTATATAGTGTTCGGATGTCAATTAAAATTTCCACCTTACTTAACAGCTCGCAGGGTATAGCATATCCCCCATATGTTGTTCTTTTGTCAGGATTAATGGAAAACAGATTTACATTCTAAATGATCACTTTTCAACTTTGCTACAAACACTAAGATCTTCATGGTCTTTTACTTTAACTTGTTAAAAAAATGATTAAAGTAATTATGCCCCCTGATGAACTGTGAAAATACATTGAGCCAAAATGGATCCCGTAACATATTGAGTCAGTGCTTGTTTAATTACATTTGTTAACCAACCGGTAACCTGAAGATAGACCCACCTGCCAGCCTTAAAATACAGTTTGGTGTAAAGCATTCAGAGGAAAAAAAATCCCTGACACCAAGTTAATCATCTGCTTCTAGAAAGGCACCATTGACGACATAACATTTTTTTTTATACTACTCAATATATTAACTCATCCTACTAAGATTGCAAATTATTTTACAACATGCAATCATCTACAGAAACAAAATCTTCCATTCCATTTACACACACTCCGGCTCCAAGATGACAGCTCAGGTAAACGTGAGCACAATGGTACAGGGTACCTAAAATGTTCTCCTACAGAAACATTTGTATGAGCTCCTGGTTCTCTCCAAGCTTTGCAGCCTGTTTATGTGGTCATCCTACTTGTACTATACTGATGAGTAAAAGGGTAACAATGTTTTGAATTCTTGACTTTCAGGCCCCATACAGTGTTAACAACGAAAATTCAGAGAGACAAGCAACTTGTTCATTGGAACCCTAGATGGCGCATCACATTGAGCTTCTGCTATCTCAGATTCAAAATCAGAATTAAGCGCTGACACCAACACTCGCTTCTGAAGAATGGGGACAGGTTCCTCATAGGGTTCCCCTCTCCCTGGAAGGATAGTGATGACCACTGAAATCCAAGTACCTAAACAGCGGTCTTTACAATATGCACTCCATTTCATTATCTTTTATGTTTGACAATCTATGGTAGTGATATGTAAGGCTAACCAAGAAAACCCCAATACCATTTGTGCAGGAAGGCCCTTGAGCACATAACATGAAATCTGCTCACAATGCAGTACCACTATATGGAATTCTAGCCCATGTACACACTCAAAAAAAACCCTGTGTGAGAGGTGAAGAATTAATGTCAAATATCTAAACTTGAATTTGATAACACCTTCAAATCCAACACTGTGGAAGGAGGAAACTATTCATCGATCATGTTTGCCCTTGAACCATTGTCTAAAAAACAGTCTTTTCCTGGGCACTGAGAGCCAGGCACTGACAAAGTGTCCATGAAAAGAGAAAATATGCTAACTCGGCATAAATGGAATGACTCACTGTGCTAAGGCAATCTGGCAGGAGCAGAAGATGGCAAGTGGTGCTCAGCTGATGATCCCAGCCCAGAGGAGCAAAGCAATCTTCAAGTGAAAAGAATATCTGCATCACTCATCATATTTTAGTAAAAAGAACTTTTATTACATTACTCTAAAAACATGCCTCTGAATAGAGACTTTGGTAAAGGGTGAACAGGTTCAAAGGTGCAGGAGCGCGCCAGACAACAGCCATTTCAGCCCGTAGAGTGTGTGGCAAGAGTGTGCGAAATGGCTGTCGTCGGATGGGCTTCTGAACATTTGTGCCTGCATCTTTAGTGAAAGTGAGGCCAGCTATAATGTCATGATGTAACTGCAGGATACCGAGGGGCAGGGGGCTCATATACTGTCTCTCACGCTAGGGGAGCCTAGGCTATCCCTGAATTCCAGACTACCCCAGAAGGTAGAGATACTGGAGTCCTGTGCCTTACTATTCTACTATCCAGATCTAATCTGTTACCAGTGTGATGCCCTGGACTAGCCAGGTAGTCACATACATACCAACATACACCCCCCACACCCTAGACAGTAACAACAGTCAGACAAAAGCCCTTGTTGCCTCCCTCCAAGGTCTGATGTCCACACCAGGTGGGGTGGAGCCAGGCGGTTGGCCCCACCCACCAAGGAGTACACAGGCCTGGAGGCGGGAAAAGGAGACAGATCAGTTTAGGAGGTAAAAGTGAGAGGAGCAAAACATCTGCGTGTGCCTGGGTAGGAGCCCAGGCATTGACAGCAAGGTTGGCAGACGGTGGTGGCTGTCTGCAGGAGTTGGTGGAACTCTGCAAAGCCGTAAGGACCGGGGCTGGGCGGTGGCCCACCGGTACCGAACCGGGGAGCAGAGTGAAGCTAAGCACACACAGGCAGGGCCATCGGACCCCGACCAGGCTTGGAGCCGCCGTCAATAGTCAAATCCGAGTGTGACAGGAACTCCAGGGGTTCCCCAACAACCAAGTCCCTACAGAAGGCAAAAGTCCACACCATGAGGATATACAGCCACCGCCACAGGCTAGAGATCCAAGGGCCAGCGCCTGTGGGCAAAACGGGCTCCTACGGCACCTATACGCCGGGGAGCGGACTACCGGTGGGCAACATTAGTTGAACATTCTAAAAGGTGCAGGGAAAGACAGCCACCATCACCTGTCCGGGGAGAGACACTGCAGCCTGCTGCGGGACCCGTCCATCCAGCCATTTGGTTTACCGGAGACTTTGTGCATTTGTTGCTGAGTGAGTACACCAGTGCCATCCGGCACCACGCCGCGCTGTCCCTGCAACCCTGTACCTCACCAACCCTGCCTCCCTATCACACCACCGGGCCCCGGGATCACCCACCCCTACCCACAGAGGGGGAGAACAACATCCCAGCTGCTCCCTACCATCGCTCCCGGGATCCCCGTCACCAGCAGCGGTGGTGCCCATCTTCACCACAACCCGTGGGTGGCGTCACGGACTAAATCCCCAAACAAACCACCCCCTTTTCACTCATGGGCGAGGAGCGCCGCTCGAGTCCCCAGATCCGGCCCACTGCTCAAACCACCGAGCAGCAGCGGCAGCGCCGGACCCAAGCATTAGAGAGCGCAGCACCGTGCCGCCCGCGACACCCACCCCCCAGGGAAGAAAGGGGCAGGAGTGAAATAGAAACACAAATTAAGACAAACAGGGGAAAACAAAAACTCAAACACTGCAAACCCACAGGAATAAACAGTAAGAAACTAAGGAGAAAAGCAAGAGTAGGAAGGCAGCAACAAAAAGACAACAAGGGTTAACAGCACAACCGCTCACAGCAATAATGCGCAACAACTACCTGTAAGTCTGTATCACAACACCTTACCAGATGAGTGTAGGTAAGCTATAGCTAGCACTAATGGAATAGTCCGGCCAACATATATAGGAGAGAAACAAACGTGAACGGCTCCCCCACAGTATATGATCAAAGAGACTAACAAGCAACCCAGCCGAGATAAACTCTTGCTATTCTGCCTTAAGGCCCCGTCACACTAAGCAACATCGCTAGCAACATCGCTGCTAACGAACAACTTTTGTGACGTTGCTAGCGATGTTGCTGTGTGTGACATCCAGCAACAACCTGGCCCCTGCTGTGAGGTCGTTGGTTGTTGCTGAATGTCCTGGGCCATTTTTTAGTTGTTGCTGTCCTGCTGTGAAGCACAGATCGCTGTGTGTGACAGCGAGACAGCAACAACTAAATGTGCAGGCAGCAGGAGCCGGCTTCTGCGGAGGCTGGTAACCAATGTAAACATCGGGTAACCAAGAAGCCCTTTCCTTGGTTACCCGATATTTACCTTTGTTACCAGCCTCCGCCGCTCTCACTGTCAGTGCCGGCTCCTGCTCTGTGCACATGTAGCTGCAGGACACATCGGGTTAATTAACCCGATGTGTGCTGTAGCTAGGAAAGCAAGGAGCCAGCGCTAAGCATTGTGCGCTGCTCCCTGCTCTGTGCACATGTAGCTGCAGCACACATCGGGTAATTAACCCGATGTGTGCTGTAACTAGGAGAGCAAGGAGCCAGCGCTCAGTGTGCGCTGCTCCCTGCTCTCTGCACGTGTGGCTGGTCACTGGTTGCTGGTGCGCTCACCAGCAACTCGTGTAGCCACGCTCCAGCGATCCCTGCCAGGGCAGGTTGCTGGTGGGATCGCTGGAGCGTCGCAGTGTGACATCTCACCAGCAACCTCCTAGCAACTTACCAGCGATCCCTATCATTGTTGGGATCGCTGGTAAGTTGCTTAGTGTGACTGGACCTTAAGTCTTTGGATCGACGCCCACGTCTGCCTGTGCTGATCATCAGCATCAAAGAAGTTAGCAGGCAGAGTGTCAGAATCTGTAGTTCCCACAGAATCTAGTGCCACCATGACAGTGGACAATGCCTGCAAAAATCTTCTTGTGGCACTGGAACACTATGTTGTCCTTTTCATACTCATAGTACTTGAGTGAACTACTTAACTTGTCTTGCAGTATACTCACATATTGCTCAGCATTGAGACCAGCACCGATCATTGGCAAGTATTCAACACCTTTGGCTGTGAACAACCCCATATCATCAGAAATCCACCAACAAACTTGACAGAATCTTCAATTTGTTAATCCATTAGCTCCTTTTTACCTTGTTTCTTGCAGATTTGCAGATCCAGTTGTACCCATCAGAGCCTAGTCTATTGAATTTCTTCTCATCTGTTAAAATCACCTGTTTCCAATCTTCTACTGTTTACGTTTTGTACTTTTTCCAAAGTCGAGCCGACGTTTCTTATCACGATATTGAAGTTGAAGATTCCTCACCTTTTTGGGGCTATAATTCCAGACATGTGTAACGGGCATCGCAGGATGTTTGCATGCACATCTTTGATCTCACTATTACAAAGCATACATGCCACCTTCCCTGTCAGAACTGATAGAACTTGTGATGAGCCAACTTGTTGACTCTTATATTTTGCCTGGATGTCCACTTCTTGTTTTTTTGAATGGATGGAGGGACTACATTTTGTATTCTTCCAACTATCATGGCACTTACATCATGCAGTTTGGCAATTTTCTTGGTCGAGAAGACCACTATCAATGAGCTGAATGATGATTTTTCTCTATCCTTGTTAAATCTTCTTTATGGCTGCACCTCGATTTGAACCAGTTACCTTCGCTTTGGAAATCAATTTAATAACACACTGATTTAAAAGGCAATGTGAGATCAGACTGTAATTTGTAGTATACAGAAAGAATAATATTTTTCCACCACCAGGAGCAAAACAGTAACAATGCAGTGACATGACAATAATCTGCATAACTAATCTTATTCTCAATAGTTGCAAGTCAAATTTATCTATGACCCGCAACACACATCCGTTTTTTTGTACGTGTGCGGTACGTATTTGCACGTACTGGAGACACGGAGACCCATGTTATTCAATGGTAGATGGCACACACACGTAAAATCACACGGAACGTGTGTCCGTGTGGTAAGTACGTGTGTGCGCTTTTCTACACGGACGACATGTCCGTTGTTGGCCTGCAGCATGCAGGCACGGACCCTCTTTAATCTATGGGTCCGTGCCTGCACGGACTGCACACGGAGTATGTCCGTGTTCAGCACGTATCGTCCGTGTCCGTTTTCCATCACAAAATCTGAAACACTTGTTTCCAATCTACCAGGTCAATAGAAAGCAAACAACAACACCAGGATCTCATGATGAATGATTAAAATCGTTAATTGGGTAAGAATGTGGGCCTTTAAAAACGGACAGCACACGGACAGCACATGTACGTATTTTATGTCAATACGGACATTCCACACGCACACACAGCTCGCATACGCCATCACACGAATGCCATACGTACTGGAGAAACGCCCCTAAAAAACGGAACAGGGACCCGAAAAACGGACCGTAAGACACGTACATTTTTTTTGCGTAAGTGTGTTTTAGGCCTATGAGATAGCCAAGATGATTGCCTAGAGAATGAAGGTAGTGAAATGCTCAAAGCTCTAGTGGAAGGTGAAATATGGAGCCTGAAAATCAAATGTTCAAAACATTGTTACCCTTTTGCTCACCATGCTTGCGGTTTTAATTTTGCAAGGTATTTGATCCCTTCTATAATACTAAAGTGTATAGTATGCTATTTTAATAACTTAGTCTCATTAGCATAAATATAAAGACATTATTGTGTGAAACCGATATTTGGCACACACCCAGGAACAATGATATTTGTCACCATCAGGTATTGAAAAATGGACTTCTAAGTGGATACTTCTGATGAGTACTGCTATAAAATAAATTATGCTGTGCTATTGTCATGAGTATGACATGGTAACCAGGAGTAAGGCCACCTAGATTGGCCTTCAGGCTAGGCACTCTAAACTGTCCCTTATTACAGAGGTAGGCTCAATGGTAGCCAGGTCTGAACTGCCAGAGTGGCTCTTACTCCTGAGCAGCCCTGTTCTAACACCTCTTCTCCCCCTCCCCAGGGAGGGCTGGAACAGGAATAACGAATCCCACAGATACCGACAGACAGGAGAAAACCAAAGCACAAACTCACTGCAACCACACACAGGGGAATAGACAATATGTGCTCAGGGAGAAATAAAGTACAGGGAGGAAATAAACAAACAACAAGGATATTTCCACAGCACAACAAATAGCATATAATCGTTCATTAATAACTGAGTTACCATGCACAAAGATGGATAACGCTGGAGCAGAGTTAGAGCTATCTTTGACATGTGAGGCTAGGTTCCACCATCTTTTAAATGGCGGAAGCGGCTGTGATAGGACGTCAGCAACCTGTGACCCCAGCAGCTGTTCACCAGCCAGCAGAAATTAACTCAAGGGAAGTGTAGTATTTTATGGTGAAAATTCAATTGAAGGAACGTCCATGTAATAGAAATATGGTTTTAGTTTGCCAGAATAGCTGCTTTCTCAGAGAAATTCTCCATTCTGGCTCAGAGAGTGGAGTCCAAAGCAGGAGATCCTCCTCTATTACAGTATGTCCTGATAGGGCATGTGGACCAGAGTTGTAGTCATAACTCATGAGAGAATCTTTTTGAGATATTCTGACTTGAGGAATATACACATTGCAGAATATGACATCAATATATTTTAAGTGTATTGAAGTTGTCATATTCTGCAATGTATATATTCCTCAAGTCATTTAATTTTACTGTAACAGCTATAAAACTTTAAAAAAATAACATTTCTGCACAGTTAGGATACACTGTAGCCAAGTTTAATAGAAAGGAAGTGATCTTTACAACCATTCCTGTGACTGTGTGGGAAAAAATAAACACGTCCCCTCGAACAACAACACAACTTGTTATTGAAGACAGCACGCCACTAATGCTATTGACCTCAAAGGATAAAAAATAGGAAGCATCCAGATATGGTTCAAATGGTCACATGTCTTGATTTTCTCAGAACATCTTTACGATTTCGACTGAAATGTTGTTACGTTCTAGTATCATATGAATGGAACAGACAAAATCAAGAAGCTATAAAGATATAATTAAATGACTGACATGTCAGCCAATGTCCCATTACTCTGAAGCTCCAAGTGTTCATTATAGCTACTTGTCACTTAATTAACTCTTACACTTCTGCACCCGTGTGTTATTTATTCAAGATTCCTACATTCTAATTAATCTAAATCAAAAATATAGTGCAGGAAATATCTGTTAAATATACCTAGGAGCTCCCTTGAAAGATACTATTCCTCTTATACTTCTTCCAATATCCCCTGAAAGTCCCAAATCATTTGTTTGGACAACTAATTGCTTTGAAAAGGACATTAGCAGCCTTATGAAAGTGACACATTATAATAAAACATGCATTACTGCAGTGGATATTACCTTTAATTCCATTATTCAATCTTGAAGTTGTATATGAGATGTCTGGCAGTGACTCTTTTATGGAGAACACAGGAGTAGAGATGAGCGATGTTCGAGGTTCGCCAATTTCATGTTCGAGTGATTTTGGGGGGTGTTCGAGTCGTTTGACGAACTTGAACGATTTGGTAAAAGTTCGGTAGTTCGAGTTACGTTCGAGAACGGTTTGATCAACAAAAAGCCTCGCTAAATACTAGCTGGCTTTTCACTGTAATAGTGTGAGTCACTGTGAATCACACTATTATCAAAATTCAGCGTATAGTGTACGGGGGGGACGGGGTTTAGATCAGTGCTGCTGCTGAGTGCTGAAAGAATGCCGATCGCCTTTATTTGTTTTTCCCCCCTAACCGCGCATACAGTGGGGCGGGCCAGGCTGTCAGCAAATCACAGAGACACACAGTGCAAAGTGGATTTTTGCCAGACAAGCAAGGGCATGTGTCATAGCCTGTGCATGTCACATGTCTTTGCTCTATAAGATCCGGCCATTTTCCCCGTCGCCGCCATTATCTCTCTGCTGTGGGTGGGTGACAGTCACTGCTCCCGCTCTGCTGCTGCTGCTGCCATACAGCCATACAGTGCAATCTACACAGCACTTTAGGGATTAGCGACTCCTTGTAATTTAAGCCCTTTTCAGGGCTGCATTACAGCCATTCATAACCATTGTTTTTAGGCTGGTCCGTGCAAACGCTGTTCAGGGCTTTAGATAACAGCGTCTGGCTACATCAGCTCTGGCAAGTCCTTGCTGTATTTTTTCATTGGCAAGTATAGAAACTGAGGCTTCCTTTGCTGTCGTGCTACCTACAGCACCAGTGCATTCTACCCTCCTGCCCATTTTTGCTACGCTATTTTTATAGCAAACAGTGCTGACACTTAGTGGCATTCAAAACGTGTCTGCTATACTAACTTAGTGTCAAATATAAATACCTCTAGGGCCTCGGGGATAATAATAGTCTTTTTTACACATATACTGATCCCCAATCGTATGAAATTATTTTTATTCAGGTAAAAAATATTAACACCACACCATTATGTGCACATTGACAAAACACTGATCAATTGTCTTAAGCCAAATCTCTGGCACCCCCTGGTCTTGAATATCAAGAACAGGGTTTACAATGAAAATAGTAGACAAATTGATACAATTTACAAATACATAACCAAGCTGGTTCACAACAGGACAATAATTGCATAAACCAAACTTAACTTGGTAACTCCCACTGTGACTATGCTGGCACAACAGTGCTGATTCTGTGGTCACAGTCCATTCTATTCATCCAGGAGTATCCACACAAGATGTTTGGCAAATCAGTCCTTTTATCAATATGGTGAACCGCCAACCATTCACATTAGTTTAAGACGTCTCCACCTCGACGCGTTTCCCCACACAGGCATGTGGTTCATCAGGAGGCTGGGAAAATAAGTATGGTCTTATCAGCTTTAAACCAAACATCCATATATCAACAGGCATAAAGATACAGTAGTGCACAAAATTTCAACACATCAGTAACAAAGTAGATAACTCACTTGTCAGATAGTACAACTTGGGATATGCAGGTCCATGGCGCCAGGCAAATAGATCAGTAGCAATGCAGTAAATACTGTCTTGATGACATGCTCCCGTCCTCAAGGCGCCATGGAGCTGCATATCCCACGCCGCCTTAAATAGCCCTCAGTCACTCAGAACAGCTGTGGGAATTCCCTGTCTTTCCCCATTCAGCGCCACCGCAGGCTCAACCGCGCATGCGCCGCCGGCATCGCCAGTGCGCATGCCCGGACTACGTAATGTGAAGGGAAGCCCTTCACAGTGCAGAGCAACGCCTTCCTAATCGTGAGCTCACAGGGTCACATGATCGATGATGGGCATATCCAAAACAGTATGAAAACGCCACCATATAGAGATACATAGGAAACCTGTAGCATAATACGATTTTATACATTAGTATAAGGCACAGTCGCACTGAGATAAGGTGCACATTAATCGTACCAAAACATAGGGAACTCGGGCAATCCACAGTATCCACGATGACATAAGGACATTCAAGAGGCATTATATGCAAATTTTCTTTAACGGCTACTATGATCGGGGTACCACATTTATATTAATGCACATACCTGGCCATAATAATAAAGATATTCACCAATTATGCATATACAGTCAGTGGTCCTCAATACATACTGACTACCTGCATATTACACACATGTAGTCAGTGGGTCCATAACTGACAGACTCACTATAATCCAAACCCAGATACCACAATGATCAAGGTTGAGGATCCCCCCATCAATTCATTGAATCAGAATATCAAAGCCTATCCAACAAATGAAATATAATATCGCAGATAATTGCAATAATATGGATAATCCCCAAAAGGGGAATATTCTCCCTAAACATGAAATCTAACTTCCAAACTATAGGACCTATCAACAATTATGTGGGGAGGAAGCAATTAAAGGAGAGCTGCTCATTAAGCCCCCCCGGACTTAAAGATCCCAATCTAAATATCCAAGCTGATTCCCTCTGTAGCAGAACCCTGTCGAAGTCACCGCCCCTCGGACTACGTTTGACAAGCTCCAATGCTGAAAAACACACGAGTTTAGTGTCACCTTGGTGCACCTCATTCATGTGACGAGCAATAGGGGTGTCACGTTTGTTTCGTATATCCGACAAGTGTTCTCCCACGTGTCTTCTAAGCTCACGCAGGGTTTTCCCCACGTAGTCAAGAGGACACGTGCAAGTAGCCCTATATACAACCCCCATTGTCTTACAGTTAAAGAAATCCCGCAAAAAGAATCTTTTTCCATTTGCAGAACTTCTCACCATCTTACAGTGTTCCATCGAGTCGCAAAAACTACAATTACCGCATCTATACATGCCTACCACCTGTCTATCTAACCACGTGCCTTCTGGGCGTGGTCCCTGGTACATACTATGTACAAGCTTATCCCCTATAGACCGACCCCTCCTGTATGTAATACAAGGGGCTTTTGATATAAATTTGGTCAAACCGGGGTCCGCCCTTAGCACATTCCAATGTTTTTTAATTACGCTAAAGACACGTTCAGCTTGAAGATCATAAGTACCGATAATACGCAGGATATTATCATCTTCCTTCCTACTCCTTGGCGTCATCAGAGAGTGTCTATTGGTATTCCTAGCAAAAGCATATGATTGCTGTAGGACATGCTTGGGATACCCTCTATCCAGGAATCTCCCAAACATATCCGACGCCTGCATCCTAAAATCTGATTCCCTGGAGCAGTTCCTGCGAATTCGCAGAAACTGCCCTTTAGGAATCCCTCTCCTAAGGGGAAGGGGATGATGACTCTCCCATTTTAGCAAGGAGTTAGTAGCCGTTGGCTTTCTGTAAGTAGCAGTCTGTATTTTGCCACTCTCATCCTTCGATATACTCAGATCAAGGAAGGTTATACAATTCTGATCACAGGTATAGGTGAACCTCAACCCTAAAGTATTATTGTTAAGAGATCCCACAAACAATTCAAAATCATAAACAGACCCAGTCCAAAGGATGAGGATATCATCAATGTACCGGACCCAAAGTCCGATACATTGATGAAAATCCTCATCCTCCCCCCCAAAAACCACCGTTTCCTCCCACCAGCCCAGGAATAAATTAGCATAACTGGGGGCACATGGGCTCCCCATTCCTGTACCCCTGAGCTGGTGGAAGTACTTGGTGTTAAACAAAAAATAATTATGATGGAGGGTAAAGGACAGGAGTTCTATAATGAGAGCATTATGCCTCATACACTCAATGGATCTCGTTTTAAGAAAAAAATTGACTGCCTGGATCCCTAAATCATGGGGGATAGAACTGTATAGGGCCTCAACATCAATGGAGGCCAGAATAGTATCCGGGCCCACACTGATGTCCTCCAAGATCTGAAGAAGATGTGGAGTATCACGCACATACGAGGGTAAAGATGTTACAAAGGGCCTAAGTACCCTATCAATGTAAATACCGACATTCTGAGACAATGAATCGATTCCTGCCACAATTGGCCTGCCTTTTAGAGGGTCCAAGCCCTTATGCACCTTCGGCAAGGCGTAAAACACAGGTGTAACAGGGAAGTGGGGAGTCAAAAATTCCAATTCATTGGATGATATTAAATTATTTAGCTTAGCACAGTCCAAAATAGATAGTAGAATATCGGTAAATAATTTTGGTTGGATCAGAGGGTATTCGCTCATAGGTGTTCCGATCACCGAGAAGGGTCTGGCACATATTTAAATATCTGGAATGGTTCAGGATAACGAGGTTCCCCCCTTTATCGGATTTCTTGATCACCAAATTAGTATTTTTTGATAAAGAGTCCAGAGCCTTCAATTCCTCTCTAGTTAGATTATGATCATCATCATTATGGCCCCAGGACCCTTGTGGAATCTTCATTAGGTCTTCCTGTACTAATTTCAAAAAGATATCCACACTTGTACAATTCTGCACTGGGGGGGGATCTTTTACTCGGTCTTTTTAAAGTGGTAAAGGGTCCCTCCCCACTCTTTTTAGAGCCATCTTTCAATAAATCCGTAAGAGTCTGGAAACACTCGTAATCCTCTTCTGCAATACCAAGGGCCTTACGTTGTTCCTGGCTATTGTGTTCAAAGAACAGCTTCCATCTTAACCTTCTTCCAAACAATTCTAAATCTTTGATCCAACCAAAACAATCAAAATAATTCGAGGGTATAAAATTCAGCCCTTTAGACAGAACCGCATAGTCAAGGCTACTGAGTGGGTAGTCGGATAAATTTAATATCCGCCCCTGGCCTGGTGTGCTCGTGTATGTGGATACAATCCCCCTGTTTGTCTCTGTTCCAAAAAAGACCCAGAGGGACCAGAGGACGAAAAATGCGGGGGTCCCTGATACCCAAAATGTCCCCCTCTCCTGTTTCGCTGCTTTTTTGGAGGGATCCATGTATGTGGTCCACGCCCAGACACCTCAGTAGGGATACTACCAGTCGTAACAGGTCTTTCAGAATCGGAGGTATCAATGTCTGATGAAGACACTGCAGATTGTTGTCTACTAGTGGCTTGGGGTAGGTATGCTTTATCTTCCTTAAATTCTGCAAGATCTCGTACAAACTGTGAGTGCTTTCTTTCTTTCAAGTTACTTTGAAAGCGCTCAATAGATGTCTGTAACAGATTTTCGCGTCTAGCAAAATCTGGATCGCTTTTAAGACGCAAGATATTATCTATACCTGTATTCAACAATACTGTAGACTCTGCAAAAAATTTTTTCTCCTCCTCTAATAATAAATTCATTAATCTCAGGGAGGAAGCTATAGATTCCTTCCGCCAGAGACTGAGGAATTGTTCAGAAGATGTTCTAGGAGATGGGACAATATTTATTCTCAAACCCCTTGGCACTATCTGATGCTTGAGATAATTTTCAAGTCCCTTTATTTCCCACCAGGACCGGATATTATTTTTATAATTAGTCAGTAATTCCTTAAAGGAATCTTTTAGATTTGTTCCACTACTTCCTAAATATAGTTCGTTAGTGGAAAACACCTGATTTGCCTCCTCCACCCAAACTGAAGTATTAACAGGTCCTGTTAGAAAACCCGCCATGCCAGGAAATTATGTATCAAATATAAATACCTCTAGGGCCTCGGGGATAATAATAGTCTTTTTTACACATATACTGATCCCCAATCGTATGAAATTATTTTTATTCAGGTAAAAAATATTAACACCACACCATTATGTGCACATTGACAAAACACTGATCAATTGTCTTAAGCCAAATCTCTGGCACCCCCTGGTCTTGAATATCAAGAACAGGGTTTACAATGAAAATAGTAGATAAATTGATACAATTTACAAATACATAACCAAGCTGGTTCACAACAAGACAATAATTGCATAAACCAAACTTAACTTGGTAACTCCCACTGTGACTATGCTGGCACAACAGTGCTGATTCTGTGGTCACAGTCCATTCTATTCATCCAGGAGTATCCACACAAGATGTTTGGCAAATCAGTCCTTTTATCAATATGGTGAACCGCCAACCATTCACATTAGTTTAAGACGTCTCCACCTCGACGCGTTTCCCCACACAGGCATGTGGTTCATCAGGAGGCTGGGAAAATAAGTATGGTCTTATCAGCTTTAAACCAAACATCCATATATCAACAGGCATAAAGATACAGTAGTGCACAAAATTTCAACACATCAGTAACAAAGTAGATAACTCACTTGTCAGATAGTACAACTTGGGATATGCAGGTCCATGGCGCCAGGCAAATAGATCAGTAGCAATGCAGTAAATACTGTCTTGATGACATGCTCCCTTTTGGGGATTATCCATATTATTGGAATTATCTGCGATATTATATTTCATTTGTTGGATAGGCTTTGATATTCTGATTGAATGAATTGATGGGGGGATCCTCAACCTTGATCATTGTGGTATCTGGGTTTGGATTACAGTGAGTCTGTCAGTTATGGACCCACTGACTACATGTGTGTAATATGCAGGTAGTCAGTATGTATTGAGGACCACTGACTGTATATGCATAATTGGTGAATATCTTTATTATTATGGCCAGGTATGTGCATTAATATAAATGTGGTACCCCGATCATAGTAGCCGTTAAAGAAAATTTGCATATAATGCCTCTTGTATGCCTGTTGATATATGGATGTTTGGTTTAAAGCTGATAAGACCATACTTATTTTCCCAGCCTCTTGATGAACCACATGCCTGTGTGGGGAAACGCGTCGAGGTGGAGACGTCTTAAACTAATGTGAATGGTTGGCGGTTCACCATATTGATAAAAGGACTGATTTGCCAAACATCTTGTGTGGATACTCCTGGATGAATAGAATGGACTGTGACCACAGAATCAGCACTGTTGTGCCAGCATAGTCACAGTGGGAGTTACCAAGTTAAGTTTGGTTTATGCAATTATTGTCCTGTTGTGAACCAGCTTGGTTATGTATTTGTAAATTGTATCAATTTGTCTACTATTTTCATTGTAAACCCTGTTCTTGATATTCAAGACCAGGGGGTGCCAGAGATTTGGCTTAAGACAATTGATCAGTGTTTTGTCAATGTGCACATAATGGTGTGGTGTTAATATTTTTTACCTGAATAAAAATAATTTCATACGATTGGGGATCAGTATATGTGTAAAATATACTAACTTAGTGTCCCACTGGTGCCAAGCAAGGTCCACCACCTCTGCATTCTACCCCCCTGCCCATTTTTGCTACGCTATTTTTATAGCAAACAGTGCTGACACTTAGTGGCATACAAAAAGTGTCTGCTATACTGAATTAGGGGTACTTTGCACACTACGACATCGCAGCTGCGATGTCGGTGGGGTCAAATCGAAAGTGACGCACATCTGGCGTCGTTGTCGACATCGGAGTATGTGAATCGTTTTTACTACGATTAACGAGTGCAAAAGTGTCAAAATTGTATGATCGGTGTGGTGTCGGGCATTTCCATAATGTCGCTGCAGCGACAGGTACGATGTTGTTCCTCGTTCCTGCAGCAGCACACATCGCTGTGTATGAAGCCGCAGGAGCGAGGAACATCTCCTTACCTGTGTCCCAGCTGCAATGAGGAAGGAAGAAGGTGGGTGGGATGTCTACGTCCCGCTCATCTTCGCCCCTCTGCTTCTATTGGCCGCCTGCCGTGTGACGTCGCTGTGATGCCGCACGACCCGCCCCCTTAGGAAGGAGGCGGTTCGCCGTCAAGAGCGACATCGCAGGGCAGGTAAGTGCATGTGAAGCTGCCATAGAAATAATGTTCCCTACGGCAGCTATCACAAGATATCGCATGTGCGACGAGGGCGGGGACTATCGCGCTCGGCATCGCTACAATCGGCTTGCGATGTCGTAGTGTGCAAAGTGCCTCTTAGTGTCCCACTGGTGCCAAGCAAGGTCCACCACCTCTGCATTCTACCCTCCTGTCCATTTTTGCTACGCTATTTTTATTGCAAACAGTGCTGACACTTAGTGGCATACAAGAAGTGTCTGCTATACTAACTTGATGTCCCACTGGTGCCAAGCAAGGTCCACCACCTCTGCATTCTACCCCCCTGCCCATTTTTGCTATGCTATTTTTATAGCAAACAGTGCTGCCAGTTTTAGGGCCATAGTTGCATTGTCAGGGATAGTCAGTGCTGGTTCTTCAGATGTCAATAAAGCTAGACCACCTCTGCATTGTACACCACCTCTCCATTTTTGCTACGACATTTTAAGTGTCCAATCTGGTCACAAACAAAATGAATGGAAAAAGGACAGATGCTGGTGGAAAGGTGAACAGGCGTGTTGAAACGGGAAAAAAAAGTTTGTGTCTGTGGGGAAGGTGGTACATCTACAGTAACATCTGCTGAAGAAAGGCGATCTTCAAGCAAAAGTAAGATGTCTACTACTTTCCGTGGACAATCCGATGTGCTCCATTTTTTACGGAACAGAACTACTGTAACAAAGGTAGATGATGCACAAAAAAAGATCATGCTTGAATGGATCGCAAGTGCTCCAACAAGTGTCCTCTCCTCCACCTCAACTTCAACATCCAAAAAAACAACAGTCCTCTGAGTTGTCACCGCAATCACAATTGCTTTCTCCCAGCTCTCAAGTATCCACCCGCCCTGCAAAGTATGGTGTAACAGAGATGGGTGAGTCTGCAGAGCTGTTCAGTCACACTATAGGCTGGAAATAAGAGGTCTGCTCCCAAGCTACAGTGAGTACAGACCAGGAAATGGTCTGCAGTGATGCCCAGAATCTTTGTGAGTCTAATTCAGGCCCTGATGACCAAGTTTCTGAGCATAATGTAGACCCTCATTCACAAACTAACACCTTTTGGTGGAGACAATGAGGAACATACTGATAACGATGAGACTCAGATACCAGATTGGAATGACAACTTAACTATTCAGTCATCGCAGGAAGAGGTTAGGTCTGAGGGCGAGGGGAGTGCAAACACAACGGTTGATGATGAAGTTCTAGATCCCACTTACTGTCAACCCACAGTCAGGCACTCGAGGAGGTCAGCAGAGGTGGTGGAGGAGGATGAGACTGACGACGAGGTTAGCTTGCACCTTCCTGGACAAAGACGGAGTACTGGCAGCACGTCAACAACTGCATCCTCAGCCACAACTCTGCCTCTCAGCACAAGTCGGGGTGGATCTGCAGGTCGCATGGGCTCTAATAGTTGCATTGCCTGGTCCTTTTGTGACATCGCAAAGGATCACCCAACTCATGTGATCTGTAGGCTTTGTCGGCAATCTGTAAGTAGAGGCCAAAAACTCACTAGTTTGACCACTTCGTCCATGACCCATCACATGAATAACAAGCATAAGTCCCAGTGGGAAGCTCACTGTGCTACAATGCAGCCTAGCGGAGCGGGCCAACCACCGTCTGCCCCTTCAACTGCATCCTCGCGCTCTTCATCCTCTATGACTGTGGGGACAGCTGTCACACATGTTTTTCTACGCAGACCTTCCACCTCTTTAACCGCAACAGGCAGTTTGCTTGGCAGGTCATCATCAGTTGTTTTGGGAGGGAAACAGGTGCTGTTGTAGAGCTCTCTCAGACATCGAGAGCACCAACTTTGGATGAAGGCAACATCATGTCTCCGCCTGCACTTTGCTCAAAGACCAGCAGTTTTCCAGGGACACCCTACTCCACACCGTCTCCGCACAGCAGCCAGATCTCGGTCCCTCAGATGTGCACAATTAAAAGGCCATTTCCTCCGAGCCATGACAAAGCTAAGAGGTTGACTTTCACCCTCTGCAAGCTGTTGGCTACAGAAATGTTTCTTTTACGCCTGGTGGACACAGAGGATTTTCGAGACCTTATGACCGTCGCAGTGCCCCAGTACCAGATGCCCAGTCGCCACTACTTCTCCAAGAAAGGTGTGCCTGTGCTACACCAGCATGTCACACAAAACATAACCACTTCCTTGAGAAACTCTGTGTGTGACAGGGTGCATTTCACCACCGATACTTGGACCAGAGGCGTTACATGTCGCTGACTGGTCACTGGGTAACTATGGTGCGAGATGGAGAAGGGTCTGCTGTACAAGTCTTGCCGACCCCATGACTTGTGCGTCAATCCTCTGTATGTCGAAGTTCCTCCACTGCTTCTGCCTCCTCAACTTCGTCTGGGTCCTCCACCTCCGCCCCAAGCCTGCCTGGTCAGGCCACCCGCGTTGTAACTGCGCACAAGGAATCCCGCTCACCTCCTTACTATGCTGGCAGCAGAGCTCAACAGCATCAGGCGGTCTTTAACTTGAAATGTCTTGGAAATAGGAGTCACACAGCTGAGTTGTGGTCAGCTCTTGCGAGCGAGTTTAGTAAATGGTTGTCTCCACTCAACCTGCAGCCAGGGAAGGCCGTGTGCGACAATGCTGCAAACCTGGGTACGGCCCTACGCCAGGGCAAAGTGACACACATGCCTTGTATGGCTCACGTGTTGAACCTTGTTGTCCAGCTATTTTTAACCCACTATCCCAGCCAAGACGGGCTTCTGCACAGGGCGCAGTCACTCTCTGCTCACTTCCGCCGTTCAACCGATGCAGCTGACCGATTTGCATCGCTCCAGAAGTCTTTCGGCCTGCCGGTTTATCACTTGAAATGCGATGTTCCGACACGCTGGAATTCGACTCTCCACATGTTGCAGCGACTGTTTCAGCACCGCCGAGCCCTGGTGCAATACGTTATGACGTATAGCCTGGGCCAACGAGATGCAGAGGTGAGAAGATTACGCTGCTGGAGTGGTCTCAGATGAAGGACCTATGCACCCTTCTGCACAGTTTCGACATGGCGACGAATATGTTTAGCGCTGACAATGCCATTCTCAGCATGACAATTCCAGTTATTTACATGCTGGAGCACACGCTAAACACTATTCGGAGTCAGGGGGTGGGACAAGAGGAAGGGGAGGAAGTACAGGAGGATTCATATGCGTAAGGGATACCAACATCTACAAGGTCCAGACGTTCAGCATCACCAAGGCGGCAGGCATGGGACGGTGGGGTAGAGGGATTAACAAGTGCGCATGGTAGCAGCCAAAATGTTGAGGAAGGTGCAGGAAACCAAGAAGAAATGGAGGAAGAACTCTCAATTGGCATGGAAGACTCAGCAGATGAGGGAGACCTTGGTCAAATTTCGGTTGAACAAGGTTGGGGGGAGATGTCAGAGGAAGAAAGCACGGTTATCACCTCACCGCCACAAACACAGCAAGAACTTGGTCCGCATGGATGCGCAAGACACATGAGCGTCTTCTTGTTGCACTACCTACAACATGACCCTCGGATTGTCCGAATAAGACGTAATGATGACTACAGAGTTGCCACACTATTAGAATCCCGGTACAAGTCCAAATTTGGCGAAATAATTCCAGCTATAGAAAGGGACGCACGTATGCAGGAGTATCAACAGAAGCTGTTACTCAATCTTAGCTCGGCTTTTCCACCAAACACCATTGGTGTAGGGAGTGAATCTCCCAGTTGTAACTTGCCAAGCATGGGACTGTCTCATCATTATCAGTCAAACCGTACCAGCAACACCGTATCTGGTGCTGGTAACAGAAATTTTATGGAATTGTTTCATAATTTTTTTAGACCATCCAATGCAAGGCCACAAGAGACAAGAAGTCTGACACATAGTCAACGGCTGGGGAGGATGATACAGGAGTATCTCCAAATGAACATCGATGCCATGACTTTGCAACTGAAGCCTTGCTCATTTTGGGCTTCAAATCTTGAAAAATGGCCTGAGCTCGCCACTTACGCCTTGGAGATCTTGTCATGTCCCGCAGCCAGCATTGTCTCTGAATGTGTCTTCAGTGCTGCTGGGTGTGTGCTGACAGATAAGCGCACGCGTTTGTCCAGTGACAATGTGGACAGACTAACGGGTACTTTGCACACTACGACATCGCAGGTGCGATGTCAGTGGGGTCAAATTGAAAGTGACGCACATCCAGCATCGCAGACGACATCGTAGTGTGTAAAGCCTAGATGATACGATTAACGAGCGCAAAAGCGTCGTAATCGTATCATCGGTGTAGCGTCGGCATAATCCATAATTACGCTGACGCGATGGTCCGATGTTGTTCCTCGCTCCAGCAGCAGCACACATTGCTGTGTGTGAAGCCGCAGGAGCGAGGAACATCTCCTACCGGCGTCACCGCGGCTCCCGTAGGATATGCGGAAGGGAGAAGGTGGGCGGGATGTTTACATCCCGCTCATCTCCGCCCCTAAGCTCCTTTTGGCCGCCTGCCGTGTGACGTCACAGTGACGCCGTATGACCCACCCCCTTAATAAGGAGGCGGGTCGCCGGCCAGAGCGACGTCCCAGGACAGGTGAGTCCATGTGAAGCTGCCATAGCGATAATGTTCACTATGGCAGCTATCACAAGGATATCGCAGCTGCGACGGAGGCGGGGACTATCGCGCTCGGCATCGCAGCATCAGCTTGCGATGTCGCAGCGTGCAAAGTACCCCTAACGTTCATCAAGATGAACAAGTCATGGATCCGCAAGGACTTTACTACCCCTGTGTCATCCTGGGGAGAGTAAAGGCTGGCGTATTTTGGAATGTGCTTGATGCAAATCAACCTGTCAAGTTTGCAACTGGGGCACAAGTGATGCCACTGAAGTGGTGTGTGTGGCCCAATTTTTGGAAAAAAGGGAGACTCTGCTTGGAGTCCCTTTGCAGTGTTTTTAAAACTGAGCCAAGATGAACAAGTCATGGTTCAGCAAAGACTTTGCTACCTACCCCGGTGTCATCCTGGGGACAGTTAAGGCTGGCGTACTTTTGAATGTGCTTGATGCAAATCAACCTGTCAAGTTTGCAACTGGGGCACAAGTGTTGCCACTGAAGTGGTGTGTGTGGCCCAATTTTAGGAAAAAAGGGAGACTCTGCTTGGAGTACCCTTCCTGTGTTTTACATGATTTTAGAAGGGCATCACATGCCTATATCTGTGTCTCCTCCTCTTTTGACTCGTCCAGCTCTTTTGTTTTTGTATGAGTATATGTCCTTATCATTTTCCCATGTGTTTGTGGTGTCTTGTGAGTTGTTTGTCATCTTTTGCACACCTTTGAAGGTGTTTTCTATGTGTTTTTATGTGTTTGTGTTTGCCTCCCACTGTATTCAACGGGGTTCGAGTGGTTCGTCAGACGGTTCGTCGAACGTTCGCCAAATGGGGCCTCCGTTCGATGAACCGAACCGAACTCGAACGCCAGGTGGGTGGCTCATCTCTACACAGGAGTGCTTGAAAGAGCAAGCACTTCTATGGTATGTAAGGCAGAGATGGTCAAGATGGCTGCAGGATGAATGACAGTCATCTCAGATTTATGAAGAGCTTAATGCTCTACCTGAGATCCTGGCAATTAGGATGTTGGTCTGAACTTTACATTATCTTAAGGCCCAGTCACACTAAACAACTTACCAGCGATCCCAACAATGATCTAACCTGATAGGGATTGCTGGTAAGTTGCTAGGAGGTTGCTGGTGAGATGTCACTCTAAGCGACGCTCCAGTGATCCCACCAGCAACCTGACCTGGCAGGGATTGCTGGAGCGTCGCTACACGTGGAAGCATGCTGCGCTTGGTAACTAAGGTAAATATCAGGTAACCAACCCGATATTTACCTTGGTTACTAGCGCACACCACTTAGCGCTGGCTCCCTGCACACCTAGCCACAGTACACATCGGGTCAATTACCCGATGTGTACTTTGCTACGTTTGCAGGCAGCAGGGAGCCGGCTTCTGCGGATGCTGGTAACCACGGTAAACATTGGGTAACCAAGAAGCCCTTCCCTTGGTTACCCGATATTTACCTTCTTTACCAGCGTCCTCCGCTCTCCCACTGCCAGTGCCGGCTCCCTGTTCCCTGCACTCCTACCCACAGTACACATCGGGTTAATTACCCGATGTGTACTCCAGCTACGTGTTCAGGGAGCAGGGAGCCGGCAATGACAGCTGAGAGCGGCGGACGCTGGTAACAAAGGTAAATATCGGGTAACCAAGGAAAGTGCTTCTTGGTTACCCGATATTTACGCTGGTTACCAGCGTCTGCAGAAGCCGGCTCCCTGCTCACTGCACATTTAGTTGTTGCTCTGTCGCTGTCACACACAGCGATGTGTGCTTCACAGCGGGAGAGCAACAACTAAAAAATGGTCCAGGACATTCAGCAACAACCAACGACCTCACAGCAGGGGCCATTTTGTTGCTGGATGTCACACACAGCAACATCGCTAGCAAGTTGTGCCTCAGCAGCGATGTTGCTAGCTATGTTGCTAGCGATGTTGCTTAGTGTGACGGTACCTTTACAATATGGTAAGATAAGAGCTGAGTAAAATTCCAGATTGGATCACAGTAAAAACTCACATAGTAAACGGGCTCATCTTAGTATTGACCTATACTAAGGGTAGGTGAGCAATATCAAATAGGTGGGGTCCAGTGTGACGCCCCTGTGGTAACCAGGTGTCGCAAAACAAGGTAACATCACTGTAACAGCTCGGATCCTACATGACATGGGGGTAGACAGTGGAAGGAGAGGAGGAAAAAAGGAGAGAAGAAGGAGGGTGGTTGAAAGGAGTCGGGAGTGAGCAGTCATAAGGAAGAGAGAGAATTGACAGAACAGGTGTCAAGAAAGACAAAGGAATCTTGAAACACAGAGAAAGAGGAAGGAAACTGAAAGAACAGTGAAGAGTAAGAAAAACGGCGGAGTAGTAGTAAAGACACCACCAGGACCTGAGGAGAAACATCAGCCACTCAGGGAGAGCAGGAGATCAAGCTCCAGGGACCGTGGAATCCTGTGGGGGTGGAAATCCAGGGCTCCCAGTACTTTGCATGCATGGGGTGCAGATCCCAGAACAGACCGGGACTTCAAGCCATCTGTTAACTCTGCCAGGCGGGTGGGTTTCCAGGACTCATCTGCCACCACTAATGTCCGAGGTATCAGCAGCAAAGGGAGGACCGGGACATATTCCCTTAAATAGTTCAAGCTGCCTGTGGCAGGACCCAGACACCAGGCGAACCTCCGGGTGCTTCAAGCCAGGGAGGACCCTCTCACACACACACACGAGTGCATCGGTGGGCGAGTTGCACCAGGTCGGCTGGCACAGGAACACAGGACTCGGGCACACCTGGGTTCCAGCACGTCCCCAGGGGGCGAACCCAACTATAAGTAAAACAACCAAACTGCATTCCCCTGTCTGAACTGAGTTATTTCTCTGCGCCTTCACGTTAGCCCTTACCTACCCCTGGGGAAAAACCCTACTCGCGGAGGGCTTTACCATCCACGCTGCCCCATCAATCATCCCCAGAGAGGACCGGCAGTGGTGGCCATACCATCCTTGGCCACGCACCGTGAGTGGCGTAGTCGGACTATATTTTTATTATTTTTCTTTTATTTAAAACTGATCAACGGTGCCCCCGGATCCGGGACCCCTCGAGCCACAGACCGCCCGGATCCGAGCAGCTCGGCTGCCCCGGGGTGCAACATCCAGCATCCAGCAAATTGTCATGATCTAGGTGGATTTCGTCCAAATACACCCACAAGACACGTGCGCTCAGATCAAGCGGTGACTGACATAAGACAAAAACCACCACAAACCACACCACAAACAAAGGGGGCACAGGGAACAATATAACAACGATGGGCTCTGGCACTAGTGAGAGGCATAGATGGGACACCTCCTGAACTCACCCGCAGCTTTCCCTACTCTCCTAGCCACTCCCTATACAGGTTCTCTCAGCCTGTCACCGAGCTGAATACCTGTGGCTCTAAGAGACCCTGTAAACACCCTGGCTAGTGAGCTGGTGGTTGAGGATCACTATCGCCACCGCTGCACTAATACAACACAAGGGCAGGTAAGACAAACTGGGGAGACAGCACCAAAAACATAAAGTCCAACTTCGGATTAATTCTTCAGCAGAACCTTCCATCGAGCCGGCCAGAATACTAATGGATTGTATCATCCGCAAAGATTGCTGGGAAACCCCACAACTTAAACCTAAAGAAGCGTGGGTACAAAGCAGCTGCAGCTGACATGCACTGTAATGAGCTGCTGGCAACAAAACTGACATTAACTCATTAAGCACCAAAAGAAAGGAAACTTCGTTTAAATGTAGAGTCCCAGATGGAAATAAGAGGCTCCAGTCCTAAACTTGTCCCTAGTCTCTAAGACCGTGATACATATACACTGATCAACTATTTTTCCCTAAAATGATAGCTGGATGTACAAAGTTAACAGCTCTGTACAGCGTGTGGTGACCTTTGAAAAAACAGCACCTCTGCTCCTTTTCAATTCAACAGGAGATGAGCTGCAGTTTTTTGTCTTAAAGTCGTTGTCCACTACTTGGACAACCCCTACTTAGTCCCCTTGTTCGCCCTGTTAAAAATATACAGTGCCTTGCGAAAGTATTTGGCCCCCTTGAATTTTTCAACCTTTTCCCACATTTCAGGCTTCAAACATAAAGATAAAAATTTTAATGTTATGGTGAAGCTTCAACAACAAATGGGACACAGTTGTGAAGTTGAATGAAATTTATTGCTTATTTTAAACGTTTATAAAAAATAATAAACTGAAAATTGGGGCGTGTAATATTATTCGGCCCTTTAAGTTAATACTTTATAGCGCCGCCTTTTGCTACGATTACAGCTGCAAGTCGCTTGGGGTATGTTTCTATCGGTTTTGCACATCGAGAGACTGAAATTCTTGCCCATTCTTACTTTGCAAACAGCTCGAGCTAAGTGAGATTGGATGGACAGTGTTTGTGAACAGCAGTTTTCAGCTCTTTCCACATTTTCTCGATTGGATTCAGGTCTGGACTTTGATTTGGACATTCTAACACCTGGATACGTTTATTTGTGAATCATTCCATTGTAGATTTTGCTTTATGATTGGGATAATTGTTTAGTTGAAAGACAAATCTACATCCCAGTCTCACGTGTTTTGCAGACTCCAACAGGGTTTTCTTCAAGAATGGTCCTGTATTTGGCTCTATCCATTTTCCCATCAATTTTAACCATCTTCCCTGTCTGTGCTGAAGAAAAGCAGGCCCAAACCATGATGATGCCACCACCACGTTTTACAGTGGGGATGGTGTGTTCATGGTGATGAGCTGTCACCAAACATATCGTTTGGCATTGTGCCCAAAAAGTTCAATTTTTGGTTTCATATGACCAGAGCACCTTCTTCCACATGTTTGGTGTGTCTCCCAAGTGGCTTGTGGCAAACTTTCAACAACACTTTTTATGGATATCTTTGAAAAATGGCTTTCTCCTTGCCACTCTTCCATAAAGGCCAGATTTGTGCAGTGTACAACTGATTGTTGTCCTAAGGACAAACTCTCCCATGTAGATCTGCATGTAGATCTGTCGTTCATCCAGAGTAATCATGGGCCTCTTGGTTGCATCTCTTATCAGTCTTCTCCTTGTTTGAGATTAACTTTTTGAGGGACGGCTGGGTCTTGGTAGATTTGCTGTGGTATGATACTCTTTCCATTTCAATATGATTGCTTGCACAGTGCCTCTTGGGATGTTTAAAGTTGTGGAAATCTTTTTGTAACCAAATCCAGCTTTAAACTTCTCCACAACAGTATCACGGACCTACCTGTTGTGTTCCTTTTTCTTCATGATGCTCTCTGTGCTTTAAACAGAACACTGAGACTATCACAGAGCAGGTGCATTTATACGGAGACTAGATTACACACAGGTGGATTATATTTATCATCATCAGTCATTTAGGACAACATTGGATCCTTTAGAGATCCTCAATGAACTTCTGGAGTGAATTTGCTGTATTGAAAGTAAAGGGGATAAATAATATTGCACACCTCAATTTTCAGTTTATTATCTTTTACAAAAGTTTAAAATAAGCAATAAATTTCGTTCAACTTCACAATTGTGTCCCACTTGTTGTTGATTCTTCACCATAAAATTTTTATTTTTTATCGTTATGTTTGAAGCCTGAAATGTGGGAAAAGGTTGAAAAATTCAAGGGGGCCAAATACTTTCGCAAGGCACTGTATAAGTCTCTACTTCCCTCCAGTTTCGCCACGGTTTCAGCGATGTCTGATGTCGCGTTTCCAGGGCTCACATGACATTGTTATGACAAGAGAGCCCCGAGACTCATCCGCACCGGCTTCCTTGACCCAGCCCCCGGATGTTTAAGCAGGAAGTCATCCCAGTACTCACACCCTGGTCAAATGTCAGACGGCAGGGAAACAGATGCCAGGCACTAATTGGGCTTGCATGTCATAACAATGTCACATGGGCCCCGGGAACGCGAGTTCAGACATCTCTGGAACTGCGGCCACACCGGAGGTGAGCATAGGCTTATTTATTTTTATGGGGGTGAACAAGGGAAAGAGTAATGGTTGTCCAAGTAGTGGACATCACCTTTAAAGATTGGTCATAAATATCATAAGCCCAGACAGCCCTTTAGATTCTTCTAATTTCCTTCAATTTGGGTTTTACAAGGAGTAATAGTATTTGGGACAGGGGTATTCTATTTTAGATCATATCTTCTGGAAATCACCCAACAATTTATGTCATCATATTGTTTATTCCGTCAAAAAATAATTGTTATTAGCAGCACTTCTCCTTTGTAAAAATATGATTTGTTGGCGATAAAATATTATATGGTGATAGAATAATACTATTAGCAATTGTTCTGTCCCCACCATTGTTCGTTGGCTTGTGTAAAGAAGCACTAAAGAATTTACTGACTGGTGGAAATTGTCACATCTAAATGTACCATTAAAATCCCATTCTCTTTATTTGCCCCTTGCTTTTAAAGGTTAGGATAAATAAGTAGGGTGTGGAGGATTTGTTAAAGATTATTTTTTAATTATTACATCACTTATAAGATATAATGAAGCCAAGAGAGTAGGCACATTCTATTTTTGATGAAAGTTGTAAATGTAGCGCCCAGTCCTGGCCCTATCATGGTATCCCCGCACGTACCCGCTCTCAGGTCCTGGCGGGGGTGCCATCTCTCTCACCTGCCCGGTCCCAGTGCGGTATTCCCGCACGTTCCCGCTCCCAGGCTCCGCCGGGGGTTTCCTCCCTTCCTCTTGCCTGGTGGCTCCACTCACTCCTCTCCTGCTTCCAGGCCACGTGCAATACTTCTGTGAGTGCCCGTAGGATGCGCGTGTGGCCATGCCCCCTTCTTAAAGGGCTAGCATCCCATTACCCAAAAGCTATTCCTGAGGTAACTTGTTACTTTAAAGGTATTTATGTCCACCTCCCTTCACAGGACGCACCTGAGCAACGTTGCCTAACAGTGCGTTGCTAGTTCTCAGGGTCCTGTACGTTACTGTGTCTAGTCCTAGTACCAGTCTCGTGTGTCTAACCTCTGTCTCGTCCTAGAGCCTGCTCTCTACCACCACCTCTGTGCTGCCACATCCGAGCTACTACCTCCGTGCTGCCACGTCCAAGCTACAACCTCTGTGCCGCCTCGTCAGAGCCATCACCTTTGTGCTGCTTCGTCCAAGTGACCATCACCGTGCTGCCACAACCAAGCACACCTGCAACGAACTTTAAGAGACCTCCTCAGGTCCATGGCTACTGTGCATTTAGGCCTTCTGTTGGAGTGCCACACAATCCTTGTATAGGGGATCGGTGCTGGTTGCTCCTTCAGGGGAGTCCGGTGCACAGTCCAGTGGGTCCACCCCCAAACTTTCGCCACCCCTTGGCAACTGTAACAGTGATTTATCTCACCACTTTTGAATAGTGCTGACAAAAGGGGTGAGGTATAGCAGGTGGGGTCATGGCCAATGACGGATTCAATTTTGTAAATTGTTTAGTGCAAATCTATGCCTGCTCATTGTATTTGTGTAACGTAAACAGATCCAGCAAACAGCATGCAATAAAAAAATGTCTAATTATAAAGTCTGACACAACAATGAATAATTAAAATGAGAATTCACTCCGATTCCTAAAAGAGTTTTTAAATGTTAAAGAGGATCTGCCATCATGTCCAAAGTGGTACATTTTTGCTTCCATTTTACTCCAAGATGCTCATCTGAATATTTCACTTTATTTTATTTATTTATTTATTTATTTTAATCTGCTGTAGGTTTCCAGCCATATGAGCTTTTATATCTGGTGTAAATTTGTATGGTTATTGCCAAAGGCATGTCTATTGGCTCCTCTGCATTACTACCTTGCAGATACACTGTAATTCATCGACTAGAAGTGGATGTGCAGTACCTGGCCATGGTCAGCTCAATATACAATTGATGGAGCTGTGCTGTTCCTCTCTGCCCCAAGCAGATCCAGTTGATGCTGAGGAACAGCTGATCAGTTGGGGTGCCGGGTGTCGGACCCAACCAACCTGGTATTGCTGATCCGATCCTAAGGATAGGCTATCAATTTAAAAGAATAGTACAACCCCTTTAACACGTAACGGGGGAGTGTTACTGAGACTAACGGGCCAGAATTCTGGCTCGAATGTTGCCAAAATAGCAAACATAGGCTTTGCACGTTTATTAGGAAGAAATTGCAAAAAGGAAAGAGGCTAGTCCAGTCTAGTTTATTTTATTGTCCCTTGTTTAAGGACCTTTCAAGTGGGCTGATAACTGCATGAAGATGGGACTACCGTTAATAGGATCGTCCTGTCCCCATATAGCATGCATATAGATGAGCTATTGACAATTGTTTACAGGCCCCCCATGAACCACCCATATAGCTGATGATCGAGACATTTTAATAAGCCACATCATTCCTATGTAAACTTGTTTGCCTGATTTTTGGCCTACGTGAAAGCATAGAACCTTCAGAACCTTGAATTGTTTGGGGGGGCAGTATATCAGCACAAACGTGGTTGAGGAATTATTCCGTGATATATGGCATACAATAGCAAGGTGAACGATTGTCCCATCAATGAAGGACTGCTACTCTAAACTAGGTGCATGGTCTTTCTTTGTAATCACACTTTCTGGATTTACATAGATTAATGTAAACCTATTACCAATTGTAACAAACCCTCATATAAACATAATAGACAGGGTCCCTCTTAGGGTACCTTCACACTTAGCGATGCAGCAGCGATCCGACCAGCGATCTGACCTGGTCAGGATCGCTGCTGCATCGCTACATGGTCGCTGGTGAGCTGTCAAACAGGCAGATCTCACCAGCGACCACTGAACAGCCCCCAGCCAGCAGCGACGTGCAAGCGACGCTGCGCTTGCACGGAGCCGCCGACTGGAAGCTGCGGAGACTGGTAACTAAGGTAAACATCGGGTATGGTTACCCGATGTTTACATTAGTTACCAGCGCTGTGTGCAGAGAGCAGGGAGCCGCGCACACTGAGCGCTGGCTCCTTGCTCTCCTAGCTGCTGTACACATCGGGTTAATTAACCCGATGTGTAATGCAGCTACATGTGCAGAGAGCAAGGAGCCACGCACACTGCTTAGCGCTGGCTCCTTGCTCTCCTAGCTGCTATACACATCGGGTTAATTAACCCGATGTGTACAGCAGCTACATGTGCAGAGAGCCGGAGCCGGCAGCACAGGCAGCGTGAGAGCTGCGGAGGCTGGTAACTAAGGTAAATATCGGGTAACCACCTTGGTTACCCGATGTTTATCTTGGATACAGCTTACCTCAGCTGTCAGACGCCGGCTCCTGCTCCCTGCTCGCTCCATTTGTCGCTCTCTTGCTGTCACACACAGCGATCTGTGTGTCACAGCAGGAGAGCGGCTTTGAAGAAAACGAACCAGGGCTGTGTGTAACGAGCAGCGATCTCGCAGCAGGGGCCAGATCGCTGCTCAGTGTCACACACAGCGAGATCGCTAATGAGGTCACTGCTGCGTCACAAAAAGCGTGACTCAGCAGCGATCTCGGCAGCGAGCTCGCTGTGTGTGAAGCACCCCTTAACCAACCAAGTCCTAAGCAAGATTTCAAGATAAAGCCTTGTAGCAAAGCACCTGGAACACATCTCCTAAGCACAACATTTGATTTACGTCCCTGTGTTTATAATAAAGCCCAGGCGCTGGGTGGCCGGCTCAGGTTTGGAAGGTTTGCAGAGTTTGCTTCTGGCAGGAAAAATAATCCTCTATGGGAGGTTTTTGTTTTTTTGAAGGAAAATGTTCTAAAATGTCAACAAGCTAAAATAAATTCTTAAAGGGAACCTGTCAGGTCCCCTATGCAGCTAGAACCACGAGCAGTTCTGGGTGCATATTGCTAACTGTCCCTGTATCTAGTAGCATATAGAGATCTTTAGAAAAAGGATTTCTATAGATCTTTTATGATATGCTAATGAATCCAGCGACTAGTGGCAAGGGCGTTATATCCCCCGACTAGTCCGCCTTCTTAGCATGTTAGCATGTCCACAGGGGCATACCAACATGCTATTCAATGCCCATTGCCCAGCATCATTGGTGGTGACGTGCGTACCTGTTTATTGTCACCACCTCTCAGAAGCCAGGTTTAGGCGCCGTGCTCATGATCAGAAGTCACCACACTTCAGGTCATGTGCACTATGAAGCTGGATGTGCACTGAGCCTAAACCCAGCATCTGAGAGGTGGTGAGGTGACAACGGACACAGGTACGCAAGTCACCACCGATGACGCTGGGCAATGAGCACTGACGACAAGCTAAGAGCAAAGACTAGTTGGGGGATATATAACGCCCTTGCGACTATTCCTTGCGCTCATTAGCATATTATAAAGGATCTTTAGAAATACTTTTTCTAAAGATCTCTTTATCTATGCTACTGTATACAGGGACAGTCAGGCAGGGATTAGAAATATTGAACCTGACAGGTTCCCTTTAAGGGCAATGTATATCTCATTGTAAATACTGAAATTCTAAAATTATATTAAAGTAAATACAACAGTGCTATTGTTAAAGGTTATTCTGTCACCAGGTTTTTGCTACTCCATCTGAGAAAAGCATAATGTAAAGACAGAGACCCTGATTCTAGCAATGTGTCACTTACTGAGCTGTTTGCTGTCATTTTGATAAAATCACTGTTTTCATTGCTGCAGTTTTTTGAATGTAGGGTTGTATAACCTCATCACACCACTGATTGGCAGCTTTCTGCCCATACAGTGTACACAAAAATATGCCAATCAGTGTTGGAGGCGGGGTTATACAGAGCTCATGAATATACTGGATTCTCTTGCAGCACTCCAAGTAGTCCTCTAAGTGACACACCGCTGGAATCAAGATCTCTGCCCCTATGTTATGCTGCTCTCAAATGAGATGGCAAAAGCCTGGTGACAGATTCCTTTTTAAGTTGTTCTAAAGTTTACAAAAGCACAGCAATGAACAAATCCTTTTGTATGATCTAGCAGTAAACAACTTGTTAAATCAACCCTGCCTTATGTCAAAAGGACTTGGTGTTTCAGAGTATTTTTGACTATTTTGACTTGCTTGTGTTAGCTTGTCTAGAGTACAATATATAATTCTATATTAAATATAAAAAAAGACTTTTGTTTTACTTTAGGCTGGTAGTAGGTTACCTCCCGCAGTTACTAACATGAAAAAGTATTGAATTTACTTATTGGGCAGTACCCCATATAGACACATTGTTGTGTGCAAGTGTTTAGGCCCTGTGCGCATGCTGCAGTTTTTGCCACGGATTTGTCGCGGTTTTGCTGCATGAATTGCTGCAGAAAATGTTCATAACCTTTCTGCAGTCATTTCCCAGCAAAACCTACGGTAAAAAAAATGGTGTGTGCACACTGCGTTTTTTTCCCCTACAGGATTTGCTGCAGAATTTCTGCAGCAAAAAGAATGAACACGTCACTTCTTTTCTGCAGGTACCTGCGGTTTTTGCCATAGATAATGGTAAAAAAACGCAGAGACCAAACCGCAGAAAAACAGCGGCAAAACTGTGGTAAAAATGCGGAAAAACGCGGGTGCAATTTTACCGCGGTTTTTACCGCGGGTTCGGTATTCTGCCAGAGGGTGTGGATTTTTTTTAAGAAAAGTCCATGTTCTAGTGCGCACATAGACTTTAAAGGGAACCAATCACCAGGATTTTCCTATATAACCTAAAGCCAGTGCTATAGCTGCACTATCAGACTGATTCTATACAGACCTAGGGTGGTCAGCTCGGATGTATAGGTTTTGAAATCCAAAAAAGTAAAGTTTATAAAATCATCAGCTTCTTGAGTGACAGCAGCTGAGTATAAGATAATATCTGGGGATGTGTGCATACTTATCCCCTCCCCCTGTTAGAATTAGCATAAGTATTATACAACCGATTTAATTTTTGACTTGCAGGACCTGTGCTGAGGTCATACCTATGTGACCAGAAGGGGCGGGGCCTCAGCCAAAAGGAGAATATTGCTTCCTGGTATCAGCTTTGTTGGCTGAGGCCCCGTTTCTTCTGTTCACATGGGTATGACCTCACCACAGGTCCTGCAAGTCAAAAATTAAAAAGATTATATATAATACTTATGCAAATTCTAACAAGGGGAGGGGATAACTCTGAATACCCCCCAGATATCTGATCCTCAGCTGCTGTCACTCAAGAATCTGATGATTTTAAAAACTTTACTTTCTTGGATTTCAAAGCCTAAACATCCGAGCTGACCACTAAAGGTATGTAGAGATTCAGCCTGATAGTTCCATTATAGCACTGGCTTTAGGTTACATAGGAAAATCCTGGTGATTGGTTCCCTTTAAAGGGAGTGTATGACTGGGGCTGACTTCTACATTTGATGGTTGTGAAAATAAAAACTGTGTTAAGTTTAATTCAGAATCTGAGGGGGCAATTCATGATACAGGGGTTACCCTCCTGGTGCTCTTTACGTCCCTGGGTCCTTCACCCCAATTTTGTCCAAGACAGAACACAATTGATTCTTTGCCCTCGGTATTTGTTTAGCATGTGTTAGTGCTATAGTAATGCTTACTGCTATAGCTGTCCAATACCTTTCAAACTTATGTATAGAATGAACATAAAGTTTTACTAATACTAATGCATAACTTTCATCAATACCACTACCCTGAAAACTAGAATTTATGATGATGAAATGTAACCCTGTCATCACTTTTCCTGTCTATTAAGGTGCCATAAAAGTTTGACAGTCTTTTGTTGACAAGTGATAGAGCTGACTATTCTAGTGACTAACCCATTTCTATTTAGACTGCTTTCACACATCCGGTTTTTGCTGAGCGGCACAATACGGCACTTTGCAGAAAAAACGCGACCGCTTTTTTTGCCGCCGGTTGCGTTTTCTCCGCATAGACTTGCATTAGTGCCGTATTGTGCCGCATGGCCTTGTGTTGTGTCCGGTTTTTGCCGGATGCGGCATATTTAGCCCATGCGGCGGCCGGATGGAACGTTGCCAGGCACGTATTTTTGTGCGGCAAAAAAAACACATTGCAACGGATCCGGCGCAATTTACAATGCAAGCCTATGGACGCCGGATGCGGCGTCCTGTGGCAAAACCGCATCCGGCCGCTGGATGCGGTTTTTTGAACTGCACATGCTCAGTATCAAGCCGCATCCATCAAAAAACGGACAGGCCGCATGGAAAAACTTATGCAATGGATCCGTTTTTTTCGCCGCATCCGTTGCATAGGTTTTTGAGCCGGATTGTGCCGCACTGCAAAAACCGGATGTGTGAAAGTAGTCTTAGTTTTTCTTTTTATAAAATTCAACCTTAGGCTTTCTGTTCGGACATTTCATTTCAAGGAACAGACAAACAGAATAAATGTCAAAAATGGATCCGTTGCATAATTGATGCAAATGGAAGCAGAGGAACACCGCTGAGTATTATGTATTGTTTTGCTTGTCTTAGAATTGGAAGACAAAGATTGTCATAATGCCCTTTTTTCCATTCTTAAAACTAACAGTATTACAGTTGAAACCAGAAGTTTACACACACTATCTAAAAAGACACATATGCATGTTTTTCTCACTATCTGACATGAAATCAGAATAACCTTTCCAAGTCAATTAGGAACCAAAATTATTTATGTTTGCCAAATACCAAAATAATGAGAGAATGTTTTAAGGCATTTTTATTACTTTCTGCAAAGTCAAAAGTTTACATACATTTCATTAGTATTTGATACAATTGCCCTTAAACTGTATGACTTGGGTCAAACATTGTGGATATCCTTCCACAAGCTTCTCACATTAGTTGGTAGGAATTTGGGCCCATTACTCAACTGTAACAAAACTCAGAAAGAACCCATAATATTCAGTGGGCTCTACTGCTACAGTATGCATCAGTTATGCAAAAGATTTTGTGGGATATTAATTTCTTTTGTCTGTTCTTAAAAACAAAAAAGTCAAACAGAATGTATTATTCAAAATATCAACATAGCCATACATGAAGGTATACTCTAACCAAAGTTTAAGTGTCATGACATTAAGCACAGCTTCCCCATAATGCTTTGTAACTATCCTGTTTCCCCGAAAATAAGACCAACCCTGAATTTAAGCCCTAGCATAATTTTACAGGATTTTTGGAGATGACTTGAAATAGAAGCCATACTCCAAAAATAAGCCCTAGTTACACTCTCTTAGGGACTCCAGCAGTTGTTTTCTGAGGTTAAAATTGTTTAAGAATCTTTAAAGACTTCAAAGTCATGTGACATAATGTAATCAAAGGTCTCTTAATTGTAGTAGTCTGGAAGAACTCAACAGAAGAAAGGCTTGTATGCGTGTTTCCTGGAGATGGTAGAGCAAACTGGGCAATTTCACAGGACTCCCATTCTCATAGGGGCCGCAGAATTTATATCCTGATAACAGGATGACTTAAAGACTTTTGTGACATCACATCATGTGATCAAAGTTCTCTTCATTACAGATGTCTAAAGCTCAAGAAGAGACAGGCTGGAGTGTGTGTGTGTGTGTGTGTGTGTGTGTGTGTGTGTGTATGTAGATAGATAGATAGATAATGTTCCAGAATGCAATATGACTATATTTGAGTAAATGTTGATTTTTTTGTTTTTTTGCTCCCTCAACACAGCCATCTTGAGAGAGCAGCTATGGTGTGAAGTGCCAGTATTGTTTGAAGTACTCAATATAACAGATGACAAATGGCCAAGAAGCATCAGTTTAGGGTTTTAGCACAGGAATAGGAGGTCAGTGCTTACTGCAACTCTAAGACTGGGGCCACACGGGGATCTACTGCGATCCTCGCATGACACTCGACTTACGCTGGCAGCACAACAGGAGCCGAGTGTCATGCGATCGGACCTCAGCTTCGGAGGGTGGGCAGGCTCTGAGGAGGGACGGGCCGGCTCTGTGGAGGGGCGGGCAGGAGGGATTTATCTCGCTCTCTCCTCAGTAGCCGGCTATTGCCATTCTCGCCCTGCACTCGCGGTACACCGGTGTACTGCAAGTGCAATGCAATTTTTCTCTCGCCCCATACACTTGAATGGGTGCGAGAGAAACAAAACTAGCACTACAATGGCAGCATGCTGCAATTGTTTTCTTGGTCCGATTAGGGCTGAGAAAATAATCGATCATGGGTGCTGGGACATAGGCTAATATTGGTCCTAGTGGAATGCGATAAAACATCGCATTTCACTCGCTCCATACCATGTGGCTTAGGCCTAAAACACACTGAAAATGGGAGTGGTACTCTCAGTTTGTCAATAATAAAAAAGAATAATAAACCATAAATGTACAGTGCCTACAAGTAGTATTCAACCCCCTGCAGATTTAGCAGGTTTACACATTCAGAATTAACTTGGCATTGTGACATTTGGACTGTAGATCAGCCTGGAAGTGTGAAATGCACTGCAGCAAAAAAGAATGTTATTTCTTTTTTTTATTTTTTTAATTGTGAAAAGTTTATTCAGAGGGTCATTTATTATTCAACCCCTCAATCCACCAGAATTCTGTTTACCCCTAAAGTATTAAGAAGTATTTCAGGCACAAAGAACAATGAGCTTCACATGTTTGGATTAATTATCTCTTTTTCCAGCCTTTTGTGACTAATTAAGACCGTCCCCAAACTTGTGAACAGCACTCATACTTGGTCAACATGGAAAAGACAAAGGAGTATTCCAAGGCCATCAGAGACAAGATCGTGGAGGGTCACAAGGCTGGCAAGCGGTACAAAACCCTTTCCAAGGAGTTGGGCCTACCTGTCTCCACTGTTGGGAGCATCATCCAGAAGTGGAAGGCTTATGGAACTACTGTTAGCCTTCCACGGCCTGGACAGCCTTTGAAAGTTTCCACCCGTGCCGAGGGTAGGCTTGTCCGAAGAGTCAAGGCTAACCCAAGGACAACAAGGAAGGAGCTCCGGGAAGATCTCATGGCAGTGGGGACATTGGTTTCAGTCAATACCATAAGTAACGTACTCCACCGCAATGGTCTCCGTTCCAGACGAGCCTGTAAGGTACCTTTACTTTCAAAGCGTCATGTCAAGGCTCGTCTACAGTTTGTTCATGATCACTTGGAGGACTCTGAGACAGACTGGTTCAAGGTTCTCTGGTCTGATCAGACCAAGATCGAGATCTTTGGTGCCAACCACACACATGACGTTTGGAGACTGGATGGCACTGCATACGACCCCAAGAATACCATCCCTACAGTCAAGCATGGTGGTGGCAGCATCATGCTGTGGGGCTGTTTCTCAGTCAAGGGGCCTGGCTATCTGGTCCGCATCCATGGGAAGATGGATAGCACGGCCTACCTGGAGATTTTGGCCAAGAACCTCCGCTCCTCTATCAAGGATCTTAAGATGGGTCGTCATTTCATCTTCCAACAAGACAATGACCCAAAGCACACAGCCAAGAAAACCAAGGCCTGGTTCAAGAGGGAAAAAATCAAGGTGTTGCAGTGGCCTAGTCAGTCTCCTGACCTTAACCCAATTGAAAACTTGTGGAAGGAGCTCAAGATTAAAGTGCACATGAGACACCCAAAGAACCTAGATAACTTGGAGAAGATCTGCATGGAGGAGTGGGCCAAGATAACTCCAGAGACCTGTGCCGGCCTGATCAGGTCTTATAAAAGACGATTATTAGCTGTAATTGCAAACAAGGGTTATTCCACAAAATATTAAACCTAGGGGTTGAATAATAATTGACCCACACTTTTATGTTGAAAATTTATTAAAATTTAACTGAGCAACATAACTTGTTGGTTTGTAAGATTTATGCATCTGTTAATAAATCCTGCTCTTGTTTGAAGTTTGCAGGCTCTAACTTATTTGCATCTTATCAAACCTGCTAAATCTGCAGGGGGTTGAATACTACTTGTAGGCACTGTATGTAATAGGGATTTGCTAGATCAGTCAGTGTGACTATGAATTGAATTATCTGTGATATGATATACTACAGTAACAACACCTTAATAAACAACTTTTTTTTATTCTTCAAAAACTGAAAACAAGGAGGGTAGTTTCATATCTGGTTATCCTAATTTTATTCCTGAAGAAAAATCCTGAAGCCAAGACATGTATCAGAAAGTGACTCCTGACTTGGGCAAGCCATCATTTTTTTTTCAAAAATAAAAGATCAATCTCCACATTTTAAAAATGTAAACTCACAAAGTATGAATGGTGAAAAAAATACTATGTTTTTTTTTGTTTGCACACTTTCTTGTTTTAATACACCACCTGTAAGGTTGGCATATGTCCCTGAAAAATGATCACTTTTACATTGCAGTATTCTAAAAAATCTGATACTGCATTGTATTGTTAATCCCTTAACAAACCATGAAGTGCTATGTACATCATGGGTCGTCTCCCTGCCTTTGATGCGGGCTCTCACGCTGATCCCTGCAAATGCTGGCTGTTTTAATCTGCCGACATTTGCCCTTATAACCTGCAGCTGGATCGGAGATCCACCTGTGACTATTAACCACTTAAATCCCGCTGTCAATCTCTGACAGCTGGATTTAACATGCGCCGATGGGGAATGTGTCATTCCCAGCTCCAATGACATGTTCATGGGGCACCGATGGGTTTTTGTGCCGCCCCTGCAGAGAATTGAACCGCTCGGATCCAGGAGTGGCTCGAGGGTCTCCGGACCCGGGGGCTAGTGGCACACTTAAATGTAAAACAGGGACTATTTACAGGGGACAGATATAGTTTGTGACACCACCCGTGGTGTACGGTAAAATTGGGAGTACCGCCACTGCCATTGGGAGTACCCAGGGTGATGGAGTGGGGCAGCAAAATGACGTTTCCCTCCATGGATAGGGGTAGGCCCCGGGACTCTGGATTGTGATGAGGGGAGTGCAGTGCAGGGGTAAATCGGGTACTCACTCAGCAATGAAACAAACGCTGACACCAAGGTAAACCAAGTCTGACTGCCGCTGTCTCCTGAGGGGAGCTTGCCCGGTTCCCGTCCCCTGCAGCACTGCCTGGTGGTCTGTAACCTGACTCCTGGCACCAATTTAGATTGTCCGTTGTGGCCCGGTAGCCTTGAGCTTTCCGGGCCCCGCTCCCCACTGTGGCTAAGTGAAGGAGCCTGCTCTCAGGAGCTCACGCTTAACATTTCAGTGGGCCGCTTGTTTGTTTGTATCTCTGAGCTTCGTGGGAACAGTCCATAAAGGCCCTGTCCTCCACAGGTTAATTGCCGGGTTGCCTGAAGCTTCTCCCCGACCTAGGGTCCATGTACCCCGACATGCCTTCGGTCCCAGATCGGTGATAGGACCAGGCGGCTGACCGTCCTCCTTGACGGGTTCCAGGCACCTAGCCTCAATCCCCTGTGACCGGTGGTCCAACTCCTCTAGGTCCAGACCACCGTCTGCGACCTAGTCTGCTTCTCCCCTGGGAGCTACAACTCCCAGCTTCCCCAGAGATCCTCACAGCTCGAGGGCTACCACTGAACTGACTTAACACCTCCCACCTCCCTGCCTAACCCCTAGGTGGGCGGCCCTATTCCTGCTTAAGCAGCTCACTGGTGTGCCTGACAGGTGTGGTACAAAGTGTATCTAGGATTTGTGAATTCTGGTGGAGGCAGTACTGCAGGTTAGGTTCCCAGAACCATGGGGGTTTTAGTCCTGCACAGGAAGGGCAGATTGTGCAGAAACCTGTGACGACACGAATAGTCCAGGGCGTCACATTTTCATAACAAACAAGGTTCAGCTGATGATCCCTGAGACTGTCATGATGTTTCTCCTGTGAACGCCAGCTGCGAGCCAGCATTCATAGGAGATCATAATATTTGCTATATAGAGCAGTACTGATGCGTTTCTCTTTATAGCACAAACGATCGGGTGATCGCAACTTCAGGTCCCCTAAGGGAATTAGTAAAAACAGTAAAAAGTACAAAAATAAAAAAAAAAAGAATACAATTAAAAAAGCACAAGAGTTCAAATCACCTCACTTTTGCCCCATTGAAAAGAAAAAAACAAACAGATATTTGGTTTTACTGTTTTCAGAAATGTCCGATCTATGAAAACAAAAAATAAATTAATCTGATATGTAAATAGGGTAGTGAGAAACAAAATATCAGAATTGCACTTTTTCAGCTACCACAACAACTAAAACAAATGCAGTAACTGGCGATCAAAACGTCGTATACGCCCCAAAATAATATCAATAAAAAATCAGCTCATGGCACAAAAAACAAGCCCTCACAGAGCCTTAGTTCACAAAAACTGAAAAGGTTACAGCTCTGGGAAAATTGTGATACAAGCAAGATTTCCAAAATTTGAATATTTTTTCAGTACTTAAATAAAACAAAAAACTATATATGTTTGGAATCTACTTAATCATACTCACCTGGCAAATCACACCACCAGGATAGTTTTATGATAAAAATAAATTCTGTAAATGAGAAAATAGAAAAACAATAGCAGAATTTCACTTTTTTTCTGATTCGCCACACTTGTAATTTTTTTTTTTCACTTGAAATTACAACTTATGATAAAATTAATGGTGATTTACAAAACTACAACTAAACCTGCCAAAAACAAGCCCTCATATGGCTGTATAGATGGGAAATTAAAAAGCAATGGCTCTTGGAATAAAGGAAAGAAATACAATTAAATGCAAAAACGAAAAAAAGTGCCTGTTCCTTAAATAGGTTGTTGGTTATTATCAGTTACCATATGCTTTCCTCTTTCCATATACAGTATGTTGCAGTCACTTAGAGATTACTAAGATTGTGATCATGTTATTAAAGAAGTTAACCGCTACCCTAACTTAGTTCATTTTTTATTAATCAATTGTGCTATTATGCGCCACTAAATGTCATCCATACTCTTATTATAGTAATTAGTGTTGAGCGAGTATGCTTGTCATTACTCGGTACTCGCACGAGTATCACTGTACTCGGGCTACTCGGCGGGGACCGAGTAATTTCGCGATACTCGTGCTGTACTCGTGGTCTTCATCTTTGCATGTTGGCGCTCTTTTTAGAGCCAGCCCTTATGCAGGGATTAGCTGGCAGACCACTGCAATGCCACAGCCCGGTTATTTGTGGAATTGCAGTGATTGGCCGGCCCTCACAGCATGACCGTGCCTTTAGCCCGACACTTCCCCGCTCGGCTACAGCCCCTCCCGCACTCCACTCCGCGTGTATATATATATGCACGCTTACACACACACGCACATTTTTTTTATTAATTTACATTGTTATGGTTTCTACATGCTGCCGGGGGTCATTTCAGAATAATACTCGGGTCTCCCATAGGATAACATTGGGCTCGGTGCTCGGGCCGAGTACACGAGTATCTTGGGATGCTCGACCCGAGCCTCAAGCTCCCGAGCTTTTTGGCACTCGCTCATCACTAATAGTAATATAAATGTTTTAACATATAGATAGCATCACTTGGTGTCTGCCAGCTGCAGCTCTGATGTTTGAATCTATCCCTTCCTCTCACCAGGCTTATTGTAATCTACTACTACAAGTTTCATCATGCAATGCAGTGGCCTGTGCTCAAGCTCTTAGTAAGCCCCTTCCATTCATCACTCTGCACTGCTAAAGATATTGGGAGATACCAAGTTTCAGAGCAGCCCAGGGTTGGTACCAATCAATCTATCACTGTGTTTGTTATGCAAATTCTAGTGCTTTTCACCTGTCCATGTCAGTGATTGAATTATTGAATTACCCTACTGATTTTGAAATGCAGATCACAGTAATTCACTAGCAAAGGTGTCAGCCCTTGCTGTTACTGCTCATACTCTGCACCACACCCACCAGACACACCAATGGGTAGCCTGAAAGGAATCTGGCCGCCCACTTCGGGGGTTGGTTAGGGAGGCTCAGGAGTGTCAGGAGCAGTCAGTTGTGTGGTGACTCTCGTGAGGAGAGGTGACAAGTCAGTTGGAGGAGGTCAGGAGCTGGGCTCCTTGCTAATACTAGGTGGCAGAAGTTGGTCTGGGTCTGGTAGGAGCTGGAATCCCGGTCACAGGGGATCGTGTCAAGGGGCACAGAACTGCCAAGGAGGGCAGCTGGTGGCCTTTTGCCATCTCCGGGCAGGGGCCAGGGTATGAAGGGGTTCATGGACACTAGGCCGGGAAGTAGCTTCAAGAGTCCTGGTAATTCACCCAACGAGGACGAAGTCTTCAGGAATCGTTCTCCACCCGCTGCAAAATTGGGGTACTAGCGCAACGAGGAGGATAGGACTTTCCCAATATGAGTGGTGAGCGGGACCCGTTCAGTTTCAAGCTGAGAGGGAACAACTACAGACAGAGGTGCCAAGGTCAAGGTCACAGGCTAACAGGCGACACCATAGGGCACGGGAGCCCAGTGTGCTCCCTCCTTGCTGCAGCGGTGCTAAGAATTATGGTTTACAAGTTGTCAGTGTCAGCGTTATTGGACTGAGTGAGTACGCAGTGACCCTTTCCTCCCCAACGGTATCCCCTACCCACAGAGGAGTTAAACACCTGGCTGCCATCCCATCGCCACTGGGCACTCCCAACAGCAGCGGTGGTACTCCACCTCACCACACACTGTTGGTGGCGTCACGAACTCTAAACACACAACCCCCTGTAAATACCCCCTTTTATTTTGAGTGGCCGCACGACACCTCCCGGGTCCGGAGACCCCTCGAGCCACCGCGGATACGGATCCGAGCAGTCTTGGCTGCTGACGCTGGGGCAGTACACCTCGAAAATTCTGGCGTCATGAACAGAATACGAGCAGGACCCACTTAACGGGTGATGTGCGCCTTAGAGCCAAAAACCGCGAGTCAAAATTCCTCTTCCCGCCAATTCCGCCATTTTCCGCTATCTTTTCACGCCAAAACGCTGTCTTCCCCATGAAAGTGCGCAAAGCCTAAGCCCCGCCCTTAGTCTTGCGTGTGAGGCCAGAACCGGAAGTTCCCAGAGGGCCACAGCGCGCGAAAGAATGCTGAGTGAAAACCGAGGGGGCGTGCCGGAATGTAACAACAGCGGAAAAGAAGCAGGCATACCAGGACTCTGCCATAATGTTCCTGGACGATGCAGAGGCAAGATGGTGGCGCGGAGCTGGTAATCGGAACGTGCTGTTCCCGGGACCGCCACTTGGATAGAGGAAGAGATGGAACAACTGTGCAGGACAATGCGTACGCAGTTCCTGTTCATACTAAACCACTGGAAGGAAGAGATGAGGAGCCTGGCGATGGCGATGCAAGCCCGTGAGATGGAAGTCCCACGAGAAGAGAGGGTATGCGGTTACTTAGTCCCTGTCGATTACCCTAATCCAGCCACTGTGGCTGAGGGATCCAGACCGCCCCCGCTCACGGCGAGCATTACACCGTCACCTACCCCGTCCTCGGCGGACGCCGAGCTGCCCACACGAAGCCCGGTAGCGGAACCTGCAGTGCTTGTCTATGAGTCTCCAGCGACAGAAACCCCAGTCTCGACTATCATCCCAGTCATGACAGTGGTCATCCGGACCCCGGCCAGACCAGACCCGGCCGCCTCATCGGGTCCGTCCTCAGAGGCGGAGCACCCGGACCCTGCGACCCTGGCTGCGGAGCAGTTGGTTTTTCAGTCTACAGCTACGGAAGTGGCGCCTAAAGATCCACCGATTCCGCTACCGCGCGGGATCCCGACGGCTGTTGGGGCCGCAAGAGTCCACCTGAAGCCAGAGCCAGTTAGGGAGCTGAGGCTGGACGCTGATGCCCTTTACTGGGAATGACATCAGTACTAGTTGCAAGCAGAGATAGCAACCCGAGACCGGCAACGACGGGAGGTTGCTGCCCATAACAGAGCAGAAAAAGAGCAAGTGAGGAGCGCTGCTTCTCGGGTTAAGGGGCCCTGGTGCCGTGGCCTTGTGGATCAGTTTGACCCCTAGCAGGGGTGGGGTTTCATCTGAGAAGCAGGCCTCACAGCTGTGGTGTTTGTGTCCCGACAGGACGTGGTACAGCACCTCCCTTGGGGGCACCCCGAGCGCAACTTTCAACTCGAGGAAATGGTTACCTACACCCAGCATTGCGGAGAGAGGGGCTGGTATGCCCTGGAGGTGACCAAGCATGTGATGTTTGAGGAAGGGTTTGTGCCGGCGTCAGTGGCACGTAGTCGCAAGGAAGCATGGCTACGGGACCCGTCAATTTATTATTGAAAATGTTATAATGCCAGTAGTTTTACGATGTCATAGACCTATTAGGTATCGGTGTTTTCGGTTATTTTTCATAGTTTGTTATTTTTCATGTACAAATGTTAGCAAATGAATGCTTGAGTAACCAATTGCAAATGAACGAAGAAGTTACCTGATTGACAACCAGATTTCTTTACAGAGTGTACACCCGGTACATGGACTGCGTTACATTTTATATGTATAAGTAAACATGGACCATGGTCACAGGACTGGCATGACCAACACGAACTTGTGTTTTGTATATAGTTGCACCACCTGTGCCAACCAGAGTCATCTAATACCACACCCGGACCTTAACCTGGTCACGGACCCGCGGATAAGTTTGCAGGGGTCAGGTTTGTTTGGGTGGTGGGTTGTTGGGACCCGGGACATTGGGACTGGACTGTCGCAGGAAGGGGCTGCAATGGAGCAGATTGACCCTCCGTTACCACTAAAACCGGTAGCGTCCCATTGATGGGAGATGGACTCTTTATAGTTTAAGTAACGTTTAAGAAAATTGCCTCCCCTGCATGGGATGAAACTGCAAATAAAAATGTTAACCTTGTTTTCTACCTTTTCTACAGTTTGAAAAAAAAATAAATAAACTTCTGGTGTCCTGTTGCTCGGTGACAAGCTATGTTTAACCAAGGGGGAATGTGATGCCCTGGCCTATCAGGTCGTCACAGGGTATTGTGCAATCTGCCCTTCTGCACGGTATCCAATCCTCCTTGGTTACGGGTCCCTGGCTAAGAACGAGCTAATCAAAATCCTAGAAACACTCTGCACCACACCCACCAGACACACCAATGGGTAGCCTGAAAGGAATAGGGCCGCCCACTTCGGGGGTTGGTTAGGGAGGCTCAGGAGTGTTAGGAGCAGTCAGTTGTGTGGTGACTCTCGTGAGGAGAGGTCACAAGTCAGTTGGAGGAGGTCAGGAGCTGGGCTCCTTGCTAATACTAGGTGGCAGACGTTGGTCTGGGTCTGGTAGGAGCTGGAACCTCGGTCGCAGGGGATCATGTCAAGGGGCACGGAACTGCCGAGGAGGGCAGCAAACGGCCTTGTGCCATCTCTGGGCAGGGGTCAGGGCACGACGGGGTACATGGACCTTGGGGCGGGAAGTAGCTTCAAGCATCCTGGTAATTCACCCGACGAGGACAAAGTCTTCAGGAATCGTTCTCCACCCGCTCCAAAATCGGGGTACTAGCGCAACGAGGGGAATAGGACTTTCCCAATATACAGTCCAGAAAATCCCAAGCATGAACCCTGAGAGCAAGCTCACTCCGTTAGCCATACGGGTGAGCGGGACCCGACTAGTTTTATATTACCGGGGCCAACCAGTAAAGAAGGTGCCAAGGGAAAGGTCACAGGCTAATAAGCAACACCATCGGGCACGGGATCCAGGCGTGCTCCCACCCTGCTACAGCAGTGCTCAGAATTTCGGTTTACAAGTTGTCGGTGTCAGCGTTATTGGATTGAGTGAGTACGAAGTGACCCTTTCTTCCCAACGGTATCCCCTTAATACCATCACCAAGCCCTGGGGCATTCCCTCTACCCATGGAGGGGTTAAACACCTGGCTGCCATCCCATCGCCACCGGGCGCTCCTAACAGCAGCGGTGGTACTCCACCTTACCACACACCGTGGGTGGCGTCACGAACTCTAAACACACAACCCCCTGTAAATACCCCCTTTTATTTCGAGTGGCCGCACAACCCCTCCCGGGTCCGGAGACCCCTCGAGCCACCGCGGATCCGGATCCGAGCAGTCTTGGCTGCTGATGCTGGGGCGGTACACAGACCTCCCTCTGGTGGCCGGGAACAGGCATTGCCGGAGGGGACATTGCATCTGGCTCACCAGGAGACACTGCTGCTGGCTCAACAGGAGATACTATCACTGGTTTATCAGTCCTCTCCCAAGGGGTTCAATACAATCCTAAGATACCTCTGAGTGTTAAGCTGGGTTCACACTAAACGACAGCGACAACGACGTCGCTGTTACGTCACCATTTTCGGTGACGTAACAGCGACCTTGTAAGTCGCTGTTATGATCGCTGCTTAGCTGTCAAACACAGCAGAAGCAGCGATCATAACGTCGCTGTTCTACATGTGCAGAGAGCAGGGAGCCGCGCTTAGCGCTGGCTCCTTGCTCTCCTACAGTACACATCGGGTTAATTAACCCGATGTGTGCTGCAGCTACATGTCACAGTTCAGAGAGCAGGGAGCCGCGCGCACTGCTTAGCGCTGGCTCCTTGCTCTCCTTGCTACAGTATACATCGGGTTAATTACCCGATGCGTACTGCAGCCACATGTCACAGTGCAGGAGCCGGCACTGGCAGCAAGAGCGGAGGCTGGTAACCAGCGTAAACATCGGGTAACCAGGGAAAGGTCTTCCCTTGGTTACCCGATGTTTACGCTGGTTACAGCTTACCGCAGCTGCCAGTGCCGGCTCCTGCTCGCTTCATTTCGTCGCTCTCTCGCTGTCACACACAGCGATGTGTGTGTCACAGCGGGAGAGTGACGACCAAAAAATGAAGCTGGACATTCAGCAACGACCGGCGACCTCACAGCAGGGGCCAGGTCATTGCTGGATGTCACACACAGCGACAGCGACGGGACGTCGCTGCAACGTCACAGAAAATGGTGACGTAGCAGCGACGTCGTTGTCGTTGTCGCTGTGTGTGACACCAGCTTTATTCACATCTTGTCAGGGCAATTAGAGGATTTGCAGTATTAGGGTTTGTGGCAAATTTATTAGTGACATTAGATTTTTAAGGAAATCTGGAAAAGCTGACATAATACTAATGGGCTTGTTTATTTCTACTATGGAGCATACATAAAAAAATCCACAAAACAATCAAATATATGAATAAACATTAATCCACAGCATATTTGTGCATGCCATCCCAGGAACATGACATTTACAGATTCTATGCACTCGTATTCTATAAAATCTATCTTCTACAATTACAAAATAGCACAAAGGGAGCTGCAGATCGCATCCCTTGAACTTCACATCCACAATTATTGAAATATCTATTTTTAGCCAGGAATCAATGGCATTTCCTCATGCAGGGTATCTGCTCGTTCACTGCTTGCAAATAAGAAACAGAAATGAAAGCTATGTTTGGCTTGTAAGGAGCCAGCGTGCTTTATCTTGACATTTAGGTCTTCACGTTCTAACAAACTAGAAATACTCAGTCATCACAACCGAGCCAAAACTCAAATACCTTGTGTAATATGTCTAAATTATACAAATCATCACATCAAGGTTTGTTTGAATAATGGATAAAACTAAAGTAATTCATTCCGTTGTTATACAGATTTTTTATTTTTAGAACTAAAGAATCGGTGCACCTTTGGTGAACTTACACTAACAAATTCCTTATTCTGTTTAAAAGTGGGAGAAATCCCAGAAAAAAAACTCAGACCCCCAGAAGGGTTGGAGGTTCTGGATATTGGCTGTAATATATTGCATATAGATGCTAATAAGAGATATGTGTATAATAGTCATGGGAATCGGGCTTTGCTGTCTAAAAAGTCATTTGTTAAAGAAGTACCCAGCCTAGAACAACTTTACAGAGGCGGCTCTCGTCCTACAAACTCATCACGGGGCTCTATACATTGCAGATTGTAACCCTGTTGAGATAAACCGATCACAGAGGATCCAGCTGTTGAGCGTCCATTTGATCATCTGTTTTTTCTGACCATATTCCCATGGCCTTACAACTATGGTATGAAATTGAAACTCTAGAACTGCTCTAAACAGAGAATTAGCATTTAAGAGAACTGATCAACAGCAGCGAAAAACAATGACAAGATTACTTGGAAGGTCTAGAAAGCATCATTGTCGTAAAGCCTATGGTGGCATCTAGTGGAAATCTCAGGATAATACAGCTGGCCTGTTAAGCTTCGTCATAAACCTGTTTTTACTTGTCTACTTTTTTTCTGATTTTGGAAAAATCCTGCACCCTGGCTACAGTATGCTTTAAACAAAACATTTGCAATTTTCCAACTATCAATGTTTGTACTCATCTTAGATAGTTATACTGCACATCCGTTAATAAATAATATTTACCATACATCTATTTCACATCAGCTTCATTTGTCAAATGCCCTCTTATTTTGCTACATACATTATGCATCAGCACACTGCGATTAATGAATACATGAATGCTAATATTGACCTAATTTTGGATGGTCTTTCGCTGTAATATCTTTATCTCTACCTCTCCATGTGCTAAGCCAGGCCTAATCTCAACTAAAGATGGTGTCACACATAGCGACAGCGACAACGACATCGCTGTTACGTCACTATTTTCTGTGACGTAGCAGCGACCTTGTAAGTTGCTGTTATGATCGCTGCTTAGCTGTCAAACACAGCGACGCAGCAGCGATCATATTGTCGCTGTGCTACATGTGCAGAGAGCAGGGAGCCGCGCACACTGCTTAGCGCTGGCTCCTTGCTCTCCTAGCTACAGTACACATCGGGTTAATTAACCCGATGTGTACTGCAGCTACATGTCACAGTGCAGAGAGCAGGGAGCCGCGCACACTGCTTAGCGCTGGCTCCTTGCTCTCCTAGCTACAGTACACATAGGGTTAATTACCCGATGTGTACTGCAGCTACATGTCACAGTGCAGAGAGCAAGGAGCCGCACACACTGCTTAGCGCTGGCTCCCTGCTCTCCTAGCTACAGTACACATAGGGTTAATTACCCGATGTGTACTGCAGCTACATGTGCACAGAGCAGCAGCCGGCACTAGCAGCAAGAGTGGCGGAGGCTGGTAACGAAGGTAAATATCGGGTAACCAGGGAAAGGTCTTCCCTTGGTTACCCGATGTTTACAGTGGTTACAGCTTTCCGCAGCTGCCAGACGCCGGCTCCTGCTCCCTGCTCGCTTCATTTCGTCGCTCTCTCGCTGTCACACACAGCAATGTGTCAGAGGTTCAGGCTGGATAGCTGGTACTGATAGGATGGTAGGTACTGGCAGGAAGGCAAGTACTGGTAGTACGGCAGATACTAGAGTGGCAGGAAGGCAGTTATTGGCAGAACAGCAGGCACTTGCAGGAAGAGGATGGACTCAGGAATACGGGCACAGGTATACAGAACTGGTACAAAAACAGAAACACTGGTTAAGGTATACATAGGGTAGTTACTTTCTATATAGGTGGATAGTGCATAGCAATGTAACTCACATTAGAGTAGAGCACATTAATTAGACAAGATGGCGTCATGCTCCCATTCCACCAACAGTCACATTTTTTTTGCAGAACTCTGCAAACATTTTGGCAACCTTAAAAAAACTATTTAAGTCAGAATTCTAGAAAAATTGCTTTGATGAATCGGGGCCATAAAATTTTAAGGAAGTCAAGAAATATATATGGCACTCAAATTAATTTTCATTTTGCTCTTATTCCATGTTAATATTCAATGAGCATTAGGAAAAATAAGTCTAGAGCTCCTTCTTACAAAGTCGGCACTATGGTCACTTCATGTACCTCCTGGCATAGAATCCACTTGAAAAAATGCCGCAAAAGTGCCTCATAGAGTTAACATAATGCACAGCAATGTCAAAATGATGATGCTGAGTATGTTCCATCTTATGTCACTGCTTTTAACGGCTTAAAGTTTCGTAAATCCTTAAGTGGTTAAAGGAAGTGACACTTCGGCTCGTATACTGTCAGCACTCTACACTACACCGTATAGAGTAAAAGACGATGGCAGTGGAGCCGCCGCAAAGATTATGGAAATAGAGGCTTTCCTTGGGTCAACTAGGTGGTTGTGATGGCTTCAAGTACACATAACCTACGGGAAAAATACTGAATAAAGTTGGAAAATGGTGATTTAGATTTTTCTGCACTTTTATTACTAAGTCACAAGATAGGATTTGAACATTTAACTGTTTGATTGCTGCTATAACTTCTGTATTGCAGTTCATTACACATGCTAGTGTCGCGGGCGGGGAGGAGGGTGTCAGCACACCGCGCTCACCCCTTCTGCTCGGGTCCGGCAGTTGCTCCTGGTGGCTCGAGCTGCGGGCCGGATCCCGGGGTGTCTCGAGCGACGCTCCTCGCCCGTGAGTGAAAAGGGGGGTGTTTGTTGGGATTATAGTTCGTGACGCCACCCACGGTTGTGGTGATGGCACCACCGCTGCTCAGTGTGGGGGTCCCGGGGATGGTGATGGGAGCAGCCAGGTGTTGTGTTGCCCCTCCGTGGGTAGGGGTTGGTGATCCCGGGGCCCGGTGAAGAGATGTGAAGTGTAGGGCCTGGAGGGCGCAGGGACGCGGGGGCAGCGCTATGCCTTGCGGCACTGTGGTACTCACTCAGCCTGAGACACGGACACAGTTTGTACGGTAAACCAACGGCTGGTAGGACGGTCCCACAGACGGTTGCACCTGCACTCCCGGTAGGTGACGGTGACGTCTCTCTTCCTTGCACCTGTTTGACTGATGGTAGCGGTGGATTCCCTCCGGTTACCCGCTCCCCGACTGCAATCTGGGCCGGAGGAGCTCTACACTTTGCCCGCAGGCGCTGGCCCTGGGGAAACTGGTGCCTTGGCGGTGGCGGTGTCTCCCCGGTAATGGTCGGGCTGTTGCCGTCAATCGGGACTTTGTTGCTGGGGGATCTGCGTCCCCTTCACTGACGGATTCGGCAAATTGGGCGACTCCTAGCCTTGCCGGGGTCCGAGAGGCCCCTGCCCTGGTGCTGACTGTCCTTCGGAACACTGCTCCAGACCACCGGGCACACAGCCAACGGGGTCCTTCCAGGAACTTCCAAACGGTCCCCCTCCGGACAGTCATCGCCGTCGCTGACCTTGCTGTTCTAGCCCTACACACAGCTGGGCTCTCAGGCTTCTCCTTCTCTCTGCTCTGTCACCACTTCTTGCTTTCCTCCTTTTCCACTTTCCTTTCCTTCACTTTCACTTCTTGTTGTTTACTCTAGCCCTTCACTGGACTTCACTCTTCCCCTGCCCGGGGCTATCTGCCTGGTTACTTCCTGCCTCCAGAGTTGTGAGCTCCTTGGTGGGCGGAGCCAACCGCCTGGCCCACCCCCTGGTGTGCATCACAGACTCCTGGAGGGAGGCAACAAGGATTTCTGGTTAGCAGGTGTGCCTACCTGGAGTGTGGGGTGTAGTGGTGTTGTTATCTGTGTCCCCTGGCTTGCCCAGGGCGACACATTCCCCCTTAGCAAAATGCAGACCGTCCGCGGGCTGCCGTCCTACACCGGTTTTATTTTTCTGTAAAAAGGGGATAACAGGGTTAAACATAACATAAGCATAACATTTTTAATCAACTCTTCCCAAGACGGGAGGCACATTTTACTTTTAACGTTTCAACGGTGTACGGTCACGGTTTCCGCTCTCTCCCACCCAAGCAACCTGGCCCTGATGCTGCCCCTAAAACCCAGGCAGCACCCCTTGACCCACAGTCCAGCACACGGTACCCGAGCGGGATCTGTCCTTCCCTCCAGAGGGTAGCCACCGGTTCCTTTGGTGGCTGGGCCCTGGCCTGCTCTGCTCAGGGCCCTCCCTCCAACCTGCCTCTCCGGAGGCGGCCTGCGGAAACGGTAACGGTACCCAACATATTTACAAGCCACTAACGTTTGTGGTTGCCCTGCAGAGTTCACGGGCTTGTCCATAGCTAGTTCCCATGCATTTTTAAACTTTTAACGGTCCCCACGGGGACAACGGTGCCGGCTCCAGCCGGTTGCTAATCACAGCTGACAATCAGGTGAAAACTCGGTTCAATCAGTGTTTTTCATTTTTCAAAACTTTCAACAAACTTTCAAACAATGGTGGTCCCTACGGGGACGGTGCTGCGGGCCTCCATTGCCCTACTCCGGTCCTGCTGCTGCTTCATCCGAGGGAGGGGGTGCAGAGCTCATCTTGCCCTCCGGGCTGCCCCTCAGCTTTACATCCAGGGCAAACCACCCCCTCTCTCCGCAGTGCCGAGTGTACCGCACCATGTCTCCCGGGATAAGATTGCGGCCAGGATGCTCTTCGGGCAGGTGAGAATGCACATCCCGCCGGGCTACAAATACCTCGGCCTCCAGGCCCGGTTCGTATATGAACCCGTAGCCCCGGCGGATATCGAATCGCCTCACCTGCCCCTCGTAGAACGGGCCCCGGACACGGAAGGTCGCTTGCCGCAGGTTCTCCTTTTCCCGTATGACTCGGGCCACCAGCTCGGCTTTCCTACGCTCCCTCTCCGCGATCTCCAGGCCCAGCTTGGTCGGCTCCCTGTCCCAGTATGGCCTCGGCGCACGGGTTGAGCCCCGCGGGACATTCAGCACGTTACCCACTGTCAGGAAGGTGGGTGGCGTATCCCGCGGTGTCATGGCCTTGGGCGCTGCCTTGCAGCAACAACCCGGCGCCACCTCAGCCGAGGTGTGGGGGATGGGCACAGGGGCTTTCCGCAGTTGGGCCTTCGGCTCGGAGCGGGTCATCGGCTCCGGCTCGGGGAACTGCTCGGGGACTGTCTCTGGCGCAATCTTCGGGGCCTTCCATGGCAATGCCTCCGATTTGCTTCTGGCTCTGGCTACAGGTCGGTCCGCTAGGGCGGACGGGCTGGGTATCGCTACCGGTTGCGGTGGTAGCGGGCCTAGTGGCGGGGTCACGGCCTCCGGGACGGGTGGCGAAGGAGGCAACGGGGGGAGAGGGCTTGGACCGGGTCCCTCAGCCGCAGCGACCGGTCCCTCCGGGACATAGGGGCGTGGGTCACTCACCCTCCCTTCCTCCGCTTCCTCCTCGCGTCTCCGCACGGCTGCCAAAACGTCCGCCATGTCGGTCTCCCACTCCTCCAGGAGGAGCTGCATTTTGACCTGCAGCCTTAGATGGAGCTGCGCGGTCCGGATCTCCACCCACGCTGCGGTTCCCGGTGCGGGGGCCACGGTGTTTCGGGACGGCATCCACATGGTGTCTTTGCTGTTTGCTTCCAGGAACGGTTTTCTGGCAAGGTCCTGGCGTCCCTGCTTCTATAGCGGCGACTACATGCCGCCAGCCGCCATCGCGTCCCCCTTAGCTCTTTTTGGCCCCTCCTCTCTCGGGGCGGGGTTTTGGCCTTCGCGCCTCTACTGCTTGAGAAGACGCTCGAGCGGGAACTTTTCGCGCCAAAGATGGCGACTTCTGAAATTTTTCTGCCGGATACCTCCGGCGGTAACAAGGCGCACCTCTACCAGACGGCAGAGCGGTAAGATCCTGTTCGTGACGCCAAGTTGTCGCGGGCGGGGAGGAGGGTGTCAGCACACCGCGCTCACCCCTTCTGCTCGGGTCCGGCAGTTGCTCCTGGTGGCTCGAGCTGCGGGCCGGATCCCGGGGTGTCTCGAGCGACGCTCCTCGCCCGTGAGTGAAAAGGGGGGTGTTTGTTGGGATTATAGTTCGTGACGCCACCCACGGTTGTGGTGATGGCACCACCGCTGCTCAGTGTGGGGGTCCCGGGGATGGTGATGGGAGCAGCCAGGTGTTGTGTTGCCTCTCCGTGGGTAGGGGTTGGTGATCCCGGGGCCCGGTGAAGAGATGTGAAGTGTAGGGCCTGGAGGGCGCAGGGACGCGGGGGCAGCGCTATGCCTTGCGGCACTGTGGTACTCACTCAGCCTGAGACACGGACACAGTTTGTACGGTAAACCAACGGCTGGTAGGACGGTCCCACAGACGGTTGCACCTGCACTCCCGGTAGGTGACGGTGACGTCTCTCTTCCTTGCACCTGTTTGACTGATGGTAGCGGTGGATTCCCTCCGGTTACCCGCTCCCCGACTGCAATCTGGGCCGGAGGAGCTCTACACTTTGCCCGCAGGCGCTGGCCCTGGGGAAACTGGTGCCTTGGCGGTGGCGGTGTCTCCCCGGTAATGGTCGGGCTGTTGCCGTCAATCGGGACTTTGTTGCTGGGGGATCTGCGTCCCCTTCACTGACGGATTCGGCAAATTGGGCGACTCCTAGCCTTGCCGGGGTCCGAGAGGCCCCTGCCCTGGTGCTGACTGTCCTTCGGAACACTGCTCCAGACCACCGGGCACACAGCCAACGGGGTCCTTCCAGGAACTTCCAAACGGTCCCCCTCCGGACAGTCACCGCCGTCGCTGACCTTGCTGTTCTAGCCCTACACACAGCTGGGCTCTCAGGCTTCTCCTTCTCTCTGCTCTGTCACCACTTTTTGCTTTCCTCCTTTTCCACTTTCCTTTCCTTCACTTTCACTTCTTGTTGTTTACTCTAGCCCTTCACTGGACTTCACTCTTCCCCTGCCCGGGGCTATCTGCCTGGTTACTTCCTGCCTCCAGAGTTGTGAGCTCCTTGGTGGGCGGAGCCAACCGCCTGGCCCACCCCCTGGTGTGCATCACAGACTCCTGGAGGGAGGCAACAAGGATTTCTGGTTAGCAGGTGTGCCTACCTGGAGTGTGGGGTGTAGTGGTGTTGTTATCTGTGTCCCCTGGCTTGCCCAGGGCGACACACTAGCTTGACATTGTCGCACAGCCTAAGGCGGGCTTTGCACACTACGACATCGCAGGCCGATGCTGCGATGCCGAGTGCGATAGTGCCCGCCCCCGTCGCAGCAGCGATATGTGGTGATAGCTGGCGTAGCGAAAGTTATCGCTACGCCAGCTTCACACACACACTCACCTGCCGTGCGACGTCCCTGTGGCCGGCGACCCGCCTCCTTGTTAAGGGGGCGGGTCGTGCGGCGTCACTGCGACGTCACACGGCAGGCGGCCAATCAGAGCTGAGGGGCGGAGATGAGCGGGATGTAAACATCCTGCCCACCTCCTTCCTTCCGCATATCCTACGGAAGCCGCAGTGAGGCCGGTAGGAGACGTTCCTCGCTCCTGCGACTTCACACACAGCGATGTGTGCTGCCGCAGGAGCGAGGAACAACATCGGACCGTCGCGTCAGCGTAATCATGGATTACGCCGACGCTGCACCGATGATACGATTACGACGCTTTTGCGCTCGTTAATCGTATCATCCAGCCTTTACACACTGCGATGTCGCATGCGATGCCGGAAGTGCGTCATTTTCAATTTGACCCCACCGACATCGCACCTGCGATGTCGCAGTGTGCAAAGTGCCCCTAAGGCTATGTGTCCACGTTGCTTTTCCCTAGTTGCAGTTCTAAATGCACGTTTTGTCCTTAATTGAATTAGCCAAAGTTGCCTTTTGCAGAACTTTAGCGCTGAAAACGCATGCGTATTTGCCGCGTATTTGATGCTTTTTTAGCGCTTTTTGAATGCTTTTTCAAATGCTTTTTGACACATGTGTTTTGAACATCAAGACACTGTTAAATAAAGTTGCAACAGTCGAACCAAATGAAAAAAGAGAAAAAAAAGGGGCACATAAATATTTGTATGAAAAAAAATAAAATAGCAAGATTTAATAGAATTATAGCGGTTATTTAATAAAAAACGGAAATATAGCAATAAAATGATAATTTTCTTTAAATAAATTGTCGGACTATATGTGTGTGTAAAGGGACATATGAAATCATTATTTTGATGTGCAAAAAGCATGCGTTTTAGTAGTCCAAAACGCATGTTTTCTGCACCTAAAAAGCAGGTAAAACGCTGGAATTTTGATGTTTCTTGGTTACTCCCTGCTTCTCATTGACTTCTATGTTATCTAAACGCACCTCAAATGGCAAAAACAATTGACATGCTGCTTTTTAAAACGCATGTTTTTTGCCACAAAATATGCAAATTAAACGCAGCATTTTGAACTGCATGGTGGGCACAGGAAAACCCTATTTCCCATAGACTTTGTTGGGAAATCAAAACGCAGCCATTTGGGCACTAAAAAGGTGCAGTTGAAAACGCTGCAGAAAAGCATGAAAAAACGCACCGTGGACACATAGCCTAATTAAATCTGCTGCTGCTGGGAGGGCCTAATAGGTGTGTGTAACTTGCAGACTCAGAGGCCATTGTCAGGGCTCTGGTTACCACATTGGCTGTCACAGAAGTCTTGGTTACCCCATGGTCATGTTTTGGGTAGCAGGATACAGAGGGAGTAATGGTGACAACCACATAAGGTGTACTTTACGCGCTGCGACATCGCTAGCAATTGCCAGCGATGTCGAGCGCGATAGCACCCGCCCCCGTCGTATGGCTGATATGTGGTGATCGCTGCCGTAGCGAACATTATCGCTACGGCAGCGTCACATGCACATACCTGTTCAGCGACGTCGCTGTGACCGCCGAACAAACACTCCCTCAAGGGGCGGTGCATTCGGCGTCACCGCGACGACAACGAGACGTCACCGCAACGTCACTAAGCGGCCAGCCAATAGAAGCGGAGGGGTGGAGATGAGCGGGACGTAACATCCCGCCCACCTCCTTCCTTCCGCATTGCTGGTGGACGCAGGTAAGGAGATGTTCGTCGCTCCTGCGGTGTCACACATAGCGATGTGTGCTGCCACAGGAATGACGAACAACATAGCTACTAAGCAGACAACGATTTTTTGATTCAGGACGATCTCTCCATGGCAAACGATTTTGACCACTTTTGCGATTGTTTAAGGTCGCTCGTACACGTCACATGCTGTGATGTTGCTAACGGCGCCGGATGTGCGTCACAAACACCGTGACCCCGACAATAATACGTTAGCGATATTGTAGCGTGTAAAAACCCCTTTTATGCTGCACTTGCGATTGACCATATATCATCCATTTTATCATGTGATGTACTGGAAAGCAAGAAAAAAATTCAAGTGGGGCAAAATAGGAAAAAAAAAATCAATTCCGCAATAGATTTTTTAAAATTTTATTAACAGCGTACATTTTACTGTTCAACTGACCGGGCAATATGATTGTTCAGGTCAGTACGATTATAGGGATACCAGACATGCATAACTTTTTTATTGAAGTGGTGTAAAAAAAAAAATCAGAAACTTGTAGGAAAAAACTGTGTTTGTGTCGCCATTGCCAGTTTGGAATCTGCTGTGTGAGGGCCTGTTTTTTTTACACCCCGACCCAATGTTTTTATTGATATCACTTTGAAGAAGATACAATGTTTTGAACGCTTCTTATTATATTTTGTTGTTGTGACAGCTAAAAAATGCTATTCTGGTGTTTTCATTTTCAAATGAAGGACATTTAAGCAGTAGGTAGAATAGCTCATAGCATCTTACCTGTTGTGAACACATTTGGACTGGGTTCCGGTTTGGGGTTCCCTCTTATGGCCAGTGCTGGTAGTAGAGTTGGTCTGCTTAACAGAAGCCAGACAGCTGATGATGATTGGCGATCAGGCTGCTCAGACTGGGCCTATATAACTAAGTAGTGTTCTCTCGGTGTGGGCTGGTGATCAATGTTGTCTCCTGTGGTACTGTGGACATTCTGGAGCTTGCCCTATCTTCTTTTTCCCCCTGAACTCCTTGCAGATAAGTTTTTTCTTTGAACCATTTGCTGGTTTGTTTCCACTTTCTTGTTGTTTTTGTTTCTGTGGTATTAAGGCTCATTTCCTGGTTTCTGTTTGTGTGGAGTTCTGGGTGGAGTTGGATTATTCCCTGCTGGGAATGTCTGTGTACCCAGCTCCATATTCTGCAATGTATTTTTGTTTTATCAGGCTTGGTATTAATTTCAATCCTTTCTCTATATTACTGTTTTGCTTGGATCCCAGTAACACCAGAGTACTGATATAGTGGGGGAAAGATCGTGTGGTCTTAGTTTTTATCATATCAGGTGTATTGTTTTTTTTTTAGGGTTTTGCGAGGCTGCAGACAGTGCTCTGTCCTGTCCTTTCCTATATAGATAGTTAGGGCCTCATCTTTGCTGAATCTGTTCTCTACCTGTGTACTGTATTTCATCTTGTCTCATCAGCTCTACATGTTTGGGGGCTACCTATAATCTTTGGGGAACTGCTCCGAGGCAATTAGCTTTCCTTGTTTTTCTCTCTATAGGAACAAATAGTTCTCCGGCGGCTGTATCGAGGCGACCAGGTGATCATAGGCACATCTCACGGCTACTTCTAGTTGTCCTGTCAGTTAGAGGTCTGCAGTCAGCTGAGTTTCCAACCACTCTGGTGATTCTCTGGGTTTCCTAGCTTCTACCACTTTGATCCTCCTTGATCACTGAATCATTACACTTACTCATGTGGATCTCCTCCTGCTGAAATGGCGCCAACTCCCAAAGTGCGTTTTTTCGGCATCTGCCTTCATCAGGGGGTGGCATCAGACCAGAGGAGAGCACCTTAAAGGGAACCTGTCACCAGTATTTTCCTTTATAAGCTGCAGCCACTATCAGTAAGCCTATATACAGCATTTTAGAATACTGTATATAAGTGCCCAGGCCACTCTGTATAATGTAAAAAACACATTTTATTTTACTCACCTGCAGGCGGTCCGTTCTGATGGGGGTCAATGATCTCGGTCTTCTGCCTTCTATCTTCCTCACTATCCTCCTTCCCTGCTCTGTGTAGATGACTCCATGTGGATGAACAAGTTCTTGCCATTGTAACTGCTTCAAACATAAGTACAGTGAAACTTAAGAATGAGAATAATGAAGGTGAACAGCAGCTAGAAGAAATATTCAGATTCAGTATATTTGAGATGGAAGGCCACAGTCTTGCTCCTGAACAAACAGATATTATTACAGAAGAGCACAAAAATGATCCTTTTGAATTTGATGATGTTGGTGGAGCTGCTTCACATCTCTCCTATTCATCACATGTGCCGTGTTGTGCACAAACTGTAGCTGGCAATAAGATATAGTGTGCAAGACAGACCTGCTGGAACTCTGATTGACAAAGTGATGACATTTGTAATTGCTGCCAGAACCCCTAAAATTGATTCCATCTTCAAGAGAAGGTCTGGAAAATGGGCAATTGTTGATCAAGCCACTCGGTGGGGCAGCACTTTTTTAATGATTGAGCAGTTGTTTGAGCTGAAACTCCTTCTAGTAGACAAGGCCAACTCTCAGGTAACACTAAATGAAAGTCAATGGACACAGGTGGATAAACTGAAGGAATTGCTTCATTGCTTATTTACACTTACTAAAAAATTACAAGATGAGGATTAAACTCCCGGCATTTTCATAAAGGAATAGAATAACTTGCTGTTTTGCCTGTCCTAAAGAGGATGTTTAATCACAGATTGCATTGCTGCTTCAAAGAAAAGGAGAGAGATACTGCTATTAAAAAAAATAAAATTCTTCTGGCAGCTGTGTATGTAGACCCAAATCATGGTATATGGCTGGATGATCAACAGCTTACTAAAGGAAAAGAAGCTCTGACAGGTAGTAGTTAGGATGAGTGGCCTACAGGACTGCCAAATGCAAAAGGAATCGTAATCCAGTGCTACTGCTGACACATCTTCATCCTCATCAGATGAGGAGTTATGTTTTAAAAAGTATTTGGACAACATGGAGCAGGCAAAGCGTTGCTGCAAGGAAAAATATTCCATTCCCGTAGCAAACAGATTGACTGTATTTCAGCAAATTTTTTCACTTGCTTTCAAATAAGTAGAAGAGTTCAACCATTCATCAAAATTGCCTGTGCATGGGGCAATTCCTTTATACCCTGAAATTGTTATCGATGTTGCCCATGTGGTCACTGCTTTGCCACCAACCCAAGTTAGTGTAAAAAAGATGTTCTCTAGCCTTAAATAATCAGGTCAGATTTGAGGATCAGATGGAAGTGATACTATTTCTCAGATCAAATTATTATACTGCACAAATGTTATTCAGTGCATTTTTGTTGAAAACTGTGTTTTTCCCCACTTATGCATAGTGTATTGCATTTAAATTTACAATTTATTAAAGTTTAATGTGTTCTAAAGTTGTATTCCAATAAATATATTTTATGTTATATCTAAATAGCTTATTTCATCATAATAATGATTAAAAGCCTGATGCTACCATTTTACTACAGTATATTTTTTCACTTAAATATGAGCCACGTATGAGTGAGTTAGAGCCGGAGTCAGGGAAATTGAGGAGTTGGAGATTTGGCTTACCGACTCCACAGCCCTGCAGGTAAGGGGGTGAATTTAAGTGCATGGGGCTCTATGGGAGAAGGAGTAATGTTGCTCACGTGAGGCTGCATGGGAAAAGGGTAATTTTGTACGTGAGGGGCTGTGCATGAAATTATATGCTGCACACATAAGACAGAGAGGGAAGCAAGGTGACGTTATGTGCTTGGGGCTGAGTACTGGGCGGGCTGATGCTACATGTGTGGGGAAGGGTGATGTTGTGTGCAGGGGTCTGTGTGCTGGGGGGATGCATGGGGAAAGGGGTGATGTTACTCACGTGAGGCTGCATAGTGGGGGAGCTGCTTGGGGAAGAGGGAGATTTTACGTGGGTTGTGCTGCGTGCTGGGGGGGTCCGTGGGGAAGGAGGAGGTGATGTTTCTTGCGTGGGGCTGCGTGGGGAAGGGGGTGATGTTACATAGTGTTGTATAGGAAAAGTGTCGAATGTCACTTGCAGTGGGTGGGTTGTAAGTTGGGATCTGAATTGAGGGATTGATGTTATGCATATGAGACCGTCAGTCTGAAAGGGCTTAAAGGCGAGGAGTGAGTCTTGTTTTGTACCTAAAACTGTTTTTCTCATTAATACTATTAAGAAACACAGAACTTCGGGTTTACACCCTGCCACTAGGAAGCTTGAAACTGCAAGAAAAATAAATAAGTAAAAAAAAGTAAAGTTGGCTCCACATTATGGGCTTTATCTTCTCCTCAGACACTATGCAGATCGACTTTAGCCTATTGTCCATAGGAATCAGGCACAGCATTTATATAGTCTTCTGCATATTTTTTTTTCTGTTTTATGCTATGTACTAGCTGTAGTACCCGGGCGTTGCCTGGGATAGTAACTGTCTCTCTCCCAGTCTCTGTCTGTGTGTCGCTGTCTGTCTCTCTGTCTGTGTCTTTCTTTGTCTGTCTGTCTATCTCTCTGTCTGTATTTGTATCAGTCTGTCTGTCTCCATCTCAGTGTCTGTCTGTCTCTCTCTATCTCTGTGTCTATCTCTATGTGTGTGTCTGTCTGTCTCTCTCTTTCCCCGTCTATCTCTTTCCCCGTCTGTCTTTGTCTGTCTCTTTCCAGGTCTGTCTCTTTCCAGGTCTGTCTCTTTGCCAGTCTGTCTCTTTGCCCAGCTGTCTCTTTGCCCAGCTGTCTCTTTGCCCGGCTGTCTCTTTGCCCGGCTGTCTCTTTCCAGGTCTGTCTCTTTGCCCGTCTGTCTCTTTGCCCGTCTGTCTCTTTGCCCGTCTGTCTCTTTGCCCGTCTGTCTCTTGCCCCGTCTGTCTCTTGCCCCATCTGTCTCTTGCCCCGTCTGTCTCTTGCCCCGTCTGTCTCTTTCCAGGGCTGTCTCTTTCCCCGGCTGTCTCTTTGCCCAGCTGTTTCTTTACCCGGCTGTCTCTTTCCAGGTCTGTCTCTTTCCAGGTCTGTCTCTTTCCCTATCTGTCTCTTTCCCTATCTGTCTCTTTCTCTATCTGTCTCTTTCCAGGTCTGTCTCTTTGCCCGTCTGTCTCTTTGCCCGTCTGTCTCTTTGCCCGTCTGTCTCTTTGCCCGTCTGTCTCTTTGCCCGTCTGTCTCTTTGCCCGGCTGTCTCTTTCCAGGTCTGTCTCTTTCCAGTTCTGTCTCTTTCCAGTTCTGTCTCTTTCCAGGTCTGTCGCTTTTCCCGTCTGTCTCTTTCCAGGGCTGTCTCTTTCCAGGGCTGTCTCTTTCCAGGTTTGTTCTTTGCCCGTCTGTCTCTTTCGCCGTCGGTCTCTGTCTGTCTCTGTCCACGTCTATCTCTCTCTATCCGTCTCCCCACCGACATCATATTACCTCACACATAAGCTTCTTATACTAACCGTTTATTTTGTTTCTATAGCAACCACTGACAGTTGCTATTAATAGCCTGTAGCTCCCACCTCTATTCAGTTTAATGGAGGCAGGATTTTGGAGAGTAACTGTAAAGCGCGGGGTTAAATTTTCCCATCAAAACATAGTATATGACGTTCCCTCGGTCACATGGGGTGTCTGTGCAAAATTTCATGATTGTAAATGCAACGGTGCAAATTCCTTTAGCAGACATACACACACACACACACACACACACACACACACATACATACACACACACACACACACACACACACACATATATACATACAAACATACACACATACATACACTGAGCTTTATATATTAGATTGTGGATTTGTGCTTTTCTTTTCAGGATCCCATATCCTCCACAACAGTGTACCTTCCTGCGGATGCCATTTCATCACTGATCATCTCTCTGCCAAGTGGAGTGCTGGTATTACCACAATCCATGTGAGGCCACTGAAGGGGTCTGATAATATCAGATACATGTCACACTGCAAGCGTGGCGAGCACGTTCAGACCAACTGATGTCTGATGCAGAACAAAAAAAACACCACAAACAAGTGGGGGAACACTGGAAACACAATTACAATAGTGGGGCCTGGGACTATTGAGAGAGTAGATGGGACACCTCCTTGTTACGTCACCACCGGAGTCTGCTCCAGCGACTTCTGCTCCGATCACCAGGCGACGCCGTGTTCCTGCCATGGATGGTGCTGGTGATGGGAGAGGAGTCGATGCCAGCGGCACCGGTGGGCGCAGGCTCCGATCATCCACTGGGCTGGGTTAGCTTGGGACCTGCAGTACCGCTGGCTGACTGTGGGTGGCATGTGTCCTCCAGCTGAAGTTGCCAGCGTTCAGCTACAGCCAATGGGAAGACACCACATCCTTCTTATTCCCCCTCCTGTCACATGACCACTGCCAGAGATAGTTCTGATTTTCCTGGCTCCTGTTACGTCCTATTCTGTTGGTGATTCCTGTGTGTTGACTTCTGCATGTTTTCTGACTACCCTCCTGCCTACTGTTTATGTACCTCGCTGCCCGATCCGGATTTGACCTCTGCTACATTTGCTGACTATGTCATTGCCTGCCAATTCTGTCCCTGTTCCGCAATTCCTGGTTTGACCCCGCCTAACTACTACTCTCATCGGACTGCAGCCTTCCACAGGTAGTGATCTCCAGGGTCCTGTGTAATTCCAAATTCCTGTATAGGGGTTAAAGGGTTTCAGGGTTCTGGGGGTCCTGCTTGGTGAGTGGCTTCCCTCTAGCCTCCCCTTTTCAGCCCATCTGAGTCTGTGGATCCAGGCAGGCGTTACACTCCTATCCTCACCTGTAGTTATATGTACTCTCCTAGCCAGTCCCTATACAGTCTCCGTAACTGTCTCCGAGCAGCAACCTGAAACCCTGGGAAACCCTATAGATGTCCTGACTAGAGAGAGGCAGATGAGGTTCACTAGACCCACTGCTGCACTAATAAGACAAAAGGGTAGGGGAGATAAACAGGGGATAAAGAACCAAAATGGAGAAGATACGATATCAGTACAAATTTACAGCAGCTCCTTCCACCCAGGCGGGCACAATTCAAATGGTTTTGTATAATCAGCATAGATTGCTGGGAAACCTAGCTACTTAAACACAAAGGAATGTGGCTACAGAGCAGCTGCAGATGAGCTGCACTGCTGGGAAGGTGTTAGCAGAAAAAACTAACATTAACTGTTTCAGAACCAAAAGAAATGAAACAACATTTAAATTTAGAGTTTCAGATGGAGATGAAATGCTCCAGTCCTAAAGTTGTCACTACACTCCAAAAACAGTGAGACGACCGTGACAATACATGAGTATAATCCCTCCAAACCCCCCCTTCCTCTCTCCATTTCTATTGGCTTGCTAGGGTCTGTGATATGAGTGTCTCCCACCTTTTTACTTCCATTAGCCAAGTCTTGTCCCTCCTTATCCGTCTTCTGCTTTACAACCCTTTTCTGTAGTTCTTGACACTTCTCTGTGGCTTTTTTTCAGGGCTCTGGTGTTTTTTTTTTTAAATCCTAGGAGGCATTATCTGTGGTCTAGGGCCTACCCAGGTCCCCTTCCAATGGCCTTTATTTAAAGACTGTTCAACCTCCACTGGCCTTTACGCCAACAGTCCGAGTTGCCGGGTAGTCTTGCTAATTGATACTTTTCTCATAATTAGGTCACAAATTTTGTTCTGGATATAGGGTCGCATGATATCACTTCGACCTCTCCCACCAACCTTGGGGGCATTGGAGAAGGTCGGTGACATGGGTCGAAGAGAGGGATTTTTCTCCCCTCAAGAAGTTTTCGGTGTTTCCTTGGTGAGAGATTTGTTTTCCGGGGTTTTCTTTCCCGGGCTGCTGAAGACACCCTGTTCTTCTGTTCTGGCCTCTTAATTTCCTCATCAAGCGTCAAAACAGAATGTCGCTGTCTTCTGTCTGTGTCATCTGGGGACACAGTATCGTGGTTTCACAGCTCCTGCACCCTTGTTGGTTAGCAATAGGCACCCTTCTGGGCATATTTGCATTTTTTCCAGGAATCATGTCATCTTGCTGACATCCCCACAGGCAACCTCCTCTTGTGGCGCTGGTCATTTCACCTTTTAGCTCAGGTGAGACAGGGCAAAGTTTGGACTGAGACAGCCGAAGGGCTAAACAGTAGATCACGGGCTGTACCATGCCATCAACCTACGCACGAGTCCTGATATCTCTACTATCCGCATTCTGAGGAATGCATTGGTGAAAGATGGGTGCCGTTGGCGCCATCTTCCACCATTTAGCATGTGACAGCAGAAACATCATTGTGTATGCTGTGTGGAGAGCCAGTGCACTGGTGCAAAGCGCCAGGGAATGGGACGAGGTATGTGATGTTTTTTTTGTACATGTGTATGGCATGTTTGTGTTTATTTAGGAGTCTATATGGGGCTCATACTGTATATACAGGGCTATGTGAGGGCTCATCCTGTATATAGGAGGCTGTGTGGAGGCTTATACTGTATAAAGAGATGGTATGTGAAGGCTCACATTGTATACAGAGGGGCTTACATTGTATGTAGATGGAATATGTGGGGGCTCACACTGTATATAGACTTGCTATCTTGACCTCATACTGTATGTAGGGGACCATTTGAACCTCATATTGTATGTAGGGGGCTGTGTGGACTCATAATGTATTTTGAGAGCTATGTGAAGGTTTATGGGGGTCTAAATGATGGTTCATCCGGTATATCGAAGCTTTGTGAGGGCTCATCCCATAATTAGAGCTGTGTGGGGGATCATGTAGTATATAGGGGAGGGCTGTGTGTCTTGCTCTTACTTTATGCAGGGGGCTGTAAGCATACTTAAAGGAAATCTGTCACCAGGTTTTTGTCATCTAATCTGAGAGAAGCATTACATAGGGACAGAGATCCTGATTCTAGCAATATGTCACTTACTAGGCTGCTTAGTGTAGTTTTAATTAATATGATCACTGTTTATTCAGCAGTAAATTATCATTAGAGCACTACTTGGCCTGCTGCCAGGCAGTCCAGCATATTCATGAGCTCTGTATAATTGCTAGATCTGCAACAGAGAAAATTGATTTTATCTAGCAAACAGCTCAGCAAGTGACACATCACTGGAATCAGGGTCTCTTTCTCTACATTATGATGCTCTCAAATGGGGTAGCAAAAATCTGGTGACAGATTCCCTTTTATTCTACTCAATATTAAGTGATAATTAATATTAATATAAAATAATTATAATTAATATGTTAAAATTAATATTGAGCAGAATTAACTTCAGCCTATTGGTTCCGGCCTCCACAACAGTCATGGGCTCTCATGTGGCCTATAGGGAAAATTAATTGCCCACCCCTGAGTTAGGGGTACTTTGCACACTACGACATTGCAGCTGCGATGTCGGTGGGGTCAAATCGAAAGTGACGCACATCCGGCGTCGCTGTCAATATCGTAGTGTGTAAAGCGTTTTTGATACGATTAACGAGCGCAAAAGCGTCATAATCGTATCATCGGTGTAGTGTCCGACATTTTCATAATTGCGCTGCAGCGACGGTACGATGTTGTTCCTCGTTCCCCTGCGGCAGGAAACATCGCTGTGTGAGAAGCCGCAGGAGTGAGGAATATCTCCTACCTGCGTCACCGCGGCTCACGCCGGCTATGCAGAAGGACGGAGGTGGGCGGGATGTTTAAGTCCCGCTCATCTCCGGCCCTCCGCTTCTATTGGCTGCCTGCCATGTGACATCACTGTGACGCTGCACGACCCGCCCCCTTAGGAAGGAGGCGGGTCGCCGGCCAGAGCGACGTCACAGGGCAGGTGAGTGCATGTGAAGCTGCCGTAGCGTTAATGTTTGCTACGGCAGCGATCACAAGATATCGGGGGTTGGTACTATTGCGCTCGGCATCGCAAGTATCGGCTTGCGATGTCGTAGTGTGCAAAGTACCCCTTAAGGGTACATCTCTTCTTTAGGGTGATCTGGATAGCTCACACGGACACCACCTCCACAACCCTGGTATATCTTGGGGCTACAAGAGCGAATACCTTGTAGTTGCAGGGCAAATAGCCACCAATGTATTCAATGAGAAAGGAATTTTATGGAAAATGCAGAAATAAAATTTTTAGAACTAATGTATTGGGGACTCCGGATTTTTGATTTCATTGTTGCCAATGTCCAACATAGCTTAATTCTACGTACTGATTTGTAAAGTTCATTGTTAAACATTTGTATCCCCAACCTACTGTCTTCTCCCTAGTATCCTATTAGTAAACCATAGGACAGGAGTCAGATGTGCAAATAATGTATGAACTTTATTAGACACAAAATGTCAAAGGAGTGAACAAGTGTACATTGTTACGTCCAAGTGGAAAAGTCCTGATGAGACATAGAATCTAATTGCCAATCTGTACTGTGTGTTACATACCAAAGCCCAAAAAAAGTGCTATGTTGCAAGTCAGTGACCCAACAGAGCTCCAAGTAGTAGAAAGAGCCCCCCAGAATCGGACGTCCAGTCCCCCAATGCAGGTTTTGCCAGGGATTTATTCAAGCTTCATCAGGGATGGAAGATCCTAATGGTGCCCAAGCGTCCATACCTTAAATAGCGCCCATATACTGTAAGTGATTGATGTGTCACAGCTGAGTTGAAACATGCGCCCTAGTTCAGATTGGCGAGCTCAAGGGAGATCGTTGTCCGCCATGAGATCCACTTCCGCATATCCTAAATTAGCGCATGCGCTGATGAGCACTGGCCACCCGGCAAGTGGATCAGGCATCAGGCCACAGAGTGCATGCGTGGAAGCAGGGACGCCTCTCCCTGGCACCCGTTACACAGTATATTTTACAGAGGGGTAGCAATACTCCTCTTAGCAATTTTGTGAAATATTTTTAGCCAAGGATTAGAACATAATTAGCAGTAACTCAAATCTATAGTACATAGATAATAATACTAAGAACAACCCCTTTATTACCTCTCCTATCTGGAGAATGAAGCACTTCTATCCCCTTTGGAATTGAGCAGCAGTGCACATGCTCAGTCTGAGCTTCATTCTTGAGCAGCCATATTGAGAATGAGTATAGTGGTTGGACATCCAACTTGCTGCTCGATTCTGTAAAAAGGTTAAAAATTCCCCGCTTTCCCAAACACTGCAGGTCCCAGCGGGACAGACTCTGATCAGCAAGTTATCACTTATCACATGGGTAGGTGATAATTTGTTTTCACTACCCAAAACCTTTAGGCCCAAAAACACCCAATCCCTAAAATTGTTTGGTTGACAGTTATCTTTCTTGACTATCACATACAGAAATACTTGGCAAGATGTTCTTGTGTTCTCTATTAAGGCCACGTCTCACTAAGCGACATCGTTAGCGACATCACTGCTGAGTCATGGTTTTTGTGACGCAACAGCGATCTTGCTAGCGATGTCGCTGTGTGTGACATCCAGCAAGAACATGGCCCCTGCTGTGAGGTCGCCGGTCGTTGCTGAATGTCCTGGACCATTTTTTGGTTGTTGCTCTCCCGCTGTGAATCACACATCGCTGTGTTTGACAGCGAGAGAGCAACGATCTGAATGTGCAGGGAGCCGGCTTCTGTGGACGCTGGTAACCAAGGTACACATCGGGTAACCAAGCAAAGGCTTTGCTTGGTTACCCGATATCTACCTTGGTTACCAGCGTCCGCAGCTTCTAGAAGCCGGCTCCCTGCTCCCTGCACACGTAGCCAAGGTACACATCGGGTAACTATAAGCAAAGCGCTCTGCTTAGTAACCCAATGTGTACTATGGTTACGAAGCACAGCGTCGTTACACAGGTCGCTGGTGGCTGATCTCTGATCGCTGTGAAGATCTGCATGTTTGACAGCTCACCAGCGACCATGTAGTGACGCTCCAGCGATCCCTGCCAGGTCAGATCGCTGGTGGGATCGCTGGAGTGTCGCTTAGTGTGACGGTTAGAGAGCAGATGTTGAGCTCCTCGGGTTGCAACTTATCTTTAGAGATTACAAAAGGATCAACAATTGGAATTCCAACACGCCTGATCCTTCCTTTGACATCAATTATCGAGGGAGAGGCAGGAAGCCCCCATAAACATCAGATTGTTGTCTGATCGTGCCGACTTTAGCCTTATGTGTATGGGATCTTTCATGTCATCTGTATAAGGTCTTAGTCAGATATTCATGCACATTGGTCCAAGCTTGGAACACAATGCACGGAGAGGCCGATGTTCTCCAAACCTAAGCGTCAAAGAAATTGTAGCGCTGTCTACCTTGGTGCGCCTGTGCTTCGCGGCATCCTAGCACCATGTGACTGCTCCTTCCTTTTTCCTGCATGGCCATCCTCGAGCTACACGGTCCTCTGCTTACCTGCATGGCCATCCACTTGTAGTATGGTTCTCTGCGTCCCTTCATTGCCGTCCACATGTAGTGCGGTCCCCAGCTCATCTCATCTGCACCTGTGTTCGATGTCCTGTGCCTGATATCCCATGCCGGAATTTCTTTATGTTCCTCTGCCTGTCCAACTGTTCCCCATTCAGACTGTGTCTTGTGTTCTACCCTGTTTGCCCTGACAGTGTCCGTCCTGTCTATGACTGTGTCCACCTGTTCTGCTGTTGCCTGCACTGCTCAGCTGCCACAGTCCCGGTTACTGCCCTGGGAGTGACACCTGGCATACTGCCTCACGGGGGGCGCTTGGTAACTTAAGCCCCTCATATGAAAGGGTAAGCCTGCCTCCCCCTGTTGTGCAGTGGGTCCACTCCCGATCACTGCCCTCACCAGCAGCAAGCATCACACAAATATATGAAGCCATCATGTTCCGGGCAGGAAGACCTGTGGTCAGTCCGTAAATTGTGAACGGAGATTGGACTGATGAGCATAGATGTCTGAAAGAGCCCTAATAGACAGAAATCATGCACCTTTGGGCAGCAATTCCAATCTTGTCATCTCTGTAGTGAGACAGCTCAAATAGAGTTGTTGTACAGAGGACGACCTTAAGGCCCAGTCACACTAAACAACTTACCAGCGATCCCAACAACGATCAAACCTGATAGGGATCGCTGGTAAGTTGCTAGGAGGTTGCTGGTCAGATGTCACACTGCGACGCTCCAGCGATCCCACCAGCAACCTGACCTGGCAGGGATCGCTGGAGCGTGGCTACACGAGTTGCTGGTGAGCTGTCACACAGGCAGATCTCACCAGCAACCAGTGTCCCAGCCCCCAGCGCCGCGTGGAAGATGCTGTGCTTGGTAACTAAGGTAAATATCGGGTAACCAACCCGATATTTACCTTGGTTACCAGCGCACGCAGCTACACGTGCAGAGAGCAGGGAGCAGCGCGCACCGCTTAGCACTGGCTCCCTGCTCTCCTAGTTACAGCACACATCGGGGTTAATTACCCGATGTGTGCTACAGCTACATGTGCACAGAGCAGGGAGCAGCGCACAATGCTTAGCGCTGGCTCCCTGCTCTCCTAGTTACAGCACACATTGGGTTAATTACCCGATGTGTGCTGTAGCTACATGTGCAGAGAGCAGGGAGAAGCGCACACCGCTTAGCGCTGGTTCCCTGCTCTCCTAGCTACAGTACACATGGGGTTAATTACCCGATGTGTACTCTGCTACACGTGCAAGAAGCAGGAGCCGGCACTGACAGTGAGAGCGGAGGAGGCAGGTAACGAAGGCAAATATCGGGTAACCAAGGACAGGGCTTCTTGGTTACCCGATGTTTACCGTGGTTACCAGTGTCCGCAGAAGCCGGCTCCTGCTGCCTGCACATTCAGTTGTTGCTGTCTCGCTGTCACACACAGCGATCTGTGCTTCACAGCGGGACAGCAACAACTAAAAAATGGCCCAGGACATTCAGCAACAACCAACGACCTCACAGCAGGGGCCAGGTTGTTGCTGGATGTCACAATAAGCAACATCACTAGCAACATTGCTGTTACGTCACAAAAGTTGTTCGTTAGCAGCGATGTTGCTAGCGATGTTGCTTAGTGTGACAGGGCCTTTATAGACAGGATGGTGCGCCCAGAAATCATGGACCTCAGTGCAGCAGCTCCGATCTAGTCACCTGTGTAGTGAGATAGAATGGAGTTATTGTACAGAGGACAGCCTTAGGGTACACTCACACGAGCGTGAAAATCTCACATTGCACTCTGACCATTGTTAGGCAATGAGGGAGAGCAGTTGGTCAGCCTTTCTTGCATCCAGATTCTGGATGCAAGAAAAGTGGCAACCTGCTGCGATTTTCTGCTAGAGCCGCATCCCTCGCACCCATTCAAGTGAATGGGTGCGAGAGATACATCAGACTGCACTCGGATGTTATCCCAGTGCAGTGCGATATACACACAGGCTGACAATGGAGGAGATGGGGGGATTAACCTCTCCCTCTCCTCCGCAGTGCCCGCACTCAGCTTCACAGTCACATGACACTCGGCTCACGCTCGCAGCAGCCTGAGCCGGGGGTCCATAACATGTTGCGTCGGATGCCATATGCTAGTGCCAGTCCGGCCTTATAGACAGGATGCTGTGCTCAGAAATCTTGGACCTCAGTGCAGCAGCTCCGATCTAGTCACCTCTATAGTGAGATAGAATGGGGTTGTAGCAGGAAGTTTCGTTATTTCCTGGCAGACGTTACACAAGATTTCAGCCCCGATTTATGAAGATCAGATTTTGCATGCCAGTCTTAGTGACGGGTGAGCTGGGACACTGCATGTCACTGGGCATTTTTTAATGATTTTTTTTTATTATTGCTTTTCATAGTATTACTATATTACACATAGCCCTGAATGTTACGTTTTGATGGCGTTCACCCTTTCCTGTACGGACACAAGTCTCGGCCAGCAGCGACATTCTGAAGATGCTGGAGATCTATGGGAGGGATGGATCGCAGCCGACAGTCAGCAGAAGCGGCATCAATGACACCAGACCCCCGGACAGTGCTGCCATAATGGTGCTGCCAGGACCGTGCCATACTGCTTGTGCCAAAACTGTACAATCAGCGCCGGGAGCTATTTTTGATATTACGATAATAAAAATGCTAGCTTTATTAATCAGAAAAACATTTTTCTGCTCTATAGAAAACATAAAAATAGGTGTAAAAAATCAAGTATCTGATGTTTTCTCCATTAAAAATCTGAGCAATTCCCTAACACCCCCCCCCCCCCCAAAAAAAAACAAAACAAAAAAGGCGTGAAATCCTTGCAATAAAGCCGCTGTATATTGGGGCTATGAGGGCCGCTAGATCGGAGCTGCCTGTCTGAGGACCTCGCTTGCTCCAGCGACCAGCACTCACTGACCACAGACAAGCCGCTGAGAGGAGCCACAACCAACTCAGCCCTCCCGGAAATGACGACACACTTCCTGCAGCCGGCGGCCTGTCAGCGCGGCACTGCCTCACTTCCGAGGCTCGGCGCAGGCGCACTACAATCGCTAGGTAGAGCCCCGGCCGGCATCTGTGGGAGCGGAGTAGGCGCAGACACTCCCCCTGTCCTCGGGTATCTCTAGTGCCTGCATCTGCTGCTGCCGGGCACAGCCTGAGACACCCGAGCACCATGGAGATCTCTGAGAACAGGAACAAGAAGGTGAAGCTGAGCAGCAAGCTGCAGAACTGGGTGAGTGGCGGCACGGACGGGGCTACTCTCACCGTAGGCTGCCGCGGAGGACTCTGGGTGTCTGGTTACTTGTCCTGTGCCTTTATGAATGGAGTGAGGGGGCCGATCAGTCAGGGTTACCATGGGGGCCGACCTGTCAGGGTTACCATGGGGGCCGACCAGTCAGGGTTACCATGGGGGCCGACCAGTCAGGGTTACCATGGGGGCCGATCAGTCAGGGTTACCATGGGGGCCGACCTGTCAGGGTTACCATGGGGGCCGACCAGTCAGGGTTACCATGGGGGCCGACCAGTCAGGGTTACCGTGGGGGCCGATCAGTCAGGGTTACCGTGGGGGCCAATCAGTCAGGGTTACCGTGGGGGCCGATCAGTCAGGGTTACCGTGGGGGCCGATCAGTCAGGGTTACCGTGGGGGCCGACCAGTCAGGGTTACCGTGGGGGCCGACCAGTCAGGGTTACCGTGGGGGCCGACCAGTCAGGGTTACCGTGGGGGCCGACCAGTCAGGGTTACCGTGGGGGCCGACCAGTCAGGGTTACCGTGGGGGCCGACCAGTCAGGGTTACCGTGGGGGCCGACCAGTCAGGGTTACCGTGGGGGCCGACCAGTCAGGGTTACCGTGGGGGCCGACCAGTGTGGGCTACCGTGGGGGCCGACCAGTGTGGGCTACCGTGGGGGCCGACCAGTGTGGGCTACCGTGGGGGCCGACCAGTGTGGGCTACCGTGGGGGCCGACCAGTGTGGGCTACCGTGGGGGCCGATCAGTGTGGGCTACCGTGGGGGCCGATCAGTGTGGGCTACCGTGGGGGCCGATCAGTGTGGGCTACCGTGGGGGCCGATCAGTGTGGGCTACCGTGGGGGGCCGATCAGTGTGGGCTACCGTGGGGGCCGCACTCATACAGCCTCATTCATTAGCAGTGCCCCTGTCCAGAAGTGTGATAAGTCTTATACCAGGTCCCCTGTGGCACTGGCTGATATATACTATACATATACACACCTTCTGGGGCTCATTCATTGGCAGTGCCAGTGTGCAGGCATCTGATATGTCTTATGCTTGGTCTCCTGTGGCACTGGCTGGTATATACCCTCTGGGGCCACTCTCACGCCGCCTCATTCATTGGCAGTGCCTCTGTTTTTACCTCTTTGTCTATGTTAGGTCTTCTGTGTCACTGGCTAGTATATACCATGGGGGCTGCACTCACCGCCAGTGTCCCGACCTCTGATATTTCTATGGCAGGTCCCCTGTGTCACTGGCTGGTATATACCATGGGGGCTGCACTCACACCGCCTCATTCATTGATGATGCCCGTGTCCTGACATCTGTCTTATGCTCAGTCCTTTCTGGCACTTGCTGGTATATACCTTGGGTGACTGCACTCACACAGCCTCATTTATTGTCAATGCCCATGTCCAGACCTCTGATACGTCTTATGCTCGGTCCCCTGTGGCACTGGCTGGTATATACCCAGGGCGGCCGCACTCACACAGTCTCATTCATTGGCAGTGCCCGTGTCCAGGCCTATGTCTTATGCCATGTCCCCTGTGGCACTGGCTGATATATAACCAGGGCGGCCGCACTCACCCAGCCTCATTCATTGGCAGTGACCATGTCCAGACCTATGTCTTATGCCATGTCCCCTGTGACACAGGCTGATATATACCCAGGGCGGCCGCACTCACCCAGCCTCATTCATTGGCAGTGACCATGTCCAGACCTATGTCTTATGCCATGTCCCCTGTGGCACCAGCTGGTATATTACATAGATTGTGTTATCACTGCCAATCTGATACTGGAGCTGAGGGTATGGGAAATCGTCCTCCACTGACCTGCAGGGATGCCCGCAGAGGGCATGGAAGGATGGATGTCCGCAGGGATGGAGCAGAGGGTGCTTGTTTGACCGACATCTACATTTAGCTTTTCCTGGCCGCAGTCACGTGGGACCCTATTTTGGGTATCCATAGTGGTCTCAACACACACTGTTCTGAAGTGTCATTCCACGGTAACTTACGTTACATTCACAAGCCAAAAACTGAGCTAATAATGGCTACAGACTGTTCTCTGAAGGCAGGCACAAAAATGAGTGAATGTATATTGTACATTGAACTATTCTCAATAGATTTCAACACAGTTTGATTTGTCAGCAATACAAATTAAATACAAAATACAATGTTATTACTTGGTAACTTACGTTACACAAAAAGAAACGTAAGTTACTGAGTAATAACGTATTTTGTATTTAATTTGTATTGTTCAAAAATACGTTAAATCATCTTTGTGCCTGCCTTCGAAGAACAGTCAGAAGCCATTATTATTTCAGTTTTTGGCTTGTGAATGTAACGTAAGTTGCCATGGAATGACCCTGAAATGATCACCTTCCAAGTGAATAGGTGATATTTTTTCTGTAGACTGGAATATCCCTTTAAAGTGATCTGTCACTTGAACTCAATCATCTGCTCATCCCTATATAAGTCGATGGGGACTCGAACATTGTGTTTTAAAATGGTGGTAGAAAGGGCAAGGGGGCAGAGCAGAACCGTTATACTTGCCAAGTTCCCGCTCGGCTGTAACACTATTTCCGGGACTGCTCATTAACCCTGATACATATTCACTGCTTCCCCCACCCACCAGCAGTCCTGGCATCTGTGATTGGTTGCAGTCAGACCACGCCTTCATCCTGGTTGACAGCGTCTGTGATTGCTTGGAATCACACATGCTGTCTGTAAAGTGGTGTAAAAATAAATCAATGAATTGGCGTACGGTCCACCCATATTATGATACCCAGCCATGATAAAGCAAACGGCTACAAGCTGCAGCCCCCAGACGTGTGCTTATGTTGGCTGTGTATTAAAATACAAGGGACTCTGTGCAGCTTTCATTTTAATTATTTACATAATTTAAAAAAACGGCATGTGTCCTTTCCCCCCCCAATTTTGATACCCAGCCATGATAAAGCCAATAGCTGGGGGCTGGTATTCTCATGCTGGGGGAGGTCCATGATTCAATTGCCGCCCCCAGCCTAGTAATTGCAGCCTACAGCCGCCCAGAATTGTCGCATCCATTAGATGCGACAATCCTGGCACTTTACCAAGCGTATCATGATTGCTCTGGTACGATGGCAGTCAAGGTAATATAAGGGGTTAATGACAGCTCCCAGCTGCCACTAAACAGAACATGACTGCACACTGTGGCTTTATGCAGAGACTGACTGAGCCGTAGCTGTCAGCAGTGATGTCACTCAGATTATCTGTGGTCACAACGGGAGGTTCCCACGATTCCCACCTGTGACTGGAGGTAATCTTACCTCATTGAACTCGGTGACCTCACCTCAGGTGAACTGAGTTCAATGAGACCTGCATCTCCTGACAAACTGTGGATTTTTCTTTCTTTGCCAAGAGATGTAGATATGGTGCTGAAATTTATACACCAAATCTTTGCACCATTACTGCATCTCCTTGCAAAAAAACTCGCATCAAATTGCAATTCAGTTTTGATGTGATATTTTGCCAGGAAATTCAGATTTGACACTGAAATTTAGTGTACATCAAAAGCCTTCAATACAACTCTATATGAGCCAGTATGAGGCTTTCGAAGACTTGCATTGAGTTGTGTCGGCAGGTCATAATTCGTCGGAGACAGACAGGAGCTATAGTGATAACAGAAAAAGACATTGGCAGGTGAGTATGAGACAGGGCAGGGGACTTAAGGCCGCTTTACACGCTACGATTTATCTGACGATCTCATGAGCGATGTGACACGCCCAGATCGTTGTTATGATTTGCCAAGATCGCTCATAGGTCGTTTATTAGCGGTCACACGTAACGATCTCGCAAGCAACGCAGAATCGTTCAGCGATATATTGTTTGACCAAGGCGGTCGTGTGGCTGTTGTTCGTCGTTGGCAGGGTGTCACATGTACCAATATGTCTGCTGCGTTCCAAACGATGAACAACAATAAGTGAACGACGTGTCAACGATCAACGATTTTCAACCTATTTGCGATCGTTCGGAGTCGCTCGTAGGTGTCACACGCAACGACGTCGCTAACGATGGCGGATGTGCGTCACGGAATCCGTAACCCCAACGACATATCGCCAGATAAATCGTAGCATGTAACGCCGCCTTTAGATTTAAAGAACCATTCCAGTGGTGACATAAAAACCTCCCCCGCTGTAGTGGTAATTTAATGATATTGGTAGTGTGTGTGGAGACCTTCCTTCTTTAGAATAAATTTGGAGCCAATCAGATGCCGCCCTCATGGTATTATAGGATGGATAAAGTGTTTCTCAACATTGAGGACATATTAAGGAAAAAATAGCTCATGCAGAGCTCAAATCATGAAGATTCAGTCACTGACCAAATATTTCTGGACCTAGCTATGCACTTGTTTACATCCAGCCTGTATTACTGGAAGGGACACTCCCATAAGGGAAAACTATTATAAACTTAGAGCTGTTTACAAATTGCATATCAGGGGGCCTCAAAATAAATGACAATAGGATGATTTCAGTATGAAACAGTAATTTATTATCTAAAGGTAATCGCTAATATATATGTACGAAATGTCAACCCGGTCTCTTGCTATACCTGTGTACCTGTAAGTCTCAAAGTCTGTTTCTGATGAAGGTAATACGTTGCTCTGGCTGTCTAAATTGCGATCAGTTTCTTTATTTTACATGCAGGCTGTTGTAACTTGCCATAGTGATTTCTTGTTTGCTTTTGCAATGAGGAAGGTGATTATAAGGCGGAGATGTAATGATACAGATCACGTTCCTTCTTCTTTCTTAGGCTGCTTTCACACTACGTTTTTTTAACATGCGTCCTGAACGTTTTATTAATGCAAAAACGGATCCAGTGCAAATGCGTTTTCATTTCAATCCATTTGCAATGGACTTGCGTCAACATGCGTTCGCGTGTGTTATAGTGAGGATCCAGCGAGTTGCAGTTTTTAACATTTTTCAAAGCTGCATCCAAATACTGCAAATTGCTTGATCCTGACTATACTGCATGCAAAAGCATGTGAACGCTGGCATGCTGATAGACAGGATCCTGCTTGCTCTACTGAGCATGCCCAGAAACCAGCCTGGCGTGATCAGTCCCTCTCTCCCCCTCGCTCTCTGTTTCTCTCCCCCTCGCTCTCTGTTTCTCTCCCCCTCGCTCTCTGTTTCTCTCCCCCTCGCTCTCTCTCTCTCCCCCTCGCTCTCTCTCTCTCCCCCTCGCTCTCTCTCTCTCCCCCTCGCTCTCTGTCTCTCTCCCCCTCGCTCTCTGTCTCTCTCCCCCTCGCTCTCTGTCTCTCTCCCCCTCGCTCTCTGTCTCTCTCCCCCTCGCGCTCTGTCTCTCTCCCCCTCGCGCTCTGTCTCTCTCCCCCTCGCGCTCTGTCTCTCTCCCCCTCGCTCTCTGTCTCTCTCCCCCTCGCTCTCTGTCTCTCTCCCCCTCGCTCTCTGTCTCTCTCCCCCTCGCTCTCTGTCTCTCTCCCCCTCGCTCTCTGTCTCTCTCCCCCTCGCTCTCTGTCTCTCTCCCCCTCGCTCTCTGTCTCTCTCCCCCTCGCTCTCTGTCTCTCTCCCCCTCGCTCTCTGTCTCTCTCCCCCTCGCTCTCTGTCTCTCTCCCCCTCGCTCTCTGTCTCTCTCCCCCTCGCTCTCTGCCTCTCTCCCCCTCGCTCTCTGCCTCTCTCCCCTCTCCCCCGCCTTAGAGCTGCGGACACTCGTAACCAGGATAAATATCGGGTAACCAAGCAAAGCGCTTCTCTTAGTTACCCGATGTTTACGCCTCCGCAGCTGTCAGACTGGGAGCCGGCTTCTATCACGTTCATTTCCACTGACTCCCGATCACATGACTCCAATGCCCGCCCATAAACGTCAAGTGACAGGATCCTGCAAAATAACAATGCGTTTGCATGCGTTTTTTTGCTGTAAAAGCAGGATCCGCTTTTACAGCAAAAAACCGTTCATGACGCATGTTAAAAACACGTAGTGTGAAAGCAGCCTTAGCTATTTTGTGGTTCTGTGTCAGCTCAGTAGATTTATAATTTGGGCGGCTTCTTGTACACCTTTTCTATTCATGTGTCGAGGATAATAAATCTGTAGAATTGTTGGGGAAACGTTCCAGGCTCTTGTGGGCATGAAAACGTAAGGATACTGCAGAACTTGCCATTGTTTTACTCTCCTCACATGGATGGGTCGGCCGCTGCTGATTTTTCATTTCTTTCTGACATGTTTATATTCTTTTGTTTGCTATGTAAAAAGTGATTTACACATGCTGCTAGCTATGGTATCATGCGGCTCTGCTCACATTGGCATCATTTGATCTATTTGTTTTTAAAGGGTTGTTACAGATTCATTTTATTTTTGACCATTAAAGGGGTATTATCAAGTTGTTTCTTGAGCAGCTCGGAGCTTTGCATTCTCCACAATTTCTGATTTCTGGCAGGACAGGCTCGCCTCTTTTGAGTGTCAGTTATGATGAGCAGCAGAACTGCAGTATTAGTAGGTTCTATAAAGCGCAGCACAAGTTCTGCTAGAACACATTATCAGTGGTTAGTCCTAAGGGTACCATCTCACTAAACGACGTACCAGCAATTCCGAACACGATACGACCTGGTTAGGATCGCTGGTGTGTCGCTACATGGTCGCTGGTGAGCTGTCAATCAGGCAGATCTTACCAGCGACTCCTGTAATGATGCTGCGCTTGGTAACCAGGGTAAATATCGGGTAACTAAGCAAAGCGCTTTGCTTGGTTACCCGATGTTTACCTTGGTTACCAGCGTACACCACTTAGCGCTGGCTCCCTGCACACATATCCAGGGTACACATCAGGTTACTAAGCAAAGCGCTTTGCTTAGTTACCCGATATTTACCCTGTTACGTATGCAGTGAACCAGCGCTAAGTGGTATACGCTAGTAACCAGGGTAAATATCGGGTAACTAAGCAAACCACTTTACTTAGTTACCCGATATTTACCCTGGTTACCAGCATACGCTGCTTACACAGTCGGTGCTCGTTGGTCTCCCGCCATCAAACATGCCGATGTGTGTTACACAGCGGGAGACCAACGAGCAAAAAATGAACCAGAAGAGTGTGCAACGATCAGCGATTCCACAGCAGGGGCCAGGTCGCTGCTTAGTGTCACACACAGCGAGATCGCTGATGAGGTCACTGGTACCTCACAAAACCTGGGACTCAGCAGCAATCTCGCTATGTGAGAAGTACCCCTAAGTCTATCTTACTATCCCTGTCTTTACACATATAATAATAATTATAATAATAATATATAGTTTATATAGCGCCAACATATTCCGCAGCACTTTACAATCAGGTGGGGGGTTGTATAGACAAAAACAGAACAACATAGCACAGAATTCAACAGCTACAGTAGGAATGAGGGCCCTTCTCAAAAGCTTAAAATCTATGGGGAAGAAGGGGGACACAAAAGGTGAAGCACACTTGTAGATCTGGCCGGCCATCGTTATGCTAGTTTATTGGTTACATATAAAGATGAATGATCTGGTCATTAGACAGTAACCTTTTGGGTGCCCTTACGTGCTATCGGTTGTATGTAGGATGTGAGGACAGAAATAGGAGAGAGAAGGTTACGAGTAGCATTTAGAAGGTGGGACAGGGGAGAGTTAGGTTAGTAAGTTATTATGATAAGCTTTTCTGAAGAGATGTGTTTTTAACGTATGCTTAAAAACTTGGGGGCTGGACATATAGATAAAGTGCATTTGGACACCCCATAGCTTAGTGACAGCCATGATTAGGAGTCATGCTCTGAAAGCAGCCAATAGAGGTTGTGATGATTTTGCAAGATTTATAACAGAAGCTTGTCAGGAGTAAAGATAAGAAAATCTGAACAGTAAGGCCTAAGCCACACGGCGAGAAAAACAGTGCGAGTGGAGTGCGATAAAACATCGCATTCCCCTCGGACCAATTCTAGCCTGTGTGTCAGCACCCATGAGCGATTATTTTCTAAGCCCTAATTGAACCGAGAAAACAGTTGCAGCATGCCGCGATTGTAATGCGATCCTTGTTTCACTCGCACCCATTCAAGTTTATGGGGCGAGAGAAAAATCGCACTGCACTCTCACTACACCGGTGTAATGCGAGAGCAGTGCGAGAATGGCAATAGCCGGCTACAGTGGAGAGAGGGAGATAAATCCATCCCTCCCCTCCTCAGTGCCGGCCCGCCCCCGCAGCTGAGGTCCGATCGCATGATAGGACCTCAGTCGCAGTGACACTCGCATGACACTCGGCTCCTGCTGTACTACCAGCGTGAGCCCAGTGTCATGCGAGGATCACATTAGTCCCCGTGTGGCCCCGGCCTTAAGTTCAGTGTTCATTCCGAACACAAACTTTATAAAAAAAAAAAATCAATGTAAGGCTATGTGCACACGTTGTGTAATGTCAGTGCAGAAATTTCTGCAGAGATTTGAACAGCACACATGTGCTTCAAATCGCTGCAGAAACAAAAGCCGATTTCATGCGCTCTGCATGTAGCCCCTCCCAGCCCCTGCCATATGCAGAGCGCAGGAAAAAAGTGACATGTCAATTCTTAGAACGCGCGCTTCGGGCAGCAGCTGAAGCGCTGCACTCTAATACGCCACGTGCGCACGTCTCCTGCACAATCTCCATAGATTATGTAGGGGACGCAGGACGCATGCAGTTACGCTGCGGTGCAGATCGCAGCGTAACTGCATGCAATTACGCAACGTGCGCACATAGCCTAAGGCTGCTTTCACATCTCCGGTTTTAGCAGAGCTGGCCAATTCGGCTCTAAAACCTATGCAACGGATGCGGCAACAAAATCGCATCCTTTGCATAAGTTTTTGACATGCGGCCCATCCGGTTTTTGCCACTTGCGGCAGGCTACTGAGCATGCGCAGTGGAAAAAACGCATGCGGTGGCTGGATGCGGTGTTTGCTGCAGGACGCCGCATGCGGCGTCCATAGTCATGCATTTAAAATCGCACCGCATCGGCCGAATGCGGCTCGATGCGTTTTTTTTTGTCTGACTAAAAAACGTGCCAGGCAACGTTCCATCCGGCCGCCGCATCGGCTAAATCTGCCACATGCGGCAAACAAACGGATGGAACGCAAGCCCATGCGGCACAATACAGCACTAATGTAAGTCTATGCAAAAAAAAACCGCAACTGTCGGCAAAAAAACCCGGTTGCGTTTTTTCTGCAAAGCGCCGGATTGTGCCGCACAGCAAAAACCGGATGTGTGAAAGCAGCCTTAGCGTTCGGGTGCTTTTATATATGCTAACCACTCGCGCAAGCATCAGTGTGCTTGTATACGCTCGTTTCTAGGCTTAGTTCAAGCCCATTTGCAGTGTCTGAATGTTTGTACACCCCATGAGAGCCAATGTTGAATGTATTGTGTTCCATTAGAAAAAGCCACTCTCCCCCTGAAATGTTCTGTTTATGTCTGGCTGTTTGTGAGTGGACACTGAACTTCCAATGAGGTTCAGGTCAAGTCCGGTCCCGAACTGAACTTTATCTAAAGTCCAACTGATGAACCCTCCAAACCCGAATTTCACCAGCTCCGCTCATCACTAGTCAGGAGCGGAGAGGGAGGTGAGCTGATAACTGCTGTATGAAAATTGATGTGCTCAAGAGAGGTGGGATGTTAGGAGTTAACTAATATCACCTAGAATGTATTTACTTTGTATAATGGCCAGGGTCTGGGCAGGGACTAGTGGCCGAGCTCCATGGTAACCAGTTGTACACTATGAGAGATAAAAGCTTTCATTGCAGGACAGTGAATAACAGATTGGAAAAGCAAGTCACTGTCTTTACATGAAATGTTCTAGATTATTATAATATATCATTTAGGTTGGTGAAACTATAACCAATCGCAACCTTCGGAGCTGTGGCACTTCAGGTCATCCAGTATGAGAAAATTCAGCACAGCCCAGTTTCCCTGATACTTTATTCTAAGGGTCTGTGTGAGTTTCTACAGTTTGACCCTCAACTCATCTGTCACCTGTGGCTAATCAAGGTTCCAGCATTTGGTCATCTAAAAGGTCTTGTGACCATGTAATTGCTTCTGCAATTTACAGTTTGAGACATATATTTTAATGGGTTTATATAGTTCGTAGTGCATCGATATAGAATATACAAATTAGAATATCAAAAAGTGAATTTATTTCAATAATTCAATAGAAAAAGGGAAACCTACATTATATAGTCATTAAACACAGTGATCTATTTCAAGTGTTTGTTTCTGTTAATGTTGATGATTATGGCTTACAGCCAATGAAAACCCAAAAGTCATTATCTCAGAAAATTAGAATATTATATAAGACCAACTGAAAAAATGATTTTAAACTCAGAGATGTTGGTGCCTACTGAAAAGTCTGTACAGTAAATGCACTCAATGCTTGGTTGGGGTTCCTTTTGCATGAATTACTGCATCAATGCTGCATGGCATGGAGGCAATCACCCTGTGGCACTGCTGAGGTGTTATGGAAGCCCAGGTTGCTTTGATAGCAGCCTTCAACTCGTCTGCATTGTTGGGTCTGGTGTCTCTCATCTTTTTCTTGACAGATTCCCCATAGATTTTTTTTATGGGGTTTAGGTCAGGCGAGTTTGCTGACCAATCAAGCATAGTGATACTGTGGTTAATAAACCAGGTATTGGTACTTTTGTCAGTGTGGACAGGTGCCAAGTCCTACTGGAAAATGAAATTTCCATCTCCAAAAAGCTTGGCAGCAGAGGGAAGCATGAAGTGCTCTAAAATTTCCTGATAGACGGTTGCGCTGACTTTGGTCTTGATAAGACACAGTGGACCTACACCAGCAGATGACATGGCTCCCCAAACCATCACTGATTGTGGAAACTTCACACTAGACCTCAAGCAGCTTGGATTGTGGCCTCCCCACTCTTCCTCCAGACTCTGGGACCTTGATTTCCAAATGAAATGCAACATTTATTTTCATCTGAAAATAACATCTTGGACCACTGAACAACAGTCCAGTTCTTTTTCTCCTTGACCCAGGTAAGATGCTTCTGGCGTTGTCTATTGGTCATGACACAAGAAATGCGACTAGCCCATGTCCTGGATACGTCTGTGTGTGGTGGCTCTTGAAGCACTGACTCCAGCAGCAGTCCACTCCTTTTGAATCTTCCCAAAATTTTTGAATGGCCTTTTCCTAACTGCAGCTTTGATAGGATTATTATCCTGGTTGCTTGTGCACCTTTTTCTATCACACTTTTTCCTTCCACTTTGCTTTCCATTAATAATCTTGCATACAGCACTCTGTGAGCAGCCAGCTTCTTTAGCAATGACCTTTTGTGGCTTATCCTCCTTGTGGAGTGTGTTAATAACTGCCTTCTGGACATCTGTTAAGTCAGCAGTCTTCCCCCATGATTGTGTAACCTACTGAACCAGACTAAGAGACCATTTTAAATGCTTAGGAAGACTTTGCAGGTGTTTTGTGGTAATTCTAATTTTCTTAGTTAATGACTTTTGGATTTTCATTGGCTGTAAGCCATAATCCTCAACATTAACAGGTATAACCACTTGAAATAATCACTCTTTGAGTAATGACTCCATATAATGTGTCTCACTTTTCGTATTAAATTACGGAAATAAATTAACTATTTCCCTTCACCATGACACCGCCACCAGAGAGATAGGTCCGCCCATCTTAGGACAGGAAACCACTGAAATGAAAGGGCGGCTCCTCTCTCTCGCCTCAGTTTTTGTTTTCCTGTCCCAAGATGGGAGACCCTGAAGAGCTGTGGTGCTGCCACAGTGAAGGACAGCGTTCCCGGGGTGCATTTTTTTTTTTTTTGTTCTGAGGCATCCTGGAAGTCCGGGGATGGCTATTCCCCTGTGTATTGATGCACTCACCTGTTCGGTGTCCGGCGACTGGCCCTGCAGCATGTGTGTTGGAATGGATCAATGGGTTCCAGTGTCGGCGCCCGGTGGCTGTCCCTGCAGGGTTCCCGCTCCATCTCCAGGTGTCCCTGTCTCGGCGCCCGGTGGCTGGCCCTGTGGGGTCCACCGCTCCAACTCCCGCCTGCATCCCTGTCTCGGTGCCCGGTGGCTGGCCCTGCACAGGGAGCGCGGCGCAGTGCTTCCTCTGCGGTCAGGTTCTGGGTCCAGCTGTGACTTCATCGGAGTCAGGAAATTGTTTCTGCGCATGCGCGGTGGACTTCAAGATGGCGCTGCCCACTGCTTCTCTGCCTCCAGCGCATAAAGGGATGCTGGAGGTGTTTCTACGGTGCTCACCCTCCAGATCCAGTATGGAGGAGCTTAGGGAAGGATCCCAGGAGCGTGAGCTCACTGACAAGCAACCGCAGAAGCAGGCACCGCACCGTGGAAGTAGTGGAAGTCTCTCCAGTGGGGGACGTCCCGACAAGAGATCCTCACTTACACGCAGGAGTCCCAAGAGACCTGCTCGTTCGCCTGACCTGGTACCGTATGGCCAGCTGTGGGTGAGTGTTTGGGGTTATCTATTCCCATTAATAGGTCTTCCCTTTTGCTTCCTCTATTTCTTAGGACAAACCTAGGAAACGGTCAGAGAAGATTTAGCATAAAGAAGGTGCCTTATGTAGATCCCCCTCTCCCCTCTGACTACCTGAAGAAGTTATGTAAAATCATTCTGTATTCAGAAGACAATTGCTAAAGAAGCGCCAGACATTGCGTCAAGTCTTAAGGAAGTCATTAGAGCAGAGGTGAGGGAGTCCCTGAAGGGGTTTTCTCTTCCTCCCAGCTCTGGCACCTCCAGCAAAACCAGGGTGCAGGATCGGGAGTCGGGAGAGGCCTCAGATTCTGTCCGGTTCCTCCTCATCATCTCCAGGTTCATCTTCCGGGGACGATATAGGGGGCAGGCCTTGTTTCCTTTATGCTGAAGTTAATCACCTGGTAAAAGCAGTCAGGGCTACCATGGGCCTGGTGGAAACTAAGGATCCTGAGTCTGTTGAGGATCTAATGTTCAGGGGACTGGAACACAAGAGGCGGAGCGTTATTGGGAGGGTGTTTGGACAAGCGCATCACCCTTTCTACCCACACGCTTCATTTCCTCCGATGGCTGCGGATCCGGAATCTGTCTGCTGGGGTTCCCTGGTCACTTCCACTTTCGGACGTCATCACTACCGACGCCAGCGCACTGGGTTGGGGGGCTCATCTACGAGGCCGGGCGGTGCAGGGTGCCTGGAATCCTCTAGAAAGTCGGGGCACCTCGAACGCCAGGGAATTGCGAGTCATTGGGAAGGCTTTGCAGGCCCATCTTCCTCACCTAGAGGGTTCGCACGTCAGAGTCTTCTCAGACAACAGAGTGGCTGTCTCCTATATCAACCACCAGGAGGGCACTCGGTCTTCTTCCCTGATGGGGATTGCAAACACAATTTTTCCGCTAGCACAAAGCCACCTTTCCTCCCTTACGGCACTTCATATTCGGGGGACAGACAATGTCACGGCCGACTTCCCAAGCAGGTATCAAGGACACCAAGGGGAGTAGTGTCTGCACAAGGAGGTTTTTCGTCTGCATCTTTGGGGGTGCCCGACAGCAGACCTCTTTGCCACCAGGTCCAACAGACAGGTCCATCGGTTCTGCTCCCTCAACCCTCTAGACAAACCCTGGGGGGTGGATGCGTTTCAGGTTTCATGGGGAGAGGGTCTGCTGTATGCCTTCCCACCCCTGATATTGCTTCCAGCGGTCCTGAAGGCAGCCAGGGACAACAGGGCCAGATTGCTCTTCATAGCTCCCTTCTGGCCCAGGAGGGCGTGGTTTTACTGGCTCCAGAGGATGTCCGTATCGGACCCTTGGATCCTCCCGGAGAGGCCAGATCTCCTCTTCCAGGGCCCTTTGCTGCACTCTCAGGTTTCAGGCCTTCACTTGACAGCCTGGAATTTGAGAGGAGATTGTTAGAGGGTCACGGATTATCTTCTGGATTGATTTCCACCCTCTTGCGTAGTCGCAAACCCACTACTACCAGGATCTACGCAAGGGTCTGGAACAAGTTTCTCTCCTTCTCCTGTGTCAGTCCTGTTGGGGAGCTCCCGGTGGGAGATGTTCTGGAATTTCTCCAGAAGGGGGTTGACTTGGGGTTGTCTGTTAGCACCTTGAAAGTTCAGGTCTCGGCGTTGGCAGCGCTTTATAATTCTGACCTCGCAGGCAATAGATGGGTTAGAAGGTTCATTTCCACCTGTCATTGGGACAAATCGGCCCCCGTCTCAGTTTCCCTCCCTGGGAACTCAATTTGGTTTTAGATTCCCTTTGAACCCATGTCTCAATGTACTGTAAGGACACTGACTCTTAAAATTGCTTTGCTAGTTGCCCTTACGTCTGCCAGACGAGTTAGTGATCTCCAAGCCGTTTCGGTATGCCCCCCGTATACTCAGTTTTTTGAGGATAGGGTCTTCCTTTGTATCCACCCCGCCTATTTACCCAAGGTAGCTAGGTTTTTTCATCACTCTCAGGAAATTGTCCTACCTTCCTTCTTCCCGACACCTAAGAACCCCAAGGAAGAAAGGCTACACACATTAGATGTTACCAGGGTGCTTAGTCATTACATTGAGGTCACCAAATCGTGAAGACAGTCCTAAGCCTTATTTCTTTGCTTCCAGGGGCCTAGGAAGGGGTACGCAGTGTCCAAGGGCACTATAGCTAGATGGGTGAAGGAGGCTATTAAGGCAGCTTATGTAGCCCAGGATAGGCCTGTCCCGCAGGGTATTACGGCTCATTCTACCCGGGCTGTGGCAACCTCATGGGCCAAGCGGGCAGATGTTCCTCTGGATCTGATATGTAAGGCTGCAACCTGGTCCTCTCCTACGACCTTTTTTCGTCACTATCGTTTGGATTTGTCGTCCATGGTGGATTTGACCTTTTGGTAGCAGGATGCTTGAGGCTGTGGTCCCTCCCTGATGTTGTTATCTTCCGAATCTCTCTGGTAGTGCTCTCATGGTGAAGGGAAAAATCTTAAATTACTTACCGGTAATGATTTTTGACAAAACCCACGACAGCACCACTGCTTCCCTCCACTTTTCATTTTTTCTTCACCATTCGCTTTCTTGGTTTCCGTGGTTCGACATGGATTATTGTGCTGTTATTGTTGTTATTGTACTTGCCTGTTTTCTGGTGTTCCTCTCTGTGCTCTGTAACCAAACTGAGGCGAGAGAGGAGCCGCCCATTTATTTCAGTGGGTTTCCTGTCCTAAGATGGGCGGACCTATCTTTCTGGTGGCGCTGTCGTGGCTTCTGGAAAAAATCATTACTGGTAAGTACTTTAAGATTTTTGATGTTCTAATTTATAGAGATGCACTTGAATAAGGGTCTGGAATAAGCCATATATTACGACACAAGTCTCTGATACAGAGCCCTAGATACTCCGTATTCTGTTTTATATTGTGCCTCTGTATGCGGAGCCTACCAGAAACATGTAATACAGAATCTCATAGAGCACGCCTTTATTGGTTGTTTTTATTTTAATCCTGTATGAACCCAATTTAGGCTGACATCTCACTGTTCACCTCTGCATTGCTCCTTTCCTAGAATGAAAAGGACAAAGGGAAATGAATGCAGAAGAGCGTTATGGGGTCGGTCTGGGTTCCATTATGTGTCAGTTAAAACAGAAGAAATGCACATAATAACAAACTATTTTTTCCCATGCTATAAACTAACAAACTTCGACAGACCCCATAATAATTATTGGGGTGCTTCTGTTTGCATTAGCAACCCAACCAGTCCATTCTGGACAGAAATTCTGTTTGTGTGTTCCTAGAATGATGGACGTAACGTTTAGCCTCATGTAGGCATGAACCCCACCTAAAGAATTTAATGTATGAAGGTAGGGCCATGAGGAGGCAGACAAGACCAACGCAGACTTCTGTGTAAGTCCTGTTTCACACATTAATCACAAAAAAGAAATTCTCAAAGTATTTGGCTAAAAAGTGTTTACTTTTATTAAACAAATAATTAACATACAAACATAGAAATAGATCATATAAAATACAAATACAAAAGCTGCCAATAGCAGTACTGTGGTGGATAATTTAATACAATAAATACATCTCATTATTATAAGCATGATCAAATTATAGCATCAGTATGTAAATTATATTGTTGAGATTATATTTATATTATATAATATAAATATAATCTCAATATAATTTACATACTGATGCTATAATTAGATCATGCTTATAATAATGAGATGTATTTATTGTATTAAATTATCCACCACAGTACTGCTATTGGCAGCTTTTGTATTTGTATTTTATATGATCTATTTCTATGTTTGTATGTTAATTATTTGTTTAATAAAAGTAAACACTTTTTAGCCAAATACTTTGAGAATTTCTTTTTTGTGATTTATGCACTCTAAGTTTCAAGGCTATTGGTACTAGGTATAAGGCTAGTGCACTTATCTATTTCACACACTGTTTTTTTGCCATCAGGTGCAATCCGGCGAATTGGGAAAAAACTGATCTGGCGCCTGATCTGTTTTTTTTCTCACATAGACTTGTATTCGCATTGGATTGCGACGTATGACCTCACGTTTAATCCATTGTTTGACGGATCCAGGAAAACTTGTCTGTGCGGCCGCTGGAAGCAATGTCAAATGTAACCTTTTTTTTGGGACAGGCGAAAAATGAAAGCCTATGAACGCCAGATCCGTCATCATCCGTCAAATGATGGAATCAGACGACGGATCCGTTTTTTTTGTTTCTGGGCATGACCAGACGTTGTGTAAATTCACTTTTGGTCAGAAAAAAAGTCCCTGTCTCGCGGTCTCTGTCTGTCTCGCGGTCTCTCGTTAAACGCCCATGAGCCCTTTAAGGTGATTTACCTCAGAGTGATCAATAATTTGTTACGTAGGGAAAGTAAATGGCACTCCGTCAGGTCCTACATATACAGGGGAACCTAATGGCGACATGTTATTTCTTCCAAGATTAAAAATGAGGAAGATTTGTTTCATATTTCAGATTGTAGTTGTTTTTACTGCTCGGCACAATCCAGTTGCTTGCTCTTAGACATGGTTACAGGAATTTTCCCCATAAAACTGAATAAAATGTAATCTTAAAAATGCCCAAAAATAAAATTTACACCGAACCTGCAAAGTGAATGTCTTCTGAAATCTCATAAAAACGCTGCTTAATTTGTCCTTACAGATTTGAAGGAGTTGGAAATCTTGAAGGGAACTGGTCAGGTCCTCTATGGGACAAAACCGGCATCTTTACCAGTAGCTTTGTTCCCCTCAGCATGGAAAGCTGGGGCTAAAACCACATTTTAGTGCTAAAAATATAATTATTTTTCTTCACTGCCCAATATTATAACATTTTGTAACACACCTGTAGCGTCAATATGCTCACTGCACCCCTGGATTAATTCATTGAGGGCTGCACTTTGTAAAATGGGGTCACTTGAGGGGGATTTCTTCTTATGGCACCCGTAAACAATTCTAGCAAATTCTGACATTCAATATGGTGCTCCTTCTCCTCTCTTTTGCATTGTACCTTTAAAAGTACCGTAGTTCCCAATTACATGGAGGGTATTGATGCATTCAGGAAAATTTTCGCAACAAACTGTGTGGTCCATTGTTATTGTTGTCGTTGTTGTTTGTGTTTTTTTTTTTTCTTTTATCATTAGTCTTTGTGCACACTGAGTATGTGGATGCAGAAATTTCTGCATCTCCTGGCAGGAAAAACATAGCCACAAAAATGCTTTTTTTTTGCCTAGTTTTCAATGCCTTTTTGCATGCATTTTTCATCCGCTTTTTTCTAACGTTTTTGGACACCGATGAATGATTTAGAGATGGATATAGACAGGCAGATTTATAGGCATATAATTGCACAACCCCCCGACGTAATAAAATTGCACCTTGTGAAACTTATTCCACAGATTTTTATGATTAAATAAATGAAAATTAATAGTGTGCGGTCCCCCTATTTTTGATAACCAGCAAAGGTAAAGCAGATAACCATGGGCCTTATAATATCAGCCACAGCTATGTCTCAGCTACTACATGCCCGCAGCGCATCTCATTAGATTTCACATTCTGGCTCTTCGCCTTGACTCTTCCCTATTGTGCTGGTGCGGTGACAGTCTGGGTAATATTTTTTGTAGTTGGTGTCAGCTGGCATCAAGCCCTTGTGTTAGTAATGCAGAGGTGTCTATCGGATACACCCACTACTGACCCAGTAAGTAAGGCCCACACTGCGTTTTTACCCGTGTTTTTTTTTTTTTTGCATTTTTGGTGCAGAAATTTCTTAAGAAAATGGTTGTAGTCTTTCTGCAGACATTCCCCAGCAAAACTTACGGAGAAAAAAAATAGCTGTTCCTACACTACGTTTTTTTTCTCAAGAACATTCTTTCTGCACAATTTCTTGAGGAAAAGAATGAGCGTGTCACTTCTTTTCTGCAGGTCCCTGCGTTTTTGCCATCGATAATGGTAAAAAAACGCAGGGACCAACCTGCGGAAAAACCACACCAAAAACGCATGCGTTCAAAAATCGCACCAAAAAACGCAAGTACGCTAATCTTTCAGACTCTCAAGAAATTTCTTGAGAAAAATCCTTTCTAGTGCGCACAGGACCTAAAGAGGAAAAACACACACAAGAACACTTTTATTTAAATAATCACTTCCCTACAGTTACCCTGGTTCACCATTTTATTAAAAAACAAACAACAAAATATGCAGCTCCGATATAGTCCAGGGATTCCAACGTTGTCCACAAAAGGCTACCTGAAAGACTTGAAGAGAGAGAAATAGAACACTATTTCTGACCGGCAACATCATCTGGACCTGATTGTATCAGGTCCAAATGATGTTAACCCTGTGCCATCTTGTATATGCCGTGATCAACAGCCATTGTGGCATTTAGAAGTTTGTGAGGGGGAGCGGGCTCCTTATCTCACCACTTCGGCACCCACAAGACATGATCACAGGGGAGCCAAGGGTTGTCATGGCAGTCAGAGGTCAAATGATGTCTGGTACGGTGGCCTGTTAGACACATCTAGAAGCAGGGGATCAGTCAGTTTGACACTGACATATGTATTGCATTACCATTTATGCTCGCTCTCATGCACAGGACTTATTGTTCAGTATGTTACTACTATGCATGAAATGTCAATTGTAATACACTACTAATACAAGTACAGGGCGTTTGAAAAATACCTGTGGTTTAAGGTTTTTCAATTTTACTATTTTTTTAAGATTTTGTTTTTAGTATTGCTTGCTTTTAATCATCGCTATCCCGTTCGCCATATTGTAAACAATAGACATAGACTGCATCCTTTTCTTAAACTTTTTTTTTTCCCCTCTTTCCTATAGGGAATGCAGCGGGCAACCAATGTTACCTACCAAGCTCACCATGTCAGCAGGAACAAGAGAGGACAAGTTCTTGGAACAAGAAGTGGATTTCGGGGTTGCACAGTGTGGCTAACGGGTACACTATTAATTCGTTCTAAGATGTAAACATTGGCCATAGCGGTGACATATTTGAGTGCTGAATGATGAATACAATCTGCTATGGTGCTAGTCGAATGTGTGGTCAGACGGACTTGGCTGTATGCACTAATTATCTAGGAGTTTTATAGAATTTGCTGGAAATGCGAGTACAGTTGTGCGCACCTAGTGCTATACAGTAGCTCTCATGATAGATCTAACTGTAAATTAATATTATTCCATAGTACAGATGTGGACAGTGTGGAGACACTGGGGTCAATGGGTGCTATTGAATCCCCAAACAATTAACGACATATCCAGGAAATCCACAAAATGTAACCGGCAACAGTTTCTCACCCTTCCGCTAGCTCACCAGGGATTTAGAATGTCCGTGCTTCAGAGCTTCCAGAGCTACGTACTCCAAACCAGCAGCACCCTGCTTTTGGAGGGCACCCACCAAGAATAGAATAACGCCAGATTTAGGAAGCTGGCTGAAAACCACAAAGCCTGTAGTCAGGTGACTGGATTGTCCCAAGCTGGATTCCTTCCTTAGGTAGTCCTTAATATATCAACCGAATCCTTGCATTCGATGCTGAAGTCCATGTAGTATTATATTCCAGATTCGGTTATGGATTGCCAATCGAATCCGCAGATCCTAGATTGAGATTGGTATTATGTAGCAAGAGTCTTGCCGGGCAATGGACAGTCCTTCTTCTTATACCCTTGAGCTCTTCATTTAGACCTTTGGGGTCTTCACGATTGGTTGATAAGACTGGGCTCTTATTGGCTAGATTTCAAGCCATATACAAAATATCCCCAGTAGTAATGGTAGCATTGCAGAGATGGGGGAGAGACAGCTAGGTTACATCGCATCTAGCAATACAATGGTAGGTTTGCATAATTGATTTGTCTGGGTTTCTGACCTTCACTGGCCAAGGCAATTACATGAGTCATCAAGAACTTTAACTCTAGACTCCTAAAGGCCCAGGAACACATAACGACTTACCAGTGATCCTGACAATGATACAACCTGATAAGGATCGCTGGTAAGTCGCTGGGAGGTCGCTGGTGAGATGTCACACAGTCAGGCTTTACCAACGATGCAGTAACGACCTGTATAACAATCTCGGAGGCCGTTGGGACCGTGTTAGGAGGTCGTTGGTAGGTGTCAAATACAGCGATGCGTCCTGCCCAGCAGGACATCGCCTTTAAAGAAAATGGTCCACACCATTAAGCAGCGACCGGCGACCTCCCAGCAGGGGCCTGATCGCTGGTAGGTGTCACACATAACGAGATCGCTGGCGAGATCGTTGCTTCCTCACTGAAACTGTGACTCAGCAACAATCTCGTTAGCGATCTTGTGTGTGACTGGGCTTATGAGTCTTGTAGAAACAGAGGGGCTTTTTTTTTTTTTAAATTTAGTTATTGATTCTGTCTTTTTACAAAACGTAATGATTAAATTCTCACCACATGACAGCCAAATGCTTGACAGAGTGCACATACTCATTTGGTCCCCATATTACATATGGGACCATATTACATAGACCTCTCATAACATAGTATTTTAAAAACCTTTGTTTTTCTAACCTGTTAAGTCTCACTCAACACAGCTCTGGGATATATCGTACGTAAAGGGATAAAAGGACACGTCTGTATATAGTATGAATAATATTAAAAATGGGTGGCCAGGCTTTGAAGATGCGAAACTCCCATACTCTCCCGCACCACCCCTAATACAATCAGTGCAGGGTGCTCCGTGTCTTGTGGCAGCATCAGAAGTAATAGGACCTGTCTAACCTGTGCAGCTGAAAATGACTGCAGGGAGATTTTTTTTTCTTTTCTTTTCTATAAGTTGTTTTTCATAAATCCGACTTAAAGCTCTTTGTATAGGTTGATGCCAAAAAAAAAATTTATGAATTGCCAACTAGGTTTTCAAAGTGGCAAGAGCAGCAAATTTGCGACTTTTTGACAATAGAAAATTGGCACAAAAGTCTTTTTGATTTTCACCGTTAGGGCTGTTTTTTAGTATAAAAATGAAACTCCGCTAGACCATCTGAATTACCTCTAGGAAGTCTTCCATGTCTGTTGTTATTGTTTTTGTATGTTCTCTACACCATTGAGTTTGATATAATAGCCCAGAAAATAACTGATATACATAGAAAAGTCCCCAGCGTTTTGTATATTAATCCTGGTCTCCTTCATATTTTCTGTTTTCAGGCCTTTCTGGTGCTGGAAAGACCACAGTTAGCATGGCGCTGGAGGAGTATTTGGTGTGTCATGGCATTCCTTGCTATACTTTAGATGGGGACAACATTCGTCACGGACTGAGCAAAAATCTTGGTTTCACCCAGGAAGACCGAGAAGAAAATATCCGCCGCATTGCAGAAGTAGCTAAGCTGTTTGCTGACGCTGGCCTTGTGTGCATTACTAGTTTCATATCTCCATACGCCAAGGTAAATATTTCCTAGATTTAGGGGTACTTCTCACATAGCGAGATCGCTGCTGAGTCCCAGGTTTTGTGACGTACCAGTGACCTCATGAGCGATCTCGCTGTGTGTGACACTAAGCAGCGACCTGGCCCCTGCTGTGAAATCGCTGATCGTTACACACTGTTCTGGTTCATTGTTTGCTCGTTGGTCTCCCGCTGTGCAGCACACATCGGCGTGTTTGATGGCGGGAGACCGAGCACCGACTTTGTGTAAGCATCGTACGCTGGTAACCAGGTTAAATATCGGGTAACTAAGCAAAGCGTTTTGCGTAGTAACCCGATGTGTACCCTAGCTACGTATACAGGGAGCCAGCGCTAGCAGCCTGTAAGCAGTGTACGCTGGTAACCAGGGTAAATATCGGGTAACCATGCAAAGCACTTTGCTTAGTTACCCGATATTTACCCTGGTTACCAAGCGCGACATCGTTACACGAGTCGCTGGTGTCTATTCGCTGGTCTTTGGGAAGAGCTGACTGTTTGACAGTTCACTAGCGACCCTGTTGCGACGTACCAGCGATCCTGACCAGGTCGTATCATGGTCGGAATCGCTGGTACGTCGTTTAGTGAGACAGTACCCTTAGGACTGTGACCTCTCCTCTCCATGCAGCTCCTGTAATAAAGTGATCTACACTTCACCAGTCCTCTAATCAGACCTCATGTACTTCCAACATGTCTGTCTAATGCAGAACAAGTCCTTTCTTTGTCGCTCCATTGGGAGACCCAGACAATTGGGTGTATAGCTTCTGCCTCCGGAGGCCACACAAAGTATTACACTTTAAAAATTGTAACCCCTCCCCTCTGCCTATACACCCTCCTGTGCATCACGGGCTCCTCAGTTTTATGCTTTGTGTGGAAGGAGGCACACATCCACTCATGCATTCTCATATTAGTTATATCGGTTGGAAGAAAAGTGGGCCCCCACGGGGCCCCCGGCATGTTCCCTTCTCACCCCACTACGTCGGCGGTGCTGTTAAGGTTGAGGTACCCATTGCGGGTACAAAGGCCGGAGCCTCATGCCGTTTTTCCTTCACCATCCCTTAGCGGCTCTGGGAGAAGTGGGATCCTGACCGGTCATCCATTCACTGGGACCGTGCTCCCTCCGCAGCCCCTGTGGGAATCTGCCGGACAGGAGTCTATTAATCCTCAGGGACCGGGCCCTGCATCTATAAGGTACTCTGTGTCCCCATGGGGGCTGTGCATGGAGTGCCTTCATCCCGGACGCTGCAGCAGCTGCTGATTTGTGAAGACCGGCGGACTTCCGCGCCGACCGCGCCTGCTTGTCAGCCGCGGTCTTAAAATTAGTCCCTGGCTTCATTGCGGCCTAGTAGCAAAACTCCCGCCCCCGGGCCTGTCTGTCAGGGGTAAGGGCGGGACTGCCGACCTGACGTCGGATGTGAGGGCCGGAGCATCCTGTATGTTTCCTCCCCCCTCACTGATCACTGTGGGGACCCCAGATTCCCGCACTTTTCTTTGTCGCTCCTAATTGGGAGACCCAGACAATTGGGTGTATAGCTACTGCCTCCGGAGGCCACACAAAGTATTACACTTAAAAGTGTAAGGCCCCTCCCCTTCTGGCTATACACCCCCCCGTGGGATCACGGGCTCCTCAGTTTTATGCTTTGTGCGAAGGAGGTCAGACATGCACGCATAGCTCCACTGTTTAGTCAGCAGCAGCTGCTGACTATGTCGGATGGAAGAAAAGAGGGCCCATACGGGGGCCCCCAGCATGCTCCCTTCTCACCCCACTTGCGGTCGGCGGTGTTTGTTAAGGTTGAGGTACCCATTGCGGGTACGGAGGCTGGAGCCCACATGCTGATTCCTTCCCCATCCCCATTAGGGCTCTGGGTGAAGTGGGACTTTACCGGTCTCCGGGCACTGAGACCGTGCTCCATCCACAGCCCCTGGAGGATCTGCTGGATACGGAGCGGAGTTTCCTCAGGGACAGGACCCTGCTTCATTAAGGTACTCAGTGTCCCCGTGCTTACCGCACGCACACTGCAGCATTGCTGGGTGTGTTAGTGCGCCGGGGTAAACAGCGCTGCTGCGCTTGTGCCGTTACTCACTACAGCTCTGCTGAGTGAGGAGACTTAGTACGATCGGCCGATCCGGCTGCTGGGGTCAGTGTTTACTGCGTCGCGGCTGGGATTTGTGGTGCGCCGGGGACTTCCGCGCTGGCCGTGCATATATGACGGCCGCGCTAGATTACTACAGTCCCCGGCTTTTGCGGCCTAGTTCGTATCGTTCCCGCCCCCAGACCTGCCAGTCAGGAGGAGGGCGGGACGCTGTACAGACCAGCAGCGCTAAGAGCTGGAGTCTGTTTTACATACTCCAGCCCTCACACTAGGCACAGTGGGACGCAGTTTCCCGCACTTTTGTTTGTGGCACGCCCACGGTCCGCCCCTCTTCACAGGACGCCGGCAGCCATTCCTGCCTGCACGCTGAGCTGCAGAGGGGAGGTTGGGAGACCCAGACAAGGGATTCTACGACCTCACACCCGCTTTTCAGCGGGCGGTAAGCAGCCCTCAAGGGCTCTCCCCCACTTGTGCCATAGTGTACTTTGTATTTTGTGCTGGCAATACTTTACACTGTACGGTCGCTGGTGATTTTCTGCTATATACCCTCCTTAGATTTCTCAAGGAGACAACAGCATGTCGTCCGCAAAAAGCAAAAGTGCCAAGGCACGGACTTTATGTGCTGCCTGTACTGCATGTGGGGCTGCTCTACCGGCAGGTTCCACTGACCCCCATTGTGTGCAGTGCTCGGCCCCTGTGGCAATTGCTCAGCCGGGGCCTCTGCTAGAGGTGACCCAGGGAGAACCACCTGTGAATGCTGTCCAGGTGACAGGGACGGAGTTTGCAGCTTTTGCTGACAGATTGTCTATGACTATGTCTAAAATTCTTGAAACATTGCAGTCTAGACCAGTAACTCAGACCATGGGCACTGTTGGTACATTGCCCCCTGGTCCCCCTCAGCTGGAACACTTCCTAGCTCCGGGGGTGTCACATGCACCCCAGGGTGACGGCTCTGACTCGGACGACAGTCCCAGACAACCTAAGCAGGCTCGCTATGAGCGACCCTCAACTTCATCACACTGGTCAGGGTCCCAGCGGGACGACTCTCTGTGTGATGAGGCGGATGTAACTGATCAGGATTCTGATACTGGGGCCGCTCTCAATCTAGATACCCCGGATGGTGACGCCATAGTGAATGATCTTAAAGCGTCCATCAATAAGATGTTAGATATTTCTCCACAAGCTCCTCCTGCGGAGGAGGCAGCTTCACAGCAGGAGAAATTCCATTTCAGGTATCCCAAACGTAAATTAAGCACTTTTCTGGACCACTCTGACTTTAGAGACGCAATCCAGAAACACCACGCTTATCCAGATAAGCGTTTCTCCAAACGGCTTAAAGATACGCGCTATCCTTTTCCCCCTGACGTGGTCAAGGGCTGGACACAGTGTCCCAAGGTGGACCCTCCAATCTCCAGGCTTGCAGCCAGATCTCTAGTTGCAGTGGAAGATGGGGCGGCACTTAAAGATGCCACTGACAGACAGATGGAGCTCTGGTTAAAATCCATCTATGAAGCTATTGGAGCGTCGTTGGCGCCAGCATTCGCAGCCGTATGGGCACTCCAAGCTATTTCAGCTGGCCTTACACAGGTCGACACGGTCACACGTACATCTGCTCCGCAGGTGGCACCATTGACCTCTCAAATGTCTGCATTCGCGTCTTACGCGATTAATGCTGTCCTAGACTCTACGAGCCGTACGGCGGTGGCGTCAGCCAACTCCGTGGTTTTACGCAGAGCCCTGTGGTTGAGAGAATGGAAGGCAGATTCTTCTTCCAAGAAGTGCTTAACCAGTTTGCCTTTTTCTCGTGACCGATTGTTTGGTGAGCGTTTGGATGAAATCATTAAACACTCCAAGGGTAAGGATTCAGCCTTACCGCAACCCAGACAAAACAAACCCCAACAGAGGAGGGGACAGTCTGGTTTTCGGTCCTTTCGAGGCTCAGGCAGGTCCCAATTCTACTCGTCCAAAAGGACTCAAAAGGATCAGAGGAGCTCAGATTCTTGGCGGACTCAATCACGCCCAAAAAAGCCAGCCGGAAGAACCGTTACCAAGACGGCTTCCTCATGACTTTCAGTCTCCTCTCTCCGCATCCTCGGTCGGTGGCAGGCTCTCCCGCTTTGGCGACATTTGGCTGTCACAGGTCAAAGACCGTTGGGTGAGAGACATTCTGTCTCACGGGTACAGGATAGAGTTCAGCTCTCGTCCTCCAACTCGTTTCTTCAGAACTTCTCCACCGCCCGACCGAGCCGATGCTCTGCTGCAAGCGGTGTCCGCTCTAAAGGCGGAAGGAGTGGTGACTTCCGTTCCTCTTCAGGAACAAGGCCACGGTTTTTACTCCAATTTGTTTGTGGTGCCAAAGAAAGACGGGTCGTTCCGTCCCGTCCTGGATCTAAAGCTGCTCAGCAAACACGTAAAAACCAGGAGGTTCCGGATGGAATCTCTCCGCTCCGTTATCGCCTCAATGTCTAAAGGAGATTTCCTAGCATCAATAGACATCAAGGATGCTTATCTCCACGTGCCGATTGCACCAGAGCATCAGCGTTTTCTACGCTTCGTTATAGGGCTCACCTGTAGGAAAGGGCTGTTTGACGGCCCTATCACGAGGTATTCTTTTACCCACCCAGGGACTGCTTTTGGACGTCCCAATTGTCTGGGTCTCCCAATTAGGAGCGACAAAGAAGAAGGGAATTTTGTTTACTTACCGTAAATTCCTTTTCTTCTAGCTCCAATTGGGAGACCCAGCACCCGCCCTGTTTTCTTAGGAAGTTTGTTTTTTTCGGGTGCACATGTTGTTCATGTTGAACAGTTCAGTTCTCCGAGGCTGTTTCTCGGGTTGAATTTGTATTTAAAACAGTTATTGGCTTTCCTCCTTCTTGCTTTTGCACTAAAACTGAGGAGCCCGTGATCCCACGGGGGGGTGTATAGCCAGAAGGGGAGGGGTCTTACACTTTTAAGTGTAATACTTTGTGTGGCCTCCGGAGGCAGTAGCTATACACCCAATTGTCTGGGTCTCCCAATTGGAGCTAGAAGAAAAGGAATTTACGGTAAGTAAACAAAATTCCCTTCTTTTAGCGCCGCCCACGGCTCCACTCCTCCCCAGAGAGCTCCGGCAGCCATTTTTTGGCGTTCTGCCGGTGGAGGATTACCTGGAAAGAGCTCTGCAACTCTGGGAGACCTAAGGCAGGGAACCTGGAGGACACACGCTCCGCTTTTTAGCGGTCAGTAAGCCACACCGGTCACCCGGTGCTGGTCCCCTTAGGGTGCCGGAATAGATACTATATATATATAATATATATAAGCTGAGTGGAGGATACCGGGCACCGCCGATCCCTGTATGGCTGACAAAGCTGTGCTTTCAGGCAGGTGGAGACCTGGGTGCGTGTCCCAAAGCAAAGGCGATGCAAGATCCACAATGTAGAGATGAAAGGTCGCACTCCAAAGGTCGAATAAAGAATTTCTTTTTATTCCACGATCACATCAGGGGTACAGGTAGTGAGGGAGGATGGGGGTGTGCCACGTCGGACGACGGCAGCCGTTTCGCAAGTGAACTTGCTTCTACGGGTCCAGTGCATGCAAAGGTGCTGCATCCGCCCTTAAATAACAGGTGAATTGGATGCAGCATCCTTGCGTGAATATAGTGCAAATTAAAAACATATACCAGCTGTACATATATCAGATTCACATAGAAACTTATTGCATATCAATTCCAAAATGGATTATAAATAATCAATCATTACATACATGGGTATAGTTAGAGTAAAAAGTTAAATATACTGTTCATTAGAGTGTAACAAAAGACATCTCAAAAAACACTATAGAAAACAGGCTTATAGGAGAAAACCAGCATTATAGGAACACTGACAAGTCATTTTTGTCATTCAGGCCTAGGGGACCGAGAGCATTTAAGTCTATAATCAATCTCGATTCTTTTCTAAGTAGAGAACGATGCATATCACCTCCTGAGGGACAGGGGTTAATTTTTATTATGCCTGCAAATTTTAGAAGGCGTGGGTTACCACTATGGTGTTCCTGCATATGGGCAATTAAACGTGGAGAACCTATCCCGGAGGTTATAGACTTAAAATGCTCCCGAAATCGAACATATAAAGGCCGAATTGTTTTACCTATATAATATTTTTGGCAAGGGCAAAAAATAACGTATACCAGATAATTAGACTTACATGTGATAAGATCTTTTATTTTGAATAGCTCTGTACCAATTTTTAGAATGTCTCCTGTACAATGATATTCACAAAAGGGGCAGCCGCCGCACCTATGGTTTCCTTTGATTTTATTTCGGTCTAACCACGTACCTAGTTTAGGTGTAATAATGCGGTTATTAACAAGGATGTCTCCTATATTTTTGCATCTCCTATATGAAATCAGAGGGCCCTCGTTTGCCATTTCACAAAGATCCTTATCTTTATTAATTAAATGCCAATGTTTTTTGATGCTTGATTTTATTGCATCGTACATAGAAGGGCCATGTGGCTGCGCGAATGGAAGGCAGACTCTGCTTCCAAGAGGTTCTTAACCGGTTTGCCATTTTCTGGCGACCGATTGTTTGGCGAACGATTGGATGAGATTATTAAGGAATCCAAGGGAAAGGACTCCTCCTTACCCCAGTCCAAACCGAAGAGACCTCAGCAACGGAAAATACAATCGAGGTTTCGGTCCTTTCGTCCCTCCGCCAAGCCCCAATCCTCTTCGTCCAACAGGCCGGAGAAAGGCCAGAGGAACTCCTATGCGTGGCGGGCTAAGTCACGCCCCCAAAAACCCGCCGGAGGCAATGCCTCCAAGGCGACCTCTTCATGACTCTCGGCATCCCCGAACCGCATCCTCGGTCGGTGGCAGGCTCTCCCGCTTTTGCGACGCCTGGTGGCCACATGTTCAAGACCGATGGGTGAGAGACATTCTGTCTCACGGTTACAGGATAGAGTTCAGCTCTCGTCCCCCGACTCGTTTCTTCAGAACCTCTCCGCCCCCCGCGCGGGCCGATGCACTTTTTCAGGCGGTGGACGCTCTGAAGACAGAGGGAGTTGTGATCCCTGTTCCCCCCCAGGAACATGGTCGCGGCTTTTACTCCAACTTGTTCGTGGTGCCAAAGAAGGACGGTTCATTCCGTCCCGTTCTGGACCTCAAACTACTCAACAGACATGTGAGCACCAGACGGTTCCGGATGGAATCTCTCCGCTCGGTCATCGCATCGATGTCACAAGGAGACTTCCTAGCATCGATCGACATCAAGGATGCTTATCTCCATGTGCCGATCGCACCCGAACATCAACGCTTTTTGCGCTTCGCCATCGGGGACGAACACCTTCAGTTCGTGGCATTGCCTTTCGGCCTGGCGACAGCCCCACGGGTGTTCACCAAGGTCATGGCATCCGTTGTGGCGGTCCTACACTCTCAGGGCCACTCGGTGATTCCCTACTTAGACGATCTTCTAGTCAGGGCACCTTCTCAGATGGCGTGTCAAAACAGCCTTACCGTCGCTCTGGCGACGCTCCAGCAGTTCGGGTGGATCATCAACTTCCCAAAATCCAAGTTGACACCGACCCAATCACTGACTTACCTTGGGATGGAGTTTCATACTCAGTCAGCGGTAGTCATGCTACCGCTGGACAAACAGCTTTCTCTGCAAGCAGGGGTGCAATCTCTTCTTCGGGGTCAGTCACACCCCTTGAGGCGCCTCATGCACTTCCTGGGGAAGATGGTGGCAGCGATGGAGGCAGTGCCCTTCGCACAATTCCATCTGCGGCCACTCCAGTGGGACATTCTCCGCAAATGGGACAGGAGGTCGACTTCCCTCAACAGGAACGTCTCTCTTTCCCTTGCAACCAAGACTTCACTTCAGTGGTGGCTCCTTCCCAACTCTCTGTCGCGGGGAAAATCCTTCCTACCCCCAACCTGGGCTGTGGTCACCACGGACGCGAGCCTGTCAGGGTGGGGGGCGGTTTTTCTCCACCACAGGGCTCAGGGAACCTGGACTCCGATAGAGTCATCCCTTCAGATCAATATTCTGGAGATAAGGGCAGTGTATCTAGCCCTATTGGCCTTTCATCGGTGGCTGAAGGGCAGGCAGATCCGTATCCAGTCGGACAACGCCACTGCCGTCGCATACATCAACCACCAAGGCGGCACTCGCAGTCGTCAAGCCTTCCAGGAAGTCCGACGGATTCTGCAGTGGGTGGAAGCCACAGCTTCCACCATCTCCGCAGTTCACATCCCGGGCGTAGAAAACTGGGAAGCAGATTTTCTCAGTCGTCAGTGCATGGACGCGGGGGAATGGTCTCTTCACCCAGACGTGTTTCGAGAGATCTGTCGCCGCTGGGGAACGCCGGACGTCGATCTCATGGCGTCACGGCACAACAACAAAGTCCCGGCATTCATGGCCCGGTCTCAAGATCACAGAGCTCTGGCGGCGGACGCATTAGTTCAGGATTGGTCGCAGTTTCGACTGCCTTATGTATTTCCTCCTCTGGCGATGCTGCCCAGAGTGCTGCGCAAAATCAGGTCCGACTGTCGTCGCGCCATTCTCGTCGCTCCAGATTGGCTGAGGCGGTCGTGGTACCCGGATCTGTGGCATCTCACGGTGGGTCAATCGTGGGCGCTCCCAGACCGCCCAGACTTGCTGTCACAAGGGCCGTTTTTCCATCTGAATTCTGTGGCCCTCAACCTGACTGTGTGGCCATTGAGTCCTGGCTCCTAGCGTCCTCAGGGTTCTCTCAAGATGTCATTGCCACCATGAGACAGGCCAGGAAACCAACGTCCGCCAAGATCTATCACAGGTCTTGGAGGATCTTCTTATCCTGGTGCTCTGATAATGGTTTTACTCCCTGGCCTTTTGCCTTACCCACTTTTCTTTCATTCCTTCAATCCGGAATGGACAAGGGTTTGTCTCTCGGCTCTCTCAAGGGACAAGTATCGGCGCTATCCGTATTTTTTCAAAAGCGTCTGGTCAGGCTTCCGCAGGTCCGCACGTTCCTGCAGGGAGTTTGCCACATAGTCCCACCTTACAAGCGTCCGCTGGAACCCTGGGACCTTAACAGGGTGCTAACGGCTCTTCAGAAACCACCTTTCGAGCCGCTGCGGGATGTCTCTTTATCACGTCTTTCGCAGAAGGTGGCATTTCTAGTGGCAGTTACATCACTCCGAAGAGTGTCGGAGCTTGCAGCGCTGTCATGCAAAGCCCCCTTCCTGGTTTTTCACCAGGATAAGGTGGTTCTGCGTCCTGTTCTGGAATTTCTCCCTAAGGTGGTATCTCCTTTTCATCTCAATCAGGATATCTCCTTACCTTCATTTTGCCCTAATCCAATTCACCAATGTGAAAAGGATTTGCACTCATTAGATCTAGTGAGAGCACTCAGGTTCTACGTGTCTCGCACGGCGCCCCTGCGCCGTTCAGATGCGCTCTTTGTCCTTGTCGCTGGCCAGCGTAAGGGTTCGCAGGCTTCCAAGTCAACCTTGGCTCGGTGGATCAAGGAACCGATTCTTGAAGCCTACCGTTCTTCTGGGCTTCCGCTTCCTTCGGGGCTGAAAGCCCATTCTACCAGAGCCGTGGGTGCGTCCTGGGCATTGCGGCACCGGGCTACGGCTCAGCAGGTGTGTCAGGCAGCTACCTGGTCTAGTCTGCACACTTTCACGAAACACTATCAGGTGCATACCTATGCTTCGGCAGACGCCAGTCTAGGTAGGCGAGTCCTTCAGGTGGCGGTTGCCCACCTGTAAGAGGGGGTCGTTTCGGTCTTTTTATCGAGGTATTCTTTTACCCACCCAGGGACTGCTTTTGGACGTCCCAATTGTCTGGGTCTCCCAATGGAGCGACAAAGAAGAAGGGAATTTTGTTTACTTACCGTAAATTCCTTTTCTTCTAGCTCCTATTGGGAGACCCAGCACCCGCCCCTGTTCCCTTCGGGCTGTTTGTTCTTTTGTGTACACATGTTGTTCATGTTGATTTGTTCTTATGGTTCATGGTCTTTAGTTCTCCGAACATCCTTCGGATTGAATTTACCTTAGACCAATTTATAAGTTTCCTCCTTCCTGCTTTTGCACCAAAACTGAGGAGCCCGTGATGCACGGGAGGGTGTATAGGCAGAGGGGAGGGGTTACACTTTTTAAAGTGTAATACTTTGTGTGGCCTCCTGAGGCAGAAGCTATACACACAATTGTCTGGGTCTCCCAATAGGAGCTAGAAGAAAAGGAATTTACGGTAAGTAAACAAAATTCCCTTCTTTTTGTCTGCTTTCCACTAAGGCCAAGAGATGAGTGTCCTTAATGAGTACCCCTCCTCTGTTTACTATATTTCCTTATAATAGAAGGGTTCTAGTTGGATGGCTGTTTATTCTCACATTTTTTTTTTGCAGTTTAAAATTACACAATACTTTTAAAAATCAGCAACTTTATAATTGACTGTTTAAAACCTTTTCCCATTCTCAAGAACTTGGGGATTTTTTTAAAATATTATAGTTTACGTGTATTTTAGAAGAGGGATTACGGCACTCCTGGTCTAGGGTAACTGCTGGGATAGGACCCAACTCCTTATTCATATCGAATAGAAAGATCCGGCACTCAACAATGTGATCCAAGACAAATCTTTTTTTTTTTAAGACAAGTGTGTACTACACGTGACGTTTCGGTATCAATACCTTTATCAAGACACTGCCACCAATATACAGCTCATTGGGCACTCAAGCCATTGCTCCCTTTACCCTTCTGTGGTTACCACCCTGCGGTACTTAGGCAGCAAACAGACTGGTCCTTTATGTAGACCATTACCGTATTTTTCGTTATATAAGACGCACCCCAAATTTGGAGGGAAAAAAATGTATAATCTGGTGGTGTCTTACAGGGAGAGGAAGCAGCAGCGGAGCGGTGGTCACAGGAGGCAGGGGCGGTACTGCAATACTGCGAGAGGTACATAGGTGGGTCCAGATACTCTGTGCGGGTGCTGCTCTGTGCGGGGCCAGTGACGCCGCTCTGCTCTGTGCGGGGTCGGTGACGCCGTTCTGCTCTGTGCGGGGTCGGTGACGCCGCTCTGCTCTGTGCAGGGTCGGTGACGCCGCTGTGCGGGGTCGGTGACGCAGCTGCTGTGTGCGGAGGGCGGTGAGTCACCAGCTATTCTAAAGATGTTGATGGTCGGCGGTGAGCGCTTGAAATAATGGCGGCCGGTGTCGGCGCTGGCGCAGATGAGAGCTTGAGCTGAGAGCTCCATGTGCGCACGTGCTGACCCTAGGCGCCATTATTTGAAACCCTGACCGCCGACCTCTTCAGAATGACCGCACAGAGCAACTGCCCGCCAAGCAGAACGGAACAGGCGAGCGCCGAGCAGGCGAGAGCACGGAGCAGCCGTGCACAGAGCAGAGCGGCCTCACGCAGAGCGGCACAGCCCGATGAATAGAACAGCGTCGCACAGACCAGCAGCACCAGAAGCACACCGCATAGTATTACCCCTGCCTCCTTATGACCCCTCTGGACAACCCCCTCCCCCCGGTAAGTTACATTCGGAATTTAAGGCAGACCCCTCAATTTCTTCCTAAAGTTTTGGGAGGAAAAGTGTGTTTTATAAAAAATACGGTATATAAGTTCGCTCACACCAATGCTCTTGACAGTGTACCTTTGATAAAGGTATTGATACTGAAACGTCATGTGTTGTACACATTACACCTGTCTTGGAAATAAATATTCGTCTTGCATCACATGTTGACTGCCGGAGCTTTCTATTGGATTTTACTTGTTCTCTAGGTTACCCGCTATTGCTGTTGTCTTAGACCATGTGCACACATTGTATTTTTGGTGTGTTCTTGTCACAAATCTGCCTATCTTTATTCCGGCAAAGTCATTGACAATTTTGAAGTGTTGTGCACATGTTACTTATTTTTTCCTTGCAGATATAGTGCAGAATATCTGTGGTATGTCAATTCTTGGTGCTCTTTTTGCCTGCATTTTTCAGCCCTTCCACCCATTGAATTCATTATGAAAAATGCATGGCAAGAACGCATCGCGTTTTTGGTGCGTTTTTCTGCCAGAAAATACAGATATCGTGCAGCATATATCTGCACCAAGTACTCAGTATGTGCACATAGCCTTAGAGTTTGCCGGCCTTCTAGGTAAGAAGCGCAGCGCTTACAAGCTCTTGTCTTGGCAGTGACATAACCCATAAACATATGGCATAGAACACAGTAGCTCATACCCAAATATATTTCCAAACATTTGACAATAGCTGTATAAAGTATATCGATTAGCACAAGACAAGATGACACACTGGGGTAGGACGGAGGGTGGGTGGATGGAACACCAATAGGGTGCAGGTAAACCTTTTGATTCCTGACTTAATTTTTTTATAGCATTTGTCATTCCTGATCTGAAACTGGGCAGATTGCTGGTTCTGGACTGTTTTAGTGCCACTGTGGCCTCGGATGCTGCAAAGGCATATCTGGATCTTATAGACATGGCAAGTGCTCAGTTTGTACACAATCACATAACAATATGGCTGGTCCAAATGGTCAGTCATTTAACCACACACCTCCCCTAGCAATAAGGAAACCGGGAGGCAGGAGATCGATGCGCTCCTAAGGCGCTCCTAAGACACACGGCATGAAAATCGGAGCGAGTGGAATGCGATAAAAAATCGCATTCCACTCGGACCAATATTATTACTCTATGGGGCAGCACCCATGAGTGATTATTTTCTCAGCCCTCGTCGGACCGAGAAAACAGTCACAGCATGCTGCGATTGTAATGCGAGCTTGTTTCACTTGCACTCATTCAAGTCTATGGGGTGAGGGAAACATCGCACTGCACTCACGGTACACCGGTGTAATGCGAGTGCAGTGCGAGAATGGCAATAGCCGGCTACGGAGGAGAGAGGGAGATAAATCCGGCCCACCCCTCCTCAGTGTCGGCACGCCCCCCGCAGCTGAGGTCCGATCGGATCTCAGTTGCAGGGACACTCGCATGACACTTGGCTCCTGCTGTGCTGCCAGAGCGAGCGGAGTGTCATGCGAGGATCGCAGCAGTCCCCATGTGGCCCGGGCTTAAAAAATCTGTGGGACAACATTTTTAAGTGAAAGTGAGCAGATACTAGAACCGATGGTAATGGCTTTAGGCTTGTCAGTCCAGTAAGAACAGCTTGTAGTGCAGTACTGAATTTTAGATAAAGATAACAATTTGTGATTGTTTCCCATCGCTGGGTTTGACAAGTGTTCATTTTTTCATTTTTGTTTGCAGAAATTACATTAAAGGCCTTGCAAGTTTTTTTTTTTTTTTGTTTTATGTTTGATATCTTTAACAAAGCAAGTATGTAATTATTTTTTTCTGTAACTTTGAAGATCTGCCTGGTATTTATAAAGCCCCCAATACCTTATTAATTCTCTTGCTTGTTTTTTCTTTATTCAGGATCGTAACAATGCCCGGCAAATTCACGAGGCCGCAAGTCTGCCGTTTTATGAAGTGTTTGTGGATGCCCCTTTGTATGTTTGTGAACAACGAGATGTCAAAGGCCTATATAAAATGGCAAGAGCTGGGGAAATCAAAGGTAAAGCGTCATCTGGAAATCTTTTAACTCCAGATTTCTACACAAGGATGTGATAGTATTACTGCCTCTTTTAGGTGCTGTAGAAATGTGCTGTGATTTATTAAATACAATTTTTTTTTTTTTCTTTACAAAGGTTTTCTTGTATAATCCAAGATGAAGTAACCTTTTATATCTATTAAATCAAACATTGTTCCAAATTTATGTTTCTTTTCTGGTCGGTTTGTTGGCCGTGTTCCTTTGGTTAACTCATTCCCGATATTAAACATACTTATAGATCTATTCTTCCAAGGTCTCCCTGCAAATGGATGTACCAGTAGCTGTGCCCGGAACCATCAGTGTGAGGGCATATCTTAAATTGGTTGTCCACTGCTTTTACATTGATGGCCTATCCTTAGGGGTACTTTGCATGCTGCGACATCGCTATCCGATGATAGCGATGCCGAGCGCGATAGTACCCGCCCCCGTCGCGCATGCGATATCTTGTGATAGCTGCCGTAGCGAACATTGTTGCTACGGCAGCTTCACACGCACTTACCTGCCCTGCGACGTCGCTCTGGCCGGTGACCCACCTCCTTCCTAAGGGGGCGGGTCGTGCGGTGTCACAGCGACGTCACATGGCAGGCGGCCAATAGAAGCAGAGGGGCGGAGATGAGCAGGACGTAAACATCCCGCCCACCTCCTTTCTTCCGCATTGGCGGTGGAGGCAGGTAAGGAGATGTTCCTCGCTCCTGCGGCTTCACACACGGCAATGTGTGCTGCCGCAGGAACGAGGAACAACATCGTATCTCCTATTGGTGCGACATTATGGAAATGTCCGACACGACACAGATCACCGATTTACGACGCTTTTGCAATCGTTTATCGGTGTATCAAGGCTTTACACGTTGCGACATCGTTACCGGAGCCGGATGTGCGTCACTTTCGATTTGACCCCGACGATATCGCAGTAGCGATGTTGCAACGTGCAAAGTACCCCTTAGGATAGGTCATCAATGTCTCATCGGCTGGGGTCTGACACACCGTACCACTGCTGTTTAGCTTTTTTCGGCCCCGGAGGTGGCAGCAGGTAACTGGAAATGGTTAGTTCCGGAGCTGATCTGTCTTCTGATAGTAAGTGAGACCGGGTACTGCACATCCGCCTCCCATTCTAGCCAATAGGAGGCGGATGTGCAGTACCTGGCTGCGACCACTATCAGAAGAGGGAGAAGCTCCAGAACAGAGTACTTCTGGCTGCCTGCTGCCGCCCGCCGGCAGGGCAGAGAACAGCTGATCGGCGGGGTGTCGGACCCTTGCCAATCAGGCAATGATGACCTATTCTAAGGATAGAACATTAATGTAAAAGTAGGGGACAACATCTTTAACCTCTTCATGACAAACTGGGTACGTCATGGATCGTGTCAGGTTAATAGCTGACATGTGTGGCTATCAGGCACGAGTGCACTCGCTACCCACTCATGCCTGTTAACCCCTTACCGCACGCTGTGGAAATGTGGGCTGCAGTAAACATTCGCTTACTTGACGCCATCAGAAGTCATGTGATGTGATCATGTGGATCCGATGGTTCTTATGGTGGCACAAACACCTGTAGCTATCATGAGTCTGTTCCTCTCACAGCCGGCAGAGCATCGTGTGTGAGAGAAGAGCAGCTTTTCTACAAATCAGAGTAATGCTGCTCGGATCTACAGAAAAGAATGAGTGATCAGATTGCTGATCCTTATAGTCCCCTAAGGGGACTAGTAAAATAAAAAAAAGTAAAAAAAAACAAAAAAAAACCTAAGTTCAAATCACTCCCCATTTGCCCCATTGAAAATTAAAGGGTTAAAAAAAATAAAAATATACACACATTTTAGAATCGTCGTGTTCAGAAATGCCCGATCTATCAAAATATAGAATCAATTAATCTGATTGGTAAACGGCATAGCGGCAAAAAAATCCAAATGCCAATATTCCGTTTTTTGGTCGCCGCATATTCTTGCGCAAGGTGCGATAACAGGCGATCAAAAAGCATCATCTGCGCAAAAATGGTACGGTTAAAAACACCAGCTTCAGACCCAAAAAATAACCTGTCACTGAGCCATAGAACCCGAAAAGTGAGTACGCTACAGATCGCAGAAAATGGTGCAAAAAGTACGCCTCTTTTTGGACAAACTTGTGAATTTTTTTGTAACCCCTTAGATAAAAGTAAGCCTATTTATGCTTGGTGTCCACGAACAAGTACCGACATGAGGCATCACGCCGACACATACGTTTTACCAGATAGTGAACACGGTGAATAAAATAATCCAAAACCATCAGGCAGTCGCACTTTTTTTTGCAATTGTTTTGCATATGGTAAAACTAATAGTTTTTTTTTTTCAAAAGTACAACTCGTCCCGATTGCCCTGGAGCGGTGGAAATCGGGGTAATATAAGGGGGTTAATGACAGCTGTGATTTGTCAATGCATCACACTGTCACAGCTGTCCTCAAGTCCTGGATTGGTGATGGGTAGGGGGTCTATGACCCCACCCTTTACTAATCTTGTAAGTAAAAAGAAATAGCCCGGAGAAAAATCATGTATATCTCTCTATATCTATCTATATCTATCACACGTCCTCTTTATCCTATTTATTAACCCCCAAAACACCCCTAAAGATTTGACGTAACCTACAGGCACGACGTCCCACGAAGATCCTGCTCTTTTTGAGGTCATAGTGCGTGGTCACATTAGAAACATGACTGCGGCTGGTGAGACACACTAATGGAGCCGCAGCTTTGGGAGCGGTAACGTCCGTGAGTTCACCTGAGGTCACAGCTGTTGATTCCCATGGTATCCAGCTGTGAAAAAAAAAAACGGGAAAAAAAGGCATAAGGTCCCTCATATTTTGATACACAGCCAAGAAAACGCATACAACTGGGGGTTGTTGTTTCCAGCTGTCTGCTTTATCTACATTGGGTATCAAAATACGGCGGACACTACACATTTTTTTCCAATTTATTTTTACATTTCACTTATGCAACCCAGACAGCTACTATGTGGGCAACCAATGAAACGCCGGCAGTCAAACTGCAACCAATCAAACATGCTGTCACAAAGGGTGGGTGGGGCAAGCAGTGAATATTCATGAGCTCCAATGAGCAGACCAGGAAACAGTGTGACAGCCACGCGGGAGACTCAGTAAGTATAACTGTCCTACTTTGATTCCTGTTTTGCTTACTTTTACAGCTCTCTGGCCCTTACTACCAGCATCGGGTCCCTAAGATTTTTATATGGAGCTCAGCGTCCCTGGTCAAGTCCTGGTTCAAGTCTGGTCCCAAACTGGACTTTATTTTTTATTTATTTATTTTTTTTTTTAAGTCCAACAGGACCCGCCAAACTTGAACATCTGCGGGTTCATACATCTCTAGTTATAGCTCAATATATGGTTATGTGTGTATGTGTGTGTATGTATTTCTGTAGGAAAACCTTTTTGTAGTGTATAAGAGTAGCAGAACATGGAAAAAAATAATAAATGTATTTATAAATCTAGGATTCGGTTTTGGTGGGTTTCTGCAGTTTTGGCAACTCATGGTTCTTTAAATGCAACATGGCATTTTCAATCTACTCCAGCCAAAATTGCGCTTCAAAATAGCGCTCCTTCTTTTGCGAGGCCTGCTGGGCGCCAAAACAATAGTTGTAGGTTCCAACCACATATGGACATCATCGTACGTCTTAGAGAGAGAACAGATTATGGGGTCCATTTTCTCCTTCTACCTCTTGTGAACATACCAGCAAAGCTTCTCTCCTTGACACTCTATCGTGCTCTGGCATTTGCTTGATGAAGATATGGCAGGACAAAACTTCCAGAAGCTTGACCCACGAGGCTGTATTTAGAGAACTGGTTTCTCTCATGGGATGATGCCAATGTAACAAGCTGCTGCCCTCTTATTTTCAGTCTGTAATCCTTGCCTTTAATTTTGCAGCTATGATATTTCATTGCTGTCTTAAAAAAAACATAGTTAAGATTAGAAGATACATTTCTACTATTTGGCAATAGATGCTTCATTTGTTTTTCTCTACATTCAATTTTAGGTTTTACAGGTATTGATGCTGAATATGAGAAGCCGGAAGCACCAGAGCTGGTATTAAAGACTGATTCTTGTGATGTAAACGACTGCATTCAACAAGTTGTCGAGCTCCTGCAAGAAATGGTACATATGTGACGTGGAAATGTAGTATTGTGACAGAGCGCTGTATTGTGTGGGGCAAGTGAATAAACTTTATTACTTTTTTTATTTAACTTGGTGATCGGCTCGTGCCATTTACATCCACACATCCACTGCAGCGCTGTTGATGTGATCCGCTGCTGTAACCTTTGACCCCTTCCTGACATATGATCTACCATTAAAGAGAAACTGGCAGCAGGTTTTTGATAACTAAAGTACAGACAGAGCCATAGTGGCACTGTTAGGCCTTAGCCACACGGCATCAAAATTGGAGCGAGTGGAATGCGAAAAAACATTTCATTCCACTTGGACCAATATTACTCTGTCAGCACCCATGAGCAATGCAATTCAAGTCTATGGGGCGAGAGAAAAATGGCACTGCACTCGCAGTACACCGGTGTACCACGCGTGCAGGGCAAGATGGCAATAGCCAGCTACGGAGGAGAGAGGGAGATAAATCCCTCCCTCCCCTCCTCAGAGCCGGCTCTCCCCTCCGTGCAGGCCCACTCCCTGCAAATGTGGTCTGATTGCATGATCGGACCTCAGTTGCAGTGACACTCGCATGACATTGTGCTGCCAGCGTGAGCCGAGTGTCACGCGAGGATCGCAGTAGTCCCAGTGTGGCCTTGGACTTACACTGATTAAAATGATACATGCATGAAGAAATGTGTTTCGTAGATTTTGTGTAATGAGTAGAGCTCAGCGGATTGCTCATAATCCGGGTCCGAGAGAGAGAGAGAGAGAGAGAGACACAGAGAGAGAGACACAGAGAGAGAGAGAGAGAGACACAGAGAGAGAGAGAGAGAGACACAGAGAGAGAGAGAGAGAGACACAGAGAGAGAGAGAGAGAGAGAGACACAGAGAGAGAGAGAGACACAGAGAGAGAGAGAGAGACACAGAGAGAGAGAGAGAGACACAGAGAGAGAGAGAGAGACACAGAGAGAGAGAGAGAGAGAGAGACACAGAGAGAGAGAGAGAGAGACACAGAGAGAGAGAGAGAGAGACACAGAGGGAGAGAGAGACACAGAGGGAGAGAGAGACACGGAGAGAGAGAGAGACACGGAGAGAGAGACACGGAGAGAGAGAGAGACACGGAGAGAGAGAGAGACACGGAGAGAGAGAGAGACACGGAGAGAGAGAGAGACACGGGGAGAGAGAGACACGGGGAGAGAGAGAGAGACACGGGGAGAGAGAGAGAGACACGGGGAGAGAGAGAGAGACACGGGGAGAGAGAGAGACACGGGGAGAGAGAGAGACACGGGGAGAGAGAGAGACACGGGGAGAGAGAGACACACACAGAGAGAGAGAGAAAATATCGTGCAGCCGGATTCCCGGGTACAAGTCGGACCCGGATCGGAACCGCGCGGAACCGGACTTTTACAGTTCGGGTCCGCTCAACACTAGTAATGAGTGTGCTTTTAATCATAGTGTTATGCATTAGTGCTATGGGTAGAGGATTTTGCTCCTGCCACAGCCATTCCGCTGCCTCTGCTGTCTATATTATCTTCCTGGTTTAAATTTTGCGCTGGAGGCCATCATGGCCGCAAGCGGCTTTTGCACACACTTTGATCTCTTTGCAGTCTTCAGGAAAATGGCGTCTGTGCAGCCCATGCATTGATCTAGATCTTAGCTCAATAACTAACCGAGACCCTAATCTCCATATGCCTGACATCGGCACCATTTTACTTCAAACCGTCAGGAGGTCAATCCGCGCAATCGTTTGTCACCGGGGCCATTTTCCTGAACAGGATATTAATGTACACAACTGCTGTCCGTGGCTAGGACGGTGCTAGTGCAAAATTTAAACCATGAAGACTATACATGCACCAGCGGCAGGGCCGGGACAGAGCCAGAGAGCCTAACCACAGTCCTGCCCCACAGTAAAAACGCTAATGCACAAAGTTATGATTACCCGAAAACTTCAAATACTCATTACACAAAATCTACAAAACGGATTTCTTCATCTCAGGTATCTTTTTAATGAGTGTAGCAGCGCCAATATGGGCCTGTTTGTACTTTACTTAGTAAAATCCCACTGACAGGTTCTCGTTAAGTCACATATTGAGTCCCCTTCTCTGATGCAGGCTCCGGAGCTGAGCCTGCATCTTTCCTGACAGATGATGTTTGTATTACACAGACATCATCTCCCGCTTACAGCATCGAAGAGAGCCGAGCTCTGCCTTCCTGTTTTAACATTTTAAAGAGAACCTTTCGCCATGAAAATGCAATCCAGTCTGCACGCACCATGGAGAACAAGAGGCGCTCAGCAGATTGATGTATAGTTTTGTGGGAAAAGATTCAGCATAACCTTTGTTAATCATTATACTTTATCTTCTTGTTGATTTTGGTCCAGTGGACAGTCCTATCAGTCACTGACAGCTTTTGTATAAATAGAGATACAGTGCTAGCTTTCAGTCACTAGACCGAAAATCCCACTAAGAGCAGAGGATTGAAATTGAAACATATTGAAACATAAGTAATACTGAATTAACTGGATTGGTACAGAGTAGCAAGAAAAATAAATTGACAGTCCGGGAATCAGGGCTGTAGAGTCGGTAAGGCTGCTTTCACACATCCGATTTTTGCTGTGCGGCACAATCCGGCTGTTTGCAGAAAAAACGCAACTGTTTTTTTTTTGCCGCCGGTTGCGTTTTTTCCGCATAGACTTTCATTAGTGCCAGATTGTGCTGCATGGCCTTGCGTTCGGTCCGGTTTTTGCCGGATGCCGCATATTTAGCCCATGCGGCGGCCAGATGGAACGTTGCCTGGCACGTTTTTTTGTCCGGCAAAAGAAACCGCATCGCGCCGCATCCGGCCGATGCGGCGCTTTTTCCAATGCATGCCTATGGATGCCGGATGCGGCGCGATGCAGCAAAAAAAGCATCCGGCCGCCGTATGCAGTTTTTTGCACTGCGCATGCTCAGTAGCATGCCGCAACCAGCAAAAACCGGACGGGCCGCATGTAAAAACTTATGCAAAGGATGCGTTTTTCTTTGTCGCTCTATTGGGAGACCCAGACAATTGGGTGTATAGGCTATGCCTCCGGAGGCCGCACAAAGTATTACACTTAAAAGTGTTAAGCCCCTCCCCTTCTGCCTATACACCCCCCGTGCTCCCACGGGCTCCTCAGTTTTTTTGCTTTGTGCGAAGGAGGCAGTCATGCACGCACAGCTCCACAGATTGGTCAGCAGTAGCTGCTGACTATGTCGGTTGGAAGAAAAGTGGGCCCATATAGGGCCCCCAGCATGCTCCCTTCTCACCCCACTCTTGTCGGCGGTGTTGTTAAGGTTGAGGTATCCATTGCGGGTACGGAGGCTGGAGCCCACATGCTGTTTTCCTTCCCCATCCCCCTCAGGGCTCTGGGTGAAGTGGGACCCTATTGGTCTCCAGGCACTGAGACCGTGCTTCATCCACAACTCCTGTGGAGCCTGCTGGATAGGAGCCGGGTACCGTTCAGGGACATGGCCCTGCTACTTGAAGGTACTCTGTATCCCTGTGGGGACCGCGCACGGCAACACCTCAGCTTTGCTGGGTGTGCTAGTGCACCGGGGACCGCGGCGCTGACCGGGTTAAACTGTGCCATTACACACTCAGCGTCGCTGAGTGTGTTTTATATGTAGGGGCTACCGCGATAACCGCCGCTGCCATGGGAAACTGCGGCGCGGCTGGGACTTGTAGTTCGCCGGGGACTTCGGCACCGGCCGCACTTTTACGGCGGCCACGCTTATACTCGAGTCCCCGGCTTTCTTGCGGCCTAGTTTCCTTTTCTCCCGCCCCCAGCCCTGACAGGCAGGGGAAGGGCGGGACGCTGCACAGAACGAGCAGCACTGAGGGCTGGAGTATGCTTTGCATACTCCACCCCCGTCACTGTGCACAGTGTGAGCACCAGTTCCCGCACTTTCTCGGCCACGCCCACGGCTCCCTCCTCTCGTCAGGACGCCGCAGCCATTCCTGTCAGCTCCTCCGACGCTGCAGAGAGGGACAAACCCTGGGAGACCCAGACACGGTCTCTGGTGGCCTCACAACCACTTTAGGCGGGTGGTAAGCAGCACCTGTGGTGCTAGCCCCATGGTGCGGTAGTGTATTGATACATTATTTGTTTATAGTATATACTTTACACTGTATGAGCACAGTTCATTCTGGCTATATACCCTATTGTGTTGCTCAGGGAAAACAATAGCATGGCGCCCACAAAAGGCAGGGGTGCCAAAACACAGGCTTATTATGCTGCCTGCGCCGCTTGTACGACCCAGCTGCCGGCGGGTTCCATTGACCCTCATTGTGTGCAATGTTCGGCCCCTGTGGCACTTTCTCAGCCAGAGCCTCTGCTAAGAGGAGCCCAGGGGGAGCCACCTGTTGACACTGTCCAGGTGACGGGGACGGAGTTTGCAAAACTCTCTGAGACTATGGCTAAGATACTAGAAGCCTTGCAGTCCAGGCCGGTATCTCAGCAAAGGGACTCTGTTGAATCATTGTTCCCTGGCCCCCCTCAGTTGGACCAACAATGTCCTCCAGGGGTATCTCATACATCCCAGGCTGAGGGTTCTGACTTAGACCCCAGCCCCAGACCGACTAAGCAGGCTCGCTTAGAATTTCCCTCGACATCATATTGTTCAGGGTCTCAGCGGGGGGAATCTCTGGTTGATGAAGCGGAGACAGTTGATCAGGATTCTGATCCTGAGGGCGCTCTCAATCTTAATACTCCAGACGGGGACGCCATAGTGAACGATCTTATTGCGTCCATCAATCAAATGCTGGATATTTCTCCCTCAGCTCCTCCGGCGGAGGAGTCAGCTTCTCAGCAGAAGAAATTCCGTTTCAGGGTCCCCAAGCGTACACAGAGTATGTTTCTAGACCACTCTGATTTCAGAGAGGCAGTCCAGAATCACCATGCTTGTCCAGATAAGCGTTTTTCTAAGCGCCTTAAGGATACACGTTATCCTTTTCCCCCTGACGTGGTTAAAGGTTGGACTCAGTGTCCCAAAGTGGATCCTCCAATCTCCAGACTGGCGGCTAGATCCATACTTGCAGTGGAAGATGGGGCCTCGCTCAAAGATGCCACTGACAGGCAGATGGAGCTCTGGTTGAAATCCATCTATGAAGCTATCGGAGCTTCTTTTTCCCCAGCATTCGCAGCCGTATGGGCGCTACAAGCTATCTCAGCAGGTCAAGCGCAAATTGAAGCAGCCACATGCACGTCCGCGCCACAAGTGGCATCCATTACCACTCAGACCTCGGCATTTGCGTCTTACGCTATTAATGCTGTCCTGGACTCTGCGAGCCGTACGGCGGTTGCAGCCGCCAATTCGGTGGTACTCCGCAGGGCCTTGTGGCTACGGGAATGGAAGGCAGATTCTGCTTCCAAAAAGCGCTTAACCAGTTTGCCAATTTCTGGCGACAGGCTGTTTGGCGAGCGTTTGGATGAAATCATCAAACAATCCAAGGGAAAGGATACATCCTTACCCCAGCCCAAACAGAACATACCCCAACAGAGGAGAGGGCAGTCGAGGTTTCGGTCCTTTCGGGGCGCGGGCAGGTCCCAATTCTCCTCGTCCAAAAGGCCTCAGAAAGAACAAAGGAACTCTGATGCATGGCGGTCTAAGTCACGTCCTAAAAAGACCACCGGAGGCGCCGCTAACAAAGCGGCTTCCTCATGACTTTCGACCTCCTCTATCCGCATCCTCGGTCGGTGGCAGGCTCTCCCGCTTTTGCGACACCTGGCTGCCACAAATAAAAGACCGCTGGGTGAGAGACATTCTGTCTCACGGTTACAAGATAGAGTTCACCTCTCGTCCCCCGACTCGATTCTTCAGGTCATCCCCGCCTCCCGAGCGAGCCGAGGCTCTTCTGCAGGCGCTGCGCACTCTGAAGGCAGAAGGAGTGGTGATCCCTGTTCCTCTTCAGCAACAGAGCCACGGTTTTTACTCCAACTTGTTTGTGGTCCCAAAGAAGGACGGGTCTTTCCGTCCTGTCCTGGACCTGAAACTGCTCAACAAACACGTAAAAACCAGGCGGTTCCGGATGGAATCCCTCCGCTCCGTTATCGCCTCAATGTCCCAAGGAGATTTCCTTGCATCGATCGATATCAAAGATGCTTATCTCCACGTACCGATTGCTCCAGAGCACCAGCGCTTCTTGCGCTTCGCCATAGGAAACGAACACCTGCAATTCGTGGCACTGCCGTTCGGCCTGGCAACAGCCCCACGGGTTTTTACCAAGGTTATGGCTACTGTAGTAGCGCTCCTACACTCGCAGGGTCACTCGGTGATCCCGTACTTGGACGATCTGCTGATCAAGGCACCCTCTCAAGAGGCATGCCAACGCAGCCTCGACGCTACCCTGGAGACTCTCCAGGGTTTCGGGTGGATCATCAATTTTCCAAAGTCAAATCTGACACCGGCCCAATCGCTGACATATCTTGGCATGGAGTTTCATACCCTCTCAGCGATAGTGAAGCTTCCGCTGATCAAGCAGCAGTCACTACAGAAAGGGGTACAATCTCTCCTTCAAGGCCAGTCACACCCCTTGAGGCGCCTCATGCACTTCCTGGGGAAGATGGTGGCAGCAATGGAGGCAGTCCCTTTCGCGCAGTTTCACCTGCGTCCCCTTCAATGGGACATCCTACGCAAATGGGACAGGAAGCCGACGTCCCTCGACAGGACCGTCTCCCTCTCTCAGGCGACCAAAGCTTCCCTTCGGTGGTGGCTTCTTCCCACTTCATTATCGAAGGGGAAATCCTTCCTACCCCCATCCTGGGAAGTAGTCACGACGGACGCGAGTCTGTCAGGGTGGGGAGCGGTTTTTCTCCACCACAGGGCTTAGGGTACGTGGACCCAGCAAGAGTCCTCGCTTCAGATCAATGTTCTGGAAATACGGGCAGTGTATCTTGCCCTGAAAGCGTTCCAGCAGTGGCTGGAGGGCAAGCAGATCCGAATTCAGTCGGACAATTCCACAGCGGTGGCATACATCAACCACCAAGGCGGCACACGCAGCCGGCAAGCCTTCCAGGAAGTCCGGCGGATTTTGATGTGGGTGGAAGCCACAGCCTCCACCATATCCGCAGTTCACATCCCAGGCGTGGAAAACTGGGAAGCAGATTATCTCAGTCGCCAGGGCATGGACGCAGGGGAATGGTCCCTTCACCCGGACGTGTTTCAGGAGATCTGTTGCCGCTGGGGGGTGCCGGACGTCGACCTCATGGCGTCCCGGCACAACAACAAGGTACCAATGTTCATGGCACGGTCTCAAGATCCCAGAGCTCTGGCGGCAGACGCCTTAGTTCAGGATTGGTCGCAGTTTCAGCTCCCTTATGTGTTTCCTCCGCTGGCACTGTTGCCCAGAGTGTTACGCAAGATCAGGGCCGACTGCCGCCGCGCCATCCTCGTCGCTCCAGACTGGCCGAGGAGGTCGTGGTACCCGGATCTGTGGCATCTCACGGTCGGCCAACCGTGGGCACTACCAGACCGAACAGACTTGCTATCTCAAGGGCCGTTTTTCCATCTGAATTCTGCGGCCCTCAACCTGACTGTGTGGCCATTGAGTCCTGGATCCTAGCGTCTTCAGGGTTATCTCAAGACGTCATTGCCACTATGAGACAAGCTAGGAAACCAACGTCCGCCAAGATCTACCACAGGACGTGGAAAATTTTCCTGTCGTGGTGCTCTGCTCAGGGTATTTCTCCCTGGCCTTTTGCCTTGCCCACTTTTCTGTCCTTCCTTCAATCTGGACTGGAAAAGGGTTTGTCGCTCGGCTCCCTTAAGGGACAAGTCTCAGCGCTCTCTGTTTTTTTTCCAGAAGCGCCTAGCCAGACTTCCACAGGTACGCACGTTCCTGCAGGGGGTTTGTCACATCGTCCCTCCTTACAAGCGGCCGTTAGAACCCTGGGATCTGAACAGGGTGCTGATGGTTCTTCAGAAACCACCATTCGAGCCAATGAGGGATATTTCTCTCTCACGCCTTTCGCAGAAAGTGGTTTTTCTAGTAGCAGTCACTTCACTTCGGAGAGTGTCTGAGCTAGCAGCGCTGTCATGCAAAACCCCTTTCCTGGTGTTTCACCAGGACAAGGTGGTTCTGCGTCCGGTTCCGGAATTTCTCCCTAAGGTGGTATCCCCCTTTCATCTCAATCAGGATATCTCCTTACCTTCTTTTTATCCTCATCCAGTTCACCAATGTGAAAAGGATTTGCACTTGTTAGATCTGGTGAGAGCACTCAGACTCTACATTTCTCGTACGGCGCCCCTGCGCCGCTCGGATGCACTCTTTGTCCTTGTCGCTGGCCAGCGTAAAGGGTCACAGGCTTCCAAATCAACCCTGGCTCGGTGGATCAAGGAGCCAATTATCGAAGCTTACCGTTCGGCTGGGCTTCCGGTTCCCTCAGGGCTGAAGGCCCATTCTACCAGAGCCGTGGGCGCGTCCTGGGCTTTGAGGCACCAGGCTACGGCTCAGCAGGTGTGTCAGGCGGCTACCTGGTCGAGCCTGCACACTTTCACAAAGCACTATCAGGTGCATACCTATGCTTCGGCGGATGCCAGCCTAGGTAGACGAGTCCTTCAGGCGGCGGTTGCCCACCTGTAGGAAGAGGCCGTTTTACGGCTCTCTTACGAGGTATTATTTTACCCACCCAGGGACTGCTTTTGGACGTCCCAATTGTCTGGGTCTCCCAATAGAGCGACAAAGAAGAAGGGAATTTTGTTTACTTACCGTAAATTCCTTTTCTTCTAGCTCTAATTGGGAGACCCAGCACCCGCCCCTGTTTTTTTGTGTACACATGTTGTTCATGTTGAATGGTTTCAGTTCTCCGATATTCCTTCGGATTGAAGTTACTTTAAACCAGTTTCTAATTCTTTTTCCTCCTTCTTGCTTTTGCACCAAAACTGAGGAGCCCGTGGGAGCACGGGGGGTGTATAGGCAGAAGGGGAGGGGCTTAACACTTTTAAGTGTAATACTTTGTGCGGCCTCCGGAGGCATAGCCTATACACCCAATTGTCTGGGTCTCCCAATTAGAGCTAGAAGAAAAGGAATTTACGGTAAGTAAACAAAATTCCCTTCTTTTCCGCCGCATCCGTTGCATAGGTTTTAGAGCCGGATTTAGCCGCACTGCTAAAACCGGATGTGTGAAAGCAGCCGAAGCCAAACCTCCGACACCTCAATTTCCCTGATTTTGACTCCACGACCCTGACTCCCTCATACATTTCACACCAGAAGTTTACATTCAGTATCTAAAAAGAGACACATGCATGTTTTTTTCACTATCTATATTATCACTATATTTTTTTTTTTACAAATTTTTTGTTTTTTAGTTTAGTCTCACTATAATCTTAGTGATCTGAACAATCATATTGACAAGTCAATTTTATAGTAATATACTCGTACTGTAACCCCCCCCCCCCCACAAAGTATTACAGAATTGTATTTTTTGACAATTTTTTTTCCGCTTTTTCAGTACATTGAATGGTATATTGGTGCCATTCAATACTACATCTTGTCCCTCCCAAAAAAATCATGTTTGACGATAGGAAAAATGTAAAAAGTTTGGCTCTTTAAAATAAAAAGAAAAAAAATGGAGGCGCAGAACCGGAAAAGGTGGTGTAGATGCTGGGCTGCATTGACTGTTTCTATTTTAGAGCTGTAAGGTTATGTGCGCACACTGCATCTTTGGGGTGACCACAAAGATGCAGTGTTTTTGGCAAAAACACATCCAAAAAACGTATGCGTTTTAATGCGTATTTTTGATGCATTTATTACCATGTTTTTGCTATTGACTGGAAGTGCTCAAAAAACGCTGACAAAAAATTCATAAAGAATTGACATGCTGCAGTGGTCACCACAAAGATGTAGCCAAAAGAAAACTGTAATGTGCGCACAGCTAAAATATAATCTCATAGACTTTGCTGGGGAAGGCCATCCATGCAGTTTTGAGACCAAAAAGCACGCAAAAATGTGGCAAAAAGCGCAGCATGCACACAGGGCCTAAGAATGTTGAAAGGTGAAAACGCCTTTAATGTTTGATACTGTAGGAATCAGATCGAAGACAAAAATGTAACAAAATGTAACTACAGAACACACGATCAGTCCTGATGGCTGAAGTCTTAATTAAAGGGAACCTGTCACCACTTTTTTTACCTATAAACTGCGGCCACCACCACCGGGCTCTTACATACAGCATTCTAACATGCTGTATATAAGAGCCCAGGCCGCTGTGAGAACATAAAAAACACTTTATAATACTTACCTAATGGTCACGCGGTTGGCCATATGGGCGTCTCTGTTGTCTGGTGTCGGCGCCACCTCTTTTAGCCATGTTTGTGCTCCTTCTCTAGGCCATGGTGCATGACGCGTCCGACGTCATACACACTTGCCAGCATTCAGGGCCTGCGCAGGTTGTCGAGTGTTTATGACGTAGACGCGTCATGCACCCAGGCTTCAGAAAGAGGAGGCGCCGGCACCGGAGAACGGAGACTCCCATATGGCCAACCGCACGACCGTTAGGTAAGTATTATAAAGTGTTTTTTATGTTCTCACAGCGGCCTGGGCTCTTATATACAGCATGTTAGAATGCTGTATATAAGAGCCCGGTGGCGGTGGCCGCAGCTTATACGCCAAAAAAGTGGTGACAGGTTCCCTTTAACCACCAGTTTGAGGGAAGGCAGATCAAAAGAAGTCAAAAACGCCACGTATGGAGTCTGTATTTCCACACATGGCATTTTACCTAGTGGCAATAATAAAATAAAATTCCAAGTCTTCAAAGCTGGAGAGGAGAAGGGGTTAATGCCGCACGGTTGCCAAAAAGGATAAAAAATTGTTGATAAACTAATAATTATTTTATTCCATAGGTGTACGCGCTTTTCGAGGTACAAGACCTCTTCTTCAGGAGCAAAAAAAAAATCCAATACATTTTTTGTCCTGAAGAAGAGGTTTTGTACCTCGAAACGTGTAGACCTATGGAATAAAATTATTACTCAACAATTTTTCATCCTTTTTGGCGACAGGGCGGCATTAACCCCTTCTCTCCAGCTTTGAAGACTCATCCACGTGGGGCTGTGGCAGCAGCCATTATTTGTATGCTATATCTGGTAAGACCCTATTTGCGCTCTCTTTTTTCCTAGTTTGTATTAAAAAAAAAATTCTAAGGAAGGGGGTGCTGGAAAAGTAGTCTGGAAGAAAATCTACTCTGGACTAGTGATGTGCGAGCACTGCCATGCTCGGGTGCTATGTACTCATAATGAGCAGTCAGACGCTTGGTTGGGCTCGAGTACCCAAGTATAATGGAAGTCAACGGGGAACTTGAGCATATTTCCAGAAGATTTTCCAGAAAAATGCATTGACTACCATTATACTTTAGTTGAGCCCGTGTGAGTGTCCAACTGCTCATTGTGAGTCCCGAGCATTGTAGTGCTTGCTCACCACTACCCTGGGCATGTCTCACCTATGGCAAATATTCCTCCTGATGCTTTCTACATCCCCTTGGTTTTCGATCAGTGGTCCACGGTGGTCGTTTCTCCTTTGTGATCCGTGATTTTGTCAGAAATTGGATAATTTTCAATTGATCCTCAAGGAAAGATCTGTAAAACTAAATCTTTACACATATTGAAGTAAATACAAGGACTTGGCAAGCCTTAGTTCCTAAGCTTTAATGTTATGTAGCCCCATAAAGCGTCCTCCGCTGCAAATAATTGATGAACCATAAAAGTGTCAGCCGAAATCTCCAGCACCTCATCACCAGATGGCTAATAAAGGCAATCCGAACCCGATTCAGTCCAGTTTAGCCCCTTTTCCTGGTACATGTGTAAAGTAACTGCTGTTCTTTTCTGCTCTGACAAACGTTTCATATTAAAATTAAAACGTTGACCAAATTTGGCTTTTATTGCACTTTTGAAGTCTTGAATGCACCTAACCCCCTCCCCCCCCCACACTCACACATATTGTATGGCCGGAAGGTATCACACAGATGGTTTCTGTGCTGCATGTTTACCCTCCAGCAATTCTGGCAGAATATGCAGTATATTAAGCATTTTCACTGAAATGTGAGCAACTTATAAGAATTAAAGAAAATGTAATTAAAATATCATCACACATTTCATATCATGCAAAGAAGTCAGGCTGATGCTGTCAGGCAATACGTGCTAATCTCAAGCTGGCCACTAGGTGTCACATTCTAACTGCATTCATTACATCAAAGTAATCGAGAATACAGGTTTCAATTTACTGGTAAATATTTGCATCATTGTTTACAGCTTAATTTAGCATCTAAATGACAGAATGATGCTTCATTTCCTGGGACCTGGACATTTTGGAAATGTAAGAGGTCAGACTCCTGCTCCATGCTGCTTTAGGGCTGTTCCTTTTGAGTGTGTGCAGGACTTTTAGGTTTTCGGGATACCTAATTTTAAGCATCCTGTGAAACAACAAAACCTGTAGAAGAGTCACGCCTTGCTGTCCTTTTTAATTGTTCATTATTTGGATAACCATTTCTAGAACACTGTAAAATAAAACCATTAGGCTATGTACCCACAGGACTCTGTACCCGCGGATATATCCGCAGGTTTCCCGCAGCTGCTCGACGGAATCCGCAGCTATTTATAGCTGCGGTAGTACAGCGAAATATCTGCGGCTTACCTGCGGATGTCCTGGCCTCTATCTCCATAGTGGAGAGTCGGCATTTCCGCAGAAATAATTGACATGCAAATACGTGCGGCTGCGGGACATCCGCAGCATGTTTCGCAGCATGGACACAGCACTCCCCATATCCCATAGGATAACATGGGGAGTGTCTGTACTTGCTGAAAATTGTGGATTTATCTGGAAAATTCTGAATATCCGCTGATTTTCCGCAGATAAATCCGCAGGTTTTATCTCCCGTGGGCACATAGCTTTATACTCCCCTTCCACAACCACAGTGGCCGCTAATGGGCTTCAACACTTACGCCACCACCTGACGTCCAAGGAAAATGAGAGCAAAGCTGTCCATTAGCAGCCACTGATCGTCAGTGCTCATGTGACGTACCCATGTCACACAAGTTATGGGGGACCTGGTGCTGACATCGCTGTAACAGCACTGACACAGGAAAGGAGTATAAGGTTTTTCTTTATCGTTCCTATGGGAGACCCAGACCATGGGTGTTTAGCTTCTGCCTCCGGAGGACACACAAAGTACTACACTTAAAAGTGTAGCTCCTCCCTCTGAGCTTATACACCCCCTGGAGAACCAGATCTAGCCAGTTTATCGCTTTGTGTTCAGGAGGCATACATCCACACATGCATTGTCATCTGATTTGTTTGATTTTTGGAAAGAGTTTGAAGAAAAGCGGGTCCAAGTCTGGACTCCCGACATGTCCCTTCTCACCCCACTGTGTCGGCGGTGTTGTTAAGGTTGATTTCCAAGGCTGGAGCCTTACATGCCGCGCTCCTTCACCATCCCTCCTGGGCTCTGGCTTGAAGTGGGAGCCAGCACGGTCTCCATACCTGGCAAGAGTCCGGTCTCCATCCACAGCCCCTTGAGGATCCTGTTGGACCGGAGCACTCATCCCCAGGGACCTGGCCCTGCGTCTCAGCAGCTAAGTACCTGAGACGTTTATGTGTTGGGGGTCCCGGTTCTTTATTGTATGGGGAGAGTATGCTTTATATGATTATTTTGCCTTTTCCGGCGGGTTCTCTGGCTTTTGCCTGAGAACCGCGCCGATGGTGCCTGCTTGTCGGCCTCGCCGCTTAAATTTAGGCCCCGATTTCGCCGGAGGCCTAGTTTCGTTTTCCTGCCCTCGCATGTCACTCATGCAGAGGGACAGGCTCGGCTCCTCCCGGTGGCCGTTCTACACAGGGGAGGGACACTCCCCACTGCTGGGGCATCCCTCCTCCCCTGCAGGTCTCTATAGCCCTCCAGTTCCCGCTCTTCTATTGGAACGCCCCCTAGTCCCGCCCCCTCTCCTCACTCCGGTGGCCATTTCTCACGCAGAGTTCACTCTGCTCTGGGACATTCTGCACTCTGCATCTCTGCTGAGGTGCTGTGCACTGGGGGACCGGGCTTCGGGATCTGGAGGGCACACAACACCGCGCCCAGCGGTCTGGTAAGCCACAGCCGGTCTCCGGTTGTGGACCTCTGTATATTCTCCCTGGGGTTCATTCTCTGCAAAGCCCCCACTCCAGCAGCATGTCTCACACAAGGAGCAAGGCTCCAAAGCTTTATTCAGTATGCACTGCATGTAAGCTCCTGCTGCCTGAGCCGAGCACTTATTCACACTGTGATGGTTGCTCTAACTTTGCGGTGCCACAGCCTGGAGTCTCACCCCCAGTGGTCTCTCAGGCTGCTGCTGCACCTGTGGCTGAACCCCCGGCCTGGGTAGAGTCCTTTTCTAGGTCCATATCCCAGTCATTTGCTGAGTCCATGGGACTTTTGTCCAGGACTTTGATGAATATGCATCAGGCCTCCTCACAGGGTGCCTCTAATACTCTTGACAGAGGATTCCTATCCTCTGACCTCCGTCCATCAGAGCTCACAGAGGATTCATCATCAGGTCCCAGACCCCGTCCTTCTAAGAGAAGGCGCAGGGTTTCCTCCCCCTCCTCATCCCACGGCTCTATCTCAAGAGCTGACTCGCAAGATGAGGAGGATGCCCTCACGGGTGGCTCGGAGGCTATGTATCCCATCGATTTTTCTGAGGGTGACTCAGATCTTAGTTACTTGATTGCTTCTATTAATTCTGTGCTGGATCTCAATCCGCCAGTCTCAGAAGAGCAACCTTCTTTGGCAGAAAAACATCAGTTTACCTCGCCTAAGAGAGTGAAGAGTGTGTTCTTTAACCACTCCAGGTTTCAGACCGCTGTGACCAAGCCCAGGGCCTGCCCTGACAAACGCTTTCCAAAGCGTGGTTCTGATGATCGGTTTCCATTTCCACCTGAGGTGGTCAAGGAGTGGTCTCACTCCCCAAAGGTAGACCCTCCGGTGTCTAGGCTCTCAGCCCGGACCGTTGTGTCGGTGGCTGACGGCACCTTACTTAAGGATTCCACTGACCGTCAGATTGACCTTTTGGCCAAATCTGTGTATGAAGCTGCGGGGGCCGCGTTTTCCCCGACTTTTGCAGCAGTGTGGGCTCTCAAAGCCATCTCTGCTTCTCTGGAGGAGATGCATTCCCTCACCAAGGAATCTATGCCTCAGATGGTTACCTTAACCTCTCAGGCTTCAGCTTTTTCATCTTATGCCATGTCTGCAATGCTAGAGGCTGCTCACTGCACTGCGGTGGCTTCAGCTAATTCTTTTGTTATCCGCAGGATTTTGTGGCTTCGAGAGTGGAAGGCAGATTCTTCTTCCAAGAAGTTTCTTGCTGGGCTCCCTTTTGCTGGTTCACGGCTGTTTGGTGAACAGCTGTATGAAATCATTAAGGAAGCTACTGGCGGGAAGAGTACTTCCATGCCACAAACCAAGACCAGGAAACCCGCCCAGGGTAGGAATCAATTGAGGTTTCGTTCCTTTCGTTCCTCCAACTGGTCATCCTCTAAGCCTTCCGCCTCGTCCGCTAACTCAGCTAAGGATCAGAAATCCAACTGGCGCACAAAAGCGCTTCCGCAGAAGTCCGCAGGAAGTTCTGCCACTAAGGCAGCCTCCTCATGACTCTCGGCCCGCTCCAGCCACGACCTCAGTCGGTGGCAGGCTCTCCCACTTTGGCGACGCTTGGTTAAAGCAAGTCTCCGATCAGTGGGTGAGAGACATCATATCTCACGGCTACAGGATAGAATTCTCTTCCAGCCCCCCAAACAGATTTTTTCTCTCAACTCCCCCCTGCTCCAAGGCCGCCGCCTTTTCACAGGCCGTGGCATCCTTGCAGGCAAACGGTGTGATTGTACCAGTTCCTGCTCGAGAACGGTTCAGAGGTTTTTACTCAAACCTCTTCCTAGTTCCAAAAAAGGACAGTACCTTCCGGCCCATCCTGGATCTCAAGCTTCTCAACAAGCATGTCCGGGTGCGGCATTTTCGCATGGAGTCTCTGCGATCAGTCATTGCCTCTATGACCCAAGGGGATTTCCTGGCGTCCTTCGACATCAGAGATGCCGATCTACATGTGCCAATCGCAGTGTCACACCAGCGTTGGTTACGTTTTGCGATAGGAGAGGATCATTTCCAATTCGTGGCTCTCCCCTTCGGGTTAACCACAGCCCCTCGGGTATTCACCAAGGTCATGGCGGCAGTGATTGCGGTCCTGCACCTCCAGGGGTTGGCAGTGCTTCCTTATCTGGACGACCTTCTGGAAACCAGAGCTGTGCTTCTAGCTCTCCTAGCCTTTCACCACCTGTTGGCGGGCAGGCACATTCGAGTCCAGTCAGACAACGCGACAGCGGTTGCCTACATCAATCACCAAGGCGGGACACGCAGCCGCCTGGCAATGTTGGAGGTCCAACGCATTCTTCAATGGGCGGAGGACTCCAAGTCCACCATATCCGCAGTCCACATCCCAGGCGTAGAAAACTGGGAGGCAGATTATCTCAGCCGTCAATCCGTGGACGGTGGTGAGTGGTCCCTGCACCCGGCAGTGTTTCAGTTAATCTGCCGCAAGTGGGGCACTCCGGACGTGGACCTAATGGCATCCCGTCTCAACAACAAGGTTCCGGTTTACGTGGCTCGCTCCCACGATCCTCAGGCCTTCGCCGCGGATGCTCTGGTTCAGGATTGGTCCCAGTTTCGTCTGTCCTACGTGTTTCCCCCTCTAGCTCTCTTGCCCAGAGTCCTGCGCAAGATCAGAATGGAGGGCCGTCGAGTCATCCTCATTGCACCGGACTGGCCCAGGCGAGCTTGGTATCCGGACCTGCTCCAACTGTCCGTAGAGATGCCGTGGCATCTTCCGGATCGTCCAGACCTACTCTCGCAAGGTCCGTTTTTCCGCCCGAATTCTGCGGCACTCAATTTGACGGCGTGGCTCTTGAGTCCTGGATTTTGACGGCTTCTGGTATTCCTCCTGAAGTCATCTCCACTATGACTTGGGCCCGTAAGTCTTCCTCCGTCAAGATCTTTCACAGGACTTGGAAAATTTTCCTGTCCTGGTGTCGCTCTTCCGGCCATCCTCCTTGGCCATTCTCATTGCCGACCCTTCTGTCTTTTTTACAGTCCGGTCTGCAGCTAGGACTGTCCCTCAACTCTCTCAAGGGACAAGTCTCAGCTCTATCAGTGCTGTTCTAGCGGCGTCTCGCCCGGCTGGCTCAGGTCCGCACCTTCATGCAAGGCACGTCTCACATCATTCTGCCTTATTGGCGGCCCTTGGATCCCTAAGACCTTAACTTGGTCCTCACGGTATTGCAGAAACCCCCTTTTGAGCCCCTTAGGGAGGTTTCTTTGTATCGTCTTTCTCAAAAGGTGGCCTTTCTAGTTGCTATAACTTCTCTCAGGAGAGTCTCTGATTTGGCTGCGCTCTCCTCGGAGTCACCTTTTTTGTTTTTTCACCAAGACAAGGTAGTTCTCCGTCCGACTCCGGACTTTCTTCCTAAGGTGGTCTCTCCCTTCCACCTTAACCAGGACATTTCCTTGCCTTCCTTCTGTCCGGCCCCTGTTCATCGCTTTGAGAAAGCGCTGCATTCTCTGGATCTGGTGCATGCTCTCCGGATTTATGTGTCTCGCACCGCTGCGCTTAGGCGGTGAACCTCTCAAGCTTTTCAAAGCACACTCGACCAGAGCTGTCGGTGCCTCTTGGGCTTTTAGGCACCAGGCTACGGCTCAACAAGTCTGTCAGGCTGCCACTTGGTCTAGCCTGCATACCTTTTCGAAGCACTACCAAGTGCATGCTCATGCTTCGGCAGATGCGAGCTTGGGCAGACTCTTCCTTCAGGCGGTTGTCGCCTACTTGTGAAGTTAGGCTCCGCCTACTTCTTAGTTTTTTCTGTTTATTCCCACCCAGGGACAGCTTTGGAACGTCCCATGGTCTGGGTCTCCCATAGGAACGATAAAGAAAAAGAGAATTTTGTTTACTTACCGTAAATTCTTTTTCTTATAGTTCCGTAGTGGGAGACCCAGCTCCCTCCCTGTTGCCTGTTGGCAATTTTCTTGTTCCGTGTGTTATCACCGGCTGTTGTCGTGGACAGAGTCTCCGGTTGTTCCGGTTCTTGCTCGGTTCTACTTGTGGGTGGCTATTCTCCTTCAGCTTTTGCACTAAACTGGCTAGATCTGGTTCTCCAGGGGGTGTATAAGCTCAGAGGGAGGAGCTACACTTTTAAGTGTAGTACTTTGTGTGTCCTCCAGAGGCAGAAGCTAAACACCCATGGTCTGGGTCTCCCAATACGGAACTATAAGAAAAAGAATTTACGGTAAGTAAACAAAATTCTCTTTTTTTTTTTGTTTTGTTGTACGGTTTTTGGGGAACATACAGTATTTCTAATATGTCCAGGAACATTTCTGATTCTCATGTTGGGCTTTGTAACTTTCTGTCCAGCTTTTTTTAAGCTATTTGTTCCTTTTCATCACTATTCTGCCAGCACTGTAGGTGCAGGAACTACCTTTCCTTCCCCTTTAACATGCATTGCACTTGCCATTGTCCAGTGGTTTGCTTGTATGCAGTTTGACAGATAGAAAAGTTGAAGTAGAGAGGCACAGTCCGTCCACGCTTTCTGGGCTCTTGGTATGTGTTGCTAGAGACTGTTTGTTCTTGAAAAGAGGCAGCTGCCAGCAAGTTGGATACAAATGAAAAGGACTCTTTTTCAGCAAAGGATGACTATTCACACCAAGTACAGGCGCTCGTGCATCATAGCGGGGATAATCCTTTAAATTCACTTTCCCACTTGTTTTCCCTTCTTCTCTTCTGTGATTGACCGCTATGGCTTTATAGAGCCAGAGAATGGAAGAGAGGGGAAACCAGCAGATAAGGCTGCTTTCACACTACGTTTTTTTAACATGCGTTAAGAACATTTTTTTGCTGCAAAAGCGGATCCTGTTTTTCTAAAAAAAACAAAAAACGCATGTGTTATTTTACAAGATCCTGCCACTTGAAGTTTATGGTCGGGCATTGGAGTCATGTGATAGGGAGTCAGTGGAAATGAACGTGACAGACTGGAAATTCAGATGCCACTGGGGAAAAAAGGGGAGAGAGAGAGAAGGGGAGAGAGAAGGGGAGAGAGAAGGGGAGAGAGAAGGGGAGAGAGAGAATGGGGAGAAGAGAGAGAGAGAATATAGATTAGATAGATGGATAGATATGATAAGGTTAAAATGATTATGATGAGACTCAAGCGGTCCCTCTGGATCTGACTGTCTGTTCCAAATTATATTGTCATGTGTGCACATGAGACTAAAAATAACGGACAATAAGTCAGTTATAACTATCTCCATGACAGGCGCTGACCAACTGGTCTTTATTGTTTGAAACTTTCTATAGCTCTTAAGAAGTGAAGGGTGTGGACAAAATACAGTCCAATTGAGTATCGCAGGCTGGACTCAGGACATATAGAAATTAGCATAATCTCTTCTGGATTGGTCAGTCTAAGCTTAGGAATTTCTCCTTTGTTCAACATCTTCTTTTGGAGTTGTCCAGGATGTGGCAGCCATCTTCAAGTTACATATGCTGATATATACTGTGTTAAGGAAAATCACTAAATATGCAATATACATATATACGTATTAGTAAAAAGAACAAAGGCATTCATAAATGTGTGTTAGTTTACATCTACTAAACTATATACCTGAGTCTATGAAATGGCTGAATTAAGTATTTTTGGTTACTTAATTCTTATCCTCAACAGATGGATAGATAGATGAATAGATATATGAATATATAGCTATTTAGGGGAATAGATAGATATTCCAGCTTTATTTATGATGTTTGTGTTTCCCCCAACCCTCCCACACACACTGCAGTTCTCGCGGCTGGTAATGTGTTCCCATCACCGACCGTGAGAAATGGCCTGGAGTTAACTGCAGCATCGCTCAGGGAGCTGCATTCTGCACTCGCTCACAGACGCCGCGGGACATCGGTGTGAATTACGTCGGTGCTGTGTTCGGGGGGTTTAATAAAGTGGAGAAAGAGGGGCTTTTTGTCTTTTATTCCAAATAAAGGATTTTTCAGTGTGTGTGAGTATTTCTTTACTGTCACTTACAGATTAGTGATGGCGTGTCATAGATGCTGCCATTAATAATCTTGGATTTAGCAGCAGCTGTTGGTTGCCGTAACTCCATATTACCCTGATTGCCACCGCATCATGGCAATCGGGAAGTGCCGGTAACACGCCGGGACTGTCGCATAATGGATGCGACAGTCCCGGGGCAGCTGCGGGCTGATATTCTCGGCTGCGGGAGGGGATGGGGGGCATTAAGCATGGCCCTCGCCCTCCCCAGCCTGAGAATACCGGGCCGCCGCTGTGTGCTTACCTGGCTGGACGGTAAAAATACGGCGGAGCACACGCTTTTTTTTTTTTCTCTCCTCTTCTTACTCTTCCTCTCCTAGTGACGTCACTTCCCTGCAAAACGCAGGGCAGTGATGTACACTATGTCACGAAAAATGCGAAATACCGCGGGAATAATGCAGGAATAACGGACATAACTTGCTACCTGCGTTATTCCTGCGCTATTTCATGATTACATTACAGTCAATGGAGTGAATAACGCAGTTAGCTGCAGAAAAGAAGTGACATGCTCATTCTTTTTCTTAAGAAAATCTACTGAAAGAATTTTCTTAAGAAAAAAACGCAGTGTGCGCACAGCTAATTTTTTTTTTTACATAGGTTTTGCTGGGGAATGTCTGCAGAAAGGTTACAAGAATTTCTCAAATTTCTGCAGCAAAAACGCGGGTAAAAAACGCAGTGTGTGAACATAGCCTAAGACAGTGAATTTAAATGTTTGGCCCTGCCATGATGCCGTAATGCCTGTACTTAGTGTGAGCAGTCATTTTGTGCTGATAGTCCCTTTAAACATCTACTGGCCAGCACTGTGGAGTGATTTCTTATGGGTAAAACCACATTTTTAATCCCTTCCCAACCAATTTTCCATTTTGTCATATTTTTTTTTCTCTGTTAATCTAGCCATATAACGGCTTATTTCTTAGGAGATTAGTTGTAATTTTCTATGGTATTTTATCAATGTACAGGAAAATTAGAAAAAATAAATAAATACTATTCTGCAATTGTTTTTTTTGTTTTTGGTTTTTTTTTGTTTCTTTTTTTTGTCACTAGATAACTGAGCATAAAAAAAATACATTTTTTTGTTTGCTACTGTCATAAACCATGTGTCCAATTTTAAATCAAGTGTGGATATTCCAAATCTGAAGTCAGAATTCTTGTATCAAGTTAGGATATTTTATTTTGAATAAGTTTGCCCAAATGAATTAAAGGGAACCTGTCAGGTGGAATATGCACCCAGAATCACGAGCAGTTCTGGGTGCATATTGCTAATCCCTGTATTTAGTAGCATAGATAAAGGATCTTTAGAAATAATTTTACTAAAGATCTCTATGATATGCTAATGAGCGTACAACTAGTCGCAAAGATGTTAGTTCCTGCGCTCATTCCACACTCTTAGCATGTTAGTACACCACAGGGATGTGCTAACATGCTATTCAATGCAGCATCACCAGTACGCGCGTTACCGCTGGTGATGCTGCATTGAATAGCATTGCTACCATGCTAAGGGTCGTAATTAGCGCAGGAATGAGCGCCCTTGCGACTAGTCGCTGGCCTCATTAGCATAGCATGTAGGATCTTTAGAAATACTTCTAAAGATCTTTGTTTGCTACTATATGCAGGGATTAGGAATATATATCCAGAACTGCTCTTGGTTCTGGATGCATATTGCACCTGACAGGTTCACTTTTAGGCACTTGGAAGGCATTGAGTAATTTTGTACAGAACGAGTTTTACTCCAACAATTGCCAGATCTACATCAAAGTTTTCATAGTAAACAGAATATGAGAATGTAACAGAATGACAAAATTTCAAAAAGTCCCATACTCCAGTATAAACGTCTTACCTGAGCAAGACCCAGTACTGGTAAAAGTACTTCAGGCATCTGCTTTTGTACTTGAGTGGTCATTTTTGCCTGTTGCAAAAAACAGCAGTAGTCCCCCCTAATCTTGGACTTACAGTGGACTTGATGTCTGTTCTCCACTGAAGAAACCTCTTTATGGAACCTCCCTCTGTGTTTGTCACTTATGTTTCCCAAATTCGGTGGAAAATAAGTCAAGATGTGAATGTAAGGGGTACTTTGCACGCTGCGACATCGCAAGCCGATGCTGCGATGTCGAGTGCGATAGTCCCCGCCCCCTTCGCAGCAGCGATATCTTGTGATTGCTGGCGTAGCGAACATTATCGCTACGCCAGCTTCACATGCTCTCACCTGTCCTGCGACGTCGCTCTGTCCGGCGATCCGCCTCCTTCCTAAGGGGGTGGGTCGTGCGACGTCACACGGCAGGCGGCCAATAGCAGCGGAGGGGCGGAGATGAGCAGGATGTAAACATCCCGCCCACCTACGTCCTTCCGCATTGCAGCCGGGACGCAGGTAGGAGATGTTCCTCGCTCCTGCGGCTTCATACACAGCGATGTGTGCTGCCGCAGGAACAAGGAACAACATTGTACCTGACGCTGCATCGGCATTATGAAAATGTCGGACCCTACACCGATGATACGATAACGACGCTTTAGCGCTCGTTAATCGTATCAAAAAGGATTTGCACACTACGATATCGACTGCGAAGCCGGATGTGCGTCACTTTCGATTTGACCCCACCGACATCGCACCTGCGATGTCGTAGTATGCAAAGCCCACCTAAGAAATGCATCTTCACTTATATGCGGTAGCCAAGTAGTTCACATGCCTTAAGCATGTTGCCTACCAGTTCAGGATCGGTTTCCGGTTGTCTGTTCACAATGAAGTTCTACAGTACCAGCACAAATGGCAAATTCCAGAGGGTTATGTTTTGTTCTGAATTCATCATCGTGCATTAATTGTTTGATTTTGGGGCCAATAGTCACAGTTTTCAGTTCTTCAAATACTGGAAACCATTTCCATCATGATCAATTGCAACTACAATTTTTTTTTATTAAAACAAGTTTAATGTGAAGTGGTGGAAGATAAACTTGAAGTGAATCGACCAGTGATTTGTATTGTACATTCTACCGACCAACTGTGTGCTCCACTCTGAGAGGCCACTGTCTCATCTTGTAATGATTGCTGAAATCACGACTGTTCCATAGGCACAAGATGTTTCCATATGCTTAGTGTACCCTAACTGTAGGACAAGCAGCAATGCAGCAATCACTCATAAGTCGGCACAAATTTTCCCTTTATGTTCTGAGCATTTCATCATTTTCAAAATTAACTTCATTACCATTGTGCAACAAGAGAGCTTACAACCTCATTTTGCTAGAGTTTATGAATAGCCTCCATTTATCGGCAACATGTGTACCAGCTAGCGCCATCATAAGACCATTTAGATCAGTACAGAAACGGACATCTTTTTGTATTGCATAGTATGCAGCTTACTTGGTGTGTCAATGATGGTGTGAATTTAAGATACCTCGTTGCAAATTCCATTCCCGAAGTCTAGAAACCAGCATTTCTGACTTTCCTTTAGATAATGACAGATCTCTTACAGGAGCTGAATCTGGTTGGTTCAGCAAGTGTAGCTGACCCTTCGATTGTTCTGGATCAGAAAATACATCACTCCAATCAACATCATCTTCATCAGGATCAGAACTGCTATTTTCAATTGCCGTTCCTTCTGGGGGAGGGACAGCACTGACCCACAGGCAGGATACACAATTTGTGACTTGTTTCTCTTGGAATATCTGGAGATTTTAGTTATGCAAAAATAAGTCTGTTTTTTTTTTCTACTCACGCCAAACTATCGGCACTGCAAATGCCATTCCTTTCCTTTTTACCAATCGTCCACTGTGTTAGCTCAGAGTAACACACGGTGAAACACACATGAGGTGGCCAGCTTTTCTCTTGATCTCCAGTTTGACAGTCAAAATAATACTTGTAAGCAATACACACTCGTTTTGTCAGATTCTTGCACTGATCATAAGTAGTGTATTTGCCACATGTAGCAGAGACTGTCCAGATTAACACATTTGAATCTATTCATCGTAAGTTTCAAAACTAATAGCACTATAACTGATCACTTCGTTGACATCAACCGACAGACCTGTTTGAGTGTGTGTCTGGGCATGTCCGGTCCGATGGATTATTTCCCATATATAGTGCAGTAAAGGGAACCTGTTACCAGATTTTTCCCTATGCAACTAAAACTACCACCTTCTGCAGCTCCTGGGCTGCATTCTATGAAGGTGCGCCTTGTATCTGGCCCCCTTTTCAGACTGCAAAAACAACTTTATAAAAGATTACCTTTTTCGTATGTACATTTTTTTAGTAGGGCCTAAAGGGCGGGCTCTCCTTCTCCTTTGTTCCCCCCCTCCTGCTGCTGTACGCCATCCCCTATGTGGATTTGAATTGATGACGACGGTCCCGTCATCCTCCACGCTGTGCCGAAGTCTCACGCATGCGCCGTTATCGTAGGTCACTATTGCGGGCCTGTGCACAAACTATCCCGCACGCGCCCGGGATGTATTTGCTCAGGCACGAGATTGTGGGCGGCGCTGTGCGTGACCTCAATAGTGTCCGAAGCTATATAGCATACGAAAAGGTTATCTTTTATAAAGTTGTTTTTGCGGTCTGAAAAGGGGGCCAGATACAAAGCACACCTTCATAGAATGCAGCCTAGGAGCTGCAGAAGGTGGTAGTTTTAGTTGCTTAGGGAGAAATCTGGTGACAGGGTCCCTTTAATATTATAAGTGAATAGGCTTTTCATGTATAAAATATAATGTAGACGTCTGAGGCAAATTTGGAGTTCACATTTGGAATTGGCACTTTCAATTTAGTATAAGTAACTTTTTACTCTCATTGTTGCGCGGTGTAATGTGCGAACACCTTTGCTTCCATTTTAATGGCCTTGTTTAAAAGATGTTTCACCTTTTGATTGCCATGATCAGTAGTAATGAAAAACCAGGCCACAGCAAATAATAATAATAGAGGGGTATAGTGAAACGGTAACCAAAGGAAAAAGGCCCCATTAAACTGTAACCTTTTAATAATAACATTTAAAGGGAACCTGTCATCAGAAATGTACCTGTAAACTTAAAACTTTCCCCCTCTGCAGCTCCTGGGCTGCATTCTAGCAAGCTTCCTATAGTTTTTGTGGCCCCTTTTATACCAAAATAAATACTTTATAAACTTGTACCTTTTCGTATGCAGATTTTGTGGTCCCGCGCATGCACTGTGCGACTGTAGCGGTGCCGAGCACTGTGTGCACGTGTGACCGCTGGTGACTCTTTGCGCGGGCACGAGGTTATGGGCGGCGCTGTGAGTGTCATCAGCAAGTGCCGCCCATAACCTCGTGACCGCACTTTCCCCTTTGCCTCCTGCGTTCTGCGCAAGCGTCTCCTCGTAACCTGTGGTGGCCTGATCCGCTCCTCCCATCTATTTCCTGCTGCAGGGCAAGATGGGAAAGGTGACGTCGGATCATTTGCGCCAGCGCTTGCGCAAAACGCAGGAGGCAAAGGGGAGAGCGCGGCCACGGTATTATGGGCGGGCACTTGCAATGCAATCACAGTGCCGCCCTAATATCGTGCCTGCGACCACGTCACCAGCAGTCCTCGCGTGCACGGGACCTCGGGCACTGTGGGCGGCGTCCTGATCTATGAAATGAAGCAATGGGGGACGGCGTAAACCAGATGGAGGGACAGTAACGGACGCAAGAGAGCCCGCCCCCATGGAGAATTTACAAGAATTGCAGACAAAAAGGTACAACTTTATAAAGTGTTTAATTTGGTTTAAAAGGGGGCACAGAAAGTACAGGAAGCTTGCTAGAATGCAGCCCAGGAGCTGCAGAGGGGTAATCTTTTAGATTTAAAGCTCAATTTCTGATGACAGGTTCCCTTTAAAAGGTCAGATGACCAAGAACACACAACAACGGGTAGGGTGCAATACGGTGTAATGTTGTCTAAAAAACAGCACCAAACAAACAATAGTAGGGGAAATACACTGGCCCTAATAAGCCCTAAAGTGTCTATCCCTACCTAGCCATGGAGGGTATAACACCCTAGGATTGTGGTGCCCCCGTTCACCAACGGGAATCCCTAAATTTCCTTAGTACACCGTACACTGTACTAGAATTACATTTTGCCACTCATTCTCTGGACATCATTTTCAGATTTTATTCATTGTTTACTGTGGCCCATGATTATTGGTCATGGGGATGTGTGTTTTACTTTTAAAACGTGGTGTAATTCTAGTACAGTGTAGGGTGTACTAGGGAAATTTAGGGATTTTTCGGTGAATTTGAGCGCCACAACCCTAGGGCGTCCTACCCTCCATTGCTAGGTAGGGATAGACACTTAAGGGCTTGTAAGAGCAGTGAATTTTCCCTACTATTGTTTCTTTGGTGGTGTTTTTTAGACAACACTACACCGTATTGCACCCTACCTGAAGTTGTGTCTTGTTGGACATATGACCTTTTAATGTTATTATTAGAGTTGATCGAACTCCCCAAAAACCAGGACCGGCGGATCACTGCCAGATTTAAAAACAAGTCCGATCCGCTTCGGAATCCGGTGCCCAAATAAGTCTATGGGCACCAGAATCCGGGGATTAAAATTTTTTGAAAACATTTGTAGAGGGTATATGGGGGTAGGAGCGTGCGTGGTCTACTCACCCAGGCAGTGTCATGGCGGCAAACTCCTTCCGGGTCACGCTTTTGTTTTCCGGAGCTGACCATTCAATATTCACTACTTTGCCCGTCCACCGGTATGTCTAATTGGTTGCAGTTAGACACGCCCCACCCCGAGTTTCAGCATGTCAGCTGACTGCAACCAATCACAGGCGGTAGGATGGCCAGTAGGCACGGAAAGCAGTGCAAGTGGCTGTGGTCTCTATGGTGGTAAAAAATAAATAAATTAAACAGTCGGCGCAGGGTCCCCGTATTCTGATGACAGCACAGATATAGCTGTCAGGCTGTATCTGTACTGTGTATCTAGCGCCCAGAGTCACACGTGCGAGGCTTTGCCGGGTGATGCCATGGCAGACTCGCACGAGTCCCTCGCAAGTGTGATTCCGGACTAAGAGAAATCGCATGCAGCTTTTTAAATTATTATTTAAATAAATAATAAAAAAAGACGTTAGGTCCCCCCCAAATTTGTATCCCCAGCCAAGATAAACCCGGCTGGGTGCTTGTATTCTCAGCCTGTAGCCGCCCGATATTGCCGCTTCTATTAAATATGACAATCCCGGTGCAATACCGGCTCTTCCCATTTGGCCTGGAGCGGTGCCATTCGGGGTAATAAGGGGTTAATAGCAGCGCACAGCTGCTACTAAACCCTAGGTTAGTAATGACACTGGCGTCTATGAGATAGCTAACCTGTTAATGACAGTAAATCACAGACACAAAAAAAAATTATTTATCTAATATATAAAGCTGTGTGTGTGTGTGTGTGTGTGTATGTGTGTATGTCTGCTAAAGGAATCTGCACCGTCGCATTTACAATCACGAATTGTATTTATACGATGCACAGTACAGGAAGTGAATGCTCGACCCGGAAGCAGTGTGCCGCCATAACATCAAGTCTTGGTAAGTATGAAACTGTCGCTTGTTTCTTGTTTTGTCTATTCCTTCTTTAATTCCAAATCCGGATCCTGCAACTAGAATCCTGGGCCCGGGTCTGGCACCCAGATATCTTTGAAACTGCACGGATCCGGACTTTTAGGCTATGTGCGCACGTGTGCGTAATTCATGCAGTTACGCTGCGCTTTGTAGCGCAGCGTAACTGCATGCGTCCTGCGTCCCCTGCACAATCTATGGAGATTGTGCAGGGGCCGTGCGCACGTGGAATATTAGAACGCAGCGGCTTCGGCTGCTGCCCGAATCGCTGCGTTCTAAGAAGTGACATGTCACTTCTTCCATGCGCTTTGCCGGCAGCCCCTGCTCTGTCTATGGCAGGAGCTGCAGGCAGAACGCACATTCTGAAGCGCACCTTTTCGGTGCGGTGCAGAGCGCACACGTGCGCACATAGCCTTACAGTCCGGATCTGCTCAGCCCTAGTTATTATTAAAAGTTTAACCTTTTCCTATTCAATAAAATTTCCTGTTCTGCCCATTGAAATCCTATTATAATTGGGAAAAAATGTCAAAACCGAATTTTGCAATATGAATGAATTTTGTAAAATAAATCAACAGGAAATCAGTTTATTCACATGTGAATGATAAATGAGGCAGAATCCCGACAAAGAACAAAGGTGTAACGGAATTTTTGGAATGCCCCCCTAACGGGGGGACTCAGGATAGGAAAAGGTAAATTTTAACTGGGCCTTTTTCCTTTTGGTTCATGATCAGTAGTAACCAATGATTGATCAAAGGGGTCTACCCTTAGGGCGATGTCGGTGGGGTCAAATCGAAAGTGACGCACATCCGGCGTCACTTTCGACATCGGAGTGTTTAAATCCTAGATGATTCGATTAACGAGCGCAAAAGCATCGTTATCGTATCATCGGTGTATTCTCCGACATTTCCATAATTACGCTGCCGCGACAGGTACGATGTTGTTCCTTGTTCCTGCGACAGCACACACCGCTGTGTATGAAGCCGCAGGAGCGAAGAACATCTCCTTACCTGCCGGCGGCTATACGGAAGGAAGAAGGTGGGCGGGATGTTTACATCCTGCTCATGTCCGCCCCTCCGCTTTGATTGGCCGCCTGCCGTGTGACGTCGCTGTGACGTTGTACTACCCGCCCCCTTAGGAAGGAGGCGGGACGCCGGCCGCAGCGACGTCGCAGCACGGGTGAGTGCATGTGAAGCTGGCGTAGCGATGATATTCGCTATGCCAGGAATCACTAGATATCGCTGCTGCGACGGGGGCGGGGACTATCGCGTGCGACATCGCAGCATCGGCTTGCGATGTCGCAACGTGCAAAGCCCGCCTTAGATTGGAGATTGGAGAACCATTGTACAATTGGTGCTTGGGACCTAGAAATGAACCCAAGGGCTCTTTGTATAATGAACTCATGGTATATATAGGTATGGTCTAATGTAGAATACTCTACAGATGTTTGTCCCCTTTTCTGTCTAAATGCCGCTTAACTGCATCGCTCAGCACGCATTAGTGCCCAATGTCTCATAGGTCAGGTTAGTAGACCATTTTTGGAAGTAGACTTCTTTTTTTTCTGTTAATTCGGGACAAAGCAGAATTAATTTCCTCTCTACAGTCAGACCGGTTCCCTGGATCACTTATAATTTAATTTTAAGTTCTCTAGCTATTGATGTGATCACTTGTAAGGCATCCAGTTTTTTCTTTTTACTTTTCCAGTGCCTTTGCCATTATTACATAGCTTGGCAACGTCCTCCACAGTCTAACTACCCTCACACGTTTAGAAAAAAAACCCTCATTTCTGTCTGCTTTGGAAAGTTAGTAGATACTGAGCCATCTGACCGATATCAAATGCTGTTGACGGTTTAGTGGCTCATGAAAAGGAATCACCTTTTTCTAATTTTAAAGGGTTATTCCCATCTGCAAGATCCTATCCCAATATGTAATAGGTGTAATAATATCTAAGGATCTTAGTTACTTGTGGTCATTACCATGGATACCTAACTAACTTCAACTATATGTGTGACTGTAACTATGGACACCTAAGGTCCTGCAATACCCTGAACATGAGATAAGCAACATAGTGAATCAGAAGAACTATGTTGTTTATCTCATGTTCAGGTGATTGCAGGACCTTAGGTATCCATGGTTATGACCACAAGCAACTAACTATGTGTGACTATATTCTTGGTTGTAACTATTGATACCTAAGGTCCAGCAATGCCCTGCACATGAGATAAGCGACAGTGAATCAGAAGAACTATGTCGTCTATCTCCTGTTCAGTGCATTGCAGGACCCTCGGTATCCGTGGTTATGACCACGAGCAATTACGTGTGACTATATGCTTGGTTGTAACTATGGATGGACACCTAAGGTCCTGCAATGCCCTGAACATGAGGTAAGTGACATAGCTGATCACAAGAACTATACTACTTTTCTAATTGGAGGTATTTGATTAATATTATTATTACACCTACTACATATTAGGATTAGTGATGAGCGAGTACTAAAAAGCTCGGGTGCTCGAGGTTCGGGCCGAGCATCCCAAGATACTCGTGTACTCGGCCCGAGCACCGAGCCCAATGTTATCCTATCACTGTAGAGATAAAAATATAGCGCATATGAGAAGCACCCGTGGAGTGATTTCTGTATATATATATTATAGAATTGCTCACCTGGTTAGGTTGTGCGCCCTCGCACAACCCCGGTGTTAGATGTATAATTCCTCTGGGGGATGAGGGACTGTCTCAGCTGGCGTTATCCGTTGTTTTGCTGGGTGGATCCAGGTTTGTTGCCGCTGCTGGCTTCAGATTCACCGACTTTTTGAATCCTGGAGCTCTGTGCGGACCTGCGTCCTCCCGCTGTTAGTTCAAATGATCTGATGGATTCTATTACTCACAGCAGCTCTACCCGGATTCCCTTATGGGAGTAGGCATGTAGAAAAAAGATTCCGGTCTTTGTGAGCGCTAGTAATAGGTCTTTGATCTTTTAAGAAATTTGGCTTTATTATTAATAACATAAAGCTCTTGTATTAACACAACGCGTTTCAGGACACCTGAGGATGGCAAGTGTATCTTGCTGAAACGCGTTGTGTTAATACAAGAGCTTTATGTTATTAATAATAAAGCCAAATTTCTTAAAAGATCAAAGACCAAAGATCTATTACTAGCGCTCACAAAGACCGGAATCTTTTTTCTACAATGTTATCCTATGGGAGACCCGAGTATTTTTATGAAATGACCCCCGGCAGCATGTAGAAACCCTAAAAATGTCACAAAAGTCTCAGAAGAGTGCTCAAATGACATGGCAACAGCATGGGGAAGACCCCTTGAAGCATTTATCACTCAAAAGTCACAGCTGTGAACAATTTTGTCCGCATTTTACGCCATTTTTACGGACTCACCAGAAAACCTTCTAAAATGACACCAAAATGAATTTTCATGGCGGAAATGTTAAGGGCACATACCCAATAGTGAGATAGAGCTGGTGTATGTTACTTTTTGAGATTAATACATGAAAGATATTACGTAAAACATTGTGTGGCAGTCCGATGTCCAAAACGCACGTTTTGTGCTTTTTACTAGCGATGTCGGTCATTTTTTTTTTCATTCTATCTCCCGTCGGTCGGTCTCGCTCTGTCGGTCTCTGTCTTGTCTGTCCCCCTCTCACAGTCTGTCGGTCAGTCTCCCCCCTCTCTCTTACTTACCGTTCCCCGATCTCCGGCGCGGCGCTGCACGACTGTTCACTAAACTCCGGCGGCTTTTCCTCTTTTGAAAAAGCCGGCCGCTCATTAAACAATCTCGTATTCCCTACTTTCCTGCTTTTCGGCGCCTATGATTGGTTTCAGTGAGACACGCCCCCACGCTGAGTGACAGGTGTCTCACTGCACCCAAACACAGCAGCCGGTGTGTGTGTGTGTATACTGTGCAGTGAAATAAATAATTAAATAATTTAAAAAAACGGCATGCGGTCCCCCCCAATTTTAATACCAGCCAGATAAAGCCATACGGCTGAAGACTGGTATTCTCAGGATGGGGAGCTCCACGTTATGGGGAGCCCCCCAGCCTAACAATATCAGTCAGCAGCCGCACAGAATTGCCGCATACATTAGATGCGACAGTTCTGGGACTGTACCCGGCTCTTCCCGATTTACCCTAGTGCGTTGGCAAATCGGGGTAATAAGGAGTTAATGGCAGCCCATAGCTGCCAATAAGTCCTAGATTAATCATGTCAGGCGTCTCCCCGAGATTCCTTCCATGATTAATCTGTAAGTGACAGTAAAAAAACACACACACCCGAAAAATCCTTTATTATAAATAAAAAACAATAACAAAGTCCCTCATCACCAATTTATTAACCCCGACAAACCCATGTCCGGCGTACTCCACGGACCTCCAGCGTCGCATCCAGCTCTGCTGCATGCAGGTGACAGGGGCAGCAGAAGACACAGCCGCTCCGGTCACCTCCACACAGCAACTGAGGTGAGTATAGCGATCAGCTGAGCTGTCACTGAGGTTACCTGGATCCAGCGGTGGCCACGGGTAAGGCTAGTTTCACACTTGTGTTGAACGGCATCCGTCACATTGCGTTGTGTAACGCATGTGACGGATGCCTTGCAAAAAGTGTGATAATAAAGGCCACGGATTCCAGTGAAATAACGCATTGCGTTAAGTTTTCTTTGGGCCGAGAGAGAGAGAGTACCCATCATCCCCGCGCACAGCCCGACATCCCCGCACACAGCCCGACATCACCGCACACAGCTCGACACCCCTGCACACATCCCCGCACACAGCCCGACATCCCCGCACACAGCCCGACATCCCCGCACACAGCCCGACATCCCCGCACACAGCCCGACATCCCCGCACACAGCCCGACATCCCCGCACACAGCCCGACATCCCCGCACACAGCCCGACATCCCCGCACACAGCCCGACATCCCCGCACACAGCCCGACATCCCCGCACACATCCCCGCACACAGCCCGACATCCCCGCACACAGCCCGACATCCCCGCACACAGCCCGACATCCCCGCACACAGCCCGACATCCCCGCACACATCCCCGCACACAGCCCGACATCCCCGCACACAGCCCGACATCCCCGCACACAGCCCGACATCCCCGCACACAGCCCGACATCCCCGCACACAGCCCGACATCCCCGCACACAGCCCGACATCCCCGCATACAGCCCGACATCCCCGCACACAGCCCGACACCCCCGCACACATCGCACACAGCCCGACATCCCCGCACACAGCCCCGCACACAGCCCGACACTACAGCCCTCATCATTCCTGCACACATCCCGACACTACCGCACCCATCATCAGCTGCTGTCACTGAGGTTACCCGCGGCCACCGCTGGATCCAGCGGTGGCCGTGAGTTACCTGACTGACAGCAGCTGATCGCGCTACTCACCTCAGTTGCTGTGTGAAGCTGACCGGAGCGGCGGTGTATTCTGCAGCTCCTGTCACCTGAATGTAGCAGAGCTGGACGCGACGCTGGAGGACTGTGGATTACGCCGGACATGGAGGGTTTGTCGGGGTTAATAAATTGGTGATGAGGGACTTTGTTATTGTTTTTTATTTCTAATAAAGGATTTTTTCAGGTGTGTGTGTTTTTTAACTGTAATTTACAGATTAATCATGGAAGGAATCTCGGGGAGACGCCTGACATGATTAATCTAGGATTTAGTGGCAGCTATGGGCTGCCATTAACTCCTTATTACCCCGATTTGCCAACGCACTAGGGTAAATCGGGAAGAGCCGGGTAGAGTCCCAGAACTGTCGCATCTAATGTATGCGGCAATTCTGGGCGGCTGCTGCTGACTGATATTGTTAGGCTGGGGGGCTCCCCATAACGTGGAGCTGCGCATCCTGAGAATACCAGCCTTCAGCCGTATGGCTTTATCTGGCTGGTATTAAAATAGGGGGGGACCGCACGCCGTTTTTTTAATTTATTTATTTATTTAACTGCAGAGTATAGACACGCCCACCGGCTGCTGTGATTGGGTGCAGTGAGACACCTGTCACTCAGCGTGGGGGCATGTCTCACTGCAACCAATCATAGGCGCCTGTGGGCGTGGAAAGCAGGGAATATGAGATGGCTGTGTACAGAGCACAGCGCGCCCGCCGGTATAAAGGCTCGGTCACGCTGTGCAGGCCGGCCAATCACTGCAATTCCACAACTAACAGGGCTGTGGCATTGCAGTGGTCTGCCAGCCAATCCCTGCATGAGGGCTGGCTCTCAAAAGAGCGCCAACATGCAGGGATGAAGACCACGAGTACAGCACGAGTATCGCGAGATTACTCGGTCCCCGCCGAGTAGCCCGAGTACAGTGATACTCGTGCGAGTACCGAGTAGTAACAAGCATACTCGCTCATCACTAATTAGGATATGATCTTGGAGGCGGGAATACCCCTTTAACTTGAAGGGACTTAACTGAGTGGTATTAGTTAACAAAAATAAGAAAGCAAAAAACACACAGATGTTAAAAATAACATCTAGATTGAAAATTACTTTATAGATTAAGTGTTTGATGAACTTTATGAACAGGTGCCGTTGGTAGCTATTGCCAGTTCATAAGTACTGCATGGATGAGGTGGCCCTGATAGCTGCTGATCGCTTTGTTGGAGATGTAGTTCATCCGCCGCCCATCCCTGTGCTACAGGCCATTATTGTGCTTTTCAGAGATGCTCCACAGACCAAGTCTGCTCTTTATCACCGAGCAGCAAGCACGCTACAAAGAGCTTGTTCTTCTCCAGAGTGTTTGATGTATGGTGGTGCAGCCGTCTTGTATCTGGAATTTTTAACTCATCCCTTGTACTAATCATTTTCAGTTTCCAATTACAAGCTGCATATTTGGCCGGATCGGGGTATACATCATTGGTGCCGGGGCGTGTTTGCTTTTTCTTTATGACAACAATTTCCATCCTTTCATGTGTAATATTTATTGTCCGCTAAGACGACACTTGTATTTTTCTAAGCAGAGTAATATTGTAAGTGACTTCCTTCTAATCACAGTGAATCACTTTCTAATGCATGTTTCCTCAGCTGTCTGGTGAGCAAGTACAGTACATGCTTTTTTTCAGCACCCTTAAAGGGATAGCACACCTGAAATACATAATAAGAATTTAAAGACTGCAGTCACGCACATTTCTCTGCTGCCAGATCAGACTGTAGAAATAGGGTTTTAGAAGATCCCCTTTCATACACTGTTGTTGGGAACTTGCATTGATTTCCGTGAAAGCTTTTCAGTTGTTTTTATCTTAACTTTGTTTTACTGGCATATGTGCCATATTTAATGTATACTGGTTATCATACATACTACCTGCCATACATATAATGGTATCGCCTGTCCACCTTCAGGACACAGGTATGTTAATTTGTGCCAACTGGCTGCTCACAGGTACAGTTGTGCTCAAAAGTGTACACAGCCTGCAGATTTTTTGCGCTTTTTTTGGCCTTTTTTCAGAGAATATGAATAACACAATTTTTTTTTTTTTCCCAATCAAGGTTAGTGGTTGGGTGAAGCCATTTATTGTCAAACTACTGTGTTTTCTCTTTTTAGAACCTAATGACAATCAAAAACATCCAAATTACTCTGATCAAAAGTTCCCATACCCCAGTTCTTAATACTGTGTATTGCCTCCTCTAACATCAGTGACAGCTCAAACTCCATTGTGATAGTTGTGGATGAGGCTTTTTATTTTCTCAGATGGTAAAGCTGCCCATTCTTCTTGGCAAAAAGCCTCCAGTTCCTGTAAATTCCTGGGCTTTCTTGCATGAACTGCGCACTTGAGTTCTACCCAGTGTAGCTCAATGATATTGAGGCCAGGAGACTAAGATGGGTACTCCAGAACCTTCACTTTATTTTGCTGTAGCCAATGACAGGTCGACTTGGTCTTGTGTTTTCGATCGTCATGTTGGAACGTCCAAGTACGTCCCATGTGCAGCTTCTGGGCTGATGAGTGCAAATTTGCCTCCAGCATTTGCTTATAACATGCTGCATTCATCTTTCCCTCAACTTTGACTAAGTTTCCTGTGCCTTTTGTACCCCACACAATCTCACATCATCAGCAATCCACCTTCATGCTTTACAGTAGGAATGGTGTTCCTCTCATCATAGGCCTTGTTGACACCTCTAAAAATGCAGCGTTTATAGTTATGGCCAAAAAGTTTGATTTTGGTCTCATCACTCCAAATTACCTTGTTCTTAAAGTTTGGAGGCTTGTCTCTGTGGTGTTTGCCTTATTGTGGACGAGATATTTTGAGGCATTTGCTCGATAATGATTTTCTTCTGGCGACTCAACCATGCAGCCCATTTTTCTTCAAGCACCTCCTTATTGTGTATCTTGAAACAGCCACACCACTAGTTTTCAGTGCGTTTTGCATTTCAGCTGATGTTATTTGTGGGTTTTTCCTGGCAGTTGTGGCCGAAATCTTTGTTGGTCTACCTGATTGTGATTTGGTTTTTACAAAGCCCCTGATTTTCCATGTGTTAATCACAGTTTGAACACTGCTGACTGGCATTTTCAATTGCTTGGATATCTTTTTGTATCCCTTTCCTGATTTATACAGGTCAACCATTTTTTACCGTAATCCCGCAAATTCTTTTGCTTTCCCCATAACTCTCACAATCCAGAAAGGTCAGTGGCTGAATAAAAGATGCAAGAGTCTGTCTGGATCCAAGAAAGTCACTTAGCTTTTATGCGCACACACTGATTACATGCAAACAGGATGTTACCTTTATTAGCCTTTCAAACCCATTTGTGTCAACTTCTGTGCATGTTATCAGGCCAAAATCTCCAGGGTATGTGAACTTTTGATCAGTGTCATTTGGATGTTTTTGGTTGTCACGATGATTTAAAAAGAGAAAATACAGTAGTCTGACAATAAATGGCTTCACCCAACCACTAACCACGAGTGAAAAAAAAGATTTTATGTTTTCATTTCATATTCTGTGAAAAAAGGCCAAGAAAGCAAAAAAAATCTGCCGGGGTATGTAAACTTTTGAGCATAACTGTAGTTACTAATGCTCCATAACCCAGACGTGTGGAGCTTGTAACTGGAATAAGCTTGTATCTGTGCTCATTTAGCCAGAGGAGTGCTGTTGTGTTTTTTTATTTTTGGTCAGGTACTGATTTTGTCCAATCTTTGTGCTGGCCATGTGAGTTCTTCCACACCAAGATAGTCAATTCACATTTCTATGGACCTTGCGTTGTGCACTGGGGCATAGTCATGCTGAAAGAACGAGCCTTCTCCAAACTGTTCCGCAAGGTTGGAAGCATACAAATAGCATACAAATGGCCAAAGTCTGTTTGTTACAGCAATATTAACATTACCGTCACAATTTGACCATGGACACCTCTTTTGTAAAGCTCATGACCAACAGGTCTTGTGCAGATATTACTTCCAGAAGTTGTTTAAAGCACTAGCATTTTTGGGCTTTTTTTTTTCACCACCAAAGTAGTGCTTTAAATCTAAGGGGCACTTTGCACACTATGACATCGCAGGTGCCATGTCGGTGGGGTCAAATCGAAAGTGACGCACATCCGGCGTCGCTCTCGACATCGTAGTGTGTAAAGCATTTTTGATACGATTAACGAGCACAAAAGCATCGTAATCGTATCATCGTTGTAGCGTCAGTCATTTCCATGAATTGGGAAAGACCGATCTTACGATGTTGTTCCTTGTTCCTGTGGCAGCACACATCGCTGTGTGTAAAGCCGCAGGAGCGAGGAATATCTCCAACCTGCGTCCCGGCCGGCTATGCGGAAGGAAGGAGGTGGGCGAGATGTTTACGTCCCTCCGCTTCTATTGGCCGCCTGCCGTGTGATGTCGCTATGACGCCGCACGACCCACCCCCTTAGGAAGGAGGCGGTTTGCCGGCCAGAGCGACGTCGCAATGCAGGTGAGTGCATGTGAAGCTGCCGTAGCGATAATGTTCGCTACGGCAGCTATCACCATGATATCGCAGCTGCGACGGGGGCGGGGACTATCGCGCTCGGCATCGCAGCATCGGCTTGCGATGTCGTAGTGTGCAAAGTGCCCCTAAGTCACCTGTCCCATGTGTTTCTTCCTTTTCCAACATCCATCCAGTGCTACGGTGCCATCTTATGCCCATAACGTCTGACTAGCCATAAGTTACATCACAATCTTTCAATGCAAGCTTATCAGCGACAGATCGAGGCTCTCATAGACGTGTATTGAGTTGTGACCTCCGACACACTCCATTAAACACTGGAGCAGCCGGCAGGTCACAAACTGCAGAAGACCACCCAGAACCGCAATTACAGAAGATGAAGACCCTGGAGGGTGAGCATTAAACAGGGAACAGGGGACTTAGAACATCCATTGTTTGGGTGCTGCTTTAAATCTGTTTCTTTTGCACCACATGCTTCAGCAATCTGCTGACCAACGTAGTTTGCATAGTTTAGTCCTTCGTAGCGGAGCTGCCATTATTCCAAGATGTCTTCATTTCCCAAAAAGCACTTAAAGTTGCTGGGGACTGATCAGAAGTAATGGTAGCCTTACCCAAACAGTGCATGCAGGTGTTTTCCCTCAAATTCCAATTGTTGTGTGTGGGGTTTTTTCATTTTGTTTTTCTTTTTTTTATTTATTTTTTTAACTTTTAGATTTGGAAAAATGTGAACATTTTAACCTTGTTTGTGTCTATTTTCATCTGTATTCTGTGCAGGCATCTGGCCACCTTCGCTTTCCTCATGTTCTGCATGTTAAGCCTCTCCAGGATGGTGCAGAATCTCCAGTGCTAAGCTCTGTAGACCCAGAATATTTTTTTAGCCCAGTACTTTATGAATTTCCCCTGGAGCCCTCTTCAGGTTCATTGGCCGGGCACTGTAAAAATCTGTGTTCTTCCCATGATCTTAGCCACGGGCTCTGTCCAGAAAATATATTCACCTAAACCCACAGAACACTTGTACTTATTATTTTTTCCTCAAGATATTGCAAGAAATATTAAACTCCAGAGCCAGAAAAAAATCATTATGAACTTTGATATTACATGTTGTTTTACCTCCCTTTTTTGATAAGCTCTTTGCATCTGTCTAACAGCTGAATATACTAAGTATTTTCTGGTTTCTTCTCTCATATAGGATATAGTGCCGGTGGACGCATCTTATGAAGTCAAGGAGTTGTATGTACCAGAGAACAAACTGGAGCTGGCAAGGACAGATGCGGACACATTGCCGGCATTAGAAATAAACAAGGTGAATAGAAAGTTCTGGAAATTAATTTAATTCAGTAAGACATGTCAAACAACTGTTGGAATTATGGGGAGCTTCAAGCCATTGCTGGATCACCAATTTCTTTGCTTAATCCAGATCTGTTATCGATACAAGCTGCATATATCATTACCGTATATACTTGAGCATAAGCCAACCCGAGTATAAGCCGAGGCACCTAATTTTACCACAAAAACTGGGAAAACTGATTGACTCGAGTATAAGCCTAGGGTCGGGAATGTAGCAGCCACTGGTAAATTTAAAAAATAAAATAGATACCAATAAAATGTAAAGTGCCACATCCTTGTCTTCTGTAGTAATGTTCCCATCCTTGTGCCCCATATTAATATGCCCATCTTTGTGCCCCATAGTAATGTGCCCATTCTTTAGTAATGTCATCATACTGGTCCCCTTCTTGTCCCCTATTATGCTGTTCTACACACACACACACACACACACACACACACACAAACAATTCTTCTTACTTGTCCTTCGTTCTCTGTGTCCTCTTACCTGCTTCTTGTGGACTGTAGCCACGTGGACCCCTCGATGATCTCGGCTATGCTGTCAGCGCTTTATTTACTTCAGTTGAATGATTTGCGGTGCCACACATCATTCAACTGAAATAAAGCGCTGACGGCAGCAGCGGCTCTCCGCACCGGCCGACATAAAAGGGTCTCTGTGCCTGTGGTCCACAAAAAGCAGGTAAGAGCATACCAAGGGAACTCTAGTATAAGGCTAGGGGGGCTTTTTCAGCATAAAAAAATGTGCTGAAAAAGTCGGCGTATGCACTAGTATATACGGTAAATGGATCCCTTGGACCGCGGAAACTGGTGTACTTTGAAAATCGATGAAAGGTGTGCTATATAATCCTGAGCATTTCTGAGGATGTTTAAAGTAATGCATTATAAAAGCTCAGGCTTAATTTATTAACGAGAGTGAAAACTTTCAAAAAGGATAATAAAGCCATTCTAGGATTTTCAAAGTAAAGTCATTTACGTGTCCATTATTTCTGCTGTAGTAGAGTAGTATAGTCCTAGCGAGAAAAAACTGGCTCAAGTGTGGAATATTTTCATCTCATGATGGCATGTCGCTGGGATCGTCCTTCTTTTTGTTTGACGAGGGTGCAAACCGTAGTGCCCAACCAACCCTTAGAATAAGGGGCCAAAGTACTGCATGGAAATGTTTCCCAGCTAAGCAGGACCTACTTCTGACCATATTCACTTAAAATGAGCCAAATGGGGCTAAAGGGTACTTTACACACTGCGACATCGCTAGCAATCTCATTAGCGATGTGACACGCCATATCGCAGATAATCGCACAAAGGTCATTTTTTGTAGCGCCGGTCACATGTGCGATCTCGGCAAATCGTATGTGCGATCTGGCGTGTTACATCGCTAACGAGATCGCTAGCGATGTCGCAGCGTGTAAAGCACCCTTAAGTCTTAGTACTCCTTTAGTATGCTTACTATTCAGCTATGTAAAAAAAAAAAAGAAGAAAATTGACTATTTCTTTCCGTTGTGCAGGTTGATATGCAGTGGGTTCAGGTATTGGCAGAAGGCTGGGCTACACCTCTTAATGGCTTTATGAGAGAGAGAGAATACTTACAGTGCCTTCATTTTGATTGTTTGTTGGATGGTAAGGACATTGCATACTCTATTACTTACTATTTTTATTATTATTCGTCCAGTTTAAAATGATCAGTCTTATGTAGTAATCATTTTGTAGCCTTATTGACACCAGATGTATCCATGTAATTTCATAATGTTACTTACTCTCTTATAGGGAAGTAGTCATTTCATTTTTTTCATAAAGTTACAGCACTGGGAAAGTACAAGCATTCGAGTTTACACAATCTGCATTTTGTATCCAGTGTTTATTACAAATAATTCCGATCTTAGATGTTTAGATCTTTGGATGCCAGCGATTTAAGGGAATCTGTCAGCAGGTTTTTACTATGTAAGCTGAAGCCAGCATGCTGCAATTGTTAACACTGAGAATTCAGGGATGCATGTCTTGTCAAAGTCCAATCTGTTGTTTATTTTCTATGTTTGTTTAAAGCAGCAGTATTTATTGTCTAGATTGCAATGTCACGCGCATGGCAGTCTGTCATACCTCCTTTTCTGACATGTCACTGTCAATGTATGATCTCTCTGGAAAGCCTGGTGTGGAAGGGACAGCTCTCTTACCGCTATTACATGGCTAAAACTAAAAACTCTGTGCCAGAATGTCTGCACCCAGTATTTTAAGTGATACATCATGGGTTTCATGGTTTCCTTGCCTACATTATGCTCCTCTCAGATGAGGTAACAAAATCCTGCTGACAGATTCTCTTTAAAGGGAACCTGTCAGGTCCCATATGCTTTATAACCTGCAAGCAGGGTGATGTGTGGCCTAGTAACCCTTTCCTACCTATTCCCGTGTTGTAATATTGTGTAATATGATTTAATAAAAAAACGTTTTATAACTTACATGTTCCCTATGTACAGTGCCTACAAGTAGTATTCAACCCCCTGCAGATTTAGCAGGTTTACACATTCGGAATTAACTTGGCATTGTGACATTTGGACTGTAGATCAGCCTGGAAGTGTGAAATGCACTGCAGCAAAAAAGAATGTTATTTCTTTTTTTTTTTTAAATTGTGAAAAGTTTATTCAGAGTGTCATTTATTACTCAACCCCTCAATCCACCAGAATTCTGTTCGGTTCCCCTAAAGTATTAAGAAGTATTTCAGGCACAAAGAACAATGAGCTTCACATGTTTGGATTAATTATCTCTTTTTCCAGTCTTTTCTGACTAATTAAGACCCTCCCCAAACTGCTGTGGTGCACATTTGGTGCTGGCTTTTTGTTTTTTCTTCATTGAATTGGTCGGTGGTTGACCTCCACCTTGCTATGCACCCCAATTTGGGATGTATTCCATCTGTCTAGATTTTGGCGGTTGGTGACTGTTCACATTAAGTCATCAGGCTTTGTCCACAGGCTATTTACTTCATGCAGCATTTGCTTGGACCTGTCCCACCCACAGCCATGACTCAGTCATGGGTACGGGATTGAAATAGACCAGGTGAGTGCTGCTAAGAGCAGTTCTACTATTTATATGTGAGGCCGTATGGCACATTTTATAAAAATATTTTAGTGTAGGACTGCCTCAAATGAGATTTGCCGTGACGTGGCGAAGCAGCTCAAGAAATTGCAATTTTTTGCCAAGAATCTCCAAATTTTTATAATAAGTACAGTTTGGAATGTTTAGTGCTGTGGTGCACATTTGGTGCTGGCTTTTTGTTTTTTCTTTATATATATATATATATATATATATATATATATATATATATATATATATATATATATATATATATATATATATATATATATATATATATATATATATACAGTGCCTACAAGTAGTATTCAACCCCCTGCAGATTTAGCAGGTTTACACATTCGGAATTAACTTGGCATTGTGACATTTGGACTGTAGATCAGCCTGGAAGTGTGAAATGCACTGCAGCAAAAAAGAATGTTATTTCTTTTTTTATTTTTTTTTTAAATTGTGAAAAGTTTATTCAGAGGGTCATTTATTATTCAACCCCTCAATCCACCAGAATTCTGTTTGGTTCCCCTAAAGTATTAAGAAGTATTTCAGGCACAAAGAACAATGCGCTTCACATGTTTGGATTAATTATCTCTTTTTCCAGCCTTTTATGACTAATTAAGACCCTCCCCAAACTTGTGAACAGCACTCATACTTGAAACAGCAGAAAAAAAAGTCTTTAAATTTGCCTTATATTACATCATATCCTATGGCCCAAGAACCACCAACACCGAAAGTTGCACATAGAAAAACTTTAATTGGTTGGGTCAAGCATATAAATATTACATGGGATATAAAAAATTGTGACAAGTAGAAAGGTTAAATGACACATAAGAGCGAATAAAGAACCCCATGTGGGGCTGCATGGATCAACTTAGGTGCACACAAAAGGGTGTACTCCCAGCAGGGCCAGTGTAAGTGCCTTTTACAAAAAACATGTGTTCACCTAATCAAGAACTCTAAGCACATTCCAGATAAATGCACAGGAATATATTCCCAGCAGAGCCAGTGTAAGTGCCTATACAAAAGATAAATTCACAGTAAGTGACAGAATAACACTTAAGTAAATGACAATAGGCATGTTACCCACACACATCGTCCGGTGAACAGGGGTATGTTCCCAGCAAGGCCAGTGTAAATGCCATTGCAATAAACAAGTTCACAGTAAGTGACAGTGTAACACTTTAGTACATGAGCATAGGCACATTACCCAGACATCTAGTCCGATGGACAGGGGTATATTCCCAGCAGGGCCAGTGTAAGTGCCTATACCATAAAAAGGTTCACAGCAAATGACAGAATAACACTTTAGTAAATAACAATAGGCACATACCACAAACACATAGTCCAAAGGACAGGGAAGTATTCCCAGCAAGATCAATATAAGTGCCTTTCCAGGTTCACAGTAATGACAGGATAACACTTAGTAAATGATTATAGGCACATTACCCAAGCACATAGCCCGGTGGATATTCCACCAATTATAGCACTCACATGCAGTCACACAAGGGGAAAAAAAAAAGTCCCAATACGTATTTCGTGGTGACTTCCTCAGGTCCCCTTGTGTGACTGCATGTGAGTGCTATAATTGGTGGAATATCCACCGGGCTATGTGCTTGGGTAATGTGCCTATGATCATTTACTAAGTGTTATCCTGTCATTACTGTGAACCTGGAAAGGCACTTATATTGATCTTGCTGGGAATACTTCCCTGTCCTTTGGACTATGTGTTTGTGGTATGTGCCTATTGTTATTTACTAAAGTGTTATTCTGTCATTTGCTGTGAACCTTTTTATGGTATAGGCACTTACACTGGCCCTGCTGGGAATATACCCCTGTCCATCGGACTAGATGTCTGGGTAATGTGCCTATGCTCATGTACTAAAGTGTTACACTGTCACTTACTGTGAACTTGTTTATTGCAATGGCATTTACACTGGCCTTGCTGGGAACATACCCCTGTTCACCGGACGATGTGTGTGGGTAACATGCCTATTGTCATTTACTTAAGTGTTATTCTGTCACTTACTGTGAATTTATCTTTTGTATAGGCACTTACACTGGCTCTGCTGGGAATATATTCCTGTGCATTTATCTGGAATGTGCTTAGAGTTCTTGATTAGGTGAACACATGTTTTTTGTAAAAGGCACTTACACTGGCCCTGCTGGGAGTACACCCTTTTGTGTGCACCTAAGTTGATCCATGCAGCCCCACATGGGGTTCTTTATTCGCTCTTATGTGTCATTTAACCTTTCTACTTGTCACAATTTTTTATATCCCATGTAATATTTATATGCTTGACCCAACCAATTAAAGTTTTTCTATGTGCAACTTTCGGTGTTGGTGGTTCTTGGGCCATGGGATATGATGTAATATAAGGCAAATTTAAAGACTTTTTTTTTCTGCTGTTTCAATATGTTCCTGAAGTTGTTGCCTTTTACCTTATATAAGTCTGTTTTAACTGTCCTGGCTGTTGCTAATTAGCACTCATACTTGGTCAACATGGGAAAGACAAAGGAACATTCCAAGGCCATCAGAGACAAGATCGTGGAGGGTCACAAGGCTGGCAAGGGGTACAAAACCCTTTCCAAGGAGTTGGGCCTACCTGTCTCCACTGTTGGGAGCATCATCTGGAAGTGGAAGGCTTATGGAACTACTGTTAGCCTTCCACGGCCTGGACAGCCTTTGAAAGTTTCCACCCGTGCCGAGGCCAGGCTTGTCTGAAGAGTCAAGGCTAACCCAAGGACAACAAGGAAGGAGCTCCGGGAAGATCTCATGGCAGTGGGGACATTGGTTTCAGTCAATACCATAAGTAACGTACTCCACCGCAATGGTCTCCGTTCCAGACGAGCCCGTAAGGTACCTTTACTTTCGAAGCGTCATGTGAAGGCTCGTCTACAGTTTGCTCATGATCACTTGGAGGACTCTGAGACAGACTGGTTCAAGGTTCTCTGGTCTGATGAGACCAAGATCGAGATCTTTGGTGCCAACCACACACGTGACGTTTGGAGACTGGATGGCACTGCATACGACCCCAAGAATACCATCCCTACAGTCAAGCATGGTGGTGGCAGCATCATGCTGTGGGGCTGTTTCTCAGCCAAGGGGCCTGGCCATCTGGTCCGCATCCATGGGAAGATGGATAGCACAGCCTACCTGGAGATTTTGGCCAAGAACCTCCGCTCCTCCATCAGGGATCTTAAGATAGGTCATCATTTCATCTTCCAACAAGACAACGACCCAAAGCACACAGCCAAGAAAACCAAGGCCTGGTTCAAGAGGGAAAAAAATCAAGGTGTTGCAGTGGCCTAGTCAGTCTCCTGACCTTAACCCAATTGAAAACTTGTGGATGGAGCTCAAGATTAAAGTTCACATGAGACACCCAAAGAACCTAGATAACTTGGAGAAGATCTGCATGGAGGAGTGGGCCAAGATAACTCCAGAGACCTGTGCCGGCCTGATCAGGTCTTATAAAAGACAATTATTAGCTGTAATTGCAAACAAGGGTTATTCCACAAAATATTAAACCTAGGGGTTGAATAATAATTGACCCACACTTTTATGTTGAAAATTTATTAAAATTTAACTGAGCAACATAACTTGTTGGTTTGTAAGATTTATGCATCTGTTAATAAATCCTGCTCTTGTTTGAAGTTTGCAGGCTCTAACTTATTAGCATCTTATCAAACCCGCTAAATCTGCAGGGGGTTGAATACTACTTGTAGGCACTGTAAATAGGAGAGGATCTAGTCCTCTGGGCGTTGCATCGCCCCGTGGGCGTTTGCATGCTATCTGTGGTATCGCGCCCCTGTGGGTGTGATACCATGGATGTACATGAGTAACATGCGCTTATGAAGCCGGCAAGTAAACACCCAGATTTGAAGGCTGCGCGAACGGCAAGCGCACACGTGTGGGATCTCCAGGGGCTTTCCGTGGTATCATGCTCCTGTGGGCGTGATACCATGGATTTACAGGTCAGCTCCTGGAGATCCTGCGCGTGTACTCTTGCCGTTCGCGCAGCCTTCATATCCGGGTGTTTACTTGCTGGCTTCACAAGCGCACTGCGCATGATCAGAAGACTCCTGCCGTTCCAACATGCGCAGAGCGCGTCTAAAGCCGGCAAGTAAACACCCAGAAGGCTGCGCAAATACTAAGCGCACACGCACGGGATCTCCAGGAGCTAACGGTGACGTCGCTCATGTAAATTCTTGGTATCACGCCCACAGGGGCATGATACACGGAAAGCATGGAAACGCCCAGGGGACTAGACCCTCTCCTATTTACATAGGGAACATGTAAGTTATAAAACTTTTTTTTTTATAAAATCATATTACACAATATAACAACACAGGGATAGGTAGGAAGGGGTTACTAGGCCACACATCACCCTGCTTGCAGGTTAGACCTGACAGGTTCCCTCTAAGGGGTACTTTGCACACTATGACATCACAAGCCGATGCTGCGATGCCGAGCACGATAGTCCCCGCCCCCGTCGCAGCTGCGATATCATTGTGATAGCTGCCGTAGTGAATATTATCGCTACGGCTGCTTCACATGCACTCACCTGCCCTGCGATGTCTCTCTGGCCGGCGACCCGCCTCCTTATTAAGGGGGCGGGTCGTGCAACGTCACTGCAAGATCACATGGCAGGCGGCCAATAGGAGCGGAGGGACGGAGATGAGCGGGATGTAAACATCCCGCCCACCTCCTTCCTTCCTTCCGCATAGCCGACGGGAGCCGCGGTGACGCAGGTAGGAGATGTTCCTCGCTCCTGCGACTTCACACATAGCGATGTGTGCTGCCGCAGGAGCGAGGAACAACATCGGACCGTCACGTCAGTGTAATTATGGAATTCGCCGACGCTACACCGATGATACGATTACGACGATTTTGCACTCGTTAATCGTATCATCTAGGCTTTACACACTACGATGTCGAGAGCGACGCAGGAAGTGCGTCACTTTCGACATGAACCCACCGACATCGCACCTGCGATGTCGTAGTGTGCAAAGTACTCCTAAAGCTCAAGCTCCAGTTACACATTAGATGTAAGTTTGCTAAACCCACTGATTTCAGGGGGACTGGATGACTATGATGTGCATGTGGGCCTCCTACCTCTCCCTGACAGATGATGTCGGGAATGAAGAAGGCCATTGAAATTTAAGCCCCCAGATCTTTTGCTTTCCGGAAAGATAAGCTGCTGACAACATTGTCTCCAGCCACTTGCATCCTACAGCTCATGTACAAAATACTATTGCTTGGCTGAGGCAGGGGCAAGTTGGGAAAGATGGCTGTCATGTGAACAGGAGTGTGTGGCAGGCGTTACACAGAAGTAGGGCGCTTCCGCTGTCACCCCAGTATAATGCTGCTGCTTGTAATTCTGGCATGAGCGATTGGGAGAAAAGAAAAGAGTGTTCTTTGACATCAAAGTCTGAAGTAAATATCCACATTTTTCGTTTGTCTCCTGGAATAAATAGATGATTGGCCTGCATAGGAAAAATAAAATAGGCTGCTCATTACAATGCTGCATTTTGTGGTCCACTTGCTTTCCCCTAACATGCTTGTTCCTTATTTGTTGGACTATTTTAACCCTTTTTGCTGCCAATGTAATTCCCATGGAGAGGAGCCTAGCACAGTTGTAATGAGACCCAATGGCCTTTTCTCTCCACAAGCCCCATATAAGCTGCACGGTCTGCTTCTATGGTATATAAGACCTTCTTGATGGCTCATTTTCCTTAATGTCTTTTTCTACTTTTGTTTTCTATAGTGGTGACTATTCTCTTTTATATGATGGAATATTAACTATTTTTAACACTTAACCTCCAAAAATGTTACCGTATTTTATAACATGTTTCTCTAGCTATTGGCCCACATATCTTGATGACCCGATTGTATGTACTATATAAATGAACTGTATTCATGGCAAGGTCACAGTTGAATACCTAGGAAGTGTTGAAGTAGACATAATTGCCTGGGACCTCTGATAAGTGAAGAGCAGTACTCCATCACTCACTGATGCTAGCACTGAGGCCTTCATCTCTGATCACCGGGGCCAGCTCTGAGTAATTGATATATAAAGTGATTGACCACAAAGCATAAAGAGTGGAAATTGTAATATGTTATTTATTCTGCGATTGTTTGAAGTTAAAGTGTGAAAGACTTGCTAGATGGCCTAATAGTTGTCTTCTGAAATATGTTCCATGTAATCTGTGTGTGTGCAGACTTTAAAGTACATTACTTTGGCTCCACATGTGTTTCATGATATTTGACAGATATATGGCACATTGCTCACTGGAATACCTCCATTATTTAGTCTGCATGTTCACGTACTCTGTATATTTGTATTGTATCTACTACTAAACTTAATTTAGGAAAATATTGGAAATAGACACTCCTCAATATTGAAATAGTAACACCAAGAAGCAAAAATCTTGTAATTACCAGATCCATAGACGTGTTAAGATTTGCAAATGATTGTAAAATTTAAACTACATTTTTAAAACCTCTCGATTTATTCAGTATCACGTATGACCATCATGCAGAAAAATACAAGCACTTGGGTGATATCAGTGAAGTTAGTAATGGTTGTCTGAGGAACGTTCTGCTGTGCTGAATGCACTTGGGCTTGCAAATCATCAAGATCCACTGCTGGCAGCTCACATTGATGTCCCAGATCTAATTAATGGGAGAGAAATCTGGAGACATTGTGTGTCATTGTTTGCATGTTTAGGTCATGCATGCTGCTAACAGTAGAACAAGCAACATGCAGCTTGGTGTTGTCATGTTCAAAAAATTGCTTCTGAAACACTTTGGAGAAAAGGCCGCACCGTTGGTACCACGACCAACTCAACAAAATGCCAAGCTGTTAGTATAGTTGGAATGAAGATGAAAGCGTTTCAGCTACTATATGTTATGCTACACCACACCATAATCCCTGGATTAGGACTCATGAGACATTGCTGTCAGTCTTCAAACCAATCTCTAGCTATCACTGCATCCAAACCAAAAGCAAGACTCATTGCTGATTGAGGATAGACCTCTCTCAATTTCCACCTTGCTCTACACCATGATAGCCTTTGACAGCAACAGTGTGAGGTCAGTAGAATACCTGTAATTGGACGTCTAGCTGGCACCTCGGTGTTAAACAAATGCCGTCTGATGGATTGTGTAGATTCTGTTTGCCTAGTTAGGCTTTGTATGTGACGTCCAATTTCACTTGCAGTACAGAATGGATCATTCTTGTAAATAGTGGTAAGTCTATTTCTCCAAAGTGCCCCAGGAGCCATATTTCAACACCGTGCCAGACCACGCTACTGTGAGCAGCTGGAATGGTCAAATTGTGCTACCACGGCCTGCAGCATCTCTGGCCTTGTCTCCCTTCAAGCACATCTGAGACATTATTATTTGGGAATTGCAAGGGGATCTGCCAGCAGCGGATCTTGATGGTCTGTGTGCCCAAGTGCACTCAGCGTGGGAGAACATTCCTCAGACAATCACTAGTAACCTCACTGATAGTGTCATGATTTCTCTGCACAGTGCGTCTTGTACAAAATGAGTGACTGCTATGGAATTAGGATATGCTCAGCCGTCAGTTCAGCATCCCTTCCTACCATTTACCAATGAAGGATTACAGCTAGAGATAGGTAACTGTAGCCATTTTTATACCATTCTCTGAGAAGCCCTTTAAACCATCATCCTAGTATTTATTCTAGATGCAAAAATACAGTTGATCCCATGTTAATATTATTAGTTTACCAGATCATATCAAGTTCCTGTCATAGGTGATTGCTAAAATGTGATTTGTCCTTTGGCATTTTTCAAAGTGTAAGTTAATGAAAGATTCAATTAAGTTCAGAGCTTCATAAAAAAAAGTTATAATCCATTAGTCACAGTTGATAGAAAAAATAAAATCAAACAGTTTTGGTTGAGATACCTTAATCATTTGACTTTTCAATTAATGACTTTCAGTAGGGTAATACACTTTTTAAATTACTCATTTTATTTATAAAAAAAAAAAAAGTCTAAGAAGTGATTCTCACAAAAATCCCATGCCCTCGTACCATCACTTACCTGGTCTCCTCTATAAAAAGCCTTTAGAGCACCACTGCAGCTTTTTTGTTTCATTTCACCACTGGAGTGTTTTAAATGTAAGTCCCCTAGTTTCCCGGTCTTCTACTTGTCTGCTGCTGTCTTCATCGGTTTACAGCATTGCTCCGGTCTGTCTCCGGGGATTAGTGACCTGCCAGCAGCTGCAATTTTCATGGACTGTGCTAGAGATTACAAATCAATGCAAGTCTATGACAGCCTCATTCTGGCCTCGCTCTGGCTCTCCATAGAGTTGCATTAAGAGCTTGTGACGGAACGTCTGACTTCTGGCCAGTCAGAAGTTATGGGAACAAGATGGTACCACGTGACCGGAGTGGTGCCAAAATACGATGAAAACGCTGGAAGGTAATTATAAGACCTGGGGACTTGGATTTAAAGGGAACCTGCTGTGACGCCCTGGCAAAACCAGGTAGTCACAGTTAGGCCCCTGCATAACACCTTCCCTCATTAAGAAACACACAGCCAACCAGAAAACCCTAGTCACCCCCCCTTAGGGAAAGATAGACACACCAGTGGGCGTGACCAGGCAGTTGGGACACGCCCATCCAGGGGTCTAGACAGCCCGGGGCGGGAAAAAGAGTAGTCAAGGTCAGAAAGGAGTGTGGGCTGGAGCTAGCTCCAGCTGTGAAGTCCAAGTTGAACGGTACCAGGGTAGGAGCCCTGGTGCCACTGGCTTGGAGGCAGACGGTGGTCTCCATCAGCAGGAGACTGGAAGACGGCTCGGTGGAACCGAGGTGCACCGGGACAGGGTTGTAGCCCCCCGGTAACGACACGGGGAACCGACCCGGAAACCGTAGCACAAAGGGGGGTACTCTGACCCTGAAGCCAGGACCAGAACCAACTGGAGCTGGTTAATTAACCGACTGAGGCCAGGACTAGAGGTCCTGTACCACCCAAAGTCCCTCATAGAAGACAACAGCCCACCGATTAGGGATAAGAGGTCACCGCCAGGGCCCATAGATCCCACGGGCCAGCGTCTGCGGGCACGGCTCCTTAGGCCACATCCAGCCGGGAGCGGACTCCTGAGTTTCACACTAGGAAAGTCCATCTTACATACAGCAGTGCAGGAAAAGGATAGTGACCACCAGCCGGGTAGGGGACCAGAACGCAACCGGCCGCGGCATCGGCCACCATCACCTTGGTTTACCAGAGACTTGTGTGTTTTACTAACTGTGAGTACACCAGCACCCCCTGCGGTCGCCATCCCCTGCACACACCAACCGGGTCCCGGGGCCACTATCACTGCCCACGGAGGGGTTAACAACTTGCTTGCTGCACAACATCTCCCCCTGGTGCCCCGTAACAGCATTGGTGGTGTCCCACCTCACCACACACCGTGGGTGGCGTCACAAACTTAATACGGCCCAGCCTGTACATATACGTCCCCCCACTTATTCGGCGTGTCCGCGAGACCCCCGGGTCCGGAGACCCTTGAGCCACCACCCCTGAAGGCCCGGATCCGAGCAGCGCCGGCTGCTGGCACGGGGGCGGCACACTGCTACCACTTTTTTGGCGTATAAGCTGCGGCTACCACCACCGGGCTCTTATATACAGCATTCTAATATGCTATATATAAGAGCCCAGGCTGCTGTGAGAACATAAAAAACACTTTATAATACTTACCTAACGGTCGTGTGGTGGGCCATGTGGGCGTCTCCATTCTCCGGTGCCGGCGCCGCCTCTTTCGGGCATCTTTGTCCTCCTTCTCTAGCCGCGGTGCATGATGGGTCCGACGTCATACACACTCGCCGGCATTCCTGAGCAGGTGCACTTTGATCTGCCTTGAGCGGAGGGCAGATCAAAGTATATTGTAGTGCGCCTGCGCAGGATCAGCGAGTGTGTATGACGTAGATGCGTCATGCACACAGGCTTCAGAAAGACGACGAAGATGGCCGAAAGAGGAGGCGCCGTGACCGGAGAACGGAGACACCCATATGGCCCACCGCAGCGACCATTAGGTAAGTATTATAAAGTGTTTTTTATGTTCTCACAGCGGCCTGGCCTCTTATATACAGCATGTTAGAATGCTGCATATAAGAGCCTGGTGGTGGTGGCTGCAGCTTATACGCCAAAAAGTGTTGACAGGTTCCCTTTAAAGCACCACTCCAGTGGTTAAAACAAAACACTGGAGTGGTGATTTAATATAAAAAAATATAAAAGTCATCAATATATATATACACACAGTGAATATAAAGTGTCTACACAGCCCTAGTTAAAAAAAAATAAAAATCATATTGCGAAGAATGATTTCAGAACTTTCTCCATCTTTAATGTCACCCATAATCTGTACAATTTATTGAGAAGCAAACTGAAATCACTTCAGGTGGAAAAGAAGGGAAAATAATGTGGCTGCATATAACTATGCACGCCCTTAACTAATATTTGGTTAAAGTTGTTTCTCAATGGATTTGTATAGATTATAGGTGACATTACATGTGGGAAAAAAAGTTTGGAAATCATTCTTCTTGCTATTACTTTTTTTTTTTTTTACACGACAATAACCTGTTGTTTTAACAAGTTTGTAGACTTTTAACATTCATGGTCAATAGATGTGTGTCCCATGCAATCAGAAGACAACAGCACAATCCATTCGATAGTCAAAATGTGCTTTATTTAATCCAAGAAGTGCATTACAAAGCAGTGAGAGAGCCGGGTGCAGGCCCCCAGGGGACGACGGCCGTTTTGCACTTCCTAGTGCTTCCACGGGTCCTGTGGAAGCACGTTTTGGATATCGAATGGATTGTGCCGTTGTCTTCTGATCTCCTGGGAGCCATATTGGAATTATTTTTCCCTCTTCAATGTGCACCCATGACCAGTGTGCTATTGGATAAAGACCCGAGCATTACCCAGACCTAATCCTTCCCTACACCATTTCAAGGTGTAACGCGGTGCTGCAGAACCGCATTTGTTTTTGTATACTATCAATAGATGTGTCTTGTTGAGGTGAGCGCTGCCAGATGTGTGATGTAGAGGCTTCTCGATCAGTTCACAGTGGAATAACCATGCGCACTTGTCTTTGGGGAGAGCGGTTGGCTTTGAGGTTATTACTGATGTGCTATGACACTCCCATGCTTTAATCTACACACTCATTGATTAAAGTGAACACCACGTTATTGATAATTCTTGTGTCTAAGCTGTGTCATCATCGACCTGTATAGGCAGTAATGTCATACTACACTTTCTTTACTTTCCATTACTGTATGCCTGTTTCTCTTTATATATAGTAATATATACAATATATACTTTTGTGCGGTTGCCAATGGTAAATTTCTGCTCCCCACTTTCACTTTATTTTTCTCCATTCATTTCTCTGGCTTTACAGTCACATCAAAAGAGACTAATCCTCATAAAAACCACTTTACAGTAAAGGTAAATGAGGTCAGAAGCAAAGTGCTCACCCCATCATGCTCATTCTATCCCGACTCCGTAAAACTTCCCAAACACTTCATTCCTCCTTCTGATTATCCCGGGAGCTGACTCCCCTCTGATTCTTTGACGTGACACATTAATGTTGTTTAGTATGTGTCATATTATATCAAAGCTTTTAAAAAATTGGAAACAGTTAAACCGTGTGACCGTCAGTCTGAAAAATTGACCTCATTTGTGGTCTTCGTTCGAACAGTTCAAGATGCAGCATTTATTTTTCCTGAACGTTAACAGTCTATAAAATCATTCAAGAATCTGAGTAATTTGGCAGTGATGGTGGCCAATAATGCTTTTTTCTGTTTTCCATGATAAGATTGGTACAGGGTATAACAACTCCTCAATTTCTTCTTTAAATAGACTCTGGTTTCTCTATCATTGGATTTATTTCTGCTGTTTATAAAGCATCAACATATTCTGCAACGCTTAAAATATGTTATCACTTTCTCCACTGAGGCTCACAATGTATATTCCCTATTAGTATGTCTTTGTGGGAAGAAACTGGAGCGCCTAAAAGAAATTCCTCCAAACATGAGAAAAGCTTACAAATGTCACAAAGATGTTGTCCACCCCAGTGCTGCAAAACTATAATGATAACCACTAAGCAACCTACTAAGAACCACCTTCTAAATGCTACTCATAACCTTCTCTCTACTATTTCTGTCCTCACATCCTAAATACAACCAATAGCACGTAAGGGCACCCAAACGATTACTGTCTAATGACCAGATCATTCATCCTTATATGTAACCAATAAACTAGCATGACGATGGCCGGACCAGATACTACATGTGTGCTTCACCTTTTGTGTCCCCCTCTTTCCCCATAGATTGTAAGCTTTCGAGCAGGGCCCTCATTCCTACTGTAGCTGCTGAATTCTGTGCTATTTTGTTTTTTTTTGTCTGTACAAGCCCCTACCTGATTGTAAAGTGCTGCAGAATATGTTGGTGCTATATAAATAAACTCTATTATTATTATTAACCTTGCTGACCACCTCACCTTGCTTAACAGTTGTCTAGTGCTGTGTAAACTAAGGAGATATTTTAACACTTTAACACATGTTATTCTGACCCTATCCCATTCCATCTCATCCCTAACCGATGTCTTAACCTCTGGTGTCTATCTTTATTCTTTCAAACATGCGATAATCAGACCTATCCTTACGAACCCATCCCCTGACCTCTGCATCCAGCTATATCATCCCTTATCGCTGATCCTTCTTTGCTTCCAAACCCCTGAAACAGCAGGTCCACACTGAACTTTCCTCCCATCTCTCTCATCTAACTCACTCTTCGACAACCTACAAATCTGACTTCTATCCCCACCACTCCACTGAAACTAACCAAAGTTACTACCAACTTACCTCCAAAGTTCTGTCCATACCAGTTTCACACAAGCGTTCTTTCTCTCATGCAAGAGAATTGGATTGATTATGGTAATGACACTTATCCGAGATTTTTATCAGTATGTCAGCTTTGTATGATCCGATTCTTTCACATTAGAAAAAATTAATAACACACTGTCAGATGATAGAGATCACAATTTCTCCATCTTCGTAAATTGGACTGCACTCAGATGTCATCCGCGTGCAGTCAGATAATTTCCATGCACCCATACACTTGAATTGGTGCGCATCATCCAATTTCCACTGCGAATCATTGTGCTGTGGTTTTTTTTTCCGTTCGTTTGGCATGAGAAAAAAAAACTGATAAACCGTAACCCCTAAAAATACATTGGTCTGAGTGCTAATAAATAAATGTCAGAGGGGTACAATACATATACAACCCGTAGAACAAAGAAAAACACTCTTAACATATAACTTTTAATAAATGAGATTAAAAAGTAATAAAAAAGACACTCAAAGACAAACTCACATGAAAGCAGAGTATGGAACCGTCATATGTACAGCACAATAGAGAGGATAAAAAACTAGACCTTATAGAACCTAGACATCCCTACCTGGCAGTGGAGTTTATGGCTCTTTATAGTTTGTGGCGCCCCCACTCAACATTGAGATTCCCTAAAAGTCCCCATCATTCTTCTACTCAAAAGATAATAATAAACCGCCTCCAGTGATATTAATAACTAGAACAGTATTTTGGGCATAAAGAAAATCAATGTTCCAGACAGTCCCAAGCCCGGGTCACAACACGTTTCCCCGCATTAAATGCCTGGGGTTCATCCAGGTACAAATATGTAGGGAAGTCCGGGATCCAGGATGCTGAGTCCTCGACCTATGACCTATAGTGTGTCACGGTGATCTGGGGAGAGCAGAGACCAGGGCTCCTAGACTGGACCTCAGACTTGGGGCGGGGAGGGTTTTTAAGGGGGGGGGGTTTGGCTATCCCTTATCTCAGAGTTACCCATCATGCTGAGGATGTCTGAGCTGCCAGCCTGAACCTGTTCGTGACCAGCCCTGACCTAATACCCCCAGGAAATAACCAGACCACAAGAGGAATTTCGCAGCACAGCAAGCAACACGCAGTAAATCACAAGTTATTGGTACACAACAGCACATGGAGAGGTTTAACAAAGAGCTATAGTCTGCATGGGAAGACAAATTCCTAAATCTTAAAAAGGTGAAAATTAAATGTGATATGTCTCCCGTACCATGTGATTCAAAATGTAACCAGTAGGCTAACAGAAATTAACTCCTGCTAGTCCGATCACTAATGAGCACACAGCTGGTCGACGCTCGAGTCTGCCAGTGCAACTCAAACACCAGAGAAAGCATAGTAAGTCAGTCTGCAGTCTGAACAGCCTCTGATGCCACCATGAAACTCGGCAAGTTTAGAGCCCAACACTGTGTGACAGTGCTTAAAGATGATACCTGAATGCCCTGTCAAGTAGGCACCATTTTAAATCTCAGTGCCTCTCCAAAAGGAGGCTTGAAATATAGCCAGTAAACATAGGACCAGAATTACTTCCAAAGGGGGTCATGTTGAAATACTAGAGGATAAATACATAAAGCTCTGCATTGTAAACACTACCAGAAAGTAATATTACATCAATACAGGGCCTCCCCCAACCAAAAACGGCACTGCCCTGACAACATATTAACCATGGAACACAGTGCGCTCCACATCTCATTATGCAGGCGCTCATTTCCGTCCTCAAGATTCAATGCTCACGCCCCCTCATAACGCAGGAGGGGCCCACCCTGCCCACTATCGGTATGCTCACAATTGGAATGCTCCAGTTGAAAGAGTGCAGGCATCGTATACATGTTTCAAATGAAACGCAAATGCGCTCCATGTAGAGGGCATTGTTAGAATGGAACGCAAAAGCGCTCTATATATAGGTGCACAAGCACTATATTAGCCATTAGTGGCCAGGGTAATGTACTTTTGGGCAAGAAATAGAGGAGGGTAGAGGAGGAAGTGGCTACGTTTGAGAGATTAAGATGCACACAATTACTATAGTGTAGATAGCCTCTATGAGTAGAAATAGGGTATGCATTAAATTTGAACAAAATCTCCATATATCCAAAAGGATACAACAGTGGATCACAAGGAAGAAAACTTAATGCATATTATGATATTTGTTGACTACCCTTGAAAACTGTATTAGTCAAATTCTGGAGCTTTCCACAATAAACATTGTGATAAAGGATAGATCTACCGTATTCATTTAACAACTTGAAAAATAAGGGGGTACACAAGTCAGAGTGAATAGCACAGAAAAATGTATCTATGTAGTCCTCAGTGGAGCTAGAAAATGCAAGTATCGTGATCCAAAAACTGATCTATACAGTTTTGTACTGAATATTCTCAAATACGTATTAATGGAAAACTAAATAAAGCTGGTGAAACAAAGTTGTTCATTTAGACCTTTTGGGCTAAGTGATTGCATAATAAAGATCCATTTAGTTTAACTTTGAAATATTTTTTTTTCATTCCAATCTCCTTGCCGCAGGGGTTGTGGAATAGTCTTGATCACTCAGAAGGTAATAGAATCTATTTTTCCCCATGAGCTATGTTAACATGTCTTGCAAGTGGTGCGTTGCGCTCGTGCCTAATGTCTTACGTAATAGAAAATGTCCATCTCACCGATCAGCTGCTTGCTGTTAAACCGGTCCAGCGCACGGAATGGTTGGCCACCAGGAATTAGGAGAAAAAGGGAAGTCCAGCGCAGTCCATAAGTGAAAACATCCATGCTTATTGAAGGTAATAATAAAAAATTCCAGGAAATAGCCGCTCATATCATGGTAATCCAGTTAGAACAATGCGTTTCGCCGCTTAGGTCTTAATGTTCCACCATGGTCGAAACGCGTTGTTCTAACTGGATTACCATGAAATTAGCTGCTATTTGCTGGAATTTTTTATTATTACCTTCAATAAACGTGGATGTTTTAACTTATGGGCTGCACTGGACTTACCTTTTTCTCATACCTAATGTCCTCCAGATGCTCACTAATGCGTACACACAGTCGTTTTGCCAATATAGTCTAGAGGACATTGGCATGTGCACATATAGACCACCCCCATCGTCTTGCAGTTTTCAAACCCTATTTGAAAAAGTCTGTTTTTAAATACCCTATGAGTTGCACTGCTCTCAAAACTATTCAAAGGCGAAATCCAATTACAAAAACTACATTTTCCACATTTGAAAGTCCCTCTTTTCTATCAAGACACAAATACTTTGTATAGTGGCTATGTACCACAAAGTACTTTATCGATTTGCACCGTCTGAAAGTAAGAAATAGTCTGGGAGTAATGAACTTGGAAATTTTAGGGTAAGCCACCAAGATGCCTCATTACTTTATCCATCTGGTCATCAAGCGTGCCGATCAGGCATCTCAGGAAGTTTCTCTACTCCTATTTATTGGGGTCAATAATGTGGTTCTATTTTCTCTCCAGGCTTACGAGTAAGCCTTTTCAATAATTCCCCTAGGGTAACCCCTATTAGTTAATCTTTTTCAGGCTCACCGGCTCAATCTCAAAATAGGCAAGGAACGAACAATTTCTCCGCAACCTTAAAAACTGCCGCTTAGGGATCCCTCTCTTGAGTGGCATGGGGTGATTACTCTCCCACCTCAAGAGGCTGTTGGTTGCCGTCGTTTTGCGGAAAATTAAACTTTTTAGGCTTCCATCAGATTGTCTAGTCATGGTAATATCCAAAAATACAATTCTATTTCCTATCTCATGAGTAAAGGTCAAACTAATGTAATTTTGATTCAAATGTCCCACAAAGGCATCAAAAGAGAAACCGTTCTCTGATGAGAAGACGAGGCGGTCATCTATGTATCATCCCCGGAAGATGGTGTGGGCTCCAGACGACATCCTCGTTCCTGCAAACCACCAGTCCAGGAGCAAATTGGCCTATGTGGGGGCAGAAGGGTTCCCCATGCTGTCTCTCTGAGCTGGTGGTAGTATTTATCATCAATGAAAAAATTACTTTGCAAGATAAAGTGAAGTAGTTCAAGGATAAACTGATTCTGTGGTACTAAGCCTACTGCTGCCAGTCGAGAGTTATGTCAAGTGCTGCTATTGAGTGGTTCCATGTCTATAGAGGCTAGGTTTACACCAAGTTCATAAGTCATACCATCTAGCATAGTAAGAAAGTTGGTGGGATCTGTTACACAAGACAGTAGAACCGTCACAAAGGATTTCAGGATCTGGTTGATACAAATGCTTACATTCTGACACAATGCTCCTATATTTGAGACAATGGGTCTATCTTTTAGAGGGGGTTATCTGTTATGGATCTTTGGGAGAGCATAGAATGTTGCAGTTATGGAATGTTTAGGTAACATTAATTCATATTCATTTTTTGATACAAACCCCCTCTTTAAGGCCCTTTTTAAGAATATCTGTTAATTGTGATAGGCTAAGCACGAGATCTAATCTCTTTATACATCCTAACATCTTGTTTGCTTTTGCAGCTGCTCAGCTTATTTGTAACCAGAATACCCAAAATTTCTCCATCTTCTCCATTTTGTCTGTATAAATTGGACTGCATTTGGATGTCATCTGAGTGCAATCTGATTTCCACCCACCCGTATACTTGAATGGGTGCGCGTCATCCGATTTCCACTGCAAATCACAGCATGCTGTGCCTTTTTTCTCATGCCAGTTTGACATGAGAAAAAAAAAGCTGTTTGACAGTACACCTTAGAACAGGGGTGGGCAATTAATTTTCCCATGGGGCCGCATGAGAAATTGGGATTGGTTTAGAGGGCCGGACTAATATAATTACCTCAGTTCTACCCAATATATTACATCACTACACCCCCTCCATATACTACACCTGTAATAAACTACACCACTACACCCCTATATACTACACCTGTATTATACTACACCCCCCATATACACCTGTATTATACTACACTCCCTCCATATAAATGTAATATACTACACCCCCATATACACCTGTATTATACTACACTCCCTCCATATAAATGTAATATACTACACCCCCATATACACCTGTATTATACTACACTCCCTCCATATAAATGTAATATACTACACCCCCATATACACCTGTATTATACTACACCACTATATAATACACCTCCGATATACTACATCATTACACCCCTATATACTACACCTGTAATATACTACATCACTACACCCCATATACTACACCTGTAATATAGTACACCCCCATATAGTACACCTGTAATATACTACACCTCCATATAGCACACCTATAATATACTACATCACTACACCCCATATACTACACCTGTAATATAGTACACCTCCATATAGCACACCTGTAATATACTACAACTCCACATAGTACACCTGTAATATACTACATCACTACACCCCTATATACACCTGTAATATACTACATCACTACACCCCATATACTACACCTGTAATATACTACATCACTACACCCCTATATACACCTGTAATATACACCTCCATATAGCACACCTGTAATATACACCTCCATATAGCACACCTGTAATATACTACACCTCCATATAGTACACCTGTAATATACTACCCCTCCATATAGCACACCTGTAATATACTACACCTCCATATAGTACACCTGTAATATACTACCCCTCCATATAGCACACCTGTAATATACTACACCTCCATATAGTACACCTGTAATATACTACATCACTACACCCCATATACTACACCTGTAATATAGTACACCCCCATATAGCGCACACCTGTAATATACTACAACTCCATATAGTACACCTGTAATATACTACATCACTACACTCCTATATACACCTGTAATATACTACATCACTACACCCCATTTACTACACCTGTAATATACTACACCTCCATATAGCACACCTGTAATATACTACACCTCCAGATAGCACACCTGTAATATACTACATCACTACACCCCCTATATAGCACACCTGTAATATACTACACCTCCATATAGCACACCTGTAATATACTACATCACTACACCCCTATATAGCACACCTGTAATATACTACACCTCCATATAGCACACCTGTAATATACTACACCTCCATATAGTACACCTGTATTATACTACACCCCCATATGTCACACACCCTGCTCCCCATACAGCCTGCACCCCCATATCACACACACTACACCCCCATATGTCACACACCCTGCCCACATATTTCACCCTGCCTGTACCCCAACTTACCCCTCTCAAACACTCTGCACCCCTTCACATCCTTCTGTCAGTCTGCAGCTCTCATATGCCACTCACCCTGCAACTCCATCTTCCCACATATGCCACTCACCCTGCAACTCCATCTTCCCTCATATGCCACTCACCCTGCAACTCCATCTTCCCACATATGCCACTCACCCTGCAACTCCATCTTCCCACATATGCCACTCACCCTGCAACTCCATCTTCCCACATATGCCACTCACCCTGCAACTCCATCTTCCCTCATATGCCACTCACCCTGCAACTCCATCTTCCCACATATGCCACTCACCCTGCAGCTCCATCTTCCCACATATGCACTCACCCTGCAGCTCCATCTTCCCACATATGCACTCACCCTGCAGCTCCATGTTCCCACATATGCCAATCACCCTGCAGCTCCATGTTCCCTCATATGCCACTCACCCTGCAGCTCCATCTTCCCACATATGCACTCACCCTGCAGCTCCATGTTCCCACATATGCCAATCACCCTGCAGCTCCATGTTCCCACATATGCCAATCACCCTGCAGCTCCATGTTCCCACATATGCCAATCACCCTGCAGCTCCATCTTCCCACATATGCCAATCACCCTGCAGCTCCATGTTCCCACATATGCACTCACCCTGCAGCTCCATCTTCCCACATATGCCAATCACCCTGCAGCTCCATGTTCCCACATATGCACTCACCCTGCAGCTCCATCTTCCCACATATGCCAATCACCCTGCAGCTCCATGTTCCCACATATGCACTCACCCTGCAGCTCCATGTTCCCACATATGCCAATCACCCTGCAGCTCCATGTTCCCACATATGCCATCACCCTGCAGCTCCATGTTCCCACATATGCCAATCACCCTGCAGCTCCATGTTCCCACATATGCCAATCACCCTGCAGCTCCATGTTCCCACATATGCACTCACCCTGCAACTCCATGTTCCCACATATGCACTCACCCTGCAGCTCCATGTTCCCACATATGCACTCACCCTGCAGCTCCATGTTCCCACATATGCCAATCACCCTGCAGCTCCATGTTCCCACATATGCCAATCACCCTGCAGCTCCATGTTCCCACATATGCACTCACCCTGCAACTCCATCTTCCCACATATGCCAATCACCCTGCAGCTCCATGTTCCCACATATGCCAATCACCCTGCAGCTCCATGTTCCCACATATGCCAATCACCCTGCAGCTCCATGTTCCCACATATGCCAATCACCCTGCAGCTCCATGTTCCCACATATGCCAATCACCCTGCAGCTCCATGTTCCCACATATGCCACTCACCCTGCAGCTCCATGTTCCCACATATGCCACTCACCCTGCAGCTCCATGTTCCCACATATGCACTCACCCTGCAGCTCCATGTTCCCACATATGCCAATCACCCTGCAGCTCCATGTTCCCACATATGCCAATCACCCTGCAGCTCCATGTTCCCACATATGCACTCACCCTGCAGCTCCATGTTCCCACATATGCACTCACCCTGCAGCTCCATGTTCCCACATATGCACTCACCCTGCAGCTCCATGTTCCCACATATGCACTCACCCTGCAGCCCCCCTCCCCCTCATGTCCCCTCTTTTCTTATTACCAGTCATCATGTGTCCACATCTCCTTCAGCATTCAGCATCTCTTGCTTTCTGCCCGGCATCCAGTGTCTCCTCCCACACAGTCACATGGGCGTGACATCATCGCAGGTCCTACAGTGCAGGATGAATTATTCCGTCTGCTGTGCTGCTTCTTCCTCTCCCGGGCGGGAACTTTTGAAATGACACACGCAGCGCAGTACTGACAACGTCAGAGCGCGCGCGTGTGTCACTGACAATTAGTGCCGGCAGGGAACAGAGGAAAGACTCCTGCGTTCCGCTGCCTGCACTGACTGTGCGGAGTGCGGACCTGCACAGGATCTCTCCTTGCTCGGCACGCTACAGCCCGGCTCCACTGCACCGGCTGAAGACGGGCGGGCCGGTCACAGAGAGCAGGCGGGCCGGATGTGGCCCGCGGGCCGCCCCTTGCCCAGGTCTGCCTTAGAATTACATAAAACATTGGATAGCACTCTTCTGATGTATACACTGGTGTGAGCGAGCCCTTAGAGCAGTCCTCTGACTTTGACAGTCAATCACTCTTTTGCACTGCAGATTCTCTTTTTTCCTGGCATCAAAGTCTGTACCTTCTCCTGAATCTCCTCAAACGTCACTAACTGCACACTTAGCACCTCCTGTTCCCCTACTACCCTCCTCATCTCTCCCTGTGAGTGTTACTCAAGGTTCTGTTCTTGGACACCTACTCTTATCCATCTATTCTTCTGGTTTAGGACAACTCATTAAGTCCCATGGCTTCCAGTATGCTCTATTTGCTGATGATACTCAAATGTATCTCTTTGACTCCGATGTCTCCTCTCTGCAGTCAATAACCCCAGAGTTAATCAGTGACATCCACCTTCTCATCACACTTCCTAAAGCTGTGTACAAAACTCCTAATCTTTCCACTGCCTCACTTAACTCCCACCACCAGACCTACCTAGCACTTTAAACAACCTATCGAACACTTTCCCCTGTATCACAAGTCTGCAGCCTCTGAGTATTTCTTGACTCTGTGTTGTCCTTCAATCAGTGGTGCTCTAAAAATACATTTGTTTTTTTCTCTTGAAAGGTAGAGAGCAAAGTACTAGCTGTGCCTACATGTTTTATAGGAAAAGACAGGGATCAGGGATGTGCCTACATGTTGTACAGGGAGCAAGGTACTAGCTCTGCCTACATGTTTTATAATCTGAGATGGAGCAGGATGCCTCCATGTTTTACAAGAAGAGACGAGGAGCAGGGTACTAGCTGTGCCTACGTTTTATAGGAAGATACAGGCAGCAGGGTACTAGCTGTGCCTACGTTTTATAGGAAGATACAGGCAGCAGGGTACTAGCTGTGCCTACGTTTTATAGGAAGATACAGGCAGCAGGGTACTAGCTGTGCCTACGTTTTATAGGAAGATACAGGCAGCAGGGTACTAGCTGTGCCTACGTTTTATAGGAAGATACAGGCAGCAGGGTACTAGCTGTGCCTACGTTTTATAGGAAGATACAGGCAGCAGGGTACTAGCTGTGCCTACGTTTTATAGGAAGATACAGACAGCAGGGTACTAGCTGTGCCTACGTTTTATAGGAAGATACAGACAGCAGGGTACTAGCTGTGCCTACGTTTTATAGGAAGATACAGACAGCAGGGTACTAGCTGTGCCTACGTTTTATAGGAAGATACAGGCAGCAGGGTACTAGCTGTGCCTTCATGTTTTACAGGAAGAGACTACTACCATAGAAGTACCTATACACTACAGTTCAAAAGTTTGGGGTCACTCAGACAATTGTCTTTTCCATGAAAAATCATACTTTTATTTATCAAATGAGTTGCATAATGAATAGAAAATATAGTCCAGACATTGACTAGGTTAGAAGTAATGATTTTTACTTGAAATAATAATTTTCTCCTTCACACTTTTTCTGCACAGAATTCTCCCTTTGCAGCAATTTCAGCTTTGCAGACCTTTGGCATTCTAGCTGTTAATTTATTTGCTGAGGTAATCTGGAGATATTTCACCCCATGCTTCCAGAAGCCCCTCCCACAAATTGGATTATCTTGATGGGCACTTTTTGCGTACCATACGGTTAAGCTGCTCCCATAGCCGCTCAATAGGGTTGAGATCTGGTGACTGGGCTGGCCACTCCACTACAGATAGAATACCAGCTGCCTGCTTCTTCCCTAAATAGTTCATGCATGATTTGGAGGTGTGCTTTGGGTCATTGTCCTGTTGTAGTATGAAATTGGCTCCAATCAAGCGCTGTCCAGAGTTATGGCATGGCGTTGCCAAATGGAGTGATAGCCTTCCTTAATCAAAACCCCTTTTACCTTGTGCAAATCTCCCTCTTTACCAGCACCAAACCAACCCCAGATCATCACATTACCTCCATGCTTGACAGATGGCGTCAGGCACTCTTCCAGCATCTTTTCAGTTGTTCTGTGTCTCACAAATGTTCTTCTGTAGGATCCAAACGCCTTAAACTTCGATTCGTCTGTCCATAACACGTTTTTCCAATCTTCTTCTGTTCAATGTCTGTGTTCTTTTGCTCATATTAATCTTTTCCGTTTATTAGCCAGTCTCCGATATGGCTTTTTCTTTGTCATTCTGCCCTGAAGGCCAGCATCCCGTAGTCGCCTCTTCACTGTAAACATTGACACTGCCATTTTGCAGGTGCTATATAATGGAGCTGCCAGTTGAGGACCTGTGAGGCGTTGATTTCTCAAACTAGAGACTCTAATGTACTTGTCTTGTTGCTCAGTTGTGCAGCGGGGCCTCCCACTTCTCTTTCTACTCTGGTTAGAGCCTGTTTGTGTTCTCTCAAGGGAGTAGAACACACCATTGTAGGAAATCTTCAGTTTCTTGGCAATTTCTTGCATGGAATATCGTTAATTTTTAAGAACAAGAATAGACTGTTGAGTTTCACATGAAAGTTCTCTATTTCTGGCCATTTTGAGAGTTTAATGGAACCAACAAATGTAATGCTCCAGATTCTCAACTAACTCAAAGGAAGGTCAGTTTTATAGCTTCTCTAATCAGCAAAACTGTTTTCAGCTGTGCTAACATACTTGCACAAGGGTTTTCTAGGGATTTATATTCATTCATTAGCCTTCTAACACAGCAACACAATGTACCATTAGAACACTGGAGTGGTGGTTGTTGGAAATAGGCCTTTATACACCTATGTAGATATTGCATTCAAAACCAGACATTTGCAGCTAGAATAGTAATTTACCACATTAACAATGTAGAGAGTGTATGTCTGTTTAATTTAATGTTAGCTTCATTGAAAAATTGTGCTTTTCTTTCAAAAATAAGGAAATATCTGAGTGACCCTAAACTTTTAAACTGTAAGGTAAGTTTTTCAGGTATAGTGTGGGACCAACATACTAGTCCTGTGTATTTTGTACAGGAAAATACATTTACTACTCAAGAGACACAGAGTATTATTTCTGAATATTTGATACTAGTTTATGAAAATGTGTATGCTGGATTTATCGGTTATGTCACATATTACCTATTTTTCCACAGGCGGCGTCATCAACTTGTCTGTACCCATTGTACTTACTGCAACCAATGAGGAAAAGCAAAGACTTGATGGCTGCACAGCTTTTGCGCTTATTTATGAAGGAAGGCGAGTTGCCATTTTACGTCATCCAGAGTTTTATGAGCACAGGAAAGAGGAACGATGTGCCAGACAATGGGGGACAACCTGTAAGGAGCACCCATATATTAAGGTCTGCTTGACATCCTATTTACTGTTGTTTACACTAATCCATTTATTTCCTTTCATTATCAACACAACTTGTTTAAAAGCAAAGATTTGTATGAAATGCTTTGACTTTTGTAATTTCTGCTGTTGCATTGGGTTAGTTTGACCAGCAGAGGGCGCCCTTGCCGTGTTTTAATACACTTTACCTGCATAATGCTCACATCAAGGGACCATATTTGTTTCATCATATTGATCCTTCGAGATCAGGTCATAAGATCGGCGGCTGTTCAGGACATTGCTAAAACCTGTTTAGTGAAGAGATTTATTATAAAATATTAGAGCAGCATTTGTACAAATAAACAATGAACAGGACTGTTGGGAGATATTTTTGTGCTGCTCACGAAATTGGCCACTGACTACTTTAATCTATATTCCCATATATTTATCTATGCCTCAATGTTACCTGTTGATGAGTTTTTTTCTTTCCCAGATTGCAGTTTTCTGTGTTGTGGCATAGATGTGTAGATAGCTATTATCCTCAATTTTGCCATGGTTTTATATTTTGTTTTATGATGGTCATTTTTTCGGTACAAATTGATCTGGAAATAAGATTTGCCAGGTCGTATGATAAGTTTTTTTTTTTTTTTTTTATTTTACTACTTTAGTTTCTTAAAGGGAATAATCTGTCAGTAGGATCAGTCCTATTGGGCTTGTGGTCGTAGGAAAGCAAATAAAATGATACCTTGATATTTGTGATTCGATATCTTATTCCAGATAAATCCACATTTGTCTTATTTGTAAATATACTATTAAGATCTATGCGCCGGACACAGATCTCCCTGAGAATCTCCCTCCAGGGCTTATATTAAATGTCTTCTCTCGTCACACACAGATTTGCAGTGAGATCAGAGCATATACAGTACAGCGCACCCTGAACGGTGTACAGCGCACCCCCCCACGTGGTGTACAGAGCACCCCCCCCACGCGGTGTACAGCGCACCCCCCCCACGCGGTGTACAGCGCACCCCCCCCCACGCGGTGTACAGCGCACCCCCCCACGCGGTGTACAGCGCACCCCCCCCACGCGGTGTACAGCGCACCCCCCCACGCGGTGTACAGACAGCGCACCCCCCCCCACGCGGTGTACAGCGCACCCCCCCGCACGCGGTGTACAGCGCACCCCCCCCACACGCGGTGTACAGCGCACCCCCCCACACGCGGTGTACAGCGCACCCCCCCACACGCGGTGTACAGCGCACCCCCCCACACGCGGTGTACAGCGCACCCCCCCCACACGCGGTGTACAGCGCACCCCCCCCACACGCGGTGTACAGCGCACCCCCCCCACACGCGGTGTACAGCGCACCCCCCCCACGCGGTGTACAGCGCACCCCCCCCCACGCGGTGTACAGCGCACCCCCCCCCCCCACGCGGTGTACAGCGCACCCCCCCACGCGGTGTACAGCGCACCCCCCCCCACGCGGTGTACAGCGCACCCCCCCCCCACGCGGTGTACAGTGCACCCCCCACACGCGGTGTACAGTGCACCCCCCCACGCGGTGTACAGCGCACCCCCCCACGTGGTGTACAGTGCACCCCCCCCCACGTGGTGTACAGTGCACCCCCCCCACGCGGTGTACAGTGCACCCCCCACACGGTGTACAGCGCACCCCCCCCCAGCGTAGAACCGAGCATAATTTTGCCATTTCAGTTTCTTTTCTTTACGCTGTTTATTATTTTATGGGTAAAGCATTTAGCTTTGTCTTTTTCTTTTACAAATATTTTTTTATTTTGTACAACGTTTTATATGTTTATGCAATTTCTCCTCAGTATGCTGATACCCCATATGTGGTGAAAAATTACTGTTTGGGTCCACAGCAGGGTTTGGAAAGGAATAAGTGCTATTTAAATGTTTGGGTACAAAATTGGCTGGAATAAAAAGCAGACGTTACGTCACATTTGCAGAGCACCTGATGTGCCTAAACAGCGGAAACCCCTAAAGTCACCCTATTTTGCAAACAACATCCCTCAAGGAATTTATGTAGATGTGTGAACGACTTGAACTCACCGGTGCTTCACAGAGTTTTATAACTTTGAGCCATGAAAATTAAAAAATACAAATTTTTACTACAAAAATATTGCTTTAACCCAAAGTTTTTCATTGTCATAAGGGTAACAGGAGAAAATGGATTATACAATTTGTTGTGCAATTTCTCCTGACTACACAGATACCCCATGTGTGGTGGAAAATTACTGTTTAGGCGCACAGCAGGGTTCAGAAGGGAAGGAGCACTATTTGATTTTTAGAGCACCATTTTGGCTGGAATAGATTAAGAACACCATGTCACATTCGAAGATCCCCTGACGTGCCAAAACAGCAGAAACCCACACAAGTGAACCCATTCTGGAAACTACATCTCTCAAGGAATTAAACTAGGGGTGTAGTGAACCATTTTCAAGGGAATCTGTCATCACATTGACCTATTAATAAGGGCATACTGGTTATAGACTGCTGAAAATAGTCATACCTGTATGCCTCATATCAGATGGTTTCTTGTTGAAAAATCATCTTTTAAGCTGGTGTCACACTAAACGACAGCGACAACGACGTCGCTGTTACGTCACCATTTTCGGTGACGTAACAGCGACCTTGTAAGTCGCTGTTATGATCGCTGCTTAGCTGTCAAACACAGCAGAAGCAGCGATCATAAGGTCGCTGTGCTACATGTTCAGAGAGCAGGGAGCCGCGCTTAGCGCTGGCTCCTTGCTCTCCTGCAGCACACATCGGGTTAATTAACCCGATGTGTGCTGCAGCTACATGTCACAGTTCAGAGAGCAGGGAGCCGCGCTTAGCGCTGGCTCCTTGCTCTCCTGCAGCACACATCGGGTTAATTAACCCGATGTGTGCTGCAGCTACATGTCACAGTGCAGAGAGCAGGGAGCCGCGCTCACTGCTTAGCGCTGGCTCCTTGCTCTCCTTGCTACAGTATGCATCGGGTTAATTACCCGATGCATACTGCAGCCACATGTCACAGTGCAGGAGCCGGCGCTGGCAGCAAGAGCGGAGGCTGGTAACCAGCGTAAACATCGGGTAACCAGGGAAAGGTCTTCCCTTGGTTACCCGATGTTTACGCTGGTTACAGCTTACCGCAGCTGCCAGTGCCGGCTCCTGATCGCTTCATTTCGTCGCTCTCTCGCTGTCACACACAGCGATGTGTGTGTCACAGCGGGAGAGTGACGACCAAAAAATGAAGCTGGACATTCAGCAACGACCGGCGACCTCACAGCAGGGGCCAGGTCGTTGCTGGATGTCACACACAGCGACAGCGACGGGACGTCGCTGCAACGTCACAGAAAATGGTGACGTAGCAGCGACGTCGTTGTCGTCGTCGTTATGTGTGACACCAGCTTTATTCCTTTATGTTAATTACCTCTTGGAGGCTATGAGGTAGGAAGCTGCCCTGGAGATAACGCTGTCTAGGCTCTTCATTAGCCTCGCTATCTCCTCCCATCATCTTCACTGTGTCCCATAGATGTCTGCTTCTTGTCTCGAAATCCCATGACTATGCCCTGCTATTTCCACATATACACTTACCATATTTTCATATTATAAGACACACTTTTCCTCCCAAAAATTTGTGAGGAAAGTGATGGGTGTGCCTTATAATCTGAATGTAGCTTACCAGGGTGGTGGTGAAGAGGCGTTGCAGGAGGCTGCGGGAATGCTGCTGTGGCAGCTGTGCAGGGTCTGCGGCGGCTGGTTCTGCGGGGCCTGCGGCGGTGCCTGGTACTGAGGCGACTGTGTGGGGTCTGCGGCGGCTGGTGCTGAGGCGGTTGGGCTGGTGCTGCGGGGCAGGCAGTGAGGACTTAAAATAAGAATGGCACCCGTAGTTGGTGCATGCACAGATAGAGCTCTTGGCTCAAGATCTCATCTGCGCACGCGCCGCCTCCAGCACATTGATCTCCTGGAAGCGGTCTTAAGGAAAATTGCGCCCGGAGCTGACGCTTGCAAAGATGAGATCTCTGCTTGCCATTGAGCCGAAAGCTTAATCTGCGCAAGTGCTAACTCCGGGTGCCATTTCTTTAAAGCCCTCACCGCCCGCTGCCGTAGCCCAAGCACCAGCACAGCCGACAGCATCTGGGACACCCACCGCCCCTGCCTTTAGTGACCACCCTGCTGCATCACTGCTGCCCCCCCCCTTTGGTAAGACACCACTAGATTATAAGACGGATCCCATATGTTTTTCATTAAATTTAATAAATGAACATTCTTTTTTCATATGAGTGACCTGTGTTGGTTTCCTGCAGATGGTGATGGAGAGTGGAGAATGGTTGGTGGGGGGAGACGTACAAGTCCTCGACCGCATTTATTGGGGTGATGGATTAGATCAGTACAGACTTACACCAGCTGAACTGAAGCAAAAGTTTAAAGATCTGAATGCAGGTAAGTTTATAGGATTTACACTCTGTATTGTATATGTGCCATGGAAAGAAGAGAAACCTGTTTAATATTACAGAAATGCTATCCCTATTATTCTGACTGTAGCGATAAAATACATATGTTCTAATGATGCCTTTCTGGCTGAGTGGCATTTCTATTTCACCTCTTGTTAGTCATCACTTTATGCATACTTTGCCAATTTAGCACAAAAAATGTTTGCATGGTCTTGGCTTACTTTTAAGCATGTCTTACAAGAAGCACAGGATATAACATGGTTATATTGGACAACCTAGAAATGGAGTGATGACTGTTCTATGGAGCAAAGAAATGCCTGGATTTACAGAACTATAGTGAATGATCTTCGACAATCGAGACATCAACGAAAAGCTGGTGTCATGAGTGCATTTCGCTCGGGGTAGACCCCGGGTGAATCTGCTTTCAGGTCACAGCGCCTTGCAGCGGGCAGGTTCACTACTGTTATTTAATAACATCTCCTTGCTTGTGGTGCTGTAAGGGTTAAGCACCCTTCCTGCCTGGCTAAGCACTGTAGCTGCATATCTCAGGTGTGGCTTTTTTGGGATCATTCATCTTCCCTATTTGTCACGTGATGTGATCACATGATGCCTGTGATAGATACTGAATCCTCATTTCTATGTGGTCCACTGTGGAAGGAGCGAGCTCTAGAAGAAGTCTATCGTGTTGTGTGTAGTTGTGCTGCACTGAAGCCACCTGGAGTGGTTTTTTTCCTTTGCATGTCTTTTTCCCGTGTTTGTATTCCTTTTTTGCTCACTAGACGGGGTGAGTGGAGGGCTAGCTGGAGGCCTAAGGTATCCAGCTCGGCGACAGGTTGCAGGAACCTTTCTAAGGATGCTAGGGAGCTCAGGAGTACGCTTTCGGTGAGTTCAGGAGGTGTCCCCCTCACCCCTCTCACTAGCGGCAGGGACCTCCATTGTATTGTGACCTCTGAGTTTCCTGTGTGTTGTAACATCTTTTGGGGGTTTACAAGGTACTAGGTAACCCTGCTAGTCACGTGTATGACCGCTGGAGGGAGAAAAATAAAACTAGAGATTGGTTTCTCAATTTTGTATAAAGCTTTACAGCTCCTCCTTTACTTAAAGGGGTATTCCCATCTCCAAGATTCTATCCCAATATGTAGTAGGTATAATAATAAAAATGTAAATAAAATACCTCCAATTAGAAATTTAGTATAGTTCTTCTGAAAAGCTATGTCAGTTACCTTATGAGCAGGGCATTGCAGTAGCTTAGGTATCCAAGGTTACGGCCACACATGTAAGGACAGTTAGTTGCTAGTGGTCGTAACAATCGATACCTAAACTACTGCAATGTCCTGCACATGAGGTAAATGACTTGGCTATATCAGAAAAACTAGTTTGCATTTATAATTGGAGGCATTTGCTAATATTCTTATTATTATACTTACTACATACTGAGATAAGGTCTTCGAGATGGAAATATTCCTTTAACTGTATACTCTTGCCTTTAAAAGGGTTTCCGCTATTTTTTTTCATTTTTTTATCAGATATTTTTTTTTTATTGAACATTTTATGATGAAAATACAGATATGCAACATATCTAATCCCTATGTCCATATACTGCTGTATCCAAAGGAAATATTAAGAGTGACGTAGTGTAATTGTCACTATGTTGCTATTAAGACATGCGTAATATCCAAAGAGAGTCTTGGACCAGACTTCCAATTTAAACCTCGGCGTCAGACGTTCATAAAAGACTCTTTGACCATCTCAAAGTCAGAGGCCAAATTTAGCCAATCTAACCAGGACGCCCAAATATCTTCACATTTCTGGTATAAGTGCATCTCAATAAATTAAAATATCATCAACAAGTTAATTTATTTCAGTAATTCAATATAAAAAGGGAAACATATTATATAGAGTCATTACACATTATTTCTGTTAGTGTTGATGATTATGGCTTACAGCCAATGAAGACCCAAAAGTCATTATCTCAGAAAATTAGAATATTATAGAAGACCAACTGAAAAAAATGATTTTAAACTAAAAAATGTTGGTGCCTACTGAAAAGTCTGTACAGTAAATGCACTCAATGCTTGGTCGGGGCTGCTTTGCATGAATTACTGCATCAATGCTGCATGGCATGGAGGTGATCAGCCTGTGGCACTGCTGAGGTGTTACGGAAGCCCAGGTTGTCTGTCAACATTAGCAGAAATAAACACTTGAAATAGATCAGTCTTTGTAATGACTCTATATAATGAACTTCTCTTTTTGTACTGAATTACTGAAATAAATTAACTTTTTGATGATATAATTTATTGAGATGCACTTGTATGTCTTTTTTTTTTTGGTGCACTCATTCCTCTAGGTATATAATATTACTTGACCCATCAATTACTTGTCTAACATTGGGAGGATTGACATTTTTCAAATATGAAGCTATCAATTTCCAATCTTGATATAGTATGTGTGTGATAGTCGGTGACTCTCCTGTTTGGTAAATTCAGCGGTAAAACCAAGAACACAAGTTATAGAATCCGAGGTAATCTTGCACTCATATACAGAATTAGTGAGCTCCTTCACATCATTCCCGTACCTCTGGACATGAGGACAGTTCAACATCAGATATATCAAATCTGCGTCTGGCATACCACATTTGTATCACCTCAAGTCAGGTTTCACCCCATTTTAAATAAGAGTCTTATATACTCGATGGACCATAAATAAATAAGATCTCTGTGGCTCACTAACCAACACCCAAGAAAGATCTTGCATGATCTCCATTTCTAAGCTTGGGTTCTAATAAACATTTAGAAAGCAAAGCAATGACAACTTTCCCCTCCAGTCACCACTATATCTAATAATAATAATAATCTTTATTTTTATAGCGCCAACATATTCCGCAGCGCCTTACAATTCAGGAGGATCATATACAAATGAGTAACAGTTATAGAAAATACAATATTTAAAAGGAAAAAAGACAACCCTGCTTATGAGAGCTTACAATCTACAATGAGATGGGGGGGGGGGATAAGGTACAAGTGCTTATTTACAATGACAGTCCAGCCATCTCAAGAAAATGGGGGATAGATAATGGCTTCCTGGATCAGTTGGCCAGAGCCTTGAGATGCATTTGGGTGCCATGGAGTTTGACGTGGGGTACGTTTCTGAGAAGTTGGAGGTATTAGGTGAAATTACTTTGGCTAGGGATTGTGATAGGCCACCCTAAAAATATGCGTTTTTAGGGTGCGTCTGAAGCTGAGTAAGTTGTGATTCGTCCTAACTTCTTGGGTTAGAGCGTTCCAGAGGTTTGGTGCAGCTCCGAAGAAGTCTTGGATTCGGGAGTGGGAGGTTCGAATTAGTGTGGATATTAGTCGAAAGTCATTTGCAGAGCGTATTGACAGAGAGGAGGGTGGAGATGTAGGGGGGTGCCGCACTGTGGAGAGCTTTGTGGGTGAGAACAAGCAGTTTGAATTGGATCCTGTGATATATGGGCAGCCAGTGCAATGACTGGCACAGAGCAGCGGCATCCGAGTAGCGGTTAGCCAGATAGGTGACCCTGGCTGCTGCATTAAGGATGGACTGTAGAGGAGAGAGTCTAGTTAGGGGGAGACCAATTAATAGAGAGTTATAGTAGTCAAGGCGAGAGTGGATCAGGGCCACGGTGAGGGTTTTTGTCGTTTCCATTGTGAGAAAGGGGCGGATTCTAGAGATGTTCTTGAGGTGCAAGCGGCAAGAGCGGGCAAGAGATTGTATGTGGGAGGTGAAGGAGAGATCAGTGTCAAGTATAACACCCAGACAGTGGGCTTGCTGCCTAGGACTTATCGTTGTGCCACACACAGAGAGGGAGATGTCAGGTTTAGGAAGGTTAGAAGATGGAGGGAAAAGAAGAAGTTCAGTTTTGGAAAGGTTAAGTTTCACATAGAGAGCAGACATGACATTGCAAACTTCAGTCAGGCAATCACTGGTGTTCTGTAGTAGAAATGAAGCAGACACTATAGAGTACAATGCAGTAGATTTGGTGTGTATCTCACACGCATGCCTAAACTAAAGGCTGCTTTACACCAGACAATCTATCGTGCGATAGATCGTCGGAGTCACTGTTTTTGTGACGCACATCTGGCATCGCTTGCGATGCCGGCCTGTGTGACACCTCTTAGCGATGCAGTATCGCTCACAAATCGTGAGTCGTGTACTGCTCGTTAGGTTTCATAATATCGTTTAATTTAATTGTTCATCGTTCCCGGGGTAGCACACGCCGCTCCGTGTGACACCCCGGGAACGATGAACATCGATTACCTGCGACCCACTGCTCTCGCCGGCTATGTGGAAGGAAGGAGGTGGGCGGGATGTTTACGTCCCGCTCATCTCCGCCCTTCCGCTTCTATTGGCCGGCGGCCGTGTGACGTCGCTGTGACGCCGAACGTCCCTCCCACTCCAGGAAGTGGACATTCGCCGCCCACAGCGAGGTCGGATGGGAGGTAAGTACGTGTGACGGGAGGTTACCGACTTTGTGCGCCACGGGCAGCGATTTGCCCGTGACGCAAAAAGGACGGGGGCGGGTACGATCGATTGTGAAATTGAACAATCGGTCGTACCGTGTAAAGCAGCCTTAAGTATTGAAAAAAAATCTGTTATGTGGCATATCAAATACCTGCCTGAGCACCTCAAGTTTTAAAATGCCCATCACTATATAATTGGGATATTTTACGTAGGCATTTTCATTCCCAAAGGTTGTACCCAGATAGTTTTAAGCTCAGAATGGTTCACATCTCCCCAAATTAAAACTATTTTGTGATACCAATTATTTTCAATATATCTTTTTAACCTTCTTCCAGATTTTATCTATACTTAACATCATAGGCTTCATATGAAAAGAGAAGTAGACCAACAGGAAAAAGGTTGCATTTTATAAGCTAAATGTTATGACACATCACAATGATTCAAAAATATGCGCAACCATACATGACCATGTCAATAATGTACTTGACAAGTCGCATAAAGGGTAACCAAAAAAAAACACACAAAAGTATGACCAGACGTCTTGATTAAATTGCAAAATAGGGGCGAAGGCGGAAGCTGAAACGCACATCGGGTGGGCGGAGCTTCTGGCGGTTTGTTCCCTTGCTAATCAGCTGTAAGTATGCCACAGTGAGTGCTTATGTTTGGACCCCTGTAATTGAATCTACTATGTGGGGCCAGTCTGGCAATGATGGGGTGTAGTCACTAGGCTGTATCCTTATATATAAGTGAAGCATTGATATACTATAGCAGATACATAGGCCTTGAATTTCCCCGTTTTTTTTTTGTAGTCTTGATACAACTATTGTGACACATCCCATCAGTTGCCAAGCTGTATTTTTACACAAGCCAATATCTTGATCTCTCTAAAGCCTGCTTTACACGTTGCAATTTTGCATACAATATCGTATGCGATTTGCAACGCCCCCATCGTTTGTGTGGCACGTTCAATTTGTTGAACGTACCGCACAAACGATTAACCCCCGTCACACATACTTACCCGTCCATACGACCTCGATGTGGGCGGCGAACGTCCACTTCCTGGAGTGGGAGGGACGTTCGGCGTCACATCGACGTCACGCGGCCAATAGAAGCGGAGGGGCGGAGCTGAGCGGGACGTAAACATCCCACCCACCTCCTTCCTTCCGCATTGTGGGCCGGGAGCCGCAGGACGCTGGTAAGATCTGTTCATCGTTCCCGGGGTGTCACACACTGCAATGTGTGCTACCTTGGGTACGATGAACAATCTGACGTGCAATTCCAGAGACAGGTACGATGTGTATGCGATGAACGTTTTACCGTTCAATCGCACGTACCTGTCACACACTGCAATGTACCTTACGATGCTGGATGTGCGTCACGACGTGATCCCTGCCAACACATTGTAAGATAAATTGCAGCGTGTAAAGCAGGCTTCATACCTGACCTGGGCAAGGGGCAGCCCGTCTTGCTGAGAGTTGGAGGCGTGGCCTGATCTATGCCTCAGCCTCACTCACTGCCGGAGCTATGATTCCCGCAGTGCAGTGATAAGCAGCTGCCACGCCCCCCACTCTGCCGGTCATGCCCCCTCTGGTTGCAGATCACACTCCTCGGATGCCTCCCTTGTCCCCTCCTCCTGCTTTGTCGATGCAGGCCGCGCCCCCTCTGCCTGCCCCTTCTACCCTGGGATCCTCACGTGACCGGCTTATCCACAGCGGCCACTTCAAAAACGTTTGGTCTACAAACTGAGGTAATGTGCACTTGTGCAGCAGTAGCAGCAGGCAGAGAGCAAAATGGCTGCAGGAGGGGGGAGCAAGGGAGAAGCACTTGTGCCTTCTCAGGTGTCCCCTGTGCTTGCAATAGAGGAAGCAGACACACAGGGGACTCGGAGAAAGCAGCAAGAGGAGCCCTCAGGCTCTGCTGCTGCTGTGCTGCCTGCCTGTGCCCTCAGCGTCCCCAGGGTCAGTATGCATGCCCCACTAGCCACCACTGTCAGTATGCATGCCCCACTAGCCACCACTGTCAGTATGCATGCTCCACTAGCCACCACTGTCAGTATGCATGCTCCACTAGCCACCACTGTCAGTATGCATGCCCCACTAGCCACCACTGTCAGTATGCATGCCCCACTAGCCACCACTGTCAGTATGCATGCCCCACAGGCCACCACTGTCAGTATGCATGCCCCACTAGCCACCACTGTCAGTATGCATGCCCCACAGGCCACCACTGTCATTATGCATGCCCCACAGGCCACCACTGTCATTATGCATGCCCCACTGGCCACCACTGTCATTATGCATCCCCCACTGGCCACCACTGTCATTATGCATGCCCCACTGGCCATTACTGTCAATATGTCTGCTTCACTGGCCACTAGGGCCAGTATGTATGCTTCACAGTCCCCAGTAATGTCTATGCCACTTACTGATCCCAGTAATGTCTATGCCCCCCCACTGACCCCAGTAATGTCTATGCCCCCCCACTGACCCCAGTAATGTCTATGCCCCCCCCCCACTGACCCCAGTAATGTCTATGCCCCCCCCACTGACCCCAGTAATGTCTATGCCCCCCCACTGACCCCAGTAATGTCTATGCCCGCCCACTGACCCCAGTAATGTCTATGCCCCCCCACTGACCCCAGTAATGTCTATGCCCCCCACTGACCCCAGTAATGTCTATGCCCCCACACTGACCCCAGTAATGTGTATGCCCCCACATTTTCATTGAATCTTGTTGTTTAACTTACTGTTTGTTTATGAAGGGATAGTATATATACCATATACAGTATTGGGTAGAACTGAGCTAATTACATTAGTCCGGCCCTCTGTAAAACCATCCCAATTTCTCATGTGGCCCCATGGGAAAATTAGCCCACCCCTGCTTTATACGGATAATAAAATTTGGGAATATTTGGTATTGATGTTGTTTAGGTGTTAATTTATAATCCTACATACAGGTTAATGTGTAATTACCCATATTTGCTAACCTCATTGATGCTATATTAGTATGTTTATCATCATTCTTATGACATCATGTTGATGGTACAATTTTTTGGGATTATATTAATCATACAACTTCATTTAGAAGTGATTTTCCACAATTGCCCCTGTCTGTTTTTTAATGTTCTATTTTCCACCATTCTCTGTTGGCATTAATGGCATATTATATCATGAGAATTGTATAACCATGACGGGAACTCCTCACTTTTTTTGGTCATGTGCTCATGCCCATTGTCCTTTTAATCTTGGCACTTTTCCCCTCTTTTTTTTTTTTTTGATCAATAAATATTTTGCAATTTAATCAGTAAGTCTGGTCATACTTCTTTTGTGTGTGGTTTTTTTTTTTTTGGTTATCATAGGCTTCAGAGTAGTTCATAATCTCCCAGAGTCTATCAATTGGAGCCAAGTTATTTCCCTTGGCTGGGTTTCCACTTTTTCTGTTGAGAGCTTGTTCTTAGGATAAGTTATCAGTATTAGATTAGTGATGCTCCAACACCTGCAAGCCCACTGTTCAGACTCTATTAGTTCTGGTGGCGGCTGATTGTAAAGAGTTACGTGCATCAAAATGGCAGTGTGCTGTACACGAATCAAGACCACCCAAGCATCTGACTGCTCGTTACGAGCATCTGAGCATGGTAATGCTTGCTGGTCACTAATCAACCCATCAGCACCTCTCAATCATGTTGTTTGTCAGTACAGGCATACGTAGAATAACGCCCCCACATGGATGCTAGTGCACTATTAATGCCGTTGTCAGAGAATGACTGTGGCATGTGAATAGTGAACAGTAGCGTGTCGCTCAGCTGCACCTGCGGCTGTTTGTGACAGAACCTGGCCGTGTGTCACAACCATTATCTGCCGCTAATGGGGTGGGACACAACATATACCTTCTCCCAATTTGGGCCGTACTTGTTTGATGGGTGTTGGGAAGGGGGAAATCTCAGATTAAAAAAAATAATGGCCCATTTATCAAACCATTTTCGCCAGAAATCTGCTGTAAAATGGCTTCAATTGTCTCCAAGTTTTTACGCAACTGATATATGGCATTTCTACTATAGACCAGTTCTGGCATGATGGGCAGAACTTTACCAGAGGGTGCACGCCCAACAGATTCATCATAATTGCTACAAAAACGATGACAAATATAGTTACGTTTCTTGTGGTGGTGCCTGGCAGCTATAAGATGTGCCAAATTCATAAAGAGATGCAGACAGGTGTATTTGGCGATGGGCAGCCGTTTAACATAAATTGTAAACACAATACAAGTGCTAGTTGTATAACACAGTCGCCAATGTAGGGAGTCCGCTCTGGTAGGCAATGGTAGGGACGCAGTAAAGAGGCACACAGGTTTTCAGTCCAGAACTCAATGTTTTAGTCACACTGGTAACAAAACGAAATACACAGTCTTACTTCAGACAGGTATGCAAAGCAAAATCCAGCTTGTACAGCAGCATAGCATAGATACTGGACATGCCTGTCCATTCAGGTATATCATTCCTACAGCTTTCCAGGCCAACCACACGCCATATGGCTGTCTATTTATGCTGAACTAATCCTTCAGCTGTGAAAGTCGGGCATTGCCACCAAAACCTGGAATAGCAGAGAAAGTTTAGGCCAGGTTTGTCCTCCTTCCCTGCTGCTCACCAGTGCAAAAGCCACATGCTAGGAGGAACATATCTCCAATCTACCACCATACCCTCTATTGCATCACACCACATATCGACCACCAATACGCCTTTTAACGGCGGTCGTTCAGGGGTCTTATTCCTCAGCGCCACTTTTTAATGTACAATTGGTGAATGAAAAAAGTTGAACTAGATGGACCTAGGTCTTTTTTTTTTTTTCTTTTCAACCTATGTAACAACACTAAGGAATAAGTGTATAGCACCATGCCATGCCTTAAAATCCAGCGAGTGTCCGCTGTACACAACAGCTGACACATATGGGCATCGGTCTAACTAGTTTTGGAACCGATCGGAGACTATTAACACTGTAAATACCGCTGTTGATTGACAATGGTGTCTAAGTGGTTAAACGAGGGTGAAAAGCCCCCCTATGGTAAGATCGGCCCTTACGATTATAATTGCGGGTGCCGATCGTTGCTATGGTACCCTGGGGTAATTTGATGACCCGAAGGTACTGTGGCCTGTAATATCCAGCTATAAGCTGGGCCTTCCAGGCAAAGTCAGGGAGACACTGACAGGTCTCATGTGCTATTGTACACGAGATCAGTAGTCAAAGTGAAAAATCATATCCCACAGTGGGACTAAGTGACCAAATAAAAATGTTAAATTAAATGTGAAAAAAAAGCTCATAAAATTGCGACAGCCCATTTTGACAATAAAAGCTCAGCTTTAGGCTACTTTCACACCTCAGTTTTTTGGCATCAGGCACAATCCGGCGTGTACCACAACTTGGCATCAGAATACCTGGCCAAGAAAGAAGTGATTCAATACGAATTACTAATAATTCATAGAAATATTTTTTATTCATAATAATTGCATAACAGAATGGTATAAGCAAAAGAGCCACCTGGGGGGCACATGGTTCAAAATACACTGAAATATCAATTACAATCCAACAACCTATATATGAAGAAAAAGGGGACTTAGTGTTAAGCCATGACAACACTGTATATCAGAAGGGGACATGATATTACACTGTGATAATTAAGCCCAAGTCGACATGTCCATCAATCGACCATTGAGAATTGGTAAATAATTCAGACTGTAACATTAGCCATCACAGTGTATGTCACATACCTAGTATATATGTGGCATAAGCAGATGATTTTTGCCATCAAACATCACCATACATATATATATCAAATGAAACTCATATCACTTAGGCAATATGCCTTGTTAGCTACTAAATATCTAGAGACGTGACACAACACTGTGATAGCTTTAGATCAAAGTTATCATATCATATCAATCAGCCATCAAAATTAGTACTAGATGCAGACTGTAACACAGGCCATCACAGTGTATACAAAACCCCCATAAACACACATATAATGCAAGCATATGATTTAAATACTCTCCCTATACATATGTATCACTCTAAACTTCTGTTACTCAGGCATGTGCCCTATTAATCACTATGAGGATCGGAGGAATGTTGTATATGGACGCCCGTAACTTTATGAAAAAGGTACTCACTCTTCCCATACCCTATGTCCACTCATGTATCAGCTATCATTCATATATAGCATCCCAGGCTTCCCAGCCAACATTAGGCTAAGTATATTATGGTGGACATATTGTAGTGAAAACGGCATATTAATCAATGCAATGTGCATCAAACATCCATTACTCCGTGCCCATTTACAATATCAATCCATTGCAAGACACATTCACCTCTATAAAGTGGCAGATATCAATACTCGCTAGTTGTGGATAAAGTACTTATGTTATAAGATAAACATCAAACCATGCGTCCCACCTCCCCTGACGTACGTTTCGCCGCTGCTTTATCAAAGGGGGCGCCCCCTTCTCAATGGTCGATTGATGGACATGTCGACTTGGGCTTAATTATCACAGTGTAATATCATGTCCCCTTCTGATATACAGTGTTGTCATGGCTTAACACTAAGTCCCCTTTTTCTTCATATATAGGTTGTTGGATTGTAATTGATATTTCAGTGTATTTTGAACCATGTGCCCCCCAGGTGGCTCTTTTGCTTATACCATTCTGTTATGCAATTATTATGAATAAAAAATATTTCTATGAATTATTAGTAATTCGTATTGAATCACTTCTTTCTTGGCCAGGTATTCTGATGCCAAGTTGTGGTAGTTGAAGTTTAAAGTAGTGAATATTAAGTTTCGGACAAGGTGTGATTAACAATCCGGCGTGTGCCTGATGCAACGGTCCGGCACAGAATATGCAAAAACGGATGCGCCCGCTCCTGCTTTTTTTGACGGATCTGGTATACCTGATCCGTCACAAAACTGATCCGGCGCATCTGTTTTTACATCCGTTTCATCCGTTTTTTTGCTCGTTCCGTTTTTTTTCCCAATGAATTAAAGCATGCTCAGTTTAAAAAATAGATCCGGCGGCTGCATCCGTTTTTTGCCACATTACGCCGGATCCGGCATCCATAGGTTTCCATTGTAAATCATGCCGTATTGCACCGGATCGCGATGCGTTTTTTTTGTCAGAGACAAAAAACGTTACAAGAGACGTTCCATCCGGCTGCCGCATTAGCCAATTACGACGGATCCGGCAAAAGCCGGATGCAACGCAAGGCCATCAGGCACAATCCGGCGCTAATACAAATCAATGGGGATAAAACTGATCCGGCGCCGGATCAGTTTTATCCATTTTTTTCCGGATTGTGCCTGATGGAAAAAAACTTGTGTGAAAGTAGCCTTAGTGTTCAAACAAAAATATAGTAACAAATGTACACATAATTGGATCGATGTCAATCTATAAAAATGTCTCGTTTACTTATTCTTTATGGCAAATGCTGTAAAAAAACAAAATGAACCCCAAAAATGTTATATTGTATATTTTCATTATACTGACACACAAAAGCAATCAAAAAGTCATATAAAAAATGGTAGAAGTGAAAACGCCTAGCAATCTCTTAAAAAACAGCCCTAATATGGTTCATTCGAAAAAATAGTTACAGCTCTCAGAATATGGTGCTGCAAAAATAAATTCAATTTTGTATAACATAGATTTTTAGTGTGAAAGTTGCAAAGCATAAAAAATATTATGACTAATATCCCTGAAATTGTACTGACCTGAAGAATAAATCGGTCTTATCACTTTTACCACACAGTGAACTGCACAAAAATGATTAACCAATAAAGTGAATTGCTGGTTTTATTCATTCTTCATCTGAAACATTTGAGTTAAAAGCGATAAAAAAAAATGTTATGTTCCCCAAAATGGTACCAAAAAAGTCTCCAACTCTTCACACAAAAAATAAGTCTTTATAAAGTCCTCTTCTCCAAAAACCTTACAGCTCTCTGAAATCTGCAACAGAAATACTATTTATTATAAGAAAAACCTTTTTACTGTGTTAGAAGCAGAATATAAAAAAGCCTATAGAAATCTGGTATCGTAATTACTCCAACCCGGGTCACTCATACTGCACAGAAATAAAAATAACTACTATTCGGCTACTGCTATTTCTTCATTCTGCATCCCAAAAATTGGAATAAGGCTCGGCTCACATTTATCTTATGTTCTCCGCTGAGCACTTACGTCGGGGTTTCTGTGTAAATCCCAAAAACCATGGTACAGACACAACACCCGTTGGAACCATTCACTCCTCTGAGGCAGATGGAGAGACTTTTGACTCCGCCTGGAAAGTGTTCTGGCTCAGCAATGTCCCATCATGTTAGACTTCTGTTTAGCACACAGGTGTGGATGACCACAGCTCTGTGAACACCTAAAAAAATCAACACCACTGAAACAGACGGCAAATGAAGTCAGTGTCCCATCAAGCCCATTGGAGGGAGTGGTTCCGTCTGAATCACATTTTTCTGTGATTTTACATGGAAACCCTGACGTAGGTGCTCATCCAAAATACAAGAATGTGATCTCAGCCTTATACTGAAAGCAATCAAAAGAGGTTTTGTACCCCAAAATGTTACCAATAAGAAACCCCTAACTTATCCTGCACAAAACCAGTCCCCACTCGAGTCCATCATCTTCCACTGGAAATATGGGCGGGGTCCGCATTACTAGTCGAACAAGGACTTTGGAAAAGCGGTATGTCACCCACCCCATCCCAAAAAAAAAAAAAATATATAAAATATAGTGAAATCTGTGCTCCCAAATCTAAATGGCAGTGGGGAAAACACACTTAACATTTTATGGGGGTGCTTTTCTTCAGAAACACAAGCTGGGCAATAATGCTAAGGGGCGCTCTAATGTCTGGGGGCACAATGTATGGGCACCAAACTGACATATTTGTAATTCTCCAGAAAAAGACTGTGGCTTGGATACTACAAAAGATAGTCACTGCAGTCATAGATAAATTAGTTGAGAGGTGCAATATCTGCATTGGGGGTCACTTATGTTTTTTTTTCTGCTGTTCTAGCACCTTAGGGGCTCTGCAAATGTTCACTGTAGACCTTTTGCTAAATCTGTAATCTAAACGCCAAATAGTGTGCTTTGCTGCTTAGCCCTGTTGTGTGGCCCAACCATAGTATGACATTTAGGGCATCACCACGTTCGGGAGAAATTGGGGTTTCTGCTGATCTAGCACCTCAGGGGCTCGACTAGTGGAGGCCACAATCTATTCAAACGCAGTCTGTGTTCTAAATACCAAATGGCATTCCTTCCCATCTGATCCCCGCCATGTGCTCAAATAGTAATGTACAACCACATATTGGTTACTGCCACCTTCGGTAAAAATTGCATAACAAACGGTTCTGTTCATTTTCTCCTGTTACCCTTTGTGTAAATTCAAATTTGGGGGTTAAAGTAAAATTTTAGCCAGAAAAAAGTCATGTTTTTGGTTTTCACGTCGCAATCTAATAAAATTCTGTGTAGTTTGAGTTAGAAATACTCACCACACAGATAAATTATAATACAAGTAAAATATATCTTTGTACCGTGTTAGCCAGTAGAGATAAAAAAAAATTTGTTTAAAAGAACAGAAAGTCTTCAGTGGTTGATACCTTTTAATGGCTAACTCAAAAGATGGTAATAATTGCAAGCTTTCGAGACTACTCAGGTCTCTTCATCAGGCATGGTATAACACAAAATCTGAAGAGTCACATATTTATACACAACAGGACATAGAATAGTGCAGTAAAAAAAAAAAAAAAAAAAACAAGTTATATGAAACAGAACTATCACTATGGCAGGGGGGCAAACTGTTGTGGGGCCATAAATACTGCTGCAGTTCAGTGTGAAAATTTTATTGTCCTTTGATAAGGGTCTGGTCCGGGCTGTGACACGCTCGGATGGTCAGAGGAGCACATCTTTTAACTGATGTAAAAAAATGTACATCAGTTAAAAGATGTGCTCCTCTGACCATCCGAGCGTGTCACAGCCCGGACCAGACCCTTATCAAAGGACAATAAAATTTTCACACTGAACTGCAGCAGTATTTATGGCCCCACAACAGTTTGCCCCCCTGCCATAGTGATAGTTCTGTTTCATATAACTTGTTTTTTGTTTTGTTTTTTTACTGCACTATACTATGTCCTGTTGTGTATAAATAGTGACTCTTCAGATTTTGTGTTATACCATGCCTGATGAAGAGACCTGAGTAGTCTCGAAAGCTTGCAATTATTACCATCTTTTGAGTTAGCCATTAAAAGGTATCAACCACTGAAGACTTTCTGTTCTTTTAGATAAATTATAGTGATTTGTTTGCCAAATGGGTAGCACTGTTGCTTTCCGAGCCCTGCCATATTCTCAAACATTAGTCTTTGACCATGTATGTGGTATCACTGTTTGAGAGAAATTGTCTAACAAATTATGGGGTCAGTTTCCTCCTATTATTGTCAAAATAACGAATTTTAGGCTAAAATAACAGTTTAGCTGAAAAAAAAATATAACTATCATTTTCATATCCACCTTTTAAAACGTTATGTGACGAACCTATGGGTTCCAATTCCCAACACACCCCTATATAAATTACTTGATGGGTCTAGTTTCCAAAATGGTGTCACTTTTGGGGGCTTCTGCTGTTTAGGTACTTTAGGTGCCCTGCAAAGGCGACATGGTGCCCACAATCTATTTCCGACAAATTTGTTTTCCAAATTTCCAATATTGCTCCTTCTGTTCTGAGCCCCGTTTATCCAAACAGACCTGTTTGACTACATATGGTGTATTTAAGCTCTCCTAAGAAAGTGGGGAAAAAACTGTGGGGTCCACTCTATGGTGTTACCTCTTGTAAAAGTGAGAAATTCAGTGCTAAAGCAACATTTTTGTGAAACAATGAAAATGTTTAATTGCTCCTTCCATTCCAGACACTACCGTTTATCCAAACAGAGGTTTCCAACCACATATGGGGTATCTTCGTGCTCATAAGAAACTGGGCAACAAATTTTGGGTTCCATTTTGTCGTGCTATGTCTTGTAAAAGTGAGCTAAAGCAAAATTTTTAAACTTTTTTTTTTTTTTTTAATTTTCTTTCCACTTTGTATTCATTGCTGTGAAGCACCTGAAGGGCTGTTAAACTTCTTGAATGTTATTTTGAGCACTTGGAAGGGTGCAGTTTTAAGAATGGTGTCACTTTTGGATATTTGCTATCACATAGACCCCTGAAAGTCATTTCAAATGTGATGTGGTTCCTAAAATATTGGTTTTGTAACTGTTGTTGGAAAAATGAAAAATTGATGATAAACTTTTAACCCTTCTAACTTCCTAACAAACGTTTTTTTTTTTTCTTCCAAAAATTGCGCTGATGTAAAGTAGACATGTAGGAAATATTATTTCTTAACTATTTTGTGTGACATAGCTCTTTGGTTTAAGGGCAGAAAAATTAAATGTTTGAAAATTGGGAAATTTTAAATATTTTCGCCAAATTTCCAATTTTTTCAGAAATAAATGCAAAAAATATGGTCCTGAATGTTATCACTACATGAAGTAGAATATATAAAAAAAAATTAGTCTTAGAATTACTGGGATCTGTTGAAGCATTCCAGAGTTATAACCTCATAAGGGTATGTGCGCACTAGGCGTTTTATTCACGCTGCGTTTGTTCGGTTTTGTCTCAAAAAACGCACCCGGTGCTAAAAAAACGCGGTAAAAACGCACGCGTTTTTACTGCGATTTGGTGCGTTTTTTGCTGCATTTTTGCTCACTGCGTTTTTAATCAGTGCACAATGCCATTAAAGATTGTTGATGGAAAAAAAAAAGGTCTGATGTCATTTCCTTCTTCAATATGTTCTTCATTGTATGCAGGAGAGCAGACAGCTGCACAACTAGTGTATGCAGGAGAGCAGACAGCAGCTGCAGAACTACAAGGCTCAGCATCCTCCATCCAGGACTGTATGCAGGAGTTTTTTGCCCAAAAAGAAAAAAAAAATGACATGGACTTCGCTATATTTTTGTATGCTAGCCAGGTACAGCAGGCAGGTACAGGCTGCCCCCAACCCCCAGCTGCCTATTTGTACCCATCTGGAAATCAAAAATATAGGGAAGCCCCCCCCTTTTTTTTTTTTTTATTTCATGAATTTCAAGAAAAAATTAAAAAAAAAATGACATAGGCTTCGCCCAATTTTTGAGTCCAGCCAGGTACAACTAGGCAGTGCAGAGTGCCCAAGCTTTCTGGGCACCCCAGCTGCGAATTGCAGTCCGCAGCCACCCCAGAAAATGGCGCTTTCATAGAAGCGCCATCTTCTGGCGCTGTATCCAGCTCTTCTAGCTGCCCTGGTGACGGTGGCTCGCTGGGTAATAATGGGGTTAGGGCTAGCTGTATATTATCAGCTCTCTTCTCGCTGCCCTGGTGACGGTGGCTCGCTGGGTAATAATGGGGTTAGGGCTAGCTGTATATTATCAGCTGGCCCTAAGCCCGAAATTCATGGCGTCACGCCAATATTAGACATGGCCACCATGAATTTCTAGTAATGATAAAAAAACACAACACACAGAAAAATATTTTTATTAGAAATAAAACACAACACAATTAGTGACTCCATCTTTATTGAAATAAAGAAGCCCCCCTCCGCAGTAATCCTGGGTCAAGGTCCCGCGCCGTCCAATCCGGATCCAACATCATCTGATCGGTTTGCTGGAAGGCAAAGCGATCAGATGATGTGTCAGGTTCTAGGATGTGAATCACATCACACATCAGCTGATTGTATAAAAGCCGATTATACAATCAGATGATGCATCAGTAGAAAAAAAAACAAAAAACTCACTTATGTGCTGATTACCGGCAGCTCCTGGAGCGATCGGATGAGAGTCTGATCCTGTCCCATCGCTGCAGGAGCTGCCGGTAATCAGCTGATGAAGTCTCCTGACGGCAGGATCAGCTGATAAGTTATGCCGGCCGGGCACTAAAAAGCCGGCGACACCGCGAGAATTACGATCAGCTGATGCGTCAGGTGACTGCATCAGGTGATACATCGCCAGGTCCTGCAAGCATCGTACGTGCCCGGGGAGACTGCACACAGCCCGAGCGGCGGTACCGGGAGAGGAGCTGGGAGCGGGCATGGCACCGGGAGTCTGCAGACAGGGGAGTATGACATTTTTTTTTCTACTGTTCACTTTTGTTTTCGCCGCTGCCTCCACCTCCCGCCCAGACATGACACTGCACGGGAGCTGACATGGCACCGGGCGGGTTGTGGAAGCGGCGGTGACGGTACCAGGAGGATTCACACTTCTGTGTTTACCAACAGAAGAAATCCTCTTCCTGTACACGTCACTTTAGTACCCACCCCTTGCGTTTATAGCTGCGTTTTTAGTCATAGAAACGCAGCTATATGCGTTTTTCATTGCGTTTTTGAACATCTCATTGAACTCAATGGGTGAAAAACGCAGAAATAATTGACATGCTGCATTTTTGTGGTCAGCACAAAAACGCAGCTACAAAAAAACGCTGTGTGCGGACAGCACTTATGAAAACCCATAGACATTGCTGGGAAAGCAATGTCACTGCATTTTCAGCACAAAAACGCGGTAAAAAAACGCCCAGTGCGCACAAGGCCTAAATGAAACTTACCAAATCATTAGGATTCCTATAATTTGTCATTCATTATGTTACCAGTTACCATTCATACTTATGTTTCCATTTTATCATACGAAAAATAGCCATCGGGGTTAAAATTTAGACGGATGGCGCTGGTTATTTGTTTTTGCCAGCCTGGTATATTTTTAGGGGTTTGTAAATTCTATTTGCAAAAGTGGAAAAAAAAAAAAAAAAAAGGATTTGATATGTCACTTACTTTCTCCCATCAGATTTTCATCCCAAGTCTCTGAACTTAATTAATCACAAACTCCAAACACTTCTGCAACTCAAATTTTATGAAACTTAATGTTTTTTGTGTCCCAAACTAATTTACATGGAAGCTGACAAAAAAACTAATGTCCATAGTCTTCTATATATTTTTTTCTTTCCTGTGCAGCGCCTGAGAGATACCGCCTCTGGATTTTCCTCAGTCCTGAAACTGGGTCAGGAACATCCAAAGATCTCTCACACTTGCGTATAAATCAGACGAGTACAATGCGAGGAAAAAAATCACATTGCATTCGCACCAATGTTATTCAGTGAGACAGTGTTCATGTGCAAGTTTTTTTCTCGGCTATAATCAGGCTGAGAAAAAAATTGCAGTATGCTGCGTATGGCCACGTATATCACACGGAACTCGCCAATGAACGTCTATGGATGTGAGAAAAAAAATCGGATGGTACATGGATTATCCTTATACCGTCCAATTTTTATGCACACATCTCAAAGGGAAAAAAAATAATATAAATATATAGGTAGGAAGATATTTCATAGTATAAATATCCTGCATATTATAAACTTGCACCCTTTAATGCCTTTCATGTGGCACTAAAGGATATTTAGGCTTTTTTTTTTTTTTTTTTTTAATTCATTTCTGATAACCAGCAAAGGTAAAGCAGATAGATTGGGGCTGATATTATCAGGTTGGGAAGGTCCATGGTTATTTGGCCATTCCCAGCCTAAAAATACCATCCCACAGCTGACCTAGGAGTAGCATATCAAATTAGATACACCAAATCTGGCGCTTCGCCTCGACTATTCCCGATTTGCCCTGGTGCATTGACAATCGGGGTAATGATATTTGGGGATGATATCAGCTGTGAATTGTCCCATAACACAGCTGACATCAAGCCCTAATATTAGTAATGGAGAACTGTCTACCAGACACCCCATTATTAACCCAGTAAGTTAAAAAAAAATAAAAAAAAAAAATACACTGGTCAACCAGTGTAGAAGTCTGGGAGGTTTTTTTTGTTTTTTTACGGAGTTACTATTGGGGGTGTCTGCTAAGCAGCTCTCCATCCATTACAAACACCAAGGCTTGATGTCTACTTTAGTTTCTGACAATTCACAGCTGACATCAACCCTAAATACAATTACCCGAATGCCAACACACCAGGAGGGCAATCAGGAAAAGCCGAGGCGAAGCACCAGAATTGTGACATATGCAGTAACATACAGAGACACTTGTCCCGTGTTTCTGGATGAGTATCATAACAACCACACATTTGTAGAAGTTATCAATTTCTTGTCACAGGTCATATATGCACCATGGCAAGATTGAACATAGAAAAAAGACGCAGGGTAGTTATACTGCATGATCGAAGTGTTTCCCAGGCAAAGATTTTAAAGCAGATTGGGGTTTCAAGATGCATTGTTCAATTTAATTTGAAAAAGCACCCAGAAATGGGCACCGTTGAGGACCATAGACACTGGTCAGCCAACAAAGCCTAGTGGAGAGGATGAAAGGCACACACTTAGCTTTGAAATCAGAAGATTCATTGTGCCATCAGCTCAGAACTTGCAACAAGTAGTGGGACCCAGCTACACCAACCTAATGCTTATAGAAGTTTGACATAAAGTGTTCGTTTTTTTTTTTTTTTGTTTTTTTTTTGAAGAATTGTGGCCAAAAAGCCATATTGTCAACAAGGCCAAGCAACTCAACTATGGCCTAAATCATACCTTAGGTGCTGAAAAATGGACTGGTGATGAGTCAACATGAGTCCCTGCAGGTAACCGTGAAACGTTTGGGGTTGCATTTCAGCAAATGGAATTGGGAATTTGGTCAAAATTCTCAATGCTGAGAAATACAGGTAGACACTTAAGCAAAATACAATAACAGCAGGCAGGTATTTGCTCCAAATTTATTCTTCTGCAGGACAATGACCAAAACATACAGCCAATGTCATTAAGAACTATCTTCAGTGTAAATAATGAGTCCAGGAAGTCATGGGGGCCTTGATCTAAACATTGAGTCTGTTTGTGATTACATAAACTGGCACAGGGATTTGTGCAAGCCTACATCCATAGGAGATCTGTGGTTAGTTCTCCTAGATGTTTGGAGCTAACATCCATGTCAAGTTCCTTCAAAAACCGTGTAAGTACCTAGAAGAATTCATGGTGTTTGGAAGACAGTGGTCACCACAAATAGTGAATTGATTTAGATTTCTCTTCTGGTTATTTACTTTCTATTTTGTCATTTGGTAAAAGTGGACTATTCATACTTCTATTTTTTTTTTTTAATGCATTCTTACGTTGCAGCATTTTTCACGCTCATGTCTAAATGTTTTGTACAGAACTGTAAAAATTCTAGTAAAAAAATGAAAGTGAAAAAGAACAAACACATTTTTGCTTTCCTGCTTGAGTATCTGATTATGGCGATTTCTTGCTTTTAGGATGCACCTTTGTTGAGTACAAACATTTTACACTTAAGCTGTAAAGTTTGCAGAAGTGATGTTGAACATGTGGTCTAATAAGAACATGTGTTGGTATGTGGTTTGCTTCTTAAACACTAACATTCTTCAGCACTTACTTTGTTAGACTAGCTGTCTGTCAATTTATCTTATGCTGTCACTCTGAGTGACAGCTTTACATTTGTATAAGTTACATATAAAATTGGAGTTTTCTTTTATGAAAACTGTTTTCAGACCATCCATGCCAACATTAAGTGGTATTGGAAAGAATTTTACAATGATGGCAGGTACTTAGCCCTTACCTGGAATGTTGGAAACCTCTAGTTGTCTGTAGATGTATACTGAAGGCTACACCTGCATAGCAGATCGGTGCATGGAGTCTGACCATTTTTTTCTTTCTGTTTTGGGATTGAGATCTGGGGATTTTCCTTGCCATGGACACACAATTTCGGTGTTTTGTTCACCGAGCCACTTAATTATCACTTCTGTTTTGTTACACTGTGATCCATCATGATGAAGAAAACCATAATTCATCACCAAATCGCCCTTGGATCATTGGGAGAAGTTTGTCTTGGATGTTTAGATGGCATTCTTTATTCATAGCAGTGTTCTTGGGTAAATTTGTGAGTCAGCTCCGTTGGTTGACATGTCACTCTATACATGAATGATTTCAGGATTCTTTACTGTTAACATAACACATCATTCATGGTAACGCTAACATTTCCTTCTCTGAACAATCATTCTTCCATATGTCCGAAACAGTTCAAAAAGGGGCTTCATCAGACAGAAATAACTTTACCCCAGTCCTCTGCAGTCCAATCCCTGTACTTCCTTCAGAATGTCAGTTGGTCCTTGATTTATTTATTTATTTTTTTCTTGGAAGAAAAGTGGCTCCTTTGCAGCCCTTCTTGACTCCAGGCCAGCCTCCAAAAGCATTTGCCTCACAGTGCTTCCAGATGCAGTGACACTTGCCAGCTGACAATCTTGAGTAAGCTCTGTCTTTGTTTTGAACCGATCCAGTAGTTGAAACCTGTTTAGGAGACTTTCCTCGCTTGCCATTCTTGGGTGCCTTAAAATCTTCACAGCAATTCAATCTCTGTCTTTGAAGTTCTTAATGATCCAATGAATGGAAGCTAACTGGTCACCATATTTGTTCTCTATAAGCTGCGGACAACACCAGTAAGCACTTATGTACAGCATGAATACTGTATATGTGTCCAGGCCGATCTGTATAACATAACACCTTTATTATACTCCCCTGCGGGGCTCTCGGGTCCAATGGGCTTTGCTGCTTTCAGGTCCGGCGCCGCATTTCTTCCTTCCATCAGTGGCCTCCTTCCCAGCTCCGTTGGATGACGCATCCTAAGAAATCCACACAGAGGCCTCCATTGTACTTGTAGTGTGTGGGCAGTCTTTGACCTTTTCTACGCTCCTGCACATTACAGTACTGTGCTCTGCCTTCAGCAGGTCAGAACAAAGTGCACAGGAGCGCAATGAAGGCCTCTGTATGGATGACTTAGAATAAGTCATCTACACGGAGCTGGGAAGGACTATGGTGGCGGAAAGGGAGAAAGGAGGTGCTGGACCGAGACCAGCACAATATGGTACTTTGCTCTGCCCTCAGAGTATAATAAGTGTTTTTTTACATTCTACAGAGAAGCGGCTTGGCTTCTTATATATACAGTATTCTAGAATGCTGTATATAAGACCTTACTGGTGGTGGCCGCAGCTCATAAGGGAAAAACGTGGTGACAGGTTCCTTTTAAGATTATTTCCATGGTAAGGAATGACTGCATTTTTTGCAACTCTTCATAATCCTCTAGAGTTGATGCAAATTCCCACCATAAAAACTGAAGCAGCCATGTAGGACAGATTGAAATGTCGTGAGCGTGACCATAGCAATCCCGGGAATTGGGCTTTGCAACACAGCAAATAACTCTGCAGAGCCTCCTCTTGAATGGAGTGGAGGTCTGTGTGTGCTTGACCTTCACTCCATTCACAATTTGTGGGACTGCTAGGAAAAGTCAAGCGCTGCGCTCTGTTTTCTCTAGTTGTCTCATATGCTTAATTTTAATCCTTTCAGAAGGGGCTCTGTTCCCAAGTTCAAGAGCCCACTCTCAGGATTGCTGGGGGTACCAGTAGTTGGACCCCTAGAGTGTATTTACAATAGTTACTTCCTATCCTATGGATTTGGGGGTAATGTATTATCTTGGAATAACCTATTGAGTGTTGAGAAGCAGTGAATAGGTACGGTATGGTACAGTAGGATTCTTTATATGCAGAGGTATGACGAGCAAAAGGTAAATGTGCTAAATAGCTGAAAGTCATTAATGTATGAGATAGCCAAGATGATTGTCTATTACATGAAGGTAGTCTCACACTGAAAGCTGTAGTGGATGGTGAGATATGGAGCCTGAAAGTCAAGAGTTCAAATGTGGTTACCCTTATGCTTAGCGTCTTCTCCTGAGATTATATGATTTTCAGATGTTCTTCTATGTTAGCATTGCTTCTGATGGAGAATATCTGACGTCAGCTTGCTGTGAAACACTTAGTACAGAGCCACTGTGACTGTGTGTGGTGCTACACAAGCTCGATGTCCATGGCAAGCCCAAGCTTACACATTTATCTCGATTCTCCTTTAGTAGTTTTTGAAATCCATAAGGCTCTTTCTAAATTGAGTATGTAATACTGACATACACATATTGGTAACTATTTTTCTAATAGGAGATAAACCACCAGATTTTTCATATGCTCCATTTACGTTTTTGCAATACATTGGTATGGCGGCTAGATTAACAATATTTTACTCAATGAAAAAATCACTTCTACTCTTGCTGGCACGAAGTAATGCTTTGAGGATGTATGGACATTTTACATATCTTAATTTAAAATGTATTATTTTTTTCCAGGAATGAGTGCTTCATACTTTTTTGTTTTAAATGTTTTATCTTTGTTTCTCTGTCTACAATAAAATACTGTCAATATATACAGTACATTCTACCTTATATTAGATATCCTTCAATTTATCTAAAATAGTGTAACAAAAGTTGAATTATGCTATAAATTCGTAGCATATGAAGTTATATGATCAGAATTGAGAATTTTGATAATGACTGATAAAGTCTGGCAGATAAAGAAGCAAATTTGTCTTATGTTTTACAAAGTTGCTTATTTTCATCTGTGCTATTGATTTATGAAGTGCACTTTTAAAGCCGGTTTCCCGGATTTGGCGCACGCCAGTGACTCGCCCACCCCAGGGCTATGGGACACCCGGTGCCGGGCCGGACTAGTCCGGTGGTAGTCAGTGGTGGCTGGGCCCGGCTCCGTGGCCCTGGTGGGTGTCAGTAAAATATGTGGCTTGCTTGTTAATGGTTGTGTTCGTGACGCCACCTGTGGTATGCGGCTAATAAGCCGCCGCTGCTGTGTGAGGCCTCCGGGATGGTGTTATGGCAGCAATGGTGGTACTGCTCCCCACAGGTGGAGCAATGCCCGGGGCACAGTTGGTGCTTGTAAGTGTCTATGCAGATGAAATGACAGAGGCAACTCCGAGGGTGCAGTTCAAGTTCTTTACTCACAGTTCTTGTCACAGCTGTAGCAGGACCCTCGGACTGCTGGGACCACTGTCAGGGACCTCCGCCTTCTGGGTGATTCAGAGCGCGAAATCCGGTACCCTCCTTTTAGTGTCTCCTTCTCTGCTGTCTTCACTAGCCTTGCCTTAGTTAAGATGGACCTGGCTTGGCCTCCATTACAGCCTCCAGGCTGGGGGGTCACCTGTCGGCTGATTACCCCTTTTCTGGAAGTCTGCTCTGGGTTCTGGCCCTGGGAGCTTACAACGTCCCTGGGCCTCGGTTTTTACTGTTTGGAGATTGTCTTTGCACTCCTCCAGTCTCTAGGGACCGTCCCCTGTCGCAGCTAATCACTCCACCGATGTCACTGTGGACCAGGCCACCGCAGCCTGCAGCTACTCGTAGCGCCTCTGGGCCCTCGGCTTCGGTACCCAACAAGGACTGCTCGTGGTACCTACAGGACTACCCGCGGCCCTGCGACTCCTTCTGTCTCTGCGTGGTGTCACCTGGACCTCTGGGTCCCAGGATCTTCACCAGGAAGCGTCTCCTTCAGTTCCTCTGCTCCTGACTGACTTGGAGCCTTTCTTTCCTTCTTTCTTTCTTTCTTTCTTTCCTCCTTGCCTGCCTCCAGCAGGCCTCCTCCTCCCTCCTTGCTCTCGTTCTTCTTCCCCAACTACATGCTGGCTCCTCACTCTCTCACTCCCTGAGGTAAACTGAAACTAACTTGACCTTCCTTTCTCTATCTGCTCTCTGGTGGCTCCTCCCACCTCCCCAGTTGCTAAGCTACCACCCTATGGGAGCAGGGATGGGTCTTACAGCCCCTCTCAGCATGCAGCATGGGAGGGTTGCCTGCCACTTTCCCTGGTCCTGTGTGTCCCTAGCAATGGGTGTAGTGTGAATTTACCAGGGGACCGGAGTTCACTCTCTTCCTCTCCCAGAATGGGGCATCACACCGCAGATGGGGTGCAATGACCTGTGGCGACGGAAGCCTCAGGGGTGCCACACTCCCCCACAGCAAATCCCAGCACGTCCTCGGGCTGAAAAACAACAAAAACATATGGAGAACTGCAAAACATTTTTGGTATGCAATAACATAAACTGTAAAACATTTCTTCCCTTTATGGGAGGCACATATCATGAACGTTGCGAACTTCTTATAAAGAAAACTCTAAGTGTGCACTTCCAGTCCATTGCACGGTTCAGGCAAATCCCCCATAATTCTGGTAGGGGGCACAACGGGTGCAACTAATTACATTTTTGGCTACTACAAGTCCAGTAGCCCGGCAGTTCGTTTCTTTCCATCAGACAATAATGGGACAATCAACCAGCCATTAAGTCCAATGGCCTGGTTACATAGGACACAAAAAACAACATACCAGCCACTAAGTCCAGTGGCCTGGTAGGACATAACACATACACTTTCACCGGGGCCCACATTCCAGTTCAGTGGCCCGGTAGCACATAACATGGGGGGTGACGTCTTCAAAAAGCATCAGGGGCAGTACAGTAGGAAAGGGTGTCATCTTCGAAAAGAATCAGGGGCAAAACATGAGGGACTTCTTCGAAAAGAATGAGGGGCTATGTACAGTTCAGCTGCTTCTTACTTCTTTACATGTAGAGATTCTTCTCCAGCTCCCCACCTGGCAGCAGGTAGACAGCGGTCAGCACAGTCTGCGTCTCCTGCGTGGCTGTAGCAGGCCCGCTGCAAGATGCTGCGGCCTGGGCCTGCTCTGAGGTAGTGCTGCTGGCTTGCATAGGGTTACTGGCTGGCGCGAGGCTGCTGGCTTGCAGGGGGTTACCAGCCATACGGCGCCACTCTGGCTCTTCTGGGGCTGCCTCTTTGTCTTGGCGGGCCGCGCCTGGCATGGCGGCGGCCTGGGTTGGAGTCGCTGCTGCGGTGTGGATGGGCGTCGCTCCGGCGGTGAGATCTTGGCGGGCCGCACCTGGCGTAGCTGCGGCCCGGATCGGCGTCGCCGCGTCGAGCGTCCCTCCAGGGACCGCGGGCATGGCAGCGGGGGTTGGGGCTCTCGCGCCGGCAGGGGCATTAAATGACTCACCCCTCAGTTGCATCTCCGGTGTTCTGGTGGTCGCTGTCTTGCTGCAGGGTGCTGGTATCGGAGCTGCGGTCGTGGCACGCGCGCCTGCAGGAGGACCGGGCAGGAACCCCACCTGGCAATCCGGGCTCCGCCGGCTGGGGGTGTCACTCTCTTTACCCGGCTCTGCAGCGGCTGCTGGATCTTCTCCGCTCTCCAGGACGCAGGACACAACCCGGTTCTGAGGTGCGTGTCCCGGCTCGGCCACTCCTCCTCTGGCCGCTCGTTGCTCGGCGTCCATCCTTTTAGCTTCTTCACGCGCCATCTTTTCTTCCTCCGACTTCTATGGCGGGCACCGCTTCGCGCTCTTTTCTTGGACAAGGGGGCGGGGCTTCTCTTCGCGCCCTTTCTTCTGACACGCCCCCCTTCTTCCCGCTCTCAGCAGCGCTAATGGCGGCGGTTTCTCAGTAAAGTACACAGTCTGTCACACGGTTCTTCAGGCGCACAGTACCCGGTTAGACCGGGCACGAAATCCTGTTCGTGACGCCAAAAGTTGACTCGCCCACCCCAGGGCTATGGGACACCCGGTGCCGGGCCGGACTAGTCCGGTGGTAGTCAGTGGTGGCTGGGCCCGGCTCCGTGGCCCTGGTGGGTGTCAGTAAAATATGTGGCTTGCTTGTTAATGGTTGTGTTCGTGACGCCACCTGTGGTATGCGGCTAATAAGCCGCCGCTGCTGTGTGAGGCCTCCGGGATGGTGTTATGGCAGCAATGGTGGTACTGCTCCCCACAGGTGGAGCAATGCCCGGGGCACAGTTGGTGCTTGTAAGTGTCTATGCAGATGAAATGACAGAGGCAACTCCAAGGGTGCAGTTCAAGTTCTTTACTCACAGTTCTTGTCACAGCTGTAGCAGGACCCTCGGACTGCTGGGACCACTGTCAGGGACCTCCGCCTTCTGGGTGATTCAGAGCGCGAAATCCGGTACCCTCCTTTTAGTGTCTCCTTCTCTGCTGTCTTCACTAGCCTTGCCTTAGTTAAGATGGACCTGGCTTGGCCTCCATTACAGCCTCCAGGCTGGGGGGTCACCTGTCGGCTGATTACCCCTTTTCTGGAAGTCTGCTCTGGGTTCTGGCCCTGGGAGCTTACAACGTCCCTGGGCCTCGGTTTTTACTGTTTGGAGATTGTCTTTGCACTCCTCCAGTCTCTAGGGACCGTCCCCTGTCGCAGCTAATCACTCCACCGATGTCACTGTGGACCAGGCCACCGCAGCCTGCAGCTACTCGTAGCGCCTCTGGGCCCTCGGCTTCGGTACCCAACAAGGACTGCTCGTGGTACCTACAGGACTACCCGCGGCCCTGCGACTCCTTCTGTCTCTGCGTGGTGTCACCTGGACCTCTGGGTCCCAGGATCTTCACCAGGAAGCGTCTCCTTCAGTTCCTCTGCTCCTGACTGACTTGGAGCCTTTCTTTCCTTCTTTCTTTCTTTCTTTCTTTCCTCCTTGCCTGCCTCCAGCAGGCCTCCTCCTCCCTCCTTGCTCTCGTTCTTCTTCCCCAACTACATGCTGGCTCCTCACTCTCTCACTCCCTGAGGTAAACTGAAACTAACTTGACCTTCCTTTCTCTATCTGCTCTCTGGTGGCTCCTCCCACCTCCCCAGTTGCTAAGCTACCACCCTATGGGAGCAGGGATGGGTCTTACAGCCCCTCTCAGCATGCAGCATGGGAGGGTTGCCTGCCACTTTCCCTGGTCCTGTGTGTCCCTAGCAATGGGTGTAGTGTGAATTTACCAGGGGACCGGAGTTCACTCTCTTCCTCTCCCAGAATGGGGCATCACACCGCAGATGGGGTGCAATGACCTGTGGCGACGGAAGCCTCAGGGGCGCCACACCAGTACAGTGTATGCAGTACAATGGCTGCGCCGCAGCTTCGGGTCACATGCTCCGGTCACATAACAGCATGTGACCGGCGCTTGTCGCGCTGCCATTGTACTGCATACACTGTACTGGCGTGCACTGAATCCGGCAAACCGACGAAAAGCCTGATATGTGAAACCGGCTTAAGTGACACTTCCCGAGACTAAACAGTAAATTGCTCCTTTCGGACCGTGCTCCCAACATAGCTACCTATGGACTAAAGGCGGCGTTACACTACGATTTATCTGGCGATATGTCGTTGGGGTCACGGAATGCGTGACGCACATCCGGCATCGTTAGCAACGTCGTTGCGTTTAACACCTACGAGCGACTCTGAACAATCGCAAATAGGTTGAAAATCGTTGATCGTCGACACGTCGTTCAGTTTCAAAATATTGTTCATCGTTTGGAACGCAGCAGACATATTGCTACGTTTGACAACATCCACACGACCGCCTTGGTCAAACAATATATCGCTGAACGATTTAGCGTCGTTTGTAAGATGTGTACGTGTGACCGCTAATAAATGACCTATGAGCGATCTCGGCAAATTGTAACTACGATCTGGGCGTGTCAGATCGCTAATGAGATCGTCAGATAAATCGTAGCGTGTAAAGCGACCTTTACTTTTCTGAGTGTTAAGTAACCATGTGAACTCTCACAAACTAAACTAAAGTAAATTTCAGGCATGCTTTTATATTTAGAAGAAATATATCATATTGAAGGGTTACGTCTCTTTTTAGGTGGGACACTTTTTAATTTCTAACCATAATAATAAACTCCACTGCCAGTGAGTGCAATTTTTTTTGTCCTCTTAGCCTGATAAAATGGGCCACAACCACGCAAATGAAACACATTTTTTGTATTATGCTCAACCATTACCTGCACATCACCAAATGATCTTATATGCTTCAGAATTGACAATGTTTCCAAGTTGGCTGGGAATCAAACGCATAATGCAAAAAAACATATTTTCTCATGTCTCTTGGACAGGAGTCATGAGTTATCAAAGTGTTTCACATGAGTAAATAATCCATCTCGTTTCTCAGTGAATTGCAATTTGGCACCTTTTTACAAAACTGAATATTTCCTTGCAGCATAGCTGTATCCTCCAGGGTGAAGATTTGGCTGATCTACAGTTTTGGAGAGGATTTTCCTGTTCAGGAGTGCCTTAAGCATTCTGTCTTTGTTATACTACACCTTCCTGCATTGTGGTCTACGTTTCAGCCGAGGCAGGTTTATGTTATCTCTATTGTGGTGCTCAGTGCAAAACAAGTTTTTGGATCTAAAACTCGAATGTATAAATATAGACTTTGCCTAAGTTTGTTGCTATTCAGTGTAGCTGGTTTCCTTCCTTAGCTTATTAAACAGGTGAAAAGTTAGTCACAAATAGCTTTGCTCTTGACTAACATTACCAAGAACACAAGGTGTGCTACAATGACTTTGCTATACTCCAGAGTTAAAATAAGCAGTAATAAGTCTTACCGGTTGCGTCATTGTGGTATGCAGCCTCCAAGTGGCAGAATAGAACCAGTGTTTCCTGACACTTAAAGACCATCTTTGAAAAAAACCTGACTCCTACCCAACAGGCTACACCTGGGCAGCCTACATCCAGCTATAGAGTTTAGCTTAATATTTTATATATATAATATATATATATATATATATATATATATATATATATATATATATATATATAATATTCAGAGACCGACATGGGTCTTGGTCTCAGGCCGGTCTTCCCATTGGTTAGGCTTGGAAATGACCTTTCTTCTTTAGCGATATCGTCAATTAGGCGAGGCTTTGAGAAGACCTTTCGCCTGTAGATCTTTTCCGAGAGTGGACTGGATTTTGGATCCAGTCTTTCTTCTTTAGGCCTCGATTCCATTAGCGTAAGGCATCCGATGCAAGAGCGTTGGATGCAATATGCTAATGACCCTCGGCTGAGGCTCCCCTGTGAGCATTAGAAGACTGTCATGTGACTGTAATCTGATCTTGTGATCGGATCACAGATGCATAGAAGAGGGAGAGAACACTTTCTCACTCTTCTCCACTGCCTGTCTCTGCATATATCGCACTATACTCAAATGACATCCAAGTGCAGTGCAATATTTCACTGTAGAACTGCATGGGCACATGTGATGCGAGACTTGCTGTCAAATGCAGCATGCTGTGATTCTTTTCTCATGCGACCCGCCATGAGAAAAAAAAAATAGCAATGGACACTGCCCCATTGTTTAACACTGGTGCGATTGCAATCCGATGCTTTATCGGATTGCACTCATCTCTGTTTAAGTGCAAGTGGAACAAAGGCCTTAGTGTGTTCTCCACCCTTCACTTTATGGAGTAGATTGCTATTCTTCCTTTAGGTTCTTGGCTTTTGAGCTCCCTGAGAGGTTCTTAAAATAGTTTCACGTATCAGAGGTGTGCAGCTGTACCTATCTTGCACAGCTCTGCTCTGACATTCAGTTGCCTTGTGAGTCATCCCAATATGCTCTGGCAGAGGTCAGTCCACTTTTAGGGCTACCATTTGTTCACTGGTTCCGATCTGTCAATATGTTTGAGATCAGACTAAGCTACAGTGGCACCTCTGCTAGAGCACAGCTCACTGCCTCTGTGGGTTAGAAGCCTCCTGCATCTTATGACTGCAGGTGTTTACCCTTCTATTTCATAGGGCTACTTCACAACATGGCCACTTTCCATTTTTCTTTTTCATCCCTTTCATCCATAAGAGCCATTACTTCATTTTCTTTGTCGCTCTAGTGGGAGACCCAGACAATTGGGTGTATAGGCTATGCCTCCGGAGGCCGCACAAAGTATTACACTTAAAAGTGTTAAGCCCCTCCCCTTCTGCCTATACACCCCCCGTGCTCCCACGGGCTCCTCAGTTTTTTGCTTTGTGCGAAGGAGGTCAGACACGCACAGCACAGCTCCACAGATTGGTCAGCAGCAGCTGCTGACCAGGTCGGATGGAAGAAAAGTGGGCCCATATAGGGCCCCCAGCATGCTCCCTTCTCACCCCACTCTTGTCGGCGGTGTTGTTAAGGTTGAGGTATCCATTGCGGGTACGGAGGCTGGAGCCCACATGCTGCTTTCCTTCCCCATCCCCCTCAGGGCTCTGGGTGAAGTGGGATCTTACCGGTCTCCAGGCACTGAGACCGTGCTCCATCCACAGCTCCTAAGACTCTGCTGGATAGGAGCCGGGTATCGTTCAGGGACATGGCCCTGCTACTTGAAGGTACTCTGTGTCCCTGTGGGGACCGCGCACAGCAACACTCCAGCATTGCTGGGTGTGCTAGTGCATCGGGGACCGCGGCGCTGACCGGGTTAATGTGCCATTACACACTCAGCGTAGCTGAGTGTGTTTATGTAGGGGGACTACCGTACTACCGCCGCCGCCATGTTTTTAACACTGAGGCGCGGCTGGGACTTGTAGTGCGCCGGGGACTTCCGCGCGGCCGCGCTTTTATGGCAGCCGCGCTCATTACTTGAGTCCCCGGCTTGTACGGCCTAGTGTTTCCTCCTCCCGCCCACAGCCCTGACAGGCAGGGGAAGGGCGGGACGCTTTACAGACGAGCTGCAGTGAGGGCTGGAGCATGCTTTGCATACTCCACTCCCCTCACTGCACTGTGAGGCACCAGTTCCCGCACTTTCTAAGGGTCACGCCCACGGCTTACTCCTCTCTCAGGACGCCGGCAGCCGTGCCATTACACACTCAGCATCGCTGAGTATGTTTATGTAGGGAGACTACCGCGCTGACCGCCGCCGCCATGTTTTGACACTGAGGCGCGGCTGGGACTTGTAGTGCGCCAGGGACTTCCGCGCGGCCGCGCTTTTACGGCGGCCGCGTTTATTACTCGAGTCCCCGGCTTTTGCGGCCTAGTCTTTCTTCCTCCCGCCCACAGCCCTGACAAGCAGGGGAAGGGCGGGACGCTGCACAGGATGAGCAGCACTGAGGGCTGGAGCATGCTTTGCATACTCCACCCCCCTCACTGTCCTCTCCTCAGAAGCCGGCAGCCATTCCTGTCAGCTCCTTGAATGCTGCAGAGGGGGACAAATTCTGACAGACCCAGGCAGGGACCCTGGTGGCCTCACAACCGCTTTATGCGGGGGGTATGCAGCATCTGTGGTGCTAGCCACATTTGTGCAGGAGTGTAATTTTAAATCATATGTTTATAAGATATGCTTTACACTGTATGGTGCACAGTTGATTCTGTATATATATTGTGTTGCTCAGGGAAATCAACAGCATGGCGCCCATAAAAGGCAGGAGCGCCAAACCACAGGCTTACTATGCTGCCTGCGCCGCATGTACGACCCCTCTGCCGGCAGGATCCACTGAGCAATCCAGACCGGTATCTCAGCACAGGGGCACTGTTGAATCATTGCTCCCTGGCCCACCTCAGTTGGACCAGAGGTCTCCCTGGGGTGTCTCATAGATCCCAGAGTGAGGTCTCTGATACAGACCCCAGCCCCTGACCGTCTAAGCGAGCTCGCTGGGAAATTCCCTCGACATCTTCATATTGGTCAGGGTCTCAGCGGGGGGAATCCCTGGATGATGAAGCGGAGACAGCTGATCAGGATTCTGATCCTGAGGCCGCTCTCAATCTTGATACGCCTGACGGGGACGCCATAGTGAACGATCTTATAGCGTCTATCAATCAAAGATGCCACTCACAGGCAGATGGAGCTCTGGTTGAAATCCATCTATGAAGCTATCAGCGCTTCTTTTACACCAGCATTTGCAGCCGTATGGGTGCTACAAGCTATCTCAGCAGGTCAAGCGCAAATTGACGCAGCCACACAGACGTCGGCATTTGCGTCTTACGCTATTAATGCTGTCCTGGACTCTGCGAGCCGTATGGCGGTTGCTTCCGCCTATTCGGTGGTACTCTGCAGGGCCTTGTGGCTACGGAACTGGAAGGCAGATTCTGCTTCCAAAAAAGCGTTTAACCAGTTTGCCAATTTCTGGCGACCGACTGTTTGGCGAACGTTTGGATGAAATCATCAAACAATACAAGGGAAAGGATACATCTTTACCCCAGCCCAAACCGAACATACCCCAACAGAGGATGGGGCAGTCGAGGTTTCGGTTCTTTCGGGGCGCGGGCAGGTCCCAATTCTCCTCGTCCAAAAGGCCTCTGAATAGATCAAGGGCTCTCCGATTCATGGCGGTCTAAGTCAAAAAGACCACCGGAGGTGCCGCGACCAAAGCGGCTTCTTGATGGCTTTCGGTCTCCTCAATCCGCATCCTCGGTTGGTGGCAGGCTTTCCCGCCTTTGCGACTCCTGGCTGCCAAGGGTAAAAGACCGTTGGGCGAGAGACATTCTGTCTCACGGTTACAAGTTAGAGTTCGCCTCTCGTCCCCCGACTCGATTCTTCAGGTTATCCCCGCCTCCCGAGCGAGCCGAGGCTCTTCTGCAGGCGCTGGGCACCCTGAGGGCAGAAGGAGTGGTGGTCCCTGTTCCTCTTCAGCAACAGGGTCACGGGTTTTTCTCCAACCTGTTTGTGGTTACAAAGAAGGACGGGTCTTTCCGTCCTGTCCTGGACCCGTAACTGCTCAACAAACACGTATAGACCAGACGGTTCCGGATGGAAACCCTCCGCTCCGTCATCGACTCAATGTCCCCAGAAGATTTCCTTGCATCGATCGATATCAAAGATGCTTTTCTCCACGTACCGGTGGCTCCAGAGCACCAACGCTTCTTGCGCTTCACCATAGGAGACGAACACCTTCAGTTCGTGGCACTGCAGTTCGGCCTGGCTACAGCCCCACGGGTTTTCACCAAGGTCAGGGCTACAGTAGTTGCGGTCCTCCACTCTCAGGGTCACTCGGTGATCCCTTACTTGGACGATCTGCTGATCAAGGCACCCTCTCAAGAGGCATGCCAACACAGCCCCGACGCTTCTCTGGGGGCTCTCCAGAGTTTCGGGTGGATCATCAATTTTCCAAAGTCAAATCTGACACCAGCCCAATCGCTGACATATCTTGGCATGGAGTTTCATACCCTATCGGCGATAGTGAAGCTTCCGCTGATCAACAAGCGTTCACTACAGAAAGGGGTGCAATCTCTCCTTCAAGGTCAAGCACACCCCTTGAAGGGCCTCATGCACTTCCTGGGGAAGATGGTGGCAGCAATGGAGGCAGTTCCTTTCGCGCAGTTTCACCTGCGTCCTCTTCATTGGGACATCCTACGCAAATAGGACAGGAAACCGACGTCCCTCGACAGGAACGTCTCCCTCTCTCAGGCAACCAAAGCTTCCCTTAGGGGGTGGCTTTCTTCCCACTTCATTATCGCATGGGAAATCCTTCCTACCCCCATCCTGGGAGGTGGTCACGACGGACGCGAGTCTGTCAGGGTGGGGAGCAGTCTTTCTCCACCACAGGGCTCAGGGTACGTGGACTCAGCAAGAGTCCTCGCTTCAGATCAATGTTCTGAAGATCAGGGCAGTGTATCTTGCCCTAAAAAAGTGTTCCAGCAGTGGCTGGAAGGCAAGCAGATCCGAATTCAGTCGGACAACTCCACAGTGGTGGCTTACATCAACCACCAAGGCGGAACACGCAGTCGGCAAGCCTTCCAGGAAGTCCGGCGGATTTTGATGTGGGTGGAAGCCACGGCCTCCACCATCTCCGCAGTTCACATCCCGGGCGTCGAAAACTGGGAAGCAGACTTTCTCAGTCGCCAGGGCATGGACGCAGGGGAATGGTCTCTTCACCCGGGCGTGTTTCAGGAGATCTGTTGCCGCTGAGGGAGGCCGGACGTCGACCTAATGGCGTCCCGGCACAACAACAAGGTCATGGCATTCATGGCACGCTCTCACGATCACAGAGCTATGGCGGCAGACGCCTTAGTTCGGAATTGGTCGCAGTTTCAACTCCCTTATGTGTTTCCTCCGCTGGCACTGTTGCCCAGAGTGTTACGCACGATCAGGGCCGACTGCCGCCGCGCCATCCTCGTCACTCCAGACTGGCCGAGGAGGTCGTGGTACCCGGATCTGTGGCATCTCACGGTAGGCCAAACGTGGGCACTACCAGTCCGACCAGACTTGCTGTCTCAAGGGCCGTTTTTCCATTTGAATTCTGCGGCCCTCAACCTGACACTGTGGCCATTGAGTCCTAGATCTAGCGTCTTCAGGATTATCTCAAGAGGTCATTGCCACTATGAGACAGGTTAGGAAACCAACGTCCGCCAAGATCTACCACAGGACGTGGAAAAATTTCCTGTCGTGGTGCTCTGCTCGGGGTTTTTCTCCCTGGCCTTTTGCCTTGCCCATTTTTCTGTCCTTCCTTCAATCTGGACTGGAAAAGGGTTTGTCGCTCGGCTCCCTTAAGGGTCAAGTCTCAGCGCTCTCTGTGTTTTTTCCAGTAGCGCCTAGCCAGACTTCCACAGGTATGCACGTTCCTGCAGGGGGTTGTCACATCGTTCATCCTTACAAGCGGCCGTTAGAACCCTGGGATCTGAACGGGGTGCTGATGGTTCTTCAGAAACCACCATTCGATCCAATAAGGGATATTTCTTTCTCACGCCTTTCGCAGAAAGTGATTTTCCTAGTAGCAGTCACTTCACTTCGGAGAGTGTCTGAGCTAGCAATGTTGTCGTGCAAAGCCCCTTTCCTGGTGTTCACCAGGACAAGGTGGTTCTGCGTCCGGTTCTGGAATTTCTCCCAAGGGTGGTACCCCCCTTTCATCTCAATCAGGATATCTCCTTACCTTCTTTTTGTCATCATCCAGTTCACCAATGTGAAAAGGATTTGCACTGGTTAGATCTGGTGAGAGCACTCAGGCTCTACATTTCTCGTACGGCGCCCCTGCGCCGCTCGGATGCACTCTTTGTCCTTGTCGCTGGCCAGCGTAAAGGGTCACAGGCTTCCAAATCAACCCTGGCCCGGTGGATCAAGGAACCAATTCTCGAAGCTTACCGGGCTGCCGGTTCCCTCAGGGCTCTAGGCCCATTCTACCAGAGCCGGGGGCGCGTCCTGGGCTTTGAGGCACCAGGCTACGGGTCAGCAGGTGTGTCAGGCGGCTACCTGGTCGAGCCTGCACACTTTCACGAAACACTATCAGGTGCATACCTATGCTTCGGCGGATGCCAGCCTAGGTAGACGAGTCCTTCAGGCGGCGGTTGCCCACCTGTAGGAAGAGGCCGTTTTACGGCTCTATTACGAGGTATTATTTTACCCACCCAGGGATTGCTTTTGGACATCCCAATTGTCTGGGTCTCCCAATAGAGCGACAAAGAAGAAGGGAATTTTGTTTACTTACCGTAAATTCCTTTTCTTCTAGCTCTAATTGGGAGACCCAGCACCCGCCCCTGTTTTTTTGTGTACACATGTTGTTCATGTTGTTTGGTTTCAGTTCTCCGATATTCCTTCGGATTGAATCTACTTTACACCAGTTTATAATCTTTTCCTCCTTCTTGCTTTTGCACCAAAACTGAGGAGCCCGTGGGAGCACGGGGGGTGTATAGGCAGAAGGGGAGGGGCTTAACACTTTTAAGTGTAATACTTTGTGCGGCCTCCGGAGGCATAGCCTATACACCCAATTGTCTGGGTCTCCCAATTAGAGCTAGAAGAAAAGGAATTTACGGTAAGTAAACAAAATTCCCTTCTTTTCGGCAATATAGCCGTATGAAGGCTTGGTTTTCTTTGCGGGCCGCGTTATACTTTTGAATGGCACCATTCATTTTACCATATTGTGTACTGGAAAACTGGGAAAAAATTCCAAGTGTTATCAAATTGTAAAAACAAAAATGCAATTCCACAAATGTTTTTTTGGGGTTATTTACCATGTTTATTATATGGTAAAACTGATCTGGCAGTATGATTCTCCAGGTCCGTACAAGTACGTAGATATAAAAAATGTATGTATGTATGTTGTTGTTGTTGTTGAAAACATAATCAATAATTATATAATACATACATTATGATTATGTTAAACTACAAAATTACAGATAATGTATCTCCTCGAGTCCCAATCCCCTCCCGACCTCCCCCCACCCCACCTCTGCGTGTCCTCTCTCCAATCCTAGATCTTTATGGTATTGGGTTGTGCCCTCCAATGACCTCCCGCAAGTACCATGAGGTATTTTCAAATTGTGATCTAAGACTATTTTTAGTGTCTATGGGGAGTGTCTGGATGTATGGACCCCATGTTTCAAAAAATTTCCTGGTCAATTTTTCCTTGTTTGTCAGTGTCTCCAATATCTCCATTTTAAACAGAAATTTGATTTTTGTGTCAACCAATGCCATAGTTGGGGGATTCGAGTTTATCCATTGGTGTAAATTGCTTTTCCTAGTGGCCGCTGCCCAAATAGAAAGTGCCGCCTTTGTTACCCTGGGGATACTTTGCTGAGTCTCCCCTAGGATATTAAAGATGGCCCATTGAGGGGTTAACTGAAATTTAATCTTGAATGTGGTTTGAATTCTCAGATGTACTTGTTTCCACAGTTCCAAAATGTGCGTGCATTCCCAAAACTGATGGTATAGTGTAGCTTTTTCCAGACCACACTTAGCGCAAGCGTATATTGTAGATGACATTCTGGACCGAACCAGAGGTGATATGTATGCCCTATGAAAGACCCATAAAGACATGTCTGTGTAACTAGCATATGGCACTAATTTTACTAGAGACAGGGTAGCTCCCAGAATATCTGCTATCTCATATTCCTGGAACTCTGTTATCCATTTCGCCGGGCCCGCCTTCTCCTCCTCCAGGTTCAAGTGAGGACCTAGCAACGAGTATATCTGGCTAGTGGAGGTGGCCTGCGTCCTAGCGTTACGGATAAAAGTGTCCAAGTTTCTACTTGGCCCTACTCCTGCTCCTTGAGCAATATTTTTTAATGCCAAGCTACGAGCTTGAAGGAATAAGAAAGGTTTGTGCATGAATGCTGGAATGCGGCATCTCGATTCCTCAAAAGTTAGTAAAGAAAAGCCGCAATCCAGCATATCCACCGCCATCGGACATTTTTGCGTGGCCAGAATCTCGTACTCCACTGAGGGCCTGCCCTCTAGAAAGTGTGGGTTCCCCCTAAATGTCTGGAATGGTGTTACATAGCAGCACTGACAGTGGTGGCCAGTGGGGAATGCATACTGATAGTGGTGGCCAGTTCGGCATACATACTGACAGTGGTGGCCAGTCTAGCATACATACTGACAGTGGTGGCCAGTGGAGCATACATACTGACAGTGGTGGCTAGTGGGGCATGCATACTGACATTGGTGGCTAGTGGGGCATGCATACTGACAGTGGTGGCCAGTGGGGCATGCATACTGACATTGGTGGCCAGTGGGGCATTCATACTGGCCCTGGGGACGCTGAGCGCTCCTCTGGTTGCTTTTTCTGAGTCCCCTGTGTGTCTGTTTTTTCTATTGCAGGCACAGGGGGAACCTGAGAAGACACTACTTCCCTACTCCCCCCTCCTGCAGTCTATTTGCACTCTCCCTGCTGCTACTGGTGCACTTACCGTAGTTTGTAGAACAAACATTTTTGAAGTGGCTGCTGTGGAGATGAGCTGGTCACGTGAGGATCCCTGGGTAGAAGGGAGGACAGGCTAAGGGGGCGTGGCCAGCATCGACAGAGCAGAAGGGGACAAGGGAGGCATCCGAGGAGTTTGTGTGTGTCCAGCATTGAGGGGGTGTGGACGACAGCAAAAGGGGGCATGGCTAGCAGCATAGATGCCGTAGAAGGCATCCAGAGAGTGTGATAAGCATCCACAGGGGTATGACTGGTAGCAAGAGGGGGCATGGCCGGCAGAGTGGGGGTGTAGCAGCTGCTTATCACTGCACTGCGGGATACATAGCTCCCGGCAGTGAGAGTGAGGCTGAGGCATAGATCAGGGCACGCCTCCAGCTCTCGCAAGACAGGCGGGCCGGTCACAGATAGTAGGCGGGCCGGATCCAGCCCGCGGGCTGCCCTTTGCCCAGGTCTGCACTAGAGAAACTGGAGGCCTCAAAAACGGATCCTCACAAAGAATGAGCATGTCAGTTTGTGGCGTTTTTCTAATCTGCTTTTGCTATTAAAAACATTATCTATGAGCTCAAAAACCTTTCAGGTGATGCGATTTTTTTTTTTTTTAAAAAAGCTGATCTGCTTTTCCAGCTAAAAACGTGTCCTCAAAAAAACCAGTAAAAACGCTGTGTGTGAATGTAGCCTTAGATCAGGAATAGAGCAGCCATTCATAGGACATTTCATCATTTTCCCAAATTCATATGAAAAAATATTCAACACATTCTGCATTGAACTACTGTACCCAATTTACTATATATTTTAGGAGTCTGAGTCGGTCCATTTTATTCCGACTCCACCAAAGTGAACTCCGACTCCAGGACTCCAACTCCACAGCCCTGGTAATAAGGAGTTAATGGTAGCCCACAGCCCTAAATTAGTAATGGCAGGCATCTGAGACCCCCCCCATCACTAATCTGTAAGTGAAAGTTAATAAAAACACCCACAAAATGCTTTATTAGAAATAAAAGACAAACACCCTTTATTAACATCCCAAAATACCCCTGCAGGTCTGACATAATCTACACAAGGTCCCACAATGCTTCCAGCACTGCTACATCTGAAGCTCACAGCGAGTGTCATAGAACATGACTGCTCTCTGTGAGCTCCACGCAGCGACTGAAGTAAGCCGTGCAACCAGAGGTGACGTCAATCATTTGTAGTCACAGGTGGAGGACTCCAGCTGTGGCCACGGCTAACCTGAGTGATGTGACCGCTGAGTGCATGACTCCCTTCATTTGCTGCTTGGAGCTGACAGCGGGCAGTCATGTTCTATGGTGCTCGCTGTAAGTTTCAGATGTAGCAGTGGTGGAAGCGTCGTGGGACCTCATGTGGATTACGTCGGACCTGCAGGGATGTTTTGTGGGTTAATAAAGGGGTGAAAGAGGGTGTTTTTTGTCTTTTATTTCAAATAAAGTTTTTTTTCGGTGTTTGTGTTTATTTACTTTCAGTTGCAGATTAGTGATATGATGTCTCATTAACGCTTGCCATTACTAATCCATGACTTAGTGGCTGCTCTAGGCTGCCATTAACCTTTTATTACCCTGATTGTCACCGCCCCAGGACAATCAGGAATAGCCTGGTAAAGTTCTGGGATTGTCGCATCTAATGGATGCAGGCTGATATTTTTAGTTTGGGGGCACCCTATAACCATGGCTATCTCCAGCCTGAGAATGCTAGCCCCCAGCTGTTGGGCTTTATATGTGCTGGTATCATAATATGGGGGAATCCTATGCCAATTTTTTTAAATTATTTTACTGTACGATATAGACATTTTGTCCTCCTTTCCCTGTACCTGTCTTCTGCCTTCGACACAGTAGACCACTCCCTCCTACTACTACAGATTCTCTCGTCTCTGGGCATCACAGACTTGGCCCTATTTTGGATCTTCTCATACTTAACAAACCGGACTTTCAGCGTCTCCCACACTCACACCACTTCATCATCTTGCCCCCTATCTGTCGGTGTCCCTCAAGGTTCAGTCTTTGGACCACTGCTGTTCTCCATCTACACCTTTGGCCTGGGACAGCTCATAGAGTACCACAGCTTTCAGTATAAACTCTACGCTGATGATATGCAGATCTACCTGTCTGGACCTGACATCACCTCCCTACTAAAGAAAATCCCAAAATGTCTGTCTGCTATTTCATTTTTCTCTGCTCAGTTTCTGAAACTGAACATGGACAAAACAGAATTCATAATCTTTCGTCCTCCTCACTCAACCTTTCCAACTGACCTGTCCATCAAAGTCAATGGCTGCTCACTCTCCCCAGTCCAACGTGCTTGTTGCCTGGGAGTAACTCTACACTCTGCTGTCTCTTACAAGCCACACATCCAAGCCCTCTTCACCTTTTCCCACCTCCAACTCAAAAATATTTTCCGGATTCATACATTCCTTTCCCAAGAAGCTGCAAAAACCCTAGTGCATGCCCTTATTATGTCCCGCCTGGACCATTGCAACCTCCTGCTCTGTGGCCTCCCTTCTAACAGTCTTGAACCCCTACAATCTATTCTACACTATGCTGGCCGAATTATCCACCTGTATCCCCCTGCTACTTACCGACCTCTCCTCTCTGCCAATCCCTTCACAGGCTTCCCATTGCCCAACGACTCCAGTTCAAAACCCTAACCATGACCTACAAAGTCATCCACAACCTGTCTCCTCCTTACATCTGTGACCTAGTCTCCCGGTACTTACCCACACGTAACCTTCGATCCTCACAAAGATCTTCTCTACTCCCCTCTCATCTCCTCTTACCACCTCTGCATCCAAAATTTCTCCCGTGCATCTGCCATACTCCTGGAATGCTCTGCCACAACATATTAGACTCTTGCCTACCTTGACAAGCTTCAAAAAGAACCTGAATACCTACCTCTTCCGACAAGCTTACAACTTGCCGTAACCCTCAGTCGGCTATAGTACAGCACGACCATCTCTACCCTCACCTACTTTATCTTCACCCATCCCTTGTAGACTCTGAGCCTTCGCGTGCAGGGTCCTCTCTCTTCCTGTGCCAGTCTGTGCCTTGTTTTGTTTATGATTATAGTACTTGTCCCTACTATGTATACTCACATGTAAAGCGCCATGGAATAAATGTCACTATAATAATAATAATAATAATAATTTACTATAGAGCGGGAGCCCTTCAATGAGCAGACCTGCAGCAGATAAAACACAGTTTTATCAAAACTTCACAAAGAAGCCCAGTAAGCAACACACTGTTGAAACCAAGGTATTCTATTTCATGCTACTCTCAGATGGGTCAGCAAAACCCTGCTGAAAGTTTCTCATTAGCAATTTTATAAATTCTACAGTAATTTGTGACTCCCTAATTTACACCATGCCGGATTACCCCATTAAGTAGCCTTTCTTCTTTTGTGTTTTTAGATGCAGTGTTTGCCTTTCAGTTGCGCAACCCAGTTCATAATGGACATGCACTACTGATGCAAGATACCCATAAGCAGTTGCTGGAAAGAGGCTACCGACGACCAGTGCTTCTACTTCACCCACTCGGAGGATGGACCAAAGATGATGATGTGCCCTTGATGTGGCGTATGAAACAGCATGCTGCTGTACTTGAAGAAGTTGTGCTTGACCCCGAGACAACAGTGGTAGCCATCTTTCCATCACCAATGATGTATGCTGGTCCAACAGAGGTGCGTTGAGTACTCAGTCCTGATCTTCATACTTGCAAATACCAGTAGTACGTGTTCCCTCGTTTTAGAGTCTGGTAATTGTGCCCTTATTTTTGTTCTGACACATTATAATATCATTAGTTTTTAATATTGTTTTTAAAATTGATGGCAGTATAGCGTTAAGATAATTTCTAGGAAAATACACAATTTTGACACCATTATACTCTGGTTCGAGTCATTACCACAACTTGTGCTAAAACATCACTTTTCTTTTTATGGGGGGAGGGGGGGAAGTAAGCTGCAAGCTTTATTTTTTGTATAACTTTAAGGTCACTTGCTGCTTTGTTCGCCCACTGAATACTGAATTAGGGGTGCCAACTGGCTTAATTGACACGACAGTCAATCATTTTGACTTCTTCAGTAACTTCTGTCATGGCCCTGTTATACACTGGATCAGTAACACCTGAGTATAGTTTTTTTGTAGCTCCTTAGTCACTTGCCAGTTAAAGGCAAAGATTTGAAGGCAGTTATATCCTAATTTCCCTGCGTCATCTTTGGAGAAAAGTAATGAAAAACATAATCCCTCAATGCTAGCTGTTTTTTCCAATGACTTCAGACTAAGTCTTGCCAACATAGTCTCTTTTTGCCAAAAAAATAACAATAATATAAAACCCATCCCTCGCTTTAATCATTTTCTTTGGGTCACAGAGAAGACATTATAGCATTTTTCTATAAAAGAAAATTATTTACAGGCTGCATTTTTTTTTCTTCAACTTTGACTGTGTTAAACAGTACTACATCACTGGGATACCGTATTTTATCTCGATTTGTACATTTAGGAAAAATTAATGTAATATATGTGGGACCCTTATACAATTTTTCCATCACAGCTGTACTTGATGCAAGCAGCAGTAATGACCAAGACAGGCATGGGAACTACAGATTCTCCATAGCTTCCCTGTGGGCCCGTAAATGGGCTACAAAGTCTTTTAGAGCAACCAGAGGGATTTTTTTTTTTGCTTACATCTTACATGTTCTCTTTTTTAGATTTTTATTCTTCTTATGGAAGGTTAAAGTAAAGGAACCTGTTAGGTACAATATGTACCTAGAACAACAAGCAGTTCTAGGTGCATATTGCTAATCCCTGCCTAACCGTTCCTGTATATAGTAGCACAGATAAAGATATCTTTAGAAAAAGTATTTCTAAAGATACTTTATGACTTCATGATATGCTAATGATCGCAGGGACTAGTCGCAAGGGCATTAGTTCCTGCGCTCATTCCACCCTCTTAGCATGTTAGCACGCCCACAGGCACGTGCTAACATGCTATTCAATGCCCATGACCCAGCAACCTCATCGAAACTGTGCGCGTACCTGTGTTTATTGCGCCGCCTCAAAGCCCTGGGCTTAGGGTCAGTGCGCATGGATCAGCATGCCCCACACTTCCGGTTATTCGCACTATGAAGCTGGGTGTATTCCGTCCCGGCTTCCAAGAGGGATAGTGCACATGACCGGAAGTGCAGTGACTTGTGATCCATGCGCACTGACCCTAAACCCAGCATCTTAGGCGATGCAACGGACACAGGTACGCACATCACTGCCGATGATGACGCTGGGCCATGGGCATTGAATAATATGTTAGCACGCCCCTGTGGGCATGCTAACATGCTAAGAGGGCGGAATGAGTGCAGGAACTAACGCCTTTGCGACTAGTCCCTGCACTCATTAGCATATCATAAAAAATCTTTAAAAATACTTTTTCTAAAGATCTCTTTAACTATGCTACTAGGTACACGGACTGTTAGGCAGGAATTAGAAATATGCACCCAGAGCTGCTCTTGGTTCTGGGTGCATTTTGCACCTGACGGGTTCTCTTTAAACTCTTGTATTGGGGGACAGGTTTATTGCTAGTGTCCTATTTTCATTATTACTTTTGTATCCATCACCAAGATTTCCCTAGCTTTTTTTTTGTCATCATTGTGAAATTATCACCCTTTATATCAAATGCCAGATACCCAATCACTTTCAGTTCTACATTCTAACTTCAGCTATGTGCAGAAATTACATTTTATACTCTGCATTTCTGGCCAAAGAAATAGGCGTTCCTGAGGTTTAGATCTATGCAACATGCAGCACCACATGGATTAAAATTCTTACGTGATTTATTTGTATTACATTGATAAGATTTTTGGCAATAGTCAACTGGGCAAAATGTTTATACAGCCTAAGTGAATGTCTATTAAGATTCATCTCGAAAGCCAAACTGGAAGGCTCTCCGGTGCCCAGCCTCAGTCTGAGTACTATAGGCGTTAACAAGATGAATATTAGGGCGAGTTTTCCAGCCAAATTCCAAAGTGTACGAAAATGTTGTAAAAACTCTTAAACATTTTATTTTTCCTTGTACATACTATGCATACTTGGTCTTTTTGTATAGGACTGCATTAATCTATAGAATTTCCTTAATTAATGGGGGGCATGTTATCTGCACGGTAGACTTTTTTTTTTTTTTTTTTTACAATTCTAAGGTATTCTCATGTACTTAGTATCATTATGTCGGTAATTTCTGTATTCAGTAATCTGATATGTAGTATTTTTAAAACAGATGTGGCGTCGTATGAGGTCTGGATATTATATAGTATGATTTAAATTGGTTTTCCATTTAAAGCATATTCACGTACACAAGCTGGAAACTGCTGAGGGTTTGCTAAAATTGTATATGATCTGGGGCAGTGCACTTTGAGCTTGACTGTCAGCAGCGCATGGCCCTTGTGGCCCCTTGATAAATTGATGCAAAACACCATAGAAGGTAAAATGCAGCAGCCTTAAGTCCTAAGCTTCAGATGATTACCTAAACTGAATTTAAATGCCCCCACCTCGTCTGAGGAAACTTTTGGAGGGGTGGTCCAAAACTAATATTGATTTCAATCGTGCATGGCAATCTACCTTGTTTCTCTGAAAATAAGACAGGGCTCTTTTATTATTTTTTTTTTTTCCAAAGGATGGTTTAGTGCTTTTTTTTCTTTTCTTTCAATGAACGTCCTATTTTTTTCCCCTATTAACAACAATCTACATTTATTTTCTAACAAAAAAAAAAATCAACATTTATTGAAATATACTCCTATTACTCATCACATTCTGGCGCATCAATATAACTCTTTAAAACCATGTGTGTAACAAATGTGTATGTGTATATACAGTATATACAGAATATATATAGATGAAACCAAAAGTTTACATATACTAAAAGTCAGTCTAAAAAGACACCTACGCATGTTTTTCTCACTATCTGACATGAAATCAGAATAAACCTTTCGTGCTTTAGGTCAATTTGGATTACCAAAATTATTTATATTTGCCAAATGCCAGAATCATGAGAGAGAAAATGTTTTAAGGCATTTTTACTTTCTGCAAAGTCAAAAGTTTACATACACTAAAGGCCACTTTACACACTTCGATATCGGTACCGATTTCGCTAGTGTGGGTAGCCGCCCCCATCTGTTGTGCGACCCGGGCAAATCGCTGCCCGTGGCGCACAACATCGCCTAGAGCCGTCACACCTACTTACCTGCCCGTCGACGTCGCTGTGACCGGCGAACCGCCTCCTTTCTAAGGGGGCGGTTCGTTCAGCGTCACAGCGACGTCACAGCAGCGTCACTGAACCGCCGCCCAATAGCAGCGGAGGGACGGAGCTGAGGGGGACGTAATATCCTGACCACCTTCTTCCTTCTGCATAGCGGCTGGGAGGCAGGTAAGGAGAGCTTCCTCGTTCCTGCGGCGTTACACGGAGCGATGTGTGCTGCCACAGGAACGAGGAACAACTTCGTTACTGCTGCAGTAACGATATTTGAGAATGGAGCCCCATGTCACCGATGAGCGATTTTGCAAGTTTTTGCGACGATGCAAAATCGCTCATAGGTGTTACACGCAACAGCATTGCTAATGCGGCCGGATGTGCGTCACCAATTCCGTGACCCCAACAACTTCGCATTAGCGATGTCGTAGCGTGTAAAGCCCCCTTTAGGCTACATTCACACAGTCCGCAAAATAGGTCCTGTTTTTCCACGGATGCATCCGTGTGACAACCGCTTTCGTTCCCTTCCATATACGGTCCGTGTGACTTCCGTGTTTTTTTTCGTTCTTTTTTTTTTTTCAAACCGCAACCCCCCCCTCCAAAAAAAACAGAAGCATTACATACAGTTAACAGTATTTGGCCAGATGCTCATATGTGATTGGTTGCAGTTAGACAACTGTTACTCAGCATGGGGGCGCGTCTCACTGCAACCAATCACAGCTGCTGGTGGGCGGATCTATATCGTACAGTAAAAAAACTAAATTTAAGAAAATCGGCGTGCGCCCCCTCTCCCCCAAATTTTGATACCCAGCCAAAATAAAAAAATAAAGCCTCACAGCTGAGGGCTGGTATTCTCAGGCTGGGGAGACGCACGTTATTGGCAGCCCCCCAGCCTAAAAATATCAGCCATCAGCTGCCCAGAATTACCGCATCCATTAGATGCGACAGTCCCGGGAATTTACCCGGCTCTTCCCAACTTCCCTGGTACAGTGGTAATCGGGGTAATAAGAAGTTAATAGCTGCCACTAAGTCCTAGATTAGTGATGGCAGGCATCTGAGACATCTCCTCATCACTAATATGTAAGTGAAAGTAAATAAACACAAACACCTAAAAAATACATTATGTGAAATAAAAGACAAAAAAGCACCCACTTTCACCACTTTATTAACACCCCAATCACCCGTCAAGATCTAACGTAATCCACACAAGGTCTCGCGACGCTTCCAGCACTGCTACATCTGAATCTCACAGCGAGAGCCATGGAACATGACCGCCTGCTGTGAGATTCAGGCCGCAAGTGAAGTGAGCCCTGCGGTCAGTGGAGACGTCACTCAGGTGATTTCCGGTCACTGGTGGAGGACTCCAGCTGTGACCGCATATCACCTGAGCGACATCACAGCCGCACGCTGACGTCACGTGTTCAGCGGAGCTCATCACCGCAGGTAATGAACTTGGCTAAGTTCATGATTTCGGCGCTCGTCAAAGATAGATAAATTAAAAACACATATATAATGTTCTACTCCCCTGCATTTTGTAATCTTGCACCCTTTAGTGCCTTTCATAGGGCACTAAATGGTGTTTAACCTTGTACTTAGCCAAAAAATAACTAATTAAAAAAAATGGGGGTCCCCACTATTTTTTGCAGCCAGCTAGGATAAAGCAGACGGCTGCAGACCACAGCTGGCAGCTGTACCTTGGTTTGTAATCCAAAACAGAGCGCACCCCCTTGCTTTTTTAAATTAAACATTTTAAAACAAAAAACGTGGGGTTCCCCCCCCCAAATTCGATCACCAGCCAAGGTAAAGCAGACAGCTGTGGTCTGGTATTCTCAGAATAGGGAAGTCCACGGTTATTGGCCACTCTCCAGCCTAAAAATAACAGGCCGCAGCCATCCTAGAATTGGTGCATCCATTAGATGCACCAATCCTGGTGCGTCTCTCCAGCTCATCCCTTTGCCCTGATGCGGTGGCAAACGGGGTAATTTATGGGGTTGATGCCAGCTGTGTAATGTCACCTGGCATCATGCCCTTGCAATAGTGATGTCACGGCGTCTATCAGATACCCGACATCACGAACCCAGTCAGTAATTAAAAAAAAATAGACAACAAAAAAGTTTTATTTGAAATAACACTGCCCAAAACGTTCCCTCTTTCAGCAATTTACTGAAAAGAACAATCAAATCCGGGTCCGGCGTAATCCAATAAGGGGGTCCCACGACGATCCATACCATACTCACTGTCCCAGTCAATGAAGAACAGAATGTCCCCCCTTGGCTGGGAGAGCACTTCAGTGACCCGAGCGAACATCAATAGGTCAGCCCAGATCACCGCAGGGCATGACGAGCGCCGACGTCATGAGGTTAGCTAGGTACATTACCTGCAGTGATGAACTCCGCTGAACTCCTGATGTCAGCGCTCGCCACTGACTTACATTGTCCGCCGCGTTCACAAGCGAAGTATCACGAGCTGCACGTGACGGTCACAGTCTCGGGCCGCTCGTGAGATTTGATGTGAGAACGCGGCGGCATGGAAGTCAGTGACGAGTGCTGACATCAGGAGTGCAGCGGAGACCATCACAGCAGGTAATGAACTTTGCTAACCTCCTGATGGCAGCGCTTGTCATCCCCGCAGCTGCTCGCACACTGCTGTGCAAGTAGACGCTGATACACAGTAGTGCGTAGTAGCAGTTGCGAAGCTGGCTGGGTAGTGGGACACAGAGTGCAAGGGCACCCAACGGACGTCACATGGAAGTGCTTCCGTGTTGTTTCCGGGGATTTTGCGGACCCATTGATTTTGTATTGTTTCATGGTCTGCAATCATGGAACAGAATAGGACATGTTCCATAATAACAAAACGGACATATGGCATGTGTTTTTGTAGGAACTGATGGCACACGGAAGTGCTTCCTTGTGACAGCCGATCCTACACAAAAGATATTTAAAGGATTGTCTTGTCAGTAGGTCCGCAAAAAAAACAGGAACTGACCAGGACAAACAGAACGGTTGTTTGAATGAGCTCTAAGAGTACTATGCCTTTAAACAATATGGGACAGCCCATATGATGTCATGTCTGTGGAAGCTTCTGAAAGGTTTATTGGCAATATCTGAGTTAGAATCACATCTGTGGATGTATTTTAATGCACACCTGAAACACACTGTGTCTTTATGTAGCATCATGGGAAAGTCAAAAGAAATGAGCCAAGATCTCAGGAAGAGAATTTTTACTTGCACAAGTCTGGTTCATCCTTGAGTGCAATTTCCAGATACCTGAAGGTGCCTCATTCATCTGTTCAAACAATTATACGCAAGTACAAACAAGATGAGATTGTCAAGCCATCATACTACTCAGGAAGGAGACTGTTTCTGAGATAAACATGCTTTGGTCAGACATGTGCATATCAACCCAAGAACAAAAGCAAAAGACCTTGTGAAGATGCTTGTGTAAGGCTACTTTCACACATCCGGCTTGAGCTCTGCGGCTCAATCCGGCTGTGCAAGCTATGCAACGGATGCGGTGAAAACACCGCATCCTTTGCATAAGTTTTTCCCATGCAGCCCGTCCGGTATTTGCCGCTTGCGGCATGCTACTGTTATTACGGTTAATACGGTTATTGCCGCATCGCGCCGCATCCGGGCCGCCATAGGCATGCATTGAAAAATGCGCCGCATCGGCCGAATGCGGCGCGATGCAGTTTTTTTTGCCGCACGAAAAAACTTGCCAGGCAACGTTCCATCCGGCCGCCGCATCGGCTAAATCTGCCGCATGCGGCAAAAAAAACGGACAGAACGCAAGGCCATGCGGCACAATGCGGCACTAATTAAAGTCTATGCAGGAAAATCGCAACAGGCAGCAAAAAAAAACCGGTTGCGATTTTCCTGCAAAGTGCCGGATTGTGCCGCATAGCAAAAACCGGAGGTGTGAAAGCAGCCTAAGCTGGTAAGATTGTGTCATTATCCACAGTCCAAAAGAAACATAAAAAGCCAGATTAATGTTTGCAAATGCACACAGGAAAAAAGACCTTCATTTTTGAGACACCTTCTGTGGTCTGACGATACTAAAATAAAAATGTTTGGTCATAATGACCATTATTACGTTTGGAGGTAAAAGGGAGAAGCTTTAAAGCCTAAGAACACCATCCCAGTTGTGAAACATGGGGGTGGAAGCATCCTGTTGTGGGTTATTTTGTTGCCGGAGGAACTGGTGCACTTCACAAAATAGATGGCATCATGAGGAAAGAAGATTATGTGGCAATAATGAAGCAACATCTCAAGACATCAGCCAGGAACTTAAAGCTTGGACATAAATGGATCTTTCAAATGGACAATGAGCTGAAGGACACTGCCAAACTGGTTACAAATTGGCTTAAGGATAGCAAATGTTTTGGAGTGGCCATCACAAGTACTGATTTCAATCCTATTGAAAATTTATGGGCAAAGCTGAAAAGGCAGGTGCGAGCAAGGCGACCTACAAGCATGGCTCAGTTACACCAGTTCAGTCAGGAGGAATGGGCCCAAATTCCTACTAGCTAATGTGAAAAGCTTGTGGAAGGATATCCAAAAGCTTTGACCCAAGTCATACAGTGAAAGGGCAATGGAACCAACTACTAATGAAATGTATTTAAACTTTTGACTGTGCAGAATGCAGAAAGTAATACAAATGCCTTAAAACATTCTCTCTCTCTCTCACTCCACACTCACTCACTCACACTCTCTCATTTGGCAAATATAAATCTTTTTGGTAATCTTAATTGACCTAAAACTGGAAAGGTTTCTTTTATATGACCAACAGTGAGAAAAACATGCATATGTGTCTTTTTACATAGCGTATGTAAACTTCTGGTTTCAAATGTATCTGCATATACACAAACTGCAGACTCCTGCAGTTAAGAGACCTTTGGCGACATCATGGTCAAATGACCGTGATGTCACCAAAGGACCTCAAGCAGTCTTAACGTCGGGATAGAAATGCTGGGGCCCTTAGGAGAATGGGGGCTGTGGGAGATTACCTTGTTTTAACTCCCTTCCATCTAATACTAGTCCTGCATACCAGCCTGTCTCCTGTTGAGTTCCTTTAGATCTCTGCAGTTAAGGCTATGTGCGCATGTAGCGTTCTGTCAGCACACGTGCACTTCAAATCGCTGCAGAAAGAGTCCGCAATGGGAAAAAAAAGCAGATTTTATGCGCTCTGAGTGCAGCCCCTGCCATAGACAGAGCGGGGCATGCAGGCAGAGCTCACGGAATAAGTGACATGTCACTTCTTAGAATGCGCACTTCGGGTAGCAGTCGATGTGCTGCGCTCTAATATGCCACATGCGCACGTCTCCTGCATAATCTTCATAGATTATGCTGGGGACGCAGGACGCATGCAGTTACGCTGCGGTGCAGATCGCAGCGTAACTGCATGCAAATACGCAACGTGCGCACATAGCCTTAGAGACTTTTTGGTGATGTCATGATCATATGATTGTGACGTCTCTAAAGATCGTTAAGCAGTCTTGGCCTTGTAATAGAAACTCTGGGGGCCCCGAAGAGTGGCGGCCCTTGAGAAATTACACAGTTTTTCTCCCCCTAATGCCGGCTCTGACTGTAACTAGGGCTTATTTTTGGTCTAGGGCTTATAGTTCAAGCATGGTCCAAAAATCCTGTAACAGCATGCCAGAGCTTATTTTTGGGGTAGGTCTTATTTTTGGGAAAATAAACTAATCAATTTTCCAAAACTTTTTAAGTAAAAAGTCCCTACTGTTCCCTTGCAACTGCAACTTTTTTTTACCTACTTCCGTTCTGATGACCCTTTGTTTAAGAACCTTCATTGCATGTTGGGATACTCAAACAATACTTCATCTGAAGGCAGAGGCTGCAGTCACTACCACAGCCTCTTTTGTCCCCACCTTGAATTGAAGCATTATCAGTTACATCCGTTTCAGGGGCTAGGCTACTCAGCATGCTTCGGTTGTCATTTGCGACCTATGCTCAGTTCAAGCTTCCTTGTCACTGTGCAATATTCCTTTCAATGCAAAGTGATAGTGTGATCCCTCCCAGCACTAGTTTGAAGTGACAAGGAATGGTAGGGAATCTCTAATTAAAATGTATTAGAAAAACAATTAAATTATTACAATATACATTTAGGATTAAAATCTATATTCATTTCGGCCCACCTGTTTAAGGTTACAAAACTGGAAATAAGATTGACTGTCATTTGGCCTATAAACATGGCATGTTGGCGAAACCTGATTACTAGCAGCATACTACATCTGTGCATTAAAGTGAACCGATCATGTGAAATATGCACCCAGAATCACGAGCAGTTCTGGGTGCATATTGCTAATCCCTGCCTAACTGTCCCTAGGATGTACTAGCATTACATAAGGAGCTCTTTAGAAAAACTATTTCTAAAGATCCTTTGAAATGCTAATGATTGCAGGAACTAGTCGCAAGGGCGTTGGTTCCTGCACTCATTCTGCCCTCTTAGCATGTTAGCACGCCCAAAGGGGCGTGCTAACATGCTATTTAATACCCTTTTCCTAAGGTCGTCAACGGTAATGCACGTACCTGTGTCCCCGTATCAGACGTCGGCAGTGCTCATGATTAGAAGTCACTGCACTTCCGGTCATGCACACTATGGACGTGCTAACGTTCTAAGAAAACGGAATGAGCGCAGGAACGAACGCCTTTGCAATTAGTCCCTGCGCTCATTAACTTAACATATAAAGGATCTTAAAACATACTTTTTCTAAAGATCTCTTTTTCTATGCTATTAGATGCAGTGGCAGTTAGGCAGGGATTAGCAATATGCATCCAGAATTACTCATGCTTCTGGGTGCATATTGGACCTGACTTGTTCCCTTTAAATATTTGGATGCAAAGTTCACCAGGTCCATTAATCCTATGGGTTACACACACAAACGTAAAAATATCTGATTACACTAAAGGTGTTCCTTAAAAAATTATTTTCAATCAATACCATCAGCAGCTTACAAAATATGACAGTTTGACCAAATTAGATGACAGCCTAGAGGTCTCAAACACGCAGGCTGCATGCGGCCCGAGTGTCCGCAGACCCCATGACGATCGCATTACTATGCAAGGGCTTTACTACAGTTAATGCATTTGCGGCACAGCGCGCGCTAGGAGCTCTCAGCACTATACAAATGTCAAGCAGGTAACATCGCTGTATGAAGTCCCCTGCTTGCCTGTGAATGGTAGAGTGCAGAGAGCTCCTAAGTGCGTGCTGGGTCACAAATGAATCAAGTGTAGTAAAGCCCTGCCGGCGCCGGCCCCCTGCATAGTAACGCGATTGTCACGGTGTCTACGGGTCTGCAAGCCACAACAAGCAGTTGAGAGAAAACAGAGAGAACGGAGGGAAGTTAAGAAGAATCCTTTTTTTTTTTTCTTTTTTTGTGTATGTCGAGAACAGCATAACAGGGAACTAGAATGAGGACTGGGCACATTACTGCTTGGGCACAATTCTACAAGGATGAGCACAATGCTGCAGGGATGGGCACAATGCTACATGGATGGGCACAATGCTACAGAGATGGGCACAATGCAGCAGGGATGGACACAATGCTGCAGGGATGGGCACAATGCTACAGGGATGGGCACAATGCTGCAGGGATGGACACAATGCTGCAGGGATGGGCACATTACTACTGGGCACAAGAAAGACTGGGCATAAGAAAGATAAAATGTTTTTACCATTAAAAATGCTTTTTTACATGTAAACGTAATAAAAAAGTGAAGGTTCGTTTTAATAAACAAGCAAAAATTGTTCACAAAAAGTGATCCAAATGTGTATAGAAGAAAATACATGGAATCACTAAAATGACACTTGGCCCTGCAAAGAATGCAGCCCCCCAAATATTTTTTTTTCTATGTGCGGCCCATACACCCAGCCGAGTTTGAGACCCCTGACTTAGCCTCTTACTTAAGATGCCATTCGTCTTACACCAATTTAAACTGTTTCTCCTTCAATTGCCACTGTTCATTTATTCTGTGAAAGGGTTTTTTGTTTCCCCCTTATATTTTCCCTGTGCCCTTCCCTTCTAAAGTTATTCGCCCCAGAAAAAAAGATTCTAATTCTTCACCATTTGTTTGCTATTTTATTTCTATGGCAGAAATTCTGTAATGTGCACCCAGTTGATTAAAGGGAAATTTTTAAAGAAAGCAGTACCAGCACACCAATTACAAAGTCTTAGTTTGATCCGCGACTCGGAAAACTTCTACTTGTACAGTAGCTTAGACAGTTGAAACAAATATGAATAGTTCAGCCAATACAAATAAAAACTTCTTCACTATTTTTTATTTCAGCAGTATTTTTAAAATCAGAAAATATGATCCATTTAAAAAGTGTTACAGAAAAAAAATCACTTACCTAACATGCTTCAGACACAGATCTGTCCTTTAATCATGATTCAAACAGAATGTGATTTAAACACTTCCTGAAATGCAAAACTGGTAGTTCCTACCTTGAATCGCATATACAACAATTGGTTAGCCATAGTCTAACTCAGGGATCTCAAACTTAGCTTGGTATTTGAGCCACACATGGGAAAAAAAATTGGGGGGGCGCATTCTTTGCAGGACAAAGTGACATTTTTAAGTGACTCCATGGTTTGTTTGTTTTTTTTACATTTTGGATCACTTTTTTTGAACAATTTTTGCTAGTCTTATTGTAACAAATGTGCACTTTTTTGTTTACGTTTACCGTATTTTTCGGATTATAAGACGCACTTATAATTTGGAAGGAAAATGAGGGGTGCGTCTTAAAATCCGAATATAGCTTACCCGGGGGGCTCTCTGTGTGCGGCGACCGGGTGCGTTCAGGCGGCCGGGAGTCTGTGGTAAATAAAATTCATGCTATTTTGAATTACCATATTTTTCGCTTTATAAGACGCACCCCCAAATTTGGTGAAGGGAAAGAGATTTTTTTTTTTTTAATGTTAAATGGGGTCCATCTTATAATGCCAGTGTCCAACAAATCATATAGGGTATATGTCCCTCATAGCCCCCATCCTAAAATTAGCCCCCCTTAATCTGGATATGGCCCCCTTATATTGAATATAGCCCCTTTGTGCTGGGACACGTCCCCCTGGGCTGCCCATGGCCCCTATAGATGGCACATCTCCCCTGTGTTTGATATGGCCCCCATACAGCTGCCCATGGCCCCTATAGATGGCACATCTCCCCTGTGTTTGATATGGCCCCCATACAGCTGCCCATGGCCCCTACAGATGGCACATCTCCCCTGTTAGATATGGCCCCCATATAGCTGCCCATGGCCCCTATAGATGGCACATCTCCCCTGTGTTTGATATGGCCCCCATGCAGCTGCCCATGGTCCCTATAGATGGCACATCTCCCCTGTTAGATATGGCCCCCATACAGCTGCCCATGGCCCCTATAGATGGCACATCTCCCCTGTGTTAGATATCGCACCCATGCTGCTGCCCATAATAAAATAAAACACTCTTTCCTTACCTTCTCAGCGCTGTCACTCCTCTGTCTCCCTCCTCGCAGTTGAGCTCCGGCTTCCTGCACTTCCTGGTTCTTGCTGCCGGTCATGTGATCGGCACAGCAGAGTGATATCATTTCTGCGTGCCTGATCACAGACAGCAGCAGCAGGAGACGGGAGATCAGCGCTGGAGGTAAGTAAAGCTTTTTTATTTTACTATGGGCAGCAGCCCGGGGGTCATATTTAACACAGGGGGTATCATGTGCGATCAAAGGGAGCACAGGCACATATAATATGCGATGCGATTTCAGCACCACGCTGCTGATGGACAGCGGCTGTACTATTATATGAGCGGGAGCAGGAGATCAAACGCTGCCGCTCGCAGCTGTCACCTGCCCCCAGCACCTCTCCAGAGCGGACCCTGCAGTAATTTATATATATTTTTTAATATAGAAATAGATTGCGGGCACCATGTTGCATTTACAGGTCCGCTAAGGTATCTAAACAGAAGAAACCCCTCACAAGTGATGCCATTTTAGAAACTAGACCCCTCAAGGCTTCTATCTGGGGTATAGTGAGCATTTTGGATCCACAGGTACTTCACAGATTTTGTTAACGTTACGTTGTCATATTGAAAATTTTAATAATTTTCTCAAAAATGTTACTTTAGCATCAATTTTCTCACTTTTTCAAGAGGTAATTCCAAAAATTTGACCTCAATGTTTGTTACCCACTTTTTTATGAGCGCGGTGATACCTCACATGTGGTCTGAAACCTTTGTTTGGACAAATGGGAGGGCTTGGAACGGAAGGAACAATATTTGAATTTAGGAAAGGAAATTTGGCTGAAAAGGATTGCGGGCACCATGTCGCATTTGGAGGTCCCCTAAGGTACCTAAACAGCAGAAACCCCGCACAAGTGACCCCATTTTGGAAACTAGGCCACTCAAGGAATTTATCTAGATGTTTGGTGAGTACCCTGAACCCCCAGGTGCTTCACAGAATTTTGTATATATGTATATAATTCTATATATGTATCTAATATGTATATATATCTATATATGTGTGTGTATATATATATATATATATATATATATAGAGAGAGATAGAGATAGAGATAGAGATAGATAGATATATATATATATATATATATAGTTATACATATATAGATATATATACAACCCCCCCCCCCCCCCGTATATTCGGTTTATAAGGCGCACCCCCTACTTTCCCCCAAAATTTGGGGGAACAAAAGTGCGTCTTATAAAGCGAAAAATACGGTATTTATTTTCTACATTTTATCTCTCTGCAAGTAATCTGTAAGCAATATCGCTTTACAACTAGCAGCATCATATAGTACTCTTAGGGTACTTTCACACTTGCGTTATTTTCCTTCCGTTACAATCCGCCCTTTTGGGAAACAGCGGAATCCGTTAACGGATTCCGCTGTTTCCCATAGACTTGTATGGTTGACGGATTGTACCAAAAGGAGCTGCGTTGCTTCCGCTGGGCGACGCTCCGTTGCTTCCGCCCAGCGGGAGGAACGCAGCATGTAACGTTATTTTGAGCAGCGGAATCCTCTGGATTTCACTGCGCATGCTCTTTTTTTTTTTTTTTTTTTTTTTTTTTTTTTTTTAAATCAAACTTTATTTTGGCTCGCGGTGGCCGAACGTTCAGCTGAGCGCCCGGCCGTCGGCAAGCGACAGCGCTCAGCTGAATGACCGGCCACCAGCATTCCCGGCCGCCGGCAAGTCTCAGCGCTCAGCTGAGCGCCCGCCCGCCGGCATGCCCGGGCGCCGGCAAGTGACAGCGATCAGCTGATCACCCGGCGGCCGGCTGCAGGGAGCGATCAGCTGATCACCCGGCGGCCGGGAGCGATCAGCTGATCACCCGGCAGCCGGCTGCAGGGAGCGATCAGCTGATCACCCGGCGGCCGGCTGCAGGGAGCGATCAGCTGATCACCCGGCGGCCGGCTGCAGGGAGCGATCAGCTGATCACCCGGCTGCCGGCTGCAGGGAGCGATCAGCTGATCACCCGGCGGCCGGCGGCCGGGAGCGATCAGCTGATCACCCGGCGGCCGGGAGCGATCAGCTGATCACCCGGCGGGCGGGAGCGATCAGCTGATCACCCGGCGGCCGGCTACTGGGAGCAATCAGCTGATCACCCAGCGGCCGGCTGCAGGGAACGATCAGCTGATCGTTCACTATAGTCTGCCGCTGGTAAAACCGGGAAAAAAAAAAAAAAATCAAAACGAATTGCGTTGTTTTGCAGCATCCGTTGCATCCGTTGTGTCACTATATGCAACACATCCGTTGCATCCGTTACACAACGCAATGCAACGGATACCGTTCAACGCAAGTGTGAAAGTAGCCTAAGTGAACATCTTGTAGTAATGTGCCCTCTCCTTTTGCCTTGTAGTAATGTACCTCATCTTTGTGACCTGTAGTAATGTGCTCCATACTTGTGCCCTGTGGTAATATGCCCATCCTTGTTCCCTGTAGTAATGTGCTCCACAGTAATGTGGCCCATCCTTGTGCCCTGTAGTACTGTCCCTCATCCTTGTGCCCTGTAGTACTGTCCCTCATCCTTGTGCTCTGTAGTAATGTGCCCCATCCTTGTGCCCTGTAGTAATGTGCCCCATCCTTGTGCCCTGTAGTACTGTCCCTAATTCTTATGCCCTGTAGTAATGGGGCATATCCTTGTGCTCTGAATGTACAGAAGGCTGTTCACATCTAATAGCAAACCGAAATATAGAGGCATCAACATTTCTGCAAATTCTCTATTGTCTTCATCAGTAGTACTGCAGTGATAAGACTTTAAGTGATGCCTTTCATCAATTCACATTTAATGGTCACTGTTTGATCCTACATATAAGAATATGTTGTCATGTCTAAATACAGGTCCAGTGGCACTGCAGAGCTCGCATGGTGGCAGGTGCTAATTTCTACATTGTGGGTAGAGACCCTGCAGGAATGCCTCATCCCGCAACCGGAAAGGATCTGTATGAGCCTACACATGGTGCCAAAGTACTCACTATGGCCCCTGGCCTCATCTCCCTGGAAATTGTCCCATTCCGTGTGGCTGCCTATAACAAGAAGAAAAAGTGCATGGACTACTTTGAATCTGCACAGTAAGTTACTCTATATATCGAACTCAGACCAACGTAATGAATCTGTAATATCTCTCTAAATTTTACATCCAGGCATCTCAATGGTGACCATTCACATGTAACACGTGATCACTGTTTTGTGGATTCCTCACCTAAATCTTCTGTGGATTGTCAGTGTGATAATTGATGATAGCTGTATGAAAAGGATCGCACATCATGGCAGAAAAGTTTTGTTTTTATCCCCTTCTCCATTTTGCATGTGCTGGCAATAAAATTCTGTTATTTTGTATCATTGTGTTTGGGGCAATATATTCCATCACTCGGCCTGTGGAATGAACAGGGGCACACCCAATGCTGTACATGCTATCCTCTTACCTTAACAAGTTGGCTTTACCATAAAAGCATGTTTTGGAGCATTTAGGTAAATGGATAGTAACATAATGATGTTTGCAACCCTGATATTCCACGTTGGGCTTGTAAATTATAATTGAAGCTACAGAAGACATTCCAGAAATGTTGTGTGGTGACAGATATATTATGAAGAAGAATGAGGTAACAGCATAACTGATCTGGCTCCCATTTTCTTTAATCTAAAAAGCCTTTGCACAATCATCCAGCAAAATAGCCTTTCATGTGGGAGAGCCTATTTCCAGTTCATGTGGTCAGACCACCATTACTGAAATTTGGACAGCATTCCATGTTCCTCCCATTGTTTTACTTACATAGTCTTGTTTCAGGAATTTTTCAGCGCCCACGTTAAACAGGTGCTTTAGCTACTTTTAACAGGGAAATGTTTGTCTGCGAGCCGCCGGACTCCACAGAGGATTACTGAGATTTAGTACTGTATCTGCCTGGACAACTTGGTAACTTGATTAAGAGGAGGTAGAACAGAGGCAATTTGGAAGTTTAAGAATTTTCTTGTGATGTAACAGGGGTAATTATTAATATTTGTGATTTGATTCAAGTTCTTATTTATTTTAGTATTCATTTGGAACCATTGTAGACTGTTAGAGAGCACCCCAAAATGTGTTGGTCAGACTGATTTCTTATACAAGCAGGAGCTATCATGCCAATAGAGTAGACCAGTGAATTACTACCACACTAGTGACCATCATTTTCTGTTAATCTTTGGTAGGTAGAGGTGGACTATTAAACTGCACACTAGTCTTATTTTTTCTCCATGATCACAAATTGAGTATTATAAATGGCTTCTGCATCCTACACACAAGGACAGAATTTCATTCGCTATAGGATTCTGTCTCTTATACAAATCTCTGGCAATGTGAAAGGGGCCAATTTGAGCAATAAATGTAGGTCCGGTCCTGAAGCGTGGTTTAGACCAGCTTTAGGTATACTTAAATGTGAATTTAAACGGAGCCTTTCAGCAGCCTCATGCTGATTAAATTATAGGGATTTAGAAATTCATAAATGATCCCCCCGTTACATAGAGCTACGTATCACTGCAACGTTTTGGAGAAAACCATTTTAAAAACTCTCAATATATATCAGTGGAGTCGATGATGCAGCTCCACACTGACTTCTATCCCTCCAGCCTCGTTTGACAGGTCTTTCTTTTTGCATACATTCATAAACACAAATAAGATATATAATATTGAGACCTGCCATGCTGGTGATGCTGTTCAGTGGACTTTTCCCTTACCAAGGTAATTTTCAATACAGTGTTATATGTGAAAGACTAGAGAAGAACATAGCTCTGTAATGAACAAGACTGTATGAATTTCATGCTGCCTGTGGTTCGAGCAGCATTACCCTGGTATGATTTTAAGTATAGTAATGGTTGGTCTGCCTCTAAAAGACACTATTGACACACTATTGAGGGTCATCACAGTCTAGAGACTGTAGCTCCGAGATCTTTGTGCAGACCCTTGCGTAGCCTCTTCTGAGAATAGGTAGCGTGACCTTGTGGCTGTGGCTGCCTTGGCTTTTTTTTTTTTTAACGAACACTGCTGAATTTGTTTAGGCTTTTCTGGCCTAAATTGAAAGGAGAAATGTCCACCCTGATTTGGCCGCCTTTTCCTATGGACCTCTTTAACATCCTTTTGGACTGTCTTATAAATTGTATGTTCTTTTTCTGTTTGGAAAAGGAGTGCTATAATATTATTCTTCGTAGACCCACTCACATTGTATAGTACTGACATTTGGAGTAATTTTATGAATTACTTCATAGTCAGCTGATAGACACGCAGACCGAGGCACTGGAGAAAAAAGTAGAATGGGTGAGGAAGGGAAAATTGTGTTCTCCTGCTTAGTCTGTCAATCTGTACAGATCCCATACACTTGCCTCAAAAAATGTAGAAAAATGTCTTGTTTCAAAGCATCCTAGCATCCATGGTCTATGTATTATTTATGCATGTTGCTGTCTGTGGTGGTTATTTATTGATGGGTTTTTTTTTTTTTGTTTTTTTTTTTTTATTTCCCCAGCGCTGAGGACTATGAATTCATTTCTGGAACTCGAATGCGCAGACTGGCTCGAGAGGGACAAAATCCACCCGATGGTTTCATGGCACCAAAGGCCTGGGCTGTGCTGAAGGAATACTACAAATCTTTAGAAAAGGCTTAACTTTATCTAGCATTTTCATATAACACTTTACATGGACCACAATAATGCTCTTTTTTTCATGGTTTCCACCAGGTTGTTTGTCCCAGAAGACCAGCATTTGTACTACATTAATGTATGCTTGGCTTTTTGATTGATCTCTCATTTAATCAATTGAGACATGACCTAGTTAGTCAGCAAGCCTTCTTTCTAATGCTGAATGCAGTCTTACACCTTCACTTCCACTAACTTATCACTGGGTCGCTGGCGACTAATACATTAACGCATGGATGTTACTTATTTCTTTGTAGAATGTCCGTAAAGAATGGAGTCCAATTAAAACTGTTTTTCCATCATTCCTATTACAATTTCCAAATTTCTATATTTTTCAGCTTTAACTTGTCATGCTGCTGCTCAAAGTATTTTTGTTACACACACACACACACGTGGTCAAAATTGTTGGTACCGCTCCTTTTAATGATAGAAAAACCCACAATGGTCACAGAAATTACTTGAATCTAACAAAAGTAATAATAAAAGAAAAATCTATGAAAGTGAACAAATGAAAGGCAGACATTCCTCTTTTCTGCTTCCACAGAATTTTTTTTAAAAATAATACTCATAAAATAGGACTGGACAGAAATGATGGTACCCTTAACTTAATATTTTGTTGCACAACCTTTTGAAGCAATCACTGCAGTCAAACGATTCCTATAACTGTCAATGAGACTTCTTCTGCACCTCTTGACTGGTAGTTTGGCACACTCCTCAAGAGCAAACTGTTCCAGTTGTCTTATGTTTGAAGGCTGCCTTTTCCAGACGGCATGTTTCAGCTCTTTCCAAAGATGCTCAATAGTCCAGTGTTTTCCTCTTAGTGATTCCTGGGTGTTTTTAGCTGTGTGTTTTGGGTCATTATCCTGTTGCAAGACTCATGACGTGCAACTGAGACCAAGCTTTCGGACGCTGGGCAGCACATTTCTCTCTAGAATTGCTTGATAGTCTTGAGATTTCATTGTACCCTGCACAGATTCAACACACCCTGTGCTAGATGCAGCAAAGCAGCCCCAGAACATAACAGCGCCTCCTCCATGTTTCACAGTAGGGATAGTGTTCTTTTCTTCATATGCTTATTTTTCTGTCTCTGAACATAGAGCTGATGTGCCTTGAGGTACAGAACATAAAACTTAACTTTTAATAAATATTCCTTAAAAGGAAGCAAAAGATCCTTACTTCAGTAAAAGTTATCTAAAAAAGTGCCGTACACCACATATCCCCCTTAGCATGCATTAGGGGCTCAAATGGCCAAAAAGGACTTCATGGAAGATAACACAAAGGGTGTGCTGAACAGTGCAACCTGCACAGAAAAAGGACAGCCACCGACAGGATTTGAACTAAAAGTACCGCAAGGTTCAAAAATCACTGTCTCAAATAGAAAATGGAATGGTCTCACCCATCGTGATGTGATCCATCCATCTTCACTCATAATTTATATGGATTTTCATATCATCCTGGGCGTCCCAATGGTCCTTGTGGATAAGGACTGGTCTCTTGTGTAAACTCCCGTGATCCCCTGAAGAATACTACTGTAGGAAATGCGTTCGGAGAACAGGGACTTAAGGATTTCATCTTAAAGGGGACCATGTGTTCAGTTGATTAAGGACCATTGGGACGCCCAGGATGATATGAAAAATCCATATAAATTATGAATGAAGATGGATGGATGAAAGCAAAGCCCAAACCTGACCATCTTTTCAGTTAGCCATTAAAAGGTATCAACCACTGAGGACTCTCAGTTCTTTTAAACAATTTTTTTTTATCTGGCTAACATGGTACAAAGATATATTTTACTTATACAAGATACAAGATTTTATACACATGTGATGCTAATTAGTGGACACACCTTAATTTAACATGTCCCTTTTGTTACATTATTTTCAGGGGTACCATTATTTCTGTCCAGGACTGTTTCATGAGTTTTTTATTTTTTTTTAAATTTCTGTGAAAGCATGATGGAAAAGCAATGTCTGACTTTCAGTTGTTCATTTTCATAGATTCAAGTTATTTCTCTGACCATTGTGGGTTTTTCTTTCATTAAACAAGGGGTACCAACTATTTTGACCACGTGTGTATATACATCATGGTTGCGAACATCTGCACCATAGTATAAACTGTTACAATAAGTATTAAAGGGAATCTGTTAGTAGGCTAAACCCTCCTAAGCCATCTATAAGGGCATGCAGGTCATAAAAAGTTGAATAAAATTATACCTTCATATCTGCAATCTGATGACTTATTCCAGAGATATCGACATTTTTGTTATATGTAAGTGAATTGTTAAGATCTTGGGCTGGACATTGATCTCCCTCCAGAGCTAATTTTGATACTTATCAACGACCCTGCATGTAAAATCTTCCCATTCAAAGCATGTGTGATGCCAGGCTCCATTTATGGCTGTGTAGATCGCCACAGTCTATGCTTCTGAGCAGCAGTCTTCCCTCTGTATGGTTGACTAGAGCCTGCGCAGATGATAGTGAAAGCCAGTCACTATATAAAGGCAAAAACCAAAACTATGGCAATCTGCACACAAACCTGAGCTTTTATACATGGAGCCTGAAATCACTCATGCGGTGAGCGGATCAATTATATACAAAGTCATCACTAAACATTAAAATAAGGATTGGAGACAGATCCTTGGAAAGATCTTTTTTCCACCCAGAGATCTTAAAACCTCATTTCCATATTAAGAAAATCGTGGACCTGATCTCAGATACTATGGCACCACATGTTTTGTGTTTTTTTTAATTATTTTAATCAGCATGCCCATATAGATGTCTTATGAGGGTTGAACCTTTTGTCACATTCCCTGTAAGATCAGAATTTGAAATGGAAATTCTCAAAGCAATTCTATGTGAGTTTTTTCCATTTACCGTATTTTTCGCTTTATAAGACGCACTTTTCCTCCCCAAATTTTGGGAGGAAAATGGGGGGTGCGTCTTATAAAGCGGTAGCGGGGGGGGGGGGTCCTGTCTGAGGCGATCGGGCGGGTGCCTGTGGCTGCATGCAAGCGCCCGGGTACCTGTACTTGCATGCAGCGGCAGCCGGGTACCCGTGGCTGTGTACGGGCGGCAGCGGGTGCTGTGTGGGGTCGGCAGCCAGGTACCTGTGCTTGCATGCGGTGGCAGACGGGTACCCATGGCTGTGTGCGGGCGGCAGCCGGGTGCTGTGTGCGAGCGGCAGTCGGGTGCCCGTGCAGGTACTCGGCTGCCGCCCTCACACAGTCACCCATCTGCCGCCCGCACACAGCCATGGGTACCCGGCTGCCACCGCACGCAAGCACAGGTACCCGGCGGCTTGTACGCGGGGTGGGCGGGCAGCCTGCTGGCTGCCACTCTGTGCATGCGGGGCGGGCGGCTGTGCAGCTTACCAGTTGTCCGCGGTCCCACTTTCAAATGATGGCGCCGGTGGAGCTCTTGGATGAGAGCTCCATCTGCGCACGCGCTGCTCCGGGAGTCAGCGCGTGCGCAGATGGAGCCCTTGGATGAGAGCTCCATCTGCGCATGCGTCGCTCCGGGCGCCATTACTTGAATCGGGACCGCGGACACACTCCACCACTGAGCCGTCGCCGCCGCTCCCACTACTGAGCCGCCGCTGCCACCACTGAACCGGGACCGCGGACACACGCCACCACTGAGCAGTCCCTGCCGCTGCCACCACTGAGCAGTTGCCGCCGCTCCCACCACTGAGCCGCCGCCGCCGCTGCCACCACTGAACCGGGACCGCGGACACACGCCACCACTGAGCAGTCCCTGCCGCTGCCACCACTGAGCAGTCCCTGCCGCTGCCACCACTGAGCAGTTGCCGCCGCCGCTGCCACCACTGAACCGGGACCGCGGACACTCACTGCACCGGCCTGCTGCACGGCTCACACGCCACGGCTGCTGCCGCCACCACGGACCCCACGGATCCTGCCACCGCGGACGCCACCGCGCCTGCAACCACGGCACCTGCAACCACGGACCCCGCTGCCACTGACCTGCCGCGCCTGCCAGCACAACCTGTGCCTCCTGTGACCCCGCTTCACCACCACTGCTGCCCCCCTCCGGTAAGAGAACACCGGAGTATAAGACGGACCCCATTTTTCTTTTTTTTACCTTTTTTATGTCTAAGTTTGGGGTGCGTCTTATATTCCGGTGCGTCTTATAAAGCGAAAAATACGGTAATAGCCTATAAGCTTGGTAGGGATGAATGACCTCTGTGTAAGCATAAACACACACTCTTTAGTTTATTTACACAATGTGAATAAGCTTAAAAAATAGTTGAGTCATTAAATAGATTAAAAAAAATCTTCTACTGACAGACTATTACTTATAACTTCTTTAGAGAGACTCTGAAGCTTAACTACTACAACCATGAATGTGATGCCTTATAGTGATACATCTTCTAATATATCCATAGTCATGCTATGGTGGTCAGTTTGGGACCACACATCTTTTAGTAACAAGCTGCTGTGCAAAACAAATTTAAGTTATTGTTATGTTTTACGTTCCGCTTCAATCATCGCAGAATGTGTGGCTGACGTAACTAAAAAGTCCATATGGGACTGTAGCTAGAAACTGATATTACCCAACTCTCAAAGCTACCCACGGGTCAAAAAACTGATACGACAGCTGCGATATTTTGTTTCACAGTTTCATCTCTATAGCGAGACTATCCTGCACCATATCTGACCATGTCAGTTTATATTGACTATGTATTTCCTGAATATTCAGTGTTTTATCTTTAGTGACAACCATTGCTTCACTATGATCTGTTACTAAATCTTCTTGGGGTTAACTTATTTCACTCTTATGAGTATAGTTAGGAAATGGGGTTTTTTTTCGGTTTGGAGTGAGACCATTTTATCACTATAATCTCTCTAAAACTTTCCAGTAAGGCTCTGTTTATATCTGCATCACTAGTTTCTTTTTAAAGCTTCCGTTTTAGATTACTGGAAAAAATAATGCTGCATGCAGTGCAAGTTTGGCCAGTAATCTATGACAGAACAAGAAAACAGAATCAATAATGCAGATGTGAACTGAGCCGTAGGCTTGTTTTATCTCTATTATTAACTACATATTTTAAAGTATTTTTTATTTTTATTTTTTAAAACTTCTTTCCCGCAGGCTTTCTTAATGATTAATTACTTTGTATTTTGTCAAAATTGTTTCAAGCTCATTGCCTGTTTTCATACTGTTGTAATAAAATTGTGTTCATGCTTTTAATTTCTGAATTAAATGCCTATTTACTCTAGAGCTAAGTTTTATTTATTTGAATATTAGCATTATGCCTGTTTCATAGTCTTATTATAATCCTCATAAGTAAAAATAAATAAATATACACAGGGGAAGACTATTCTCCTTATGGAGACCTGACAAACCAGTCTGGCGGTCAGTGGTAAGGGGACTTATAGCTGCAATGCCCCTCTGGGAATTATTCAAATTGTCTCTCCAGGAAAGGAGACAAACTCTAGCACCACCTATTGGAAGCAGCAATCCTAAAAGTCAAAAGTGGCCTTTTAACAAGCCTTTTCATATGACCTAGGATATATGCCAGATCAGAATCCCAATTTGCAGACACGGTGTTTCGGAGTGATTGCCCCTCATCAGTGCAAAGTGTGGGTATCTGATCTGGTTTGTCAGGTCTCCATAAGGAGAATAGTCTTGCCCCGTGGTCCCCACATAGCTTCTCATACAGCCAGATCAGATACCCACACTTTGCACTGACGAGGGGCAATCACCCTGAAACACTGTGTCTGCAAATTGGGATTCTGATCTGGCATATATCCTAGGTCATATGAAAAGGCTTGTTAAAAGGCTAATTTTGACTTTTAGGATTGCTGCTTCCAATAGGTGGCGCTAGAGTTTGTCTCCTTTCCTGGAGAGACAATTTAAATATACACAAACACACACATGAACAGAATTGTTGTTACCCTTCTGAAAAAGTTCGAAAACCCACAATGGTCACTGAAAAAACTTGAACCTCACAAAAATAATTTTAAATTTACTGAATATCAATTAATGAAAATCAGACCATGCTTTTGAATTGTGAATTAACACAAAAATGAAGAAAAAAACCAAACTAATGCAAATGGTCTGGACAAAAATGATGGTACCCAGAGAAAGATTAAAAACAATTTGACTATGAGGACATTATAAGCTGAGATGTGTCCTGAAATTAGTATCACGTGTCTACAAACTTGTAACCTGTCAGTCTGCCTATTTTATTAGTGAAAAGTAGTCACTGTGCTGTTTTGTATCATGGTGTGTACCACACTGAACATGAATCAAAGAAAGCTAAGGAGTGAGGTTATAGAGAAAATAATAGTCATACATGTTAAAGGCAATAAGACCATCTCTAAAAAGCTGGATGTTCGTGTTACTACAAGCGCACATATTATTCAGAGGTTTATGGGACTGAAATCATCCTCCCTAGATCTGGCTACAAGGAAAATTGATGACAAATTGAAGAGACTTTTATTATCTGAATAGTAACCAAAGTCCCCAGAACAATGTTCAAAGAAATGTGAACTACAAAGTCAAGGTACATTTTAGTCAGATCGGATCATTCGTCGTTGTTTTGGCCAAAGTGGGCTTCATAGAAGATGACCAAGGAGGAAAGCACTTTTGTTAGAGAGACTGGAATATGCCAAAATGCAAATTGACAAGCCACAAAGCTTCTAGGACAATGTTCTTTGGACAGATGAAACAAAACTGGATCTTTTTGACAAGTCATATCAGCTTTATGTTCAGACACAAAAATGAAGCAAAGAAAAGAACATTGTGCCAACTGCACAACATAAAGGAGGCTGTTATGGTTTTTTTGGCTGCTTTACTGTTATTCCTCATGTCTGCGTGCTTGCTGCTTCCTGCAGTATCCTCTGCCTGTAGGATGACACATGCATAATTCCTTCCATTGACTCGCCGTTTTTGATTAATAGCATAGGCTTTGTATAGCTTAAACTAGTCTTGTTTGCCATAAATAAGCTTTTTTTTTTGTCATCATCTATTGGATAACGCATGTGCATTATTCACTGTTGGCTCACTGCTTATGCCCATCCATGCAGGTATAGTATATTTTAAGCAAATCTTATTTACCACAACCACGTATCTGCGCATTGTAGTTTTCAACCAATTTTGTTACAGCATATTTTCGTACTTGCCCAACTCTTGTTTTTTTTAAGGTTTTGTTTGCCCAAGCGTGTGTACCACATGACTTCAACCAACTTTACTTATTTAGAACACGCTACTTGTACACGCAAGTACATCTATAAGGAACACTGTCCCCCTTTACCACATCTAGTTACTTCCTACAGCTGGTAATCTACTAATTTACTAATTGTATTCATGAGTCTTTATACGACAAGTCACACTGTGCACTTTATCCCAAAGGATGCCACACATAGTAATGATACGTGTGGGGTCTCCTCCATGAGCTTTTTGCTGACTGTATACAGGTCCTGGACTTTGCATATACAGTATACCATCCATTTCACTGAATAACATTTTCCGTGTCACACTTTTTGAAATGAAGGTTGGGCTGTGCCGGCAGTATATTTGCATATAGGCTGCATTTGTTATCACCTTTACTTCCATATGTATCAAACCCGTCTTGTACAAGTGCACATTTTGTCTGCTCTCTCGTGAACCATTATTTAAACGGGCATCTGAGGTCTAGACATGCTTAATTATGAGCATGTCTCTGTTGCTTTCCACCCTCAGCCTATTGTTGCTTGTGTACAAATTTCTCAGACTTGAGTATATATTTTTTTTGTTGTTTTTGCACACTTTTGAACTAAAGGTTGGGCTTTGCCTGCAGCATACTGTTACCCTATTTTGATTTTTTTATAAATTGTTCTTGTCACCATCTTTATACCAAAGTGTCATATAGTCACCTTGTTCATATTTTACATATTTTTTTGCTTTCCTGTCTACCACTATTGAAATAGGCATATGAGGATAAGGTATGTGCTTTATTATGAACATCTCCTTGTTTGTCAATAAAGCATATCAGCTATTTTAAGTTTTTGTTATGTGGCATGTCTTTGTTTAAATTAATAAACTGATTAATTTTAGGTGATTTCTTTTGTATGGGCATACTTCTCTCATTTCTATATTTCTATTAGGCCTTTATTGTATGCTTTAGGTTTATCCCGCTTTATTTTCTCATTTATATATGTGCTTTGTTGCATTTGGCACACGGTGTTTTGAATATCAAAAGTATCAAGGTATTCTAGAGCAAAATGTACTGCCGATGTAAGAGAGCTTGCTGTGAGTCGCTGGTCATTGGTGTCTTCTAACAGGATAATGACCCAAAACACACATCTAAAAATAATCCATCCAAAAATGGCTGAGAACAAGGCACTGGACAATTCTCAAGTGTCCTCATATGAGCCCTGATCTAAATCTTATTGAACAACTGTGGAATGAGCTGAAACATGCAGTCTGGAAAGGCACCCTTCAAATTAAGACAGCTGCAGGGAAGATGTGTTCATGCACATCTGCCTCTCCTAGGACTTTTATTTTATATTTTTGACAGCTAAAACTAAGCTAAAATTAAATTCAAGGGTCTCCCTACACTTCTGACCACTTGTACTGCTCATCCCTGCCTGGAAAACCCGCTGAGAAAATCAGAGGATCAACCCTAACATCAGGACTCTGAGCATTGTCTTAAACCAGGATACGCCGCTTCTGCTGAACAATTTTCTTTGCGTGGAACTGGGGTGATGGCTAAGATTCTAACTCTAAATGTTAAAAGGCTCAATTCCAACACTAAGAGATTCTTAACTAAGCGTGCGCAGTGCGGACAGTTTTTCTGCAGGAAACTCATTTAAACCTCAATAGGGAGTGCAATTTTGCTAAACATTTATACCAAACTATATATTTAGCATCTTGGCTTGGAGAAAAGGTTGGAGTAGCAGTTGTGATCTCTGGGACATATCCTGTTCAAATCTCATCAGTGATTCCAGATCCTCTAGGATGATAGCTTTCATTACAAGTCACTTAGAGACATTGCAATTATACTATATGAATATATAACTAGTGTCTCACAAATTCCATTCCTAAACAGTGCTCGAAAGTCATTCACGCATCACTCCATCCACTAATTGCAGGAGACTTTCACATTATTTTCACTCAGATACAAAGTAAGACTGTCTCTTAGTGGACCCCTGCCAAGCAGATCTTAACATAAACTAACAGCTAATTTTAGGAAAACAATATTCACGTTTTCTTTTTCTGACCTTTGGCGGTTTTAATCACCCTCTTTAGATGGTACACATACCAGGATTCAATTTTTCTTAGGAAATATGCAAACGCTTAGATTGATAAAGGCATTTCATTGGAGAATTAATAAAACCCTCAAAAAGGAAATTCAAAGGATGAACTGGAAAGGTAATTGTTGAGTACTTTGAGCTTATTCCGAAGTTCCCCACTGTTTGAGAAGCACATAAGGCTATGTTTAGGGGAAACTGCATAGCACTACGGTTCTGAATTCTAAAACATCCCATCAAATAGACTTGTTGACTGACAAAGATAAACTATTGATGCAAAACTGATTATAACCTCATCTAAAAGAACTCTGAGACAGTCTCAATTCGTTCACAGCTGAAACGCGAGTGGACACAACGTGAAGGGGCAAATGGCACGATGTACCATGATCTTTTGGGTATACACCCGCACCAGAATGGTGGCTCCACCCATGAGTCGGTGTTTATACAGACTGGGTCATGTGGTGTGCTGGCCAATTATAGCCATGTCAATACATGGCATGGCTGTGATGGCTCTGGAAATGCCCACAGACGAAAAGCTTGTTGATAGGCTGCACTGCAGCCTTACAATGATCTTTTAGTCAGCATCTGAACTCAAACTGTACAAGAGACTTCCATGAGAAGTCCTTGTTTGGTGTTCAGCAAAGTGAAGCTAGGTGTCCGGTAAGAACACCGAACCTTATAGTTCAGGTTCGCATATCACTATTTACCACGTGTCCTGCTCTACACCATTTTTTAAATAAATTAAAAAAATATAAAAAAAATTATATACAGTACATTCCAAAAGTTTGGACACACCTCATTTAAAGAGTTTTCTTAATTTTCATGACTCTGAAAATTGTAGATTCACATTGAAGGCATTAAAACTATGAATTAACACATGTGGAATGAAATACTTAATAAAAAAGTGTGAAACAACTGAAAATATGTCTTATATTCTAGGTTCTTCAAAGTAGCCACCTTTTGTTTTGATTACTGCTTTGCACACTCTTGGCATTCTCTTGATGAGCTATAAGAGGTAGTCACCGGAAATGGTTTTCACTTCACAGGTGTGCCCTGTCAGGTTTAATAAGTGGGATTTCTTGCCTTATAAATGGGGTTTGGACCATCAGTTGTGTTGTGCAGAAGTCTGGTGGATATACAGCGGATAGTCCTACTGAATAGACTGTTAGAATTTGTATTAGGCAAGAAAAAAGCAGCTAAGTAAAGAAAAACGAATGGCCATCATTACTTTAAGAAATGAAGGTCAGTCAGTCAGAAAAATTGGGAAAACTTTGAAAGTGTCCCCAAGTGTAGTGGCAAAAACCATCAAACGCTACAAAGAAATGTTGTATTTTTGTAAATTTTGTATTGTCTCATATTGTCTGTACATGTCTCTTCTAAATTGTAAAGCGCTGCGGAATATGTTGGTGCTATATAAATAAAAATTATTATTATTATTCATTAACTCCTTAGGTGCTCCACAGGAACTAAAACAATGTGGAAGGAAAAAATGAAAATATAACTTTTTTCTTTTTTTGGTGGGGTGAGGTAGCCTTAGCACTTTTTCAGAGCCTTTGTGTTACCAGTAATATGGAAGCACCCTATCTTTCTGTTAAGATGATGGACCTGACTTGTTTTTTTTTTTGTTTTTTTTTGTGGGTTGAGTTGAATGCTTTTTGGTGGCAGTTTGGGTTACAGAACATTTTAGATTTGTTCACATTTATCCCGTGCTCTATGATGTGCATTTACCTTAGGGCTTCCATCTTCATCTCCGAAATACCTTCTTCAGATTAAACCCCCGGCAGATCCATTCACTAATGAGGCAATAGAGTTACTCCGATCTCCATTTAGCCTCTGTTGAGCGTTCTTCTTTTCAAAGGTGCACAAAACTGTTGTTGACTGCACTTTTGTGCATGTCTAAAAAGACGCACAAAAATGTGGACACTGCTGGACCACAGGCCAGACAGACTTTCAAAGTGACTGCATTTGCTTTACTGCAGTGAATTTTTCATTGGAGATATTGTCTGAATTACATTTTTCTGAGATTTACTTATAATCCCCAGTGTAAACGCTCTGTGTAGAGCACAGGGTAAGTGTCAGCTGAACTGCGATCTTTGTGAGGCAATATATACAAATCAACATCAGTTGAAGAATTTGCTTTATTACTATTTTTTACACTATTCACCTTGGTGTATAAGTGATAGGGTGGCTTTTATTACTCGGGTCAGTACGATTACAGTGATACCAGATTAATATAGTTTTTTTAGATTTGGCTACAATTGGTGATCAGCAAGCCCTAAAGTATTGGACTGCTCGTTACTTGAATCAAGTAAGTCTGCCGCTCTGATCGGTGCGATATAATGGAAGTCTATGGTGAACTTGAGAATTTTTCCTGCAGACTCTGCTAGAGGGCAGGGGAGGCCAGAAAATTGCATGGGGAATACGCTTGGATGCATGACTGACTCCCAGGTTACTGCTAGGAAGTAAAAAATTAAATAATTAAAAAAACATGGGGTTCCCTCCCATTTTTATGTTATCAAGCAACAGGGTGCAGAGCCGAGAGTAATTATCAAATCAGAACTGGGTGCTACACAATGCAGGTAGTGCATGCATGGAACAGAAAAAGAAAATAAAAGGCACTGCATATAGTGTTCACACCATAATATTAAATAGAGAACATTACTATATTGAAGAACAACCACACTAAAACCATAAAAACACATCTGGTAGCAATAAAGTGATGAGGCTTTAACAAAGTGCTGGTGAAGATGGGCTTTCAAAAGCATTGTAGACTCTAGTGCTGGTAATGTCAAAGGACAAGTCATAATCTTTGCCTATATACAGTGTTCTAAACAACATATAGTAGAAATCAAACGTATATCAATTAAGGGTGACCCAAACAAATTAGCCAGAACTGAACTATGTTGGAGCCTTACGTCCCATAGACCAGTTATAGACGTTGAAATGAAACTTGCATAAAGGGTAAAGTACAGATGATCCTGCAATGTAATAATTGTGCTACCAATGAATGTGGAACCCCATGTGTATTGTTGTCTAACACAACTTTGTCATGGGATTTGTCTTCAATAATGTAAGTTGCAAATGTATATAAATATAGCTGTATGTATCTGTATATAAATATCTGTATGCAAATTATGAATCAAAACGTGTGCGTACTGTGGGTTGGATGATATGCTTCTTATGGGGACGACAGCGCAAGCGAAGTGTCTTATGCATGTAATCTACATCTGGTGTGCACACTTGCTGGAATTACCAGGGCATGTGCAGTATCGAGATACCTCCATCAAGGGAGTGACAAAGGTGCGGTGTTTGTGCAGTAATTACCAGAGCATGTCTCTGGAAATATGCGTTTGCGCACCAGTACGGCATGTTACCCTGGTGATTCTAAACAAAGCAAAGTCAATCACCCGATACCAGGAAAACTTAGATCAAAGAAGATTGCCCTTAGGTGTGGTGTCTGCACATCTTCCTAGCCAGTACAGATAGACTACTATTAGTCAACAAGTCACGTAGGATGGAGTGGAAAAGACAGTGGTAGGGAGAGTGGATTTTATTGTGATGGTGAATCGGGCATTTATCGGACACCTGGGGTGAGATGTTAAATATTTTGGTATGTAGAGATTTCAGTAGCACATTGCTGCATTCTCTAAATAGCTAATAGATCAAGAGATAGAAAGAATACTTTTCTAAAAGAGCACATGCCAGCACATTTTTGCATTCAAATGTCTTGAGTGTGCAATGATGATATTATGCACAAACATATACCCTTATTAAAGAAGTATATATGTATATAACGAGTATATATGAATAATGTTATGGAAAAAATGTTTTTGCATTGCTGTATTCTGAGAGAGATATAGAGATATATACATACTTTTTGATTGCTTTTTATTTCACTTTTTTGTCAGCTGTATGATGAAAAGAAATAGTTTTTGCTAAGTTTTTTATTTATTTATTGTACGGTGTTCGCTGAAGGGGTTACTAGTGTGATAGTTGTATAGATCAGGTTGTTCCAGATGTGTTCATGCAACGTGTGTGTACTTTTTTGTTTATTTTGGTTTTTAGATAAATATGCAGTACGTATTTATTGATACATATTTTTTTTTCATTTTGTGTTTTCTTTATTTCCTGGGTTTTTTTTTTTTAAATAAATATTTTTGCTTTTTTTTAACTATTTTACTTAGTCCCTATATGGGGCATTAACTTTTCTTAATCTGATTGATGGTATAATATATTGCAATGTACTATACCTGTCAGTATAACTCTGACCGAAGCCTCTTAAACCATGCTCCTGGTATGGTCTAACAGGCTTGCCATAGTTGGCAGACTTGGAGGTTGTCATGTTGACCTTGGATTGTCTTGGCAAAGATAGAGTCCCATGATCACGTTGGGGGGGTACTGATTGGGTGGGAGAGGGAGCGATCTCCCTCTTCCAACCTTTTAAATACTCTGATCACTATTGATCATGCATTTAGGAGGTTAAACAGCCAGGAGTGGTGCGGAGACCGGCCCTGGCTGTGACAGGGGTAGCTCAGCTATGCTCTGCTATAACTTACACTGAGCTCCCAGTGGCGATAATGCCTGCAAAACTCCTGTGCTCTCATGATCCCCATGATGTACATTTAAGTCAATTTGCGGGAACCCCTTCCCGACCATGATGAAAATGTAAGTCAAATATCGTAAGGGAATTAAAAACTTTTTTTTTTTTTTTACTTTTAACTATATTTGATAGTTCCCTTAGGGATCTTAAATCTGCTATCATCTGATTGCTTGTGCTGTTGCATTACTGTATCTAGCAAAAATCATGTTTTCCTATGAATGTCAGCCATGGGGTTCTTGAGCATACCACCTGCTATCATGGCACCACGTGATTACCCCATGAGCATGCTCATTTAATGCTGCTGTCGGAAATTGACAGTGGCATTTAACAGGTTAACAGCTCTACTCTGCCCATTGCTGTTGGAGGCAGATGGTAGCTGGATAACACATCCAGCATATGCCAGCAAAGATGTGGGCTCACCTTGTGAGCTGACCTCAAGGTCAGGGCGCCAGCTTTTGACGTGCCAGTACATCAAATATTGGTAAGGAGTTAAGCAGAAGTTTATGTATAGCAATGGCTGCAAATTGTGACATTCATTCACAGTTACATATGAAGTTGGCTGATAAACCCATACAAAGTGAGGCCTAGCCCTCTGTTCTTGTTCCAGTTGTCATAGGATTACTGGGTGTTAGATTGTACATCCTACACAGGACTTTGAACTTTATTTCCTATGACTGAACACTATACCTTAACATATTAGCTTCTGGTGTTTCTTTTTTAGCTTTTTACAGTAGTTCTCTGCTTGCTGTGACTTGTCTCTGTAGGTGTATCTGTTTTTTTCACAAGCAAGTCAGTTGCTAAATGTAGCACAGAGTTTAAAGAATTGGCATGGCAGCAAGAGCCAATGACATAAGTGTAATAAAACACAACAATGACATAGGCATCAGTGTTTGGTACAAAGACTTGTCATATTTAAATTAAGGAAATCAGGTCTGCAATGTGTAAAACAGATGTACTGGACACTAGAGAAATAGTTTGCTTCTAATACAAGACCAAAATATGGGTCAGAATAAATAAAATATCCTACTGGTACAACATATAATGAAATCTAACTCTGAGAATGTATTTAGACCTTATAAATTTGTCCCTGATTGGATCTCAGTGCTCGGACTGGCCATGGCTCTTTCGAACTAAGCGTGTCAGCTGCATACAAATATACACGGTGTGCAGAATTATTAGGCAAATGAGTATTTTGATCACATGATCATTTTTATACATGTTGTCCTACTTTAAGCTGTATAGGCTTGAGAGCCAACTACCAAATAAGTAAATCAGGTGATGTGCATCTCTGTAATGAGGAGAGGTGTGGTATTATGACATACCTTATATAAGGTGTGCTAATTATTAGGCAGCTTTCTTACCTTTGGCAAAATGGGTCAGAAGAGAGATTTGACGGGCTCTGAAAAGTCCAAAATTGTGAGATGTCTTGCAGAGGGATGCAGCAGTCTTGAAATTTCCAAACGTTTGAAGCGTGATCACCGAACAATCAAGCGTTTCGTGGCAAATAGCCAATAGGGTCGCAAGAAGCGTGTTGGGCAAAAAAGGCGCAAAATAACTGCCCATGAATTGAGGAAAATCAAGCGTGAAGCTGCCAAGATGCCATTTGCCACCAGTTTGGCCATATTTCAGAGTTGCAACATTACTGAAGTATCAAAAATCACAAGGTGTGCCATACTCAGGGACATGGCCAAGGTAAGGAAGGCTGAAAAACAACCACCTTTGAACAAGAAACATAAGATAAAATGTCAAGACTGGGCCAAGAAATATCTTAAGACTGATTTTTCAAAGGGTTTATTGACTGATGAAATGAGACTGATTCTTAATGGGTAGATGGATGGGCCAAAGGCTGGATCAGCAAAGGGCAGAGAACTTCACTCCGACTCAGACGCTAGCAAGATGGAGGTGGGGTACTGGTATGGGCTTGTATCATCAAAGATGAACTTGTGGGACCTTTTCGGGTTGAGGATGGAGTGACGCTCAACTCCCAGACCTACTGCCAGTTTCTGGAAGACCACTTCTTCAAGCAGTGATACAGAAAGAAGTCGGTATCGTTCAAGAAAAACATGATTTTCATGTAGGACAATGCTCCATCACATGCATTCAACTACTCCACAGCGTGGCTGGCCAGTAAAGGTCTAAAAAATGAAAAAATAATGACGATATGGCCCCCTTGTTCACCTGATCTGATCCCCATAGAGAACCTGTGGTCTCTCACAAAATGTGAGATCTACAGGGAGGGAAAACAATACACCTCTCGGAACAGTGTCTGGGAGGCTGTGGTGGCTGCTGCATGCAATGTTGATCGTAAACAGATCAAGCAACTGACAGAATCTATGGATGGTAGGCTGTTGAGTGTCATCATAAAGAAAGGTAGCTACAGTGCCTACAAATAGTATTCAACCCCCTGCAGATTTAGCAGGTTTACACATTCGGAATTAACTTGGCATTGTGACATTTGGACTGTAGATCAGCCTGGAAGTGTGAAATGCACTGCAGCAAAAAAGAATGTTACATAGTTACATAGTTACTTAGGTTGAAAAAAGACCTAGGTCCATCTAGTTCAACCTTCCTCCACCAGTTCTACATTTAGTCACTAAGTCATTTATAACCAACAATGTTTTGTGTACTGAGGAAATCATCCAGCCCTTTTTTAAAAGCTGTTATAGTATCTGCCATTACTACCTCTTGTGGTAGGGCATTCCACAGTCTGACCGCTCTAACTGTAAAGAACCCTTTCCTATTTAGGTGTCGGAATCGCTTTTCTTCCACTCGCAGTGAGTGCCCCCTGGTCCTTAGTATTGTTTTCGGAAGAAATAAGTCATGTGCCAGTCCTTTATATTGACCACACATGTATTTATACATATAAATGAGATCTCCTCTGAGACGTCTTTTTTCTAAGCTAAACATATCTAACTTTTTCAACCTGTCATCATACGGGCGGGCCTCCATTCCTTGTAATTCTTTTTTTATTTTTTTTTTTAAATTGTGAAAAGTTTATTCAGAGGGTCATTTATTATTCAACCCCTCAAACCACAAGAATTCTGTTTGGTTCTCCTAAAGTATTAAGAAGTATTTCAGGCACAAAGAACAATGAGCTTCACATGTTTGGATTAATTATCTCTTTTTCCAGCCTTTTCTGACTAATTAAGACCCTCCCCAAACTTGTGAACAGCACTCATACTTGGTCAACATGTGAAAGACAAAGGAGCATTCCAAGGCCATCAGAGACAAGATCGTGGAGGGTCACAAGGCTGGCAAGGGGTACAAAACCCTTTCCAAGAAGTTGGGTCTACCTGTCTCCACTGCTGGGAGCATCATCCGGAAGTGGAAGGCTTATGGAACTACTGTTAGCCTTCCACGGCCTAGACAGCCTTTGAAAGTTTCCACCCGTGCCGAGGCCAGGCTTGTCCGAAGAGTCAAGGCTAACCCAAGGACAACAAGGAAGGAGCTCCGGGAAGATCTCATAGCAGTGGGGACATTGGTTTCAGTCAATACCATAAGTAACGTACTCCACCGCAATGGTCTCCGTTCCAGACGAGCCCGTAAGTTCTGCATGGAGGAGTTGGCCAAGATAACTCCAGAGACCTGTGCCGACCTGATCAGGTCTTATAAAAGACGATTATTAGCTGTAATTGCAAACAAGGGTTATTCCACAAAATATTAAACCTAGGGGTTGAATAATAATTGACCCACACTTTTATGTTGAAAATTTATTAAAATTTAACTGAGCAACATAACTTGTTGGTTTGTAAGATTTATGCATCTGTTAATAAATCCTGCTCTTGTTTGAAGTTTGCAGGCTCTAACTTATTTGCATCTTATCAAACCTGCTAAATCTGCAGGGGGTTGAATACTACTTGTAGGCACTGTATATTGGTCACTAATTTTTGGGGGGTTTTGTTTTTGCATGTCAGGAATGTTTATTTCTAAATTTTGTGAGTTAAATTGGTTTACCTGGTGAAAATAAACAAGTGAGATGGGAATATATTTGGTTTTTATTAAGTTGCCTAACAATTCTGCACAGTAATGGTTACCTGCACAAACAGATATCATCCTAAGACAGCCAGATCTAAAAAAAAAACCACTCTAACTTCCAAATATATTAAGCTTTGATATTTGAGTCTTTTGGGTTGATTGAGAACGCAGTTGTTGATCAATAATAAAAAAAAATCCTCTAAAATACAACTTGCCTAATAATTCTGCACCCAGTGTATGAAGCTATCATGATCGGGTCAGGAGAGCCGTGGACAGTCTGAGCATTGCACTCTGATCTCTGACCGATTTAGAAGGCCGTTTTAATGCACCCTCAACGAGAGTCTATCAGCACAAAATGACCGTTCAAACCAAGCACAGGAACTCTGTCTACCCTTGGTATAGCCAAACGATACATTGGGCCTTTCCACTATAGAGCTCTAATTCCAGGAGAATTGTGGTGGTGATAGATGGTAAACAAATAGATGGAAAGATTCACTAAAATATATGGCCACAGCAAGGGAACACCAGGTACCTGTGCTTTGGTATGAACAGTCATTTTGTGCTGTAGAAAAGCAAGAAGTATCATTCCTATTAATGCTTCTGAAGACCCTGTCACACACACACATAACTCTGCGGCAGATCTGTGGTTGCAGTGAAATTGTGGACAATCAGTGCCAGGTTTGTGGCTGTGTACAAATGGAACAATATGTCCATGATTTCACTGCAAGCACAGATCTGCCAAAGATTTATCTCTGTGTGTGACGGGGCCTTAATATATACAAATATGTGTATGCTTTGTGATGAAGCAGAATATGCAACGTAGGTCTCCCCTATAAGGGAGAAAACTATGTAGTTTCAACCATTTGAAGAGCCTTGAAAAATGACTTGAACATCAGTGAAACTAAAGATACCCATTTTCTGGCAGGACTGTTTCTGGTTTGTTGCTCTTCCTCAGTGCAGAGAGAGGTTTTAGTTAGCTAAAAGGTTTGAAATTTGTCTTTCAAGTGGGATATTAGCAAGATCGGAATAATTGCTGCCTCACTGTGGATTGATCAAAAGTATTCATCTCTTTCTCAATTATTTCTCTTTTTATGGTTTCATTTAAAATGATAAATAGATATACCGTTCAGATATATACTGTAGAAGGCAAGGGACATATTATTGCAATTTATTGTTTCGGATGTCCTACGTGCACATCACAAATCATGGTTTGATGCACACTTTGGGGAAACCAGACGGATTGTTCTTTGTATTATAATAATGACATAAGACATACGTTGCCTTTCCTGACACTTTTAAATAAATATAATGTCTTCAAAAACATCAGTTTCTCTAAGATCAAAGATATAATGGTGAAAACAGAGCATGTGTCCTTCTGATTGCTCTATAATCGCTGAAGGAAGTTTTGGTTTGCATTACCTCGATAGGACGTAATCTTGGAATGTTTTAACAGGACCAGATATACTGTGTTCTGGGCTATGAGCCAATCAATCATAAAGGGAATGATAATAAATGGGGTTGGGTGAGGGACAGAAGAAAATAATGTGACGGGACCGAGAGGAATCCATCAGTATAGCATTGTTTGACCTGATGGTGCATAGCTTTGTCACTAAACAAACACTCAATTTTTCAGGTATTATTCATAGCTAGCATGTCTTTAATGTTTTCAAGTGGACATCGGCAGATTAAAGGGAAGGCAAATGGGATAGTTGTTTATGGGCATTCACCATAACCTGTTTACAAATCCTCGAGATTACGGATGTTCACTGTTTGTTAGGCACAATCACTGGCAGACACGGACAGGAAAGGGCCCCTGTGCAAGAACAATATATGGGGCTCATCAAAAAGCACAGTATCACCTTCTTTGGAGGTAGAAATAGGTTATGGGGCCAATCAGGCCCCTGTAAGTCCACACAATTTTCACCAATGATATGTCCGCTAGAGATGAGCCACCCCCCTGGAGTTCGAGTTCGGTTCGACGAACGGTGCCCCGTTCGACGAGCTGTTCGACGAACCTCTCGAACCCCATTGAAAACAATGGGAGGCAATCACAAACACACAAAAACACATTATAAATGTACACATACAGTTAATAAACATTGCCATAACACTTACCGGTGCCCGCGATCCGTCCTGCACTCTGTCTTCCGCCGCTTTTCCATCGGTAATCGCTGCGTCCTCCCAGTAACCAGCAGTGATGCAGGACCTATCGTGACGTCAAAATAGCCATGTGACCAGTCACGTGTCTATTAAATCATTGGCTACAGACTTGTCACATGGCTTTGACGTCATGCTAGGTCCTGTCATTGCACTCTCCGGTACACGGTGCACGTTTGTGTATCGTCGTTTACTGGTCACATGATCTGGCACACGGTCGACTCCCTGTTCTGCTTTCGTATTCCATTATTGAGCGGTTGACACAGCAGGTAAATAACGGAGATCACCGTTGCCATAGCAACGCGCCTGTTAGCGGTGACGTCACTACTAGCAGCGGTACCGGGAATCACGTGATCGGAGCACCGTTGCTATGGCAACCCGTCTGTCAGCGGTGACGGTACCGCTAACAGCCAGCAGCACTGATCACTCCCGTAGTGAAAAGGCTGCACGGGTAGCAGCGTCTTTCTCCCATGCAGTGCTGCTGATGGAGCAGAGCTGCATGTGTTGAAGGAGAAAGAAGACCATGGATCGTGGAGGGGTGACAGGGAGTAATAAACATGGAGTCTCTAAGTGTGTCTGTGTATTTATTTCTATTAAAGTATTTTTTTCTCTGTGTGGTGTCTTTTTTTTTAACCCTTCATTGGAGATTCTTAATGGCCAGGTCAAACTTGCCTGACATTAAGAATCTCTGGCTTAATCCTAGCTAGTAAAACAAAGCTAGTATTAACCCATTATTACCCAGCAAGCCAGGGCTGCTGGAAAAGTTGAATACAGCGCCAGATGAGGGCGCTTCTATGAGAGCGCCATTTTCTGGGGCGGCTGCGGACTGCAATTCGCAGCAGAGGGGCCCAGAAACCTCGGGCTAACCTGTGCTGCGGATTCCAATCCCCAGCTGCCTAGTTGTACCCGGCTGGACACAGAAATGGGGTGAAGCCCACATTGTTTTTTTTTTTTTACTCATTTCATGAAATTCATGAAATAATTAAAAAAGGGCTTCCCTATATTTTTAGTTCCCAGCCGGGTCTAAATAGGCAGCTGGGGGTTGGGGGCAACCTGCCTGCTGTACCTGGCTAGCATACAAAAATATGGCGAAGCTCGCGTCATTTTTTTTTCTCAGTTTTTTGGAAAAAAAAAATGCTTCCCTGGATTTTCCATTGACAGTGAAGGTAACACCAAGCAGTGGGGGTTAGCAGCCAGTAGCTGCTTGGATTACCCTTCGCTAGCAATACAAAAAATGCAGCATATATATATATTTTTTTATTTATTTAAATAACTAAAATAAAATGGGCTTCCCTGTATTTTGCTTGCCTGACATGACAGTGCTGTAAAAATAAATCTTTAAAAAAAATGGCGTAGCGCCCAGCGGTATTTTTGATTCTCAGCGCAGTTAAAGCAGACAGCTACGGGTTGCCACCCCCATCTGCCTGGCGTTACCTTGGCTGGCAATCAAAATACAGGGAAGCCCATTAATTTTTTTATTTAAAAAAATAGTTAAAAAAAGTGACGTGGGGTCCCCCTATTTTTGATAGCCAGCTAGGGTAAAGCAGACGGCTGTAGCCTGAAAACCACAGCTGGCAGCTTTACCGTGGTTGGGGATCCAATGTGGAGGTGACCCCAGGCTCTTTTTTATAATTATTTTATAAATAATAATAATTACAAAAAAAAGTAGGGTCCCGCCAAATTGGATCACCAGCCAGGGTGGGAAGGACCATAGTTATAGGCACTTCACAGCCTAAAAATAGCAGGCCGCAGGCACCCCAAAATCCTGGCGCTTCACCCCAGTTCATCCCGTGCCCTGGTGTAATGGCAAACGGGGTAATAAATGGGGTTGATACTAGCTGAAAGGTCACCTGACATCAAGTCCAGCAGTTTGTGATGTCATGGCGTCTATCAGATACCCGACATCACAAACTGTCAGTACTAACAAAAAAAATGTATTTGAAAAAACACTCCCCAAAACATTCCCTCTTTCACCAATTTATTGTAAGGAAAAAAAAATAAGGGGGTCCCACGATGACTCTGGACCGTCTGGAATATGGGGGCACACGCTCAGGGAACTTATCCCCCATTTTCTAGGAGTGCAGACCCTCCATGTGAGGAGTGTGGGTGCAATGAATCTGCACCCACTCTCCCCGGGTCCACAGCAGCAGAGTCCATGTCGTAAGTGTTGCTACCAAAGCTGCAATGCCCTGCTCATGAGGTAAGGGCATGCCTAATCAGGAGAACTATTCTACATTTCCAAATATTGGTATTTGCTGATATTATTGCTATTCCACCTACTATATGTTGGGGATAGGATCTTGGAGATGGAATACCCCTTTAAGTCCAGTTATCCAGCTGAATGAATACTAAACAACAGAGCTTACTATTTAGACATGTTTTCTTGTGGCGTATAACGGACTCTCATGTTTGGCAGTCGATCAGCAGGGCAACTAAAAAATCAAATACCTCCATTTGGAAATGTAGTGTAGCTCTCCTGATCAACTATGTTCCTTACCTCATGAGCAGGGCATTGCAGTAGCTTACAGATGAATGGTTACTGCCACTCACTGTGTCTGAACACAGAAAACTGAGTTGACAGCCGCTCTGTGCATACGGCAGCGTCTATTGTGAAGGAGAGGCTGCGGGGGATCAATGCTGCACAGGTACGGGGGTCACCGGGGAACACCGGTGGGGTTATAGGGGGTGACCTGGCAGGGCCTTGCGAGGAGTTTTCTGTCGCATGTGTCATGGCACATGCGAAAGAAATCAGAGGAGTAGGGTGAATGCGGCCGGAGCACTGCTGTGCGCGTGGCCATCTTGGATTTCCGGGAGGGGGTGGGGGTGCACTTTGGCGACACCGGGGGACCGGGGAGGAGATTTATCTCCCATCTGACATGTTTGTTCATGCCAGATGGGAGATAAATATTTTTTTACCGGCGCTGTCATTTACTGTAATGTGATCATCGGTATACGGTGTATGCCTGTGATCACGTGAGTGGGGACCGGAAAAACCGGCCTGAATCATGATCTCCACAGTCTCAGCTACCCCTGAAACCCCAGAGATTTTCTGACGCTGGGGGGCGCTATTCACTTATGTCTGCCTGCTGTTTATAAATGGCAGATCAGAATAAGGCTACATTCAAACGAGCGATCCGTTTTTGCGGTCTGCAAAAAACGGTCCTTTTTTTCACGGGTGCATCCATGTGGCATCCATTTCCGTTCCGTATACGGTCCGTATGTCATCTGTTTGTCATCCGTGTGCCTTCCGGATTTTTTGCGTACTGCAAAAAAGCTGGAGGGAAAATACATAAATTTACCCAGGATCCATACTTCAACCTACTGCTTTTCACAGCGTAGAGCGCTCTGGTGATTTTCCTGTGCTTGTACACTTCATATCAGTCTTTCCTGTCATTAAAATGGCAGAAAGATACATCATGTCCCACTCTCCTGCATTTTGTAATTTTGCACCCTTTGGTGCCTTTCATGGGGCACTAAGGGGTGCTTAAGCCTTGTATTTACAAAAAAAAACCAAATACATTTTTAAAAAAAAATGACGTGGGGTTCCCCCTATTTTTGTAGCCAGCTAGGGTAAAGCAGACAGCTGCAGCCTGAAGACCACAGCTGGCAGCTTCACCTTGGTTTGTAATCCAAAACTGAGGGCACCCCATGCTGTTATTTTAAATTAAATAAATAATTTAAAAAAAAAAAAAAACACGTGGAGGTCCCCCCAAAATTGGATCACCAGCCAAGGTAAAGCGGACAGCTGGGGTCTGATATTCTCAGACTAGGGAGGTCCATGGTTAATGGACTCTCCCCAGCCTAAAAATAGCAGGCCGCAGCCGCCCCAGAAGTGGCGCATCCATTAGACGTGCCAATCCTGGTGCTTCGCCCCAGTTCACCCCGTGCCCTGGTGCGGTGGCAAACAGGATAATATATGGGGTTAATACCAGATGTGTAATGTCACCTGGCATCAAGCCCTGGGGTTCGTGAGGTCAGGCGTCTATCAGATACCCAACATCACCAACCCAGTCAGTAATTTAAAAAAAAATAGATGACAAACACATTTTTATTTGAAAAAACACTGCCCAAAACATTCCCTCTTTCACCAATTTATTAGAAAGAAAAACAAATCCAGGTCTGCTGTAATCCAAGGGTTTCCCATGACGATCCATACCATAGTCACTGTCCCAGTCAATGAAGAACAGAATGTTCCCCATTGGCTCGGAGAGCAATGCAGTGACCTGAGCTAACATCAATAGGTCAGCCCAGGTCACTGCAGGGCATGACAAGCGCTGCTGTCAGGAGCGAGGTACATTACCTGCGGTGACGATCTCCTGTCACTGACTTCAATGACCCCCCGCCTTCACAGCCAAGTATCGTGGGAGCCTGTGATGTCACCGCTAGTCACAGTCTTGGGTCGACAGCGAGAGAAAATGTGAAGCGGCAGCCATGGAGGACCGTGACAGCGCTGAGGTCGGTAGGGCAGGACTTCATCACCGCAGGTAAGCCGAGCAGGGTAATGTGTGCGGAGTGCGAGGTGGGTGAAGCCAAGTGGGGTAATTTGTGCAGAGTGCCAGGTGGGTGGAGCTAAGCGGGGTAATGTGTGCGGAGTGCGAGGTGGGTGGAGCCAAGCGGGGCCATGTGTGCAGAGTGTGAGGTGGGTGGAGCCAAGCGGGGTAATGTGTGCAGAGTGCCAGGTGGGTGGAGCCAAGCAGGGTAATGTGTGTGGAGTGCGAGGTGGGTGGAGCTAAGCGGGGTAATGTGTGCGGCGTGCGAAGTGGGTGGAGCCTAGCGGGGCCATGTGTGCAGGCGGCAGAGTGCAAAGTGGGTGGAGCCTAGCGGAGCCATGTGGCGCTGAGGACGTCAGTGCCGGGGACTGCATGGCTGGGGACAGGTGAGTGTGTGTGTGTGTGTGTACATGCCGAGTGCAGGAGGGGGCAGAGCCCAGCGGGGAAGTGTCGGCTCCCTGCACACATAACTAGAGTAAATATCGGGTTACCAAGCAAAGCGCTTTGCTTTGATACCCGATATTTATCTTGGTTACCAGCTTACCGCAGGCTGCCAGCGATGGCTCCCTGCACACTGTAGCTGTAAAAAGCCCTGCTTTTGGTGATCGAGCTGTTCTCGAACATAACTCGAACTGTCGAGCTTTTAGCAAAAAGCTTGAGTTCGAGTTCGATCTCGAGCACCCCCAAAATAACTCGAACATGAAATTGGCGAACCTCGAACATCGCTCAACTCTAATGTCCGCCCCTGGGCACAATGTATTACCAGTATTACAATAGTCCATATTAGTCTATCTTCTGCACCAAGATTGAAGGGGTAAACCACTGTGTATGGCATTAGAAAAATATAGACAACAACACTATTGTCACGGCAGGAAAATATATTCTTCTAAGGAATAAAATGGCTCCTTACATCTTGGTAAGGAGCCATTATGTACCTCCTTCTTCTAATCCATTCTGCACTCGGGGTGCACTACAGGGATGTTTTCCATGCAGACGATGTGTGGATTGTCCGAATGTCCTACGTACCAGTAGTTTTACATCTTCTGACGGAACTAGGACTATGAATTTCCGCAGACATATCACATGTGCAACCAACTACTTTTGTGATTTATTATGCCACTTGTCCATGCTCCCTGATATACGTAGGTCTCACATCGCGTGAGCTGCGAGTGTGTATCAGGGAGCATGTACGTGACAGTGTTGCTAACTACAGTATTGATGTCACCCTGTTGAAAACACTCCCTCGACATTTCAGGATATTTCATGGGCGCAATCCCTCGTGCCTTAGGGATTGATGTCATCCGCGATGGTGTCCTAAAAAAATTATTGTCTCAAGTTGAGGCCCATTGTATCACCACCCTTGACACTTTAGTTCCTAAAGGGCTCAACGAAAACAATCGTTTTGTGTCATTTTTGTGAGCATTGCGTGGTTCAGTTTCTCTCTTGTTTTGGTTTCGCATCACTTTTTAACTTTTATTGTATATCATTTTTAACTTGTTTTATATGATTCTACCTGGGATGATAATTTCATCTTTATGGTGGTGTTTGCATCCCTTTTTGTCTTTTGTATTCATTACTTAATGTTTGAATTTTTTTTTTTTACATCTATTTATCAGTACTGACATAATTGTGGCCCTGTATCTATATTTTGTGTCCAGATCTAGAGACTTTGCAATTGTGGTATATCTATAGCCCTGTCCATTGATCATGTTTTAGTCCTGGTTCTCCCTACCTGCTGACAACCGGGCTGCTGAGCGCACATGCGCGGTTTCCTGGGTGACGCGTCCCTGGGCATGCGCGTGCGCGCCGGAGGCATTGCTTGTTGCAGGTGGGGAATGGCTGCTCTGACTTGCTACGGCACATGCTCCCTGCCCGGCCTGGCTGTGAGATGCGCTGTGTGGTTGCCAGAGGGACGCGTCTCTGACACCACGTGTACGCTCTCTGGCCGGGTTGCGGTGCGGGACTTCCGGGACTGACGGCAATCTTCACTACAACGGTTACCTGGGTGATATGCTCTCAACATTCAGTATGCGGTATGCTATCAGAGGGTTGGGCGGGACTTCCATGTGCTACGTCACACTTCCGGTTTGGCGGCCGCATACCACACCTGTCAGTCAGTATACAGCAACCGAAGGGCTATTTAAAGCCACAGTGATGCAGCTATCACTAGGGTCTTCCTCCTTGAGAAAGCAACAATACCTCGTGAAACGCACGTTGGTGGTGATCCTGTCATCCTGTTCGGGGACTTCTGTGTGCTACATCACACTTCCGGTTTGATGGCCGCATACCACACCTGTCAGTCATTATACAGCAATTGAATGGCTATTTAAAGCCACAGGGATGCATCCATCACTAGGGTCTTCCCCCTTGAGAAAGCAACAATACCTCGTGAAACGCGCATTGGTGGAGATCCTGTCATCCTGTTCGGGGGATTTTCATTGATGTAGGACTGGGCCTTTGTTATTTTCTTTGTACCAGCACTTTAGGTAATGCTCATGTCTCTATGCGTTTAATGCTTTTTCTGTGTCGACTACATAACTACTTGTTCTTCTGGAATTTGATATACCTTCTTTGTGTGGACTAATTTGTACATAATACATCTTGCAGCGGTCCATCTCCCAGTGATCATCATGCTTTCCCCCCAATTTTGTTTGGGGATCTCATGATGGTCTAGAGTTTTGGTCCAGCCTTGAGCCCTTGTACTTTAAGGTCTTTTTTGGGTTGCAATGATGATTTATAAGGACCTTTTCTTCTTTTCCTTTTCTGCATCCAAAATTTAAGAATTTTATATCCTATTTGGGATGCTTATAGGTTCAATCCTGTTTGATTGTGTGGATTGTAGAGGAGCAAGTGTTTTGTAGAAAAGGTTGTGACCCATATACCAATATACTGTACATCATTTATCCCCTTACATTTTATCTGGTAGATTTTATTCTGTGATCTTATGTTTGTGTGTGATATTTAATAAAGAATTTTCTAAATTGCACATATACTCTTTTCCTCTTGTTTTTTAAGGAATAAAATGTACAGATATTTTTAACCAATAATATGCCTAATGGTTTCCATTTGCATTGATTCTGCCCTGCATATGGACTATACAAAAATGATAAATTCGTAATGCAGAAACCAAGCGTCATTTGTGTTAAGTTGCCTTATAAATTTGTATTTATATGTAAAATATGTCAACAAAATATTTCAAAGTGTTGCCCACATGTTCCATATGGCTTATTTAACTTTAGATCTAAAAAAAAATCCTTTCGGTCTCTAACTGACCCCATGATGCAATATGTTACTTTAAATGGGTAATTCTCAAGAACTGTTGGACCATTATGTTATGTAGATAAAATCACCAGCAGGTGCTATTTATAAGAGCTGCAATCCTGATGTGATGTCTGGTTTTGACAATCTGGTTGCTTTACTACTTAGATGCTATGAACAAGAGCTACTGCAGCACCATAGAAATGTAACAGAAGAACAAAGGAAGGCGTCTCCCTCAACAATGTTGGTGGCATTTTATCGTTCTGGCACTAAGGTGCTTTCAAGTTTCCCTGTTCATGTGCCTCTTATATAAAATAAGGAGACACAGAATAATCACATCTGCCCCCAAAAAATGGTAATCCATGAGTTATATTTACTCCAAGATTAGTCCATAAAAAGGAAAGGCTCATTGTACCAAAAATAAGTGATGCCTTGGTTAAAAAAGGCTGTGAAGTTTTAGGCAAGTACAGGAAAAAAATGCTGCAAATTGAGTTCTTTAAAAAATAAGTGTTAATAATTTATTTTTATCAATTGGAAAGTGAATGAACAAGAGAAAAATCTACATACAATATTTGGTGTGACTCCTTCCCCCACCTCACACTTTTAGTTTCCAAACAGCAGATACACTAGCACCCAGTTTTTGAAGGCACTCGGCAGGGAGGTTGTTCCAGACATGTATTGGGGAACTCCCCACAGATTTTCTGTGCATGTAGGCTTGCACAAGTCCTTCTTGCTTTGTGTTACCCCACACAGACTGAAAGTTGAGATCAGAGAGGGCTCCATGGGGCTTATATAATAACTCTTTGTTCTTCGCGCTAAAGTGGTTGTATGTCTTGAGTCATTGTTCTGCACCAAATACGTTTTGAGTCAATCACATGCTTTCTTAATGGTATTTCTCAGAATTGAGGACACCACTAATTCTGACAAAATTACCAACTGCATTTGCTGAATTGTAGCTCCAAGCTTGCAAGGAACCTCCACCATGTTGCATACTGTCACGCTCCCCGGCTCCCCTGCTAGGCTCCCCGGCTCCCCTGCCATGCTCCCCGGCTCCCCTGCCTTGCTTACCGGCTCCCCTGCCACGCTTCCCCTCTCTCAGGTCACGCTCCGCCGCTCCCGTGCCTGGCTTCCCGGTCCCCCGCTCCACAGCCTTCCTGCTCCATCGCCTGCGGTCCCCAGGCAGCCCGGTCCCCGCTCCCGGCGCCCGTCGGCAACTCGGCCCCAGCCCGGCTCTCCTGCCTCCTGTTCACCGCTCCCTGCTCTGGCTTCTGGCACCCGGGCCTCGCGCATGCGCATTAGGGTGCGCGCACGGTCATTGACCCTCTCTTAAAGGGCCAGTGTCCTCCAACAGGATATTGAAGAATCAGGTACAGGGTATATAGGGGGATCCTTTCCAAGTGGGCTGGGCCTGTTCTTCATGTTTTGCTAAGCTAGGAGTCAGGTCTCCTTGTGTCTTGCGGTATACTTACCTATCTCTCTCCTAGAGCCGCTCCTGCCTCGCCATCCGGTCCTGACGGTACCCGAACCCCGAACGGTGACTGTCCGCCATCCCGTCAGTCCATACCATCTCTGATCCCTGTGGTTACCCGTCTTCTCGCTCCGTCGGTTCCGGACTCTGCCTGACAACATCTCGGCCTCCGAACCTGAGCTCCGTCACCCGGACTACCTTCGATGACTCCGTGGTCCCAGGGACTTCTACACACCACTCCTTTGAACGGACTGTCCTGCTACCTGTAGTGCTCCGGCTACCGGACACCTTGCCTTCAGTGAGGTGTTCGGCCCAGTGGGTCCACCTCCTGGGTCTGCCCGTCCACCTGGCCCTAACAGTAAGAACAGGCCATGGATCCCGCCGAAGCACTAGCGGCCCAGCTGGGCAACTTGCAGCAGGAACTCGGACGACAGCGCGAGACTCAGTCCCGCATGCTGGCCTTCATGACCTCGGTGGATACCCACCTGAACACGCTGCAAGCAACTGCCACGTCCCTGGCATCTCAGGTTACCACTGCACAGTCCACAGTCACGGTTCCCGTGGCGGCTCCCTCGGAAGCTTCTAAACTCCGCTTGGCCTCTCCACCCCGATATGCCGGAGATCCCAAGACCTGCAGAGGATTCTTAAACCAGTACTCCCTCCATTTCAAGCTGCTTCCACACCTGTTTGCCTCCGACCAAGCCAAGGTGGCATTTGTGATGTCCCATCTAGAGGGTGAGGCACTGGCCTGGATGAACCCCTTATGGGAAAAGGAGGACCCTGTAACCACTAACATCCAGGACTTCCTGCAGGTGTTTAGAACCACCTTCGACGAACCCGGCCGTGCCGCCGCATCCGCCTCATCACTCCTCAGGCTACGTCAGGGGACCATGACGGTGGGGCAGTATGCCATCCGCTTCCGCACTTTGGCCTCAGAATTGGGGTGGAACAATGAAGCCCTCACCGCCGCCTTCTGGGAAGGACTCTCCAGTCGTATTAAGGACGAGTTGGCAGGCCGCGATGTTCCTTCTACTTAGGATGCCCTGATTGCACTAGCCACCCGCGTGGACCTCAGATTCCAGGAACGATACAAAGAGGAGTCCCGTGAGAGACGTCCGATACGGCATTCCTCTCCTCCGCAGAAGCCCGCCGTACTTCAGTCAACGTCGTCTGGTGTCTCTGTCCACGAGCCCATGCAGATTGACCGTTTGCGGCAGTCCGAACAACGCCGAGCAGAACGACTCGCCAAGGGCCTCTGCTTCTACTGCGGAGAGGGCACACACCTTCTACGCTCCTGTCCAGAGAGGCCGGGAAACGCCAAAGCCTAGGGTTGGTAGGAGAGGCCACCCTAGGTGCTGGGACTCTCTCAGACCCGGTTACGTGGACTGTTCAAGTAACAACGGGAGAGACGCGGTTCACGGCCGAGGCGTACCTCGATTCCGGGGCAGCAGGCAATTTCATCCAGCAGGCCACGGTGGACAAGTACCAGGTGCCTGTTAATCCACTCGACAAACCCCTCTTGATTGCCTCTGTAGATGGGAGACCCCTCTCTGACACCATCTCGTGGATCACCAAGCCGGTGGAACTACGTATCGGTGCCCTGCACACCGAGAACATCGCTCTCTACGTCCTCCCACACATGTCTCATCAAATCCTGCTGGGACTCCCCTGGTTACGGACACACGAACCGTCAGTCAGCTGGGGTACTGGTGAAATCACCCGATGGGGCTTCTCTTGCCACGAGAACTGTCTGAAGACTATACAGCCCATCCGACGACCTCCGGTTCCGGAGTCCCTACCGGGACTGCCCTCGGCCTATTGGTCCTTCGCGGACGTCTTTGATAAAAAGGAGTCAGAGGTACTGCCGCCACATCGTTCTTACGACTGTGCCATCGACCTACTCCCAGGAACTACACCACCTCGAGGACGGATATATCCGCTGTCTCCTGCTGAAACAAGGGCCATGTCTACCTACATCACAGAGAACCTGGCAAGGGGATTCATTCGGAGATCCTCCTCTCCTGCTGGAGCAGGTTTCTTCTTCGTTAAGAAGAAAGAGGGCGACCTATGCCCATGCATTGACTACCGGGGATTGAACCAGATCACCGTGAAAAATAAATACCCCCTGCCGCTCATCCCTGAATTGTTTGATCGGCTTAGAGGAGCTCGTGTGTTTACCAAGTTGGATCTTCGGGGTGCCTACAACCTGGTCCGCATCCGCTCTGGGGACGAATGGAAGACCGCATTCAATACTCGCGATGGGCACAATGAATACTGTGTGATGCCCTTCGGCCTGTGTAACGCACCAGCAGTCTTTCAGGAATTGGTGAACGACGTGTTCCGGGACCTTCTCTACGTCTGTGTGGTGGTGTATCTTGATGATATCCTGGTCTTTTCTCCGGACCTCCAGACCCACAGAGAGAACGTGCAGCTGGTACTACAAAGACTGAGGGAGAATCGTCTGTACGCCAAGTACGAGAAGTGTGTCTTCGAGCAGTCTTCTCTTCCTTTCCTGGGTTACGTAATCTCCGATACCGGTCTGCAGATGGACCCGGAGAAGGTCTCTTCCATTCTCAACTGGCCCCTTCCTTCCAGACTGAAGGCAATCCAACGCTTTCTGGGATTCGCAAACTATTACCGTCAGTTCATCCCTCACTTCTCTGCTCTGACTGCACCTCTCTCCGCCTTGACCAAGAAGGGGGCTAATCCAAAGGACTGGTCACCTGCGGCCGACGCCGCGTTTGGCTCCCTGAAACAGGCATTTGCTTCCTCCCCTGTGCTCCACCGTCCTGAGTTAAACCGACAGTTCACCTTGGAGGTGGATGCCTCCTCCTCGGGAGCCGGAGCAGTGCTCATGCAGAAGTCCTCCTCCGGGAAGATGGTTACTTGCGGTTTCTACTCCAAGAGCTTCTCAGCGCCTGAACGCAACTACACCATCGGTGACCGAGAGCTATTGGCAGTCAAACTGGCTCTGGAGGAATGGCGCTACCTTCTGGAGGGAGCAGTGTACCCCGTGATCATTTACACGGACCACAAGAACCTGGAATACCTGCAGTCCGCTCAGCGACTGAACCCACGGCAAGCCAGGTGGTCCTTGTTCTTTGCCAGGTTCGATTTTCAGCTCCATTTTCGACCCGCGGACAAGAATGTACGAGCAGATGCCTTGTCCAGGTCATTCATGCCCATGGAGCAGGAGGAGGAGACATCCCAGCCCATCATCTGCCCTAGTAAAATCATTCCGGTGGCCCCTGTCACCCTGGCCCAGATACCGCCCGGGAAGACCTATGTCTCTGAGACTGACAGGCAAAAAGTGTTGCACTGGGGCCATGCCTCGAAAATAGCCGGCCATGCTGGTCAGAAGAAAACATGGAGTACAATTGTACGTCACCACTGGTGGCCATCCCTTCGCATGGACGTCGCTTCTTTTGTCTCAGCCTGCTCCTCTTGTGCCAGGAACAAGACGCCCAAACACCTGCCATATGGCCGTCTTCTGCCTCTGCCTATACCCTCCATTCCGTGGCAACACATTGCAATGGACTTTATTACGGACTTGCCCCTGTCCTCCGGACACACAGTCATATGGGTCGTGGTGGATCGGTTCTCCAAAATGGCTCATTTCGTCCCTATGGCTGGACTGCCCTCTGCCCAGGAACTCGCTGACGCCTATGTACAACACATCTTCCGGTTGCATGGCTTTCCATCACACATTGTGTCCGACAGAGGAACTCAGTTTACCTCCCGCTTCTGGAGGGCTGTCTGCAAACATCTGGGAGTGACCCTGGACTTTTCTTCAGCCTACCATCCTCAGTCGAATGGCCAAGTGGAACGAGTCAATCAGATCTTGACCTCCTTCTTACATCACTACGTCAACGCCCATCACGACGACTGGTCCACGCTTCTTCCTTGAGCTGAATTCTCCCATAACCACCACGTCAGTGAGTCCTCCTCCAGCTCTCCCTTCCATGTCGTTTACGGACTTCAGCCTTCCGTCCCATTACCTGTATCCTCTTCCTCGGATGTCCCTGCTGCTGATGCTGTAGTCCGTGACTTTGCAACAATTTGGGACTCTGTCAAGGCGTCCCTTGGACGAGCTTCCCTGCGGATGAAGAGACACGCAGACAAGAGGCGTATGGATCCTCCGTGTTTCTCTCCAGGAGATCTGGTCTGGCTTGCTTCCAAGTACGTCCGATTGAAGCTACCATCATACAAGCTGGGTCCTCGCTACATCGGGCCGTTTAAAGTCCTCAGCAAAATAAATGAGGTCTCCTACAAGCTGCAGCTCCCGGCCACGATGAGGATACCCAACTCCTTCCACGTCTCCCTGCTCAAGCCGGTTGTCCTTGGTCCCTTCTCCGCTGCTGCCAGTTCTGCTCCTCCTCCTATTGCTGATGATGACATCTAATGTAAATTCAAAACACTGCACTCTCTTCAGCATGAGGTAATAGTAAAAGAAAGTCAACAGATTCGTTTTTATCGTGCAAACCAAGTGTCTTTATTTATGAACAAAGTTAGTGGGAGGGACTAAGGGACGTTTCGGCCCAAGCTGGGCCTTCTTCATACCAAGTCACACTGGGGAAGGGTAAAGAAAAAGAAATAACTATTTACATATATCACAAGAATATCAACAGATCATATACATATATACATAATTACATGGAAAATCATGTCCTAGTTGGTGTAAAAGGCACAGTAATAGCATATCAGCAGTTGAAGTAACTCTCCAGTCGTCACAGCCAATATGTGCAATGACAATAAGATGAAAGGCAAGATTTGACAATACATGAAAAATTTGCATACCTCCAATCATAGATGAACTAATATCACAGAGGGAATTTTTTTCTCTCTCCTTTTTAGGGGGTTTTTTGGTATAGAAATGGTGAGGCACTCCACCCAGGATAGAAGGATTGTGGTAGTAGCAAAACGCAAGCCCTGCAGATAAAGGCATGATTATGAAAGGGTAGTATTTCTATAAGGGGAGTAGCACTATGGGGGAGGGGGGATAACTGATTACCTTGCTCGTGCTAGCAAATGAATAACTATTGGAATTTGTCCTTTTAAGTTGGGAGAGTTCAATAACTCGTGGTCCCTGAAGGATGAGAACGTATGTGGTCAGCAGGTAACACATGATATATAGCACCCCCATGTAGTGGATCCCCTGTATACCATTACCTTAGGTTTACAGTAAGTGGATAAGGTCACGTATAATGCACTTTTGTCTAGAAGCATAGGGGGCTTACTTGCATCTGTAATCACGAGGGATAAGTCTTAGTAACAACATTACATGTGAGAGGAAAATACAGCCGTACTTGGAAGTTAATGAAGTGACACATATTACCTGCAGGCTTTAGGATAGGAATGTAGCAGTGGGTAATGGAGTCCTCTGAAAAGCAGAAGGGGGAGTATGGAGTTAACAGATTGGAGGTTGAAAGGATTAGGGACAGATAAGATTATCGCATACCTTTGCAGCCGTCTTCCCAGACTGTGGCTTAGAGCAGTGAGTTAACAGGTTTGGGAGCTATTTAACTCCTGAACCCGGAAGTGCACGGAGACGCCGGCACCTGCGTATTGGTGACCTGCGCTGCTATTAGTGTATTGGTGGTACCGTTAAGTCTTGAATAGAGGTGCCCGCACATGTGCAGTAGGGCTAAACTCGTACATAGACGTGGGAGGATGTTTATCCTCAGTGTGTCGTTCGAGATCAATGCAGGGATAGGGGGCGGACACTGCACATGTCAGTCTATTGGTAGTGAACGACTGATGATACCAGAGGGGGTATTATCTATCTAGTCAATGTATAAGGCAGTAGTGTATGAAGCATTTGGAAGTATGGGGACATAAAGGCAACTGCAATGTAATACACAGGCATATACATAATAAATTCCTCATTTTGTCAAAGATCAATAGTGATTAGTTTACATCCAATCATTTTAAGGTATGACCTAGGAAAAAAAACATAAACAAAGGAAGGGTCCCAATATACTAATAGAGTGAACTAGCATTACCATCTATACATGACTAAAATAGAGAGTGCTGATTTTATACATTACCGTCTAATAGTGAGTGTACGATGGAAGAAGGAAAGGTGAGGATGGTATTTCTCAAGTTTTCTGTAAAAAATGTACCATAACATAGTTAGTGCGGTTTAGGGCAAATACAAAGGTATAGTACCATCATTATATTAGCCAATCTATCTCTCTATTAAGACCTTTAGGTGCTAGAGTTTGTAACTTATGGATCCAAAAGCTCTCTCTTTTTTTGAGAAGCTCAATATGATTTCCTCCGCGCCTGGGCCTATATACTTTATCAATAACCTGGAACCGTAACTGCGCTACATTATGCTTAGCTTCGTGAAAATGGTGTGGAATGGGTAGCCATAATTTTCCACACCTAATGGTGGATTTATGGCTTGCAATGCGGTCACCGACATGTTGGATTGTTTCGCCGACATACAATAGTCCACAGGGGCATTTGATGATGTACACCACAAAATTGCTCAAGCAGGTAAAGTATTCTTTTATTGGGAAGCTTTTGCCAGATCTGGGGTGCGTAAAGTGGTCTCCTTTGATCACGTTCGAACACGATGGACAATTCAAGCAAGGGAAGGTACCCGTACGTTTTGGTGCTAACAAGGTTTGTACATTTTTCTTGTCGCTGCCAATATCCGCTTTGACCAGGGAATCTTTTATGTTTTGGGGTCTTTTCTTACACATGATAGGTGGAAGTATAAACGGCCCTATCTCTGGATATGCTTTTTTTAGAAGCGGCCAGTGGCGATTGATAATATTGTAAATCTTAGGCATAGACGGGTGATACGTATGAACAAATGGTATCCTTTCCACTGTTGCTGTGTCTATCCCTGAGGGGGTGGTGAAAGATAGTCTTTCTCTTTCTGTCTTAAGCAATGTTATTGGGTAATTACGTTCTATGAACCGATTGGACATTTCTTCAAGTCTCTGCTCTCTTGTGTTCTCATCCGATACTATCCTTGTAACTCTTGCAAATTGAGATCTAGGTAGACTATTCTTAGTCGATTTAGGATGACAGCTACTGTATAGGAGCATACAATTCCGATCGGTCGGTTTACGGAATAGGTCTGAGGATAGATTGCCCATTGTGTCTTTTTTGATGTACGTGTCCAAGAAACTAATTTCTTCCTGATGATGATTTAGCGTAAACTTGAGCTCAGGCCACACTTTATTAATATGGTCATCAAATAAAAGCAGGCTTTCCAAATCTCCCTGCCAGATGCAGAATATATCATCTATGTAGCGAGCCCATAGAAACGCCAGTTCATCAAAGGCTGGGTATGAATACACAAAGCGCCCCTCAAAATAGTCCATAAACAAATTTGCATACGCCGGGGCTACATTCGAGCCCATCGCGGTCCCGTGTTTCTGGATATAAAAATCGTCCTTAAAAAGGAAATAATTTTCATTGAGGACTATCTCGAGGAGGCCTATAGTGAAGTCAATCGAGTCCTGGCTCAGATTAGTCTTATTGAGCGCGATTTTGGTTGCCCTAATGCCTTTGTGATGGGAAATTGAAGTATATAGACTGCTTACGTCCCAGGTGCACAGGAAGCTGTTAGGGGGGACCTGTTTTAGATCTCTGACCTTTTGTAAAAAGTTGTTGGTATCTAAGATAAAAGATTTGGTATTTTTAGCCAAGGGGGTAAGGACTTTCTCTAGATAAATTGATAGAGGGGAAAGAACGGACTCTGTCGATGCTACTATGGGCCGGCCAGGAGGATTAATGAGAGATTTATGGATTTTAGGTAATGAGTAGAATACCGGTGTTATGGGATGTAGTTTAGTGAGAAAGGTGCGGGTGGTTTGATCAATAGTACCTCTGTCGAAGTGAATAGATAGAAAGCTTTGGATTTTCTGTTGAATTTTGAATATCGGGTCTGAAGATATTTTCTGATATGTCATAGTATCATTAAGTTGGCGCTTAATTTCATTGATGTAGTCCTGTGTATTTTGGACCACGATCGCTCCACCTTTGTCAGCGGGTTTTATAGTTATGGCCTTGTTGTCCCTTAAAGAAGATATAGCTAATTTTTCTGAAGTATTAATATTACTTCGTGTCGGGTAAAAGCCCAATTCATGTTCATGCATATTGTCTTTAATGTCACGGTCCACTAAAGCTATAAATGTTTCTACAGCATGATGAGTTTTAGGTGGCATAAAGTGACTGGGATTGTGAAGACCCAACGTCTTAATGTTGGTTTCTTTAAGGACTGGTTGTTGATCTATGTTATGGAGTGTAGTAGAACCAAAGTGAGTTTTGAGCCTAACTGACCTATAGAACCGTTGCATGTCATTTTCAAGGGTAAAGGAATCCCATTTAGGTGTAGGGCAAAAGGTCAAGCCTTTGTTGAGTAAGGACAGTTCATTAGGTGACAAAGTATAGTCAGAGATGTTGACAACTAAATTGGGACCCTTACCTGTGAGCGCAACGTCATCCCCCAGTCTCCTCCTCCTCCTCGACCTCCTCGTTGGTTTGTTCTTCTTTTTATTGGTCCTAAAAAAGAGGTTGAATGGCTGCCACTGGACTCGCTTCCTGAGGAAGCGGATTGATTGTGAGTAGGTGGTCTTCTCCATTGTCTTGTATTGCTGGTTTGCCAATCGTTCCATCTGTACACTCGGTTTGACAGATAGTCCTCTGTGTCCCTCTGGAACTTCTGTCTTTTCTTCTCCTCCAAGTTCCTTTTAAATTCTTTTAAAGAATCTTCAGCTTTTTTCTTATAGGCAGCTAAGTCCGCAGGGGTCAACGCATCTGCCAGTTGTGTTTCTATGGTTAGAATTTTCTCTTTCGATTCCCTTATCGCTGTTTGTAGATGTTCAACTGTGAGTACGATCAAATCCAGGGAGCACTTATTCAGAATCTGTTGAAATCTTTTACAGTACTCCTCGTTGCCCGAAAAGAGAGTGGGTCTTAAATTACACCTGAGGCCCCTTGGAATGCGGCTCTGCCGATAATATTCAGCTAGGGTAGTACAGTGGAGATCCAGGGAAATAAATGTCCGGTTCTCCTTCTCCCAGTCCCTGGTCCTAACCTCTCTAATGGGAGTTTTCAAAAACTCAGTAGAGTTAGTCACTTGTGCTAAAATGCTATTACTGGTAGTGTCATCGTAAGCAAAAGTATCGGATGACATGAGTGGGCAGGTTCAATCACCAAGAAAAGCTATAGTAAAGGTATATATGGTGTGAACACTGCTCTATTAAGGGTGGTATAGAGGTGCTAGTGAGAGGACCAAGGTCCGGACTATAGAATGTAAATTCAAAACACTGCACTCTCTTCAGCATGAGGTAATAGTAAAAGAAAGTCAACAGATTCGTTTTTATCGTGCAAACCAAGTGTCTTTATTTATGAACAAAGTTAGTGGGAGGGACTAAGGGACGTTTCGGCCCAAGCTGGTCAAAGCGGATATTGGCAGCGACAAGAAAAATGTACAAACCTTGTTAGCACCAAAACGTACGGGTACCTTCCCTTGCTTGAATTGTCCATCGTGTTCGAACGTGATCAAAGGAGACCACTTTACGCACCCCAGATCTGGCAAAAGCTTCCCAATAAAAGAATACTTTACCTGCTTGAGCAATTTTGTGGTGTACATCATCAAATGCCCCTGTGGACTATTGTATGTCGGCGAAACAATCCAACATGTCGGTGACCGCATTGCAAGCCATAAATCCACCATTAGGTGTGGAAAATTATGGCTACCCATTCCACACCATTTTCACGAAGCTAAGCATAATGTAGCGCAGTTACGGTTCCAGGTTATTGATAAAGTATATAGGCCCAGGCGCGGAGGAAATCATATTGAGCTTCTCAAAAAAAGAGAGAGCTTTTGGATCCATAAGTTACAAACTCTAGCACCTAAAGGTCTTAATAGAGAGATAGATTGGCTAATATAATGATGGTACTATACCTTTGTATTTGCCCTAAACCGCACTAACTATGTTATGGTACATTTTTTACAGAAAACTTGAGAAATACCATCCTCACCTTTCCTTCTTCCATCGTACACTCACTATTAGACGGTAATGTATAAAATCAGCACTCTCTATTTTAGTCATGTATAGATGGTAATGCTAGTTCACTCTATTAGTATATTGGGACCCTTCCTTTGTTTATGTTTTTTTTCCTAGGTCATACCTTAAAATGATTGGATGTAAACTAATCACTATTGATCTTTGACAAAATGAGGAATTTATTATGTATATGCCTGTGTATTACATTGCAGTTGCCTTTATGTCCCCATACTTCCAAATGCTTCATACACTACTGCCTTATACATTGACTAGATAGATAATACCCCCTCTGGTATCATCAGTCGTTCACTACCAATAGACTGACATGTGCAGTGTCCGCCCCCTATCCCTGCATTGATCTCGAACGACACACTGAGGATAAACATCCTCCCACGTCTATGTACGAGTTTAGCCCTACTGCACATGTGCGGGCACCTCTATTCAAGACTTAACGGTACCACCAATACACTAATAGCAGCGCAGGTCACCAATACGCAGGTGCCGGCGTCTCCGTGCACTTCCGGGTTCAGGAGTTAAATAGCTCCCAAACCTGTTAACTCACTGCTCTAAGCCACAGTCTGGGAAGACGGCTGCAAAGGTATGCGATAATCTTATCTGTCCCTAATCCTTTCAACCTCCAATCTGTTAACTCCATACTCCCCCTTCTGCTTTTCAGAGGACTCCATTACCCACTGCTACATTCCTATCCTAAAGCCTGCAGGTAATATGTGTCACTTCATTAACTTCCAAGTACGGCTGTATTTTCCTCTCACATGTAATGTTGTTACTAAGACTTATCCCTCGTGATTACAGATGCAAGTAAGCCCCCTATGCTTCTAGACAAAAGTGCATTATACGTGACCTTATCCACTTACTGTAAACCTAAGGTAATGGTATACAGGGGATCCACTACATGGGGGTGCTATATATCATGTGTTACCTGCTGACCACATACGTTCTCATCCTTCAGGGACCACGAGTTATTGAACTCTCCCAACTTAAAAGGACAAATTCCAATAGTTATTCATTTGCTAGCACGAGCAAGGTAATCAGTTATCCCCCCTCCCCCATAGTGCTACTCCCCTTATAGAAATACTACCCTTTCATAATCATGCCTTTATCTGCAGGGCTTGCGTTTTGCTACTACCACAATCCTTCTATCCTGGGTGGAGTGCCTCACCATTTCTATACCAAAAAACCCCCTAAAAAGGAGAGAGAAAAAAATTCCCTCTGTGATATTAGTTCATCTATGATTGGAGGTATGCAAATTTTTCATGTATTGTCAAATCTTGCCTTTCATCTTATTGTCATTGCACATATTGGCTGTGACGACTGGAGAGTTACTTCAACTGCTGATATGCTATTACTGTGCCTTTTACACCAACTAGGACATGATTTTCCATGTAATTATGTATATATGTATATGATCTGTTGATATTCTTGTGATATATGTAAATAGTTATTTCTTTTTCTTTACCCTTCCCCAGTGTGACTTGGTATGAAGAAGGCCCAGCTTGGGCCGAAACGTCCCTTAGTCCCTCCCACTAACTTTGTTCATAAATAAAGACACTTGGTTTGCACGATAAAAACGAATCTGTTGACTTTCTTTTACTATTACCTCATGCTGAAGAGAGTGCAGTGTTTTGAATTTACATTCTATAGTCCGGACCTTGGTCCTCTCACTAGCACCTCTATACCACCCTTAATAGAGCAGTGTTCACACCATATATACCTTTTCCTGATGATGACATCTATGCGGTAAGGGATATCGTGGCCATGAAAACCGTACGGGGCTGACAGTTCTTCCTGGTGGACTGGGCAGGGTATGGTCCTGAGGATAGGTCCTGGGAACCCCGGGAGAATGTGGGTACTCCTCTGATACGTGCCTTCCTGTCCCGGTTGCGGGGAGGGGGGCGTGGGGGAGAGGGTACTGTCACGCTCCCCGACTCCCCTGCTAGGCTCCCCGGCTCCCCTGCCATGCTCCCCGGCTCCCCTGCCTTGATTGCCGGCTCCCCTGCCACGCTTCTCCGCTCTCAGGTCGCGCTCCACCGCTCCCGTGCCAGGCTTCCCGGTCCTCCGCTCCACAGCCTTCCTGCTCCATCGCCTGCGGTCCCCAGGCAGCCCGGTCCCCGCTCCCGGCGCCCGTCGGCAACTCGGCCCCAGCCCGGCTCTCCTGCCTCCTGTTCACCACTCCCTGCTCTGGCTTCTGGCACCCGGGCCTCGCGCATGCGCATTAGGGCACGCACGCGGTCATTGACCCTCTCTTAAAGGGCCAGTGTCCTCCAACGGGATATTGAAGAATCAGGTACAGGGTATATAGGGGGATCCTTTCCAAGTGGGCGGGGCCTGTTCTTCGTGTTTTGCTAAGCTAGGAGTCAGGTCTCCTTGTGTCTTGCGGTATACTTACCTATCTCTCTCCTAGAGCCACTGCTGCCTCGCCATCCGGTCCTGATGATACCCGAACCCCGAACGGTGACTGTCCGCCATCCCGTCAGTCCATACCATCTCTGATCCCTGTGGTGACCCGTCTTCTCGCTCCGTCGGTTCCGGACTCTGCCTGACAACATCTCGGCCTCCGAACCTGAGCTCCGTCACCCGGACTACCTTCGGTGACTCCGTGGTCCCAGGGACTTCTACACACCACTCCTTTGAACGGACTGTCCTGCTACCTGTAGTGCTCCGGCTACCGGACACCTTGCCTTCAGTGAGGTGTTCGGCCCAGTGGATCCACCTCCTGGGTCTGCCCGTCCACCTGGCCCTAACACATACAGACACTCATTAATTTACTGTTTTCCAGTCCTTCGGTGAACAAGCTACTTGTTACAGCAAATTATTTGATATTTTGACTCCTCAGTCAAGAGCACCTGCAGCCAATTTTTGGCACCCCAGTTCCTATGTTTTTGTGCATTGTAACCTTATTTGTATGTTGGAGGTATTGCTTTTAGGCAGGAATTCTTCCTTAAGGCCATGTGCGCACGTTGCGTAATTACATGCTTTTATGCTGCGTTCAGCACTGCTGCGTAAAAGCATGCATCCTGCGTCCCCAGCACAATCTATGTAGATTGTGCAAATTCCATCTGCACGTTGCTTTTTAGAACGCAGCGTTTTGCACGCTGTCAAAACGCTGCATTCTAAATAGTAACATGTCAATTGTTTTGTGCGTTCTGGATGCTTTCTCCACTCTGTCTATGGGGAGGCAGCATCCAGAACACACGAATTCTGCAGACACCAAACTTTCAGAACGCAGCTTTTCAGCTGCGTTCTGAATCACACAACCAGTGACTTTACGCAGCGGTGCAGAACGCACTTATATGCGCACATGGCCTTAAGGTTAATTCTGGCCAGATTTCTCCAAAGAGTACATAGGTGTTGCTGAGTCTCACTACTTACTGACATTTCTGAACTGATCGAACTGCTGAACATTTTCCAGTTTCAAAGAGAGGTTAGCAGGATGTTTCTTTCATCTGCTACAATCAGTCTGCTGTGTTTATGGTTCTCAACATTACCCTTTTCTTGGTATTTTTACAAAAGAGATTGAACAAACGTCTTGAAACCCCAAACAACTCTGGAATGTTTACTTAGAAGAACTAATGCTGAATTGAAGGCAAAGGGGTTATACCAAATATTCATTTGAGTTTGAGTTAGACTTTGTTAATTCGTTTAGCATTTTGTTGATTAATAGAAGTAAACTATTAACACTTTTAATTTTACTTTTCTATAGCCAAATTGATTCAGAGACAAAAAACTATTGAATTTAACTTATTTTGTGCTGCTAAAATGAATATGATGCTTCATTTTGCTGATTGGTCTAATTTCCAAGATCAAGAGGAGGTTGTAATTACTTATGACACCTTTCATGCAGGCTTATAGAAAAATTGTATCTTTATTTCATCATCATTATTGCATTGTTAGTAGCTAGTCTGTTACATTGTCTATTTAGTTTATGCTTTATTCTTATTTTTTCTTATTTTAACAAAGCAGATACAAGTGCATCTGAATAAATTAGAATATCATAAAAAAATTAATTTATTTCATTAATTCAATACAAAAAGGGAAACATATTATAGTCATTACAAACAGAGTGATCTATTTTAAGTGTTTATTTCTGTTAATGTTGATGATTATGACTTACAGCCAATGACAGTCCAAAAGTCATTATCTCAGAAAATTAGAATATTATGTAAGACCAACTGAAAAAATATTTTAAACTCTGAAATGTTGGCCTACTGAAAAGTCTGTACAGTAAATGCAATCAATACTTGGTCAGGGTTTCTTTTTCATTAATTACTGCATCAATGCAGCGAGGCATGGAGGAGATGAGTCTGTGGAATTGCTGAGGTGTTAGATAAGCAGACATGTGTAGAAATTACAACGGGCTCACCACTGAAGCCCGTGGTAACCGCAGGGATGCGACCAATGATGTACTAGTATGTCATTGGTGGTGAAGGGGTTAAGTTGATTCCATGTGTTTTAGTGCTGGTGGGGGCATAATAACTCATAGGCGCATCTGACTGTCAAATAAAAATATTGACAGGCTGACTTTTTTGAAAATGAACATTTCCGGGATTGACCCGGACTTGTGAACCCTAATAGAAGACATTGGCGGAACATAAAGCTAATTCAAATGTTCCTTTTTTTCTATTGTTTTGCTATGTACCCCTTCAGACCCCAAAAAGGGTATATGGTTCATGTTTATTTTTCTTTTCATCCTCCTCGTACACCATATCATGTCAACACACCAGAGTCATCATGTAACAGTCAATCATAAGTTTAAAAGGGCCAGCCTTAATCAATTTTTAGAGGGCCAGCAGCCGACCCTCACTCACTATTTTCAGAGGGCCAATAGGTAGCCCTCACTCAATTTTTAGAGGGCCAGATACCAGCCCTTGGTAATTGTTCCCCAGCCGCCACTCTTTCTCTCTATGAACTGTCCCTGCCTTACACTATCACGTATCCCATAATATTACCCGTGCCCTCAGTGATGTTACCAGTAAGGTCTACTTAACTACCGACACGTGAACAAGTGCTTGTGGCCAGGGATGCCACAATTTCCTGACTGCATACTGGTTGAACCTTGTGGAGGCTGGGACAGAGTCAGCCTATGACATCACACGTGCTATCACGTGTGATGTCACAAGGAATTCCCAAGGATGGCGGGCTATAGTTTAATCATGATTTCCCAAACATCCTACACCAATTGCTGCACCATATCCTCAATCTCCGACATCTGCGGCATCCGCAAAGAAATCTTTGAAAAATCCCCTCAGAGCCTGGATCCCCTTCTCTCCCGCACCTCAAGCTCACTATCAATATTCAAGCCTGTCACAGAAGAAGAAGTGACGCGTCTCCTTGCCTCTTCCCGCCCAACAACATGCACCAGTGACCCTATTACCTCACATATCCTTCAGGCTCTCTCCCCAGCTGTCACTACCTATCTAACCAAAATGTTTAACCTCTCTCTTTCATCAGGTATCTTTCCTTCATCATTATAACATGCCATCATAACCCCTCTACTTAAAAAACCTTCCCTCAATCAGAACTGTGCCACTAACTACAGACCAGTCTCTAACCTTCCCTTTATCTCTAAGCTCCTGGAACGCTTGGTCCACATTCGGCTAATCTGCTATTTATCTGAAAACTCACTTCTTGATCCCTCTCAATCTGATTTCCGCCCTTTACACTCCACCGAAACGGCCCTCACCAAAGTCTCAAATGATCTATTAACAGCAAAATGTAAAGGCCACTATTCCCTATTGTTTCTCTTGGATCTCTCAGCTGCTTTTGACACTGTGAATCACCAACTTCTCCTCACCATGCTCTGCTCTATTGGCCTCAAGGACACCGCCTTCCTCCTCCTATCTCTCCAACCGCTCCTTCACAGTTTCCTTTGCTGGCTCTTACTCCACTCCTCTCCCCCTCACCTTTGGGATTCCTCAAGGCTCAGTCTGGGGCCCTGTCCTTTTCTCTCTATACACAGCCCCTATTGGACAAACCATCAGCAGATTCGGTTTCCAATACCATTTCTATGCTGATGACACCCAATTATATAAATCATCTCCAATCATCACCCCTGCTTTGTTACAAAAATACCAGAGATTGTCTGTCTACTGTCTCTCAAAGCATGTCCTCCCTCTATCTGAAACTGAATCTCTCCAAAACTGAGTTTCTTGTGTTTCCTCCCTCTACCAACCAACCCTCAACCCAACATCTCAATTACCTTCGATGATTTAATCATTATTCCCAAGCAGCATGCTCACTGTCTTGGGGTCATATTTGACTCAGAACACTTTTTCATTCCTGTCATGCTAAATTCTCCTAAAAAGGGGCTGAAAGCCCGTACTTACGAAGCGCTCACTGATATCCTAATCAGGCACGAATACTAACATTCTTTATAGCAAGATATTATTTATTTTAATAGCACATGAATAATCAATGGTACATAGGCATTAGCACTACTTTATAGTCATAGAATCTTATATAATAACAGAAATATGCATCAACATTACCGTATGTTGTACCACGCCTTTCTTATCGGAGGGACTCTATTAGTGAGAAGGAAAACAACCCGGCCTCTGCATCACAGGAACAGTGCGTCCACTTGAGCGTCCTGGAAATGTCCCTATCTCACTAAGTGAGCCCTGTATTTTTATACATTGTGTTCGTCTTGTGTACCGAGTATTGCAATTGTGACCAGCATGTGATTGCTGAGTCATGGTCATGTAACCTGACCACACACTGCTGTGGGCACCATTAGCTCCCTGTATATTTTGCCAACTGACCACTAGTTTACTGCATATTTTGCAATGAGCCGTGAATTTTACATGCCAGTTTCCTACACATGTCTTTAACTAACCACGAGTTTCCTGCATATGTTAAACTGTAAGGCTATGTGCGCACTAGAAATGTGAAGTTTCTCAAGAAACTTTCTCGAGAAACTTCTGGGAGTGAAAGATTTCCGGACCTCCGGAAAAAATCCACACCAAATCCGCATGCGGATTTGACGCGGATTTGCCGCGGATTAGCCGCGGAATTGCCGCGATTTTCCCGCGGGTGGTTCCCTGCGGATTTCTGCAGGCTGTACTGCCGAAATCCGCAGGGTACCTGCGGAAATAATGGACATGTTCATTTTCTCAAGAAAGTTTCTCGAGAAATTCTTCTCGCGGAAATTTCTTGAGAAAAATCCGCACCAGTGCGCACAGCTTTTTTTTTTTACCATAGAATTTGCTGGGAAATGTCTGCACAAAGATTGCAGACATTTCTCAAGAAATTTCCGCGGCAAATCCGCGGGTAAATCCGTGGGTAAAAAGCTCTAGTGCGCACATAGCCTAAGCGTTCCTTCCTCATAGTGGTTATGTTCGAGACTTACTAACACGTACACTCTTCATCATGGTGAAATCGGGTCAACCAGAGGACATCTTTCTGATACTGAGTTTTGGATAGATCAAATAATACCTGTGATCACCATCTTTTGATTAGGATTCCTATCTAATCACACACAAATTTCAGTCATATCACATTGGTATCACAATTCCCCATATACAATCACTCACTCGCACATGTCACCTGCATCTCAAAAACATCTCCAGAATCCGACCATTTCTTACTTTCGAAACGGCAAAAACCCTGTCGCTCTTATTCATTCCCGTCTGGATTACTGCAACTCTTTATGGATTGGTCTCCCTCGGACCAAGCTCTCCCCTCTCCAATCCATCTTGAATGCAGCAGCCAGGGTCATATTCCTGTCCAGCCGCTTCACCGATGCCTCCACCTTGTGCCAGTCACTACACTGGCTACCTATTAGCTACAGAATACAATAAATACTCATATCCCTCACCCACAAAGTTCTCCACAGCTCTGCAGCACCATATATCTCATCCCTCATCTCTGTCTATCATCCTACCCGCCCCCTTCGTTTCGCAAATGATCTTAGACTAACATCCTCCATAATACGAACCTCACACCTCTGTCTACAAGACTTTTCTCGTGCCGCGCCAGTTTTCTGGAATGCACTACCCCAAAGAATGAGACTAATATCCAGCCCCCAAGTTTTTAAGCGTACATTAAAAACACATCTCTTCAGACAAGCTTATCATAATAACTTACTAACTTAACTCTCTCCTGTCCCACCTTCTAAATGCTACTCGTAACCTTCTCTCTCCTATTTCTATCCTCACATCCTACATAAAACCAATAGCATGTAAGGGCACCCAAAAGGTTACTGTCTAAAGACCAGATCATTCTTCTTTATATGTAACCAATTATCTAGCATAACGATGGCCGGCTAGACCTACAAGTGTGCTTCAACTTTTGTGTTCCCCTTCTTCCCCATAGATTGTAAGCTTTTGAGCAGGGTCCTCATTCCTACTGTAGCTGTTGAAGTATGTACTATTTTGTTTTGTTTTTGTCTATACAACCCCCCACCTGATTGTAAAGTGCTGCGGAATATGTTGGCGCTGTATAAATAAACTTTATTATTATTATCTCCAATTTGTAATCTTCGAGCTTATCCTCCATGTCAGTAGCAAGCTGTAAGCACTGCAGCACTGCTTCGGTAAAGCGATAACAGATTATGGTGAATCTAATCTTTAGATGACAAACAGCACATTGTTGCAGAGCTGTTGAAAAGTTTAACAGACCAGACAGAACTGTGACTCTCGATGCTTAATCTACAACCAGACAAAGTCGTGTGTGATAATATCCTTAACCACCTGACATCTCTGAAGCTTGGCAACTTTCACATGTACCAGGCCTGACTGATGTGCTCAATTTAATGGTTTTCTGAAAACCTACCAAGATTTGCCTGAGCTACTTGTAAAGGTACACCACATATGCACCCCTTTTTGTCCCGCAGCCATTCCTGTGACCCTAACAGTATATGCATTTTCTAATACCTCATATATATTTGAAATATATTTTTTGCACCTTTTTTTAACACGGGGTGCAGCCGGGCCTCTTAATACGGCCGTGCATAGTGGAGTCTCTGTCCCTTGTGTGCTGCAGTGAGTAGTGTCCGGGTAACCCGCCTAACCTAATAGTAAGGGCGTGATAATAGGTTGCTGGCTGGATACCATGCGCATACGAGTGTGAACAGTGCCCTATGCGCGCCACTAGTGTGCAATTTACCTTGCACCTGTGAAGTGTCCATCATGTTGAGAGGTTTGTCTGCATCCTGTTGGTGCATTAGATGTGTTGGCCTAGGCTAACTGGACTGGTTGCCCTCTTTTTTGCTGTGAGTATATTAAATTTTTGGAGGAGTTTTTATCTCCTCTTTCTGTTGCTATTTTTCGATATTTATTAGTGTAGGGACCCACAAGCATGAGGATCCGTGATGAGGATTGTGGGCTTATGTACATTGGCCAATTTACTAACTAATACCTCATATATATTTGAACTATATTTTTTGCACCTTTTTTTAACACGGGGTGCAGCCGGGCCTCTTAATACGGCCGTGCATAGTGGAGTCTCTGTCCCCTGTGTGCTGCAGTGAGTAGTGTCCGGGTAACCCGCCTAACCTAATAGTAAGGGCGTGATAATAGGTTTCTGGCTGGATACCATGCGCATACGAGTGTGAACAGTGCCCTATGCGCGCCACTAGTGTGCAATTTACCTTGCACCTGTGAAGTGTCCATCATGTTGAGAGGTTTGTCTGCATACTGTTGGTGCATTAGATGTGTTGGCCTAGGCTAACTGGACTGGTTGCCCTCTTTTTTGCTGTGAGTATATTAAATTTTTGGAGGAGTTTTTATCTCCTCTTTCTGTTGCTATTTTTTTAAATGCATTTTAGCCAACATTAATTACTGGTTATTTACTGTTCACAGCCCATGCTACAAGGAGAACTTTCCATCTCTCCTTCCAGGGGTGGAGAGAGATAGTAAAATAGTGTAATATCAGAAGGTCCTAGTTGAACAATTAGTATCAAAATTTCTCATCTGACAGTGCTGGTGGCAGAAGTCAACCCAGGAGAGATGAATGAGACACATAACAGGTCCATCAGAGGCAGGGGAACACTATCAAAGGTTTGGGACAGTTTTATTAGACCCTCCCAGCGCCCAAACCCGAATGCGTGGGATAGTATGACAAGGAGGGAAAAGTTTAAGAAGATGGTGAAAGAGTACCTAGGCGACCATACCAGTGTCCTCCATGATTACTCTGTGCCATACAAATATTGGGTATCCATGCTGGAAATGTAAAGAATGGAATCTCAGCACAAAATTAGACAAATTGAGTTCATGACTGCTGCAAAAAGTGAAAATTTATTCCCATTTGCACTACAGAAAAATGCAATGTTTCAACCTCATCAAGGATATCGGTGTAGAGGGAGCCAGGATATACTGTATAGTGCCTTGCGAAAGTATTTGGCCCCCTTGAATTTTTCAGGCTTCAAACATAAAGTTAAAATTTTTAATGTTATGGTGAAGTATCAACAACAAGTGGGACACAATTGTGAAGTTGAACAAAATTTATTGCTTATTTTAAACTTTTTTAAAAAATAAGTAACTGAAAAGTGAGGCGTGCAATATTATTCGCCTCCTTTACTTTTAGTGCAGAAGTTCATTGAGGATCTCTGAATGTTGTCCTAAATGACTGGTGATGATAAATATAAGCCACCTTTGTGTAATCAAGTCTCCGTATAAATGCACCTCCTCTGTGATAGTCTCAGTGTTCTGTTTAAAGTGCAGATAGCATCATGAAGACCAAGGAACAAAACAGGCAAGTACGTGATACTGTTGTGAAGTTTAAAGCCGGATTTGGTTACAAAAAGATTTCCAAAACTTTAAACATCCCAAGGAGCACTGTGCAAGCGTTGATATTGAAATGGAAGAAGTATCATACCACTGCAAATCTCCCAAACCCGGCCAGCCATCCAAACTTTCATCTCAAACAAGGAGAAGACTGATCAGAGATGCAGCCAAGAGGTCCATGATCACTCTTGGTGAACTGCAGAGATCTACAGCTGAGGTGGGAGAGTCTGTCCATAGTACAACAATCAGTCCTACACTGCATAAATCTGGCCTTTATGGAAGAGTGGCAAGAAAAAAGCCATTTCTCAAAGATATCCATAAAAAGTGTTGTTTAAAATTTTCCATAACCCACCTGGAAGACACACCAAACATGTGGAAGAAGGTGCTCTGGTCAGATGAAACCAAAATGAAACTATTTGGGCACAATGCCAAACGATATGTTTGGCGTAAAAGCAACACAACTCATCACCCTGAACACACCATCCCCACTGCCAAACATGGTGGTGACAGCATCATGGTTTGGGCCTTCTTTTCTTCAGCAGGGACAGGGAAGATGGTTAAAATTGATGGGAAGATGGATGGAGCCAAACACAGGACCATTCTTGAAGAAAACCTGTTGGAGTCTGCAAAAGACCTGAGACTGGGACGGAGATTTGTCTTCCAACAAGACAATGATCCCAAACATAAAGCAAAATCTACAATGGAATGGTTCACAAATAACTGTATCCAGGTGTTAGAATGGCCAAGTCAAAGTCCAGACCTGAATCCAATTGAGAATCTGTAGAAAGAGCTGAAAACTGCTGTTCACAAACACTCTCCTTCCAACCTTACTGAGCTCAAGTTATTTGCAAAGGAAGAAAGGGCAAGAATTTCAGTCTCTCGATGTGCAAAACTGATAGACACATACCCCAAGCGACTTGCAGCTGTAATCACAGCAAAAGGTGGCGCATCAAAGTATTAACTGAAAGGAGACGAATAATATTGCACGCCCCACTTTTCAGTTAATTTTTTAAAAAAGTTTAAAATAACCAATAAATTTTGTTCAACTTCACAATTGTGTCCCACTTGTTGCTGATTCTTCACCATAGCATTCAAATTTTTATCTTTCTGTTTGAAGCCTGAAATGTGGGAAAAAGGTTGAAAAATACAAGGGGTCCGAATATATTTGCAAGGCACTGTACTGTAGGTGTGTCCAAACTTGATAATGGAAGCATGCAGTGCCAGGTGGGGTATGGAAGCATGTGCCACAGGGGATCCACCATGTAAATGGTAGGTGCCTCAATTTGTCTTATTTGGTGCTGAGATTCCATTCTCTGCTAATGGGGACTCTTTACTTTCCTCGAACACAATTCTCAGTGTGCCGGCTTTTCTCTACAAGCTGGACATCTGGCATGAACTGTCTCTCTACGCCCTGAGTTGCTGACTTTCCCTATCAGTGTTTTGTCAGAGGAAGTTTTTAGTGCCACAAGCAGCATAATGGCTGATCAACTGAAAATGCTGGCAGGCTGTCTATTTTCAAATTGAACAAGGCCTGGATTAGTCCTGATTTCTCAACCCCAGCAGAAGACAGCAGCAGAACATCAAGCCAAATCAACGTGAGGGCCAGTCTCCGCCCCAGCCACTGCACCAGTTTAGCCTCCTCCACCACCGCCACTGCCCTCTCCGGTAAGACACCACCGGATTACAAGACGGACCCCATTTTTTTCCATCTTTTCTAGCTCTGAATTTGGGGTGCATCTTATAATCCAGTGCGTCTTATAAAACGAAAAATATGGTAGTTGATAATAATGCTACGACAATTCACTAGAAATCTCACAATTTTACTGTGGCCTTCATGGAACCAAATGTTACAAATTAGGCCTTTGCTTTCTTTTAAAAGGTTTTATTTTAAAATTTAAGCAAATGTGAGAAACTGAAAAAGAAAAGCAATAAACAGTACGCTGCGGGCAAGTAGACTTGCAAAAAAGTTACATGTAAGACATTGTTTGTAATGAAATCATAATAAAGACGCATATGATGAACAATTATTTTCTTGATTTGGATGGGTTTGTATGCTCGGTCAAACATCGCTCCTTATCTACATATAGCAAATTGTTTTCATCTACTGACAAAACAATGACTTTACTATAGGGAAGAGGAATAACATTACACCTGCTCTCTGAAATACCCATACCCAAAATAGAGGACTTACCTTCGATCATACTATCTACTGCTGTAGCTTGAATTGAATCCAGTCAGATAAGATTTAGCCAAATATTTGTGGCCATTTGTTGTTCACATTAATTTTGTAATGAGATATTTTGATTCACTAGCTTAAATTACTGACTGAGATTAGATATCAATAGATTTACATGCTATAATTATGATTTTCTGGGTGTAATAAAAAGTTAATAAAAGAAAATCCTCATACAGTATATATTCTGGAAACAAGGAAAGCCCAATAAACATATCTGATTCCTTAGGGACCTATTAAGATGTAAGTGGACTTTGAGGGGGCCCATTGAAAACGCTCCAAAAGTGATAACATTTTAAAAACTGTACCCCTCAAATACTTCACACTGCTGTCAGTATATGATTTAACTCTTCATGTGCTCCAAATTAATTTATGCCAAGTAGAATGGAAAAAAATTGAAATTTTGTCTCTTAAAGTTTGATTTACTCCCAATTTTTACACTTTTATAAGGGATAGCATGAGAAAATGAACCAACTCATTTTGTTACCCAGTATTTTCTGAGCACCCCAATACGCCACGTGGTCAGAAACCTTTCTTTGGACAAACTGACGAGGCTCAGAAGGGAAGGAACACCATTCAGATTTTGGAACACAAATTTGTCTGAAACAGATTTCAGGCACTATGTCACATTTTCAGGGCTCCTAAGGGACCTAAATAGTAGATGCCCCCCCTCAAGTGGTGCCATTTTGGAAACTACAACCCTGAAGGGATTTATCCAGGAGTATAGTCAACATTTTGAACACAGGTTCATATTGAAAATTTAAATTTTTTTTTTACAAAAATGTTACTTTCGGACCATTTTTTTCACTTTTGCAAGCATTATTAAAAAAAAACTGGACCCTTGTTGAAAGCAAGCTGATTACTTGGGTCAGCTCTCCTATCCTGAAAGAGAGGTTACAGCGGAATCTGATAGTGAAATCAGTAATAACATATAAGGAGAAGGGTTCCAGCATCCATATCTTCATAAAAACACGTTTATTAAATAGGGAGCAGGTGTCTCGCCCTCCATTGCAAATCTTTTAGGTCAGGATGGGAGAAAAGATTTAGATTTTTTCGGAACTAAACTCCTATTCCCCCCATATTAGGGGGTATGGTTGCTATATAGATAACTTACTCATAATATGAGAGGGAAGTAAAAAATCTGCACAAAAATGAGTTCATTATATCAATAAAAATAATATGAATCTTTCTTTTACCTCAAATATAGAGGAGACTTCCTTTAATTTTTCAGCCATTACTCTTCAAAAAAAAGACCAACAGGAGATATTTATATCCTTACATTTAGGAAAGATGTAACTAATAATACGACTCTTCTAGCCACGTCATGTAATCAGAAACAAGTTTTGTGCCCATCCTGTAGTAATGTTCCCATTCTTATCTCCATCCTGTAGTAATGTTCCCATTCTTGTCTCAATCCTGTAGTAATGTTCCCATGCTTGTCTCCATCCTGTAGTAATGTTCCCATTATTGTCTCCATCCTGTGATAATGCACCCATCCTTGTGCCCATCCTGTAGTAATGTTCCCATCCTTGTGCCCATCCTGTAGTAATGTGCCCCATTATTATCTTCATCCTGAAGTAATGTCCCCATCAGAGTCCTCATCCTGTAATAATGTGCCCATATTTGTCCCCATTCTGTAGTAATGTACCCCATCCTTGTGTCCATCCTGTAGTAATGTGCCCATCCTGTAGTAATGTGATCCATCCTCGTCCCCTTTTACAAATGTGCCCATCATTTTCTCCTTTTACTAATGTGCCCATTCAGGTCTTCATCTTGTAGCAAATGTCCCATCCTTGTCCCCTATTGTGCCATTCTTAACACACACACACACACACACTATAAAAAAAACAAAACAATTCTTCTCACCTGTCCTCCATTCACTTGATGTCCTCTTCTCTGCTTCTTGCAGCCTGCAGGAACGTGGACCAGGTATCGATCGCAGCCGCTGGCTGCCATTGGAATAGTTGTTTAGATTTCAGATGAAGGGCTGACAGTGGCCCCTGCATCAGCTGAGATTGTTACGGGGTCCATGTGCCTGCGGGCTGCAAGAAGCAACCCGAGAGGCCGCATGTGGCCCAAGGATCATGTGTTTGAGACCCTGTTATAAGCTGTACTACTACTATACTGCAATAGGGAGTAAATATTAAAAACAGTTTTAGACGTATGTGGGCTTCAAAGTAATTACACCAAACCAGAACTGGCATGAGAGATCTGAAAGAAATCAAATCCCTGCTGGAAATCTTGATGGAGTTCCTTAGCCTTATTATAGTTGTTGAGGATAAAGAATTGAGTATCCAAAAATACTTAATTCAGCCATTTCATAGACTCAGTTATATAGTTCAGTAGATGTGAACTAACACACATATTTGTGAATGCTTTTGTTTCTTACTAATATGTATATATGTATATTGCATATTCAGTGTATTTTCCTTAGACTCAGTATATACTAGGATATATATATATATATATATATATATATATATATATATATATATGTATAGCTTGAAGATGGCCACCATTTCCTGTTCTACACCCAAGACAGATGGACAAAAGAAATTCCTGGAGTCTGGACTGACCAATCCAAGTTGTTATGCAGATCTCTCTACGTCATGAAGCCCTGCCCTGCGATACTTGATTGGACTAAAACTTTTGTTTACACCCCCTTACTGCTCGGTCTAGAGTTTCTTTCAAACAATAAAAAACACACTTGGTTAAGAGCCAGTCATGGAGATAGATATAACTGACTTGCTGTGCAGTTATTTATTCTCGTGTGCACACATGACATTTTTAATTAGAAACAGCAGCCGGATCCGAGAGATCCTTTGAGTCTCATCATCATCATCGTCATTCTGACCTTGACAGTTGGCGCGCCAAGTGTGGGGCCACCGAGAAGAGTGAGTCAGAGCTTCCACTTTCCGGACGTCTGGGGCTACTCCACAAGTATCCAGGTGTTGCTCGATATCGAGGATTGATCGCCCTCCGTTTCACGGTAAGAACATCATATACATTGTGTATGCTGTTTTACCTGTGGATCGAGAGACACCTGGCGAAAGTGGGTGGTCACTAGTCCGGAGAATGGTAGTGCACCGGAGACCTAACGGTGTGACTGTCGCTCGCCGGTGACCGAGAAAAAAAAAAACCCAGACCCTATAGGTGCTGGCTTTTAGGTCTTTTGTATAGGATCCGGCTGTCTGTATTTCTTATTTGTATATAGTGTATGGTTAATCAAGCTTGTGATTTCTCTGTTTGGTTCTCGGAGAGTTAATTGTCTGAGCAGACAGCTATAGAGATGGTGGAGAGAAGCCCAGCGTGCTTGCAGTCTTTTAAACAAAGGAAGCAAGGAGAGTGTAGAAGTCCACAGACGCAGCCTACCCCCCTGCATTTCTTCGCTGTGTTAGAGAGAAGGGGGGTTGATAGTGCCCACACAGAGGCTAAGGAGCTGCTGTCTTTGTTCTGTGAAAAAGCAGGGGGGGAAGTTAATCACCCACTGCCTGCAGTTTTTTTTCTTCTTCACTGAGAGCGAAGAGGCAGACTGCGGGGGTCTGGTAGCCCAGGGATATCCATAACAGTCTTTCTATTGAGAACAAAGAATGCGAGAGGGGGGAGCAGAAGCCCACAGAAGCAGCTACATTTTTACATTCTTACACTCAGGGGAAGCAAAAAGGTGGGGGCCATATGTCCACCAGCTGCTTGAGACAGAGCGGAGATCAAATTGCATAGCTACGTCCCTGCTGTCTTTTAGCTGAGAAACAAGGGGGGTGGAGGAGTGAACAGGTAGAGATAAGACAGCGCAGCTCTTTGGAGTGAGGAGAGAGGAGGGGTCAGTGGGCTAATATACAGGAGATGGCTGCAGCCTTTGTATAGTAAAGCAAACAGAGTTGTAATAATTTGAAAAAAAACAAGTGTTATTTTGGTTTGGATTAGAGAGAAATTAATGTGTTTTTCAGTCTTTTTAAATTGTTTGTTTTTTGAACAGAAGTATGAGAACTAGCGATTCCCCTGTGTTGCGGATAACACAGCCACTGTTTGTTAGATATTGAATATTAAATATTGAATATTAAATATTAAATATTGAATATTGGATAGATAATAGACGAGGCGGGAAGGGTTCTGTTAACTTAAAGTGGATTTAGCGTATTCCCCTGCGGTTCAGGCGCATGTCACTGTCTGCGTGGCAGACGAGGCGGGAAAGGAACTCACTTTAGTTGAGGTAAGGGTGCTGGAGTTAGCAGATTCTCCTGCGTATTAGACGCGAGTCACTGTCAGCGTGTTACAAACGCGGACGAGGCGAGAAAGAACTCCGTTGGAACGGCCGGTCCAATTAAGCACTGTATACTCTGTTCAAAAGATAAATATGTTGTTTTTAGTAAAAGCTGAGAACGCTGTCGCCCTAGTTACAAAAAAAAACGGAAAAAAAATATAAAAGATTGCAAAAAGTTGTGTAAAATCGTTGGACTACCACTAGATGGCAGGCTGCAACCCATGTATTGAAGTTCAGATTAATCTGTAGTGAGTTTATAATGAAGAACAAAGATCCCATTCACTGTCTGTTGCTGTTTGTGGAATCACTAAATGTTTTTTTCTAGCTGTGCCTCATGGTTTTTCTTTAGAAGTCATTATATCTGGTGCTAATCAAATCTCTCCTTTGTATGCTGAAATGCAAATTTACAGGCACTAAAAGTATCCCTGGTTTACTATGTAGTTCCAGACACTCCCAGTACACCCAGGGAGTCACAACATGGATGCTACACCCGGAAGTCAGGTGCCTGGAACTTCCTGTGGCAGCCGTCTTGCTACACCCACTGATGGCAGTACACCTCATAAGCCACACCCCTCGCAATGGCTCTTTGTTCAAAGCTCTCCACCCATCCCCGGTGGGAGGTGTTCTCTGGTATATATGACTAACACATTTGAATAAGTATAAATAGTATATTTGTTTACTCAGCTATCCCATAAATGCAAGTCAAAGATAAGTAAGTGAAACTTTTACAGAATTGATGTGGAAAAATATCTGTTCACATAAAATCAATTGGTATTTTAGAAGTCCTGCAGCATTATATCATAAAATAAAATAGAGGAAGGTAAATATATATATCTTTGTACTGTGTTAGTTAATTTAAAACAAAAATTGTAAACGACTTACCCCTACTGATGTCAAAATGTATCAAATCCATTTGTAAAAAGGAATTAGGAAAAATGTATCATGCATCCAATGTGGATATGGGAAATGGATGTGTTCACTGCTATGTCTTTGTTATAACAAAGGATGAGGTTTTTTTTTTTCTTCTTCCTCTCTCGCTTTTAAGAGATAAGGATGAAATGTGTCTTGATGGAATGTGTCTTTCCTCAATAGTGACGTAAGTTTGGTTTAATCCTTGGAGTTCAGGATTTCACATTTTTAGTTTGCTGCTTATACCTGAATAGGGAATATTAAATTTCATGGGATGTGCGATTTAATTTTTGTGTTGTTTTGTTTTTAATGGCGATTTATTTGAACAATATATTTTTATTTTGTGACTCTATCACCTTTTCTGTTTTTATGATTATTTCTAAACAATTCATATATTTTTGCAGGTTAGTCGCCTAGTCACAGCTGTCATTTCATCATGTCTCAGTCGTTTTTACTATGAAAGGTTTTTCTTTTCTTTATGGATACAGTGTTTATTGTAAGGTTTTAAAATTCCCCAGCAATGTATATTGTTGTGAGATATACGTTATTTTCAGTGTTTGTTCTTTTTAAGTTTTAGTATGTGGCTAATTTATTACCTGCTGTTTTATCTTTTCTTTTAGGGAATACCAGTATAAAAACGCTGAATTTTGCCATATTGGTAAATAAACAATTAAACAAGGGGGGAATAAGGTATTAATTATATTCTCCTTCGAGGGTGCAGTAGGCATATTAGATAGATTTTGAAGCTGACCTTTTTCCCATAGGTTATGTTTATTAGATTACTATGAGGTATATCTGTTAACTGAAATAGGAAAGTCTTGTCTTATATGTTTATTTATTTATTTGTTTGTTTATTTATTGAGTATTCTCAGTCATGTGAGGTATAGATGACCACTAACTGTATTATGATCAGAGATGAAGTTATAAGAATGATCTAATGTATATTTTTTAGTTTTTGTTTTTATAGATGAAACCAGATGGTGGTCGATTCTGCACTGGATATGTTGCTGTTTACACCACATGAGGTAGTCTAAATTCGACCACTCCCTCCAATCCTATTGATACAGGAGACAGTGATGCATTAATGCCTCTCTTGATGGGTAGAACAGGAGTGGGTAAGAGTCTTTAGAGGTGTATGTAGGTTGTAGATTTTTTCCTGTTGTCAAATGAATTAGGTATGCCGAAAAGAAAGTCTAGATCTGAGCTGATGGATTCGGATGGAGATCCTCGCACAGGTGCAGCTGACCAAGAAGCAGTGAACGGGCCTAGAGTTGAGAGTCTTTCACCAATACCGACCATGCCTTGGTGACATTGGTCACGTCAGTGACTTCTGTCACTCCTTGTGTACTTAAATCCCTACAGGAACAAGCGATACAACAAGGAATGGAGTGTGACATGCAGGGAGCCAGCTGACTGAGGAAGGTCTGTGGACAAAGGGTGGTAAGCTTTCTCTGCCATGAGAGCTCTTCTTAATGATGGCCCAGGTAACATCTGTGAAAGACAAATGTCAGTGTGTGCTTTGGTGACGCCAGGGTTCAGTACCCAGGTGGACAGATTCACCCAGTCTTGTGAGACAAGTGCCTAGAACGAAGTGAGAAAAAACTGTAAAGAGTCCGTAGAAACACCCTGCACCTGCTCTACCCATTCTTAGAGACTGCAAACTGATTATAGATGTATATCATGAGCACGTTGTATGCAAGTCTGTGCGTGTTGTGTAAATCTCTCTCCAGGTTTGGTCAGAGGCATTTCAGTGCAGAAAACGATATTATTGTTGAGAAGCACATGAAGGTGGTATGTAAAAAAAAATGTGTTTACAAAAAGTGTATATTTTATAGAAAAGTGGAAACTAGCAAATTGTGTATAAAATGTATATGTTTTGTTTTCTTTTTGCAATAAGCAGGTCTTTATGTAAGATGTTATTAGTTTAGCATAGACATGTATATTTTTATATAATTGACTGAATAGTGTGATAAACAGGTGTATTCTCCAATTCCAGATCTTAAATCAGAGCTATTAGCATATGGTCTCCAGTCAGGAGACTGATTGATCCTAAAGGACAAGCGAGAAAGAGCCATGAGTCAACACTAGAGGAGCTGATCCAACCACAGAAACATCTATGGATCCACACCTCGCATTGTAGAAGGGTTAATCAACCAGAGCTGCACTGAGCGTTCTGCTCATACTTCTCCTTTTCGGAAAACCCTGTACAGTCTTAGACCAACATTGCCAGAACAGTTAGAAGAGAGGACTTAGAGAACCTTGAGACATGGGAAAGTCCAACTACAAAGGGTGAGGACTCGCCTAGGAGTCCTTGGTCTCAAACCGGTGAAGAAAACCCCTTTCCCCTTTCCGCCCATGTTTCAACGTTCAGTTAGGCAGGTTTTTCAACAGATCTTTCTACCTCTCTTCCTAAGGGAACACAGTACCCTTAGAATTTAGAAATGGCAGAAGTAAGTCTTTAGGGGGGACTGTTGAGGATAAAGAATTGAGTATCCAAAAATACTTAATTCAGCCATTTCATAGACTGAGTTATATAGTTCAGTAGATGTGAACTAACACACATATTTGTGAATGCTTTTGTTTCTTACTAATATGTATATATGTATATTGCATATTCAGTGTATTTTCCTTAGACTCAGTATATACTAGGATATATATATATATGTATAGCTTGAAGATGGCCACCATTTCCTGTTCTACACCCAAGACAGATGGACAAAAGAAATTCCTGGAGTCTGGACTGACCAATCCAAGTTGTAATGCAGATCTCTCTACGTCATGAAGCCCTGCCCTGCGATACTTGATTGGACTAAAACTTTTGTTTACACCCCCTTACTGCTCGGTCTAGAGTTTCTTTCAAACAATAAAAAACACACTTGGTTAAGAGCCAGTCATGGAGATAGATATAACTGACTTGCTGTGCAGTTATTTATTCTCGTGTGCACACATGACATTTTTAATTAGAAACAGCAGCCGGATCCGAGAGATCCTTTGAGTCTCATCATCATCATCGTCATTCTGACCTTGACATAGTTATATGAAATGATATACTGTACTTGATGTTGGGAAGTTGTAACAGATATATTCATATTGCATTTAGCTATTTCTATTTTTTGTTCATTTACATTTGGCTATATTACAAATCAATATTGCCTGGTAACAATGGACGACATCAAAGTATATTAATGATGTATCTATTGTTATCCTGCTGTGATGTTTTCTGGTCTTTTAATGTGTCTTTACGAAAAAAAACATTTTTTTGTTCTACCGATTTGAATTAGTGAGGGTTGAATTTCTCAGGACTTTAAGTTCTGGATGGATGAATGGATAGATGGATGGCAGTATATGAATGTAATTGTTCAATTCTATACATACATGTATTTACTATTCAGTAATGTAAAACATTCTTTACAAAAGTCTATCATATTTACTTGAGCACCATAAAAATTTATTAGTGCCAATCTGAGTGGAGGAGGCCCTAAACCTCAAGGCATTTGGTAAACAGAAAAAGGTGAATAGAAGCAGTAAATATATTTCTAGCATATAATAAAATACCTTTAGAACACATGCTGACCTGATGTTACTGGAATGCTATTCCTTTCATACAGTAATAAATCTAATCCAAACCATTGGATATAACAAATAAACTGAACACGAAGGTATGTTGCCAAGATTGGATTTAAATTGCTATTAAACTTGAGAACCTGGACATATTTTCATAATTTATTTCCTTAAAAAGAGCTTTCTTGAAGTTCATGCTACCTTTAAACTAATTGAAAACAGCAATTATACAGTCAATAAAAAAAAAAAACCTCTTACATTTTCTCAAAGATAGGTTTCCTAATATAAATATAACATAACTGCATAATGAAATCTTATATTCAACATATATAGAACATATACAGTACTTGGCATATATTAGTACACCCCCTTTGATAAGTAAAATTACTATATCTAGTATGACCTTTAGAATTTTTAAGGACCACACCAAGTCTTCTAGACAAGAATGAACAAGTTGGCAACATATTGCAATATCTATCTTTTTCGATTCCTTAAAAATTGCCTCTTTTAGAGCCTGGATGCTGGATGGAGAGTGATGCTCATCATGTCTGTTGTTCATAGGTGTTTCAGTTTGGTTCAGATCAGGAGACATACTTGATCACTATATCACATTTATTCTGTTATTCATCAGAAATGCAAGTGTTTTGGATCAATATGTTAAGAAAGTGCAAGTCTACTAAAGGCACAAAGTGATGGCAGCATCTTTAATTTCAATATAGATCAGTACATCAGTGAATTAATAATGATATCATAAATGAAATATAGCTTCCGGACACCAGCAGCACCTACACAGCCCCACATAATGACACTTTCACCACCATATTTCACTTTAGACCCCATGCATTTTTCTTTGTACTCTTCACCTTTGCAACATCATACAGTTTTAAAGCCAGCAATTTCAAAAACATTTATCTTGCTCTCATCACTCCAGAGTATAGAGTCCCTGTAGTTTCCATATTTTTCAACATGGGCCCTAGCAAATTGTAGGTGGATTTTTTTGTGTATGGGCCTTAGTAGAGGCTTCCTTTGTGAATTACACCTATGAACAATATTCCTCTACATTTCTGCAGTGTACTTAGTATTGTGCCACAAGAAACACTCACCCCGGTTAGACATTCTACTTCTTTAGCTAACTGCAGTGAACTGTTGATTGTCTTCATTCCTTCTCATCAGAAGACTCTCCTGTTCAGGTATTAACTTCCATTGTCAACCTGGACTTCTCTGTGAAATGCTAGCAGTTCAATCTTTGTTACATGTTTGCATCCCTTTTGCTACAATTTTCTTACAGTAAAAGTGTTGCTAATCTTCTTGTAGCCTTCACCTTTCTTGTGTAACAAACTTATTTTCTTTCTTGGGTCTTCTGACACTTCTCTTTCATGTAGTGCCATTGCAAACATCATGAAATGGGAAGGGGTTTTCTTTAAGTAACGCTCTTTTTATAGTCAACTGTCTGGTGGACAGGTATTTAAAAAATTAGACTTACCCGTGGTTGATTTATTATTATTCAGAATTTTGTAATCTAAACCTTACATTTGCATCTAAATATTCATTTGGATGCATTCATTTTTGTAAAATGATCTTGAATGCATCTAAATACTGCTTGCTAAATCTGTGGTCCTACTATCTGAATAGAGATAACAAGATTTGAATACTTGTGTGGGTCTCATATAAGTCACTACAGATAAATATAAATTAATAACTCTGTGCTCCTGGCACAAAAAGACATTTCAGCATCTAAATACCGCTTGATAAATCTGTGCTCCTGCCAACAGTTGAAATTTCAGCATGTAAATAATTCTGAATGCTAAATCTTTGTCACTGTGGCCTGCCTCAAATACACATTTCAGCATATAAATAGTGATTGATAATTCTGTGGTCCTGCAACACTATCTGAGCAGAGATAAAAATATTTTGATATTTGTGTGGCCCTCCAATACACACACACACACACACAGCTCTGGTAAAAAAGATTTTTCTCTTTATAGGGATAGTTTTTGAGTAAAATGTAAATTGTTCTTTTATTTTATAAACTACTGACAACATATCTCTGAATAACCAAGCAAAACAAAAATGTATTTATTTTCTGAAAATGAGAAATGGTCAAAATTACAAAAAAGCATTACTTTTAGACCTCAAATAATGTAAAGAAAACAAGTTCATAAACATTTAGAAACAACAATACTAATATTTTAACTCGGGAAAAGTTCAGGAATCAATATTTTGTGGAGTAACCATGAATTTTAATCACAGCTTTAATGCGTCTTGGCATGCTTTCCACCAGTCTTTTACACTGCTTTTGGGTGGCCTTATGCCACTCCTGGCGCAAAAATTTAAGCAGTTCTTCTTTGTTTGATGGCTTGTGACTATCCATCTTCCTCTTGATTACATTCTAGAGGTTTTCAATGGGGTTCAGGTCTGGAGATTGCGCTGGCCATGATAGGGTTTTGATGTGGTGATTCTTCATTCACACATTGATTGACCTAGCTGTGTGGCATGGCGCATTGTCCGCTAAATCTGTGGCCCTGTGGCCCACCGCAAATAGATATTTCAGCATCTAAATTCTACTTGATAAAACTGTGCTCCCTGGGGCCTGATGAAGAAGGGTGCGAGCAAAACCAGACCCTCATCACCGGACGTTAACCCCCAAGCGTGGAGGTGATCATGATCAGATACCTGATATACATGAGGTGCATGCGTACTATACTGTGCTGTCAGGGCAGAAGCAGGAGGGTGACTCTCAGGGCGAGGAGTGGGATAACAGAGAGGATGACGATGAGGTTCTAGATCCCATTTGATGTGAACCCAGAGGAATGCAGCTGAGTAGCTCAGCAGAGGAGGAGAAGGTGGACCAGGAGGAAGACGATGAATTTACGTTGCAGCTCTGCTCACAGACATGGAGTAATGTAACCATGAAAAGCACTGCATCCTCAGCGACAACTCTGGTTGTGGCCAGCAGTGTTCATGGGTCTGCAGTGCATATGGGCAGCAAGTGTTATCTAGCCTTGCCATTTTTTGAGACCGAAAAGGATGACCCAACTTACATTATCTACCAACTTTGTAAAAAAAATAAAAATGGCTCAGTAGAGGCAAAAATTCTAATAATTTGATTACTACATGCATAAATTGTCGCATGCAACATGCGTTATTCTGGGAATCTTACTGCGCTAAAATGCCTCACCAACCACCGCTGCCCCATCAACTGCAAATGCTGCTACTTCCTCTTCCGTCACCATGGCTTGTGTTCTCACACAGGTCTCTGGTTGCAGGACCTTGTTTACCTACAGTTGGGGTGAGTGAGACATGCCTGCTGTTTTTGATCGATCTCAGACACGGAGCAAACCACATCTTTCTTAATTAACCATAGCATCTTACCTGCACCTCATTCACAGTCCACCAGTTTGTCATGTATACCTTACTGCACCGTCTCTCAACACAGCAGCCAGCTAGCTGATGGCCATCACAGTCCTCCAGTGCCAGTTGCTATTGCTTCTCTAATAAAGCTGTGCCTGTGCTGCACAAGCATGTCACAGGCCACATCACTCATTCCTTGAAAAACTCTGTGTCTAACAGGGTGCATTTCACCAATGACACCTGGACGAGCATACAAGGCCAGGGGCTTTACATTTCGCTGACTGAGCACTGGATGATTCTGGTGGCTGCAGTGGCAGGTGAGGAAGGGGCTGCTCCACAAGTCTTGTAATCCCCAAGGCTTTCAGGAGAAACCTCTGTATCTATCACTTCCTCCACTGCTTCTGCCTCCTCCACCTCCTCTAGGGCCTCCACCTGCACCCTCAACTTCTCCCTTAATATAACACTCATTCCAACAGTGCAGGGAGAATCCCCCACCTCCATACTGCGCATCCAGGGTTCACTGCAATCAGGCAGTGTTGAAAGTAAAATGCATTGGAGAACGCAGTCACACAGCTGCAGCATTGTGGGCAGCTATCCAGACCATGTTTCAGCTTTGGTTGTCTTCACTGAACCTGGAGCTAGGGAAGGCTTTGTGCAATAATGGTGCAAACCTGGTAGCGGCCCTATGCCAGGGCAACCTTGCACATGTGGTTTGCATGGCTCACATCCTCAGTCTGGTTGTATAGCAATTTCTAGGCCACTATCCTGGCCTGGATGCACTGCTGCAGAAGGCATGATCGCTGTCTGCTCACTTCCGCTATTCACACCCCACGGGTCAAAACTTGTATTGCTACAGAGGTCTTTTGTCCTACTGGTTAACCAGTTTATATGCCAACACGATGGAATTCCACTGTACACATGTTGCGGCAGTTGTGGCAGCAGCAATGAGCCCTAGTTCAATTTTTCATGACACCTAGCCTGTGCTAACACAATCCGCTTGTGGGGCAAATCACGTTTGCGGAGTAGGGACAGATGAAGGAACTCTGCACCCTTCTGCACAGTTTTGAACTGGCTGCTAAGTTGGTTACCACTGACATTGTCATAATCAGCATCACTATTCCGGTTATCTACATGCTGAAGCACACTTTGAATAGTCTGAGGTGGTGGTCCCAGAGGAAGAGGAGGAAGCAGAGGAAGATGCGGAAGCGGTACCAATATCTCTAAGGTCTGGACTGTCGTTGCACAGGTGGGTGGCATGGGAAGGTGGAGCACAGCAATCAAGGGGTGCTCATGGTACTAGACAAACTGTTAGTGAAGGTACAGGGGAAAGGATGGAGGAGGCTGTAGAGGAAGAGGTGATGGGCGCATAAAAGTCTGGAGATGAAGAAGATACAGTATTTATCCTCTCTGTGTTGTCCGTGGTTGGTGGGAGAGGACGGAGGAAGCAAGCTTGATTGTTACTCTGCCACCAATACACCATGGATTTGGACCTCATGAAAGCGTCTTGCTGCACTATCTGCAACATGATGCCCGTATTGTATGAAATAGTGCTTACTACTGGGTTGCCACTCTGTTAGATCCTTGTACAAGAATACATTTTGCCAGATGCTTATGTGCCGCCCCTGTGGCAGCAGCCGGGGCTGCTCAGATCCGGTTTGTCAGTGGCTCAAGGGTCTCCGGACTCGGGGGTCGTGCGACCACTCAAATGAAGGGGGGATATATACAAGGGATTATAGAGTTTGTGACGCTACCCGTGGTGCACGGTAACTAGAGGGAATACCGCCGCTGCCGTTAGAGAGTACCCGGGGTGATGACAGGGGCACCCAGGTGTTGGGACCGTCCATGGGTTGGGGGGATGCCCCGAGACTCGGTGTGGGGGTATAGGCCGTGGGAAGTAGGGGTCACTTGCATACTCACTCAGTTTCTTTAAGCTGACACTGACAACTGAGTAAACAAAAGTTCTGGACACCGCTGTCGCTGAGGGGAGCTTGTTCGGGTCCCGTCCCCAATGGTGTTCCCTGGTGATCCGTGACCTGCCTCCTGGCACTAAGTTTACTTCTCTGGTGGTCCCGATAGTATGGAACTTGCTGGGTCCCGCTTCCCACTATGGCTAAGTGTGGGAGCTTGCTCTCAGGGTTCACGCTTGGGATTTTCTGGACCCTTTTGAGTGGAAAGTCATATCCCCCTCGTTGCGCTAGTACCCCAATTTTGGAGTGGTGGGAACAAATTTTGAAGGCTCCGTTCTCCACGGGTAAATTGTCGGGTTGCCTGAAGCTACTCCCCGACCTAGGGTCCACATACCCCGTGGTGCCTTGGTCCCAGCTCGGGGATGGTGCAAGGCCGCCGGCTGTCCTCCTTGAGAGATCCGTGCCCCTTGCCATGATCCCCTGCGACCGGGGTTCCACTCCTCTAGGCCCAGGCCACCGTCTGCCATCTACACAGTTTCCAACGGGAGTCCCCACTCCCGACCTCCTCAGTGCTCATTACAGCTCAAGGCCTACTTCCAGACTAACTACTGACTACACTCCTCACCTCCCCTTCCTGACCCCCCCCCAGGTGGACGACTCTATTCCACTCAAGCCGTCCACTGGTGTGTCTGGTGGGTGTGGTGCAGGATGTATCTAGGACTTTTGATTAGCTGATGTAGGCAACACCATATGGTTAGGGACCCATAACCAAGAGGGAGGTGGATTGTACAATATCCTGTGACGTCCTGATAGTCCAGGGGCGTCACATTCCCCCTTGGTTAAACATAGCTCATCCTCAAGCTACAGGATATCAGAGGTTTTTTGTTTTTTTTTTTAAAGCTGTAACATAGAAAAAAGGAAACTTTTTATTTACAAGCTTCATCCCACATTAGGGAGGCATATACTTAAACATTACGGAAATTTTGAGTTGATCATATCAACAATGAAACGCTACTGGTTATGTTAATAGTGCAGACTCAACCTGCTCCGTTGCAGCCTCATCCTGCGACAGTCCAGTCCCAACGACCCGGATCCCATCAACCCACCACCCAAAAAACCTGACCCGCTGCATACCTATCCGTGGGTCCGTGACCAGGTTAAGGTACCGGGTAGAGATGAGTGATGTTTGAGGTTCGCCAATTTCAAGTTCGAGTGATTTAGGGGGGTGTTTGAGTCATTCGATGAACTTGAACGATTTGCTAAAAGTTAAGTAGTTCGAGTTACGTTCGAGAACGATTCGATCACCTAAAAGTGTACCTATTTTCTAGCTGGCTTTTCACTATGATAGTGTGAGTCACTGTGAATCATGATATTATCAAAATTCAGCGCATAGTGTGCGGGGGGTACGGGGTTTATATCAGTGCTGCTGCTGAGTGCTGAAACAATGCCGATCGCCATTTTTTTTCCCCTAACTGCACGTACAGTGGGGCGGACCAGGCTGTCAGCAAATCACAGACACACACACAGCAAAGTGGATTTTTGCCAGACAATGAAGGGCATGTGTCATAGGCTGTGCATGTCACATGTCCTTGCCCTATAAGACCTACACATCGCTTTAGGGATTAGGGACTACTTGTAATTTCATCCCTTTTCAGGGCTGCATTACAGCTGTTCATAGCCACTGTTGCTAGGCAGGTCCGTGCCAACGCTGTGCAGGGTTTTATATAACAGCGTCTGGCTACATCAGCTCAGGCGATTCCTTGGTGCATTTTTTCATTGGCAGGGATAGAAAGTGAGGCTTCCTTTGCTGTCCAGCTAACTACAGCACCTGTGCATTCTCCACACCTGCCCATTTTTGCTACGCAATTTTACTAGCAAAAGCCCGCTTTACACGCTTCAATATATCTCACAATCCGTCGTTGGGGTCAAGTTGTAAGTGACGCACATACGGCATCGTTTGTGAGGTATCTGCGTGTGACACCTACGTGCGATCAGGATTGAACGCAAAACCGTTGATCGCAAACACATCGTATCTTTGTCTAGAATTGAACGTTTTGTTGCACGAACCTAGCCAATTGAAACGTGTGACATCCCTCATACGATTTTGATGTCTGAGGCTATGTGCGCAGGTGTGCGCTCTGCACCGCAGCTTAAAAAAGGTCCGCTTGAGAGCGCAGCTGAAAAGCTGCGTTCTGAAGCGCCTCACAATGTCTGTCATTCACTAATCTCTGTCAGTCGGTCACTATCTCTGTCCCTCTCTCTGTCCATGTCAGTCTATCCCTCTTACCCCCTTTCTCATACTCACCGATCCCCGATCACCAGCGCGAATCTGCACGGCATTCACACTGCTACGGTGGCTTTTACTATTTTGAAAATGCCGGCCGCTCATTAAACAATCTCGTATTCCCTGCTTTCCCCGCCCATCGGCGCCTATGATTGGTTGCAGTGAGACACGCCCCCACGCTAAGTAACAGGTGTCTCACTGCACCCAATCACAGCAGCCTGTGGGCGTGTCTATACCGTGCAGTGAAATAAATAATTAAATAATTAAAAAAAAACGGCGTGCGGTCCCCCCCAATTTTAAAACCAGCCAGATAAAGCCATACGGCTGAAGGCTGGTATTCTCAGGATGGGGAGCTCCACGTTATGGGGAGCCCCCCAGCCTAACAATATCAGCCAGCAGCTGCCCAGAATTGCCGCATACATTAGATGCGACAGTTCTGGGACTGTACCCGGCTCTTCCCGATTTGCCCTGGTGCGTTGGCAATCGGGGTAATAAGGAGTTATTGGCAGCCCATAGCTGCCACTAAATCCTAGATTAATCATGTCAGGCGTCTCCCCGAGATACCTTCCATGATTAATCTGTAAGTGACAGTAAATAAACACACACACACCCGAAAAAATCCTTTATTAGAAATAAAAAACACAAACATATACCCTCATTCACCACTTTAATAAGCTCGAAAAAGCCCTCCATGTCCGGCGTAATCCAGGATGGTCCAGCGTCACTTCCAGCTCTGCTGCATGAAGGTGACCGGAGCTGCAGAATACACCGCCGCTCCTGTCAGCTCCACGCAGCTAATGAAGGGAATAGCGCAATCAGCTGAGCTGTCACTGAGGTTACCCGCTGTCACTGGATACAGCGGTTGCCGCGGGTAACCTCAGTGACAGCTCAGCTGATCGCGCGGCTGTCTTCAGTTGCTGCGTGGAGGTGATAGGAGCGGTGGTGTCTTCTGCAGCTCCGGTCACCTTCATGCAGCAGAGCTGGAAGTGACGCTGGACCATCCTGGATTACGCCGGACATGGAGGGCCTTTTCGAGCTTATTAAAGTGGTGAACGAGGGTATATGTTTGTGTTTTTTATTTCTAATAAAGGATTTTTTCGGGTGTGTGTATTTATTTACTGTCACTTACAGATTAAGCATGGAAGGTATCTCGGGGAGACGCCTGACATGATTAATCTAGGACTTAGTGGCAGCTATGGGCTGCCAATAACTCCTTATTATTCCGATTGCCAACGCACCAGGGCAAATCGGGAAGAGCCGGGTACAGTCCCAGAACTGTCGCATCTAATGTATGCGGCAATTCTGGGCGGCTGCTGGCTGATATTGCTCCATAACGTGGAGCTCCCCATCCTGAGAATACCAGCCTTCAGCCGTATGGCTTTATCTGGCTGGTTTTAAAATTGGGGGGGACCGCACGCCGTTTTTTTTTAATTATTTAATTATTTATTTTACTGCACAGTATAGACACGCCCACCGGCTGCTGTGATTGGTTGCAGTGAGACACCTGTCACTCAGCGTGGGGGCGTGTATCACTGCAACCAATCATAGGCGCCTGTGGGCGGGGAAAGCAGGGAATACGAGATTGTTTAATGAGCAGCCGGCTTTTTCAAAATAGTAAAAGCCGCCGGAGCAGTGTGAATGCCGTGCAGCGCTGTGCCGGGGATCGGGGATCGGTGAGTATATGAGAGAGGGCTGCTCAATTCAGTTACTCAGGAGTTTAGCGGTCACCGGTGAGTCCTTCACTGGTGATCGCTAATCAGGACGCGACACAGACAGAGCCGCAGCATGACAATGAAGTCGGGTTAAGTTAACCCAAGTTCATTCTGATCGTGCGGCTCTTTCTGTGTCTGCTGTCATCGGCCATTCAGCTCTGCTACATGGCTGTCTGTGTCTGCTGTTAGCGGCCATGTAGCAGAGCTGAATGGCAGATGACATAGTAAAAACGCATCCCTACACATTACACACGCTTGGCAAGTCAATAAATAAAAAAAAAAAAGGGTGCCCAATGCATACGTCACAGAACACATGATCTAAAGGATCGCACACAAAATTGATCAATTTAACATAGACTACTAACGCACGTGTGACAGCAAATGAACGACCTACGTGTGATCTCATTAGATCACATATGCGATCTGGGCGTGTCACATCGCAAACGTTATTGCACAACAAATTGCAACGTGTAAAGCAGGCTAAACAGTGCTGAGACGTTTACTGGCATACTTAAAGTGTCTGGGATACTAAGATAGTGTTCCTTTGCTGTCCAGCTACCTACAGCACGTGTGCATTCTACACACCTGTCCATTTTTGCTACACAATTTTTACTGCAAACAGTGCTGACACTTAGTGGCATACTAAAAGTGTCTGGGATACTAAGTTAGTGTTCCTTTTCTGTCCAGCTACCTACAGCACGTGTGCATTCTACACACCTGTCCATTTTTGCTACGCAATTTTAATTGCAAACAGTGCTGACAGTGGCATACTAAAAGTGTCTGGGATACTAAATTAGTGTTCCTTTGTTGTCCAGCTACCTACAGCACCTGTGCATTCTACACATCTGCCCATTTTTGCTACGCAATTTTATTAGCAAACAGTGCTGAGACTTTTAGTGGCATACTAAAAATATCTGGGATACTAAGTTAGTGTTCCTTTGCTGTAAAGCTACCTACAGCACGTGTGCATTCTACACACCTGTCCATTGTTGCTACGCAATTTTCATTGCCAAAAGTGCTGCCATTGTTAGGGCCATACTTTCACTGTCTGGGATAGTCAGTGTTGGTTCTTCAGCTGTCAATAAAGCTAGACCACCTCTGCATTGTACACATCTGTCCATTTTTGCTACGACATTTTAAGTGTCCAATCTGGTCACAAACAAAATGAGTGGCAAAAGGACAGATGCTGTTGGAAAGGGGAACAGGTGTGTTGGAAAAGGAAAAAAAGTTTGTGTCCGTGGGGTAGGTGGTAAAGCTACAGTAACATCTGCTGAAGAATGGCCATCTTCCAGCAAAAGTAAGATGTCTACTACTTTCCTTGGACAATCTGAGGTGATCCCTGTTTTACAGAACCGAACAACTCTATCAAAGGTAGATAATGCACAAAAAAAGAACATGCTTGAATGGAACTCAAGTGCTCCAACAAGTGGCCTTTCCTCCACCTCAACTTCAACATCCAAAAAACAACAGTCCTCTGAGTTGTCACCCCAATCGCACTTGCTTTCTACCAGCTCTCAAGTGTCCACCCACCCTGCAGAGTATGGGGTAACAGAGATGGGTGAGTCTGCAGAGCTGTTCAGTCACACTATAGCCTGGGAATCAGAGGTCTGCTCCCAAGCTACAGTGAGTACAGACCAGGAAATGATCTGCAGTGATGCCCAGAAGCTTTGTGAGCCAGATTCAGGCCCTGATGACCACGTTTCTGAGCATAATGTAGACCCTCATTCCCAAACTGTAACTCCTCTTGGTGGAGACAATGAGGAACATACTGATGATGATGAGACTCAGATCCCTGATTGGAATGACAACTTAACTATTCAGTCAGGGCAGGAAGAGGTTAGGTCTGAGGACGAGGGGAGTGCAAACACACCGGTTGATAATGATGTTGTAGATCCCACTTACTGTCAACCCACAGTCAGGCACTCAAGGCGGTCAGCAGAGGCGGTGGAGGAGGATGTGACTGATGACGAGGTTACCTTGCACCTTCCTGGACAGAGGCGGAGTACTGGAAGCACGTCAACAACTGCATCCTCAGCCACAACTCTGCCTCTGAGCACAAGTCGGAGTGGCTCTGCAGGTTCCATGGGCTCTAATATTTGCCTTGCCTGGTACTTTTTTGATATCGCAAAGGATCACCCAACTCATGTGATCTGTAAAATTTGTCGCCAATCTCTAAGGGCGGCTTTGCACACTACGACATCGCAGGTGCGATGTCGGTGGGGTCAAATCGAAAGTGACGCACATCCGGCGTCACTTGCGATGTCGTAGTGTGTAAATCCTAGATGATACGATGAACGAGCGCCAAAGCGTCGTTATCGTATCATCGCTGCAGCCTCCGACATTTCCATAATGCCGGTGCAGCGACAGGTGCGATGTTGTTCCTCGCTCCTGCGGCACCACACATCGCTGTGTGTAAAGCCGCAGGAGCGAGGAACTTCACCTTACCTGCCACCGGCTGCAATGAGAAGGACGGAGGTGGGCGGGATGTTTACATCCTGCTCATCTCCGCCCCTCCACTTCAATTGGCCGCCTGCCGTGTGACGTCGCTGTGACGCCGCACGACCCGCCCCCTTAGGAAGGAGGCGGGTCGCTGGCCAGAGGGACGTCGCACGGCAGGTATGTGCGTGTGAAACTGCCGTAGCGATAATAATCGCTATGGCAGCTTTCACTATATATCGAACGTGCGACGGGGGCGGGACTATCACTGCAGCATCGGTAACACATTGTTACCGATGTCGCAGCGTGCAAAGCCCGCCTAAGTAGAGGCCAAAAACCCACTAGTTTGACTACTTCTTCCATGAACCGTCACATGAATAACAAGCATAAGTCCCAGTGGGAATCTCACTGTGCTACAATGCGGCCTAGCGGAGCGGGCCAACCACTGGCTGCCCCTTCAAGTGCATCCGCGTGCTCTTCATCCTCTATGACTGTGGGAACAGCTGTCACACATGCTTTTCAACGCAGACCTTCCACCTCTTTAACTGCAACAGGCAGTTTGATTGGCAGGTTGTCAGTTGTTTTGGAAGGGGAAACAGGTGCTGGTGTAGAGCTCTCTCAGACATCAAGAGCACCAACTTTGGATGAAGGCAACATCATGTCTCCACCTGCACGTTCCTCACAGACCAGCAGTTTTCCAGGGACACCCTACTCAACGCCGTCTCCGCACAGCAGCCAGATCTCGGTCCCTCAGATATGGACAATTAAAAGACCATTTCCTCCTAGCCATGACAAAGCTAAGAGGTTGACTTTCACCCTCTGAAAGCTGTTGGCTACAGAAATGCTACCTTTATTTATTTTCCGCCTGGTGGACACAGAGGATTTTCGAGACCTTATGTCTGTCGCTGTGCCCCCGTACCAGATGCCCAGTCGCCACTACTTCTCCAAGAAAGGTGTGCCTGTGCTACACCAGAATGTCGCACAGAACATCCCCGCTTCCGTGAGAAATGCTGTGTGTGACAGGGTGCATTTCACCACCGATACTTGGACCAGAAAGCATGGACAGGGGCGTTACATGTCGCTGACTGGGCGCTGTGTAACTATGGTGAGAGATGGAGAAGGGTCTGCTGTACAAGTCTTACCATCCCCACGAGTTGTGCATCAATCCTTTGTATGTAGAAGTTCCTCCACTGCTTCTGCCTCCTCAACCTCATCTGGGTCCTCCACCTCCGCCCAAAGCATGTCTGGTCTTGCCACCCGCGTTGTAACTGCGCACAAGGAATCCCGCACACCTCCTTACTATGCTGGTAGCAGAGCTCAACGGCATCAGGCGGTCTTTACGTTGAAATGTCTGGGAAATAACAGTCACACAGTCACACAGCTGAAGAGTTGGGATCAGCTCTGGAGAGCAAGTTTAGTAAATGGTTGCCTCCACTCAACTTGCAGCCAGGAAAGGCCGTGTGCGACAATGCAGCAAAACTGGGTGCGGCCCTGCGTCGGGGCAAGGTGACACACGTGCCTTGTGTGGCTCACGTATTGAACCTTGTTGTCCAGCAATTTTTAACCCACTATCCCGGCCTAGATGGCCTTCTGCACAGGGCACGGTCACTCTCTGCTTACTTCCGCGTTCAACCGGCGCAGCTGACTGACTTGCAGTGCTCCAGAAGTTTTTCGGCCTGCCGGTTCACCGCCTGAAATGTGATGTGGTGACACGCTGGAATTCGACTCTCCACATGTTGCAGCGACTGTGGCAGCACCGCCGAGCCCTGGTGCAATACGTTATGATGTATAGCCTGGGCCAACGAGATACAGAGGTGGGGCAGATCATGCTGCTGGAGTGGTCTCAGATCAAGAACCTATGCACCCTTCTGCACAGTTTCGACATGGCGACGAATATGTTTAGCGTGTGTAAGAGGAGAACCAGACACACATAATATGGGCGCACATCAAGAAGTAATATGAAAAATCGTATAATATGTAATATATTTATTGGGTCAATTAGAAAAACACACACAATTAATATCCTGAAAAAAGACAAACAGTGTCAAAGAAGGCCTCAAAAAGGTAGTGTGATGGCTCCAGGATAGTATATCAATTGATACAATAATGAGAAATAAACATCAGTAATTCCAATAAATATCTGGAAATTGTATCAGCAAATACTCCAGTCAAAATAAACATAATCCATTGAATGCAGATAATACAAACAATTGATACCACCAACACCAGACAAAATAGATGGCTATTGAAGGGGAGAGATTTAAACAGTGATACTAATAAATCATGAATTTGCATAAAGGGGTTTGCATATTAATCATGGCTACCATGGATGATATAGGTAGATAATCTTGAGAGAGATATGCAGAATAATATGTTAATATACCTAGATAAACGTATACATGTATTGCATATCAATTGAACCACGCAGTAATATATTACATAAAGACAGCAAAATTGCCAGGTCAAAAGACCATGAGTGTATGATATAAAAAACCCCTGATGAGAAATTCAAAGCACATGGGATTGTGATAATCTCCCCCTAGAGAGGCTGTAATAGCATTATGTAAATCCAAGGTGCAGGCTTAAACAGAGAGGTGTCAGAGCAGCCTGAATCATGGAGGTATTATAAACAATATATTGTCATAGATAAAGACAACAGCCAAATCAGTGTCAGAGTCTGGGAGACAGTGAGCCCATGTGGGTATCAGTGTACCATGAGCTCAGCTGTAAGGGTGGTCCCAATAAAACCAGGTCAAAGACAGAGGGAGCATAATAGATAAAAAATGAGCTCCAGGTATGTGGGGATCAAGAAGGCATAGTTACCAACCGGGCCCGGTATGGTCTAAAACACCGCATGCAAATATAGGAGAATGAAGGAGCCAGTAAAGGTATGAGGCCTGGGAAGAAGTCCAACGCGTTGCGCTGACTAGCAGCTTCGTCAGGAGAATATGTTTAGCGCTGACAATGCCATTATCAGCATGACAATTCCAGTCATTTACATGCTGGAGCAGGTGGGACAAGAGGAAGGGAAGGAAGTACAGGAGGATTCATATGCGGAAGGGATACCAAGATCTACAAGTTCCAGACGTTCAGCATCACCAAGGCGGCAGTCATGGGACGGTGGGGGAGAGGGATTAATAAGGGCGCATGGTAGCAGCCAAACTGTTAAAGGTGCAGGAGACCAGGAAGAAATGGAGGACAAACTGTCGATGGGCATGGAAGACTCAGCAGATGAGTGAGACCTTGGTCAAATTTCGATTGAACAAGTTTGGGGGAAGATGTCAGAGGAAGAAAGCACGGTTAGCACCTCGCCGCCACAAACACAGCAAGGACTTGGTCCGCATGGATGCGCAAGACACATGAGCGCCTTTTTGTTGCACTACCTACAACATGACTCTCGGATTATCCTAATTAGAAGTAATGATGACTACTAGGTTGCTACACTTTTAGATCCTCGGTACAAGTCCAAATTTGGCAAAATAATTCCAGCCATAGAAAGGGACGCACGTATGCAGGAGTATCAGCAGAAGCTGTTGCTCAATCGTAGCTCGGCTTTTCCACCAAACACCAATAATGCACGGAGTGAATCTCCCAGTTGTAACTTGCCAAGCATGGGACTGTCTCATCATTATCAGTCAAACCGTACCAGCAACACGGTATCTGGTGCTGGTAACAGCAATTTTATGGAATCGTTTCATAATTTTTTTAGACCATCCAATACAAGGCCACAAGAGACAAGCAGTCTGACACATAGTCAATGGCTGGAGAGGATGATACAGTAGTATGTCCAAATGAACATCGATGCCATGACTTTGCAACTGGAGCCTTGCTCATTTTGGGCTTCTAATCTTGAAAAATGGCCTGAGTTCGCCACTTACACCTTGGAGATCTTGTCGTGTCCCGCAGCCAGCGTTGTCTCGGAACGTGTCTTCAGTGCTGCTGGGTGTGTGCTGATAGATAAGCGCACACGTCTGTCCAGTGACAATGTGGACATACTAAGGTTCATCAAGATGAACAAGTCATGGATCCGCATGGACTTTACTACTCCTGTGTCATCCTGGGGAGAGTAAAGGCTAGCGTATTTTGGAATGTGCTTGATGCAAATCAACCTGTTAAGTTTGCAACTGGGGGACAACTGATGCCACTGAAGGGGTGTGTGTGGCCCAATTTTTGGAAAAAAGGGAGACTCTGCTTGGAGTCCCCTTGCTGTGTTTTTAAAAATGAACCAAGATGAACAAGTCATGGTTCAGCAAGGACTTTGCTACCTACCCCAGTGTCATCCTGGGGACAGTTAAGGCTGGCATATTTTTGAATATGCTTGATGCAAATCAACAAGTCCAGTTGCAACTGGGGCACAAGTGATGCCCCTGAAGTGGTGTGTGTGTGGTACAATTTTTGAAAAAAAGGGAGACTCTGCTTGGAGTCCCCTTGCTGTGTTTTACATGATTTTAGAAGGGCATGACATGCATATATCTGTATCTCCTCCTCTTTTTACTCGTCCAGCTCTTTTGTTTTCGCATGAGTATATGTCCTTGTCACTTTCCCATGTGTTTATGGTGTCTTGGGAGTTGTTTGTCACCTTTTGGACACCTTAGAAGGTGTTTTCTATATGTTTGTATGTGTTTTTGTTTGCCTGCCATTGTTTTCAATGGGATTCGAGTTGGGTCGTCGAACGGTTCGTCGAACGTTTGTCGATCGGAGGCTCTGTTTGACGAACCGAAACAAACTCGAATGCTAGAGGGGTGGCTCATCTCTAGTCCCGGCTATTGAAAAGACCCACTCTGGTAGGCACAGGAGGTGCAACTATTTACAATACACAAGTTCGTGTTTGTTCCAACCAGTTCAGTGACCATGGTCCATTTTGTTTACTACTAAGATGCACGAAAACTACGGGGTCCATGCACCTGGTGCACACACATTATATAACTTCTTAATCAGGTCACATTCTCGTTTGATTAAACTGGTTGATTAAAACTTTTCTCTTGATGAAAAATAACAAACTATAGAACATAATAAACGAAAACACAGATACCTAACGGTTTAACTCTTAAACTACATGGCACCGCTCACTTGGAGGCTGGTAATCAACGGCGGCGGCTGGTAGGACCTGCTGATTAATCATGGCAAGCCTCTTTACATCCAGGGTATACCAGCACCGCTCCCCCCAATGCCGAGTATAGGACACCACCTCTCCTGGCTCCAGATTGCGGCTCAGTGGCTCCCTTGGGAGATGTTGCTCCACATCTCTCCGGGCAACAAACATCTCCTCTTGGAGGTCTACTTCCCAGAGGAACCCCCATCCTCTGTCGGGGTCAAACCGCTTCACATTGCCCTTGCGCCGCGACCCCCTGACGTGGAAGGTGGCCCTCCTTAGATGCTCTTTCTCCCTCTGAGCACGGGCAATAATCTCCTGTCGTCGCCGGTCTTGTGTCGTTAGCTCTTTTTGTAGCTTTCGCTGATGTCTTTCCCAGTAGGGGGCGTCAGCGTTCGGCCTCGCCTCCCTTGCTGGCATGAATTTAGCTGGACTTCTGTGGCCCCAAGAGCCGCTGGGATGCCGCACGGTGGCGGAACCAGTGTTTCTTTAGGCTCCGCCTCTGCTATATCGGGTAGATGTACCGACTGCTCTGCAACCATGGTTGCAGAGTCTGGGTGCTCTGCCTCTAGGGACGAGCCCGGTGATGCGGCCGGGTCTGGTCTGGCCGATATTGAGAGAACTGCTGTCGTGACTTGGTCGGGTGATGGAACCGGGAGCTTTGCTGCTGGTTCTTCATAAATTGGGGCTGAAGGTTCCGCTGCCGTGGTGGGGATAGGCAGCTCAGCATCCGCCGAGGACGGGATTAGTGGCGGCGGAGTGCTTGCCGTGAGCGAGGGCGGACCGGATCCCACAGCCGCATTGGCCGGATTAGGGTAATCAACTGGGACTGGGTAACTGCTTACCTGCTCTTCTCGTGGGATTTTGATCTCACGGGTAGACATGAGCGAGCCTCTAGAGTCTCGAGTTCGGTTCAGTTCGTCAAACGGATGCTGCGTTCGAGTTCGGTTCGGCGAGCCATTCCACGAACCTCTCGAACCCCATTGAAAACAATGGAGGAGAGCAGACAGCAGCTGCAGAACGACAAGGCTCAGCATGCTCCATTCACTAGTGTATGTGGGAGAGCAGACAGCAGCTGCAGAACTACAAGGCTCAGCATACTCCATCCAGGACTGTATGCAGGAGTTTTTTGCCCACCAAAAAAATGTCGTGGGCTTTGCCATATTTTTGTATGCTAGCCAGGTACAGCAAGCACCTACGGGCTGCCCCCAACCCCCAGCTGCCTATTTGTACCCGGCTGGGAACAAAAAATATAGGGAAGCCCTTTTTTTAAAAATATTTCATGAATTTCAAACATGAAAAAAAAACGGCTTTTATACAATCAGCTGATGCATCAGTGCAAAAAAATAAAACAAACTACACACTTCAGTGCAGACTCCTGTCCGACAGCATCAGCTGATAGTTTTGTCGGCCGGGCGGTAAAAAGCCGGCCTCACCGCTCGTCTGATCATCGCCAGGGCAAAAAACTCCTGCATACAGTCCTGGATGGAGTATGCTGAGCCTTGTAGTTCTGCAGCTGCTGTCTGCTCTCCCACATACACTAGTGAATGGAGCATGCTGAGCCTTGTCGTTCTGCAGCTGCTGTCTGCTCTCCTCCATACAGACAGACAGACCCTTTGGAGGGTCTTTATGCTGCTATGAGACGTCTAGACAACCACCCTAGCCATGTGTAATTCCTAGGACCTCATTATTTATAACTCTATGCTGACTCATTATGCTGCCTTCTGCATAGAAATAGTCTGACACTGGTCAGTGGTAATTTATTCTACCTATTATCCTTCTGAATATGCATTGAGGGCCTATTACTTGTCAGCTTTTATAGGATTATACCTTTTTATTGAGTCACCTTTTCTGGACTTCCCATTCCTTGGGTGTTTTTACCTGGGCTTTCTCACTAGCATGTGGGTTTTCACCCATCTCTTTGCACCGTGATGTTGTAATTATATAAACTGAAAATTTTTAACCTTTTCATATCCAATAAAGTTGTTATATTTTATATTCAGCCCTAAAACTCCTGTTTCCAATTCTTTCTGAAAGTCCTTTATGGAGTGGCATATGCATTAAACACAAGATGTGCTTTGCTCAATTATTTATGTGTCTCCCTGAAGATGTAGTGGCACCGCCTAAGAAGCATAATGTCGGGAGTTCTGGTCCCAGTCCTGGTAAAGAATTTTTTTTTATTTTTATTTTTAATTTTAAATTATAATTATTTAATTATTATCTATTTATAAAGTGAAAGTAAATAAACGCACACCGTGAAAAGTCCTTTATTTGGAATAAAAGACAAAAAAACCACAGTTTCACCATTTTATTAAAATCCTGCAATACCCATCCAGGTCCGACGTAATCCACACGACACTGTCATCTCTGCTACAGAACACAAGGTCTCTGTATGAGCTCCAAGTAGAAATCAAGTCAATCACGTGGTCAGCTGAGACTTCAGCAATCCAGACTTCAAGATTACCAAATCTGCCTATCTTTTACACTAGAGGCAATAGTGGAGTGGATAGAGCGCTCACCTAAGAAGCATACGGTCGTGAGTTCTAGACCCAGAAAAACATTTTTTTTTTCTATTTTTAATGTTAAATTATATTTATAATTAGTGTTGAGCGGACCCGGATCTGAAAAATCCGGATCCGCACGGTTTGAGGTTCCGATCCGAGTCCGACCAGTAACCGGGATCCAGGGTGCACGATCCAGATCCATTTTTCAATTTATTTTCTCTCTCTCTCTCTCTCTCTCTCTCTCTCTCTCTCTCTCTCTCTCTCTCTCTCTCTCTCTCTCCTCTTTCTCTCTCTCCTTTCTTTCTCTTCTTTCTCTTTCTCTTCTTTCTCTTTCTCCTCTTTCTCTTCTCTCTCTTCTTTCTCTCTCTCTTCTTTCTCTCTTTCTCTCTCTCTCTCCCTTCTCTCTCTCTTCTTTCTCCTCTTTCGCTTCTTTCTCTCTCTCTCTTTCTCAGACCTGGCGATGATCAGTCGAGCGGTGAGGCCGGCTTTTTACCGCCCGGCCGACAAAACTATCAGCTGATGCTGTCGGACAGGAGTCTGCACTGAAGTGTGTAGTTTGTTTTATTTTTTTTGCACTGATGCATCAGCTGATTGTATAAAAGCCGTTTTTTTTTCATGTTTGAAATTCATGAAATATTTTTAAAAAAAGGGCTTCCCTATATTTTTTGTTCCCAGCCGGGTACAAATAGGCAGCTGGGGTTGGGGGCAGCCCGTAGGTGCTTGCTGTACCTGGCTAGCATACAAAAATATGGCAAAGCCCACGACATTTTTTTGGTGGGCAAAAAACTCCTGCATACAGTCCTGGATGGAGTATGCTGAGCCTTGTAGTTCTGCAGCTGCTGTCTGCTGTCTGTCTGTATGGAGGAGAGCAGACAGCAGCTGCAGAACTACAAGGCTCAGCATGCTCCATTCACTAGTGTATGCAGGAGAGCAGACAGCAGCTGCAGAACTACAAGGCTCAGCATACTCCATCCAGGTCTGTATGCAGGAGTTTTTTGCCCCACCAAAAAATGATGTGGGCTTCGCTATATTTTTGTATGCTAGCCAGGTACAGCAGGAAGGTACGGCTGCCCCAACCCCCAGCTGCCTATTTGTACCCGGCTGGGAACTAAAAAAATAGGGAAGCCCTTTTTTTTAATTATTTCATGAATTTTATGAAATAATTAAAAAAAAAACATTGCCCCATTTTTGTGTCCAACCAGGTACAACTAGGCAGCTGGGGATTGGAATCCTCAGCACAGGTTGGCCCGAGCTTTCTGGGCCCGTCTGCTGTGAATTGCAGTCCACAACCGCCCCAGAAAATGGCGCTTTCATAGAAGTGCAATCATCTGGCGCTGTATCCAACTCTTCCAGCAGCCCTGAAGCCGGGTGGCTTGCTGGGTAATAATGGGTTAATACTAGCTTTGGTTTATTAGCTAGTATTAAGCCAGAGATTCTTAATGTCAGGAAAGTTTGACCCGGCCATTAAGAATCTCCAATAAATCGTTAACAAAAAGACACCACACAGAGAAAAAATACTTTAATAGAAATAAATACACAGACACACTTAGAGACTCCATGTTTAATATTCCCTCTTATCCCTCCACGATCCTGGTCTTCTGTCTTCTTTCTCCTTCAACCCATGCAGCTCTGTTACATCAGACAGCACTGCATGGGAGGAAGACACTGGTGCTCCCCGTGCAGTCTAATCACTCAGTGATTTTTGGAACTCCATTCTATGTCTGAACTGGGTGCAAAAAACCCAAAAAACATCACTATGGGGAGATAAGGTATGCACACCAGTGACCATGGAAGGGGAACACATGCAATAGCAGAAACTGCCGTGTGAATACTGACATGAAAAATTCAATAGCTATGTGTAAGAATGAAATGTGAAAAATGGAACCTGCATTACTGCCATGAATATATGAATAAAGAGAAATTTAGCTACTGAATTGATCAATGCAATAGAGCCCCAACACTACGCCAAAGTATTTCTCTACGTTGGGGTCCCTAGCTTGTGTGTGTCCTCTCATGCAGTTAAAAAACTTACCGTGTATGGGAAGCTGAGACCCAGGCTATATATACGATGTGGATTGGCAATAGGTGTGTATGGGGAGGGTTCACAAACGAAAAACTACTAACATTAAGGAATAACGTTTGGAACTCCATTCTATGTCTGAACTGGGTGCAAAAAACCCAAAAAACATCACTATGGGGAGATAAGGTATGCACACCAGTGACCATGGAAGGGGAACACATGCAATAGCAGAAACTGCCGTGTGAATACTGACATGAAAAATTCAATAGCTATGTGTAAGAATGAAATGTGAAAAATGGAACCTGCATTACTGCCATGAATATATGAATAAAGAGAAATTTAGCTACTGAATTGATCAATGCAATAGAGCCCCAACACTACGCCAAAGTATTTCTCTACGTTGGGGTCCCTAGCTTGTGTGTGTCCTCTCATGCAGTTAAAAAACTTACCGTGTATGGGAAGCTGAGACCCAGGCTATATATACGATGTGGATTGGCAATAGGTGTGTATGGGGAGGGTTCACAAACGAAAAACTACTAACATTAAGGAATAACGTTTGGAACTCCATTCTATGTCTGAACTGGGTGCAAAAAACCCAAAAAACATCACTATGGGGAGATAAGGTATGCACACCAGTGACCATGGAAGGGGAACACATGCAATAGCAGAAAATGCCGTGTGAATACTGACATGAAAAATTCAATAGCTATGTGTAAGAATGAAATGTGAAAAATGGAACCTGCATTACTGCCATGAATATATGAATAAAGAGAAATTTAGCTACTGAATTGATCAATGCAATAGAGCCCCAACACTACGCCAAAGTATTTCTCTACGTTGGGGTCCCTAGCTTGTGTGTGTCCTCTCATGCAGTTAAAAAACTTACCGTGTATGGGAAGCTGAGACCCAGGCTATATATACGATGTGGATTGGCAATAGGTGTGTATGGGGAGGGTTCACAAACGAAAAACTACTAACATTAAGGATTAACGTTTGGAACTCCATTCTATGTCTGAACTGGGTGCAAAAAACCCAAAAAACATCACTATGGGGAGATAAGGTATGCACACCAGTGACCATGGAAGGGGAACACATGCAATAGCAGAAACTGCCGTGTGAATACTGACATTATTATTATTATTATTATTATTGTTTATTTATAGAGCACCATTGATTCCATGGTGCTGTACATGAGGGGGTTACATACAGAATACATATACAAGTTACAATAGACAGACTGGTACAGAGGGAAGAGGGCCCTGCCCTTGCGGGCTTACATCCTAAAGGATTTTGGGGAGGAGACAGTAGGTGGGGTGTAGGTGGGGCGGCAGCTCCGCACGGTGGTGGGGCGGCAGCTCCGCACGGTGGTGGGGCGGCAGCTCCGCACGGTGGTGGGGCGGCAGCTCCGCACGGTAGTGGGGCGGCAGCTCCGCACGGTGGTGGGGCGGCAGCTCCGCACGGTGGTGGGGCGGCAGCTCCGCACGATGGTGGGGCAGTGGCGTCATTGTAGATTATAGGCATTTCTGAACAGATGAGTTTTCAGAGTCCGTTTGAAGTTTGCAAGTGTAGTAGATAGTCTGATGTGTTGAGGCAGTGAGTTCCAGGAGACTGGGGATGCTCGGGAGAAGTCTTGGAGTCGGTTGCATGAGGAGCGAATGAGAGAGGAGGAGAGAAGGAGATCTTGGGAGGACCGGAGGTTACGTTTTGGAGTGTAGCGAGAGATTAGTTCAGAGATATATGGAGGAGACAGATTATGGATTGCTTTGTAGGTCAGGGTTAGTAGTTTGAATTGGATACGATAGACGATTGGGAGCCAGTGGAGGGTCTTGCAGAGAGGAGAAGCGGGGTGGTATTGAGGAGAGAGGTGGATCATTCGGGCAGCAGAGTTAAGGATGGACTGGAGAGGGGCGAGTGTGTTAGCAGGGAGACCACAGAGGAGGATGTTGCAGTAGTCGATGCGGGAGATTATGAGGGCATGCACTAGCATTTTTGTAGATTGGGGATTGAGGAAAGGGCGGATTCTGGAGATATTTTTGAGTTGAAAACGGCAGGAGGTGGTGAGGGATTGGATGTGCGGTATGTAGGACAGGGCAGAGTCAAAGGTCACTCCGAGGCACCGAACTTTGGGTGCTGGGGAGAGCGTGATGTTATTAATTGTAATGGATAGGTCAGGTGGAGAGTGTAGGGGAGATGGAGGAAAGATGATCAGTTCAGTTTTGGCCACGTTAAGCTTTAGAAAGCGAGAGGAAAAGAAGGAAGATATAGCAGATAGGCACTCTGGGATTCTGGACAGCAGAGATGTGACATCTGGACCAGAGAGGTAGATCTGAGTGTCATCGGCATATAGGTGGTACTGAAAGCCATGGGACTTTATGAGTTGTCCCAGGCCAAATGTATAGATAGAAAAAAGTAAGGGTCCCAGGACAGAGCCTTGAGGGACACCAACAGAGAGAGAACGGGATGAAGAGGTTGTGTGGGAATGGGAGACACTAAAAGTGCGGTTGGAGAGGTATGAAGAGATCCAAGAGAGGGCGAGATCTCTGACACCAAGGGAAGAGAGGATCTGTAGTAGCAATAGCAATAGCAATAGCTATGTGTAAGAATGAAATGTGAAAAATGGAACCTGCATTACTGCCATGAATATATGAATAAAGAGAAATTTAGCTACTGAATTGATCAATGCAATAGAGCCCCAACACTACGCCAAAGTATTTCTCTACGTTGGGGTCCCTAGCTTGTGTGTCCTCTCATGCAGTTAAAAAACTTACCGTGTATGGGAAGCTGAGACCCAGGCTATATATACGATGTGGATTGGCAATAGGTGTGTATGGGGAGGGTTCACAAACGAAAAACTACTAACAAATAAGAAATAACGTTTGGAACTCCATTCTATGTCTGAACTGGGTGCAAAAACCTAAAAAAACATTTTTTAACTGCATGAGAGGACACACACAAGCTAGGGACCCCAACGTAGAACCCATACATGGTAAGTTTTTAACTGCATGAGAGGACACACACAAGCTAGGGACCCCAACGTAGAGACCCATACACGGTAAGTTTTTTAACTGCATGAGAGGACACACACAAGCTAGGGACCCCAACGTAGAGATCCCATACACGGTAAGTTTTTTAACTGCATGAGAGGACACACACAAGCTAGGGACCCCAACGTAGAACCCATACACGGTAAATTTTTTTACTGCATGAGAGGACACACACAAGCTAGGGACCCCAACGTAGAGAAATACTTTGGCGTAGTGTTGGGGCTCTATTGCATTGATCAATTCAGTAGCTAAATTTCTCTTTATTCATATATTCATGGCAGTAATGCAGGTTCCATTTTTCACATTTCATTCTTACACATAGCTATTGAATTTTTCATGTCAGTATTCACACGGCAGTTTCTGCTATTGCATGTGTTCCCCTTCCATGGTCACTGGTGTGCATACCTTATCTCCCCATAGTGATGTTTTTTGGGTTTTTTGCACCCAGTTCAGACATAGAATGGAGTTCCAAACGTTATTCCTTAATGTTAGTAGTTTTTCGTTTGTGAACCCTCCCCATACACACCTATTGCCAATCCACATCGTATATATAGCCTGGGTCTCAGCTTCCCATACACGGTAAGTTTTTTAACTGCATGAGAGGACACACACAAGCTAGGGACCCCAACGTAGAGAAATACTTTGGCGTAGTGTTGGGGCTCTATTGCATTGATCAATTCAGTAGCTAAATTTCTCTTTATTCATATATTCATGGCAGTAATGCAGGTTCCATTTTTCACATTTCATTCTTACACATAGCTATTGAATTTTTCATGTCAGTATTCACACGGCAGTTTCTGCTATTGCAAGTGTTGGGGCTCTATTGCATTGATCAATTCAGTAGCTAAATTTCTCTTTATTCATATATTCATGGCAGTAATGCAGGTTCCATTTTTCACATTTCATTCTTACACATAGCTATTGAATTTTTCATGTCAGTATTCACACGGCAGTTTCTGCTATTGCATGTGTTCCCCTTCCATGGTCACTGGTGTGCATACCTTATCTCCCCATAGTGATGTTTTTTGGGTTTTTTGCACCCAGTTCAGACATAGAATGGAGTTCCAAACGTTATTCCTTAATGTTAGTAGTTTTTCGTTTGTGAACCCTCCCCATACACACCTATTGCCAATCCACATCGTATATATAGCCTGGGTCTCAGCTTCCCATACACGGTAAGTTTTTTAACTGCATGAGAGGACACACACAAGCTAGGGACCCCAACGTAGAGAAATACTTTGGCGTAGTGTTGGGGCTCTATTGCATTGATCAATTCAGTAGCTAAATTTCTCTTTATTCATATATTCATGGCAGTAATGCAGGTTCCATTTTTCACATTTCATTCTTACACATAGCTATTGAATTTTTCATGTCAGTATTCACACGGCAGTTTCTGCTATTGCATGTGTTCCCCTTGCATGGTCACTGGTGTGCATACCTTATCTCCCCATAGTGATGTTTTTTGGGTTTTTTGCACCCAGTTCAGACATAGAATGGAGTTCCAAACGTTATTCCTTAATGTTAGTAGTTTTTCGTTTGTGAACCCTCCCCATACACACCTATTGCCAATCCACATCGTATATATAGCCTGGGTCTCAGCTTCCCATACACGGTAAGTTTTTTAACTGCATGAGAGGACACACACAAGCTAGGGACCCCAACGTAGAGAAATACTTTGGCGTAGTGTTGGGGCTCTATTGCATTGATCAATTCAGTAGCTAAATTTCTCTTTATTCATATATTCATGGCAGTAATGCAGGTTCCATTTTTCACATTTCATTCTTACACATAGCTATTGAATTTTTCATGTCAGTATTCACACGGCAGTTTCTGCTATTGCATGTGTTCCCCTTCCATGGTCACTGGTGTGCATACCTTATCTCCCCATAATCACTCAGTGAGACTGAGCAGAGGCTGCGGGTTGTAAGCGGTGACGTCACCGCTGGCACCGTTGCAATAGCAACAGCAATCTCCAATCACGTGATTCCCCGTGCCACTATTTATCGGCTGTGGCAGCAGTCACTGCATGTGGGCTGACTCTGTAAAGAGCGCCCACGTGCAGGAATCGGGAAGCCGACCATGTGCCAGAGCATTTCGCCGATATACGAAGATGCACAAATGACTACCGCGTACCGGAGAGATGCACTGACAGGACCTAGCATGACGTCTAGCCATGTGACCAGTCTGTAGCCAATGAGATAATACACATGTGACTGGTCACATGTTATTTTGACGTCACAGAAGTTCCTATCATCAGTGCTGGTTACCGGGAGGATGAAGCGATTATCGGAAAGGAAAAGCGGTGGGAGACAGCATGCAGGACGCATCACGGGGACCTGTAAGTGTTATTCCAATGTTTATTAACTGTAAGTATACATGTATAATGTGTTTTTATGTGTTTGTGTTTGCCTGCCATTGTTTTCAATGGGGTTCGAATGGGTTCGTCGAACGTTCGCCGAACGGAGCCTCCGTTCAATGAACCTAACCAAACTCGAACTCTAGGGGGGTGGCTCATCTCTAGTTGGGATCCTCCACGGCTAGGGGTGATGCCCAGGGACTCGGTGTGGGGGGTATAGGCCGTGGGAACCAGGGGTCACTTGCGTACTCACTCAGTCCATTAAGCGGACACCGACAACTGGGTAAACCAAAGTTCTGGACACCACTGCCACTGAGGGGAGCTAGTTCGGGTCCCGTCCCCAATGGTGTTGCCTGGTGATCCATGACCTGCCTCCTGGCACTAAGTTTACTTCTCTGGTGGTCCCGATAGTATGGAACTTGCCAGGTCCCGCTCCCCACTATGGCTAAGTGTGGGAGCTTGCGCTCAGGGTTCATGCTTGGGATTTTCTGTGCCGTTTTGAGTGGAAAGTCCTATCCCCCCTCGCTGCGCTAGTACCCCGATTTTGGAGAGGTTGGGAACGAATCTTGAAGGCTCCATTCTCTACGGGTAAATTGTCGGGTTGCCTGAAGCTACTCCCCGACTTAGGGTCCAAGTACCCCGTCGTGCCTTGGTCCCAGCCTGGTGATGGTGCAAGGCCACGGGCTGTCCTCCTTGACAGATCCGTGTCCCTTTCCATGATCCTTTGCGACCGGGGCTCCACTCCTCTAGGCCCAGACCACAATCTGCCACCTAGACAGTTTCCAGCGGGTGTCCCCACTCCCGACCTCCTCAGAGCTCCTTACAGCTTGAGGGATACTTTCAGACTGACTACTGGCTACACTCCTCACCTCCCCTTCCTGACCCCCCCCCAGGTGGGCGACTCTATTCCACTCAAGCCGTCCACTGGTGTGTCTGGTGGGTGTGGTGCAGGGTGTATCTAGGACTTTTGATTAGGTGATGTACCCAACACCATATGATTAGGGACCCATAACCAAGAGGCAGGTGGATACTGCACGGTAGGATAGATTGTACAATATCCTGTGATGTCCTGATAGTCCAGGGGCGTCACACTTACCCCCTGGAAAGGGACCAGGGCCAGCATCAGCACCCGGCATACCCGGGCAAATGCTGGGGCCCTGTAGAGTCGGGGGGCCCACTCGGCCTCTTCACTTCTGCTGCCCCTGGGCTGGGCCCACTCGCCTTCAGTTCTGCTGCCCCCGGGCCGACTTCCGGGAACCGCAGTCCTCGTCAGGAAACTGTGTCTGCCATCCCTTTAAGGCGCGCAGTCCACAGCGTTCGCTGCATCCTACTGGTTTGAACTTCATCTGTGGGCGGAGCTACCTCCCGGCGTCCTGCTCAGTCCCAAAGATGAAGGAGGTGCAGTGCCATTCAGCGACCCCTGCACAGTGCTTCCCTCCGGCGCTGTGTGGGCCCTCTCTCCTCCGTGACCGAGCGGTATGTGCTACACCCCTCTCCCCCACACTCAATCTGTATATGCCCTCCCTGCCCCCCGATTTATGGGCCCCGGTGAGCTGTATGGGCTTCTGCCCCCCGAGATGTAAGCCCTGACAACCCCCCTCCAAAGCCGCGTATGTGGGCCCTGCAGAGCCGCGTGTGTGGGTCCCCAAGAGCAACGTGTGTAGGCCCCCAAGAGCCACGTGTGTGTGTCTGTATGTATACAGCAGAGCAGTGTGTCTCTGTCTGTCTGTCTGTGTGCAGCAGGGCAGTATGTGTATGTATGTATGTATACAGCAGGGCAGTGTGTGTTTGTCTATGTAAATATGTATGTATGTGTATCCAGCAGAGCAGTGTGTATGTGTCTGTCTGTATGTATAAATAAAAAACACCAAAAAGAGGAATAAAAATCCTCCAAAAATTAAGCAAAAACTCACAGACTAATGTTAGAAGATGTAAACTGCCCTGGCCAAAAACACTGATGCACTACCAGGATGCAGCAAGACTTCCATTAAATGGAGACATCACAGGTGCAAAGGGAGATGGTAAATATATATATATGTTTTTTCAAAAATTAAAATTGCACTGATGTAAAGTAGGCATGTGGGAAATGTTATTTAATAACTATTTTGTGTGAAATTGCTCTCAGATTTATGGGCAAAAAATTTCAATTTCAAATTGCTAAATTTTCAAAATTTTCCAACTTTTCACAAATAAATGGAGATGAGAGAGCAGTAAAATGCTCGAGTGCTCTATGATCGGGTCGAGCATATTGAAATGCTTGGGTGCTCGACCCGAGCACCAAGCCCAATGTTAGCCTATGGGAAACTCGAGCATTTTTCCGGCATCGACCCCGCCGGTCTGCAGAAACCCTAAAACTGTCACAAATGTATAACAACAGTGCTCAAATGACATTGGAGCAGCATGGGGAAGACCCCTGTAAGCATTTCTGACTCCCAGGTCACTGCTGTGAGCAATGTTGTCTGAGTATTAGCGGGAGGAAAAATCCTGTGTTCCTCCTCCCGTGTGACTTGTGTGACAAGCACTTTCGCTTAGTAGCGTATGTGCGGCAGCTTTTCTCTGCCTGTACATTCGCTGCTAAGCAAAATCAAAAGTGAACAGTAGAAGAAAAAAAAATAGCATACGCAACTCTGCAGACTCCCGGGGCACGTCCGATCGCTCCAGGACCTCCTGGTAATCAGCTGATGTGGTCACCTGACAGCATCATCTGATCGTTTAAGTCCAGCAGTTAAAAGCCAGCTTTTTACCGGCCATCCGGTTTAAGCGATCAGCTGATGCATTCAGGTGACTGCATCAGCTGATTACCAGCGGATTCTTGAGCGATCAAACGGGAGTCTGCAAAGAGGTGTATGGTTTTTTTTTCTACTGATGCATCAGCTGATTGTTTAAAAGCCGTTTATATAATCAGCCAATGTGTCATCTGATTCAGGTCCCTGAACCTGATACATCATCTGATTGGTTTGCCTTCCTTCCAGCAAACCGATCAGATGATATTGAATCCAGATTGGACATCACAGGACGCTCGACCCAGATCTACGGCGGAGGGGGGGAGGGTTCTTTGGTTCAATAAAGATGGAGTCACTAATTGTGTTGTGTTTTATTTCTAATAAAAATATTTTTCTCTGTCTTGTGTTTTTTTTATCTTTACTAGAAATTCATGGTGGCCATGTCTAATATTGGCATGACACCATGAATTTTTCGGCTTATTGCCAGCTGATAATACCTAGCTGGCCCTAACCCCATTATTGCCTAGCAAGCCACCCGGCACCAAGGCCACTGGAGGAGTTGGCTACAGCGCCAGAAGATGGCACTTCTATGAAAACGCCATTTTCTGGGGCAGCTGCGGACTGAAATTCGCCAAAAAGCTTGTGCCTCCCTGTAGTGCGGATTCCAGTTAACAGCTGCCTAGTTGTAGCTGGCTGAACACAAAAATTGGCCGAAGCCCACATCGTTTTTTTTTAATTATTTCATGAAATTCATGAAATAATTAAAAAAAAGGGCTTCCCTATATTTTTGGTTCCCAGCTGGGTACAAATAGGCAGCTGGGGGTTGGGGCAGCCCGTACCTACATGCTGTACCTGGCTAGCATATAAAAATATGGTGAAACCAATGTCGATAGGATATCTATGTTTTGTTGCCATCTGCAGCTCTGGATTCTCACCATGTTTAGATAGCTGCATTTACTATCTTAAGGCCACTTTAGATGCTGCGATCTCGCTAGCGAGCGTACCCACCCTGTCGCTTGTGCGACACGGGCAAATTGCTGCCCATGGCACAGAACATCACTCGGACCCGCCACACTACTTACCTGCCTAGCGACGTCGCTGTGACCGGCGAACCGCCTCCTTTCAAAGGGGGCGGTTTGTTTGGCGTCACAGCGATGTCACTAAGCGGCCACCCAATAGAAGCGGAGGGGCGGAGATGAGCGGGACGAACATCCCACCCACCTCCTTCCTTCCTCATTGTGGGCGGCCGCAGGTAAGGTGAGGTTCCTCGTTCCTGCGGTGTCACACATAGCGATGTGTGCTGCCTCAGGAACGAGGAACAACCTGCTTCCTGCAACAGCAACGATATTTGGGAAATGGACAGCGTGTCAACGATAAACAATAAGGTGAGTATTTTTGATCGTTAGCGGTTGCTCATACGTGTCACACGCAACGACGTCGCTAACGAGAATGGATGTGCGTCACGAATTCCGTGACCCCAACGACATCTCCTTAGCGATGTCGTTGCGTGTAAAGTGGCCTTTAGATTCAAGCTGCTTGTAGATTTGTATGTATATTGTCAGGTTTCTTTATGTATGTTCCCTGTTGTATTATACACATGCTGATTGTTCCTAGTTTCACCAAACACATTTACTACTGTTCAATAAATTAAGACTTCAAGCAAAAGCCTCCTTATTCAGCTATAGTGGATAAAGGTTTAGCTGCCTGTCAAACATCACATGCCCCAGGGCCCATGTAGGGAGGACAGAACAGTAGAAAGACACTGTTCTCTCCTGGTTTTCTTACTATCTGTCTGGCCGCTCATTCAGTGTATCACTTGGTGGCTCCACATCTGCTCCTCTTCCTCTCACTATTGGGTCACTCAAGGTTCAGTCCTTGACCCTCTTCTTTTCTTGCTCTACACTGCCCCAATTGGACAGACATCAGCAAATTTGGCTTCAAGCACCATCTTTATGCTGATGACACACAACTATACACCTTGACCCCTGACCTCACACCTGCTGTACTACAGAACACCAGTGACTGTTTGCAGTTTCGAACATCATGTCTGTTCTCTATCTGAAACTTAACCTTTCTAAAACTGAACCTCTTCTATTTGCTCCATCTTCTAACCTCCCTAAACCTGACATCTCCCTTTCTGTGTGCGGCACCACGATAACTCCTAGGCAGCAAGCTCGCTGTCTGGGTGTTATACTTGACACCGATCTCTCCTTCACCTCCTATATACCATCTCTTGCCTGCTTGTCACCTGCACCTCAAGAACATCTCTAGAATCCGCACCTTTGTCACCATGGAAACTGCAAAAACCCTCACCGTGGCCCTGATCCACCCTCGCCTTCACTACTGCAATTCACTATTAATCTGTCTCCCCCTAACTAGACTCTCTCCTCTGCAGCTAGGGTCGCCTATCTGGCTAACTGTTACTCGGATGCTTCTGCTCTGTGCCAGTCATTGCATTGGCTGTCCATATATCACAGGATCCAAATCAAATTGCTTGTTCTCACCCACAAAGCTCTCCACAGTGCGGCACCCCCCTTCATCTCCACGCTCATCTCTGTCTATCACCCTACCTGTTCTCTATGCTCTGCAAACGACTTTTGCCTAACATCCGCACTAATCTGAAACTCCCACTCCCGCATCCAAGACTTCTCTTGAGCTGCACCAGTCCTCTTGAATGCTCTTCCCCAAGAAACCAGGACGAACCACAACTTACTCAACTTCAGACGTTCCCTAAAAACACATCTTTTTAGGGTGGCCTATGACACTCACTAATCAAATTAAGTCCAAATAGCCCCTCTCAACGATTTCTCACAACATAACTCTCCGTCAAGCTCCACCGCACCCAAAAGAAACTCAAAGATTGGCTGACTGGTTCAGGAAGCCTTTATTTACTCCCCATTTCTTTCTATGAGATGGCTGGACTGTCGTTGTAAATGAGCACCTGTACCCTGTCACACTCTCCCCCACCTCATTGTAGATTGTAAGCTCTCACGAACAGGGTTGTCTTTGTTGCTTTAATTATTGTATTTGCTATAACTATTGCTTGTATATGAACTTCTGAATTGTAAAGTGCTGCGGAATACGTTGGCGCTATAGAAATAAAGATTATTATTATTATTATTATTTTATTTTGAAAGCAAAGGGTCACACCAAATATTGGTTTGATTTAATGTTCTCTTTTTGTTCAACCACTTTGCCTTTTGTTCATTGATAAAATTAAACTATTAACAGTTCTATTTTGCAAAGCATTCTTACGTTGCAGCATTTTTTACATATCCACCTAAAACTTTTACACAAGACTGTATATATTCTGCACACAATGTGACCGACTCACACTGCTATTATATTTATCATATTTTTTACTCCTTCTAATGGCTGAATCTGGTAGATATTTTCACAACTTTAATTAACTCCTTCCCAATTGAGGACATAACAGTATGTCCAAAATTTTGAAGGGGTGATCACCCACGCCTGCTGTGGTGATCCCCACACGTCTGCTGATTTGTACAGCATACATGGGTACAATCCACCCGTGCCTGTTTACCCCTTAAATTGTGCTGACAAAATGTGACAGTGTGATTTCAATGCCTGCAGTGGGGAACGCGCCTTTCCCCCGCTATTGGAGCCCCGATGAAACAATCATGGGGATATAGTAGCAAACGGTTGTGTGATGACTCCTGTTGCTATCATGACGTAGTTCCTGTTACAGCCGGCAGAGCAGCAGTTGTAACAAGAACGGAGCATTTCTTCTCATCAGAGGGATGCTGCTCTGATCAGGAGAAATGAATGAGTGATCAGACTGCTGATCCTTCTAGTCCCCCAAGGACACTAGCAAAGTAAAAAAAAAGTAAAAACAAAATGTAAAAAAATAAAAAACCTAAAACTACAAATCACCCTCCATTTGCCCCATTGAAATTAAAGGGTTAAAAAAAATTAAAATAGACACACATTTGGTATCGCCACTTTAAGAAATACCCGATCTATGAAAATATAAAATTAATTAATCTGATTCATAAACAGCATAGCGGCAAAAAAACTCCAAATGCCAAAATTAAGTTTTTTAATCATTGCAAATTGTGAGCAAAATGCAATAACAGGCTATTAAAATGTAGCATCTGTGCAAAAATGGTACCATTAAAAATGTCAGCTTGAGACGCAAAAAATAAGCCATCACTGAGCCCCATATCCCGAACAATGAGAACTTTACAGGTCACGAAAAATGGCACAAAAAGTGTGCCACTTTTTTTGGACTTCTGATTTTTTTTTAACCCCTTAGATAAAAGTAAACTTAAACATGTTTGGTGTCTACGAACTCACAATGACCTGAGGCATCACAATTAACGCATCAGTTTTAGCATATAGTGAACATAGTGAAAAAAATATCCCAAAAAGAATCATGCAATCACACTTTTTTTTTCAAATTTTTCGGCACTTTGAATTTATTTTTGCCAATTTTCAGTACACTATGTGGTAAAACTTATGGTATAACTTGTCTTGCAAAAAAAAAAGCCATCATATGGCAAGATTGATGGAAAAATAAAAAAGTTACGTCTCTCAGAAGAAGGGGAGCAAAAAAACAAAAATGAAAAACAGAAAATCGTCCGGTGGCTAAGAGGTTAATGGGTTTGTGAGGCTGTAGGAGCTTGGTCGAAGGACAGTAGAGAAAAGATTAACCAAACTATGGAGAAAAGGTAACAAATGACAGAAACATACAAGCTGAGCTGAATTTCAGCTTCCTTTTAGGATTATATGTGAGATGTATGATTTTAGGTAGCAAAGTGTTCCTCAGAAACTTTAATTTACTTTTCCTCTAGAGTGTGCTGGATAAGATACTGCTGCTCTCCTTGCATGCTGCTGTCTCCGAGCTCCCTTCTATTCAGATTAGGGTTGATGGTTGGAGCATGTGTTTTTCACACAGATGTAGGCTATTTTTGACTGGCTTTGCTTTATAACAAATGAGTAGGGCTGAGTGGACCCGTATTGTTAGTCCGGATTCACGCAGTTTCAAAGATGCCCGGAAAAATATAGAAAAAAAGAATCAAGTGAACGTTTCATACTTACGGAGACTTGGTGTCATGGTGGCAAACTGCTTCCAGGTTGTGCATTCACTTCCTGTACTGCACAATAGGCTCATCGCATACACCCAGCTTTCTGTGCTTTCCCTGCCCATCCTGTTGTCTGTGATTGGTTGCAGCTAGACGAGCCCCCAGCCTGTGACAGCGTCTGCCTGCAGTCATTGCTCATCGCGACTCAGTCATTGTCTGCACTCAAAGCCAGCGGTCGTGCTCTATGGCCGCTCACTGAGATGTAGCAGAGCTGTAAGCGACGTGGGACCTCATGTAAATTACGCCGGAGTTGTAGGGGTGTTTGGGGATAATAAAGTGGTGAAAGAGGGTGTGTTTTTGTATTTTATTCCAAATAAAGGATTTTTTCTCTCTTTGTACTTATTTACTTTCATTTAGAGGTTAGTGATGCAGGTATCTCATAGACACCTGTGCCATCATCACCTAGGGTTTAGTAGCAGCTGTGCGCTGCTATTACCCCGATTGCCACCACATCAGAGCATTCAGGAAGAGCCAGTAAAGCAGCGGGATTGTCACATCTAATGGATGCGGCAATACTGGGCGGCTGCAGGCTGAGAATACCATCCCCCAGCTGGCTTTATCTTGGCTGGGTATCAAAATTGGGGGGACCACATTTTATTTTTTTTTAAATTATTTATTTAAATAAAAAAAAAAAGTCACATGTGGTTTCTCTTAGGCCGGAGTCTTACTTGCGAGGGACTTGCGTGAGTCTCGCATCGCATCACCCGGCACAGCCATACACTCTTCTAACAGGAGGGGGTCGGCCGCATGTGTTTCTATGTACCTGCATGCTCATGTTTGGAGAGCAGCAGGCCATGCCGGTTAATGTGATGCGAGTCCCTCCCACGTGTGACTCTGGGCTTATTTTGATACACAGCACAGATAAAGCCCGACAGCTAAGGACTGCAGCCGTGGGCTTTATCTGTGCTGGCATCCGAAACCCTGCGCCAATTGTTTTATTTATTTATGTTTATACCATCATACTGACCCGCAGACACTTGCACTGCTTTCCCTACCCACCGGCCGTCCTGGCGCCTGTGATTGGTTACAGTCAGCTGACACGCTGCCACTCAAAGGCTATGTGCGCACGTAGCGTTTGTCCCTGCAGAAATTTCTGCAGAGATTTGAACAGCACATGTGCGCTTCAAATCGCTGCAGAAAGAGTCCGTAATGAAAAAAAAAAGCCGATTTCATGCGCTCTGAGTGCATAGACAGAGTAGGCGCTACATGCAGAGCGCAGGAAAGAAGTGACATATCACTTCTTAGAATGCGTGCTTCGGGCAGCAGCTGAAGCGCTGCGCTCTAATATGCCACGTGTGCACATCTCCTGCATAATCTTCATAGATTATGCTGGGGACGCAGGACGCATGCAGTTACGCTGTGGTGCAGATTGGGACAGGAGTGTGCCGCCATGACATAGCCTCAGAGAGTATACTGAGCGCTCGTAACCCTCTATCCCTTCAACCAACATTTTTAATTTCCAGATTCCGGTCCCCATAGACTTATATGGGTACCGGATTCTGGAGCGGATCCGGGATTTTTTTAAATTTAGACCAGCTCTACAAATGAGTTGTTTTTGCAGTGTATAGGAAGTGGTTATTAGACTCCAGAACCGAATTACAATTAGATGCTGAGGTGCAAAGAAGAGCAGCTGCACAGCAAATGTAGAGTTATTGTCCGTAAATTGTGCCCACTGTGTTTAGGGTTTATTTGTGTTCTAGACAGATGCCTACACCTTGTCCTAGGCCAGGTAGGGACATGATAAAAAGACTGTATGCTGGCATGCAAGACTTAACCATGTATATCTAAGCAACCCACCCCTAATGGACTGTAGGTGTGTGAATGGTTGTTCATCACTATTTTGCACCCCTACTGCCTTCTATTATGGGGCCTGTATTTTGTAGATTTATATGGAAATCCTGATGTAAGTACTCAGCATATAGCTCAGGATAAGTGTGAACTAATCCAAAATGTTAGTTCTGCACCCCAAAATGCTAATAACAAAAGCTTCTACTCAGCCCACAAAAATTAAGTCTCAACTCAAGTTCATCAACATTTCTGTTAACATAAATATAGGGGGCTTTCCCAGTACTGTTAGCACAAAAGCTCTGGAAATGCGCTATAGCTCCCTCTCAAAAGAAATCCAGAGAAATATACACTCACAAATCCAAATTGCACCCCACTCTTCTTAGCCCCGTAATCTGCCTAAACTGTAGTTAGCATCCACTTGTGTTCTGTATCTGTAGTGAGGAGAGCCTTCTGAATTTAGAGGGTTTAGGTCTCCATGAGTTCAAGCAGGGCACAATAAAAGGGCGCTACAATGTACTGGGCACAACAATGGCAGATTTCCATTTTTACTCTGCAACATCCATTACTGCTTGTTTCTGGAAAACACCCATGGAGTCTAAATCATCAATACACCCAAAGAGGAATTCCCAGAGGATGGTAATTGTAATTCCAAATTGGGGTCAGTTGAGGAGGACTTCTGTTCTTCAGGTACTTAGGAGTAGAGTTGAGCGATGTTCGAGTCGAACGGTTTGCCAATTTCATGTTCGAGTGATTTTGGGCGGTGTTCGAATCGTTCGACGAACTCAAACGATTTGCTTAAAGTTCGGCAGTTCGAGTTACGTTCGAGAACGGTTCGATCACCAAAAGCGTGGCTTTTCACAGTAAGGCTATGTGCACACGATGCGTATCTGCATGCGTCCTACGTCAGCAGCAAAATCCCTCTCTCTTTCCTACTCACCGATCACGGGTGCCTCGCTGCACGGCTGTCACAAATCTCCGGCGGCTTTTCCTCTTTTGAAAATGGCTGCTGCTTCATTATTCAATCAGGTATTCCCTGCCTTCCCTGTCCACCGGCACCCATGATTGGTTGCAGTCAGACATGCCCCCACGCTGAGTCACAGCTGTCTCACTGCAAGCTATCACAACCGCCGGCGGGTGGGTCTATATCGTGCAGTAAAATAAATAAATAAATAATTTAAGAAAAAATAAAAATGCAGTTCCCCCCAATTTTGATACCAGCCAGGATAAAGCCATACGGCTGGAGGCTGGTATTGTCAGGATGAGGAGCGCCACGTTATGGGGAGCCCACCACCCTAACTATCAGCTGGTGCTGTTGGACAGGAGTCTGCACAGAAGTATGTCGTTTGTTTGGGGTTTTTTTGCACTGATGCATCAGCTGTTGTATAAAAGCCATTTATACAATCAGCTGCTGTGTCATGTGATTCAGGCCCTTGAACCTGACACATCATCTGATCGCTTTGCCTTCCAGCAAACCGATCAAATGATATTGGATCCAAATTGGACGGCGCGGGACCCTTGACCCAGGATTACTGCGGAGGGGGGGTTCTTTATTTCAATAAAGATGGAGTCACTAATTGTGTAGTGTTTTATTTCTAATAAAAATATGTTTCTGTGTGTTGTGTTTTTTTTATCTGTCCTTGAAATTCATGGTGGCTGTAACAGTGTGTCCCTCCCCCGCCTTTGCTCATGGTGTAATAGTCTGTCTCTCTACAAATTCTCGATAGCGTGCTTTGCAAGTTGAGCCAGGGTTTCCCGAAGCTTGAGGACATATGGGATAACAGGGGTTCCTGTATCTTCAACTTGCCTCTCCCAATATTCCTTTAGCAGAGTTAAGGGTCCTCTGACCTTTCTTCCATAGAGTAGTTCAAAGGGGGAAAACCCAGTGGACTCCTGGGGAACTTCCCGATAGGCGAACAGGAGATGGGGTAGGTACTTCTCCCTGTCGGAATCCATGTCAGTGAAAGCCCTTAGCATATTTTCAGTGTTTGATTACACCGTTCACAAAGTCCATTGGTTTGAGGATGGTATGTTGTAGTTCGAATTGCTCGGACTCCACAGGTGCGCCACAGACACTGCACCAACTCTGATATGAACTGGGAGCCTTGGTCCGATAAGATCTCACTTGGGAATCCTACTCGGGTGAAAATGGTAACAAGGGCCTTGGCCACCTTGGCTGCAGAAATACTTGACAAGGCCACGGCTTCTGGATATCGGGTGGCGTAGTCCACAACAGTGAGAATGTACTGCTTTCCAGATTTACTTGGTTTAGCCAGAGGTCCAATGATATCGACAGCTACTCTTTGAAAGGGTTCTTCTATGATAGGGAGTGGTTGCAAGGGTGCCTTTGGGTGATCTCCGGGTCGCCCTCTACGCTGACATTTGTCGCAAGTTTGGCAGAAATGAGCCACTGCTTGAGAAATTCCAGGCCAATAGAAAATTTGAGTCAATCGTCTCCCGGTGCGGGTTTACCTTTGATGGTCGGTAGTAGGAATGTCATGAGCAAGGTGTAATAGGGAAACTCTGTATTTCTGAGGAACAATCAGCTGTTTGCTATGAGTTTATCTAGGGAGTCAGCATTGGTAACCCGATGTAGAAGTCCATTTTCTCTGATAATTTTTTCCCCATTTTCTCCTAACTGCCCTTCTTCAGCCCAAGCTCTAAAGCTAGCCAGAGTGGGGTCAGTCTCTACCTCTTGTCTAAACTGAACTTTATCCCAAGTGACATTCATATGAGACCCACAAGAAGAATCACTCACCGGCTGTGATGGCAGTTCAAGTGGCCTCATTTCCATTGATGGGTTGAACACATCCACATCTGCTGCTCTCTTGGCTTGACTTCTGGTTATCGCACCGACAAAGTGGCATTGAAGATTCCCCACATCATTCCCTAGAAGAATGTCTGCAGGAAGGCCGCTCATCACACCAATCATGCATTGTTTTGCCCCAAAACCACAATCAAGGGTCACACTCGCTCTTGGAATGTATCTTTGAGTACCTCCAGCCAATTCAATGGCAATTCAATGGAAATTCCTGGTCCCTTTTGCATTGCTTCTGGTTGAATTACTCGGGGATCTGCGATGGTGAGAAAAGCCACAGTGTTATAAAAGCCAACAACTTTTTGTCCATCCAGCTTGACCTCCTGTAGATGTTTATGCTGAAGATTAGAAGAATGGGCGGCTGTGGCTCGCACCCCATAGACTCCTGGTAGGGAAGTCAACAGATCAGAGTCTTTTGTCGAATCATCAGAGAGTGAATCCAGCTCTTCTCCTGTTGAGGTTGTCTGTAGATAATGGACAGGCAAAGGGGGTCTGTAACTGTTTTGCCTCCGAACACCTGGACCGACTAGCTGGGGCACGATACGTCACCACCTTGGATCTCAGTAAGGGATACTGGCAAATTCCCCTAACGGACGTAGGTAGAGAAAGGTCGGCTTTTATAACCCCCTTTGGTCTGTATGAATTTCTAAACATGCCTTTCGGAATGAAAAACACCCCTGCAACCTTTCAGAGAATGGTGGACCAGATCCTCCGGGGATGTGGCGACTTCGCTTGTGCCTACCTGGATGATATCACCGTCTTCAGCCACACATGGGAGGAACATCTGAATCAAGTAGCTGTTGTTCTTGACCGGATTTTTGCAGCAGGCCTAACTATTCAACCTGATAAATGCCAATTGGGGATGGGTGAAGTCTAATACCTAGGGCATCGAGTAGGAGGAGGGAAGTTACGTTCTGAACCTGCCAAAATCCAGGCTGAGACTGGCCTGTAACCCAAACTAAGAAACAAGTTATGGCTTTTTTGGGCACTGCCAGTTATTACCGAAAATTTGTTTCTCATTTCAGCTCTGTGGCCAAGCCCCTAACAGACCTCATGAAGAAAACGATGCCCCGGCTGGTCATCTGGACTCCAGCCTGTGATGAGGCTTTCAACCGGCTGAAGGATGCTTTGGTCTGCGACCCTGTTCTGGCTGCTCCAGACTATAAGAGGAGATTCATTGTGCAGACGGATGCCTCTTCTTATGGATTGGGAGCTGTACTCAGCCAGGTGAATGCAGCCGGGGAGGAGCACCCCATTGCCTACCTCAGCAGGAAACACAGGCGCCCACAGGTAGTATGCGCCCTTAGGAAACTAAGGCTGTATCTGTATGGATGAGAATTCACTGTGAACACTGATCACAATCCCCTCACCTGGCTGAACAGAGTCTCTGGGGACAATGAACGCTTACTACGATAGAGCCTGGCTCTTCAACCCTATAACTTTACAATACAATATAGAAGGGGCAGCCAACACCAAAATGCAGACGGATTGTCCAGGCAAGAGGAGCCCTGAGTCAGGGTCGGCATGTTTACGTGTACTTGACAAGTGACCTGTTGAGGTCATAGTCCGTACACAAATTGAGGGGGGAAGGGGTTGTAACAGTGTGTCCCTCCCCCGCCTTTACTCATGTTGTAATAGTCTGTCTCTCCTTGACTGTCCTGTATGTACTACTGGTGGGGGATTGTTTGTTGTTCTCAATATGGGACTTCTCCAATCCACAACTTGGTAAACAGGAAAGAGCCAGGACTTCTAAAGTCCATTCATGTATCAAGTGTCCATGTGGAGTTGGACTCTTCTGCCCACCTTAGGGGCTGATCCCAGGAGAGAAGAACAATGAGACCCATGTTAGTTCAGTTAGTTGGATCTCGGCTGGAGAAGGACTAGGATCTATTGCCGAGGCAGGATCCTAGAGCCTGTGTATGGACAGCCACAGATTGGAGATCAGTGGCCATGTGGGATTGCGTTTTGTTGTTCACCCTGTTGGACTCAAGGAACTCATATAAGGACCATTGCCATATTTTCGCTGGCGTTGGAATACCGGGAGGTGCCCCTGGATCTTTTGTTTTGTCGTGGACTCCTTGCAGACTTTAAGGATTTATATTTGTTTGGTGTTTTATCTTTCTGGTTCCAATAAAGCCCTTTGGATTGTTCCTTGGCCTGGCGTCCCTTACTGCTCTGCCGCATACCACGTCTCAGTGGCCATGTCTAATATTGGCGTGACACCATGAATTTCGGGCTTAGGGGCAGTTGATAATATACAGCTAGCCCTAACCCCATTATTATGCAGCGAGCCGCCCGTCACCAGGGCAGCTGGAAGAGTTGGATCCAGCGCCAGAAGATGGCGCTTGTATGAAAGCACCATTTTCTGAGGCGACTGCATACTGCAATTCACAGCAGGGGTGCCCAGAAAGCTTGGGCACCCTGCGCTGAGGATTCCAATCCCCAGCTGCCTAGTTGTACTTGGCTGGACACAAAAATTGGGCAAAGCCCACGTCATTTTTCTTTTTAATTATTTCATGAAATTCATGAAATAATTAAAAAAAAAAAAGGGCTTCCCTATATTTTTGGTTCCCAGCCGGGTAGAAATAGGCAGCTGGGGCTTTGGGGCAGCCGGTAGCTGCCTGCTGTACCTGGCTAGCATACAAAAATATGGCGAAGCCCACGTAATTTTTTTGGGGGGCAAAAAACTCCTGCATACAGTCCTGCATGGAGTATGCTGAGCCTTGTAGTTCTGCAGCTGCTGTCTGCTCTCTGTCTGTATGGAGAAGAGCAAACAGCAGCTGCAGAACTACAAGGCTCAGCATGCTCAATTCACTAGTGTATGCAGGAGAGCAGACAGCAGCTGCAGAACTACAAGGCTCAGCATGCTACATCCAGGACTGTATGCTGGAAGGACAGACAGGGGGAGCAGAACTACAAGGCTCAGCATGCTCCATTCACTAGTGTATGCAGGAGAGCAGACAGCAGCTGCAGAACTACAAGGCTCAGTCAGCATACTCCATCCAGGACTGTATGCAGGAGCTTTTTGCCCCCCCCAAAAATGACGTGGGCTTCGCCATATTTTTGTATACTAGCCAGGTACAGCAGGCAGGTACGGCTGCCCCCAACCCCCAGCTGCCTATTTGTACCTGGCTGGGAAACAAAAATATAGGGAAGCTCTTTTTTTTTTAAATTATTTCACGAATTTGATGAAATAATTAAAAATAAAATGACGTGGGCTTCACCCATTTTTGTGTCTAGCCAGGTACAACTAGGCAGCTGGGAATTGGAATCCGCAGCATAGGTTGGAGCGAGCTTTCTGGGACCCTCTGCTGCGAATTGCAGTCCGCAGCCGCCCCAGAAAATGGCGCTTTCATAGAAGCGCCATCATCTGGCGCTGTATCCAACTCTTCCAGCAGCCCTGAAGCCGGGTGGCTTGCTGGGCAATTATGGGTTAATACTAGCTTTGTTTTACTAGCTATTATTAAGCCACAGATTCTTAATGTCAGGCAAGTTTGACCCAGCAATTAAGAATCTCCAATAAAGGGTTAAAAAAAAGACACCACACAGAGAAAAAATACTTTAATAGAAATAAATACACAGACACATTAGAGACTCCATGTTTATTACTCCCTCTCAACCCTCCACGATCCTGGTCTTCTGTCTTCTTTCTCCTTCAACCCATGCAGCTCTGCTATATCAGACAGCACTGCATGGGAAGAAGATGCTGCTGCTCCCGTGCAGTCTAATCACTCAGTGAGTGAGCAGAGGCTGCGAGCTGTAAGCAGTGATGTCACCGCTGCCACCGTTACTATAGCCAGTCCCTGCATGTGGGCTTACTATGTAAAGAGCGCCCACATGCAGGAACGGGGAAGCCGACCATGTGCCAGAGCATCTCGCCGGTACACGGAGATGCTGGAGCGAGCACTGCATACCGGAGAGATGCACTGACAGGACTTAGCATGACGTCTAGCCATGTGACCAGTCTGTAGCCAATGAGATAATAGACACATGACTGGTCACATGCTATTTTGACGTCACGGAAGGTCCTATAATCAGTGCTGGTTACCGGGAGGACACAGCGATTATTGGAAGGAAAAGTGGCGGGAGACCGAGTGTATAATGTGTTTTTATGTGTTTCTGTTTGCCTGCCATTGTTTTCAATGGGGTTCGAAGGAGTTCGTCGAACGTTCGTCGAAAGGAGCCTCCGTTCTACGTACTGAACTCGAACACTAGGGGGGGTGGCTCATCTCTACTTTGGAGCTCTGTATATGGAGTCCACAAACCATTATAAGAAACTCTGGATTCAAAAAGTAAAATAAGTAAAATAACGTTCCTTACCTATCGAGTCTCGCCGTGTTGTCAAACGGTACTGTACAGTTGTATATGCGGTATTGTCACATTCAGAAGAAATTATGGGACATTTATGCAAGAATGTTTTTCTATTCCCTTGTGAAAATGTAAGATCTGGGACTAAGCCAACATCTAATGCTAAAAATTAAATTATTTTTTTTATTCACTGCTCAATGATATAACATTTTATGAAACATATGTGGTGTCAATATGCTCCCTACACCACTAGATGATTTCACTAAGGTGTGTAGTTTGTAAAATTATGTCACTTATTGGGGGATTCTGCTGTCCTGACACCTATGGTACTCTGCCAATGTGACAAGGCACCTGTAAACCATAATAGTCAAATATATGCTCCGATATGGTGTTCCTTTCCTTGTGAGCTTTGCACTGTGCCTGAAAAGTATTTTTCAATCACATATGGGGAATTGCCGTGTTCAGGAGAAATTACATAACAAATTTTGTGATCTATTTTTTCCAGTTATCCTTCTGAAAATAGAAAGTGTTGTCTTTCAGCAATTTTGTTGAAAAAACCCCATGATATTTAATTTTGCACGACCCAATATTATAATATTCTGTAAAGCACCAATGGGTTCAAGATACTCACCACACCCGTAAACAAATTCCGTGAGGGGTTTAGCTTCCAAAATGTTGTCATTTTTGGGATTTCTGCTGTTTTTGAACCTCAGTGGCTCTCTAAATGTGACATGACATATGCAATCTATTCCAGACAAGTTTGTGCTCCAAAAATTATATAGCGCTCCTTCCCTTCCGAGTCCTGCTGTATGCCTAAGCAAGAGTTTATGATCACAAAAAAATGGAAACTGTGTGGCCAAAACAACATTTTTGGGGAAAAAAGTTCACTTTTTAATTTTCACGGTCCAATGTTTTAAAATTCTCTGTAGCTTCAATATGCTCATTATACATCTAGAAAAATTCCCTAAGGGGTGCACTTTCTAAAGTGGGGTCACTTGTGTTTTTTTCCAATGTTTAGGTGCATTAGAGGCTTAGCAAAAGAGACATGGCATCCCCTATCTATTTCAGCAAGATTTGCGCTCCAAGAGTCAAATTGTGCTCCTTCCCTTTTGAACCCTGCCATGCACCTAAATAGCAGTTTTCCATTACAGGTGGGTATCAGTGTACTCCTGTTACCATTGTATCAGTGTACTCAGTGTACTCATGTTACCATTGTGAAAATGAAAAATTTGGGGCTAAAGTAACATTTTTGTGGGAAAATTTAATTTTTTTCCTCTTCAAGTCTCAATGCTATAAAATTCAATAAATCACCTGTGGGTTCAAAGTGTTCACTACACTGCTAGTTAAATTCCTTGAGGTGTGTAGCTTTCAAAATGGGATCACTTGTGGTAGGTCTCCACTGTTTAAGCACATCAGGGTCTCAGAAAACATGACGTGGTGTCTGCTATCTATTTCAGACAATTTTGCATTTCTAAAGTCAAATGGTGCTTCTTCCCTTTCGAGCCCTTATGTGCACCAAAGCAATAGTGTTCCACCAAATATGGGGAATCAACGTACTTCAGAAAAATTACACAACAAATTGTATTTTTTCCTGCTATCCTTGTGAAAATTGAAAATTTGGGGCTAAAGAAACATTTTTGTGAGGGTCCTGTGAAGCACCTGAAGGGTTAATAAACCTCTTAAATGTGGTTTTGAACTATTTTGAAGGGTGCAGTTTTGGATATTTTCTGTCACATAGGTCACTCAAAGTCACTGGAAATGTGATGTGGTCCCTAAAAAAGATGATTTTGTAATATGTTTTTGTTGGAAAAAGGAAAACTTGATTATAAACTTTTAATTCTAACTTCCTAATAAAAAAAAAAAATGTTTAAAAAATGGTGCTTATGTAAAGTACAGTAGACATGTGGAAAATATTTTTTGTTAACTGTTTTGTGTGGTATAACTCTTTGGTTTAAGGGCATAAAAAAGTTGAAAATTGTGAAATTTTCATATTTTTTGCCAAATTTTTGATATTTTCAGAAATTAATGCAAATAATATCAAGTAAAATTTACCACTAACATTAAGTAAAAGATGTCACCAAAAAACATTCTCATAATCACCTGGATATGTAGAAGCGTTCGAGTCATTATCTAATAAATTATCTCACTTTGCAAAATGAGACTTGATCATTAACATACAAAGTGGCTTGGTCCATAAAAGGTTAAAGCTAGGGTCACACGTAGTGATGCAGCAGCGATCACGACGACGACCTGACCTTATCAGGATCGCTGCTGCGTCGTTACATGGTTGCTGGTGAGCTGTCAAACAGGCAGATCTCACCAGCGACCAGTGACCAGCCCCCAGCCAGCAGCGACGCGTTGAAGCGATGCTGCACTTGGTAACTAAGGTAAATATCGGGTAACCAAGCAAAGCCCTTCGCTGGTTACCCGATATTTACCTTGGTTACCAGCGCACACCGCTTAGCGCTGGCTCCCTGCACTCCTAGCCAGAGTACACATCGGGTTAATAAGCAATCCTTTGCTTATTTACCCGATGTGTACTCTGGCTACGAGTGCAGGGAGCAGGGAGAAGGCACTGGCAGCCTGAGAGCGGCAGACGCTAGTAACTAAGGTAAATATCAGGTAACCAGCGAAGCACTTCGCTTGGTTACCCGATGTTTACCTTGGTTACAGCTTACCGCAGGCTGCCAGAAGCCATCTCCCTGCTCCTTGCTCGCTTCTGTTCATCGCTCTCTTGCTGTCACACACAGCGATGTGTGCTTCCCAATGGGAGAGCAACGTCCAAAAAATGAAGCAGGACATTCAGCAACGACTGGCGACCTCACAGCAGGGGCCAGGTCGTTGCTGGATGTTACACACAGCAACAGCGACGGGACATCGCTGCTACATCACAGAAAATGGTGAGTTAGCAGCGACGTCATTGTCGCCGTCGCTGTGTGTGACACCACCTTAAGACTGACCCTATGTTGATTTGTTAATGACCATGACATGGATCCATAATTAGCTAATATGGATGATATATCAGGCTACTAATAAAGAAGGAAAAAAGGAAGCTAGCCCTTGGAGCAAGTAGACACACTCATTAAAGAGGGGAGAAATGGATGTTTGTTGCCATTTTGGTAAGTTAGCACATGTTCCCCTAAAGCATACCATGTATTCCCCCACTTGGGGTGCAGGCTATACCACAGTAAGCATAGCGAAAAACTCTCAGGCAAAGTGTATAGCGAGAGAGAGAATTACTAAAAGGGATGTTCCCTGAGTGAGAGTGGAACTACCTCAAGTGAGCAAAAGTGAAGGAGGAGTAGTCAGATGTCAGGCAGACAAAAAAAATTGGGAGATTTTCCTGTAAGGGGCAGCTGCCAGATAGACCAGTGAGAATGAGCTTCCTTTAAAGCTTTACATTTTAAGAGTGGTACTTTCATTCTAAGTACCCAGCATCTGGTCTTGTACTAATCCTCTGGCGTCTTCATCTGTTATCCACTTTGCTACTGTCAGTTTTCGGCAGTTTGTGACCCACTGACTGCTCCACTGTTTCATGGATTGAACCAGAAGTCACAACTCAATACAAGTCTATGAGAACTTTGTTCTTATTCTAATAGACTTTCATTAAAAGCTTGTGATTAGAGATGAGCGAACCAGCCGTGGTTCGGCTCGAGTTCGGTTCGTCGAACGGAGGTCTCGTTCGAGTTCAGTTCGGCGAACGTTCGACGAACCGAACTCGAACCAATAGTATATAATGGGAGGCAATCACAAACACATAAAAACACATTATAAATGTACACATACAGTTAATAAACATTGCCATAACACTTACCAGTCCCCGCGATCCCTCCTGCACTCTGTCTCCTCCTGCTATTCCATCCGATGATCGCTGAATCCTCCTGGTAACCAGCACTGCCAGCAGTGATGCAGAACCTATCGTGACATCAAAATAGCCATGTGACCAGTCACGTGGCTATTATCTCATTGGCTACAGACTGGTCACATGACTATGACGCATCATGTAGGACCTGTCATTGCACTCTCCGGTACACGGTGCACATTTGTGTATCGCCGTGTACAGGTGACATGCTCTAACACACGGTCGACTCCCCGTTCCGTTAGGGACCGGCTGACACAGCCGGTCATTAACGGATATCACCGTTGCCATAGCAACGCAGTTAGCGGTGATGTCACCTCTAACCGCGGCTCCGGGAATCACATGATCAGAGCCGTGTTGCTATGGTAACGCGTCTGTCAGCGTTACCGCTGTTACCGCTAGCAGCACTGATCTCTCACGGAGTTAAGGCTGTACGCTGCTTCCCGTGCAGCCTTCACGGAGTGAGGCTGCACGGGAAGCAGTGTCTTCCCCCATGCAGCAGTGATGTAGCAGAGCTGCATTTGTTGAACGAGAAAGACAGAAGACCATGGATCATGGAGGGCTGACAGGGGGTAATAAAGATGGAGTCTCTAATGTGTCTGTGTATTTATTTCTATTAAAGTATTTTTTCTCTGTGTGGTGTTTTTTTTTTAACCCTTTATTGGAGATTCTTAATGGCCGGGTCAAACGTGCCTGACATTAAGAATCTCTGGCTTAATACTGGCTAGTAAAACAAAGCCAGTATTAACTCATGATTACCCAACAAGCCACCCGGCTCCAGGGCTGTTGGAAGAGTTGGATACAGCGCCAGATGATGGCGCTTCTATGAGAGCGCAATTTTCTGGGGCGGCTGCGGACTGAAATTCGCAGCAGAGGCGCCCAGAAACTTCGGGCTAACCTGTGCTGCGGATTCCAATCCCGAGCTGCCTAGTTGTACCTGGCTGGATACAAAAATGGGGCAAAGCCCACGTCATTTGTTTTTTAATTATTTCATGAAATAAGTGAAATAATTAAAAAAAACGGGCTTCCCTATATTTTTGGTTCCCAGCCGGGTACAAATAGGCAACTGGGGGTTGGAGGCAGCCCGTGGCTGCCTGCTGTACCTAGCTAGCATACAAAAATATGGCGAAGCCCACGTCATTTTTTTGGTGGGCAAAAAACTTCTGCATACAGTCCTGGATGGAGTATGCTGAGCCTTGTAGTTCTGCAGCTGCTGTCTGCTCTTCTCCATACAGACAGACAGCAGCTGCAGAACTACAAGGCTCAGCATACTCCATCCAGGACTGTATGCAGAACTTTTTTGCCCCCTGAAAAATTATGTGGGCTTCGCCATATTTTTGTATGCTAGCCAGGTACAGCAGGCAGGTACGGCTGCCCCCAACCCCCAGTTGCCTATTTGTACCCGGCTGGGAACCAAAAATAAAGGGAAGCCCTTTTTTTATTATTTCATGAATTTCATGAAATAATTAGAAAACAAATGACGTAGGCTACGCCCCATTTTTGTGTCCAGCCAGGTACAACTAAGCAGCTGGGGATTGGTTTCCGCAGCACAGGTTGGCCTGAGCTTTCTGGGCCCCACTGCTGCGAATTGCAGTCTGCAGCCGCCTCAGAAAATGGCACTTTCATAGAAGCGCCATCTTCTGGGCTGTATCCAACTCTTCCAGCACCTGCCTGCTATACCTGGCTAGCATACAAAAGTATGGCGAAGCTCACGTCCTTTTTTTGTAGTTTTTTGGCAAAAAAATAAAAAATGCTTCCCTGGATTTTCCATTGCCAGTGAAGGTAACACCAAGCAGTGGGGGTTAGCAGCCAGTAGCTGCTTGGATTACCCTTAGCTAGCAATAAAAAAAATGCAGCGGGAGCCCATATATATTTTTTTTAATTATTTATTTAAATAACTAAAAACAAAATGGGCTTCCCTGTATTTTGATTGCTGGACATCACAGTGCTGTAAAAATAAATCTTTAAAAAAAATGATGTAGCGCTCCGCAGTATTTTTGATTTTCAGCGCAGATAAAGCAGACAGCTATGGGTTGCCACCCCCATCTGCCTGCCGTTACCTTGGTTGGCAATCAAAATACAGGGAAGCCCATTAATTTTTTCTATTTAAAAAATAGTTAAAAAAAAATGACGTTGGGTCCCCCCATTTTTGATAGCCAGCTAGGGTAAAGCAGACGGCTGTAGCCTGAAAACCACAGCTGGCAGCTTTACCGTCCCCCCAGGCTCTTTTTTTATAATTATTTTATAAATATTAATAATTACACAAAAATAGTAGGGTCCCCACCAAATTGGATCACCAGCCAAGGTAAAGCGGACAGCTGTGGTCTGGTATTCTCAGGGTGGGAAGGTCCATAGTTATTGGGCCTTCACAGCCTAAAAATAGCAGGCCGCAGGCACCCCAGACGTGGCGCATCCACTAGATGCGCCAATCCTGGCGCTTCACCCCAGCTCATCCCGTGCCCTGGTGCAGTGGCAAACGGGGTAATAAATCGGGTTGATACTAGCTGTAATGTCACCTGAGATCAAGCCCAGCAGTTTGTGATGTCATGGCGTCTATTAGATACCCGACATCATAAACTGTCAGTACTAACAAAAAAAAAAAACGACAAAAGAAATTTATTTGAAAAAACAGTCCCCAAAACATTTCCTCTTTCACCAATTTATTGTAAGAAAAAAAATAAAGGGGTCCCACGACGACTTTGGACCGTCTAGAATATGGGGGGGAGACACTCAGGGAACGTATCCCCCATTTTCTAGGAGTGCGGACCCTTCATGTGAGGAGTGTGGGTGCAATGAATCTGCACTCACTCTCCCCGGGTCCACAGCAGCAGAGTCCATGTCGTAATGGTTGCTACCAAAGCTGTAATGCCCTGCTCATGAGGTAAGGGCATGCCTAATCAGGAGAACTATTCTACATTTCCAAATATTGGTATTTGCTGATATTATTGCTATTCCACCTACTATATATTGGGGATAGGATCTTGGAGATGGAATACCCCTTTAAGTCCAGTTATCTAGCTGAATGAATACTTAACAACAGAGCTCGCTATTTAGATGTGTTTTCTTGTGGCGTATAACGGACTCTCATGTTTGGTAGTCGTTCAGCAGGGAAACTATAAAAGCAAATCCCTCCATTTGGAAATGTAGTATATAGCTCTCCTGATCAATTATGTTCCTTACCTCATGAGCAGGGCATTGCAGTAATAATAATAATTTATTCATTTATATAGCGTTATTAATTCCATAGTGCTGTACGCCTTTGGAGTGTGGGAGAAAACCGGAGTACCCGGAGGAAACCCACACAAACACAGGGAGAACATACAAACTCCTTGCAGATGGTGCCCATGGTGAGATTTGAACCCAGGACCTCAGCGCTGCAAGACCACAGTGCTAACCACTGAGCCACCGTGCCGCCCATTTAGCTTACAGATGCATAACCACCACTCACTGTGTCTGAACACAGGAAGCTGAGCTGACAGCCGCTCTGTGCATGCGGCAGCGTCAATTGTGAAGGAGAGGGCCGTGGGGGGATCAACGCTGCACAGGTGCCGTGGGACACCGGGGAACACCGGTGGGGTTATAGAGGGTGACCTGGCAGGGCCTGGGGAGGAGTTTGGTACATGGCACATGCGACAGAAATCAGAGGAGTAGGGTGAATGCGGCCGGCGCGCTGCTGTGCGTGCGGCCATCTTGGATTTCTGGGAGGGCATCAGGGGGGGCACTTTGGTGACACCGGGGGACCGGAGGGGACCGGGTAGGAGATTTATCATGTTTGTTCATGCCAGATGGGAGATAAATAATTTTTTACCGGCGCTGTCATTTACTGTAACGTGATCATCGGTGTACGGTGTATACCTGTGATCATGTGAGCGGGGACCGGAAAAACCGTCCTGAATCATGATCTCCAGGGTCTCAGCTAGCCCTGCAACCCCGGAGATTTTCTGACGCTGGGGGGCGCTATTCACTTAATTCTGCCTGCTGTTTATAAACGGCAGACCAGAATAAGGCTACATTCAAACGACCGATCCATTTTTGTGGTCTGCAAAAAACAGTCCGTTTTTTTTTACGGGTGCATCCGTGTGGCATCCGTTTCCGTTCTGTAGACGGTCCGTATGTCATCTGTTTGTCATCCGTGTGCCTTTCGTTTTTTTTGTGTACTGCAAAAAAACTGAAGGAGGGAAAATACATAAATTTACCCAGGATCCATAGCTTCATCCTACATGAGGCGGTCACATGTTCACTCCAGTGCCATTTTCTACTGCTTTTCACAGCGTAGAGCGCTCTGGTGATTTTCTTTTGCTTGTACACTTCATATCAGTCTTTTCTGTCATTATAATGGCAGAAAGACACATAATGTCCCACTCTCCTGCATTTTGTAATTTTGCACCCTTTGGTGCCTTTCATGTGGCACTAAGGGGTGCTTAGCTTTGTATTTAGCCAAAAAAATGAAAAAAAAAATGACGTAGGGTTCCCCCTATTTTTGTAGCCAGCTAGGGTAAAGCAGACGGCTGCAGCCTGCAGACCACAGCTGGCAGCCTCACCTTGGCTGGTAATCCAAAACTGAGGGCACCCCACGCTGTTATTTTAAATTAAATAAATAATTAAAAAAAAAAAAACACGTAGGGGTCCCCCCAAAATTGGATCACCAGCCAAGGTAAAGCAGACAGCTGGGGTCTGATATTCTCAGACTAGGGAGGTCCATGGTTATTGGACTCTCCCCAGCCTAAAAATAGCAGGCTGCAGCCACCCCAGAAGTGGCGCATCCATTAGATGCGCCAATCCTGGTGCTTCGCCCCAGCTCATCCCGTGCCCTGGTGCGGTGGCAAACGGGGTAATATATGGGGTTAATACCAGATGTGTAATGTCACCTGGCACCAAGCCCTGGGGTTGGTGAGGTCAGGCGTCTATCAGATACCCGACATCACCAACCCAGTCAGTAATAAAAAAAAATAGATGACAAACACATTTTTATTTGAAAAAACACTCCCCAATACATTCCCTCTTTAACCAATTTATTAGAAAGAAAAACAAATCCAGGTCTGCTGTAATCCAAGGGGTTGCCATGACGATCCACACTGTCCCAGTCAATGAAGAGCAGGATGTTCCCCATTGGCTGGGAGAGCAATGCAGTGACCTGAGCTAACATCAATGGGTCAGCCCAGGTCACTGCAGGGGATGACAAGTGCTGCTGTCAGCGAGGTACATTACCTGCGCTGATCTCCTGCACACTGACTTCAATCATCTTCACAGCCAAGTATCGCGAGCGGCCCGTGACGTCACCGCTAGTCAGTCTCGGGTCGGAAGCGAGAGAAGGTGATGTGAGAAGCGGTGGCCATGGAGGACAGTGACAGCGCTGAGGTCTGGACTTCATCACCGCAGGTAAGCCGAGCGGGACCTTGTGTGCAGAGTGCGAGGTGGGCGGAGCCTAGCGGGGCAATGCGTGCAGAGTGCCAGGTGGGCGGAGCATACCGGGACCATGTGTGCAGAGTGACAGGTGGGTGGAGCCTAGCGGGGTAATGTGTGCAGAGTGTCAGGTGGGTGGAGCCTAGCGGGGCGATGTGTGCAGAGTGCCAGGTGGGCGGCGCCTAGCGGGACCATGTGTGCAGAGTGACAGGTGGGCGGAGCCTAGCGGGACCATGTGTGTAGAGTGACAGGTGGGCGGAGCCTAGCGGGACCATGTGTGCAGAGTGACAGGTGGGCGGAGCCATGTGTGCTGGCGGCGGAGTGCGAAGTGGGTGGAGCCTAGCGGGGTCATGTGACGCTGAGGACGTCAGTGTCGTGGACTGCTTGGCTGGGGACAGGTGAATGTGTGTGTGTGTGTATGTACATGCCGCGTGCAGGAGGGGGCGGAGTGAGCTGAGCGGGGAAGTGTGGGCTACCTGCACGTAACTAGGATAAATATCGGGTTACTAACCAAAGCGCTTTGCTTGGATACCCGATGTTTATCTTGGTTACCAGCTTCTGGCAGTCTGCCAGCGATGGCTCCTGCACACTGTAGCTGTAAAAAGCCCTGCTTTTTGCTGCTAGATCCGTTCTCTAACGTAACTAGAACTGTCGAGCTTTAGCAAAAAGCTTGAGTTCTAGTTCGATCTAGAACACCCTCCAAAATCACTCGAACCGCGAACTGGAGAACCGCGAACCGCGCTCAACTCTACTTGTGATGTATCTTTAGGCAAGTCAGAAGTTATGGTCACAAGATGGCGCCACGGGACTGGAGTGATGCCGAAAAAAGGTGAAAACACCAGACGGTGAGTATAAGATCGGGAGAAAGGGAGTTAAATTTAAAGTAGCACTCCAGCGTTGGAAAAAAACAAACAAAAAAAAATTGGAGAATTGCTTTAAGCCAGGGATGGGGAACCTCCGACAACTTTTTCTGCGGCCCCCGGGCTGATTCCCGGGAACTGTAGTGCTGGGGCGGCAGCCGCATCTTACTGGCTGCTGGCCCTTTAAAACCCCACACAGCACGTTCAATGCTGAACGCTGCATTTCCTATACCTGAAAGACTACGTTCCCACGCTGGCACTGCCTACGTGAGGACGTACTTTGTAGGTGGGGTCGGCGTGAGGAGAGGATTGACTGCCAATCATCCCCCAGGTCTTACTGTGCCGGCAGCACTCTGTGCCCAGTGGCGGTGGCTCCCTGTGCTCAGCGGCGGCTCCCTGTGCCCGGCGGTTGCGGCAGCGGCGGCTCCCTGTGCCCGGCGGTTGCGGCGGCGGCTCCCTGTGCCCGGCGGTTGCGGCGGCGGCTTCCTGTGCCCAGCGGTTGCGGCGGCGGCCCCCTGTGCCCGGCGGTTGCGGCGGCGGCTCCCTGTGCCCGGTTGCAGCTCCCTGTGCCCAGTGGTTGCGGCGGCAGCTCCCTGTGCCCGGCGGTGGCTCCCTGTGCCCGGCGGTGGCTCCCTGTGCCCGGCGGCTCCATGCCCGGCGGCTACCTGTGCCCGGCGGCGGCTGCTCCTCTCTGTGCCCGGTGGCTCCCTGAGCCCGGCGTTTGCGGCGGCGGCTCCCTGTTCGTGGCGGTTGTGGCGGCGGTTCCCTGTGCCCGGCGGCGGCTGCTCCTCTCTGTGCCCGGCGGCTCCCTGTGCCCAGCGGTTGAGGCGGCGGCTCCCTGTGCCCAGCGGCGAAGGCGGCTGATCCTCTCTGTGCCCAGCGGCAGAGCCCTCTGTGTCCGCAACCACCTCCAGCGCTCTGTGATCCCAGCCTCCCCCAGTTCTCTAACTACCTCCAAGCTCATCTGAGTCTGCCTGTGCCCTCAGCGCTCTGTACCTCCAGTGCTCTGTGCCCCTCTTTATCCCCAGTGTTCTGTGCCTCCCCCAGTATTGTGTGCCCCCCCAGTCTCCCCAGTGATCTGTGCTCCCCGTCTCCCCAGTGATCTGTGCCCCCCCAGTTTTCTGTGCCCCCCCAGTCTCCCCAGTGATCTGTGCCCCCCCAGTGTTCTGTACCTCCCCCAGTCTCCCCAGTGATCTGTGCCCCCCAGTCTCCCCAGTGATCTGTGCCACCCCAGTGTTCTGTGCCCCCCCCAGTCTCCCCAGTGATCTGTGCTCCCCAATGTGTTATGTGCCTCCCCCCAGTCTCCCCAGTGACCTGTGCCCCCTAGTCTCCTCAGTGATCTGTGCCCCCCCAGTCTTCTGTGCCCCCCCAGTCTCCCTAATGATCTATGCACCCCTATTGATCTGTGCCCCTGTCTCCCCAGTGATCTGTGCCCCCCAGTCTCCCCAGTGATCTGTGCCCCCCAATGTGTTATGTGCCTCCCCCCAGTCTCCCCAGTGACCTGTGCCCCCCAGTCTCCCCAGTGATCTGTGCCCCCCTAGTCTCCCCAGTGATCTGTGCCCCCCCCAGTCTCCCCAGTGATCTGTGCCCCCCCAGTCTCCCCAGTAATCTCTGTGCCCCGAGCCTCTCCCAGTTCTGTCTGTGCCTTCAGCCTCTCCCATTCTTCTCTGTGCCATCTGTGTCCCAAGCGTCCCCCTAATTTGTCTGTGCCTCCAGCCTCTCCCATCATTCTCTGTTCCCCCAGGGCTCTCTGTGTCCCTCCGGCATCCCCCAGGGCTGTTTACCCCCAGCTATTTATATAACCCCAGCAATGTTTGTGCCCCCCAGCTATGTCTGTGTAACCCAGTGATGTGTATATACCCCCAGTGAAGTTTGTGCCGCCCAGTGATGTATGTACCCCCAGTGACGTCTATGCCCTGCTGCTTCCCTAGTGATGTATATTCCTCCCAGCCCTCCCCAGCAATGTTTATACCCCCCCAGCTATGTTTGTGCTCCCCATCAATGATGTATGTATCCCCCAGTGATGTATGTACCCCCCAATGATGTCTATGCCCCCAGCCTCCCCAGTGATCTATATTCCTCCCAACCCTCCCCTGTGATGTATATACAGCAGTCCCAGCCAACTCAAACCTGGAAAAGCAGTTGTGAAAAGCAAAAAGATCAATATCGCCTAATACTACAGCTGCACCAAAGAGTAGAAGCTCCAGCCGCCACAGTGAGTTAATTGTTTGACCAAATATATTAGGGTAATTTTCAAGTTGATAATTTTGTGTGGCCCCCGAAGGTTGGTAAAAATTTCCAAATGGCCCCCGGCAGAAAAAAGGTTCCCCACCCCTGCTTTAAGCCAACCCTGAGCCCAAATTTTTCCAGACTAAACCCCCAAAGGTAGAGCACAAAACAATCCTATGTAGAGCTAACTTTTCTTAAAAAGTCACTTGCTACTGAGATCAATTTTATAATAATCCCAATGTGAATTGAATTACTTAGTTTACAATACATATAAAGTTGCAGGGTATAGAAAAAATGTGGGCTCAAGGAGCAACAAGCATGCAAGAGTTTGTTTCCTTCTGATATTTTCCATCAGTTTATACAGCTTGGTTCTCTCACTGCGGCAATGTTTTGTTATGCCTCTGTTTCGCACATAAATCAATTTCTTCTTTAACCTTCTAAGATAATGTGCAACTTAAAAGTCAACCACTCCAGCTGTTTTTACATTGAACTTTTTACCATAAATTATTTACAACTGATTGCAATTACTTGTGTAGTAGGAGATCCTAAATATTGTAATGTGCTGAGTGAGTCTCCATGGCTGGAATTTAAACTCCTGCACTTTTAGAGAAATCTTAAGGTTAAATTCATTTAAATGCCTCATTTCACATGGAAATAAACAACAACTTTGAATGTGATCACATTTTCACAGCAAGTTGGCCTAATTTACACTAACAAGCAAAAAGGTAACAAATAACAATGCTTGCAACGTTTGACTTTCAGGCTCCATATCTCCCCATCCACTACAGCTTTGAAAGTGAGACTACCTTCATTTTACAGACAATCATCTTAGCTATCTGATACAAAAATTTGACGTGTAACTATTTATCATATGATTAGTTATGCAGATTCGCATGCCACTGCATTGTTATTGTTTTGATCATTGTGTTTTAAAAATCTTTTTCTTTCTGTATACTACAAATTTCCACCTGTTCTCACATTCCCTAATAGCTCAGTGCAGCCATAAAGAAAATTTCACAAGAAAAGAGAAAAAGTATCATCCAGCTCATCAATAGTGGTCTGTTAGTTAAGAAAATTTCCATACTGGAGGTCCAGGAAAAATTTTGAAGTTAACAAGTCGGCTCATCACAAGGTCTATCAGTTCTGGCACGACAAACATGACAGTGGAGGTAGCTTGTATGCTTCGTAATAGTGAGATCACAGCCATCTATGCAAACTGTCTCTTCAGGGAGGAAGAAAACAAACTCTAAGGGGCACTTTGCACACTGCGACATCGCAGGTGCGATGTCGGTGGGGTCAAATTGAAAATGACGCACTTCCGGCATCGCATGCGACATCGCAGTGTGTAAAGGCTGGATGATACGATTAACGAGCGCAAAAGCGTCGTAATCGTATCATCGGTGCAGCGTCGGCGTAATCCATGATTACGCTGACGCGATGGTCCGATGTTGTTCCTCGCTCCTGCGGCAGCACACATCGCTGTGTGTGAAGTCGCAGGAGCGAGGAACGTCTCCTACCGGCCTTCACTGCGGCTTCCGTAGGATATGCGGAAGGAAGGAGGTGGGCAGGATGTTTACATCCTGCTCATCTCCGCCCCTCCGCTCTGATTGGCCGCCTGCCATGTGACGTCGCAGTGACGCCGCACGACCCGCCCCCTTAACAAGGAGGCGGGTCACCGGCCACAGGGACGTCGCACGGCAGGTGAGTGTGTGTGTGAAGCTGACGTAGCGATAACTTTCGCTACGCCAGCTATCACCACATATCGCTGCTGCGACGGGGGCGGGCACTATCGCACTCGGCATCGCAGCATCGGCCTGCGATGTCGTAGTGTGCAAAGCCCGCCTAAGACCAACTTATGGAAGTACCGTGTTTCCCCGAAAGTAAGACAGTGTCTTACATTCTTTTTACCCCCAAAAGTGCCACTATGTCTTACTTTCGGGGTATGTCTTTTATTGGAAAAAATCCCACAGCAATCGCAGCAAGTCTCCATGCAATGTACCGTATGGGGACTTGCCGCGATTGCGCCCTAAGTGTACCGCAAGTTAAGGAAACTTAACCACCAGCGGCTGCACATGAGGGCACTGAGGCTGCGTGATTTTGTATGTTGTCCATGGTCCTGATGGACCACGGACAACATTACTGCAACATTTCAACATTACTCGGTAGCCGAGCGTTCAGCTGAGCGCCCGACCGCCGGCATGTGTCAGCTCTCAGCTGAGCGCTCAGCCGCTGGCATGTCAGGGCGTTCAGCTGAGCGCCAGACCGCCGGCATGTGTCAGCTCTCAGCTGAGCGCTAAGCCGCAGGCATGTCAGGGCGCTCAGCTGAGCGCCCAACCGCCGGCATGTGTCAGCTCTCAGCTGAGCGCTAAGTCGCCGGCATGTCAGGGCGCTCAGATGAGCGCCCGACCGCCGGCATGTGTCAGCTCTCAGCTGAGCGCTAAACCGCCGGCATGTCAGGGCGCTCAGCTGAGCGCCCGACCGCCGGCATGTGTCAGCTCTCAGCTGAGCGCTCTGCCGCCGGCATGTCAGGGCGCTCAGCTGAGCGCTCGGCCGCCGGCATGTTAGGGTGCTCAGCTGAGCGCTTTGCCGCCGGCATGTCAGGGCTCTCAGCTGAGAGCTGTCACATGCCGGCGGCATGTCAGGGCGCTCAGCTGAGCGCTCGGCCGCCGGCATGTTAGGGCGCTCAGCTGAGCGCTTTGCCGCCGGCATGTCAGGGCTCTCAGTTGAGAGCTGTCACATGTCGGCGGCATGTCAGGGCTCTCAGCTGAGCGCTCGGCCCCCGGCATGTTAGGGCGCTCAGCTGAGTGCTTTGCCGCCGGCAAGTCAGGGCGCTCAGCTGAGAGCTGTCACATGCCGGCGGCATGTCAGGGCGCTCAGCTGAGCGCTCGGCCGCCGGCATGTTAGGGCGCTCAGCTGAGCGCTTTGCCGCCGGCATGTCAGGGCTCTCAGCTGAGAGCTGTCACATGCCGGCGGCATGTCAGGGCGCTCAGCTGAGCGCTCGGCCGCTGTAACTGTACTGTAAAGAAGAAAAAAAAAATAAATAAATTTTTACTACGTCTTACTTTCGGGGTACGTCTTACATTAGCCGACCCCCCCAAAACCCCCACTACGTCTTACTATAGGGGGTGTCTTACTATCGGGGAAACACGGTAGCAGTCCTAAAAGTCAAAATTGACCTTGTAACAATATTTGTCATATGACTTAGGATTATGCCAGATCAAAACCTCAATTTGCAGACACGGTGTTTCATACTCGCTGTATGAGAGGCTAAGACGGGATCTAAGGGGAATGCTTTTCTCCTTGCGGAGACTGACACACCAACCCGGCATGCCAGGAGTAAGGAGACTTATAGGCGCAATGCTCCTTTGGGACATATTTCCCAGAGGAAATATGTCAGCAGGGTTTTGCTACCTAATCTGAGAGTAGCTTGATTCCAATGTCACTTACTGGACTTTTTCCTGTATATTTGATAAAATGACTGTTTATCCTGCAGGATATTATCACTAGAGACTAGTAATTGTGCTGCCAAGTAGTCCTCCATATTCATAATCCCACTCCCACCATTGATTGGTAGTGATTTTCTAAGAAATAATACAACATAATACAACACAGGCTCTGACTGGACACAGAGATCCAGGGGGGATAATACAAGTCACTATTATACCCACTAACAAACCCATTTTTGTACATTTAAACAACTTACCATATTTTTCAGATTATAAAACGCACCCCAAATTTAAAGAAAGTAAATAGGGAAACAAACATTTTTTAATGTTAAAAAAAGGTCTGTCTTATAATTTTAGTTTGTTATACAATACATAGCTTCCGACGCACTGGACTTCAGGAAAATGGCTGCGGGGGCTCATGCGCAGATTGCAAACCTGGCTCTCCGAGATCTGTCTTGCATTTGCTACCTCCGGAGCTGTTTTCCTGAAGCCCATCATGTCCACTGCCCAGAGATCAATGGCACCCACATCGCACCGCTGCAATACCCCCTCCTCCCAGCCCCAGTACCCAAGCATTGCCCAACTAATACCAATACCGTCCTTGAGCTGTGACCCCGACTCTTGTGACCCTGCTCCACTACCACCACACCTACCCTGGTGAGCTATATCCAGATTATAAAATGCACCCCCATTTACCCCCCAATATTTTGGGAAAAAAAATGCATCTTATAATTCAAAAAAATACGACATCTCACAACACAGTGTAAGTGGAGCTTTTAAATGGAACCTGACAGGTCCCCCGTGCCCACAGAACCACCAGCAGTTGAGTCTACCAATCTAAATTCCCTTCCTAACAGTTCCATTATTACATTGGACACAGAGATTTTTAGAAAAAGTATTTCTAATGTCCATTTATGATATGCAAATGAAAAATAAAACTTTAACTAGTTGATGGTATGTTTATTTCCCCAGATTAGTTTGCCAACTTAGCATGTTATCATATGATTTACAAGCACTATACACATATCACACATGTGTGGCTTTATTCCTTAAGCCTCTGAAGCCAGTTGTATGTGTCCCAGCTTCAAAGAAGCGCCCTGCACATGACCTAAAATGCAGAAGACAGCTCACATATACAGAAGACTTGAACCTCAGCCCTCTTCTGTACTTCTGGTCATGCGCAGAGGACGTGTACACCTGGTGATGTGAGTGAACAAAGCTGCGCGCATACAAGATATTTGTAGAGTGCTGGATATGACTCCAGCTCTTGTAAATCATGTTATTATGCCAACAGGGGCGTGATAACATGCCAAGTGGGATGACTAGTCTGGAGAAACAAAAGTTCCATTGACTAGTCAATGGGTTTATATGTAAATCATAAACAACTTTAGAATTACTTTTTTTTAAAAAATCTATTTATGTGTCCAATGTAATAAAAGGGACAGGTGGGCAGGGAATTTAGATAGGTAGACACAACTGTTAGTGGTTCTGGGTGCATGAAAGACTTGTCAAGTTCCCTTTAATTTACAACATAGAGCCAGACTAAGACTAGAAAAACCTAGATTATATGGATTAATCTCACTAACTGTGTCAAATGTGTGCCCAGAAAAATGTATGATAATAATTAGAGTAATTCTGGCACACCTTGAGTAAGAAACACTTAAGGGTGCTTTACACACTGCGACATCGCTAGTGATAGCACCCACTCCCGTTGTTCGTGCGACATTTGGTGATCGCTGCCGTAGCGAACATTATCGCTACGGCAGCATCACACGCACATACCTTTTCAGCGTTGTCGCTGTGATCGCCGAACAATCCCTCCTTCAAGGGGGAGGTGCGTTCGGCGTTATAGCGACGTCACTGTGGCATCATTAAGTGGCCGCCCAATAGCAGAGGAGGGGCGGAGATGAGCGGCCGGAACATGCCGCCCACCTCCTTCCTTCCTCATTGCCGGTGGACGCAGGTAAGGAGATGTTGGTCGTTCCAGCGGCGTCACACATAGCGATGTGTAACGCCGCAGGAACGACGAACAACATCGTACCTGCAGCAGCATCGATATTATGAAAAGGAGCGACGTGTCAACGATCAACAATTTTTGACGTTTTTGCAATCGTTGATCGTCGCTCCTTGGTGTCACACGCTGCGATGTCGCTAACGGTGCCGGAAGTGCGTCACTAACGACGATATATCGTTAGCGATGTTGCAGCGTGTAAAGCAGCCTTTACTTTTGTGCAAAACAAGATATTCTTTTATTGGTTGACTTAAAATAAAACTAATACCGACGTTTTGGCTGATTCAGTCTTTCTCAAGGTATTATCTAAACACAAGCAAAATATATATCCGTGAATATAAAGGAACACACTGTTTTACAAAATTGCGTACAGTGTAATAGTATCTCCATAGACAGAAGAAAAAAGGAAAAATCGCTAGATCAGTAAAGAATTCTATACAAAAAAGAACATTATATGTTACCAAAAAAGAAGTATATACATCAAGTAATCAAAGAAATATAGGAATCATGAGACAATCCATTAATCCTAGCTGGGTCATGTGAATAACTGCACAAGTTGTGGTCAAAGATAGAATAGCGGTAACTGCTGAATAAAAGGAATAAAAAAGGTAATAGGATGGAATATAAAATAATGTAGGGCAAGCTGTATGGAAACAAGAATGGAGTAAATAAACAACAACAGTAGGATAAAATATATAAAAAAAAGGGGTAACAAAAGATTAAGAAATTAAAAAATTATCTAAGTAGAGAAGCCCATTGTCTATGAGAAAAAGAAGAACCAAAGGGGAAGTACAATCACCCGAGGTTATAACTTGAAGGGTCCCAAAATGAAGGAAAGAGGGTAAAACGTGAAGACAAAACAAAATTGCTGTGGGGAACTGCAGGGAATATGACTGAGTATTGCACACCGGGATCCCTGCTAAAAGTGAAAGAGGTAAGTCTCATGGTGTCACAGAAACCCTGAATGTGAGACATGAAAACATACAAAGGCCTTCTTGCCTGTATCTAGTGTGAATGATCATTTACATTAATCCTCGCGCGGTGATGTGCTTCCGAGTGTCGGAGATGCGCTATTTAAAGTCCGGAGCAGTGCTTTCATGTGATCCGCTAAAGAGAGCTGGAGATATTGCAGTTGTCCAGTGGAATTGGCGATAGGAGCTGATTACCAATAGATAGGAAAGAGCAAATAGTGGAAGGCACAGCGGTAGTTGATATAGTTTCTCTCTGTGGGGCCATAAAGGACAGTAAGGGGAAAGAAAACATAACAAAAAAATTATAAGCAAGAAATAAAAGAATAAATTAAATAAAGAATGAAATGGAGAGAAAAGGGAGATGGGGAAGGGGGGAAAAGTGGAAAGAAGAGAAAAGGGACCAAACACGAGAAAAAAGGGACAATAATAATGGGCTTATCCTAAATTCATGAAACCTGGAGTAATAAAAAGGGGGAAAGAAAATTAAAATCCAAAATCTTATACATAAATCTATGTGGAGTAAAACAAGTGGACGGATATGAAACTAACCCACGTTAGACAGCAACAACCCTACAACAATCCCTATTAAATTGAAGGTTCAAGGGTTTGTAGTGTAAATGTCCAATAAGCCTCTCGCATTTTTAAGGTTTTAGTTCTGTTACCTCAGCGTCGTGGGAGTGATACTTGCTCCATAATCTGATATCTTAATTGGGAGATAGAATGCCCGAATTTAGGGAAATAGTCTGGAATGGGAAACATGATCTGTCTGCACTGCCTAGGACTTGTGCTGTGTAATGCAATCCTGGATATGCTGGGTGGTTTCCCCAACATATCCAAGACCACATGGGTACTTGATATGCGACATATGATGTATCTTATGTAAAAATCTTTTAATCGGGTATCTTTTTCCCGACTGTGGATGTGTAAAGGTGCCATCCTTATCCATGATCAAACACTGGAGGCACCATAGACATGGAAAAGTCCCTTTCTGCGGCTGGCTTAAAGTGCCTTGAACAAGACTTTTCTTAGATCCGATGTCAGCTCTCGCGAGGCTGTCTTTCAGATTTTGTGAACATTTATGACATGTAAAGGGAACTGTAGCAAATTCAGGTATAGAGGGATATGCCTAGTGCAGTAATTGCCAGTGTATCCAATTGCATGATGTGATAGCAGGCAATAATGGGTAAAAAGTGGAGACAAATGCTAGTCTGTCTCTCTGGGACCCTCTATTTCGAAGAGAGGGAACTGATATCTGATAAGGTTAACCCCTTTTCTGAAATCTATGGTCCATGTCGTATGGGAGCAGGTTTATCGCTAACAAGCCGATAAATTCTATAATGTTGTAACTTGGTAGAAACGAAGATTGACTGCTCTTCAATTACTCAGTGTGACCCTGGCTTAATATCATAAGGCACAGCATATCCCCAGGGGCCTACGGATCCAATTGAGACCTACACTTTTCCAGGAAATCCCTGACTACTGTAATCTTTTTGAAAGTATACTGAACAAATGCTCGATTTTTTAGAAATAGAAATTACGGCGAAAGGGAACCGTATCACTAGTATTGACCACTATCTGACACGGTCAATGGCGGATTTTGACTCATCTCCCTTTTCTCTTCTTTTCTTTATTTCTTTTTTTGACAAATTCTTTTATTTATTGCTTTCAATCTTTCTATATCATGTTCTTTCTTTCCCCTTACTGTCCTTTATGCCCCCATATACCCATAGACATTAAATCCAATACCACTCTGCCTGTCCCTATTTCCATCTATCAGTAATCGGCTCATATTGGCGATTCCACTGTGCAACTGCAATATCTCCGGCTCTATTCAGCGGGTCACATGATTGCACAGCCCAGTCACTCACAGAGACCGGGTCCCGCATCGGTGATACCTGGTCAATTTTCAATTCTGGAAGTCGACGTGACATGACCGGACATCAGAGGTCACTGCAGCCTGGGTCATGTGATGGGGATGAGTGAATAGCGATAGTGCCGCTCACAGGCAGAATTAGAAACAGAAGGTGTTTGGAAAAAGCCTTCTGTTTCAGTTTTACATCGATTTGGCCACTATGTTTTGTAGTGGACCCACCCCTTTAAGTCAATTGTTGTACTACTTGGAGATCTATAAAGTATCATAACAAACTGAAGCTAGTGAAAACACATGTGCCCAATAAGTGGTTCCCGTAGTTCTCTGACAAAGGTGGAGTTCAAGTTTTGGTTTACCAGATTGCTAATAAAAATGCCTTGGGTTTTCATAGAATTATGTTGCTAGGGTGCATTTAACTAAAGTAATGCATCTCATATTAACCCTTAGGCCACATACCTGAGTAAATATTGCATTTTATACTCCAATTTTTTGTGTGTGGAAAATCCAATGTGTAATTGGTCGCACTGCCTTGTGAGAAGCCAGGCTGACTACCTCAGAGGATGTTCAGGTCACGGTCACGGTCCAGGTTAGGTGGCAAATTATGAAGAGAAAAATAACAGAGATAGGAGACTATGAGTTGTGGTGATATCTGCCAGGTATAAGGCCACTGAAGGAAGACATACACCGATGATTCTGTGAAAACGTGAATAAGGAACTTTACTGAAATCTTATAACCAATCTTTAGTCAATCAAAGTTGCTTTTTCCATTTCCAATAGACAGTCATTTCATAGCAATAAAGAGATCTCTTAAACAGTGGACTAGTTCAAGCGTTTTTCCTATCCCGGCCTTGGGAAGATGGATGTCACTATCAATTGGACTAAAGGCCCCGTCACACGCAGCGACGTATCTAACGATATATCGCCGGGGTCACGGATTCCGTGATGCACATCTCGCATTGTTAGTGATGTCGTTGCGTGTGACACCAACGTACGACCGTTAAGGATCAAAAATACTCACCTAATCGTTGATCGTTGACACGTCATTCATTTTCATAATATCGTTGATTGTTGCAGGATGGAGGTTGTTCGTCGTTCCCGAGGCAGCACACATCGCTATGTGTCACACCTCAGTAACGACGAACTGCAACTTACCTGCGGCCGCCGGCAATGAGGAAGGCAGGAGGTGGGCGGGATGTTACGGCCACTCATCTCCGCCCCTCCGCTTCTATTGGGAGGCCGCTTAGTGACGCCAATGTGATGCCGCACGAACTGCCCCCTTAGAAAGGAGGCGGTTCGCCAGCAACAGCGACGTCGCTAAGCAGGTAAATCCGTGTGACGGCTCCAAACGATTTTGTGCACCACGGGCAGCGATTTGCCCGTGACGCACAAACAACGGGAGAGAGTACGCACAATAGCGATATTGTTAACGATATCGCTGCGTGTAATGGGGCCTTTACTGTGTTTTTCAGTACTCTGTTGTTGCAGAAACGGGGCGCTCCGAATAGGGTGATAATTACACTCCCCGCATATCTCAATGGAGGTCTCTTTTTTCTCCTGCATCACAGCAACTCAACCGCATCTCACCGTTTTTTCTTTCAACTGCCTCCTCAAGCTCTGCCCCCCAACAGCCACTTCCTTGCTTTCAAATCAATTTCAATACAAATTGCAATACCAAACGAAGGCAGTTGAAGGCAAAGCAAGACTAAATAATGTACCTCCTCCCAAGGTGGGGAATAGGTATCACAAATGTAATCACATAGATAATACAGAACACACATTAGTAGTGGCTTTTCTGGTCACTACAAATGCATTTAGCAGTTCAAGCAAAGTAGATGGTGTTGAATTGTCCATTTTTGGTGAGTTTTATCCCTATAGGCTTCCATGGTGATCCTGAAAAAACACATGTAAAAAGCAATATGCAGAATCCCAGCATTTTGTGCATTCTGCACTAAAAGAGGATCAAAAAGGATAAAACATGTCCAAAAAATGCAGCAAAAACAAAAATTAGAGCCGATTTAGTATTTTAGTGTGGGCACCTACAGAAAAAAAGCAGCTAAATCCCCCTCAGCATTTTGGCAAATGGGAACATGGCCTTGGGTTCATTTAAGTTTTTTAATCCTTACTTCTTATGGCATCCTATATATTTCTAAACATCAAAAGCGCTTTCACATGGCAGATGCAGATTAAACTTCCAAGAATAATTATTTATCGAGATTTTTTTTGTTAAAAAATGTGTTGCTTTAGCTTTGAAAAGGCAATTAAACAAAATCAGTTTTAAATTCACAGAAAACACCTGTAAATATACTGTAGTGTAGCTACATGTGTGCAATAAAGCACAGGGAAGATATGACAAAGGCCTCTCCCTGATTTTCAGGTTTTTCTTAATGTTCTTGAAGTCTAAATTTTTTACTGAAATCCAGGAGATACTCACGTAGGATCCACGACTGCGTCATTTATCTCTGCATTACAGCTTATACTCCATGGTTAATGGCCAGAAAGGCACAAGGAACAATCATTTACGTTAGTACTGTACTAAGGGCAATTGAGATAAACCTTTACTCATCCTCAGTCTTTTCGGGCTAATATACTCTGTGGTACAGTCATTTTTTTCTTTCGACATATGGAAGTAATAACAAAGAGCCTGTCTCTACCTAAAATTGCTACAATCTGTCCTGTATATAAATGACCTGCTCTTCCCTCAAATCATTCCACTCCCTCTGATGTTTCCTGAACTTATTTTCCCTTTATTTTCTTTTTTCGAAATGTCGGACTGATCTAATATGGCACAAAAATAAAACTGTTGCAATACATTTATATGAGCAGATGTGTTTTATACATTGTGTAATAGGCATTGTTGTTCTGCACTGAACGCAATGAATTACAAAATAGAACTATGATAAATTTACAGTTAATATAATACAAACAATGTAAATGAAATATACATAGGAGTTGTCCCAGATTAGAAAAAAATGGTATGTTGTTTTCCCCAGAAACAGTATCAGTCTTGTCCCTGGCATTTGTGTAATAACACAGCTTGTCTATATCAAGGTGAAGTAATAGCACAGTTCCAATAGACAAAAGTAGTTCTGGAGCTGTTTTTCCCCACTCAATTTAAAGTGAAAATGTCAGTCGATTCATGCCGGCCTATACCCGGCACGGCAAAGCTGTGGAAAGATAAGGCGCAATAGGGTCTTACCCGGTAGACAAAAGGGTGGTGAATGTCAGGAGGAACACTCACCTGGTAGGGTTGTGATAGTCACAACTCCTTTGCAAGCATGTAGATAACGTGGACGGCAGCGGTCCCGCAGCAAGGAGTGGTTTAAATCAGCAGGAGAAATGCAGGATTAGCATACCGCGCCAAACCACAGGAGTCCAGGTGAAGATAGTAAAACTCTTTTCTTTATTTTCACAGGTCTTTACACAGGTCTACGCGTTTCAAGGACATATCCGTCCTCTTCCTCAGGACAAATGTGCAGAGAATACTATAGCGGAAAAGAGGCTGAAGGCTCCCATATGTATGTTGAAAAAAAGCGCCACGTATTCACTAATGACGTCATCGTTCTCCTCGTGGCTGATAAGAATGTGAGGAGGTGGATAAAGTTCTGGATGTTGAAGACAGAAAAGAAAAAGGAAGAAAGAAAAGAAAAAGGAGGAAAAAAATGGGAGAAAAATATATATGGAGACGAAAAAGAAGAAAGGCAAAGGAAAGAAAAAAAGAGGAAAAAAGAAAAAAGAAAAAGAAGAAAAAAAGGGGGAAATGGTGAAAAAAAGAGAAATGGTGAAAAAATACTGTGAAGCAAAATAATGAAAAATAAACTGGGAAATATATGGAGAAACTGATGAAATATGATGACTGGTGGGGTCAAAAAATATTGATAATGATAATAGAGAATGAAATAAATAAAAGGGAAAAAAGTTGAAAATGAAAAATAAACTTTTAAAAAATGAAAAGATGGAAAAAAGAAAGAAAAATATCCATCAAAAATAAAAATATCCATTCAAATGCCTCTATTTTATTTTTGATGGATATTTTTCTTTTTCTTTTTTCCATCTTTTCATTTTTTAAAAGCTTATTTTTCATTTTCAACTTTTTTCCCTTTTATTTATTTCATTCTCTATTATCATTATCAATATTTTTTGACCCCACTAGTCATCATATTTCATCAGTTTCTCCATATATTTCCCAGTTTATTTTTCATTATTTTGCTTCACAGTATTTTTTCACCATTTCTCTTTTTTTCACCATTTCCCCCTTTTTTTCTTCTTTTTCTTTTTTCTTTTTTCCTCTTTTTTTCTTTCCTTTGCCTTTCTTCTTTTTCGTCTCCATATATATTTTTCTCCCATTTTTTTCCTCCTTTTTCTTTTCTTTCTTCCTTTTTCTTTTCTGTCTTCAACATCCAGAACTTTATCCACCTCCTCACATTCTTATCAGCCACGAGGAGAACAATGACGTCATTAGTGAATACGTGGTGCTTTTTTTCAACATACATATGGGAGCCTTCAGCCTCTTTTCCGCTATAGTATTCTCTGCACATTTGTCCTGAGGAAGAGGACGGATATGTCCTTGAAACGCGTAGACCTGTGTAAAGACCTGTGAAAATAAAGAAAAGAGTTTTACTATCTTCACCTGGACTCCTGTGGTTTGGCGCGGTATTCTAATCCTGCATTTCTCCTGCTGATTTAGGCCTATACCCGGGGCAGCATCAACCAGAGACTGGCCAAGTATATTTATCTTAGAATTTCTCTGGCATAATAGGGAAAATATAGTTAAAGGGAATCTGTCTGGTGATTTTGTAGTATAATACTAATGTTATCTTTAAATAGGGCTTAAAGAGACCTTTGAGAATCAGTAACTTTTATAGCTTTTATAGCTCTTTTATAACTTTTATAGCTCTCCCTCTTCAGTAGAGATGAGCGAGCCTCTGAAAGCTCGAGTTCGGTTCGGTTCGTCGAATGGAGGCCCCGTTCGACGAACCTCTCGAGCCCCATTGAAAACAATGGGAGGCAAACACAAAAACATAAAAACACATTATACATGTACACATACAGTTAAAAAACATTGCCATAACACTTACAGGTCCCTGCGACGCATCCTGCACTCTGTCTCCCGCCGCTTTTCCTTCCGATAATCGCTGCGTCCTCCCGGTAACCAGCACTGATGATAGGACCTATCGTGATGTCAAAATAGCATGTGACCAGTCACGTGTCTATTATCTCATTGGCTACAGACTGGTCAAATGGCTAGACGTCATTGCTAGGTCCTGTCAGTGCATCTCTCCAGTACACGGTGCTCGTTTGTGCATGTCCGTGTATCGGCGAGATGCTCTGGCACATGGTCGACTCCCCGTTCCTGCATGGGGCGCTCTTTACAGAGTCAGCCCACATGCAAGGACTGGCTGTCACAGCTGGTGAATAGTGGCACCGGGAATCACGTGATCGGAGCACTGTTGCTATGGTAACCCGTCTGTCAGCAGTGACATCACCGCTTACAGCACCCAGCTGTTGCTCACTCACTGAGTGAATAGACTGCATGGGAGCAGCAGCGTTCTTCCTCCCACGCAGTGCTGTCTGATGTAGCAGAGCTGCATGGGTTGAAAGAGAAAGAAGACAGAAGAGCAGGATCGTCGAGGGCTGACAGGGAGTAATAAACATGGAGCCTCTAATGTGTCTGTGTATTTATTTCTATTAAAGTATTTTTTCTCTGTATGGTGTATTTTTTTTAACCCTTTATTGGAGATTCTTAATGGCCAGGTCAAACTTGCCTCACATTAAGAATCTCTGGCTTAATACTAGCTAGTAAAACAAAGCTAGTATTAACCCATTATTACTCAGCAAGCCACCCGGCTTCAGGGCTGCTAGAAGAGTTGGATACAGCGCCAGATGATGGCGCTTCTATGAAAGCGCCATTTTCTGGGGTGGCTGCGGACTGAAATTCGCAGCAGAGGGGCACAGAAACCTCGGGCAAACCTGTGCTGCGGATTCCAATCCCCAGCTGCCTAGTTGTACCTGGCTGGACACAAAAATGGGTCGAAGCCTATGTCGATGTAATTAAAAAAAGGGCTTCCCTATATTTTTAGTTCCCAGCCGGGTACAAGTAGACAGCTAGGAGGCGAAGCCCACGTCATTTTTTGGGAGGGCAAAAAATTCCTGCATACAGTCCTGGATGGAGTATGCTGAGCCTTGTAGTTCTGCAGCTGCTGTCTGTTCTCCTGCATACACTAGTAAATGGAGCATGCTGAGCCTTGTCGTTCTGCAGCTGCTGTCTGCTCTCCTGCATACACTAGTGAATTGAGCATGCTGAGCCTTGTAGTTCTGCAGCTGCTTTCTGCTCTCCTCCATACAGACAGACAGCAGACAGCAGATGCAGAACTACAAGGCTCAGCATACTCCATCCAGGTCTGTATGCAGAATTTTTTTGCCCACCAAAAAAATGACGTGGGCTTCGCCATATTTTTGTATGCTAGCCAGGTACAGCAGGCAGCCACGGGCTGCCTTCAACCCCCAGTTGCCTATTTGTACCCGGCTGGGAACCAAAAATATAGGGAAGCCCATTTTTGTGTCCAGCCGGGTACAACTAGGCAGCTGGGGATTGGAATCCGCAGCACAGGTTAGCCCGAGGTTTCTGGGCGCCTCTGCTGCGGATTTCAGTCCGCAGCTGTCCCAGAAAATGGCGCTCTCATAGAAGCGCCATCATCTGGCGCTGTATCCAACTCTTCCAACAGCCCTGGAGCCGGGTGGCTTGTTGGGTAATCATGAGTTAATCATGAGGCCTGGATCGCTGCATCATATTTGCTGCTATCGACCACCTCATAGTAGGTGGGATCCTTTTTTTTCCTTTTTTTTCTTTTCCTCTGTCTATACTCTGAACTTTATTCACTCCTCCACGTGCCTATGAGTCATGAGGAGGTTGATGACGTACCGTATTTTTCGCTTTATAAGACGCACCTGATTATAAGACGCACCCCCAAATTTGGTGAAGGAAAATAGAATTTTTTTTTTAATGTTAAATGGGGTCCATCTTATAATGCCAATGTCCCTCTAACAAATCATATAGGGTATATGTCCCTCATAGCCCCCCATCCTAAAATAAGCCCCCTTAATCTGGATATGGCCCCCTTAAATTGAATATAGCCTCCTTGTGATGGCACACGTTCCCCTGTGCTGCCTATGGCCCCCTATGGATTGCATACATTCCCATGTGCTGCCTATGGTCCCTTATGGATTGCACACGTTCCCCTGTGTTAGATAGCGCCCCCATGCTGCTGCCCATGGCCCCTATAGATCGCACAAGTCCCCCTGTGTTAGATATCGCCCCCATAGTGCTGCCCATGGCCCCTATATAGATCGCACAAGTCCCCCTGTGTTAGATATCGCCCCCATAGTGCTGTCCATGGCCCCTATATAGATCGCACAAGTCCCCCTGTGTTAGATATCGCCCCCATAATGCTGTCCATGGTCCCTATATAGATCGCACAAGTCCCCCTGTGTTAGATATCGCCCCCATAGTGCTGCCCATGGCCCCTATAGATCGCACAAGTCCCCCTGTGTTAGATATCGCCCCCCATAGTGCAGCCCATGGCCCTTATAGATCGCACAAGTCCCCCTGTGTTAGATATCGCCCCCAGGCTGCTACCCATAGTAAAATAACACACTCTTTCCTTACTTCCTGCAGCGTTTATCTCCCTCCTGTCTCCCTCCGTGCTTCTCTTCCTTACTTCCTGGTTCTCAGTGCAGTCATGTGATCGGCACAGCAGACTGAGATCTCTGCCTGCCTGATCACAGTGGAAGCAGGGACACGGGGAGAAACGCTGGAGGGGGTAAGTAAAGCTTTTTTATTTTAGAATGAGTAGCAGCATGGGGGCCATATCTAACACAGGGGGGGGCATGTACCATCACAGAGGGCGCAGGGACATATAATATGCACCGCTGCCCCAGCTCCTCACTGCGTGCAAATTTCAGCACCACCGGAGATGGACAGCGGCTGTGCATATTATATGAGCGGGAGCAGGAGATCAAAGGCTGCAGCCCGCAGCGTTCACCTGCGCCCAGCACAGCGCCCCCACCTCCCCTGGACCCTGCAGTGTACATATATATATATACCCCCCCCTCCCGTATTGTCGGCTTATAAGACGCACCCCCTACTTTCCCCCAAAATTTGGGGGAATAAAAGTGAGTCTTATAAAGAGAAAAATACAGTAATTAATGCATACGTGGCCTTTTTCCAATGCATATATGAGAACCTGTAGCTTCCTGTTCGCTATAGTATTCTCCACATTTGTCCTGAGGAAGAGGACGGATATGTCCTTGAAACGCGTAGACCTGTGAAAATAAAGAAAAGAGATTTACTAATTTCATCTTGATCCCTGTGGTTTGGCGCGGTATTTAAACCTGCTTTTCTCCCATCATCTGAAATTACTCTGTTTTGCGGGACTGCTGCCTTCCACGTTCCTTTCATGCTGTCAAAGGGGTTGTGACTGGCACAACCTCATCAGGTGAGTGTTCCTATTGCACATTCACTTCCCATTGTTTTACCGGGTAAGACCCTATTTGCGCCTTTCTTCAAACAGTTTATTTCGCTTTCTGGATCTCGGGATTGGACTTCTAAACCACTCTCCTTGTGGGATTCGGGCAGCAGAGGGCTCCGCACCAAGCACCAAGTGCATTCGAGTAACTTACCATGGATTACTTCAAGAACCGGCTTTCCTCCAGAGAAAGATTAATACTGCAAACTGTCGGGTCCCTGGAAAACTGCGACCCTGGATTGGATTCTGCAACACCGCTTTCCTTTTCAAAAGAGGATTCCTCTTCTATGAGGAAGTTTTTCCACCGTTTAGAAGATGCCCTCAAAGAGGAGTTACATTTCAACCTGGATGCCAGATTTTTATCCATCTACATGGATGAAAACTTGTGCCCTAGAGGACTTAACATCCACCGTATCTCCCCTTACCCCCAGGATACGTCCTTCTCCGCAGAATGGGATGGATTGTTTTACACGTGCATGGAAGGTATGCTTAAATGTTTACACACGAAAAGAACACATATTGCTGATGTTTCCACCCAACTCATTAATGATCTTTATGAGGACCTCACACGTTTTAAACTGCACCCTGAATATAGAAATTTGAACTCTAGTATCAACACACGTCTCGCCCAACTAGAACACGATACTATTATCAGAAAGTCCAAAAAACTGCAAAGAGACAGACTTGATAAACTCCACAAGTCTAATATTGATTCTTCTAATAATTCCTTGACTCTTCCAACCAGGGGCAATAGACGATTCAGCTCCACTTCCTATATAAATTTTTCTAACAGTAAATATCGAATCAATAGAAATAACCCTGATAAAATCTTTGTACCTACTAATAATAAGGGGAGTAATCTACCCCCCCATGTCTCCTGTCAGGCCTCCCAACACAGAGGTTTCAGTTCCACCAGATCGTATACCTGACAAAATTGACCTTCTGGCTGATGAAGTTTTTTCTCAGGCTCAGACAGAAGCATGTTTCAAAACTAAAGAAGTTATCACATATCACCCACCTAACCTAGCTGCTGTTCTGAACACAAATTCTAATTCCACCTCCTGTCCAGCTAACTCTGAAAGTACCCGCCAGCAACTAGCTTCCATCAGATCCCAGATTGAGGAGATCAAAAAGAAAAGAGCACTGTTAGATGCAGCTTCTAGTGTCACCCTCTACACTGATGACTCGGCTATTCACAACAGCGATATTATGGATCTGATGGATCTTTCCATCCATGATGATCCCCAACCAAGTTGTTCCAATCTGGTCAATTTTCCTGACCCTCCCTCTGTCGGGGAGGTTATCACTTTGGACAATTCCAATAAAGTCACCCCTTTGGTTCCTTTTTTGCCCCCAGCCAAAAGCCGCAATCTCATCACAAATTTTCTGGTACCAAAACCTTTAGCAAGAAAAAGGAAAAATCTTACAGAGGGACTAGAGCAGGAATCAAGCACAAACAAAAAAGAAAAAATGTTAATTTAACTCCTTCGGGTCCACCACCTACTAATAATATATTTAACCTCTCCAGTCACCCGCTCCAAAAAAATGAAATCAGCTTACTAAATAAAGGTCTTTCTTTTTGCCCCTCTAAAAGATCCAATGATTTTGACGTCTTTTTAGATGTCCAGAGTTATATACGCAAACTGACACTAAAGAGGCATTTTTTAATAAAGGGTAATGATATTCAGTCCACCACTGAACCCAGTCCTTTCCTTCATACCACTTGTAAAGCCAGATCCAAATTCTACCCTCTTGAGAATAAAGGTCACCATATCAAAACCTTCAGCGATCTGGTTCTAACGGACCTTAAAACAGTCATGAGTGCCAAAGGAAATTTACAAAATAATCTAACTAAAGATGAGAAATCAGCTTTAGCCGATCTTAGGGATAATCGGGGCATCATCATCCGAGCAGCTGATAAAGGAGGGGGTATTGTCATTCAAAATAGAGATGACTATCTGGCAGAAGCGCATAGAATTTTGTCAGATCCCACCTACTATGAGGTGGTCGATAGCAGCAAATATGATGCAGCGATCCAGGCCTATCATGCTTTAATTCAAAAAGGAATATTGCAGAAAATTCTTAATCCCCAAGAGAAAAAATTCCTTCTAATAAAAAATCCCAACATGGCCTTTTTTTATCATTTACCAAAAATTCATAAGAGTCTTTCAAACCCTCCCGGGAGGCCGATAATATCTGGCATCAATTCCCTTAGTGCCAATCTGGCCGCTTATTTGGACCAACTTATGCAGCCATATGTACTTAATTTGGACAGTTACCTGAGAGATTCCACCCACCTCATCAATTCCCTGTACAACATTGAATGGGAAGAGTCCTTTTTATTCCTCACCATAGATGTGTCAGCATTATATTCTAACATAGCGCATCATCTTGGTTTACTGTGTTTATCCATGTTTCTTGAGAATGACAGTAATATCCCGCTTGCCCAAAAAATTTTATCTTGGAAGCAATGGAATTTGTGCTAAACAATAATTTCTTCACCTTTGAAGATAAACTCTATCATCAGAAGCTCGGCACAGCAATGGGCTCTAGAGCAGCATGTGCTTACGCTAATCTCTTCATGGGAATATTTGAGCAATTATATATCCAGAATGGCACTTTCAAGGGTGAGATAATTCTGTATAAACGTTACATAGACGATTTGATCTTCATTTGGGACAATAAGCACTGCAATATTGACTTTTTTTTGCAACATCTGGACCGGAATAACTGGGGTCTTGTTTTCACTTCCACTTATCATAAATCTGAAATCAATTTCTTGGATCTCACTATATTCCATTCCGATAGTAAAATATTGACGAAAACACATTTTAAGCAAGTGGACGCCAACGGATACATCCACTTCAATAGTGAACATTACACTAAATGGCTGGAAAATATTCCAGCGAATCAATACAAACGCATTAGAAAAAATTGTTCCCGTTTGGATGATTTTAACCACCAGGTGAAAATACTTAGGGATCGTTTCTTGGAAAAGGAATATCCTAAAACTCTCATCCAAAGAGCATATCACAATTCTGTCTCTTTGGAACAAAAGGACTTGATCACACCGAAAACCCCCACTACCCCTGCCCTTGGAAATAATGAGAGTCCTTTTCATCTCAATTTTTTGACCACTTACAGTAGTGACAACTTAAAAATCAGGAATATTTTTACCAAGCACTGGAGTATATTGCTGAATGATCCTTTCTTAAAGACTATTCTTCCCCCCATTCCGGGCATCACATTCAGAAGAGCCCCTAGCATAAAGAATGTTTTAGCCCCTAGCCGCCTCAGAACTGCCCTCCCGAGAATTGTCAACCCTACTGCCCCCTCAGGGTCCTATCGATGCGGTTTAAAGAATTGCCTATGCTGCAAAACAATTTGCCATAAACGCACGAGCTTCAGATCTTCAAATGGCACAGAAGAGTTTCCTATTAAAACTCATCTCACCTGCCAATCAAATTTTGTGATATACCTTATTGATTGTAATTGTGGCAAACAGTACATAGGTAGGACTTGTCAAGCTCTTCACAATCGCCTGAATTCACACAGGCATAATATCAGGATCGGCTACATGCTCCATGGACTTTCCAGACACTGCACTTTGTCTCATAACAAGACCCTGGCTTTTACCATTACGCCCATTGAGCAAATCCCTGCTAATAACCCCAACAGAATGGATGTTCTCAACAAAAAAGAATCCTTCTGGATACATAAACTGGACACTTTGAAGCCAATGGGCTTGAATTTGATAACTGACTTGTCGTTCTAGTTTTTATTGTTATATACAGTAAATTTTTGCTTTTAAAACTATATATATATATATATATATATATATATATATATATATATATATATTTTAACACTCTTATGCTTCACACCATGTGACTTTGTTTTTCCATATTTTTTTAAATATTTTTATATATGCACATTTTTATATGCAAAAAAAAATTTTTATATACATTTTTATCATACATTTTTCATCTATATGTTTGTTATGTATTTTCGGCCAAATTAATGCACATTTTTTATGCACATGCATTCCTTTTTCTACTTTGCTCACTCTTGTATAAACTTATATATACATATATACATCCCTTTTGCACAGTCCCCCCACGTCTACACGTGTTTTTATTCCTTTTTTATTCCTTTCTTTTAGTTTTATGTTTTTTATTTTTCTCTTTTCTCTTTTTTCCTTTTAAAAATTTTTATATATAATTTTTGTATATGAATATCTTTTTATATATAAACATATACATTTTCACTATATACCCATAAGTTTACCCATTGTCGGGAACCCCTCTCACTATTTTTATTGACCACAAGATTACCCGTTGTCGGGAACCCCTCACTATCTTTATATATTATTATGCTAAGCACTTCTCAATTTGTTTCCTTTAATTCTCCTTTTTAATTTGGTTGATCATTTCATGCACACATGTGCATATCTACATTTTCCACCATATAATTTTTCATAATTTCGATCCTTATATTATTAACCCCCCCTTTTTTGCTTGATTTTATTAAAATGATTTTTTATAGTAAATATAACATTATATATATATTTTTTTATTTATATATATATATATGCATATATATTTATATGTATATATGCATTCACATTATAATTTCCACGTGTTTCCAGGTCTTTTTAGATGCCACCTCAAGTTTTTTTATATATATCTTTTTAAAGGGATCCCACCAGTTCAGTGAACACACCCTTTCTCTCCTGACTGATAGTCTTGTTCCCATTTATTCTATTCCCCTGGTCGTTCCCTCTTTGGATTTGGGATCTTTTTTATCACTATCTTTTGTCCCTGGCCGCTGACCGCAGATCATCATCTACACGGCTTCTTTATTCCCCTTTCTCTTTTTCCCTTCTGCGCAAGCGTATTGGCTTTTTTTCCCACGGTATTAACCTTTAGTCACCTTTCTGCGCAGGCGCTCACTGTTTTTCTTTCATAGACGCTTTCACCTCACTTCACCTTCCGCGCAGGCGCACATCACACTTTCCGACGCTGTCAAATTCTATTCGCTCCCCAGCGGGTGTCATCGCTCCCGCCCTGCTTCCTTTTAATGTTTCCATCGCAGAGCAGCTTATACCCTTTTGGTATAGCGAGCCCACTTCACTGGTTCCTTTCATTTTTCACCACCTTTTCAATTCTAATGGTTCTTACGTTGTTCCCTCATTTTTTCTCTTTTTATTGAGCATTTTTTAATTTTTTATACTTATTTGTCACATATTCACCAATCTAAAAGATAGTAATAATCACCTAAACATTTTTTTGCGTCCATATTCATCTAATTTTATTAAACCCAGTATACACATTTACATTAATGTATACATGTATCATTTCATGTATTTGTACGTTTTTTACACTGATTCATAGTGACATGCATTTTTGTTTTTCCATATTCATTTATTTCATTTTCCCCGACCTTTTTCTTTATTCCCCTCCCTTTCTTTCTCTTTTTCTTTATTCTTTCCTTTTTTTCTTTCTTTTTTTCTCCTTTTTCTCTCCCTTTTTTTCTTCTTTTCTCCCTTTTTTTTCCTTTTTTTTCTTTTCCTCTGTCTATACTCTGAACTTTATTCACTCCTCCACGTGCCTATGAGTCATGAGGAGGTTGATGACGTAATTAATGCATACGTGGCCTTTTTCCAATGCATATATGAGAACCTGTAGCTTCCTGTTCGCTATAGTATTCTCCACATTTGTCCTGAGGAAGAGGACGGATATGTCCTTGAAACGCGTAGACCTGTGAAAATAAAGAAAAGAGATTTACTAATTTCATCTTGATCCCTGTGGTTTGGCGCGGTATTTAAACCTGCTTTTCTCCCATCATCTGAAATTACTCTGTTTTGCGGGACTGCTGCCTTCCACGTTCCTTTCATGCTGTCAAAGGGGTAGTGACTGGCACAACCTCATCAGGTGAGTGTTCCTATTGCACATTCACTTCCCATTGTTTTACCGGGTAAGACCCTATTTGCGCCTTTCTTCCCACAGTTTATTTCGCTTTCGGGATCTGGTTTTGAGCAGCATGATAGCTGCAGTTTTTAGAATGGTGTCACTTTTGGGTATTTTATGTGACATAGGCCCTGCTGAGGGCACATCAAAGTACTGTAATGCGCAGGTGCGAGGAAAGGTTAAATACACCTGTGTGACGCCCTGGCGCCTCCAGGTGGTCACACAGTAGAGGCCCTGCACACCTTCCCTCACAGGGTTAAACCTTGCCAAACAAATCCTAGTCACTCCCCCAGGGTAGGAAAGGCAAACCAGTGGGCGGGACCAGGCGGATGGAGAACGCCCACCTAGGGGTCTAGAGAACCCGGGGCGGGAAAAGCAGTAGTCTTAAGTAGAAGTTCAAGTTGAGAGTTGTAGAGTGGAGGGGAGTAGTGAGAAGGTGAAGCTCAAGTACAAAGAGCAGAGGCGCCGGGGTTGGAGCCCTGGTGTATTGGCTAGGTGGCAGATGATGGTCCATGTCTGACAAGAGATGGGAAGACGGCAGCCGGACATCCGAGGTGGACCGGGGCAGGGTTGGAGCCTGCCGGTACCGACACCGGAGAACCGACCCGGAAACCGTGCACAGAGGGGGTACTTGGACCCTGAAGCCAGGACCGGAACCAACAGCCTAGCTAATTAACCAATTGAGGGCAGGATTTTAGGTCCTGTCCCAACCAAAGTCCCAAAAGCAGACAACCACCCACAGAGAGGGATAGGACATCCGCCAGGGCCCGGTAGATCCCACGGGTCAGCGTCAGCGGGTACGGTTCCCAACAGAAGTACCGGGAGCAGACTCCCGCATTCCACACCGGGAAGTCCAACACATCACAACACAGTGTAGAGGAAAGTGACACAGACCACCAGCCCAGATGAGCGACCAGAGTACACCCGGCCACGGCGGCCGGCCACCAGCACCTTGGTTAACCACTGGACTTGTCTGACCAGGTGTGCCGGTCCCTGCCATCACCGTCCCCTGCACCGAGTCACCGGGTCCCAGGGCAACCATCCCTACCCACGGAGGGGTTAACAACCAGCTGCTATCCCGGGTGCCCCACAACAGCAGCGGTGGTGATACACTTCACCACACACCGTGGGTGGCGTCACAGACTGACTATGGCAAATACGTCCCCTTTCATTTGGAGCGTCCGCGTGACCCCCGGATCCGGAGAATCCCTCGAGCCATACTGCGATCCGGATCCGAGCAGCCCGGCTGCTACTGGTGTGGGGGCGGCACACCTGCGCATGCGCACTACTATATTTTGATGTGCCCTGAGTAGGGCAGATCAAAGTGTGCCTGCACAGGACCTCAATGCCATCCAGTGCCATCCATGCACATAGGCCGCAGAAAGGAGGCCGCTTAGCTGAGTATTATAAAAGTGTTGTTAACATTCTACACAGTGGCCTGAGCTCTTATCTACAGTATTCTAGAATGCTGTATATAAGAGCCCATTGGTGATGGCTGCAGCTTATAGGGGGACTAATCTGGTGACAGGTTCACTTTAAAAAATAAGGCTCAGTCATTAATGTACAAAGTGGCTTGGTCACAAAGGTGTTGAAAACAATGAGCACATGCAGTAAGCAAATAATTAAGTAGTAATAGTACATGCAAATAGCATAAGGTTATTTAAAGTTAGTAAAAAAGAGCATTAGTTCTTTCCCTGATATCTTCAGGAGAGGTGTGTTTTCTAAGATCTGAATAAGCAGTTCTCTTTATGGTCGAGCAGTCTGAGAGTATATAGTGAACAATAACATTCTGGAAAGACATCAGAGATATCTTTGAGGTTAAATTTTTAATGATTGGAGTCAAATATGAAAGGTATTGTTTTATATTTAATAATTCTGTATTTTATCTTATTTTATAAACGTAGAATCCCTCCTTGAGTTGCCATTAAAACGTCTTAACTTTCCTAAGGTTTTGTTCATGTCTGAATTGAATTAGCAGGTATAATTCAAACCTCAAATGTTTTAACTTAATATATATGCTGGATATAGGTTTTCTTTTATGAAGAGGTTTAGGTATATAATTGTTCTTTTCATTTATTGTTTTTTCTTTGTCATGGACTAAGCTTGAATAAAATATTCCCTTGTAAAGGATTTTTGGTAGCATGTTAATGTTACAGTAGAAAAATCTTGGGTATTGTTCACAATAAAAAATTCTTTAAGCTGTTTTATTTTTTTTTATTTAATTTTAATATTATATGTTAAATAAGGATTTAGTCTTCAAGGAGAATAGAAAGGATAATATGTTACTAGAATTTGATACAACACTGGTGCGTTCTCTTATAACAGGATTTGACTTTTTGAGTAGACATTTCTCCCCAATTATTAGCTTTATTTTCAAATATGTATTATGGGATTAGAATAAAATGTGTTGCCAGACGTGTAATGGTTACCAAGGGTTGTAAAGATCTTCTAGTGGATGAGCTAAATTCAAGTTTGTTTGTGTGCTCTACGAGGTTATCTTTAAAACCGAGGATAAGATCATGCAGTACTCTGCATTGGAGAATTTTCTTTAAGTGCATTCATAGTGTTAAAGGGGCTGCTCAGAGTATTGGTGGCAAAAGGGAATTCTCTCCTAATATGTATAATTGTATATCCTGCTGTGCCTCCCACTGACCTATCATCGTCTACACTTAAAGGGAATCTGTCACCAGGTGTTTGCCACCTAATCTGAGACTAGCATAAGATAGAGGCAGAGACCCTGATTCCAGCGATCTTTCACTTAAGGTACTGTGACACATAACGAGATCGCTAGCGAGATCGCAGCTGAGTCACCGTTTGGTGACGCAATAGCGATCCCGTTAGCGATCTCGTTATGTGTGACATCTACCAGCGATCAGGCCCCTGCTGTGAGATCGCTAGTCGTTGCTGAATGGTCCAGGTCATTTTCTTCAAAGGCAACGTCCTGCTCGGCAGGACACATCGCTATGTTTGACACTGTGTGACAGGGTCACAGTGACTGCTGAGATCGTTATACAGGTCGCTACTGTGACCTGTATTGTTCCTGCATCGCTGGTAAGATCTGACTGTGTGACATCTCACCAGCGACCTCCCAGCGACTTACCAGCGATCCCTAACAGGTCGCATCGTTTTCGGGATCGCTGGTAAGTCGTTGTGTGTGACTGGGCCTTTACTGAGCTGCTTAGTGCAGTTTTGATAAAATCACTGTTTAGTCAGCAGTAGTGATGAATGTATTCGTTGCTATTCGCAGAACAGTACGGTATTCAGGCTAGTTGTTATATAGCGAGTAATGGCTAGTCACAGTCTCGGGCCACCTGCGAGACTTGATGTGAGAATGCAGTGTCATGGAAGTCAGTGACAAGCGCTGACGTCACGAGTTCAGCAGAGATCATCACAGCAGGTAATTATCTGAGCTAACCTCCCGATGTCGGTGCTCGTCATCCCGCAGCTGCTCGCACACTGCTGTGTGAGTCACTGCGGGGCTAGCCAGGAAACTGCGACATACACTGCAGGGGCACCGATAACCTGAAGCCATATGTAAGTTGTTCTGTGTGGCTTCAGGGGATCCCAGAAACCATATGTGAGTCAGAAATGCATGCAGGTATATTCTCCAGGCTCTCCTCATTCAGTTTCATCACTTTCCCATCCATTTCAGCCTTTCTCTCAGGCCGCCAGACCTCTTCGTTGGGTCCATCAGAAAATTACTCGCATTTCCCATTCACTTGAATTGTACTCACTATTCGGAACAAATATGCAAGTATTACAAAGTATTTGTTACAAGTATAATTGTCGCGGGCGGGGAGGAGGGTGTCAGCACACCGCGCTCACCCCTTCTGCTCGGGTCCGGCAGCTGCTCCTGGTGGCTCGAGCTGTGGGCCGGATCCCGGGGTTTCTCGAGCGACACTCCTCGCCCGTGAGTGAAAGGGGGTGTTTGTTGGGTGTGGGGATTGTTATAGTTCGTGACGCCACCCACGGTTGTGGTGATTGCACCACCGCTGCTCAGTAGGGGGGGTCCCGGGGATGGTGATGCGGAGCAGCCAGGTGTTGTGTTGCCCCTCCGTGGGTAGGGGTTGGTGATCCCGGGGTCCGGTGATGAGATGTAAAGTGTAGGGCCTGGAGGGCGCAGGGACGCGGGGGCAGCGCTGTGCCTTGCGGCACTATGGTACTCACTCAGCCTGACACACGGACACAGTTTGTACGGTAAACCAACGGCTGGTAGGACGGTCCCACAGACGGCTGCACCTGCACTCCCGGTAGGTGACGGTGATGTCTCTCTTCCTTGCACCTGTGTTGACTGATGGTAGCGGTGGATTCCCTCCGGTTACCCGCTCCCCGGCTGCAATCTGGGCCGGAGGAGCTCTACACTTTGCCCGCAGGCGCTGGCCCTGGGGAAACTTGTGCCCTGGCGGTGGCGGTGTCTCCCCGGTAATGGTCGGGCTGTTGCCGTCAATCGGGACTTGGTTGTTGGGGGGATCTGCGTCCCCGTCACTGACGGATTTGGCAAATTTGGCGACTCCTAGCCTTGCCGGGGTCCGAGAGGCCCCTGCCCTGGTGCTGACCGTCCTTCGGAACACTGCTCCAGACCACCGGGCACACAGCCAACGGGGTCCTTCCAGGAACTTCCAAACGGTCCCCCTCCGGACAGTCACCGCCGTCGCTGACCTTGCTGTTCTGGCCCTACACAAAGCTGGGCTCTCAGGCTTTCTTTCCTTCTGTCACTTTACTGGCTTCTTCTCCTTTTCTACTTTCACTTTCTTAACTCCTCCACTTTAGCTCCTCACTCCTGCTCCTCCCTGAGCTATCTGCACTCTTGCCCTGCCTGGGCTAATCTGCTGTTCACCCTTTCATGTCCCTAGCTGGACTCTATCTGCCTGGTTACTTCCTGCCTCCAGTGTTGTGAGCTCCTTGGTGGGTGGAGCCAACCGCCTGGCCCACCCCCTGGTGTGCATCATCAGACTCCTGGAGCAAGGCAACAAGGATTTGTGGTTAGCTGTGATGTGTCTACCTGGAGTGTGGGGTGTGGTGGTGTTGTGACCCGTGTCCCCTGGCTTGCCCAGGGCGACACATTCCCCCTTAGCAAAATGCAGACCGTCCGCGGGCTGCCGTCCTACACCGGTTTTATTTTTCTGTAAAAAGGGGATAACAGGGTTAAGCAAAACATAAATACATTTTTAATCAAAACTCTTCCCAAGACGGGAGGCACATTTACTTAAACGTTGCAACGGTATACGGTCACGGTTTCCGCTCTCTCCCACCCAAGCAACCTGGCCCTGATGCTGCCCCTAAAGCCCAGGCAGCACCCCTTGACCCACAGTCCAGCACAAGTCACCCGAGCGGGATCTGTCCTTCCCCTCCAGAGGGTGGCCACCGGTTCCTTTGGTGGCTGGGCCCTAGCCTGCTCTGCTGAGGGCCCTCCCTCCAACCTGCCTCTCCGGAGGCGGCATTGCGGAAACGGTAACGGTACCCAACATATTTACAAGCCACTTAACGTTTGTGGTGCCCTGCAAGTTCACGGGCTTGTCCATGGATAGTTCCCATGCATTTTAAACGGTCCCCACGGGGACAACGGTGCCGGCTCCTGCCGGTTGCAAATCAACACACAAATCAGGTGACAAACTCGGTATAATCATTTCTTATCATCATTTCAAACTTTCAAACTTTTTTTTTTCAAAACAAACAACTTCAGTGATGGTCCCAACGGGGACTGCTGCTGCGGACATCCGCTGCCCTACGGGGTGTCTTCGTCCTCCTCACCCGGTTCGGGATGGAAGGACACGGGCACTAGCCCCTCCAGTGCATAACAAGCACGACGTGGAAGGGCTGCCCGGTACCCGTTGCCTCCGGTTCGGGGAATATAAGTGGCCTCCATGCCAGGCAGGGCAACAACCTCCTCCTCTTCTTCCGACACAGGCTCGGTGTCAGGCCCGGGGTCGCTATCTTCTTCCCCCGCCGCAGTCACAGAGGGAGGCACACCAGACGGGCCGGGTGCGGTGCAGCACGCGAGTGCGTAGGACGGAGGTAACACAGGAGCCAGGGGTAGACCGGGTCCCTCAGCCGCAGCGACCGGTCCCTCGGGGACACAGGGGCGTGGGTCATTTTCCAGCTCCTCCATCACGGCCTCCACTCCATACACTCGCGCCACAGCAACTAGGGCCTCTACCTCCGCGGACCACTGCGCCATCAGCCCGCCGATCTGACTCTGGTAGCGACGGCAGATCCCCGCCGCCCGGGCCCTCAACCAGGCGGCTGTTCCAGACACCGGCTCGGTAGTCTCCGCAGAACTAGGTGGGGCGGACATCTCGGCAGTCGTGCTTTCCAGGAACTGGGTATGTTTGCAGAGTCCTGACGTCCCTGCTCTTATAGCCGCGGCTACATGCGGCCGGCCGCCATCGCGTCCCCCTTAGCTCTTTCCGGCCCCTCCTCTCTCGGGGCGGGGTTTTGGCCTTCGCGCCTCTACTGCTCGAGAAGACGCTCGAGCGGGAACTTTTCGCGCCAAAGATGGCGGCTTCTGAAATTTTTCTGCCGGATGCCTCCGGCGGTAACAAGGCGCACCTCTACCTGACGGCAGAGCGGTAAGATCCTGTTCGTGACGCCAAGTTGTCGCGGGCGGGGAGGAGGGTGTCAGCACACCGCGCTCACCCCTTCTGCTCGGGTCCGGCAGCTGCTCCTGGTGGCTCGAGCTGTGGGCCGGATCCCGGGGTTTCTCGAGCGACACTCCTCGCCCGTGAGTGAAAGGGGGTGTTTGTTGGGTGTGGGGATTGTTATAGGTCGTGACGCCACCCACGGTTGTTGTGATTGCACCACCGCTGCTCAGTAGGGGGGGTCCCGGGGATGGTGATGCGGAGCAGCCAGGTGTTGTGTTGCCCCTCCGTGGGTAGGGGTTGGTGATCCCGGGGCCCGGTGATGAGATGTAAAGTGTAGGGCCTGGAGGGCGCAGGGACGCGGGGGCAGCGCTGTGCCTTGCGGCACTATGGTACTCACTCAGCCTGACACACGGACACAGTTTGTACGGTAAACCAACGGCTGGTAGGACGGTCCCACAGACGGCTGCACCTGCACTCCCGGTAGGTGACGGTGATGTCTCTCTTCCTTGCACCTGTGTTGACTGATGGTAGCGGTGGATTCCCTCCGGTTACCCGCTCCCCGGCTGCAATCTGGGCCGGAGGAGCTCTACACTTTGCCCGCAGGCGCTGGCCCTGGGGAAACTTGTGCCCTGGCGGTGGCGGTGTCTCCCCGGTAATGGTCGGGCTGTTGCCGTCAATCGGGACTTGGTTGTTGGGGGGATCTGCGTCCCCGTCACTGATGGATTTGGCAAATTTGGCGACTCCTAGCCTTGCCGGGGTCCGAGAGGCCCCTGCCCTGGTGCTGACCGTCCTTCGGAACACTGCTCCAGACCACCGGGCACACAGCCAACGGGGTCCTTCCAGGAACTTCCAAACGGTCCCCCTCCGGACAGTCACCGCCGTCGCTGACCTTGCTGTTCTGGCCCTACACAAAGCTGGGCTCTCAGGCTTTCTTTCCTTCTGTCACTTTACTGGCTTCTTCTCCTTTTCTACTTTCACTTTCTTAACTCCTCCACTTTAGCTCCTCACTCCTGCTCCTCCCTGAGCTATCTGCACTCTTGCCCTGCCTGGGCTAATCTGCTGTTCACCCTTTCATGTCCCTAGCTGGACTCTATCTGCCTGGTTACTTCCTGCCTCCAGTGTTGTGAGCTCCTTGGTGGGCGGAGCCAACCGCCTCGCCCACCCCCTGGTGTGCATCATCAGACTCCTGGAGCAAGGCAACAAGGATTTGTGGTTAGCTGTGATGTGCCTACCTGGAGTGTGGGGTGTGGTGGTGTTGTGACCCGTGTCCCCTGGCTTGCCCAGGGCGACACATAATGATTACAAATATTACGGTACTCGCTCATCTTTAGTCAGCATTAGATTATCATTAGAGGACTACTTGGCGTGCCACAGGTAGTCCGGCATATTCATAAGCTCTGAATAACTGCTAGATCTGCAGCAGAGAAAACACTGATTTTATTAAAATGACAGCAAACAGCTCAGTAAGTGACACATTGCTGGAATCAGGGTTTGTGTCTATACATTATGCTGCTGTCAGATGGGATAGTAAAAATATGGTGACAGATTCCCTTTAAATGTAGAAGGTGATAGGCCAGAGGGAGGTACAGTATATACCAACCTATTCCTCTAAAAATGAAATACTTTAATAATGATCAATTAAAACAGTCAATATAAGTCAAAACAAAAACAGGTGTTGCGTAGGGTGAAAAGATACCTTTAAGTGGTAAAGTGCATTAGGGCGTGTGACAGTGCAGAGCTTACTTTTTGCAATATAAATGCTGAAAAAATATCTGTAAATTTACCAAAGGTATATAAACTAATTTTCCCTGCTCTGGGGAGGTAATGTCACCTTAAATTTTTTGGTGCCTCCGCTCCTCGTTAACTCTCCTTCATCTGCCCCTGCTAACCACAGTTCGTGGTATTCACCACCAAAAAGTCCAAGGTGCAAAAAGTGCTAATTAAACATACAATTACAATCTCAGGTCATTAATCATGATTCACCATATGAGGAGTATGATAAATCCAATACTATAAATTGTGACTCTAAATATTAACATTCTAAAAAATAAGATGTTGGGCAAGGATCTTAGAGGTTAATTCCAAAGCATAGTTTTCAAACTAACGCTCTTCTGTTAGACTTAAGGCCCCGTTACACGCAACGACGTATCTAACGATATATCGCCGGGGTCACGGATTCCGTGATGCACATCCGGCATCGTTAGCGACATTGTTGCGTGTAACACCAACAAGAGACAGTTAACGATGGAAAATACACACCTAATCGTCCATCATTGACACGTCGTTCCTTTTCAAAAAATCGTTGATTGTTGAGGACCCAGGTTGTTCGTCGTTCCCGAGGCAGCACACATCGCTATCTGTGACACCTTGGGAACGACGAACTACAGCTTACCTGCGGCGGCCGGCAATGCAGAAGGAAGGAAATGGGCGGGATGTTCGGTCCGCTCATCTCCGCCCCTCCACTTCTATTGGGCAGCCACTTAGTGATGCCGCTGTGACGCCGCACGAACCGCCCCCTTAGAAAGGAGGCGGTTCGCCGGCAACAGGCAGATAAGTCCATGTGACTGCTCCTAATGATATTGTGCGACACGGGCAGCAATTTGCCCGTGATGCACAAACGACGGGGGCGGGTGCTTTCACCAGCGACATTGCTAGCAATGTCGCTGCGTGTAAAGCCCCCTTTAGGTGGAGTTGGGTATCATACTAGTTAAACCCTTAGCTTTCTGCCTAAGGGTATGTCGCCACATAGCAGATTTGTGTGCAGATTTTCTGCACACAAAACTGCATGTGTGGGGGAAAAAAACACAGCAGAAAAGAAGCGCATTTTTATGGCGGTTTCACTTTTCTAAGCATTTTTCCATTTTTTTTTAGTCATGGTGATCGCGGCGGTTCAGGCACTGTATACCCACAATCACTGGCATGGTCTCTGGCTGTTGTTATAGTTGAGACCCAGCTATCACCACGAAGAGGTGCCCGGTAGTTTAACCTCCTGAAAGTTGCGATCAATGTGATTGTAGCATTCAGGAGGTAGGGAGAGGGATCACTTACCTTACCCTGGTGATACTGCTCCAAATTGTGATTTACACATTATGTTTGCCAATTAGAGTGAGTGTGGAATGAAGAAGAATTACATAACTTAATCGCTAACCGAGGGCAAAATGTTCTCCAAAACTTAGCAATGAACTGAGTTCCTCTCTCCGAGACAATATTAGAGGGAACTTTTAACGACTTCCCAAACAAAAACCTGTGCTAAAGTCTTGGCAGTAGGTAAGTATGTTAAAGGGAACCAATCACCAGGATTTTGGTATATAACCTAAAGCCAGTGCTATACTGGCACTATCAGGCTGATTCTATACGTACCTTTAGTGGTCAGCGCAAATGTTTAGGTTTTGAAATCCAAGAAAGTACATTTTATAAAATCAGCAGCTTCTTGAGGATCAGATAATATCTGGGGAGTATTCATAGTTATATTCTCCCCCTGTTAGAATTAGCATAAGTATTATAGAATTGATTTACTTTTTGACTAACAGGACCTGTGCTGAGGTCATACCCATGTGACCAGAAGGGACGGGAGTTCAGCCAACAGAAAAATGTTGCTTCCTGGTATCAGCTTTGTTGGCTGAGGCCCCGCCCCTTGTGGTCACATTGGTATGACCTCACACAGGTCCTGCAAGTGAAAAATTAAATTGATTGTATAACACTTATGCTAATTCTAACAGGGGGAACGGAACACTAGGAATATTCCCTAGCTACTATCTAATCCGCAGCTGCTGTCACTAAAGAAGCTGATTATTTTATAAACTTTACTTTTTTGGATTTCAAACATCCGAGCTGACAACTAAAGGTATATAAAGAATCAGCCTGATAGTACCAGTACAGCACTGGCTTTAGGTTATATACAAAAATTCCTGGTAATTGGTTCCCTTTAAGGCGATAAAATGTGTCATTTTACAAAACCTATGAACAATCACTAAAATGACCATATTACCAGCAGAGGAGTGTAAATCCATTATAAAATCCATAGAAATGTCTGTCCAAGGTTGACTTGGAACACTCAAAGGCTGCAAAAATTCAGAAGGATGAAAGTGAGATTCCTTAGAGCGCACACAGGTGGCACAGGCAGATACATAGGCTACGACATCCCTCCAATTTTTGGGCCACCAAAAGCAATGCAATATGAGATCAATAGTTTCATTAATCCAAGAGTGATCAGCAAGAACAGACTCATGATGTTCCCTCAATACCTTAAGATGAAGATTCAGAGGAACAAACGATTTGTTCACCAGAACCCTAGATGCCACATCAAATCGAGTTTTTGCAATTTCAGATTTTAAATCAGTACTCTTCATCAACACCATCACTCCACCACTGTGACCAGAAGGGACAGGGCCTCAGCCAACAAAGCTGGATACCAGGTCACCTGGGTATGACCTCACACAGGTCCTGCAAGTGAAAAGTGAATCATTTGTATAATACTTAACTAAATTCTAACAGGGTGAGGGGATAACTATGAATATATTATCTGCTCCTTTGCTGCTGTCATTCAACAAGCAGCTAATTTTTTTAAACTGTAAATTCTTGGATTTCAAAACCCAAACATCCGAGCTGACCACTGCAGGTATGTATAGAATCAGCCTGATAGTGCCAGTATAGCACTGGCTTTAGGTTATTTGCGAAAATCCTGGTGATTGGTTCCCTTTAATGTTTTTAGATCAAGGGTGATAAGTTACAAAGAAATTAAACCTTTTCAAAAACAATGACCATTGAGCTTGTCTTGGTGTAAGATACTTTGCAGACTCAAGGTAAAGAAGATTCTTATGATCAGTAATTACTGTAACAGGATGAATATCTCCTCCAAAAAGAGTCACCATTCCTCAACTGCTAATTTGATCACGAGTAGTTCCCTGCTACCAATATTGCAATTATGTTCTTGGAGAAAAAGACGCATGGAAGCAGCTTTCCTAGAGACGGACCCTGAGACAACACAGCCCCTACACCTAGATGTCTACAAAAATCTCTTTGTGAAAATAATGCACTCACCCTCCATGGCCTGTATGCATGCTCACAATGCAAGACTCCACTGCTGAACAAAGAGCATGTTCAAGCACGTTTAAAATTTACTCAACAACATTTAGACAAGAATGTGAAATAGTGGGAGATATAGTCTGATCAGATGAGACCAAAATTGAACTCTTCGGATGCCATAATGTCCACAGGTTGGAGGACAAAAGGCCCTGCATATCCCCCCGAAATCACCATACCAATAGTGAAGTTTGGAGCTGGGAACCTCATTGTGTGGGGCTATTTTTCAGCTTACGGTACCAGCAAACTTTGATATGATTGAAGGGAGGATGAATGGACAAATATATCTAGACATTCTTGATAAAAACCTGCTGCCATCTAGCGTGATGATGAAGATAAAACAAGTGTCGACATTTCAGCAAGACAATGATACCTAACACACAGCCCACTTAACCCTCAATTGGTTTCAAAGAAGGAAAATAAAGCTATTCACCAGATCTGAATCCACAGAAACTTTATGTAAGGAACTAAAACAGAGTTGATAGACTGAGCCCATGGAACCTTTAGGAATGGAGGAGTGTTTCTGTGGAGGAAAGGGACAAAATTACATCTGAGCAATGCATGCAGCTAGTTTCTCCATACAGGAGATGTCTTAAAGCTTCATTACCAACAAAGGCTTTTGTATGAAGTAGTAAATAAATTTCAGTAAGTGTGTTCAATACTTTTTACCTGTGTCATTTCTCATTATTACAAATCACTAAATTCATGTACATCTATGGTTTGATCTCTTTGCCTGTGTGGATTGGATGGGTTGTTACCGACATTTGATGAGAATTTCATGTCAATAATATCTTTAAAAATATATTTACTTCAACAATTTGTGACGTGTTCAGTACTTATTTCACTTGCTTTCTACATACTGTATATTTTATTTCCTTATTATTGTAAATATAGACACAATAATATTGCTACTATTATATTTATTGCATAACTCTTAAGATTCATGTTTGGCATGAATATCACATGTATAAATATTTGACACTTGCATCCCTGTATACATACACTATTTTATATATACAGTGAGCATATATAACATGTAATTGAGATCTCCCGAGAGTCAATATAATTTACCAAACATTGCAAAAAAAACTTGTAAAGGGCTGCAGAGGAAACATAAAAATGCAGGAGATTGGAAATATACTAACAAAAAAAAAAGCCTGGAAATGTTAATAGCACATAACAATACAAGCCTCCCCCTTTATAATTGAATATAATAGTGATTTTGGCTATTTCCTTGGATTTTCAAATTTATAGGACATTTATTAAGACCAAATTCATGAGAAATTTATTAAAACTAGGACAATTGGAAACAGGTTTGTTGCCCTCTGAGACTAATCGTATTTATTATTTTCCTGATTAAGGCTGTAATTGTTCTTTGGCATTTCTTCAGCCCTCTATCATGGTGCTTTCTTATCTTTTGACCAATGCAAATCTGCAAACTAACTTTAGTATTTGTGAATACTATAATCTGTAAATAAAAAAATAAACATATGCACTTCTTAGTTTACACTCATTTTCCCCAGTTCACGATGAGAACCCAAAAAATGACCGGATCTTGGATTAATAGTAGTAGGAGTAGATGGCGAAATGGAAAAATAATTGTTGAGATCAGTTATTAATGCTCACACTTTGTAACTACTTTTTTAGGCTTTCATGATATGATGTTATGCACTGTTTTTTTTTTTAATCTAATGTATTGAAATATTTGCACAATATATTCTAATAGAATAATATCAGTGCTGTAAAAGATAGATTCTTATGGTTTCAGGTTTAAATGTAAGGTCTCGCGTTTTTTATTTTTGTATTAATAATAGTGATTATGAAATCAAGTATTTTTAATACACAATTAAACTCACTGTTTTTTTAGTTTTTATTTAATTCTAGTGTTACTGAAACACTGGGCGCTGCCATCTTGGATTTGCTGTGTGTAACGACAGTTACTCACCACATTTATGGCAGCGCCCTGGGCATTGGATCTCATAGTCACAAACCGACCCCTAGACTTAACAAGGAGATCTCTCTACTGTGAGCTGGACACGCCCCCTGGGCTGTCCAGATCACAGCAGAGGGAGGAGATTGGCGCATTTTTGTTGAGCTCACAACGTATGCTTTGTGCTGCACTTTCCACCTGTCACTCGGGATGTGTGAGTACTGGCACTGGGCCGCTGCCGCTACCCTCCTCCCGCTCTCTCTGCCGCTACTCTCCCCCCGCTCTCCCCTCCACTACTCTCCCCCCTCCCCCGCCGCTCTCCCTGCTGCTGCCACTCTACCCGCTGCCGCCACTCCCCACTCCGCCGCTACCCTCCCCCCACCGCTGCCATTCCTCCTGCTCTCATGTGCCTCTGCTCCTCAGCTCAGCAGAGCACAGGATATTGAGGAGCGCAGTATACACGGACGTGCGTGCGGCAGAGAAGTGCAAGTGTGCATGCATGCATGTGGCAGAGCATTGCGGGCGTGCTTGCAGCAGAGCATTGCGGACGTGCAAGTGGCAGAGCATTGCGGGCGTGCATGTGGAAGAGCATTGTAGGCGTGCATGTGGCAGAGCATTGTGGGTGTGCATGCATGCAGCAGAACATTGCGTGTGTGCTTGTGGCAGAGCATTGCGGGCGGGCCTGCGTGCATGCGGCAGAGCATTGTGGGCGTGCATGCATGCGGTAGAGCATTGTGGGTGTGCGTTGCAGCAGAGTATTAAGGGCATGAGTGCGGCAAAGCATTGTGACTGTGCATGAGGCAGAGCATTGCGGGTGGCCGTGCATGCAGCAGAGCATTGCGGGCGGGCGTGCATGCAGCAGAGCATTGCAAGTGGGTGTGCTGCAGAGCATTGCAGGCGGACGTGCGTGCGGCAGAGCATTGCTGGCCCGGGGCATGTAGAGCGCTATGCGGGGAGCACTGTGAAGGTGTCTTTGGGGACACTTTAGACATATTAGCATCACTATGCAGTCACCATCAAAATTGCTCTACACTGTGACCCTAAACTTCATCTTCCCTGATCTTTTTGGAAACACCCAGATTGGGAGGGGAGGTGTGGCATCACACACATGAGAGCAGATTCAACCCACTTTTACTGTAGTTTTAATGTGAGCTATTTCTACAGTAGTTCTACAGTAGGATTTCAGCAGTTGCTCCCCCTAGTGTTTAAGTGAAAAATATCAAACTTTTTAATTTTTTTATATTAAAAACAATTAAAAATAATATTTAAACAAAACATTAAAACATTAATACTTTATATTTTTACAGTTATTGATTTTTTTTTGGGCGACACTTTCCCTTTAAATAGTCAGAAGCATCTTGTCTGATCCTGACAGTTATCAATCATTGTTACCTCTGGCATAAGTTGGCACCATCAATCAGCTCACTATCTTTAATCTCCTGTATTTATGTTAAATCTGGATATCCTAATTTTTTGCTCTGCATATCTGTATACAGGTCTGGCCTTAATCTGAATATTGCCCTATTGATATTTCTCCTTTTGTACCCCTCACTGCATTGATTGTATACTCAGAACACATGAGCGGGCATATTTGTCCATGTCAGAAACCATTATATATGGTGTATGGAGCTGTGAAATGTTTCATTTTCGCAGGACCTGAGAACAGCTGAACAATGTGTCTGACAGGTGTTAGACCCAAAAATCAATCTGATATTGAAAATCTATTTTATGGATATTGGTACACCATCAATAGATTTGGTAAGCTCATGCGACTGTGGATGAGTACTTGCAAAATACAGGCCTTCTAATCAGAATAACAATTGGATGGCAACCCTAATTTCAAGTGTGATACTGTTTACTGAAGCCTTGCATAATAGTGCCTTCTTAGCTTTTGTAGCTAATCCTACCTTGTGGGGTACTATGTGCTGGAACACTAGATCTAAGCCTATTTTTTTCTCTGCAATATGTTACGTTGATGAATAAACTATCCATATAATTTATCACCCCTTTGTTTTCTATACACCTTGAATATAAAATAATTCTATAACCCCTCTCTCAGGCCCAATGCACATGTACATTTTTCACGTATGCGTACTATCTGTGGTTTTCATGAATAGGATCGACTGTCCTCTCATGGCTCAACTCTGGGGCTCGACTCTGGTTGTGTGGTCGGTATCCGTCTCTGTTGGGCCAAAGCCTGTTTTTTCTCTATCCTATTGCTAATAGTTCTCTTGTTTTTCCTTTCCTTTGCTTTTTATTTCTATTTAAGTGTTTTCTCTTTCTCATTTTGTTTGCTCTATCACATCTTGGAAGGTGCTATTTAGACTTAACATGCCTTCATTATTGGCTATATTCCATGACAGATGGATGTTTGGTGTCCCAGCTCTACAGTACAATTATATTGTTGAATTATCTCTATTGGTTTTAGCCATGGTTTATTTGTGAGCATTCTTTCTATTCTGTTATATTTAGGATTTAGGGGGCTTCCACGTATTCTGTTAATCTTTTCGATTTTTTCCATTTTCCTCCAACTTCCCTGTATGACTTTGTGAACACGTTCTTCGCCCTGTGTCTCACCCTCTGTTTTGTGCACTTGTTTTATGGTTACTGGTGTTTTCTCTTACTTTGTTTATAGTTGAGGGTGCAGGTAAGGACAGGGTTAGCTAACCTCAAGTGGTGGTGCCATTGCGTAATCTTTGGTGCCAACCCTCTAATCAGGCAGGGATAAATCAGAGTCAGATTTAGTGCTTATCCTAGTCTGAATAGGGATGGGTGGATTGCAGGTTTAACATCTCTACCAGTGTGTTCATCCCTGTGTGAGAGGTAGGGCTCAGTCATAACATATGCACTTCCCTGCTCTCTTTGAAAGAGTCACTGACAAATGAGTTAACATGTTGAATTCTTCTTTCAAAAAGCAATCTCTCAGCCTGGCGGGTTCAACCAACTGCAGTTTAAAGTCTATTAAAGCTTTAATATGTGTTTGAAAGCTTTTTTTATGGAAAGAGACAGTCTCTCCATCTTAGAAGACTGTTGCATAGCAGAGACGTATAACAGGATACAAGAAAATTACTCTATAGTATTTGTTATATGTGACAGTATCTATATGACTATACTATAATAAGCAGTAACTTTTCCAGCTGTAAATTATGGACAGAAAATCTGCTGTGAATTTTAAGTGTGGAGATATCCCTTACCTAAAAGCCATGGAATATAGATTTGATGTATATTATGTATAATTAGATTTCATATACTCCAAAAACATACTGATAGGGAATTTAGAATGTGAGCCTCAATGGGGATAGTGATGATCACCTCTGTAAAGTGCTGTGGAATTAATAGCACTATATAAGTTAGTAAAATAAATATAACAAATATACATTAATATACGATACGATACGATACACTTTATTGATCCTATGGGAAATTATGGTATCACAGCAGCATAACTTAAATAATAACATGAATTACTTAATTGACAAGACAGTAGATTTGACAGAAGAACATTATACATTAGATTAGGTCATACACAGCGGGTAAACTGAAAAGTAAAGGAGAAATAAAAAAGGATACATTCATTTTGATGATTTAACACTAATGTTATTGTTGTACATTCCCATAGCAGTTGGCACAAATGATTTCCTATATTTTTCCTTCTTACACCTCAGAAGGATTAGCCGGTTACTGAAGGTGCTCTTCTGTGTCATGAATAGCTCATATAATGGATGTGCATATTGTCACTAGATTAATACAGCACGAAAAACATGTACTGATGTACATGAATACATCACCAGAACTACTGTAAAAACATGATTACATCACAAGAACCACCAAAAGTACATGAATACATCACTAGAACTATAGCCAATACATTAGCACATCACCAAAAACATCATCAATATATGAATACATCATCAGAAACAACATCTGTACATGCCTACAGCAGCAGAATCACTATACATGAATACATCACTAGTGTCATCATCATACATAAATATAGAGATGAGAGGAGTGATTCGTGAGACTTTGGTCCCACGTTCAAGTCCATGGTACGTAGTGGCTAGACAGGGGTCCCGTGAATCTCTTAATTTCCAGAGTCTCTAGTGCAATTTTTGATTAGCCAGGGCTAGTGCAATGTCATCTGTGCATCATGTTGCACAGATGGCGTTTTGTCAGCTCTAACAAATCAAATACTGTGCTGGAAATGCCTGAAGGTAAGAGATTCACAGGCCTCCCATCTAGTGTCCAGCTACCACTAACCTGGACCCTGGACTGGAGTCGCACAAATCGATATGCTCATCTTTACATATATACATCATGAGATGTATTTATATGCATCACCTCAGCCATTATCAGTACATGAATACATCACAAAAACCATCATAAGTACATGAATACATTACAAGAACCATCATAAGTACATAGGTACATAACCAAAACCACTATCAGTACATCATGCATACAGCACAAGAACCACAATCACTACAAGAATGCATAACAAGAACCACCATCAGTAAATGAATACAGCACTAGAATCACCATCACTTCTTGAATACAGAACTACCACAGAGCTGATGTGAGAGACAGTCCCTTACCTCAACACGCATTGGAAAATCTGGGTCTAGTGCTGCCCTCCATGATACCCTCCAAAAGAAGTGAGGTCATGTAAGCGCCCGTGGGAAATTTCAGGGCTGGCGCTGGACCCCAGCAAGAGCGGTGATGTCAGTAACCTTGACCTTACATGACCTCACCGCTCTCACCGAGTTTCAAGTCTCACAATATGGGAGTTACGCCAGTGTGAGAGAACCCTAATTGAAAGATTGACACCTGTTCTATGTTTTGGAAACAGTCCTGGTTTTGTCATACAAATACTGATGAAATACTAACATAATATACTGATGTGTGAATGAGGCCTTACACACTGCATTGTGTCTCAAGTACATGTGCATGAGGCTGGAGTATGAACAGGTAAAATGTCAATGTAGGGTAGTAGTAGGGCAGACCCTGTGGAATCAGTTCCCCTCCTGTGGGCCCTAGGCACTTTAGTCCAACACTGCTTATAGGTGATATAGAGTCAGAACTTTCCAAAATAATCTATAGAGCTGGAGAGTTAGTAAAAGGTCTATTTCTATATTAATAAAGTAATTTGTTGTCCAAGGCAGCAGTTAGATTAACAACCAATTTGGAAAATGCCTAAATCCCACCCTGCCTCTTTGGAGACATCTCAGACTGCTGCATAAGGCAAGATACTAATCTCGCCTCATGGCAGAGGTGGCTCAACAGCACCTCCTGCTGACTATGCCAGACAGTATCATTTTGCTTATTTAGTGAAGAAACAGCATACAGAAACTAAAATGAAACCTGTCTGAGGACCGGATTGGGGCAAGTTTTCTCCCCAGTTAGGCGCCCTAATATAGCAACCACACAAATTAACTAAGTAAAAATGATCAAATTTGCAAAGATTTTAAGAAATTTAATTTGCAGGGAAATTATCTGATGCAGTTTGTAAAAAAAATATTAATGTTTACCTCACTGCTCACCTGTCCAGCCATCCCCAGATCCCTCCGTCTGGTCCTCAGACCCTCTACTTTTCCCATTCTCCCATTACGAGCATCCCATTAGGCTACTTGTCACCAGATCTTAGCTTCAATCTCAACTAAGCCTCAGACAGGTGAGGGGTCAACTGCATACTATCATTATTTTTTAACATTCAGCAAAATGGCCTCTGCAAAATGCAACCTCTTTTTGAATCTGTGCTGTGCGAATTGCAAAAACAAAAATCTGTATTCTGAGAGTACAAATTGATGGTGGAAAATTAAATTCTGTACTATAATAAATTTGCTTATCTCTATAGCTAAGCCACCAGCTGTCTTTCTTTGCATCACAGATACCAAAATATCCAAAAATGTTGCATCTTGCGAGAACACCTTTCAGTATCCAGAAAAAAATACTAGGATCTAGTAATATAGCTACGATGTTAGGATGTGTTTATATGTACATTGTGTCTATTGCTCTTATCATAAGCCACCACTCAGTGACAGATCCCTTATGTTATAAATACCTATCAGTAACTGATTATCCTGATGACATATATTTACAAACAAGTTTGTTGCTGTTCCAATGTCTTTCCTATAATTTTGATGGTAAAAGAGCTACAATAACACTACACATTGCACTGTTAAGGGTATGCAAACTTTCCAGTAACATAGGTATGGGTATTTATGTACTGTACATATAATTACAAAAATCAATGGCCTTCAAAAAATATATTTATTACCAAAAAAAAACCTATATCCTATTTAGATAAGAGGAGAAAAATGTGTTTTTCAGCTCACCCAAGTAGATTAGCTTCCTAGGAGTTCAATTAAATCCAGGCGGTGCACAGAAGGCTGAACGTCGGTTATTCAGTGCCGATCCAAGGCAAAAAGAGGTTTTCCAGCAGCACATCCGGTAGTATAAAATCAATCTTTATTCCATAGTCAATTAAAATTAGGACATCAATATACAAAAGAAGGGGGCCATTCCTTCATACCCCTCGGGGTTGTTAAGATTCACTTACGCGTTTTGGAAGTGTTGTCCTTACTCATAGCCAAGAGTAAGGACAACACGTCCGAAACGCATAAGTGATTCTTAACAACTCAGAGGGGTATGATGGAATGGCCCCCCTCTTTTGTATATTGATGTCCTAATTTTAATTGACTATGGAATAAAGATTCATTTTATACTACTGGATCTGCTGCTGGAAAACCTATTTTTACTTACATCCTATTTACTATATGGAGGACTATGGAGTGTGCTTTATACTATATGGAAGACTATGATGGATGTATTATACTATATGGAGGATTATGGGGTGTGCATTATACTATATGGGGGACTATGTGATGGGTATTATTATTATTATTATTATTTATTATTATGGCACCATTTATTCCATATTGCTTTACAAGTGAGAAGGAAATACATAAAAACAAGTACATTAATCATGAATACAAGGCAAATACTGATACAAAAGGGGAAAGGACCCAGCCTGCGAGGGCTCACAGTCTACAGGGGATAGGTGAGGGGACAGTAGGTGAGGACAGAGCTGGTTGCGCAGTGGTGTACTGGTCTGAGGGTTGTTGTAGGTTTGTCGGAAGAGGTGAGTCTTCAGGTTCCTTTTGAACCTTTCCATGATAGATGAGAGTTTGATATGCTGGGGTAAAGAGTTCCAGAGTATGGGGGAGGCGCTGGAGAAATCTTGTGGCACGGGGGAAAGCTTGTATGCGATTGTGGGAAGGGAGATAAGAGGAGTCGAGAAGGGGATTTTGGGAGGATCTGAGATTTTGTGTGGGTGGGTACCGGGAGACTATGTCACAGATGTATGGAGTAGACAGGGCGTAGATGGCTTTGAATGTCATGGTTAGTGTTTTGAACTGGAATCTTTGGGCATTGAGAAGCTAGTGAAGGGATTGACAGAGTGGCGAGGCCGAGGAATAGTGGGGGAGAGTCGGATTAATCAAGCCACAGAGTTTAGGATAGATTGGAGGGGTGCAAGAGTGTTAGAAGGGAGGCTGCAGAGCAGGAAATTGCAGTAGTCGAGATGGGAGATAATGAGGGCAACCACTAGTGTTTATGCTGATTCTTGGTTAAGGATTGCATGAATCTGGGAGATATTTTTGAGTTGTAGTTGGCAGGAGGTGAAGAGGGCTTGTATGTGTGGCTTGAAGGATAGAGCAGAGTCGAGGGTTACTCCGAGACAATGAGCTTGCGAGACTGGAGAGAGTGAGCAGCCATCAACTTTGATGGATTGGTTTGTTGGGGGGGTTGAGAGAGGAGGAGAAAAGATAATGAATTCAGTTTTGTCCTTTTTAAGCTTTAGAAATCACGATGAGAAGAAGGATGAAATAGCAGAGAGACACTGTGGAATTCTGATTAGTAGGGAGGTGATATCAGGTCCATACAGGTAGATCTGTGTATCATCAGCGTAGAGGTGATACTGAAAGCTGTGGAACTCTATGAGTTGTCCCAGGCTGAAGGTGTAGATGGAAAAGAGGAGGGGTCCAAGAACAGAACCTTGGGGAACACCATTAGATAGGGGGCGAGATAAGATAGTGGTGTGAGAGTGCGAGACGCTGAAAGTTTATTCTGTTAGGTATGAAAAGATTCAAGATAGGCCCAAGTCTGTGATGCCCGGAGATGAGAGAATCTGTATTTATACAGAATATTATTATACTATAAGTAGGAATATGTGGTGCTGTCACGCTCCCGGTGTCCCAGCAGCCCTCCTTACCCACTGAGCCGGTTCCTGCATCGCACCACCGCTCCATACCCACTGATCCAGTCGTACCTGCATTGCACCACCGCTCTGTACCCACTGATCCAGTCGCACCTGCATTGCACCACCGCTCTGTACCCACTGATTCAGTCGCACCTGCATCGCACCACCGCTCCGTACCCACTGATCCGGCCTCACCGTCATTGCACTGCTCCTTACCCACTGATCCACTCCACGTGTCCACCGGTCATGGCTGCCGCTCCCGCTCGTGCTCTCCTGTGTCCTGCTCCTGGTCTCATGAGTCTGACTCTGAGTATTAGCCTCATGCCTCTGTATAGGACCAGGCCGCGCCCACTCTCCTGGTTTTATGGACCCAGCACACCTGAAGCAGGATGTGACATACGGCTGTGCTGGATATATAAGACTGGCCCTTCCATAGGGGCGTTGCCTGATCAACGAGTCTGGAAGCTTTGTCTTTTGAGCTAGGTGCTCAGGCCCCCTGGTGCCGTGTCCTGTAGACTTCTTGTCTTTGCTCCCTGGTACCTGTGCCTGTTTCCTTACCGTCCTGAAGAACTCTGTGACTCTGCTGACCTGGTTATACCTGTCCCTGCCACGCCAGTGCTCCGGCTGCCGTGTACCCTGCCCCCCGGTGGGATACTCGGTCCAGTGGATCCACCTCCTGGGCCCATCCGTCCTCCCGGTCCTGACAGTTTGATCAGGCCATGGATCCCGCTGGAGCACAAACATCTGAGCTGGCCGAACTACGCCAGGAACTGGTGCAACAGCGTGACACCTTACACCGGATGCTAAAATTCCTGGCGTCCATGGACCACCGGTTATATACGCTGCAGACCGCTGCCTCGTCTGATTCCACGCAGCAACCAGTCTCCGGCTCCGAACCAGTTTCCGCCACGGCCTCGCAACTTCGCCTCGCTGCTCCGCCTCGCTATGCAGGGGATCCCAAGTCCTGCCGCGGCTTCTTGAACCAGTGCTCCCTGCATTTCAAGTTGCTTCCTCATTTGTTTGTCTCAGACCAGGCTAAAGTGGCGTTCCTGATGTCGCACTTGGAAGGCGAAGCTCTAGCCTGGATTAACCCCCTGTGGGAGACTGAGGATCCAATGACCACTAACATCCGGGAATTCCTGCACGCTTTCCGAAGTACATTCGATGAACCCGGACGTACCACCACAGTGACCTCTTCGCTCCTCCGGCTACGCCAAGGGACCCTGACCGTCGGCCAATACGCCATCCAGTTCCGCACGCTCGCCTCTGAGCTGGGCTGGAACAATGAGGCCTTGACGGCGGCCTTTTGGGAAGGACTCTCTGGCCGCGTCAAAGACGAGCTTGCTGGCCGTGACGTTCCACGCACCTTGGACGCTTTAATATCCTTAGCCACCCGGATTGACCTCCGTTTCCAGGAGCGAACCAAAGAGGTATTCCGGGAGAAGCTACCACCCCGTCACGCCTTGTCCCCGCAGAGGCCTACCGCTCCTTTGCCCCTGCCTTCCTGTGACATGTTCCCGGAACCCATGCAAATTGACCGACTGAACCAAGCCAAGCAACGCCGTGCAGAACGGCTCGCCCTGGGCCTGTGCTTCTATTGTGGAGACGGGTCACACATGCTTCGGACATGCCCTGAGAAACCTGGTAGACCCCAGGCCCAAGGGATGGTGGGAACCGCTACCCTTGGCACCGGAATCCCCTCCGTTCCACTTACACAGACTGTCCAGGTGACGACGAAGAAGACCAGGTTCACAGCAGAGGCCCACATCGATTCTGGGGCGGCGGGTAATTTCATACGCCAGTCTGCAGTGGACCGATACCAAGTACCTGTGATCCCGCTTGCCAAGGCCCTCTGGTTCGCCTCCGTGGACGGCAAACTGCTATACGAACCTGTCCGATATACCACTGAACCAGTAAGACTCCAGGTTGGCACATTGCATACTGAGACCATCACCTTCTTTGTGATCCCGAGGATGGCTCCTGAGCTCCTGTTGGGCCTGCCCTGGCTTCAACTTCATGACCCTGCCATTAGTTGGCACTCTGGCGCTATTAACCGCTGGGGGTCCTCGTGTCATGACCACTGCCTACAGCCCGTTCCTCGGCCCCTGTCACCCGAGCCTGCTATGCCGCAGGAAGAAGAAGAGGCGACGACTCAGTCCAGCGGTGTACCACAGCTCCTGGCACTTGTGCCTGTGGTGCCACCGGATCCAGAAGCACAGTCGACGCAGTCCAGCGTCGTTCCACCATCCCTGGCACTTGAGACTTTGATGCCCCCTGCTACTGAGGATGACACACCTTCCTGTACCCGGTCCGAGACGCCCGAACCGGTCGCCCACGACTCCAGTCCTGCTTCTGACTGTCTTCCCTTATCCGTTGCCTCCGTTGCCGCTGACTTGGGTTCTCCGATACGGGACATAGTGGCCATGAAAACGGTCCGGGGTAGGCAGTCCTTCCTGGTCGATTGGGTGGATTGCGGTCCCGAGGCTCGGTCCTGGTTGTCCCGGAAGTACGTTGCTGCCCCTCTTCGGCGCGCCTACATGTCCCGGCCGCGGGGAGGGGGGCTTCAAGGGGGGGGTACTGTCACGCTCCCGGTGTCCCAGCAGCCCTCCTTACCCACTGAGCCGGTTCCTGCATCGCACCACCGCTCCATACCCACTGATCCAGTCGTACCTGCATTGCACCACCGCTCTGTACCCACTGATCCAGTCGCACCTGCATTGCACCACCGCTCTGTACCCACTGATTCAGTCGCACCTGCATCGCACCACCGCTCCGTACCCACTGATCCGGCCTCACCGTCATTGCACTGCTCCTTACCCACTGATCCACTCCACGTGTCCACCGGTCATGGCTGCCGCTCCCGCTCGTGCTCTCCTGTGTCCTGCTCCTGGTCTCATGAGTCTGACTCTGAGTATTAGCCTCATGCCTCTGTATAGGACCAGGCCGCGCCCACTCTCCTGGTTTTATGGACCCAGCACACCTGAAGCAGGATGTGACATACGGCTGTGCTGGATATATAAGACTGGCCCTTCCATAGGGGCGTTGCCTGATCAACGTGTCTGGAAGCTTTGTCTTTTGAGCTAGGTGCTCAGGCCCCCTGGTGCCGTGTCCTGTAGACTTCTTGTCTTTGCTCCCTGGTACCTGTGCCTGTTTCCTTACCGTCCTGAAGAACTCTGTGACTCTGCTGACCTGGTTATACCTGTCCCTGCCACGCCAGTGCTCCGGCTGCCGTGTACCCTGCCCCCCGGTGGGATACTCGGTCCAGTGGATCCACCTCCTGGGCCCATCCGTCCTCCCGGTCCTGACAGGTGCACTACACTATATGAAGGACTATGCAGTGTGCATTATACTATATTGTGGATTATGGGTTGCATTATACTAGATCAGGGGTGGGGAACCTTTTTTCAGCCGGGGGCCATTTGGAAATTTCTACCAACCTTCGGGGGCCGCACAAAATCATCAATGTGAAAATTACCCGGCTATATTTGGTCAAACAATTAACTCACCCCTACTGTGGCGGCCGGAGCGGCTTCTCTTTGGTGCGGCTGTGATGTTGGATGATACTAATCATGTTGCTTCTCACAACTGCTTTTCTGTCTCGGTCTGAAGCGCAGTCAACTCTTTGTGATAATAATATTTGCTAAATCATATACATCACATAGGAGACGCTGGAGGCACACACAACACATAGGAGACACTGGGACTGCTCTATATACATTACAGGAGTCACTGAAGGCACATACATCACTGGACTGACGTATACACCACAGAAAGGAAACGCTGGGACTGCTGTATATACACAACACAGGAGACACTGGAGGCACATACAACACATGAGGAGCTATATATGCTCCCAGCCCCTCCTGTGATGTAAATGCCCACAGCCCCTCCTGTGTTGTGTATGTCCCCAGTGTCTCCTGTGATGTATATGCCCCCAGCATCTCCAATGTGATGTATAAGTCACAGGAGACACTGAAGGCAAACAACACAAGAGGGGCTGGGGGGCATACACAACGCAAGAGGGGCTGGGGGGCATACACAACGCAAGAGGGGCTGGGGGGCATACACAACGCAAGAGATACTGGGGGGCATACACAACACAAAAGGAGCTGGGGGGCATACACAACGCAAGAGGTGCTGGGGGGCATACAGAACGCAAGAGGGGCTGGGGGACATACACATCACAAGAGGAGCTGGGGGCAAAGCCATCACTGAGGGGGGCACAGACATCACTGGGGGAACACAACACTGGGGGTGATGCACAGCATTGGGAGGGCACACAGCACTGCCCCCCAGTAATGTCAAGGCTCTGCACACAGCACCTGCAGAGCCCTGACATTACCGGGGAGCCACAAACCTGAGGTGATAGACAGCATGGGGTGATCGTTGCACACAACTCTGGAGGGAGGGTACACAAAGTACTGGACGGGGAGCAGAGTGTAGGCGCGCACACACAGCGCCGGAGACAGTGCAGGCCGGAGGGCAGAGGGGCGGGCAGATCGCTCTGGAGTTGAAAGGTGCGGTCACACCAAACGACAGGACATAGGGGCGGGCACATCGCGCCGAGGGCAGAGGGAGCAGATCGCTCCAGAGGGCAGAGGGGCGGGCACACCACACGAGGAGAAAGAGGGGCGGGCAAATCGCTCCGGAGGGCAGAGGGGCGGGCACACACACAGCACGAGGGGACAGAGGGGCGGGCACACACCGCTGATTACGCTACTGGACAGCGGGAGAGCCCATTGGTTCTCCCAAACAGTGCATGTGGTCATTTAAAGGGCTGGCGGCCCCAGCACTGCAGCCCCCGGGAATGTGCCCGGGGGCCGCATAAAAGGTCATGGCGGGCCGCATGCGGCCCGCGGGCCGGAGGTTCCCCACCCCTGTACTAGATGAAGGACTATGGGGCACATTCAACTATATGGAGAACTACGGGGAGTACATTTTGCAATTTTTGAATTGCGAAATTTTTGAACTTTTGAATTTTTATGTCCATTAAATCCAAAAGTTATGTCGCACAAAATAGTTAATAAATAACATTTACCACATGTGTACTTTACATCAGTGCAGTTTTTGAAACATTATTTTTATTTTATTAGGAAGTTAGAAGGGTTGAAAGATTCTCATTTCTCTAACAAAATTTCCAAAATTATTTTTTGAGGGACCACATCACATTTGAAGTCACTTTGAGAGGCCTAGGTGATAGAAAATACCCAAAAGTTACCTCAATCTAAAACTGCACCCCTCAAACTGCTCAAAATCAGATCGAAGAAGTTTATTAACATATTAGGTGTGTCACAGGAACCAAAACAATGTGGAAAGATTAAATGAAAATGTTACTTTCTCCCACAAAAATGTTACTTTAGCCATAAAATTTTGCATTTTCACAGGGTAGCAAGAGAAAATGCACCAAACATTTTTTTGCACAATTTTTCCTGAGTACACAAATACCTCAATTGTGGTTGAAATCTACTGTTTATGCACACAGCAGGGCTTGGAAGAAGAGCACCATTTGAATTTTTAAACACAAAATTAGTTTAAAGAGCCCCTGTTGTGCCTAAACAGCAGAGCTCCCTCAAGGAATTTATCTGGATGTTTTTGAGCACCTTGAATCCCCAGGGGCTTCACAGAATTTTATAATATTGAGCAGTAAAAATTAAAAAATACATTTTTCCACAGCATTGATACTTAAACCACATAGCTTTTTTTCATAAGGGTAACAGGTAAAAAAATGCAACATACAATTTATTATGCAATTTCTCCTGAGTATGCTGATACCTCATATGTTGGGGAAGTCTACTTTTTTGGTGCATGACAGGGCTGCAAAATTGGCTGGAATCATTAGCGGACGCCATGTCACGTTTGGAGAGACCCTGTTGTGTCTAAATAGTGCCCACACAAGTTACCCCATTTTTGAAGCTAAAGCCCTCAAGAAATGTATCTGGATGATTGGTGAGTACCTTGAACCCCGCATGGTATTTTACATTGTTGAGTCGTGAAAATTAAAAAATACATTTTTTATCACAAAAATGTTCTCAATTTCATTTTCACAATTGTCCCAGAACGTAATGGACCATAAAATTTGTTGTGCAATTTCTTCTGAGTATGCAAGTACCCCATAAGGGGTCAAAAACTACTTTTGAGTCCCAGTTCAAAGTTAAGAAGGGAAGGAGTGCCATATTTGAGATCAGATTTAGTTGGTATGATTTGCGGGTGCCAAGTCACATTGGCAATGCTCCTGAGGTATCTAAACAGAGGAGCTCCCCCACAAGTGACCCCATTTTGGAAATTAGATTCCTCAATGAATGTATCCAGATGTTCGGAGAACACCTGGAAACCCCAGGTGCTTCATAAAATTTTAAATGAAAAAATACATTTTTATCCTGTGTTATTTTCATTGGCAGGACTTTTGAGTCCTTTTACTGGAGTTAGCTGTGACAGCCTTGCTCCAGCAATGTAGGAGCAGGAGAGCAGTGTCTAATGTCCCTGGTTCACTTTTCAATGCCATAGTGTTAGCCATTATATTTAACCATAAAGTGTCCTAGGTGAGTTTTCCTTTTTAGCTGAGACAGTGGGTCCGAAGAAGAAATATATCAAAAAGGAGTGTAGGCATCATGTTTCCTATGCATTGCTGGTCTGTCTTTTGCAGCCACTAGTACACAGATTCCTTCCAAATTTTAGCCTCATTAATCAGTCACTTTTTTAGCTTAAAGTTCCTTGGGGGCCAACAAATTAGTAAGCTGGAACCTCCATCCCAATTTTACCCTGATTATGTATTTAACGAAGACATGGTGCTAGCTAATAATGCCAGCTGCCTGTGGATCTGTCATTCTAAGACTTATTGCTTTGGCCAGAGGACTTGGATACCTGTGCAAGGCATGAATGGCTGGCCTGCTCAGTCCGTTCATCATCTGAGTATTTAGTTCTCAGGGTAGGGCACATATTTTATCCCACACACAGGAAGTGCCAAGAACATGTTTTCAGTTTCAGTCAATCTTCAAGTGTGCTTGGCAGCAACAGGAATGGGACTTTAGAATCTAGTTGTTTCATACAGGAGTGGCTCAAAACCTTCTAGGGCTGGCCTGTCCAATGCAGAGGTTCAACGCCTATGCTTTTGGAAGATTTCCTTATTTGCCCATATTTAACTTAAGTCTTTGAATTGATTGGATGGGACAATCATCAACTCACGAGGAGGCCAAATGGTGTTAAAGTTAAGGAAATTAGTATGAAAATATTTCTTTCTGTCTGGCAGAATGGGTTGAAGCAGAGTTTGAATTTGTTGGGTGAGGTTTCTGTGGTAGAGGTGGAGCTGATGGTGGAGGACCATAAAGTCTGAAGCCAGGCATAATGCTTTTGATATCTGACATGGGTTTTAAAGAGAGTTGTGACCCACTTCTGTCTAACAGTGAGAAAACTACTATACATACCCATTGTATATGTCTATCCCCCTTTTGATGAATTCACTTATCCCATTTGCCTTGGCAACAGTTGCCTGATTAAATTTTTTTTTTTACTTAACCCTACAACGCATACCTGGGGCCTCGCTGGCCTGCTAGGTTACTTGTTTTCTATGGTAGATTTCTATGGTTGCGCGTTCTAGGGTTAAAAGAGTTTTCCCACAAACAACTTTCATTTTAATCAATAGATCTTGGAATAATAACATGTTTCACAATTGGATGTTTATAAAAATGTTCCTGTGCTGAGATTATGTTATATATGTGTCCCTGCTATGTACTGTGTAATGGCCATGTCTGACTGTACAGGGATATGGTCTGATTATACCAGAGCTCTTGGGCTGGGGAGGAAGTAAAAAAGTATACAAACATTACAGCACGGGATCGCAAATTCTTTCTTTGAGGTAAAACACTGTGTTGTAGTGTCTTTATACTCTTTTTCTTTCTTCCCTTCCTTGGAGCTGTGGTATGGTCAGACCATGTCCCTGTACGGTCAGACACGACCATTACACAGTACATTAGCAGGGGCACATTTATAAGAGTATCTCGGCAGAGGAACATTTTCTTTAAACACATCCAATTGTGGAAATACTTATTATTTCAAGATCTATTGATTAAAATGAACTTTAAAATTAACTTTTTGTTTGTGGGAAAACCCCTTAAAATTTGCTGTCAGCAAATATTCCTAAGTCTGCTTCCAAGACAGTTTGGACAGTATGTAACATTGGCATTTATTTTCCCCTTCCTAGTACATACAGAAAGTTTAAATTTATTGGTGTTAAACATCTATTACCACTTCTCTGCCCAAGTCACCAACTGATCCAACATACACACATTTTCTGCCATTCTAAGCATTTTCCTTTTAATTACCATGCTTTTATGTGCAACAGTATCAAATGCTTTAGAAGCATATGAAATGAATTATGCGAAGTAAATGTGTAAAAAATAAATTCAGGAAGGCAACTTTTTTTCTATTTCAATATTTGTAATACTCTTAGATTGTGAGCTTATAATGAATGAAAAGTTCAGCTTCCTTCAATCCAAAAATAATTTATTTGTGGAAGAAAAGGCAAAAAACAGTATAAAAATGCCCAGATATGCGACAGAGGTCAATAATGAGATCATAGCAATTCTGAGAAGGTACAGATGTGGCGAATCATCCTTCTGCCCCAACAGCAAGTTTCAAACAGACCAAATCCCATTTCACATTATTAATGATATTATTTAAACAGTTTCCTACAAAAAAGATATCACAGATTCTACACCCGCACATATTTGTCTCCTAATGATTCCAGCTGTAGCAGCTGGATATGGAAAAATTATGTATTTCTTGCTGTGCTGAAGCAACAAACACCTGAAATAATACTGAAAGTAAGAAGGTTCACAAAAAGATGGAATATTATAAATAAGATGTTCTACTCACAGACGCTAAATGCATAATTACATTTCATTTAAAGGTAACATTTTATCAGAAAATGACAACCCTAACTAATGCCATGTGTATAGGTCCTTTAATGCTTATTAAACGCTTACCTTGTTGTAGAATTTTATTTGGAAGTTTTAAAAAAATCTAAATTTAATTTAAGTTTTAGCTACAAGTGTAGAAGGCAAGCAGTGCACTTACAGCCCTCCTTCATCTTTCCTATTCTCAACAAGCAAAAGTCCTCTTGTCTTTGACTCATGGGTGGATACATCATTGGTGTAACCTGTGCGACCACACAGGGGTCCAAGAGATCAGGAGGCTCATCTTTAGAGATGAGCAAACCGGTTGCGGTTCGGCTCGAGTTCGGTTCGCCGAACGGAGGTCTCGTTCGAGTTCGGTTTGGCGAACCACTCGAACCGCATAGGAAACAATGGGAGGTAATCACAAACACATGAAAACACCTAGAAAACACCCTCAAAGGTGTCCAAAAGGTGACAAACAACTCACAACACAACACAAACACATGGAAAAAGTGACAAGGACATATACTCATGCGAAAACAAAAGAGCTGGACTAAGAAAAAGAGGAGGAGACACAGATATAGGCATGGCATGCCCTTCTAAAATCATGTAAAACACCGCAAGGTTACTTCAAGAGGAGTCTCCCTTTTTTCCAAAAATTGGGCCACACACACACTCACCCCTTCAGTGGCAGCACTTGTGCCCCAGTTGTACACTTCACAGGTAGATTTGCATCAAGCACATTCAAAAATACGCCATCCTTAACCATCCCCAGGATGATCCCGGGGTAGGTAGCAAAGTCTTTGCTGAACCATGACTTGTTCATCTTGGCTCCTTTTAAAAAACACAGCAAGCAAGGGTTACTCCAAGCGGAGTCTCCCTTTTTTCCAAAAATTGGGCCACACACACACTCACCCCTTCAGTGGCAGCAATTGTGCCCCAGTTGTACACTTCACAGGTAGATTTGCATCAAGCACATTCAAAAATACGCCATCCTTAACCGTCCCCAGGATGACACCGGGGTAGGTAGCTAAGTCTTTCCTGATCCCAGCTCTGTTCATCTTGGATCATTTTTAAAAACAATGTAAGCAAGGGTTACTCCAAGCGGAGTCTCCCTTTTTTCCAAAAATTGGGCCACACACACACCCACCCCTTCAGTGGCAGCACTTGTGCCCCAGTTGTACACTTCACATGTAGCTTTGCATCAAGCACATTCAAAAATACGCCATCCTTAACCGTCTCCAGGATGACAAAGGGGTAGGTAGCTAAGACTTTCCTGATTGCAGCTCTGTTCATCTTGCATCATTTTTAAAAACAATGTAAGCAAGGGTTACTCCAAGCGGAGTCTCCCTTTTTTCCATAAATTGGGCCCCACACACACCCACCCCTTCAGTGGCAGCACTTGTGCCCCAGTTGTACACTTCACAGCTAGATTTGCATCAAGCACATTCAAAAATACGCCATACTTAACCGTCCCCAGGATGACACCGGGGTAGGTAGCAAAGTCTTTGCTGAACCGTGACTTGTTCATCTTGGCTCCTTTTAAAAAACACAGCAAGCAACGGTAACTCCAAGCAGAGTCTACCTTTTTTTCCAAAAATTGGGCCACATACCCACCCCTTCAGTGGCAGCACTTGTGCCCCAGTTGAAAACGTCACAGGTAGATTTGCATCAAGCACATTCAAAAATACGCCATCCTTAACCGTCCCCAGGATGACACCGGGTTAGGTAGCTAAGTCTTTCTTGATCCCAGCTCTGTTCATCTTGGATCATTTTTAAAAACACTGTAAGCAAGGGTTACTCCAAGCAGCACTTGTGCCCCAGTTGTACACTTCACAGGTATATTTGCATCAAGCACATTCAAAATCCACAAGCATTTACTCTCCCCAGAATGACACAGGGGTAGTAAATTCCTTGTGGATCCATGACTTGTTCATTTTGATGAACGTTAGTCTGTCCACATTGTCACTGGACAGACGCGTGCGCTTATCTGTCAGCACACACAGCAGCACTGAAGACACGGTCAGAGACAACGCTGGCAAAATCTCCAAGGCGTAAGTGGAGAGCTCTGGCTATTTTTCAAGATTTGAAGCCCAAAATGAGCAAGGCTCCATTTGCAAAGTCATGGCATCGATGTTCATTTGGAGATACTCCTGTATCATACTCTCCAGCCGTTGACTATGTGTCAGAGTTGTTGTCTCTAATGGCCTTGCAAAGGATGGTCTAAAAAAATTATGAAAAGATTCAATAAAATTGCTGTTACCAGCACCAGATACGGTGCTACTGGTACGGGTAGATTGTTGAAGATGACGAGACCGTCCCATGTTTGTCAAGTTACAACTGGGAGATTCACTCCCTGCACCTGCACGGTTGTTTGGTGGAAAAGCCGAGCTAAGATCGAGTAACAGCTTCTGCTGATACTCCTGTATACGTGCGTCCCTTTTTATGGCTGGAATTATGTCACAAAATTTGGACTTGTACCGGGGATCTAATAGTGTGGTAAGCCAGTACTCATCATCACTTCTAATTTTGACAATACGAGGGTCATGTTGGAGGTAGTGCAGCAAGAAGACGCTCATGTGTCTTGCGCAGCCATGCGGACCAAGTCCACGCTGTGTTTGTGGTATAGAGGTGCTAACCGTTCTTTCTTCCTCTGACATCTCCCCCCAACCTCTTTCAACAGAAATTTGACCAAGGTCTCCCTCATCCGCTGAGTCTTCCATGTCCATGGACAGTTCGTCCTCCATTTCTTCATGTTCTCCTGCACCTTCCTCAACATTTCGCCTGCTACTATGCGCCCTTGTTGATCCCTGTCTCCCATGATCCCATGCCTGCTGCGTTGGTGATGATGAACGTCTGGACCTTGGTGATGTTGTTGTGTCTTGCGCATATGAATCCTCCTGTAGTTCCTCCCCTTCCTTTTGTCCCACCCCCTGACTCCGAATAGTGTTTAGCGTGTCCTCCAGCATGTAAGTGACTGGAATTGTCATGCTGATAATGGCATTGTCAGCGCTAAACATATTCGTCGCCATGTCGAAACTGTGCAGAAGGGTGCATAGGCCCTTGATCTGAGACCAATCCATCAGGGTGATCTGCCCCACCTCTGCATCTCGTTGGCCTATGCTATACGTCATGACGTATTGCACCAGGGCTCGACGGTGCTGCCGCAGTTGCTGTAACATGTGGAGAGTCGAATTCCAGCGTGTCGGCACATTGCATTTCAGGCGATGAACCGGCAGGCCGAAAGACTTCTGGAGCGATGCAAGTTGCTCAGCAGCGGTAGTTGAACGGCGGAAGTGAGTAGACAGTTTTCGTGCCTTGTTCAGAAGGCCATCTAGGCCGGGATAGTGTGTTAAAAATTGCTGGACAACAAGTCTACAGAGCTGCCCACAACTCAGCCGCTGTGTGACTCTTATTTCCAAGACATTTCAAGCTAAAGACCGCCTGATGCCGTTGCGCTCTGCTGCCAGCATAGTAATGAGGGGTGAATGATTCCTTCTGCGCAGTTACAACGCTGGTGGCCTGACCAGGCAGGCTTGGGGCGGAGTTGGAGGACCCAGACAAGGTGGAGGAGGCAGAAGCAGTGGCGGAACTTGGACAGACAGAGGATTGACACACAAGTCGTGGGGACGGCAAGACTTGTGCAGCAGACCCTTCACCATCTATCACCATAGTTACCCAGTGCCCAGTCAGCGACATGTAACGTCCCTGTCCATGCTTACTGGTCCAAGTATCGGTGGTGAAATGCACCCGCTCACACACAGAGTTTCTCAAGGAAGCGGTGATGTTGTGTGCGACATGCTGGTGTAGCGCAGGCACACCTTTCTTAGAGAAGTAGTGGCGACTGGGCATCTGGTACTGGGGCACAGCGACAGACATAAGGTCTCTAAAATCCTGTGTGTCCACCAGGCGGAAAGGCAGCATTTCGGTAGCCAAGAGCTTACTGTTACGGTTGCTGCGAGCACTGGAGACTATGTCCAGATTTCTTGCTACTGCACATGTGCGAGCGCTGGAGACTAAGTCCAGATTTCTTGCTACTGCACATGTGCGAGCGCTGGAGACTAAGTCCAGATTTCTTGCTACTGCACATGTGCGAGCGCCGGAGACTAAGTCCAATCTTGGAGCCATTGCACATGTGCGGGTGACATCATCGCTGACACGAGGTCACATGTCTCTGACACCTTCTATGCCGATTGGTCGCTGGTCATGTGCTTGTGACGCCTTGCTCGGTGATAGGCCAGCATGACGTCACTCCTGTCGTTCTGGCAGCGGATTGGCTCTGGTGTCCTCCATCTTGGATGAGGCACAGAGTCTATATAAGACCCTGACACACGCCGCATGGTGCTCAGTCCTCTTGGTTCATGCATATGAGTAGACGCTCTGTGCGCGTTCCTCTAGGCATTCCTCTGTCTATGCTAGGTGAGCTCTACCGGCAGGGTAGCGTTCTTATACCTTACAGCTTCGGCTGCTGTCCGTATCCTTACCTCTTAGGGGAGCGGACATAGGCAGGTGCCTGAGGCACATGGTCTGGCTGGGCCTTGTGATTCTACTCATAGGTGGATGTTGCCGCTAGGGTAACGTTCCTTATACTGCGTCTGGCAGTTGTTCGTATCCTCGCACACTAGGGGAGCGAACAGAGGTAGGAGCTTTGTGCGGCTTACGCTGCTGTTCGTCTCTTTTGCACTACTAGAAGAGCGGACCTAGGCAGGTGCCATATCTAGTGGTTCGTGTCCTCGCACACTAGTGGAGCGAACGTAGGTAGGAGCTTTGTGCGGCTTACGCTGCTGTTCGTCTCTTTTGCACCACTAGAAGAGCGGACCTAGGTAGGTGCCATTTCGCACACATTGCCTTTGTCTCTGTGATTATTAACAGAGATCATTCCACACACCCTCCAAGTAAGGGAGGAATTGCTTTACTTACTTATTATATCCTTCTGTGAGTTAACAGAGGTATTGCACTCTGCCATAGTCTGCAGCAAAGTCTTTGCACGGTGGACCCTGACTGTCTGATACTCCTTTCGGTTATTATCAGACAGCCCCCCGTAACACTTACAGAGGGATAAAGTTAACCTTTTAGCTTTGTCATGGGTCGCAGGAAATGGCCTTTTATTTGTCCACATCTGAGAGACAGAGATCTGTCTGCTGTGTGTAGATGGTGGTGAGTAGGGTGTCCGTGAAAAAATGCAGGTTTGTGAGGAAAGTGCAGGCGTAGACATGATGTTGCCTTCATCCAACGTTGATGCTATCGATGTCTGAGAGAGCTGTACACACGCACTTGTTTCCCCTTCAAAATCAAATGACGACCTACCAAGCAAACTGCCTGTTGCGGTTACAGTGGTGGAAGTTGTGTGTGGAAAACCAGGTGTGACAGCTGTCCCCACAGTCCTAGAAGATGAGGAGTGCGCGGATGCACTTGAAGGGGCAGCCGGTGAATGGTTCGCTCTGCTTGACCGCATTGCAGCACGGTGAGCTTCCCACTGGGACATATGATATTTATTCATGTGATGATTCATGGAAAAAGTTGTCAAACTCCTGAGGTTTTGCCCTCTACTAACAGAATCACGACAAATTTTACATATCGCATGATTTGGGCGATCTTTTTCTATGTCAAAAAAGGTCTAGGCTAGGAAAGGCTTAGAGGGCATGCGACCTGCTGAGCCCCCCCAACTAGTGCTCAGAGGCAGAGTGGTGGCTGAGGATGCAGTTGTAGACGTGCTACCAGTACTACTCCTCTGTCCAGGAAGGCGCAAGGTAACTTCGTCGTCAGTAGCATTCTCCTCCACCGCCTCTGTTAACCTCCTCGAGTGCCTGACTGTGGGTTGACAGTAGGTGGGATCTAGAACTTCCTCATCAAGCGTTGTGTTTGCACTCCCCTCACCCTCAGACCGAGCCTCTTCCTGACCAATATTTAAGTTGTCATCCCAATCTGGTACCTGCGTCTCATCGTCATCAGTATGTTCCTCATTGTCTATAACAACAGGTGTTACAGTTTGTGAATAAGGGTCAACATTATGCTCAGAAACGTGGTCCTCACGGCCTGAATCAGAGTCACAAAGGTTCTGGGCATCACTGCAGACCATTTCCTGGTCTGTACTCACTGTAGCTTGGGAGCAGACCTCTGATTCCCAGGCTATAGTGTGACTGAACAGCTCTGTAGACTCAGCCATCTCAGTTCCACCATACTGTGCAGGGCAGATGGAGACTTCAGAGCTGGGAGAAAGCAAGTGTGATTGGGATGACAACTCAGAGGACTGGCGTTTTTTGGATGCGGTAGTTGAGGTGGCGGAGAGGGCACTTGATGGACAACTTGAGATCCATTGAAGCATTTTCTTTTTTTGGCCATCATCTACCTTTGTTCCAGTTGTTCGTGTCCGTAAAAAAGGGAGCACATCGGATTGTCCATGGTAAGTAGTAGAAATCTTAATTTTGCTGGAAGATGGTCTATCTGCAGCAGATGTTAATGGAGCTTTGCCACCTTTCCCACGGACAAACCCTTTTTATCCTTTTCCAACACGCCTCTTCCCCTTTCCACCAGCATCAGTAATTTTGGCACTCATTTGATTGCGACAAGATTGTGCACTTAAAATGTGGTAGTAAAAATTGAGAGGTGGTGTAGATTGCAGCGGTGGTCTAGCTTTATTAACAGCAGAATAAACAACAATAACTATCCCTGACAATGCAACTACGGCCCTTAAACTGGCAGCATAGTTTGCTAGTATAATGGCTTAGTAACAATGAGTTTGATTGTGCAATGCTGAGGTGCTGCAAATAGATTTGCACTAGTGGGACACTAATGGAAGTCCAACAGCCACTTTTAGGATGCCACTAAGTTTACTCAGTGTTTGCTAGTATACTGGCTTAGTAACAATGAGTTTGAGTGTGCAATGCAGAGGTGCTGCAAATAGATTTGCACTAGTGGGACACTAATGGAAGTCCAACAGCCACTTTTAGGATGCCACTAAGTTTACTCAGTGTTTGCTAGTATAATGGCTTAGTAACAATGAGCTTGAGTGTGCAGAGGGCAGGAGGGTACAGTGGCAGGGTTGTGGGTCAGTGTACAGGAAAGGAAGCCTCACTTTCTATCCCTCCTAATGGGGAAATTCAGCGAGGAAGTCTCTGACCTTAGCTACACAGATGCTGTTATCTGTATCTGTTAAAATCTGTTTCCACGGATCTGACTGTCACCTATGGCTCTGAGCCTGCTGTTATTAGCCCTTACAAGGGCTAATAGAAACTTCTATCCCTATTCTGTACAGCGCTGTGTGTAGAGCATACACAGCAGTATCAGAGACAGGAGCTACGCCAGCGGTGACTGACACCCAGACGCAGAAGAGATAATGGCGTCAGGACGGGCAGATACCCGTTTTTATAATGCAGGGACATGTGACATGGACATCCTATCACACATGCCATTGCTTCTCTGGCTAAAAGTCCACTTAGCTGTGTCTGTGTCTGGGATTGGCTGACATGCTGGCCCACCTTACTACACTCGCGCGCTCAGGGAAGGAAGACAAGGAAAAAAAAAATGGCGATCGCCATTATCCCAGCAGCAGTTATCTGAATGCGCTGTTCCCGCACACTATATGCTGAAATTTCATAATAGTAGTGTAAGTCCCAGAGTAAGCTCGAGTTCTAGTTTGATCTAGAACAGCCCCCAAAATCACTCGAACCGCGAACTGGAGAACCACGAACCGCGAACCGCGCTCAACTCTACTCATCTTTACCTCCAAAGCAGATGGAATTGGGCATTGTCATGAGTTATTGGACTGTAAAGGGCCCATATACTGTCCTTGCACAGGGACCTCTTCTGTCTGTGTCCGCCAGTGCTTTGACTGACCGGCCACACTTTTCTCAGTGACCTACCTCCCCCACCTGAGACTTTTCAAGGCGACACATGTGCTACACGGAGGCCAGGAATGCAACACTCAGTAAAGATGACTCAGTGGTGAATTCAACAGGTTTTTATTAGGCGGGAACAGACAGATTGGGAGGGGAGAGGCGGGTAAGCAACAGGCAAAGCACAAGCTAAAGAAATCAAACAGCAGTTGGCACGTTTCACAATTACACACAACTGATCAGGTTCATGCAGTCACTCATGCTTATTACAAACAAGTTCTGGTAATAATACCATATATATATATATATATATATATACAGTGCCTACAAGTATTATTCAACCCCCTGCAGATTTAGCAGGTTTGACAAGATGCAAATAAGTTAGAGCCTGCAAACTTCAAACAAGAGCAGGATTTATTAATAGATGCATAAATCTTACAAACCAACAAGTTATGTTGCTCAGTTAAATTTTAATACATTTTCAACATAAAAGTGTGGGTCAATTATTATTCAACCCCTAGGTTTAATATTTTGTGGAATAACCCTTGTTTGCAATTACAGCTAATAATCGTCTTTTATAAGACCTGATCAGGCCGGCACAGGTCTCTGGATTCATCTTGGCCCACTCCTCCATGCAGATCTTCTCCAAGTTATCTAGGTTCTTGGGTGTCTCATGTGGACTTTAATCTTGAGCTCCTTCCACAAGTTTTCAATTGGGTTAAGGTCAGGAGACTGACTAGGCCACTGCAACACCTTTATTTTTTCCCTCTTGAACCAGGCCTTGGTTTTCTTGGCTGTGTGCTTTGGGTCGTTGTCTTGTTGGAAGATGAAATGACGACCCATCTTAAGATCCTTGATGGAGGAGCGGAGGTTCTTGGCCAAAATCTCCAGGTAGGCCGTTCTATCCATCTTCCCATGGATGCGGACCAGATGGCCAGGCCCCTTGGCTGAGAAACAGCCCCACAGCATGATGCTGCCACCACCATGCTTGACTGTAAGGATGGTATTCTTGGGGTCGTATGCAGTGCCATCCAGTCTCCAAACGTCACGTGTGTGGTTGGCACCAAAGATCTCGATCTTGGTCTCATCAGACCAGAGAACCTTGAACCAGTCTGTCTCAGAGTCCTCCAAGTGATCATGAGCAAACTGTAGACGAGCCTTGACATGACGCTTTGAAAGTAAAGGTACCTTACGGGCTCGTCTGGAACGGAGACCATTGCGGTGGAGTACGTTACTTATGGTATTGACTGAAACCAATGTCCCCACTGCAATGAGATCTTCCCGGAGCTCCTTCCTTGTTGTCCTTGGGTTAGCCTTGACTCTTCGGACAAGCCTGGCCTCGGCACGGGTGGAAACTTTCAAAGGCTGTCCAGGCCGTGGAAGGCTAACAGTAGTTCCATAAGCCTTCCACTTCCGGATGATGCTCCCAACAGTGGAGACAGGTAGGCCCAACTCCTTGGAAAGGGTTTTTGTACCCCTTGCCAGCCTTGTGACCCTCCACGATCTTGTCTCTGATGGCCTTGGAATGCTCCTTTGTCTTTCCCATGTTGACCATGTATGAGTGCTGTTCACAAGTTTGGGGAGGGTCTTAATTAGTCAGAAAAGGCTGGAAAAAGAGATAATTAATCCAAACATGTGAAGCTCATTGTTCTTTGTGCCTGAAATACTTCTTAATACTTTAGGGGAACCAAACAGAATTCTGGTGGTTTGAGGGGTTGAATAATAAATGACCCTCTGAATAAACTTTTCTCAATTTAAAAAAAAAAAAGAAATAACATTCTTTTTTGCTGCAGTGCATTTCACACTTCCAGGCTGATCTACAGTCCAAATGTCACAATGCCAAGTTAATTCCGAATGTGTAAACCTGATAAATTTGCAGGGGGTTGAATACTACTTGTAGGCACTGTATATATATATATATATATATATATATATATATATATATATATATATATATATACTGTATACAGTACAGACCAAAAACTTGGACACACCTCTTCAATCAAATAGTTTTCTTTATTTTCATGACTCTAAAAATTGTAGATTTACATTGAAGGCATCAAAACTTTGAATTAACACATGTGAAATGAAATACTTAACAAAAAAGTGTGAAACAACTGATAATATGTCTTATATTCTAGGTTCTTCAAAGTAGCCACGTTTTGCTTTGATTACTGCTTTGCACACTCTTCGCATTCTCTTGATGAGCTTCAAGAGGTAGTCACCAGAAATGGTCTTCCAACAGTCTTGCAGGAGTTCCCAGAGATGCTTAGCACTTGTTGGCCCTTTTGCCTTCACTCTGCGGTCCAGCTCACCACAAACCATCTCGATTGGGTTCAGGTCTGGTGACTCTAGAGACCAGGTCATCTGGCGTATAACCCCATCACTCTCCTTCTTAGTCAAATAGCCATTACACAGCCTGGAGGTGTGTTTGGGGTCATTGTCCTGTTGAAAAATAAATGATGGTCCAACTAAACGCAAACCGGATGGAATAGCATGCCGCTGCAAGATGATGTGGTGTGCTGGTTCAGTTTGCCTTCAATTTTGAATAAATCCCCAACAGTGTCACTAGCAAAGCACCCCCACACCATCACACCTCCTCCTCCATCCTTCACGATGGGTACCAAGCATGTAGAGTCCATCCGTTCACCTTTTCTGTGTCACACAAAGACACGGTGGTTGGATCCAAAGATCTCAAATTTGGACTCATCAGACCAAAGCACAGATTTCCACTGGTCTAATGTCCATTCCTTGTGTTCTTTAGCCCAAACAAGTCTCTTCTGCTTGTTGCGTGTCCTTAGCAGTGGTTTCCTAGCAACTATTTTACCATGAAAGCCTGCTGCACAAAGTCTCCTCTTAACAGTTGTTCTAGAGATGTGTCTGCTGCTAGAACTCTGTGTGGTATTGACCTGGTGGCTAATCTGATCTGTTGTTAACCTGCAATTTTTGAGGCTGGTGACTCGGATAAACTTATCCTCCACAGCAGAGGTGACTCTTGGTCTTCCTTACCTGAGGCGGTCCTCATGGGAGCCAGTTTCTTTGTAGCGTTTGATGGTTTTTGCCACTGCACTTGGGGACCCTTTCAAAGTTTTCCCAATTATTTGGACTGACTGACCCTCATTTCTTAAAGTAATGATGGCCACTCGTTTTTCTTTACTGAGCTGCTTTTTTCTTGCCATAATACAAATTCTAACAGTCTATTTAGTAGGACTATCAGCTGTGTATCCACCAGACTACTGCACAACACAACTGATGAGTCATGGAAATAAAGAAAACTCCTTGAATGAGACGTTGTGTCCAAACTTTTGGTCTGTACTGTATATATATATATATATATATATATATAAATATATATATATATACACAGTAGAGACTAAAATATATATATACACGGTTGAAACCAGAAGTTTACATAGAGTTTCTAAAAAGACACATATGCATGTTTTTCTCACTATCTGACATGAAATCAGAATAATGCTTTCCCATGTTAGATCACTTAGGATTAGAGTTGAGCGTGGTTCGCGGTTCGAGGTTCTCCAGTTCTAAGCTCGAGTGATTTTTGGGGCTGTTCGAGATCGAACTAGAACTCGAGCTTTTTGCAAAAGCTCGATAGTTCTAGATACGTTCGAGAACGGTTCTAGCAGCAAAAAGCAGGGCTTTTTACAGCTACAGTGTGCAGGAGCCATCGCTGGCAGCCTGCCACAAGCTGGTAACCAAGATAAACATCGGGTATCCAAGCAAAGCGCTTTGGTTAGTAACCCGATGTTTATCTTAGTTACGTGCAGGAAGCCCACACTTCCCGCTCAGCTCGCTCCGCCCCCTCCTGCCCGCGGCATGTATACATACATATACACACACACACACTCTCACTCACGCACACCCCCCCCCCCGCTCGGCTTACCTGCGGTGATGAAGTCCCGCCATCCCGACCTCAGCGCTGTCACTGTCCTCCATGGCCGCCGCTTGTCACATCACCTATCGCTTCCGACCCGAGACTGACACTGGCGGTGATGTCACGGACCTCTCGCGATACTTGATGTGAAGGCGCCGGTCATTGACCTCAGTGACAGGGGCTGTCAGTGTGCTGGAGATCAGCGCAGGTAATGTACCTCGCTGACAGCAGCACTTGTCATCCCCTGCAGTGACCTGGGCTGACCCATTGATGTTAGCTCAGGTCACTGCATTGCTCTCCCAGCCAATGGGGAACATCCTGCTCTTCATTGACTGGGACAGTGTGGATCGTCATGGCAACCCCTTGGATTACACCAGACCTGGATTTGTTTTTCAATCTAATAAATTGGTTAAAGAGGGAATGTTTTGGGGAGTGTTTTTTCAAATAAAAATGTGTTTGTCGTCTATTTTTTTTTATTACTGACTGGGTTGGTGATGTCGGGTATCTGATAGACGCCTGACCTCACCAACCCCAGGGCTTGGTGCCAGGTGACATTACACATCTGGTATTAACCCCATATATTACCCCGTTTGCCACCGCACCAGGGCGCGGGATGAGCTGGGGCGAAGCACCAGGATTGGCGCATCTAATGGATGCGCCACTTCTGGGGCGGCTGCGGCCTGCTATTTTTAGGCTGGGGAGATTGCAATAACCATGGACCTCCCTAGTCTGAGAATATCAGGCCCCAGCTGTCTGCTTTACCTTGGCTGGTGATCCAATTTTGGCGGACCCCTACGTGTTTTTTTTTTTAATTATTTATTTAATTTAAAATAACAGCGTGGGGTGCCCTCAGTTTTGGATTACCAGCCAAGGAGAGGTTGCCAGCTGTGGTCTGCAGGCTGCAGCCGTCTGCTTTACCCTAGCTGGCTACAAAACTAGGGGGAACCCTACGTCATTTTTTTTTCATTTTTTTGGCTAAATACAAAGCTAAGCACCCCTTAGTGCCACATGAAAGGTACCAAAGGGTGCTCCACTTTTTCTCCATTTTTTTCTCCACTTTTTCTCCACTTTTTTTTCCACTTTTTTCTCCACTTTTTCTCCTCTTATGCTCCACTTTTTCTCCACTTTTTCTCCTCTTAATCTCCACTTTTTCTCCACTTTTTCTCCACTTTTTCTCCACTTTTTCTCCACTTTTTTCTCCACTTTTTCTCCTCTTATGCTCCACTTTTTCTCCACTTTTTCTCCACTTTTTCTCCACTTTTTCTCCTCTTATGCTCCACTTTTTCTCCACTTTTTCTCCTCTTAATCTCCACTTTTTCTCCTCTTATGCTCCACTTTTTCTCCACTTTTTCTCCACTTTTTCTCCTCTTATGCTCCACTTTTTCTCCACTTTTTCTCCACTTTTTCTCCTCTTATGCTCCACTTTTTCTCCACTTTTTCTCCTCTTATGCTCCACTTTTTCTCCACTTTTTCTCCTCTTATGCTCCACTTTTTCTCCACTTTTTCTCCACTTTTTCTCCACTTTTTCTCCTCTTATGCTCCACTTTTTCTCCACTTTTTCTCCACTTTTTCTCCACTTTTTCTCCTCTTATGCTCCACTTTTTCTCCACTTTTTCTCCTCTTATGCTCCACTTTTTCTCCACTTTTTCTCCACTTTTTCTCCACTTTTTCTCCTCTTATGCTCCACTTTTTCTCTACTTTTTTCTCCACTTTTTCTCCTCTTATGCTCCACTTTTTCTCCACTTTTTCTCCACTTTTTCTCCACTTTTTCTCCTCTTAATCTCCACTTTTTCTCCACTTTTTCTCCATTTTTTCTCCACTTTTTCTCCACTTTTTTCTCCACTTTTTCTCCTCTTATGCTCCACTTTTTCTCCACTTTTTCTCCACTTTTTCTCCACTTTTTCTCCTCTTATGCTCTACTTTTTCTCCACTTTTTCTCCTCTTAATATCCACTTTTTCTCCTCTTATGCTCCACTTTTTCTCCACTTTTTCTCCTCTTATGCTCCACTTTTTCTCCACTTTTTCTCCACTTTTTCTCCTCTTATGCTCCACTTTTTCTCCACTTTTTCTCCTCTTATGCTCCACTTTTTCTCCACTTTTTCTCCACTTTTTCTCCTCTTATGCTCCACTTTTTCTCCACTTTTTTCTCCACTTTTTCTCCTCTTATGCTCCACTTTTTCTCCACTTTTTCTCCACTTTTTCTCCTCTTATGCTCCACTTTTTCTCCACTTTTTCTCCTCTTAATCTCCACTTTTTCTCCACTTTTTCTCCACTTTTTCTCCACTTTTTCTCCATTTTTTTCTCCACTTTTTCTCCACTTTTTCTCCACTTTTTCTCCACTTTTTTCTCCACTTTTTTCTCCACTTTTTCTCCTCTTATGCTCCACTTTTTCTCCACTTTTTCTCCACTTTTTTCTCCACTTTTTCTTCTCTTATGCTCCACTTTTTCTCCACTTTTTCTCCACTTTTTCTCCTCTTATGCTCCACTTTTTCTCCACTTTTTCTCCACTTTTTCTCCACTTTTTCTCCTCTTATGCTCCACTTTTTCTCCACTTTTTCTCCACTTTTTCTCTACTTTTTTCTCCACTTTTTCTCCACTTTTTTCTCCACTTTTTCTCCTCTTATGCTCCACTTTTTCTCCACTTTTTCTCCACTTTTTCTCCTCTTATGCTCCACTTTTTCTCCACTTTTTCTCCTCTTAATCTCCACTTTTTCTCCACTTTTTCTCCACTTTTTCTCTACTTTTTCTCCACTTTTTTTCTCCACTTTTTCTTCTTTTATGCTGCACTTTTTCTCCACTTTTTCTCCACTTTTTCTCCACTTTTTCTCCTCTTATGCTCCACTTTTTCTCCACTTTTTCTCCTCTTAATCTCCACTTTTTCTCCTCTTATGCTCCACTTTTTCTCCACTTTTTCTCCTCTTATGCTCCACTTTTTCTCCACTTTTTCTCCACTTTTTCTCCACTTTTTCTCCTCTTATGCTCCACTTTTTCTCCACTTTTTTCTCCACTTTTTCTCCTCTTATGCTCCACTTTTTCTCCACTTTTTCTCCTCTTATGCTCCACTTTTTCTCCACTTTTTCTCCTTTTAATCTCCATTTTTTCTCCACTTTTTCTCCACTTTTTCTCCATTTTTTTCTCCACTTTTTCTCCACTTTTTCTCCACTTTTTCTCCAATTTTTCTCCACTTTTTTCTCCACTTTTTTCTCCACTTTTTTCTCCACTTTTTCTCCTCTTATGCTCCACTTTTTCTCCACTTTTTTCTCCACTTTTTCTCCTCTTATGCTCCACTTTTTCTCCACTTTTTCTCCTCTTATGCTCCACTTTTTCTCCACTTTTTCTCCACTTTTTCTCCTCTTATGCTCCACTTTTTCTCCACTTTTTCTCCACTTTTTTCTCCACTTTTTCTCCACTTTTTTCTCCACTTTTTCTCCTCTTATGCTCCACTTTTTCCCAACTTTTTCTCCACTTTTTCTCCTCTTATGCTCCACTTTTTCTCCTATTTTTCTCCTCTTAATCTCCAAAGTCATTTTTTTTTCATTTTTTTGGCTAAATACAAAGCTAAGCACCCCTTAGTGCCACATGAAAGGTACCAAAGGGTGCTCCACTTTTTCTTAATTTTTTTCTCCACTTTTTCTCCACTTTTTTTTCCACTTTTTTCTCCACTTTTTCTCCTCTTATGCTCCACTTTTTCTCCACTTTTTCTCCTCTTAATCTCCACTTTTTCTCCACTTTTTCTCCACTTTTTCTCCACTTTTTCTCCACTTTTTTCTCCACTTTTTCTCCTCTTATGCTCCACTTTTTCTCCACTTTTTCTCCACTTTTTCTCCACTTTTTCTCCTCTTATGCTCCACTTTTTCTCCACTTTTTCTCCTCTTAATCTCCACTTTTTCTCCTCTTATGCTCCACTTTTTCTCCACTTTTTCTCCACTTTTTCTCCTCTTATGCTCCACTTTTTCTCCACTTTTTCTCCACTTTTTCTCCTCTTATGCTCCACTTTTTCTCCACTTTTTCTCCTCTTATGCTCCACTTTTTCTCCACTTTTTCTCCTCTTATGCTCCACTTTTTCTCCACTTTTTCTCCACTTTTTCTCCACTTTTTCTCCTCTTATGCTCCACTTTTTCTCCACTTTTTCTCCACTTTTTCTCCTCTTATGCTCCACTTTTTCTCCACTTTTTCTCCTCTTATGCTCCACTTTTTCTCCACTTTTTCTCCACTTTTTCTCCACTTTTTCTCCACTTTTTCTCCTCTTATGCTCCACTTTTTCTCTACTTTTTTCTCCACTTTTTCTCCTCTTATGCTCCACTTTTTCTCCACTTTTTCTCCACTTTTTCTCCACTTTTTCTCCTCTTAATCTCCACTTTTTCTCCACTTTTTCTCCATTTTTTCTCCACTTTTTCTCCACTTTTTTCTCCACTTTTTCTCCTCTTATGCTCCACTTTTTCTCCACTTTTTCTCCACTTTTTCTCCACTTTTTCTCCTCTTATGCTCCACTTTTTCTCCACTTTTTCTCCTCTTAATATCCACTTTTTCTCCTCTTATGCTCCACTTTTTCTCCACTTTTTCTCCTCTTATGCTCCACTTTTTCTCCACTTTTTCTCCACTTTTTCTCCTCTTATGCTCCACTTTTTCTCCACTTTTTCTCCTCTTATGCTCCACTTTTTCTCCACTTTTTCTCCACTTTTTCTCCTCTTATGCTCCACTTTTTCTCCACTTTTTTCTCCACTTTTTCTCCTCTTATGCTCCACTTTTTCTCCACTTTTTCTCCACTTTTTCTCCTCTTATGCTCCACTTTTTCTCCACTTTTTCTCCTCTTAATCTCCACTTTTTCTCCACTTTTTCTCCACTTTTTCTCCACTTTTTCTCCATTTTTTTCTCCACTTTTTCTCCACTTTTTCTCCACTTTTTCTCCACTTTTTTCTCCACTTTTTTCTCCACTTTTTCTCCTCTTATGCTCCACTTTTTCTCCACTTTTTCTCCACTTTTTTCTCCACTTTTTCTTCTCTTATGCTCCACTTTTTCTCCACTTTTTCTCCACTTTTTCTCCTCTTATGCTCCACTTTTTCTCCACTTTTTCTCCACTTTTTCTCCACTTTTTCTCCTCTTATGCTCCACTTTTTCTCCACTTTTTCTCCACTTTTTCTCTACTTTTTTCTCCACTTTTTCTCCACTTTTTTCTCCACTTTTTCTCCTCTTATGCTCCACTTTTTCTCCACTTTTTCTCCACTTTTTCTCCTCTTATGCTCCACTTTTTCTCCACTTTTTCTCCTCTTAATCTCCACTTTTTCTCCACTTTTTCTCCACTTTTTCTCTACTTTTTCTCCACTTTTTTTCTCCACTTTTTCTTCTTTTATGCTCCACTTTTTCTCCACTTTTTCTCCACTTTTTCTCCACTTTTTCTCCTCTTATGCTCCACTTTTTCTCCACTTTTTCTCCTCTTAATCTCCACTTTTTCTCCTCTTATGCTCCACTTTTTCTCCACTTTTTCTCCTCTTATGCTCCACTTTTTCTCCACTTTTTCTCCACTTTTTCTCCACTTTTTCTCCTCTTATGCTCCACTTTTTCTCCACTTTTTTCTCCACTTTTTCTCCTCTTATGCTCCACTCTTTCTCCACTTTTTCTCCTCTTATGCTCCACTTTTTCTCCACTTTTTCTCCTTTTAATCTCCATTTTTTCTCCACTTTTTCTCCACTTTTTCTCCATTTTTTTCTCCACTTTTTCTCCACTTTTTCTCCACTTTTTTCTCCACTTTTTTCTCCACTTTTTTCTCCACTTTTTCTCCTCTTATGCTCCACTTTTTCTCCACTTTTTTCTCCACTTTTTCTCCTCTTATGCTCCACTTTTTCTCCACTTTTTCTCCTCTTATGCTCCACTTTTTCTCCACTTTTTCTCCACTTTTTCTCCTCTTATGCTCCACTTTTTCTCCACTTTTTCTCCACTTTTTTCTCCACTTTTTCTCCACTTTTTTCTCCACTTTTTCTCCTCTTATGCTCCACTTTTTCCCAACTTTTTCTCCACTTTTTCTTCTCTTATGCTCCACTTTTTCTCCTATTTTTCTCCTCTTAATCTCCACTTTTCCTCCACTTTTTCTCCACTTTTTCTCCACTTTTTTCTCCACTTTTTCTTCTCTTATGCTCCACTTTTTCTCCACTTTTTCTCCACTTTTTCTCCACTTTTTCTCCTCTTATGCTCCACTTTTTCTCCACTTTTTCTCCTCTTAATCTCCACTTTTTCTCCTCTTATGCTCCACTTTTTCTCCACTTTTTCTCCTCTTAATCTCCACTTTTTCTCCTCTTATGCTCCACTTTTTCTCCACTTTTTCTCCACTTTTTTCTCCACTTTTTCTCCACTTTTTTCTCCACTTTTTCTCCTCTTATGCTCCACTTTTTCTCCACTTTTTCTCCACTTTTTTCTCCACTTTTTCTCCTCTTATGCTCCACTTTTTCTCCACTTTTTCTCCTCTTATGCTCCACTTTTTCTCCACTTTTTCTCCACTTTTTTCTCCACTTTTTCTCCTCTTATGCTCCACTTTTTCTCCACTTTTTCTCCACTTTTTCTCCTCTTATGCTCCACTTTTTCTCCTATTTTTCTCCTCTTAATCTCCACTTTTTCTCCACTTTTTCTCCACTTTTTCTCCACTTTTTTCTCCACTTTTTCTCCTCTTATGCTCCACTTTTTCTCCACTTTTTCTCCGTTCTTTTTCTATGGTCGGTCTACCCATTAGCTCTGCCATGCATACTGTAGCTCTACACCTACTGCACATTTTACTTTATGATTGACATCTCTTTCGTACCAGAGCTGTCTAAGTCTACTCTGACCCCATATTTGTCATTACTATATTGTCCTTGTACTGTATTATGACATTTGTATCATGTGTTTCATTTCTTGCTGTGTTGCAATTTTTTTGCTGCATCCCAATTGTACCTCTACATTGTTCGAGTTTATGTTATTGTTCTCTCACTCTTATGTGATACTGATTATTGTCATTTTTCATGATTACATGCAGATAAGTCCAATCTGACGAAGGCTCAGGCCGAAACGTCATTTGTAACTTGTTTTGGACAAAAACATATATGCTTATGAAAAATTTTTTTTTCTTAATATGGACCAATAAAGAGTGATTTTGCATTACTATCCATTGTGACTTACTGACTTAGTCTGGGAGATTTAGAGTGCCGAGGTTACTCACTAATTGTATCTATTATTACCTCTGAGCACCTATATACCAGTGAGCAGAGTTTCCTCTACAGTAGTTCTCCTGATTAGGCATGCCCTTACCTCATGAGCAGGGCATTGCAGCTTTGGTAGCAACCATTACGACATGGACTCTGCTGCTGTGGACCCGGGGAGAGTGAGTGCAGATTCATTGCACCCACACTCCTCACATGAAGGGTCCGCACTCCTAGAAAATGGGGGATACGTTCCCTGAGTGTCTCCCCCCCATATTCTAGACGGTCCAGAGTCGTCGTGGGACCCCTTTATTTTTTTTCTTACAATAAATTGGTGAAAGAGGAAATGTTTTGGGGACTGTTTTTTCAAATAAATTTCTTTTGTCGATTTTTTGTTTTTGTTAGTACTGACAGTTTATGATGTTGGGTATCTAATAGACGCCATGACATCACAAACTGCTGGGCTTGATCTCAGGTGACTTTACAGCTAGTATCAACCCGATTTATTACCCCGTTTGCCACTGCACCAGGGCACGGGATGAGCTGGGGTGAAGCGCCAGGATTGGCGCATCTAGTGGATGCGCCACGTCTGGGGTGCCTGCGGCCTGCTATTTTTAGGCTGTGAAGGCCCAATAACTATGGAACTTCCCACCCTGAGAATACCAGACCACAGCTGTCCGCTTTACCTTGGCTGGTGATCCAATTTGGGGGGGACCCTACTTTTATTGTGTAATTATTAATATTTATAAAATAATTATAAAAAAGAGCCTGAGGGGACCTCCACATTGGATCCCCAACCACGGTAAAGCTGCCAGCTGTGGTTTTCAGGCTACAGCCGTCTGCTTTACCCTAGCTGGCTATCAAAAATGGGGGGACCCAACGTCATTTTTTTTTTAACTATTTTTTAAATAGAAAAAATTAATGGGCTTCCCTGTATTTTGATTGCCAACCAAGGTAACGGCAGGCAGATGGGGGTGGCAACCCATAGCTGTCTGCTTTATCTGCGCTGAGAATCAAAAATACCGCAGAGCGCTACGTCATTTTTTTAAAGATTTATTTTTACAGCACTGTGATGTCCAGCAATCAAAATACAGGGAAGCCCATTTTATTTTTAGTTATTTAAATAAATAATTAAAAAAAATATATATGGGCTCCCGCTGCATTTTTTGTATTGCTAGCTAAGGGTAATCCAAGCAGCTACTGGCTGCTAACCCCCACTGCTTGGTGTTACCTTCACTGGCAATGGAAAATCCAGGGAAGCATTTTTTATTTTTTTTGCCAAAAAACTACAAAAAAAGGACGTGAGCTTCGCCATATTTTTGTATGCTAGCCAGGTATAGCAGGCAGGTGCGGGAAGAGTTGGATACAGCGCCAGAAGATGGCGCTTCTATGAAAATGCCATTTTCTGAGGTGGCTGAGGACTGCAATTCGCAGCACTGGGGCCCAGAAAGCTCAGGCCAACCGGTGGTGCGGATTCCAATCCCCAGCTGCCTAGTTGTACCTGGCTGGACACAAAAATGGGGCAAAGCCTACGTCATTTGTTTTCTAATTATTTCATGAAATTCATGAAATAATAAAAAAAGGGCTTCCCTTTATTTTTGGTTCCCAGCCGGGTACAAATAGGCAACTGGGGTTGGGGGCAGCCGTACCTGCCTGCTGTACCTGGCTAGCATACAAAAATATGGCGAAGCCCACATAATTTTTTCAGGGGGCAAAAAACTTCTGCATACAGTCCTGGATGGAGTATGCTGAGCCTTGTAGTTCTGCAGCTGCTGTCTGTCTGTATGGAGAAGAGCAGACAGCAGCTGCAGAACTACAAGGCTCAGCATACTCCATCCAGGACTGTATGCAGAAGTTTTTTGCCCACCAAAAAAATGACGTGGGCTTCGCCATATTTTTGTATGCTAGCCAGGTACAGCTGGCAGCCACGGGCTGCCTCCAACCCCCAGTTGCCTATTTGTACCCGGCTGGGAACCAAAAATATAGGGAAGCCCGTTTTTTGTAATTATTTCACTTATTTCATGAAATAATTAAAAAACAAATGACGTGGGCTTCGCCCCATTTTTGTGTCCAGCCGGGTACAACTAGGCAGCTGGGGATTGGAATCCGCAGCACAGGTTAGCCCGAGGTTTGTGGGCGCCTCTGCTGCGGATTTCAGTCCGCAGCCGTCCCAGAAAATGGCGCTCTCATAGAAGCGCCATCATCTGGCGCTGAATCCAACTCTTCCAACAGCCCTGGAGCCGGGTGGCTTGTTGGGTAATCATGAGTTAATACTGGCTTTGTTTTACCAGCCAGTATTAAGCCAGAGATTCTTAATGTCAGGCACGTTTGACCCGGCCATTAAGAATCTCCAATAAAGGGTTAAAAAAAAGACACCACACAGAGAAAAAATACTTTAATAGAAATAAATACACAGACACATTAGAGACTCCATCTTTATTACCCCCTGTCAGCCCTCCACGATCCTGCTCTTCTGTCTTCTTTCTTTCTAGTGTAGTAGTAGTGACGATTGTAGTGAGGATGAGGTGCACCAGCTCATCACTTGGGGCTGGGGAACCTCCATCCTCACTACAATGCTCACTACAATCGTGCAGCAGCGTGCAGCCTTCACTCCGTGAGTGATCACTGCTGGCTGCTAGCGGTAACGCTGACAGACGCGTTACCATAGCAACGGTGCTCTCGGAGCCGCGGTTAGCGGTGACGTCACCGCTAACTGCGTTGCTATGGCAACGGTGATCTCCGTTAATGACCGGCTGTGTCAGCCGGTCCCTAACGGAATGGGGAGTCGACCGTGTGCTAGAGCATGTCGCCGGTACACGACGATACACATATGTGCACCGTGTACCGGAGAGATGCACTCGCAGGTCCTACATGACGTGTCATAGTCATGTGACCAGTCTGTAGCCAATGAGATAATAGCCACATGACTGGTCACATGGCTATTTTGACGTCACGATAGGTCCTGCATCTCTGCTGGCAGTGCAGGTCACCGGGAGGATTCAGCGATCATCGGATGGAATAGCGGCAGGAGACAGAGTGCAGAAGGGATCGCGAGGACCGGTAAGTGTTATGGCAATGTTTATTAACTGTTTGTGTACATTTATCATGCATTTTTATGTGTTTGTGATTGCCTCCCATTCTAGCCTATACGTTCGAGTTCGGTTCGTCGAACGTTCGACGAACCGAACTCGAACGGGAACCCCGTTCGGCGAACCGGCCTCGAGCCGAACCGGGACCACTTCGCTCATCTCTACTTAGGATTACCAAAATGATTTATTTTGCCAAATGCCAGAATAATGAGAGAGAGAGAGAGAGATAGAGAGGGAGAGGGAATGTTTTAAGCCACTCTTCTTACTTTCTGCAAAGTTAAATTTTTACATACACTAAAGGGTGCTTTACACACTGTGACTTCGCTAACAATATATCGTCGGGCTCACTTCGTTAGTGATGCACATCCGGCACTGTTAGCGACATCGCAGCGTGTAACACCAAAGAGCGACGATCAACGATCGCAAAATGTCCAAAATCGTTGATCGTTGACACGCCGCTCCTATTCATAATATCGTTCCTGCTGCAGGTATGATGTTGTTCGTCATTCCTGCGGCACCACGCAGACTTCCATGCAAACACCGTGCGATGCATGTTACAGTAGTCTGGAATGGTGGCCCCAAAAAAAAGGTGAAACATCCTCGACTTCAATATCGTCATGAGAAGCGTTGGCTCAAGTTTGCAAAAAAGTGTGGACAGTAGAAGATTAAAAATGGTTGATTTCAAGCTATGAGAATAGAGTCAATTATTTTTATTATTATTTATTATTATAGCGCCATTTATTCCATGGCGCTTTACAAGTGAAAGAGGGTATACGTACAACAATCATTAACAATACAAAACAGACTGGTATAGCAGGAGAGAGGACACTGCCCGCGAGGGTTCACTGTCTACAGGGAATGGATGATGGTACAATAGGTGAGGACAGAGCTGGTTGCGCAGTGGTGTACTGGACTGAGGGTTATTGTAGGTTGTAGGCTTGTTGGAAGAGATGGGTCTTGAGGTGCCTCTTGAAGCTTTCCACGGTAGGGGAGAGTCTGATATGCTGAGGTAGAGCGTTCCAGAGTATGGGGGAGGCACGGGAGAAATCTTGTCCGCGACTGTGGGAAGAGGAGATAAGAGAGGAGTAGAGAAGGAGATATTGTGAGGATCGGAGGTTGCGTACAGTTAGGTACTGGGAGACTAGGTCACAGATGTAAGGAGGAGACAGGTTGTGAATGGCTTTGTATATTATGGTTAATGTTTTGAACTGGAGTCGTTGGGCGATGGGAAGCCAGGGATTAGCAGAGTGGCAAGGCTGGGGAATAGCGAGGGGAGAGGTGCACTAAGCCGGCCTCAGAGTTTAAGATAGATTGGAGGGGTGCAAGAGTGTTGGAAGGGAGGCCAGAGAGCAGGAGGTTGCAGTAGTTGAGGCGGGAAATGATGAGGGCATGCACTAATGTTTTTGTTGATTCTTAGTTAAGGAAAGCATGGATCCGGGAGATATTTTTGAGTTGTAGTCTGCATGAGGTGAAGAGGACTTGGATGTTTGGCTTGAAGGATAGAGCAGAGTCGAGGGTTACTCCAAGAGAACGAGCTTGTGAGATTGGGGAGAGTGAGCAGCCATCAAGTTTGATGGAAAGGCTTGTTGTAAAAGTTGAGTGAGGAGGAGGAAAGACAATGAATTCTGTTTTGTCCATGTTAAGTTTTCGGAATCGCGCAGAGAAGAAGGATGAAATAGCAGACAGACATTGTGGAATTTTGGTTAGTAGAGAGGTAATGTCAGGTCAAGAGAGGTAGATCTGTGTGTCATCAGCATAGAAATGATACTGAAAACCGTGGGACTCTATGAGCTGTTCCGGGCTGAAGGTGTAGATGGAGAACAGCAGGGGTCCAAGAACTGAACCTTGGGGGACACCGACAGATAGGGGGCGAGATGAGGAAGTGGTGTGAGAATGGGAGATGCTGAAAGTTCGGTCGGTTAGGAGATCCAAGATAGGGCCAAGTCTGTTATGCCCAGAGATGAGAGAATCTGTAGTAGGAGGGAGTTGATCTACTGTGTCAAAGGCAGAGGACAGGTCCAGGAGGAGGAGGACAGTGTAGTGTCGCTTGGCTTTGGCGGTTAGTAGGTCATTGGTGACTTTGGTTAGGGCAGTAGAGTGATGCAGTCAGAAGCCAGATTGTAGCTGGTCAAAGAGGGAGCAGGAGCAAAGGTATGAGGACAATTCAAGATGGACATGCTGTTCTAGTAGTTTGAGGCATAGGGAAGAAGGGATATGAGGGCGATAGTATGATGGGTCAAGGGAGAGCTTTTTGAGGATGGGTGTAATGGAGGCATGTTTGAAGCATGAGAGGAATACACCAGTTGTTAGTGATAGGTTGAAGAGATGGGTTAGGGCTGGGATGAGGACTGCGGTGATGTTAGGGATGAGGTGCGACGGGAGCGGGTCAAGTGCACAGGTGGTTAGGTGTGATCTTAAGAGTAGAGTGAAAAGATTGTCTTCTGTCATGGTGGAGAGGCTGGATTTGGAGGAAGAGGGCTGAGTAGCTATGATGAAGGGCTGTGGAGATTGTGGGCCAAAGCTTGCTCTGATGTTGTCAATCTTCTACTTGAAGAAAGAGCAGCTGAGCTGAGAGGAGAGGGAGGTGGTGCTGGATGACAGAGGAGAGAATTCAAAGTGTTGAATAGCTCTTTAGGGTTGTGAGAGAGGGAGGATATGAGGGATGAGAAGTAGGTTTGTTTTGCAGCAGTGAGTGTGGACGTGAAAATGGTGAGGAACTCTTTATATGCAATGAAATTCTCAGTGGAATGAGACTTCTTCTATCTGCGCTCAGCAATTCTGGAAGCCCATCTCAGTTCTTTAGTCTGACTCATGTGCCAGGGTTGCCTGTTGATTGTGCGGGTTTTGGTGTGTGTGAGGGGGGCAGCTGAATCGAGAGCTGCCGAGATGGTGGTGTTGTATAAAGTTGCAGCAGCATCTACATTGTGTAAAGAAGCAATGTCTGTGAAAGGCAGAAGGGACTGAGAAACTGCGTGTAAATTAAGGTGTTTGATATTTCTGTGAGTGTGTGAACGTTTGTAGAGGGGGGGTTGGATGGTTGGAGAAGAGAGGGAAGAGATTGTGAGTAGGTTGTGGTCAGACAGAGGGAGAGGTGAGTTATAAAGGTTAAATAGGGAACAGAGGCAAGTGAAGATGAGGTCCAGCGTGTGGCGATCTTTGTGAGTAGCTTCAGAAGATCATTGTGTGAGGCCGAAGGAGGAAGTAAGTGTTAGAAGTTTAGAGACAGATGAGTGGGAAGTGTCAATGGGGATGTTGAAATCACCCATGATGATGGTTGGGATGTCAGTGGAAAGGAAGTGTAGGAGCCAGGTGGTGGAATGGTTAAAAAAGGCAGTGGCTGGCCCTGGAGGGCGGTAAATTAAAGCCAGTTGGAGGTTGGAGGGGGAGTAGATGCGGACAGAGTGCACATCAAAAGAGGGGAGAGTAACAAAAGGTGGTATTGGAATTGGTGTAAAGGAGCATTGGTCGGACAGAAGCAAGCCAACTCCTCCACCATGCTTGTTACTGGGGCGGGGGGTGTGAGACAGATGGAGACCACCATAAGAAAGTGCAGCAGGAGAGGCTGTGTCAGAGGTGGTGAGCCAGGTTTCTGTGATGGCGAGGAAGGAAAGTTTATTAGTGATGAAAAGATCATGGATGTAGGAAAGTTTGTTGCAGATAGAGCGAGCGTTCCATAGAGCTCCTGTTAGTGGGACTGGGAGAGCAGGGGTCGGGTGGATGGGCATAAGATTAGAAAAGTTGCGAACATTTGTGATAGGTTGCGGATGAGGGTTTGAAGTGATAATGGGGATGTGGTGAGGAGGACCAGGATTAGGAGCGATATCTCTAGCAGTGAGGAGAAGCAGAGAGAGTGTTAGTAGGTGGGAGCAGGAGAGGCCATGAGATGGTCGTGTGTGTCTGGAGACACTGGGTGAAATGTGGAGGAAAATATCGGATGAGAAGGTGAGATGGATGGGGAGGATGGTGGGAGAGATAAAAAGTTCATTACTGGATGTAGGGATCAGAGGGGGCAGTAGAAAGTGAAGTATTATAGGGGTGAAAGTGAAGAAAAATACAAACATTGTTTACAGAGTCTATGTATCCAGTTACCTTCCGGTCACTTCTGGCCCAATTCAATGCAACATACTTATATGGTGCATACTTGTCTTGGTGCAGACTAAAAGTCTTGTGCAGACTTTTAGTTGCCCCAATATATACATATACAGTACAAGTGCAATCAGCTGTAAAAGGGTAGGGTGCAGCAAGAAACTTCATCAAAGAAACCGGATGCAGCATCACATAGGCAGAGTAAACAAAGGTCATAAAAAGAAGGTAGGGAACAGGGGGGGAGAGGTCACAGTGAGATGCTGGAGCATGCCAGGGAGATATTGAAGCAAAGAGAGAACAGGTCAGCTATATTGGGAAAATAGGGTGGATGCTTTAACATACCAGATATTAGCACAAGTAGCAGAGAAAAGGGAGATCAATTCAGTTCATGGGAAAGTAGGGTGGATGATTTAACATAGTCAATAGACTAGGCTTTGATGGGCGCAAATAGGTCTGGAAGAAACAAAGGAACAAGAGGTTAACAGATCGAGATATTGAAAGAGCTGTCAAGTCAAAGGAGTTGGATACTTGACCAGGATCGATAGTGGTCTCAATGCTGAGCTATATGTGAGTATCCCACAAGATGAGTTACTTTGTACACTCGAGTACTATGGGTATGAAAAGGATGTCAACCCAATCATACACTTGTAGGTAGAGTTGAAGAAAAAGCTATACACATACCCAAGTGAGTCGACCAGTTTACACCAACATTGGGAACGTGTAGTAGAGAGACCTGGGATCAAATTTCAGTTGAGACATGCTTGAATCTGATTGAGAGCATGCCCAGAAGGATTCAATCAGTGAAAGCGAAAGGTGGGTATACAAATGTAGATTTTTATGAGCAAAATAGTGACATGATGAGAATCTGCATAACTTATCATATGCTGAATAGTTGCAAGTCAAATTTATATATGAGATAGCCAATATGATTGTTTAGAAAATTAGGTAGTCTCACCCTGAAAGAGTAGTTAGTGGATGCTGATATATGGAGCCTGAAATTCAAAAATTCAAAACATTGTTACTCTTTTGCCCTTTTTAAGTAAATAAATAAATGTATATAAATATGTAAAGATACATATATTGGAATGCATGGGGTCCCGTAGCCAGGTCATGTGTATCAGTCCATTACATAATTCTGTCCAGTCATGTCTGTTGACTTGCAGTCTCATACAGATCGGTTGCTGCTTGGTAGACTCACACTGCACCTGCGCTCTTACAACATCATCTTTCTTTATCTGTGCAATGTGATGCCTCTTAAGCAGACAGAGCCCACATAGTGGGTGTGCCACCCCTGCAGCGGTCGAAGCTCTCGGATCCGGGGGTTGCTGTGGCTCGCGGCCACTTCAAATGCAAAGGGGGTATTTACAGGGGATAAGAGTTTGTGATGCCACTCGTGGTTCACGGTAAGGGGAGTACCGCCGCTGCCGATAGGAGTACCCGGGGGAGATGGAGTGGGGCAGCCAGATGATGTTCCCTCCATGGGAAGGGGAGGCCCTAAGACTTTAGATGGTGGAGGAGGTGTAGGGGAGCGTGGTGCAGATTGGAAGCAAATGAGGACAGCGTACTCACTCAGGCAGTGTTGGTAGTGATGCAACCGCAAAGCAGACTCTGACACAGGAGTAAACAAAGTCTCTGGGTGCTGCTGCCACTTCAGGAGAGCTCGTCTGAGAGTCCACTCCCGTTGGTATTGCTAGTAGTCTGTACCTTGCCTCCATGCACTAGTATTTAGATGTTCTGTGTGAACCCTCTGCTTGAAGCTGTCGGGGTCCCACTCCCCACTGTTAAGTAGGGAAGCTGTGTTCTCGATGACTGACACTTGGGATTTCAGTGGGCAGCATAAGCTGGAAAGCCCTATCCCCCTCTTTGTGTTGATGCCTTCGATCTCTGAGCTCTTGGGGAAAGTTCATAAAGAGACTATCCTCCACAGGTTAATTATCAGGTTGCTTGAAGCTACATTCCTGATCTAGGGTCCAGTACCCCACCGTGCTCGGTACCAGTTCGGTTACTAGGTACTCCGGTGCCAACCGTTCCCCAAAACTAAGCCTGGCACCTTTCTCCAATACCCTGCGACAGGGTCTCTGACTCCTTCGGTCCCAGACCACCATCCGCGACCTAGCCAAAAGTCCCCAGGGAGCTCCAACTCCCAGCTCCTCACTCTATGGGAGCTACTACTGTGCTTCCTCTCTCTGACTTCCTCCCTCCCACCAGTCTGCCTGACCCCTAGGCGAGTGGCCCGTTTTTAGCTAGACCACTTACTGGTGTCCTGACAGGGTGTGGTGTGAGGTGTGACTAGGATTTGAATGCTGATGGAGCAATATCAAAGGTTAGGGTCCCAGAACCATGGGGGATTGAGTCCTGCACCAGAATAAAAGGAGGGGTGCAGTACCCTGTGACAACCTGACTAGTTCAGGGGTGTCACACATGCATAGTGAGCATGTCTGCAATACTAGAAAATGTCGAAGGCAATTGTCTATATTACAGGTACAGCTACTTGGAAGTTGACTTGGTCCTTAGCCCTGTTCAGAGAGCTGAGAAGCTTGGACATCTCTGCCAGTAAAATTGAAAATTATATCAACAGGCAGAGCGAGAGAAATTGTCCTGCTCAAAATGACATCTGAAACAAAGTTAGATAGCAATTAAGGGTGAGTACTTGTTAGTACTTGTGAAAATGTGAAAAATGACTATTACATTTATGAAAGATATGACATCCTAAGAAATGCAAAACCTAAAAAAAATGATGCCTTAATACCATACATACAAAAGTATGGTATTGTAAATATATTTTATAGTTTGTGTGTTATTGTTACCATTTGAAATGCAAATAACATCAAACTGTGCAAACCATTTTTTTCAAAATTTTTGTAAATTTACTCCCTTCACCACCAAGCGATTTTCCCTTTTTCATTTTTGTTTTTTCCTTCAAGAGCCATAACTTTTTGATATTTCAGTCAATATAGCCATATGAGGGCTTGATTTTTGTGAGCCAAGTTATAATTTTGAATGACACCATTTATTCTGCCACATATTATACTGGAATGTAGGACACAAATTCCAAGTGCAGTGAAAAAAAAATGCAATCCCACAATTGTTTTTTTATTTACCATGTTCATTATATGGTAAAACTAACCTGGCACTATGATTCCTCACGGCAATATAAGTTCAAAGATGCCAAATAACTAGTTTTTTTTAATATAAGTGGTGAAAAAAAACCTCAAAAATTTGTCAAAAAGAATTGCACTTATGTTGCCATTTTCTGAGACTCATAACATTCTCATCATTCGGGATCTGGGGTTGTGTGATAGCTAACTTTTTGTGCCCTGAGCTTATGTTTCTACAAATACTATTTTTGAGTAGATGGGATGTTTTAATCGCCTCTTATTGCATTTTATTGCAATGTTGCGGCAACTAAAAAAATGTAATTCATCCATTTTTATATTTTTCTTGTTATGCTCTGTACCAATCGGATCAATTTATTTTATATTTTGATAGATCAAGCATTTCTGTAGCATTGCTGTATATAGAACAAATAATCAGACTATTGCAGGTTCAAGTCCCCTACGGGGACTATTAAATGCAGGACAAAGTAGTATTTGCTTTTTAACCACTTTACCACCTGGTGATTTTCCATTTTAATTTTTCATTTTTCCCTCCTTTGTTCATGAGCTATTACTTTTTTATTTTTCCGTCAATATAGCCATATGAGGGCTTGTGTTTTATGAGACGAGTTGTACTTTTGAATGACAGGATTCATTCTGCTCCATACAGTGTACTTGGAAAACGGGGAAAAATTCCAAGTGCAATGAAATTGCAAAAATGTGCCATTGCACAATTGTTTGGGTTTTTTTATGACCAAGTTGGTAGGCACCAAACGTGTGATATTTTACTTTTATTTAAGTGGTGAAAAAATTCAAAGTTTGTCAAAAATTGCGCTTTTGTTACTATATCCTGAGACCTCTACCATTCATACTTTTCAAGATCTGAGGCTGTGTGAGGGCTTATTTTTTGTGTCTTGACCTGACGTTTTTAATCATACCATTTTTGGGTAGATATGATGTTTTCATTGTTTCAAATGTAACTCTGGAGTTTTGATTATTTTCTTGTTACACCCTTTACTGATCAGATTAATTGATTTTATATTTTGATAGATTGGTCATTTCTGAACTCGGTGATAACAAATATGTGTGATTTTTTTTTTAATTGTGTTATTTTCATTGAGGCAAAAGAGTAGTGATTTGAACTTTTGTGTATTTTTAGATAATTTTTAAAATTCTATTTTTTACACCTTTTATTGCTTTTACTAGTCTTCTTAGGGGACTTGAAGCTGATACAATCCGATCACTTCTGTTGTTCAGAACGTTGCTTCAGCACCGCTCTGTACATCAGAAATGTTGATCCCCTGTTAACGCCGGCGCTCAAGGCAGTGACAGAAGTCATCAGCTGACCCCTACCTGTCACGACTACCCATTGACACCCTATGATCATGTCACGGGGCTGCTGATAGGGGCAGGGAATGGAACACTCCCCATCTACATGCAAATTGACACCAGTATTTAATTGGTTAACAGGCACAGGTGGATCTCCCATATAGCCGCGTCTGTTAGCTGCACATGTCGGCTAATCAGATCACCTGACATGTGTTGGGGAGCATGCGGGCTCACAGCGCGAGCCCACATTAATGACATGGACACGGCTTTGGATACACCGGTAGAATCAAGGTCATGAAGAGTTTAAGACACAGTGAAATATACCAACAAAATAATTTAATAACAACAGAATCAGAATTACTTAGATAGCTAAAATGATCCAAATTTATTATCACAAAGTGACACATTCTAGATTTGAAAAATCAAGCTGCGTCCTAAAGGGAACCTGTCACTTACTCACCTGTGGGGCGATCTGATACATTCCAGTCCGATGGGTGTCGTTAATCTCGGTCTGGTGCTTCCTCTATCCTTGCAATCGACGTCCTACTTCTTGCTTCGTGTGGTCCTACATCATCCACACAGTGCTCTCCATTGCACTCCTGCGCACGTGCACTTCTCTCTGCCATGCAGAGGGCAGAGAAAAGTATTGTAGTGCGCATGTGTAGCGCCCCTGAAGCCATCAGGAGCTACAAGGTACTGCATCCTGTCAAGGATGCAGTGCCTACCCCCAGATACCCAGAAGACCAGTGCAAGTAACAACAAAAAAATCAAATTAATCACTGTTTTCCCCATTCCCAAAGACTGGTGACAGGCTAGGGTTGGACCCAGTGGATGGCCACCTAGGGGGTCGAGCCTGATCCAGTCCACTAGACAACTACCAGGTGGAAGGGGTCAGACAGTTAGTCAGTGAGTGAGAGAAAGTAAGTGGAAGCAAGAGGAGTTGGACGTCCGCACTGACAGTAGAGTGTCATGGTGACCTGAAGGCCCAGACGTGTGGTTACCAGTGGAGTACGGTGGAGTACTCCCGGAACCATAGCACCAATGGGGTGTAAAATCCTAGGTCAGGCAAAAGCTCCAGGCAGACCTGATAAAATCTGCACAGTGAGGAGACCATCCAGGACCTCACTGACCGTAAAGTTTGCGACAAAGTAGCAACGGGAGAACTGGGGAACAGGATCAGAGGAACCGACCCCACAGGGTCCAAGCTACTTGTTATACGAACTGTGACTGAGAGACTACCAGGAGGGGACCCCCAGATGCTCCAAGCCACAGAGACCCACCAACAAGAGACAGGTGCAGGGGAAAGAAGTCACCAGGCCATCACATCGGCATTGGGACTAAGGGGACCACCGGTCAAGACCAGCCTTCCTCAGGTTACGAGCTACCACAATATCATGAGTAAAGGAACCAGTTACACTGCAATTCCTTGTGTGGCCTACCTTCTTTCCGCGCCCAACAACATCATCTATCTCCTGGCTGGGGCCTCAACCTACTTGCGGAGGGCCCAACATCCAGGCTGCCACTAACACCAGCCCCAGTAGTGAGAACTGTGCAGCAGCGGCTCCACTATATAGCCGCAACCCACAAGTGGCGTCACAACATAAACTTTTATTTCAAATCCCCTGTAAATATTCCCCCTTTTAAAAGTGACCCCAGGGTCACGGAACTGGGCAACGGCCACCCAGTGACATCTTCCCAGCAATACATTACCCAGTACCGAGTAATAATAATAATAATACGTTTTATTTCTATAGCGCCAACATATTCCGCAGAGCTTTACAATTAAGTGGGGACATGTAAAGACAATATGAGACAATACAAAATAACAAAATTAAGATACCAGGAGGAGTGAGGGCCCTGCTCGTAAGCTTACAGTCTATGAGGAAATAGGGGAGACACAAAAGGTGAATGGGGGGGAGAAAAGCTTGTCATATATGGTCCAGCCATTGATTTAATACGGTATTCAAAAGCAGCTGCATGAACCCGTTGGTGAGAATTTATACAGGTACAAGGGACAAGAACTGGAAGTAAATTTTTTGAAGGGCAGAAAGGGACTAGATTAGATCAGGGCAGTGAGTTGATAGGCTAGTAGGCTAGTCTAAAGAAATGCATTTTTAGGGCCCACTTAAAGGTGTGGATGTTGGGAATTAATCGGATTTCTCTTGGTAGTATGTTCCAGAGCATAGGCGCAGCTCGTGAGAAATCTTGAAGACAGGAGTGGGAGGTTCGAATTGTTGAGGATGTCAGTCTTAAGTCATTAGTAGAGCGGAGGGCACGGGTTGGGTGATAGACAGAGATGAGGGAGGAGATGTAGGGTGATGCGGAACCGTGGAGAGCTTTGTAAGTGAGAGTGATAAGTTTATATTGGATTCTGTAACAGATAGGCAACCAGTGCAATGACTGGCAAAGAGCAGAAGCATCATCAGTGAAGCGGTTGCAGAGGAATATTATCCTGGCTGTGGAATTCAGAATGGATTGGAGAGGGGAGAGTTTAGTAACAGGGAGACCAATTAGTAAAGAGTTACAATAATCCAGGCGAGAATGAATGAGAGCGACAGTAAAAGTTTTTGCAGAGTCAACGGTAAGAAAAGGTCGAATTCTCGAGATGTTTTTAAGGTGGAAGTGAGAAGAATGAGCAAGTGAACGAATGAGGGGAGTGAAGGAAAGATCGGAGTCGAATATAACCCCAAGACAGCGGGCGTACTGCTGGGGCGTAATGGTAGAGCCACACACAGAAATGGTAATATTGGGTTTCGGAAGGTTAGGAGAGGGAGGAAACAGGAGAAGTTCAGTTTTTGACAAGTTCAGTTTTAGATAGAGGGAGGACATGATGTTGGAGACAGTGGACAGACAATCAGTAGTATTTCGTAATAGTGCAGGGTGACGTTAGGAGAAGATGTGTACATTTGTGTGTCATCAGCATAGAGATGGTACTGGAAACCAAATCTGCTGATTGTTTGTCCAATAGGGGCTGTGTATAGAGAGAACAGTAGGGTGCCTAGGACTGAACCCTGAGGAACCCTGACCGTAAGGGGAAGAGGAGAGGAAGAGGAGCCGGCAAAGGATACAGTGAATGAGCGGTCAGAGAGGTAAGAGGAGAACCAGGAAAGAACGGTGTCCTTGAGCCCGATAGAACAGAGCATAGTGAGTAGGAGCTGGTGATCCACAGTATCGAATGCGGCAGAGAGATCCAGGAGGATCAGTAGGGAGTAGTGACCATTAGATTTAGCTGTTAGTAAATCATTAGAGACTTTAGTAAGAGCAGTTTCAGTAGAATGTAAGAAGCGGAAACCGGATTGTAGAGGGTCAAGGAGAGAATTATCTGACAGGTAGCGGATTAAACGGGAGTGGACCAGACGTTTCAGGAGTTTAGAGATGAATGGGATATTAGAGACAGGTCTGTAGTTAGCGGCACAATTTTGGTCCAGGGATGGTTTTTTAAGTAATGGGTGTATGCTGGCATGTTTGAAGGAGGAGGGAAAGACACCAGAGGAGAGAGAGAGATTGAATATTTTAGTTAGGTGACTGGTGACAGCTGGGGTGACAGATTTAAGGAGATGTGAGGGAATAGGGTCACTGGTGCAAGTAGTAGGGCGAGAAGATGCGAGGAGCCTGGTGACTTCTTCTTCTGTGACCAGATCAAAGAGTGAAAGTGAGTTAGATAAAGTGTAGGAGGGCAGACAATGTGTGGTGTTATGAGGCTGGGAGGAAATTTCCTGGCGTATATGGTCAATTTTTTCTTTAAAATAATTGGCCAGGTCATCTGCACTGAGATTGGTGGTTGGGGCCAGAGCTCTTGGTCCTAGGAGGGAATGGAAAGTATCAAAGAGTCGTTTAGGATTGTTGGCTAGAGAGGTGATGAGGGTGTTAAAGTATGCTTGTTTGGAGAGGTGAAGGGCAGCATTGTATGTTTTGAGCATAAACTTATAATGGATGAAATCTTCGGCTAGATTGGATTTTCTCCACAGACGTTCAGCGCACCTGGAACACCGCTGGAGAAAGCGTGTTTGCAATGTATGCCAGGGCTGCTGCCGTCTGCGCCAAGTTGCTCTGTGTGTAGCAGGTCCAGCTTCATCTAGGATGCTCTGTAGGGTGTCATTATAATGTTTTACAGCAGAGTCAGGACATGAGAGGGAGGATATTGGGGCCAGTGATATCTGCAACTTCTTCAGAAATTCCTGGTTGCTAATGGCATGTATATTCCTATATGGGAGGTAAATGGGGGTGTCCTGAGTGGGTTGACAGCTCTTGACCAAGAATGAAAGAAGGTTGTGGTCAGAGAGTGGGAGAGGGGAGTTAGTAAAATCATGCACTGAGCAGAGACAGGAGAAGACCAGGTCCAGCATATTCCCACCTTCATGTGTAGGAGAGTTAGTTAGTTGTGAAAGGCCAAGAAAGGAGGTTAGAGATAAAAGATGAGTGGCAGCTGGGGAGAGGGGATCATCAATAGGGATGTTAAAGTCACCCATGACAAGAGTGGGGAGGTCACAGGCTAGGAAATGTGGAAGCCAGGTGGTGAAATAAGAACTGACTGGTTGGGCCTGGAGGGCGATACACAACTGCTACTTGCAGGGAGAAGGGTCTGTAAAGCCTGACAGTGTGAACCTCAAAAGAAGGGAAGATAAGTGAGGGAACAGGAGGGATGACCTGAAAAGTGCAGTTTGGGGAAAGCAACAGACCATCACCTGCACCTAATCTGTTGTCAAGTCTAGGTGTGTGTGAAAATTGTAGGCCACCATATGAGAGAGCAGCAGCTGCGGTGGTGTCTGACTGCTGAACCCCATAGCCCTGGGGTGACACAGATGCACAGGCTTTCTTTGACCCTTCCTTGCACCTGCGCAATACAGAGAGAAGTGCGTATACAGGAGCGCAACAGAGGCCATTGTGTGGATGACATAGGATGTGCCATCCACAAGAAGAAGGAAGGAGGACGACGATCGCAAGGATAGAGGAAACCCCTGGTCAAGATCAGAGACACCCATTTGACTGGACTGCATCAAACCACCCCATAGGTGAGTAGGTGACAGGTTCTCTTTAAAGTCCAAAACAGTCCTCGTCATAAGGGGAATTAAGGTTTTTTTTATCGCATAGGTAGCCTGTTAATTTTTTCTTTGTTTTGTATGATGTCTATTGTGTCTGCTGAGCTTCAAGCAAGTTTAGCCACTTGGTCATTTTTGTTAAGCTAGATATAATTTCCTATTTTAGGAAAGTAAATAAAATTTAAGAAACAAAAATGTAACTTAAGATTTTCAACTTTTACAGTTTCAGTAAATATTTACTTAATCATCTGCTATATAACAAAAAAGAATAGTAAAAATTGACTCCTTTCTAAAGTTTGTTTACTTATATATAGCCACAAAAGAGAGATGACTAAATTGTGTACTGGCAGCTGCAAAATATACACTCGTACAAAGCAATCATTTAGAGGTTTTAAAATATGCCGAGTACGTATCTTCAGGTAATCCACTTAATATGGGAACATCTTGCTAGGATATTTCAAAACAGAAAAACAAAGCAACACTACGGCCGTAACTGTGGGATTTGCTTCCAGAAAGTATACAAATAATCTGATGAAAACTTCAAAGCAGAACAATTATGAGGCACAGACAAATAATGAATATGAGCACATACGAGAATGTAAAACCAACCACTAAAACCCCTTACGGGCTTTGTTGTGAAACTGCCATCCTCAGTAAGTATATGCCCTTACATGGCCTTATCACATCAGGGCAGAACAGCCATTCTTATAGGTCTGTTTTATTTAATGTTTAAGAAATATTGAACTTTAGCATATTTTTTGTAAGATGTTGACTAGGTTTAGAGGATAAAATATAATCTTGAGCATAGGTCATCAATGTTAACATCCTGGAAAACCCCTTTAATTCTATTGTAAATAAGGTGTTGCTGGTATAATAATATAGGCCATAAGTAGTTGTAACACATTTAATTTTATCATTTACATAACCCATAATAACCCACTACTTAACACTAGAAGTCCCAGAAATTTTGAGCTTCCCCCTGAAGTCCCGAAAGAGGGTCAAATGACCCTTAGGCAGGCTTTGCACACTACGACATCACAGGTGCGATGTCAGTGGGGTCAAATTGAAAATGACGTACTTCCGGCATCGCATGCGACATCGTAGTCTGTAAAGGCTCGATGATACGATTAACGAGCGCAAAAGTGTCGTAATCGTATAATCGGTGCAGCGTCGGCGTAATCCATAATTACGCTGATGTGACGGTCCAATGTTGTTCCTCGCTCCTGCGGCAGCACACATCGCTGTGCGTGAAGTCGCAGGAGCGAGGAACATCTCCTACCGGCGTCACCGCGGCTTCCGTAGAATATGTGGAAGGAAGGAGGGGGGCGGGATGTTTACATCCCACTCATCTCCGCCCCTCCGCTCCGATTGGCCGCCTGCCGTGTGACGTTGCAGTGACGCCGCACGACCCGCCCCCTTAATAAGGAGGCGGGTCGCCGGCCAGAGCGACAGTCGCAGGGCAGGTGAGTGCATGTGAAGCCGGCGTAGCGATAATTTTCGCTACGCCAGCTTACACAAGATATTGTACCTGCGATGGGTGCGGGGACTATCGCGTGTGACATCGCAGCATTGGCTTGCGATGTCGCAACGTGCAAAGCCCGCCTAAGTCAATTATATTATCAAATACAATAAACTTAATATAACTAACTAGAAACTAAATGGCTAAACTCAATGGAATACAACAACCTCCTGTGGTGCGACAGTAATGGCCTTAATTACAGCACAAAAGATGGTGATTCTAGGATGTTAGCTAAAATCCTTCAGGTCATTCGACCCGTCTCTGGGTTCCAAAGGTAGAAATGTTAAATGACCCCTCTATGGGACTTCTAGTGTTAAATGTCTTTGAAGAGCTAACATCTCAGAAATTACATAAGTAATGTGATGCTTATTAGAACTGCATATTTCTTCAAGAGAACCTGTCAGCAGGATTTAGCACTATAAAGTAAATACAGTACATAGCCATAATGGTGCTGCGGTACCGATTCAATGGGTTGTTGAATAATCCTCCTCTACAGTTTTCATCTGATGATGTCTTCTGTGCATTGGTGTGCATCAGGGCTGGACTTGGGGGTAAGCTCTTCGTTTCCTCCCACCTCTGTTTTTTTTTTCTACAGGTCACTGATTATCCAGTTACCTGTTCTCTTTTTGAAATCTCGCCATCGTTCCGGTGGGCGGTGCATGTGCAGTTTGATTCTGTGGCTGGTCTGCAGTTCATCAATAAAATCGTAGATAAAAACTAGATTTCTAACACATATGAGGTATCTGTGTACTCAGGAGAAATTGCACAACAAATTGTATGCTACATTTTCTCCTGATATCATTGTGAAAATGCAAAATTTGGGGCTAATGTAACATTTTTGTGGGAAAAAGTAAAATTTTCATTTTTTCCTTCCACATTGCTTTAGTTTCTGTGAAGCATATAAAAAGTTACATAGTTACTTAGGCTGAAAAAAAGACCTAGGTCCATCTAGTTCAACCTTCCTCCACCAATTTTACATTTGGTCACTAAGTCATTTATAACCGACAATGTTGTGTGCACTGAGGAAATCATGGAGCCTTATTTTATATTCAAGTTAACCATTTTGTAAAAGCTTTGCAGAGTGATGTGTGATGCAATGGAATGTGTGGAGAAATTAGGTTTGTGTTCCATGCACCAGATTGTCTCTTTCCTATGCCTGCATACATGTGATGTCACAACATGATTGTGAGCAGTATAGCAGTCCTAATTGGGGACTTGACTTATGTGACACCATGGACTATCAGGTCGTCACAGTGTATTGTGCAATCTGCCCTTCTGCACAGTATCCACCCTCCTTGGTTACGGATCCTGGTCGTTTGGTGTTGCTAACAGCTTAGCCAATCAAAATCCTAGGAACACTTTACACTTTACCCACCAGACACACCATTAGGCGGCCTGAAGGGAATAGGGCCGCCCACATGGGGGGTTGGTGAGGGGAAGGTGAGCAAAGTGACAGTTGAGCAGAAGTTGGAGTTAAGCTAAGGTGGAGAGGAGAGTGGAGCTGAGGTGACTCTCGTGTGGAGAGGTCACAGGAGGAGCAGGGCTCCTGAGTACTAGGTGGCAGACGTTGGTCTGGGGCTGGTAGGACCTGGAACCCCGGTCGCAGGGGATAGTGTCAGGGGGCACGGACAGCCGAGGAGGGCAGCCGGCGGCCTTGAACTATCACCGGGCAGGGGCCAGGGCACGACGGGGTATGTGGACCCTAGGCCGGAAAGTAGCTTCATGCATTCCGATAATTTACCCGACGGGGGTGAAGACTTCAAGATTCATCCCCAACCCGCTCCAAAATCTGGGTACTAGCGCACCGAAGGGATAGGACTTTCCCAATACAGTCCAAAGAAATCCTAAACGTGAACCATGAGAGCAAGCTCACTCCGTTAGCCATACGGGTGAGTGGGACCCGAGGAGTTTTATACCCAAGGGTCCAACAGTGACGAAGGTGCCAAGGACAGGGCCACAGGCTAACAATGACACCAAGTGCACAGACCGAAACGTTCTCCTTACAAGCTGCAGTGGTGCTCAGAATTCTGGTTTACAAGCTGTCGGTGTTGTTATTCCTGGACTGAGTGAGTACATTGAAAACCCCTGTTCCTACCTCCAATGGCACCCAAACACCAATCATCCAACGGGCCCCGGGACACAAACCCCCTACCCATGGAGGGGTAAAACATCAGGCTGCCTCACAACCGTCACCGGGATCCCCAACGGCAGCCGTGGTCCCTGACATTACCACACACTGTGGGTGGCGTCATGAACTTTCTATCTCCCTTGTACATACCCCCTTTCTCCTTTTAATTCGAGTGTCCACGCGGACCCCCCGGATCCGGAGACCCCTCGAGCCACCGCGGCTCCGGATCCGAGCGGCTCGGCCGCTGACGTGGGGGCGGTACACTTATATGCTACGTACAATGTGAAATGCTTTAGTCCTTCTTACTCTTCATAAAAGGGCAGAAGCTGAAAAGATAAAACAGCTGCTTATAGAAACCTAACAGGATTTTCAATGCTGCCCTTCCTTGAATCTGTTATTTGTACATTCCTCAACATTGAAATTGCAACACTGGAAAAGAAAAATCATGTAATTATGGAAATCACAGAATCAATAGTTGTCAATGATATACAAATGATTAATAAAATTAAAACAAAATGATCAAAACATTTCAAATTAATTAGTATTAAGTGTGAGCAACACATGAAGAAATATAAGCACTTACACACCTTGAAATTCTATCAATGAAGTTCTTAATGGTTTCTGAGAAACATTCTGCCATGCTGAATGCACTTGGCATGCAAATCATTTAGATACACTGCTGACAGCTCCTTTTGCAATTTCCGACCAGTGACATTCCAGATGCGCTTGATGAGAAACAAGGGCGGAGGCACTGCAGGCAATGGTAGGGCATTTAGAGCATGTACTGAAGGTTGCTCAGAGAAAGAGCTCATGTGCACGTTGCGTCCTGGCCAGTGCAGAAATAAATGCACCCTCTGGAAGATGTGACGCTGCAGGTTGACAAAAAGAATGCATCCAAAACGCATGTATTTTGGATGCATTTTGCATGCATTTTGCATGCGTTTTGGATGCATTTTTGTCAGTGCGGTCCCCCAGCTCTGCTACATGCCCGTTGACAGCAGACACAAACAGAGCCGGGCAATGAGAATGAACTTTGAACTTCCCCCAACTTCATTGTCATCCCGCGGCTCTGTCTCTGTGTGCTGTCATGAACTCAGATGAACCTCCGAGGTCAGTGCCAGGACATAGGAGTCCGCAGCAGTGACATCAGAGCTTCACCCAATTTCACTGACATCGCGCGGCTCTCTTTGTGTCGCAGCCTGATTTGTGGTCACACGTGAAGGACTCACCTGTGATCGCAAATCCCCTGAGTGACTGCAGTGAGCCGCGCGATCAGCTGTGTTTTCACTCAGGTTACTCGCGGTCACAGCTGCAGTCCTTCACCTGTGAGCAGTGGCCGCGAGTAACCTTAGTGACAGCACAGCTGATTGCGCGACTCACTTCAGTTGCTACATGGAGTTCATAGGAGCGGCAGTGTTCTACTGCCACTCATGTCAGCTTCCGATGTAGAAAAGCTGAAAGCGTCATGGGACCTTGCGTGGATTACGTCAGACCTGGAGGTGTTTTTAAGGGGTTAATAAAGTGGTGAAAGAGGGGTTTTTTTTGTCTTTCATTCCAAATAAAGGATTTTTTTGATGTGTGTGTTTATTTTCTTTAACTTACAGGTTAATCATGGAAGGTATCTCGGGGAGACACCTGCCATGATTAACCCAGGACTTAGTGGCAGCTATGGGCTGCTGCCATTAACTCCTTATTACCCTGTTTGCCATCACACCAGGGTAATTAGGGATGAGCCGGGTAGAGTCCCGGGACTGTCGCATCTAATGGATGTGGCAATTCCGGGTGGCTGCTGGCTGATATTGTTAGGCTGGGGAGCTCCCCATAACATGGAGCTCCCCATCCTGAGAATACCAGCCTTCAGCCGTGTGGCTTTACCGTGGTTGGTATCAAAATTGGGGGGGACCGCACGTTGGTTTTTTTTTAATTATTATTTTTTTTTACTTCTCGATATAGACCCGCCCGCCGGCAGCTGTGATTGGTTGCAGTGAGACAGCTGTCACTCAGCGTGGGGGCGTGTCTGACTGCAACCATTCATAGGCGCCGGTGGGTGGGGGAAGCAGGGAATATGAGATAGATTACTGAGCGGCCGGCATTTTCAAAAGAGAAGCCGCCACAGTGTGAACACCATGCAGCGCCGCGTCGGTGATCGTGGATCAGTGAGTATGAGAGAGGGGGTGGGAGGGAGAGACCGACATGGACAGAGAGAGAGATAGAGACAGAGCACAGCAGTTTCTGCTTTTTCATGTATTCCCCTTACATAGTCACTGGTGTGCATACCTTATCTCCCCATAGTGATGTTTTTTTAGGTTTTTGCACCCAGTTCAGACTTAGAATGGTGTTCCAAACGTTATTCCTTATTGTTAGTAGTTTTTCGTTTGTGAACCCTCCCCAACCACACCTATTGCCAATCCATATCATACGCATAAATAGCCTGGGTCTCAGCTTCCCATACACGGTAAGTTTTTTTAACTGCATGAGAGGACACACACAAGCTAGGGACCCCAACGTAGAGAAATACTTTGGCGTAGTGTTGGGGCTCTATTGCATTGATCAATTCAGTAGCTAAATTTCTCTTGATTCATATGTTCATGGCAGTAATGCAGATTCCATTTTTCACATTTTCACTCTTACATATAGCTATTGGATTTTTCACGTCAGTATTCACACAGCAGTTTCTGCTATTTCATGTATTCCCCTTACATAGTCACTGGTGTGCATACCTTATCTCCCCATAGTGATGTTTTTTTAGGTTTTTGCACCCAGTTCAGACTTAGAATGGTGTTCCAAACGTTATTCCTTATTGTTAGTAGTTTTTCGTTTGTGAACCTTCCCCAACCACACCTATTGCCAATCCATATCATATGCATAAATAGCCTGGGTCTCAGCTTCCCATACACGGTAGGTTTTTTAACTGCATGAGAGGACACACACAAGCTAGGGACCCCAACGTAGAGAAATACTTTGGCGTAGTGTTGGGGCTCTATTGCATTGATCAATTCAGTAGCTAAATTTCTCTTGATTCATATGTTCATGGCAGTAATGCAGATTCCATTTTTCACATTTTCACTCTTACATATAGCTATTGGATTTTTCAAGTCAGTATTCACACAGCAGTTTCTGCTATTTCATGTATTCCCCTTACATAGTCACTGGTGTGCATACCTTATCTCCCCATAGAGACAGAGAGAGAGACCGACCGACAGAGAGAGAGAGAGAGACTAAAAGAACTGCGTTTGTTATGTCAAAAAAACATGCGGATCGCAACAAAAATGTAGTGCAAACGCATTGCTTAGCATTTTGGTAGCGTTTTTCTACAACGTATAGATTTAAATGGGTGTAGAACGCTGCCAAAATGGACAAAAGAATTGACATGCTGCATGGATTTTGCATGATTTTCATAGACTTTGCTGTGGAAGCACAACGCATGCATTTTGTCAATGTGACACTGCAGCTTAAAACGCTGCAGAAACGCCAAAAAAAAAGCAACGTGCGCACGAGCCCTAAGGCTATGTGCCCATGGGAGCTTGTTTGTGCGGATTTTGCCGCGGAAAACCTGCGGATTTTTCTGGATTTTCCAGATAAATCCGCAGGTTTTAGCATGTACAGTCACTCCCCATGTTATCCTATGGGACATGTTGAGTGCTGTGTCCACGCTGCGGAAAGTGCGGCTGCCGAACATGCTGCGGATGTCCGCATCCGCAGGTATAATTGCATGTCAATTATTCATGCGGAATTACCTGCGGATGTCCCGGCCCTCCGCTATGGAGATAGAGGCTGGGACGTCTGTAATTGTCTAAAAATAGCTGCGGATGCCGACGGGCAGCTGCGGGAAACATGCGGTCGTACCTGCGGATACATCCGCAGGTACGAGCGCCTGTGGGCACATAGCCTAACAGTACCATGAACAACATGCGACCTGGTATTGTCATATTGAAAGATGCCTTCTGGGAAACTTTGCATGGTTCAATGACAAAATGAATGTAATGCCAAGCTGTTAGTGTACCTGAGTTGTCAACTAATATCAACCAAATATTAATGCAAATTTATATAGTGGTAGAGAATTTAAATATGGGCAAAATGCATTGTTAACAGCTGTGAATATTTTTGTCCAGCAGTCTTTGCCTCCAGAGATTAGGTGCAGTAGTGTGATGTGTGTAGAGGGCTGGTACCTATTGTTCCAGAAGTGACATAATTTTGAGTTTACAAAGCAATGAGTTAAAAGCTGAAACTCCTTCAGACAGAAAAAGGTCAAAACCAAAAACAACAACCAGCAAAAAAAACAAATAGCTAAAATTTATGTCAGTGATATCTGTAGAAAAATAATTGCTGCTGGATGGATGGGATAAATAAAAAAAAAGAAAAAGTTGTGGGAAAAGATGCAAAAACTATTAAGCAAATAGCAAATGTTATGTAAAAAGTAGATTTGTGTCTCCTATAGGAACCAAACACAGACATAAACTTGTGGATTGCCAAAAATGTGTTCTTTTTCCAAGAAAGGTTGTCTATTGGTTATTTCCTCATTGGGTTCACTAATGTCAAGTGCAAGTGACTATAATCGAACCACAGTGTAAAAAACTATAAATAAGAAAATATTTGTGTTGTATTACATTTGCCATCAAGTATTAAAAATCTGAAGGAGATGCAGTTACCAGGAGACCATGTAAGGCCTCCTTCAAACCTTGTCTCCCATAAAGGGTACTTTACACGCTGCGACATTGCTAGCGATTGCTAGCGATATCGAGCGCGATAGCTCGCTGCTGTAGCGAACATTATCGCAAAGTCAGCGTCACACGCACATACCTTGTCAGCGACGTCGCTGTGACCGTCGAACAATCCCTCCCTCAAGGGGGAGGTGCGTTCAGCATCATAGCGACGTCACTGCGGCGTCACTAAGTGGCCGGCCAATAGAAGTGGAGGGGCGGAGATGAGCGGGACGTAACATCCCGCCCAACTCCTTCCTTCCGCATTGCCGGTGGACGCAGGTAGGAGATGTTTGTCGTTCCTGCGGTGTCACACATAGCGATGTGTGGTGCCGCAGGAACGACGAACAACATCATACCTGTGGCAGCAACGATATTAAGGAAAGGAGCGACGTGTCAACGATCACTGTTTTTGAACGATTTTTCGATCATTGGTCATCACTCCTTGGTGTCACACGCTGCGATGTTGCTACCAGTGCCGGATGTGCGTCACTAATGACGTGACCCCGACGATATATCGGTAGCTCCCTTAAGTGTGGTGTTCGTATTCACACCTACTGGAGACACGTTCACTTACATACTAATTAAAGTCAATAGAGATCTTTACACCTACAACACAGACCATGTGTCCCAGTGAAATAATTTGCGTGTCCAGATGATTCTCATAGAGACAAGTCATTTTTTTTTCCAGCAGTATGGGTCAAATATGGAAATAACACGGATGGCATCCGTGTGACATCTGTGTGAGACACGAATCAGAAAAAACAGATGATACTAAAATGAATGGTTTTCTTGGTGTAAAAGACAGACAGAGCTTTTCATGTCTTTCAGATTCACTTTTTTGGAACATCGTGGGACCTCCATGTGATTAAAATGAACCTTTTTTTTGCTAAAATTTTAAATAAATTGATGAACAAGCGCTGTAGTTGGGGATGTTTGTTCAAATATATATTTTTTTTATTTTCAACTACTGGATTAGTAGTGTGGCTTTCTGATAGATGTCAACCCATTACTAATACCAGGGCTTCATTCCAGCTGTCAATTCACTGCTGGCATCAGCCCCATATATTACCCCATTTGCCACAGCACCAAGACAAGGGCAAAATCTGAGTACATGGACAGAATTGGCGCATCTAATAGATGCACCACTTCTGGGGCGGCTGCAGCCTGCTATTCTTAGGCTGGGAAGGGCCAAAGGGTTCCTTCACACGCTTCTAAAAGCAAAACAGAAACTCACACTTCTCTTCTTACACTCGAGCTGTCCATTAGCACACTTTCTGCAGGGGGAGCAGAACATTCCATTACCCCTCAACACGGGGTGGTTTCTGTCTCTTAAAGTGGCAGCGTGTTTCTTATTGTCCATAGCAGTAGCACCCCCCAATATGCCTCCCCACTTAATGATGGTCGTCCTCGGCCATCACAGCTTCGAGCCCACTGTGTTTTGAAGGAAGGTTCAAACCTGTAGAGGAGACAACAATGGCAGTACAGCAGACCTAGTACATTGTTCAATATATCGGATTGGTGGAACCCCTGCAGTAGACCTCTGAGATCTTCTAAGATCTTGACTATCAGGCCCGGCTTGACTAGCTTCCGGCGGAACACTTGCTGTGGGAGTTGCAGTGGAATCTTGGCTGGTCTCTTCTTCCCGTGGCGGTAGTGGCTCATCCATGGGATCTCCGTTTCCGGAAGGCTGAGGATTCCCCCCTGCATCGGGGGCTGTCCACCAGTCATCATCGACTTCACACACAGATGACGTATGTTCAGGGAGTGGGGCAGAGACTGCAGGAGATCTTGACATAGAAAGAGCTTCAGACCGGCATGGTCGCAACATATTTCTGTGTAGTACTCTAGGGCCGGACGCTCCATTCTCAATTTGCACCTTGTAGACCGGGCCTTCAGCATACACCCGTTCGAATCCTCTGTAGGGTTGAACTTCCCATCTTTCACTCAGTTTACCCTTGGGGCGTTTCTCTCTGACTAACACTCGATCTCCAGGTTGAAGCGGTATCTCTTGAATCGGTTTAGGGCTCATATGTTCTTTCTTCTGTAGCTGTTGACAAGCCAACCGACGTATCGTCTGTAATCGTTGTCGATGTTCTTTCACCCAAGAAGTGACAGTTCGTTCCATGAAATCCTCTGGTTGCTCCAAATTCAGCTCGATGATTTCTCACCCAACTCTTCCAAACAGCAGTAGATATGGGGTGTAACCTGTAGTGGAGTGAACTCGGTTATTGTAGGCCCAGACCAGTTCTGGCAGGTAATCCGGCCAACATGCCTTCTTATCTTCCTCTAATGTTCTCAGCATTTGAAGTAGAGTTCGGTTGAAGCGTTCACATGCTCCATTGCCTTGGGGATGGTAAGGTGTAGTCCGAGATCGCTCGATGTCATACATACGACATAATTCCTCCATCACCTTGCCTTGAAAACATGCACCTTGATCGGAGTGGATCCGCTTCGGGCATCCATACACCCGGATGAAGTCTTGGCAGATGGCCCGTGCCACCGACTCAGCAGTCTGATCTCTAGTCGGGGTGACTACAGCGAACTTGGAGAAATGGTCGGTCATAACCAAACAGTATTGTAGTCCCCGAGTGGAGTGTCCCACGAGGAGATGATCAATCATCAACAGTTCTAGCGGTTCTTTAGTCTGTATGGTCTGAACGGGTGCCCTTTGTTCGGTGCTTTTAATGAGGTCGCATACTCGACATTGCCGGCAAACCTCTTCCACCACAGACTCCAACCTGGGGCAGTACACGTACTGCTGTAACCATTGGTAGGTCTTTGCAGGTCCAAAGTGAGCGCCAAACTCGTGAGCTTCCTTAGCTACCTCTTGAGCCATTTTTCCGGGGATGACCACCTGCCATCTTGCTTCTATATCTTTTGGCTGTTGTCTCTTACGATATAACACTGATCCTCGAACTTCCAGTCTATCCCACTGGTGTAAGACACTCTTCATCTCGGCGTCCAGGTTAGCCCTTTCTTGTTTGTCTGGCTTCTGCTTCTCAGTTATCCAGTGTTTCATCTGTTGCAGCCCTTCGTCTGCATCTTGAGCACGTCCCCATTCTTCACTGGTTCTCCCCAGGGACCGGGGCAGTGTGCAAGCCTGCCTACTCAACTGGGATGCAACCACTGAGGGCCCAAACTTGCTAAAGTCTGGCGTTTCTTCCTCCTCTAATCGTTCATCGAGATCCCCCACTGAGGTCTCCACCGTCACTCTTGACAGCCCATCCGCATTTGCGTTTTCGGTAGCAGGGCGATAACAGATGGTAAAGTCAAACTTTGCAAGGCGAGCCACCCACCGTTGTTCCAAGGCTCCCAATTTGGTATTCTCAAGGTGGGCCAGAGGATTATTGTCTGTCCGGACCTGGATCTTGGTTCCTGTCAGAAAGCCAGCAAATTTCTCTATCATGGCCCACACTAGGGCCAGGAGCTCTAGTTGAAAGGAGCTGTAATTGTGGGGGTTTCTTTCGCTGTCCCGCAGGGACCTACTGGCGTAGCCAATGACTCTCTCATGTCCATTTTGCATCTGAGACAATACGGCACCGAGTCCATGAAGGCTACCATCTGAGTACAGCAGGAATGGTCGGTCGAAGTCCGCATAGGCCAGGATCGGGGCTGAAGTAAGGGCATTCTTCAAAGCCTGAAAAGCCTCATCTTGTCTTTGAGCCCAAGAGATGCCCTGGTTCTTCGACACTCCGGCGGTCCACCTCAGCAGCTCGTTCAAAGGACCCGCCACCTTTGCGAAGTCTTTGACGAACCGGCGGTAATACCCGGCGAGTCCAAGAAATGCCTTGAGTTCCCTCACCGTTCGAGGGACTGGCCACTTCTGAATGGCCGCCATCTTTTCTGCGGAGGGTAGAACTCCATCTTGTGACACTGTGTGGCCCAGGTACTCGATCTCTCTCTTGAAGAGGTGGCATTTTTTGGGCTTCACCTTCAGGTTATGAGCCTGCAGTCTCCCGAGTACCTGTCCAAGCCGGTCAAGGTGTTCTTTGAACGTGGCCGAGAACACAATGATGTCATCCAGATAGATCAGGGTCGCTTCAAAATTTAGGTCTCCCAAGCACTTTTCCATCAGCCATTGAAACGTGCCCGGAGCATTGGAGAGTCCGAAGGGCATCCGGTTAAACTCAAACAATCCCATCGGGAGGATGAACGCGGTCTTGGCTTTGTCTTTTTCCGCCACAGGTACTTGCCAGTACCCGCTTGCTAAATCCAAGGTGGAGAAGTACTTGGCCTTCCCCAAGGCCGTCAAGGATTCTTCGATTCGTGGTAATGGGTACGAGTCGCGAACGGTACAAGCGTTGAGTTTTCTGTAGTCTACACAGAACCGGATGGTTCCATCCTTTTTCTTGACGAGTACCACCGGGGCCGCCCAAGGGCTCTGGCTGCCCTGCACTATTCCTGAATCCAGCATCTGCTTCAGTAACGTTTTTACCTCTTGGTACATCTTGGGAGGGATCTGTCGGTACCGTTCTCGAATCGGGCGAGCTTCCCCGGTCGGTATCTCATGCATGATGGCTTCAGTGCAGCCGAAATCTTCAGCGTGGCGAGCGAATGCGGCCTGGTTCTCCCACAGCATAGCTTCTACTGCTTGCACACGCTCAGGGCCCAGAGAATTCACATCCACTTCCATCTGATCGAGGATGGCCTTTCCACTCCACTCTGGGGATGGCATCTCTTTGGCCCTCGCAGAGACTGCTAGGGTCCACCCCACACCTTCTATCGGCGATAAGGATATCTCTTTATGACTCATTACCTCGCCTTTATGTACGTACACCAGGGCCAGATCCGTCCCTCGAGGCAAGGTGGCCTCACCGGGGCCCACATTCAAGGCTCTGATAGGGACGCGTCCTTGTTGGACCACAGCTACTGTACGAGCTATCATAATTTCTTGGTCCACTCTTCCGGTTGCTACAGGCTGAACAATCACTTCTATCCCATCGAGATTGCGATAGGTTCCCACTGGGAGGTGTAATATACTTTCTCGGCCGGGAGGCAGGATTATAGGTTCCTTCCCAGAAGCCCTGATGACCCCTCCCGTCTGATGAGATGGCACACTCTTCTGCGTCCCACAGACGCGGATCAGCCGTTGAAGTGCTTCCTGTGTAGGCTTATGTGTAGTAGCTTGCTTCCAGTATCCGGGTCCCCGTTTGGTGAACATAATCTGATCTAATTCACGTAGGACATTCATCCCCAATATTACAGGTACATCTTCGTTGATGGGCTCGGGGACTAGTAGGATCCCTTTTTTCCCCACTTCTTGCCCACAGATTCGAACATTCATCCACACAACTCCTGTGACCGGGATCGGTTGTTGATTAGCAGCAATCACCCGGATCAGGGTCTCTTTCTCTGGCCTGGCCAGTGTCTGGAAATGTTGATTGAAATATGCTTCTGGCATCGTCGTCACTTGTGACCCAGTATCTATCAAGCAATTCACTGGGACACTCTCGAATTCAGCACGTAGGATGGGACAACCAGCGATCAAATGTTCGTTATGATATGGAGCGGCCTCCCTTCTCACCTCCCCCGCAGAATGCCGCACTACTGCGGGGGTTGGTAGTTTAACGATGGCTTCCGTTGGCTTTGAGTGTTATTCCGGCACCCCCTGGCAATATGCCCCTGACCTCCACATCCCCAGCAGTGGATGTCTTCTCCTCGCTGGGGAATACCTCGTGCCTCTGGTGGCTGACGAGAGGAAGCCTGCAGCCTCCAGTCCCCCATCAGTAAAGCCGAGGAATTATTGCGTGAGTATGATGGGCCAGGTTGGAAGGAGGAGGGTGCAGCTGGGTAGGGATGTTCACCAGACAAGTCCCTCATTCTTTGCTCCATCCGGGTCAGCTTCTCCTGTACGTTGAGATTGGATTTCTGTAAATCTTGCACCACCTGGATCAGTCCCACCTGGCAGTTTGGGTCCACTCTGGAGGTGGCGGTTTGGACGCGCACCACCCCAGATGCGTAACTTTCTTCTTTACTTCGGGTTACTGCTTCTGCTAGGATTTGACGAAAAGTAAGAGCCGGATTCGCTTGGACCCATTCTGCCAGGGCTTGCCACAAGGATACGCTATGCAATCCCAGAATAAACTGTTCCCGGAGTATCCGGTCGGTAGAGCCTATGCCGCCGAGTCCATCTGACTCCTTTCTCTGGACCTCCGCTAATACTTCTTGTAGTGCTGTTGCATACTTAGAGATCCCTTCTTCTTCCCGCTGCAGCCTCGAAAAAAATTTGGCGCGAAGATGTCCCGCGCTAGCAGTCTCGCCATAGATCTCTTCCAAGAATCCAACTAACTCTTTCAGGGTACTACGGGTGGGTTCTGGTTGTAGACAGACATTTCTACGGGCTTCTCCCTCTAGGGCAGTCAAAGCGATGTCCACCTCAAGCTCTGGGCCGATGTTATACACTTTCAGGGTGCTCTGCAGCCGGGACACCCAGTCGCACAGTGCCATGTTATTGCCATCGAAGTTTGGTAGCACACTAAATATGGTGCCCATTGGAAGTGTCCTTGCAGGGGTTCCACCATTGCCCACAGCACCCCCATTAACATTAGCATCCCCGCCGTTGCTGTCTGCTGCCTCCATCTTGGTGACCGTACCCTGCTCGCAGCGCCACTTGAAGCGATGGCCGAGAGGACCACCGCAGTGCAGAGTAGGTTACAGTACACAAGACGAGGTGTGAACAACAAGGGTGTATTTATTAACAGGCGGGGAAAGATGTGGAGAAGGCAGGTTCAGGCACGGGGTATACAGTGGCAAAATGTGATTTAACAACACTTTTGTATTCTCTAGCTGGTCCGCTCAATAGCACGGTGCTCCAACTATTACAGGTTCAAGAAACACAAAAAACAGTCAGGTACAATGCTACTCTACACGTAACCTCTCTGGCCTCTGCTAAATGGGCCACACGGATGCCGTGTTCTACCTACTGAAGCCTACTTTAGCCCCTAGTATGTGCACAATATTCTATTCACATCTAGCACACATCTAGCACACAGTATGCCACCTCATATAGCTGTTAAAGGATTGCATACATACAACAAGATGTACGTGCCTCATCCCCTGGACTATGCACATTTATATACTCAGCTTTTCACAGGCAGATTTCAACACAGTCTAGCACTAATCTTGTCTATGCCATGATCTATTTTGAGGCTTTTTTGGCTTGTCAAAGTGAGTTACAAGAGTTGGGTATCATCTTGATTGTTTACACCCTGGCACTGTGGAATGGCTATAGTTTTTTTTTTTATAATAGAAGTTATCTAAGTATCCTATGTTTTTTATATGTGTTTACTATCAAATCACTGCAGTGTACGTATGAGCTATGGTTTATATTCTAGGTTAAATTTGTTTGCCAATGGCCACAGTATACATGTGCACCTACATATTGCATTTATTCTAACAGATGTTCTGACCCTTGTCTTTGATTTTACTTTGGCTTCTGTCCTTGATAAAACTGTTCTGGCTATTAGTTATATAATATCTGGCTCCAAGTGTGCCAGCACAGCGAGCCACATCAGCAGAGAGGAGCCAGGAAGAAGATTGCACCCGGTTATGGTATGCACTCCAAGGGTGCTTTAAAAGTAATTTCCTAAAGTAAGATACCAGTAACAGGTACAATGCTAGAATGATTTTTATATGTACTATAGCACTGTATGGTTAGTTTAAAAGTCATTTTGGGGGTGGCAGATGCCTCTTCAATAGTGCCAGTAGTTAAAACAGAAAATGCAAAAGAAAGCTTGTTGTCACACTGTACTCTAAGATGTACAATAGCAGTACAGTGCAGTAATTTGGGACAGAGACGATTCCTGAAACTTCTTGAGAAGGTAGTTAGCTGGTAAACCACTAGGGGGCATTAGAGTGGAGAAAACGTATGAGCAGACAATTCCCTAGCAGAGGTAATACTAGTCAAGCCCACCAGATGGCAGTAGAATCGTCAGAAAGCCGTGTCACAACATGAGGTCTTGTAAATACACAGGGGCAAAGTCTAAACGTAGTCAGAGGGAGGCAAATAGTCAGTAGCTGGGAAATCAGAACTCAGAAGTGAGGGAGAATGGGAAGACAAGACAGAATCAAGGTAAACAGATAAGTAATGAACAGGGAGACTGACGAACAGGGAGCTGAAGGGAGACAGCGGGAGAGACACTGACAAGATGGAAACAGAGAACAGAGAAGGTTAACAACAGGTCAGGTGAACACGAATGTCAGATGGGGGGCAGGGCAGACAACAGGTCACTCACGAGCAGAACACAGCAGAGCCAGAAATATCACTGGCATAGTCCCAGAGAAACAGTGCCCTAATAAAGCAGCCTTACCTCCAGAACGAGGCAGGTAGGATTAACCCCTAACCTGACCTGTATCAGAAGTGAAACTAAAAAAAAGGCTCAGCTTCAGCTGAGCCAGGAGTAAATCATGACACGTTAAATGGAACAAATAAAACAAAACTAATCAGAGCTCTGCTAATTACAGCAATCAACAGTCCACTCATTCACTTTCAATTTCAACAAATACTGTATTTTAACACCCACTAATTTCACAAACTTAGTTCAGCAAGTACAGTGACCAAGAGCATCTAGTCCAAAATATGCAACAGATATAAACAGATATTATATTGTTAGTAGCAGAGACATATATGCAATCAGGAACTTGTAGGAGGAATATCTTTAGTAGCAAAGATGTATGCATTCATGGCTTTGTATCAAGGACATGGTTAACCAAGAGGTAGCAAAAATGTGTTATGCAGCCCCCAAAAATGTATACACATTTCAACATGGAAAATATTTGTATAAAAGCTTTGCTACAAGAGTTATATAGACAAAAAGGAGCTCTAAGTCATGTTTGACTTTTGCAATCCCATTAGGTGCTCAAAGTGGCCACCATTAACATACAGATACTTCTAAATTCAACAAACTTATGCACAAATTTAGTTAGTGTTCAAAGGAATCACGCTGCATTACATTTCTATTTATTTGACTCTTCTGATGACCACATGGAAGATTGATCAATCATGCAACTATATAATCTTTAAAGACAAAATAATGCTACATATTGTCTCTACAATTCTATTTACATTTTTAAAAAAAGGCATCAAAATCTACTAAGGAAATCTGGATACATTTCTTTAGGGTGACACTGTATTTGCAATCTAGCAACTTGCTTGTAAAGATGACATAGAAATAGCAGACATGTATTGGAAAACTGGCAACTTGCTTGCAGAATTACATTACCTTAATAGCAGAGACTAAGGTGAGAACAACACCAAGACTAGTTGCAAAAGATTGGTAATCTGAAATTTTGATTGCAAAATAGTAGGTGTGGATAACACCTAGATAAGCTGGAGCTTGGAAACCAGAACTCATAGATGAATGGAAGTCAGGAGTAGCTATGAAGATAATTAGACACCTAGCTGGAATAGAGCCAAGTGGGAATAGACTCAAACTCCTGACAAACATGTGGTAGCTGAGAACTATGTTTTCCAAATATTCAGGCAATAGACATCTGCCTTAGCCAACTTTAGAAAACCTTGGATGGTGCTTGATGGAACACCACAATTACTGGCTTGGACTACACCAAAGGGAGCAAAACATTAAAGGGAACCTGTCACCAGTTTTGGCGACTATAAGCTGCAGCCACCACCACTGAGCTCTGATATACAGTATTCCAGAATGCTGCATATAAGAGCCAAATCTGAGGTACCTTGGATTTTGCTTGATACTTTATTAGAACATTGGTTTAATCCTTTCTTTTAGACTTTAAGGGAGCAAAATATCAATGAGTGTAAGAAGTGCAAAGGCATGATGAACATCACTGTAGCTACCACTTTGATGCCTAATTCTGGTATTACCATGTGCTGGTAAGTGCTGCTTTCTGTAAGTCTTCAGTATAAATCTTACTTTCCATGGGAGCAAACACTTGCTTTTAATTTAATAGAATTGGGAAATAAAACAAATAGTTGGAGAAAGGTGTCCAGCTTTTTCCTGCAAAACTTTGGCAGAATGTTTTTTTTGGATGCAGTCTTTTGGCCCTTGGATATGTTAATCTGACTATTGTTGACATTATCCCAATATTTCACATGAGATGTGACATTGCCATAAATATAGAAGAAGAAATAAGACCAGTGTGTATTTTACCGATGCAGAAGACATTGATTTCCCTTTATATTTTAGTCATTTATTTAACATTTATTTATTTGCCATGGCTGTGAAATTAAATTGGGTGACACAGTAAGTCTTGGCCTGTACTATCACACTAAGCAGTGAACCGACATATGTGCTTATTAACTAGTGTTGCAAGCTAGACCTAAGATAAAAAATAATATGGACATATACCCTGCTGTAAATAAGTAAAAAGCAATAGTGCATATAAATAAATAGCATAGACTACTTAGTAAATACTGTTTTTGAGCAGAAAAGCATAAAGCCATCCCACCACTTGTTTAATGGTCAGTGTGAACATGTGCATATAATTTGCATGTATACCAACTCACACTCTTGCTCATTCTTTTGGTTTTGCGTTAGTCAAAGGATGTGGCCCCCTTTTCACTGAGGGTGGGCATTTCATTTATTCTGCTGGGTGTGCAAATTCTGGAGCCAGTCATTCTCTGACATTATTCACATTGAGGTCTGTTCTGACACATGAGAAGGTTTTAACATTAGAGTGTAGGTACCATTCCGATTAAAGTACACCTTGTTTTTGTAGGATGGATTTACACTCATTTTTAATCAAATCAGTGTTTACTAAGTGCCCTATTTTATATATTTACTTACACTATTGCTTTTTTATTATTTACAGCAGGGTACAGTGCCTGGTGAAAGTATTCATCCCTCTTGGGTTTTCACCTATTATGTTACATTACAACCTATGTTTAAATATTTTTGCATTCCGATTTTTGTGTGATGCATCAGCAATAAATAGTTTAAATTTGGGAAGTAAAGTGGGAGAAATATAGGCAAAAATTAAGTTTATGAGATAACATAAAAATTGCCATGTGCATTTATCCCTTTTGCTATGAAGCCCCTAAAAACTTTTGGTGCAAGCAATTACCTTTTTAAAGCCTCTTTACGACACATGACGTACTGGGTACGTCATGGATCGTGTCACTGTAATCCCCGCGGGCTGCCGTGGGCAGTCTGCGGCGATCCGAGCACATATATAAGCTGATTTCAACAACTGATGTGTGCGTGCCAGGCTCGAGTGGAATCTCATTCCACCCGCTCCTATTAAGCCCTTACATCTCGCTGTCAAATTCTGACAGCGAGATGTATCAGCAAGCAGCCATAAGGATAACTTACCTACCCCCATCGGAAGTCACGTGATGTTGATCACATGACTTCCGGTGGTTGCAATGGTAGCACAGGGTCATGTGATTACTCCTGTAGCTATCATGAGTCACTTTCTCTCACTGCCGGCAGAGATCAGTGTGTGAGAGTAAAGCCACTTTTCTCCAGATCCCAGCTGTGTAGCTGTGATCTGGAGAAATGGAAGAGTGATCAGACTGCTGATCATTATAGTCCTCTAGGGGATCTAGTAAAATAAAAAAAAAGTTGAAAAAAAGTTGAAAAAAAATTAAAAAAGCAAAAAAAAAAAAAAAAGTTCAAATCACCCCCCATTTCGCCCATTGAAAATTAAAGGGTTAAAAAAAAATGGACACATATTTGGTATAGCTGCTTTCAGAAACACCCGAGCTATCAAAATATAAAATCAAGTAATACATTCGGTAAACGGCGTAGCGGCACAAAAATTCCAAACGCCAAAATTACGATTTTTGATCACCTCAAATTTTACACAAAATGCAATAAGAGGCGATCAAAACGTAGCATCTGCGCAAAATCGTCAGCTTGAGACGCAAAAAAAAAAGTCATCAATGAGCCATAGATCCGGAAAAATGGGAACGCTATGAGTTTCGGAAAACGGCACAAAAAGTGCGCCACTTTTTTTTGGACAAACCTGTGACTTTTTTAACCCCTTAGTTAAAAGTAAACATATTCATGTTTGGTGTCTACAAACTCATACTGACCTGAGACACCACACCAACAGTTTTTTCACATAGTGAACATGGTGAATAAAATATCCCACTTTTTTGAAGTTTTTCTGCACTTGAAATTTATTTGCTGTTTTCCAATACACTATATGGTAAAACTTATGGTTTCATTTAAAAGTACAGCTCGCAAAAACAAGCCCTTATATGGCAAGATTGACGGAAAAAATAAAAAAGTTACGGCTCTCAGAAGAATAGGAGCAAAACCCCCCCCCCGGAAAAATGGAAAATCGCCCGGGGGTGAAGGGGTTAAGCCACATGCTTGGTGAAATGAAGTCCACCTGTGTACAATCTATGTGTCACATGGCCTGTCAGTATACACACCTTTTCAGAAAGTTCTCAGAGGCTGCAACACCTTTAAGCAAGAGGCACCAGTAACCAAACACCATGAAGACCAAAGAGATCTCCAAACAAGTCAGAGACAAAATACTGATAAAGCAACACTTGAGTGGATTAAGGAGATATGTGTAAATGTACTGTAGTGGCCTAGTCAAAGCCCAGACCTTAATCTAATAGAGGATCTATAGTCAGACTTGAAGATTGCTGTTCACCAGAGGAACTCATCTAAGGGTACCGTCACACTTTAGCGACGCAGCAGCGATCCCACCAGCGATCTGACCTGGTCAGGATCGCTGCTGCGTCGCTACATGGTCGCTGGTGAGCTGTCAAACAGGCAGATCTCACCAGCGACCAGTGACCAGCCCCCAGCCAGCAGCGACGTGCAAGCGACGCTGCACTTGCACGGAGCCGGCGTCTGGAAGCTGCAGACACTGGTAACTAAGGTAAACATCGGGTATGGTTACCCGATGTTTACCTTAGTTACCAGCGCACACCGCTTAGCGTGTGCAGGGAGCAGGAGCCGGCGCTGGCAGCGTGAGAGCTGCGGAGGCTGGTAACGAAGGTAAATATCGGGTAACCACCTTGGTTACCCGATGTTTACCTTGGTTACAGCTTACCGCAGGCTGTCAGACGCCGGCTCCTGCTCCCTGCACATTCAGGATTGTTGCTCTCTCGCTGTCACACACAGCAATGTGTGCTTATCAGCGGGAGAGCAACAATAAAAAAATGAACCAGGGCTGTGTGTAACGAGCAGTGATCTCACAGCAGGGGCCAGATCGCTGCTCAGTGTCACACACAGCGAGATCGCTAATGAGGTCACAAAAAACGTGACTCAGCAGCGATCTCAATAGCGATCTCGCTGTGTGTGAAGTACCCCTAACTTGAAGGAGCTGGAGCAGTCTTGCCTTGAGGAATGGGCAAAAATCCCAGTGGCAAGATATGGAAAGCTCATAGAGCTTATATTATACAAAGTGACTTGCAGCTGTAATAAAAAGAAGGCTCTACAAAATACTGACTTTAGGGGGGTGAATAGTTTTGCACACAGAAGTTTTCACTTATTTTATATGTATTGTTTGCTTCACAATACAATGAAAGTTGTAGGCATTTTCGCTACATAAATTGATACAAACCCTTAAAAAACTATAAAAATATGAAAAATGCCAAGGGTTTGCAAAGCACTGTTTCTGTCCATATTATTTTTATCTTAGGTTTTGTTTGTTTAATGTCCAGAATGAATATGGGCTTATTTTCATGTATACCAACTCATACCTCTTGGCTCATTCTTTTGGTTTTACTATTGCAACCTACTGTAATGCAAACACTACTTGCGCTAGTTCTAAAGTAAAGCTCCACTGTCATTAAGCTGTACAGGTGGTAAAATTTTGCGGTAAAAGTCAGTATGATGGATAATCACAATGCTAAAAAGCCAAGTAATTACATAACTCCAAGAGTGTGTTTTGCAAATTGCTGAGTTTAATAAATGGACCCCACGGAATAAAGTTGGGTGATGGAGATGACCTCTGCTTTTTGAAGAAACAAAGTTGATATATTAGCAAAAAGCAGCTGTTTTGTGAAAAGAGTTCTCTCCTTAAGAGAGGTAGGAAAGGAATAATCTGTTCTTGAAGGGCCTTTCTAGACTAACGTGTTTGGTAAAATAAGATAGGAAAAATGGAAAGCTTTCTATTACTTCCATACCTGAGCCCTGGAAAACTCTTAAAAGTAATCAACAAATGGTTTTATGAAACCTGAGTGACTTAATGGATAATTTAAAATGTCCCATTTATCATAAATCACTATGGAACCATTACTTGTATTTACCATATGTTGGGAATCATTAAAGAGACAAGACCTGTTTCCAAGTGCCTCTGACTTCTATTTATTTGCTGGTGTATAAATGCTGTTTGCTTTTAATCACTTTTCCGTTTTAACATTATAATGTGAAGATTATTCTTTGGGGAATTTTATTTGTAGCTTGTACTATTCCTATGTTTATATTGCAGGAACATTCCTTGTGCTGTTGTGGAAGGAAGGAAAAAAACTGCAAAGTTTTGAAAGAATAAACCAGAGGAACCAGAGAACTTAAAGGGAACCAAACATCAGCATTTTCCTATATAAGGTTCAGCCAGTGCAGTACTGGCACTATCAGGCACAGGCTGTACATACCATTAGTGGGCAGCTCGGGTGTTTAGGCTTTGAAATTCAACTTTACAAAATTTGAAAATTCATGCACTTTTTGATTGACATGTGCACCTCGCTGCTAATGTCCGGGCGGGTTATGCGCGTGTATCCCTGACCCCCACTGCCTGTTCCTCCCTCCCTCTGGCCGAATCTAAATTTCTAATCTTCAGTTACACGGCGTTGGAGTTAGCGCCTGCGCATAGCGCTCATCTCCGGCGCCGTGTTTCTGATTCTGAAGCCCACAGTATTATGGTGCATGAGAGGGCGGCGCATGCGCCCTCGTTTCTTCAGATCTGTTGTGACCGCGGGAGCGCACGCGGTCACAACAGGACTGGAAAACAGCTGATCTTACCGATTAGCTGCAGCAGACGATATCGTAGCAGACATCTGCTGCAGTTAATCAGGGTAAGATCAGCTGTGCTCCAGTCCTGTTGTGTTTGGTTCCCTTTAACTTTCTGTACATTCAGTATTATTGCATGATTAGGGATGAACAGTCAGTGTATCATTTACAACAAGTTAATGATAAAGTTATTGTTAGGAATTTTACAATTGAAAATATTCTATTTTCTTTACAAATTTGGGGCAGTATACGAGCAGATGATACTGGAGACTTGTCTATGGACGTAACCTGGGGATTTACTGTGCAAAAGTCCATTTGCCACATGTCTACTTTACATGATCACCATTTTTGAAACTTTTTTTTGTTAGGAAGTTAGAAAGGTTAAAAGTTTATATCAGAAATTTCTCATTTTTCCAACAAAATTTACCAAACCATTTTTTTAGGGACCCCATATTTGAAGTGACTTTGAAAGGCCTAGGTGATAGAAAATTACACAAACGTGACACCATTCTAAAATCTGCACCCCTCAAAGTGGTCAAAACCACATTCAAGAAGCTTATTAACCCTTCAGGTGCTTCACAAAAACTAAAGCAATGTTAAAGGAAAAATGAATATTTTTCTTTTCACACAAAAACTTACTTTAGAATCAAATTTTTCATTTTCACAAGGCTATCAGGAAAAATTGCACCATTGTGTAACTTTCATTATTCTGATCATTGGTCTCATGTATTGCAATAGACGTATTACAATTCATGAGACCTGTAAGATTTCACTGACAGACAGCCTAACAGGCTACAATACCTGGCACACGATTAGGTAATTGTTTGAACTACAGGTGCCATGACAACCGTTGGATCCCATAAATTCATTATAGTGGTGCCGATGCAGGTGAGAGGGGGAGGCCCCACCCTTCCAAATGCCATAATTGATATAGATCACAGCGTCTAGAGGGTTAATCAGCCAGGGGGAGAATTGGCTGTTATTGCAAAAGCTTTGCTATCAGCTGGGAAAAGTAGTGATGGGCAGACTGTAAAAGTCCGGATCCGCGAAGTTTCAAACATTGATGAGTGTTGGGCCCAGGCCCAGAATTCTAGGGAGCTCAGGGTATTGATCTGGATCCGGCACTCAAAAAATAAAAAAAAAATTAAAAGAAAAATAAATAAAAAAGTAATAAAGCCAGTGGGCTGTACTTACCAAGCTCCAATTGCTTCCTGGCTGCTCATTCTACTTCCAGGGCCACTCATTACAGTCATTGCAGATGCACTGCTTTCCCCATCCTTTGGCATCTGTGATTGGTTGCAGTCAGACGCGACCCCATGCTTAATGATGGCGTGTCTGATGCTTCCAATTACAAAACGCAGTCTGCGGGTCTATATCGTACAGCAAAACTAAATAAATAAAAATTTGACGCAGGATCCACAGCACAGATAAAGCAAACGGCTACAGGCTGCAGCCCCAGCCGTCCGCTTATGTTTTCTGTGTATCAAAATAAGAGTAACCACATGCAGCTTTTTCTTAAATATTTAAATTTATGATTAAAAAAGGAGTGAAGTCCCCCCCAATTTTGATACCCAGCCACAAAAAAGCCTGACAGCTGGGTGCTGATATTCTCAGGTTGGGGAGACCGACGCTGAAGCGCAGGTAGCCCACAAATACACAACACGGTTCAGAAGAAAGGCAGACACCACCAACCAGGTGGGGGACCAGACGCAGCTGGCTGCGGGCACTGACCACCATCAACTTGGTTTACCAGAGACTCGTGTACATTACTAACTGTGAGTACAACAGTGCACTCTGGCCGCGCACCTCCCTGCACCGCCCAACTACCTCACCAATGGGTCCCGAGGCCACCATCCCTGCCCACAGAGGGGTTAACAACTTGCTGCATAACATCTTCCCCGGGTGCCCCCGTAACTGCAGCGGTGGTGCCTACCTTCACCACATCCCATGGGTGGCATCACAAACTCAAACACGGCTCCGGCCGTACACCTACGTCCCCCTAAAAGCGCCAGCCCCCCCTTTCAGATCAAAGTGGACCACGGGCCCCCGGGTCCGGGGACGCTCGAGCCACCCACCAGTGAGCCCGGATCCGAGCGGCTTGGTTGCCGCCGAGCACGGGGCGGTACATGTCTCTTTCCAGGTCTGTCTCTTTGCCCATCTGTCTCTTTCCAGGGCTGTCTCTTTCCAGGGCTGTCTCTTTCCAGGGCTGTCTCTTTCCAGGTCTGTCTCTTTGACTGTCTGTCTCTTCCAGGGCTGTCTCTTTCCAGGTCTGTCTCTTTGCCCGGCTGTCTCTTTCCAAGGCTGTCTCTTTCCAAGGCTGTCTCTTTCCAAGGCAGTCTCTTTCCAAGGCAGTCTCTGTCTCTATCGCTCTGTCTCTTTTCCTGTCTGTGTCTGTCTGTTTGTCTTTTTCTGTCTCTCACTCACACATAAGCTTCTTATACTAACAGTTTATTTTGTTCCTATAGCAACCACTGACAGTTGCTATTAATAGCTCGTATCTCCCTGCTCCATTCAGATTAATGGAGGCAGGATTTTTGAGAGTAACTGTAAAGCGCGGGGTTAATTTTTTCCGTCAAAACATAGTCTATGACGTTCCCTGGGACACATGGGGCGTGTGTGCAAATTTCATGATTGTAAATGCGACGGTGCGGATTCCTTTAACAGACATACACACACACATATATACACACATACATGCACTGAGCTTTATATACTAGATCATGTTATATGTTATAAGTAGAGATGAGCCAGCCTCTAGAGGCTCGAGTTCGGTTCGTCGAACGGAGGCCGTGTTCGAGTTCGGTTCGGCGAGCCGTTCGACAAACCTCTCGAGCCCCATTGAAACCAATGGCAGGCAAACACAAACACATAAAAACACATTATAAATGTACACATACAGTTAATAAACATTGCCATAACACTTACCTATCACCACGATGCGTACTGCACTCTGTCTCCCGCCGCTGTTCCTTCCGATAATCGCTGCATCCTCCCGGTAACCAGCACTGATGATAGGACCTATCGTGATATCAAAATAGCATGTGACCAGTCAAGTGTCTATTATCTCATTGGATACAGACTGGTCACATGGCTAGACCTCATGCTAGGTCCTGTCACTGCATCTCTCCGGTACGCGGTTCACGTTTGTGCATCCCCGTGTACCAGCGAGATGCTCTGGCACACGGTTGACTCCCTGTTCTGCTTCCCCGTTCCGTTATTCACTGTCTGCCACAGCCGGTCAATAACGGAGATCACCGTTGCTATAGCAACGCGTCTGTCAGCGGGAACGTCACCGCTTACAGCCAGCAGCTTCTTCTCACTCAAGGAGTGAAAAGACTGCACAGGAAGCAGCAGCGTCCTTCCTCCCATGCAGCGCTGTCTGATATAGCAGAGCTGCATGAGTTGAAGGAGAAAGAAGACAGAAGTACATGGATCGTGGAGGGATGCGAGGGAGTAATGAACAGAGAGTTTCTAAGTGTGTCTGTGTATTTATTTCTATTAAAGTATTTTTTCTCTGTGTGGTGTCTTTTTTTTTTAACCCTTTATTGGAGATTCTTAATGGCTGGGACAAACTTGACTGACATTAAGAATCTCTGGCTTAATACTAGCTAGTAAATAGAGTTGAGCGCGGTTCGCGGTTCGAGCTTCTCCAGTTCGCGGCTCGAGTGATTTTGGGGGCTGTTCTAGATCGAACTAGAACTCGAGCTTTTTGCTAAAGCTCGATAGTTCTAGATACGTTCGAGAACGGTTCTAGCAGCAAAAAGACAAGCTAATTACTAGCTGGCTTTCCGCTGTAATAGTGTAAGTCACTCTGTGACTCACACTATTATGAAATTTCAGTGTATAGTGTGCGGGAACAGCGCATTCAGATCACTGCTGTTTGGCCATTTTTTTTCCTTGTCTTCCTTCCCTAAGCGCGCTCGTGTAGTGGGGCAGACCAGCATGTCAGCCAATCCCAGACACACACACAGCTAAGTGGACTTTTAGCCAGAGAAGCAACGACATGTGTGATAGGATGTCCATGTCACATGTCCCTGCATTATAAATACTGGCGTCTGGACGCCATTATCTTTTCGGCGTCTGGGTGTCAGTCACCGCTGGCATAGCTCCTGTCTCCGATACTGCTGTGTACGCTCTATACACAGCGCTATACAGAATAGGGATAGGAGTTTCTTTCAGCCCTTGTAAGGGCTAATACCAACAGGGTCAGAGCCATAGGTGACAGTCAGGGCCGTGAAAACAGATTTTAACAGCTACACAAAATGACAGCGTCTGTGTAGCTAAGGTCAGGGATTTCCTCGCTGCATTTCCCCATTAGGAGGAATAGAAAGGAAGGCTTCCTTTCCTCTACCCAGACCCACAACCCTGCCACTGTACCCTCCTGCCCTTTGCACACTCAAACTCATTGTTACTAAGCCATTATACTAGCAAACACTGAGTGAACTCAGTGGCATCCTAAAAGTGGCTGTTGGACTTCTGTATTGTCCCACTAGTGCAAAGATATTTGCAGCACGTCTGCCTGCATTGCACACTCAAACTCATTGTTACTAAGCCATTATACTAGCAAACACTGAGGAAACTTAGTGGCATCCTAAACGTGGCTGTTGGACTTCTGTATTGTCCCACTAGTGCAAAGATATTTGCAGCACGTCTGCCTGCATTGCACACTCAAACTCATTCTCACTAAGCCATTATACTAGCAAACACTGAGGAAACTTAGTGGCATTCTAAAAGTGGCTGTTGGACTTCTGTATTGTCCCACTAGTGCAAAGATATTTGCAGCACGTCTGCCTGCAATGCACACTCAAACTCATTGTTACTAAGCCATTATACTAGCAAACACTGAGGAAACTTAGTGGCATCCTAAACGTGGCTGTTAGACTTCTGTATTGTCCCACTAGTGCAAAGATATTTGCAGCATGTCTGCCTGCATTGCACACTCAAATTCATTCTTACTAAGCCATTATACTAGCAAACACTGAGGAAACTTAGTGGCATCCTAAACGTGGCTGTTGGACTTCTGTATTGTCCCACTAGTGCAAAGATATTTGCAGCACGTCTGCCTGCATTGCACACTCAAACTCATTGTTACTAAGCCATCCATTATACTAGCAAACACTGAGGAAACTTAGTGGCATCCTAAAAGTGGCTGTTGGACTTCTGTATTGTCCCACTAGTGGAAAGATATTTGCAGCACGTCTGCCTGCATTGCACACTCAAACTCATTGTTACTAAGAAATCCATTATACTAGCAAACACTGAGGAAACTTAGTGGCATCCTAAACGTGGCTGTTGGACTTCTGTATTGTCCCACTAGTGCAAAGATATTTGCAGCACGTCTGCCTGCATTGCACACTCAAACTCATTGTTACTAAGCCATTATACTAGCAAACACTGAGGAAACTTAGTGGCATCCTAAAAGTGGCTGTTGGACTTCTGTATTGTCCCACTGGTGCAAAGATATTTGCAGCACGTCTGCCTGCATTGCACACTCAAACTCATTGTTACTAAGCCATTATACTAGCAAACACTGAGGAAACTTAGTGGCATCCTAAACGGGGTCTGTTGGACTTCTGTATTGTCCCTCTAGTGCAAAGATATTTGCAGCACGTCTGCCTGCATTGCACACTCAAACTCATTGTTACTAAGCCATTATACTAGTAAACACTGAGGAAACTTAGTGGCATCCTAAAAGTGGCTGTTGGACTTCTGTATTGTCCCACTAGTGCAAAGATATTTGCAGCACGTCTACCTGCATTGCACACTCAAACTCATTGTTACTAAGCCATTATACTAGCAAACACTGAGGAAACTTAGTGGCATCCTAAACGTGGCTGTTGGACATCTGTATTGTCCCACTAGTACAAAGATATTTGCAGCACGTCTGCCTGCATTGCACACTCAAACTCATTGTTACTAAGCCATTATACTAGCAAACACTGAGGAAACTTAGTGGCATCCTAAACGTGGCTGTTGGACTTCTGTATTGTCCCACTAGTGCAAAGATATTTGCAGCACGTCTGCCTGCATTGCACACTCAAACTCATTCTCACTAAGCCATTATACTAGCAAACACTGAGGAAACTTAGTGGCATTCTAAAAGTGGCTGTTGGACTTCTGTATTGTCCCACTAGTGCAAAGATATTTGCAGCACGTCTGCCTGCAATGCACACTCAAACTCATTGTTACTAAGCCATTATACTAGCAAACACCGAGGAAACTTAGTGGCATCCTAAACGTGGCTGTTGGACTTCTGTATTGTCCCACTAGTGCAAAGATATTTGCAGCATGTCTGCCTGCATTGCACACTCAAATTCATTCTTACTAAGCCATTATACTAGCAAACACTGAGGAAACTTAGTGGCATCCTAAACGTGGCTGTTGGACTTCTGTATTGTCCCACTAGTGCAAAGATATTTGCAGCACGTCTGCCTGCATTGCACACTCAAACTCATTGTTACTAAGCCATCCATTATACTAGCAAACACTGAGGAAACTTAGTGGCATCCTAAATGTGGCTGTTGGACTTCTGTATTGTCCCACTAGTGCAAAGATATTTGCAGCACGTCTGCCTGCATTGCACACTCAAACTCATTGTTACTAAGCCATTATACTAGCAAACACTGAGGAATCTTAGTGGCATCCTAAAAGTGGCTGTTGGACTTCTGTATTGTCCCACTAGTGCAAAGATATTTGCAGCACGTCTGCCTGCATTGCACACTCAAACTCATTGTTACTAAGCCATTATACTAGTAAACACTGAGGAAACTTAGTGGCATCCTAAAAGTGGCTGTTGGACTTCTGTATTGTCCCACTAGTGCAAAGATATTTGCAGCACGTCTGCCTGCATTGCACACTCAAACTCATTCTTACTAAGCCATTATACTAACAAACACTGAGGAAACTTAGTGGCATATTAAAAGTGGCTGTTGGACTTCTGTATTGTCCCACTAGTGCAAAGATATTTGCAGCACGTCTGCCTGCATTGCACACTCAAACTCATTGTTACTAAATCATTATACTAGCAAACACTGAGGAAACTTAGTGGCATCCTAAAAGTGGCTGTTGGACTTCTGTATTGTCCCACTAGTGCAAAGATATTTGCAGCACGTCTGCCTGCATTGCACACTCAAACTCATTGTTACTAAGCCATTATACTAGCAAACACTGAGGAAACTTAGTGGCATCCTAAAAGTAACTGTTGGACTTCTGTATTGTCCCACTAGTGCAAAGATATTTGCAGCACGTCTGCCTGCATTGCACACTCAAACTCATTGTTACTAAGCCATTATACTAGCAAACACTGAGGAAACTTAGTGGCATCCTAAAAGTGGCTGTTGGACTTCTGTATTGTCCCACTAGTGCAAAGATATTTGCAGCACGTCTGCCTGCATTGCACACTCAAACTCATTGTTACTAAGCCATTATACTAGCAAACACTGAGGAAACTTAGTGGCATCCTAAAAGTGGCTGTTGGACTTCTGTATTGTCCCACTAGTGCAAAGATATTTGCAGCACGTCTGACTGCATTGCACACTCAAACTCATTGTTACTAAGCCATTATACTAGCAAACACTGAGGAAACTTAGTGGCATCCTAAAAGTAACTGTTGGACTTCTGTATTGTCCCACTAGTGCAAAGATATTTGCAGCACGACTGCCTGCATTGCACACTCAAACTCATTGTTACTAAGCCATTATACTAGCAAACACTGAGGAAACTTAGTGGCATCCTAAAAGTGGCTGTTGGACTTCTGTATTGTCCCACTAGTGCAAAGATATTTGCAGCACGTCTGACTGCATTGCACACTCAAACTCATTGTTACTAAGCCATTATACTAGCAAACACTGAGGAAACTTAGTGGCATCTTAAAAGTGGCTGTTGGACTTCTGTATTGTCCCACTAGTGCAAAGATATTTGCAGCACTTCTGCCTGCATTGGACACTCAAACTCATTGTTACTAAGCCATTATACTAGCAAACACTGAGGAAACTTAGTGGCATCCTAAAAGTAACTGTTGGACTTCTGTATTGTCCCACTAGTGCAAAGATATTTGCAGCACGTCTGCCTGCATTGCACATTCAAACTCATTGTTACTAAGCCATTATACTAGCAAACACTGAGGAAACTTAGTGGCATCCTAAAAGTGGCTGTTGGACTTCTGTATTGTCCCACTAGTGCAAAGATATTTGCAGCACGTCTGCCTGCATTGCACACTCAAACTCATTGTTACTAAGCCATTATACTAGCAAACACTGAGGAAACTTAGTGGCATCCTAAACGTGGCTGTTGGACTTCTGTATTGTCCCACTAGTAGAGATTAGAGAACCAGCCGTGGTTCGGCTCGAGTTCGGTTCATCGAACGGAGGTCTCGTTCGAATTAAGTTCGGCAAACATTCGACGAACCGAACTCGAACCAATAGGATATAATGGGAGGCAATGACAAACACATAAAAACGCATTATAAATGTACACATACAGTTAATAAACATTGCCATAACACTTACCGGTCCCCGCGATCCCTCCTGCACTCTGTCTCCTGCCACTATTCCATCCGATGATCTCTGAATCCTCCCGGTAACCAGCACTGCCAGCAGTGATGTGGGACATATCGTGACGTCAAAATAGCCATGTGACCAGTCACGTGGCTATTATCTCATTGGTTACAGACTGGTCACATGACTATGACGCGTCATGTAGGACCTGTCATTGCACTCTCCGGTACACGGTGCACATTTGTGTATCGTCGTGTAACGGCGACATGCTTTAGCACACGGTCGACTCCTCGTTCCGTTAGGGACCGGCTGGCACAGCCGGTCATTAACGGAGATCACCGTTGCCATAGCAACGCAGTTTTCGGTGACGTCACCGCTAACCGCGGCTCCGGGAATCACATGATCGGAGCCCTGTTGCTATGGTAACACGTCTGTCAGCGTTACTGCTGTTACCGCTAGCAGCACTGATCTCTCACGGAGTGAAGGCTGCACGCGAAGCAGCGTCTTGCCCCAAGCAGCAGTGATGTAGCAGAGCGGCATTTGTTGAACGAGAAAGACAGAAGACCATGGATCGTGGAGGGCTGACAGGGGTTAATAAAGATGGAGTCTCTAATGTGTCTGTGTATTTATTTCTATTAAAGTAGTTTTTCTCTGTGTGGTGGTTTTTTTTAACCCTTTATTGGAGATTCTTAATGGCCGAGTCAAACGTGCCTGATATTAAGAATCTCTGGCTTAATACTGGCTAGTTAAACAAAGCCAGTATTAACTCATGATTACCCAACAAGCCACCCGGCCCCAGGGCTGTTGGAAGAGTTGGATACAGCGCCAGATGATGGCGCTTCTATGAGAGCGCCATTTTCTGGGGCGGCTGCGGACTGAAATTCGTAGCAGAGGCGCCCAGAAACCTCGGGCTAACCTGTGGTGCGGATTCCAATCCCCAGCTGCCTAGTTGTACTTGGCTGGACACAAAAATGGGGCGAAGCCCACGTCATTTGTTTTTTAATTATTTCATGAAATAATTAAATTTTTGGTGGGCAAAAAACTTCTGCATACAGTCCTGGATGGAGTATGCTGAGCCTTGTAGTTCTGCAGCTGCTGTCTGCTCTTCTCCATACAGACACACAGCAGCTGCAGAACTACAAGGCTCAGCATACTCGGCATACTCCATCTAGGACTGAAATTTGTTAGAGGATTTCACCAGCACAAAACTCCAGGCATTTTGTTCTTTAAAATAAAACTTCCTTTATTTTCTTATCATTAAAAAGTCCATGCTATGGTGGTCAAGCCCATGTCAGAGAGGACGCGTTTTGAACATCCAGTTCTTATTCAGTCTCTAAACGATCTAGTCACAGAACTGTTTAAAAAGGGCTGAACCCAAACATGTGATCAAATGCAAGGAGAGAGCAAGACAATTACAAAAACATTAACCCCTTGAGTTATATCACTCTATATAATGCTTATAACACTTATATATATACAAAGTATTTTTTTAGCCAGATTAATATGCAAACATCAATTCATTTCTTTTATTTAAACCTTTCGGAAATCTTGTGCCCATTAAAAACATCCATTTTATTTCTCTCTGAAAGAGGATATCTTTCAAATTTCCACCCCTTCTAGGTAGTTGAATTTTTTCAATGGCATTGACTTTCATGCCTGTTAAATTACCTGCATGTGCGTCGCGAAAATGTTGAGACGCTCCTGATAATTTTCTGGTGGTGGCATTATTAACATCATAAATGTGTTCAGATATCCTCTTTCTGAGAGAACGACAAGTGCTGCCTATATATTGTAACTGACAAATAGTACACGATATTAAATAAACCACATGGTCTGAACTGCAGTTTATGAGTGACATTATTTTATACGTTTTTTTATCAGTAAATGAAGAAAATTCCTTCACATTTGACATATAACCGCATAGTCCACACGATCTGTGGCCACATTTGAAAGAGCCTGTGCTGGGTAACCAATTGCCAGTGTTTTTTTCTTTTTTAGTGGAACCGCACCTATTCATATGATCACTAGGTGATAACATGGATCCCAATGTAATGTTCCTTTTTGAAACAAATTTAACTCCATTTTTTAAGATTTTGTGTAATGTGTCATCTGTAGATAAAATGGGTAAATATTTTTTGATAATTTTGATTACATCATAATAATTTTTACTGTATGTTGTTGAAAAAACAACTGACAATTCTTTCTGGGGATTATCTCTGGTTTTATTCATGTCCAAATATTGTGACCTACTCACTTTGATTGCCTTGGTTTTGGCTTTCTGGAGGTTTGTCATTTTATACCCTCTTGCCAAAAATCTTTTTTCAATAGTGCTGCATTCTACCTCAAAACCATTTTGGGTGTTGCAACATCTCCTAGCACGGACATATTCACCTGTAGGGATGTTATTTATAACATGCTTTGGATGGCAACTTCCCGCATGTAATAGTGAGTTGCCTGATATGGGTTTTCTATAAAGACTACAATTAATTTCTCCATTGTCATCCTTCCCATGGAATTGTATATCCAAAAAATTAATTTTTGATACATCATGAAAAAAAGTGAAAAAAAGATTATGGGCATTATTATTAATGTATGATATGAAATCCTCAATTTTTTTGTTTGGATTTTGCCATACAATAAGTACATCATCTATAAATCTCAGATATAATGCCATATCCGAGAAAAAAGGATTGCACTGATTAAAAATATATTGTTCTTCCCACCAAAGCATAAATATGCCTGCTAGAGAGGGGGAAAACCGTGCGCCCATTGAACATCCCTGTAACTGAATATATCCTTTATTTAAAAAGGTAAAATAGTTGTTTTTGAGTAAAAACTCAGTTATGTCAATCAAATAGTCCTGTAATTCAAGTGAGTAGTCAGAATATTTTTTGAGCAAATCTTTCAACGCTAAAATGGCAAGAGAATGTGGAATGGATGTATACAATGATTGCACATCACAAGTTAACCAACTAAAATTATCTTGCCATTTCATCTGGGAAATAATATTCAACACATGTTTGCTATCCAGGACATAGCCAGGAGACATTTTAGGAAGAAATTGGAGGTGGTTATCCAACCACTCTGCTAGATGTTCAGTATAAGAATCTATACCTGAGACAATCGGTCTCATTTTTGGGGGAAATTGGTTTTTATGTGACTTGGGTAAGGCATGCAATAATGGTATTAAACAATAAGATGGATTAAGATAATCTCTCAATTTTTCATCAATTAAACCCAAATGTAAGCCTTCTTCTAGAATTTTTTCCAAGGATTTTTTTATATCTGCAGAGGGGTCATGATCGACTCTCCTGTAGGTATCACAATCCTGTAACATAGTCAATACCTCCCTTTCATAAAGTCCAGTATCCAAAACTACGACTGCCCCCCCCTTGTCAGAATTTTTTATTATGATGTTAGAGTTTTTTTGCAAGGAAATAATCGCATCCTTCTCAGTCTTAGACAAATTTTGAACCATAGGTTCTTGTAAATGAGAAAGAGCAGTTAATTCCTTTTCAACTATGTTCTGGAAATCAGTCATCTGATCACACCTCGAAGGTATGGGATAAAAACTGGGATTAGGAACATTAAAGTGGGAAACCGCACAATGTGGATTGGGTCCGGCACCACTATCACTTGACAAATCATGCAAATCTTGTAAAGGCATTTGTTCTTTAAATGACATAGGAGAGAAAAAAATGTCAGCTGATGCATTTGAAACATTAGGAACATTAACCTCATTTTCATCGTGAAAGAAGTGTTTTTTTACTGTTAATTTTCGGATAAACTTATTAACATCTAGTATTGTTTTAAAGAGATCAAACCTCTTGTTGGGAACAAAATTTAAACCCCTTTTCAAAACACTAATTTCACTGCTGTTTAAAATGCATGCCGACATGTTTATAACAGAGAAATTATTATTATCAATATTCATTTCCTTTTCCCCCTCGTGAAATGATTGTGTTGGTACACATGACTTTCTATGTTTGCGGCCGCTCCTCCTTGTTTTTTTCGATTTTTTTGAAAAAACGGCTGGTTTTTCAAGTTTTTTGACACACTTGAAGAAGTGGATGGGGTGTCAAAATTATTATCGGACGTGTCAGTATTATAGTCTGTAGAGTCCACATCAGTCGTTTCAAAGTCCGTAGAAGAAAAATTGACACGAGTAGAATTATTGCGTCTTTTATGATTTTTCAATATGGATCTGGGACCAGCTTGGAAAAATCTCCTGGAATTATGCCAATTGTAGATTTTATTATCCTCATAGTCCCTTAAATCACGAACAAACTTTTTTTCTTTGACTGCAGTGATTGTATCCTCAAGGGCAATGATTTTAGTGTTGATCTGGTCTTTCGTGGTCTTATAAGCATCCAGACCTGAATATTGTGCAAGGGAAACTTCGATTTCTTTAATCTTATTCTCCAACACACCTATTTTATTTCGTTCTTGTTCTATAATTAATTGAATAAGTTTTTTGGAGCATTCAGATAAGATAGTGTCCCATTTTGCAACAAATTCTTGATTAAATTCAACTGTGGGTCTTTTGTTCAGCCGAAGTCCCCTGGGAACCATATTTTTGTCAAGATATGCTTGCAAGGTCTCACTGTCCCACCAGGTACGAATTCTCGCTGACATCACTTTTTCTAATTCCCACATAATTTGATTCATTTCTGTGTGCGTTTCCAAAGGGGTATTTTGCTTATTCAATGAAAACATTTTTGCTGCTCTCTCCATACGTAGTCTATCTGAAGTAACAAAAATCTGATTGCTATTAGCTTCATTCCTCTGGTCTTCCATTTTATGACACAATTTTTTATATAAGGAACTATGAGTCATGCAATTTCATCATATATAGTATACAATGTCTCTTATTGAAAAGATCCAAAACAATGATAATTGACTTACTGACAGTTCCTATTCATGAATCACAGGGAGCACGGGTATAGCAGCTCAAGGTGAAGGTAGAAAGAGGTTTTTTGCCCAGCTCACCTGTGTGATGGAAGCCAGTGATCCTGGGCTGTGCACGGAGAAGAGGTTTGGAGAGCCAGTCCATGTGCATTGAAATTTGTTAGAGGATTTCACCAGCACAAAACTCCAGGCATTTTGTTCTTTAAAATAAAACTTCCTTTATTTTCTTATCATTAAAAAGTCCATGCTATGGTGGTCAAGCCCATGTCAGAGAGGACGCGTTTCGAACATCCAGTTCTTATTCAGTCTCTAAACCATCTAGTCACAGAACTGTTTAAAAAGGGCTGAACCCAAACATGTGATCAAATGCAAGGAGAGAGCAAGACAATTACAAAAACATTAACCCCTTGAGTTATATCACTCCATATAATGCTTATAACACTTATATATATATACAAAGTATTTTTTTAGCCAGATTAATATGCAAACATCAATTCATTTCTTTTATTTAAACCTTTCGGAAATCTTGTGCCCATTAAAAACATCCATTTTATTTCTCTCTGAAAGAGGATATCTTTCAAATTTCCACCCCTTCTAGGTAGTTGAATTTTTTCAATGGCATTGACTTTCATGCCTGTTAAATTACCTGCATGTGCGTCGCGAAAATGTTGAGACGCTCCTGATAATTTTCTGGTGGTGGCATTATTAACATCATAAATGTGTTCAGATATCCTCTTTCTGAGAGAACGACAAGTGCTGCCTATATATTGTAACTGGCAAATAGTACACGATATTAAATAAACCACATGGTCTGAACTGCAGTTTATGAGTGACATTATTTTATACGTTTTTTTATCTGTAAATGAAGAAAATTCCTTCACATTTGACATATAACCGCATAGTCCACACGATCTGTGGCCACATTTGAAAGAGCCTGTGCTGGGTAACCAATTGCCAGTGTTTTTTTCTTTTTTGGTGGAACCGCACCTATTCATATGATCACTAGGTGATAACATGGATCCCAATGTAATGTTCCTTTTTGAAACAAATTTAACTCCATTTTTTAGAAAGCCAAAACCAAGGCAATCAAAGTGAGTAGGTCACAATATTTGGACATGAATAAAACCAGAGATAATCCCCAGAAAGAATTGTCAGTTGTTTTTTCAACAACATATAGTAAAAATTATTATGATGTAATCAAAATTATCAAAAAATATTTACCCATTTTATCTACAGATGACACATTACACAAAATCTTAAAAAATGGAGTTAAATTTGTTTCAAAAAGGAACATTACATTGGGATCCATGTTATCACCTAGTGATCATATGAATAGGTGCGGTTCCACCAAAAAAGAAAAAAACACTGGCAATTGGTTACCCAGCACAGGCTCTTTCAAATGTGGCCACAGATCGTGTGGACTATGCGGTTATATGTCAAATGTGAAGGAATTTTCTTCATTTACAGATAAAAAAACGTATAAAATAATGTCACTCATAAACTGCAGTTCAGACCATGTGGTTTATTTAATATCGTGTACTATTTGCCAGTTACAATATATAGGCAGCACTTGTCGTTCTCTCAGAAAGAGGATATCTGAACACATTTATGATGTTAATAATGCCACCACCAGAAAATTATCAGGAGCGTCTCAACATTTTCGCGACGCACATGTAGGTAATTTAACAGGCATGAAAGTCAATGCCATTGAAAAAATTCAACTACCTAGAAGGGGTGGAAATTTGAAAGATATCCTCTTTCAGAGAGAAATAAAATGGATGTTTTTAATGGGCACAAGATTTCCGAAAGGTTTAAATAAAAGAAATGAATTGATGTTTGCATATTAATCTGGCTAAAAAAATACTTTGTATATATATATAAGTGTTATAAGCATTATATGGAGTGATATAACTCAAGGGGTTAATGTTTTTGTAATTGTCTTGCTCTCTCCTTGCATTTGATCACATGTTTGGGTTCAGCCCTTTTTAAACAGTTCTGTGACTAGATGGTTTAGAGACTGAATAAGAACTGGATGTTCGAAACGCGTCCTCTCTGACATGGGCTTGACCACCATAGCATGGACTTTTTAATGATAAGAAAATAAAGGAAGTTTTATTTTAAAGAACAAAATGCCTGGAGTTTTGTGCTGGTGAAACCCTCTAACAAATTTCAATGCACATGGACTGGCTCTCCAAACCTCTTCTCCGTGCACAGCCCAGGATCACTGGCTTCCATCACACAGGTGAGCTGGGCAAAAAACCTCTTTCTACCTTCACCTTGAGCTGCTATACCCGTGCTCCCTGTGATTCATGAATAGGAACTGTCAGTAAGTCAATTATCATTGTTTTGGATCTTTTCAATAAGAGACATTGTATATTATATATGATGAAATTGCATGACTTATAGTTCCTTATATAAAAAATTGTGTCATAAAATGGAAGACCAGAGGAATGAAGCTAATAGCAATCAGATTTTTGTTACATCAGATAGACTACGTATGGAGAGAGCAGCAAAAATGTTTTCATTGAATAAGCAAAATACCCCTTTGGAAACGCACACAGAAATGAATCAAATTATGTGGGAATTAGAAAAAGTGATGTCAGCGAGAATTCGTACCTGGTGGGACAGTGAGACCTTGCAAGCATATCTTGACAAAAATATGGTTCCCAGGGGACTTCGGCTGAACAAAAGACCCACAGTTGAATTTAATCAAGAATTTGTTGCAAAATGGGACACTATCTTATCTGAATGCTCCAAAAAACTTATTCAATTAATTATAGAACAAGAACGAAATAAAATAGGTGTGTTGGAGAATAAGATTAAAGAAATCGAAGTTTCCCTTGCACAATATTCAGGTCTGGATGCTTATAAGACCACGAAAGACCAGATCAACACTAAAATCATTGCCCTTGAGGATACAATCACTGCAGTCAAAGAAAAAAAGTTTGTTCGTGATTTAAGGGACTATGAGGATAATAAAATCTACAATTGGCATAATTCCAGGAGATTTTTCCAAGCTGGTCCCAGATCCATATTGAAAAATCATAAAAGACGCAATAATTCTACTCGTGTCAATTTTTCTTCTACGGACTTTGAAACGACTGATGTGGACTCTACAGACTATAATACTGACACGTCCGATAATAATTTTGACACCCCATCCACTTCTTCAAGTGTGTCAAAAAACTTGAAAAACCAGCCGTTTTTTAAAAAAAATCGAAAAAAACAAGGAGGAGCGGCCGCAAACATAGAAAGTCATGTGTACCAACACAATCATTTCACGAGGGGGAAAAGGAAATGAATATTGATAATAATAATTTTTCTGTTATAAATATGTCGGCATGCATTTTAAACAGCAGTGAAATTAGTGTTTTGAAAAGGGGTTTAAATTTTGTTCCCAACAAGAGGTTTGATCTCTTTAAAACAATACTAGATGTTAATAAGTTTATCCGAAAATTAACAGTAAAAAAACACTTCTTTCACGATGAAAATGAGGTTAATGTTCCTAATGTTTCAAATGCATCAGCTGACATTTTTTTCTCTCCTATGTCATTTAAAGAACAAATGGCTTTACAAGATTTGCATGATTTGTCAAGTGATAGTGGTGCCGGACCCAATCCACATTGTGCGGTTTCCCACTTTAATGTTCCTAATCCCAGTTTTTATCCCATACCTTCGAGGTGTGATCAGATGACTGATTTCCAGAACATAGTTGAAAAGGAATTAACTGCTCTTTCTCATTTACAAGAACCTATGGTTCAAAATTTGTCTAAGACTGAGAAGGATGCGATTATTTCCTTGCAAAAAAACTCTAACATCATAATAAAAAATTCTGACAAGGGGGGGGCAGTCGTAGTTTTGGATACTGGACTTTATGAAAGGGAGGTATTGACTATGTTACAGGATTGTGATACCTACAGGAGAGTCGATCATGACCCCTCTGCAGATATAAAAAAATCCTTGGAAAAAATTCTAGAAGAAGGCTTACATTTGGGTTTAATTGATGAAAAATTGAGAGATTATCTTAATCCATCTTATTGTTTAATACCATTATTGCATGCCTTACCCAAGTCACATAAAAACCAATTTCCCCCAAAAATGAGACCGATTGTCTCAGGTATAGATTCTTATACTGAACATCTAGCAGAGTGGTTGGATAACCACCTCCAATTTCTTCCTAAAATGTCTCCTGGCTATGTCCTGGATAGCAAACATGTGTTGAATATTATTTCCCAGATGAAATGGCAAGATAATTTTAGTTGGTTAACTTGTGATGTGCAATCATTGTATACATCCATTCCACATTCTCTTGCCATTTTAGCGTTGAAAGATTTGCTCAAAAAATATTCTGACTACTCACTTGAATTACAGGACTATTTGATTGACATAACTGAGTTTTTACTCAAAAACAACTATTTTACCTTTTTAAATAAAGGATATATTCAGTTACAGGGATGTTCAATGGGCGCACGGTTTTCCCCCTCTCTAGCAGGCATATTTATGCTTTGGTGGGAAGAACAATATATTTTTAATCAGTGCAATCCTTTTTTCTCGGATATAGCATTATATCTGAGATTTATAGATGATGTACTTATTGTATGGCAAAATCCAAACAAAAAAAATGAGGATTTCATATCATACATTAATAATAATGCCCATAATCTTTTTTTCACTTTTTTTCATGATGTATCAAAAATTAATTTTTTGGATATACAATTCCATGGGAAGGGTGACAATGGAGAAATTAATTGTAGTCTTTACAGAAAACCCATATCAGGCAACTCACTATTACATGCGGGAAGTTGCCATCCAAAGCATGTTATAAATAACATCCCTACAGGTGAATATGTCCGTGCTAGGAGATGTTGCAACACCCAAAATGGTTTTGAGGTAGAATGCAGCACTATTGAAAAAAGGTTTTTGGCAAGAGGTTATAAAATGACAAATCTCCAGAAAGCCAAAACCAAGGCAATCAAAGTGAGTAGGTCACAATATTTGGACATGAATAAAACCAGAGATAATCCCCAGAAAGAATTGTCAGTTGTTTTTTCAACAACATACAGTAAAAATTATTATGATGTAATCAAAATTATCAAAAAATATTTACCCATTTTATCTACAGATGACACATTACACAAAATCTTAAAAAATGGAGTTAAATTTGTTTCAAAAAGGAACATTACATTGGGATCCATGTTATCACCTAGTGATCATATGAATAGGTGCGGTTCCACCAAAAAAGAAAAAAACACTGGCAATTGGTTACCCAGCACAGGCTCTTTCAAATGTGGCCACAGATCGTGTGGACTATGCGGTTATATGTCAAATGTGAAAGAATTTTCTTCATTTACAGATAAAAAACGTATAAAATAATGTCACTCATAAACTGCAGTTCAGACCATGTGGTTTATTTAATATCGTGTACTATTTGCCAGTTACAATATATAGGCAGCACTTGTCGTTCTCTCAGAAAGAGGATATCTGAACACATTTATGATGTTAATAATGCCACCACCAGAAAATTATCAGGAGCGTCTCAACATTTTCGCGACGCACATGTAGGTAATTTAACAGGCATGAAAGTCAATGCCATTGAAAAAATTCAACTACCTAGAAGGGGTGGAAATTTGAAAGATATCCTCTTTCAGAGAGAAATAAAATGGATGTTTTTAATGGGCACAAGATTTCCGAAAGGTTTAAATAAAAGAAATGAATTAATGTTTGCATATTAATCTGGCTAAAAAAATACTTTGTATATATATAAGTGTTATAAGCATTATATGGAGTGATATAACTCAAGGGGTTAATGTTTTTGTAATTGTCTTGCTCTCTCCTTGCATTTGATCACATGTTTGGGTTCAGCCCTTTTTAAACAGTTCTGTGACTAGATGGTTTAGAGACTGAATAAGAACTGGATGTTCGAAACGCGTCCTCTCTGACATGGGCTTGACCACCATAGCATGGACTTTTTAATGATAAGAAAATAAAGGAAGTTTTATTTTAAAGAACAAAATGCCTGGAGTTTTGTGCTGGTGAAATCCTCTAACAAATTTCAATGCACATGGACTGGCTCTCCAAACCTCTTCTCCGTGCACAGCCCAGGATCACTGGCTTCCATCACACAGGTGAGCTGGGCAAAAAACCTCTTTCTACCTCCATCCAGGACTGTATGCAGAAGTTTTTTGCTGAAAAAATTATGTGGGCTTCGCCATATTTTTGTATGCTAGCCAGGTACAGCAGGCAGGTACGGCTGCCCCCAACCCCCAGTTGCCTATTTGTACCCGGCTGGGAACTAAAAATAAAGGGAAGCCCTTTTTTTATTATTTCATGAATTTCATTAAATAATTAGAAAACAATGACGTAGGCTTCGCTCCATTTTTGTGTCCAGCCAGGTACATCTAGGCAGCTGGGGATTGGAATACGCAGCACAGGTTGGCCTGAGCTTTCTGGGCCCCACTGCTGCGAATTGCAGTCTGCAGCCGCCTCAGAAAATGGCACTTTCATAGAAGCGCCATCTTCTGGCGCTGTATCCAACTATTCCAGCAGCTGCCTGCTATACCTGGCTAGCATACAAAAATATGGCGAAGCTCACGTCCTTTTTTTGTAGTTTTTTGGCCAAAAAATTAAAAAATGCTTCCCTGGATTTTCCATTGCCAGTGAAGGTAACACCAAGCAGTGGGGGTTAGCAGCCAGTAGCTGCTTGGATTACCCTTAGCTAGCAATACAAAAAATGCAGCGGGAGCCCATATATATTTTTTTTAATTATTTATTTAAATAACTAAAAACAAAATGGGCTTCCCTGTATTTTGATTGCTGGACATCACAGTGCTGTAAAAATAAATCTTTAAAAAAAATGACATAGCGCTCCGCGGTATTTTTGATTCTCAGCGCAGATAAAGCAGACAGCTATGGGTTGCCACCCCCATCTGCCTGCCGTTACCTTGGTTGGCAATCAAAATACAGGGAAGCCCATTAATTTTTTCTATTTAAAAAATAGTTAAAAAAAAATGACTTTGGGTCCCCCCATTTTTGATAGCCAGCTAGGGTAAAGCAGACGTCTGTAGCCTGAAAACCACAGCTGGCAGCTTTACCGTGGTTGGGGATCCAATGTGGAGGTCCCCCCAGGCTCTTTTTTTATAATTATTTTATAAATATTAATAATTACACAAAAAAAGTAGGGTCCCCTCCAAATTGGATCACCAGCCAAGGTAAAGCGGACAGCTGTGGTCTGGTATTCTCAGGGTGGGAAGGTCCATAGTTATTGGGCTTTCACAGCCTAAAAATAGCAGGCCGCAGGCACCCCAGACGTGGCGCATCCACTAGATGCGCCAATCCTGGCGCTTCACCCCAGCTCATCCCGTGCCCTGGTGCAGTGGCAAACGGGGTAATAAATCGGGTTGATACTAGCTGTAAAGTCACCTGAGATCAAGCCCAGCAGTTTGTGATGTCATGGCATCTATTAGATACCCAACATCATAAACTGTCAGTACTAACAAAAACAAAAAATCGACAAAAGAAATTTATTTGAAAAAACAGTCCCCAAAACATTTCCTCTTTCACCAATTTATTGTAAGAAAAAAAACTAAGGGGTCCCACGACGACTCTGGACCGTCTAGAATATGGGGGGGAGACACTCAGGGAACGTATCCCCCATTTTCTAGGAGTGCGGACCCTTCATGTGAGGAGTGTGGGTGCAATGAATCTGCACTCACTCTCCCCGGGTCCACAGCAGCAGAGTCCATGTCGTAATGGTTGCTACCAAAGCTGCAATGCCCTGCTCATGAGGTAAGGGCATGCCTAATCAGGAGAACTACTGTAGAGGAAGCTCTGCTCACTGGTATATAGGTGCTCAGAGGTAATAATAGATAAAATTAGTGAGTAACCTCGGCACTCTAAATCTCCCAGACTAAGTCAGTAAGTCACAACGGATAGTAATGCAAAATCACTCTTTATTGGTCCGTATTAAGAAAAAAAAATTTTTCATAAGCATATATGTTTTTGTCCAAAACAAGTTACAAATGACGTTTCGGCCTGAGCCTTCGTCAGATTGGACTTATCTGCATGTAATCATGAAAAATGTCAATAATCAGTATCACATAAGAGTGAGAAAACAATAACATAAACTCGAACAATGTAGAGGTACAATTGGGATGCAGCAAAAAAATTGCAACACAGCAAGAAATGAAACACATGATACAAATATCATAATACAGTACAAGGACAATATAGTAATGACAAATATGGGGTCAGAGTAGGCTTAGACAGCTCTGGTATGAAAGAGATGTCAATCATAAAGTAACATGTGCAGTAGGTGTAGAGCTACACTATGCATCGCAGAGCTAATGGGTAGACCGACCATAGAAAAAGAACGGAGAAAAAGTGGAGAAAAAGTGGAGAAAAAGTGGAGAAGAAGTGGAGAAGAAGTGGAGAAGTGTTTGTTCATGCCAGATGGGAGATAAATAATTTTTTACCGGCGCTGTCATTTACTGTAACGTGATCATCGGTGTACGGTGTATACCTGTGATCACGTGAGCGGGGACCGGAAAAACCGTCCTGAATCATGATCTCCAGGGTCTCAGCTAGCCCTGAAACCCCGGAGATTTTCTGACGCTGGGGGGCGTTATTCACTTATTTCTGCCTGCTGTTTATAAACGGCAGATCAGAATAAGGCTACATTAACACGACCGATCCATTTTTGTGGTCTGCAAAAAACAGTCCGTTTTTTTTCACGGGTGCATCCGTGTGGCATCCGTTTTTGTTCCGTAGACGGTCCGTATGTCATCTGTTTGTCATCCGTGTGCCTTCCGTTTTTTTTTGTGTACTGCAAAAAAACTGAATGAGGGTAAATGCATAAATTTACCCAGGATCCATAGCTTCATCCTACATGAGGCGGTCACATATTCACTCCAGTGCCATTTTCTACTGCTTTTCACAGCGTAGAGCGCTCTGGTGATTTTCTTGTGCTTGTGCACTTCATATCTGTCTTTTCTGTCATTATAATGGCAGAAAGACACATAATGTCCCACTCTCCTGCATTTTGTAATTTTGCACCCTTTGGTGCCTTTCATGTGGCACTAAGGGGTGCTTAGCTTTGTCTTTATCCAAAAAAAATGAAAAAAAAAAATGACGTAGGGTTTCCCCTATTTTTGTAGCCAGCTAGGGTAAAGCAGACGGATGCAGCCTGCAGACCACAGCTGGCAACCTCACCTTGGCTGGTAATCCAAAACTGAGGGCACCTCACGCTGTTATTTTAAATTAAATAAATAATTGAAAAAAAAAAACACGTAGGGGTCTCCCCAAAATTGGATCACCAGCCAAGGTAAAGCAGACAGCTGGGGTCTGATATTCTCAGATTAAGGAGGTCCATGGTTATTGGACTCTCCCCAGCCTAAAAATAGCAGGCCGCAGCCGCCCCAGAAGTGGCGCATACATTAGATGCGCCAATCCTGGTGCTTCGCCCCAGCTCATCCCGCGCCCTGGTGCAGTGGCAAATGGGGTAATATATGGGGTTAATACCAGATGTGTAATGTCACCTGGCATCAAGCCCTGGGGTTGGTGAGGTCAGGCGTCTATCAGATACCCGACATCACCAACCCAGTCAGTAATATAAAAAAAAGACGACAAACAAATTTTTATTTGAAAAAACACTCCCCAATAAATTCCCTCTTTAACCAATTTATTAGAAAGAAAAACAAATCCAGGTCGGCTGTAATCCCATGACGATCCACACTCTCCCAGTCAATGAAGAGCAGGATGTTCCCCATTGGCTGGGAGAGCAATGCAGTAACCTGAGCTAACATCAATGGGTCAGTCCAGGTCACTGCAGGGGATGACAAGTGCTGCTGTCAGCGAGGTACATTACCTGCGCTGATCTCCTGCACACTGACTTCAATCATCTTCACAGCCAAGTATCGCAAGCGGCCCGTGACGTCACCGCTAGTCAGTCTCGGGTCCGAAGCGAGAGAAGGTGATGTAACAAGCGGCAGCCATGGAGGACAGTGACAGCGCTGAGGTCGGGACTTCATCACCGCAGGTAAACCGAGCGGGACCATGTGTGCAGAGTGACAGGTGGGCGGAGCCTAGTGGGGTAATGTGTGCAGAGTGTCAGGTGGGCGGAGCCTAGTGGGACATTGTGTGCACAGTGCCAGGTGGGCGGAGCCTAGCGGGACCATGTGTGCAGAGTGCCAGGTGGGAGGAGCCTAGCGGGGTAATGTGTGCGGAGTGCCAGGTGGGCGGAGCCTAGCGGGGTAATGTGTGCAGAGTGCCAGGTGGGCGGAGCCTAGCGGGACAATGTGTGCAGAGTACCAGGTGGGCGGAGCCTAGCGGGACCATATGTGCAGAGTGACAGGTGGGCAGAGCCTAGCAGGACCATGTGTGCAGAGTGACAGGTGGGTGGAGCCTAGCGGGACCATGTGTAATACTATTGTATGTACTGAGGATTTCGATTGCGTTAGGGCAATGACAACCAGAGACGAGTTCTTGGTGCAAAAGACGTTTTATAATATGTAACCGCAATATGTGCACAGAACAGAATATACACAATAATAAGTAACCGCAATATGTAAACAGAACAAAATATACACAGTAATATGTAACCGCAATATGTACACAGAACAGAATATACACAGTGGAACATAAACACAGTAAATACCTGCTGGGTTCAGAGCAAAGGGGAATTCCCGGGACCGCACACCGGACTCCCCCAGGGAAACCACCAGTAGCGAACCCCTATACAGGGGCTGTCCGGCAATCACCCCAGAAGGCCTAAATGTGCAGCAGCCGGGACACAAAAAGGGCAACAGATATAGTCCAAAAAATGTCCGTACGTGATGTGAGTCCTAGGGTGGATATGAACGGAAGGGACCGGGCAGAAGTGCCGACCAGAGACGGCAGACAGAGTCCGAGCACAGTTGGCTGAGAGGTGAAGTCCAGAGCTGGTGTCAGGTGTTTCAACTGGATCCAAACAGCAATCAGGAGATAAGAGCAGCAGGGCAGGAGTACACAGGAAGCAGTATACTCAGGCAACTAGACTAAGCTTAGGGGCGGCTTTTAAACAGATGGACAGGAAGTAGGGCAACAGAACAGAAAACTCCATGTTAACAAAGGGCAAGATCCTTCAAAAGAAAACTGGAAATCCCGGAACTCTGACACCATGTGTGCAGAGTGACAGGTGGGCGGAGCCTAGCGGGACCATGTGTGCAGAGTGCCATGTGGGCGGAGCCATGTGTGCTGGCGGCAGAGTGCGAAGTCGGTGGAGCCTAGCGGGGTCATGTGGCGCTGAGGACGCCAGTGTCGTGGACTGCTTGGCTGGGGAAAGGTGAGTGTGTGTGTGTGTGTGTGTGTGTGTACATGCCACGTGCAGGAGGGGGTGGAGTGAGCTGAGCGGGGAAGTGTGGTCTTCCTGCACGTAACTAGGATAAATATCGGGTTACTAACCAAAGCGCTTTGCTTGGATACCCAATGTTTATCTTGGTTACCAGCTTCTGGCAGGCTGCCAGCGATGGCTCCTGCACACTGTAGCTGTAAAAAGCCCTGCTTTTTGCTGCTAGAACCGTTCTCGAACGTAACTTGAACTATCGAGCTTTAGCAAAAAGCTCGAGTTCTAGTTCGATCTAGAACACCCCCCAAAATCACTCGAACCGCGAACCGCGAACCGCGCTAGACTCTACCCACTAGTGCAAAGATATTTGCAGCACGTCTGCCTGCATTGCACACTCAAACTCATTGTTACTAAGCCATTATACTAGCAAACACTGAGGAAACTTAGTGGCATCCTAAAAGTGTCTGTTGGACTTCTGTATTGTCCCACTAGTGCAAAGATATTTGCACCACGTCTGCCTGCATTGCACACTCAAACTCATTGTTACTAAGCCATTATACCAGCAAACACTGAGGAAACTTAGTGGCATCCTAAACGTGGCTGTTGGACTTCTGTATTGTCCCACTAGTGCAAAGATATTTGCAGCACGTCTGCTTGCATTGCACACTCAAACTCATTGTTACTAAGCCATTATACTAGCAAACTATGCTGCCAGTTTAAGGGCCATTGTTCCATTGTCAGGGATAATTATTGTTGTTTATTCTGCTGTTAATAAAGCTAGACCACCGCTGAAATCTACACCACCTCTCAATTTTTACTACCACATTTTAAGTGCACAATCTTGTTGCAATCAAAATGAGTGGCAAAATGACAGATGCTGGTGCAAAGGGGAAGAGGCGTGTTGGAAAAGGAAAAAAAGGGTTTGTCCGTGGGGAAGCAATATGAAAAACTTTCAGCTCACCCATTCCATGTGCTCAGATTTCCCTCTGCTGCTCGGGCTACAGGTGCTGTTACCTGAGTATAATGAAGAGGGAAGAGTTCTGCCCAGCGCAAGGAGGAGAAATACGTCAGTAAATTTACAGGTGCTTTATTTTACTTGGTTTCCAATAAAACGATCATATAAACATATGAACAGTTAAGACATAGTCCTCCGTGGATATGTCCGTGGGGAAGGTGGCAAAGCTCCATTAACATCTGCTGAAGATAGACCATCTTCCAGCAAAAGTAAGATGTCTACTACTTACCGTGGACAATCCGATGTGCTCCCTTTTTTACGGACACGAACAACAGGAACAAAGGTAGATGATGGCCAAAAAAGGAAAATGCTTGAATGGATCTCAAGTGGTCCAACAAGTGCCCTCTCTGCCACCTCAACTACCGCATCCAAAAAACACCAGTGCTCTGAGTGGTCAGCCCAATCACACTTGCATTCTCCCAGCTCTGAAGTCTCCATCCGCCCTGCACAGTATGGTGGAACTGAGATGGCTGAGTTTGCAGAGCTGTTCAGTCACACTATAGCCTGGGAATCAGAGGTCTGCTCCCAAGCTACAGTGAGTACAGACCAGGAAATGGTCTGCAGTGATGCCCAGAACCTTTGTGGCTCAGATTCAGGCCGTGATGACCAAGTTTCTGAGCATAATGTTGACCCTTTTTCACAAACTGTAACACCTGTTGTTATAGACAATGAGGAACATACTGATGACGATGAGACGCAGATACCAGATTGGGATGACAACTTAAATATTCGGTCAGGGCAAGAAGAGGCTCGGTCTGAGGGTGAGGGGAGTGCAAACACAACAATTGATGAGGAAGTTCTAGATCCCACCTACTGTCAACCCACAGTCAGGCACTCGAGGAGGTCAACAGAGGCGGTGGAGGAGGATGCAACCGACGACGAAGTTACCTTGCGCCTTCCTGGACAGAGTCGGAGCACTGGTAGCACGTCTACAACTGCATCCTCAGCCACCACTCTGCCTCTGAGCACTAGTCGGGGGGGCTCAGCAGGTCGCATGCCCTCTAAGCCTTGCCTAGCCTGGTCCTTTTTTGACATAGCAAAAGATCGGCCAAATTATGTGATCTGTAAAATTTGTCGTGATTCTGTTAGTAGAGGGCAAAACCTCAGCAGTTTGACATTTTCTTCCATAAATCGTCACATGAATAAATATCATATGTCCCAGTGGGAAGCTCACCGTGCTGCAATGCGGCCTAGTGGAGCGAACTATCCACCGCCTGCCCCTTCCAGTGCATCCGCGCGCTCTTCATCTTCTAGGACTGTGGGGACAGCTGTCACACCTGGTTTTCCACGCACAACTTCCACCACTGTAACTGCAACAGGTAGTTTGCTTGGTAGGTCGTCAGTTGGTTTGGAAGGGGAAACAAGTGCGTGTGTACAGCTCTCTCAGACATCGATAGCACCAACGTTGGATGAAGGCAACATCATGTCTACGCCTGCACTTTCCTCACAAACCTGCATTTTTCCCTACTCAACACCATCTACACACAGCAGCCAGATCTCTGTCCCTCAGATGTGGACAAATAAAAGGCCATTTCCTGCAACCCATGACAAAGCTAAGAGGTTGACTTTATCCCTCTGTAAGCTCTTGGCTACCGAAATGCTGCCTTTCCGCCTGGTGGACACACAGGATTTTAGAGACCTTATGTCTGTCGCTGTGCCCCAGTACCAGATGCCCAGTCGCCACTACTTCTCTAAGAAAGGTGTGCCCGCGCTACACCAGCATGTCGCACACAACATCACCGCTTCCTTGAGAAACTCTGTGTGTGAATGGGTGCATTTCACCACTGATACTTGGACCAGTAAGCATGGACAGGGACGTTACATGTCGCTGACTGGGCACTGGGTAACTATGGTGATAGATGGTGAAGGGTCTGCTGCACAAGTCTTGCTGTCCCCACGACTTGTGTGTCAATCCTCTGTCTGTCCAAGTTCCGCCACTGCTTCTGCCTCCTCCACCTCATCTGGGTCCTCCACCTCCGCCCCAAGCCTGCCTGGTCAGGCCACCAGCGTTGTAACTGCGCAGAAGGAATCACGCACCCCTCATTACTATGCTGGCAGCAGAGCGCAACGGCATCAGGTGGTCTTTAGCTTGACATGTCTTGGAAATAGGAGTTACACAGTGGCTGAGTTGTGGGCAGCTCTGGAGACTGAGTTTAATAAATGATTGTCTCCACTCAACCTGCAGCCTGGTAAGGCCGTGTGCGACAATGCTGCAAACCTTGGTGCGGCCCTTCGCCTGGGCAAGGTGACACACGTGCCTTGTATGGCTCACGTGTTGAACCTTGTTGTCCAACAATTTTTAACACACTATCCCGGCCTAGATGGCCTTCTGACTAGGGCACGAAAACTGTCTGCTCACTTCCGCCGTTCAACCGCCGCAGCTGAGCGACTTGCATCGCTCCAGAAGTCTTTCGGCCTGCCGGTTCATCGCCTGAAATGCGATGTGGCGACACGCTGGAATTCAACTCTCCACATGTTACAGCGCCTGTGGCAGCACCGCCGAGCCCTGGTGCAATACATTATGACGTATAGCCTGGGCCAACGAGATGCAGAGGTGGGGCAGATCACCCTGATGTAGTGGTCTTAGATCAAGGACCTATGCACCCTTCTGCACAGTTTCGACATGGTAACGAATATATTTAGCGCTGACAATGCCATTATCAGCATGACAATTCCAGTCATTTACATGCTGGAGCACACGCTAAACACTATTCGGAGTCAGGGGGTGGGACAACAGGAAGGGGAGTAACTACAGGAGGTTTCATATGCGCAAGACCCAACAACATCACCAAGGTCCAGACGTTCCTCATCACCAACGCGGCAGGCATGGGACCATGGGGGACAGGGATCAACAAGGGCGCAGGGTAGCAGGCGAGATGTTGAGGAAGGTGCAGGAGAACATGAAGAAATGGAGGGCGAACTGTCCATGGACATGGAAGACTCAGCGGATGAGGGAGACCTTGGTCAAATTTCAGTTGAAAGAGGTTGGGGGGAGATGTCAGAGGAAGAAAGAACGGTTAGCACCTCTATGCCACAAACACAGCGTGGACTTGGTCCGCATGGCTGCGCAAGACACATGACCCTCGTATTGTCAAAATTAGAAGTGATGATGACTACTGGCTTGCCACACTATTAGATCCCCGGTACAAGTCCAAATGTTGTGACATAATTCCAGCCATAGAAAGGGACGCACGTATGCAGGAGTATCAGCAGAAGCTGTTACTCGATCTTAGCTCGGCTTTTCCACCAAACAACCGTGCAGGTGCAGGGAGTGAATCTCCCAGTTGTAACTCGACAAACATGGGACGGTCTCGTCATCTTCAACAGTCTACCCGTACCAGTAGCACCGTATCTGCTGCTGGTAACAGCAATTTTATTGAATCTTTTCATAATTGTTTTAGACCGTCCTTTGCAAGGCCACCAGAGACAACAAGTCTGACACATATTCAACGGCTGGAGAGGAAGATACAGGAGTATCTCCAAATGAACATCGATGCCATGACTTTGCAAATGGAGCCTTGCTCATTTTTGGCTTCAAATCTTGAAAAATGGCCAGAGCTCTCAACTTACGCCTTGGAGATTTTGTCGTGTCCAGCTGCCAGCGTTGTCTCTGAACGTGTCTTCAGTGCTGCTGGGTGTGTGCTGATAGATAAGCGCACGCGTCTATCCAGTGACAATGTGGACAGACTAACGTTCATCAAAATGAACAAGTCATGGATCCACAAGGAATTTACTACCCCTGTGTCATCCTGGGGAGAGTAAATGCTTGTGGATTTGGAATGTGCTTGATGCAAATCAAAACATCCTGTTTGCAACTAGGGCACAAGTGCTGCCACTGATGGGGTGTCTGTGTGGCCCAATTTTTGGAAAAAAAGGGAGACTCCACTTGGAGTAACCCTTGCTTGCTGTGTTTTTAAAAATGATCCAAGATGAACAGAGCTGGGATCAGGAAAGACTTTGCTACCTACCCCGGTGTCATCCTGGGGACGGTTAAGTATGGCATATTTTTGAATGTGCTTGATGCAAATCTAGTTGTGAAGTGTACAACTGGGGCACAAGTGCTGCCACTGAATGGGTGGGTGTGTGTGGGGCCCAATTTTTGGAAAAAAAGGGAGACTCCGCTTGGAGTAACCCTTGCTTGCTGTGTTTTTTAAAAGGAGCCAAGATGAACAAGTCATGGTTCAGCAAAGACTTTATCTACCTACCCCAGGGTCATCCTGGGAACGGTTAAGTATCGTGTATTTTTGAATGTGCTTGATGCAAATCTAGCTGTGAAGTGTACAACTGGGGCACAAGTGCTGCCACTGAAGGGGTGGAAGTGTGTGGGGCCCAATTTTTGGAAAAAAAGGGAGACTCCACTTGGAGTAACCCTTGCTCGCTGTGTTTTTTAAAAGGAGCCAAGATGAACAAGTCATTGTTCAGCAAAGACTTTGCTACCTACCCCGGTGCAATCCTGAGGACGGAAAAGGATGGCGTATTTTTGAATGTGCTTGATGCAAATCTAGCTATGAAGTGTACAACTGGGGCACAAGTGCTTCCACTGAATGGGTGGGTGTGTGTGGGGCCCAATTTTTGGAAAAAAAGGGAGACTCCGCTTGGAGTAACCCTTGCTTACATTGTTTTTTAAAAGGAGCCAAGATGAACAAGTCATGGTTCAGCAAAGACTTTGCTACCTACCCCGGGGTCATCCTGGGAACGGTTAAATATGGCGTATTTTTGAATGTGCTTGATGCAAATCTAGCAGTGAAGTGTTCAACTGGGGCACAAGTGCTGCCACTGAATGGGTGAGTGTCTGTGTGGCCCAATTTTTGGAAAAAAAGGAGACTCCGCTTGGAGTAACCCTTGCTTACATTGTTTTTAAAAATGGTCCAAGATGAACAGAGCTGGGATCAGGAAAGACTTTGCTACCTACCCCGGTGCAATCCTGAGGACGGAAAAGGATGGCGTATTTTTGAATGTGCTTGATGCAAATATAGCTGTGAAGTATACAACTGGGGCACAAGTGCTGCCACTAAAGGGGTGGGTGTGTGTGTGTGTGGCCCAATTTTTGGAAAAAAGGGAGAACTCCGCTTGGAGTCACCTTGTGGTGTTTTACATGATTTTAGAAGGGCGTGACATGCCTATATCTGTGTCTCCTCCTCTTTTTCCTTGTCCAGCTCTTTTGTTTTCGCATGAGTATATGTCCTTGTCACTTTCCCATGTGTTTGTGATGTGTTGTGAGTTGTTTGTCACCTTTTGGACACCTTTGAGGGTGTTTTCTAGGTGTTTTTATGTGTTTGTGATTGCCTGCCATTGTTTCCTATGCGGTTCGAGTTCGGTTCGTCGAACGTTCGCCGAACTGAACTAGAACGAGACCTCCGTTCGACGAACCAAACTCGAGCCCAACCGCGGCTGGTTCGCTCATCTCTACTAGTAAAACAAAGCTAGAATTAACTCATAATTACCCAGCAAGCTACCCGGCTTCAGGGCTGCTGGAAGAGTAGGATACAGCGCCAGATGATGGTGCTTCTATGAAAGCGCCATTTTCTGGGGCGGTTGCGGATTTCAATTCGCAGCAGAGGGGCCCAGACAGCTCAGGCCAACCTGTGCTGCGGATTCCAATCCCCTGCCTAGTTGCCTAGTTGTACCTGGCTGGACACAAAAATATGGCGAAGCCCACGTCATTTGTTTTTTAATTATTTCATGAAATAAGTGAAATAATTTTAAAAAATGGGCTTCCCTATATTTTTGGTTCCCAGTCGGGTACAAATAGGCAGCTGGGGGTTGGGGTAGCCCGTATGTACCTGCTGTACCAGGCTAGCATACAAAAACATGACGAAGCCCAAGCCATTTTTTTGGTGGGCAAAAAATTCCTGCATACAGTCCTGGATGGAGTATGCTGAGCCTTGTAGTTCTGCAGCTACTGTCTGCTCTCCTGCATACACTAGTGAATGGAGCATGCTGAGCCTTGTCGTTCTGCAGCTGCTCTCTGCTCTGCTCCATACAAACAGACAGCAGCTGCAGAACTATAAGGCTCAGCATACTCCATCCAGGACTGTATGCAGGAGTTTTTTGCCCCCCAAAAAATTATGTGGGCTTCGCCATGTTTTTGTATGCTAGCCAAGTACAGTAGGCACCTACAGGCTGCCCCCAACCCCCAGCTGCCTATTTGTACCCGGCTGGGAACCAAAAATATAGGGAAGCCCTTTTTTTATTAATTATTTCAAAGAATTTTATGAAATAATTAGAAAACAAATGACGTGGGCTTCGCCATATTTTTGTATGCTAGCCAGGTACAGCAGGCACCTACAGGCTGCCCCCAACCCCCAGCTGCCTATTTGTACCCGGCTGGAAACCAAAAATATAGGGAAGACCTTTTTTATTAATTATTTTTATGAATTTCATGAAATAATTAAAAAACAAATGACGTGGGCTTTGCTATATTTTAGTGTCCAGCCAGGTACAACTAGGCAGCTGGGGATTGGAATCCACAGCACAGGTTGGCCTGAGCTTTCTGGACCCCTCTGCTGCGAATTACAGTCCGCAGCCACCCCAGAAAATGGCGCTTTCATAGAAGCGCCATTTTCTGGCACTGTATCCAACTCTTCCAGCTGCCTTGGTGACGGGTGGCTCGCTGGATAATAATGGGGTTGGGGTTTGCTGTATATTGTCAACTGGCCCTAAACCCGAAATTCATGGTGTCACACCAATATTAGACATGGCCACCATGAATTTCTAGTACTGATAAAAAAAAACACAACACACAGAAAAATATTTTTATTATAAATAAAACACAACACAATTAGTGACTCCATCTTTATTGAAATAAAGAACCCCCTCCGCAGTAATCCTGGGTCAAGGGTCCCGCGCCGTCCAATCCGGATCCAATATCATCTGATCGGTTTACTTGAAGGCAAAGCGATCAGATGATGTGTCAGGTTCAAGTGCCTGAATCACATGATACAGCAGCTGATTGTATAAACGGCTTTTATACAATCAGCTGATGCATCAGTGCAAAAGAAGACAAAAAAACTACACACTTCAGTGCAGACTCCTGTCCGACGGCATAAGCTGATAGTTTAGCCGACTGGGCGGTAAGAAGCCGGCCACACCGCTCGACTTATAGTGTCAGCTGATGCCGTCAGGTGACCGCATCAGCTGAGTAGCGCCAGGTCTGAGAAAGAGAGAGAGAGAAAGAAGAGAGAAGATAGAGAAAAGAGAGAGAGAGAAAAGAGAGAGAGAGAAAAGAGAGAAAAGAGAGAGAAAGGAGAGAGAGAGATGTAGCCTCGTTCCGTGAACTGCTCCGATTTTAGAGGTGTGTCCCGCGGCTCACAGCTGATGATCTCCTCCCCTCAGTGTATAATTAAATTAAAAATATATTAAAAATAAAATTTAAAATTAAAAATAAAAAAATGAAGAAAAATAAAAAAGTTCTTTATCGGGACTAAAACTTGAGACCTAATGCTTCTTAGGTGAGCGCTCTATCCAATCAGCTACTGACTATTGATAAAGATAGGCAGTAATTTGGTAGTCTTGAAGTCTGCTTTGCTGAAGTCTCTGCTGACCGCGCAATTCACTTCATTGCTACGTGGAGCTGATACAGAGTAGAGATGAGCGAACCGGTCGCGGTTCGGCTCGAGCTTGGTTCGTCGAACGGAGGTCGCGTTCGAGTTCAGTTCGGTGAACCGGTTCAACGAACCACTCGAACCCCATAGGAAACAATGGGAGGCAATCACAAACATGTAAAAACACATTATAAATGTACACATACAGTTAATAAACATTGCCATAACACTTACCTGTCCCCGAGATCCGTCCTACACTCTGTCTCCAGCCGCTTTTCCATCGGTAATCGCTGCATCCTCCCGGTAACCAGCAGTGATGACAGGACCTATCGTGACGTCAAAATAGCCATGTGACCAGTCACGTGTCCATTATCTCATTGGCTACAGACTGGTCACATGGCTTTGATGTCATGCTAGGTCCTGTCATTGCATCTCTCCGGTACACGGTGCACGCTTGTGTATCGCCGTGTACCGGCGATATGCTCTGGCACACGGTCGACTCCTCGTTCTGCTTCCCCATTCCGTTAGTGACCGGCAGACACAGCCGGTCCATAACGGAGATTACTGTTGCCACAGCAACGCGCCTGTTAGCAGTGTCGTCACCGCTAACAGCGGCATCGGGAATCAAGTAATCGGAGCACCGTTGATATGGCAACCCGTCTGTCAGCAGTATCGTTTCCGCTAACAGTCAGCAGCACTGATCACTCACGGAGTGAAGATTGCACGGGGAACCGCAGCGTCTTCCTCACATGCAGTGCTGCTGATGGAGCAGAGCTGCATGTGTTGAAGAAGAAAGAAGACAGAAGACCATGGATCGTGGAGGGATAAGAGGGAGTAATAAACATGGAGTCTCAAAGTCTGTCTGTGTATTTATTTCTATTAAAGTATATTTTCTCTGTGTGGTGTTTTTTTTTTAACCCTTTATTGGAGATTCTTAATGGCCGGGTCAAACTTGCCTGACATTTAGAATCTCTGACTTAATACTAGCTAGTTAAACAAAGCTAGTATTAACTCATGATTACTTAGCGAGCCACCATCACCAGGGCAGCTGGAAGAGTTGGATACAGCGCCAGATGATGGCGGTTCTATGAAGGCGCCATTTTCTGGGGCGGCTGCGGACTACAATTCGCAGCAGAGGGGCCCAGAAAGCTCGGGCTAACCTGTGCTGCGGATCCAATCCCCAGCTGCCTAGTTGTACCCGGCTGGACACAAAAATGGGACGAAACCTACGTCGTTTTTTTTAATTATTTCATGAAATTCATGAAATAATTAAAAAAAGGACTTCCCTATATTTTTAGTTCCCAGCCATGTACAAATAGGCAGCTGGGGGTTGGGGGCAGCCCGTAGCTGCCTGCTGTACCTGGCTAGCATACAAAAATATGGCGAAGCTCACATCATTTTGTTTTGTAGTTTTTTGGCAAAAAAAATAAAAAATGCTTCCCTGGATTTTCCTTTGCCAGTGAAGGTAACACCAAGCAGTGGGGGTTAGCAGCCAGTAGCTGCTTGGATTACCCTTAGCTAGCAATACAAAAAATGCAGCTGGAGCCCATATATATTTTTTTTAATTATTTATTTAAATAACTAAAAACAAAAAGGGCTTCCCTGTATTTTGATTGCCTGACATCACAGTGCTGTAAAAATAAATCTTTAAAAAAAAATGACGTAGCGCTCTGCGTTATTTTTTGTTCTCAGCGCAGATAAAGCAGACAGCTACGGGTTGCCACCCCCATCTGCCTGGTGTTACCTTGGCTGGCAATCAAAATACAGGGAAGCCCATTAATTTTTTTATTTAAAAAAATAGTTAAAAAAAATGACGTTGGGTCCCCCTATTTTTGATAGCCAGCTAGGGTAAAGCAGAAGGCTGTAGCCTGAAAACCACAGCTGGCAGCTTTACCGTGGTTGGGGATCCATTGTGCAGGTCACTCCAGGCTCTTTTTTTTATAATTATTTTATAAATATTAATAATTACAAAAAAACAAGTAGGGTCCCCCCCAAATTGGATCATTAGCCAAGGTAAAGCGGACAGCTGTGGTCTGGTATTCTCAGGGTAGGAAGGTCCATAGTTATTGGCCCTTCACAGGTTAAAAATAGCAGGCCGCAGGCGCCCCAAAAGTGGCGCATCCACTAGATGCGCCAATCCTGGCGCTTCACCCAGCTCATCCCATGCCCTGGTGCGGTGGCAAACGGGGTAATAAATGGGGTTGATACTAGCTGTAAGGTCACCTGACATCAAGCGTCTATCAGATACCTGACTTCACAAACTGTCAATACAAACAAAAAAAATAGACAAAAAATAATTTATTTGAAAAAACACTCCCCAAAACATTCCCTCTTTCACCAATTTATTGTAATGAAAAAAAATAAGGGGGTCCCACGATGATTTTGGACCATCTAGAACAGACCTGGGCAAGGGGTGGCCCACGGGCCACATCCGGCCCGCCTACTCTCTGTGACCGGCCCGCCTGGCTCCGGGCGTCCTTGCTGGCCGGTCACTGATGAGGACAATCTGACCTGTTGTCCGGAGCTCCAGGCTCCGGGCGGCCCGTGGTCAGATTGCCCTCATCACACGCTGCGTGCCGGCAGGGAACAGAGGACAGATACTGCAGCACCGCACAGTGCAGCAGCGGAACGCAGGAATCTGTCCTCTGTTTCCTGCCAACACTTTCTCTGTGACACACACGCTCGCGCCCTGATGTCGTCAGTACGGTGCGCGTGTGTGTCATTTGAAAAGTTCCCGCCCCGGCAGGAGAAGAAAATGCAGCAGCCGGAGCCCGTACGGAGAGAGGAAGCAGCTCAGCGGGGAGCCGTACAAGAGAAGAAGGATGTCAGCGGGAGCCCGTACGGAGGTGCCTGAGGAGGGAAAGGTGAGTGGTGACTAGTAACCTGAGGGGACAATGGGGGGAGTGGAGGGGAGGGGGGGGGGGTAACTGGTGAGTAATATTTGGGTGTAGTGATGTAGTATATGGCAATGTAGTTTTACAGGTGTAGTATATAGGGGTCTAGTGATGTACATGTGGGTGTAGTGATGTATATTGCAAGTGTATATAGGAGTGTAGTGATGTATATTACAGGTGTATATAGGGGTGTAGTGATGTATATTACAGGTGTATATGGGGGTGCAGTGATGTATATTACAGGTGTATATGGGGGTGCAGTGATGTATATTACAGGTGTATATAGGGGTGTAGTGATGTATATTACAGGTATATATGGGGGTGCAGTGATGTATATTACAGGTGTATATAGGGGTGTAGTGATGTATATTACAGGTGTATATGGGGGTGTAGTGATGTATATTACAGGTGTATATAGGGGTGCAGTGATGTATATTACAGGTGTATATGGGGGTGCAGTGATGTATATTACAGGTGTATATAGGGGTGTAGTGATGTATATTACAGGTATATATGGGGGTGCAGTGATGTATATTACAGGTGTATATAGGGGTGTAGTGATGTATATTACAGGTGTATATGGGGGTGCAGTGATGTATATTACAGGTGTATATAGGGGTGTAGTGATGTATATTACAGGTGTATATGGGGGTGCAGTGGTGTATATTACAGGTGTATATGGGGGTGTAGTGATGTATATTACAGGTGTATATGGGGGTGCAGTGATGTATATTACAGGAGTATATGGGGGTGCAGTGATGCATATTACAGGTGTATATAGGGGTGCAGTGATGTATATTACAGGTGTATATAGGGGTGCAGTGATGTATATAACAGGTGTATATGGGGGTGTAGTGATGTATATTACAGGTGTATATTGGGGTGTAGTGATGTATATTACAGGTGTATATGGGGGTGTAGTGATGTATATTACAGGTATATATGGGGGTGAAGTGATGTATATTACAGGTGTATATGGGGGTGTAGTGATGTATATTACAGGTGTATATAGGGGTGCAGTGATGTATATTACAGGTGTATATGGGGGTGTAGTGATGTATATTACAGGTGTATATTGGGGTGTAGTGATGTATATTACAGGTATATATGGGGGTGAAGTGATGTATATTACAGGTGTATATGGGGGTGTAGTGATGTATATTACAGGTGTATATGGGGGTGTAGTGATGTATATTACAGGTGTATATGGGGGTGTAGTGATGTAGTATATGGGGATTGTTTGTGTATATATATATATATAGCGTGTGTGTATGTATGTGTGCGTGCGTGCAGAGAGAAAAGCCCGTAACTGCGAGTGATACTGGAGTTACATCGGGTACCACGTGCTCTCTCCCCGCCCACTGCAGCGCCATACCGCCATTACAGGGCCTGATTGCGTTTCTCCGGTACCTGTTTGCATACGTGTGACAGGTACCGGAGAAAACACGAGTCTGTGAAATAAAAAGATTTTCCATATTTACCTGCTTTCTTCAGCTCTGCTGCCTCCCGCTCCTGACCACTGCTCATTCATTGATTATTCACCGCACTCAGGACCTGGAAGCCGGAGCATCGCGATGACAGCACCGGGCACAGCACCGTTGAGGACATCACCGCAGGGACAGGTGAGTATTCTGCAAGCACAGTGACCTCCAGGAGGTCATCAGAGTTTCCAATGAACTTTGATGACCATCCTGCGACACCCACGCTACAGCTTCATGGGTTCATCAGAGTTCATTGGGAACTGTGACGAGTCCCCGAGATGCTCCGGCTTCCAGGTTCTCAACATACACACACCTGTATACTCACCCAGCGATGCGGTCCCCAGCGCTGCGGTCCCCAGCGCTGTCCCTGCTTCCAGCTGCTCACTGCAGTGAATATTCAGTGAGTATAATTACCAGCGATAAGGAGCGGGAGGCAGCAGAGCCAGAGACAGCAGCGCTGGAGAGAGGTAAATATAGAAAATCTTTTTATTAAAAAGACCCGTGTTTTCTCTGGTATTTGTCACACTGATGTCACACAGATCACATCAGTGTGCGATCTGTGTGACACCCGTGCTGCCAGAGAAAAAAAGGACATGTGTGCGTGCAGGGCCACGAGGGGTCACACAGTCCGTAACTTACTGTTTGTATATGAAGGGATAGTATATATGCTATATACAGTATTGGGTAAAACTGAGTTAATTATATTAGTCCGGCCCTCTAAAACCATCCCAATTTCTCATGCGGCCCCATGGGAAAATTAATTGCCCACCCCTGATCTAGAATATGATGGGACACGCTCAGGGAACGTATCCCCCATTTTCTAGGAGTGCAGACCCTCCATGTGAGGAGTGTGGGTGCAATGAATCTGCACCCACTCTCTCCGGGTCCACAGCAGCAGAGTCCATGTCATAATAACTGTTGCTACCAAAGCTGCAATGCCCTGCTCATGAGGTAAGGGCATGCCTAATCAGTAGAACTATTCTACATTTCCAAATATTGGTATTTGCTGATATTATTGCTATTCCACCTACTATATATTGGGGATAGGATCTTGGAGATGGAATACCCCTTTAAGTCCAGTTATCCAGCTGAATAAATACTAATCAACAGAGCTCGCTATTTAGACATGTTTTCTTGTGGCGTATAACGGACTGTCATGTTTGGTAGTCGTTCAGCAGGGCAACTATAAAATCAAATACCTCCATTTGGAAATGTAGTATAGCTCTCCTGATCAACTATGTTCCTTACCTCATGAGCAGGGCATTGTAGTAGCTTACAGATGCATGGTTACCACCACTCACTGTGTCTGAACACAGGAAGCTGAGCTGATAGCCGCTCTGTGTATGCGGCAGCGTCTATTGTGAAGGAGGGGGCCGTGGGGGATCAACGCTGCACAGGTACCGTGGGACACCGGGGAACACCGGTGGAGTTATAGGGGGTGACCTAGCAGGGCCTGGGGAGGGGTTTTCTGTCGCATGTGTCATGGCACATGCGACAGAAATCAGAGGAGTAGGGTAAATGTACTGCTGTGCGCGTGGCCATCTTGGATTTCCGGGAGGGGGTCGTGGGGGGGAGCTTTTTGGCGACACTTGGGGACCGGGGAGGAGATTTATCTCCCATCTGACATGTTTGTTCATGCCGGATGGGAGATAAATATTTTTTTACCGGCGCTGTCATTTACTGTAACGTGATCATTGGTATACGGTGTATACCGGTGATCACGTGAGCGGGGATCGGAAAAACCGGCCTGAATCATGATCTCCAGGGTCTCAGCTAACCCTGTAACCCTGGAGATTTTCTGACGCTGGGGGGCGCTATTCACTTATTTCTGCCTGCTGTTTATAAACGGCAGATCAGAATAAGGCTACAGTCACACGACCGATCCGTTTTTGTGGTCCGCAAAAAACGGTCCGTTTTTTTCATGGGTACATCCACGTGCCATCCGTGTCCGTTCCGTATACGGTCCGTATGTCATCCGATTGTCATACGTGTGCCTTTTGTTTTTTTTGCGTATTGCAAAAAAACTGAAGGAGGGAAAATACATAAATTTACCCAGGATCCATAGCTTCAACCTACATGAGGCGGTCACATGTTCACTCCAGTGCCATTTTCTACTGCCTTTGGCCCGCAACACACATTCGTGCCTCCAGTACGTGTTTGGTACGTTTTTGCACGTACCGGAGACACGGATACATGGAGACCCATGTTATTCTATGGGTGATGGCACACACGCGTAAAATCACACGGAACGTGTATCCGTGTGATAAGTACGTGTGTGCGTTTTTCCGCACGGACAACATGTCCGTTTTTGGCGGTCAACACGCAGGCACGGACCCGCTAAAGTCTATGGGTCCGTGCCTGCATGGACGGCACACGAAGCATGTCAGTGTTCAGCACGCTTCGTACGTGTGCGTGTTGTGAATGTTAGTTATGTTTTGGCTGCTGGGAGGCTCCCTCTGGTGGCCAGGAATGGTTTGGACTTCGACCAGGTGTGTTGTGCAATGGGCGTTTCCTTTGCTAACTCTCTGCTTATTTAAATCCTGGTCTGATAGCTGGCTATGCCGGATGTCAGTTGTTCTTTGTATCACCAGCCTGCTTCATGCTGCTCCACACCACATCTACCCCAGATAAGTGCTTGCTCTTTATTTATTGTTTGGTTCTTTTGCTCTTATCTGGGTTTGTCATTTGATGTGGTTGTTTTCAGTTTATTTGCATGCAGGGTTTTTCCCCTCAGTCGCTTGGCTGGGGAACTGCCTGCAGTTCTGTTTGGAGTATAGCTCCTTTGGGTCCATGTGTTTGTGGCTTGTTGAATTTGTTATGATTCTTGTTTTCTGTTCATTGGTATGACAAAAGCACCTGGTATAGGACAGAGTTCAGATCGTGCGATCTGAGGGCCTTTTTGTACTATCAGGAATTTGGAATTTTGCAGGGTTTTACTCTGGACACCATCAGTCCCTTTCCTGGCCTTTCCTATTTTAGTCAGTGGGGGCCTCATGTTTTGCTAATCATTCCTGACATCTATCTGTGTATTGTGTTTTTCCTATATCACCGCAGTCTTTGAATGTGGGGGGCTTGCTTTTCTTATCTATTTTCTGAGGCAGAGTTATTCATCTTTCTTTCCTTTAGGATAGTTAGTTCTCCGGCTGGGTTCACGGTGCACAGGATGTTAGTTCACCCCTCGGCTACTTCTAGTTGTGATGGTTAGTAAGGGGATGGTGGCCAGATTAGTTGCCAATGCTCTTGTCACCTTTTACCAATGATTTGTGGTGGTCTTCCATGGTTCCGGATCATAACATGTGCATATTTAAACGAGCAATCTTTTTCTTTCTTTTTTTTTTTTATTATATTTTAGTCAGTATACTTACCTTTTTTCTGCTGTTCTCAGTCATACTTACACTGGCTCTCAGTCTGTTTTTTCCCCTGGCTCATACTTACCAATCCCCGATTACCAGCGCGGCAAGGAACAGCTGTGCCAAAAATACGCTGCTTCAATTAATTTGAAAATGCCGCCGCTCATTAATCAATCTCGTATTCCTTGCTTCCCACGCCCACTGGCGCCTATGATTGGTTGCAGTCAGACACGCCCCCACGCTGAGTGACAGCTGTCTCACTGCACCCAATCACAGCAGCCGGTGGGCGGGTCTATACTGTGCAGTGAAATAAATAATTAATTAAAAAAAAACGGCGTGCGGTCCCCCCCAATTTTGATTCCAGCCAAGATAAAGCCATACGGCTGAAGGCTGGTATTCTCAGGATGGTGAGCCCCACGTTATGGGGAGCCCCCCAGCCTACCAATATCAACCAGCAGTCGCCCAGAATTGCCGCATACAATAGATGCGATAGTTCTGGTACTCTACCTGGTGGGTTGGCAATCGGGGTAATAAGGAGTTAATGGCAGCCCATAGCAGCCAATAAGTCCTAGATTAATGATTGCAGGCGTCTATGAGACACCCCCAATGATTAACCGGCAATTTAAAGTTAATACACACACACAGTGAAAAAATTCTTTATTTGAAAGAATAAACAATAACAAATACCCTCGTTCACCAATTTATTATGCCTCAAATACTCATCCATGTCCGGCGTAATCCACGGAGGTCCAGCGTCGCTTCCAGCTCTGCTACAGGAAGGTGACAGGAGCTGCAGAAGAACACCGCCGCTCCTGACAGCTCCACGCAGCAACTGAAGTGAGTAGCGCGATCAGCGATGACATCACTCAGGTAACTCGCGGCCACCGCTGGATTCTCCAACTGTGACAGGAAGTCACCCGAGTGACAGCGATGAAGTCACAGGTGAGTTGCAGTCACGGGGGGAGGATCCAGCTAGCCGCGGGTAGCCTGAGTGATGGCAGTGCTAATCGCGCTGCTCAATTCAGTCACTCAGGGGATTAGCGGTCCCCGGTGAGTCCTTCACGGGTGACCGCTAATCAGTACGCGACACAGACAGAGCCGCGGTATGACAATGAAGTTGGGTGAAGTTCACCCGAGTTCATTCTCATCACGCAACTCTGTCTGCTGTCAGCCAACATGTATAAACAACATTGTGCATCACACACGCGGACATTTCACACGGACATTCCACGTACACATACACCGACATTCCACATGCACACACGGTCATTCCACACGCAAACACGGATAGCATATGCCATCACATGGATGTCATACGTACCGGAGAAACGCCCATAAAAAATGGAACACGGACCTGAAAAATGGACCGTGTCACACATACGTTTTATATGCGAAAGTGTGTTTTTGGCCTTTCACAGCGTAGAGCGCTCTGGTGATTTTCCTGTGCTTGTACACTTCATATCAGTCTTTTCTGTCATTATAATAGCAGAAAGACACATAATGTCCCACTCTCCTGCATTTTGTAATTTGCACCCTTTGGTGTCTTTCATGTGGCACTAAGGGGAGCTTAGCCTTGTATTTACCAAAAAAAAAAAAAATGAAAAAAAAACTGACATATGGTTCCCCCTATTTTTGATAGCCAGCTAGGGTAAAGCAGACGGCTGCAGCCTGCAGACCACAGCTGGCAGCTTCACCTTGGCTGGTAATCCAAAACTGAGGTCACCCCACGCTGTTATTTTAAATTAAATAAATAATTAAAAATAAAAACACGTGGGGGTCCCCCCCAAAATTGGATCATCAGCCAAGGTAAAGCAGACAGCTGGGGTCTGATATTCTCAGACTAGGGAGGTCCATGATTATTGGACTCTCCCCAGCCTAAAAATAGCAGGGCGCAGCCACCCCAGAAGTGGCACATCCATTAGATGCGCCAATCCTGGTGCTTCGCCCCAGCTCATCCCGTGCCCTGGTGCGGTGGCAAATGGGGTAATATATGGGGTTAATACCAGATGTGTAATGTCACCTGGCATCAAGCCCTGGGGTTCATGATGTCAGGCGTCTATGAGATACCCGACATCACCCACCCAGTCAGTAATTAAAAAAAAATAGACGACAAACACATTTTTATTTGAAAAAATACTCCCCAACACATTCCCTCTTTCACCAATTTATTAGAAAAACAAATCCAGGTCTGGTGTAATCCAAGGGGTTCCCACGGCGATCCATACCATAGTCACTGTCCCAGTCAATTTTCTCCATTGGCTGGGAGAGCAGTGCAGTGACCTGAGCTAACATCAATAGGTCAGCCCAGGTCACTGCAGGGCATGACAAGTGCTGCTGTTAGGAGCGAGGTACATTACCTGCGGTGACGATCTCCTGCACTGCTGACAGCAGAGCTGTCCCTGACTTCAATGACCGCCACCTTCAAAGCCAAGTATCGCGGGAGCCCGTGACGTCACCGCTAGTCACAGTCTCGGGTCCGCAGCGAGAGCAGATGTGAAGCGGCGGCCATTGAGGACAGTGACAGTGCCGAGGTCAGGAGGGCAGGACTTCATCACCGCAGGTAAGCCATGTGTGCAGAGTGCGGTGGGTGGAGCTAAGCGGGGCCATGTGTGCGGAGTGCGAAGTGGGTGGAACTAAGCGGGGTAATGTGTGCGGAGTGCGAGGTGGGTGGAGCTAAGCGGAATAATGTGTGTGGAGTGCGAAATGGGTGGAGCTAAGCGGGGCAATGTGTGCGGAGTGTGAGGTGGGTGGAGCTAAGCAGGGTAATGTGTGAGGAGTGCAAGGTGGGTGGAGCTAAGCAGGGCCATGTGTGCGGAGTGCGAGGTGGGTGGAGCTAAGCGGGGCAATGTGTGCGGAGTGCGAGGTGGTTGGAGCTAAGCAAGGTAATGTGTGCGGAGTCCGAAGTGGGTTGAGCCTAGCGGGGCCATGTGTGTGGGCGGCGGAGTGCGAAGTGGGTGGAGCCTAGCAGGGCCATGTGGCACTGAGGATGTCAGTGTCGGGGACTGCATGGCTGGGGACAGGTGAGTGTGAGTGTGTGTGTACATGCCGAATGCAGAAGGGGGTGGAGCAAGGAAAGCGCTTTGCTTGGATACCCGATATTTATCTTGGTTATCAGCTTCTGGCAGGCTGCCAGCGATGGCTCCCTGTAGCTGTAAAAAGCCCTGCTTTTGGTGATCGAGCCATTTTCGAACGTAACTCGAGCTGCCGAACTTTTAGCGAAAAGCTCGAGTTCTAGTTTTATCTAGAACACCCCTCAAAATCACTCAAACCTCGAACTGGCGAACCTCGAACCACAAACCGCGCTCAAATCTAATACAGAGCACTCGTGTTCTGTAGCAGAGCTGACAGTGTCGTGTGGATTATCTCAGACCTGGAGGGGTATTTGTGGATTTTAATAAAATGGTGAAACAGGCGTTTTTTTTGTCTTTTATTCCAAATAAAGGATTTTTCGGTGTGTGTGTTTATTTACTTTCACGTTGATCATGGAAGGTGTGTCGGGGAGACGCCTGGCATGATTAACTCTTTATTACCTCGATTGCCACCGCACCAGGGCAATTTTGGGATGAGCTGGGTAGAGTCCCCCGGGTCTGTCACATCTAATGGATGCGGCTATTCTGGACGGCTGCTGGGTGATATTGTTAGGGTAGAGCGCTCCCCATATCGTGGCGCTCTCCATCCTGACAATACCAGCCTCCAGCAGTGTGGCTTTATCCTGGCTGGTATCAAATATGGGGGGAACCACATTTGTTTTTTTATTTATTTTACTGCACGATGTAATTAAAAAAAAAAATAAAAAAAATAAATTAAATTCTTCACCGGGACGGCCGAGGCTAGAATTTTTGACCTAATACTTCATAGGCGAGCTCTCTATCCACTGAGCTATTGCCTCTATTGATAAAGATAGGCAGATTTTGTAATCTTGAAGCCTGCAGTGCTGACTGACGTCTCTGCTGACAGCGCGATTCACTTCATTGCTACATGGACCTGATACAGCGCGATGGTGTTCTATGGTGCTGCTACATCTTCAGGGAGCAGGGCTGACAGTGTCGTGGGGATTACGTCGGACTTGGAGTGGTATTTGGGGATTAATAAAGGGGTGAAACAGGGTGTTTTTTTGTCTTTTATTCCAAATAAATGATTTTTCGGTGTCTGTGTTTATTTACTTTCACTTTCAGGTTGATCATAGAAGGTGTCTCGGGGAGACGCCTGGCATGATTAGCCTCTTATTACCTCGATTGCCACCACACCAGGGCAATTCGGGATGAGCTGGGTAGAGTCCCCCGGGACTGTCGCATCTAATGGATGCGTTTATTCCGGGCAGCTGCTGGGTGAAATTGTTAGGGTGGTGGGCTCCCCATACCGTGGCGCTCTCCATCCTGACAATTCCAGCCTCCAGCCGTGTGGCTTTATCCTGGCTGGTATCAAATATGGGGGAACCGCATTTTTTTTTTTTTTTTTATTATTATTTATTTTACTGCACGATATAGACCCGCCCGGCGGCGGCTGTGATTGGTTGCAATGAGACAGCTGTCACTCAGCTTGAGGACGTGTCTGACTGCAACCAATCAACCCCAGGTGAACACATATTTAAGATTATAGTAACGCCGCCAAAACCCCGCACACCCGCGACTAAACCCCACCCATTTACAAGTGACCAATTATATTCTCGAGTAGGCGGAGTTTAGCTGTGAGTGGACGGGTTTTCAGTGGCAAAAAGAGACGTTTAGAGATTTTAGTGGCTCTCACTGGTGATCCGGCTCCTGTCAGTCACAGCAGGGAGCCGGATATTTGTGTCGGATCGTTCACGACCGACACATCACTACAATATGCTGAAGGCTTTTTATCATGAATCCATACTGGCCAGATATACATTATGCATCTCTTCAGACAGTAGGGCATACTGATTATATACAAGACCCTACTGCACACAGATTGGGGAAGTTTGAGGGTCTCACGCCCCACTACAATATTAGTGGCTTGCATGCTATTTTCCATGCACCAGCTGTCCGGTCCCCGTAGCGCGCTGGGCAACTGTCTATATTTACTTACAAGTACTGCACGTGTCTGAACTAGCAGTTAAATTAACCCCAGGACTCCAGGTCTGTACAATCTTATTATCATATCTACCTCTAAGGTCAAGAGACTCTGAACCTGCTTCTAAAAGCATACAAGTATTAAATCTGAAACAAATCATGCTCTTAAAGCTCCAGAACCCTAATTGCACTTCAGCATTCAACTCCAAGCTGTATTTGCTGTGGCCTACCCACGAAAGACTGTGAAACATATATTCCGTGTTGATTTACTTTGTTCCTGCTGTATTAAAGCAACTGTTATCCCCAAGACCGTGTCTGTGGACTGTTAATCAGCTGTGGATACTGTGTAGGGGTAGATAGCAGGGAACATCAGGGCCTTGTAGACCACCCAGGGAATACGGCCACTGCACCCTCGTGCCAGAACAGCAACTGTAACATAGAACATTTGAGGTCCTCTGTCCCTGGGCCCTTACAACTACACCTGGGTAAATTGGACTGAGATTAGAAATAAACACTAGTGGTTGAAAGTGAGTAGTAGAAGAAGATAATTAGACACATGGCTGGAGCTTAAGACAAGTGATAAATGTAGCAACTCTTGAGAAGCATGTGGTTGCAAAACAGCAAAGCTATCTCAATACCTAAACAGCACATATATAGACTTAAAAGTCACTGGGTTCTGATGTCTGAGGTATATACAGTAGTAACACGGTACCGACTTCTCAAAAGAAACCGTCTATATGGGAAGAAAACAAGCCCAAAACAGTATAACAATACTCAACTAATAGGAAAAAATGATGTTAATTACATACTGTATAACAAAAACATCAGCCTTGTTTTTCCACTGACCTTGTAAGAAGTAATTTTATGTTTTCTTTTCCTCTTCTTGGGAACATCTCGAAGACTTTGTTTAAATTTTCCATTGTTTACAAGAAAGAGCAAGGATGAGATTGAGTTTCGGAACGCAAAATCACAAACAAAAATAGTAAAAAGTAAACTAAATCAATCATTAAACAGAACACTTCACATGTAAATGAAGTCTCCATACAATGTACATTCCCATCATGTAATGTATGCTTATTCTGCTAGATATCATGGGACTTGCTTTGTAAGAAGACGTTTTACACCTAAGGGATTGAAATAAGAGTCAGCAATTGTCTGTTACATAATATCTTGTGAAGGGAAATGTAGAAGTGCTGTGAGGTCAAGTATTTGTTATAATGCAAATGAAATTCTATATTGTTATGTATTTTATTGATTGTTTAGGGAAAACAGAGAAATTATTGTTTGTATAGTATTTCTTCATAGTATCACCAACGTTTTGCAATACTATCCAAAGGTTTAAATCTCAAGAGAGGCCACCACTACTATTTCTCTATATACTAAATGTTCCATTAACAAAATGTCATTTATGTGAAGTGAAAATTAAACTTGGTGACTTGTCTATGTCTCTTATTACTTTCCTTTGTAAGTATATGAAAGAGATGGAATGCGGTAGTGGCATCTATTGTAAAAATGACAGATCATAGATTATATTTAGTATAAGGTGTTTCCTGTCAAAAGTTCCATATCACTAAAAATTGCACTACATATTCTCACCTTACAAATTTCCCGCCACTTCCATGCTAACAGTCCTGTGGTTTACCACCAGACTTTGTTTACTACAAGGTAGTGAATGTATATGACAATTTTAAAAATACACAACTTATACTATGCTTTCTGAACTGTCAAAACTTCAGTTAACCACTACTCCCACCATAACCTAAATTTGTCAAACATTGAGTGCTCATTCGCTTTGTGCCAATGTATTATTTCAGCAGCCAGCTGCCTTCTGAGAACCTCCATTTCCTCCATCTTGCTGCAATCTTGATAAATTCTTATTTTGACTCAATATATAATACGAGCAATTTCAAGTTCAAGTTCACTAAGAGGGCTAAAAAATATGTATGCTAAAAAAGTGTTTGTTTTTTTTTAAAAAGATAAGAAAATATAGAAATATTTGGTATTGGTGAGTTCCTAAAGCGTCTAGTCTAGAGATGCAAATAACATAAAATAAATGGATAAAAGAAAAAAATCAAATTATCAAGTTTGTTGTTTTTGGTTATGTAGGATCCTTCAAAAATGCTTGAAAAAACTTTAGCTTACGATCCACTTCAAAATGGCAGCCCTTAATAAAATCCTGAGTCACCAATTGCCTCAAGTCACCTAAGTGGTAAATTGAGTCCACCTGTGTGTAATTGTTTTTCAGAACAACTACAGCTGTTCTGTGAAGATCTCAGAGATTGGTTTGAAAAGATTAGGGATCAAACAGCATCATGAAAACCAAGGAACACAAAGGACAGGTCAGGGATAAAGCTATGAAAAGTAAAGCAAAGATATGGCTGTCCACCTAAATTGACATCCAAACCAAAGAAAACACTGACTAGAGAAGCAGCCAAGAGGTCCATGGTCACTCTGGAAAAGCAGCGCAGGTGGGAGAATTGGTCCACAGGCCAACTGTCAGGGGTATATTCCACAGAACAAGTGGCAGAAGAAAGTAATTTTTGAAGGCAAGCCATAAAAATTCCTTGTTGCAGAAAGCCATGTAGGAGACACAGCTAGCATTTGGAAAAAAGATGCTTTGTAGAACAATTTGAGCTAAATGCATAACACTATGTGTGGTGGAAAAACCACTGCACATCACCCTGAAAACCCCATTGTCATTGTCAACATGGTGGTGGCAGCATCATGCTGTGTGGATGCTTTTCTTCACCAGGGAAATGAAAACTGGTCATGGTCAGAGTTGATGTGAAGATGAATGAAGCTAAATGCAGGACAATCCTGGAGGAAAACTTGTTAGAGGCAGAAAAATACTTGAGACTCTGGTTCTCCTTCCCGCAGGACAATGACCGTAAGCATACGCCAGAACTACACTGAATGGTTTAGATCAAAGGATATTTATGTTTTTAAATTCTCAGTCAAAGTCCAAACCTAAATTACATTGAGATTCTATGGCAAGACTTGATAATTGCTTGTCATAGTCACCTCCATCCAGTTTTGAGCTAAGGCTATTTTGGAAACACGAATAGGCAAAAATTCCAGCCTTTAGATATGCAAAGCTGCTAGAGAAATATCCCAAAAGACTTGCAACAGTAATTGCAGCAAAAGGTGGTCCTATAAAGTATTAACTCAGGGGGCTGAATAGAAATGCTTGCTAATTTGTGTTGCTGTATCACATGAAATTCCAATAAAATACATTTAGGTTTGTAGGTGTAATAAGAAAAAATGTGGACAAGTTCTCAGGGTATGTTTGTATATTTTTATGGAAGACATATTATAGTTGTAACTTACTAATCTTTAATACCGTTGATAGTGATGGACATTTTCTATATTTGGGAAAAAAATCCCACCAGTAACACTTTCACCTGCAAAAATGGTCATTAACAATGTCCCATAGAGTATAAATCAAATGCTTGAATATTTGATGTGTGGTATAGCTATAGTGGATGCAAAGTCAGCAGTCAAACCTGGGCTTGGGCATTTAAGGTACAGTGCCTACAAGTAGTCTTCAACCCCCTGCAGATTTAGCAGGTTTGATAAGATGCAAATAAGTTGGAGCCTGCAAACTTCAAACAAGAGCAGGATTTATTAACAGATGCATGAATCTTACAAACCAACAAGTTATGTTGCTCAGTTAAATTTTAATAAATTTTCAACATAAAAGTGTGGGTCAATTATTATTCAACCCCTAGGTTTAATATTTTGTGGAATAACCCTTGTTTGCAATTACAGCTAATAATCGTCTTCTATAAGACCTGATCAGGCCGGCACAGGTCTCTGTAGTTATCTTGGCCCACTCCTCCATGCAGATCTTCTCCAAGTTATCTAGGTTCTTTGGGTGTCTCATGTGGACTTTAATCTTGAGCTCCTTCCACAAGTTTTCAATTGGGTTAAGGTCAGGAGACTGACTAGGCCACTGCAACACCTTGATTTTTTCCCTCTTGAACCAGGCCTTGGTTTTCTTGGCTGTGTGCTTTGGGTCGTTGTCTTGTTGGAAGATGAAATGACGACCCATCTTAAGATCCTTGATGGAGGAGCGGAGGTTCTTGGCCAAAATCTCCAGGTAGGCCGTGCTATCCATCTTCCCATGGATGCGGACCAGATGGCCAGGTCCCTTGGCTGAGAAACAGCCCCACAGCATGATGCTGCCACCACCATGCTTGACTGTAGGGATGGTAATCTTGGGGTCATATTATGCAGTGCCATCCAGTCTCCAAACGTCACGTGTGTGGTTGGCACCAAAGATCTCGATCTTGGTCTCATGAGACCAGAGAACCTTGAACCAGTCTGTCTCAGAGTCCTCCAAGTGATCATGAGCAAACTGTAGACGAGCCTTGACATGACGCTTTGAAAGTAAAGGTACCTTACGGGCTCGTCTGGAACGGAGACCATTGTGGTGGAGTACGTTACTTATGGTATTGACTGAAACCAATGTCCCCACTGCCATGAGATCTTCCCGGAGCTTCTTCCTTGTTGTCCTTGGGTTAGCCTTGACTCTTCGGACAAGCCTGGCCTCAGCACGGGTGGAAACTTTCAAAGGCTGTCCAGGCCGTGGAAGGCTAACAGTAGTTCCATAAGCCTTCCACTTCCGGATGATGCTCCCAACAGTGGAGACAGGTAGGCCCAACTCCTTGAAAAGGGTTTTGTACCCCTTGCCAGCCTTGTGACCCTCCACGATCTTGTCTCTGATGGCCTTGGAATGCTCCTTTGTGTTTCCCATGTTGACGATGTATGAGTGCTGTTGACAAGTTTGGGGAGGGTCTTAATTAGTCAGAAAAGGCTGGAAAAAGAGATAATTAATCCAAACATGTGAAACTCATTGTTCTTTGTGCCTGAAATACTTTTAATACTTTAGGGGAACCAAACAGAATTCTTGTGGTTTGAGGGGTTGAATAATAAATGACCCTCTGAATAAACTTTTCTCAATTTAAAAAAAAAATAAAAAAGAAATAACATTCTTTTTTGCTGCAGTGCATTTCACACTTCCAGGCTGATCTACAGTCCAAATGTCACAATGCCAAGTTAATTCCGAATGTGTAAACCTGCTAAATCTGCAGGGGGTTGAATACTACTTGTAGGCACTGTATAAGGTATAAATGATGGCCTCTAGATATTTTGTATATTAGAATTAAAATATTCACATATATTCAAGGAACAATTTCGTCAATCCATCCAGTTGTGATCCATTTGCAGGCACTGCTTAATGCATTGGATTGAGGACATCCTCCTTCACATTCCATTGCAATGCAGCATATTGTTAAACGTCTGACATGTCTATCACCTATATATTGAAATCTGGAAGCCGTTGCTTTTGTACTATGTTCACATGTCTGCCAGATTAAATTGCAAAGGCATAACCTGATTGTATAATTGGACTGGTATTGATATTCACTAAAGGGGGCTTTACACGCTACGATATCGTTAATGTTTTATCGTCGGGGTCACGTCGTTAGTGACGCACATCCAGCGTCATTAACGGTATTGCAGCGTGTAACACTTAACAGCAACCTTAAATGTCCTCCAAAGTGGTGAAAATCGTTCACCATGGAGAGGTCGTCCTAAAACCAAAAATTGTTAATGGTTGTTTATAGATGTTATTCCTCGTTCCTGCGGTAGCACACATCGCTGTGTGTGACACCGCAGGAGCGAGGAACCTCACCTTATCTGCGTCCCGCCTGCAATGAGGAATGAAGGAGGTGGGCGGGATGGTATGTCCCGCTCATCTCCGCCCCTCCACTTTGATTGGCCAGCCGATTAGTGACGTCGCGGTGACGTCGTCGTGACGCCGAACGCACCTCCCCCTTGAGGGAGGGATTGGTCGGCAGTCACAGTGACGCCACCGACCAGGTAAGTGCGTGTGACGCTGCCGTAGCGATAATGTTTGCTGCGGCACCGATCACACGATATCGCATGCACGATGGGGGCGGGTGCTTTTGCGTACGATATCGCTAGCAATTGCTAGAAATATCGTAGCATGTAAAGCCCGCTTTACGTTAAAGGGGTTTTCCAACCACATGAAATCTTTTAAAACTGTTCTCCGTTTGCCATTTCATTGGTGATTTGTTCAAAATATCAGGAAATTTATAGTCAGACATGCCCTTCGATCCAAAGTGAGAGACTACTCTTATTTGTCTGATAAAAAGTTGGAAAGAAGTTCATGTGGAGTCAAAAGATTCAAATTTTACAATCACTTTGCCTCATTAAACAGAATAGGTACATCAGGGGAAGGTCTAAATAACTTTTATTGGCTATTCAGAATAACATTTGATGGAAAAATCAGTAGTGAGCATATTGTGATGTGAACCTGTCACGACCTCACCACCAGCAGATTCAGGACAGCGGTGAGTGTCCGAGAGAAGAGTGAACCCACTGGACCACAGGGGGAACCCAGACTTACCCTTTAGCAGAAATAGGGGCTTGATTAAGCGCCCGTCGCAAGGCGGGACGCCAGGTGCCACTCCCAGGGAAAGAGACTGGGACTGTGGCAGCTGAGCGGGCCGAAGTGACAGCCGGACTGGGGAAGTAGAACACAGAGCAGGGACCTGAACAGGAACGAGCAAGGTAAGCACTAGTAGACATTAGGCATGAGGCACCAGAAGTAGGACATCAGGTATGGGTCCACAGGCATAGGTCATGCCTGTACTTTATTCACAGGACACGGAAGGACTTCGGATACATCACATGGCAGGATGACAGGTAACACAGCAGGATATCAGGGTACATCACACGGCAGGATATCAGGGTACATCACGCAGCAGGATATCAGGCTACATCACATGGCAGGAACACAAATGCAGAACACAGGACCAGGCTGGAGTCCAGGGGGATTCCCAGTATACTGGACTCAGGAACAGAAGACACCAGCCTTTCAGGAATAAAACATACAAAATGATACAAAATTCTCTGCACCTCCTATCAGGCGTAGGAGCCTAAATAGCTGGTGCCTCCCAGCAATAGGCTGGGGACAACTTACCAAGGTGCACAAATGTCCCTATAAAAGATGAGGAAGTGTGCGTGTGTCGGCCAGGGTTATGGGGTATTGGGTCCCGGGTGGCGTATAACTGGGGAATGTCACTTTGGTGGCCGTTGCCCGATCCCGTGCCCTGGGTGCTTTTTGAAAAGGGGGATATTTACAGGGTATTTGAATAATGTTCACACGTGACGCCACTTACGGTTTGCAGCTATGTGGATGAAGCCGCTGTTGCTCAGTTTTCACTACTCGGGCTCGTGTTAAAGGAAGCTGGGATTTTAGGCCCTCCGCAAGCAGGGCCAGACCCCAGAGGATAGGCGATGCAGGTGGGTGTTGAAAGAAGGTAGGCCACAACGGGAGTTTCAGTGTAACTGGTTCTTTTTACTCACTGCAAGCTGGTAACTGGTTACCCAAGGCTGGCTGGTCTTAACCGCAAGTCCCCGTAGTCCCAGTGCTGGTTTAGTGACCTGATGGCTTCTTCCCCTGCACCTGTCTTTTGGTTGGTGGGTCCCCGTGGCGTAGAGCGGCTGGGGGTCCCCTCCTCGTTGTCTTCTTCAGCAGTCCGTATGACAGTAGTGTGAACCCTGTGGGGATGGAGTCTCTGGTCCTGTCCCCGGTTCTCCCTTTGCTACTGAGTCCCAGATTTCAAGGTCAGTGAGGTAGTTGATGATTCCCTCACCGTGCAGATTTTATCAGGTCAGCCTGGAGCTTTTGCTTGACCTAGGATTCTGTACCCCGTTGGTGCGTAGTTCCGGGTGTACTCCACTGTACTCCACCGGCAACTAACCGCCTGGGCCCTCAGGTCACTGTTCACTCCTGTCAGTCTGTCTGCACACTTTCACTGTCAAACTCCTTCTCTGACTGTCCACTGTTTGCCCCTCCCACCCGGTTGTCTGGTGGACTGGAGTTGCTCCACCTCTAAGCAGCCATCCATTGGTCCAACCCTATTCTTGTACCATTCTATGGGGGACGTTGGGGAAAACAGGGATTTTTGTGAGTGTTTGTGTGTGACTGCACTGGTCTGCTGGGTCCCTAGGGGGTAGACCCTGCATCCTGGTGGGGATGCAGTACCTTGTGGCTCCCTGATGGCTTCAGGGGCGCTACATTCGCGCACAGCCCCTAGGCTGGAGAGCAGGAAACCCCACACAACATGTGCAGAGCCTGCAGCCTAGGTGGAAGCAGAGCCAACCATCATGTGGGCATCCACCAGCACACACAGCTGGGAACTGCACTTATATGCGGCGGCTGAGAAGAGGGAAGCAGGTACACTGCACAAGGAACCAAGGGATGCCGGCATCCCTAGTATGCCGGCATGACAGAACCTTCCCTTACAAAGATCTAAAATAACAAATTGAGTAATACTCACCTTGTCAATCCCCTGCTGCTCAAATGATAGCATTTCTACCGGTTTCTAGTTTATGGTTTACAGAAAAAATGTTTTATATTAATATATTAAGAATAAAAACACGAAAGTGTCAGCTCACCGCCTCTACTCTAGTCCCAGTCTTAGACACTTTAGCAAGGTTGATAATTCCTGAGATAAATGAACTCAAGCAATGGAAGGACCATATCCAATGGACGTATTGATAAAGCTTCTCTTTTATTTCTCCATTAAAATCACAAGATTGTCAGACAGATTAAACATCAATCCATGAGGAAGGGAAATGTCAGCCTAAGCTGAAACATGTTGGTTTCCCTTCCTCATGGTTTGATGTTGAATCTGTCTGAGAATCTTGTGATTTTAATAGAGAAAGAAAAGTTTTAACAATTTTTCCATTGGGTCCGGTCCTTCCAGCACTGGAGTTTGCTTATCACAGGAAATATCGATATAGCGAAACAACTATGTTCGCCATGATGACCACTCATTATCTGTAGTGGTGACATGTTGTGCCTAGATGTCATCACTGTAACTGGGTAAACACAAACGAGTAGAAGGTCAGTAAAGCATTGACACAAAAAAGGCAGAAGTACTACTATTTTAGACTAATGATTTTAAGAAAATCATATGATTGGACTGCTACATTACATTTTAATGATAAAGTTTCAGAAATGTCACTCCTGCACTTCTCCACTGGGGCCACTGTAAAAGTTCCAATTGACAAGCAAAGTTACAGTATATGGAGAAAGAAAGCAGTCCTAAATGTTTTCACTTTGTATTTCAATCAAATGTTAAAATTAGACGTAACATTTAAAAAATAGTAAAATGATTCAGTCCTGAAATTCTCAATAAAGAGAGTGCACATACATGGTCATTTCTTGCATTATGTGAAGTGGCTGTAAAACACATGGGACTTATTGAATAGTTTCATGTGTAAGTGATATGTTAGAATATGAAGCAAAACTATACTTCTGCTCAGATTTCTGCCCCTCCAGAGACAGAACATTCACATCTGCAATGTTGTATCTATAGACTAGAAAGTGGTCACATTCTACAATAGACTAAGGTCTGAGACTCTTGTTAGCTGCAGCAAGATAATTTTGCCAAATTAATCACATGAAAGAATAAACTTTTATTACTCACTAGTCACTGAACCTTAGTGTTCTTCCAAAAACACAAGTTAAATGATTTTCAGCAGAATATGCTTGTAATGCATTTTGACCGTTCCCTTGTTTGCATTTTAGCTCTGAGTGTTGACAGATTCGATTAGAAAAGGCTATGTATGTGCTCATGAGAAACATATAACATATGATACTCACGATTACAACTTTGGATGTTAGAAAAGCTTTTAAGATATCATCCCATTAATAAATCATGAATGAAGAAGGAATGAACTGTAATTAATAGATTCAAAATGAGCTGAAAAGACCCATTAATAGGGACCCGATAAAATATGTCATGTTAACATATAGTCAGGCTGTCAGCCTGGATGAGGTTCCATCACACATAAAACAGAGAAGTCGCATTATAATTAACTGAGCTGTTTCTCGGCCATTGAGAATAAACAGCTGTCTTTGGTGAACCTGTGAATTCAAGGGGACATGGAGTGAAGACAGCATGCGCTGGTGTGAGACCAGTGTGTCCATGGACTGGCATACTGCCCAAGGATTCTAGTATACTAATCACATTGTAACAACACTCACTTCAGGGTATTACATCTGTTAAGTGAGCTGTGTAGTTTGGAATTGGAGCCTGTTGGGAGAAACATATACCTGGAGTAAATTTGCACATTAGTCCACCTGCCTACTGCATACATGTTCTGCTGAAAACATTCTTGGAATCAATTAGGATTCCAGGGTTCCCCATGAACATTTCCTAAGTTAAAGATGGTGTCAAATAAGGCTTACTGCCAGACTACAATCACGACTAGCCAGCTGTTCCGATAATACATGTACTGCTCCAAATTATGCAAAAAGTCATCCATTGGATTCTTTGCATTCAGATCCTTTAGGAAGAAATATACCTGCTTCAAATGTATATAAATGTATGTATACCTGCTTCAAATGTATATAGTCCACCTGCCTACAACTATGAACAGTGTGCCTACATAATGTCACGATTCCTCTGTGCAGAGCATTTTTCCTTTGGAGATGCTCTGGTGTGCTTCCCTGAGTTACTGAGTAGAAGCCTGATTGACAGCGCAGGATTCCATGTTGGTGCTGATCTCTCAGGTGTTACACCTTCCTGGTAATCACTGGCTTTGGCTTCTTTACTGAGCATGCTCGCCCAGAACCTTGCCGGTTGTATTCTCTGCAGTTGTGCTGTTGGCTTGTGTCTCTGTTAGTGTTCTGATCTGGGTTTTCTGATATTTTCCTTCCCTCTGCCCATTCCCTGTTCCTATCGTGACCTCCAGCCTTCTGACCTCGGACCGTTACCTGCCCATGTCTCTGTTTCCTCCCTGAACCTATTACTTGCTCTCCTGGATTTCTGACCCTCAGATATTGACCTGACTATGCCTTTGCTTGCTCCTTGTGCTCATACATGTCCTCCTGTTACCAGACCCCGGCTTTCCTGCTTACTCTTCTGTCCATACTACCCGTAAGTAGTGACTAGCATCACACATAATATGCATAAACTGTACTTCAAAACTAATCATGATTCCATGCTTTCTTGGGTTACTGTAGAATCGTTGCTGACAACCACCTACTTTTTATGACTTTGATTATAATGTATTGATCTTTTAATGACTAGTATGAGCTGGAGCAAGGCACAATATCACAAAGCACATGTAAACTCAACCTCGGTTGTATGAACATTATAATTGGTTCAGTATATTCTAATGACTTACACAGTCTCAACATCTGATTTCAATAGAAAACCTTTGAGATATAGAAAAAATTCTATCAACAAAAGATTTATCAGATTCTCTAAAGACTGTTTCCATGTAACAAAGAATTCAGACCATTCTGAGGGCAAAAGAGGTCATACCCAGTGTCGGAAAGGTGTGCCTAATAAAGAAGCCACAGAGTGCATAGTACTATTCGGACCTCCTAATATTCTTGACTGGTGGTCAGATGGTGGTGTGGCAATGAGCACTACTAACTTTTAACAAACACAAAAAATTATTAATACCTTCTCATATTTCACAAAAATCATATCCTCAAGTTAGTATTTTACCTAAATGCCACTGAAAAGTTAGATTATCCCAAGTGTAAGCTTGTGTATTGGCTGCCTTATTGCTGCCAATAATACTTTCCAAGTGTATTAAGTGAACTTTACTTAATCTGCACTGGCACACAAACTCTAAGAATGAGAAAGGCTGCAGTGACTTAATATCTTAAAAGTCTCTTAACTTCTTAACTCAGTTTGCTCCCAAAAGAAACTCCTGTAAAAGAAATAACAAGACATATGGGGGATTTAAAATGAGTCTAGGAATGCACAATAGGGACAAAAAAGATCTCAAACCTTTGGCAGGAGATCCAATCTGGCAATTTGTTGAAGAGAGATGTCACTGTACAGAGGGAATAATGAAATAGCTTGTATAGACAAACACATATAGAAGATATTTTTCCTGATATCCACTCGTTATCAAAAGTGTGAACCTGCCAGGGCTCACTTAGCATTTAGCTGATATGTGCCGCCCTTGCAGCAATCGAACTGCTCGGATCCGGGGTTGCTGTGGCTCGAGGGTCTCCGGACTCGCCGGGGGCTTGCGGCCACTCAAGTGTAAAGGGAGTATTTACAGGGGATGAATGTTCGTGACACCACCTGCGGCTTGCGGTAAGGGGAGTACCTCCGCTGCTGAAGGAAGAAACGGGGCAGATGGTGTGGGGGCAGCAAGGTGTCAGTCCCTCCGCAGGTAGGGAAGGCCGTGGATGGTGGGGGAAAGGAGATTTTGTGATCGGGTGGCTCGGTCTTGGGAAAGCAGGGTGCAGTAGTCAGGTTACTCACTGCAGTAGTTTGGGTGCTGAATTAGGTGGAATAAGCAGACACTCACACAGATGGTAAACCAAAGTCTCTAGGCACTGCAGTCTGTGCGGGAGGAAGCTTGTCCAGGTCCCGCTCCTACCAGTGTCACTTGGTAAGTCAGGAGCCCTGCCTCAGTGCAAAAATTGATTGACCATTGTGGACCCTCGGCTTGAAGCTTTTGGGGCCCCTCTACCGTGTGTATAGCATCTGTGCTCTTGATGGCTGGCACTTGAGATTTTAGTTGGTTGTGTGCTTTGGCGACCCCTATCCCCCGCATTGTGCTGATGCCTTCAATCTCTGAGATCTTGGGGAAAGTTCATAAAGAGACTATCCTCCATAGGTTCTATCCTCTTTAACACACAACCCCAAACAGCTATTTAACACTTTTACCTCCCTCCTTCGCCCACCGCTGCCCCCTCCAACCTCCCTCATCTCCGCAGAAGAATTTGCCACATATTTCAAAGAAAAGATCGACCAAACCAGACAAGTCTTTTCTGCTGAACCACCACAACCCCTTTATATAACAGACCACTGCCCCTCCCCCATAAACTTCCTCCCCACTATCACCGAAGGAGAGCTTGCACATCTTCTCTCAAAAGCGCACCTCACTACATGCGCACTTGACCCCATCCCATCCCACCTCCTCCCCAACCTCACCACTATCCTTATTCCCGCCTTATCCCATCTCTTCAACCTATCTCTAACAACTGGTACCTTCCCTTCTGCCTTTAAGCATGCAACAGTCACACCTATCCTAAAGAAACCTTCCCTCGACCCAACCTCTACTACCAGCTATCGACCCATATCGCTACTCCCACTTGCCTCAAAACTCCTGGAACAGCATGTCCATGCTGAACTTTCCTCCCACCTCTCCTCTAACTCTCTCTTTGACAACCTACAGTCCGGCTTCCGTCCACATCATTCCACTGAAACTGCCCTGACTAAAATCACAAATGACTTACTTACCGCCAAAGCTAACAACCACTTCTCTGTACTCCTACTTCTAGACCTATCCTCAGCCTTTGACACTGTTGACCACTCCCTGCTACTACAGATCCTCTCTTCCCTTGGTGTCAGAGACCTCGCTCTCTCTTGGATCTCTTCATACCTCTCCAACCGCACTTTTAGTGTCTCCCATTCCCACACAACCTCTTCATCCCGTTCTCTCTCTGTTGGTGTCCCTCAAGGCTCTGTCCTGGGACCCTTACTTTTTTCTAGCTATACATTTGGCCTGGGACAACTCATAAAGTCCCATGGCTTCCAGTACCACCTATATGCTGATGACACTCAGATCTACCTCTCTGGTCCAGATGTCACATCTCTGCTGTCCAGAATCCCAGAGTGCCTATCTGCTATATCTTCCTTCTTTTCCTCTCGCTTCCTAAAGCTCAATATGGCCAAAACTGAACTGATCATCTTTCCTCCATCTCCCCTGCACTCTCCACCTGATCTATCCATTACAATTAATAACATCACGCTCTCCCCAGCACCCAAAGTTCGGTGCCTCGGAGTGACCTTTGACTCTGCCCTGTCCTTCATACCGCACATCCAATCCCTCACCACCTCCTGCCGTTTTCAACTCAAAAATATCTCCAGAATCCGCCCTTTTCTCAATCCCCAATCTACAAAAATTCTAGTGCACGCCCTCATAATCTCCCGCATCGACTACTGCAACATCCTCCTCTGTGGTCTCCCTGCTAACACACTCGCCCCTCTCCAGTCCATCCTTAACTCTGCTGCCCGACTGATCCACCTCTCTCCTCAATACCACCCCGCTTCTCCTCTCTGCAAGTCCCTCCACTGGCTCCCAATCTTCCACCGTATCCAATTCAAATTACTAACACTGACCTACAAAGCTATCCATAATCTGTCTCCTCCATATATCTCTGAACTAATCTCTCGCTACACTCCAAAACGTAACCTCCGGTCCTCCCAAGATCTCCTTCTATCCTCCTCTCTCATTCGCTCCTCATGCAACCGACTCCAAGACTTCTCCCGAGCATCCCCAGTCTCCTGGAACTCACTGCCTCAACACGTCAGACTATCTACTACACTCGCAAGCTTCAAACGGAACCTAAAGACTCATCTGTTCAGAAATGCCTATAACCTTCAATGACCTCACTGCTTCACCCCCGTGCGGAGCTGCCGCCCCACCACCGTGCGGAGCTGCCGCCCCACCCCCGTGCGGAGCTGCCGCCCCACCCCCGTGCGGAGCTGCCGCCCCACCCCCGTGCGGAGCTGCCGCCCCACCACCGTGCGGAGCTGCCGCCCCACCACCGTGCGGAGCTGCCGCCCCACCACCGTGCGGAGCTGCCGCCCCACCACCGTGCGGAGCTGCCGCCCCACCACCGTGCGGAGCTGCCGCCCCACCTACACCCCACCTACTGTCTCCTCCCCAAAATCCTTTAGGATGTAAGCCCGCAAGGGCAGGGCCCTCTTCCCCCTGTGCTAGTCTGTCTATTGTAACGTGTACATGTATTCTGTATGTAACCCCCTCATGTACAGCACCATGGAATCAATGGTGCTCTATAAATAAACAATAATAATAATAATAATAGGTTAATTATCAAGGCGCCTGAAGCTCTTCCCTGATCTAGGGTCCTGTACCACGCCGTGCTCGGTACCAGTAAGGTAATTGGGCTTTCTGGTGCCAACAGTCCTCCTAGACTGCATCCGTCAAACCCTTGTGCAGTGTTCCTGATACTGACTGACTGTGGTCCCGGACCACCGTCTGCGACCGAACCTGTCACCTCCCTGGGAGCTATAACTCCCAGCTCCTCACTCTTTGAGGGCCAATGCTCTTCTCTCTCGTCCCCCTCCCACCAGTCTGCCTGACCCCTAGGTGGGCGGCTATGCTCCAACTTGACCAACCCACTGGTGTGCTTGTACAGGTCATGCTGTGAGGTGTGGTTGGGATTTGTAGTGCGGATGTTAGTGACACCATTGTTGGGAACTTGGAACCATGGGGGTAGGCCCTGCACCCTGGGTGACAGGCTGCAGTTCCCTGTAGCACCCCGATGTATTCAGGGTCGCTACAGATAAAAATAAAAAGCCTAACTGTATAGTGATAGCTCTTTAAGGTGCGTTTTTGTGGCTGCATAATTTTACTCCACCAAAAACATAGCATCTTACAGTTCCAGCAAAGTGAACGGGATTTATAGAAATCTCATGCCCACTGTGCTTCTTTCTTTTACACTGTGTAAACTGACCTGCGTGGTGTGTTTTAAATTCTCAAATTGCCCCCCCCCCAAGGAAGAAGACGAACTCTGGTGCCACCTATTAGCGGTAGCAATCCTAAAAGACAAAAGTGACCCTACAACAAGTCTTGCCATATGACCTACGATTTATGCCAGATTAGAACCTGAATTTGCAGACACGGTGTTTTGGGATGGTTGTCCCTCGTCAGTGCAAAGTATGAGATCTGATCTAAGACTAAAGGGGGCTTTACATGCAGCGACATCACAGCGATTTGCCCGTGGTGCACAATATCGTTGAGAGCCATCACACGGACTTACCTGACTAGCGACATCGCTGTGGCCGGCGAATCGCCTCCTTTCTAAGGGGGTGGTTCTTGCGGCGTCACAGTGGTGTCACTAAGCAGCCGCCCAATAGAAGCGGAGGGGCGGAGATGAGTGGCCGTAACATCTCGCCCACCTCCTTCTTCCTCATTGCCAGCGGCTGCAGGTAAGCTGTAGTTCGTCGTTCCCGAGGTGTCACACATAGCGATGTGTGCTGCTCGGGAACGACGAACAACCGGCGTCCTCAACAATCAACGATTTTTTGAAAAGGAACGACGTGTCAACGATGGATGATTTGGTGAGTATTTTCCATTGTTAACAGTCGCTCGTTGGTGTCACACGCAATGACGTCGCTAACTATGCAGGATGTGAGAATCCGTGAGCCCGGCGATATATCGTTAGATACGTCATTGTGTGTAACGGGGCCTTAAGACAGGGTCAAAATGGGAAGCTTTTCTCCTTACAGAGACTGACACACCATTCCAGCATGCCAGTGGTGAGACTTTAAACTGCAATGCTCCTCAGGGAAATATTAAATTGTCTCTTCAATTTCTCTTGTGAGTACTGTTTGAGTTTTCTATACAGATGTTCACCATAGAACTGCATTAAGGGCGGAAAATCCACAAGTAAAAAAAGCACTTGCATTGGCATTTTTAGTGCATTTCTGCTATGGAAATGCATCAACAACACTTGTACACTACACAAGACTCCATCCCCAAACACTGGGCTGTATAAAACAAAGTATCTATATTTAAAGCATGGCATATCAACAAGAGACAAAAGCCAAATGTAACAACCATACTAAAAAACACAAAGAAAAAACACTAGAAATCTTATTAACCTCTTAAGGACCGAACCACTTTGTATGTTACTGACTGAGTCTCATTTTTTTAAATATGACCAGCGCCACCTTATGAGTAGAGATGAGCGAACCGGTCCCGGTTCGGCTCGAGGCCGGTTTGCCGAACAGGGGTCCCATTCGAGTTCGGTTCGTCGAACGTTCGACAAACCAAACTCGAACGTATAGGCTATAATGGGAGGCAATCACAAACACATAAAAATGCATTATAAATGTACACAAACAGTTAATAAACATTGCCATAACACTTACCGGTCCTCGCGATCCCTTCTGCACTCTGTCTCCTGCCGCTATTCCATCCGATGATCGCTGAATCCTCCCGGTGACCTGCACTGCCAGCAGAGATGCAGGACCTATCGTGACGTCAAAATAGCCATGTGACCAGTCACGTGGCTATTATCTCATTGGCTACAGACTGGTCACATGACTATGACACGTCATGTAGGACCTGCGAGTGCATCTCTCCGGTACACGGTGCACATATGTGTATCGCTGTGTACCGGCGACATGCTCTAGCACACGGTCGACTCCCCGTTCCGTTAGGAACCGGCTGACACAGCCGGTCATTAACGGAGATCACCGTTGCCATAGCAACGCAGTTAGCGGTGATGTCACCGCTAACCGCGGCTCCGAGAGCACCGTTGCTATGGTAACGCGTCTGTCAGCGTTACCGCTGTTACCGCTGACAGCCAGCAGCACTGATCACTCACGGAGTGAAGGCTGCACGCTGCTTCCCGATTGTAGTGATGATTGTAGTGAGGATGAGGTTCCCCAGCCCCAAGTGATGAGCTGGTGAACCTCATCCTCACTACAATCGTCACTACTACTACACTAGTGAGGATTCTAGTGAGGATGAGATGCCCCAGCCCATGATGGGCTGGTGAACCTCATCCTCACTACAATCGTCACTACTACTACACTAGAAAGAAAGAAGACAGAAGAGCAGGATCGTGGAGGGCTGACAGGGGGTAATAAAGATGGAGTCTCTAATGTGTCTGTGTATTTATTTCTATTAAAGTATTTTTTCTCTGTGTGGTGTTTTTTTTAACTCTTTATTGGAGATTCTTAATGGCCGGGTCAAACGTGCCTGACATTAAGAATCTCTGGCTTAATACTGGCTAGTAAAACAAAGCCAGTATTAATTCATGATTACCCAACAAGCCACCCGGCTCCAGGGCTGTTGGAAGAGTTGGATACAGCGCCAGATGATGGCGCTTCTATGAGAGCGCCATTTTCTGGGACGGCTGCGGACTGAAATCCGCAGTAGAGGCGCCCAGAAACCTCGGGCTAACCTGTACTGCGGATTCCAATCCCCAGCTGCCTAGTTGTAACCGGCTGGACACAAAAATGGGGCGAAGCCCACGTCATTTGTTTTTTAATTATTTCATGAAATAAGTGAAATAATTAAAAAAAAAACGGGCTTCCCTATATTTTTGGTTCCCAGCCGGGTACAAATAGGCAACTGGGGGTTGGAGGCAGCCCGTGGCTGCCAGCTGTACCTGGCTAGCATACAAAAATATGGCGAAGCCCATGTCATTTGTTTGGTGGGCAAAAAACTTCTGCATACAGTCCTGGATGGAGTATGCTGAGCCTTGTAGTTCTGCAGCTGCTGTCTGCTCTTCTCCATACAGACAGACAGCAGCTGCAGAACTACAAGGCTCAGCATACTCCATCCAGGACTGTATGCAGAAGTTTTTTGCCCCCTGAAAAAATTATGTGGGCTTCGCCATATTTTTGTATGCTAGCCAGGTACAGCAGGCAGGTACGGCTGCCCCCAACCCCCAGTTGCCTATTTGAACCCGGCTGGGAACCAAAAATAAAGGGAAGCCCTTTTTTTATTATTTCATGAATTTCATGAAATAATTAGAAAACAAATGACGTAGGCTTCGCCCCATTTTTGTGTCCAGCCAAGTACAACTAGGCAGCTGGGGATTGGAATCCGCACCACAGGTTGGCCCGAGCTTTCTGGGCCCCACTGCTGCGAATTGCAGTCTGCAGCCGCCTCAGAAAATGGCATTTTCATAGAAGCGCCATCTTCTGGCACTGTATCCAACTCTTCCAGCACCTGCCTGCTATACCTGGCTAGCATACAAAAATATGGCGAAGCTCACGTCCTTTTTTTGTAGTTTTTTGGCAAAAAAAATAAAAAATGCTTCCCTGGATTTTCGATTGCCAGTGAAGGTAACACCAAGCAGTGGGGGTTAGCAGCCAGTAGCTGCTTGGATTACCCTTAGCTAGCAATACAAAAAATGCAGCGGGAGCCCATATATATTTTTTTTAATTATTTATTTAAATAACTAAAAATAAAATGGGCTTCCCTGTATTTTGATTGCTGGACATCACAGTGCTGTAAAAATAAATCTTTAAAAAAAATGACGTAGCGCTCCGCGGTATTTTTGATTCTCAGCGCAGATAAAGCAGACAGCTATGGGTTGCCACCCCATCTGCCTGCCGTTACCTTGGTTGGCAATCAAAATACAGGGAAGCCCATTAATTTTTTCTATTTAAAAAATAGTTAAAAAAAATGACGTTGGGTCCCCCCATTTTTGATAGCCAGCTAGGGTAAAGAAGACGGCTGTAGCCTGAAAACCACAGCTGGCAGCTTTACCGTGGTTGGGGATCCAATGTGGAGGTCACCTCAGGCTCTTTTTTATAATTATTTTATAAATATTAATAATTACACAATAAAAGTAGGGTCCCCCCCAAATTGGATCACCAGCCAAGGTAAAGCAGACAGCTGTGGTCTGGTATTCTCAGGGTGGGAAGGTCCATAGTTATTGGGCCTTCACAGCCTAAAAATAGCAGGCCGCAGGCACCCCAGACGTGGCGCATCCACTAGATGCGCCAATCCTGGCGCTTCACCCCAGCTCATCCCGTGCCCTGGTGCAGTGGCAAACGGGGTAATAAATCGGGTTGATACTAGCTGTAAAGTCACCTGAGATCAAGCCCAGCAGTTTGTGATGTCATGGCGTCTATTAGATACCCAACATCATAAACTGTTAGTACTAACAAAAACAAAAAATCGACAAAAGAAATTTATTTGAAAAAACAGTCCCCAAAACATTTCCTCTTTCACCAATTTATTGTAAGAAAAAAAATAAAGGGGTCCCACGACGACTCTGGACCGTCTAGAATATGGGGGGAGACACTCAGGGAACGTATCCCCCATTTTCTAGGAGTGCGGACCCTTCATGTGAGGAGTGTGGGTGCAATGAATCTGCACTCACTCTCCCCGGGTCCACAGCAGCAGAGTCCATGTCGTAATGGTTGCTACCAAAGCTGCAATGCCCTGCTCATGAGGTAAGGGCATGCCTAATCAGGAGAACTACTGTAGAGGAAGCTCTGCTCACTGGTATATAGGTGCTCAGAGGTAATAATAGATAAAATTAGTGAGTAACCTCGGCACTCTAAATCTCCCAGACTAAAGCCCGCTACACACGCTTTAATATATCTCACAATCTGTCATTGGGGTCAAGTTGTAAGTGACGCACATCCGGCATCGTTTGTGAGGTATCTGCGTGTGACAGCTACGTGCGATCAGGATTGAACGCAAAACCGTTGATCGCAAACACATCGTATCATTCTCTAGAATTGAGCGTTTTGTTGCACGAACCTAGTGAATTGTAACGTGTGACATCCCTCATACGATTTTTGTGTCTGAGGCTATGTGCGCAGGTGTGCGCTCTGCACCGCAGCTTAAAAAAGGTCCGCTTCAGAGCGCAGCTGAAAAGCTGCGTTCTGAAGCGCCTCACAATGTCTGTCATGCACTAATCTCTGTCAGTCCGTCACTATCTCTGTCCCTCACTCTCAGTCCATGTCAGTCTATCCCCCTCTCTCATATACTCACCGATCCCCGATCCCTGGCGCTGCACGGCATTCACACTGCTCCAGCGGCTTTTACTGTTTTGAAAAAGCCGGCCGCCCATTAAACAATCTCGTATTCCCTGCTATCCCCGCCCACCGGCGCCTATGATTGGTTACAGTGAGACACGCCCCCACGCTGAGTGACAGGTGTCACACTGCACCCAATCACAGCAGCCGGTGGGCGTGTCTATACTGTGTAGTGAAATAAATAATTAAATAATTAAAAAAAACGGCGTGCGGTTCCCCCCAATTTTAAAACCAGCCAGATAAAGCCATACGGCTGAAGCCTGGTATTCTCAGGATGGGGAGCTCCACGTTATGGGGAGCCCCCCAGCCTAACAATATCAGCCAACAGCCGCCCAGAATTGCCGCATACATTATATGCGACAATTCTGGGACTGTACCCGGCTCTTCCCGATTTGCCCTGATGCGTTGGCAAATCGGGGTAATAAGGAGTTATTGGCAGCCCATAGCTGCCAATAAATCCTAGATTAATCGTGTCAGGCGTCTATGAGACACCCTCCATGATTAATCTGTAAGTTACAGTAAATAAACACACGCCCGAAAAAATCCTTTATTGGAAATAAAAAACACACACACATTCCATGGTTCACCACTTTAATCAGCCCCAAAAAGCCCTCCATGTCCGGCGGAATCCAGGATGGTCCAGCGTCGCATCTAGCGCTGCTGCATGGAGGTGACCGGAGCTGCAGCAGACACAGCCGCTCCGGTCACCTCCACGCAGCAACTGAAGACAGCCGCGCAATCAGCTGATCTGTCACTGAGGTTACCCGCTGTCACTGGATCCAGCGGTGGATGCAGCGGTGGCCGCGGGTAACCTCAGTGACAGATCAGCTGATCGCGCTACTCACCTCAGTTGCTGACTGGAGCTGACCGGAGCGGCGGTGAGTAGCGCGATCAGCTGATCTGTCACTGAGGTTACCCGCGGCCACCGCTGGATCCAGTGACAGCGGGTAACCTCAATGACAGCAGCTGATCGCGCGGCTGTCTTCATTACCTGCGTGGAGGTGACCGGAGCGGCTGTGTCTGCTGCAGCTCCGGTCACCTCCATGCAGCAGCGCTAGATGCGACGCTGGACCATCCTGGATGACGCCGGACATGGAGGGCTTTTTGGGGCTGATTAAAGTGGTGAACCAGGGAATGTGTGTGTGTTTTTTATTTCCAATAAAGGATTTTTTCGGGTGTGTGTGTTTATTTACTGTAATTTACAGATTAATCATGGAAGGTGTCTCATAGACGCCTGACATGATTAATCTAGGACTTATTGGCAGCTATGGGCTGCCAATAACTCCTTATTACCCCGATTTGCCAACGCACCAGGGTAAATCGGGAAGAGCCGGGTACAGTCCCAGAACTGTCGCATATAATGTATGCGGCAATTCTGGGCGGCTGTTGGCTGATATTGTTAGGCTGGGGGCTCCCCATAACGTGGAGCTCCCCATCCTGAGAATACCAGCTTTCAGCCGTATGGCTTTATCTGGCTGGTTTTAAAATTGGGGGGAACCGCACGCCGTTTTTTTTAATTATTTAATTATTTATTTCACTACACAGTATAGACACGCCCACCGGCTGCTGTGATTGGGTGCAGTGTGACACCTGTCACTCAGCGTGGGGGCGTGTCTCACTGTAACCAATCATAGGCGCCGGTGGGCGGGGTAAGCAGGGAATACGAAATTGTTTAATGGGCGGCCGGCTTTTTCAAAACAGTAAAAGCCGCCAGAGCAGTGTGAATGCCGTGCAGCGCCGGGGATCAGGGATCGGTGAGTATGAGAGAGGGCTGCTAACTTCAGTAACTTAGGAGATTAGCGGTCACCGGTGAGTCTTCACTGGTGACCACTAATCAGGACGCGGCACAGACAGAGCCGCAGCATCACAATGAAGTCGGGTGAGGTTCACCCGAGTTCATTCTGACAGTGCGGCTCTGTCTGTGTCTGCTGTCATCTGCCATTCACCGCTGCTACATGGCTGTCCGTGTCTGCTGTTAGCGGCCATGTAGCAGAGCTGAATGGCAGATGACATAGTAAAAACACATCCCTACACATTACACACGCTTGTCAAGTCAATAAATAAAAAAAAAAAAAAGGTGCCCAATGCATACGTCACAGAACACATGATCTAAAGGATCGCACACAAAATTGATCAATTTAACATAGACTACTAACGCTCATGTGACAGCAAATGAACGACCTACGTGCAATCTCATAAGATCCCGTATGCAACCTGGGCGTGTCACATCGCAAATGTGATTGTACAACTAATTGCAAAGTGGGCTTAAGTCAGTAAGTCACAATGGATAGTAATGCAAAATCACTCTTTATTGGTCCGTATTAAGAAAATTTTTTTTTTCATAAGCATATATGTTTTTGTCCAAAACAAGTTACAAATGACGTTTCGGCCTGAGCCTTCGTCAGATTGGACTTATCTGCATGTAATCATGAAAAATGACAATAATCAGTATCACATAAGAGTGAGAGAACAATAACATAAACTCGAACAATGTAGAGGTACAATTGGGATGCAGCAAAAAAATTGCAACACAGCAAGAAATGAAACACATGATACAAATGTCATAATACAGTACAAGGACAATATAGTAATGACAAATATGGGGTCAGAGTAGGCTTAGACAGCTCTGGTACGAAAGAGATGTCAATCATAAAGTAACATGTGCAGTAGGTGTAGAGCTACAGTATGCATGGCAGAGCTAATGGGTAGACCGACCATAGAAAAAGAACGGAGAAAAAGTGGAGAAAAAGTGGAGAAAAAGTGGAGAAAAAGTGGAGAAAAAGTGGAGAATAAATGGAGAAAAAGTGGAGAATAAATGGAGAAAAAGTGGAGAAAAAGTGGAGAAAAAGTGGAGAAAAAGTGGAGAAAAAGTGGAGAAAAAGTGGAGAAAAAAATGTAGAAAAAGTGGAGAAAAAATGGAGAAAAAGTGGAGCACCCTTTGGTGCCTTTCATGTGGCACTAAGGGGTGCTTAGCTTTGTATTTATCCAAAAAAATGAAAAAAAAAATGACGTAGGGTTCCCCCTAGTTTTGTAGCCAGCTAGGGTAAAGCAGACGGCTGCAGCCTGCAGACCACAGCTGGCAACCTCACCTTGGCTGGTAATCCAAAACTGAGGGCACCCCACGCTGTTATTTTAAATTAAATAAATAATTAAAAAAAAAACACGTAGGGGTCCCCCAAAATTGGATCACCAGCCAAGGTAAAGCAGACAGCTGGGGCCTGATATTCTCAGACTAGGGAGGTCCATGGTTATTGGACTCTCCCCAGCCTAAAAATAGCAGGCCGCAGCCGCCCCAGAAGTGGCGCATCCATTAGATGCGCCAATCCTGGTGCTTCGCCCCAGCTCATCCCGCGCCCTGGTGCGGTGGCAAACGGGGTAATATATGGGGTTAATACCAGATGTGTAATGTCACCTGGCATCAAGCCCTGGGGTTGGTGAGGTCAGGCGTCTATCAGATACCCGACATCACCAACCCAGTCAGTAATAAAAAAAAATAGACGACAACCACATTTTTATTTGAAAAAACACTCCCCAATACATTCCCTCTTTAACCAATTTATTAGAATGAAAAACAAATCCAGGTCTGCTGTAATCCAAGGGGTTGCCATGACGATCCACACTGTCCCAGTCAATGAAGAGCAGGATGTTCCCCATTGGCTGGGAGAGCAGTGCAGTGACCTGAGCTAACATCAATGGGTCAGCCCAGGTCACTGCAGGGGATGACAAGTGCTGCTGTCAGCGAGGTACATTACCTGCGCTGATCTCCAGCACACTGACAGCCCCTGTCACTGAGTTCAATGACCGGCGCCTTCACAGCCAAATATCGCGAGAGGCCCGTGACGTCACCGCTAGTCAGTCTCGGGTCGGAAGCGAGAGGTGATGTGACAAGCGGCGGCCATGGAGGACAGTGACAGCGCTGAGGTCGGGATGGCGGGACTTCATCACCGCAGGTAAGCCGAGCGGGACCATGTGTGTGTGTGTGTGTGTGTATGTATGTATGTGTACATGCCGCGTGCAGGAGGGGGCGGAGTGAGCTGAGCGGGGAAGTGTGGGCTTCCTGCACGTAACTAAGATAAACATCGGGTTACTAACCAAAGCGCTTTGCTTGGATACCCGATATTTATCTTGGTTACCAGCTTGTGGCAGGCTGCCAGCGATGGCTCCTGCACACTGTAGCTGTAAAAAGCCCTGCTTTTTGCTGCTAGAACCGTTCTCGAACGTATCTAGAACTATCGAGCTTTTGCAAAAAGCTCGAGTTCTAGTTCGATCTCGAACAGCCCCCAAAATCACTCGAGCTTAGAACTGGAGAACCGCGAACCGCGCTCAACTCTACTTATGAGGTAATAACTCTAGAACACTTCAACATATCCCACTGATCCTGAGATTGTTTTTATATGACAGACTGTACTTCTGGATAGTGGTAAAGTTGATTCGATGTTATTTTATATTTATTTATGAAAATATTTAAAATTTGTCAAAAAAATTGAATGTTTCACAATTTGCAAACTTTTAATTTTTATGCCCTTAAACCAGATAGTCACACCACACAAAATAGTTACTAAATAACATTTCCCACATGTCTCCTTAACATCAGCACCAATTTTGAAAAATGTTTTTTTTTCGCCACGGGAATGGGGTACTCGGTACCGGGTGGTTTGCACTTGGGGAATGTCGCTTTGGTAGTGGCCGTCGCCCAGTCCCGTGTCCTGGGGGCTTTTTTAATGGGGTGCATTCTACCGGCGCCCCTTCCGGCTTCCTGCAGTTAGTTTCACTTTTGCATTCTGCACACTCCCAGGAGCGGAGTCGGTTTTTCGCGCCCTTTTGCCACAGTAATGGTGCAGCCAGTTTTTCACACAAATAAAGATGGCGGTAGTTTTTGCACAAAACAGTCCATAAGGTGCTGGTCACCCGGGTTAACGGGCCTAGTCCAGATCCTGTTCATGACGCCAGGAAAAAGCTGTGTTGCCCAGGGAATGGGGTACTCGGTACCGGGCGGTTTGCACTTGGGGAATGTCACTTTGGTGGTGGCCATTGCCCGGTCCTGTGCCCTGGGTGCTTTTTAATGGGGAGTATTTACAGGGGAGATTAATGTCATTGGTGTGACGCCACCTGTGGGTTGTGGTTAGTATTGTGGAACAGCTGCTGCTGTTTGGCTTACCTCTAAGGCTGGTGTTGATTGCAGCTATGATGGTAGGCCCTCCGCAGGTATGGCTAAGCCAGAAGAATGGTATAATGGAGACATTCGCCAGTAATAAAGGGAGTCCACACCGTGCTTGAAGTGAGTAGTCTTTACTCTTGACCCTCAGATGACTGATTCCGGTCCCTGGATAGCCAGTGCCAGCTTGGTAACTCGGTTGCTCTGTCCCTGGCACTCTCAGTGTGGTTGGGTCCCCGTAGCGTAGAGCGTTTGGGGCCCGACTGTCCCTTTTGTGTGGCAATCTCTTTGTCCATACGGCGGGCAGTGTGGACTCTGTAAGGCTGGTCTGTGTCCCGAAATCTGATCCTTGCTTTACTGCTGGTGCCCCCCAAACTGTGGTCCAGTGAGGTCCCTGCAGGTGACCTCACTGTGCAGATGTTTGCCAGGCCGTATGAAACTGTCGCCTGACCTAGGGCCCTGGCCCTGTGTGTGCTCTGGTCCCAGCGGTATGTGGGTGTACCTGTCCTGGCGACCACTCTCCTGTGCCCCTGGGTCACCGTTTACACGACCCAGCTCTCAGGCACGTCTTTCCATTTTCACTCACTACTACTGTCTGACTGCAGTCCCCTCCCACCAGGCTGTCTAGTTCCCTCTGGTCTTGCTCTACCCTCTGGGTGGCCATCCCCTTGTGTCCAACTAGCAGTGACCCCTGGTGTAGAGTGGTAACTGGGATTTTGGTGTGTTTAGGTGTTGCTGGCACTGGTGTTCCAGGTGAGGATGCAGTTCCTAGTAGTGCCCTGAGGGGCTCAGGGGCGCTACATTCCTGTTTGGTGAAACACAGCATGTTCTTGGGCTATAAAGAGAATAACATTTTTATTAAACAGAAGTATAAATAACATTTTAAAACATTCTTCCCTTTGAAGGGAGGCATCATCTTTAATGTTTCAAAATGAGTATGTGTCCTTCCATCCTCCCACCACCCAAGGCCCCGAGTCCAGAACCCTGTGAGGAGGCAAGTCACCGGTCCCTTTGGTGACCAGGTCCAGACCATCTCTGTCCCGGACCTTTCCTCCAACCTTCCTCTCCTTGGTGGCGGTAACAATGTCCAGATGGCAAGTTTACTCTGGGACGCACACTGGGTGCAACATATTTACATGTAAAGTTTTTGGCTACTGCCAGTCCTGCAGCCGTGGTCCATTTTTATATTAACTTTCAAATTTTTTTTAACTTTTCAGCACACATGTTCTGGAACAGTCCATTAAATCAGGAACAAAGAAACACAACTGCTGGGGTAGCCTGGTTCAGCTACCACAGTGTAAGAAAGGGGCCATCTGGATCAACAGGCCTCCTGGTGGCTTGACAGGCTTCGTGGACCTGCTCATCAACGACAGCCCTTTGTGCAGCACTAGCCATGCCACACGGCGGCTCGAACTTCAGGTTCCCCGAACCCAAACAGTACGCATCCCGATCACCATCAGCGGGTATCTGCTCGGCCTGGTCACCGGCGACTCCTCTGGTACTCGTCGGGTCGGCCTGGTCTGGTTGTGGATGGAGGCATTGCGGCCTGGTCTGGTCTGGCTGTGGATGGAGGCGTTGTGGCCTGGTCTGGCCGTGGACGGAGCATCCGGTGATACCGGCGGGTCAGCAGTCAAGGGTGGTACAGGTTCCACTTCCATGGGGACTAGCGGGGCTAAGGAGGTTCCCACTCTTACCGGCTCCTGGTGCCGCTCCTTGTGCAGAGCCCTTGCATCCTGGACTCGCACAGCCACCAGCATCCCCATCATCTCCCAGCGCCAGTCCTCAATTTGCAGGATCATTTGCACCCGCATCCGGAGGCACTATCGTCCCAGCTCTTCTTCAAGCCAGGGTACGGTTCCGCGGGCTGGAGGGGCAGACATTCCTCTGCAGGTTTGCTGGTCTTGTGCTGCAGAGCTGCTGTTGCTCCAGCATACCAGGGTGCATTCTGCCGACGCCCCTTCCGGCTTCCTGTAGTTAGTGTCACTTTTGCATTCTGTACAATCCCATGGGCGGAGTCGGTTTTTCACGCTTTTTTGCCACAGTGATGGTGCAGCCAGTTTTTCACACAAATAAAGATGGTGGTAGTTTTTGCACAAAACAGTCCATAAGGCGCACATCACCTGGATTAACGGGCCTAGTCCAGCTCTTGTTTGTGACGCCAGAAAAAGCTGTGTTGCCCAAGGAATGTGGTACTTTGTACTGGGCGGTTTGCACTTGGGGAATATCACTTTGGTGGTGGCCGTTGCCCAATCCTGTGCCCTGGGTGCTTTTTATTGGGGAGTATTTACAGGGGAGATTAATGTCATTGGTGTAATGTCACCTGTGGGTTGCGGTTTGTATAGTGGAACCGCCGCTGCTGTGTGAGTTACCCCTAAGGCTGGTGGTGATGCAGCTATGATGGTAGGCCCTCTGCAGGTAGGGGTGAGCCAGGGGAATGGTATAATGGAGACTTTCGCTAGTGTTAAAGGGAGTCCACACCGTGGTTGAAGTTAACAGTCTCTACTCTTGACCCTCAGACGACCGGTTCCGGTCCCTGGATAGCCAGTGCCAGCTTGGTAACTCCGTTGCTCTGTCCCCGGCACTCTGAGTGTGGTTGGGTCCCCGTAGCATGGAGCGTTTGGGGCCCAACTGTCCCTTTTGTGTGGCAGTCTCCTTGTCCGTATTGCGGACAGTGTGGACCCTGTAGGGCTAGTCTGTGTCCCGAACCCTGATACTTGCTTTACTGCTGGTCTCCCAGAATCTGTGGTTCAGTGAGGTCCATGCAGGTCCCCTCACTGTGCAGGTATTTGCCAGGCCATATGAAACTGTCGCCTGATCCAGTGCCCTGTGCGTGCTCTGGTCTCAGCGGTACGTGGCTGTACCTGCCCTGGCGACCACTCTCCTGTGCCCCTGGGCCACCGTTTACATGATCCAGCTCTCAGGCACATCTTTCCACTTTCACTCACTACTACTGTCTGACTGCAGTCCCCTCCCACCAGGCTGTCTAGTTCCCTCTGGTCTTGCTCCACCCTCTAGGTGGCCATCCCCTTGTGTCCAATTTGCAATGTGTCACGCTCCCCGGGTCCCCTGCTCTGATCCCCGGCTCACCTGCCACGCTCCCCGCTCTCCAGCCTCCATTTCCTGCACTTCCCAGGCCTCCTGGTCCCCGCTCCCGGCGCCCGTCGGTTTCCCAGCCCCAGCCCGGCTCTGCTGCTTCCTCCTCTCAGCTTCCTGCTCTGGCTTCTGGCACCCAGGCCGCGCGCATGCGCATTAGGGCGCGCGCGCGGTCATTGACCCTTTCTTAAAGGGCCAGAGTCCACTGACAGGAAATGAAGCACACAGGTACAGGGTATAAAGGGGTTTAGTGTCCAAGTGGGCGGGGCCTGTTCTTCGTGTTTCCCAAGCTAGGAGTCAGGTCTCCTTGTGTTCCTGTGATATACTCACCTCTCTCTCTTCTAGAGCCGATCCTGTCTTGCCATCCGGTCCTGCCGAATCCCGAACCCCGAACGCTGTCCATCTACCATCCTGACAGTCCGTACCATCTCTGATCCCTGCGGTGACCCATCATCTCGCTCCAACGGTTCCGGACTCCGCCTGACATCATCTCGGCTTCCGAACCTGAGCTTCGTCACCCGGACTACCATCAGTGACTCCGTGGTCCCAGGGACTTCACCTTTATACTCGTGTGCTCGGACTGTCCTGCTACCTGTAGTGCTCCAGCTACCGGACCCCTTACCATCATCAAGGAGTTCGGCCCAGTGGATCCACCTCCTGGGTCTGCCCGTCCACCTGGCCCTAACACAATGGCCACTGGTGTGGAGTGGTAACTGGGATTTTGGTGTGTTTAGGTGTTGCTGGCACTGGTGTTCCAGGTCCCAGGGGGTAGGTCCTGCATCCTGGTAAGATGCAGTTCCTAGTAGTGCCCTGAGTGGCTCAGGGGTGCTACATTTTTTTTCTTAGGAAGTTAGAAGTTCTAAAAGTTTATCAGCAATATCACCTTTTTCCAACAAAATATACAAAAACAATTGTTTTAGGTACCACATCACCTTTCAAATTACTTTGAGAGGCCTAGGTGACAGAGAATACCCAAAAGTGACAACATTTAAAAAACTGCACGCCTCAAAGAACTCAAACCACAGTTAAGAAATTTAATAACCCTTTAGATGCTACAAAATTTGTTATGCAATTTCTTCTGAGTACGCCAATACCCACTACCTGTCAGGCACAATGCAAAGCTCACAATGAAAGAAGCGCCATATTGGAGTGCATATTTGACTTTTATGGTTTGCAGGTATCATGTCACATTGGCAGAGCCCCTGAGGTATCACTACAGAAGAATCCCCTCATAAGTGACATAATTTTACAAGCTGCACCTTTTCACGAAATCTAGTGGTGCAGAAAGGATATTGAAACAAACCACATCTATTTAACAATATGTTATATCATTCAGCAGTGAAGAAAAAACAATTACATTTTTACCACTAAAATATTGTTTTCACCCCAGATTTTACATTTTCACAAAGGGAAAAAGATATAAATGACTGCATAATAGTCACACAATTTCTTGTAAATGTGTCAGTACTCCATATGTACAGTATTGTTTGGTCACAAAGAGAGACTAAGGAAAAAAGCGCTATTGACTTTTGGAGAGCAGATTTTCCTACAATACAATTTGTGGACTCCCTATTCAGAGCCCATAAGTGCTAGAGGAGCAGAAAACACCCTCAATTTACTCCAGTTTGGAATTACACCCCTTTGGGAATTTATCTACAGGTGTAGCAATGATTTTGACTTCATGGGTGTTTTCCAGAAACAAGCAGCATTGAATGTTGCAGAATGAAAATGGAAATCTGCAATTGTAGTGCACAGTACATTGTAGTGCCTGTGCATTATGCCAAACTTGAGCTTCTGGAGACCTGAACCCTCTAAATTCAGCGGGCTCTACTTGCTATAGAAATATCAAACATGTGGATGCTAATTGCCATTTAGTCACACTTTGGGGCTCAGATTGTCAGGGGGCATTTGGATTTGGGAATTCAGATCTCACTGGATTTTTTGGGGGGAGGTGTAACACTTTCCTGAGCCTATGAGCTACTAGTAATGTGGAAACTGACTATATTTCTGTTTGATTGTTAAAAATCCCCATTTGAATTTTAGGATCGCTACTTCCAATAGGTGGCTCTGCACTAGAGTTTGTCTCCTTTCCTGGAGAGACAATTTGAATATTCCCCAGAGGGGTGTGGCAGCTATAAGTCCCCTTACTTTACTGGCAGCCAGACTGGCTTGCAAAGTCTCCTTAAGGAGAATAGTGTTCCCTCGTGGTCCCCACAAAGCTTCTCATGAGCCAGATCAGACACCCCATACTTTGCACTGACGAGGGGCAAGCACCCTGAAACACCGTGTCTGCAAATTGGGATTCTGATCTGGCTTATATATCCTAGGTCATATGCAAAGGATTGTTAAAAATCCACTTGTGACTTTTAGGATTGCTACTTCCAATAGGTGGCGCTGCGCTAGAGTTTGTCTCCTTTCCTGGTGAGACAATTTGTATATTTCTATTAACAGATGATGAATATCAGTAGGGTCTTGAATTTATGGGTTGAGTAGAACATTTTTTGTGGCATTTAAGGGTACAGAACATTATGTATCAGTTTACATTTATTCAGTGCTCTATGCTGAGCACTTACATCGGGGTTTCCATCTAAATCTACAAAATACATGATTCAGATTAAACCCCCGACAGATCAATTCACTAATGAGACAGCAGAGATACCGAGGACACTGTGGTTTCTGTTCGGTGTTGTCTGACTTTTAAGATGTGTGCAAAACAGGTGACCGACTGCTTTTTTATGCATGCCTAGGAAGACAGGCACAGCTGGATCATGGGCCAAGGAGAGTCCAAAGTGTTCCCCTCTGCCTCATTATAGTTGTTCAATTGGAGATTTTGTTTAAATTATGTATTTCAGAGATTTACATGGAAACCCTGATGTAAGCTTTCATCGTTTAGCACAGAATAAATGTGAGCAGAGCCAGACTGCGATCTCTGGAAAGCAGAATGAGCAAATCAACAGAAGGTCAAGAATTGGTTTTACTTATTTTTTATGCTGTCACCGTGTGGTATAAGTGATTTGACTACTTTAAGCGGGCTTTACACGCTACAATATTTCTTACGAGATGTCGACCGGGTCACGTCGTAAGTGACGCACATCCGACATCGTTAGTGACGTCATTGCGTGTGACACCTACATACGACCCAGATTGTGTGCAAAAACGTTGATAGCATACACGTCGTTCATTTTCTAAATATTGTTCATCTTGTTGAACGAAACCGCTATATTGATACGTGTGACACCCTAAAAACGACGAGCCTCAACATTCTTAGGTACGTCATATGCGACACGGCATGTCTCTACACGCCATGCCTCACGCCCACCGCTATGATTGGTGGTACCAACTGTTCATGCCTCTTTCATTCGCGGAAAAGGTGAGTAATATGCTGGTGTCACCCTTAACACGATCTCCTAGATCTAATGAGATATTGATCGATGTGGCTTCGTTTAGAATATGCACGTGTGACGGCTCAGAGATGACCTATGTACGATCTCTGCAGATCGTATATATGACCTGGGCATGATGCATCGCATACGAGATCGAAATCGTAGCGTGTAAAGCAGCCTTTACTGTTTAGTTCAGTGCGACTATAGCAATACCAGATTTATAGTTTTCTTTTTCATGTTTGGCAACTATCACAGTTTTTGCAGTTGAAATTCCTTATTTTGAGAGCTATAATTTTTCTATATTTGAGGGCTTATTTTTTTCTGGATGAGTTGACATTTTTTATTGGTACCATTTTAAGTCACATAATATTTTTTGACCGTTTTCTATTGAGATTTTTGGAAACAGAATGAACAAAAACCAACAAGTCATAAATTGTTTTGCTTTTTTTTTAAGCCCCTTTACAACTAATGATGTACTGGTATGTCCTTGGTTGCCTCTGACGGGTAACCACTGGTTTTGCCAGCGAGCCCACCCTAATCCCCGCACTTGTCTGCTGATCTGCAGACATATGTGGCTAAAGCCTACTTTACATGTTACGATTCTGCATACGATATCGTATGCGATCGTAGCCGCCCCCATCGTATGTGCGGCACGTTCAATTTTGTTGAATGTGCCGCACAAACGATTAACCCTCGTCACACGTACTTACCCTTCCATACCACCTCGATGTGGGCGGCGAACGTCCACTTCCTGGAGTGGGAGGGACATTCGACCTCAAATTGATGTCACGCGGCAGCCGGCCAATAGAAGCGGAGGGGCGGAGCTGAGTGGGACGTAAACATCCCGCCCACCTCCTTCCTTCCGCATTACCGTCCGGGAAAAGCAGGACGCAGGTAAGATCTGTTCATCGTTCCCAGGGTGTCACACACTGCGATGTGTGCTACCCCGGGTACGATGAACAATCTGACGTTCAATTCATGAGGAATGAACGACGTGCGTGCGATGAACGTTTTACCATTCAATCGCAATCGCACATAGCTGTTACACACTGCAATGTACCTTACAATGCCGGATGTGCCCCCGCCGACACATTGTAAGATACATTGCAGCGTGTAAAGCGGGCTTAACAGGCGTTGGTGGATCTCAAATCCACCCTTGCTTGTTAGCCCATTAGATTGTGATGTCAAACACTGACAGGGCAAGTTAAATGGCCACAGCAGGGATTGTGTTGTTTCCTGCCACCATTGGCGGCCCCGTGACACGATAACGGGGCATCAATGTGTTGTCATGTAGCGCGGGGTCAGCGCTGGCACTCACAAGAAATGAGCATTTCTGCTGATCAGAGCGATGCTGCTTTGATCAGCAGAAATGCACAGGCAATCAGACTGTGCAGTCATAAAGTCCCCTAGATTAGGGGGACTAGTAATATAAATAACAAAATGTAAAAAAAGTTTTAAAAAATATGAAAAAATAAAAAAAATAAAATTTCAAATTACCTCCATTTTGCCCCATTGAAAATAAGAGTTAAAAATACACATATTTGGTATCGCTGTGTTCAGAAATTTCTGCTCTATCAAAATATAAAATCAATTAACATGATCGGTACATGGTGGTGTGGCGAGAAAAGAATTAAAAATGCCAAAGTTACGTTTTTTGGTCTTTAAAATGCAATAATAGGCGATCAAAACATTGCATCTACACAAGTATGGTATAATTAAAAATGTCAGCTGAAAAGTAAAAAATAAGCCATCACTGAGTCCCAGATCCCAAAAAATGAGAATGCTACGGGTCAAAAGTGCTATTCTTTTTTTGGACAAACTTCTGAATTTTTTTTACCCCTTAAAGTAAAAGTATACATGTTTGGTATCTGCAAACTCATGAGTCATCAAACTGACACATCGATTTTTCACTATATCTCCACATTTAGATTTTTTTCCCATTTTCCAGTATACTATATGGTAAAACTAATGTTTTTTATTCAAAAGTACAACTCATCCCACAGAAAACAAGCCCTAATATGGCAATATTGATGAAAAAATATAAAAATAATGGCTCTCAGAAGAAGGGGAAGAAAAAACGAAAATGAAAAACGGAAAATCGCCCAGTGGTAAAGGGGTTAATGCCGTTCACCACGTGGTAAAAGAGATGACTGCTTTATTCTCCTGGTCAGTACGATTATAGTGATACTATATTTATATCATGTTTTTATGTTTTGCCACTGTTACACAATAAAAACAATTTTATAGAAAAGTATTGTTTTTGCATTGCTGTATTCTTAGAGCTATAGCTTTTTTATTTTTTTTGCTAATGGAGCTTTGTCGTGGCTTGTTTTTTGCAAATAAGATGACTTTTTCAGCAATACCATTTTTATTTGCATTTGTTTTTATTTCTTTTTAATGTTATAGACATCATGAAAAAGCATTTTTTTTGCCAAGTTTTTTTCTTTTCTTTTTTACAGTGTTCACTGTATGAGTTAAATACTGTGAAAGTTTTATCAATCGTGTTATTTTGATCACTGGTCTCATGCATTGCAATAGACATATACTACAATGCATCAGACCTGTCAGATTACACTGACATTCTGCCTGCTATACTCTGCCTATGGCTGGGTCTAACAGGCCCTATCATACCTAGAACACCAAGAGGTCTTTGTTTGACGTCTGGGTGCCATATCAACCATTGGCTCTGTGAATTTGTCATGTAGGTGCCGATTGAGGGTGAGAACCTTCTAATAACCTTCTAAATGCCACAATCACTATCAATCACTGTAACTGGAGGGTTATTCAGCCAGGTACGGCACATGCTGGCCCTAGAAGCTACCGCAGGAGTTTGGCTTTCAGCTAAGTCGAGCTCCAGGGGTAATCGTGCGGGGAAGTAGTGATATTTCAGCACCTCCCTCTGATTACATGCTGTGATCGGTCAGTCAAACTGACTGATCGATTATAGCGATCAGAGAGCGGGGACCGCTGAAATGGATCCCCACATCTCTGGCCATGGTGGTCAGCTGTCAGTGACCACTGTCGGCACGGAGCTCTCACTCTCTGTTTTCACACAGTGACAGTTAAATACATTATGTAAGTAGCACGTCATGATGCAGGAACTGACACCTACTCATTACATTCTATGTTCATCATTGGTAGTCAAGGGGTTAACCCTGTAGGTGCAGAAATGCTGCAGACAATCTAACACAAAATACTCATAGTGGGCATTTTTATATGTAAATATGCTAAAGCACCAGTACATCATGTACTTAGCTCTCACATTTTCCTCATTCATATTTATTGTCACGGTGGGCAAATAAAGTAAATATATGCTGTGCCATATTTAGCAATACTTTCTAGAGATGAGCAAAATTATTGTAAATTAATCAAATTTGAGTCAAATCTTTTGCAATTCGCTGAGATTGTCAGATTTTAACAATATGTCATTTGCTTTACACAAATTTCCTAATATTCCTACTGCCATTTTACATATCGCAGAGGATTGCACCAGTTAGAGAAGGATCACATGACTTCTGGTGTGGCCTGACAGGATTCCCAATAATGCCTTTCAGCTATGACCTCACATCACATGGTATAGAGCAGCCAATCAGGAAATACTATTATAGCCTGTGTAAAAGCAGAAGCAGGAAATGCAGCAGTTATTTTGTGGTTAATGAAGGTATGTCAAAACATAAAGATATGGTGTGAAAGCCATAAAACACTAAAGAAACTGTACAGAAAGTGTGTGCTAATCACTTTGTCTGTGAAGTAAGGCCACGGAGAGACAGCAACAGCCATTGCTTCTGTGATCAGTGTGGTTGCATTGCTGCTGCAGTTCAATCAGACATTTATTTTTCCCGTTTATACAAGAACAAGTCACCAATATTTTTGAGAGGAAAAAAAAAACTTTAACTCTTTGACTGCCTCACAAAGTGTGCATGATATACACACAGTACTGATCTTTTGCATACCAGCTTTATTAGGTGACGTGCAAACATTGAGTATTGGGTGAGTCTTTTACCTCAGCATTTGTAAGTCCAAAACCTGGAGTGGGCAATAATGCAGAAGTGGTGACGTGTTTCTACTATACTTTCCTCTGATTGTTCCTCTCCTGGTTTTGGCTCATAAATACTGAGTTAAAAACTCTCCAAATAATAAATGTGTGCACGTGGTCCTTGTCTAATAAGTCGTACAGTATATCAATGCCACGCCAATACTGCTGCAGTCTGTTGCCGCTGTTATGTTTTCATGGGTTACTAACTATATTTTGATCATTACTTTTTGGTAATGGAAAATTATATTAAAAAAGAGCATTAATGGAAAATGTTATTAGAAAGCATAAAAAAACTGACAGTGCAGTGTGTTATTATGCAAGTTGGTTGCGATCTGTTTACCATTGGCCAGACATATTGAGGTCACTAGGCTATGTTTGCGCTAAAGAGCTTGAAAAGGTTGTACGCAATCTTAGGAGATCTTATATGTTTGAGATTTTGAGGTTTCGGGGCATTTTTTACAAGCAGTGAATTAATTTGCTTCAAATTAAAATTTCCATAATAAATTTGCGAAGCTGTCAAATTATAATTTCAGATAATTTGCACATCATTAATACTATATAAGTCTTAGGGGCACTTTGCACACTACGACATCGCAAGCCGATGCTGCGATGCCGAGCGCGATAGTCCCCGCCCCCGTTGCAGCTGCGATATCATGGTGATAGCTGCCGTAGCGAACATTATCGCTACGGCAGCTTCACATGCACTCACCTGCCCTGCGACGTCGCTCTGGCCGGCGAACTGCCTCCTTCCTAAGGGGGCGGGTCGTGCGGCGTCATAGCGACGTCACACGGCAGGCGGCCAATAGGAATGTAAATAATGTAAACATCCCGCCCACCTCCTTCCTTCCGCATAGCCGGCCGGGACGCAGGTCGGAGATGTTCCTTGCTCCTGCGGCTTCACACACAGCGATGTGTGCTGCTATAAATAGGAATGAGGAACAACATCGTAACATCGGTCTTTCCCAATTCATGGAAATGACCGACGCCACAGCGATGATACGATTACGACACTTTTGTGCTTGTTAATCGTATAAAAAATGCTTTACACACTACGATGTCGAGAGCGACGGCGGAAGAAGTGCATCACTTTCGAATTGACCCCACCGACATCGCACCTGCGATGTCGTAGTGTGCAAAGTGCCCCTTAGGCCTCTGCCACACTCACGTGAAATTCACGCACGTGCTGAGAGACACGTATTTCCCCTGCGTGTTGCGTGCAGGTAAGTACGTGTCTCTGGTACGTGCGGGACACGTGTGTTCTACGTGTGCTATCCGCGATAGCACACGTAGAACCGGTAATTAACATACTCACCTGGTCCTTCCTGATGTCTGCGGTGCTGTCCGTGGTGCTGATCCTCGGCCTCCAGCCCTCCCGTCTCCCAGCTGCTGCTGCTGCCAGGCAGTGAAGTGAATATTCAATGAGAATAATGAGCGGCGGTCGGCAGCAGCGGCAGAGACAGGAGGGCTGGAGAAGGTGAGTAAATGGTTTTTTTTTTTTCACTGACACGTGTGTTTTCGCCGGCGCGTGTCACACGGGACCGCATCCACACTACACCCGTGTGGTACCCGTGCTGCGGGAGAAAACACTGACATGTCAGCGCTTTGAAAAACGCACACACGTACAAATGCACACGGACACACGTTCCGTGTGGTTTTACGTGTGTGTGCCTGCTACAATAGGGTAGCATTGGTTAACGTGTCTCCGTGCCGCTGGTACGTGTAAAAAATGACAAGCACGTACCGGCGGCACGGATGTGTGTCACAGGCCTTAGACAGTGAAAACTTAGACACGACAGTCTTAAAATATGCCGCATTTATCATAGCTGTTCATGTTGTTTGATAAATTTGCTGTATTTCTAGATTTTCGAGTCTAATTTTTCAGCGCATATTAGTCGGCTTATATTTTACTTGCTTATATTTTTGTCCCAGAAATGTGAGCCACTCTGTTTAATGTCAGGTCATGTACTTTTTCGGCTAAATCATGCCTTTTTCAGTGAGGTCCTGCCCCTTGTGAGATAAGATACAAAAAATCTAAATTATTATTATTATTATTATTATTACTATTAATATTTATTATATTATAGCGCCATCAATTCCATGGCGCTTTACATGTGAAAGGGGTATACATAATAGGGACAAGTACAATAATCATAAACAATACAAGGCACAGACTGCTACAGGAGGATAGAGGTCCCTGCCCGCGAGGGCTCACAGTCTAGAAGATATAATAAATATGGTGCAAGTGATGAAATACAGTATTTTGCAACAAACCTTTCCAGAATCTGGTCACTTAGTGTGAGTTCATGATTAGAGATGAGAGGTGTTTGAATTGAACTGTCCGCGAATCTCAAATTCGACCTGTTTTAGGTGATGTTCGAGTCATTCGACGAACGCGAACATTTAGCTTCAAGTTCGAGGTTATGTTCGATAACGGTTTGATCACCAAAAGCGTAACTGGCTTTTCACAGTAATACTGTCATTCAATGTTAATAGAGTGGAACCTTGGTTAACGAGAACAATCCATTCTGGGAGTGTGCTTGTTAACCAAGTTACTCGTTCAGTAAAGCAAGATATCCCATAGGAAATCCTTGCAATGCAGACAATTCCTTCCACAAGTTTTTAAATGTCCTATCCTGGTCCCCTATTGTGCCATTCCACACATGGACAAAGACACACAAACACGTACAAACACACATAAACACACAAACATACATTCACACACACATATTATGCTCACCTTACCTTTCCATCGCCGGCCTCCTGGGACTTGCAGTTCGCCGGTACAAGATGTGCGCTGACGTCAAAGGCAGGAGCCGCTTGCCTCTGATTAGCCAGCATGCTGCCTTTGAATAGCGTTTGACAGAGGAAGTTCCTCCCTCGTCGCGATGGTTACCCGATACACGTAGTTCGCCGCTACAGGATGTGTATTGGGTAACCATCGCGACAAGGGTGGAACTTCTTCTGTCAGACGCTACTCAAAGGCAGCGTGCTGGCTAATCAGAGGCAAGAGGCTCCTGCCTTTGACGTCAGCGCTCTGTCAGCGGATGTTCCGGCATCGGTCGCGATGGTTACCTGATACACATCTTGTACCGGCAAACTGCAAGTCCCAGGAGGCCGGCGATGGAACGGAAGGTAAAGTGAGCATAATATGTGTGTGTGCGTTCGTGTTTGTGCATGTTTGTATGTGTTTGTGTTTGCCTGCCATTGTTTTCAATGGTGTTCGAAGGTGTTTGAAAGTGTTCGACTAACGTTCAACGAACACACCCCAAGTTTGGTGAATCGAACCAAACTCGAACACTAGGGTGGTGACTCATCTCTATTCAAGACAGACACTGACGTTTCTGTGACGCCCTGGACTAGCCAGGCAGTCACAGATAGAGCCCCTCACAACACCTGTCCCCTAAAAAGGTGTCATCAGCCAACCATTAAAACCTAGTCACCTCCCTCAGAGCTTGATGGGCACACCAGGGGGCGGAGCCAGGCGGTTGGCACACCCACCGAGGAGTTCAGAGAGCCTGAGGCGGGAAAACAGTTAGTTGGTAGTTCTCAGATAAGTTGACAGGAGTGAAGGAGAGTGGAAGCAGGCCTGTGCCCAGGTCTGCAGCAGTCTGACAGGTGCCCGGGTTGGAGCCCGGGCACCTTTGGCTAGGAGGCATATGGTGGCCTCAGCCTGCAGGAGCCGGGAAGACGGCTTGGTGGAACTGTAGTAGACCTGGACAGGGTAGTGGCCCACCAGTACCGACCCGGGGAGCCGACTCGGAAACCGGAGCACAAAGGGGTGTACTCAGACACTGAAACGAGATCCAGAAGCCACTGGACTGAGTTAATGAACTGATTGCGGTCTGGACTATAGGTCCTTTCCCACCCAAAGTCCCGACTGAAGACAACAGCCCAACGAGGGGGATAGAAAGCCACCGCACAGGCAGAGAGATCCCACGGCCCAGCGTCTTCGGGCAAAAGGGCTTTCCCGACATCCACAAAGCCGGGGAGCGGACGTCCGACGCTGAAGCGCAGGTAGCCCATAAATACACAACACGGTGCAGGAGAAAGGCAGAGACCACCAACCGGGTGAGGGACCAGACGCAGCCAGCTGCGAGCACCAACCACCATCAACTTGGCTTACCAGAGACTTGAGTATGTTACTAATCGTGAGTACATCAGTGCCCTCCGGCCGCCCATCTCCCTGCACCGCCCAACTACTGCCCCTCAACGGGTCCCAGGGCCACCATCCCTACCCATGGAGGGGTTAACAACTTGCTGCACAAAATCTCCCCCGGGTGCCCTGTAAACTGCAACAGTGGTGTCCACCTTCACCACATCCCGTGGGTGGCATCACGAACTTAAACACGGCTCCGGTCGTACACCTATGTCCCTAAAACGCCAGCCCCCTTTCATATCGGAGTGACCACAGGGCCCCCGGATCCGGAAGTGCTCGAGCTACCCATCAGTGAGACATTTCCATTAAGATATTTTGACAGAAACTATAGCCCTGCATACTGAGGTATTTTTCCCAATGAAAAAATGGCATACATTTACAACCTGGGCTAAAATGTAGCGACTTTTTGCCTTCTTATGCCATTTTTCCCAAAGTTTGCATAGCAATTGCAGGATGAGGGCATGATGACTGCTTCTCGTCAAATTCATGATGAGCAGCGGCATTTACTACCCCACAAATGTTTCTTCCGCAGGGACTGGTGTAGGATTTGTAGCAAGGTGCGTACAGAGGTGTACACCACTCATCCAATACTTCTGGTTCATGAAGAGGCATATGTGTTTCTATGAATCAGCAGTGTCTGACTCCAGTACATCTCAAGACAGGCATGAACAATGATAGTCTTGATTAGAAATGAGCAGACCCATGGAAGCTAAGTTCGATGGTTCAGCCAGACTTCAGATAAAGTTCTGATCTGGACCCGGACTTGACCCAAATTTTATTGGAAGTCACTGATTGGACGTTTTGACTTTTTGCCTACATACAGCCAGCCATATACAAAGCACTTCCAGGGGAGGGAGGTTTTCATATATTTTTTTTGTGCACACTACATCTGATTACACTGTTATTACACACAATGTGAGCCATTCAAACACTGGGCCCAGCACTCAGCGTACTCTAGCACAGCGATGCTCAAGCAAGTAGTTAGCATACGAGCAAAACCCGAATGTGGAACTCGAACACTGATTGTTTTTGTAAAAATCTGTGCTTGGTACGAACACCAAACTTTAAAGTCTGCTCATCTCTAGTCTTGATGAATCGGGCACATAATGTCTCCAGATAATGGTGCCTAAATAATGGTGCTATGGGTGTATGAAGAGTAAAATATCTTCATACACCCAAACTGCAATGACATATAACATAAAGATCGCAGTGCTATAAAGTAGTAAAAGTACACTGCCATATACTATTCAAATACCTGCAGTGGTTTACTGCCAATAGAGGCAGGCCACGCCATTGCTCTGGGGCCCGTGAGCTGGGGGGTCCCAGGTGGCAGCTGCCCACAATGTTTTCGCTTTCATCATTTCCAACAGGGGGCTAGTCACCAAGCAGCTGATTAAGGCCACTGGAGGCCAGCACTGTTTGTATAGCTGCAGGCTAGCAGCAACACAGAAAGCGGCAGACTCTCCTACACTGCACACTGCATGGCCCCTGCTGAAGATGTAGGAGAGGCAAGGCAGCATCTTCCTCCAATCAGAGAGCTGTGAGAGATGCCAGGAGGAGAACAGACAATCAGGAGAGGGGCAGAGCTTGTTCAGTACAGTGCAGGAGAAAGAAAAGATGAAAAGGAAAACAGTGAAGGAGTAGCTGAGACCAGAGCAAGCAGAGAGCAGTATAAGCAGAGCAAACAGAAAGCAGAGCAAATAGAGAGAAGGAGCAGAGAGCAGAATGAGCAGAGCAAACAGAGAGCAGAGCAAACAGAGCAGAGCAAACAAGAAGATGCGGAGAACAGAACAAACAGAAAGAAAAAGCAGAGGATAGGATCTAAACACAGCCAGGAGGACCCACAGGAAGTGGAGCAGGAAAGCCGGAGCCACTAACATGATCTCTCACATCAGAGGAGCAGGTGAGTATTATAATGTACAAATGTATGCTTTTAACACTACAGAAAGAAACTGCCCTGTGCTGTGACATCACTGTGTGTATCACCCCTGTGCTGTGACCTAACTGTGTATCACCCCTGTTCTGTGACATCACTGTGTGTATCATCCCTGTGCTGTGACATCCCTGTGTGTATCACCCCTGTGCTGTGACATCACTGTGTGTATCACTCCTGTGCTATGACATCACTGTGTGCATTATCCCTGTGCAGTGACATCACTATGTGTATTATTTCTGTACTGTGACATCCCTGTGTATTATCCCTTTACTGTGACATCACTGTGTGTATTACCCCTGTAATGCGACATCACTGTGTATATTACCCCTGTACTGTGACATCACTGTGTATATTATCCCTGTACTGTGAAATCTCTGTGTGTATTACCACTATGCTGCGACATCACTGTGTGCATTACCCCTGTGCTGTGACATCAATGTGTATATTATCCCTGTACTGTGACATCACTGCATTATCTTTGTGCTGTGCAGAGTTTTACTATAGTTCCTAAGACTATAAAGGGGGTCATAATTGCTACCATTATATGGGGGAGACAGATGTGAAAATGTATATTGTGTGTGTGGAGGAGCGTGAAGGAGGACATCACTACTTTAGGCCAAGTTCACACATTGCAGATTTTTGGGAGATTTGCAGTGTGAACCCATTGGCCTGTGGTTGTGGTATTTGCTCAGTAACAGGATGATGGTTATATTCAGACTCTATGTGGTGATAATATTTGGTCATGGTGTGGTGGCGTTATTTTGCAATGTATAGTAGTATTATTGGTCTTGGTATAGTGGGAGTTGTTCAGTAACACTATATAGTATCTGTAATTTGGTAATTGTATGACTATTTTGTTGATGCATTGCTAAAAAGAAATGTAGATATTTATAGATTTGTATTATTTAATTATTTTTATGGTGGCAGTAAATGTATCACCAATCACTATGAGGCGCTATGGTAGGACTATTTTTTTAGTTCTGTTTACTCTGGTGTTCTTTGGTATCTTGGCTTCGACTGATTCCACTGTTTGCAGGCCCTGTGGTGCTCAGCGAGCATCAGGCCCTGCAGTGCTCAGAGAGCGTAAGACATTGCGGTGCTGAGCGGGCGTCGGGCACTGCGGTGCTCTGCAAGCGTCGGGCACTGCGGTGCTCAGCGAGCGTCAGTAACTGTTACTTTGGCTGCCGCTGGTTTGTACATTTCTAAGAGGTTCTTGAAGGTATTACAGCGTTATTCTATTGACATCAAACAAATTTTGGGTTGCACACTACATATAATCATGCTGTTGTTACCCCCAGGGTGAGCCTTCAAACAATGCAAGCGGCTCGCACTGGGCTGAGCACTGAGTGTACCCGAGCACAGCGCTGCTTGCGTGAGTAAAGTTCGCACGTAAAGCATCCGAAGCCCGAACCTTGATTTTTTTAAGTTGCTGTTCGGTTTTAAAACCAAACCTCAGATTTCCTCATCTCTAATAAAGATTAATTCATAGTGTTATATACACTCCTGGTAACTAGTATACCCCCCCCCCACTGGTCCCCAGTCACTTATATGCAGGCTCCAGTCACGTGTATGCTGACCACAGTCATGTGTATGTCCCCACCAGTAACTTGTATGTACCTACCATAAACATGTCATCCGCCTCTAGTAATGTCTATGGTATTTATGTTAATATTTTATTGTATTTTTTTTATCTGGGAGGGGCCCCATTCAGATTTTCGCTATGGGGCCCCATGATTTCTATGTATGCCCCTGAATACCAGCTTCATAAATTGCTTACTGTACATAATAGCAATAGTTGTATTAGTTCCCTGATATTTGTAATCAGAGATTAATATTTGAAGAGAGGTTTAATCGGCAAGAACAGTCAGACCACGCAAAGTTGTCTGGAAGTAGGGCATGGCGTCTAAATTCTGCATTTTCTTAGGTTATAACTTAGATAAGTTTTCTTATTATTTCATTTTCTATAATATCACAGCCAAGGTTTATTACATTTACAGGAAGGCTCATGCCATATGCCAGAATATAGATCAGCACAACAAGGAGCTCTTCTCTTTAGGGCATAAGCCCTAAGGCTTGGACAGTACACCTTTAATTTACTGGAATATTTTCTTCTATAGATTTCTAGAATAGATTTTGTACATTCACAACCAAACCATAACGCCTCTGTCAGCCAAACAACAAACAAATAACTGCAAGCCTTCATTTTTGGAGACATGTAATACATTACAGTGAAAAAATTGAGACAGAAGGAGAATTCATATTTCAAATCTCTAATTTATGGTTATATTAATGAAACCCATGGAAATTGCAAAGTTCAGCTCATGGGAGACTACAAATCTGCTATACATAGCTCATAAAGAAAACCTGAGAGACTTATGCATCCGCTGTTATTATAATTTAGCATTATTATACATTCTAATGAACTCAGAAAACAATAAAATATTGGATCCAGTCATACTCATACCACAATGAATAGTATGCAGGTATTGTGCCAAATCCTTGCACTTGCGAGACTTTGTCCCAGAGTTTCGCCTCATTTGTGTTGTCCCCCCTGGGAGGACTAGATCATGTTATCTTACTCATGCTGTTTGAGTGCATATAGTTCATTGAGGTTAGAGGAATGTCCGCTAAGTGTTCCCCCGGTACTAGAAAAGATTAGAATAATGAAAAATTCCAAATGTAATGCTATTATAAGGAATAACAGGGCTTTATGTTGCAGGACTAAAATAGAAAGGTCAATCCACTATTATTTTCTTCAGTGAAGAAGGCATCAATGCTTACATTAGGGAGACCCTATGAGAAGAATGCTTTAAATCAGAAAAAGGAGCATTGGCAGGAAACAATTAAAAGTATTGTTTGTTCTAAGGAAGAATGATCCACAATTGTACTACTGAAATATGTTTTTGAGAAATTCCTTAAACCATATTTAGATTTTCTAAGTATTCTAATTGTGATGTGTCTGGCCCAACAATTTAGCTGAAAATTGTAAAAATGACAGAGCCATTAACAAATTTGGTTAGAAAGCAAAAAAAGGCAATAATGTAATTAGGATGATGGCTGCAAAGATACAGCATTTATGTTGTGAGCATCTGACTCTAATTTATCTAATGTGAAAATTAGCCTTTATGGGGAACACAGAACTCAACACCCAAATTAGACGTGCTTCTAGAGTAAAGGCATGACATTGAGAAGCGGTAGAAGAAGGTTTATAAAAAGAATACAAATACGTATTCTAAGACAGCTAATGACAGGGAATGAAGGTAGCCCATGCTAATCTAGTAATCATGGAAAAAGGAATCTATAACAAAAGGCAGGAGAGTGAAAAAACAATAACTCTCTGTTAGTATAACACCCAGGGGGCAGGGGTCGTTAGGCACAGGGGATCTCATACCTGAGTTACTTGACACCGGGCTGGTGTGATGAACTTGGATGTTGCAGTGGCCTGCCCGGCTTCATGCCCCAAGGTGTACACCAATAAGGAGGGAAGATGATGGGGGTAGTAGTAGGATGAATGTTGTGATGCCACCTGTGGTATGCGGCCAGGGATTAGCCGCCGCTGCTGTTGCTGTCCTCCGGGGTGGATGGTAGTAGCAGCCAGAGATTGTATCGCTCCCCACAGGGGAGGATGATGAGGGGAGTAGTGATGGCCTGGCCTTTGGCACCAAGACACAAGGCGGCGGTGCGAGTAATAAAAGTCCAAGTCGGTTGCTGCGGTTCCAGGTGTCTTTACTCCCAGTTTGTGCCTTCGCCCAGGTAGTACTAGTCACCCGCTGTGATGGTCCCCGTCGACCTCGGAAAAGTTAGGAGAAGCCACCGGTGTTTGAAAGAAGAAGAAAGTCCTTTCTCAAAGTTGCCCTTCCTGCCGGGAGAAACCTGTGCTGAGCACTCCGCTCCAAGCCGCAGGCCCTGTGAAGAGAAGAAACATGTGGTGGTGTCATGTCCCAGAACTGATGTCTCGGGTAGACTGACCAGTGATTGTGTGAGTTTGCTCCTATTTCTACCCCAAGTGGCTGTCCTAGTGACTGGGACATTACAAAGCTTCGTGTTGGCAAACCCCCTGCCTACCCTAGTCCAGCTCCCCAGAGAGAAGGGTTTAGTACCCGGGTGGCCAGACTCACCCAGACTTGTAAGACACATGTGCTGTATGTAAAGTGTGAATCTGAAACACCGGCGATTAACCCCCTCCCTACTTGAGGCGAATACTGCAGCTTAAATGAGCTGCAATACTCTGTAGCGACTGAAGCCTCAGGGGCGCCACATTAGGAAGGACAGAAAGTAGTCGTACAGATGATGTATTCCTTCGAAGGACTCATGTCTGATAAACAACCACCTAAGGAGGAAATTAACACATACTACTTTTATTGGGAGTATCAGCAGTGAGACTCCCTGTGATCCAATGTTTGACTGTGATCCCAGGGACTGATTCTGAGGATCCGCTGTTGAGCAACATGTAACATACTGTATGACACTTGTTCCCAAATGTAACCTTGCTTATATAAAGTAATAAAGTGGATAGGTTGTTAAATTATTGATTAGATGTTACCCTTTTCTATACATATTGCATTAAGTGTATTGTGCCGACACTGCTGTTGTATTAGTATGTGGGGAGGGGGGTTCACTAATGCACAAGGACCCACAGGGGGATTCATATGTTCCTCTTGTTGGCCAGTCCAAGCCTGCAGTGATAGTTTAGGTTTAGAAACAAAATAACAAACAGACACTCAACAACCCATTTAACCATCCTGCATCGCGATTGTCTCCCTGCATGTTGAGACCAGTGACAGCCTTTGGACTGGAGCCTCTCATCTGGCTCTCTTCATTTAAATGGGTTTCATTTCTCTTGACACTGAAGTGGTTAAGTGTCAGTTTTTCTATTGCAGCTTCTCCAAAGTAGTTCCTTCCTGAGTGATCAGCTGCACTTACTAAGTAGTCACGCTCTTCAGCTTTAAATAGTGGTGTAGCCCAGCATTCCTTGCTGAACATACAAAGTCTATTGTGTCCTGGCCGCCTGTGAAGAAGGTTCTGCAAGTCTAGTTCCTGTACTCAGGCTATATCCTTTTGCTTGTTTATTTCCCCCGTTTCTCTTTAATTCCCTGGTGTGTTGTTATTGCAGTGGTGAGGTCTAGTGAACCCTACCTGCCCTTCACTAGTCAGGGTTACTGTAGGGTCTTCCGTGGGTCCCAGGTTTGGTGTTAGTTGCGGAGACTATATAGGGACTGGTGAGGAGAGAAGGAACAGTTGCAGGTAAAGTTAGGAGGTGCCCACCAACCCCTCTCACTAGTTCCAGGGCTTCCCGTTGTTTTTGTGTCGTGTTGCCCCCCTTTTCATGTGTTTTTGGGCCGTACCTCACCACACTTGCTTCACCTGGCGAGCGTGACATCTTGTCTGTTTAGAGGCTAGAGAAAATTAAAACAATCAGACAAGTAGCCTTAGAAAAAGGATCATCTTGAGACAATTTTCATCAATATTTAAATAAATCTGCATTGTGCGAATATACCATAAGTAATGTTTGTAAACCAAAACAACTGTAGAGTCCCCAGTCCTATAGTCTTATCACCAGCAGCAGTACTAGACTTTGGAATCACCTGGATCAGACCACATCCACCACTCATTTTTATCAATCCAAAAATTCTCCAAAATGATCCTTGAAGGAAGATTGCTTGCACCTGCCGTACACACCTGCTATCTCAATACATGGGCACAACAGAAAAAAACCTCGATTATTTGCAGATCATGAAAATTATGTAATATTTAGTGATTATCCCAGGAGCAAAAACAGGGATTTTACTTGGAGACATATCCTGAAGTGATTTACAAAGATGATTGTTTTGCTGACTTTAGATATTTTCCATCTGGCGTGAAACCCCACGTGTGCTACTCATAAAACACATGTCATGCATTAGCTCAATTTTAGCATTCTCTTTTATGCTTGCTGTTTTAGCTAAGCTTCTAAGACGCATTTATGCAGAGAGGCTGAGAAGGCGTCCATATTTTAGTTTAGCAGGCTATTTCCACTTTTTGTAAATCATAATAATCAAATTTTCACAAATTCCTAATGTCACTGGTATAGTTGCTCTTAATGTATTTTTACCACTAGGTGTCGCTACTGCAGCAATTTACTGTGACAGTCTTCTATTACCCGAGCAAGATATTCGCTAATCAGTGAAGTTTTGTCTATAACCCTAGTAATGATTTGATGAATTTTTGCTGCACTTGTAGTATAGTAAAGCCACGAGTGCATGAAGAGATTGTTCTGTCCTCGCTACACGGTACCATGAGGTGTATGGGTAGTCTGACAGGTAGCCAGTCTACTGTAGTCCAATCAGAAAACTGTTTCCTGAAGTGTATGCAATTTATTGAATGTTTAGTAAACATATTTGGTGACACTAGAAGCAATGAAATAAAGAAATAGCACATGTAGGCAACAGAGAAATACATAAAACAATGGCCCAAAAGAGTATAAAAAACGTGATAAACCAGTTTATGAGTTTTATACAATGGTGTGAAAAAATATTTGTCCCCTTCCAGATTTTTTATTCTTTTATATATTTTTCTTTTATATAGCACCAACATACTCCACACCGTTTTATATACAACATTAAAACTGTCCCTTATTGGGGCTCACAATCTAAATTCCCTAAAAGTATGTCTTTGGAGTGTGGGAGGAAACCAAAGTTTCCCAAAGAAACCAACGCAAACACAAGGAGAACATATAAACTCCTTACAGGTGTTGTCCTTGGTGGGATTTGTACCCAGGACTCCAGCGCTGCAAGACTGCACCGCTAACTACTGAGCCACCATGTCACCCTCATTTTTTATATGTTGATTGCAGTAGCCTCTCTGACTGCAGTAGACCATGGTCTGGGTGATTGTCAAGGGAGGGTCACCCAGACTTCCTGCTACCTTTTTTCTCCTCTGATAAGGTACTGCTTGATCCAGTTTCGTTCTTCAATTATTATCAGATATGGTTTCATTGACTGTGGGTCTACAGTTAACTGTATTGATTCAGGACTGGTTCTAAAATTAGGATTAGTAACAGTTAATTTTTCAGAAATCCATTCAAATTTTTGCCAATTGACAACATGACGCTACTTCTGAACTTTGTCAAATGGATAATGATCGAGTTCTCACTCCTAATAGGAGCATTTCACTCTGAATCCATTTCTTGTTTTGGATAATTTTCCTGCTAGCGTGCAACCGCCGCTTCCTTGGCTGCTTAGTCACAATCCTGTTGTCTGGTGTCAGAAGAAAATTGTTAAATCGATTCCCAGTTGTCATAAGAAATGTATAGGTTCTGTACAAATATGCTTGGCTAGTTTAGAGGGTCTGCAGGGTACCTGAAAGACTTCGGAGATATGTTCGTGGGAAAAAGAGCAGGAACTACTACCTTCACATCTGTAATGACCAGAGGTCCTATTAAGATCCAGTGAGTCACAGACCGAGACTGAGGCAGAAATGAACAACAGTATTTTACTGAAATGGGGATCAAATTACGGTGAAATGTAGAATATAATAAGCTCAAAATCCCCTTAAAAACATTACCATTAATAATTTTCACACACTAAGCGTTAGCCGAAAATCAATGCACCGATCTCAGAGATCCCAGTATATGTAAATCACATTTAGGACCCGGAACAAATTTACCTACACGTTAAACTTATCAAACTGGAAAGACGATGTAAATTAGGTGAGAGTGATCTGATGGAAACTCTGAGATGGCGCACTGAGTATAACTTATCTCAGATAATAATACAATACACTAAATGAACGATGACTATACACTTATCACAGGGATACCCGGGTATCTCACAACCTATGGTACCATTAAACTCCAATGTAACTTTACACCGGTGTGTTTCCGCGTGGGCTGCAGCAAAGTCCAGAAAAATAAAAATAAAAATAAAACTTTGGCGCCAAAAATAAGTACTTATTGCAAAAAGAAAACAAAGTTTGGCAGCTATCAACCAATGCCAGAGTCACCTGTCCAGCACTTTCATTCTGTAGCCTCAGGACGCAGTCTGGGGATCACTCTTTTCCAGGGCTTGTCAGAATCCTTCCAATGGGGATGACACCGGACGCCGTCTCTCTTATCGCAGTCACTCACGGCCTTACTGGACATCAATCACTTGCTCTGTCAGGGAGGGAAACATCTCCTCAGCTTCTCCTCAGACGCTCTTTCAGTTGGACCCAGGTCCGCACAACTGGATCGCTTATCACACAGTGATGTGGTATTGTCTCCGCAATTTCTGTTTCCCTTCACTCTCCTCAGATGCTGTCACTGGCTCTGTTCACCAACAAGTCTCTTGGTCACCAACCGGGGCTTACAACCAACTTTTTAAGGCCCATATTGCTTCACCTGCTCTGTTGTCAAACCCGTTGCCATGGACAACACACACCCTCTCTCTATTTCCTGGATCTCCACAATCACTTCCTGTTTATCACTCAGACAGACAGGCAGACTCTGCAGGGTCCTAATGCTCGCCCTGTATTGTCATAGTTCACTCTCTTACACATCATCCCTATTATTGTGCTATTAATCTTGTCCCTAATATCAAATTATCTAAGGCTTACCTTTAGAATTTGTGTCTGCTTGAATGCACTGCCATGAAAATTTATATTAATCGAAAGTTTACAGATTGGTTATATCTGTCCTTCCTCCTCCCCTGTAGCTGTTGGATTTTATTTTGTCAAAAAGAAAGATAGTGGCTTCTTGACTTGATTTCCGGGAACTGAACAAAATCACGGTTAAGAATACATACCCTTTTCCACTCATCCCCAACCTATATAATCAGCTTATGAGGGCTAAGTGGTCTTCTAATCTTGATCTTAGAGGGGCTTACAATTTGACATGCATAGGTGATGAGTGGAAATCAGCGTTTTTAATGTCTGATTGGTTCTGTGAAAATCTTGTCATGCCATTTGGGATAAATAATGCATCGGCAATATTTGTAAAACGATGAATGATATTTTCTCTGATTGCATGGAAAAATTTACTGTGATGTACCTTGATAAAATGTTTTAATTTTTTTAGTCAGATTTGAATTCTCACCATGAACAAGCCGTCTGGTACTAGAAAGGATGAGGAAGAATTCTTTGTTTACTAAGTTCAGGAAATGTATTTTTTCTGTTTGAGGATATTTTATTCCTGGGATTCATTTTAGCAGCTTATGGGATTAAGATGGTTACTGGGAATATGCAGGTCATCATAGATTGGATTCAACCTAGCGACCTCAAAGCTTTGCAAAGCTTTGTAGTATTCTACAACTCTTATAGAAGAATCATTAGGTTTTTTTTTCAGATTGCTAAATCTCTTCCTAACCTCATATGTAAGGAGTTGGATCTCAAGGTTTGGTCACTGGATGCTATTATGGCTTTTAAAAAATTGAAGAAGTGTGTCATATCTGCTCCTGTTCTAATCTAGTCCAATCTTCAAGAACCTTTCATTGTGGAGGTGGATGCTTCGGAAGTTGGAGTAGGGCCCATTTTATCTCAGAGTTCTAAGACTCTGACAAAATTCCATGTGCATTTTTTTCAAAAATATTTTTGTCTTCTGTGAGAAATTATGATGTGGGTTATCTTAAGATACTCACAGTTAAATAAGCCTTTGAGGAAAGGAGACATTTTTTGGAGTCGGCAGTTCATCAAGTCACTGACCATAAGAATTTACTTGATATTGAATCAGCTAAATGGCTAACTTCTAGACAGGCCAGATAGTCCTTATTTTTTCTAAATTCAATTTCTTTATTACATTCAGGATAGTGTCCAATAATGTGATTGCTGATGTATTGTAACGCAGTCTCAATTCATTGTCTCCTCCATAATCTCCATCCTCTAATCTCCCTCATGGCATTGTGGTTTTGGTGGTATCCTTGGAAATGAAAGAGGAGTCCAGTCGTTGGCCCCTACTCCAGGGTCCAAATTATTTTTACCTGTATACCTTACATTGTTTCGGTTGAGGGAGTTTCATGAGTCTGACTTGAGTGGTCATCCTGGAGTCACTGCTATGCAGAAAGCTATTGCAAGACTTTTTGGTAGCCATCTATGAATTCTCATATTAAAGATTTTGTATCAGCTTTTGAAATTTGTGCACGCGTTAAAGTCTGTTGTAAACAGCTGGTCGGGGAATTGACTCCATTGCCAACTCCAGAAAGACTGTGGACTCATCTGTCCATTGATTTTCATCACATATTTGACTCTGTCTGGTAGGAAAATGCTTATTTGGGTGGTGGTTAATTGATTCAGTAATCTTATCTATTTAATCTCAAAACCTAAGCTATTTTTTAATATACTTGCTTTAAAAATTCCCTACCATTCTCTAACTACACTACTTAACAGCTACTGTGGGTTTTTTTTTGTTTTTTTTTTTTATTTTCTGTCTGATGATGATTCATTTGAGTACCCCAGTGCATGCTGGGATATTCAAAGCGTCATCAGGGTGGTCACTGTTATAGCCTCTGCCCCTCCCTAAAACAAAGTGTTATCATGCTGACATATTCAAAAAGTCATTAGGGAGCAGAGACTGCGATCACTGTCACAGCCTCTGCCCCTCTCTGAAACGAATCATCATCATTTGCAGTGCTATCACTGCTGTTTACCTGAGTGTCTTCCTAGTGCAATGTCTCAATCTCAACCCCTATGCACTTTCCCCCCTATTGCATGCACTTTTCTCCTCCCATGAGCTAGATGGGGTAAGCTGCAGAGATAGACAAGGAGCCAAAGTGTGGAAACATAAATCAAGTGCACAAATGGACAAAGGAGAATTAATAAATGCAAGTAAGGGGATAAACTCTTAGCAATCTAACAGAAAACAAAATATAAGTGTAGGAAAGGCAAATGATAAAACACAAAGAAAACAACACTGGTCTCTCCTTTAGCTTCAGAGCTGGAACTCCTTAGCAGTAATCGACATAAAAATATACCCAGCAGAAAAGGTTAGAATTAGTATAGAGTATAAATATTCCCACCCACAATTTTGATAGGACATAGAAAATGAGCAAGTGAAAGTACCTAATAACTGCAAACCGAAAGGATAGAAGCATAGGTAAAAGATGAAAACTATTTGGACTAGAGCTGATTAGGCTGTTGCTCAGCAGATAGGAAGGGAACTGACCATGCAACACAAGTTTACCGGAGTAAGTCCTGAACTTGAGGCTTCACAGTGAGATTTTTTTTTAGACCTTTAATTTTGATGAGTTGTTTCCATCCACATGATCCCATTGTGCTTGATATTTATCTCAATCACACCATTCTGAGGGCACTCTCGACACCATTACAGGAAAAAGACCTGTAAGGATGTCAGTTTTATTAAATATTGGCTTGGATATTTTAGCACAGATGAGAAGGACTTATTTGAAGTCCTCTTTTTGTGGATTAACACACTGAAACAGAATCATGGAAAACTTTCTCACTTGTTTGTGCAGCACGTGGTATCATGTCTACTTTCTATCATGTAAAGATCCAATTTTGAAAGGGTGTCTTTAAAAAAGTGCCATTTCATTGTACATTATTACATTTTACAATATTTAGCTTTATCTATTGGTTCTGACATTGACTATTGATTTTCTTTTGAAAATCTGCTTTTGTCTATACCTTTTATTCTATAAAATTAGAAAGGCATTTTTATTTTCTGTTTTATATTCTCCCCTTTGTCTATTTAGCAATCACTCTTTTTCTGAATCATACCCAGTGACAACTCTAGGAAAACGCTGTTAAGCACGAGCATGAAAATCGGTCGAGTGCAATGCGAGAAAATCTCGCATTGCACTCTGACCAATGTTAGGCAATGAGTGCGAGCAGTTGGGCAGCTTTTATCGCATCCAGATTCTGGATGCGAGAAAAGGGGCAGAATGCTGCAATTTTCTGCTACAGCCGTATCTCTCGCACCCATTCAAGTGAATGGATGAGTGAGATACATCGGATGTTATCCCAGTGCAGTGCGTATACGCAGAGGCTGACAGTGGAGGAGATGGGAGGATTAAACCCTCCCTCTCCTCCGCGGCGCCCGCACTTAGCTTCACAGCTGTGACCTGATCGCAAGATAGGGTTACAGTCACATGACACTCGGCTCATGCTCACAGCAGAGCCTGAGGCGAGGGTCATTAGCATATCGCATCCGATGCTCTCGCATCAGATGCCATACGCTCATTTGAGTCCAGTCTACCTGACCGCAACATCTATCTTTTCACATAACACATATCAACTGATATTTTAGAAAAACATGGAATTATACAGTGCCTTGCAAAGGTATTCGACCCCCTTGAATTTTTCAACCTTTTCCCACATTTCAGGCTTCAAACATAAAGATAAAAATTTTAATGTTATGGTGAAGAATCAACAACAAATGGGACACAATTGTGAAGTTGAACGAAATGTATTGCTTATTTTAAACTTTTGTAAAAAAGAGTAAACTGAAAAGTGGGGCATGCAATATTATTCGTCCCCTTTACTTTCAGTGCAGCAAACTCACTCCAGAAGTTCATTGAGGATCTCTGAGTGATCCAATGTTGTTCTAAATGACTGATGATGATAAATATAAGCCACCTGTGTGTAATCAAGTCTCCATATAAATGCATCTGCTCTGTGATAGTCTGTTTTGTTTCAAGAGCAGATAACATCATGAAGACCAAGGAACACAACAGGCAGGTCCGTGATACTGTTGAGGAGAAGTTTAAAGCCGGATTAGGTTACAAAAAGACTTCTACAACTTTAAACATCCCAAGAAGCACTGTGCAATCGATCAAATTGAAATGGAAGGAGTATCATACCACTGCAAATCTACCAAGACACGGCCGTCCCTCAAACATTTCATCTCAAACAAGGAGAAAACTGATCAGAGATGCAGCCAAGAGGTCGATGATCCCTTTGTATGAACTGCAGAGATCTACAGCTGATGTGGGAGAGTCTGTCCATAGGACAACAATCAGTCGTACACTGCACAAAACTGGCCTTTATGGAAGAGTGGCAAGAAGAAAGCCATTTCTCACAGATATCCATAAAAAGTGTTGTTTAACATTTGCCCGAAGCCACCTGGGAGACACACCAAACATACGGAAGAAGGTGCTCTGGTCAGATGAAACCAAAATCGAACTTTTTTGGGCACAATGCCAAACGATATGTATGGCGTAAAAGCAACACAGCTCAATCACCCTGAACATACAGTCCCCACTGTCAAACATGGTGGTGGCAGCATCATGGTTTGGCCTGCTCTTATTCAGCCGGGACAGGGAAGATGGTTAAAATTGATGGGAAGATAGATGGAGCCAAATACGTGACCATTCTTGAAGAAAACCTGTTAGAGTCTGCAAAAGACTTGAGACTGGGACGAAGATTTGTCTTTCAACAAGACAATAATCCAAAACAGAAATCAAAATCTACAATGAAATGGTTCACAAATAAATGTATCCAGGAGTTAGAATGCCAAAGTCAAAGTCCAGACCTGAATCCAATCGAGAATCTGTGGAAAGAGCTGAAAAATGCTGTTCACAAATGCTCTTCATCCAACCTCACTCAGCTCAAGCTATTTGCAAAGGAAGAATCGGCAAGAATTTCAGTCTCTTGATGTGCAAAACTGATAGACACATACCCCAAGCGACTTGCAGCTGTAATCGCAGCAAAAGGTGGCGCTGCAAAGTATTAATTTAAAGAGGACGAATAATATTGCAAGCCCCAATTTTCAGTTTATAATTTTTTATAAAAGTTTAAAATAAGCAACAAATTTCGTTCAACTTCACAATTGTCTCCCACTTGTTGATTCTTCACCATAAAATTTAATTTTTTTATCTTTATGTTTAAAGCCTGAAATGTGGGAAAAGGTTGAAAAACTCAAGGGGGCCAAATTCTTACACAAGGCACTATAGATTGTCAAAATTCTAAAAATACTATGGGTTACCATTAGTGATCGGTGGTCCTGGACTGTAAAAGTCCTCAATTCTCAGGGAATTCTGGCTAATGATCTGGATCCGGTACTCAGGAAAAATAAAGAAAATAAGAATAATGCAAGCTCTTCATTCTTAGCAAGGCTCCAGCGTGTCTGTAAATGCTACTGTGGCTGCTCATTCACTTCTGGGGCCGCTCATTATTGCTCATCTATATGCACTACTTTTTCCGCCCACTGGCCATCCTGGCATCTGTGATTGGTTGCAGCCAGATGTGCCCCCCAGCTTGTGTGGTGTCAGGCTATTTGCGGTAACAGGTGGGGGACCGTGGGAACGTCCAGATGTGACCACAAATCACCTGAATGGCGTCACTGCTGATCGCGCAGCTCAATCAGTCTCTGCCTGAACCTCACAGCAGGCGGTCATGTTCTATAGCCACTCGGTGTGAATTCAGATGTTGTAGAGCTTAAATCATCATGGGACCTCATGTGGATTATGTCGGACCTGCAGGGTCATTTGGGGGGTTCATTAAGTGGTGTCTTTTATTTCAAATAAAGGATTTTTTTGGTGTTTCTGTTTATTTCTTTTCACTTACAGATTATTAATGGGGGGTCTCATAGACACCTCCCATTACTAATCTAGGGCTTAGTGTCACCAGCTGTGAGACGAAATTAACCCCTTATTTCCCCTGATTGCAACTGCATCAGGGCAATCAGGCCGAGCTGAGTAAAGTGCCGGGACTGTTGCATTTAAAGGATGCCGCAATTCCGGGCCACTGCAGGCTGCTATTTTTAGGCTGGGTGTGGCTCAATAAACATGGGTCTCCCCAGCATGAGAATACCAGCCCCCAGCTGTTGGGCTTTATCAAGGCTGGGTATCAAAATTGGGGAGGATCACACGCAGTTTTTTTTTTTTTAAATTATTCAAATAATTAAAAAAAAATTGCATGTCGTTTCTCCTATTTTGATACATAGCCATGATAGGCGCACTGCTGGGGGCTGAAGCCTGTAGCTGTATGCTTTATGTGTGCTGGGTATCATAATATGGGGCGACCCTATGCCAAATGTTTTATTTATTTTTATACCATGATAGTTACCCGCAGAAGGGACATGTGATTTGTTGCAGTCAGACGCTGTCACACAGGCGGGGGGCGCATCTGACTGCAACCACTTACAGACTCTAGAACAGCCAGTGGGTAGGGAAAGCAGTGCATATGCATGAAGCTAATTGAGCAGCTCCAGAAGTAAATGAGCGGTTGCAAGAGCAGTTACAGCCAAGCCTTGGTAAGTATGAAGCGCTTGCTCCTATCACCCTATCCCTTCTACCACTTTTTTCATCTCCGGATTCTGGTCCCCATAGACTTATTTGGGGACCGGTGTCCAGCCAGATAACCGAGACCAATCCTGGACTGGAACTGGGATTTTTTTTTTTAACTCAGTTAGACCCGTCGACTCTGGTTATCTATCTTGGAAATAGTTGAAAATAAAATAAATGTACTGTAGTGTTTTTGACATCATGAAGAGTACATTGAATTAGAGCATTTTCGGACAGTTGGCATAATCTTGGATGAAAGGAAACTACTATGAGACTGTTCCGGAGTAAGAAACAGACTAGTTATTAAAAGCAACAGCTTGGCCATTGGAATGCCTGTTCACGTTCATATGTAGCTCAAATGTTTCCGTTTCTAATATATTATTTATGGAAACCAATATGATATTGTTACAAGTGTGTGTTATGTAATTATTCTGAGACTCAAACTAAGATTAATAGGAAAAAATATGTAGACTTAAGAATATACTACAATAAATGGGTATGTATTTTATCTGAATATAATATTTTATGGTTGCCAATGCAACGCTACCCACCCTAAACAACCATCTTGGCAACCACATGAAATACCTTAGGAAACCAAAGAAAAACATTGAAATGCCACAGCATGTGAAATTAATGAAATGTATCCTAAGCAAACTAATAAGTGCATTTCAGTTCATAGCAAATAATCATGTAGTTGTGACTTAATTTACCACTTAGTCCCCTAATGCATTAAACTATTTTTGACTGAAAGCCATTAATTATTATTCCAGCACATTTCCAAAAAAGGACTTCTTTCATATAATTCTGCATCAAAGAATTCTACATGGATTAAAATAATTGAACGACATGAGCAATATAACCCAAGGCTCAAGACAGCCTGGCATGGGGAGCTAAGAAATGGAGAAGAAAATATTTTGGTCACTATGGCAGGAGATGACTCTGTGGTGGAAGACACATACTGTGCCAATTATAATAAATAAGTCTTCTGGGATAGGTCAAAAGTCCAGACACATAATTCTTAAAAGCTGGCATTCATTTTCATACAATGTATCTATGGGGAATTTTGGGCAGTTATTGAAGATTAAACTATTTACTTTTGTTTTTGTTAATAATAATATAAATATGGCCTTGTATGTTCAATTTTATGGAGTTTTCTGAAATTAACCTCACTTAAAGATGGAGCTGCCTAGAGGATCAGCTGGCTGCTAAAAGGAATATGCGATATTACATTCTGGTTATTTATGTAAAGGGCCTGCAGTGTAAAACATGGGCAGTTCGGGTTCACCAGAGACAGTGAGTTGTGCTTGGGTAGCAGCTTTTGCTCTAACTCATAAAGCAGAAAGTTGAAGTCTATTCAATCTACTAGACATGAGACAAAACCAATTTAAAGAAATGTTTTGATTTTGATTTTTTTTTCATATTGTACCTCAGGATCTGATATTGTTTAAGTCTACTTAAGAGGTAATGATCATGTACATAATGTAAAAATCAAATGATCATGTACCTAATGTAAAAACCACGCCATACCATAACCTAATATTAGTAAAAAAAAATAAATAATTTGAGTCCATCTGTTCCAATCCCACAAAAGATCACAATTCTCTAAACTAAATTTTAGAAAATGTTTCTGCTGCCTAAAACTGAAAGACATTGTAACATGTATGGTAGTGCATAGCACTTTGCTGCATATATGGGTTCTTTAAGTTGACGCCTATTCACAGGAGAAAGTGTCAACAATGTGTGACGCCCTGGCCTATCAGGTCATCACAGGGTAATGTGCAATCTGCCCTTCTGCACAGTATCCACTCTCCTTGGTTACAGGTCCTGGCTCTTTGGTGTTGCTAACAGCTTAGCCAATCAAAATCAAAGAAACACTTCATACTTTAACCACCAGACACACCATTGGTGGGCCTGAAGGGAATAGGGCCACCCACATGGAGGGTTGGTGAGAGGAAAGTGAAGAAAGTGACAGTTGAGCTGAAGTTGAGCTTGGGGAGAGGTGAAGGAGAAGTGACTCTCTGAGAGGGAGAGGTCACGGAGGAGAGCTCCTGTGTACTAGGTGGCAGACGTTGGTCTGGGCCTGGTAGGAGCTGGAACCCCGGTCGCAGGGGATAGTGTCAGGGGGCACGGACAGCCGAGGAGGGCAGCCGGCGACCTTGAGCTATCACCGAGCAGGGGCTAGGGCATGATGGGGTACGTGGACCCCATGCCAATAAGTAGCTTCTCATGTTTCGGTAATTTACCAGACGGGGGGTGAAGACTTTAAGATTCATCCCCAACCCGCTCCAAAATCGGGGTACTAGCGCACCGATGGGATAGGACATTCCCAATACAGTCCAAAGAAATCCTACATGTGAACTCTGAGAGCAAGCTCACTCCTTTAGCCATACGGGTGAGCGGGACCCAAAGAGTTTTATACCCATGGGTCCAACAGAGACAGAGGTGCCAAGGACAGGGCCAAAGGCTAACAGCAACACCAAGGGCATGGACCCAAGCGTGCTCCCTACAAGCTGCAGTGGTGCTCCGAATTCTGGTTTACAGGCTGTCGTTGTTGTTATTTCCTGGACTTAGTGAGTACACCGAAAACCCCTATTCCTACTCCCTATGGCACCCAAGCACCACACCATCCATCAGACCCCGGGACACAAACCCCCTACCCACGGAGGGGTAAAACATCAGGTTGCCACACCATCGTCACCGGGCTCCCCGACGGCAGCGGTGGTCCCTCACATTACCACACACCGTGGGTGGCGTCACGAACGTTCCGCTCCCCCCTGTAAATATTCCCCCCTTTCATTGAGAGGCTGCACAACCCCCGGGTCTGGAGACCCCTCGAGCCACCGTGGATCCGGATCCGAGCAGCCCAGCTGCTGGCACGGGGGCGGCACAAATGCACACAAAAACATTAGACATGGACCACAAAGCAATGGTTAGAGGTCAATTTCCAGACAAAAACATGGCTCCCAACCATTCTGCATTCAGCAGGAATGTCCAGATTTGAGGGATCAGTCCTATTATCCAGGACTTTGTACCAAATTTCCTCTCATTTCTGTAGCTCTTCCTCAGGGGGTGGGGGAGGCATGTCTCTGCATGCAGATAAAGTAATTATACAATTTTACTTCTTTTGTCTCCTGTAGAATCAAAGTCATTGCTTGTAGGAAGCAGCTCTACCAATAAGCCACTGCCACTCTGAGAGAGACAGTATGATTTGACCTATATTTGACCTGTATTGCAGACAAGGAACCCAGAAACAGATTATACAGGTACATAGAGATATATCTGTACATAGCAGTGTGTTTCTATGTACCTGTATTCTAGAGGTGAAGAAATAGATAATGTTGTTCCTATAAAATGACTACAAAATAAAAAAAATACAAAAGTGCTTATTTATTTCTAACTTCAAGAAGTTATTTTTTTTGAGTGTTCATGGGACTTGAACTGAGAACCTCTGCAGTCGCTGACAAGTTAAGCTTTGTAGCCACAGGCTCTGTTAAAGGCACATAGAAGAATTTGTATACTTGAAGCTACATGGCAGCCTCTGCTTCCACAGGAAGTTTATACTGGTACCTAGAAATACATTGTATATAACAATGTATTTTTTATCCTGTATTCTAGAATGAAAATAAGAGATTTTTTTTTCTTCCTTTAAATTGCTAAATAAATAATAAAAAAATTAAAACAATGTATTTTAATGCACTTTTTTTAAAAAAAGAACAAAAAACAATAAACATCACAAATCAGCATATAACATTGACATATTTGGTGTTCCTGTAATCGTAACGACCTGCGCAACACAGCAATAACATTATTTATTTATGGTGAGTGGAAAATGGTGCAAACTATGGTGTGATTGGTTATTTTCTCTATTAAACCCCCCCAAAAAAGTAATAAAAATGTAACACTAAAGGGCGCTTTACACGCAGCGACATCACTAGTGATGTCGCTCTTGAAAGCACCCACCCACGTCGTTTGTGTTTCACGGGCAAATCGCTGCCCGTAGCGCACAATATCGCTAATACCCGTCACACGGACTTACCTTCCAAGCGACGTCGCTGTTGCCGGCGTACAGCCTCTTTTCTAAGGGGGCAGTTAGTGCGGCATCACAGTGACGTCACACGGCGGGTGTCCAATAGAAGCGGAGGGGAAGAGAGCAGCCGCATGAAAGACACGCCCACCTCGTTGCCGGAGGAAGCAGGTACGGTGTTGTTCGTCGTTCCTCGGGTGTCACACATAGCGATATGTGCTTCCTCAGGAGCGACGAACAAACTGCGTCCAGCACCAGCAACATGTCAACAATCAACGATTTGGTGAGTATTTTGCATCGTTAGCGGTCGCTCGTATGTGTCACACACAACGATGTCGCTAACGAGGCCGGATGTGCGTCACGAATTCCTTGACCCGAACGACATCTCGTTAGCGATGTCATTGCGTGTAAAGGGGCCGTAAGGCTGTGTTCACATGTAGCATTAATACTGGGTTTTTTTTCTGCACATTTCTGCATGTTTTATGCACCACACAATACAATAACAATCTTCTTTGATTACTGTGTTTGCTGCATTTCTTTTATGTGTCTGCCTCTTATTTGATATGTTTGTGATGCAGATGTGAATTGACTTTTTTATAATGCTTTTTTAATACTGCAGAAAAGCTTTGATTCTGCTTTTAAAAATGGCTTTTTGTTGTTTTTACCTTCATTTTTTTCAGGCTCCACATAAAAGTTTGCTTACATTTTTTTTAGCTGTTTTTTTATTAGAAACTCTGCTGCATTCAAACATAGTGGATGTGATTTAATGAAAACTTCACCCATTGTGAGTTTAAAGTCGCTGCCGTACTGTGCGATTTTGCAGCATTTTTTTCTCTAGAGGTTTCTATGTGAAGACTAAAAAAACACATGTACAGTAATTAAGAGCAGTTACTTTTTTAAATGCAGAATTAAAGCTTTTCTGTACTAGAGTTGAGCGCGGTTCGCGGTTCGCGGTTCTCCAGTTCGAGGCTCGAGTGATTTTGGGGGCTGTTCTAGATCGAACTAGAACTCGAGCTTTTTGCTAAAATTCGATAGTTCTAGATTCGTTCAAGAACGGTTCTAGCAGCAAAAAGCAGGGCTTTTTACAGCTACAGTGTGCAGGAGCCATCGCTGGCAGCCTGCCACAAGCTGGTAACCAAGATAAACATCGGGTATCCAACCAAAGCGCTTTGGTTAGTAACCCGATGTTTATCCTAGTTACGTGCAGGAAGCCGACACTTCCCCGCTCAACTCGCTCCGCCCCCTCCTGCCTGCGGCATGTACACACGTGTACACACACACACACACACTCTGCACACATGGCCCCGCTCGGCTTACCTGCGGTGATGAAGTCCCGCCATCCGACCTCAGCGCTGTCACTGTCCTCCATGGCCGCCGCTTGTCACATCACCTTCTCTCGCTTCCGACCCGAGACTGACTAGCGGTGACGTCACGGGCCTCTCGCGATACTTGGCTGTGAAGGTGGCGGTCATTGAACTCAGTGACAGGTGCTGTCAGTGTGCTGGAGATCAGCGCAGGTAATGTACCTCGCTGACAGCAGCACTTGTCATCCCCTGCAGTGACCTGGGCTGACCCATTGATGTTAGCTCAGGTCACTGCATTGCTCTCCCAGCCAATGGGGAACATCCTGCTCTTCATTGACTGGGACAGTGTGGATCGTCATGGCAACCCCTTGGATTACACCAGACCTGGATTTGTTTTTCTTTCTAATAAATTGGTTAAAGAGGGAATGTATTGGGGAGTGTTTTTTCAAATAAAAATGTGTTTGTCGTCTATTTTTTTTTATTACTGACTGGGTTGGTGATGTCGGGTATCTGATAGACGTCTGACTTCACCAACCCCAGGGCTTGATGCCAGGTGACATTACACATTTGGTATTAACCCCATATATTACCCCGTTTGCCACCGCACCAGGGCGCGGGATGAGCTGGGGTGAAGCACCAGGATTGGCGCATCTAATGGATGCGCCACTTCTGGGGCGGCTGCGGCCTGCTATTTTTAGGCTGGGGAGAGTCCAATAACCATGGACCTCCCTAGTCTGAGAATATCAGACCCCAGCTGTCAGCTTTACCTTGGCTGGTGATCCAATTTTGGGGGGACTCCTACGTGTTTTTTTTTTAAAATTATTTATTTAATTTAAAATAACAGCGTGGGGTGCCCTCAGTTTTGGATTACCAGCCAAGGTGAGGTTGCCAGCTGTAGTCTGCAGGCTGCAGCCGTCTGCTTTACCCTAGCTGGCTACAAAACTAGGGGGAACCCTATGTCATTTTTTTTTTCATTTTTTTGGCTAAATACAAAGCTAAGCACCCCTTAGTGCCACATGAAAGGCACCAAAGGGTGCAAAATTACAAAATGCAGGAGAGTGGGACATTATGTGTCTTTCTGCCATTATAATGACAGAAAAGACTGATATGAAGTGCACAAGCACAAGAAAATCACCAGAACGCTCTACGCTGTGAAAAGCAGTAGAGAAAGGCACTGGAGTGAACATGTGACCGCCTCATGTAGGATGAAGCTATGGATCCTGGGTAAATTTATGCATATACCCTCCTTCAGTTTTTTTGCAGTACACAAAAAAAACGGAAGGCACACGGATGACAAACAGATGACATACGGACTGTCTACGGAACGGAAACGGATGCCACACGGATGCACCCGTGAAAAAAACGGACTGTTTTTTGCAGACCGCAAAAATGGATCGGTCGTGTTAATGTAGCCTTATTCTGATCTGCCGTTTATAAACAGCAGGCAGAAATAAGTGAATAACGCCCCCCGGCGTCAGAAAATCTCCGGGGTTTCAGGGCTAGCTGAGACCCTGGAGATCATGATTCAGGACGGTTTTTCCGGTCCCCGCTCACATGATCACAGGTATACACCGTACAGCGATGATCACGTTACAGTAAATGACAGTGCCGGTAAAAAATTATTTATCCCCCATCTGGCATGAACAAACACTTCTTCTTCACTTCTTCTCCACTTCTTCTCCACTTCTCCACTTTTTCTCCACTTTTTCTACATTTTTTCTCCACTTTTTCTCCACTTTTTCTACATTTTTTTCTCCACTTTTTCTCCACTTTTTCTCCACTTTTTCTCCACTTTTTCTACATTTTTTTCTCCACTTTTTCTCCACTTTTTCTCCACTTTTTCTCCACTTTTTCTCCACTTCCTCTCCACTTCTTCTCCACTTTTTCTCCACTTTTTCTCCACTTTTTCTCCACTTTTTCTCCACTTTTTCTCCACTTCTTCTCCACTTCTTCTCCACTTCTTCTCCACTTTTTCTACACTTTTTCTACATTTTTTCTCCACTTTTTCTCCACTAGGGTCGGTGGCTCTACACCTACTGCACATGTTACTTTATGATTGACATCTCTTTCGTACCAGAGCTGTCTAAGCCTACTCTGACCCCATATTTGTCATTACTATATTGTCCTTGTACTGTATTATGACATTTGTATCATGTGTTTCATTTCTTGCTGTGTTGCAATTTTTTTGCTGCATCCCAATTGTACCTCTACATTGTTCGAGTTTATGTTATTGTTCTCTCACTCTTATGTGATACTGATTATTGTCATTTTTCATGATTACATGCAGATAAGTCCAATCTGACGAAGGCTCAGGCCGAAACGTCATTTGTAACTTGTTTTGGACAAAAACATATATGCTTATGAAAAATTTTTTTTTCTTAATACGGACCAATAAAGAGTGATTTTGCATTACTATCCATTGTGACTTACTGACTTAGTCTGGGAGATTTAGAGTGCCGAGGTTACTCACTAATTGTATCTATTATTACCTCTGAGCACCTATATACCAGTGAGCAGAGCTTCCTCTACAGTAGTTCTCCTGATTAGGCATGCCCTTACCTCATGAGCAGGGCATTGCAGCTTTGGTAGCAACCATTACGACATGGACTCTGCTGCTGTGGACCCGGGGAGAGTGAGTGCAGATTCATTGCACCCACACTCCTCACATGAAGGGTCCGCACTCCTAGAAAATGGGGGATACGTTCCCTGAGTGTCTCTCCCCCATATTCTAGACCGTCCAGAGTCGTCGTGGGACCCCTTTATTTTTTTTCTTACAATAAATTGGTGAAAGAGGAAATGTTTTGGGGACTGTTTTTTCAAATAAATTTCTTTTGTCGATTTTTTTTTTTTGTTAGTACTGACAGTTTATGATGTTGGGTATCTAATAGACGCCATGACATCACAAACTGCTGGGCTTGATCTCAGGTGACTTTACAGCTAGTATCAACCCGATTTATTACCCCGTTTGCCACTGCACCAGGGCACGGGATGAGCTGGGGTGAAGCACCAGGATTGGCGCATCTAGTGGATGCGCCACATCTGGGGTGCCTGCGGCCTGCTATTTTTAGGCTGTGAAGGCCCAATATCTACCCTGAGAATACCAGACCACAGCTGTCCGCTTTACCTTGGCTGGTGATCCAATTTGGAGGGGACCCTACTTTTTTTGTGTAATTATTAATATTTATAAAATAATTATAAAAAAGAGCCTGGGGGGACCTCCACATTGGATCCCCAACCACGGTAAAGCTGCCAGCTGTGGTTTTCAGGCTACAGCCGTCTGCTTTACCCTAGCTGGCTATCAAAAATGGGGGGACCCAACATCATTTTTTTTTAACTATTTTTTAAATAGAAAAAATTAATGGGCTTCCCTGTATTTTGATTGCCAACCAAGGTAACGACAGGCAGATGGGGGTGGCAACCCATAGCTGTCTGCTTTATCTGCGCTGAGAATCAAAAATACCGCGGAGCGCTACGTCATTTTTTTTAAAGATTTACTTTTACAGCACTGTGATGTCCAGCAATCCTGGAAAATCCAGGGAAGCATTTTTTATTTTTGTTGCCAAAAAACTACAAAAAAAGGACGTGATCTTCGCCATATTTTTGTATGCTAGCCAGGTATAGCAGGCAGGTGCTGGAAGAGTTGGATACAGCACCAGAAGATGGCGCTTCTATGAAAATGCCATTTTCTGAGGCGGCTGCCGACTGCAATTCGCAGCAGTGGGGCCCAGAAAGCTCAGGCCAACCTGTGCTGCGGACTCCAATGCCCAGGTGCCTAGGTGTACCTGGCTGGACACAAAAATGGGGCGAAGCCTACGTCATTTGTTTTCTAATTATTTCATGAAATTCATGAAATAATAAAAAAGGGCTTCCCTTTATTTTTGGTTCCCAGCCGGGTACAAATAGGCAACTGGGGGTTGGGGGCAGCCGTACCTGCCTGCTGTACCTGGCTAGCATACAAAAATATGGCGAAGCCCACATAATTTTTTCAGGGGGCAAAAAACTTCTGCATACAGTCCTGGATGGAGTATGCTGAGCCTTGTAGTTCTGCAGCTGCTGTCTGTCTGTATGGAGAAGAGCAGACAGCAGCTGCAGAACTACAAGGCTCAGCATACTCCATCCAGGACTGTATGCAGAAGTTTTTTGCCCACCAAAAAAATGACGTGGGCTTCGCCATATTTTTGTATGCTAGCCAGGTACAGCAGGCAGCCACGGGCTGCCTCCAACCCCCAGTTGCCTATTTGTACCCGGCTGGGAACCAAAAATATAGGGAAGCCCGTTTTTTTTAATTATGTCACTTATTTCATGAAATAATTAAAAAACAAATGACGTGGGCTTCGCCCCATTTTTGTGTCCAGCCAGGTACAACTAGGCAGCTGGGGATTGGAATCCGCGGCACAGGTTAGCCCGAGGTTTCTGGGCGCTTCTGCTGCGAATTTCAGTCCGCAGCCGTCCCAGAAAATGGCGCTCTCATAGAAGCGCCATCATCTGGCGCTGTATCCAACTCTTCCAACAGGCCTGGAGCCGGGTGGCTTGTTGGGTAATCATGAGTTAATACTGGCTTTGTTTTACTAGCCAGTATTAAGCCAGAGATTCTTAATGTCAGGCACGTTTGACCCGGCCATTAAGAATCTCCAATAAAGGGTTAAAAAAAAGACACCACACAGAGAAAAAATACTTTAATAGAAATAAATACACAGACACATTAGAGACTCCATCTTTATTACCCCCTGTCAGCCCAATAAATCCCCAATAAACCAGCTCTGATAAGAGGTTTTTTTATTAATATTTTATACTTTTTATTGCTATCCTTGTTTTAGACACAAATTTATTCTAAACAATTCACACAATAGAACAAGGAAAAAAAAAGAAGAATAAACCACATATGGTAGAAATAAAAATAAAAGTAAAAATAAAGAATAAGTAATTGATAGTGCAGCAAACAGATACCAGGTGTCTGGTTGCAGTACCCCGACCGGTAGTAGAGCAATTATTAAATCTAGTATAGTATATTAAGTGATGCTTCAAGGCATATGATATTTAATGCCAATTGAAACTATCACTGCAATATGATTTTTCAGATACCTGGAGAGTTTTTTTCAATCCATAAGCAAAAAGGTTTTTAATAGAGGCTTAAATTATAAGCAGCAATTTCAGCGTTCCAAGTGCCTTTAAATGAATTTGAAGAAACTGCACTTCAGGATTGTAGTGAGGATTGTAGTGAGGATGAGGTGCCCCAGCTCATCACTTGATGAGCTGGGGAACCTCATCCTCACTACAATCCTCACTAGTATAGTAGTAGTGAGGATTGTAGTGAGGATGAGGTGCCCCAGCTCATCACTTGATGAGCTGGGGCACCTCATCCTCACTACAATCCTCACTAGTGTAGTAGTAGTGAGGATTGTAGTGAGGATGAGGTGCCCCAGCTCATCACTTGATGAGCTGGGGCACCTCATCCTCACTACAATCCTCACTACAATCGGGAAGCAGCGTTCAGCCTTCACTCCGTGAGAGATCAGTGCTGCTGGCTGTCAGCAGTAACAGCGGTAACGCTGACAGACGTGTTACCATAGCAACGGTGCTCTCGGAGCCGCGGTTAGCAGTGACGTCACCGCTAACTGCGTTGCTATGGCAACGGTGATCTCCGTTAATGACCAGCTGTGTCAGCCGGTCCCTAACGGAACGGGGAGTCGACCGTGTGCTAGAGCATGTCGCCGGTACACGGCGATACACAAATGTGCACCGTGTACCGGAGAGATGCACTCGCAGGTCCTACATGACCCGTCATAGTCATGTGACCAGTCTGTAGCCAATGAGATAATAGCCATGTGACTGGTCACATGGCTATTTTGACGTCACGATAGGTCCTGCATCTCTGCTGGCAGTGCCGGTCACCGGGAGGATTCAGCGATCATCGGATGGAATAGCGGCAGGAGACAGAGTGCAGAAGGGATCGCGGGGACCGGTAAGTGTTATGGCAATGTTTATTAACTGTATGTGTACATTTATAATGCATTTTTATGTGTTTGTGATTGCCTCCCATTATAGCCTATTGGTTCGAGTTCGGTTCGTCGAACGTTCGACGAACCGAACTCGAACGGGAGCTCCGTTCGGCGAACCGCCCTCGAGCCGAACCGCGACCAGTTCGCTCATCTCTATTCTGTACCATAATAAAACACTTAAAACTCAGCTCACATGTGCACCAAAAACATATGAGATAATGGGGAAAAAGCAAAAAATGCAGCAAAAATGATTGAAAGAATCATAGGAGGTTATTGTTGTGTAGTTCGGTGCAGACACCTGCAGAAAACATAAAAACACTATGTATGTGTTTTCGGCCTTGCAGACACAAGAAGCAACATGTCATGTAGTGAATTTTATATAAAAGCGAGAAAGTTCTGGCTGCTATTAGAGATGACCGAACCTTTCAAAGTTTGGTTCGCCAATGTTTGGCGAAGTTTCTGATGTTTGCTGAACAGTTCGTCAAATGGTTTGTCGAATGTTTTCAAACCCCATTGGATTCAATGGGAGGCCAAACCTAAGGCAGAGAAAATACTTTTAGGGGGATGAAAGCTTCCAAAACAGCAAAAATATGTTTTACAGTGCAGCCCCACTGTTTTGGCACAGCCATTAGTTCCTATTAATTGGACTATTGACATAAGAAATATTGAAGTGGTGAGAGACAGGTGTAGGGCTGTTGCTCCCACACCCCTGACAGTACAGACAAGACACAACTTGGAGACCCATCTTGAAGTCTTGATATTTAAAAACATTTCAGGCAAACAGCAAGACAATGGCATCAATTGCATTCCCCCAATTCCCCATAGTGTCTTTGCACAGCAGTTAGGTATGCTCCATACAACACACAGGATGTGTGACATTTCCATTTTTAAAATCAAGAGGTGGATGGGTGACAGGATTAGGCATCTTGGTCCCACATCCCTGCAAGTACAGGCAAAAGACAATTTGGAGACCCTACTTGGATTCTCCAGATTTCATTAAATTAAAGTCAGACAACAGGAAAAGTGGAAACAATTGGCACTGACTACAAATAGTCGAACTTCTCATCATGGATGCGTGGGACCGGACCTGTAATGAGGCCTGAGCCAGCATTTCTACCCTCACCAGAGACTGCAAGATGAGAGACAGGTGTAGGGCTGCTATACCCAGACTCCTGGCACTACACCATTGTCTAGTCTGCACAGTCTGGGACTGGGGTGACAAAGTCATTGGACATCCACGACTTGTTCATCTTTATGAAAGTTAGGCGGTCTACACTTTGAGGGGACATCCAGATGCACTTATCCATCAGTACTCTGCCAGCAGTGCTAAAGACACATTCTAAGAGAACACTGGCTGCCGGGCAGGCCAAAACTTCCAAGGTGTGACTGGCGAGTTTAGGCCACTCTTCCATTTTTGAAGACCAAATGCAAAAGTGTCCAATCCCCCCTTGCGGCATGTATGTTGAGCTCTAGATACTACTGCACCACCCTCTCTAGTCGTTCACTATGTGTCAGACTTTTCCTTTGTTCTGCTGGTGCATGCAATGGTCTAAATAATGTGTGCTAAACTTCACAGAAATTGCTTCTGCCACTTGAACTGCTACTGCTGCTGAAGTTTCTGTGATGGTGAAGCGATGTTCCTGTGGTTGGAATTCTAGAACTGCGATGCACACTGCTGTCTTGTGGAAAACTACTGTTAAGATGACCTACAAGCTTGTTTTGATACTCCAGCAGCCACGTGTCCTTTTCCAATCAGGGAGAGCATCTTGCTAAATTTACTCTTATACCATGGATTTAACAGAGTGGCAACCCAATAGTCAGTACTATTTCTAATCTTAACAATATGGACATCAGTTGCAGATACTGCAGCAAGAAGGCGCTCATGCGTTGGACGCTTCCATGAGGTCCAAGTCTATGTTGTGTTGGTGGCAGAATAATGCTCAAGCTTGCCTTTTCCATCCCTCCCCACCAACCATGGACAACAGAGACGGGATCAATATTGTCTTCATTTCCTGAGTTTTCTGTAAACATCTCCTCTTCTTCCTCAATTTGCTCCTTGGCTCCTGCACCTTAACTACCAGTTTGTCTGTTATCATGAGCCCACCTCGATCGATGGACAGCGTGTCCCGACCTTACAGAAAATGGTGTCCCTTCCTCATCCTCCACTGCTTCCTCCTCTTCCTCTGGGACCACCACCTCCTCCTGCAGGCTATTCAAAGTGTGTTCCAATATGTAGATGACTGGAATAGTGATGCTGATGATGGCATTGTCGGCGCTAACCATCTTTATAACCATTTCAAAACTGTTCAGGAGGGTGCAGAGGTCCTTCAACTGTGGCCACTCCACAATCGTGATTTGCCCCACATCCCAAACTATGCATCATGAGATAGTGCACCAGGGCTCGCTGCTGTTGCCACAGTCACTACAACATGTGCAGAGTGGAATTCCACTGTGTCAGCACATTGATATCAACTGGTTAACCAGTAAGCCAAAAGACCTTTGTAGCAAGTCGATTACTGTGCAAACATTGGAAGTGAGCACACAGTGACTGTGCCTTCTGCAGTAGCACATCCAGCCCAGGAGAGTGGCCTAGAAATTGCTGTACAACCAGGTTGAGAATATGAGCAATGCAAGGCACATGTGTAATTTCGTCCAGGTGTACGGCCGCCACCAGTTTCGCACTGTTATCACACACTGCCTTCCCTGGCTCTAGGTACAGTGGAGACAGCCATTGATCAACATGGCCTGGATAGCTATCCACAACTCTGCAGCTGTGTGTCTACGTTTTTCAATGCGTATTAATTTCAGCGCTGTCTGACTGTGTTGAGCCGAGGCTGAGCTGTATGAAAGTGGGGGATTCTCTCATCACTTTTGGAATGTGTGTTACAGTAAGGGAGAGGTTGAGGGCACAGGTGGAGGCTCTAGATGAGGTAGAGGATGCAGAAGCAGTGGAGGAAGTGGTAGATCTGGAGGTTTGTCCCGCAAGACTTGAGGATTTCAAGACTTGGGAAGCAGCCCCTTCCCCTCTGCCTTGTAGTCCCCAGAGTAACCCAGTGCCCAGTCAGCGAGATGAAACACCCTTGGCCATGCTTGCCTGTCCAGGTGTCAGTGGTGAATTGCAACCTGGGAGACACAGAGTTTTTCAAGGAAAAAGTAATGTTGTCTATGACATGATGGTGTAGAACAGGCACAGCTTTATTAGATAAGTATTAGATAAGTAATGGCGACTGGGCAACTGGTACTGGGGAACTGCCAAAGCCATCAGCTTTTAGAAAACCTCTGTATCCCCAGGCGAAGAGGCAGCATTACCGTGGTCAACAAATTGGATATGGTTAATTTCAATCTCTTAGCTTTGGCATGTCTGTGAGGAAATAATCTTTTCCATGACTAGAACTGCGGGACCGAGGGTTTACAGAGGGCATAGTAGGTTGTACATGACAAACTGGTGGACTGCGAGGGAGGTATAAGCAGAAATGTTATTGTGGATTGCGAAACATGTGGTGTGCTTGGTCTGTGAGAATTTCTACTTCTGTAACAACTGACAGGCTTTCACTCACCCCAACTCTAGTTAGTAAACAAGTGAAGGTTCTGCGGGCGGAGACCTGGGTGAGAACAATTTTGAGGGTGAAGGAGGATGAAGAAGTATCAGATGCGATTGATGGGGCGTTGAGTGGTTGGGAATGCCTGCTAGGCAACATTTTAGTGTAGTAAGGTTCCCAGAGTAATGCATGTTGATTGGTCATGTGATGGTTCATGCATGTAGTAGACAAATTATTTGTATTTCTGCCTCTACATTTTTTTACATATTATGCAGAGAATATGAGATGGGTCATCCATTCTGGTCTCAAAAAAGGCCCAGAATCGGCAACCCTTGCCGCCCATGCGAAATGTAGACCTGTCACCACAGCTGGACACAGCCAGAGTTCTGGCTGAGGATGCAGTGGTTGCCCTGGTTTTATCACTCTGTGTTTGTGTGGGAAGCAACTCGTCTTCCTCTTCCTCCACCTCCTCTGCTGATCTATTCATCTGCATGCCTGTAGGTTCACACCAAGTGAGACCTACAACTTCATCATCATCCTCTCTGTTGTCTAACTCCTTGCCCTGATAGTCACCTTCCTCTTCTTCCTGACCTGACATTACAGTACAGTATGCATGCACCTCAGGTATCTGAGTCTCATCATCATCACCTCCACCCCCCAGAGGTTAACGTCTTTTAACGAGGGTCTGGATTCAACTGACATAGATTTTGGGCATTAATGCAGATGCTTTCCTCCTCTTCAGTCTGTGAATATTTGGAGCAGACCTCTGATGACCATAGAATAGAATGTGTGAACAATTCTGCAGACTCGCCCATGTGTTGTTCCACACAGTCAGTTGGGTGGTTGGAGAGTTGAGATGCCTGGGGATACTAGTGGAATTGGGGTGGCACCTCTGAGGAATGAACTGTGTGTGATGTTGAGGTGCAGGATGAGGAGGAGAGGCCACTTGATGCAGGGCTTGCTATCCACTCAAGACATGCTGTTTCTGGCCCTCATTTACAAATAGAAGCAAACAAATGGAGTGGAGTAGCAATACCTATTGAGATGGTTCACGGGCAAATTTTTAACAGACACTAAAAAGTAGCAATACCTATTGAGATTGTTTACTGGCAAATTTTTAGTAAGCAATGTAACGTATCAATACTTATTTAGATCATTCAGCAGCAACTTTTTAGCCGGCAGTAAAAAGTACCAATACGTATTCAGATGGTTCAATAGCAAATTTTTAGCAAGCTCGGTAAAGTACCAATACCTATTTAGATTGCTCAATGGCAACTTTTTAGCAGGCACTAAAACGTATCAATACCTATTTAGATCATTCACTGGCAATGCTTTAGCAGGCACTCACAAGTAGTAATTCCTATTTATGTTATGAAATGCCGACTTGTGGCACACACGTTTCCCTACACTGCACATCTTTATTCTACATTATCACTCCTATCTATTTCAACTACCGATGATTAAACACCTAAGCTAAGCTAACTGCCAAGCAGCAGCAGCAGCACCTTCCCTAAGCTTTAACAATCATAAAATAGCGCCGACGTTACATGTCTGCATTTTATATACAGAGGGACATGTGACTTAGGCAGCCAATGACACAAGCCCTTCTTTTTGAACTTAGTGGATGTTTTCTGCGCTGTGATTGGCTGCAAGAACATCCTTTCCCCACCCAATCCCGTGATAAAAAACATCCACCTTTCATCATAGAGTGCCACAATCCTATTTGAGAGTATCATATTTTATTAGAAAAGCATTTTGAAAAACTAACATAGGGATAGGGAAATGATCATACCAGATTTGAAATTGGCAAACCTGAGCCAAACAAGTTCGCTCATATATACCAGCTACAACATCCATGTTGATATTCTGGTAAGCCTCCACACATAAGAACTGACAAGTGGGCATGGATTCCGGACATCTGTGAGGTTTTTTAAAACTTTAAGAAATCAACCAAGATAGTGAGTGGCAATGATGCCATAGTCATCGTATCTATCCCGCTTCTTTGTTTACGTAAATGCTTGCTGTTCACTATTAAAGAGGAAGCTCTGCATGCGGACCAGGTGGAGATGGAGGAAGAAAGTACACAGAGTGCTACACAGCCCAACCTCATCTCATCTTCTCAGCGCAGATTGGGTGATAATGAGGATGAACAGCAGTTGGTTGATTGGGCTACAGAGAGTACTACACACACCAGCTTCACCCTATCTGTTCAGCATGGATAGCCTGAAAGGGAGGAGCAGAAATAGGGGAGGGTGGAGGAGTAGGAGATGAAGAGTCGTTCTCCTTGTGGGGACAGGAAAGTCTTGTGTCTTGGGAGTCTGCCACACTTGGCTGACTTTATGTCCTGCTGCCTTTCCCGTGACCTTCACGTTACATGCATCTTGGCCAACATTGATTACTGGTTGGTCACCTTTGTTGACCCACTCTACAAAGAGAACCTTCCATCTCTCCTTCCTTTAGCAAATAGAGGGCTACAACATTAGTGCAATACCAGAAGGCCCTAGTTCAACAATTAGTCCTGCCATCTAACACCACTGGTGACAAAGGCCATAGTTCCTTTGACAATCAAGATGGAGAGACAAGGGGACACACATCAGGTCCAACAGAGGCAGGAAAACAATAATAAAGGTCTGGGAAAGTTTGACTAGACCCTCCCAGCACCCTGGCCCTGATTTTTATCGTAGTCTGACAAGGAGGGTCAAGTTTTGTAAGATGATGGAGTATATAGCTGACAGTAAAAGTGTTTCCTGTGATTCCTCTGTGCCATACAACTATTGTGTAGCCAAGCTTGACACATGCAATGAATTGTCCTTCTATGCCTGATGGTGTTGGTCTGCCCTGTCACTACTATTTTGTCTGAGTGGGTTTTTAGTGTCGCTAGGAACATAAGAACTGATGACTAACTGATAACTAAGAAATGATAGAAGAATCTGCCTGTCAACTAAAAATGCTGACAGGCTGAGTGTTCTCAAAAAGAACAAGGCCTGAATGTGCCCACACTGCTAAACCCCACCAGATGACAACAGCAGAACATAAATTCAACTAAAATGTTCCTTTTCATCTTGTGTATTCCCCTGTATGCCTTTCCACTTAAACAAGGATATGGCGTTTCTGATTTCTTCTTTTTCGTGTCCTCCACCAAATCAACAGGGTAATCATGCGACCTTCGCTCTTAATTTTTCAAGGCTCTCCATCATTTTAAAAGGAGGCCAACCTAAAAAACATATATATATACCTCCCAGGAGTAAATGTTTTTCAGCCCTTGCACTTAGTGCATAGGCTTTTCCAGTCTAGGAGTCCAAATCCTAAATAATGGGAAAAAATGGTTTTCTGAGGGCTGCCTCTACATGTCTTCTTGGATGCATTTGAGTATCTCCTTCTAGTTTTTGTCAGCCCTTCCATATAGTGCATAGGCTTTACTAGTGTAGGAGTCCCACTCTTCACACCTTCACCCCCAAGTCTTTTTTCACCTTAATGACCAGGCCATTTTTTGCATTTCTGACCAGTAACACTTTGACAGGTTATAACTCTGAAACGCTTCAACGGATTCTGGTGATGCTAAGACTGCTTTTTCATGACATATTAAATTTTTATGCCCTTAAATCCAAGAGTTATGTTACACAAAATAGTTACTAAATAACTTTTCCCACATGTCTACTTTACATCAGTGCAATTTTTGAAACATATTTTTTTTTTATTAGGACGTTAAAAGAGTTCAAAGTTTATCAGCAATTACTCATTTTTCAAATAAGATTTAAAAAATCTTTTTCTTAGGGACCATATCACATTTGAGGTGACTTTGAGAGGCCTAGGTGACAGAAAATACCCAAAAGTGATACTATTCTAAAATTTGCACACTTCACACTGCTCAATAAGTTTATTAACCCTTTACATGCTTCACAGGAACTAAAGCAATGGGGGAGGAAAAAATACAAATTGTACTTTTTCTCACAAAAATGTTATTTTAGCCATTAGATTTTACATTTTATCAAATGTAACAGGAAAAAATGCACCATGCAATCAGTTGTGCAATTTCTCCAGAGTACGCTGATACCTCATATGTGGTGGAAATCTACTGTTTAGGTGCACGGCAGGGCTCGGAAGGGAAGGACCACCATTTGAATTTTTGAAAGCAAAATTAGCTGGAATCATTAGCGGATGCCATGTCACATTTGGAGAGCCCTTCATAATCCTGAACATTAGAGCTCCTGCAGAAGTGACCCCATTTTGGAAATCAGACCCCTCAAGAAATTTAGATTTTTAGTGAGCACCTTGAACCTTCTCAGATGTTAATAACGTTGAGCCATGAAAGTAAAAAAGACATTTTTTTACCAAAAAATTGTTACTTCAATCAAATAGCTTTTTATTCACAAAGGTAACAGGAGAAAATGAACCATACAATTTATTGTGCAATTTCTCCTGAGTATGCAGATACCTCACATGTGGTAGAAATCAACTGTTTGGATGCACGGCAGGGCTCAGAAGGGAAGGAGTGCCATTTTACTTTTTGAATGCTAAAACAGTTGCAATCATTAGTGGACACAATGTCGCGTTTGGAGAGCCCCTGAGGTGCTTAAGTAGTGGAACTCCCCCAGAAATGACCTAATTTTGGAAACTAGACCCCTCAAGGAATGTATCTAGATGTTTTCTGAGTAGCTTGAACCCTTGGGTGCTCCACAGAAGTTTATAATGTTGAGCCGCGAAATAAAAAAATACATTTTTACCACAAAATTGTTTCTTCAACCAGATAGCTTTTTTCACAAAGGTATCAGGAAAAAATGAACCATATAATTTATTGTGTAATTTCTACTGAGTACGCTAATACCTCATATGTGGTAGACATCAACTCTTTGGAGGCATGCCAGGGTTCAGAAGGGAAGGAGCGCCTTTTCACTTCTTGAATCATAAAACAGCTGCATTGTTAGCGGAAAACATGTCTTGTTTGGAGAGCGCATGAGGTGCTTAACTAGTAGAACTCCCCCACAAGTGACCTCATTTTGGAAACTAGACCCCTCAAGGAATTTATCTAGATGTTTGCTGAGCAGTTTGAACACCCGGGTGCATCACAGAAGTTTATAATGTTGAGCTGGGAAAATAAAAAAAACACATTTTTAACCTCAAAGATGTTGCGTTAACCCCAAATTTTTCAAATTCACTAGGGTAACAGGAGATATTGAACCATATAATTTGTTGTGCAATTTCACTTGAGCACACCAGTACTAGAGATAAGTGAACCTCAGGCTTGAGACTTGGGATTCGGGCTCGGAAAATGACGTGAAAATCACTGTAGTGTGTATCATGTTGTGCTGGTGTCTGAGTGATTGGCAAAATTTTGCACGCTGCAGGGAGTGTAAGATCGGCTCAAATTTGACTTACATTCTGCATTCTAAGATGTATTGTTCATGGAGAAATGTAAATAAAAAAACACAACTCTCCGATCTCCAGAAGTATTTTTCGTTCAGCCCACAGCAAAATTGTTTTAGAGGTGGGTTGTGCTTTATTTTTTTTTAACTTCTCCATGAACAATATGTCTTAGAACACAGAATGTAAGTAAAATTTGAGCCGATCACACACTTCCCGCAGTGCGCATAATGCTGCTCATCACTCAGACACCAGCACAGAGTGATACACACCACGGTGATTTTCACGTCATTTTAGAAAGCCCAACCCCACGCCTCAAGCCTGAGGTTCACTCATCTCTAGCCAGTACAAACTGAAGAAGGGAAGGAGTGCCATTTTGGAGTGCAGATTTAGTTGGAATGGTTTGTGGGTGGCATTTCACATTGGCAGAGCACCTGAGGTGCAATACCAACAGAAACCCTTTACAGTGAACCCATTTTACAAACTGCACTACTCAATGAATTCATCCAGGGGTGCAGTGAGCATATTGCCACTACTGGTGTGTCACAAAATTTATACTATTGGGCGGTGAACAAAAAATAATTATATATTTACCACTAAAATGTTGTTTTAACCCCAAATTTCCAAATTTCACAAGGGAAATAGGTTAAAAAAAAAGGTTCAATTATGTGTTACACACTTTCTCCTGAACATTTCAATACCCCACATGTGACTGTACAGTACTGCTTGGCTGCACCACTGGGCTCGGGAGGGAATGAGCATCATTTGATTTTTGGAGCACAGATTTTCCTAGAATAGTTTGCGGACTCCAGTTGCAGAGGCTCTAAGTGCCAGAATAGAAGAAAATCCCCTCAAGTTAGGATATTTTGGAAATTACACCCCTCTCGGAATTTATCAATGGGTAAAGAGACGATTTAGTATCTGGAAACACTCATGCAGTGAATGTTGCAGAATTAAAAACTGCAAATAAGTTCTTGTTGTCCCCAGCATTTGGACAATTTTGGCAATTTTGGTACAGACCATTTTGGTTCAGTTCATATTTATTCTGTGGTCTATGCTGGGCGCTTACATCGGGGTTTCCATCTACATCTCAAAAATACATGATTCAGGTGAAACCCGTGATGGATCCATTCACTAATGAGGCAGCAGAGTTACTCCAGGCTTTGTTTAGCCTCTGTTCAGTGGTGTCCATCTTTTCAAAGCTGAACAAAATTGTTGATGACCGCACTTTTGTGCACACCTAGAAAGAGGAGTAAAAAGATGGACACCGCCAGACCATAGGTTAGAAGGGAGTTCAAAGTGACACTCTCTGCCTCATTGTAGTGAATTTTCCTTGGGAATTTTGTCTGATTCACGTTTTTCAGAGATTATGGGTATATGCCCACAATCCGCACACGCTGCGTCCTGGACTCCACAGGAGACAGCAGCTGCCCATGGGCATGATGAGGGTTTGGGGTGCTATGAACTTTTGTTCTATTTTCCCAGCTGAGGACACTGCATCTCCACAAGCATAAATTGACTTGCTGCAGCTAGGGAAGCTGCACCACATGTCAATTTAAGCTGAGGAGAAGAGAAGGACAGTAGCATGTGATTTCTATCAATCCCTCCACTGCGCTTGTACTTTATAACACAGAATTTTGAATGCAGCAAAATTTCGCTGCAAGTTACACACTGCTATTCCTGATTGTGGGCACATACCCTTACATGTAATCCCCAGTGCCAGCACTCAGCATAGAGCAGAGGATAAATAGGAGCCATGCCGTATTGCAATCTTTGAGAGGCAGAATGAACAAATCAAAAGCAGGTGAAGAATTGGCTTTATTTATTTAATTTTTTTTACAACATTTCATTCACTTTGCGGTATAAGGGATTAGGCGGCTGTATTTCCCTGGTCAGAACAATTACAACGATACCAGATTTATATAGTTTTTTAGGTTTGGCTACTATCACACTAAAAATGCTTTTTACATAATAAAGGTTTTTTGCATTACTGGATTTTGAATGCTATAGTAGTTTTTCATTTTTCTACCGACAGAGTCATGTGAGGATGAGTTCGAGTTTTTATTGGCACCATTTTGGGCCTGTTATGGTTAATATTTTATATTAAGTTTTGATTATCATTTAAGCAATTTATATATGTTTAATAATTTTGTATTTTTGTATTAGCTTTATAAGTGTTATTCATAAAAGCAATAACACTGGGTGTAGTCGCTTTAAAGAGGCCTTTGTCTAAAGTTTCTTTGTTACTGAAGGTCCAGAAAACTGGACAGATCTGGTTTTAAGGAATTCAGCAGGATCCATAATTTACGATTTTGTTATTTTCAACTTTCATTCCATTTTTGGTCATGTACTAAGCCGTCCCCTTATCTTTTGTGGTTGTAATAAACTACTGTTTGGGCATCTGAGATTCAGACAAAGCCTGGTACACGGACATTGACTGTGTGTTCTTGTGTTTGTCTCCGATGCATCGCTATTAATTGGACCAACATTGGCAGATCTGGAGATCACTTTGCATCTCACCCTAAATTAGCTCTCCCAGGAAAGGGGTTTCCACGACAGAACATGGTGCAGAAACCCGGGATGGTTACTGGACCTCTCTGTGACCCGACTACAAAGACCTTCCCAGGAACCACTGAACAAAATCCGCGGTGAGTAACCCATTGTGTTACAAATGTTTCAGTGCTTTCTGGAGGTCCGAGACGGGTACGTAGTGGTCCAACAAGACCATTCTTATCAAACCTCTGCCAGTGTTTGGATTTTGTGTGTATGATTGAAATAATAGAGATATGCCATCTGTGATCTGTTATATGTATCAATGTGTTTTTAAATGTGCGAATGATTGTTGAAGGAAATTGAATGAAGAGTATAACATCTCAGCAGTTGAAAGATTATATGTTGTCCTGTGTTTTCTATATGACTGTTATGTCTGGAATTATATTTTAAGCTATGAGGATCCTTTAATGTGGGACTGATTGATGTTTGAGTGACGGATGTATTGTAAAAATCTGATAAACCATTGTGCTGGTGTTTATGTTCTCTTGCATTTGCATTTAAGATAGGAATTGGCTTAATAGGAGTTGTAGTTTTTAATCATCCAGTTTATCCAGACAAAGAAACATATAGCCAGAGAGGGAAAACTTATTGTAGATTTTATTTTTGGAGCTGCGCCCTCTACAGGACAAGGAAAGGGAACTTGTTTGAGTAGTTGAAATCTGATATGCTCTGGTTTGGATACACTGTCTCTTTTGTGTTTGATGTAATCTGTTTGAGTCAGAGGTAGATGGAGATTTTGTAGGAAATTAGTTTAGTCTCCCATGATATATTATATTGAGAAGTAGAAGTAATGCCAATAACTGTTGGTAGTAGAGTTTATGAATTGTTATTTGTTTGGTTCTATCTCAGAATTGTACAGGTACAAAGGGCTGGTAACCTGATGCTTCCTAGAAATTCTTCTCTTGCGAGAACAGTGGTTCTGGGAGTAGAAATCCTTCTCTTGCGAGCAAATTGGTGCTGGGAGAAGAGTAGAGTCTTCTGCGGTTAAGACTCTATGGCCCATTTCAGTTCTACGGTTAACTGCGGGCATTGAAGTTGCAGTCAGAGGACTGGCAGCTATAGGAAGTAATCAGCCTCAGAGGTACCACCCATGTCCCTACAAAGGATATAGAAGAAAGACGAAAAGGGAATGAAGCAATAGATTGATGCAACATGTTATTGGAATTTTTTTTGTTTTGGGAGACGTTTTTCTGCAAATGTGAAGACTGTTTGAAAGATAAAAACAAACAGGTTAGAATGTGGTAAAGTATCCAAGCGTCTCTCACTGAGTGACCATAAATCAGATTAAACCATTCATGGTGGTGTATATGTAATCTGTGATAGTATAAAGGCTCAGGGAATGCTGCAGTCTCTATAACTGATGTAAAACCTGCACTGCCTCCCCCCTTCAGCACCTCTGCCATATGCAGGATCATTGGGATAGACCTGCAGACATTGTGGCCAACACAGTCCCTCTGGAGCTAATATTGCGTGTCCTGTGTTTCCCTATGCCCAGGCATATTGCCCTTGCTACCTAGATCCTGAATCTCCTGTAAAATTACCCTTACATTTAGAACATATCTCCAGGGTATTCAGAAGGTATATCTGGCCACATAGGAAAACCTAATCTTGGTAACTTTCCAGAGAATGGAGTTTAACAGAGGATTAGACACTGGTTTTAGGCAGAATAAGCGACAAGATCTGTTGCAGATTGTAGCATAGGACCATACTCAGTTTTGGGTATGAACATAATGATAAGATTCATGGACTATTGCTGCGGTGTGTTCTAAATGCCCATAGACCTACAGTCCAGGGCGCTGTACCAGTCTCCCAAAGTGGAGCAATATGAAATGGATGTATTTGAGGGAAATATCCCCTGGGGAGCAGAACTAGAAAGGAAAGCGTTAATTTGGCCCCCCTGCAGCCAAGTAGAAGAAAAGGGAGGGGTAGAGGGGGAATCCACCACAAGAAGGAGATAAGAGACTAAACTACAGGAATGCACAAAAGAGTGAGGGAAAAAAAAATAGCCTATATGTAACCATTATAGAGGAGAAATAACACAATAATGTTTATTGATAACAAGTAAAATGGTGCAGTGGGTACAACCGAGAAAGGGCAGCATCACAACAATCAAAATATGTAAAAGGAATATTTATAATGTTGGATTATAAAGGAATGTTTATAATGATGACCACAAGCAGCAATGTGAATAGACCCGTATTGACCTATAATGATACAAAAAACAGTATGCGTTATAAAAAGTAACATGCTGCGTGTGTATGTAAGGCAATGAGTTTATAGAACAGAATGGAATGATGGTGAAGTATATTACAGCAGCAATGTATGAAGAACCATACAAAAGTAAATGGTGTAAATGTAAGGTGCTTAAAAAAAAAATTAAAAAAAAAATGAGAAAATGTGCAAGCAGTAGCAATGGTAAATGTGTCAGCTAAAAAGACTGAAGGTATGTCAGCCATGCTGCATAGGAAGATAACACAATGTGTGAGAGGATGGTACCTCACTACGGACATCTTGTTGGTGTGTGATGTCCAGAACCAATGTGTGGTTTTGTGATTAGTGTCACCTTTATCAGGGTGTGGGGTTGTCGCAGCCCTAGAGGCTTTAAAGGCTTAGACTACAGCAATGTAAAAGGTTGGGCTTGTGGGCAAAAAGATTTTTTGTTTTTTTTGAGGGGACAAATGTCCCAAAAAGGCAACAACAACTATCGTGACCCCCACCACCATAGGAAACTGACAATTCAGATGTCTCCCACAACCCCATTGTCATCCCCCGGGGACTACATTCACTGTTCCTATTTTGTGACCCAGGTTTTAGTTTTCTCATATTCACTTATTAATTTAAGGACAGACGTGTTGAAGAAAATTGGGACCTGCATAGAATTTACCCTAATTGGGCCCAAGGTGACCACCCCCCTTAAAAGAAGGCACCCTGTGTAGTCTCCGAATCCTGACTGACAATTCCCAAAGCTAGTTGTTTGACTCGAGAATAAATCCAGACAATTGTGGTCACATAAGCAAAATAGACGTGGGAAAAACCTTTAACCCTTTACCGCCACAAGCAGGTTGGACATATAGCCGGCGTCCTCACCCAAGAACACGGTGGCAGACAGCACCCTCCAGAGTATTACTCTGGGATACTACATTCAGTTATTACAGTGACCCCTGCTTGTGTAAGAGCTGGGCAGCTGTTTCAGGACTCTATTAGAAAGACAGAGGACATAGTGTTAAGCTGCCCCCTCACTCCAAGCTCCTCATGCTGTATCTGAAAGACTCCAACAGGCTCAGACCCACCATCCTTCAGTATAAAGGCCGGACAAATATTAAGTTTTTCCCTCTCTACATTCCCCCATAATGCTCTCAAACTGTAATGGTCTAAATCCAGCTGCATGATTAACAGTGGATTGTAGAAAAAGGAGGAGAATATTTGGATGGGGAAGTGAGAGAGACCGTGAGACAAGACTTGCCCCTGTGGGAGAGACCGTGAGACAAGACTTGCCCCTGTGGGAGAGACCGTGAGACAAGACTTGTCCCTGTGGGAGAGACCGTGAGACAAGACTTGTCCCTGTGGGAGAGACCGTGAGACAAGACTTGCCCCTGTTTTTCAAACTAGCAGATGAAGTTCAGTTTGATATGACACATGACTGTCAGGCATTGGTGGAGGCAGAAACAAAGGACTTGGCAAATATCACTGATGTACCACTCACTAACCACTCTGCTGAGTATTTTATAGATGGTTCCATAGCTTTGGACAATGATCAAGGACTGTTCATCACCGGGTATGCAGTAGTCCACAATGGTAAGGCAGTAAGAACCATTCCCTTTGAGCTACTCTGCGCAAGAGGTTGAGCTGAAGGCATTCGCTGTAATGTGCAGTCTGGGAGAAGGTAAGAAGAGTAATGTATTTTCTGACTCACAATACGCTTTTGGGGTAGCACACGACTTTGGCGTCATTTGGCGGAGCCGTAATTTCCTGACCTCTGTTGGCAAACCCATAAAGTATGCGCAGGCGATAGAGCAGCTACTCGCAGCACTCACCATTTCCCAAAGGGCAGCCATAGTCAAAGTATCGGCACATGCACGGGAACAAACTCCCCTTGCAGTAGGGAATGCACTGGCCGACAAGCCGGCTAAAGAAGCAGCAAGACTACCTCTGACAGGAATACTGGCCATAACAGACATAGCCCTCTAAGGGAGCTTAGTGACCGAGAGTGCGGGGCGCCACCTTTCAGCAAAGGAGGCTGGCACCGTACCGGCCCCAGTGGCCGTTGATCGTGAACTGTTTCAGGTCTTCCAGACCCAGGCCCCCTCAAATGAACAGAATGCAATGCGCTGTACGGTCAGAGTCAGTGGTATGGCAGGTAAACACCCGGATTTGCCTCCCTCGCTGCCTGTTCCCCATGATGGCTGCCCTGGCACATTCCCCGGTGCAAAGGTGTGACGTGTGCAGTAGTGCTGCAAAACTGATGTGCCCCAGGGTTCCCGAATATGGCTGCAAAGTATGTCTTGTTTGTGCAAAACACAGCCCCGGTAGGCCTATTTGAGTTCCGCAGAAATTCAGCACCAAAACCAGATTACTCATTTCAGAGACTGCAGGTGGACTACATACTGCTGCCTAAGGTGGGTACTTATGAATATGTCCTGGTATGTATGAAGGTTAGACCGTGATGAAAGATAATACAAAGACCACAATTACCATCAAGAAAGTAATAAGTAAGGTGGTTTGCAGATATGGGTTTCCCAAAACTATAGAAAGTAACAGAGGTGCTTACTTCAATGGAGAATTAAATGAAACAGATCATGGCTACTTTGGGAATAGAACATGCTTTCCACGTTCCCTATGACCCACAAAGTAGTGGGAAGGTGGAACGCTTTAACGCTACTCTTAAATTAAAGTGCATGGAGGAAACACACTTGTCCTGGGTAGATTGCTTGCCCACCACATTGCTTTCAGTGAGAACTGCCCGAAGAGGTATAAAGAAGCTGTCCCCATATTAATTAATGTTTGGTAGTATTCCTGGGACAGAATTATATTTCCCACAGCAATTGCAGGCCTCGTATGCTTTTCTCACTGAATATGCGTATGCTTTTCTCACTGAATATGTCCCTGAGTTGCACAAACATCTGACTGTTACTCATAACTGTGTTCTTTCCTCCATCCCAGACCCCAAGTTTATAAGCGGCACACACACACCGGCACCAGGCGACTGGGTCGTGGTCAAGAGACACATAAGGAGACCATTGGAGCCTAGATCCAGGGAGCCATTCTAAGTGATGCTAACCACTGCCACTTCTGTCAAGATCCAAGGCAAAGATACAAAGATAACCACTCTGCCTTTTGGATTATGCTGATGGCAACTGTACCTCTTGTCCTATCAATGAGGCACTAAAAGAGGACTGTGACAAACTGATAAAGCATCACCAAGTTCTGTTCCAAGATATGGACTCTAAAGCACTAAGAACTGTTGGATATGCACACCGAGCCCAATATCTTCTAATTCTACGCCATATCTTGCAGATCGCCTGATCCTATATGAGGACTATAAGTTACGCCTGTGATGCTCACACTCTTAGGACTGGAAAAACTGTGAGAGTACTTCAATTACTCGTGATTATTTGTAATGATAGTTGTTTCCAGAAAAGTGACCATGGATGTTTTGAGCAATAGTGAACTGTGGTTAACACATTCTGTGTAGACTTGTGAACAACTTTACCAATTTAACTAACATTTTGAGTCTAAGACATCCTGAAGGAATGAGGTCTGTCTCAAAAACTGCTGAAATTGGTGTACCAAATCTTCGAGGCAAAGGACGTTTGACTTATATGTGTTGTGTTGGGAGAACCACTGACATAATACACTGCATAATTCCTAAGGATTTATATCTAGTATGTGGTCACCAGGCCTATAAATGACTTCCCCGAGGCGCAGAGGGGATCGACACCTCTGCACGCCTTATACCGTTACCTTTATATTTCCTCATGGTGTTCTAGATATAAGTGCTTTACCCAAACATTCCCTATATAACCGAGCTGCAGACAAATGTCTCCGAAAATTTGGTTCTCAGGTATCATTGGGTGGCTGATGGGCATTCTACAGATGGGAATGTTGGTACTATTAGTATATGTAGCTGCTAGAATTGCTATATTTGTTATGACAACACTAAAAACAGAGACATGTAAGATCAAGTATCACAGGCCGTCAGTTACCACATGTGAAAAATACCTCAGTGCTCCCTTAGTAAATATATATGATGAAATTTACAAACAAGATATCTATCGGTGAACGGGGTTGGCCCCTCCATGCTGTCATAGCATGGGGATATAGCTGATGGATAAATTGTCTGTAAATAATAAAAAGGGAGGAATTGTTATGGTTAATATTTTATATTAAGTTTTGATTATCATTTAAGCAATTTATATATGTTTAATAATTTTGTATTTTTGTATTAGCTTTATAAGTGTTATTCATAAAAGCAATAGCACTGGGTGTAGTCGCTTTAAAGAGGCCTTTGTCTAAAGTTTCTTTGTTACTGAAGGTCCAGAAAACTGGACAGATCTGGTTTTAAGGAATTCAGTAGGATCCATAATTTACGATTTTGTTATTTTTAACTTTCATTCCATTTTTGGTCATGTACTAAGCCGTCCCCTTATCTTTTGTGGTTGTAATAAACTACTGTTTGGGCATCTGAGATTCTGACAAAGCCTGGTACACGGACATTGACTGTGTGTTCTTGTGTTTGTCTCCGATGCATCGCTATTAATTGGACCAACATTGGCAGATCTGGAGATTACTTTGCATCTCACCCTAAATTAGCTCTCCCAGGAAAGGGGTTTCCACGACAGGCCCTATAATATTTTTTTATTGCTTTATATTCCACTTTTGTTAGGCTGAATGAAAAAGAAACAGCAACTCAGGAATAGGTTGGTTTTTTTACACAGTTTATTGTGCCGTAAAAGTGGTAAGATATTTTTATTTTTCAATTCGGTCTGATTACAACACCACATTTCTGATAACCAACCTTGAACATGTGTACATGTTCAATGAAGAAGTGACAATGTAATAATATTTAAAAACAATATTTTATTAGTACATATATTAAAAATCACAAAAATTCACAAAGAAAAACAGCAAGAGAAAGTGCTAGATGATAAATATTGTATTAAAGGTCACGGACAGAACATCAGATATTCAGTATTATTAATTGTAGTCCCATATAAACAAATTTCATGGGAACCTGATATATACAGTGCCTACAAGTAGTAGTCAACCCCCTGCAGATTTAGCAGGTTTACACATTCGGAATTAACTTGGCATTGTGACATTTGGACTGTAGATCAGCCTGGAAGTGTGAAATGCACTGCAGCAAAAAAGAATGTTATTTCTTTTTTTTTTAAAATTGTGAAAAGTTGATTCAGAGGGTCATTTATTATTCAACCCCTCAAACCACCAGAATTTTGTTTGGTTCCCCTAAAGTATTAAGAAGTATTTCAGGCACAAAGAACAATGAGCTTCACATGTTTGGATTAATTATCTCTTTTTCCAGCCTTTTCTGACTAATTAAGACCCTCCCCAAACTTGTGAACAGCACTCATACTTGGTCAACATGGAAAAGACAAAGGTGCATTCTATGGCCATCAGAGACAAGATCGTGGAGGGTCACAAGGCTGGCAAGGGGTACAAAACCTTTTCCAAGGAGTTGGGCCTACCTGTCTCCACTGTTGGGAGCATCATACGGAAGTGGAAGGCTTATGGAACTACTGTTAGCCTTCCACGGCCTGGACAGCCTTTGAAAGTTTCCACCCGTGCCGAGGCCAGGCTTGTCCGAAGAGTCAAGGCTAACCCAAGGACAACAAGGAAGGAGCTCCCGGAAGATCTCATGGCAGTGGGGACATTGGTTTCAGTCAATACCATAAGTAACGTACTCCACCGCAATGGTCTCCGTTCCAGACGAGCCCATAAGGTACCTTTACTTTCAAAGCGTCACGTGAAGGCTCGTCTACAGTTTGCTCATGATCACTTGGAGGACTCTGAGACAGACTGGTTCAAGTTTCTCTGGTCTGATGAGACCAAGATCGAGATCTTTGGTGCCAACCACACACGTGACGTTTGGAGACTGGATGGCACTGCATACGACCCCAAGAATACCATCCCTACAGTCAAGCATGGTGGTAGCAGCATCATGCTGTGGGGCTGTTTCTCAGCCAAGGGGCCAGGCCATTTGGTCCGCATCCATGGGAAGATGGATAGCACGGCCTACCTGGAGATTTTGGCCAAGAACCTCTGCTCCTCCATCAAGGATCTTAAGATGGGTCGTCATTTCATCTTCCAACAAGACAACGACCCAAAGCACACAGCCAAGAAAACCAAGGCCTGGTTCAAGAGGGAAAAAATCAAGGTGTTGCAGTGGCCTAGTCAGTCTCCTGACCTTAACCCAATTGAAAACTTGTGGAAGGAGCTCAAGATTAAAGTCCACATGAGACACCCAAAGATCCTAGATAACTTGGAGAAGATCTGCATGGAGGAGTGGGCCAAGATAACTCCAGAGACCTGTGCCGGCCTGATCAGGTCTTATAAAAGACGATTATTAGCTGTAATTGCAAACAAGGGTTATTCCACAAAATATTAAACCTAGGGGTTGAATAATAATTGACCCACACTTTTATGTTGAAAATTTATTAAAATTTAACTGAGCAACATAACTTGTTGGTTTGTAAGATTTATGCATCTGTTAATAAATCCTGCTCTTATTTGAAGCTTGCAGGCTCTAACTTACTTGCATCTTATCAAACCTGCTAAATCTGCAGGGGGTTGAAGACTACTTGTAGGCACTGTAGATACCACCTATATTGTGTATATATATATATATATATATATATACAGTTAGGTCCAGAAATATTTGGACAGTGACACAATTTTCGCGAGTTTGGCTCTGCATGCCACCACATTGGATTTGAAATGAAACCTCTACAACAGAATTCAAGTGCAGATTGTAACGTTTAATTTGAAGGTTTGAACAAAAATATCTGATAGAAATTGTAGGAATTGTACACATTTCTTTACAAACACTCCACATTTTAGGAGGTCAAAAGTAATTGGACAAATAAACCAAACCCAAACAAAATATTTTTATTTTCAATATTTTGTTGCGAATCCTTTGGAGGCAATCACTGCCTTAAGTCTGGAACCCATGGACATCACCAAACGCTGGGTTTCCTCCTTCTTAATGCTTTGCCAGGCCTTTACAGCCGCAGCCTTCAGGTCTTGCTTGTTTGTGGGTCTTTCCGTCTTAAGTCTGGATTTGAGCAAGTGAAATGCATGCTCAATTGGGTTAAGATCTGGTGATTGGCTTGGCCATTGCAGAATGTTCCACTGTTTTGCACTCATGAACTCCTGGGTAGCTTTGGCTGTATGCTTGGGGTCATTGTCCATCTGTACTATGAAGCGCCGTCCGATCAACTTTGCGGCATTTGGCTGAATCTGGGCTGAAAGTATATCCCGGTACACTTCAGAATTCATCTGGCTACTCATGTCTGCTGTTATGTCATCAATAAACACAAGTGACCCAGTGCCATTGAAAGCCATGCATGCCCATGCCATCACGTTGCCTCCACCATGTTTTACAGAGGATGTGGTGTGCCTTGGATCATGTGCCGTTCCCTTTCTTCTCCAAACTTTTTTCTTCCCATCATTCTGGTACAGGTTGATCTTTGTCTCATCTGTCCATAGAATACTTTTCCAGAACTGAGCTGGCTTCATGAGGTGTTTTTCAGCAAATTTAACTCTGGCCTGTCTATTTTTGGAATTGATGAATGGTTTGCATCTAGATGTGAACCCTTTGTATTTACTTTCATGGAGTCTTCTCTTTACTGTTGACTTAGAGACAGATACACCTACTTTACTGAGAGTGTTCTGGACTTCAGTTGATGTTGTGAACGGGTTCTTCTTCACCAAAGAAAGTATGCGGCGATCATCCACCACTGTTGTCATCCGTGGACGCCCAGGCCTTTTTGAGTTCCCAAGCTCACCAGTCAATTCCTTTTTTCTCAGAATGTACCCGACTGTTGATTTTGCTACTCCAAGCATGTCTGCTATCTCTCTGATGGATTTTTTCTTTTTTTTCAGCCTCAGGATGTTCTGCTTCACCTCAATTGAGAGTTCCTTAGACCGCATGTTGTCTGGTCACAGCAACAGCTTCCAAATGCAAAACCACACACCTGTAATCAACCCCAGACCTTTTAACTACTTCATTGATTACAGGTTAACGAGGGAGACGCCTTCAGAGTTAATTGCAGCCCTTAGAGTCCCTTGTCCAATTACTTTTCGTCCCTTTAAAAAGAGGAGGCTATGTATTACAGAGCTATGATTCCTAAACCCTTTCTCCGATTTGGATGTGAAAACTCTCATATTGCAGCTGAGAGTGTGCACTTTCAGCCCATATTATATATATAATTGTATTTCTGAACATGTTTTTGTAAACAGCTAAAATAACAAAACTTGTGTCACTGTCCAAATATTTCTGGACCTAACTGTATATATACAGTGCCTACAAGTAGTAGTCAACCCCCTGCAGATTTAGCAGGTTTACACCATTCGGAATTAACTTGGCATTGTGACATTTGGACTGTAGATCAGCCTGGAAGTGTGAAATGCACTGCAGCAAAAAAGAATGTTATTTCTTTTTTTTTTTTTTTTTTTAAATTGTGAAAGGTTTATTAAGAGGGTCATTTATTATTCAACCCCTCAAACCACCAGAATTCTGTTTGGTTCCCCTAAAGTATTAACAAGTATTTCAGGCACAAAGAACAATGAGCTTCACATGTTTGGATTAATTATCTCTTTTTCCAGCCTTTTCTGACTAATTAAGACCCTCCCCAAACTTGTGAACAGCACTCATACTTGGTCAACATGGGAAAGACAAAGGAGCATTCCAAGGCCATCAGAGACAAGATCGTGGAGGGTCACAAGGCTGGCAAGAGGTACAAAACCCTTTCCAAGGAGTTGGGCCTACCTGTCTTCACTGTTGGGAGCATCATCCGGAAGTGGAAGGCTTATGGAACTACTGTTAGCCTTCCACGGCCTGGACAGCCTTTGAAAGTTTCCACCCGTGCCAAGGCCAGGCTTGTCCGAAGAGTCAAGGCTAACCCAAGGACAACAAGGAAGGAGCTCCGGGAAGATCTCATGGCAGTGGGGACATTGGTTTCAGTCAATCCCATAAGTAACGTACTCCACCGCAATGGTCTCCGTTCCAGACTAGCCCGTAAGGTACCTTTACTTTCAAAGCGTCATGTCAAGCCTCGTCTACAGTTTACTCATGATCACTTGGAGGACTCTGAGACAGACTGGTTCAAGGTTCTCTGGTCTGATGAGACCAAGATCGAGATCTTTGGTGCCAACCACACACATGACGTTTGGAGACTGGATGGCAATGCATGCGACCCCAAGAATACCATCCCTACAGTCAAGCATGGTGGTGGCAGCATCATGCTGTGGGGCTGTTTCTCAGCCAAGGGGCCTGGCCATCTGGTCCGCATCCATGGAAAGATGGATAGCACGGCCTACCTGGAGATTTTGGCCAAGAACCTCCGCTCCTCCATCAAGGATCTTAAGATGGGTCATCATTTCATCTTCCAACAAGACAACGACCCAATGCACACAGCCAAGAAAACCAAGGCCTGGTTCAAGAGGGAAAAAATCAAGGTGTTGCAGTGGCCTAGTCAGTCTCCTGACCTTAACCCAATTGAAAACTTGTGGAAGGAGCTCAAGATTAAAGTCCACATGAGACACCCAAAGAACCTAGATAACTTGGAGAAGATCTGCATGGAGGAGTGGGCCAAGATAACTCCAGAGACCTGTGGCGGCCTGATCAGGTCTTATAAAAGACGATTATTAGCTGTAATTGCAAACAAGGGTTATTCCACAAAATATTAAACCTAGGGGTTGAATAATAATTGACCCACACTTTTATGTTGAAAATTTATTAAAATTTAACTGAGCAACATAACTTGTTGGTTTGTAAGACTTATGCATCTGTTAATAAATCCTGCTCTTGTTTGAAGTTTGCAGGCTCTAAATTATTTGCATCTTATCAAACCTGCTAAATCTGCAGGGGGTTGAATACTACTTGTAGGCACTGTATATATATATATATATATATATATATATATATATATATATAAAGATAGCTTAAAATACTGCCTCAATAAATTATTGCAGTTAAAGTGCCAATGTGCTGGGGGGGGGCAGCTAAATATAAGTGAATAAATACATAAATAGTTAAATGAATGGCATATAAATACCTAATCAATAACTTAGAAAAATATCTTGCTAGGTGCAACCCCATTAGACATCATAGTGTATGGTCCAGGAGGTGAATCCACTGGACCGTGCACCCCACCGGAGGCCTGGGTACACATTAGCCGGAGCACTAGCACGGCCGGGATGGGGACAGCGTCCCACAGGGGACGGGTAGAACAAAGTCACCGGGGTCACGGAGTTCCTTAGGACAATACGGAATACTGGTACAGGTGCCGGGTAGGAATGTCAGGCAGTAGTACAGGTAACGGAACACGGCAAAAGGGGACCTGAGCACCTAGCTTTCAAGACTAAGCTTCAAGACATGTTGATCAAGCCCCGCCCACATGGAAAGGCCAGTCTTATATACCCAGCACTTCCCCATGTCATATCCTGCTTCAGGTGTGCTGGGGCTATAAGACCAGGAGAGTGGGCGCGGTCCGGTCCTATACAGAAGCATGAGCCTCAGAATCAGAGCCAGACAACTCACAGTCAGACCACTCAGAGTCAGACACAAGGGAGCAGGACGCAGGGGAGCACAAGCGGGAGCGGCAGCCGTGACCGGTGGGCACGTGGACTGGATCAGTGGGTACGGAGCGGTGCTGGGATGGTGCGACCGGATCATTGGGTAAGGAGCGGTGCTGGGACATTGGGAGTGTGACAGTACCCCACCCTTTATGCCCCCCCTCCGAGCAAAGTACCCCTGGGGCACCCCCGGCCGAATCAGCTCACCAACAGGGAAGGACCGCGAACTCCTCACCCTCCTTTTGGCCACTACACCTCTCACCGGACACCCCTTGGCAGCAGCAACGGGGAGAGGGAGAGTACTGGCAGCAGGAGAGAGGGAATCGTGGACGACCGGCTCGGTAGTACAGGCGGTAGAAGAGAGGGTATCGAGAACGACCGGCTCGGGTGTCTCGGACCGGGCACAGGACATTGTCTCATCATCAGAAGTCGGTGGTATCAGAGTCTCAATTGCCAGGGATGGTGGAATGACGCTGGACTGCGTCGTCTCTTCTTCTGGATCCGGTGGTACCAAAGGCTCAAGTGCCAGGAGCTGTGGTACAACGCCGGACTGCGTCGATTCCTCTTCTTCTTGCAGCATGACAGGCTCAGGTGCCAGGGGCCGAGGAACGGGCTGTAGACAGTTATCATGGCACAAGGGACTCCAGCGAGTGATTGCGCCAGAGCGCCAACTGATGTCGGGGTCATGGAGTTGTAGCCAGGGCAGACCCAGCAGGAGCGCGAGAGCCATTCTCGGGATGACATACAAGGCAATAGTCTCAGTGTGCAGAGCACCAACACGGAGTCTCACGGGTTCGGTGGTATATAAGACGGGTTCGTATAATGGTTTTCCGTCCACAGAGGCGAACCAGAGGGGTTTAGCAAGCGGGATGACGGGTATCCGATAACGGTCCACTGTAGCTTGTAGGATGAAATTACCTGCTGCCCCCAAATCAATGTGAGCCTCTGCCGTGAACCGGTTCTTCTCAGTCATTACCTGGACAGGCTGTGTAACCGGGACTGAGGGGATTCCGGTACCAAGAGTGGCGGTTCCCACCATCCCTTGGACTTGGGGTCTTCCTGGCCTCTCAGGGCAAGAGCGGAGCAGATGTGAACCGCTTCCACAATAGAAACACAGGCCCCGGGCGAGACGCTCTGCACGGCGCTGCTCGGCTTGGCTCAGCCGGTCTATTTGCATAGGTTCGGGAGTTGAATCACAGGAAGGCAATGGCGGGGGAACGGTAGACCTCTGCGGGAAAAAGGCGTGACGGACTGGTCGCTTCTCCCGGGATACCTCCTTGGTCCGTTCCTGAAAACAGAGGTCAATCCGGGTGGCTAGGGATATCAGAGCGTCCAATGGGGAACGTCACGACCGGCTAATTCGTCCTTAATGTGGCCCGACAGGCCCTCCCAAAAGGCCGCCGTCAATGCCTCGTTGTTCCAGCCTAGCTCGGAGGCAAGCGTGCGGAACTGGATGGAGTACTGGCCAACCGTTAGGGTCCCTTGGCATAGCCGGAGCAGCGAAGAGGTAACCACGGTAGTACGTCCTGGTTCATCGAAGGTTCTTCTCAAAGCCTGAAGGAATTCCCGGATGTCGGTGGTCACCGGATCCTCGTTCTCCCACAACGGATTTATCCAGGCCAGAGCTTCGCCTTCTAGGTGTGACATTAGAAATGCCACTTTTGCTTGGTCCGAAACAAACAGGTGCGGGAGCAGCTGGAAATGCAGAGAGCACTGGTTCAAGAAGCCTCTGCAGGTCTTGGGATCTCCCGCATAGCGAGGCGGTGCAGCGAGGTGGAGTTGCGAGGCCGGAGAGACAACGGGTTCAGACGTAGTCGCTGTTCGCTTCGTCGACGGGGTCAAGGCGGCGGTCCGTAACATATACAAGCGGCTGTCCACAGACGTCAGGAAATTCAATATACGGGTTAAGGTTCCTCTCTGTCGCACCAGTTCCTGGCGCAGTTCAGCCAGTTCAGACGTCTGTGCTCCAGCGGAATCCATGGCCTGATCAAACTGTCAGGACCGGGAGGACTGGTAGACCCAGGAGGTGGATCCGCTGGACCGAGCACCCCACCGGGGGGCAGGGTACACAGCAGCCGGAGCACTGGTGTGGCCGGGATGGGAGCCGCGTCCCACAGGGGACAGGAAGAACAAAGTCACTGGGGTCACGGAGTTGCTAAGACTGTACGGTATACTGGTACAGGTGCCGGGTAGGAAAGACAAACAGTAGTCTAGGTAACGGGACACGGCACAAGGGGACCTGAGCACCTAGCTCATAAGACTATGCTACAAGACACGTTGATCAGGCCCCGCCCACATGGAAAGGCCAGTCTTATATACCCAGCACAGCCACATGTCATATCCTGCTTCAGGTGTGCTAGGGCTATAAGACCAGGAGAGTGGGCGCGGCCCGGTCCTATACAGAAGCATGAGCCTCAGAATCAGAGCCAGACAACTCAGAGTCAGACCACTCAGAGTCAGACACAAGGGAGCAGGACGCAGGGGAGCACGAGCGGGAGCGGCAGCCGTGACCGGTGGGCATGTGGACTGGATCAGTGTGTACGGAGCGGTGCTGGCATGGTGCGACCGGATCAGTGGGTAAGGAGCGGTGCTGGGACATTGGGAGCGTGACACATAGCACTAAAACATAATTATAAACAGTACAAAAATGGCAGAAAACATCATATATTGAAAAGGTATATTTACCAATAGATTTAAGGTGGTACAGCAGACCGTCCACGACCCCTCACTCCGACACGTGTTTTGCTCTGCTGCTTTATCAAGGAGCGTGCTTTGTGAATTTTTGTCATTTTTAATATATGTACTAATAAAATATTGTTTTTAAATATTCTTACGTTGTCACTTCTTCATTGAACATGTACACATGTTCAAGGTTGGTTATCATATTATATTGAAGTGCGGTTTTCATTTGGGACTAATTGTTAAGTAACATCACATTTCTGTAGGTTTTTTTTCTTGCTTTGCTGCTTTCACACCATAAAAACTATTTGTATTGCTGTATTCTAAGAGCTATAGCTTTTTTATTTTTGGCTGACAGCGCTGTATGGAGGCTTGATTTTTGTGGGACAAGATAATGTTTTCAGCAGTGCCATCTATGTTTATATGACTTTTGATCGCGTTTTATTCCACTTTTTTTATTAGCTATATGATGAAAAGACATAGTTTTGCTACTTTTTTTATTTATTTTTCTTACGGTGATCACTGAAGGGGCTAACTAGTGTGTTAGTTTTATAGATCATGTAGTTACGGACGCGGCAATAGCAATTATGTGTATTTGTTTACAAATATAACTATTTATTGGATTTTTTTTATTTTTTGTTCATTATTTTCTGGGGGTTTTTTTCAAATATTTTTAATTTTTTAAAACTTTTTTTTTACTTTTTCACTTTATGAGATATTACCCCACAGGACTCTGATTGCAGCTGCAATGTTCTGCAGTTCTCGATCACTGCAGAACAGTTCAGCTGTCAGATCTGCACTGAAAGAAAGCCTGATTGAGCATTCTGTAGGCATGAGCACACAGGCTTTCCATAGTCAGCTGACCTTAGGTCACCATGACAATGATTGGGCCCTCGCAATTACATCTTGGGGGTCCTGATGAGAGGGGAGAGGGAGCACGATCCTTATCCCTATCCTCTAAGTGCCTTGATTATTATTATTGTTATGGACCGTGGCATTTAGGGGGTTAAACAGCCAGGGAAGGCACAGGCAGCATCCCTGGCTGTGAGGGCCATGGCTCAGCTGTCGGGTAAGCTGAGTCCCTGGCCGCGATCATGGGAGCTCAGCGCCATGTGCCCCCTCGATTTCCAGGACGTACTAGTGCATCCTTGGCTGTCAATAATGGGAAAAATAAATTCTGAGGCCTTCCTCTACTGGCCTTTCAGGGTGTTTTGAGTACTTCATAAATTTTTCAGCTCTTACCTATAGTGCATATGCTTTTCTACTGTAGGAGTCTCACTATTAATAATCAGAATAAAAGCTTTTCTAAAGCCCTTCTTTATGTGTCTTCCAGAGTGTATTGGAGTACCTCCTTCTAATTTTTGGCACCCCTTGCATGTAGTGCATAGGCTATACTAGTGTAGTAGTCTAACTCTTAGGGCGACTTTGCACGTTGCGACATCGCAAGCCGATGCTGCGCTGTCGCACGCGATAGTCCCCGCCCCGTCACAGGTACGATATTGTGTGATAGCTGGCGTAGCGAAAATTATCGCTACGCCAGCTTCACATGCACTCACCTGCCCTGCGACCGTCGCTCTGGCCGGCGACCCGCCTCCTTCCTAAGGGGGCGGGTCGTGCGGCGTCATAGCGACGTCACACGGCAGGCGGCCAATAGCGGCGGAGGGGCGGAGATGAGCAGGATGTAAACATCCTGCCCACCTCCGTCCTTCCGCATATCCTACGGAAGCCGCGGTGACGCTGGTAGGAGATGTTCCTCGCTCCTGCGACTTCACACACAGCGATGTGTGCTGCCGCAGGAGCGAGGAGCAACATCGGACCGTCGCGTCAGCATAATTATGGATTACGCCGACGCTGCACCGATGATACGATTATGACAATTTTGCGCTCGTTAATCGTATCATCTAGGCTTTACACACTACTATGTCGCATGCGATGCCGGATGTGCGTCACTTTCAATTTGACCCCACCGACATCGCACCTGCGATGTCGTAGTGTGCAAAGCCTGCCTTAATAATGGGGAAAAAATAAATTCTGAGGCCTTTCACTATATGTCTACCTGGGTATATTGGAGTACCTTCTTCTAATTTTTGACAGCCCTTGCAATTAGTGCATATGCTTAAGGAGTCTAGGAGTCCCATTGCCTAACAATTTTAAAAGAATGTGTATGAGGCCCTCCTTTATGTCTAATACAGTGTATATTGGAGTCCCTACTCTTTCTAATTTTTGACAGTTCTTGGATTGTCTACATATGCTTTGTGATGTTCAGAGTCCCTCCTTCATAAATTAAACAGGATGTGTTTGCTACATTTTTTACATTTTTTCCTGTAAAATCAATTTGATCTTTAATTCTACATGTTTTATGGTCAGTCCATAAAAGTGGTATAATACTATGACAACATTATTCCCAATGGTGACTTGGGTGTCAGAGATGCGTCTTCCCCATGCTGTTCCGATTACATTTGAACATGATTCCATCCATTTCAGTGATTTTCCTGCCTCCCCAATGCTCCTGAGAGGCTCTGCCATAATAATCCTTTAGTTTCTCATTGACTTTCATTTTACTCATTAATTAAATCAAGCCCATCTGACTATCCGACCTGCCCAATTTGATTACCGAGCACCCGAACATTTTAGTACTCATTCATCACTAATTATAAACATACAATATTTTTATCTATTTGTTAGTGATACTCATATTCATATATATATATATATATATATATAAAATATATATATATATATATATACATATATATATTTATATATATATGTATATATATATATATATTTATGAATATATATACATATGTTTGTAGGCAGTACTACGTACAACAAGTGCACTTTGTATTTTATGTTATAAAATGCATGTTGTCAACCCGGTAATCCCAAAAATACTTTTCACTTTTTGTTAATGGCCAGGTTTTTCTTCTGAAGAGGTCAGCTATGTTACACTTTTTACTTGCTTCAATTTGGTAGGATCTCTGAATCTGAAGTTAGTTGTGTTGTGGATGCAATTGTGGCGCCCCTGACCCAGTCTGGCACCACTGAGTACTGCACCCATGCTGGGACAGTACTTCCAGGTAATCCTAAGGGCCAGAACGAGGTGTGTACGCACAGACACATAGCAACCAGTTCTCCTACACCAGTAGATGAGACCCTTGGGCAATCTCCGATGGAGGGGCTGGCTTTCAAATCTTGTCAAGAGGTGAAGCGGAGGGGCTGGGAGCTAAAGTACAGAGTTTGTCAGGAAGAGAGGAGAGACAGTCTGGTGGTGGTGAGCGGCAGTCGCGAGGTGATACGCGTGTGGCCACTAGTCAGACCCTGCACGGGGTAGTAAGGGTTAGCGGGGGAGAACGATCACCTGGTGAGACTGAGTACGGTGCACCTGGTGACTAGGCACGTACGGGGTACAGGTCCCTAGATCAGACTCCAGTTTAACTACCTGCTAAACCTGCCGGTGAGGGGAACTACAAGTACCTCACCAACCTCACAGAGTCCAAGCCTCAGCAGCAATGCAGGGGCCCATAAGTGAACAGAGCCTGGAGCCATCTCACTTGGTCCACGCTGCCGGCAAACGGGCCCAAAACAGGGGAGAAAAGGCAGTAATGACTCCCTGGATAGGCCCCCATGGTACTCCATGTCAGGGGGTTATCCAAACACAGAGTGCTAGGAAAGCGAGCTAACAGGTTATTCTCAGAATGGCGCAAAGGAACCCTGGTGTTACCTGGTTAATCACAGCAACGCCCAGGTCAGCTCACAACAACATATGAAGTGAGTAAATACCAGTTCAAAGACTTTTGGACTCAGCCTGTGTTATTCCGGGACCCGCTCTCCTACACCCCCGAGCCCCTGGGGCCTGTCTCACTCACGGGAGGCTACATCATCTGGCTGCAGACCCCATCAGCCCCAGACGCTCATAAAATCTGCAGCAGCGGTCATCCACATCTCTTACTGCAAGCCGTGAGTGGCGTCACGACATATAAAGAACTGACAGTACCTGTTCGCCATCTTGAATAAGCCCTGTGGCATCCCCGAAAAGGATCAGCATCCCTGGGGCGTCACACAATTTCACGGTTTGCCTCAGGCAACATATAGGTTTAAGATACAATAAAGCAACAACATTTTATTTACTTACACGCTTATACACTGAGATTAACATAAATGCAACTTCAAAAGGAAACATGCAATGGATGAAAACCTCTATTTTACCAATAGGTGCATTGTTCAAAGCTTTCACAAGTGCGTGTTTGAGGCAACCATAAAGTTTTGGTATGAAGCTTTTGCAGGCTAGAGTCTGCATTGTGGCTCTACTTTGTTTTGCTTTTCAGAAGCCAGGTCTGATGTCACTGTAGCTGGAACTAATTTGATATGGCCATGCTTTTGTTGACTTTCGTTTTTTGGCTTATTTTCACAAGGCAGTTTGTTTTCAGTTGACCAAGTTAATGTGATTACTGTGGCTGGAACCTTGTTTGCTTCCTCATCTCCTTGTAGGCTATTTATCTCGCCAGCCAGCTTTGTGTGTTATGACTTGGACAGATGACTTGTTTTATTTTGTTATTCGCATGTTGGAGCCTTTCTTAATTATAGCCCAAGTGTATATTCTAATTTGTATAGTATTTTAATTATTTAATTGCTGTAATTCACATACTTTCAAAATATTACTCAGCTAAAATAAATCATATTGGGGATATTTCAAAACATAGGAAAATTAACCTACCTATTGGCTTTTACCTTTACCAGCCTATGCTACAATATGTTCACAATTATTAGGCAATTTGTATTTTTGATGATTCATTTTATTATTGAACAATTTACAATATTGGCCGGCAAACCAAAAAGTTAATAAACCTGAAACCTGAATACTTATGAAAATAAAAATTAGATTTTGTCTTTATTAGAAGAATATCTAAGTGTGTAGAATTATTGGACAACTATTAGTGTGCAGAAGAATTATAATGCAACTAATGAAAAATGTACATTTTCCCATATAAAAAAAAAATAAGAAAAAAATAAATGTATAAAGATATATATATATATATATATATATATATATATATATATATATATATATATAATGCTGTGATTTTCTTCCTCTACTGGACTTGTGCACTGCCGCATACAATAACGTTAGTCTGAGTGTGATCCAATGTTTGTCGGATTGCACTCTGACCGAAAGTATAATGGTGTGAGTCCTTTAGGCCTTTACTGCCTAAGCAAGCAGTGGAGTACTTTGATGCATGAGATGGAGCATTGACCTGCATAAAAATGATGGGTTTGTTGAAACATGAAGACTTTTCTGCAGCTCTGCTTGAAGAAAGTGTCTTGTACAAACTGTGAGTAGGTTTATGACTTACCGTAATTTTGAGTCCATCTTCAACCTGAAACATGTCCAACTAGCTCATCTCTAAGGCTATGTTCACATGTAGCAGTTTTGCTGCAGATTTTTTGCATGCTTTTTAATGAGTTTTATGCAAATAAATGCAAATAAAAAGTTGCTTTTTACAGTAAAAATGTAACAAGCTGCCATGTTGTGCAAACGCTGACATTCCTGTGTGGGACTCCTTGTGTGTGGAGAGAGTTGTGGGAGCTACAGGATCTGGGAAACGCCTCCCTGCCAAAGGTGGGGGCCTGCTTGTGAGGAAGGACAGTGGCTGTGCTGTGAAGAGAGAAGAGCATGAAACAGAAGAGAAGGATTTCTATCAAGTGTGTGAAAATCTGAAAGTTTTATGGATGTCGGTGGTTGAGGCCCGGAAGAGCAGACGCTGACTGGGTCGAGCGACCGGGACTCTGATCGCCCCTAAAAGTGAATCAGAAGAAGGAGCTTGGAACAGAGCATTTGTGACACCCTGAGCAGTGCTTGAAATCCTGCAGACCTGTGAGTGGACGTTGATCGAGAATTTGTAGGACCCTGCTGCAGGCACAGACACAGGCTCTTTTTTGTGTGACTAGTGGTTGCTCCTCATGGATTTTGGCACCGAAGACCTCCTGGAGCGGCTGCAGCCAGGACATACCACAGGCCTGTGTCGGACGTTATCAGTAACATGGTATCCAAGCAGTTGAAGCTCACTTAGGTTGCACTTGTAATTGGGACGTTTAGTGTTGGTAAGTGGCATGCTGGTGTTTTAATTCCAGAGATCATCACTAAGTTGCACCCATTGAATTTACTCCCTGTCTGTTGAAGTGTTAGGGAGACTCTGTTTGTGCCACGTAGGGTCCATAGGTTCCTGCAGTTCGTGATATACTTTGGAAAAATCTCTGGAGCTAACACCCTGACCACGGCAGATAGCCTGTCTATGTAAATAACTATAGTAGTGACTGGGGAAAAATTGTAAGCGCATTACCTTTTGAACCTCTCCCCTATCCCTTCCAGTAAATACAGCGTTGAGACATTTTTGCCTGGGCCTCAGTTTGTGACTCACTGATCTCATTCAGACCTCTGGTCATTACAACAGTAAAAGCTGTAAGATTTCAGAAATCTCATGCTCACACAAACACACACCTGCTTTTTTTTCCTGACTGAAATGGAAAACTGCTGCATTTTTGCTGCATTTTGAAAGAAGCAGCATTTCAATTCTTTCAGCATTTTTCTGCTTTTTCCACAATTGAAAGTAATGAGAGTGAAAAAACGCAGCTGCATTTTCACCGTGTTTTTTTGCTGCTTTTTTGCTGCTTTTTGCATAGTATTTTACCATCATTCTATAAGACTTTTAACAATTTTTGATTTTGCCGAGTCAGTTAAATCTCAGTATATACAGTATATATATAATATATACACAAGAGAATTTTAGGAGCTAGGGTTGTATCATGACCTTGTTGATATAGTGGAGGAAGAAGACTAAAAAAAAAAGAAAACAAGAATCATATACCCTTATTTAGGTGGCAAGGGGTGAAAGGGAATGCAGAAGAAGCAAATAACCTTTTAATTGGATTTATGTTCTGCTGCTGTCATTCGGTGGGTTTGGGAAGTCTGGTGAGAAGTCTGGGCCAATCCAGGCCTTGTTCATTTTGATAAGAGGCAACCTGTCAGCATTTTCCATTGAAAGACAAATGCACCTATCAGTTATTATTCCCCCATTGACACTAAAAACTGACAAAATGCTAGTGTCATGGCAGGTGAGCACTAGAGATGAGCGAACCGGTCGCGGTTCGGCTCGAGGTCGGTTCGCCGAACGGAGGTCCCGTTCGAGCTCGGTTCGTCAAACGTTCGACAAACCAAACTCGAACCAATAGGCTTTAATGGGAGGCAATCACAAACACATAAAAATGCATGATAAATGTACACAAACAGTTAATAAACATTGCCATAACACTTACCGGTCCCCGCGATCCCTCCTGCACTCTGTCTCCTGCCGCTATTCCATCCGATGATCGCTGAATCCTCCCAGTGACCGGCACTGCAAGCAGTGATGCAGGACCTATCGTGACGTTAAAATAGCCATGTGACCAGTCACGCGGCTATTATCTCATTGGCTACAGACTGGTCACCTGACTATGACGCATCATGTAGGACCCGCGAGTGCATCTCTCCGGTACACGGTGCACATTTGTGTATCGCCGTGTACCGGCGACATGCTCTAGCACACGGTCGACTCCCCGTTCCGTCAGGGACCGGCTGACACAGCCGGTCATTAACGGAGATCACCGTTGCCATAGCAACGCAGTTAGCGGTGACGTCACCGCTAACCGCGGCTCCGGGAGCACCGTTGCTATGGTAACGCGTCTGTCAGCGTTACCGCTGTTACCGCTAGCAGCACTGATCACTCACAGAGTGAAGGCTGCACGCTGCTTCTCGTGCAGCTTTCACGGAGTGAATGCTCCACGGGAAGCAGCGTCTTCCCCCATGCAGCAGTGATGTAGCAGAGCTGCATTTGTTGAACGAGAAAGACAGAAGAGCAGGATCGTGGAGGGCTGACAGGGGGTAATAAAGATGGAGTCTCTAATGTGTCTGTGTATTTATTTCTATTAAAGTATTTTTTCTCTGTGTGGTGTCTTTTTTTGAACACTTTATTGGAGATTCTTAATGGCCGGGTCAAACGTGCCTGACATTAAGAATCTCTGGCTTAATACTGGCTAGTAAAACAAAGCCAGTATTAACTCATGATTACCCAACAAGCCACCCGGTTCCAGGGCTGTTGGAAGAGTTGGATACAGCGCCAGATGATGGCGCTTCTATGAGAGCGCCATTTTCTGGGACGGCTGCGGACTGAAATTCGCAGCAGAGGCGCCCAGAAACCTCGGGCTAACCTGTGCTGCGGATTCCAATCCCCAGCTGCCTAGTTGTACCTAGCTGGACACAAAATTGGGGTGAAGCCCACGTCATTTGTTTTTTAATTATTTCATGAAATAAGTGAAATAATTAAAAAAATGGGCTTCCCTATATTTTTTGGTTCCCAGCCGGGCACAAATAAGCAACTGGGGGTTGGAGGCAGCCCGTGGCTGCCTGCTGTACCTGGCTAGCATACAAAAATATGGCGAAGCCCACGTCATTTTTTTGGTGGGCAAAAACGTCTGCATACAGTCCTGGATGGAGTATGCTGAGCCTTGTAGCTCTGCAGCTGTTGTCTGCTCTTCTCCATACAGACAGACATATTACAGACACAGTTCGTATTAAGAAAATTTTTTTTTTCATAAGCATATATGTTTTTGTCCAAAACAAGTTACAAATGACGTTTCGGCCTGAGCCTTCGTCAGATTGGACTTATCGGCATGTAATCATGAAAAATGACAATAATCAGTATCACATAAGAGTGAGAGAACAATAACATAAACTCGAACAATGTAGAGCTATAATTGGGATGCAGCAAAAAAATTGCAACACAGCAAGAAATGAAACACATGATACAAATGTCATAATACAGTACAAGGACAATATAGTGATGACAAATATGGGGTCAGAGTAGGCTTAGACAGCTCTGGTACGAAAGAGATGTCAATCATAAAGTAACATGTGCAGTAGGTGTAGAGCTACACTATGCATGGCAGAGCTAATGGATAGACCGACCATAGAAAAAGAACGGAGAAAAAGTGGAGAAGAAGTGGAGAAGAAGTGGAGAAGAAGTGGAGAAGAAGTGGAGAAGAAGTGGAGAAGAAGTGGAGAAGAAATGGAGAAGAAATGGAGAAGAAATGGAGAAGAAATGGAGAAGAAATGGAGAAGAAGTGGAGAAGAAGTGGAGAAGAAGTGGAGAAAAAGTGGAGAAAAAGTGGAGAAAAAGTGGAGAAAAAGTGGAGAAAAAGTGGAGAAAAAGATGGAGAAAAAGTGGAGAAAAAGATGGAGAAAAAGATGGAGAAAAAGATGGAGAAAAAATGGAGAAAAAGATGGAGAAAAAATGGAGAAAAAATGGAGAAAAAATGGAGAAAAAATGGAGAAAAAGTGGAGAAAAAGTGGAGAAAAAGTGGAGAAAAAGTGGAGAAAAAGTGGAGAAAAAATGGAGAAGTGGAGAAGAAGTGGAGAAGTGTTTGTTCATGCCAGATGGGAGATAAATAATTTTTTACCGGCGCTGTCATTTACTGTAACGTGATCATCGGTGTACGGTGTATACCTGTGATCACGTGAGCGGGGACCGGAAAAACCGTCCTGAATCATGATCTCCAGGGTCTCAGCTAGCCCTGAAAGCCCGGAGATTTTCTGACGCCGGGGGGCGTTATTCACTTATTTCTGCCTGCTGTTTATAAACGGCAGATCAGAATAAGGCTACATTAACACGACCGATCCATTTTTGCGGTCTGCAAAAAACAAGCCGTTTTTTTTCACGTGTGCATCCGTGTGGCATCCGTTTCCGTTCCGTAGACGGTCCGTATGTCATCTGTTTGTCATCCGTGTGCCTTCCGTTTTTTTTGTGTACTGCAAAAAAACTGAAGGAGGGTAAATGCATAAATTTACCCAGGATCCATAGCTTCATCCTACATGAGGCGGTCACATGTTCACTCCAGTGCCATTCTCTACTGCTTTTCACAGCGTAGAGCGTTCTGGTGATTTTCTTGTGCTTGTGCACTTCATATCAGTCTTTTCTGTCATTATAATGGCAGAAAGACACATAATGTCCCACTCTCCTGCATTTTGTAATTTTGCACCCTTTGGTGCCTTTCATGTGGCACTAAGGGGTGCTTAGCTTTGTATTTAGCCAAAAAAATGAAAAAAAAAATGACGTAGGGTTCCCCCTATTTTTGTAGCCAGGTAGGGTAAAGCAGACGGCTGCAGCCTGCAGACCACAGCTGGCAACCTCACCTTGGCTGGTAATCCAAAACTGAGGGCACCCCACGCTGTTATTTTAAATTAAATAAATAATTAAAAAAAAAAACACGTAGGGGTCCCCCCTAAAATTGGATCACCAGCCAAGGTAAAGCAGACAGCTGGGGTCTGATATTCTCAGACTAGGGAGGTCCATGGTTATTGGACTCTCCCCAGCCTAAAAATAGCAGGCCGCAGCCGCCCCAGAAGTGGCGCATCCATTAGATGCGCCAATCCTGGTGCTTCGCCCCAGCTCATCCCGCGCTCTGGTGCGGTGGCAAACGGGGTAATATATGGGGTTAATACCAGATGTGCAATGTCACCTGGCATCAAGCCCTGGGGTTGGTGAGGTCAGGCGTCTATCAGATACCCAACATCACCAACCCAGTCAGTAATAAAAAAAAATAGACAAACACATTTTTATTTGAAAAAACACTCCCCAAAACATTCCCTCTTTAACCAATTTATTAGAAAGAAAAACAAATCCAGGTCTGGTGTAATCCAAGGGGTTGCCATGACGATCCACACTGTCCCAGTCAATGAAGAGCAGAATGTTCCCCATTGGCTGAGAGAGCAATGCAGTGACCTGAGCTAACATCAATGGGTCAGCCCAGGTCACTGCAGGGGATGACAAGTGCTGCTGTCAGAGAGGTACATTACCTGCGCTGATCTCCTGCACACTGACAGTACCTGTCACTGAGTTCAATGACCGCCGCCTTCACAGCCAAGTATCGCGAGAGGCCCGTGACATCACCGCTAGTCAGTCTCGGGTCGGAAGCGAGAGAAGGTGATGTGACAAGCGGTGGCCATGGAGGACAGTGACAGCGCTGAGGTCGGGATGGCGGGACTTCATCACCGCAGGTAAGCCGAGCGGGACCATGTGTGCAGAGTGTGTGTGTGTGTGTGTGTGTGTGTGTGTACGTGTGTACATGCCGCGGGCAGGAGGGGGCGGAGCGAGCTGAGCGGGGAAGTGTCGGCTTCCTGCACGTAACTAGGATAAACATCGGGTTACTAACCAAAGCGCTTTGGTTGGATACCTGATGTTTATCTTGGTTACCAGCTTGTGGCAGGCTGCCAGCGATGGCTCCTGCACACTGTAGCTGTAAAAAGCCCTGCTTTTTACTGCTAGAACTGTTCTCGAACGTATCTAGAACTATCGAGCTTTAGCAAAAAGCTCGAGTTCTAGTTCGATCTAGAACAGCCCCCAAAATCACTCGAGCCCCGAACTGGAGAACCGCGAACCGTGCTCAACTCTAGTGAGCACATCTAAGTCATAGATGGACAGTTTATGTGACATGTACAGCTTAGATACCCATTAGAAAAATCAAAAGAAAAATATAACTAAAAAAAAAAACTAACAAAAAAAATATATGAAATTATTAAAATCCTTTATTCAATAATAATAGTGAGATAGCCATAAAACACTAGGAGAGATGTGATAATACAATGAACCAGGGCATATAAGAACACTGTGGCCTATAGTAGGCCGCAAGGTAGTACAATCAATAATATAACACAAATCTATGTATTGATCACTACTGTCTGATTGGTAATCAGATGCAAAATAGTAAAATAGACAATACAAAACAGATTTGTATAAAAACCACTACTGTATGATAAGTAAGCAGGTAACTAACATTGCTTCTATTAACTTCAAACAGGTCTTTTGTTGCTGGGTACAATAATTTGGTTCACAGATTGTTACTGCACAGGTTGCAAATCATCATTTTGTTATAGCCAACACTTTCTGTAAAAAAGTGTCAGATTGGGGAACACCTAGGTCTCGGCCTGCTACGTGTGTGTGCTTTGGGGAACAGTTGCTCACTTTCTCCCTCTGGCCACCCTACTACCTCTATCTGCCTTTTGTGGTGCTGGGTTCCCTTCCACCCTGAGCTGCTGTGCTCGTGCTGCATGCCCCTTTGACAGGGTGGGTCAGTACTTAATTGTGCACCACCTTATCTTCGACCTCCTCACTTTAATCCTCTTCCTGACTTGTTGCCTTAATAACATGACTTTTTAGCAACTATGTCTCATCATCATCCACTTCTTGAGACAATAATTGCCTTAACTCACTGGCGTCTTCTTGTGGCTGTGGCTGCTCAAATATTTGAATATCACCACACATGGTCTCCTCATGTCCCTATTGAAATATGCATGGTGAGTTTCCAGAAGAAGCCAGAGATGGAAAGCTAAAATCTCCTTGGAATGTCCATGTGTGGGACCACTTGTCTCCTGGAACTTGCCATTGTAGGAGAAAGGAGGATCAGGGTGAGGATTATGTGGTCCAGACTCTTGGCTAGTAAGACTTGAATGGGTAGAAGACATGGTGGTGCTAGGAAACAGACTGGAAGCATTGTATGCCATCCAAACGATCTCCTGTTTGCACTGTTTCAGCTTCAAGAGTGCTGTCCCATGCACCTCTGGAAAGAGGAACAGGAAGATAGGTTTAAATGATGACTGTGTTTGTTGTTCTCCCTCAGCAAGCACGGATTGTTCTGGCCCACAGTCAACTGTATAAGCCACTATTACGGTCGCCAAGGGGCAGTGAGTGTCCAGGAGTGGAGCCACTGGGCCATACACTGAGCTACCCTGAGGGAGCAACCAGTAGCGAACTCCTATACAGGGATTGTCTGGTGCAGCCACAGGGGGCCTAAATGCATAACTGCCAGGAACCAGTGGAGGTTGGGTCTTATGGACTCGTAAAGTCTTTTAGCGTCCAGTGCTGGTGTGCCCGGATTTGGCAGAATGGAAATGGTAACTCGGACTTGGCAGCATGGAGATGGTAACTCGGACTTGGCAGCACGAAGATGGTGGCTCAAATGTGGCGGCACAGAGATGGTGGCTCAGACTTGGTAGCACGGAGATGATTGTGAACAAAAACAGGAAAGATGGTGTGAAAAAATTTGGGATCACCGATAAGTCATCATAAAGCAAAAATATTTTATTGATCATAAATGGAAACAGCAAAGAAACACTCCTAAAAGATTTCAAAATATCCAAGGTTGCATGTAATAAAACATTGACCCCTTTTCACATCCTTCAAGAAAACAAGTATATACTATACATGGGCAGCTACATGCAGAAAACAAGCTCTCAATAGGTACAATACACTGTAATAAAAACAAACTGCAAAAGAAAAGCAGTAAAAAAGCAATCTAATGAAAAGTAATGATAGCACAAATAGCTTTCAAAGTGCAGTTATAAATACCATCCCTGTGAATTAAGCAGTGTAATCCCAGCCTGGTACTGAGCCAAAAAAAATGTCACAGAACAATCATGCAAGAGGGGTGAAAGAAAGGCATCCCCCACAGGTATCACCATGCACAGTGGTGGCTTTCTCGGGGGAAATGGGGTGTCAGTACGGAGATGATGGCTCAGATGTGGCAACACGGAGATGTTGGCTCAGATGTGGCAGCACGGAGATGGTGGTAGAGAGCAGGCTCTAGGACGAGACACAGGTTAGCATCGCGGAACTGCAACTAGAACAAGGAAACCAGTTCTATTCACAGTAGCGTAAAGGGACCTGAGAACTAGCAATGAACTATATAGGTAGGCAAAGGTTGCTCAGGCGCCTCCTCTATAGGAAGGCAGTCTTAAATATCATTCAGGGTTAGATGGACTCTAAGATCACTTCCAGGTAATGGGATGCCAACCCTTTAAAGAAGGGGCATGGCCTCTCACGCACCCTATGGGTGTACCCAGAAGGCCTGTGTGTGGCCTGGAAGTGGGAGGATGCCACGGCAGAGCTCGGGGCAGGAATGGAGCACATAAAGTCGGGAAGCAGGTGAGAAGGGCACCCCCGCCTGGGCGGCTGGGAGCGGGGGCATGCGGGGATTTCATGCTGGGATAGGAACTCGGTGCTACAGCCACCATCAACGGGGCGTCCACTTTCCTGTCCCTTACAACATACCTTGTGCATTTTAAATTAGGTATGCAGTTAAGAATGGTATTATTAGAGAATAGAATAATTTCAATTAGCCCTGAAAAGGACTATTGGTATCTACATGCCTCTAAAACACTATCTCTACTCCATCAGTTCTCCTTACACTTATTGCATCTAGGAGAAATATTATTAAAGAATAGACTGTATTTTAGTTAGTCCCTAATATAATTTTTGGGTTAACATGGCAGCAGCAAGGAATGTAAGGCAACAATCCCTTACTAGTAACCTCTAATACACTATCACTTCTGCAGCAGCTCTTCCTACAGTAATTGCAGTTAAGAGCGGCATTATTAAAGAATAGAATATATTTCAAATAGCCCTGAAAAGGCCTTTAGGGTTAGTGTAGCAGCAGCAAGAAATGTAATTCAGTAATCACACTAATACACTATCCCTTCTCCAGCAGCTCTCCCTACAGTATGCAAGGGTTTACAGTGCACCAAGCACGTATGTCACCAGGTGACGTAGCACCCAATGGTGCTACGCAGCATGCTAATCACTATAATGCCAGAAACCAACATGGCTATGGCATTACTGTGATTGGCAGGCAATCTTTGCATGTTTAGTGGTTGAAAAACAACTGCAAAACCTGCGGTGTGGGAACTCAAGCATGGCGCCCAAACACCAAGATACTAGATTGAGTACCGAGCATGCCGAGCACCCTGTTGCATACATTCTCATCACTACTCATCACCTAATACGCTTCATAGAATAAGCATTCAAGTTTATAAAGTTTTGAGTTGAAAAATTAAATTGCTTTCTTGCTTAATTAATTTTGCATACAGTGTATGATCCATTAAGTTTTTGTTAGTTTTTGGTAGAATTGATCTAAATATTTGATAACTTTTTTCAACTGTTTTCAATGCAACTTTTATCTTTCACTTTGCAATAATCTTTTTTCTTTTCAATTTTTTTAGACACTTGTTTTCTTACTTATAATAAAATATTTCAATTATTGACTACTTTCATTAACAGCTAATAAATGGCTTTCATGTCTTTTTGCTTATGTGATAAATACAGTGGTAACTTAGTCTTTGACTTTCAGGGGTTTTTCCCCCCTAATTCTTGTGCATACTGGGTTTTTTTGCCTTATTAATGTTTCTTAGGCTGCGCTCCCACTTGAATATGGCATTCTAGAGCATTGGATGCCATATGTTAATGATACTCAGCTCAGGCTCAGCTGCGAGTGTGAGCTGAGTGTTATGCAACTGCAATCCGATTCTGTGATGAAATCACAGGTGTGGAGAAGAGGGAGATATTAATTTCTCCATCTTCTCCATTGCCTGTCTCTGTGTGTAATGCACTGCACTTGGATGACATTAGTATAGTCTGATGTTTCACAAGCACCCATAGACTTGAATGGGGGGGTGTGATGTAAAGGACGACAGCTGTTTCGCCTCAGGCGAAACAGCTGTCGTCCTCTACCTGGGAGCCAGCTCACAGCTCGTCTCCTGCTTTTTACCCTGCACCGTCTAATAAACTAAAGATTCCTGCACAGCGGTACGGAGTGCGGTCCCTCATTTCCTTCACTCATCCATCGGTACCTGGACTTTTCTTCTGGACGAGCACCCCCGCTCAGGATACGGTAATTCCTAGCCCTCGATGAGCACACATGCGTTATCGCTGAGTGACATACAGTGGTGCAGCACCCTTCCTATCTTGCGGGGTGTGATGTAAGACTCACTGCCAAATTTAGCATGCTGCAATTATTTTCTAATGCTGACCCAGCATGAGAAGGTAGATGGACATTGGCTCATTGTTTAACACTGGTTCGAGTGCAATCTGATGTTTTATCGGATTGTACTCGTCCATTTTAAACGCAAGTGGGAGCTAGGCCTTGGGGTACACTCACACGAGTGTATGACTCGGACGAGAGAGGAAATCTTTCATTACACTCGGATCAATGTTTTCCAATGAGGGAGAGCAGATGGTCAGCTTTTTTCTCTTCCAGATTCTGGATGAGCGAAAAGTTGCAGCATGCTGCGATTGTCAGCAAGAGATGTGTCACTCGCACCCATAAAAGTCTATGGATGCGAGTGAAACATCAGACTGCACTCGGATGACATCCGAGTACAGTGGGATAATCACATCAGGTGACAATGGAGGAGATGGGGAGATTAATCCCTCCTTCTCATCCGCAGCTCCTTCCCTCTTCTCTGCAACTGTGATCCAATTGCAGTATTGAATCACAGTTGCATGACACTCGGCTTACACTTGCTGCACAGCAGATGCCGATGCACTCGCATTGGATGCCATTCGATCGTGTGAACCCAGCCTTAGGCCGGTGTCATACTTGCGAGTGCCTCGTGTGTATCTCGCGCGAGTCTCACGTTGCATCACCTGTCACGGACTTACACTCTCATCACAGGAGCGGGTCGGTCGCATGCATCTCTATGCAACCGACCCGCTCCTGTGAGGAGAATGTGAGTCTGTGCCAGGTGATGCAACGTGAGACTCGCGCGAGATACACATGAGGCACTCGCAAGTGGGACACTAGCCTAACTTAAACTCTCTATTTTTCTTTAGGCTGACCATGTGAACATTGTTTCCTAATTACAGAAACTTTTCCCCTAAATTTCCCCTAAGCAGCTTTTGACTAGATTTGACTAAGATTTTTGTGGTATTAAAGAAGTTACTTTCCACCCTGAGTTGTATTCAATATAAATTGGATATGTAATCATTTTGAGAATGTTTTCTAACTACGATATTTTATTTTCTGTCCTTAGAATATGTATACATTGTGTTAATCATTTGGCATATGCAAAAATATTGCATTTTGTGCACCTTGGAAGTTTGGAGCAAGCAAAATCTTTTGCATAGAAAGCCACAATGATAAAAGATGCAAGATAAAGCAAAAGTATATGAAGAACATAGGCAGGAAATGACTTTTCTTTTGAAATATGCATTTCTTGTCATTGCTTTATATGCATCTCTCTAGATTTACTTTAAAGAATTTTATTTACTCTGCTATGGTAAAAAAAAAAATTATGCTCCAGATGTTGATTTATTTATTTCATCACATTAAATGCAGGAAATCACAAAGATCATAAAGACACAAACCCTCATTACTAAAAAGTGCTTAAATGGAACATACCAAAAACATAGATGTCTGATCCAGCTACATCAAAAGGTAAATCTAGCTAAGCTTAGCTCTTTTTCCTGAAGTTTTTATTTCCAAAAGAGTGGGATTTAGTTAATGTGTTCCTGAGTTCTGCACTGTTGGTTTTTATTACTTTTTTTGCATATAGATGCCATAAAGAATTCTTTACAATGTCTCTGGCATATGCGTATTTCCCTCCAAATGTTCTACAGCAGTTGATACCAAATGCAATAAATAAAGCATTAGTAACAAAAAAAAAAATGTGGTTGAGGCTAAATTCAAATATGTTCTTATATTTTACATATCCATTGGAAACTTGCCCAGGTCAAGCAGAAGAAAAAGTCCAACAAAAACCTTGAAATGCCCTTCAAAGTATGATATCAAAGTATAACATTAAAGAAAACTTAAACAAACTCCCTGGAAAATGCCCTAAAATGACAGCCCAAACCTATAGTATACAGTTTGCATCTCCTTTTAGAGATGAGCGAGTACCATAATATTCGTAATTGCTACACTCATAACGAGTACTTTGTAATACTCCGCGCTGAATAGCGAGTACAATACAAGTGAATGGGAAATGCGAGTCATTTTCTGCTGGACCCAACAAAGAGGTTTGGGGGCCTGAGGAGAAGGCTGAAATGGATGGGTATGTGATGAAACTGAATGAGGAGAGCCTGGAGAATATGCCTGCATGCATTTCTAACTCACATATGGTTTCTCGGAATATGGATGTCACAGTATTACGAAACTTTTACAGATGTATAAGAACACCTACCAAAGCTAACCTAAATTGCTTTTTATAGGCCACAAAGGTTAAGAAACAGTTTTTCCTGCATAATCACTTGTATATAAGGTTAAATAAACTGGAGAAAAAAAAATATTACTTTTAAGCGGGCTTTACACACTACGACATCGCTAATGCGAAGTCGTTGGGGTCACGGAATTTGTGACGCACATCCGGCCGCATTAGCGATGCCGTTGCGTGTGACACCTATGAGCGATTTTACATCGTTGCAAAAACGTGCAAAATCGCTCATCGGTGACATGGGGGTCCATTCTCGAATATTTTTGGAGCTGCAGGTACGAAGTGGTTTGTCGCTCCTGCGGCAGCACACATCCGTGTGATGCCGCAGGAACGAGGAACCTCTCCTTACCTGCCGCTGGCCCTAATGCGGAAGGAAGGAGGTGGGCGGGATGTTACGTCCTGCTCATCTCTGCCCTTCTGCTTCTATTGGGCGGCCGCTCAGTGACATCGCTGTGACGCCGCACGGACCGCCCCCTTAGAAAGGAGGCGGTTCGCCGGTCACAGCGACGTCGCAGGGAAGGTAAGTATGTGTGACGGGTCCGTCCGATGCTGTGCGACACGGCCAGCGATTTGCCTGTGTCGCACAACCAATGGGGGCGGGAACACATGCTAGCAATATCGGTACCGATATCGCAGCGTGTAAAGTAGCCTTTAAAGTTTGTTCACACTAAGGCGGGCTTTGCACGTTGCGACATCGCAAGCCGATGCTGCGATGTCGCACGCGATAGTCCCCGCCCCCGTCGCAAGTACAATATCTTGTGAAAGCTGGCGTAGCGAAAATTATCGCTACGCCGGCTTCACATGCACTCACCTGCCCTGCGACCATCGCTCTGGCCGGTGACCCGCCTCCTTATTAAGGGGGCTGGTTGTGCGGCGTCACTGCGACGTCACACGGCAGGCGGCCAATCGGAGTGGAGGGGTGGAGATGAGTGGGATGTAAACATCCCGCCCACCTCCTTCCTTCCGAATATTCTACAGAAGCCGCGGTGACGCCGGTAGGAGATGTTCCTCGCTCCTGCGACTTCACACACAGTGATGTGTGCTGCTGCACACACTACGATGTCGCATGCGATGCCGGAAGTACGTCATTTTCAATTTGACCCCACCGACATCGCACCTGCGATGTCGTAGTGTGCAAAGCCTGCCTAAGTCTTTTGGCTTTTTTTTTATCTTTTACTATTGGGTGGGCCCTGACATACATTTTGTAAGTACCTCTGTTATACATCATTTCTAGTTAGCTATTCCCCAGTATTTTACAAGGCCAGCTAGAATGTGCCCGTTGGTATGTTGATCTTTCACCTGAGTGGCCTCAGGTGGTTCTGTAAAATACGTTTTTGAGGGACTACTGTTACTTATACATTTGGGCGGTCCCTCCCTCATTGAGACTGAGATAGTGGAATACATATTCCATAGCAGTTTACAATGCATCCATTGTAGAATTGGGCTTCACCCTCCTCCTCCTCCTCCATGTCATTCTGCGGCTCTAAATTCAAATTTTCAGAGGGCCTGCAATAGTCAGGAAACTTCTTCTGTACATTTGAGAGTGCCTTTGTGGCGCCCATGCGGCTTCAGGCGCTACAGGGTACTGCACCCCCATTAGGGTGTAGTACTCATCCTGGGTCCAAGGAAGGTCAATGCCGGTTTACACATACACAAACATACAGTCAGTGGGTTGACCTCTCGGATGGGAACTGGACCAGGGTCGGATCACAGTGGGGGTCACTACAGCGGTGGGTTTACAGGACGCCACCGCACCAGGGACTTCCCAGATCAACTGGACTGGGGACTCAGGGTCAGGGAGAAGCAACCACCAGGGAGAGTCAGGAGCACACAGTGGGAAGAGCAGGTTGACCTAGTGAGAGTAGTGAACCAGCTAGTGGCAGCAACTGGGGCAACAGCTCAGAGCACCACATTACACCACAGGAGGAAGAACAGCTTCAGACACAAAGCAGAGCGGACGTGCCGCAAGCAGCTCTGTGGTCCAAGGCATTCAATAGAGTCGCTGGGGAGAAGCAGGGCAGCTGGTTCCACAGGACCGGCACTGTCGGGATACAGAATCCTAGGACAGGCATACTTCACATTGTCTACCAACTCTGCAAGGGTCTCAGGAAACGGCTACGAACAGTCACCAGATCCTTCCCACGAGTCTGCAACAATTAGCATATAGGATCTGAGGTTGAGGACCAGTCCCATAATGGAACCACGCTATCAGCATACAGAATGGGATACTTTACTGACAACAGGACCCTCAAGGCTCACAGGCTGACACACACACTGGACTTGACTTTTCACAGATCCGGGATCGGCTGGAGCCCATTGTGGCAGATAACAGTACCTCGGGCAGCGTCTGAAAGACTTGTGAGTAAAAGACATGGAACCACAGCCCCTGTCTATGCCTCTCCTTTGATCGGCTTCCAGCACTGCAATGCAAATGGGGACCACTACTACCCCCGCCATCCTCCTCGGGGTAATCCCGCTCCGCCTGTGGGAAGCTAAACCATACCGGCTGCAGCCGACATCTGCCCCGGTGAGAGACCCTGCAGCGGTGGCCCCATCCCTGGCCGCATACTACAGTTGGCGTCACGATCACCTTAAAATACTTTCCTAACCTCCGACTACTACATCCATCCTCCCTACCACCCTCCAATCCTGCTTTCTGTACGCCTCGGGGCAATGGAACCGGACCTGGCCACCCCGTGACGACACAGAGGATCAACGAGTAGGTTAAAACACCTGCCCCATGGGGCGCTACAACTTCACTTATTCATATCGCAGGGTCCTCACTCACTCATTTAACTCATTTAAGTGCAGAAACGACAGAGAAGAAGGGCAATTGACATGGAGTACAAGAAGAGAGCAGTGACTGCAGCCTGCAAGCCTCATGTTGGGCTGAACTCAGCTGCAATGGTCAACTGGATGACAAGCTGAAATATATCATTTGTGCAAGTGAATGGACAAAGGATATATGGTGCCCCCCTCCAGGATGGGTTGGAGAAGCTCCTCATAATGACTCAGAGATATTTAGTGGCAATATTCATTAGATTATATAGGAACAGAAGACTTGCTGATTGATACTTTAGTATTTGATCCAGTGCAGAATGTGCATCGGATTTCTAAAAATTACTCCTGGGGGCTGTGTCATAGATGCAGGAAGACACCATGACAAGGGCCTCCCATGACAAAAATTCTTCGTAGGACTAGTGTAGTAGTTGTGGCCCTCAATTCAAGTTTTCAGAGGGCCATCAGTTGTTCATCAACAGTCATTGTAAATTGCTATTGAATATGTATCTCCTATCTCATTCACAATGTAGGACAACTCATGACAAGGGTTTCCAATGACAAATATTAGTTTGGTTTACCCACTGCACATTGTGCACTGTTTACAAAAATTAGCCCTATGGGCTGAGTCATGGTTGACGCAGAGAGTCACCATTACAAGGCCCTCCAATGACAAATAGTAGTTAATAGGAGTACTGTCCTGGTTTGTCCACAGCACAATATGCATAGTGTTTACAAAAATTAGCCCTATGGCTTGAGTCATTGTCGACTCAGGAAGGAAATGGCTTTATATGGGAAGGGGTGGACGTTGGCAGCAGTAGTCAAAATCAACATTTGGGGGGAATTTAGTTTGGCTTGCTCTCATCTGGGGGGATTAGAAACTGTGGAGAAATCCAGTCCTTGTTGAATTTAATCAGAGTAAGTGTGTCTGCATTTTCTGGGGAGAGGCGTGTGCGCCTGTCAATGATCATTGCCCTAGCAAAACTGAAAACATGCTCTGACATCACACTAGCAGCCAGTCAGGCCAGCACCTCAAAGACATATAAGGAGAGGTTGGGCCAAGTGTTTACTTTTTTAACCCAATGATTAAAGGTAACTGAAGCATCAGAAAAGACACATGTATGGTCACCTAAGTAACCCTTGACCAAGTTGTGCAACTTCTCCCTCCTTGGCATTGTTACAGGCACAGATAGCCCTTGCTGATGTGCTGGTTTATTGAAAATGGCCCAGTTTGCTCACATTTTCCCCCCGCCTCTGTTGGACCTGGTGTTTGTGTCTCTCTCCATTAATCCTTGGTGTTGAAAAGAGCTGGTAAAACTGCCCCCAGCATTGTCCGAGGGTGAGGTTTTCAGCAACTGATCCACAATGATCCTCTTGAAGGATTCCATTGTGTAACCCTTTGGTGACTCCAAAAGGAGAGAATGAAATTTCTCCTTGTACCGTGGGTCCAGAAAGGTGATCAACCAGTGCCATGTGCACCAAGCTGCAAACAGGCAAAGGTTCTTTGTCCCCACAAGGAGGAACAATACCTATCCTCTCACGTTGACTCGCCTCCTCCTAATCCTCCACCTCCACCTCCTCTCCAGCCCATCCATGCTGGACAGACATGAAGCTGGGGTTGAGAGTCTCCTGTGTAGCATTGTGAGTCTCCTCAGTAGCACAGAAAAACAAGTCCTCTCCTTCTTCATCATCACCCAATATAAAACCAGAGGAATGACAGAAATGGGCGCTAATATGGCTCACCTTCTCAAGTGAACAAGAGTTTACAAGTTGCTTGCACATCAACTCATATTCTGGCTCACTTTTTTTTTTACCCTCTCAAGTAGGTATTATAGCAAGTCAGGGTATGTTTTGAAAAATTTCTGAACAACTAGGTTCAGCACATGAGTCATGCATGGCACGTGTACCAGCTTTCAGACCTTTAAAGCTGCCACCAGGTTACGCCCATTATTGCAGACAACCAGACCAGGTTGGAGGTGCAGTGGGGAGAGACACTGATCCATATGTTATTTTATACCATGCCACAGCTTTGCTGTAGTGTTTGGTTTCTGACCTAAACAAATCTGCTGGAGTAGTAGTTTTTGGCGCCTAGGTAATGTACGGTTGCAGTGTCATCTTTGCTGTAAGTAATGATATTTATTCCTTTTTTGTTGTTTTTTTATATTATATATAGTGTAGGGGTCTACAAGCATGAGGACCTGGAAAACAGCAAAAAAATTCCAAGTGTGGAAAAACTGCAAAAAAAGTGTGATCGCACATAAGTTTTTGGGATGTTTTATTCACCGTGTTCACTAGATGGTAAAACTGATGTGTCATTGAGATGCCTGAGGTCGGTGTGAGTTTGTAGACACCAAACATGTATAGGTTTACTTGTATCTAAGGGGTTAAAAAAAATCCCAAGCTTGTCCAATAAAAGTGGCGTACATTTTGCGCCCTTTTCCGAAACCCATAGTGTTCTCATTTTTTGGAATCTATGGTTCAGTGATGGCTTATTTTTTGTCTTGAGCTGACATTTTTAATGGTACCATTTTTGCGCAGATGCTACGTTTTGATCGCCTGTTATTGCATTTTGCATAAAACGTGCGGTGACCAAAAAATGTAATTTTGGCGTTTGGAATTTTTTTGCCGCTACGCCATTTACCAATCAGATTAATTGATTTTATATTTTGATAGATCGGGCATTTTTGAATGCGGCAAAACCAAATATGTGTATATTTTAAAAAAAATTTAACCCTTTAATTTTCATTGGGGTGAAAGGGGGTGATTTGAACTTTTAGTTTTTTTTTGTTTTTTTATTTTTTAATAAATACCCTGGTGTTCTGCCCACCTACTGTGTGTCTGCAGTTTGCAACGCCATGTCTGCTCTCTATTTGAAACTTAAACTTTCCAAAATTGAACTACTTCTATGCACTCCGCCTTCTAACCTTCCTAAACCTGACATCTTCCTCTCTGTGTGTGGTACAATGATAATAACTCCTAGGCAGCAGGCTCGCTGTCTGGGAGTTATGTTCAACACTCATCCCTCCTTCACCTCCTGTATACCTATATAAACCCTCTTGCCTACTCCTGTCTCTTGCTCCTCAAGAACATCTCTAGAATCCACCTCTTCCTTACCATGGAAACTACAAAAACGATGAAAAACAAAGGGTGGGGAGGGCAGTACTAGGGGACACCAATATAATCTTTTATATATATATATATATATATATATATATATATATATATATATATATATATATATATATAAAAATATATATATATATATATATATACATAATTGTGACCAAAACCCCTAGATGCACTGCATGTGTACATAATGGTACTAATGCAATGGTTTAAAACCTGTCAACAAGCGGTAAGTAAAAGGTAAAGTGGATATTACCTCATAGCCGCCCCATATGAGTTCCCACTGGCAATACATATCCATGCTACAGAATACCAGCATGTGCTCCTGTGGAACACACAGTTCTGCGCATACCCAGAATTGTGATTCTATGTGGCACTGTAAGATGAGGACATGCGTTCCACCGTAGAATGCACAGCTCCGCGCACGTCTAGTGGTACAACGCCGAACACATGCTGTCAAATAAAGATGTGCGTTCTATAGTGGGGCGCACAAAACTGCGCATGCCCAGAAATGCAATGCTATGCGTGTGTTATCAAATGAAGACGTGCTCTCCACAGTGGAATGCACATCACAGCGCACACACCGAGGGGCAAACCACCCTGGTCAGAGGCGGAAAATTAACTGTGGTTACAAAAAAAAATGCTCAATAAACCGCCGTACAAATGCTGACCCTTTGGATCTCAGAGTCCTATAGCATCTATGAGTATGTAAACCAGATTTAGACTATAGGGTAAATAGTGGATAGACTATGAAATAACAATAAAGGGATAGATGCCCCATTCAAATACCAACCCCCATACAGACAGTAAATACAAAGTCATACCCACAAAATTAGGCATAAACATTAAAAAAGGTTTCACATAACATTTATTGGAAGAAGCGCAAAATCAGTTCTATCTACCAACATGTGGCCACATGTTCACAATTTTTAAAGGTACCATACAATGCAAAAATAGTAACAAGTACAACAGTACAAACAAATAAGAGGCTAGTGAAGGCATGGAGGACAATCAGGAAACCAAATGAGCACCGGTAAGCTCATTTACTGATTTGCATGAATAAACATAATATATATATATATATATATATATATATATATATATGTGTGTAAAAATTGACAATTGATATTCAAATGGTGGATAAAGCATACAGTGTGAGTCTGGATCAACAAACAAAATAGTTGGTACCCGGTTTAAAAAACAGGCAAACCAATCACGATATATGAAAACAGATAACTCAAAAATCTAGAAAGCCCCATACAGCAAAATAATCAATGAGACTTATTGCTTATAGAAACCAGAGAATAGCAAATTCTCATTGATACCCATTTCGGCTATGCTGTTCAATTTGAAGATCCATTGGGATTCCAATCTAAGGAGGGGCAACATTATATTACCCCCATGGATGGTATTCCGGATATGACCAAGTCCCACAATTTCAGTATCCCAGATCCTACCATGATAAAAGAGAAGGTAATGCGCAGCCACGGTTGGCAGGACTTTTCCCTGTTTGCAGTGTTTCTCTGTAAAGGCAATATTAGAAAAATGTTGCTGTGTCCGTTTTCTAAGTTCTTGTGATGTTTGACCGACATTATTCATCTTACAGGTGCATGTGATAACACAAAACACGTTCATTGTTTGGCAATTTAGTAATCCTTGACGGGAAATTCCTTATGGTCTGAATGATTGATAAAAGTTTTAGTAATAAACATAAACTGGCAAACTGAACAATTATCACATGGGTATGACTCTTTTAATTCTATACCTGTACTCAGCTTTACCAAAGGTGACGAGAAGTGGCTCCTGGTCAGAGAATCCTTGAGGCTACAGGGGTCTTCTCACCGTCAGGAGGGGGGTAGATGGCACTAAATCCCTTAACTTGTTGTCTACAAGAAGGATGCTCCAATTTTTCTGGAGCAATCTATTGTTATATGAAGTGACCAATCGAGGTTTGCCATCACCATCAAGGTTCTTCACATGTGGTTTTAAGGGAGCCCCTCTATCCTGTTTCTCTGCCAGATGGAGTGCTTGTTTTAAGATCTGTTTAGAGTATCCTCCAGGAAACACTCCGTAAGATTGGATGCATGGATGCAAAAATCAAAATCAGTTTGTAAGCTACAATTCCTCCTAAGACGGAGGAACTGGCCAACCAGAATATTTTTTTTTCAAATGATATAGGTGGAAACTATTGAAGTGTAAAAGACTATTGGTAGAAGTCTCCTTATGGAACAAATTGGTGATAATATGAGTTTCAATAATTTTTATTGTACTTTACATTTAAACATTTATTACATAATGAATTGCATTTATAAATTTGTTTAAATACATTATGAATAAGTATACATATATAAGTATACATACATTTACCATTTAGTATTTTTATGGGGCAAGGAATGAGAGGTTGGGGGTGGTAAATTAGGGAAGAAGAACTTTATTGGGGCAAACTTGGAAGAATCAAGGAAAAGAATGGAGTGTAGATGGTAAATGGAGACTTAACCTTAATAAAAAAAGGTTATAAGAGTAAAAAAAAAAAAAAGAAAGAATGAGATGAAGAAGAGATAGAAAAAGAGGGAAAGGGTTGGGTAAGTGGGACATAGGGTTTTTTTGATGTATCTTTGGAGTAGAGTGTCTTTGTGTCTTTGAGAAATCTATAAATTTAATAAGATTGTTAAAGAGTAGGAGATGTCACCCTATATAGTTTGGAATTCAATAGTCATCCAGTATCTATTAAATTGTTTAACCAAACTCCCCATCTTTTATGGTAAGAGCCGAATTAATTATTAAATATAGCATGTTTCCTTTCAAATTTGTGGTGTAATATGAGCTTGTTGTTAATTTCCATTATGTTTGGTATATTGTCACTATTCCAATTAGCTGCAATGGAATTTTTTATTAGGAGGAGAATATGAATAATAATCGGAATATGAAATGCATTAATGGATTCTAGGTCCATTGAGAGTAGAGCCATTTGAGGTGTTATTTTAATTTTAGAATGTGTAATTTTACTTATCAAATTAGCAGCTTCTGTCCAAATGTTTCATATTTTTGGGCATTCCCAGAATATGTGTATGAGCGTGCCTTTGTCTTTACATCCTCTCCAAGAAAGGAGGGAAATTTTATTATTAATTTTATTGAGTCTTGCCGGCATGTAATACTAGTGAGTAGAGATGAGCGAACCAGCCGTGGTTCGGCTCGAGTTCGGTTCGTCGAACGGAGGTCTCGTTCGAGTTCAGTTTGGCGAACGTTCGACGAACCGAACTCGAACCAATAGGATATAATGGGAGGCAATCACAAACACATAAAAACGCATTGTAAATGTACACATACAGTTAATAAACATTGCCATAACACTTACCGGTCCCCGCGATCCCTCCTGCACTCTGTCTCCTGCCACTATTCCATCCGATGATCGCTGAATCCTCCCGGTAACCAGCACTGCCATCAGTGATGCAGGACCTATCGTGACGTCAAAATAGCCATGTGACCAGTCACGTGGCTATTATCTCATTGGCTACAGACTGGTCACATGACTATGACGCGTCATGTAGGACCTGTCATTGCACTCTCTGGTACACGGTGCACATTTGTGTATCGCCGTGTACCGGCAACATGCTCTAGCACACGGTTGACTCCCCGTTCCGTTAGGGACCGGCTGACACAGCCGGTCATTAACGGAGATCACCGTTGCCATAGCAACGCAGTTAGCGGTGACGTCACCGCTAACCGCGGCTCCGGGAATCACATGATCGGAGCCCTGTTGCTATGGTAACGCCCTCTGTCAGCGTTACCGCTGTTACCGCTAGCAGCACTGATCTCTCACGAAGTGAAGGCTGCACGCTGCTTCCCGTGCAGCCTTCACGAAGTGAAGGCTGCACGGGAAGCAGCGTCTTCCCCAATGCAGCAGTGATGTAGCAAAGCTGCATTTGTTGAACGAGAAAGACAACAGACCATGGATCGGGGAGGGCTGACAGGGGGTAATAAAGATGGAGTCTCTAATGTGTCTGTGTATTTATTTCTATTAAAGTATTTTTTCTCTGTGTGGTGTTTTTCTTTAACCCTTTATTGGAGATTCTTAATGGCCGGGTCAAACGTGCCTGACATTAAGAATCTCTGGCTTAATACTGGCTAGTAAAACAAAGCCAGTATTAACTCATGATTGCCCAACAAGCCACCCGGCTCCAGGGCTGTTGGAAGAGTTGGATACAGTGCCAGATGATGGCGCTTCTATGAGAGCGCCATTTTTTGGGGCGGCTGCGGACTGAAATTCGCAGCAGAGGCGCCCAGAAACCTCGGGCTAACCAGTGCTGCGGATTCCAATCCCCAGCTGCCTAGTTGTACCTGGCTGGACACAAAAATGGGGCGAAGCTCACGTCATTTGTTTTTTAATTATTTCATGAAATAAGTGAAATAATAAAAAAAACGGGCTTCCCTATATTTTTGGTTCCCAGCCGGGTACAAATAGGCAACTGGGGGTTGGAGGCAGCCCGTGGCTGCCTGCTGTACCTGGCTAGCATACAAAAATATGGCGAAGCCCACGTCATTTTTTTGGTGGGCAAAAACTTCTGCATACAGTCCTGGATGGAGTATGCTGAGCCTTGTAGTTCTGCAGCTGCTGTCTGCTCTTCTCCATACAGACAGACAGCAGCTGCAGAACTACAAGGCTCAGCATACTCCATCCAGGACTATATGCAGAAGTTTTTTGCCCCCTGAAAAAATTATGTGGGCTTCGCCATATTTTTGTATGCTATCCAGGTACAAAAAATGCAGCGGGAGCCCATATATATTTTTTTTAATTATTTATTTAAATAACTAAAAACAAAATGGGCTTCCCTGTATTTTGATTGCTGGACATCACAGTGCTGTAAAAAATTTCTATTTAAAAAATAGTTAAAAAAAATTATGTTGGGTCCCCCAATTTTTGATAGCCAGCTAGGGTAAAGCAGACGGCTGTAGCCTGAAAACCACAGCTGGCAGCTTTACCGTGGTTGGGGATCCAATGTGGAGGTCCCCCCAGGCTCTATTTTTATAATTATGTTATAAATATTAATAATTACACCAAAAAAGTAGGGTCCCCCCCAAATTGGATCACCAGCCAAGGTAAAGCGGACAGCTGTGGTCTGGTATTCTCAGGGTGGGAAGGTCCATGGTTATTGGGCTTTCACAGCCTAAAAATAGCAGGCCGCAGGCACCCCAGACGTGGCGCATCCACTAGATGCGCCAATCCTGGCGCTTCACCCCAGCTCATCCAGTGCCCTGGTGCAGTGGCAAACGGGGTAATAAATCGGGTTGATACTAGCTGTAAAGTCACCTGAGATCAAGCCCAGCAGTTTGTGATGTCATGGCATCTATTAGATACCCAACATCATAAACTGTCAGTACTAACAAAAAAAAAATCGACAAAAGAAATTTATTTGAAAAAACAGTCCCCAAAACATTTCCTCTTTCACCAATTTATTGTAAGAAAAAAAATAAAGGGGTCCCACGACGACTCTGGTCCCGTCTAGAATATGGGGGGGAGACACTCAGGGAACGTATCCCCCATTTTCTAGGAGTGCGGACCCTTCATGTGAGGAGTGTGGGTGCAATGAATCTCCACTCACTCTCCCCGGGTCCACAGCAGCAGAGTCCATGTCGTAATGGTTGCTACCAAAGCTGCAATGCCCTGCTCATGAGGTAAGGGCATGCCTAATCAGGAGAACTATTCTACATTTCCAAATATTGGTATTTGCTGATATTATTGCTATTCCACCTACTATAAATTGGGGATAGGATCTTGGAGATGGAATACCCCTTTAAGTCCAGTTATCCAGCTGAATGAATACTTAACAACAGAGCTCGCTATTTAGATGTGTTTTCTTGTGGCGTATAACGGACTCTCATGTTTGGTAGTTGTTCAGCAGGGAAACTATAAAAGCAAATCCCTCCATTTGGAAATGTAGTATATAGCTCTCCTGATCAATTATGTTCCTTACCTCATGAGCAGGGCATTGCAGTAATAATAATAATTTATTCATTTATATAGCGTTATTAATTCCATAGCGCTGTATGTCTTTGGAGTGTGGGAGGAAACCGGAGTACCTGGAGGAAACCCACACAAACACGGGGAGAACATACAAACTCCTTGCAGATGGTGTCCTTGGTGAGAATTGAACCCAGGACCTCAGCGCTGCAAGACTGCAGTGCTAACCACTGAGCCACTGTGCCACCCATTTAGCTTACAGATGCATAACCACCACTCACTGTGTCTGAACACAGGAAGCTGAGCTGACAGCCGTTCTGTGCATGCGGCAGCGTCTATTGTGAAGGAGAGGGCCGTGGGGGGATCAACGCTGCACAGGTACCGTGGGACACCGGTGGGGTTATAGGAGGTGACCTGGCAGGGCCTGGGGAAGAGTTTCGTACATGGCACATGCGACCGAAATCAGAGGAGTAGGATGAATGCGGCCGGCGCGCTTCTGTGCGCGCGGCCATCTTGGATTTCTGGGAGGGCATCGGGGGGGGGCACTTTGACGACACCGGGGGACCGGAGTGGACCGGGGAGGAGATTTATCATGTTTGTTCATGCCAGATGGGAGATACATAATTTTTTACCGGCGCTGTCATTTACTGTAACATGATCATCGGTATACGGTGTATACCTGTGATCACGTGAGCGGGGACCGGAAAAACCATCCTGAATCATGATCTCCAGGGTCTCAGCTAGCCCTGAAACCACGGAGATTTTCTGACGCTGGGGGGGGCGCTATTCACTTATTTCTGCCTGCTGTTTATAAACGGCAGACCAGAATAAGGCTACATTCACACGACCGATCCATTTTTGTGGTCTGCAAAAAACAGTCCGTTTTTTTTCACGGTTGCATCTGTGTGGCATCCGTTTCGGTTCCGTAGACGGTCCGTATGTCATCTGTTTGTCATCCGTGTGCCTTCCGTTTTTTTTTGTGTACTGCAAAAAAACTGAAGGAGGGAAAATACATAAATTTACCCAGGATCCATAGCTTCAACCTACATGAGGCGGTCACATGTTCACTCCAGTGCCATTTTCTACTGCTTTTCACAGCGTAGAGCGCTCTGGTAATTTTCTTTTGCTTGTACACTTCATATCAGTCTTTTCTGTCATTATAATGGCAGAAAGACACATAATGTCCCACTCTCCTGCATTTTGTAATTTTGCACCCTTTGGTGCCTTTCATGTGGCACTAAGGGGTAGAGTTGAGCGCGGTTCGTGGTTCGTGGTTCTCCAGTTCGCGGCTCGAGTGATTTTGGGGCATGTTCTAGATCGAACTAGAACTCGAGCTTTTTGCAAAAGCTCGATAGTTCTAGAAACGTTCGAGAACGGTTCTAGCAGCCAAAAAACAGCTAAATCCTAGCTTGGTTTCTGCTGTAATAGTGTAAGTCACTCTGTGAATCAAACTATTATCACATTTCAGTGTATAGTGTGCGTGAACAGCGCCTTCAGATCACTGCTGTTTCTATAATGGCGATCGCCATTTTTTTTTTTTTTTCTTGTCTTCCTTCCCTAAGCGCGCGCGTCTTGTAGGGCGGGCCAGCATGTCAGCCAATCACAGACACACACACACCTAAGTGGACTTTGAGCCAGAGAAGCAACGGCATGTGTGATAGGATCTGCATGTAACATGTCCCTGCATTATAAAACCGGACATTTTCTTCACGAACGCCATTATCTGCCTTCTGCGTCTTTGGTGTCAGACATCAGTGTCGCAGCTCCGTCCTCCTGAGTCCTATAGCCGATACAGCTGTATGCGCTGCATACACAGCGTTAGACAGCTTAGGGAGAGCACTTTATAGCAGTCCTTTTAAGGGCTCAAAGCGGCAGGGTCAGAGAGCCATAGGTGACAGGTCCTGCAAACAGCAACAGCGTCTGTGTAGCCCAGGTCAGGGATTTCCTCCCTGCATTTCACCATTAGGAGGGAATAGAAAGGCAGGCTTCCATTCCTCTACCCAGAGCACCACAATCCTGCCACTGTACCCTCCTGTCCTCTGCACACTCCAACTCATTCTAAGTAAGCCATTATACTAGCACACACTCAGTGTACCTAGTGGCATCCTATACGTGGCTATTGGACTTTGCTATAGTCCCACTAGTGCAAAGACATTTGCAGAGCACGTCTGCCTGCATTGCACACTACAACTTTTTTAAACTAAGCAATTTTACTAGCAAACACTCAGTGTACCTAGTGGCATCCTATACGTGGCTATTGGACTTTGCTATAGTCCCACTAGTGCCAAGACATTTGCAGAGCGCATCTGCCTGCGTTGCACACTCCAACGAATTATAACTAAGCCATTATACTAGCACACACTCAGTGTACCTAGTGGCATCCTATACGTGGCTATTGGACTTTGCTATAGTCCCACTAGTGCAAAGACATTAGCAGAGCACATCTGCCTGCATTGCACACTCCAAGTTTTTTAAACTAAGCAATTTTACTAGCAAACACTCAGTGTACCTAGTGGCATCCTATACGTGGCTATTGGACTTTGCTATAGTCCCACTAGTGCAAAGACATTTGCAGAGCACGTCTGCCTGCATTGCACACTACAACTTTTTTAAACTAAGCAATTTTACTAGCAAACACTCAGTGTACCTAGTGGCATCCTATACGTGGCTATTGGACTTTGCTATAGTCCCACTAGTGCCAAGACATTTGCAGAGCGCATCTGCCTGCGTTGCACACTCCAACTAATTATAACTAAGCCATTATACTTGCACACACTAAGTGTTTTTTAGTGGCATCCTATACGTGGCTATTGGACTTTGCTATAGTCCTACTAGTGCCAAGACATTTGCAGAGCGCATCTGCCTGCGTTGCACACTCCAACTAATTATAACTAAGCCATTATACTAGCACACACTCAGTGAACCTAGTGGCATCCTATACGTGGCTATTGGACTTTGCTATAGTCCCACTAGTGCCAAGACATTTGCAGCACGTCTGCCTGCGTTGCACACTCCAACTAATTATAACTAAGCCATTATACTAGCACACACTCAGTGTACCTAGTGGCATCCTATACGTGGCTATTGGACTTTGCTATAGTCCCACTAGTGCCAAGACATTTGCAGCACGTCTGCCTGCGTTGCACACTCCAACTAATTATAACTAAGCCATTATACTAGCACACACTCAGTGTACCTAGTGGCATCCTATACGTGGCTATTGGACTTTGCTATAGTCCTACTAGTGCCAAGACATTTGCAGAGCGCATCTGCCTGCGTTGCACACTCCAACTAATTATAACTAAGCCATTATACTAGCACACACTCAGTGAACCTAGTGGCATCCTATACGTGGCTATTGGACTTTGCTATAGTCCCACTAGTGCCAAGACATTTGCAGCACGTCTGCCTGCGTTGCACACTCCAACTAATTATAACTAAGCCATTATACTAGCACACACTCAGTGTACCTAGTGGCATCCTATACGTGGCTATTGGACTTTGCTATAGTCCCACTAGTGCCAAGACATTTGCAGCACGTCTGCCTGCGTTGCACACTCCAACTAATTATAACTAAGCCATTATACTAGCACACACTCAGTGTACCTAGTGGCATCCTATACGTGGCTATTGGACTTTGCTATAGTCCCACTAGTGCAAAGACATTTGCAGAGCACGTCTGCCTGCATTGCACACTACAACTTTTTTAAACTAAGCAATTTTACTAGCAAACACTCAGTGTACCTAGTGGCATCCTATACGTGGCTATTGGACTTTGCTATAGTCCCACTAGTGCCAAGACATTTGCAGAGCGCATCTGCCTGCGTTGCACACTCCAACTAATTATAACTAAGCCATTATACTTGCACACACTAAGTGTTTTTTAGTGGCATCCTATACGTGGCTATTGGACTTTGCTATAGTCCTACTAGTGCCAAGACATTTGCAGAGCGCATCTGCCTGCGTTGCACACTCCAACTAATTATAACTAAGCCATTATACTAGCACACACTCAGTGAACCTAGTGGCATCCTATACGTGGCTATTGGACTTTGCTATAGTCCCACTAGTGCCAAGACATTTGCAGCACGTCTGCCTGCGTTGCACACTCCAACTAATTATAACTAAGCCATTATACTAGCACACACTCAGTGTACCTAGTGGCATCCTATACGTGGCTATTGGACTTTGCTATAGTCCCACTAGTGCCAAGACATTTGCAGCACGTCTGCCTGCGTTGCACACTCCAACTAATTATAACTAAGCCATTATACTAGCACACACTCAGTGTACCTAGTGGCATCCTATACGTGGCTATTGGACTTTGCTATAGTCCCACTAGTGCCAAGACATTTGCAGCACGTCTGCCTGCGTTGCACACTCCAACTAATTATAACTAAGCCATTATACTAGCACACACTCAGTGTACCTAGTGGCATCCTATATGTGGCTATTGGACTTTGCTATAGTCCCACTAGTGCCAAGACATTTGCAGCACGTCTGCCTGCGTTGCACACTCCAACTAATTATAACTAAGCCATTATACTAGCACACACTCAGTGTACCTAGTGGCATCCTATACGTGGCTATTGGACTTTGCTATAGTCCCACTAGTGCAAAGACATTTGCAGAGCACGTCTGCCTGCATTGCACACTACAACTTTTTTAAACTAAGCAATTTTACTAGCAAACACTCAGTGTACCTAGTGGCATCCTATACGTGGCTATTGGACTTTGCTATAGTCCCACTTGTGCCAAGACATTTGCAGAGCGCATCTGCCTGCGTTGCACACTCCAACTAATTATAACTAAGCCATTATACTTGCACACACTAAGTGTTTTTTAGTGGCATCCTATACGTGGCTATTGGACTTTGCTATAGTCCTACTAGTGCCAAGACATTTGCAGAGCGCATCTGCCTGCGTTGCACACTCCAACTAATTATAACTAAGCCATTATACTAGCACACACTCAGTGAACCTAGTGGCATCCTATACGTGGCTATTGGACTTTGCTATAGTCCCACTAGTGCCAAGACATTTGCAGCACGTCTGCCTGCGTTGCACACTCCAACTAATTATAACTAAGCCATTATACTAGCACACACTCAGTGTACCTAGTGGCATCCTATACGTGGCTATTGGACTTTGCTATAGTCCCACTAGTGCCAAGACATTTGCAGCACGTCTGCCTGCGTTGCACACTCCAACTAATTATAACTAAGCCATTATACTAGCACACACTCAGTGTACCTAGTGGCATCCTATACGTGGCTATTGGACTTTGCTATAGTCCCACTAGTGCCAAGACATTTGCAGCACGTCTGCCTGCGTTGCACACTCCAACTAATTATAACTAAGTTACATTGTCAGGGATATTTATTCTTTATTATTCTGCTGTTAATAAAGCTAGACCACCACTGCAATCTTCACCACCTCTCAATTTTTACTACCACATTTTCAGTCCACAATCTTGTCGCAATCAACATGAGTGGCAAAATGACAGATGCTGGTGGAAAGGGGAAGAGGCGTGGTGGAAAAGGAAAAAAAGGTTTTGTCAGTGGGGAAGGTGCCAAAGCTCCATTATCATCTGCTGAAGATAGACCATCTACTAGCAAAAGTAAGATGTCTACTACTTATTGTGGACAATCCGATGTGCTCCCTTTTTTACGGACACGAACAAGAGGAACAAAGGTAGATGATGGGCAAAAAAGGAAAATGCTTGAATGGATCTCAAGTGGTCCAACAAGTGCCCTCTCAGCCACTTCAAGTACCGCATCCAAAAAACACCATTCCTCTGAGTTGTCATCCCAATCACACTTGATTTCTCCCAGCTCTGAAGTCTCCATCAGCCCTGCACAGTATGGTGGAACTGAGATGGCTGAGTCTGCAGAGCTGTTCAGTCACACTATAGCCTGGGAATCAGAGGTCTGCTCCCAAGCTACAGTGAGTACAGAACAGGAAATGGTCTGCAGTGATGCCCAGAACCTTTGTGACTCAGATTCAGGCCGTGAGGACCAAGTTTCTGAGCATAATGTTGACCCTTTGTCACAAACTGTAACACCTGTGGTTATAGACAATGAGGAACATACTGATGAAGATGAGACGCAGATACCCGATTGGGATGACAACTTAAATATTCGGTCAGGGCAAGAAGAGGCTCGGTCTGAGGGGGAGGGGAGTGCGAACACAACAATTGATGATGACGTTCTAGATCCCACCTACTGTCAACCCCCAGTCAGGCACTCGAGGAGGTCAACAGAGGCGGTGGAGGAGGATGCAACCGACGACGAAGTTACCTTGCGCCTTCCTGGACAGAGTCGGAGCACTGGTAGCACGTCTACAACTGCATCCTCAGCCACCACTCTGCCTATGAGCATTATTCGGGGTGGATCAACAGGTCGCATGGCCTCTAAGCCTTGCCTAGCCTGGGCCTTTTTTCACATCGAAAAAGATCGCCCAACTCATGTGATATGTAACATTTGTTATGATTCTGTTAGTAGAGGTCAAAACCTCAGCAGTTTGACAACTTCTTCCATGAATCGTCACATGAATAAATATCATAAGTCCCGGTGGGAAGCTCACCGTGCTGCAATGCCGGCTAGCGGAGCGAACCATCCACCGCCCGCCCCTTCCAGTGCATCCGCGCGCTCTTCATCTTCTAGGACTGTGGGGACAGCTGTCACACCTGTTTTTCCACGCAAAACTTCCACCACTGTAACCGCAACAGGCAGTTTGCTTGTAAGGTCGTCAGTTGGTTTGGAAGGGGAAACAAGTGAGTGTGTACAGCTCTCTCAGACATCGATAGCACCAACGTTGGATGAAGGCAACATCATGTCTCCGCCTGCACTTTCCTCACAAACCTGCATTTTTCCAGGGACACCCTACTCAACACCGTCTACACACAGCAGCCAGATCTCTGTCCCTCAGATGTGGTCAAATAAAAGGCCACTTCCTCCGACCCATGACAAAGCTAAGAGGTTGACTCTATCCCTCTGTAAGCTGTTGGCTACCGAAATGCTGCCTTTCCGCCTAGTGGACACACAGGATTTTAGAGACCTTATGTCTGTCGCTGTGCCCCAGTACCAGATGCCTAGTCGCCACTACTTCTCTAAGAAAGGTGTGCCCGCGCTACACCAGCATGTCGCACACAACATCACCGCTTCCTTGAGAAACTCTGTGTGTGAACGGGTGCATTTCACCACCGATACTTGGACCAGTAAGCATGGACAGGGACGTTACATGTCGCTGACTGGGCACTGGGTAACTATGGTGATAGATGGTGAAGGGTCTGCTGCACAAGTCTTGCCGTCCCCACGACTTGTGTGTCAATCCTCTGTCTGTCCAAGTTCCGCCACAGCTTCTGCATCCTCCACCTCATCTGGGTCCTCCACCTCCGCCCCAAGCCTGCCTGGTCAGGCCACCAGCGTTCTCACTGCGCAGAAGGAATCACGCACGCCTCATTACTATGCTGGCAGCCGAGCGCAACGGCATCAGGCGGTCTTTAGCTTGACATGTCTTGGTAATAAGAGTCACACAGCTGAGGAGTTGTGGTCAGCTCTGCGGTCCGAGTTTAATAAATGGTTGTCTCCACTCAACCTGCAGCCTGGTAAGGCCGTGTGCGACAATGCTGCAAACCTGGGTGCGGCCCTTCGCCTGGGCAAGGTGACACACGTACCTTGTATGGCTCACGTGTTGAACCTTGTCGTGCAGCAATTTTTAACACACTATCCCGGCCTAGATGGCCTTCTGAACAGGGCACGAAAACTGTCTGCTCACTTCCGGCGTTCAAGCGCCACAGCTGAGCGACTTGCATCGCTACAGAAGTCTTTCGGCCTGCCGGTTCATCGCCTGAAATGCGATGTGGCGACACGCTGGAATTCAACTCTCCACATGTTACAGCGACTGTGGCAGCACCGCAGAGCCCTGGTGCAATACGTCATGACGTATAGCCTGGGCCAACGAGATGCAGAGGTGGGGCAGATCACCCTGATGGAGTGGTCTCAGATCAAGGACCTATGCACCCTTCTGCACAGTTTCGACATGGCGACGAATATGTTTAGCTCTGACAATGCCATTATCAGCATGACGATTCCAGTCATTTACATGCTGGAGCACACGCTAAACACTATTCGGAGTCAGGGGGTGGGACAACATGAAGGGGAGGAACTACAGGAGGATTCATATGTGCAAGGGACAACAACATCACCAAGGTCCAGACGTTCATCATCACCAACGCAGCAGGCATGGGACCATGGGGAACAGGGATCGACAAGGGCGCATAGTAGCAGGCGAAATGTTGAGCAAGGTGCAGGAGAACATGAAGAAATGGAGGACGAACTGTCCATGGACATGGAAGACTCAGCGGATGAGGGAGACCTTGGTCAAATTTCAGTTGAAAGAGGTTGGGGGGAGATGTCAGAGGAAGAAAGAACGGGTAGCACCTCTATGCCACAAACACAGCGTGGACTTGGTCCGCATGGCTGCGCAAGACACATGAGTGCCTTTTTGTTGCACTACCTCCAACATGACAGTCGTATTGTCAAAATTAGAAGTGATGATAACTACTGGATTGCCACACTATTAGATCCCCGGTACAAGTCCAAATTTTGTGACATAATTCCAGCCATAGAAAGGGACGCACGTATGCAGGAGTATCAGCAGAAGCTGTTACTCGATCTTAGCTCGGCTTTTCCACCAAACAACCGTGCAGGTGCAGGGAGGGAATCTCCCAGTTGTAACTTGACAAACATGGGACGGTCTCGTCATCTTCACCAGTCTACCCGTACCAGTAGGACCGTATCTGGTGCCGGTAACAGCAATTTTATGGAATCTTTTCATAATTTTTTTAGACCCTCTTTTGCAAGGCCACCAGAGACAACAAGTCTGACACATACTCAACGGCTGGAGAGGATGATACAGGAGTATCTCCAAATGAACATCGATGCCATGACTGTGCAACTGGAGCCTTGCTCCTTTTGGGCTTCAAACATAGAAAAATGGCCAGAGCTCTCCAGTTACGCCTTGGAGATTTTGTCGTGTCCAGCTGCCAGCGTTGTCTCTGAACGTGTATTCAGTGCTGCTGGGTGTGTGCTGACAGATAAGCGCACGCGTCTGTCCAGTGACAATGTGGACAGACTGACGTTCATCAAAATGAACAAGTCATGGATCCAGAAGGAATTTACTACCCCTGTGTCATCCTGGGGAGAGTAAATGCTTGTGGATTTGGAATGTGCTTGATGCAAATCAAAACATCCTGTTTGCAACTAGGGCCCAAGTGCTGCCACTGATGGGGTGGGTGTCTGTGTGGCCCAATTTTTGGAAAAAAGGGAGACTCCGCTTGGAGTAACCCTTGCTTACATTGTTTTTAAAAGAAGCCAAGATGAACAAGTCATGGGTCAGCAAAGACTTTGCTACCTACCCCGGTGTCATCCTGGGGACGGTTAATTATGGGGTATTTTTGAATGTGATTGATGCAAATGTAGCTGTGAAGTGTACAACTAGGGCCCAAGTGCTGCCACTGATGGGGTGGGTGTCTGTGTGGCCCAATTTTTGGAAAAAAAGGGAGACTCCGCTTGGAGTAACCCTTGCTTGATGTGTTTTTAAAAGAAGCCAAGATGAACAGAGCTGGGATCAGGAAAGACTTTGCTACCTACCCCGGTGTCATCCTGGGGACGGATAAGAATGGCGTATTTTTGAATGTGCTTGATGCAAATCAAAACATCCTGTTTGCAACTAGGGCCCAAGTGCTGCCACTGATGGGGTGGGTGTCTGTGTGGCCCAATTTTTGGAAAAAAAGGGAGACTCCGCTTGGAGTAACCCTTGCTTGATGTGTTTTTAAAAGAAGCCAAGATGAACAGAGCTGGGATCAGCAAAGACTTTGCTACCTACCCCGGTGTCATCCTGGGGACGGATAAGAATGGCGTATTTTTGAATGTGCTTGATGCAAATCAAAACATCCTGTTTGCAACTAGGGCCCAAGTGCTGCCACTGATGGGGTGGGTGTCTGTGTGGCCCAATTTTTGGAAAAAAAGGGAGACTCCGCTTGGAGTAACCCTTGCTTGATGTGTTTTTAAAAGAAGCCAAGATGAACAGAGCTGGGATCAGCAAAGACTTTGCTACCTACCCCGGTGTCATCCTGGGGACGGATAAGAATGGCGTATTTTTGAATGTGCTTGATGCAAATCAAAACATCCTGTTTGCAACTAGGGCCCAAGTGCTGCCACTGATGGGGTGGGTGTCTGTGTGGCCCAATTTTTGGAAAAAAAGGGAGACTCCGCTTGGAGTAACCCTTGCTTGATGTGTTTTTAAAAGAAGCCAAGATGAACAGAGCTGGGATCAGGAAAGACTTTGCTACCTACCCCGGTGTCATCCTGGGGACGGATAAGAATGGCGTATTTTTGAATGTGCTTGATGCAAATCAAAACATCCTGTTTGCAACTAGGGCCCAAGTGCTGCCACTGATGGGGTGGGTGTCTGTGTGGCCCAATTTTTGGAAAAAAAGGGAGACTCCGCTTGGAGTAACCCTTGCTTGATGTGTTTTTAAAAGAAGCCAAGATGAACAGAGCTGGGATCAGCAAAGACTTTGCTACCTACCCCGGTGTCATCCTGGGGACGGATAAGAATGGCGTATTTTTGAATGTGCTTGATGCAAATCAAAACATCCTGTTTGCAACTAGGGCCCAAGTGCTGCCACTGATGGGGTGGGTGTCTGTGTGGCCCAATTTTTGGAAAAAAAGGGAGACTCCGCTTGGAGTAACCCTTGCTTGATGTGTTTTTAAAAGAAGCCAAGATGAACAGAGCTGGGATCAGCAAAGACTTTGCTACCTACCCCGGTGTCATCCTGGGGACGGATAAGAATGGCGTATTTTTGAATGTGCTTGATGCAAATCAAAACATCCTGTTTGCAACTAGGGCCCAAGTGCTGCCACTGATGGGGTGGGTGTCTGTGTGGCCCAATTTTTGGAAAAAAAGGGAGACTCCGCTTGGAGTAACCCTTGCTTGATGTGTTTTTAAAAGAAGCCAAGATGAACAGAGCTGGGATCAGCAAAGACTTTGCTACCTACCCCGGTGTCATCCTGGGGACGGATAAGAATGGCGTATTTTTGAATGTGCTTGATGCAAATCAAAACATCCTGTTTGCAACTAGGGCCCAAGTGCTGCCACTGATGGGGTGGGTGTCTGTGTGGCCCAATTTTTGGAAAAAAAGGGAGACTCCGCTTGGAGTAACCCTTGCTTGATGTGTTTTTAAAAGAAGCCAAGATGAACAGAGCTGGGATCAGGAAAGACTTTGCTACCTACCCCGGTGTCATCCTGGGGACGGATAAGAATGGCGTATTTTTGAATGTGCTTGATGCAAATCAAAACATCCTGTTTGCAACTAGGGCCCAAGTGCTGCCACTGATGGGGTGGGTGTCTGTGTGGCCCAATTTTTGGAAAAAAAGGGAGACTCCGCTTGGAGTAACCCTTGCTTGATGTGTTTTTAAAAGAAGCCAAGATGAACAGAGCTGGGATCAGCAAAGACTTTGCTACCTACCCCGGTGTCATCCTGGGGACGGATAAGAATGGCGTATTTTTGAATGTGCTTGATGCAAATCAAAACATCCTGTTTGCAACTAGGGCCCAAGTGCTGCCACTGATGGGGTGGGTGTCTGTGTGGCCCAATTTTTGGAAAAAAAGGGAGACTCCGCTTGGAGTAACCCTTGCTTGATGTGTTTTTAAAAGAAGCCAAGATGAACAGAGCTGGGATCAGCAAAGACTTTGCTACCTACCCCGGTGTCATCCTGGGGACGGATAAGAATGGCGTATTTTTGAATGTGCTTGATGCAAATCAAAACATCCTGTTTGCAACTAGGGCCCAAGTGCTGCCACTGATGGGGTGGGTGTCTGTGTGGCCCAATTTTTGGAAAAAAGGGAGACTCCGCTTGGAGTAACCCTTGCTTACATTGTTTTTAAAAGAAGCCAAGATGAACAAGTCATGGGTCAGCAAAGACTTTGCTACCTACCCCGGTGTCATCCTGGGGATGGATAAGAATGGCGTATTTTTGAATGTGCTTGATGCAAATGTAGCTGTGAAGTGTACAACTGGGGCACAACTGCTGCCACTGAAGGGGTGGGTGTGTGTGTGGCCCAATTTTTGGAAAAAATGGAGACTCCGCTTGGAGTCACCTTGCGGTGTTTTACATGATTTTAGAAGGGCGTGCCATGCCTATATCTGTGTGTCCTCCTCTTTTTCCTTGTCCAGCTGTTTTGTTTTCGCATGAGTATATGTCCTTGTCACTTTCCAATGTGTTTGAGTTGTTTGTCACCTTTAGGACACCTTTGAGGGTGTTTTCTAGGTGTTTTTCTGTGTTTGTGATTGCCTGCCATTGTTTCCTATGCAGTTCAAGTTCGGTTCGTCGAACGTTCGACGAACCGAACTCGAACGGGAGGTCCGTTCGGCGAACCAACCTCGAGCCGAACCGCGACCGGTTCGCTCATCTCTACTAAGGGGTGCTTAGCTTTGTATTTAGCCAAAAAAATGAAAAAAAAAAAATAACGTAGGGTTCCCCCTATTTTTGTAGCCAGCTAGGGTAAAGCAGATGGCTGCAGCCTGCAGACCACAGCTGGCAGCCTCACCTTGGCTGGTAATCCAAAACTGAGGGCACCCCACGCTGTTATTTTAAATATTTCTTTTGTTTGTTTATTTTAAATTAAATAAATAATTAAAAAAAAAAAACACGTAGGGGTCCCCCCAAAATTGGATCACCAGCCAAGGTAAAGCAGACAGCTGGGGTCTGATATTATCAGACTAGGGAGGTCCATGGTTATTGGACTCCCAGCCTAAAAATAGCAGGCCGCAGGCGCCCCAGAAGTGGCGCATCCATTAGATGCGCCAATCCTGGTGCTTCGCCCCAGCTCATCCCGTGCCCTGGTGCGGTGGCAAACGGGGTAATATATGGGGTTAATACCAGATGTGTAATGTCACCTGGCACCAAGCCCTGGGGTTGGTGAGGTCAGGCGTCTATCAGATACCCGACATCACCAACCCAGTCAGTAATAAAATAAAATAGACGACAAACACATTTTTATTTGAAAAAACACTCCCCAATACATTCCTTCTTTAACCAATTTATTAGAAAGAAAAACAAATCCAGGTCTGCTGTAATCCAAGGGGTTGCCATGACGATCCACACTGTCCCAGTCAATGAAGAGCAGGATGTTCCCCATTGGCTGGGAGAGCAATGCAGTAACCTGAGCTAACATCAATGGGTCAGCCCAGGTCACTGCAGGGGATGACAAGTGCTGCTTTCAGCGAGGTACATTACCTGCGCTGATCTCCTGCACACTGACTTCAATCATCTTCACAGCCAAGTATCGCAAGCGGCCTGTGACATCACCGCTAGTCAGTCTCGGGTCGGAAGCGAGAGAAGGTGATGTGACAAGCGGCGGCCATGGAGGACAGTGACAGCGCTGAGGTCAGGACTTCATCACCGCAGGTAAGCCGAGCGGGACCATGTGTGCAGAGTGCCAGGTGGGCGGAGCCTAGCGGGGCAATGTGTGCAGAGTGCCAGGTGGGCGGAGCATACCGGGACCATGTGTGCAGAGTGACAGGTGGGCGGAGCCTAGCGGGATAATGTGTGCAGAGTGTCAGGTGGGTGGAGCCTAGCAGGAGCATGTGTGCAGAGTGCCAGGTGGGCGGAGCCTAGCGGGACCATGTGTGCAGAGTGACGGGTGGGCGGAGCCTAGCGGGACCATGTGTGCAGACTGCCAGGTGGGCGGAGCATAGCGGGACCATGTGTGCAGAGTGCCAGGTGGGCGGAGCATACCGGGACCATGTGTGCAGAGTGACAGGTGGGCGGAGCCTAGTGGGGTAATGTGTGCAGAGTTTCAGGTGGGCGGAGCCTAGCGGGACAATGTGTGCAGAGTGCCAGGTGGGCGGAGCATACCGGGACCATGTGTGCAGAGTGACGGGTGGGCGGAGCCTAGCGGGACCATGTGTGCAGAGTGCCAGGTGGGCGGAGCATAGCGTGACCATGTGTGCAGAGTGCCAGGTGGGCGGAGCATACCGGGACCATGTGTGCAGAGTGACAGGTGGGCTGAGCCTAGCGGGGTAATGTGTGCAGAGTGTCAGGTGGGTGGAGCCTAGTGGGACCATGTGTGCAGAGTGCCAGGTGGGTGGAGCCTAGCGGGACCATGTGTGCAGAGTGACAGGTGGGCGGAGCCTAGCGGGGTAATGTGTGCAGAGTGACAGGTGGGCGGAGCCTAGCGGGGCAATGTGTGCAGAGTGTCAGGTGGGTGGAGCCTAGCGGGACCATGTGTGCAGAGTGCCAGGTGGGCGGAGCCTAGCGGGACCATGTGTGCAGAGTGCCAGGTGGGCGGAGCCTAGCGGGGTAATGTGTGCAGAGTGACAGGTGGGCGGAGCCTAGCGGGACCATGTGTAGAGTGCCAGGTGGGCGGAGCCTAGCGGGACCATGTGTGCAGAGTGACAGGTGGGCGGAGCCTAGCGGGGTAATGTGTGCAGAGTGACAGGTGGGCGGAGCCTAGCGGGACCATGTGTGCAGAGTGCCAGGTGGGCGGAGCCTAGCGTGACCATGTGTGCAGAGTGACAGATGGGCGGAGCCTGGCAGGACCATGTGTGCAGAGTGACAGGTGGGCGGAGCCTAGCGGGGTAATGTGTGCAGAGTGACAGGTGGGCAGAGCCTAGCGGGACCATGTGTGCAGAGTGACAGGTGGGCGGATCCTAGCGGGACCATGTGTGCAGAGTGCCACGTGGGCGGAGCCATGTGTGCTGGTGACGGAGTGCGAAGTGGGTGGAGCCTAGCAGGGTCATGTGGCGCTGAGGGCGTCAGTGTCGTGGACTGCTTGGCTGGGGACAGGTGAGTGTGTGTGTGTGTGTGTGTGTGTACATGCCGCGTGCAGGAGGGGGCAGAGTGAGCTGAGCGGGGAAGTGTCGGCTTCCTGTACGTAACTAGGATAAATATCGGGTTACTAACCAAAGCGCTTTGCTTGGATACCCGAAGTTTATCTTGGTTACCAGCTTCTGGCAGGCTGCCAGCGATGGCTCCTGCACACTGTAGCTGTAAAAAGGCCTGCTTTTTGCTGCTAGAACCGTTCTCGAACGTAACTAGAACTATCGAGCTTTAGCAAAAAGCTCGAGTTCTAGTTCGATCTAGAACACCCCCCAAAATCACTCGAACCGCGAACTGGAGAACCGCGAACCGCGCTCAACTCTACTAGTGAGTAGAGCTGAGCCACCCCCCTAGTGTTCGAGTTTTGTTCGGTTGTTCGAACGGCGGCTCAGTTCGGCGAACGTTCGACGAATGTTCAACGAACACTTTCGAACCCCATTGAAAACAATGGGAGGCAAACACAAACACATACAAACACATGGAAAGTGTCCAAAAGGTGACAAACAATTCACAAGACACCACAAACACATGGAAAAGTGACAAGTACATATACTCATGCGAAAACAAAAGAGCTGGACGAGTAAAAGGAGGAAGAGACACAGATATAGGCATGTCATGCCCTTCTAAAATCATGTAAAACACAGTAAGGGGACTCCAACCAGAGTGTCCCTTTTTTCCAAAAATTGGGCCACAGACACCACTTAAGTGGCATCAGTTGTCCCCCAGTTGCAAACTTGACAGGTTGATTTTCATGAAGCACATTCAAAAATCCACAAGCATTTACCCCCCCCCCTCAGGATGACACAGGGATAGAAAAGTCCTTGCGGATCCATGACTTGTTCATCTTGATGAATGTTAGTCTGTCCACATTGTCACTGGACAGATGCGTGCACTTATCTGAAAGCACACAACCAGCAGCACTGAAGACACGTTCCGAGATAACGCTGGCTTTGGGAAACGACAAGATCTCCAAGGCATAAGTGACGAGCTCAGGCTATTTTTCAAGATTGGAAGCCCAAAATGAGCAAGGCTACAGTTGCAGAGTCATGGCATCTATATTCACTTGGAGATACTCTTGTGTCATCCTCTCCAGCCGTTGACTATGTGTCAGGCTTCTTGTCTCTTGTGGCCTTGCAGCAATGGATGGTCTAAAAAAATCATGAAACGATTCCATAAAATTGGTGTTACCACCAGATACGGTGTTGCTGGTATGGTTTGACTGATGATGACTCGACAGTCCCATGGTTGGCAAGTTACAACTGTGAGATTTACTCTGTGCACCACTGGTGTTTAGTGGAAAAGCCGAGCTAAGATTGCATAACAGCTTCTGCTGATACTCCTGCATATGTGCGTCCCTTTCTATGGCTGGAATTACTTCAGCAAATTTTGACTTGTACCGGGGATCTAAGAGTGTGGCAACCCAGTAGTCAGCATTACTTCTAATTCGGATAATGCGAGGGTCATGTTGTAGGTAGTGCAGCAAGAAGGCGCTCATGTGTCTTGCGCATCCATGCGGACCATGTCCTTGCTGTGGTTGTGTCAGCGAGGTGATAACCGTGCTTCCATCCTCTGACATCTCCCCCCAACCTCGAACAACCGAAATTTGACCAAGGTCTCCCTCATCTGCTAAGTCTTCCATGCCCATCGCAGTTCGTCCTCAATTTCTTCCTGGGCTCCTGCACCTTCCTCAACAGTTTGCTGCTACCATGCGCCCTTGTTAATCCCTCTCCCCCACGTCCCATGCCTGCCGCCTTGGTGATGCTGAACATCTGGACCTTGTAGATCTTGGTATACCTTCCGCATATAAATCCTCCTGTACTTCCTCCACTTCCTCTTGTCCCACCACCTGACTCCGAATACTGTTTAGAGTGTGCTGCAGTATGTAAATGGCTGGAATTGTCATGCTGATAATGGCATTGTCAGCGCTAAACATATTCATCGCCATGTCGAAACTGTGCAGAAGGGTGCATAAGTCTTTGATCTCAGACCACTCCATCAGCGTGATCTGCCCCACCTCTGCATCTCGTTGGCCCAGGCTATACGTCATAACGTATTGCACCAGGGCTCTGCAGTGCTGCCACAGTCGCTGCAACATGTGGAGAGTCGAATTCCAGCGTGTCGACACATTGCATTTCAGGCAGTGAACCGACAGGCCGAAAGTCTTCTGTAGTGATACAAGTCGGTCAGCTGTGCCGTTTGAACGGCGGAAGTGAGCAGATAGTGAACGTGCCCTGTGCAGAAGCCCATCTTGGCCGGGATAGTGGGTTAAAAATTGCTGGACAACAAGGTTCAACAGGTGAGTCATACAAGGCACGTGTGTCACATTGCCCCGGCGAAGGACCACACCCAGGTTTGCAGCATTGTTGCACATGGCCTTCCCTGGCTGCAGGTTGAGTGGAGACAACAATTTACGAAACTCGGTCTCCAGAGCTGACCACAACTGGTCAGCTGTGTGACTCTTATTTCCCAGACATTTCAACGTAAAGACCGCCTGATGCCGTTGAGCTCTGCTGCCAGCAATAGTAAGGAGGTGTGCGGGTTTCCTTGTGCGCAGTTACAATGCGGGTGGCCTGACCAGACAGGCTTGGGGCGGAGGTGGAGGATCCAGACGAGGTTGAGGAGGCAGAAGCAGTGGAGGAACTTCTACATACAGAGGATTGACGCACAACTCGTGGGGACGGCAAGACTTATACAGCAGACCCTTCTCCATCTCTCACCATAGATACCCAGTGCCCAGTAAGCGACATGTAACGCCCCTCTCCATGCTTACTGATCCAAGTATCGGTGGTGAAATGCACCCTGTCACACACAGAGTTTCTCAAGGAAACGGCGATGTTGTGTGCGACATGCTGGTGTAGTGCATGCACACCTTTCTTGAAAAGTAGAGGCGACTGGGCATCTCGAACTGGGGCACTACAACGGACATAAGGTCTCAAAAATCCTGTGTGTCCACCAGGCGGAAAGGCAGCATTTCGGTAGCCAACAGCTTGCAGAGGGTGAAAGTCAACCTCTTAGCTTTGTCATGGCTAGGAGGAAATGGTCTTTTATTTGTCCACATCTGAGGGACCAAGGGCTCGCTGCTGTGCTGAGACAGCGTTGAGTAGGGTGTCCTTGGAAAACTGCTGGTCTGTGAGGAAAGTGCAGGCGGAGACATAATGTTGCCTTCATTCAAAGTTGGTGCTCTGGATGTCGAAGAGACCTCAACACCAGCAGCTGTTTCCACTTCCAAAACAACTGACGACCTGCCAATCACACTGCCTGTTGTGATTAAAGAGGTGGAAGGTGCGTCGTAAAGCATGTGTGACTGCTGTCCCCACAGTCATAGAGGATGAAGAGCGTGCAGATGCACTTGAAGTGGCAGACAGTGGTTGGCCAGCTCTGCTAGGCCGCATTGTAGCACAGTAAGCTTCCCACTGGGACTTATGCTTGATATCCATGTGACGGTTCATGGTCGAAGTAGTCAAACTAGTGAGGTTTTGATCTCTACTTAGAGATTGGCGACAAATCTTACAGATGACATGAGTTTGAAGATCCTTTGCGATGTCAAAAAAGGACCAGGCTAGGCAAGGCTTATAGCCCATGCAACCTACAGAGCCAACCCTACTTGTGCTCAGAAGCAGAGTTGTGGCTGAGGATACAGTTGTTGACGTGCTTCCAGTACTCCGTCTGTGTCCAGGAAGGCGCAAGCTAACATCGTCGTCAGTCGCATCCTCCTCCCCCGCCTCTGCTGACCTAATCAAGTGCCTGACTGTGGGTTGACAGTAAGTGGGATCTACAACTTCATCATCACCCTGTGTGTTTGTACTCCCCTCGTCCTCAGAGCTGACCTCTTCCTGCCGTGACAGAATAGTTAAGTTGTCATTCCAATCAGGTATCTGAGTCTCATCGTGATCAGAATGTTCCTCATTGTCTCCACCAAGAGGAGTTACAGTTTGGGAATGAGGGTCTACATTATGCTCAGAAACTTCTTCATCAGGGCCTGAATCTGACTCACAAAGCTTCTGGCCATCACTGCAGATCATTTCCAGGTTTGGACTCACTGTAGCTTGGGAGCAGACCTCTGATTCCCAGGCTATAGTGTGACTGAACAACTCTGCAGACTCAACCTTCTCTGTTACCCCATACTCTGCAGGGCGGGTGGAGACTTGAGAGCTGGTAGAAAGCAAGTGCGATTGGGGTGACAGCTCAGATTACTGGAGTCTTTGGGATGTTCAAGTTGAGGTGGAGGAGAGGCCACTTGATGGAGCACTTGAGATCCATTCAAGCATGTGCTTTTTTTGTGCATCATCTAACTTTGGTAGAGTTGTTCGGTTCCGTAAAAAAGGGATCACATCAGATTGTCCACGGAAAGTAGTAGACATCTTACGTTTGCTGGAAGATGGCCTTTCTTCAGCAGATGTTACTGTTGTTTTACCACCTATCCCACAGACACAAACTTTTTTCCCTTTCCAACATGCCTGTTCACCTTTCCACCAGCATCTGTCCTTTTGCCACTCATTTTGTTTGTGAACAAATTGAACACTTAAAATGTCGTAGCAAAAATGGAGAGGTAGCAAAAATTGAGAGGTGGTGTAGATTGCAGAGGTGGTCTAGCTTTATTGACAGCTGAAGAACCAACACTGACTATCACAGACAATGAAACTAGGCCCCGAAAACTGCCTGCACTTTTTGCAATAATATTGCGTAGCAAAAATGAACAGGTGCTGTACAATGCAGAGGTGGTATAGCAAAATTGTCAGCAGAGGAACCCTAACGTACTATCCCAGACAATGAAAGTATGGCCCTAAAAATGGCAGCACTTTTTGCAATTAAAATTGCGTAGCAAAAATGGAGATGTGGTGTAAAATGCAGAGGTGGTATAACAAAATTGTCAGCAGAGGAACCCTAACGTAGTATCTCAGAAACTAGGCCCCTAAAACTGCCTGCACTTTTGCAATAAAAATTGCGTAGCAAAAATGGACAGGTGCTGTACAATGCAGAGGTGGTATAGCAAAATTGTCAGCAGAGGAACCCTAATGTAGTATCCCAGATAATGAAACTAGGCCCCTAAAACTGCCTGCACTTTTTGCAAAAAAAAATTGCGTAGCAAAAGTGGAGATGGGGTGTACAATGCAGAGGTGGTATAGCAAAATTGTCAGCAGAGGAACCCTAACGTAGTATCCCAGACAAAGAAACTAGGCCCCTAAAACTGCCTGCACTTTTTGCAAAAAAAATTGCATAGCAAAAATGGACAGGTGCTGTACAATACATAGGTTGTATAGCAAAATTGTCAGCAGAGGAATCCTAATGTAGTATCCCAGACAATGAAAGTATGTCCCTAAAAATGACAGCACTTTTTGCAATTAAAATTGCGTAGCAAAAATGGGCAGGTGCTGTACAATGCAGAGGTGGTATAGCAAAATTGTCAGCAGAGGAACCCTAACGTAGTATCCCAGACAATGAAAGTATGACCCTAAAAATGGCAGCACTTTTTGCAATAAAAATTGCATAGCAAAAATGGACAGGTGCTCTGCAATGCAGAGGTGGTATAGTAAAATTGTCAGCAGAGGAACCCTAATGTACTATCCTAGACAATGAAAGTATGCCCCTAAAACTGCCTGCACTTTTTGCAATAAAAATTGCGTAGCAAAAATGGACAGGTGCTGTACACTGCAGATGTGGTATAGCAAAATTGTCAGTAGAGGAACCCTAACGTAGTATCCCAGACAATGAAAGTATGCCCCTAAAACTGCCTGCACTTTTTGCAATAGAAATGACACATGCCCTTGCTTGTCTGGTAAAAATCCACTTTGCTGTGCGTGTATCTGTGATTGGCTAACAGCCTGGCCCGCCCCACTGTACGCGCGGTTAGGAAAAAAAAATAGCGATCGCCATTCTTTCAACACTCAGCAGCAGCACTGACCTAAACCCCGTCACCCCGCACACTATACGCTGAATTTTGATAATATCATTATTATCAGTGACTCACAGTATTACAGTGCAAAGCCAGCTACTAACTAGCTATGCTTTTTGGTGATCGAGCCATTATCGAACAGTAGCTCGAACTGCAGAACTTGAAGTAAATCGTTCGAGTTCGTCGAACGACTCAAACACCGACCAAAATCACTTGAATTTGAAATTGGCGAACCGTTCGAATCGAACATCGCTCAACTCTGCATCGCTCAACTCTACCAGCGAGTCAGTAGCTTGTAAACCGATTCGTGAAGTAAGGAGCAAATGTTAGAAGAATATATCGCTTTTAAAGAGAAAATCCATTTCTCCTCAGGAATTTCTATATTTAAGTACTTCTCCCATTTTACCATATAACATAGCTTTTCAAATTTTAAATCTTTATTGAAAAAATTATAAAGTTGTCTGGTGTTCCAAATGTTGTCATTTAGAGCGCAAAACAGAGCACTAACTATTTCTCGGATGTGAGAATTGTTTTTTAAAAGTTTTGAGAGGGTATATCTCAAAGTTAACAGAAGTTTAAAATCTGGGTCAAGTAGTGTGTTTCATTTCTGGAACTAAAAATAAAATACAAAGTCTGAACCATTATGTAGATCCTGGATAAATTTTATACCTTGCTTAGTCCATTGTTTTGGAATTTCTGTTTTTGATAAATATGCCAAGAAATGTATAGGGAGAAGAAAGAGGGCGCTCCTGTGTGGGACCGTTAAAACACAATTGATGAAGGTGTATGATGTACACTCACCTGATAGTGTTGTACTGCAGGTACAACCCTGTTAAAGATGCTGACGGGGGGTTCCAGTGCTCACCGTTCCTCACCACTGGGAATCCTGTCCTGTCAGTCCTGCAGGAGTTCTTGCTTATGCAGCCGCTCTCACAATCGTTGTCCGGGGACACGTGCAGCACAGCGCCGTCGGACCGGCGTCAGACAGCAACTCCTCCTCTGGGCCGGATGATCTCGTTAACGGTGTCAAACCAATCCCGTATTGCAGCGTTAGTGGAAGTAGCAAACTCCTCTTCTGGCTGCAGCAGCCCCACGAGCTCCCGAAGGGAGATGTATGCTAAAAGTTCAATGTAGAAAAAACACAGTATCGGCCGCACTGCTCAGAATGGAGATGGATCCATCTCCATACCGTGTTTTTTCTATATTGAATTTTTAAGAATTGTATAGGAAAATTTTTAATTTCATTATATTTTTGGATTTTTTTTCTCATTTTACAAAGGTTTTTCCATATTAATAGTGTGTATCATATAGTTGAGAAAGGAGGTAGGGGTCGATTGGGATTTTGGATATGGAGTAGGATGAGTTGGCCTAAAGGGGAGTAGTATTCAAAGATAATTCTAAGTCCATCCACAAAACTGAATAATTATTGATGATCCATATGACTTTGTTTAATAAATTGGTGATAATATGTTGATCCTGGAGGGTCAATCATAGGTCCAAGAAATCCATCCTTCTTGTTGACATCCACCAGGTAAATTTAATGGTTAAGGAATTGGTGTTTAGGCTGGTGGTGAAATCCTTGCAAACATTCTCTGGTCCTGTCTACAAAAAAAGAATGTCATCTGTATACCGGTACCAACCACAGACAAACCTCCGAAACAATGGCGAGGTGTACATGTGTGCATCCTCCCACCAGTATAAAAGGAGGTTGGCAAAAGAAGGCACGAAACGCGCACCCATCGTGGTCCCAGAGAATGCCTGTAGAAGGTCCAGTCAAAGACAAAATAATTACGTCGTAGGACAAAGGACAATAAATCCAAAAGAAAAATGCAGTATGGGGTCATACCTCCACACTGTACCTCCAGAAAAGTAGATAACGCTTCCAAACCATCCCAATGTCCAATTTGGTATATAAAGATTCTTTGTCCAAGGATACCAACAAGGTATTGTATTGATTGTATTGATGTACTATAGGTTGTAAGTAAAAATCCACGTTTTCACATGGTCTTTCATTAATGCTCACAACTCCCGTCGCTATAGGTCTACCTGGTAGATTGTTGAGTGCCTTGTGGACCTTCGGGAGTAAGTAGAAGGTAGGAATAGATAAATATGAAGTAGTAAGGAAGTCTTTATTCAATAAAACTCTCACCATGGCCCTGATCCACTCCTGCCTTGACTATTGTAATTCTCTATTAATTGGTCTCTCTGTTATGATTCAGTGACCGAGGAGGATCAGAAAAAGGACAAAAAAATAGAAAACCCAGAATGTTACCAGAGTGGTTGGACTCTCAGCGAACTGCAGCCCTAACACTAACACACAACTAGAAGTAGCCGTGGGACATGCCTACGATGACCTGGTTGCCTCAACACAGCCAGAGAACTAATTATTCCTACAGAGAGAAATACAGGAAAGACTAAACTGCCTCGGAGCAGTCCCCAAAGATATAGATAGCCCCCCACATATAAAGATTATGGTGATGAAGGAAAACACAATACATAGGTAGAAAACAGATTCAGCAAAGATGAGACCCAAACTATCTAAATAGGAAAGTACAGAAAAGAGCACAATCTGCAGCCGTGCAAAACCCTAGAAAAAGAACCAACACGCCTGATAAGGAAAAATACTGAGTCCACACAGACTCTGCCCCCACTATATCAGGACTCTGGTGTTACTGGGATCAAAACAAACACTAATATAGTGGAGGGTGTTGTGATTCTGTGACCGAGGAGGATCATAAAAAGAGCAATAACTCGAAAACCCAGAAAATAACCAGAGTGGATGGAACCTTAATGGACTTAATACTGACACACAACTAGAAATATCCGTGGGACGAGCCTACGATGATCTAGTCGTCTTGACACAGCCGGAGAACTAAATACTCCAACAGAGAGAAATGTAAAAAAAGGTAATCTGCCTCAGAGTAGTCCCCAAAGATGTAGATAGCTCCCCACATGTCAAATTTATGTTGATATGGGAATACACAATACGTAGCTAGAGAACAGAGTCAGCAAAGATGAGGCCCAAAACTATCTGCATAGGAAAGAATAGGAAAGGAGCACTAACTGCAGCCGTAAAAGACCCAATAAATACCAGCACGCCTGACATGGAAAAATACTGAGCCTGAACAGGCTCTCCCCCGCTATATCAGTACTCTGATGTTACTGGGATCCAAGAAAAACATTGATATAGAGAGGGGACTGAATATTGTACCAAGCATGACAAAACACAATACATAACAGAACATGGAGCAAGGTACACAGATATGCCCAGCAGGGAATAATCCAATTCCACCAGCAACTCCACACAGGCAAAATCACTAGAAAGTGAAAAACCATAAGCAACAGTACAAGACCAACTTATCTGAGAGGAGTTCTGGTAGACACAGAGAACAGGGTTGGTTTCAGGAAGTTCTTAGAACACAGGAAATACAATTGAACACCGGCAAGAACAAAAAGAAGCTACATAGTTATATAGGCCCAAACCAAATGGCCTGATTGCAAATCCTACTCAGCTGTTTAGTTCCCATTCAGCAATTCAGCTGCATTACCAGCACTGACCACAAGAGGGAGTCACAAACTGGAATCTAATTCAAATGTATTCACAACAGGAGGGACTGAAATTAGTACCAAGCATGACAAAAAAAATACATAGCAGAATATTGAGCAAGGTACACAGACATTCCCAGCAGGGAATGATCCAACTCCACCCAGAACGCCACCCAGGCAAAATCAGGAAATAAGCCTTTGTACCTAAACAGAAAAAAACAACAAGAAAGTGGAAACCACCAGCAGAGATACAAAGACAAAACTTATCTGAAAGGAGTTCTGGTAGACACAGAAGGAAGGGCTGGCTTCAGAATGTCCTTAGCAAACAGGAGACAACATTGAGCACCGGCAAGGAATAAGAGAACACTACTCAGTTATATAGGCCCAGTCAGAACAACCTGATTGCCAATCATCCTCAGCTGTCTGGTTTCTATTCACCAAGCCAACTCCGCTACCAGCACTGACCACAAGAGGGAGCCCCAAACTGGAATCCAGTCCAAATGTATTCACAATATCTCCCCCTAACTAGACTGTCACCTCTGCAGTTCATCCTTAATGCTGCAGCCAGGGTCACCTATCTGGCTAACTGTTACTCAGATGCTTCTGCTCTGTGCCAGTCACTACACTGGCTGCCCATATATCACAGGATCCAATTCAAATTGCTTGTTCTCACCCACAAAGCTCTCCACAATGCGGCACCCCCCTACATCTCTACCCTAATCTCTGTGTATCACCCTACCCATTCTCTACACTCCGCAAACGACTTTCGACTAACATCCACACTAATTCAAACCTCCCACTCCTGGATCCAAGAATTCTCCCGAGCTGCACCAATCCTCTGGAATGCTTTGACCAAAGAAGCCAGGATGAACCACAACATACTGAACTTCAGACGCTCCCTAAAAACACATCTTTTTAGAGTGGCCTATAACACTCCGTAATCAAATTAAATTCATATAGTCCTTCCACGACTTCTCACAACATAACTCTACATCAAACTCCACCGCACCCAAAAGTATCTCAAAGGTTGGCTAGTTCAGGCAGCCTTTATTTATCCCCCATTTCTTTGAGATGGCTGCATTGTCATTGGAAATGAGCAGTGAACCTGTACCTTGTTCCTACCCACCTCATTGTAGATGTAAGATCTCATGAGCAGGTTTGTCTTTTTTTATATAATTTTTTTATATAATTATTGTATTTTCTATAACTGTTACTTGCTTGTATATGAACCTCTGAATTGTAAAGAACTGTGGAACATGTTGGGACTATAGAAATAAAGATTACTAATATTATTATTATTATTATTATTACTGCAGTTCTTGGCTGCCATATGGATCCACATACTGGTGGTGGCCAGCTTGTTATGGCAGATGCTACGGATTACAATGTTTTTCTCTGAAGGACTTTCAGAAAAAACTTCCAGCAGCAGCTGAACACCCCTTTTGCCCTGACTAGGGCCACAGTGAGGGTGCTCATCGGAACAGTTGACCTAGTTTTCATTCTGGGCAAACCACTACCCCTTGGTTCCTGTGTTGGTGCTACATATCCACCTTCCTCTGTGATGCTGTGCTAGCTATGCATGTCAACGGACCTGGTCGGAGCAGTGGACTCATCATCAACCACCTCATCTTCCATCTCATCCTCCTTCCCAGTTGAGATTGTAGGCTAACCTCATGGCATCTGTGTCGTCATCATCATCCTCCACCTCTGGAGACAGTAAATCAGGTTTCTCAAAGTGGATTTCTTCTGACCATAGGTCTTCAAATACTTGCGCATCAACGCACGCCACCTCCTCACATCTCTTCAATGCTGCACAGTGAGAGGTCAGAGCCAACCAAAGGATACGTAAAAAACACATCCTCAGAGTGGCCAAGCTTGGGGTCATATGTCTCCTGTAGAGTTGAGCGCGGTTCGTGGTTCGTGGTTCTCCAGTTCGCGGCTCGAGTGATTTTTGGGCTGTTCGAGATCGAACTAGAACTCGAGCTTTTTGCTAAAAGCTCGATAGTTCTAGATACGTTCGAGAACGGTTCTAGCAGCAAAAAGCAGGGCTTTTTACAGCTACAGTGAGCAGGAGCCATCGCTGGCAGCCTGCCACAAGCTGGTAACCAAGATAAACATCGGGTATCCAAGCAAAGCGCTTTGGTTAGTAACCCGATGTTTATCTTAGTTACGTGCAGGAAGCCCACACTTTCCCGCTCAGCTCGCTCCACCCCCTCCTGCCCGCGGCATGTACACATACATACACATACACAAACACACACACACACACACATCCACCCCCCCCCCCGCCCGCCCGCCCGCCCCGCTCGCTCGCTCGCTCGCTCGCTCGGCTTACCTGCGGTGATGAAGTCCCGCCATCCCAACCTCAGCGCTGTCACTGTCCTCCATGGCCGCCGCTTGTCACATCACCTCTCGCTTCCGACCCGAGACTGACACTGGCGGTGACGTCACGGACCTCTCGCGATACTTGATGTGAAGGCGCCGGTCATTGACCTCAGTGACAGGGGCTGTCAGTGTGCTGGAGATCAGCGCAGGTAATGTACCTCACTGACAGCAGCACTTCTCATGCCCTGCAGTGACCTGGGCTGACCCATTGATGTTAGCTCAGGTCACTGCACTGCTCTCCCAGCCAATGGGGAACATCCTGCTCTTCATTGACTGGGACAGTGTGCATCGTCATGGCAACCCCTTGGATTACACCAGACCTGGATTTGTTTTTCAATCTAATAAATTGGTTAAAGAGGGAATGTTTTGGGGAGTGTTTTTTCAAATAAAAATGTGTTTGTCGTGTATTTTTTTTTATTACTGACTGGGTTGGTGATGTCGGGTATCTGATAGACGCCTGACCTCACCAACCCCAGGGCTTGATGCCAGGTGACATTACACATCTGGTATTAACCCCAAATATTACCCCGTTTGCCACCGCACCAGGGCGCGGGATGAGCTGGGGCGAAGCACCAGGATTGGCGCATCTAATGGATGCGCCACTTCTGGGGCGGCTGCGGCCTGCTATTTTTAGGCTGGGGAGATTCCAATAACCATGGACCTCCCTAGTCTGAGAATATCAGGCCCCAGCTGTCTGCTTTACCTTGGCTGGTGATCCAATTTTGGGGGACCCCTACGTGGTTTTTTTTTTTAATTATTTATTTAATTTAAAATAACAGCGTGGGGTGCCCTCAGTTTTGGATTACCAGCCAAGGTGAGGTTGCCAGCTGTGGTCTGCAGGCTGCAGCCGTCTGCTTTACCCTAGCTGGCTACAAAACTAGGGGGAACCCTATGTCATTTTTTTTTTCATTTTTTTGGCTAAATACAAAGCTAAGCACCCCTTAGTGCCACATGAAAGGTACCAAAGGGTGTTCCACTTTTTCTCCATTTTTTTCTCCACTTTCTCTCCACTTTTTCTCCACTTTTTCTCCATTTTTTTCTCCACTTATTCTCCACTTTTTCTCCTCTTATTCTCCACTTTTTCTCCACTTTTTCTCCACTTTTTCTCCTCTTATTCTCCACTTTTTCTCCACTTTTTCTCCACTTTTTCTCCATTTTTTTCTCCACTTTCTCCACTTTTTCTCCACTTTTTTCTCCACTTTTTCTCCTCTTATGCTCCACTTTTTCTCCTCTTAATCTCCACTTTTTCTCCACTTTTTCTCCACTTTTTCTCCACTTTTTTCTCCACTTTTTCTCCTCTTATGCTCCACTTTTTCTCCACTTTTTCTCCACTTTTTCTCCACTTTTTCTCCACTTTTTCTCCACTTTTTCTCCACTTTTTCTCCTCTTAATCTCCACTTTTTCTCCTCTTATGCTCCACTTTTTCTCCACTTTTTCTCCACTTTTTCTCCACGTTTTCTCCACTTTTTTCTCCACTTTTTCTCCTCTTATGCTCCACTTTTTCTCCACTTTTTCTCCACTTTTTCTCCACTTTTTCTCCACGTTTTCTCCACGTTTTCTCCACTTTTTTCTCCACTTTTTCTCCTCTTATGCTCCACTTTTTCTCCACTTTTTCTCCACTTTTTCTCCACTTTTTTCTCCACTTTTTCTCCTCTTATGCTCCACTTTTTCTCCACTTTTTCTCCACTTATGCTCCACTTTTTCTCCACTTTTTCTCCACTTTTTTCTCCACTTTTTCTCCTCTTAATCTCCACTTTTTCTCCACTTTTTCTCCACTTTTTCTCCACTTTTTCTCCACTTTTTCTCCACTTTTTTCTCCACTTTTTCTCCACTTTTTCTCCTCTTATGTTCCACTTATTCTCCACTTTTTCTCCACTTTTTCTCTACTTTTTCTATGGTCGGTCTACCCATTAGCTCTGCCATGCATAGTGTAGCTCTACACCTACTGCACATGTTACTTTATGATTGACATCTCTTTCGTACCAGAGCTGTCTAAGTCTACTCTGACCCCATATTTGTCATTACTATATTGTCCTTGTACTGTATTATGACATTTGTATCATGTGTTTCATTTCTTGCTGTGTTGCAATTTTTTTGCTGCATCCCAATTGTACCTCTACATTGTTCGAGTTTATGTTATTGTTCTCTCACTCTTATGTGATACTGATTATTGTCATTTTTCATGATTACATGCAGATAAGTCCAATCTGACGAAGGCTCAGGCCGAAACGTCATTTGTAACTTGTTTTGGACAAAAACATATATGCTTATGAAAAAAAAATTTTCTTAATACGGACCAATAAAGAGTGATTTTGCATTACTATCCGTTGTGACTTACTGACTTAGTCTGGGAGATATAGAGTGCCGAGGTTACTCACTAATTTTATCTATTATTACCTCTGAGCACCTATATACCAGTGAGCAGAGCTTCCTCTACAGTAGTTCTCCTGATTAGGCATGCCCTTACCTCATGAGCAGGGCATTGCAGCTTTGGTAGCAACCATTACGACATGGACTCTGCTGCTGTGGACCCGGGGAGAGTGAGTGCAGATTCATTGCACCCACACTCCTCACATGAAGGGTCCGCACTCCTAGAAAATGGGGGATACGTTCCCTGAGTGTCTCCCCCCCCATATTCTAGACGGTCCAGAGTCGTCGTGGGACCCCTTTATTTTTTTTCTTACAATAAATTGGTGAAAGAGGAAATGTTTTGGGGACTGTTTTTTCAAATAAATTTCTTTTGTCGATTTTTTGTTTTTGTTAGTACTGACAGTTTATGATGTTGGGTATCTAATAGACGCCATGACATCACAAACTGCTGGGCTTGATCTCAGGTGACTTTACAGCTAGTATCAACCCGATTTATTACCCCGTTTGCCACTGCACCAGGGCACGGGATGAGCTGGGGTGAAGCGCCAGGATTGGCGCATCTAGTGGATGCGCCACGTCTGGGGTGCCTGCGGCCTGCTATTTTTAGGCTGTGAAGGCCCAATAACTATGGACCTTCCCACCCTGAGAATACCAGACCACAGCTGTCCGCTTTACCTTGGCTGGTGATCCAATTTGGGGGGTCCCCTACTTTTATTGTGTAATTATTAATATTTATAAAATAATTATAAAAAAGAGCCTGAGGGGACCTCCACATTGGATCCCCAACCACGGTAAAGCTGCCAGCTGTGGTTTTCAGGCTACAGCCGTCTGCTTTACCCTAGCTGGCTATCAAAAATGGGGGGACCCAACGTAATTTTTTTTTTTTAACTATTTTTTAAATAGAAAAAATTAATGGGCTTCCCTGTATTTTGATTGCCAACCAAGGTAACGGCAGGCAGATGGGGGTGGCAACCCATAGCTGTCTGCTTTATCTGCGCTGAGAATCAAAAATACCGCGGAGCGCTACGTCATTTTTTTAAAGATTTATTTTTACAGCACTGTGATGTCCAGCAATCAAAATACAGGGAAGCCCATTTTATTTTTAGTTATTTAAATAAATAATTAAAAAAAATATATGTTAGCTCCCACTGCATTTTTTGTATTGCTAGCTAAGGGTAATCCAAGCAGCTACTGGCTGCTAACCCCCACTGCTTGGTGTTACCTTCACTGGCAATGGAAAATCCAGGGAAGCATTTTTTTTTTTTTTTGCCAAAAAGCTACAAAAAAAGGACGTGAGCTTCGCCATATTTTTGTATGCTAGCCAGGTATAGCAGGCAGGTGCTGGAAGAGTTGGATACAGCGCCAGAAGATGGCGCTTCTATGAAAATGCCATTTTCTGAGGCGGCTGCAGACTGCAAATCGCAGCAGTGGGGCCCAGAAAGCTCAGGCCAACCTGTGCTGCGGATTCCAATCCCCAGCTGCCTAGTTGTACCTGGCTGGACACAAAAATGGGGCAAAGCCTACGTCATTTGTTTTCTAATTATTTCATGAAATTCATGAAATAATAAAAAAAGGGCTTCCCTTTATTTTTGGTTCCCAGCCGGGTACAAATAGGCAACTGGGGGTTGGGGGCAGCCGTACCTGCCTGCTGTACCTGGCTAGCATACAAAAATATGGCGAAGCCACATAATTTTTTCAGGGGGCAAAAAACTTCTGCATACAGTCCTGGATGGAGTATGCTGAGCCTTGTAGTTCTGCAGCTGCTGTCTGTCTGTATGGAGAAGAGCAGACAGCAGCTGCAGAACTACAAGGCTCAGCATACTCCATCCAGGACTGCATGCAGAAGTTTTTTGCCCACCAAAAAAATGACGTGGGCTTCGCCATATTTTTGTATGCTAGCCAGGTACAGCTGGCAGCCACGGGCTGCCTCCAACCCCCAGTTGCCTATTTGTACCCGGCTGGGAACCAAAAATATAGGGAAGCCCGTTTTTTTTAATTATTTCACTTATTTCATGAAATAATTAAAAAACAAATGACGTGGGCTTCGCCCTATTTTTGTGTCCAGCCGGGTACAACTAGGCAGCTGGGGATTGGAATCCGCAGCACAGGTTAGCCCGAGGTTTGTGGGCGCCTCTGCTGCGGATTTCAGTCCGCAGCCGTCCCAGAAAATGGCGCTCTCATAGAAGCGCCATCATCTGGCGCTGTATCCAACTCTTCCAACAGCCCTGGAGCCGGGTGGCTTGTTGGGTAATCATGAGTTAATACTGGCTTTGTTTTACCAGCCAGTATTAAGCCAGAGATTCTTAATGTCAGGCACGTTTGACCCGGCCATTAAGAATCTCCAATAAAGGGTTAAAAAAAGACACCACACAGAGAAAAAATACTTTAATAGAAATAAATACACAGACACATTAGAGACTCCATCTTTATTACCCCTGTCAGCCCTCCACGATCCTGCTCTTCTGTCTTCTTTCTTTCTAGTGTAGTAGTAGTGACGATTGTAGTGAGGGGCATCACTTGGGGCTGGGGAACCTCCATCCTAACTACAATGCTCACTACAATCGGGAAGCAGCGTGCAGCCTTCACTCCGTGAGTGATCACTGCTGGCTGCTAGCGGTAACAGCGGTAACGCTGACAGACGCGTTACCATAGCAACGGTGCTCCCGGAGCCGCGGTTAGCGGTGACGTCACCGCTAACTGCGTTGCTATGGCAACGGTGATCTCCGTTAATGACCGGCTGTGTCAGCCGGTCCCTAACGGAACGGGGAGTCGACCGTGTGCTAGAGCATGTCGCCGGTACACGGCGATACACATATGTGCACCGTGTACCGGAGAGATGCACTCGCAGGTCCTACATGACGTGTCATAGTCATGTGACCAGTCTGTAGCCAATGAGATAATAGCCACGTGACTGGTCACATGGCTATTTTGACGTCACGATAGGTCCTGCTTCTCTGCTGGCAGTGCAGGTCACCGGGAGGATTCAGCGATCATCGGATGGAATAGCGGCAGGAGACAGAGTGCAGAAGGGATCGCGAGGACCGGTAAGTGTTATGGCAATGTTTATTAACTGTTTGTGTACATTTATAATGCATTTTTATGTGTTTGTGATTGCCTCCCATTATAGCCTATTGGTTCTAGTTCGGTTCGTCGAACGTTCGACGAACCGAACTCGAACGGGACCCCCGTTCGGCGAACCGGCCTCGAGCCGAACCGGGACCGGTTCGCTCATCTCTAGTCTCCTGTGACTGATGATGGGGGGAGGAAGGAGGACCAGATTGATGATTGGATGGGCCAGCCGTCTGTGTATAAACAGTAGACTGTGTGGTCGTGGAATATTTGTTGCTGCTTCAGAAATGCGAAGAGACCTTGTTGTCTGCCATCCAAGACACAATCTGCTCTCGCTCTTCTGGCTTACACACACGTTTACATTCCAGACTGGGAAATTTGAGGAGGAGGAAGGTAAAGCCCTCACCAAACTCAGGTTTCCTGACACCTGCGGGCCCTCTGAAAACTTGAATTGAGGGCCACACAATGTTATGGTGAAGGAGGAGGACCAGGAGGGTAAAGCCCAAAGCTACAATGGGCGCATTGTAAACTGCTGTGGAATATGTATTTCACTATCTAAGTCTCAATGAGGGAGGGACCGCCCAAATGTATAAGTAACAGCAGTCCCTCCAAAACGAATGTTACAGAACCACTTAAGGCCCCTCAGGTGAAATATCAACATACCAATAGGCATGTTTTAGCTGGACTTGTAGAGTACTGGGGAATAGCTAACTAAAATTATGTATGACAGGGGGACCTACAAAATGTATGTCAGGGCCCATTCAATTATTAAAGTTAAAAAAAAGCCAAAACACTACATGTGAACAAATGCTATAAGAGATTTTTTTTTTATTCTCTGGCTTATTTAGCCTTATTTACAAGTGATTATGCAGGAAAAACTGTTTCTTAATCTTTTTGGAAGGTAAAATGCAATGGAGGTTAGGTTTGGTAGGTGTTCTTGTGCATTTGTAAAAGTGACATAATACTGTGAAATCCTCATTCCCAGAAGCCATATGCGAGTCAGAAATGTATACAGACATATTCTCCAGGCTGTGCTCATTCAGTTTCATCACTTACCCATCCATCTCAGCCTTCTCCTCAGGCCCCCAGACCTCTTTGTTGGGTCCAGCAGAAAATTACTTGCATTTCCCATTGACTTGCATTGTACTCGCTATTCGGATCGTAAACGCAAGTATTACAAAGTACTTGTTACGAGTGTAGCGATTACGAATATTATGGTACTCACCCATCTCTACTTGCAACTATTCAGCATATGATTAATTTTGCAGATTCTTGTCATGTCACTGCATTCTTACTGTTTTGCTCATAAAAAAATCAAAATTTTAATGTTTAGTATTTTTTTTTGTATTTTCTAAATCTTTTTTGGCTTTCAATGCTCCCTGACTCTTTCTGGGCAGACTCAAGCAAGTCTTAACTGAAATCTGATCCCATATCACTTCTACATGGTCCCAATGTTGGTGCATACTGGTCGACTCACTTGCGTATGTATATAGCTATTTTTCAACTCTACCCACAAGTGTTCAATTGAGTTGAGGTCTGGGGACTGTGGTGGCCAATCAAGCATCTCTACTTCATTGTCATTTCTTCACCAATCCAGGTCATTGTCCTGCTTGAACACTATCTCATTCTTTTCATACCCATAGTACTCGAGTGTACAAAGTAACTCATCTTGTAGGATATTCACTTATAGCTCAGCATTGAGACTATTATTGATCCTGGCCAAGTATCTAATGCCTTTGGCTGTGAAATAACCCCCTATAATCAGGCTGCTTCCATGGAACTTGACAGTTCCTTCAATATTTTGATCTGTTAACCCCTTTTTCCCTTGTTTCTTCCAGACCCACTTGCACCCATCAGAGCCTTGTCTATTCACGTTTGTCTCATCACTCTAAGTCACCCATTTCCAATTTACTACTGTCCACTTTTTGTCCTTGTATATGTATATGTTGATATTGAAGCTGAGGCTTCTTTCCCTTTTTTCTGGCCACCATTCCAGACTTGTATAACATTCATTGCTTGGTGCTTGCATAGATATCTGTGATCTCACTATTATGAAGTATATGAACCACCTCCACTGCCGGGTTTGTCATGCCAGAACTGATCTACCTTTTGATGAGCCGACTTGATTATTAGGCTGAATCTGAATATCCATCTCTTGGCTTTTGAATGGATGGACAGACTTTGTTCCAAATTCTTATAACTATTATGGCACTCACATGATACAGTTTGGCAATTTTCTTGGCTCAGAAACCTCTATCGATGAACTAGTTGATGCTGATTTCTTGGGAAATCTTCTTCATAGCGGCTACTTGATTCAAACCAGGGACCTTTCACTTGGAAATCAACTTACCCAATAAAACAGTGAGCTATTAGAGAATGTGAGAACAAGTTGTAATGTGTAGTATACAGGGGGAATAAATTCAAACACCAGGAGCAAAACAGAAATAATGCAGTAATATGAAAAAAAATCTGCATAACTAATCAGATGCTAAATAGTTGAAGGTTAAATTTATATATGAAATAGCCAAGATGATTGTCTATAAAATCATATGACTGCAACCAATCACAGACCCCAGGACTGCCGGTGAAGCAGTGAATACGAATGAGCAATAATTAGCAACCCTGGAAAAAGAATGAGCATCCTTGAAGTGGTCACTGCCGTGCCGGAGACTATGTAAATATGCAGCGCTTGCTACAATTCCCCTATCCCTTCTATCCCAATTTTTAAGTACTGGATTCTAGTCGCCATAGACTTATATGGGGATCGGCGTCTGGCCAGATATTCAGGATCAACTCTGGGCCAGAACACATTTTTTTTTTATCTGGTTAGGTCCGCCGGGCCCGTTTATCTGCGAGTCCGCCCATCACTATTGGAGAACCATAGCGCTTTCCACAGCCTTTGCACTACCAGTTTCGTGGAAGCCACCTATATTTCCATCAACAGATGGCGAACCTTAGTGGAGACTTGTGTTTTTGTGGGTTAAGTTGAATACTATTGGTGGCAATTTGGAATACAGAACATTTAGGATCAGTTCATATTTATCCTCTGCTCTATGATGAGCACTTACATCAGAGTTTTGATCTACATCTCTGAAATACATGTTTCAGGCGAAACTCCGATGGATCCATTCACTAATGATGCAGCAGAGTTACTCCGGACTCCATTTGTCCTCTGTTCAGCGATGTCCATCTTTTCAAAAGTGCACAAACTGTTGTTGATTGCACATTTGTGCACACCTAAAAATATGCTTAAAAAGATGGAAACTACTGTACTACAGGCCAGACGGGAAGTCAAAGTGACTCCTCTACCTCATGACAGTGAATTTTCAGTTGGTTTTGTCTGAATCACGTTTTTCAGAGATTAACACATAATTCTCGGTGTTAGTGGTCAACTTAGTGCGCAGGACAAATGTGAGCCACACCTTACTGCGATCTTTGGGTGGCAGAATAAATACAGTTAGGTCCAGAAATATTTGGACAGTGACACAATTTTCGTGAGTTGGGCTCTGCATGCCACCACATTGGATTTGAAATGAAACCTCTACAACAGAATTCAAGTGCAGATTGTAACGTTTAATTTGAAGGTTTGAACAAAAATATCTGATAGAAATTGTAGGAATTGTACACATTTCTTTACAAACACTCCACATTTTAGGAGGTCAAAAGTAATTGGACAAATAAACCAAACCCAAACAAAATATTTTTATTTTCAATATTTTGTTGCGAATCCTTTGGAGGCAATCACTGCCTTAAGTCTGGAACCCATGGACATCACCAAACGCTGGGTTTCCTCCTTCTTAATGCTTTGCCAGGCCTTTACAGCCGCAGCCTTCAGGTCTTGCTTGTTTGTGGGTCTTTCCGTCTTAAGTCTGGATTTGAGCAAGTGAAATGCATGCTCAATTGGGTTAAGATCTGGTGATTGACTTGGCCATTGCAGAATGTTCCACTTTTTTGCACTCATGAACTCCTGGGTAGCTTTGGCTGTATGCTTTGGGTCATTGTCCATCTGTACTATGAAGCGCCGTCCGATCAACTTTGCGGTATTTGGCTGAATCTGGGCTGAAAGTATATCCCGGTACACTTCAGAATTCATCCGGCTACTCTTGTCTGCTGTTATGTCATCAATAAACACAAGTGACCCAGTGCCATTGAAAGCCATGCATGCCCATGCCATCACGTTGCCTCCACCATGTTTTACAGAGGATGTGGTGTGCCTTGGATCATGTGCCGTTTCCTTTCTTCTCCAAACTTTTTTCTTCCCATCATTCTGGTACAGGTTGATCTTTGTCTCATCTGTCCATAGAATACTTTTCCAGAACTGAGCTGGCTTCATGAGGTGTTTTTCAGCAAATTTAACTCTGGCCTGTCTATTTTTGGAATTGATGAATGGTTTGCATCTAGATGTGAACCCTTTGTATTTACTTTCATGGAGTCTTCTCTTTACTGTTGACTTAGAGACAGATACACCTACTTCACTGAGAGTGTTCTGGGCTTCAGTTGATGTTGTGAACGGGTTCTTCTTCACCAAAGAAAGTATACGGCGATCATCCACCACTGTTGTCATCCGTAGACGCCCAGGCCATTTTGAGTTCCCAAGCTCACCAGTCAATTCCTTTTTTCTCAGAATGTACCCGACTGTTGATTTTGCTACTCCAAGCATGTCTGCTATCTCTCTGATGGATTTTTCTTTTTTTTCAGCCTCAGGATGTTCTGCTTCACCTCAATTGAGAGTTCCTTAGATCGCATGTTGTCTGGTCACAGCAACAGCTTCCAAATGCAAAACCACACACCTGTAATCAACCCCAGACCTTTTAAGTACTTCATTGATTACAGGTTAACGAGGGAGACGCCTTCAGAGTTAATTGCAGCCCTTAGATTCCCTTGTCCAATTACTTTTGGTCCCTTGAAAAAGAGGAGGCTATGCATTACAGAGCTATGATTCCTAAACGCTTTCTCCGATTTGGATGTGAAAACTCTCATATTGCAGCTGGGAGTGTGCACTTTCAGCCCATATTATATATATAATTGTATTTCTGAACATGTTTTTGTAAATAGCTAAAATAACGAAACTTGTGTCACTGTCCAAATATTTCTGGACCTAACTGTATATTAAAAGCAGTTGAAGAACGTACTTTATTACTTTCTTTAGGCCTTTGATCTTGCGATATAAGGGAAAAGGCGGCCTTATTCCTCAGGTAGGTACAATTCTAGCGATACCAGATTTATAGGGTTTTTATGTTTGACTACTACCACACTAAAAAACGCTTTTTTACATAATAAAAATTTTCGAAATCAATGAATTTTGAAGGCTATAGTTTTTTTATTTATTTTCTGCCATCAGAGTCATCTGAGGGCTTGTGTTTTCCGGGATGTTGGAGTTTTTATTTGTACCTTGGAGATGCTGGCATAACCTGCAGCTAGAGTTTTGTCAGAACTGTTTTTAGCACTGTATGAAACTGATAAGTGCATATGCCTGTCAACTGAAAATGCTGACAGGCTAACCCTTAACAAAATGAACAAGGGATGGATTGGCCCAAACTTCTCAATGCCACCGGATGTCAGCAGTGGTTCATAAACCCAATTCAAATGTTCCTTTTTTTTTGTATATTTCCATATAAAAAAGTGTATATGGTTCTTGGTCTCTTTTTTTTCTTGTTATTCTTCACCTTCACCATATCAACATGGTCATAATGCAGTCCTTGCTCAAAATTTTAGAGGGGTATCAGGTGGCCCTTACATTAAATTTTTAGATGATCATTAGGTGGTCTTTGCTCCAAAATTTAAGAGGTTAAACAGGCAGTCTTCAGTCATAATTTTTAAAGGGTATAATGCGATCCTCACTCTTATTTTTTCCAGGGTGTGTATGATGTCGTCCATTATTTTTTTAGGATGTGTACCTCTATAACTGTCTTACATATATAGATGCATTCCCCTTAGGAGTAAATATTTTTAAGTCCTTGCACTTATTGCATAGGCTTTATCAGTCCAGAAGTCACACTCCTTAAAAAATATTGAAAAAGATCATTAGGGTTTGAAACGTTGCTGACACACATTATAGGCCAATAAAGGTCTGATTTTCACTAGTTTGCAGTGCTGACTTCATTATTTTTGCTCTATATCTCGGGTAATGGAATTGTTACCATGCAGGCTTTGCACCCACAATACGTACAGTAAGTTTTTCAATGCTGCTCATTTTTTATATTTTACATAGATAGATTGATAGATATCCTGCTGCTAAATTTCCCCAGCCCCCCTACATATTATACACTTGCACCCTTTAATGCCTTTCATGTTTTTTACCCAGTTTAACCTAATAATTAAATATTTTAAAAAACGACTTGGGGTACCCCCTATATTTGAGAATCAGCAACAGTAAAACAGATAGCTGCTGTCTGATATTTTCAGGCTTGAAAGGTCCATGGTTATTGGACCCTTCCAAGTGCAGCCTGCAGTTGCCCCAGAAGTTGTGTATGACATTAGATGCGCTAATTCTGGCGCTTTGTCTTGCCTCTTCCCAATTGCAATTGTGCGGTTGCAATTAGGGTAATGGGTTTTGGGGTTGATGTCATCTGTGTAGTGTCAGCTGTCATTAATCCCTGGTGTTAGTAATAAAGAGGTATCTATCAGACACCAATATACTAACCCAGTAAGTTAAAAGGAAAAACACAGAAAAATACTTTATTTTAAAAAACATTCATGGACACATTCCCTGGTTCACCAATTTATTAAGAAAAGAAAAAATGCAGTTCCTACGTAGTCCAAGGAATCTGACGAAATCCAACGAATCTGACGTAGTTCAGGGAAGGAAACCTGCACAATATAAAAATAGAGAATACAAAACAAGCCACTGTCCTTCATTTGCCTATTTAATAGAAAGCAAAGTTCATACGTTCAATGGCATCAGAACGAGGCTCCATAAGCGTTAGCTGGAAGTGGCTGCTGCTCAAAGCCTGTGGAGCCACATTCTGATGCTATAAAGCCTTTGATCTCCATAATCGAGGAACATTATGGGAACTGCTGGACTATGTCAGATATGTGATCTTTGCTTTCTAATAAACTGATGAATGAGGGACAGTGTCTTGATTTGATCTCTCACTTTTATGCCTTTCAGGTTTCCTTCCCTGGACTACGTCAGACCTGCATTGTTTTTTTTTTTAATAAATTGGTAGGCCAGGGAAAGTGGGAGTGTTTTTTAAAATAGAGTATTTTTTTGTGTCCGTTTTTTTATTTTGATTTACTGAATTAGTAATGGGGGTGTCTGATAGAGACCTCTCCATTACTAATACCAAGGATTGATCAAACCCAATAACCATTACCCTGATTGCCACCACACCAGGGCATAGTGTAAATTTGGTATGCCATATAAATAACTCAATGCACAGCCACTAATGTCAAAACCACTGGAAACAAATGCGAGTACACGCCTAATTATGTCCAATTAGCCATTCTCCCCTCAGATGTGTCATGTGACTCATTAGTGTTACAAGGTCTCAGGTGTGAATGGGGAGTAGATGTGTTAAATTTGGTGTTATCGCTTTTACACTCTCTCATACTGATCACTGGAAGTGTAGCATGGCACCTCATGGCAAAGAATTCTCTGAGGATCTGAAAAAGAATTGTTGCTCTACATAAAGATGGCCTAGGCTATAAGAAGATTGCCAACATCCTGAAACTGAGCTTTCACATGGTGGCCATATAGTCCTTTAGCAAGGCAGGTTCCACTCATAAAACAGGCCTTATCATGATGGACCAAAAAGTTGAGTGCACATGCTCAGCATCATATCCAGATGTTGTCTTTTCAAAATAGACTTTGGAATTCTGCTAGCATTTCTGCAGATGTTAAAGGGGTGGAGGGTCAGCGTGTCAGTGTTCAGACAATATGCCGCATACTGCCTCAAATTTGTCTGCATGGCTGTCATCCCAGGAGGAGACCTCTACTAAAGATGATGCAAAAGAAAGCCGGCAAACAGTTTGCTGAAGACAAGCAGACTAAGGACATGGATTGCTGAAACCTTTTCCTGTGGTCTAATGAGACCAAGATAAACTTATTTGGTTCAGATTGTGTCAAGCATGTGTGGTGGAAACCAGGTGAGGAGTACAGAAACAATTGTTTCTGCTGGCTGTGGGGAGCTACAGTTCTTTGAGGGAACCATGAATGGCAACATGTGCTGTGACATGCTGAAGCTGATCATGATACCCTCTGTACGGAAACCTGGCCGCAGGGCAGTATTCTAACATTGTAATGACCTCAAACACACCTCCAAGATGACCACAGCCTTGCTATAGAAACTGAGGGTAAAGGTGCTGGACTGGCCAAGCAAGTGTCCAGACTTGAACTGTATTGAGCATCTGTGGGGCATCCTTAAATGGAAGGTGAAGCGCAAGGTCTCTAACATCCACCAACTCTGTGATATTGTCATAGAGGAGTGAAAGAGGATCCAGCGGCTCCTGTAAAGCTCTACTGAACTTCATGCCCAAGAGAATTAAGGCAGTGCTTAAAAATAATGGTGGCCACACAAAATATTGACACTTTGGGCACAATTTGTCCATTTTCCTATAGGCATGTACTCACTTTTGTTGCCATCGGTTTATACATTAATAGCTGTGTGTGAGTTATTTAGAGGGAACACCAAGTTTATACTGCTATACAAGCTGTACAGCGACTATTTATATTGCATCAAAGTGTCACATTTTCAGTGTTGTCCCATGAAAATATATAAGGAAACATTTACAAAAATGTGAGTGGTGTATTCACTTTTGTGACATACTAATGTAGCACCCCAGGGTTCATATGCCACAGAAACAACACAAAGGGTTAACTCCCCACACAACAATAGCACCTCCTGGCCAGAAGGGGGAGACCAAGCTGCTTCCGTATATATTCTGCTGTGGAGAGGAAGTGGTCAGTCATTCAGTTTTGTTCAGTTCAGCTCAGTTCAGTTCCTGGGAGGACTGAGGAAGAAGGATGTGTAGGTTGGAGCTGGCTCAAGCTCACCACAGCATCCGCTGACCAATTCCAGGCCTAAGCCGAGGGTCTGAGGAAAGGAGACAGATTAAACAGAGGAACATACCTGTTAGACAGAGTATTGCTGAACTCACTCCAGACACAGCAACACAGGAGAGTTCAGGAACATACAAGGAAGGACTTGAGTTGCCTGTCAGGTCGGTACCCAGGAGGAGAACAGGGCCGTCTGCGTAGTTTACACAGCAGCAGGGCCAGTGCAGAAAAGGGAGCCAAAACGGCCCGGCTGGGTGGGAGAAACCCTGAACCCTTCACAGACTCCGTGGACAGTACTCTGCTGAATACTATCATCAGTAAAGGCCAAAGAAACTGCAAAACCGTGAGTCTGCTTGTTTATTGTGCTCGTGTCTTGCACTCCCCCATAGACTATCACACTGCCCCGGGGAGAAGGCTCTACCCGTGGGGAGCCGTCCCATCTCAAGCTGCCATCCATCAGCCCCGGAGGTTCTGCAACAGCGGTGGTCATCTCTGATCACATTCCACGGGTGGCGTCACGTACATAACCCCCTTTTTATTGTGGAACCAGGGATCACAGACCGGGTCACGACACCGTGATCCCTTTTCCATAAGCGACCCCTTGGCCCGGGTCTGAGTATCCCCTTAACCCCTGGCGACACACTATATCTATCTATAATCATCTGTCTGTATGTTTACATTTGATTACTTTGTTAACATAAAGCAAGAATGAACATGGGGTATTCTGATGTTAAAATTGCATTGCATATGGATGGCATATGCATGTCATATGGATACAGCCAAGGAAAAAAAATCTCACACTCGTGTAGCATGGTTATTATACACTAGTTGGTAGCAAGGCCTAAGGCCGGGGTCACACGAGCATGCAGCATTCAATGTGATTTGCTAATAACACTTTGCTCAAACTCTGCTGCGAGCATGATCTAAGTGTCATTCACTGGGATTTGATTCTCTCGCATTTGAAAATTGGATCATAGGTGTCGGGAAGAGGGAGAGATTGATCCAAGTACAGTCCGATGTTTCACATGTTCCCATAGTTTTGTATGGGTGCAAGTGATCTGAGACACACTGTTAGGGTACAGTTCCACTTGTGTGTTGCTTCCGATGCAAGAGCATCAGAAGCGATATGCTAATGACCCTCTGCTGTGAGTGTCAGCCGAGGGTAATGTGACTGTGATGAGATCTTGCGATCGTATCACAGGAGCAGAGAAGAGGGAGGGAGCACTTTCTCCCCATCTCCTCCGCTGCCTGTCTGTTTATATTTCACATTTCACTCAGATGACATGCGAGTGCAGTGTGATATTTCACATGCACCCATAGACTTGTATGGGTGCGTGTATGCAGAAACTCGCTGCCAAATGCAGCATGCTGTGATTCATTTCGTAGGCCGATATGGCATGAGAATTCAATCGCAGATGGACACTGCCCATAGTTTTGCATTAGAATGAGAGCAATCCGATGTTTTATCGGATTGCACTCGTCTGTACAAAACAAAAGTGGGACCGTACCCTAACTGTCAGCATGCGGCAATTTTTTCCAAAGTCCGAATCGGCCTGATAAAAAAATCGCAGATCGGAACTGCCCTATAGAATAACAATGGTCTGAGGGCAATGTGATTTTTTTTTTCTTGCATTGCTCTCGTCCAATTTATACGCCCATGTGTAAAAGCCCTAATAGTATATCTCCATACATATTTTCCATAATGAAAATATCTATCTTCTGAGGGGTTGCGTGAATGTGCTTTACTATTTCCAGTTATCAAGTTATCTGAGGATAAATACTATGGAGGACAGATATTAATTTCAAATATATGATTTTTTTCTAAAACACCTGCGTCAAACGGAACAAGCCTAAGGGTGTAAGAAGATTTAAGATTTTTGTATATATTTTTCTTTGAGGAAATATGTTAATATTATGTCACATGCACGTGTTGATTCCGCAGATGTGCTGTTATACTATCTGTTCAGCATCAACACCTAAGTGCACACATTGGATTACTAGCGCAGCTGCTACTATGAAGTCGAAATCATTTTCTATTAACTTGTATATTTAACATTTTTTCTGATTTCCTAAATGTCTAATTTTACTTTCTATATCTATATTAAATCTGATCTACCAGTCAGCTGTCTAAACGTGTAGTGTCTCTCAGCTCAACTAAAGTCATTTTCTATTGATGTCATATACTAATGTGCATCACATATTTTAATCCTAAGGAACTGGTCTATAAGGAAATACATCAAGAGAAAATTACATTCTTTGTAATATGCACTACATCTAGTGTTATGTATTTATTTAAAAAAAAAAAAACCTTTGAATCATTGTTATGTAATGTTCCATAATTCTGTGCTTTACAAAATAGAAATGGATGACATGAAAATATTGAATATGATTTTTCATGAAGCACCGTTCCCACAGCGTCATTTATGATCGCAACATCTGACTTCCAGAAGTCAGAGGTAATGGTCACAAGCTCTCAATGCAAATCTATCTGAGCCACAATGATGCTCTCATAGACTTGCATTTAAAAGTGACTTCCAGCTCACTCCAGCTCACACTGGAGGGATCCAGCAGATCATAAACTGCTAGAGAGTGATGATAGCAGTGGCGATAGAAGGTGAAGATGGCAGGGGGTAAGTATAAAGGTACGCTCACACAAGCTTGAAATCGGAGAAGAAAATCTCGCATTGCACTCTGAGCAATGTTAGTCAATGAGGGAGAGCAGTTGGTCAGCTTTTCGCATATCCAGATTCTGGATGCGAGAAAAGTAGCAACATGCTGCGATTTTCTGTGAGAGACGTATATCTCACACCCATTCAAGTGAATGGGTGCGAGAGATACATCGGACTGCACTCGGATGTTATCCAAGTGCATTGTGATATACGCACAGGCTGACAATGGAGGAGATGGGGGGATTAACCCCTCCCTCTCCTCTGCAGCGCCCGTCCACAGCTTCGCAGCTGTGAGCTGACACTAGGCTCACGCTCGCAGCAGAGCCTGAACCAGGGGTCATTAGCATATCGCATCCGATGCTGTCGCATCAGATGCCATACACTCGTGTGAGTCCAGCCTAAGACTAAGTGCAGGAAACTTAAATTTGAAGTATTACACCAGCGGTGGAATTAAAAAATGCTGGAGCGGCGCTTTAAAAGTTTGTTAGCCCTTCAGAATTTTCCAGATTTCTGCATAAACTTCTAAAAAGCTTTATCAGCTTTTCACACAAGTGATAAAAAGACCATACCAAAGAAATAGGCTGAAATATTTTTTTATATTAGGAAAATAATCCAATGTCATATCTGTTAGCTGCAAAAGTATGTGAACCTTTGCTTTCAATATCTGGTGTGATTCCTTTGTACAGCAATAACTGCATATAACCATTTTGTGAAATTCTTGATTAGTCCTGTCCTGTACAACGGTTTGAAGGAATCCTCCCTACAGAACAGGTTGAACATTGTTATGCTGATGTGTTTTCTCCCTTGAACAGGTTTTACCCCAACATTTCTATAGGATTAGGGTTATCACTTAAACTTTAACTTTATTCTTTTTCAACCATTAACCAAGTCTGCAAAACAAAATTTCAAGACTTATTTTGGTTATTCCAGGTAATCTTTATGTTTTTGAGTGCACTACATCTGAAAATGACTTCCATTTTGTCATAGGATATCACGTTTTCTGAAAATTTAAGTAGTAATGTTAAATAAGGCAATATCTCAAAATAAATTAAAATAGACTTATTAAATTATTTTTTTATTACAAACTTTTCATGTAAATAATTTTTTTAACTGGATTGAGCTCACTAACACACACTAAAATCAATTCTTCCCTGCGAGGCTCCTCTTGGTACATTTACGCTTGTGAGTAGCATCTGGAATGCCTCTCTGAAGCATCCAACAGTAGTCTGCCATCATTGTAATGCTCCATCTTCCCTAGTATCTTCTTTCCATCTCTTTAATGTGATATGGTGGATTTGTTCACCTTGTTCTTCACTGACAGCTTCCAAATTGTCAGGAAAGTTGTCAAGGTGGGAATGGAGTAAATGCACTTTCAATCTCATCAGACAACCTAAAGCTTGAAATGCTTTCAGCATTCGTCCTACAATCTTTTTGTAGTCAGGATCTTTGTTATTGCCTAAAAATTTCTCTACGACTTTTTAAAATGCAATCCATCCTTCTTTTTTGAGACCCTATCATGTTATTGATAAACTCTTGATCAGCTATAAGCCTTCTAATCTCTGGTCTGACAAACACATCTTCCTTCAATTTTGACTCCGAGAGGCCTGGAAACTTTAAGCATTCTCCATCTCTTGGAAATGATTTAACAAATTGCTTAATCAATCCCAATTTTATGTGGAGAGGTGGTACAAGAAGTTTATGGGGAGGTACCAAAGTTTCTTGAAGGACATTATGGTCACCACCTGTGAGCACCCTCGACTGCAAACTCTTCTTAGTTCAGCGATGTTGTCAGTCTTGACTGTCCCATAGACACAGAAAAGAATGGTATTTGGTATACCCAGCTTGTTGCCCGAGCAGCATGCACAAAACTTTCAAATCCCTGATGCATGTTTTGTCTCCTTTATGATGAAGGAGACGAAACGCTCGTCGGTGGCTGGATACACATACACAGACTGAAAAACAGCATTATACAGGTGTTCTTATGGATCTAATGAATGGAGTTTCTGGTGCTTTCACTGAGTATAATGGTAAAGATTTAAATAAACAAAACCGTAAGGGAAAGGACACAAAAATAGCTCTCTGTGGGCTGTATGGGCACACCCCAAACTCTAGATTAAGCAGCTTGAGAGAAAGAGGGGGACTTAAAGTGCCAAATATCAAAATAAATAGAACCCAAATCATATTTGATGCATAAAAAAAGACATTTTATTGGTGACAAAAAATACATAGGGATCATAAGGTGATGAGTAAAGCAGTATATAAAGAGGATCCAAGCAATAAGGAGAGAAAGAGGCACAAGCAATTCCCCTAAAGGATGGTAAAAAAGTTAAAAAGGTTGTTATAAGAGACCTGAAAAGGTTAACCAATGAAGAAGTGGAGACATATCCCATAAGATAAATAGTCAAAAAAGTGCATAAGTGCTTCAAGTTAGGGATAAAGAGCACTGCAATAAAGGAGAGCACTAAGTCCACATGCAAAGATACTCACCCATCAGGTATCAATAAGCAATAAACAAACGCTTCCCTACGCGTCTCGCTAGGGCTTCATGAGGGGGAAGGTGAAGTACTGGAAACCGGTGCCTTTCTGGTGCTATCACTGAGTATAATGGTAGAGATTTAGCCTGCAGAAGTTCAGCCTAATTAGGTATATATTACAGACACCTGGGCCTTTTTTCCCACTAGCAAAGCACTTTCAGACCTATTTCACTGTCTGAGTTTATATGCATTACTTTTTAGGTAATTTAAATCTTTCTATATCCATTTTTATATACACTCCTAGGAACTCTATTAGCTATCAGCACAGCACTTTGGTTGTATCCATTTGATACTTTATAACCATTTTATGTTTAATAGTGCAATATCAAGACTTGCACTTTATATTTATATCCTTGCTTTTTTATCTTTTTTTAATATATTTAATAAAATGTAATTATTTTAGCAATGTGTCAGATATTTGTATTTTCCTAAAAAAATATTTATGGGTACAAAAATACAGATTATTGGGATCATATTTAGAAGTTTTGACACTACACATTTTTAGTGAGTTTTTTTGATTATAGAGTTGTTAATTTAGCAAAGTAAAAAGCTCTTGAAAATCTACAAAGCAATAATTTTTGGACAAAATCATGCAAGCATACATGATTTCTTCTTTTTGCTCTGCTTGTGTATAAACAACAAGCTATTGCTTTCCATAACCAGATAGGTTGAGGTCACTTGGACAATAGTAAGGCTGTGTTTGCAATAAAGAGCTCACAAGGCGTTCAATACAGTCCTAGACGACCTCTAAGTGTTAAACACCTATTTTCATGGCAATTAGAGGCTTTGTGGTATTGCCATTCACTGAAATTTTGGGAAAAATTTGTCAAACAGGAAATTCTAAATTTTCAACAGTATGATCATTTTCTACTCATCAACGTAAAAAACTTGGAGACAACACAACTGTGCTTGTGTACCGCCCCACGCTCGGCTGCAACTGAGCCACTCAGATCCGGGCTCGCTGGTGGGTGGCTTGAGCGTCTCCAGACCCGGGGGGCCCTGTGGTCACTCCAATCTGAAAGGGGGCTGGCGTTTTAGGGGACGTAGGTGTACGGCCAGAGCCGTGTTTAAGTTCGTGATGCCACCCACGGGATGTGGTGAAGGTGGACACCACCGCTGCAGTTGCGGGACACCCGGGGAGATGTTGCGCAGCAAGATGTTAACCCCTCCGTGGGCAGGGATGGTGGCCCCGGGACGCGTTGGGGAGAGCTGGGCGATGCAGGGAGGTGCGCGGCTGGGGGGCACTGTTGTACTCACGATTATTAACCACACACGAGTCTCTGGTAAACTAAAGTGATGGTAGTCGGTGGCCGCAGCCGGCCGCAGTCTGGTCCCCCACCCGGTTGGTGGTCTCTGCCTTTCTCCTGCAGCTGTTTTGTGTGATGTTGGACTACCTTAACTTGCAATACAGGAGTCCGCTCCCCGGCTTGTGTATGTCGGAGGAGCCCTTTGCCCGCAGACGCTGGCCCGTGGGATCTCTCTGCCGTGGCGGTGGCTTTCTATCCCCCTCGTTGGGCTGTTGTCTTCAGTCGGGACTTTGGGTGGGAAAGAACCTATAGTCCTGGCCGCAATCAGTTAATTAGCTAGCCCCCAGTAGCTTCTGTACCTAGCTTCAGGGTCTAAGTACCCCCACTTGTGCTCCGGTTTCATGTCGGTTCCTCGGGTTGGTACCGGCGGGCCATTACCCTGTCCTGGTCTACTACGGTTCCACCATGGCCCCTCACACTATGCCCGCTAGGCCACGGCCCCTCACACTATGCCCGCCAGGCCACGGCCTCTCACACTATGCCCGCTAGGCCATGCCCCCTCACATTATGCCCGCTAGGCCACGCCCCCTCACACTATGCACACTATGCCCGCTAGGCCACACCCCCTCACACTATGCATGCTAGGCCATGGCCCCTCACACTATGCCCGCTAGGCCACGGCCCCTCACACTATGCCCGCCAGGCCACGGCATCTCACACTATGTCCGCTAGGCCACGCCCCCTCACACTATGCCCGCTAGGCCACGCCCCCTCACACTATGCCCGCTAGGCCATGCCCCCTCACACTATGCCCGCTAGGCCACGCCCCCTCACACTATGCCTGCTAGGCCACACACCCCTCACACTATGCTCGCTCGGCCATGCCCCCTCACACTATGCCCGCTCGGCCACGACCCCCGCACATGTTGGGCACCTGTACACCTCTCCCCCAGGACAACTCCTCCCATTATACTCCTCTTTCCCCAGGAGTACTCCTCCCATTATACTCCTCCTATTATAATCCTCCTATTATACTCCTCTGTGAGGGGTTCGTAGCATGGGGGATGGAGCACGATGGGGGGTACGCAGCATGGGGGATGGAGCACGATGAGGGGTGCCCAGAATGGGGGATGAAACACGATGGGGGTGCGCAGCATGGGGGATGGAGCACGATGGGGGGTGCGCAGCATGGGGGATGGAGCACGATGGGGAGTGCAGCATGGGGGACGGAGCATGATGGGGGGTGCAGCATGGGGGGTGGACCACGATGGGGGGTGCCCAGAATGGGGGGATGAAACACGATGGGGGGTGCGCAGCATGGGGGATGGAGCACGATGGGGGTGCACAGCATGGGGGATGGAGCACGATAGGGGGTGCGCAGCATGGGGGATGGGGCACGATGGGGGATGCGCAGCATGGGGGAAAGAGCATGATGGGGGATGCAGCATGGGGGGTGGACCATGATGGGGGGTGCACACCTCCCCCCAAAACACACACACCCCGCCACACACTGGGAACCACAAACACCGCCCTACACAGACACCCACACACACACAGACAACGCCGCACACACACACAATACACAAACACCGCGGCACACACAAATATATGCACATACCGCGCAACACACACATTGCACAAAACATACCTCCCCAAAACACACATATGCACCCCACACACACACACACACTCACCCCACACAAACCGCACAACACACACAGCACCTCACACACACAATGCTACAGACACACAGCGCTCCACAAACAATGCAACACACAACGCAACACACAAGCAACACTGCTCTCACCCCCCCCCACCCAGACAACACCCAGAACATTTACAGTGCCCTACACAAACACTTCACAACTACATACAACAACATCTATATATAACAAAAATCAAACATTAACTACACAATACGTAAATTCTAGAATACCCGATGCGTTAGAATCGGGCCACCTTCTAGTTTATTTAATAATGATGTTTTAGATGATTTTCACCCAGTAGGCCTTATTTATCAATACAGTGCAAACTTAAACTAGATCATCTTAAAATGCTCAAAATTTATTAACCCCTTAACAACCGCGGGCAGTAAAATTACGTCCTAAATGTAATAATGTTACTGCCCGCGGTCCTCCGGCGGCAGCATGCCGCGATCGGCGCACATCTCAGCTGATTTTCATAGCTGAGATGTGTGCCTGCTATGCACGAGCAGAATCGTTATCTGCTCGTGCCGATTAACCCCTTAAATGGCGCTGTCAATACGTGACAGCGCCATTATAAGCGCGATCGCGGTAAACTTTTACTTACCGCCCGATACCGGAAGTCACGTGACGCGATCACGTGACTTCCGATAGTTGTCATGGTAGCACAGGGTTATGTGATGACTCCTGTACTACACATTACTTGCTTTCACTTTCGCTGCCAGCGGCACAGCAAAAGAGAAAGAGAGAGCGTATCTGCTGTTTACAGCTGTGTAGCTGTGATCAGCAGATACTGCAGAGCGATCGGATTACTGATCGCAATAGCCCCCTAGGGGGACTAGTAAAATAAAAAAAAAAAGTTAAAAAAAAGTTTTAAAAAATTAAAAATAAACAAAAAAACCTAAAAGTTCAAATCACCCCCCATTCGCCCCATTGAAAATTAAAGGGTTAAAAAAATAAAAAAATATACACACGATTTTTTTTAACCCCTTATATAAAAGTAAACCTATACATGTTTGGTGTTTACGAACTCACACTGACCTGAGCCATCACACCCACATATCAGTTTTACCATATAGTGAACACAGTGAATAAAATATCTCAAAAACCATAGTGCTATCGCACTTTTTTTTGCAATTTTTCTACATTTGGAATTTTTTTGCCGTTTTCCAGTACACTATATGGTAAAACTGATGGTTTCATTTAAAAGTACAGCTCGTTCCGCAAATAATGAGCCCTCACATGACCATATTGACTGAAAAATAAAAAAGTTATGTCTCTCAGAAAAAGAATGGCGAAAAAAAACGGAAAGCGAAAAATCGGCCGGTCGTGAAGGAAAGCCCCCCAAATGCTGATTGATTAGGCTGTGTTCATTCCCATACACATGCATATTGTTCCCATACATATAGTGCCTTGCAAAAGTATTTGGCCCCCTTGAATTTTTCAACCTTTTCATACATTTCAGGCATCAAACATAAAAATAAAAATGTTGTTGTTATGGTGAAGCGTCAACAACAAGTGGGACACAATTGTTAAGTTGAACGATAGTTATTGCTTATTTTAAATTTTTGTAAAAAATAAAAAAACTGTAAAGTGGGGTGTGCAATATTATTCATTCCCTTTGAGTGAATACTTTGTATTGCTACCTTTTGCTGTAATTACAGATGCAAGTTGCTTGGGGTATGTCTCAATCAGTTTTGCTCATATAGAGACTAAAATTCTTGCACATTCCTCCTTTGCAAACAGCTGGAGCTGAGTGAGGTTGGATGGAGAGCATTTGTGAACAGCAGTTTTCAGCTTTTTCCACAGATTCTCGATTGGATTCAGGTCTGGACTTTGACTTGACCATTCTAAAACCTGGATACATTTATTTGGGAACCATTCCATTGTAAATTTTGCCTTATGTTTGTGATCATTGTCTTGTTGAAAGACAAATCTGCATCCCAGTCTCAGGTCTTTTGCAGACTCCAACAGGTTTTCTTCAAGAATGGTCCTGTATTTGGCTCCATCCATCTTCCTTTCAATTTTAACAATCTTCCCTGTCCCTGCTGAAGAAAAGTAGTCCCAAACCATGATGCTGCCACCACCATGTTTGATAGTGGGGATGGTGTGTTCAGGGTGATGAGCTGTGTTGCTTTTTCACCAAACATATCGTTTGGAATTGTGCCCAAATAGTTTGATTTTGGTTTCACCTGACCAGAGCACCTTCTTCCACATGTTTGATGTCTCTCCCAGGTGGCTTGTGGCAATCTTTAAATGACAATTTTTATGAACATCTTTGAGAAATGGCTTTCTTCTTGCCACTCTTCCATAAAGGCCAGATTTGTGCAGTGTACGACTGATTGTTGTCCTATGGACAGACTCTCCCACCTCAGCTGTAGATCTCTGCAGTTCATTCAGAGTGATCATGTGCCTCTTGGCTTCATCTGTGATCAGTCTTCTCCTTGTTTGACATGACATTTTTGAGGGATGTCCGGGTCTTGGTAGATTTGCAGTGGTATGATACACCTTCCATTTCAATATGATCGCTTGCACAGTGGTTCTTGGGAAGTTTAAAGTTTTGGAAATCTTTTTGCAACCAAATCCGGCTTTAAACATCTCCACAACAGCATCACGGACCTGCCTGTTGTGTTACTTGGTCTTCATGATGCTATCATGGTGCTTTAAACAGAACACTGAGACTATCACAGAGCAGATGCATTTATAGATTGATTACTCACAGGTGGCTTATATTTAGCATTATCAGTCATTTAGATCAACATTGGATTATTCAGAGATCCTGAATGAACTTCTAGAGTGCGTTTGCTGCACTGAAAGTAAAGGGGACAAATAATATTGCATGCCCCAATTTTCAGTTTTTTATTTTTTACAAAAATTTAAAATAAGCAATAAATATCGTCCAACTTCATAATTGTGTCCCACTTGTTGTTAATTCTTCACCATAACATTTAAATATTTTATCTTTATGTTTGAAGCCTGAAATGTGGGAAAAGGTTGAAAAATTCAAGGGGGGCGAATACTTTCGCAAGGCACTGTAGAAGCACTCAATTTGTAGAGTGCTCCTGAGTTCTCTATGAGACAGTTGTTGCCATACATCTCTAGTGGTGGCTTATCTCAACAAGAAAACAAGAGGATCTACCCAAAATTGACTGTCCAAAATTAGATTTTTTTACTCCCCTAACAATTATCTGCATAGGTCCCCTCGACATTAGATGTTCAGCTGTAGCTCCTAAAACACTAACTGATATATGATGAGCTGGAGAAGTGGCAGAAAAACCTGCTCCTGTGATAAAACAAACCAAGAAATGTGTTATCTCACACAGGTAACTGTGAGCTCTTGCTGTGTTGTCTGTACACTATCTTGTTTTTTCTCCACTGGCCTTAAGCTGTGGTATATGCTGACCATGAACTAGAGCAGCTTACCTGGTTAGACACAGCATTTAAGTTATTACATAACGGGCCCATTTTGAAGACTTTCTCAGCACTAGAAAAAAATTAACCCTTTGAGTTGGGAAATTTATTATTATTGCAATATCTATTGATTAAAATATAATTTGTTAGTGGAACAACCCCTTTAATGTTCTTGTTCTGTGTATGAACAGTAATGGTAAAAACTGTGAAAAAGTAATGTACTGTACTTGTGGGTGTATATATATATATATATATATATATATATATATATATATATATATATATACAGTCATATGAAAAAGTTTGGGCACCCCTATTAATGTTAACCTTTTTTCTTTATAACCATTTGGGTTTTTGCAACAGCTATTTCAGTTTCATATATCTAATAACTGATGGACTGAATAATATTTCTGGATTGAAATGAGGTTTATTGTACTAACAGAAAATGTGCAATCCGCATTTAAACAAAATTTGACCGGTGCAAAAGTATGGTCACCTCAACATAAAAGTGACATTAATATTTTGTAGATCCTCCTTTTGCAAAAATAACAGCCTCAAGTCGCTTCCTGTAGCTTTTAATGAGTTCCTTGATCCTGGATGAAGGTATATTTGACCATTCCTGTTTACAAAACAGTTCCAGTTCAGTTAAGTTTGTTGGTCGCCGGGCATGGACAGCCTGCTTCAAATCATCCCACAGATTTTCAATGAAATTCAGGTCTGGGGACTGGGATGGCCATTCCAGAACATTGTAATTGTTCCTCTGCATGAATGCGTGAGTAGATTTGGAGCGGTATTTTGGATCATTGTCTTGCTGAAATATCCATCCCCTGCGTAACTTCAACTTCGTCACTGATTCTTGCACATTATTGTCTAGAATCTGCTGATACTGAGTTGAATCCATGCGACCCTCAACTTTAACAAGATTCCCGGTGCCGGCATTGGCCACACAGCCCCAAAGCATGATGGAACCTCCACCAAATTTTACTGTGGGTAGCAAGTGCTTTTCTTGGAATGCCGTGTTTTTTTGCCTCCATGCATAATGCCTTTTTGTATGACCAAACAACTCAATCTTTGTTTCATCAGTCCACAGGACCTTCTTCCAAAATGTAACTGGCTTGCCCAAATGTGCTTTTGCATACCTCAGGCGACTCTGTTTGTGGCGTGCTTGCAGAAACGGCTTCTTTCACATCACTCTCCTATACAGCTTCTCCTTGTGCAAAGTGCGCTGTATTGTTGACGATGCACATTGACACCATCTGCAGCAAGATGAAGCTGCAGGTCTTTGGAGGTGGTCTGTGGATTGTCCTTGACTGTTCTCACTATTCTACTTCTCTGCCTTTCTGATATTTTTCTTGGCCTGCCACTTCTGGGCTTAACAAGAACTGTACCTGTGTTCTTCCATTTCCTTACTATGTTCCTCATAGTGGAAACTGACAGTTTAAATCTCTGAGACAACTTTTTGTATCCTTCCTCTGAACAACTCTGTTGAATAATCTTTGTTTTCACATCCTTTGAGAGTTGTTTTGAGGAGCCCATGATGCCACTCTTCATAGGAGATTCAAATAGGAGAACAACTTGCAAGTGCCACCTTAAATACCTTTTCTCATGATTGGATGCACCTGCCTATGAAGTTCAAAGGTCAATGAGGTTACATAACCAATTTAGTGCTTAGTAAGTCAGTAAAAAGTAGTTCGGAGTGTTCAAATCAAGAAATTGATAAGGGTGCCCATACTTTTGCACCGGTCAAATTTTGTTTAAATGCGGATTGCACATTTTCTGTTGGTACAATAAACCTCATTTCAATCCAGAAATATTACTCAGTCCATCAGTTATTAGATATATGAAACTGAAATAGCTGTGGCAAAAACCCAAATTGTTATAAAGAAAAAATATTAACATTAATAGGGGTGCTCAAACTTTTTCATATGACTGTATATATATATATATATATATCTATTGTACTGGTTGTAATATGTTAGAATTCATATTACTCCCCAATAATCTCCAGTGGTTCAATTCGAAGTGATCAAAGTCAAAGGCAAGTCAGCGGAACCGTAGGACCGGTGATGGGCGGTGGCCCGCCGGTACCGAGCAGGGGAGCAGATTTGTACCAAGCACTAAGGCAGGGCCATCAGACCCCGACTAGGCTAGGAGCCGCCAACAACGGTCAAATCCGAGAGTGACCGGAACCCCAGGGGTTCCCTAACACCCAAGACCCGACAGAAGGTAACAGTCCACACAGTGAGAATAAAAAGCCACCGCCATAGGCTAGAGATCCAAGGGCCAGCACCTGCGGGCAAAATGGGCTCCTTCGGTACATACATGCCGAGGAGAGGACTACCGTTGGGAAACCATCGGAGTCAATATATTCTACAAAGGTGCAGGGAAAGACAGCCACCATCAACCTGTCCGGGGAGAGCAAAGACACTGCAGCCGGCTGCAGGACCCATCCATCCAGCTGTTTGGTTTACCAGAGACTCTGTGAATCTGTGGCTGAGTGAGTACAACAGTTCCATCCGGCACCGCGCTGCGCTGCCTCCGCAACCCTGCACCCCAGCTTCCCTGCCTCCCCGTATCACCACCGGGCCCCGGGATCACCAACCCCTACCCATGGAGGGGGAACCAACATCCTAGCTGCTCCCTGCCATCACTCCCGGGATCCCCGTCACCAGCAGCGGTGGTGCCCATTATCACCACGACCCATGGGTGGCGTCACGAACTATCTCCCCAAACAAACCACCCCCCTTTTCCATCGTGGGCGAGGAGCGCTGCTCGAGTCCCCGCGTCCGGCCCACCGCTCGAGCCACCGAGCAGCAGCAGAAGCCCTGGACCCGAGCGAGTGCGGCCCCTCCGCCTGCGACACATGCACCAACTGAGCCACTAGCTAATTACTGGAGACGGACACCCAGACACAGTCTACTATGTCTGGGTGTTCATAGCTGGAAAGCGTATATGCCCGAAAATGGTGCACGACAGAGCACACGCTGACCCCGTCTGCACCATTATAGTCAGTGGCCCTGTCAGAGCATGCTTCCGAAATCTGTTCAGACGGAAGCCCTTATAGCATCATTGAACAGGGAGAGGAACGCAGTGTGAAAGCGGCCTTATACATTCTAAGGACCTATATAGCTTACTGGGCTTACCTGCAGTCCAATGTATAAAACAGAAATAACATATTGCTTCCACCACAATTTGTGCCAAATGACAAACTCAACATGTGATGTATTTTTTTTATTCTTAAAGTCTAGGTTTTTCCATTCTTTTGGGAACTCATTATTGTCTTAAAAATGTTGTTAAACACATGCTGGACAGATGTATTCTACAAACTGGATGAATCACTCTTACATCTTGATTAATCAAATCTGCCAGTGTTACTTGAAATCATCTCATATTGTCTTATCTTTGGAAAGTGTTGAGATGGACTGGCTGTGTTTCCTTCCAGATATTTGTCACTCATGATTGAATAGTCTAAACTTTGAAGTTTGGAAATATGCATAAAAATTAGTGATGAAGCATGAATTGTACAATTAGACATTAGTTTTGCATGAAACAATTTTTTGAAGGATCTAAATTCGACATGCATTTTAAGTGGACAATCAATGCATTTCAGTTACATAATGTTAAACTTTGAAAACATTCTCATACTTGTAAGACTATACATGTGCACGCTAGTGAGGCATCTACAGTAATTAAACGTAATGTCAGTTCCATGCCTTCTTCAACTTAGCAAAAGGTGCAACTAAACATCTATTGGGCACAATCATGTAAAGATGCAATATTCAACTGGAAAATATTACTACATCCACTGAACCATATCAATATAATTATGGTAGTTCTCTCAATAGTATTTGCTACTGTCTTAAGTGTTTTATATCTATAAAAAATGTACTGTAAAGTTTTACGTATTGACATACTGTATGTGGTGACCAATTTGAACTACTGTTAGCAGTTATTAACAAAGGCCATAATAGCTGTCCAGGGTGCTGATGCTAAGAGATTTAAATAGAAAACTAGTGATGACATGATTATATACGGTACCTACAACACAAATCTACTTTATATAAAATTTCAGTTTTAATCTAAATATTGAAACTAGTAGGAAAACTACCGGCAAAGGGGGTTGGTCCAGGCCCACTCATACATTGTGGTCTGTCCAGAGAGACCACCACTTCTAACTGCATCAGTGTGCACAGTAAATCAACTAAGTCAACACAGTTAAAGGGAACCTGTCATCAGAAATTTAGCTATAAAGCTAAAAGTTCCCCCCTCTGCAGCTCCTGGGCTGCATTCTAGGAAGCTTCCTATAGTTTTTTTGGCACCTTTTATAACAAAATAAACAGTTTGTAAACTGGTACCTTTTCGTATGCAAATTTCTAAAATCGTCCATGGGGGCAGGCTGCCTGGGGTCCGTTGCTGTCCTCCTGCAGATTCACGCCGCCCCCGAACGCTGAATTTCAAAAGCTCAGGATGCCGCCCCTGGGTGCCCGTGGTCCCGCGCATGCGCTGTTCCATTGTAGCGGTGCCGTGCACGTGTGACCGCTAGTGACGCTTTGCGCGGGCACGAGGTTATGGGCGGCGCTGTGAGTGTCATCAGTAAGTGCCGCCCATAACCTCGTGACCGCACTTTCCCCTATGACTCCAGCGTTATGCGCAAGCGCTCGCTGGCCTGATGCCCGGACGTCCCCTCCTTCCCATCTATTTCCTGCTGCTGAGCAGGATGGGAAGGAGGTGACGTCCGGTCATCTGGCCAGCGAGCGCTTGCGCATAACGCAACGGACCCCAGGCAGCCCGCCCCCATGGAAGATTTTAGAAATTTGGATACGAAAAGGTACCAGTTTACAAAGTGTTTATTTTGTTATAAAAGGTGCCAAAAAAACTATTGTGAGTGGGCTTCTGATGTGTATAGGATGCTGTGTGAGGGGTCCTGCTTTGCATATGAGGCTGTATGGGGGCTCCTGATGTGCATAGATGGCTGGGTGGGGGCTCCTGCTGTGTATAATAGGCTGTGTGGGACTCCTGATGTGTATAGGAAGCTGTGTAGGGGGCTCCTGCTGTGTATAGAAGGCTGTGTTCGGGGTCCTACTGAGTATAGGAGGCTGTGTAGGGACACCTGCTGTGTATAGGAGGCTGTGTGGATACTCCTACTTTGTATAGTAGGCTATTTGGGGACTCCTGCTGTGTATATGAGGCTGTGTGGGGGTTCCTGCTTTCTAATGGATGCTGTGTGGAGACTTGTGCTGTATATAGGAGGCTGTGTGTGTGGGCTCCTGCTGTGTGTAGGAGGCTGTGTGGGGACTCCTGCTGTCTATTGGGGACTACACTTGCCTTGAACGATGTTATGTCAACTAATCGGGTTCTGGCCTTCAGTATGCATATTGCACACTTGGCCGCTGTTACGATCCCTGATCCCTGCAAATGCTTGCAGCTTATAATGTGTACACTGGAAGCATTCATACGTCTGCAGTCAAATAGAGTAGCACACAGGATGACTTCAGAGTTTTCATTATAGACCGATCAACCCCCTTAAGAATATTACAGGATAGGGAACATTATTAATTAAAGGGGTCCAGGATGAGGAACATTATTAGTTTAAGGTAGCATTTGGAGTACATAATTACTGTAGGGGCCAATTAGGACACATTATTAATGCTTTAATATATTTTATGGTTCGCTCACACTGTTGTATGTTCTGTCATGTGAGAACATGGAATGCAATATGCTAATGACACTCGGCTCATTCTCTGTTGTGAGCGTGAGCTGAGTGTCATCTACTGGGCTCTGATTCTTTTGCATGCGAGAATCAGAGCACAGGTATGGAGAAGATGAAGAGATGGATTTCTCCATCTTCTCCCTTGTCTGTCTCTTTGTATATTGGACTGCTCTCTGTCCGATATAAGTTGCCAATGACAGAACGCAACGTGGTTTTGTTTTCCTATGTTTGTGGTCACTATGTGATGGTAATATTTGGTCTGGTCATGGTTTGGTAGTATTTCTCTTTTGTATATGGTATTATTCGATCACTGTAGTAGTAGTAGTATGTCATCTGAGCATGGTGTTTCAATATTTGTCCCTTGTATTTGGTATTATTGGTCTTGGTTTAGTGGATTGTGTTGTGTACGATGGTCATTTGTTCTCTCTGATACTGTGTTTCCTGAAATTAAGCCCTACACCGAAAATAAGCCCTAGTCACAGTTCAATAATGAAGTGTCCATGCAGCTAAGAAAGTTAAAGAATACTGCAGGACACTTCATTACAAAAAGCGGACACCCGAAAATAGAGAAGATCATACTCACCAGATGCCAAATGGGAGGACCTGCAGCGGAACGCATCAGGGACCTGAGGTGGATTGCACACCTACACACATCAGATTGCACACCTACACACATTAAATCACACACATTCCCACATCAGATCGCAAACACACATAAAATTGCACACACACTCACCACATTACTTATATTATGGCAAAACAACATTGCAATCTTCATACGTTAAATGGCATCATTGCTGTCTGCACTTCCCATGTAATGGTTTAGTATAGGTATGAAAGACATTCTATCAATTTAATGTCAAATATATAGAAATAGGAAAACGGGTTTTAGCCGCGCTGAAAAACCACTGGTACAGGATTAATGAAGAGGTTTCTTTTTTATTTCAGCATTTCCAACGCGTTTCAGAGACTGGAACCGTCTCCTTCCTCAGGGAAAAAAGAAATCATCAAATGATTTCTTTTTCCCTGAGGAAGGAGACGGCTAAAACCCGTTTTCCTATTTCTATATATTTGACAATTGCTAGCCACGGGGCCGCTGCTTTCAAACCAATCTGACACTCACATGCGATCTCAGGAGTTGTGACTGGCACAACCAGATCAGGTGAGTGTACTCTTATTTCTGTCATCTCCAGTCATACCGGGTAAGACCCTATTTGCGCCTTCTGTCTCCCCACCTCTAGCACCTATCAATTTAATGTAGCAGCTGAGGTATACTATGAGATTCTGCGCATTTGAGATGTGTATTTTGAGGTTCTACAGCAGAGGAGGTGCATATGATGAAGTTCTAACGCAGTTAGGTTGTGTATGATGAGGTTCTGTATCAGCTGAGATTTGTATTATGAGGTTCTGCAGAATGTCACACGATTTGGTTTGGATTTGTTTTATAAATCTTCCCACAAAATTATTTGCAGCATTGCCAACTGGTGTGAGCCCAGAATGATTAAAAAAGGGAATACGGTATATATGCCAGAGGTCTTCTATAAACAGCATCCCTCATTTTCATGGTGTGTATGTGGTGCTACACCTCAGCCTGTTCAGGTTAGTGGACCTGAAAGGCAGTGACACATATAACCCTGGACTCTTTATTATTTAAAAAGTAGAGATTTTTTTTTTATTTCATACAATCCACTTTACCTTCTGTATTTTGGCCTTTTTGGCCCTGAGCACAAGCGGCAGAGGCTACCAGTTACATCATTGCATTGTTTGGTGTTCTCATCCTGTACATTTATGACATATTCACAAAATTTGTATAATTGATGCGAACCCCACCAATGGGCCCACGACTAGAGATGAGCGAACTGGTCCCGGTTCGGCTCGAGGCCGGTTCGCCGAACGGGGGTCCCGTTCGAGTTCGGCTCGTCGAACGTTCGACGAACCGAACTCGAACGTATAGGCTATAATGGGAGGCAATCACAAACACATAAAAATGCATTATAAATGTACACAAACAGTTAATAAACATTGCCATAACACTTACCGGTCCTCGCGATCCCTTCTGCATTCTGTCTCCTGCCGCTATTCCATCCGATGATCGCTGAATCCTCCCGGTGACCTGTACTGCCAGCAGAGATGCAGGACCTATCGTGACGTCAAAATAGCCATGTGACCAGTCACGTGGCTATTATCTCATTGGCTACAGACTGGTCACATGACTATGACACGTCATGTAGGACCTGCGAGTGCATCTCTCCGGTACACGGTGCACATATGTGTATCGCCGTGTACCGGCGACATGCTCTAGCACACGGTCGACTCCCTGTTCCGTTAGGGACCGGCTGACACAGCCGGTCATTAACGGAGATCACCGTTGCCATAGCAACACAGTTAGCGGTGACGTCACCGCTAACCGTGGCTCCGAGAGCACCGTTGCTATGGTAATGCGTCTGTCAGCGTTACCGCTAGCAGCCAGCACTGATCACTCACGGAGTGAAGGCTGCACGCTGCTTCCCGATTGTAGTGATGATTGTAGTGAGGATGGAGGTTCCCCAGCCCCAAGTGATGAGCTGGTGAACCTCATCCTTCCTCACTACAATCGTCACTACTACTACACTAGTGAGGATTGTAGTGAGGATGGAGGTTCCCCAGCCCCAAGTGATGAGCTGGTGAATCTCATCCTCCCTCACTACAATCGTCACTACTACTACACTAGTGATGATTGTAGTGAGGATGGAGGTTCCCCAGCCCCAAGTGATGAGCTGGTGAATCTCATCCTTCCTCACTACAATCGTCACTACTACTACACTAGTGATGATTGTAGTGAGGATGGAGGTTCCCCAGCCCCAAGTGATGGGCTGGTGAACCTCATCCTCACTACAATCGTCACTACTACTACACTAGAAAGAAAGAAGACAGAAGAGCAGGATCGTGGAGGGCTGACAGGGGGTAATAAAGATGGAGTCTCTAATGTGTCTGTGTATTTATTTCTATTAAAGTATTTTTTCTCTGTGTGGTGTCTTTTTTTTAACCCTTTATTGGAGATTCTTAATGGCCGGGTCAAACGTGCCTGACATTAAGAATCTCTGGCTTAATACTGGCTAGTAAAACAAAGCCAGTATTAACTCATGATTACCCAACAAGCCACCCGGCTCCAGGGCTGTTGGAAGAGTTGGATACAGCGCCAGATGATGGCGCTTCTATGAGAGCGCCATTTTCTGGGACGGCTGCGGACTGCAATTCGCAGCAGAGGCGCCCACAAACCTCGGGCTAACCTGTGCTGCGGATTCCAATCCCCAGCTGCCTAGTTGTACCCGGCTGGACACAAAAATGGGGCGAAGCCCACGTCATTTGTTTTTTAACAATTTCATGAAATAAGTGAAATAATTAAAAAAAAAAACGGGCTTCCCTATATTTTTGGTTCCCAGCCAAGTACAAATAGGCAACTGGGGGTTGGAGGCAGCCCTTGGCTGCCAGCTGTACCTGGCTACCATACAAAAATATGGCGAAGCCCACGTCATTTTTTTGGTGGGCAAAAAAATTCTGCATACAGTCCTGGATGGAAAAAGAAGGGGAGCCAGCACTGCTTGTAAATGGCTTGCAACAATGGAGAAATAAAAAGTGTAATATTCACAAATTCGTTCCTACTGTAAAATTCAATGAGATTTTTTGCAAATGATTGATCAATGATTTGAGCCCCCCTGCCCCGTCACGGCAAATCTCTATAGGGGGGTCCCTAACGCTATATTATAAATTATTATGTACCAAAAGGTCTCATATAATGAGCAGGACCATATGAAGACACCACTTACCTGAGACATGTCTGAACCGCTCCCATGCTGCTAGGACTGACAACCGCGAATAAAGGCAGCCCAGGTGCCAGTGTGTGTGGCAGAACCACACACACCAGCACAATGTCAGAACTGGCCCTCACAGTGCCAGACCAGCAAGCATGGATGAGGGCGGAACAAGGTTCAGGCAGGTGGTGTTTAAATAATGATGCCTTGGAGCAGGAGGTGGTGGCTGTGTGTGAACAAGCACCAGACTGAATTTTGATGGCTACAGAAGGAATTTGCAAACCACACTGGGCGTGCACGGCATGGTGGCGGTCGACCACCTGACCAGTAAACGAAAAAGAAGGGGAGCCAGCACTGCTTGTAAATGGCTTGCAACAATGGAGAAATAAAAAGTGTAATATTCACAAATTCGTTCCTACTGTAAAATTCAATGAGATTTTTTGCAAATGATTGATCAATGATTTGAGCCCCCCTGCCCCGTCACGGCAAATCTCTATAGGGGGGTCCCTAACGCTATATTATAAATTATTATGTACCAAAAGGTCTCATATAATGAGCAGGACCATATGAAGACACCACTTACCTGAGACATGTCTGAACCGCTCCCATGCTGCTAGGACTGACAACCGCGAATAAAGGCAGCCCAGGTGCCAGTGTGTGTGGCAGAACCACACACACCAGCACAATGTCAGAACTGGCCCTCACAGTGCCAGACCAGCAAGCATGGATGAGGGCGGAACAAGGTTCAGGCAGGTGGTGTTTAAATTTTAATTGTGTGGTTCTGCCACACACACTGGCACCTGGGCTGCCTTTATTCGCGGTTGTCAGTCCTAGCAGCATGGGAGCGGTTCAGACATGTCTCAGGTAAGTGGTGTCTTCATATGGTCCTGCTCATTATATGAGACCTTTTGGTACATAATAATTTATAATATAGCGTTAGGGACCCCCCTATAGAGATTTGCCGTGACGGGGCAGGGGGGCTCAAATCATTGATCAATCATTTGCAAAAAATCTCATTGAATTTTTACAGTAGGAACGAATTTGTGAATATTACACTTTTTATTTCTTCATTGTTGCAAGCCATTCACAAGCAGTGCTGGCTCCCCTCCTTTTTCGAGTCCTGGATGGAGTATGCTGAGCCTGTAGTTCTGCAGCTGCTGTCTGCTCTTCTCCATACAGACAGACAGCAGCTGCAGAACTACAAGGCTCAGCATACTCCATCCAGGACTGTATGCAGAAGTTTTTTGCCCCCTGAAAAAATTATGTGGGCTTCGCCATATTTTTGTATGCTAGCCAGGTACAGCAGGCAGGTACGGCTGCCCCCAACCCCCAGTTGCCTATTTGTACCCGGCTGGGAACCAAAAATAAAGGGAAGCCCTTTTTTTATTATTTCATGAATTTCATGAAATAATTAGAAAACAAATGACATAGGCTTCGCCCCATTTTTGTGTCCAGCCAGGTACAACTAGGCAGCTGGGGATTGGAATCCGCACCACAGGTTGGCCTGAGCTTTCTGGGCCCCACTGCTGCGAATTGCAGTCTGCAGCCGCCTCAGAAAATGGCATTTTCATAGAAGCGCCATCTTCTGGCGCTGTATCCAACTCTTCCAGCACCTGCCTGCTATACCTGGCTAGCATACAAAAATATGGCGAAACTCACGTCCTTTTTTTGTAGTTTTTTGGCAAAAAAAATAAAAAATGCTTCCCTGGATTTTCCATTGCCAGTGAAGGTAACACCAAGCAGTGGGGGTTAGCAGCCAGTAGCTGCTTGGATTACCCTTAGCTAGCAATACAAAAAATGCAGCGGGAGCCCATATTTATTTTTTTTAATTATTTATATAAATAACTAAAAATAAAATGGGCTTCCCTGTATTTTGATTGCTGGACATCACAGTGCTGTAAAAATAAATCTTTAAAAAAATGACGTAGCGCTCCGCGGTATTTTTGATTCTCAGCGCAGATAAAGCAGACAGCTATGGGTTGCCACCCCCATCTGCCTGCCATTACCTTGGTTGGCAATCAAAATACAGAGAAGCCCATTAATTTTTTCTATTTAAAAAATAGTTAAAAAAAAAAAATGACGTTGGGTCCCCCCATTTTTGATAGCCAGCTAGGGTAAAGCAGACGGCTGTAGCCTGAAAACCACAGCTGGCAGCTTTACCGTGGTTGGGGATCCAATGTGGAGGTCCCCTCAGGCTCTTTTTTATAATTATTTCATAAATATTAATAATTACACAAAAAAAGTAGGGTCCCCTCCAAATTGGATCACCAGCCAAGGTAAAGCGGACAGCTGTGGTCTGGTATTCTCAGGGTGGGAAGGTCCATAGTTATTGGGCCTTCACAGCCTAAAAATAGCAGGCCGCAGGCACCCCAGACGTGGCGCATCCACTAGATGCGCCAATCCTGGCGCTTCACCCCAGCTCATCCCGTGCCCTGGTGCAGTGGCAAACGGGGTAATAAATCGGGTTGATACTAGCTGTAAAGTCACCTGAGATCAAGCCCAGCAGTTTGTGATGTCATGGCGTCTATTAGATACCCAACATCATAAACTGTCAGTACTAACAAAAACAAAAAATCGACAAAAGAAATTTATTTGAAAAAACAGTCCTCAAAACATTTCCTCTTTCACCAATTTATTGTAAGAAAAAAAATAAAGGGGTCCCACGACGACTCTGGACCGTCTAGAATATGGGGGGGAGACACTCAGGGAACGTATCCCCCATTTTCTAGGAGTGCGGACCCTTCATGTGAGGAGTGTGGGTGCAATGAATCGGCACTCACTCTCCCCGGGTCCACAGCAGCAGAGTCCATGTCGTAATGGTTGCTACCAAAGCTGCAATGCCCTGCTCATGAGGTAAGGGCATGCCTAATCAGGAGAACTACTGTAGAGGAAGCTCTGCTCACTGGTATATAGGTGCTCAGAGGTAATAATAGATAAAATTAGTGAGTAACCTCGGCACTCTAAATCTCCCAGACTAAGTCAGTAAGTCCCAATGGATAGTAATGCAAAATCACTCTTTATTGGTCCGTATTAAGAACATTTTTTTTTCATAAGCATATATGTTTTTGTCCAAAACAAGTTACAATTGACGTTTCGGCCTGAGCCTTCGTCAGATTGGACTTATCTGCATGTAATCATGAAAAATGACAATAATCAGTATCACATAAGAGTGAGAGAACAATAACATAAACTCGAACAATGTAGAGGTACAATTGGGATGCAGCAAAAAAACTGCAACACAGCAAGAAATGAAACACATGATACAAATGTCATAATACAGTACAAGGACAATATAGTAATGACAAATATGGGGTCAGAGTAGACTTAGACAGCTCTGGTACGAAAGAGATGTCAATCATAAAGTAACATGTGCAGTAGGTGTAGAGCTACAGTATGCATGGCAGAGCTAATGGGTAGACCGACCATAGAAAAAGAACGGAGAAAAAGTGGAGAAAAAGTGGAGAATAAGTGGAGAATAAGTGGAGAATAAGTGGAGAATAAGTGGAGAAAAAGTGGAGAAAAAAATGGAGAAAAAGTGGAGAAAAAGTGGAGAAAAAGTGGAGAAAAGGTGGAGAATAAGTGGAGAAAAAGTGGAGAAAAAGTGGAGAAAAAGTGGAGAAAAAGTGGAGAAAAAGTGGAGAATAAATGGAGAAAAAGTGGAGAAAAAGTGGAGAAAAAGTGGAGAATAAGTGGAGAAAAAAATGGAGAAAAAGTGGAGAAAAAGTGGAGAAAAAGTGGAGAAAAAGTGGAGAAAGAGTGGAGAAAAAGTGGAGAAAAAAATGGAGAAAAAGTGGAGAAAAAGTGGAGAATAAATGGAGAAAAAGTGGAGAAAAAGTGGAGAAAAAAAATGGAGAAAAAGTGGAGAAAAAGTGGAAAAAAAAATGGAGAAAAAGTGGAGAAAAAGTGGAGGAAAAGTGGAGAAAAAAATTCTCCACTTTTTCTCTATTTTTTCTCCACTTTTTCTCCATTTTTTTCTCCACTTTTTCTCCACTTTTTCTCCATTTTTTTCTCCATTTTTTCTCCACTTTTTCTCCACTTTTTCTCCACTTTTTCTCCACTTTTTCTCCATTTTTTTCTCCACTTTTTCTCCACTTTTTCTCCATTTTTTTCTCCACTTTTTCTCCACTTTTTCTCCACTTTTTCTCCACTTTTTCTCCACTTATGGAGAAAAAGTGGAGAAAAAAGTGGAGAAAAAGTGGAGAAAAAGTGGAGAAAAAGTGGAGAAAAAGTGGAGAAAAAGTGGAGCACCCTTTGGTGCCTTTCATGTGGCACTAAGGGGTGCTTAGCTTTGTATTTAGCCAAAAAAATGAAAAAAAAAATGACGTAGGGTTCCCCCTAGTTTTGTAGCCAGCTAGGGTAAAGCAAACGGCTGCAGCCTGCAGACCACAGCTGGCAACTTCACCTTGGCTGGTAATCCAAAACTGAGGGCACCCCACGCTGTTATTTTAAATTAAATAAATAATTTTAAAAAAAAAAACACGTAGAGGTCCCCCAAAATTGGATCACCAGCCAAGGTAAAGCAGACAGCTGGGGCCTGATATTCTCAGACTAGGGAGGTCCATGGTTATTGGACTCTCCCAAGCCTAAAAATAGCAGGCCGCAGCCGCCCCAGAAGTGGCGCATCCATTAGATGCGCCAATCCTGGTGCTTCGCCCCAGCTCATCCCGCGCCCTGGTGCGGTGGCAAACGGGGTAATATATGGGGTTAATACCAGATGTGTAATGTCACCTGGCATCAAGCCCTGGGGTTGGTGAGGTCAGGCGTCTATCAGATACCCGACATCACCAACCCAGTCAGTAATAAAAAAAAATAGATGACAAACACATTTTTATTTGAAAAAACACTCCCCAAAACATTCCCTCTTTAACCAATTTATTAGAAAGAAAAACAAATCCAGGTCTGCTGTAATCCAAGGGGTTGCCATGACGATCCACACTGTCCCAGTCAATGAAGAGCAGGATGTTCCCCATTGGCTGGGAGAGCAATGCAGTGACCTGAGCTAACATCAATGGGTCAGCCCAGGTCACTGCAGGGCATGACAAGTGCTGCTGTCAGCGAGGTACATTACCTGCGCTGATCTCCAGCACACTGACAGCCCCTGTCACTGAGGTCAATGACCGGCGCCTTCACATCAAGTATCGCGAGAGGTCCGTGACGTCTCGGGTGGGAAGCGAGAGGTGATGTGACAAGCGGCGGCCATGGAGGACAGTGACAGCGCTGAGGTCGGGATGGCGGGACTTCATCACCGCAGGTAAGCCGAGCGTGGGGGGAGGGGGGGTGCGTGTGTGAGAGTGTGTGTGTGTGTGTATATGTATGTATACATGCCGCGGGCAGGAGGGGGCGGAGTTAGCTGAGCGGGAAGTGTGGGCTTCCTGCACGTAACTAAGATAAACATCGGGTTACTAACCAAAGCGCTTTGCTTGGATACCCGATGTTTATCTTGGTTACCAGCTTGTGGCAGGCTGCCAGCGATGGCTCCTGCACACTGTAGCTGGGGAGCTGGGGGGGGGGGGGGTGCGTGTGTGAGAGTGTGTGTGTGTGTGTGTGTACGTGTGTACATGCTGCGGGCAGGAGGGGGTGGAGTGAGCTGAGCGGGGAAGTGTGGGCTTCCTGCACGTAACTAAGATAAACATCGGGTTACTAACCAAGCGCTTTGCTTGGATACCCGATGTTTATCTTGGTTACCAGCTTGTGGCAGGCTGCCAGCGATGGCTCCTACACACTGTAGTTGTAAAAAGCCCTGCTTTTTGCTGCTAGAACCGTTCTCGAACGTATCTAGAACTATCGAGCTTTTGCAAAAAGCTCGAGTTCTAGTTCGATCTCGAACAGCCCCAAAAATCACTCGAGCTTAGAACTGGAGAACCTCGAACCACGAACCGCGCTCAACTCTACCCACGACCTGCGCCACTCTCAGCCAAGAGATGGCAGATCTCCCATCTAAGTGTACAGGAATTTATACTGTCTCTCCACGATAATCATCAATGCCTCCTTCTCCAGATACATGTGAGACCATTGGTGAGATCGCATCTACTATCATTTATGTAATTTCCATAAATACAGCATAAATGTACGAGATCAGAAGACCCCTATAAAAACAAGGTCAAACGTGGTGGAATTAATGTAGATTTGAGGGACAGATTCTCCAGCACAAATTTGGAAATGTTTATTGTACCATACATTTGAAGAAATCATTCTTAGGGCGGCTTTGCACGTTGCAACATCGCACGTGCGATGTCGGTGGGGTCAAATCGAAAGTGACGCACATCCGCCGTCACTTTCGACATCTTTGTGTGTAAATCCTAGATGATACGATTAACGAGCGCAAAAGCGTCGCTATCGTATCATCGGTGCAGGCTCCGACTTTTTCATAATTACGCTGCCGCGACAGGTACGATGCTGTTCCTCGTTCCTGCGGCAGCACACATCGCTGTGTGTAAAGCCATAGGAGTGAGGAACATCTCCTTACCTGCCGCCGGCGGCTATACGGAAGGAAGGAGGTGGGCAGGATGTTTACATCCTGCTCATCTCCGCCCCTCCGCCGCTATTGGCCGCCTGCCGTGTGACCTCGCTATGACGCTGCATGACCCGCCCCCTTAGGAAGGAGGCGGGTCGCCGGCCAGAGCGACGGTCGCAGGGCAGGTGAGTGCATGTGAAACTGGCGTAGCGATAATTTTCGCTACGCCAGCTATCACAAGATATCGTACCTGCAACGGGGGCGGACCTATTGCGTGCGACATCGCAGCATCGGCTTGCGATGTCGCAATGTGCAAAGCCCGCCTTAGGATGTAAAAATAAATGTCCTCCTGTCCTAAGTTGTGTCCTTGGAAACTGGGTAACAAATCAGTAGGGGGGGGCACTAATAGCCAGTTTTGCACAGGGCACCGGTTCAGACCGGCCCTTACCAGTATATCCATTTACGGCATTTCAGTGCAACATAGGACATACCAGTGTCAGGAAAGGTTTATGTCTTCTAAATAGGCACAGATGGATTTACATTTATTCTTATTTTGTTGTCTCTTTAACTATTTTATGGCTTATGTGATGCCCTGGCAAAACGACGCAGGGTTACATACAGCCGACCTGAAACCCTAGTCACCCCCCTCAGGGCAAGACAGGCAAACCAGTGGGTGGTACCAGGCAGTTAGGGAACGCCCACCTAGGGATCTAGACAGCCCGGGGCGGGAAAACAAACAGTCAGTCTAAGTTGAGAGTGGAGGCTGGGGCTAGGTGTAGCTCCAGCAGAGGAGAAGTTCAAGTTGAACGGTGCCAGGGTTGAAGCCCTGGTACCTTGGCTAGGTGGCAGAGGTTGGTCTCCATCAGCAGGCGATGGGAAGATGGCAGCCAGATATCCGAGGTGGACTGTAACAGGGTTGGAGCCCGCCGGTACCGACACCAGAGACCCAACCCGGAAACCGTGCACAGAGGGGGTACTCGGACCCTGAAGCCAGGACCGGAACCAACGGCCTAGCTAATAAACCGATTGAGGGCAGGATTATAGGTCCTGTCCCAACCAAAGTCCCAAAAGCAGACAACCACTCACAGAGAGGGATAGGGCAACTGCCAGGGCCCATAGATCCCACGGGTCAGCGTCAGCGGGCATGGCTCCTCAGGTACACAAAAAGCAAGGAACGGACTTTCGTTTTCCATACCGGGAAGTCCAAACAAACAACAGAACTAGTGCAGAGGAAAAGACGGCGACCACTAGCCCGGTTGGGGACCAGAGTACAACTGGCCGCTGCATCCGGCCACCAGCACCTTGGTTTACTAAAGGAGTCATGTGATTAATTTAATTGTGAGTAACCAAACATCCCCTGGTACGTCCGGGTGCGCAGGCCCCTGCTATTGCCATACCCTGCACAGAGACCCTGGGTCCCGGGGCAACCATCCCTACCCACGGATGGGTTAACATCCAGCTGCCACTACATCTCCCCTGGGTGTCTCACAACAGCAGCGGTGGTGTCCCACTTCACCACACACCGTGGGTGGCATCATGAACGGAATACGGCCAAGCCTGTACAACTACGTCCCCCTTTTCATTTTGCGTGTCCGCGTGACACCCGGATCCGGAGGATCCCTCGAGCCACACAGCGGTTCCGGATCCGAGCAGCCCGGCTTCTACAGGTGTGGGGGTGGCACACCCCAAAAACTGGCCTCACGAACAGGATTATAACCCATCCAACTACCTGGTGGAAGTGCGCCTTGATTTGAACAGTCAGCGGTGATGCGTTGAAAAATTTCCAGCAGTCGCCATTTTGCTGTCATTTTTAGGCACGAAAAACTACAGCCCAGGGACTTCTCCCCCGAGAAAAGGGCACGAAGCTGAATCCCGCCCCCTGGGAACAAGGCTGGAAGGAAACAACACCCTGAGGTTGAATACGAAACTAACCAGCCGCTTAAGGGAGTGCTTGCAAAAGAGCAAGAGGGGGCGGGCGAAGAGTCTGCAGCATATGACCCGAGCAGATAAAGGGCAGAGACACCAGGACTCTGCTACCCTTTTGTTCCTGGACACCGACGGGGGAAGACGGCTGAACAGTCTGGCAAATCAACCGTGCAGGAACCCGTGCCCAAAACAGCTGACTGGGTGGAAGCCCAGACAGACCGCATGTGCCACAGAATCCAGGCCCAGGCCAACTGCCTGCTAAAGCGATGGATGGCTGAGATGAGGGAGCTGGCTGCAGCCGTTCGAGCCCGTGAGAGCTGAGCCGCCCATACAGCGCCGCGTCGGAAGAGAGGTACCCAGACCATCCCGACCTCTTTGACCTGCCCGGAGCCGGAGCCTATTCCCTACGTGGTGGGAGAGTGAGGGCTGGCACAACTCCCCGGAGCAACAGCATCACCTGCTATACCACCTCCGTTCCCGATAGAAGTTCAGAGCTCCGGGATGTCTTGCAGCTGGTCCAGGGGTGCTGAACCCAGGGTGCTGAGGGAGCCAGACGGCCCCATGCAGCAGTGGTAGCGGAACCCTGGCTACCCCAGTTATACAAGTCCCCGTTGGGAGCGTTCACCGTAAAGTTCCAGATGTTTAAAAGGTTTTAAAAATGGACCATGGCTTTGGACTGAAAAGCCAACCCAAGAACTATTGGGTCTTGTAAATAGTCCCTGACCACCCTTCTCACCCTGCTGCAGTCTCTGGAGAGGCTGGTTGGAGGAAGGGCCTGCGGTGGAGTCGGCCGAGGCCCAGTCACCACCAAAACCGGTGACTACCCTCCTGGCCAGGGGTCCCCTGGACATGGGGCCCTTGAGATAGACTGCCGGGTAAGGAACTTTTTACCCGGCCCGTAAGGACAACACCCGGACCTGTCCTGGACTTGGGCAAGGGGTGCGCACCAGTGCTTAGTAGTGGCACCAGGGGGCAGGTTGTTTTGGGTGGGGGTGCAGTGAGAAGGACCCGGTCTGTCCCGTCCCCGTTTGAATGTGTAACGTTTAAGCAATGTGCCTCCCGTAAGGAAAGAAAAACCAATGTGTTAATGTTAGTATACTTGTAAACTGTTCCTCTTTTTCTACTTTTCAGTTCCAGTTAAATAAATGTTGGTGGTCGGACAGCCCACGGACGGTCAGTATTAAACCAAGGGGGAATGTGACACCCTGGCAAAACTAGGTAGTCACACATTAGGCCCCCGCATAACACCTTCCCTCACAGGGTTACATACAGCCGACCTGAAACCCTAGTCACCCCCCTCAGGGCAAGACAGGCACACCAGTGGGCGGGATCCGGCGGTTAGAGAATGCCCACCTAGAGGTCTAGACAGCCAGGGGCGGAAAACCAAACAGTCAGTCTAAGTCTAAGTCGAGAGTGGAGGCTGGGGATTGGTGTAGCTCCAGCGAAGGAGAAGTTCAAGTTGAATGGTGCCAGGGTTGGACCCCTGGTACCTTGGCTAGGTGGCAGACGGTGGCCTCCGTCGGCAGGCGACAGGAAGACGGCAGCCGGAGATCCGAGGTGGACCAGGACAGGGTTGGAGCCCGCCAGTACCGACACCAGAGACCCAACCCGGAAACCATGCACAGAGGGGGTACTCGGACCCTGAAGCCAGGACCAGAACCAATGGCCTAGCTAATAAACCGATTGAGGGCAGGATTATAGGTCCTTTCCAACCAAAGTCCCAAAAGCAGACAACCACCCACAGAGAGGGATAGGGCAACCGCCAGGGCCCATAGATCCCACGGGTCAGCGTCAGCGGGCAAGGCTCCTCAGGTACACGAAAAGCCGGGAGCAGACTCCCGTGTTCCATACCGGGAAGTCCAAATAAACAACAGAACTAGTACAGAGGAAAAGACGGCGACCACCAGCCCAGGTGGGGCACCAGAGTACAACCGGCCACGGCGGCCGGCCACCAGCACCTAGGTTTACCAAAAGACTTGTGTGATTCATATAATTGTGAGTAACCAATCATCCCCTGGTATGTCCGGGCGTGCAGGCCCCTGCTATCGCCATACCCTGCACAGAGACACTGGGTCCTGGGGCAACCATCCCTACCCACGGAGGGGTTAACATCCAGCTGCCACTACATCTCCCCCGGGTGTCCCACATAGCAGCGGTGGTGTCCCACTTACCACACACCGTGGGTGGCATCATGAACTGAATACGGCCAAGCCCGTACAACTACGTCCCCCTTTTCATTTGGCGTGTCCACGTGACCCCTGGGTCCAGAGGATCCCTCGAGCCACACATCGGGTCCGGTTCCGAGCAGCCCGGCTGCTACAGTCGTGGGGGCAGCACACATACAATCTATTTCTTTTTTGTTTTTTCCACATTACTCTATTATCAACTTGTTTATGTGTTGTGCACACATGCAGCAAACTTTATGTCTACTTTCATGCAACTTTATTGTCAACTTGCGCAGGTACGGTGCATACTTCCAACAAACTTTATGTCTATATTGTTTGCACAAATGCTATGTCCATGACTCCATGCTGCTTTATGCTAACACAGAGATCCTCTTATAAACAGTTGTCCTCTAGATGTAGTAGCTAATTAATTGATTTTAACTTATTTGTTGCATATACAGTATATATAAAGGACTCTTTTTCTTACTTTACTTTACGTTACCCTCGTTGAAGCCATAAGTCTATTGGAGATAAACATGTGGCTTTCTCCCTCCCACATCTGCCTCCACTTACATTTCCTTCAAATTATAATATGGCTATTTGTGCTAGTTTTTTCATTACCGATTGTTTGTGCTTATTTCACCACCACAGGGTTTTATTATTACAATTCTGTTTTATGTATTTGTTATCTCTATTTTATTTATAATGCCGGTGTCACACTAGCATATAGCTACCGCTGCGAGCGTGAGCCTAGTGCCATTCCTCTGTCCACCTATTCTCTCACATGCGAGAATCGCAGTACAGGCAAGAAGGAAGAAATTAATCTCTCCATCTTCTCCATTGTCTCTGCGTATGTCGGACTGCACTTGAATGGCATCATTGAAGTCTGATATTTCACACGCACCCAAAGACCTGTATGGGTGCATGTGATCTGATATATTTGGTCATACCCAGCATGCTGCTATTTTTTCCTCAGTCCTTTTAGAGCTGAGGATAAACTCGCAGATCTGATCTTCCTCATTGACTAACATTGGGCCAAGTGCAATGCGAGATTTTCTTGATTTGCACTAGTCCGATTAAACGCTAATGTGAGCGAGCCCTTATACTGAGTATATTGTTTGCTATATTGAAGTATTCTTACAGGACCAGATTTTTATTTATTGCTTGATAGCCTACACATGGTTCTGAACAGTCTCTACCAATTCTTTTGGGTCAATACTTTTTCATTTTTTTATGGATACTCTGTTATGTGATGCATTTATGGCATAGGGGGTTAGGGTGTCACCTTATTGCAGATACATTGTATTGATTGTTGCCTAATAGCTTTTAAGTGTTTTTATCTTTGTCTTTTTTGTATGATAAAATTATTTGTACTTTCGGAGATCACTTTTGCACTTCCATACTTCTTTTTTCTGTTTGTCTTAAATGCATATTTTAATCCTGCAGAGAAGTGCAATAAATGAATCAAAAAGAGAACCAATGGGAGTATTACTGATTTTCTATATCAGAACCTAATGGTTTAAGACATTGATACTAACTTCACAGCTATAGACTTAGCAGTACCACTGTCTAGATTAAATATAGCTGATCTATGGGCAACAAAGGGCCTTAAAATGCAATGAATTGAGTAGCAACGGGAGTACTAATGATTGCTTTAGTAAAAGCTTCACAGTTGATGTTATGGAAGAATATTACCTAAAAATTTCCCAAACCCTATCTGTGTGGCACATCTTAAAAATATGGTTTAGCGACCCCTACAATAAGCACATACTGTACTTTTATCTAATTTTATACAAAGGCATGCACAGATCTATTTTAATGGATTGATTAAATAGACATTTAAGTAAACATCATCTATTTTAAAGGGAACCTGTCACCAGATTTGGCAACTTTAAGCTGCGGCCACCACCACTGAGCTCTTATATACAGTAATATAGAATACTATATATAAGAGCCCAGGCCGCGCTGTATAACGTAAAACAAACTTTTATAATACTCACCTAGGGGACAATCCAGTCCAATGGATGTCATTGCTCTCTGGTCTGGCGCCTCCTCTCTATGGTCTGGAACCTCTTCTCTGCGGTAATTATCGTTCTCCTTCTTCTGAGGCCAGTGTTCATGATGCGTCTTATGTCATGTACACTAGCCGGCATTGAGATCCTGCGTAGGTGCACTTTGATCTGCCTCGCGCCTGCGCATTACAGTACTTTGATCTACCCTCGGAAGGGCAGATCAAATTGCCCTTGCACAGGACTGCAATATTGGCCTGTGTGGATGATGTAGAGGCGTTATCCATACTGGGTTGGGTAGAAGGGGGACAGCTATCACAGCAGAGAGGAGGTGCTGGACCAGAGAGCAGCGACAGCCAATGGACCGGACCACCCCCCCCGGTGAGTATTATAAAAGTGTGTTTTACGTTATACAGAGTGGCCCGTGCACTTATATACAGTATTCTGGAATGCTGTATACAAGAGCTCAGTGGGGGTGGCAGCAGCTTATAGTCGCCAAATCTTGTGACAGGTTCCCTTTAAGCTGTAGCCATTGTTGTTTATTGGTAGGAATACAATACCTCACACACAAAGGTCACCAATAGCTGCACAAGTATCAAAATTGTTCAAATACTGAAGATCATTTACAAAATGCTATAATACAAGAAACTTGCTTTTTAAAAAGAATGAAAAAATATTGCAGTTTCTGTTTCCAACTAAGTTCCAACCAAAAATTTGTCATTCTGAAGTTTAAAATTAATATTTCTTTGGCTCATTGTCTATACAAGAATGGCAATCATTTTACAACGCTCAAACTATAAATGATTAGGCTGTTTATTATGTTTATTTTAATAAAAAATATCTGGGTGGCCAGACTCTAATTGCCATGGTGAAGCCAAGAACACCAATACGTAATGTCAAGTTTCTAGCAATGACAGCCTAATATCAGTTAAATGGCAATTCCTAGTTCTGTGCATAATGCCATGGGATTTTAAGACGTTCAGCAGATTCCAGGAATCCGTGTGGTCTGAAATGAGAGAAATTGGTATATAAATAGTAGTCAAGTTAGATTGGAATAAGAAGTGTGCACAACGCCTATCCCAATTTTATAAGAGAAGACTCAAAGCAGCTGAAGCTGAGCCTGCTGAATTTAATTATCAAATATTACTGTTTTGTCTCCAAACATGTCCTAGTTTCTCTGAGTTTATTTTACTCATGTTATTGTAAGACCTTGAAACATTCCACATGAAAGGAAGTATTGGATACACGAATCTTGTTTTTCTATTCTTAAGCAGAAAAGAAATTCGGCTACGCAGATTTTACTCTTATAAGGGATTAGACATTGCAAAAGTCATCTATTTGGATGCATATTGCAAACATGAGGGCTTAGCAGAAGAAAATTTATGGCTTTAAATACTGCTAACTATTACACTCATACGAGCTTGGGATTTTCTGTCTGGGAAACATCAGGGACTTTGAGAAAAGTTCTATCAAATACAGATAATCACTTTAATGTGCAGATCTATGTTGCATGCAACTTTTCAGAACGTATTACCAAATTATTATTTTGAAATGTTCTATTAAGCAAATAAGAGCTATTTTGGAACTATGTGATAGCATGCAATTGCAATGTAGACCATTCCTTATATAATATTGGTTCCAAATAGCTTTTAATATTATTTGACTGCTTTTAATAAAGAATTCTAAGAGAAACCGATTTGGTCAAAAAATTTCAAAATTTTATTAATGATTAAAAATGAATGCCGACTGGACTGGCAGAGTAACTAGAACAGGGACGTCACCTGTACAAATATAAAAAAGTCAGGGACAGGTCTCATTACATAGGTATTACAAATACTATAACTGTTTTTGAAATATAAAAACCACAAAAGTAAAAGTAACCATCACCATATAAGTATCACTTATATGGCCCGTTATACAGAAATATCCAGAGCAGGTTTTTGCAAAAACCTCCCAAATGGAAACATGATAAGTAGGGAGTATTTACCTGTGCAGGAGAAGACCTGTGTACACATGTGACTCCAGACCCGACGCGCACGTTTCGGCGTCACGAAGTGATACTTGTGCTGCAAATACACATTTTCTTATAACATTTTCTCACAATATATTTACAATGTATATTGCAGCTATTACCACTGCACATATCTATGTGAGTGCCACTAACAATACATATAGTTTTGACCCTTGATACCACCGATGGTCAGCACTATATGTATCTACTTTTCAAACACCACACATTAAGGCTTTTTGTTATCACATGGTTGCCATATATACTATACCTGTGAATATTTGAGCTAATCTTTTATGGTTTTTATATTTCAATTTTTCCAAATCAAAATAATTTAACAGTTATAGTATTTGTAATAACTATGCAATGAGACCTGTCCCTGACTTTTTTATATTTGTACATGTGATGCCCCTGTTCTAGTTACTCTGCCAGTCGGCATTCATTTTTAATCAATAATAAAATTTAGTAATTTTTGACCAAATCGGTTTCTTTTAGAATTTTTTGTTCTAATCATTCGGTACCTTGTTATTATCTCCGTAGGTCGGCTACATCCATGTGACCCACACACTATTTGTATTCACATATTTGATACTTTACACTAGAAAATTTATAGTGTTGTGCATGGTCGTTTTTTCTATGATCAATTTCTGTATGTGCTTTTAATAAAGATATAGTATTCTTAAAGAAAATAAGGGGAAGCAAACATTTCTTAGAAGAAAATCAAAGTTAGAATTTAATTGAAGTCCTATAGGCATATCGCTATGTACAGGTAAGTGCTCCGCAGTGGCGACAAAAAGTAATGTTTCTATTCGGAAAAATCTTTCTCAAACAATCGCTGTAAAATATTAAAATTAAACAAATGTAAACATAATGAGAACACAAAAGAAGTCTGTGTCTAATTGCACAGGCCCTCAATTCAAGTTTTCAGAGGGCCATCAGTTGTTCATCAACAGTCATTGTAAATTGCTATTGAATATGTATCTCCTATCTCATTCACAATGTAGGACAACTCATGACAAGGGTTTCCAATGACAAATATTAGTTTGGTTTACCCACTGCACATTGTGCACTGTTTACAAAAATTAGCCCTATGGGCTGAGTCATGGTTGACGCAGAGAGTCACCATTACAAGGCCCTCCAATGACAAATAGTAGTTAATAGGAGTACTGTCCTGGTTTGTCCACAGCACAATATGCATAGTGTTTACAAAAATTAGCCCTATGGCTTGAGTCATTGTCGACTCAGGAAGGAAATGGCTTTATATGGGAAGGGGTGGACGTTGGCAGCAGTAGTCAAAATCAACATTTGGGGGGAATTTAGTTTGGCTTGCTCTCATCTGGGGGGATTAGAAACTGTGGAGAAATCCAGTCCTTGTTGAATTTAATCAGAGTAAGTGTGTCTGTCTGCATTTTCTGGGGAGAGGCGTGTGCGCCTGTCAATGATCATTGCCCTAGCAAAACTGAAAACATGCTCTGACATCACACTAGCAGCCAGTCAGGCCAGCACCTCAAAGACATATAAGGAGAGGTTGGGCCAAGTGTTTACTTTTTTAACCCAATGATTAAAGGTAACTGAAGCATCAGAAAAGACACAAGTATGGTCACCTAAGTAACCCTTGACCAAGTTGTGCAACTTCTCCCTCCTTGGCATTGTTACAGGCACAGATAGCCCTTGCTGATGTGCTGGTTTATTGAAAATGGCCCAGTTTGCTCACATTTTCCCCCCGCCTCTGTTGGACCTGGTGTTTGTGTCTCTCTCCATTAATCCTTGGTGTTGAAAAGAGCTGGTAAAACTGCCCCCAGCATTGTCCGAGGGTGAGGTTTTCAGCAACTGATCCACAATGATCCTCTTGAAGGATTCCATTGTGTAACCCTTTGGTGACTCCAAAAGGAGAGAATGAAATTTCTCCTTGTACCGTGGGTCCAGAAAGGTGATCAACCAGTGCCATGTGCACCAAGCTGCAAACAGGCAAAGGTTCTTTGTCCCCACAAGGAGGAACAATACCTATCCTCTCACGTTGACTCGCCTCCTCCTAATCCTCCACCTCCACCTCCTCTCCAGCCCATCCATGCTGGACAGACATGAAGCTGGGGTTGAGAGTCTCCTGTGTAGCATTGTGAGTCTCCTCAGTAGCACAGAAAAACAAGTCCTCTCCTTCTTCATCATCACCCAATATAAAACCAGAGGAATGACAGAAATGGGCGCTAATATGGCTCACCTTCTCAAGTGAACAAGAGTTTACAAGTTGCTTGCACATCAACTCATATTCTGGCTCACTTTTTTTTTTACCCTCTCAAGTAGGTATTATAGCAAGTCAGGGTATGTTTTGAAAAATTTCTGAACAACTAGGTTCAGCACATGAGTCATGCATGGCACGTGTACCAGCTTTCAGACCTTTAAAGCTGCCACCAGGTTACGCCCATTATTGCAGACAACCAGACCAGGTTGGAGGTGCAGTGGGGAGAGACACTGATCCATATGTTATTTTATACCATGCCACAGCTTTGCTGTAGTGTTTGGTTTCTGACCTAAACAAATCTGCTGGAGTAGTAGTTTTTGGCGCCTAGGTAATGTACAGTTGCAGTGTCATCTTTGCTGTAAGTAATGATATTTATTCCTACAGTACATGTGCAAGGGAGGCACCAGAAAAAAATGTCATAAGCACGAAGGTGATAATATATACATACAGTATGTTCCACTATATACAATGTTCACAGAAGTCCAAAAACAGGGTCTGCAGGGGCCTTTTATAAAACTGTTGCTCTGTGGGGAACTCTTCCAATGTTAGCTGTGTGGGTCAACTAGGAAAACAGGCTCTGTAGGTGCCTTTTTGAAAATTCTTGCTCTGTGGGGAACTCTTCCAATCTTGGCTGTGTGGGTTACAGTGAAGGAAATAATTATTTGATCCCTTGCTGATTTTGTTAGTTTGCCACTGACAAAGACATGAACAGTCTATGATATTAAGGGTAGGTTAATTTTAACTGTGAGAAATAGAATATACAAAATATAATCCAGAAAATCACATTGTATAAATTATAGAAATTTATTTGCATTTTGCGGAGAAATAAGTATTTGATCCCCTACTAACCAGTAAGGTGGGCTTTACATGTTGCAACATCGCTAGCAATTGCTAGCAATGTCCAGCGTGATAGCACCCGCCCCCGTCGCACATGCATGATGTGGTGATTGCTGCCATAGCGAACATTATCGCTACGGCAGCGTCACACGCACATACCTGCTTTGCGACATCACTGTGACTGCCGAACTATCCCTCCTTCAAGGGGGAGGTGCGTTCAGCGCCACAGCGATGTCACCGCAACGTCACTAATCGGCCGGCCAATAGAAGCGGAGGGGCGGAGATGAGCGGAACATAACATCCCGCCCACCTCCCTTCCGCATTGCTGTCGGGACGCAGGTAAGGAGATGTTTGTCGCTCCTGCGGGTTTACACACTGCGATGTGTGGAGCTGCAGGAACGACAAACAATATTGTACCTGCGGTCGAACTGACATTATGGAAATGAACGATGTTACACAGATCAGCGATATTGTACGCTTCTGTGCTCGTTCATCATCGCACCTAGGATTTACACGTTGCGATGTCGCTACCGTCACCGGATGTGCGTCACTAACGACGTGACCCCGATGATATATCGGTAGCGATGTCGCAATGTGTAAAGCCCCCCTGAGAGTTCTGGCTCCTATAAACCACTTAGACATTCCTAATCAACTCATTACCTGCATTAAAGAAAGCTGTTTTAAATTGTCACCTGTATAAAAGACTCCTGTCCACAGACTCAATCAGTCAAACTCTAACCTCTACAACATGGGCAAAACTGAAGAGCTTTTTAAGGATCTCAGGGGCAAGATCATAGACCTGCACAATCCTGGACTACAAAACCAAAAGTAAGATACTGGGTGAAAAGGAGAAAACTGTTGGTGCAATAGTAAGAAAATGGAAGAAATACAAAATGAGTGTCAATCGACATCAATCTGGGGCACCATGCAAAATATCACCTCGTGGCATATCCAGGATCATGAGGAAGGTGAGAGATCAGTCTAAAACTACATGGGAGTAACTTGTTAATGATCTCAAGGCAACTAGGACCAATGTTACCAAGAAACCAATTGGTAACACATTACGCCGTAATGGCTTAAAATCCTGCAGCGCCTGCAAAGTCCCACTGCTCAAGAAGGCACATGTGCAGGCCTGTTTGAAGTTTGCCAATGAACACCTGGATGGTTCTGAAAGTGATTAGGAGAAGATACTGTGGTCAGATGAGACAAAAATTGATCTCTTGCCCTTAAATCAACTTGCCGTATTTGGAGGGAGAAAAATTCTGCCTTTTACGCAAAGAACATCATGGCCATTGTCAAGCATGGACTTGGAAACATTATGTTCTGGGGGTGTTTCTTTGCTAAGGGCACAGGAATACTTCACTGCATGAATGGGACAATGGATGGAGCCATGTACCATAAAATCCTGAGTGACAACCTCCTTCTCTCAACCAGGATATTAAAAATGGGGCATGGCTGGACCTTCCAGCGCGACAATGACCCAAAACATACAGCCAAGGCGACAAAGGTGTGGTTAAAAAAAAAAGCACATTAAGGTCATGGAGTGGCCTAGCTAGTCTCCAGACCTTAATCCCATAGAAAACTTATGGAAGGAGCTGAAGCTCCAAGTTGCCAAACGACAGCCTCAAAATCTTAATGATTTAGAGGTGATCTGCAAAGATGAGTGGACCAAAATTCCTCCTGACATGTGCGCAAACCTCATCATCAACTACAAAAAAAGTCTGACTGCTGTGCTTGCCAACAAGGGTTTTGCCACCAAGTATTAAGTCTTGTTTGCCAGAGGGATTAAGTACTTATTTCTCTCTGGGAAATGAATATAACTTTATATAATGTATACAATATTATTGTCTGGATTTTATTTTGCATATTCCCATCTCTCACTGTTAAAATTAACCTACTGTTAAAATTATAGACTGTTCATTTCTTTGTCAGTGGACAAACTTACAAAATCAGCAAGGGATCAAATACTAAATTCTTTCACTGTAACTGTGAAAACAGTCTCTGTAAGGGCTTTTTGTTAAAAATGTTACTCTGTGGGGGAACTCTTTCAAAACTCGCAGCGAACCACCGGCTCTATGCCAAATACAATAATCAGCTTTATAACTGCAGCAGGTAAAGTGTGAGATACTGCAGCTGAAATTTTGATTTCGTGGATGAACTATGAAAACAGGCATGGAATTAATCTGATGGACACTCTCTCTCTGTATGCATGTATATCGGAGATGTACCCAAGCCTGTTAACCTCTTACATCTAAAGAGCGATTTAAAGAGCCGCGGATGGGATCGCAACATTCTTCGCACGCCATCAGCGGCCCCGTGACACGATCACAGGACACCAATTTGTTGCCATGATAGCGTGGTGTCAGCTGATGACCCCTAATGCTACCATGACTCACTTCCTGAGAGAGCCAACAGAGCGCTGGCACTCACAGGAGATGAGTATTTTTCCTGATCAGAGCAATGCTACAGGAGGCAAGAGGCAGCATTTCAACAACATGATTAAAGAGTATGTGTCAAAACGTTTCCATGTACTGAATGAAGGGTCTTCCACCTTTAGTTCAAGTTCCTTTACTTTGGCTTCCACCGAGTCTCCTCTTAATCATGGCCCCAGTACAGACAACAAACAAAATAGAATCGGAGTCCCATTCCATTATTCCTAGCTGTACTATTCAGGTGCGACTGCCTGTTTTGAGCATTCATTTTTTCAAACTAAATGCTTCAGGCCCCAGAATACTTAGTCAACAACATTAGGGAGGCCCCAAAGTCAAAGGGGATGGGTCTGGTGATATCAGGGTTAGCTGGCGGAACACCAGCTCAATTCAATATCCAACTATAATCTTTTTAACTGGATCAGCTGTAGTGTATGCTGCTGGAGCTAAAATTTAGGCTGTGTGGAGAGAACTGTAAAAACAGGTTTTGTAGAGATCTTTTCTAAATTGTTGCTCTGTGGGAAAACTCTGCCGATCTTTTTTTTGTGTGGATCAACTGGGAAAACAAGCTTTGTATGGACATTTTCTTAAATTGCTGCTCTGTGGGGGAATGCTGCCAAGCTTGGCTGTGTGGGTCAATTCTGAAAGCACGCTAAGTAGGGAACTTTTTTTAAAAATTGCTGTTCTGTGGGGGAACTCTTCCAATCATTCCTGTGTGGATTAACTGTGAAAATCAGCAAACCCAAACATCCTCAGATCCATTCATCCCTAAATATGTATTAAACCTAAGATTCATTAAAGTAACCCCATTTTATTTTTATGACAGCTTCATACACTCATGACATTTTCTCAGGCAGCTTCATGAGGTAGTCACCTGGAATTGTTTTCCAGATGTTTCCAGAGGTGATGAGCAATTGTTAGCTACTTTATCTTCACTTTGCAGTCCTAATCATATCAAACCATATGTTTTAGGTTAAAGTCAGGTTATTTTGAAGATTATGCTATTGAATGTAACAAACAATCCCTTTGCGTCTTGATCACATAGCCCTAAAGCTGGGTTTACACACTGCAACATCACAAAGGACATCGCTGTAACGTCACCGGTTTTGTGACGCAATAGCAATGTCGTTTGCGATGTTGCAGTGTGTGAATCACATCAGCGACCTGGCCCCTGCTGTGAAGTTGCTGATCGCTACAAATCGTTCAGGACCATTCCTAGGTCCTTTGTTTCCCGCTGTGCAGCATGCATCGCTACAAAGTTTCAGTGTGTGAAAGACTTTGCAGCGACTTTGTTAGCAACTTCCCTTTCAAAAAGCTGCTTATCAACGTCCCCAACAACCAGCTAAGTCGCTCTGCAGGTCCGGATCGCTGTTGCGTTGTTGGCCAGGTTTGCCTGTTTGACAGCTCACCAGCGACTCAACAGAGACTTAGGGAGGTCGCTGTTACGTCACAAAACCAGTGACGTTACAGCGATGTCCTTTGCAATGTTGCAGTGTGTAAACCCAGCTTTAGATAGTCTGGAGGTGTGTTTCGGTCATTGTCCTGTTGCAACACAAATAATGATCCCATTAAGTACAAACCGGATGGCATGGCATGTAAATGTATGGTCAGTGTGTGCATTAAATTTGGAAATACTCAGCAAAAGCGTCACCAGAAGATCACCACCATACCATCACAACTCCACCCCCATGCTTCATGGTGGGTATCACACAAGTTGAAACCATCAACTCACTTTTTCTGCATCTCATAAATACATTGCAGTTGGTGCCAAAAATCTTAACGTTTTACTCATCAGACCACAGTACAGATTTCCACTGATCTAATGTCTTGCGATTGTGTTGCTTACTTGTTACAAACAAGTCTCTTCTTGTCTGCCATCTTCAGTATTGGCTTCTTTGCAGCAATTCAACTAGAAAGGCCTGCTTCTTGAAGTCTCCTTTGGTAACTCTGATGAATTTATCCTCTGCAACAGAGGTAATATTAGAACTACCTATCCTGAGGCAGTACTCATAAGAACCATCATAAGTGATTATTTTCTTGACTGCACTTCATTATAGTTTCAAGGTTCAAGCAATTTTCTAGGTAAAAGAAAGTCTGCACTTTTGTTTCTCTTTATGTAATAAAGGGATCTTTGCTATATTCTGGCTAAGAACAGTTGTGGTATAGGGCTCAGCAATGTGTGAAACTGTGTACCATCACTGCCTTTGCAATACACACCTGATGGCTGCAAATGTGACGCCCTGGCCTATCAGGTCGTCACAGGGTATTGTGCAATATGCCCTCTGTGCCAATAATCAAAATCCTAGGAACACACTGCACCACACCCACCAAACACACCAGTGGACGGTCTGAGTGGAATAGGGTCGCCCACTTGGGGTGGTTGGTAAGGGGAGGTCAGGAGTGTCAGGAGTAGGCCAGTGTAGTGTTGGAAGTGAAAGAGAGAGGAGGTCAGGAGCCGGGCTCCTTGGAAGTAACTAGGTGGCAGATGGTGTTCTGGGCCTAGTAGGAGCTGGACTCCCGGTCGCAGGGGATCGTGACAAGGGGCAGGGAATTGTCGTGGAGGACAGCCGGCGGCCTTGTACCATCACCAGGCTGGGACCAGGGCACGACAGGGTACATGGACCCTAGGTCAGGAAGTAGCCAATCCACCCGACGAGAACGGAGCCTTCAAGATCCACTCTCCACCCGCTCCAAAATCAGGGTACTATTGCAACGAAGGGGATAGGACTTTCCACAAAATGGTCCAGGAAATCCCAAGCGGGAAACCTGAGCGCAAGCTCTCACAGTTAGCCATACTGGGGAGCAGGACCCAACTAGTTTCAAGCTACCGGGGCCAACTAAGAAGCAGAATAAGTGCCAGGGAAAAGGTCACAGATTATCAGGCAACACCACCGGGGACGTGACCCGAACGTACTCCCCTCAGTGGCAGCGGTGTCCAGAACTTTGGTTTACCAAGTTGTCGGTGTCAGCTTTATGGACTGAGTGAGTATGCAATTGACCCTTTTCCCCCCAATGGCACTTCTCAACCCCATCACCGAGTCCCGGGGCATCCCCCCTACCCGTGGAGGGTCGCAATACCTGGCTGTCCCCTGTCATCACCCTGGGTACTCACCAACGGCAGCGGTGGTACTCCAACCTTACCACGCACCACGGGTGGTATCACGAACTGTAGATACACCATCCCCTGTAAATATCCTCTTCATTTGAGTGGACGCACGACCCCCGGGTCCAGACGCCCCTTGAGCCACCGCGGATCCGGATCCGAGCAGCTCGGCTGCTGACATGGGGCGGCACACAAACACTTTCTGAAGGACAGTTATTCAACAAAAGAACTCTTGATAAGGCATACTTATTCTTTTTATGCCATTCCAGGTGAATACAAGTGCATTTCAATAAATTAGAATATCATGAAAAAGTTAATTTATTTCAGTAATTCATTACAAACCGAGTGATCTATTTCAAGTGTTTATTTCTGTTAATGTTCATGATTATGGCTTGCAGGCAATGAAAACCCAAAAGTTACAGTATTATCTCAGAAAATTTGAATAATTACCACAAAACACCTGAAAAGGCTTCTGAAGCGTGGTCTAAAATGGTCCCGTAGTTTGGTTCAGTAGGCTACACAATCATGGGGAAGACTGCTGACTTAACAGATGTTCAGAGGGCAGTCATTGACATACTCCACAAAAGAGGGTAAGCCAAAAAGGCCATTGCTAAAGAAGCTGGCTGCTCACAGAGTGCTGTATCCAAGTATATTAATGAAAAGTTGAGTGAAAGGAAAACGTGTGGTAGAAAAAGGTGCACAAGCAATGGGGATAACCGAAGCATTGATAGGATTGTTAATAAAAAGCCATTCAAAAATTTGGGGGAGATTCACAAAGAGTGGACTGCTGCTGGAGTCAGTGCTTCAAGACCGACCACACACAGACGTATCCAGGACATAGGCTACTAGTATTGCATTTCTAGTGTCAAGCAACTCATGACCAATAGACAACGCCTGAAGCATCTTACCTGAGCCAAGGAGAAAAAGAACTGGACTGTTACTCAGTGGTCCATGATGTTGTTTTCAGATGAAAGTAAATTTTGCATTTAATTTGGAAATCAAGGTCCCAGAGACTGGACGAATGGTGGAGAGGTCACAATCCAAGCTGCTTGAGGTCTAGTGTGAAGTTTCCACAATCAGTGCTGGTTTGGGGAGCCATGTCATCTGCTGGTGTAGATCCACTGTTTTATCAAGAGCAAAGACAGCGCAGATGTCTACCAGGAAATTTTAGAGCACTTCATGCTTCCCTCTGCTGACAAGCTTTTTGGAGATGGAAATTTCATTTTCCAGCAGGACTTGGCACCTGTCCACACTGAAATAAATGCACTTCTACCTGATGAAGTTGTTTGAGAGAATTAAAAAGGTGTGTAAAGCTGTTGTCAGAGTAAAAATGGGATACTTTGAGGAAGGTTTAACATACATTCTGGCTTGTTTCATACACGTTCCTTTACTTTACTCCCTTGATTCCATATACTGTATGTTCCTTTGTGGTTTCCATACATTCCGTCTGAATCTACAATCTGCGCATTCCAGTAAACACCAGGGATATGCACCCATAGGTGTGTCCACATTTTTTGATTGGTATTATATATGTTCTTTGCTCAGGGCACTTAATTTTGAATGAGCCCTTTCTTCCTGAGCTTCCAAGAAGGGCTTTGACAGGAGAAGAAATAAACCTTCTCCTTTGCTAGTTGGGCATGGAACAGTGAGAGCGAAGAAAAAAAATCCTTTGTGCTTAGTCAGCTGAGGAGATTTATTTATTCTCTTGTAAAGGCCCCTTTACACACTGAGACTTTGCTGCGCAGCGGGAAACAAAGGACCAAAGAATGGTCCTGAACGATTTGTAGCGATCACAACTTCACAGCAGGGGCCAGGTCGCTGATGTGTTTCACACACTGCAATGTCGCTGGGGAGGTCGCTATTACGTCACAAAACCGGTGACATTACAGCGATGTCGTTTGCGATGTTGCAGTGTGTAAAGCCACCTTTGGAGCTCTTCTCCTTGAGATATGTCTGTTTACATTGCAGCTCATGTGTCAGTTGATGACACAGGTCTCGGGAGCTGTGTTTCTTCAGACTCCAGTCTGTTCTGACATGACTAGGAAGGACTGCCATTTGAATTACATACAGGGGGCCATGTTATTACATTTCTTGGGGAACCTCTTTAATATCGAATATAAAACTGAGGAACCTGTGCACATATTTCAGTTTTGCTGCAATTTTTTATGTGCAGATTTGCCACAAAACCTGAAAGGATTCCTGGTCCCAGCAAATTGAATGAGATTACACTACAGTTCAAAAGTTTGGGGTCAACCAGACAATTTTGTCTTTTTTATGAAAAATCATACTTTTATTTATCAAATTAGTTGCATAATGAATAGAAAATATAGTCCAGACATTGACTAGGTTATAAATAATGATTTTTACATGAAATAAAAATGTTCTCCTTCAAACTTTGCTTTCGTCAAAGAATGCTCCCTTTGCAGTAATTACAGCTTTGCAGACGTTTGGCATTCTGGCTGTTAATTTGCTGAGGTAATCTGGAGATATTTCACCCCATGCTTCCAGATGGCTCTCCCACAAGTTGGATTGGCTTGATGGGCACTTTTTGCATACCATACGGTCAAGCTGCTCCCACAAGCCAAGAGGCTCAATAGGGTTGAGATCTGGTGACTGGGTTGGCCACTCCATTACAGATAGAATACCAGCTGCCTGCTTCTTCCCTAAATAGTTCATGCATAATTTGTAGTTGTGTTTTGGGTCATTGTCCTATTGTAGGATGAAATTGGCTCCAATAAAGCACTGTCCACAAGGTATGTCATGGCGTTGCAAAATGGAGTGATAGCCTTCCTTATTCAAAATCCCTTTTACCTTGTACAAATTTCCCACTTTATCAGCACTAAAGCAACCCCAGACCATCACATTACCTCCACCATGCTTGACAGATGGTGTCAGTCACTCTTCCAGTATCTTTTCAGTTGTTCTGCATCTCACCATTGTTCTTCTGTGTGATCCAAACACCTCAAACTTCAATTCATCTGTTCATAACATTTTTTTCCATTCTTCCTCTGTCAAATGGCTCTGTTCTTTTGCCCATATTAATCTTTTCCTTTTATTAGCCAGTCTCAGATATGGCCATGCCACTCTGCCCTGAAGGCCAGCATACCGGAGTCGCCTCTTCACTGTAGATGTTGACACTGGCGTTTTGCTGGTACTATTTAATGAAGCTGCCAGTTGAAGACCTGTGTAGTGTCGATTTCTCAAACTAAAGACTCTAATGTACTTGTCTTGTTGCTTAGTTGTGCAGCAGGGCCTCCCACTTCTCTTTCTACTGTCGTTAGAGCCTATTTTTGCTGTCCTCTGAAGCAAGTAGTACACACCATTGTAGGAAATATTTAGTTTCTTGGCAATTTCTCACATGGAATATCCTTCATTTCTGAGAAAAAGAATAGACTGTTGAGTTTCACATGAAAGTTCTCTTTTTCTGGCTATTTTGAGAGTTTAATGGAACCAACAAATGTAATGCTCCAGCTTCTCAACTAGTTTAAAGGAAGGTCAGTGTTTTAGCTTCTCTAATCAGCAAAACTGTTTTCAGCTGTGCTAACATACTTGCAGAAGGGTTTTCAAGGGATTTCTAAACATCCAATAGCCTTCTAACACAGTTAGCAAACCCAATGTACCATTAGAACACTGGAGTGGTGGTTGTTGGAAATAGGCCTCTATACACCTATGTAGATATTGCATTAAAAACCAGATGTTTGAAGCTATAATAGCCATTTACCACATTAACAATGTATAGAGTATATTTCTGTTTAATTTAATGTTAGCTTCATTGAAAAAAAATGTGCTGTTCTTTCAAAAATAAGGAAATATGTAAGTGACTCTAAACTATTGAACTGTAGTGGTATATATCTAGTATATAAAGCTGAGTGAATGTATGTGTGGATGTATGTGTTTATGTATGTCTGCTAAAGGAATCTGCACTGTCGCATTTACAATCACGAAATTTTTGCACAGACACCTCATTTCCCTCAGGGAATATCATAGACTATGTTTTGACAGGAAAATTTAACCCCGCGCTTTACAGTTACTCTCCAAAAAACCTGGCTCTATTAAAGTCAATGGAGCTGGGAACTACAGGTCATTAATAGGAGCTGTGATTGGCTACTATAGGAACCAAGGACATTCTTAGTATAACAAGCTTATGTGTGAGGTAATATGATTTCTGTGGAAAGACGGACACAGACAGAGAGAGACAGATATAGGCACAGAAAGAAACAGACAGAGAAAGAAACAGACAGGGAAAGAAACAGACAGGGAAAGAGACAGGCAGGGAAAGAGACAGACAGGGAAAGAGTCAGACAGGGAAAGTGACAGACAGGGAAAGTGACAGACAGGGAAAGGGACAGACAGGGAAAGAGACAGACTGGGAAAGAGACAGACAGGGAAAGAGACAGACAGGGAAATGGACAGACAGGGAAAGAGACAGACAGGGAAATAGATGATCTAATTACGGGGTATTTTCCTGACAAAGTAGGGGTCAATTCAAAGCAGGATGGACTAATGACAACAGATGACATTAATAAATAGACATAATACTAGTTTGTTTATAGTTTCTAAATACTGTAGAGGCAGAAAGTTTGTAGTCTCTCTCTCTATACAGTGACAAACAAAAATAAAAAACACCAAAAAACTGAGCTGTAACAAAAAAAAAACAGTAAATATGCAACGTTCCAAGCATGTAAATGGAAGCCTCTAGACAAGAAAAAAACAAAGAGAAAAATTGTATGAAAAATACCCTGAATAATAATGAATAAAATGCAAGTTCTTAATAACAGGTACTTAGTATATACATTCTTGCAAAAAGGTAAGAAGCCATCCCACCTCGTCACGGTGTACCCATCTGGGACGGTCCCTAACCAACTAAAGTTAAAGCCATTATATATACACCTGACTTGTGTCTATCAAAACTCCATTAGGCTGTATGCGTACGTTGCGTCGTGTCCCTGTAGAAATTTTTGCAGGGATTTGACAGCACATGTGCGTGTCAAATCGCTGCAGAAACACTGCATAATGGATGCAGTGTTTCTGCAGAAAAAAAAGCCGATTTCATGCGCTCTGGCTGCTGCCCCCACCATAGACAGAACAGGAGCTGCATCCAAAGCGCACTGAATAATTGACATTTTGCTTTTTAGAACGCAGCAATTTGGAACAAAATTTTGGCAACAAAATCGCTGCGCTCTCAAATGCAACGTGCACACGTCTCATGCACAATCTTCATAAATTGTGCAGGGGATGCAGGTCGCATGCATTTACGCTGCAGTGCAATACGCAGTGTAAATGCATGAAATTTGTCAACGTGCGCATGAGCCCTTAAATACACAGCAAAGTGGGAAGCAATTGGTTGTTCATCCTCAGTATATGGAGGACTGCACCCCCAACTTGCAATAAAGCAAGATAGCAGACTAAAACACTAATTGTATGAAAAATACACATGCATTTTATTCATTATTATTCAGGGTATTTTTCATACAATTTTTCTCTTTAGTTTTTTCTTGTCTAGAGGCTGCCATTTACATGCTTGGAATGTTGCATATTTACTGTTTTTTTTGTTACAGCTCAGTTTTTTCGTGTTTTTTGACTGCTATCTTGCTTTATTGCAAGTTGGGGACGCAGCCCTCCTTATACTGAGGCTGAACAACCAATTGCTTCCCACTTTGCTGTGTATTTCATCTGGGACCCAGCTGACCCCTTGTTACCATTCACATTGGAGTTTTGATATGACACAAGTCAGGTATAGAAAATGTTTTTAACTTTAGTTGGTTAGGGACCGTCCCAGATGGGTACACCGTGACGAGGTGGGGTGTCTTCTTACCTTTCTTGCAAAAATGTTTATTCTAAGTACCCTGTTATTAAGCACTTGCATTTTATTCATTATTATTCAGGGTATTTTCCATACAATTTTTCTCTTTGGTTTTTAGTGACAAGCAAAAATGTAACAATGTTTTGAACTTTTCAATTTTAGGTTCCAAATCTCACCATCCACTACAGCTTTCAGCATGAGACAACCTTCATTTTATAGCCAACCATTTTGGCTATCTCATACTTAAATGTGACTTGCAATAACTTAGCATATTATTACTTATGCAGATTCCTGTCATGTCACTACATTGTTACTGTTTTGCTCCTGTGTTTAAAATATTTTTTTCTTTCTGTATACTACAAATTACAACCTGATCTCACTTTCCCTAATAGCTCAGTGTGTTATTAGATTGACTCCCAAGCAAAAGGTCACTGGTTTGAATCAAGGAGCATCCATGCAGAACATCTCACAAGAAAAGAGAAACAGCATTATCCATGTCATCGATAGCCATCTCTCGGCCAAGAAAATTACCAGAATGCATCATGTGAGTGCCATGATAGTTAGAAGAATGTGAAATGAAGTCCATCCATTCATTCAAAAGCCAAGGGGTGGACATGCAGGCAAAATATCTAATATGAAGTTAGAATAAAGAGAGAGAGAAAAATGTTTTAGGGCATTTTTACTACTGTATTAGTATTCTTAGTGTATGTAAACTTTTGACTTCGTAGAAAGTAATAAAAATGCCTTAAACATTCTCTCTCTCATTCTAGCATTTCGTAAATATAAATAATTTTGGTAATTCTAATTGACCTAAAACAGGAAAGGTTTATTTTGCTTCATCTGTATATGTGAATATCCTACAAGGCGAGTTACTTCATATAATCGAGTACTATGGGTATGAAAAGGACGACATAGTGTTCCAGCAGGACAACGACCTGAAGTATACGTCGAGATTGGTGCTAAATGGTTCCATAATAATGAAGTAAAAGTGCTGTATAGGCCCCCACAGTCCCCAGACCTCAACCCAATCAAACACATGTGGATAGAGTTGAAGAAAAAGCTATATACATACCCAAGAGAGTCGACCAGTAAGTACCAACATTGGGAACGTGTAGAAGAGACCTGGGATCATATTTCGGTTGAGACTTGCTTGGGTGTGATCAAGAGCATGCCCAGAAGGCTATAGGCAATGTTTAAAGCCAAAGGAGATTTAAAAAGTACTAACAAAATAATAAAAATGTACATTTAAGTATTCAGGAGGAAAACAGTAACCATGCAGTGACATGCCAAGAATCTGCATAACTAATCATATGCTAAATAGTTGCAAGCAAAACTTATGTATGAGATAGCCGAGATAATTATGTATAAAATGAACAAAAAGCAGAAGGGAGCGCTGCTGTGTGTATTGAACCAAGGCAGGGTGCAAAGAATGGGGAGGAGGAAGAAGAATTGCACTCCTCTATGAAGGTTGTGCGTCCCTGCACAAGTCCGGTAATCAGCTTGTCAAAGAGAACTATGGATACAGTTAGTCTGGCTGAATGGTTGGAATCAATGAGTCCTGCCAATACACTTGCACCCGCCATCAGCACTGCGTGGATCTCTGCTGCTAGCGGCAGTCTGATGAGGTGTAGAATTCCAGACCAACTACTGGGTCAGCTGATGGCACCATGAGAATGGGTCTGCTGCAGCCCCAACCACTCCCTCCCACACAGGTGTGGAGGGAAATTAACAGAAAAGGAATACGGAGTTATAGCGGTGTATCAATCGCTATGGACCACACAGGCTAATGGGGCAAAGTGGTTAATTCAAATGAAAAAAATATTTTTAATCATACGTGTTTCAGGGACATCCAGTACACTTCTTCAGATGTGAATATATACAAATAGGAGGACTCTATATGTTCATCTGGTCCATAGGTCCAATGTCAATGTTTCAACAACTTGTCATGTGACCTTCTGCATCAATTACAGCTTGACAAGCTGTTCACAAGTTCAGTTATTGTCTATTGAGGCATGACATCCCACTTTTCTTGACGGGTGGCCCTCAGATCGTTGAGGTACAGAGCGACTCAGCTGACACCAGATATTTTCTATAGGATTTAGGTCTGGAGAAAGTGCAGGACACTCAATTTGAGGTACCCCAGTCTCCAGCAGCCATTTCCTATTGCTTTATAGTGCAAGAGCTGGAGCTTTTTGTGTCCATGAAGATGAAATTAGGCCTGTGCTGTTCATGTAGAGGCACAATGTGCTTGTCACTGTACAATTCACAAAGTGTAGGGCAGTTCTATATTGACTAGACACACCTGCCCACACTGTAACACCACCACCAAAGACTCATCTGGTGACAACAATGGTTGGTGCACAGCACTCTCCTTGACATATCCAACAATGTTGGCAGTCATTATGTCTTCTTATTGTGAATCAATTTTTGTCAGTGAACAGCACTGAGGCCCATTGGTCCCTTGTCCAGCAAGACGATGATGCATGTACCTGGTGGTGTTGGTATGTACCTTTGTAGGCCATCTAGCACACAGACCATGCTATGTAAATGGTTTTAAATGGTCTGATTTCTCACTTGGGTGCTTCTCACCTCTCTTAAATGTACCTGGAGTTGTGTGGCAATCATTATCCTGTTCCAAAGGGCATTGTTCCCAATGAAGCCGCAATGAGTGTGGGATGTGGCCAAAGGTCTCTCTGTATCTCTGTTGCAACCTTTTAATGACACACTGAGCTCAGTGGCAATCTCCATCTGAAAACATTCTGCTTGAAGCTTCACAATGACGAGGTACTGTTGATCAATTCTTAGGTGTTGTCCTGGTCTCATGATGTCAAAATGTGAACACCATGATGAGGAGGTCTCAATTCCAATTGAACCCTGAAATTTATTGGGCGATTTATGGATCAAACACCTGTGGTGAATTTTGCCATTAAGCTCCTTGTTTGAGAACAGCAAGTTGTGGAGAAAGTACTTAAACATTGAACAGTTAGACATCTGCATTCAAAAGTTTAGAGAAGATCACATTACGTTCACCTGAAAAAGTTAGAGGGCATTTTAGGATCATTCTAAAATTTCACCCAAAAGCAAAATATCCCTATCTTTTGTTAATAGTGTATTTTTATGAAGCTATCACGCTCGGGAGAGCTGTCACCAGTCCGTGCCTTGCGGTCCGAGATCAGTGCATCTGTATGAGCCCTCAAAGTGATTTTTGTTGTTCATGATAAGAAATGACATTACACAGATCATGATAATACAATAACCAAAGAACAGAAATGAAAATAAAATAAAAATATTGAACAAGAACGAAGAGCACTTTTTATTTGTTAGCTTTATGTACAGGTGATTTTCAAGAATAACTGTTTAATTTATTCACTTGACACACTGTAATAGGCCAACTGGGAATTATGATTGATGATGTGTGTATGTTATTCCAGTGCTACATGATGTATACTTGTAACATGTTATCCAAGTAATTTGACATTGTTTATACTATTCTGTTTAAAATGAATATTTTTATGTTATGAAAGAAAGTGGTGGATGACTTATTAACATTGTACTGTGCATACATTTATATAAGAAGAAAGGACAAATGTTTGCAGGGGGATAGATGTGGTATATTCTCCATATGAACCAAATTTGACTAAAGATCACCATACCTATATTTGCACACTTTACACCGCTGTTACACACTTTCTATTTTTAATGGAGATTATGTATACAGTGTTTATCTCCTGAAATACAATCTTGTTTCACCCAGATTCAAGTACTCAGAGTTGTGGAATTTCTTGTGCAGAAAGGACAACCTATTTAATATGATACTATATTTGCCATAATTGCTTTAATTTATCTTATTTACCAAAAATATACTTTGTAAAACTTTATTGAAAAGGCTGTCCAGCTCCACTGCTAGATCGTTTTCATGCATCGCAAACCAGAAGAGCATTTTGTATGTGTATGTGAAGGCACCCTTCACATACATACAGAAGTACAAGTGCACAGGAATGCAATGGAGGACACTATGTAGATGTATGATGCGTCATCCATACGAAGCAAGAAGAAGTATGGTAATGACAAGGATATAGTAGGCGCTGGGTCAAGACCAGTGATGCCCATAGGACTGGACCACCCCACAGGTGAGTTGGTGCTAGGATCCCTTTAAGTATTTATTTATCTATTTGTGAAAAACATCGATGACTGATGATAAAAATGGCCACATGGATGACACTGAAGACACATTTATCCAAAACACTGAAAGCAGTCAACACCAGAACACCTATCGGATCAGACCAGACTGCGCCGCAGGTGAGTAGGTGACAGTTTTCCTTTATATGAAAAAGATTCTCCTATACTTTTCAATGTTAAATGCATACAGCACATGGATGGACACTGATGCAATCTGTGTTCCTTACAAATTTTTCACAGAACACTAGACTTGTAGTGGCCCTTTTAATCCACGCTGATGGAAAAAAACGGATATGTCTTCGTGTATTTTGCCCTGACATGTCGTAGGTGGCCAGATTGCCCCACTCCTACTGAGTCTACACTGCATGTTTTATATGTACAGTATATATATATATATCTATATATATATATGTCGCGGGCGGCGGGGCGCTGCGCTCATTAACGTTCGGGTCCGGCGCTGCGGCTGCTGCTGCTGCTCGGTGGCTAGAGCGGTGGGCCCGATCCGGGGCCTCGAGCGGCGCTTCTCGCCCGTGAGTGAAAGGGTGGCTTGGTTTGGGGATTTAGTCCAGGACGCCACCCACGGTTGTGGTGAGGTTGGGACACCACCGCTGCTCTGGACGGGGATCCCGGGGGAGATGACAGGGAGCAGCTGAGATGTTTCTCTCCCCTCCATGGGTAGGGGGGTTTTGGTGGTCCCGGGGCCCGGTGATGGTGACTGAAAGGTGGATGGTGGGGTTTGGTGAGGTGCAGGGTCGCGGGGGCAGCGCGGTGCCAGACGGCACGATGGTTCTCACTCAGCCAATAACGTAGACGGAGTCTCTAGTCAAACAAACGGCTGGATGGACGGGTCCCACAGCCGGCTGCGGTGGTCACTCCCGGTAGGTTGGCGGTGACTGCCTCTCCCTGCACCTGTGATGTGTTTTTGGCTCCGATGGCTTCCCACCGGTAGCCCGCTCCCCAGCGGTGTGTTTGCCAGCGGAGCCCCTTTTGCCCGCAGGCTCTGGCCCTGGGAACTCTAGCTGTGGCGGTAGCTGTATTTCCCTTCACGGTTGAGCGGTTGCCTTCAGTCAGGTCTTTGCTGCTGAGAAACCCCGGAGGTTCCCGTCGCTGACGGATTTGACCGGTTTAACGGCGACTCCAAGCCTGGTCGGGGTCCTTAGGCCCTGCCGAATGGTGCTGGCTTCTCTTCGCTCCCCGGTTCGGTACCGGCGGGCCACCACCCGTCCCCGGTCCTCACGGTTGTGCGTCAATCAGCCTCGCCTGCAGACGGTCACCACCGTCTGCCAACCTTGCTCTTGAGTGCCCGGGCCATGTACCCGGACACCGTCACTTTGCTCTTGCTCCTCCACTACCACTTCTCGCTCCTCCACTTCCACTCTCCCTAACTCAACTCCCTTCCTTTCCCGCCTCCAGGACTGTGAACTCCTCGGTGGGTAGGGCCAACCACCTGGCCCCGCCCCACCTGGTGTGGACATCAGCCCCTGGAGGGAGGCAACAAGGATTTGTGTGTGCGACTGATGTGCCTAACCAGGGTGTGGGGTGTGTTGTTGTAGTACCTGTGACGTCCTGGCTTGTCCAGGGCGCCACATATATATATATATATATCGCGTTTAAGTGTTTTACTGTATGTTGTAAACGACAGTGTCCTATATAAGGGAATTTTGCCTCAGTAGAAGTACTCATGTAAAGGGTAAGTTGTTATGTGTGACTAAATGTATAATTCTATTGGCATGTTTTAGGTAAGTTGTAGTGTAACATAGGGACCAAGTGTGCAGGAGGGGATGTCAGTGGTAGATATATAGATCGGTTGGTAGCAATAGGAAGGTACAGCAGGCCCAAAGAAAGATACTTTATTAACTTGGGAGATTGAGAGCACAGAGGGAGGAGCAACAGAAAGTTGCTGGAGAAACAAGCCAGGAAGTAACTTCAGTTCTGCAGAGATGTTACCCAGGGCTAACGTGCTCTGCTTTGGGGTCCACCTGGGAGCCAAGTGTCCTCCATTGTGTCTTAAGGACACAGGAAGCCACAAAGATAAGTAACAGCGAAGAGCAGAAGTCAGATTCGGCTGCTAGAAGGCCATTACCCAGGGCGAGGGCTAGACAAAAAGATACCCCATAGAACAGCGGCTGCAGAATGGAAATTCATAAGGAAAGTGGAGTCCTTATGCATGTCTGTCGAGGAATGTCTGCCTTGAAGATGTCTCTCATGAAGGTTGTGTGCCAAATAAAGAGTTTGTGTTTGAATTGCAAAGAGACTGCTTTTGTGATGTGTAATCCAACTACGTCTGCGGCGGTGACTGATGACAGGGTGATGTATGTGCCACAGAGGACACAAGTAAGTGTCGCACCCGCCAGTTGGGGTGGAACACATACACAACGTTAAATGAAGGAAGGAGAGTAGAGCCCTGTCAGCCATCACCTGGCTCCCAACTTCAGACACATGGTCTGTGGAAAAACACACAGTTGTTAATAGTGTGGCTCCCATACTGCTTTAGGCGCCACAGGGTACTGCACCCCACCCGAGGTGCAGTGTTCATTTTGGATACTAAAAAGGTCGTTGCCAGTAAACAACTAACAACACACTCAACCAATACAACATGGGAGCTCTTCCACTGGGACAGGGCTAGGGTAGATTCTGAGGTGGCCATCATGAGCTATGGGACCTCTTGCCCACTAGTTCAGGAACCCGGGAGGCAGGGCACCAACAGGGGTAGTTAGGAGCCATCACCCTCAGTAGTCAATCTATTCTGAGCACAGCAAGCACCAGGTCACACTCAGGAGGAGAACAGCAGAGACACGGACAGTTCGGGGCCCGTGATCTGCAGGTGGAAACTCGACCTGGGTTCTTAGGAAAGAAGGGGGATCCCAGGGTTTGCAGGGAGTGCAGAAGGCACCCGTGACCCGTTCCACGGCCCAGGAGCTGGGGGTGGAGGGAAAGCGACGAAAGGAGACACACAGAAGGAAACACCGGCCTCAACCTCTGAAGTATTCGGGATCGGCTGAAGCCGATCACAGCGTAGCTCGGTGCTCCAATGGCAGTGTGCTTCCAGTGAGTAAAGAACTTGAACTGCACCCTCTGTGTCGTCCTGTTATTGCCGGTGCTTCCAACATCATGCCCCTTTGCAATAGGCGACTACCACTCCTATCATCCTCACAGGGGCCTAGCTCTATGTCTGAAGAGCTATAACACCCAAGCTGCGTCACCATCTGCCCCAGAAGAGAGACTTCCTGCTGCAGTGGCTGATAACTGGCCGCACACCACAGGTGGCATCATGAACAACTACTTTCATCATCCCCAAGCTTTATTGATACCGCCGGAGTCACGAAACTGAGCAAGGCCACCACGGCGACCCAGGAGAAGCACCGCGGCCCGGTGACAGGTAACCCAAGACCCCATGGGAGCGTCAATAGCACCAAAGATTATAATAAGTACTATACATATTGCATCTGTGAACAAAACAGATACAAATAATACTGTACTGGCGACATGAACATCTGAATGAGGCCTTACACACATTTACAAGTAATGTTTTTAAATTGGACAACACGTATATTAACCCCGCTCCCTTTTCAGCCAATTATTGTCCTTGTGCTTTCATTTTTTCTTCTTTTTAATCCTGCTGTTCTGTTCGGGTCTACTATACACTTATAATTTTTGACCGGACCTATTAAAGTCTTGATTTTTAGCTGCTTTAAGTGTTTTATTTGAATAACTGTTGCATTATTCTACTGGATGTGAACATGTTTGTTCATAAAGAAATGAAAAATGAAATACAAAACTTAATTTTTATTCTTTTTGTGTACCCCAAAGTTGTATCCGCTGCCACCCCAGAGCTGTTTGTGCTGCCATACCAGAGCTGTATGTACTGCCACCCCAGAGCCGTTTGTGCTGCCACCCCAGAGCCAAATGGGTGGCCCCACAGAGCTCTATGCCACCCACCCCAGTAATGTGTATGCCCCACAGAGTTGTATGCTACCCCAGTAACATCTATGCCCCCATGCAATAGGTATGCACCTCAGTAACATGTATGTGTGGCGTCCTGGACTAGCCAGGTCGTCACAGGTAGTGCAACAACACCCCCACACCCCGAGATAGGCACACCAGTCACACACAAATCCTTGTTGCCTCCCTCCAGGGGCTGATGTCCACACCAGGTGGGGTGGAGCCAGGCGGTTGGCCCCACCCACTGAGGAGTTCACAGTCCTGGAGGCGGGAAGGGAAGTCAGTGTAGTTAGGGAGAGTGAAGGAGAAGGGGTGAAGTAGTAGTCGAGGAGCAGACTGACCGTGTCCGGGTACATGGCCCGGGCACCGAGAGCAAGGTTGGCAGACGGTGGTGGCCGTCTGCAGGAGAGGCCAATTGATGTGGAACCGTAGGACCGGGGACGGGCGGTGGCCCGCCGGTACCGAACCGGGGAATGAAGAGAAGCCAGCACAAACCGGCAGAGCCTGCGGACCCCGACCAGGCTTGGAGTCGCCGTTAAACCGGTCAAATCCGTTAGCGACCGGAACCTCCGGGGTTTCCTAGCAGCAAAGGCCCGACTGAAGGCAACCGTCCAAACCGAAAAAGGGAAATACAGCTACCGCCACAGCTAGAATTTCCAGGGCCAGAGCCTGCAGGCAAAAGGGGCTCCTCCGGCACATATCCAAGCTGGGGAGCGGGTTACCGGTGGGAAGCCATTGGGACCGAAGACACACAACAGGTGCAGGGAAAGGCAGCCACCACCAACCTACCGGGAGTGACCACAGCAGCCGGCTGCGGGACCCGTCCATCCAGCTGTTTGTTTTACCGGAGACTCTGTATCCATTCTTGGCTGAGTGAGTACCACCATGCCACCTGGCACCGCGCTGCCCCTGCGACACTGCACCTCGCCAACCCTGCCTCCCCGACACCTCACCGGGCCCCGGGACTACCAAACCCCCTACCCACGGAGGGAAGAGAAACATCTCGGCTGCTCCCTGTCATTGCTCCCGGGATCCCCGTCTAGAGCAGCGGTGGTGTCCCAACTTCACCACAAACCGTGGGTGGCGTCACGGACCAACTCCCCAAACCCAAACTAACCACCCCTTTCACTCACGGGTGAGGAGCGCTGCTCGAGTCCCCGGATCCGGCCCACCGCTTGACCCACCGAGCCGCCGCAGCAGCGCCAGACCCGGGCGTGGTGAGCGCGTCCCCCTCCCCGCCCGCGACAACTTGGCGTCACAAACAGGATCTTACCATTCTGCCGGCTGGCAGAATTGCGCCTTGTGTCCCGCCGGTAGTGTTCGGCTGAAAGATTTCAGAAGCCGCCATCTTGGGCGCGAAGATTTTCCCGCTCGAGTGACTTCTCGAGCAGTGGAGGCGTGAAAGCTGAAGCTCCGCCCCTGAAGAGGAGGTGCTGAGAAAAGACCAAGGGGGACGGGTGAAGAATGGCGGCATGTAACTAGCGCTGCGGAGTGCAGGGACGCCAGGACTCTGCCGAAACACGTTCCTGGACGCCAACGTGGAAGGATGTGTCGGAAGATCCAGGCCCAGGCTGATTCCCTGATGGAGCAGTGGATAGTCGAAGTGGAGGAACCGGCTGCGGCTGTGCGAGCATGCGGAGTGGAGGCAACCGTGGAGTTGCGGGTAAGCGACCCACGCCCCTATGTCCCCCAGGGACCGGCCGCTGCGGCTGAGGGACCCGGTCGGCCCCTGCCTTCTATATCGCCTCCCCCACCGCCCGTACCGGTTGCTGCTGCTCCCCTGCTCGGTCCGCTGCCACCAACACCGGCAGCGGAGTCCGTTCTACCAGCTTGCAAAGACCCACCTGCAGAAGACACGAGCAGTCAGCTCGTCATCGCTCCGACACCCGTACCAGCCCCACGTCGCGCCTGCGTCCAGAAAGTACCCCATCCCGACTTGGACGCACCAGCGATCCCAGAGGAAGCCGCGCTCCAGATGACAATGGCCCTGACAGTCCACCCGGCCAAGATGGAGGTGGCCGTCAACCGGAAGCCAGCCCAGCAGGTAAAGCTGGCTGCCCCCAGAATCCAGGCCTCGGCTGAGGCGTCGTGGGGTTGCCGCTGCAAGGCAGCCGAGCAGGCCACGACACAGTGGGGTTCCCCAGTGCAGCAGGTGCCGGTCGTAGCCGGCACAGGGGAGCTCCGGCTGGGCCTGACCCCCGCACAGAGCGAGATGAAGCGGGCAGACGCTCCATACTGGGAGCGGCAGCAGCGCCAGCTGGGCCGGGAGATCGCTGCCCGAAAAAGGTGTAAAGCGGATGTGCATGCCCGCATGTATGTGGAGAAAGATCACCTGCAGCGAGCTACCATCGGGGTCCAAAGCAGTGCACCATGTGAAGGTGGCACTGGAGCCCCATGGTTGAGAATGGACTGTTGAGTAAGGCAACGGTCCCTCCTTTTGCACTGTTGTCCCCATTGGGACCACCAGTACCGTTGTCAAGAAAATGAAAGTAATCAACCGAGATGTTAACCTGATTGTCAACCATGAATGAACCGGCCGTTGCCAGCAAGTTTGTCCCCGTAGGGACCCTTTGCACCGTACGTAAGGAACTACTTACGGACACGCCCGAGAACTTGCAGGGCAACCACAAACTTGTGGAATGTAAATAATTGGCTTAATTCTGTTGCCGCCTCCGGAGAGGCAGATTGGAGGAAGGGCCCGCAGCAGAGTAGGCTGGGACCCGGCCACCACCTGGACCGGTGGCCATCCTCCGGGGGTCAGGGGTTCCCCATGGACGGGGGTCCCCTGAAGTGACCGCAGGGTGTGAAATACCGTACCCGTACCCGCTCGGGCAGCCTGGATATGGGCTGGGGTCAAGGGGTGCTGCCCACTGCTTAGGGGCAGCATCAGGGCCAGGTTGTTTGGGCGGGAGAGAGCGGAAGCCGACTGTTAATAAAATGTGTTGTAACGTTAAAAGTACCGTACCTCCCATTATTGGAAGATTTATAAAAATACTTATGTTTACTGTTTACATGTTGTCTACCTCTTTTACAGTTTTACAAAAATAAAACCGGTGATGGACGGGCAGCCCGCGGATGGTCTGCATTTAACCAAGGGGGAATGTGGCACCCTGGACTAGCCATGTCGTCAAAGGTACTGCAACAACACCCCCACACCCCGAGATAGGCACACCAGTCACACACAAATCCTTGTTGTCTCCCTCCAGGGGCTGATGTCCACACCAGGTGGGGTGGAGCCAGGTGGTTGGCCCCACCCACTGAGGAGTTCACAGTCCTGGAGGCGGGAAAGAAAGTCAATGTAGTTAGGGAGAGTGAAGGAGAAGGAGTGAAGTAGTAGTCGAGGAGCAGACTGACCGTGTTCGGGTACGTGGCCCGGGCACCGAGAGCAAGGTTGGCAGACGGTGGTGGCCGTCTGCAGGAGAGGCTGATTGACGCAAAACCGTAGGACTGGGGACGGGCGGTGGCCCGCCGGTACCGAACCGGGGAGCGAAGAGAAGCCAGCACAAACCGGCAGAGCCTGCGGACCCCGACCAGGCTTGGAGTCGCCGTTAAACCGGTCAAATCCGTTAGCGACCGAAACCTCCGGGGTTTCCTAGCAGCAAAGACCCGACTGAAGGCAACCGTCCAAACCGAGAAAGGGAAATACAGCTACCGCCACAGCTAGAATTCCCAGGGCCAGAGCCTGCGGGCAAAAGGGGCTCCTCCGGCACATATCCAAGCTGGGGAGCGGGTTACCGGTGGGAAGCCATCGGGACCGAAGACACACAACAGGTGCAGGGAAAGGCAGCCACCACCAACCTACCGGGAGTGACCACAGCAGCCGGCTGCGGGACCCGTCCATCCAGCCGTTTGTTTTACCGGAGACTCTGTATCCATTCTTGGCTGAGTGAGTACCACCGTGCCACCTGGCACCGCGCTGCCCCCGCCACCCTGCACCTCGCCAACCCTCCCTCCCCGACACCTCACCGGGCCCCGGGACCACCAAACCCCCTATCCACGGAGGGGAGAGAAACATCTCGGCTACTCCCTGTCATCGCAACAGGGATTCCCGTCCATAGCAGCGGTGGTGTCCCAACTTCACCACAAACCGTGGGTGGCGTCACAGACCAACTCACCAAACCCAAACTAACCACCCCTTTCACTCACGGGCGAGGAGCGCCGCTCGAGTCCCCGGATCCGGCCCACCGCTTGAGCCACCGAGCCGCCGCCGCAGCAGTGCCGGACCCGGGAGTGGTGAGCGCATCCCCCTCCCCGCCCGCGACATATGCACCCAGTTATGTCTATGCACCCAGCCCTTCCTGTGATGTATACACAGCAGTGACAGTGTGCTCTGTGTGTGGCCATATCTGTCAGAGAAAAGCGGGGGAGATGAGTGAGGCTGCTGCCGGCTTTCCCATATTAATAATATCTCTAATATGTCTGTGTTTGCGTGTATGATAAGCAGTGTTGGACTGGTTACCGGAGGAACCACCATTAATACTAGACCTGGCCGCGGTTACCTGCATTGAACTCCGGAGCTTTCACCTGATCTCCAGTGTGCAGCCTGGACTGAACTCTGAGTTTGCAGGACTGAACCGCGAGCGCCGACTGACTCCCCTGCGATTGCGGTTCAGTTCATGTCACAGCTGCGGACAGGCCGGGCTGCATTCCGGAGCATTCCGCGGCCAGGCCTGGTATTATTGGCGGTTCCTCTGGTAGCCAGTCCGATTCTGATGATGTGTATCTGTGTATGTCAGTGTATATGATTGTATAGGTTTATGTTTGTCTATATGTATTTTTTGTGAAATTGTCTTTAAATATGTATGTGTACGTATCTGTGTATGTGCATCTCTACGTGAGGATGGTGCACACTGAGACTCTTTCGCCCAGGGCCCACAAAAACCTGGAGCCGGCCCTGATGAAGGGGATAATATATTTTAAAAATGCAAATGAAATTATGCAAAGTTCAGTCATTTAAAGTGCCTCACAAAGTTTGCGTTTTGCAAAAAATTTGTTTTGCACCTTTTTCTGGTCAAATTTAACATCAGTGCACACCCAACTAATATAGTCACCTTTTTCAGTGCTGATGTTTGGTTTTGTACCAACAATAGCAATCATTATTTTATATTTTTTTTGTTGCAAAAACCTACCTATTTTACTAGTCCAATTTGACAAACATGCAAGTAACATGTATACTGCCATATTTTTCATACTGTACTTGAAAAACAATAATAGAGCATAGTTTTCTTACATCTTTTTTGTATGGTTTGACAAAGATTGACAAAGGTTAATTAGTGTTGTACAAAATTATGGTAAAGAAAAAAATGGCAATGGGCATGGCAATGTAAAAGGAAAATAAACCAATAGAACTGCGGGAGAATGTGGGAGCACCTAACAGTAGAAACACTACCAGCACCAGCACCAGTGGTCTAGGAAGAAGTACTACCAAATTCAGTGAGGAAGATGAGGAAGAAGTGGCTTTATTGAACCTATGGCATATCACTCATAACAGACACAGCAGGATAATGTTACATCTAGCATCGACCCCGTCAGTTTGAGTCATTTTTCTGCTGCACTAAATTATCTCCATGATGACAAATGACTAAGAGGGATATTTTTTGAACCATTTTTTAATTAAAAAAGGAAATAGAAAATTAAATTCTATCAGTGCAATGTGTCATTACCAGGGTACCATCAGTTTCTTTGGAGAAGCTGCTTACTTTATGAGAGAGGGATTGGATTAAGGGCGGCTTTGCACACTACGACATCGCAGGTGCGATGTCGGTGGGGTCAAATTGAAAGTGACGCACATCCGGCATCGCATGCGATATCGTAGTGTGTAAAGCCTTGATGATACGATTAACGAACGCAAAATCGTCGTAATCGTATCATCGGTGCAGCGTCGGCGTAATTCATAATTACGCTGACGCGACGGTCCGATGTTGTTCCTCGCTCCTGCGGCAGCACACATCGCCCCCTTAGGAAATAGGCGGGTCGCCGGCCAGAGCGACGGTCGCAGGGCAGGTGAGTGCGTGTGAAGCTGGCGTAGCGATAGTTTTCGCTACGCCAGCTATCACACGATATCGTACCTGCGACGGGGGCGGGCACTCTCGCGTCCGACATCGCAGCATCGGCCTGCGATGTCGCAACGTGCAAAGCCCACCTTAGTCTTAGGAGACCTTAAAGTTTTATGCACATCTTTTCAGGGCTATTTGAGTGTGATGGTGGGATATTGTTGGTCATGTACCATTTTGTGTGGGTTCATGTTTTGGGCATGGTGGGCTGTCAATTCGATGTATTGTTTATCTTGTCTGCAGGGTTATAACTCCTTGAAGCACTTCTGTCCCTAGGTGTGGGGTACGGGGCCTGGTATCCACCTAAACTCTCTGCTTACCTGAACAATGGGGAAGTCTGTTTGAGAACTTGAAGAGAGAAGGATTGATCCTCTGGGAGAAGCTGTGGCTTCTCAGAGAAACCTGGACATTTATTGCTTACTGGGCTATATTTGTGTTTCTGGAGTAATTTTACCCTCTGTTTTGTGGATTATGTTATGGACCGTTTGATTTGCTTGGAATAAATGTTCTTTGGATTGTCACTCATCTCTCGCTTTGTTGATTGTGTGATATGGGAGAAGGACCCCGTCACAACTGGTGGCAGCAGGGGGATCAACAGAGCACAACCCAAAGGAGATCCACTCACAGAGTGAGTACAGAGACTGGACCGCATCCAGTCTACATGAGAGAGCCAAAGATCTGGGCCTGAACCACCATGGACTGAGTAAAGAGGCCTTAATTGATCTACTGGTGGGTGCGAGCCAGACCACCTCCTCCCAGATGTCTAACAGACAAGCACTGGGGACGGGGATCCCTGCCACAAAAAGCCAATAGTTAGTGTGGTTTGAAGAAGAGATGGCAGCTCTGGGCTCAGGTGTATCTCAGGATCATAAGGAGGAGGCTGCTCTCTGAGCACAGAGGAGACAAGAAGCAATGGAGTCCGACAGAGGGAGTAATGTGAGTTGGAGTTTAAACCCAGCAATCCATGAGCCTGTACGATTCACCCGGGTGGACTTCCAGCCATTTGATGAGGCTTCCAGAGATGTGGAAGGGTTCTTCAAGAACTTTGAGCAGCAGTGTGCAGTGATGGAGGTGCCCACTCTGACTGGATGCGTTTGTTAGTGGGACTCCTGAAAGGAAACATGGCAGAGGCTTATCACACCATTGACTCACAGCAGAACCAGGATTATAATATTGTAAAGTAGACTATTCTGCATTACCATGGCATCACCCCAGACTCACATAGGGCACAGTTCCGAGACCTCCCCTGCACCACGTGGGGATCGTTTAGGATGTATGCCCATAAGATGTCCCAGGCATGTCGGAGATGGCTGGAAGTGGAAAATGCCTTCACTGTGCAACACGTTATGCGGATATTTCTTATGGAACAATTCCTTTTTAAGTGTCCCTCAGAAATACGGGAATGGGTAAGAGAGCGCACACCGCACACCTTGGATAGAGCTGCAGCCCTGGCTGATGAGGCCCTTACTATCCGACCACAATGGAGGAGGCTTCTGGACAATAAGCCACAGCCTGCTCCTGCACCCCAGACCCCTCTGGTTATATCTGCCCCTCCAACCAGCCGCAGGCCGATGACAACCACGGCTCACAATCCTGGGCCCCAACAGTTCCGACCACACCCTGTGGGAATCAGAGAGGAGATATTATGGGTGCGGACAAACTGGGCACCTGCAATCCAGTTGTCCTGCACAGACTCGGAGGGAACCCCACACACCTCCACATTGTCCGGTGCATTTTGGGCATTCCATCCCGCCTGAGGAAGAGTTACCACCACCTCCACCGGCGTGTACCGCTGACCCCTGCACTATAGATGCCCCTGTTGGAATTTTTGGGCTCCAGTCTTTGTCACTAGGTTCTCCTACTTCCTTCTCCAGAATGCACATTGGAAGGAGTACGACACAGAGGAGATGTTATCGATGTGGACAGCCTGGGCATTTGCAATACACTTGTCCTGCTGGTTGACTGTTCATTCTCTACAGCCAAACACAATGGGGGAAGCGTTATCACCCCTTCAAGTTGACTTGCCTAAGGATAAAGACACTCATGGTCGGCAACTAGGGGTTTATGGGGTGTGAGCCACAGCCCCGAGTTCCTCTTACTTTCAAAGTAAGCACTTACAGGAGGTTGTGCTGGATGGACAGAAAGTCATTGGATTTTGTGACTCCGGGGCGTTTCTCACAATAGCTGATCCCTGAGTGGTTCAGCCAGAGGCGAACATCAAGGACCAGGGATTGTTATTGAATTGACTGGAGGACAAAGGAGGAATATCCCAAAGGCGACTGGAGATCTGAACTTTGGCTTTGGGGTCAAGCAATGTGTGGTTGGGGTGATGAGCGGCTTGCCTGCAGATGTTCTCCTAGGAAATGATGTGGTAGATCTACAATGCTGATTTGTGAGTACAGGAAACACAGTTTGAGTGAAGGAGGACACAAAGGAAAGCTTGTCCTTCCAACCCTACCGCTGTACAAGGGACTATTCACAGCTGAGCAACATGGACTTAAATGAGGTGGCCAGAGGTCTGTGTAGACCTCATGGCGTACTCACTTATTAAAAAGGAGGGAGAGGTCGTGATGATGAGATATTGTCAGTCGTACCATTTTGTTTGGGTTAATGTTTTGGGTGTGGTGGCCTGTCTTTTCGATGTATTGTTTATCCTGTTTGCAGGGTTATAACTCCTTGAAGCACTTCTGTCCCTATGTGTGTGAGAGGGGGCCTGGGAGCTACCTAAACTCTCTGCTTACCTAAACAATGGGGCAGTCTGTTTGAGAACTTAAAGAGAGAAGGATTGATCCTCTGGGAGAAGCTACGGCTTCTCAGAGAGACCTGGACATTTATCGCTTACTGAACTGTATTTGTGTTTCTGGACTAATTTTACCCTCTGTTTTGGGGATTATGTTATGGACCGTTTGATTTGCTTGGAATAAATGTTCTTTGGATTGTCACTCATCTCTCGCTTTGTTGATTATGTGATATAGGAGAAGGACCCCGTCACATGGAGTACCTGCAATTTCAAATGTATTACGCATATATATATATAAAAAAAAGTATGCCATACCTGGCAAATTAAAATGTCAAAAGATTTGATCATTTGGAGTAGCAACGAATCATAGACCAGCTTTTGTTTCTGCAAAACAGTTTAAGAATTGTAAACTGAGCTCAAACTAGTTGTTATGAGGACTTTACATTCAAAATCTGTATCAGAATAGCTGTATAATCCTTTATGAAAGTGAATTCAATCTTGGCCCATGCAGACTGATTAACAGTTCCTTAGTGTTCCTTATACTGCTGAGATCTTACACTACTCAGAACAAGCTGCTGCTGTTAGTCCAGCTCTGTGGCAACTGAATACATTTGGACTCATGAGTTATTTCATTTTATAGTTATACTCAGGATAACAAGAATATAGAGCCATTCTGACATGGATATTGAAAGTAAGTGCACCAGTCTAATTAGTTCTGAGAAATGTATTTAGTAATGTATACACTGTGTATGGTGGAATAGAATCTGGTGACATATCCACTTTATGACAGTGCTGAGTGTTTATTGCAAAATAATCTTCCAGACATAATACACTCAGATCAGCTTGTCTGAGCAAAGAATTTTCAAGTGTCCAATTCAGCCATGGCATTTATTCATGTCCAAATCCTCAAGAGCATGCTTTCTTTTGCCAGGTATGTTGATGGAATATTGGCGGTATCCATACATTAAAAAAAATACACACTCTTGGAAGATTCTGTAATTTTTTGCAGTCACATAAGGTAAGAACTTTCATTTCAGTTTAGCTTGTTGTCCCCACCTCCAATATTCCACATTCTAATACTGGGAATGATTCCATCAACACTATTCCAGTGTGTAATATCTAGAATAAATCCTACATATTTTGGCAAATATCTGATTTTACTTATTGTACACATTTATTTCTCATAGTTAAAAACTTCAAATAGTAGCATATTTTATTTCCAAGATCTTGAGTGGCTATAACAAAAAAAATCATAGTTGATGAATAAAATAACTTTTATGAAACGAGGGATGCATATCAAGTGATTTAACCCCTTTACAACGGCCGTACTTATTAAAATGGCCGCAAGAAAGAGTACTTATACTGATTCGTCGTATTAAAACTGCGGCAAGGACAAAGTGAATAGTGTCACCCAGCGTCTGAAAATCTCTGGGGTTTCAGCTGTTGGGGGTAGCTGAGACCCTGGAGGTCATGATTCCAGCTGTTTTTTCTGGTCCCCAGTCACGTGATCACTGTTGTACAGCATATAACTGTGATGACCTTACAGTAAATGGCAGTGCTAGTAAAAAATTATTTATCTCCCACCTGGCATGACCAAACATGTCAGATGGGAGATAAGTGTCCTCCCATCGGTCCTCCTCGGTCCCCCAGTGTAGCCAAAGTCCCCCCGGCCCCCTCCCTCTCCCGATCATCTAAAATGGCAGCCGCATGAGTGGCACACCCTCTGCAGTCATCCTCTTCCTCTGATTTCTGTCGCATCTGACATGTCAGATGAGACAGAAATGTCCTCCCAAGGTCCCCCAAGGTCTCCCCTGTTATCCCCAGTCCTCTCCCAGTCCCCTGGTACTTCCTGCAGCGCCGATTCCCCGCCGATCCCTCCTCCTCCTTCTCATAAAAATGGCGGCCGCATGTGCAGAGAGCAGCTCTCATTGTGCGCAATGAGACTGAGTTTACTGTAGTTCACACTTCCCTGGGTTGGACATGGGAAGTGTGGCTGCAATATTCTCAGTGGGGTTACTGCACCCACACTCCTAACATGGAGTGCCTGCACTTTCAGAAAATGGGGGATATGTTCTCTGACCGTGTCCCCCATATCATAACACAGAGTCATCATGGGACCTCTAAAATGGATTACAACTGACCGTATTGTTTTTTCTTCTCAATAAATTGGTGAAAGAGGGACTGTGTTTGGGAATGTTTTTTCAAATAAAAAATTATTTTTGTCTTTTTTATTATTGACAGTTAGTAATGTTGGGTATTTGATAAACGTCGCAGCATTACTAACCGCTGGGCTTGATGCCAGCAGACATTACACAGCCAGTATCAATCCCATTTATTACCCCGTTTACCACCATACCAGGGCAACGAAATGAGTCAGGGCGAAGCGCCAGGATCGGTGTATCTAATGGATTTGTAGAGCGCTGCCACACCCCAGGCCCTTGGGATACTCAGTTCCGAGTGGTGGATAATGGGGATCACCGTCACAGGTGGCCGTGCCCGGTTCCGTTACCTGGGGGGCGCTCGGTAACAAGGTTATTTTGTATGTCACTTGTGACGCCACTGGCGGGTTGAGGTAATAAGATGTCCTGCCGCTGCTGTGGTTTTAGGGAGAGATGGTATAGCAGCAAGTGTGTTTGCACCCTCCGCCAGTAGGGGCTTAAGTCCCATGTAGATGTGCTGCGCCTTGTGGTTCGCCAGTAATAGACACGACACAGTTCTTGCAGATTAACTGATATTTACTCACTTGATGTTGCAAGTGCAGTTTGGTACGGCTGGTCAATCGACTTTCCTTTGTCCCAGTGCTGACGTGAGTCCCAGTTGAGCCCTCCGTGCACATGCAGAGCTGATGGTGCCCTTGCCTGAAGCTGTTGGTGACCTGCGGCACTCCGCTCCTTTGTTTTCCGGGCCCAGTATGACAGGCCTCGCGATCCCTTGTGGGGTAGGCTACTTCTCTGTGCCCTCTCCCGGGTCCTATATATGAGGCTGTGTCCCTGAGCCTATGGGTGGTGTGGTACCCTGGAAGTCACCACACACGGCTGGATCAGCAGACCGCCTGGAGCTGTTGTCTACTCTGGGGTCCAGTACCCCCTCGTGCGTAGTGCCTGGGATCTTTCTACCCTCAGGCTACTACCTCCTAGTCGCCTTTTGGGGGTCTCCTCACAATCCTCACACCCCTCTCACTCACTGGCTCCTTTCAACTGTCACTCCTTCAACTGTCGTTTTTCCTCTCTGCCAACTCTGCCTAGCAACACCTGTTGCTTCCCACAAGCCACACCCCTTTCTCAGGCTAACAGCTAAGGGATTGGTTCTCACATATGACCACTGTTAACCCTCTACATGCTGCGCCCAGGTCTCAAGGAATGTGCCCCTACCTGTGTGTGAGGTGTAGGTTGTCAGCAGAGGGTGTTCCAGAAAGCCTTAGGATCCTGCAGATCACTGGGGTAGCGTATCCCAGGGTGCTGCAGATACGCTACTTCTGTGGCGGCTGTGGCCTGCTATTTTCAGGCTGGGAAGGGCCAAATAACAATGGCTCTTCCCACCATGAGAATACCAGACCCCAGCTGTCTGATGATTGGTGATCCAATTTGGGCGGACCCCATGTTTTATTTCAAATATTTATTTATAAATAATTTAAAAAAAACAGCATAGGCTGCCCTCCATTTTGGATTACCAGCCTAGGTAAAGCTTCCAGCTGCGGTCTGCAGGCTGCAACCGTCTGCTTTACTATAGCTGGATATCAAAAATGGAAGGTTATCCATGTCATTTTTTTTTAATTATTTTTTGGGCTACATACAAGGCTATACACCCTTTAGTGCCACATGAAAGGCACTAAAGGCTGCAAGTTTATAATATGTAGGGGTGGGACATTATATATGTGTTTGACATCTATCTATTTATCTATCCATCTATTCTAGCTTTGTAGGTTGTGTGAACACGATCAGGGTTTGCAGTGTTTTGGATGCAGAGTGTTTTTGTTACATCCAAAATGCTGTGTTATACAGTACAAGCGCAGTGGAAGAATTTTTAAAAATCTCCTGTCCACAGTGCTTGTTTTTCTGTAGCATGAACTGACATGAGGCACGGCTTCCCGAGCTGCAGGATGTCAATTTATACTGTGCAGATGTGAGTGTTCTCCACGGAGAGAATAGAGCTAAAGTCTGCAGAGGTCCAAACACAAATTGTGGGCACGGGCAGCAGTGTTCTCCCATGGACAACACTCGCATCTCCACAGGAGTCCTAGACACAGTGTTGCCTTATTGTTGGCACATAGTTTAAAAGTGAGAAATTTGGCAATACAGCAACATTTTTGTGAAGTAGCTGTGGATTCAAAATGCTCACTATACCCCTGAATAAAATCCTTGAGGGGTCTAGTTTCAAAAATGGGGTCACTTGTGGGGCTTTCTGCTGTATAGGTACCCTAGGGGCCCTGCAAATGTGACATGGTGCTCGCAATTTATTTCAACTTTTCCAAACTTCAAATGGTGCTCCTTCTGTTCTGAGTCCTCCCGTTTGTCCAAACAGTGGTTTTTGGCCACATGTGGCATATCTCTACGCTCATAAGAATTGGATAACAAATTTTGGGGTCCACTTTTGATGTTTCCTCTCGAAAAAGTGAGAAATTTGGTGCTAAAGCAACATTTTTGAGAAAAAAATGAAAATTTTCAATATGATGATCCAAGGTTATCACATTTTGTAAAGTACCTGTTGGTTTAAAATGCTCACCATACCACTGGATAAAATCCTTGAGGGGTCTAGTTTTACAAATGGGGTTACATGTAAGGGAGCACTACTGTTAGGCACCTCAGGTGTTCTCGAAACCCGACATGGCGTCAACAAATGATTCCAGCCAATTTTACAGTCAAATGGCGCTCCTTCCCTTTCGAGCCTTGCCATGTGCCCAAACAGTTGATTTCCACCACAGATGAGATATCATCATACTCATGAGAAATTGCACAATACATTTTATGGTGCATTTTAGCCTGATACCCTTGTGAAAAAAGCTATGGTTGAAATAACAATTTTGGGGTAAAAATGTATTTATTTTATTTTCACGGCTTAATGTTATAAAATTCTGTCAAAACATGACCTGTTGGTGGCCGAGAGGACTGGAGTCTGGGAAATCCTGCGCTAGCGCCATAAGACAATAGCCTCTATGCCACCATGCTGCCCGCAGATCCATCGTAATGTGGACATACAACAGACAAAGGGCTTTATTATAATATACTACCATATATTAACAGACAATATGGTTTTTTTTTGCCAATGGCAACCATTTGGCAGTCTCATTCTCTATACTGTGATTGTTATGGCTAGCTAAATAATATTTTACTCTTAAAATTCTTTCGATAGATAGGGCCTCATATATTTTTCATTGTTACATTATTTTCCAGTTGTGCAAGAAAAATGAATGTAAGAACATTTATCATTATTTCTCATCGGGATGTCAAGACACTTCTGCAACTAAACATCTCGGTTTATGAAATCAGCACAGCTTTTTCTCTGATTTACTGCTTGTTTTTGTGCATAGGGAAAAAACACATTGAGTATCTAAAGTTTACGTTCCACATTCAGGCTTTGATTGGTTGTCCATGATGTCATATTCACATTTGCTGTCACAATCCTTAGGAAATGCCAGATTAGGCCACTTTTGTCTATTTGCTTTATGGCTTACATTTCATTATTGTCATAAGACTCACCAGGAAATGTATTTCTAGGGGATTATTGAGGTTCTCATGAGATTGGAATCACCTGGCCTTGGTCTCAATCCCTGACAATATGTCTCAGGCATGCAAACCAATTTAAATGATCTTCCCATATTGTGTTTTGCTACAGAATATGACTGATGGTAACTTCTGCTATACAATTTAATGTGAATTATTTCCATTATCTCCAGCAGAGTCAACGCTTTACAGGAATGATAAGAATTAGTGCAGACAATTTCTATCATATGTATTTTTTTACATATGCCTCTTCCTCCATGACTGTCCAGTACTTATGAGCATATCTTTTAGGAAGTATTTAAGACAATTAATAAATCACTAGGCAGCAAATATCCACTGTTGGGCAATGAATGGCTTAAATATAAAATATTTTTTATTAAAATGAACAAATAGACCATTTTACTGAATGCTCATTCTTTTAGGTGTTCTTGATCATAGTTTACTAAATTCTTCTCCCTGTAAATATGCACCTTCTTAGCAGTTTGGAACAGCCCACTCAAGTTTTTGTAGCCATTGGGGTCTACTACTGGAAAAATAGACTAAGGGGATTTAAGCGGGCTTTACACGCTACGACATTGCTAGCAATTGCTAGCGATATCGAGCGTGTAAGCACCCTCCCCCGTTGTGTGTGCGATATCGTGTGTTCGCTACCGTAGCGAACGTTATCGCTATGGCAGCATCACACGGACTTACCTGGTCGGCGTCGTCACTGTGACTGCCAAACAATCCCTCCCTAAAGGGGGAGGGACGTTCGGCATCACAGCGACGTCACCGCGACGTCACTAAGCGGCTGGCCAATCAAAGCGGCGGAGATGAGCAGGATGTAACATCCCGCCCACCTCCTTCCTTCCACATTGCGGCCGGCGGTAGGTAAGCAGATGTTCCTCGCTCCTGCAGTGTCACACACAGCGATGTGTGCTGCCGCAGGAGTGACGAACAACATCGATAATCAACCATTACCGATTTTTGGTTTTGGAACAACCTCTCCATGGTGAACGATTTTCACCATTTTTGAGGTCGCTTAAGGTCACTGGTAAGTGTCACACGCTGCGATATCGTTAATGACGCCGGATGTGCGTCACTAACAACGTGACCCCGACAATAAAACATTAACGATATCGTAGCGTGTAAAGTCCCCTTTAGACTAGGGCTATGGTAAATGCTTATTTATATTATCAGTAGAATTGAGCGACTACCTAACTATTTGTACTCACTGTACTCATAACGAGTACTGTCTAATACTCATGGATTAGTTCCGAATAGCGTGTGCAATGCAAGTCAATAAGGGAATACTTGCAATGTAACGAGTAACCCGAATGCCGTACTATTCGCTACTCGCACAAAAAGTTTTTCCCCATTGACTTGCATTGCACACACTATTTGGAATGAATATGCGAGTATTAGACAGTACTCGTTATGAGCATAGCGAGTACGAATAGTTAAGGCCACGTCTCACTAAGCAACATCGCTAGCAACATCGCTGCTGAGGAATGACTTTTGTGACTCAACAGCGATGTTGCTAGTGATGTTGCTGTGTGTGACATCCAGCAACAACCTGGCCCCTGCTGTGAGGTCACTGGTTGTTGCTGAATGTCCTGGACCATTTTTTAGTTGTTGCTCTCCCGCTGTGAAGCGCACATCGCTGTGTGTGACAGCGAGAGAGCAACAACTGAATGTGCAGTGAGCAGGGAGCCGGCTTCTGCGGACACTGGTAACCAATGTAAATATCGGGTAACCAAGAAGCCCTTTCCTTGGTTACCCGATGTTTACCTTCGTTACCAGCGTCCGCCGCTCTCACGCTTTCAGTGCCGGCTCCCTGCTCCCTGCACACGTAGCCAGACTACACATCGGGTAATTAACCCGATGTGTACTCTGGCTAGGAGTGCAGGGAGCCAGCGCTAAGCGGTGTGCGCTGGTAACCAAGGTAAATATCGGGTTGGTTACCCGATATTTACCTTAGTTACCAAGCGCAGCATCGCTTCCACGCGCCGCTGCTGGCTGGGGACTGGTGACTGGTTGCTGGTGAGATCTGCCTGTTTGACAGCTCACCATCAACCCGTGTAGCAATGCTCCAGCGATCCCTGCCAGGTCAGGTTGCTGGTGGGATCGCTGGAGCGTCGCTTAGTGTGACGGTACCTTTAGGTTCTCGCTCAACTCTAGTTATCAGCACAGCTTTTTGTTTGATTTGCTAATGTTTATTGTGCAGGGCTATGTTGATTAGAGGTTTGATTTAAAATATTGACTCAATTAGTCTTTAAGACGTGACAGTGTCATTGAATCATTGGAGTTGTGTGTCCCTTTTACTTTTAGTTTGGACACCTGTAACAAACTTTAAATGGATTGTTATATTGACACTTCTATATTAAAAAGTGAAGGGTATGACAAGGAGCCATTTGTAATGGTTAATGTATGTTGCACCAAAGTGGCCCCCGATTAAACCCATAAAAAGTCATTAAGAAGGCAGTTGTTTAATATAAAAAAATGTTTCTTTAAAGAGAACCTGTCAAGTGGAAAAAATGCTATTAACCTGCAGATATAAAAACTTGTGAACAAGAAGGGGTATTTATCATGGTTTTTTGTAACACCACCAGAATAATCTCAGAGGAAAAAAAAAAAAAAAAAAGTCATATAGTGGTGGGTAAACTGGCACCTGAAGGACCTACCTGTGGTATGTATATCACCCAGAAAGGGAGTCTGTCAGCCTCACATGTGGGACCGGGTCCACATGTGAGGCTGACAGACTCCCTTTCTGGGTGCTATACATACCACAGGTAGGTCCTTCAGGTGCCAGTTTACCCACCACTGTATGACTTTTTTTTTTTTTTTTTCTCTGAGATTATTTTGGTGGTGTTACATACTGGTGTACTCAGGCCCTGATTTGGACCTTATCCTGTTGGTTACTGTTTAATGTATGGACATTCCATCACTCCACTAGCCCAGGGGATATACTATTGATATCTTTTGGTTACTTATATACCCCCCCCTGGATATAGTAATACTACTTTCTTACCAGTTTTAGTTAAGGGGTAGTCTGTCTCCCTCCCTGGGACCTTTTTCTCTCTCTGTCTTATCTAATTGGATTTTAACTATGTATGTCTAACTACTAACTGGCATCACATGTGATTTTTGATATTTGCACTTTTTATAATAATAAAAACTGTATACTTTTTCACAACTGTGGTACAGTAGTTTTACTTAAAGAAACATGATAAATACCCCTTCTTGTTCACAAGTTTTTGTATGTATTCTATGGGGTCCATGTATATTACAACAAATATGAGGTCCGCTCTACTTGGTCTCTGTTTTTCTAACCTGCAGATATAGGGTTAATATTAGCATTCTGAAACTGCCCAGCGCCTGCATATTAAACTCCATGGCAGCAGTCGAGGAGGCGGCGGCACAGGTTCAGTCACTGCTGTGTGTATATAGAGCAGCAGCTATAGCTCCACTCCCCATTCTTACTGGGAACTTCCTCTAATGCTGAGAGGCTATCAGTCAGTGTGAGGGCATGGTTACAGTCGTCACTCTCCATACACTGAGAGGTGACTAAACCTGCACTAGTGCTACCTCTATGACTGAAATTATAATGCTGCTGGGAGGATTAAAGTTAATTTCCTCCTGGCATCGGAGTTTTATGTGCAGGCACCAGGCAGGTTCAGAATGCTATTAACCTACAGTTTAACACCATAGCAAATCTGTTGTGATTTATCTGGACTTTGCAAATGTATTTGATACTGTACCACATAACAACCTTATACTGAAGCCTCAGAAATAGGGACTAGGGAAACTATATGTGGATGGGTAAAAACTGGTTAAGGGACAGTAAAGCGAGTCATTGTAAATAGTACATACTCTAAATGGGATGAAGTCATCAATGGAGACCACAAGGTTCTGTGCTAGAGCCAATTCTTTTTAATTCCGTTTTTAATGACCTTCTGGATGGGTTTGAGAGTAAAGTGTCAGTCTTTGCTAATCACACAAAACTATGCAGGATAATAAAAACTGAGCTTAACTGTATAATATTACAGAACAAACTGGGTAAGATGTCTGTATGGGCAAACACATGGCAAATGAAGTTTAATATTGATAAATGTAGAAAAATGCACCTAGTCCGGAGTAATCCTATTGCTGCATATTCATTAAATGCAAATATACTCAGGACTACAGAACTGGAAAAGGACTTGGGTATCCTGGTTGAAAAGTAAGCTGAGTGGTAGTATGCAATGTCAAGCAGAAGCTGCAAAGGCAAACAAAATATTAAAGTTTATAAAAAGAGAGATTAGATTCCATGATGCCATCGTATTGTTACCCCTCTATTAATTACTTGTAAGGCCACATCTAGAATATGGGATCCAGTTTTGGGCTCCACATTTTAAGAAGGACATTTGGAGTTTAGAGTCGGATCAAACGCAGTCAACTGGATTTTTACAAAGGATTGAAGGACTCTTCTAGGTTAAAAATGTTGTGCTTATTTAGCTTAGAAAAAAGATGCCTCATAGCAGATCTAATTTAATATGTAAAAATACATAAGTGGTCAATACAAAGGACATCCACATGACATTACTTCCAGAGACCTTACAAAGAACCAGGAGGGATTCATTACATGTGGAAAAAAGAGGATTCTGTCAGCTTAATTGGAAAGGGTTCTTTACAGTTAGAGCAGTCAGACTGTGGAATACCCTACCACAAGAGGTAGTAAGGGCAGATACTATAACAGCTTTTTAAAAGGGTTTTATGTTTTTCTCACAACAAATAGCATTATGGGTTATAAAAAGTCTAGCCATAGAAAAATGTAAAACTGGTGGAAAAAGGTTTAACTTTCCCATGAAACTTCAATGTAATCCACTATCCAGAGTTTAACCTGGTTTATCCTAATAAATAAATACATTTTTTAAAAAAATGGCATGGTGTCCCCCCTATTTGTGATCACCAGCCAAGGTAGAGCAGATAGCTGTGGGCTGATATTATTAGGTTGGGAAAGTCCATGGTTATTGGGCCCGTCCCAGCCTAAAAAAAGCAGTCTGCAGCTGTCAAGGAATTGGGGCATCACATTAGATGCACCAATCCTGGCGCTTCATCTAGCTCTTCCCAATTGCCATGGTGCGTTGGCAATCAGGATAATATTTTCGGGTGTTGATGTCAACTGTGATTTGTCAGCTGACATTAAGCCCAAGGGTTAGTAATGGAGAGGCATCAATCAGACACCTCCATTACTAACCCAACAGGTATATATTTAAAAACACACAAATGCAGAGGAAAAAAAAATGTTAATTTGAGTAAAGACTCATACTTTCTCTTATTCAACAATGAATTTAAAAAAAACCTGTGATGAATAGAGTTGAGCGATGTTTGAGTCGAACGGTTCACCAATTTCATGTTCGAGTGATTTTGGGCAGTGTTCTAGTCGTTCGACGAACTTGAACAATTTGCTTAAAGTTCGGCAGTTCGAATTATGTTCGAGAACGGTTCGATCACCAAAAAGCGTAGCTAGTTACTAGTTACTAGCTGGCTTTTCACTGTAATAGTGTGAGTCACTGTGAATCATGATGTTATCAAAATTCAGCGTATAGTGTGCAGGGGGGGGGGCGAGTTTAGATCAGTGCTGCTGCTGAATGCTGAAAGAATGCCGATCGCCATTTTTTTAAAAAAAAATGTCCTACTCGCGCGTACAGTGGGGTGGGCCAGGCTGTCAACCAATCACAGACACACTCAGCAAAGTGGATTTTTGCCAGACAAGCAAGGGCATCTGTCAAAGGCTGTGCATGTCACATGTCCTTGCCTTATAAGACCCAGTCATTTTCCCCGTCGCCACTATTATCTGTCTGCTGCGGGTGGGTGACAGTCACCGCTCCCGCTGCTGCTGCTGCGTGCACTATAGACATAGAGTGCAATCTAAACAGCGCTTTAGGGATTAGGGACTATTGTAATTTGAGCCCTTTTCAGGGCTGCATTACAGCCATTCATAGCCATTGTTGCTAGGCAGGTCTGTGCCAACGCTGTGCAGGGGTTTATATAACAGCGCCTGGCTACATCAGCTCAGGCAATTCCTTGGGACATTGTTTCATTGGCAGGGATAGAAAGTGAGGCTTCCTTTGCTGACCAGCTAGCTACAGCACCAGTGCATTCTACACACCTGTCCATTTTTGCTACGCAATTTTAATTGCAAACAGTGCTGACACTTTTAGTGGCATACTAAAATTGTCTAGGATACTAACTTAGTGTTCCTTTGCTGACCAGCTAGCTACAGCACCTGTGTATTTTACACACCTGTACATTTTTGCTACGCAATTTCAATTGCAAACAGTGCTGACACTTTTAGGGGCATACTAAAATTGTCTGGGATACTAACTTAGTGTTCCTTTGCTGACCAGCCAGCTAAAGTCACGTTGTCACTGCGCACAAGGAATCCTGCACACCTCCTTACTATTGCTGGCAGCAGAGCTCAACGGCATCAGTCGGTCTTTACGTTGAAATGTCTGGGAAATAAGAGTCACACAGCTGAGGAGTTGTGGTAAGCTCTGGAGACCAAGTTTAGTAAATGGTTGTCTCCACTCAACCTGCAGCCAGGGAAGGCTGTGTGCTACAATGCTGCAAACCTGGGTGCGGCCCTTCGCCGGGGCAAGGTTCAACATGTGCCTTGTATGGCTCACGTGTTGAACCTTGTTGTCCAGAAATTTTTAACCCACTATCCCGGCCTAGATGGCTTCTGCACAGGGCATGGTCACTCTCTGCTCCCTTTCGCCGTTCAACCGGCGCAGCTGACCGACTTGCATTGCTCCAGAAGTCTTTCGGCCTGACGGTTCACCGCCTGAAATGTGATGTGGCGACACGCTGGAATTCGACTCTCCACATGTTGCTGCGACTGTGGCAGCATCGCCAAACCCTGGTGCAATTGTACTACCCCGCGTTCGGCTGCAGCCGAGCCGCTCGGATCTGGGCTCGTTGGTGGGTGGCTCAAGCGCCTCCGGACCCGGGGTCACTTCGCTCTGAAAGGGTGCTGGCGCTACGTAGGGGTTAGGTTTACGGCCGGGGCCATGGTTTTTAGTTAAGTTCGTGACATCACCCACGGGCTGTAGTGAATGTGGACACCACCGCTGCTGTTTACTCGGCACCCCGGGGGAGATGTTGACACAAAGATCTCGGCCTCCAGGCCGGGCTCGAAAATGAACCCCCATCAACGGCGGGGGTCAAACTGGCGGACTTGGCCTTCCCGGGTCGGGCCCCGCACCCGATAGGTGGCGCTGCGGAGATTCTCTTTCTCCTTGATGGTCCGGGCTAGCACCTCAGCCTTCTGCTTCTCCCAGGCCGCGATCTCTGGGCCCAGCTGGTTCTGCTGCTACTCCCAGTACGGAGCTTCTGCTTGCTCCGGGTCTCTCTGCATTGGGGTCGGGCCCAGCCGGAGCTCCCCCGTGTCGGCTACAACCAGCTCCCTCCTTGGGGAACCCCACTGTGTCACGGCCGGCTCTGAGGCTTGGCAGCGGCAACCCCGCAGGACCTCAGCCAAGGCCTGGGACCTGGTAACGGCCAGCATTTCCTGCTGGGCCCGCTTCAGGTCAGCATCCACCTCCATCTTGGCCGGGTGGACTGCCGGGGCCTTGGGCAGCTGGGGTGCGGTCACTTCCGGGATCGGCGGATCCACCTCTGGAACGGGCATCTTCCGAGGACTGATCTTCCATGGGAGCGGGAGCGGTGCAGGCCGTACAATCGGCCATCCGCAGGCTGCCTCCACAGGTGGGTCCTCGCGGGCGGATGGGACGGACTCCGCTGTCAGTGTCGGGGGAAGCGGACTGAGCGGGGAAGCAGCGGCAATCGGTACGGGTGGTGAGGGAAGCAACATGGAGGGCAGGGGCAGACCGGGTTCCTCAGCCGCATCGGCCGGTCCTTTGGGGACAAAGGGGCGTGGATCGCTTCCCCGCTCTCCAAAATTTGCCTCCCCTTCATGCACTCACACAGCCGCAGCTATCTCCTCCATCTCGGCCACCCATCATTCCATCAGGAACTGCACCTGGGCTTGCAAGTGGCAGCACATTAGCGTCGTCCGGGCTTCCACCCACGCCGCTGTTCCAGGCGCGGGCTCCGGGATTGTGGGCTTGCCAGACGGGGCGGACATGGTGCACTCTTGGAGTCCAGGAACCAAACAGGTGGCAGAGTCCTGGAGTCCCTGCCCTTTTTCAGCTCGGTCACATGTCACTAAATCTTCACCCGCCCCCCCTCTTGGTCTTTCGCGGCACTCGCTTCTCTGGCCGATCAGTTTAGTTTTTCGACTGCTCACTTTTCGGCACTGCCGTCTTCCCAGGGGACGGGGCTTCAACTCTCGCACTCTTTTCGCGGGGAAGAAGGCTTTGGCGGGAATCTTCATGCCAAAAGATGGCGGCAAGATGGTGGATTGTAAAATTTTTCAACGGGTCACCACTGACTTCCACTTCAAGGCGCACTTCACCAGGTAGGTGATTAGGTAAGTATCCTGTTCGTGATGCCAGAAGAGTTGATGTGTACTGCTCCGCGCTCGGCTGCAGCCGAGCCGCTCGGCTGCAGCCGAGCCGCTCGGATTCGGACTCATTGATGGGTGGCTCGAGCGCCTCCAGACCCGGGGTCACTTCGCTCTGAAAGGATGCTGGCACTACGTAGGGGTTAGGTTTATGGCCGAGGCCGTAGTTTTTAGTTAAGATCGTGATGCCACCCACGGGCTGGAGTGAATGTAGACACTACCACTGCTGTTTACTAGGCACCCCGAGGGAGATTTTGCGCAGCAAAGGTGTTAACCCCTCCGTGGGCAGGGGTGATGGCCCCGGGACCCGATTGGGATGGTATGTCGGTGCTTGGCGGTGAAGGGCGGTGCGTGGCCCGAGGGCACAGTTGTACTCACTATGATTGATGCACAAAAGTCTCTGGTAAACCAAGATGATGGTGGTCGTCGGTGCCCGCAGCCGGCTGCGTCTGGTTCACCCTACTCGGGTTGGGGGTCTTTGCCTTTCTCCTTTAACGTGTAGTGTGTATGTAGACTGCCTTTGCTTCAGCGACAGGAGTCCGCTCCCCGGCGGTATGTGTGTCAGGAAAGCCCATTTGCCCCGCAAACGCTGACCCGTGGGATCTCTCTGCCTGTGCGGTGGCTTTCTATCTCCCTCGGTGGGCTGTTGTCTTCAGTTGGAACTTGGGTGGGAAAGGACCTATAGTCCAGACCTTAATCAGTGAATTAACTCAGTCCAGTGGCTTCTGGACCTCGTTTCAGGGTCTGAGTACCCCCCTGTGTGTTCTGGTTTCCAGTCGGTTCCCTGGGTCGGTACCGGCGGGCCACTATCCTGTTCCGGTCCACCACAGTTCCACCTGGCCATCTTCCCGGCTCCTGCAGGCTAAGGCCACCGTATGCCTCCAAGCCGAGATACCAGGGCTACGACACTGGCACCTGTCAGTTCCCGCTGCAGACCTGTCACCACAGGCCTGTTGCACTCCACTCCTGACTACTCAACTTGACTGCTTGACTTGATTTGACTGAACTGAACTTGACTTGACCTTCCTGCCTCAGACCCTCTGAACTCCTCGGTGAGCATGGCCAACTGCCTGGCTCCGCCCCCCTGGTGTGTCCATTAAGCTCTGAGGGAGGTGACTAGGGTTTTAAGAGTGGCTGATGACACCTTTTTAGGGGACGGGTGTTATGCAAGGGCCTACCTGTGACTACCTGGCTAGTGCAGGGCGTCCCCCAATACGTTATGACGTATAGCCTGGGCCAACGAGATGCAGAGGTGGGGCAGATCACGCTGCTAGAGTGGTCTCAGATCAAGGACCTATGCACCTTTCTGCACAGTTTCGACATGGCGACGAATATGTTTAGCGCTGACAATGCCATTATAAGCTTGACAATTCCAGTCATTTACATGCTGGAGCACACTCTAAACACTATTCGGAGTCAGGTGGTGGAACAAGAGCAAGGGGAGGAAGTACAGGAGGATTCATATGCAGAAGGGATGCCAAGATCTACAAGGTCCAGACGTTCAGCATCACCAAGGCGGCAGGCATGGGACGGTGGGGGAGAGGAATTAACAAGGGTGCATGGTAGCAGCCAAACTGTTGAGGAAGGTGCAGGAACCCAGGAAGAAATGGAGGACAAACTGGCGATGGGCATGGAAGACTCAGCAGATGAGGGAGACCTTGGTCAAATTTTGGTTGTTCGAGGTTGGGGGTAGAGGTCAGAGGAAGGAAGCACGGTTATCACCTCGCCGCCTCAAACTCAGCAAAGACTTGGTCCTCATTGATGCGCAAGACATATGAGCGCCTTCTTGCTGCACTCCCTTCAACATGACCCTCGGATCGTCCAAGTTAGAAGTAATGCTGACTACTGGGTTGCCACACTCTTAGGAGTACTTTGAACACTACGATATCGCAGGTGCGATGTCGGTGGGGTCAAATCGAAAGTGACGCACATCCGGCGTCGCTGTCGATATCGTAGTGTGTAAAGCCTTTTTGATACGATTAACGAGTGCAAAAGTGTCGTTATCTTATCGGTGTAGGGTCCGACATTTCCATAATGCCGGTGCAGCGACGGTACGATGTTGTTCCTCGTTCCTGCGGCAGCACACATCGCTGTATATGAAGCCGCAGGAGCGAGGAACATCTCTTACCTGCGTCCCGGCTGCAATGAGGAAGGAAGGAGGTGGGCGGGATGTTTACGTCCCGCTCATCTTCACCCCTCCGCTCCTATTGGACGCCTGCCGTGTGGGTGCATGAGAGTGCAGGTGAGTGCATGTGAAGCTGGCGTAGCGATAATGTTCGCTACGCCAGTAATCATAAGATATCGCTGCTGCGACGGGGGCGGGGACTATCATGCTTGGCATCGCAAGCATCGGCTTGCGATGTCGCAGCGTGCAAAGTACTCCTTAGATCCCCAGTACAAGTCCAAATTTGGCGAAATAATTCCAGCCATAGAAAGGGATGCACGTTTGCAGGAGTATCAGCAGAAGCTGTTATGCAATCTTAGCTCGGCTTTTCCACCAAACACCAGTGATGCACAGAGTGAATCTCCCAGTTGTAACTTGCCAAGCATGGGACTGTCTCGTCATCATCAGTCAAACCGTATCAGCAACACCGTATCTAGTGGTAACAGCAATTTTATGGAATCGTTTCATAATTTTTTTAGACCATCCTTTGCAAGGCCACAAGAGACAAGAAGTCTTACACATAGTCAACGGCTGGAGAGGATGATACAGGAGTATCTCCAAATGAACATCAATGCCATGACTGTGCAACTGGAGCCTTGCTCATTTTGGGCTTCCAATCTTGAAAAATGGCCTGAGCTCGTCACTTACGCCTTGGAGATCTTGTCGTGTCCCGCAGCCAGCGTTGTCTCGGAACGTGTCTTTAGTGCTGCTGGGTTTGTGCTGACAGATAAGCGCACGCGTCTGTTCAGTGACAATGTGGACAAACTAACGTTCATCAAGATGAACAAGTCATGGATCCAGAAGGACTTTACTACCCCTGTGTCATCCTGGGGAGAGTAAAGGCTGGCGTATTTTTGAATGTGCTTGATGCAAATCAACATGTGAAGTTTGCAACTGGGGCACAAGTGATGCCACTGAAGTGGTGTGTGTGGCCCAATTTTTGGAAAAAATGGAGACTCTGCTTGGAGTCCCCTTGCTGTGTTTTACATGATTTTAGAAGGGCATGACTAGAGTTGAGCGCGGTTCGTGGTTCGTGGTTCTCCAGTTCTAGGCTCGAGTGATTTTGGGGCATGTTCTAGATCGAACTAGAACTCGAGCTTTTTGCAAAAGCTCGATAGTTCTAGAAACGTTCGAGAACGGTTCTAGCAGCAAAAAACAAGCTAAATCATAGCTTGGTTTCTGCTGTAATAGTGTAAGTCACTCTGTGAATCACACTATTATCACATTTCAGTGTATAGTGTGCGTGAACAGCGCCTTCAGATGACTGCTGTTTGTATAATGGCGATCGCCATTTTTTTTTTTTTTTTCTTGTCTTCCTTCCCTAAGCGCGCGCGTCTTGTGGGGCGGGCCAGCATGTCAGCCAATCCCAGACACACACACAGCTAAGTGGACTTTGAGCCAGAGAAGCAACGGCATGTGTGATAGGATGTCCATGTCACATGTCCCTGCATTATAAAATCGGACATTTTCTTCCAGGACGTCATTATCTGCCTTCTGCGTCTTTGGTGTCAGACATCACTGTCGCAGCTCCGTCCTCCTGAGTCCTATAGCCGATACAGCTGTATGCGCTGCATACACAGCGTTAGACAGCTTAGGGAGAGCACTTTCTAGCAGTCCTTTTAAGGGCTCAAACCGGCAGGGTCAGAGAGCCATAGGTGACAGGTCCTGCAAACAGCAACAGCGTCTGTGTAGCCAAGGTCAGGGATTTCCTCCCTGCATTTCACCATTAGGAGGGAATAGAAAGGCAGGCTTCCATTCCTCTACCCAGAGCACCACAATCCTGCCACTGTACCCTCTTGTCCTCTGCACACTCCAACTCATTATAACTAAGCCATTATACTAGCAAACAGTCAGTGTACCTAGTGGCATCCTATCTGTGGCTATTGGACTTTGCTATAGTCCCACTAGTGCAAAGACATTTGCAGAGCACGTCTGCCTGCATTGCACACTCCAACTTTTTTAAACAAAGCCATTTTCCTAGCAAACACTCAGTGTACCTAGTGGCATCCTAAACGTGGCTATTGGACTTTGCTATAGTCCCACTAGTGCAAAGACATTTGCAGAGCACGTCTGCCTGCATTGCACACTCCAACTTTTTTAAACTAAGGCATTTTACTAGCAAACACTCAGTGTACCTAGTGGCATCCTAAACATGGCTATTGGACTTTGCTATAGTCCCACTAGTGCAAAGACATTTGCAGAGCACGTCTGCCTGCATTGCACACTCCAACTCATTATAACTAAGCCATTAGACTAGCAAACACTCAGTGTACCTAGTGGCATCCTAAACGTGGCTATTGGAGTTTGCTATAGTCCCACTAGTGCAAAGACATTTGCAGAGCACGTCTGCCTGCATTGCACACTCCAACTTTTTTAAACTAAGCCATTTTACTAGCAAACACTCCGTGTACCTAGTGGCATCCTAAACGTGGCTATTGGACTTTGCTATAGTCCCACTAGTGCAAAGACATTTGCAGAGCACGTCTGCCTGCATTGCACACTCCAACTTTTTTAAACTAAGCCATTTTACTAGCAAACACTCAGTGTACCTAGTGGCATCCTAAACGTGGCTATTGGACTTTGCTATAGTCCCACTAGTGCAAAGACATTTGCAGAGCACGTCTGCCTGCATTGCACACTCCAACTTTTTTAAACTAAGCCATTTTACTAGCAAACACTCAGTGTACCTAGTGGCATCCTAAACGTGGCTATTGGACTTTGCTATAGTCCCACTAGTGCAAAGACATTTGCAGAGCACGTCTGCCTGCATTGCACACTCCAACTCATTATAACTAAGCCATTTTACTAGCAAACACTCAGTGTACCTAGTGGCATCCTAAACGTGGCTATTGGACTTTGCTATAGTCCCACTAGTGCAAAGACATTTGCAGAGCACGTCTGCCTGCATTGCACACTCCAACTTTTTTAAACTAAGGCATTTTACTAGCAAACACTCAGTGTACCTAGTGGCATCCTAAACGTGGCTATTGGACTTTGCTATAGTCCCACTAGTGCAAAGACATTTGCAGAGCACGTCTGCCTGCATTGCACACTCCAACTTTTTTAAACTAAGCCATTTTACTAGCAAACACTCAGTGTACCTAGTGGCATCCTAAACGTGGCTATTGGACTTTGCTATAGTCCCACTAGTGCAAAGACATTTGCAGAGCACGTCTGCCTGCATTGCACACTCCAACTCATTATAACTAAGCCATTAGACTAGCAAACACTCAGTGTACCTAGTGGCATCCTAAACGTGGCTATTGGAGTTTGCTATAGTCCCACTAGTGCAAAGACATTTGCAGAGCACGTCTGCCTGCATTGCACACTCCAACTTTTTTAAACTAAGCCATTTTACTAGCAAACACTCAGTGTACCTAGTGGCATCCTAAACATGGCTATTGGACTTTGCTATAGTCCCACTAGTGCAAAGACATTTGCAGAGCATGTCTGCCTGCATTGCACACTCCAACTTTTTTAAACTAAGCCATTTTACTAGCAAACACTCAGTGTACCTAGTGGCATCCTAAACGTGGCTATTGGACTTTGCTATAGTCCCACTAGTGCAAAGACATTTGCAGAGCACGTCTGCCTGCATTGCACACTCCAACTTTTTTAAACTAAGCCATTTTACTAGCAAACACTCAGTGTACCTAGTGGCATCCTAAACGTGGCTATTGGACTTTGCTATAGTCCCACTAGTGCAAAGACATTTGCAGAGCACGTCTGCCTGCATTGCACACTCCAACTCATTATAACTAAGCCATTTTACTAGCAAACACTCAGTGTACCTAGTGGCATCCTAAACGTGGCTATTGGACTTTGCTATAGTCCCACTAGTGCAAGGACATTTGCAGAGCACGTCTGCCTGCATTGCACACTCCAACTTTTTTAAACTAAGGCATTTTACTAGCAAACACTCAGTGTACCTAGTGGCATCCTAAACGTGGCTATTGGACTTTGCTATAGTCCCACTAGTGCAAAGACATTTGCAGAGCACGTCTGCCTGCATTGCACACTCCAACTCATTATAACTAAGCCATTAGACTAGCAAACACTCAGTGTACCTAGTGGCATCCTAAACGTGGCTATTGGAGTTTGCTATAGTCCCACTAGTGCAAAGACATTTGCAGAGCACGTCTGCCTGCATTGCACACTCCAACTTTTTTAAACTAAGCCATTTTACTAGCAAACACTCAGTGTACCTAGTGGCATCCTAAACATGGCTATTGGACTTTGCTATAGTCCCACTAGTGCAAAGACATTTGCAGAGCATGTCTGCCTGCATTGCACACTCCAACTTTTTTAAACTAAGCCATTTTACTAGCAAACACTCAGTGTACCTAGTGGCATCCTAAACGTGGCTATTGGACTTTGCTATAGTCCCACTAGTGCAAAGACATTTGCAGAGCACGTCTGCCTGCATTGCACACTCCAACTTTTTTAAACTAAGCCATTTTACTAGCAAACACTCAGTGTACCTAGTGGCATCCTAAACGTGGCTATTGGACTTTGCTATAGTCCCACTAGTGCAAAGACATTTGCAGAGCACGTCTGCCTGCATTGCACACTCCAACTCATTATAACTAAGCCATTTTACTAGCAAACACTCAGTGTACCTAGTGGCATCCTAAACGTGGCTATTGGACTTTGCTATAGTCCCACTAGTGCAAAGACATTTGCAGAGCACGTCTGCCTGCATTGCACACTCCAACTTTTTTAAACTAAGGCATTTTACTAGCAAACACTCAGTGTACCTAGTGGCATCCTAAACGTGGCTATTGGACTTTGCTATAGTCCCACTAGTGCAAAGACATTTGCAGAGCACGTCTGCCTGCATTGCACACTCCAACTTTTTTAAACTAAGCCATTTTACTAGCAAACACTCAGTGTACCTAGTGGCATCCTAAACGTGGCTATTGGACTTTGCTATAGTCCCACTAGTGCAAAGACATTTGCAGAGCACGTCTGCCTGCATTGCACACTCCAACTCATTATAACTAAGCCATTAGACTAGCAAACACTCAGTGTACCTAGTGGCATCCTAAACGTGGCTATTGGAGTTTGCTATAGTCCCACTAGTGCAAAGACATTTGCAGAGCACGTCTGCCTGCATTGCACACTCCAACTTTTTTAAACTAAGCCATTTTACTAGCAAACACTCAGTGTACCTAGTGGCATCCTAAACATGGCTATTGGACTTTGCTATAGTCCCACTAGTGCAAAGACATTTGCAGAGCATGTCTGCCTGCATTGCACACTCCAACTTTTTTAAACTAAGCCATTTTACTAGCAAACACTCAGTGTACCTAGTGGCATCCTAAACGTGGCTATTGGACTTTGCTATAGTCCCACTAGTGCAAAGACATTTGCAGAGCACGTCTGCCTGCATTGCACACTCCAACTCATTATAACTAAGCCATTTTACTAGCAAACACTCAGTGTACCTAGTGGCATCCTAAACGTGGCTATTGGACTTTGCTATAGTCCCACTAGTGCAAAGACATTTGCAGAGCACGTCTGCCTGCATTGCACACTCCAACTTTTTTAAACTCAGCCATTATACTAGCAAACACTCAGTGTACCTAATTGTATCCTAAACGTGGCTATTGTACTTTTGTCAATTCACAGTATTGGAACGATATTTGCAGCACGTCTGCCTGCATTGCACACTCTAACTTTTTTTAACTCAGCCATTATACTAGCAATCACTCACTGTACCTAGTTGTATTCTAAACGTGGCTATTGTACTTTTGTCTATTCACAGTATTGGAACGTTATTTGCAGCACGTCTGCCTGCATTGCACACTCAAACTTTTTTAAACTCAGCCATTATACTAGCAAACACTCAGTGTACCTAGTTGTATCCTAAACGTGGCTATTGTACTTTTGTCAATTCACAGTATTGGAACGATATTTGCAGCACGTCTGCCTGCATTGCACACTTTAACTTTTTTAAACTCAGCCATTATACTAGCAAACACTCAGTGTACCTAGTGGCATCCTAAACGTGGCTATTGTACTTTTGTCTATTCACACTATTGTAAACATATTTGCAGCATGTCTGCCTGCATTGCACACTCTAACTTTTTTAAACTCAGCCATTATACTAGCAAACACTCAGTGTACCTAGTTGTATCCTAAACGTGGCTATTGTACTTTTGTCTATTCACAGTATTGGAACGTTATTTGCAGCACGTCTGCCTGCATTGCACACTCTAACTTTTTTAAACTCAGCCATTATACTAGCAAACACTCACTGTACCTAGTTGTATCCTAAACGTGGCTATTGCACTTTTGTCAATTCACAGTATTGGAACGATATTTGCAGCACGTCTGCCTGCATTGCACACTCTAACTTTTTTAAACTCAGCCATTATACTAGCAAACACTCAGTGTACCTAGTGGCATCCTAAACGTGGCTATTGTACTTTTGTCTATTCACACTATTGTAAACATATTTGCAGCATGTCTGCCTGCATTGCACACTCAAACTTGTTTAAACTTAGCCATTATACTAGCAAACACTCAGTGTACCTAGTGGCATCCTAAACGTGGCTATTGTACTTTTGTCTATTCACACTATTGTAAACATATTTGCAGCATGTCTGCCTGCATTGCACACTCAAACTTTTTTAAACTCAGCCATTATACTAGCAAACACTCAGTGTACCTAGTGGCATCCTAAACGTGGCTATTGTACTTTTGTCTATTCACACTATTGTAAACATATTTGCAGCATGTCTGCCTGCATTGCACACTCAAACTTTTTTTAACTCAGCCATTATACTAGCAATCACTCACTGTACCTAGTTGTATCCTAAACGTGGCTATTGTACTTTTGTCTATTCACAGTATTGGAACGTTATTTGCAGCACGTCTGCCTGCATTGCACACTCTAACTTTTTTAAACTCAGCCATTATACTAGCAAACACTCACTGTACCTAGTTGTATCCTAAACGTGGCTATTGTACTTTTGTCAATTCACAGTATTGGAACGATATTTGCAGCACGTCTGCCTGCATTGCACACTCTAACTTTTTTAAACTCAGCCATTATACTAGCAAACACTCAGTGTACCTAGTGGCATCGTAAACGTGGCTATTGTACTTTTGTCTATTCACACTATTGTAAACATATTTTCAGCATGTCTGCCTGCATTGCACACTCAAACTTTTTTAAACTCAGCCATTATACTAGCAAACACTCAGTGTACCTAGTTGTATCCTAAACGTGGCTATTGTACTTTTGTCAATTTACAGTATTTGAACGATATTTGCAGCACGTCTGCCTGCATTGCACACTCTAACTTTTTTTAACTCAGCCATTATACTAGCAAACACTCAGTGTACCTAGTGGCATCCTAAACGTGGCTATTGTACTTTTGTCTATTCACACTATTGTAAACATATTTGCAGCATGTCTGCCTGCATTGCACACTCAAACTTTTTTAAACTCAGCCATTATACTAGCAAACACTCAGTGTACCTAGTGGCATCCTAAACGTGGCTATTGTACTTTTGTCAATTCACAGTATTGGAACGATATTTGCAGCACGTCTGCCTGCATTGCACACTCTAACTTTTTTAAACTCAGCCATTATACTAGCAAACACTCAGTGTACCTAGTGGCATCCTAAACGTGGCTATTGTACTTTTGTCTATTCACACTATTGTAAACATATTTGCAGCATGTCTGCCTGCATTGCACACTCAAACTTTTTTAAACTCAGCCATTATACTAGCTAACACTCAGTGTACCTAGTGGCATCCTAAACGTGGCTATTGTACTTTTGTCAATTCACAGTATTGGAACGATATTTGCAGCACGTCTGCCTGCATTGCACACTCTAACTTTTTTTAACTCAGCCATTATACTAGCAAACACTCAGTGTACCTAATTGTATCCTAAACGTGGCTATTGTACTTTTGTCTATTCACAGTATTGGAACGTTGTTTGCAGCACGTCTGCCTGCATTGCACACTCAAACTTTTTTAAACTCAGCCATTATACTAGCAAACACTCACTGTACCTAGTTGTATCCTAAACGTGGCTATTGTACTTTTGTCTATTCACACTACTGCAAATCTATGTGCAGCACCTCTGCATGACAACCTCCTGCTCTGTTTTTAATAAGCTATAATGATAGCACAAAATACTGCCATTTAGTGGCATCATAGAACTGGCTGTTGTATTCCATTAGTGCCCCACTGGTGACAAGCTATTTCTAGCACCTCTACATCACACCCTCATGCACATTTTGATACGCTAATGTTATAGCAAACTCATGGAATTCATTGATGCATTTCATAATTCGGAGGGATAGAAAGTCAGGCTTCCTTTAGCTTTTCCTTCTGTTCATAGACAGCATCTCCAAGACAAATTTCCCCTCCACGTCTAAGTGTGGAGAGTCAGCTAGTGCGCATGCGTGTGCCGATGTACCCCAGCTGCAGCATAATTACAGTGTTTCGCGTAGTGAGTATGCTCAGCCTGACTGTGTTATTCCTGACGCTAAGTCTTCTTTTCGGGATACAGCGCATGCTCCCACACTAAGTGTGAAAAGCCTCTTTGCACAGGTGCTTGCATTCCGTGCCGGGTCTAAGTCCTGTTTTGTGCCTAGACACCATGCTAAAGCTGATAGTCTTTTTTCAGAGACTGTATTTCATGCTACTGAGCATGCTCAGGCACTTCCTGCATCAGAGACTAGGTCCGGTAATGAACTGTTTGGCCCTGGCCCTGATGTGGGGGTCCCATATAGACCACAGGGCATCAGGTGTCCTCCCAAATGGCTTGCAGAGGCCCACACCTATGACTTGTCACCGCATTATTGATGGTCAGACGATGACTGGTGAGGTGTTTGGGTCATGGCAGCCATGAGGTCATAATTGAAGTTGCGTTTCCAAATAGGACGCTAGTTATGCCACTCATGACGTGTCACTCTACTTTTGTCTCCAGGAGGTGCATTGTGGTTCACCCTGGTTTGGGGCGGACCCAGGTTATAAAAGGGGCTGGAGCCAACAAGGAGGTGCGCAGTCTTCTATTATGCTCCGAAAGAGCACACCTCCATGTGTTGAACCCATTGCGGCTTTAGGCCAGAGGTAGGCAGGGAGAGGGTGGTGGATGCAGGCCACCACCACAGTTGGTAACGCAGAACGGTTAAGACCAGCTCCTGTCCTAACAGTCCTGCTTGTGCAGCCCAGTGGCATTAACAGGCCTGCTGCTGCTGATGCGCCTGCTGTCCACAGGTGTGGCCCCTACGCACACGGTCAGCGTACTCAATGGCCCCTGTGTTGTTAACAGGGAGTTCCTGGGCTGGGTGGGCATGTGGACCCTGTGACGCTAACAGGGCTCACAGTCTCCAGATCCAAATGGCGTCTAACTCGGTTCAGGCTACTATTAGTTTCATAGCCACACAGCTCTGTATCCTCCACCAAACCTTCAAGTTGCCAACCTCTCCTTTTCCAACTGGGAGCACGGTGGACACTGACTGCTGATGGGGATATATACCTTTCTCTTTCTTTTCTTATTAATTTTCGTTATATAGCGGTCACAGATTATATACCACTTTATCCAAATCTGCCAGTCCCACTGTAACAGATGTTGTTTCTTCAGCAAATGTTACAGTTGCTTAACCACCAAATCCACGGACCAAAACTTTTTTCCCCTTTCCAACACACCTGTTCCCCTTTCCAACAGCATCTGTCCTTTTTCAACTCATTTTGGGATATGACCAAAAGTGCAACTGTGCAGGGACACCGTACTCAACGCCATCTCAGGACAGCAGCCATCCCTCGGTCCCTCCCATGTGGACAAGTAAAAGACCATTTCCTCCTATCCATGACAAAGCGTTGAGATTCACTCTGTGCAGCACTGGTGTTTAGTGGAAAAGTAGATCTAAGATTGCGTACCACATTCTGCAGATACTCCTGTATACGTGCGTCTATTTCTATGGCAGGAATTAGTTCGCCAAATTTTGTCTTGTACCGGGGATCTAACAGTGTGGCAACCCAGTATTCAGGATTACTTCAAATTCATACAATCCGAGGGTTATGTAGGTAGTGCAGCAAGAAGGCGCTCATGTGTCTTGTGCATCCAGGAGGACCAAGTCCTTGGTGTGTTGGTGGCAGAGAGGTGAGAATCGTGCATCCTTCCTCTGCCCTCTCCCCACTACCTCGCACAACCGAAATGTGAGCAAGCTCTCACTCATCTGCTGAGTCTTCCATGCCCATCGCCAGTTCGTCCTCCATTTCTTCATGGGCTCCTGCACTTTCATCAACACTTTTTGCTGATACTATGCGCCCTTGTTAATCCCTCTCCCTCACCATGACTGCCGCATAGGTGCCGCTGACCATCTGGACCTCGTAGATCTTGTTATCCCTTCCGCATATGACTCCTCCTGTACTTCCTCCCCTTCCTCTTGTCCCAACACCTGACTCCGAATAATAATTACAGTGTGCTCCATCATGTAGATGACCAGAATTGTCACGCTGAGAATGACATTGCCAGTGCTAAACATCTTCGTCGACATTTGTGAACTGTGTAGCAGGGTGCATAGGTCCTTGATCTGACACCACTCCGGCAGCGTGATCTGCACCACCTCTTGATCAAGTTATCCCAGGCTATATGTCATACCGTATTTCAGCAGGGCTCTGCGGTGCTGCCACACACGCTGCAACATGTGCAGATTCCAATTCCTGCGTGTCGGAACATCGCATTTCCGGCATTTAACTGCCAGACCCTAAGACTTCCGGAGTGATGAAAGTTGTGGAGCTGCTGTGTGCGCACGATGGAAGTGAGCACATAGCGAGCGTGCACGCTGCACAAGGCCATGTAGGCCGTGATGGTGTTTTAAAAATTGCTGGAGAATCAGATTCAACACGTGAGCCATACAAGGCACGTGTGTCACATTGCCCTGAGGATGGCCCGCAGCCAGGTTTGCATCATTGACGCACACGGCTGTTAAGTCACCAACGGAGTCCGCTCCGGCAATTTGTACTCCAGTCGCCAGGTGACAACGTGTTCCTTTCATGCATAGTGCTGATGATGGGAGAGGAGTCGATGCCAGCGGCGCAGGTGGACGCAGGTTATGCTCACCAACTGGGCTGCATTACCTTGACAGATGCAGAATCTCTGGCTGAATGTAGCTGGTGGGTATCTCACAGATGAAATACCATCATTCAGCTACAACCAATGTGAAGACACCACACCCTTTTTTATGCCCATCCTGTCTGCAGACCACTGCCAGACATAGCTATGAACCTCTGGTTAATTTTACCCCCAGTTCAGTTTTATGATTTTGTGTGCTTGTTACCTGACTACTTTTCCTGCTTGCTGTTTATGTACCTTGTTGGCCGATCCGCATTTCACCTCTGCTTGTTTTCTGATTAAGTCATGGCCGTCCCATTCTGTTCCTGTTCCTCAATTAATGTTTTGACCCTGCCTGACTACTATTCTCTGGAATAGTGGTGTGACTCACATTTCCCATACATTTCAAAGTAAAACTTTGACCGCCTGATGGCATTGAGCTCTGCTGCCAGCATAGTAAGGAGGTGTGTGGTAGTCCTTGTGCGCAGTTGCAAGGAAGGGTGGCCTGACCACACAGGGTTTGCGCCAAGGTGGAGGACCCACACGAGGTTGAAGAGGCAGAAGCAGTGTATTAACTTCTACATACAGAACAAGGATTGAAACAACTCGTGGGGACGGCAAGACTTGTACAGCAGACCCTTCTCCATCTCTCACCATAGTTTGCCAGTGCCCAGTCAGTGACATGTAATGACCCTGTCTATGCTTACTGGTCCAAGTATCTGTGTTGAAATGCACCCTGTCGCACACAGATTTTCTCAAGGAAGTGGTGATGTTGTGTGCGACATGCTGGTGTAGCGCGGGCATGCTTTTCTTGGAGAAGCAGTGGTGATTGGGCATCTGGTACTGGGGCACAGCGACAGACATAAGGTCTGTAAAATCCTGTGTGTCCACTAGGCGTAAAGGCAGCATTTCGGTAGCCAACAGCTTACAGAGGGATAGAGTCAACCACTTAGCTTTGTCATGGGTCACAGGAAGTGGCCTTTTATTTGACCACATCTGAGGGACAGAGATCTGGCTGCTGTCTGTAGACGGTGTTGAGTAGGGTGTCCCTGGAAAAATGCAGGTTTGTGAGGAAAGTGCAGGCGGAGACATGATGTTGCCTTCATCCAACGTTGGTGCTATCGATGTTTGAGAGAGCTGTACACAATCACGTGTTAGGACTGCCCCAGGAGATTTGCCGTGACGTTGGCGGGGTGGCTCGAAAAATTGCAATTTTTTGCCAAAAATCTCATTTTTTCAATAGTACAGCTTGGAATGTTGGTACTGTGCACACTTTGCAATACATAATATTTTTGAGTGGAGGTTTTTTTTATGCTGTTTTTTCTTGTTATATAGGGTCCCAGTTGGGAGACATGATGTTGCCTTCATCTTGCCTTCAGATCTGTTCATCTTGTATCATTTTTAAAAAACACAGCAAGCAAGGGTTACTCCAAGCGGAGTCTACCTTTTTTCCAAAAATTGGGCACACAGACACCCCATCAGTGGCAGCACTTGTGCCATAGCTGCAAACAGGATGTTTTGATTTGCATCAAGCACATTCAAAAATACGCCATAATTAACCGTCCCCAGCATGACACCGGGGTAGGTAGATAAAGTCTTTGCTGAACCATGACTTGGTCATCTTGTCTCCTTTTAAAAACAATGTAAGCAAGGGTTACTCCAAGCGTAGCCTCCCTTTTTTCCAAAAATTGTGCCCCACACACACCCACCCATTCAGTGGCAGCACTTGTGCCCTAGTTGCAAACAGGATGTTTTGATTTGCATCAAGCACATTCCAAATCCACAAGCATTTACTCTCCCCAGGATGACACAGGGGTAGTAAATTCCTTCTGGATCCATGACTTGTTCATTTTGATGAACGTCAGTCTGTCCACATTGTCACTGGACAGACGCGTGCGCTTATCTGTCAGCACACACCCAGCAGCACTGAAGACACGTTCAGAGACAACGCTGGCAGCTGGACACGACAAAATCTTCAACGCGTAACTGGAGAGCTCTGGACATTTTTCTAAATTTGAAGCCCAAAAGGAGCAAGGCTCCATTTGAAAAGTCATTGCATCGATGTTCATTTGGAGATACTCCTGTATCATCCTCTCCATCCGTTGACTATGTGTCAGACTTGTTGTCTCTGGTGGCCTTGCAAAGGAGGGTCTAAAAAAATTATTAAAAGATTCCATAAAATTGCTGTTACCAGCACCAGATCCGGTCCTACTGGTACGGGTAGACTGTTGAAGATGACGAGGCTGTCCCATGTTTGTCAAGTTACAACTGGAAGAATCACTCCCTTCACCTGCATGGTTGTTTGGTGGAAAAGCCGAGCTAAGATCGAGTAACAGCTTCTGCTGATACTCCTGCATACGTGCGTCCCTTTCTATGGGTGGAATTATGTCACAAAATTTGGACTTGTACCGGGGATCTAATAGTGTGGCAAGCTAGTAGTCATCATCACTTCTAATTTTGACAATACGAGGGTCATGTTGGAGGTAGTGCAACAAGAAGGCACTCATGTGTCTTGCGCAGCCATGCGGACCAAGTCCACGCTGTGTTTGTGGCATAGAGGTGCTAACCGTTCTTTCTTCCTCTGACATCTCCCCCCAACCTCTTTCAACTGAAATTTGACCAAGCTCCCCCTCATCTGCTGAGTCTTCCATGTCCATGGACAGTTCGTCCTCCATATCTTCATGTCCTCCTGCACCTTCCTCAACATCTCTCCTGCTACCATGCGCCCTTGTTGATCCCTGTCCCCCATGGTCCCATGCCTGCCGCGTTGGTGATGATGAACGTCTGGACCTTGGTGATGTTGTTGTGTCTTGCGCATATGAATCCTCCTGTAGTTCCTCCCCTTCCTGTTGTCCCACCCCCTGACTCCGAATAGTGTTTAGCGCGTGCTCCAGCATGTAAATGACTGGAATCGTCATGATGATAATGGCATTGTCAGCGCTAAACATATTCGTCGCCATGTCGAAACTGTGCAGAAGGGTGCATAGGTCCTTGATCTGAGATCACTCCATCAGGGTGATCTGCCCCACCTCTGCATCTCGTTGGCCCAGGCTATACATCATGACGTATTGCACCATGGCTCTGCGGTGCTGCCACAGTCGCTGTAACATGTTTAGAGTTGAATTCCAGCATGTCGCCACATCGCATTTCAGGCGATGAACCGGCAGGCCGAAAGACTTCTGGAGCGATGCAAGTCGCTCAGTTGCGGCGCTTGAACGGCGGAAGTGAGCAGACAGTTTTCGTGCCCTGTTCAGAAGGCCATCTAGGCCGGGATAGTGTGTTAAAAATTGCTGGACGACAAGGTTCAACACGTGAGCCATACAAGGTACGTGTGTCACCTTGCCCAGGCGAAGTGCCGCACCCAGGTTTGCAGCATTGTCGCACACGGCCTTACCAGGCTGCAGGTTGAGTGGAGACAACCATTTATGAAACTCGGACCGCAGAGCTGACCACAACTCCTCAGCTGTGTGACTCTTATTCCCAAGACATGTCAAGCTAAAGACCGCCTGATGCCGTTGCGCTCTGCTGCCAGCATAGTAATGAGGGTTGCGTGATTCCTTCTGCACAGTGAGAACGCTGGTGGCCTGACCAGGCAGGCTTGGGGCGGAGGTGGAGGACCCAGATGAGGTGGAGGATGCAGAAGCAGTGGCGGAACTTGGACAGACAGAGGATTGACACACAAGTCGTGTGGACGGCAAGACTTGTGCAGCAGACCCTTCACCATCTATCACCATAGTTACCCAGTGGCCAGTCAGCGACATGTAACGTCCCTGTCCATGCTTACTGGTCCAAGTATCGGTGGTGAAATGCACCCGTTCACACACAGAGTTTCTCAAGGAAGCGGTGATGTTGTGTGTGACATGCTGGTGTAGCGCGGGCACACCTTTCTTAGAGAAGTAGTGGCGACTGGGCATCTGGTACTGGGGCACAGCGACAGACATAAGGTCTCTAAAATCCTGTGTGTCCACTAGGCGGAAAGGCAGCATTTCGGTAGCCAACAGCTTACAGAGGGATAGAGTCAACCTCTTAGCTTTGTCATGGGTCGCAGGAAGTGGCCTTTTATTTGACCACATCTGAGGGACAGAGATCTGGCTGCTGTGTGTAGACGGTGTTGAGTAGGGTGTCCCTGGAAAAATGCAGGTTTGTGAGGAAAGTGCAGGCGGAAACATGATGTTGCCTTCATCCAACGTTGGTGCTATCGATGTTTGAGAGAGCTGTACACAATCACTTGTTTCCCCTTCCAAACCAACTGACGACCTACCAAGCAAACTGCCTGTTGCGTTTACAGTGGTGGAAGTTGTGGGTGGAAAAACAGGTGTGACAGCTGTCCCCACAGTCCTAGAAGATGACGAGCGCGCGGATGCACTGGAAGGGGCAGGCGGTGGATGGTTGGCTCCGCTAGGCCGCATTGCAGCACGGTGAGCTTCCCACCAGGCCATATGATATTTATTCATGTGACGATTCATGGAAGAAGTTGTCAAACTGCTGAGGTTTTGACCTCTACTAAGATAACCATGCCAAATGTTACAGATCACATAATTAGGGCGATCGTTTTTTTTTGTCAAAAAAGGACCAGGCTAGGCAAGGCTTAGAGGCCATGCGACCTGTTGATCCACCCCGAATAATGCTCAGAGGCAGAGTGTTGGCTGAGGATGCAGTTGTAGACGTGCTACCAGTGCTCCGACTGTGTCCAGGAAGGCGCAAGGTTACTTCGACGTCGGTTGCATCCTCCTCCACCGCCTCTGTTGACCTCCTCGAGTGTCTGACTGTGGGTTGACAGTAGGTGGGATCTAGGACTTCATCATCAATTGTTGTGTTTGCACTCCCCTCCCCCTCAGACAGAGCCTCTTCTTGCCCTGACCGAATATTTAAGTTGTCATCCCAATCGGGTATCTGCGTCTCATCTTCATCAGTATGTTCCTCATTGTCTATAACCACATTTGTTGGAAAGGCAGCATTTTGGTAGCCAACAGTTTGCAGATGATGAAAGTCAACCTCCAAGCCATGTCATGCCCTTCTAAAAGCATGTAAAACACAGCGAGGGGACTCCAACCACAGTCTCCCTCGTTTCCACTAACTGGGCCACACACACCCCACTTGACTGGCATCGTTTGAGCCCCCTTTTGAAAAAGAAAAAGATGCTTTGCATGAAGCACTCTCAAAAATACGCGTGCCTTTCCCGTCCCCTGGCTGACCCAGGGGAAGAAAAGTCCTCTGAGAGCCATGACTTGTTCATCTTGGTTCTTTTAGAGACACAGCGAGGGGACTCCAACCACAGTCTCCCTCGTTTCCACTAACTGGGCCACACACACCCCACTTGACTGGCATCGGTTGAGCCCCCTTTTGAAAAAGAAAAAGATGCTTTGCATGAAGCACTCTCAAAAATACGCGTGCCTTTCCCGTCCCCTGGCTGACCCAGGGGAAGAAAAGTCCTCTGAGAGCCATGACTTGTTCATCTTGGTTCTTTTAGAGACACAGCGAGGGGACTCCAACCACAGTCTCCCTCGTTTCCACTAACTGGGCCACACACACCCCACTTGACTGGCATCATTTGAGCCCCCTTTTGAAAAAGAAAAAGATGCTTTGCATGAAGCACTCTCAAAAATACGCGTGCCTTTCCCGTCCCCTGGCTGACCCAGGGGAAGAAAAGTCCTCTGAGAGCCATGACTTGTTCATCTTGGTTCTTTTAGAGACACAGCGAGGGGACTCCAACCACAGTCTCCCTCGTTTCCACTAACTGGGCCACACACACCCCACTTGACTGGCATCGGTTGAGCCCCCTTTTGAAAAAGAAAAAGATGCTTTGCATGAAGCACTCTCAAAAATACGCGTGCCTTTCCCGACCCCTGGCTGACCCAGGGGAAGAAAAGTCCTCTGAGAGCCATGACTTGTTCATCTTGGTTCTTTTAGAGACACAGCGAGGGGACTCCAACCACAGTCTCCCTCGTTTCCACTAACTGGGCCACACACACCCCACTTGACTGGCATCGGTTGAGCCCCCTTTTGAAAAAGAAAAAGATGCTTTGCATGAAGCACTCTCAAAAATACGCGTGCCTTTCCCGTCCCCTGGCTGACCCAGGGGAAGAAAAGTCCTCTGAGAGCCATGACTTGTTCATCTTGGTTCTTTTAGAGACACAGCAAGGGGACTCCAACCACAGTCTCCCTCGTTTCCACTCACTGGGCCACACACACCCCACTTGACTGGCATCGGTTGAGCCCCCTTTTGAAAAAGAAAAAGATGCTTTGCATGAAGCACTCTCAAAAATACGCGTGCCTTTCCCGTCCCCTGGCTGACCCAGGGGAAGAAAAGTCCTCTGAGAGCCATGACTTGTTCATCTTGGTTCTTTTAGAGACACAGCGAGGGGACTCCAACCACAGTCTCCCTCGTTTCCACTAACTGGGCCACACACACCCCACTTGACTGGCATCGGTTGAGCCCCCTTTTGAAAAAGAAAAAGATGCTTTGCATGAAGCACTCTCAAAAATACGCGTGCCTTTCCCGTCCCCTGGCTGACCCAGGGGAAGAAAAGTCCTCTGAGAGCCATGACTTGTTCATCTTGGTTCTTTTAGAGACACAGCGAGGGGACTCCAACCACAGTCTCCCTCGTTTCCACTAACTGGGCCACACACACCCCACTTGACTGGCATCGGTTGAGCCCCCTTTTGAAAAAGAAAAAGATGCTTTGCATGAAGCACTCTCAAAAATACGCGTGCCTTTCCCGTCCCCTGGCTGACCCAGGGGAAGAAAAGTCCTCTGAGAGCCATGACTTGTTCATCTTGGTTCTTTTAGAGACACAGCGAGGGGACTCCAACCACAGTCTCCCTCGTTTCCACTAACTGGGCCACACACACCCCACTTGACTGGCATCGGTTGAGCCCCCTTTTGAAAAAGAAAAAGATGCTTTGCATGAAGCACTCTCAAAAATACGCGTGCCTTTCCCGTCCCCTGGCTGACCCAGGGGAAGAAAAGTCCTCTGAGAGCCATGACTTGTTCATCTTGGTTCTTTTAGAGACACAGCGAGGGGACTCCAACCACAGTCTCCCTCGTTTCCACTAACTGGGCCACACACACCCCACTTGACTGGCATCGGTTGAGCCCCCTTTTGAAAAAGAAAAAGATGCTTTGCATGAAGCACTCTCAAAAATACGCGTGCCTTTCCCGTCCCCTGGCTGACCCAGGGGAAGAAAAGTCCTCTGAGAGCCATGACTTGTTCATCTTGGTTCTTTTAGAGACACAGCGAGGGGACTCCAACCACAGTCTCCCTCGTTTCCACTAACTGGGCCACACACACCCCACTTGACTGGCATCGGTTGAGCCCCCTTTTGAAAAAGAAAAAGATGCTTTGCATGAAGCACTCTCAAAAATACGCGTGCCTTTCCCGTCCCCTGGCTGACCCAGGGGAAGAAAAGTCCTCTGAGAGCCATGACTTGTTTATCTTGGTTCTTTTAGAGACACAGCGAGGGGACTCCAACCACAGTCTCCTTCGTTGCCACTAACTGGGCCACACACACCCCACTTGACTGGCATCGGTTGAGCCCCCTTTTGAAAAAGAAAAAGATGCTTTGCATGAAGCACTCTCAAAAATACGCGTGCCTTTCCCATCCCCTGGCTGACCCAGGGGAAGAAAAGTCCTCTGAGAGCCATGACTTGTTCATCTTGGTTCTTTTAGAGACACAGCGAGGGGACTCCAACCACAGTCTCCCTCGTTTCCACTAACTGGGCCACACACACCCCACTTGACTGGCATCGGTTGAGCCCCCTTTTGAAAAAGAAAAAGATGCTTTGCATGAAGCACTCTCAAAAATACGCGTGCCTTTCCCGTCCCCTGGCTGACCCAGGGGAAGAAAAGTCCTCTGAGAGCCATGTCCACATTGTCAGTGGACAGACGCGTGTGCTTATCTGCCAGCAGACCACCAGCAGCACTGAAGACAGGTTCCGAGAGAACGCTGGCTGCAGGACAAGAAAAGATCCCCAAGGCGTACGTGGCGAGCTCAGGCAATTTATCCAGATTGGAAGCCTAAAATGAGCAGGGCTCAAGTTGCACAATAATGGAATCGATGTTTCCTTGCATATACTCATATATCTGTGTGTCCTCCTCTTTTTCCTTGTCCAGCTCTTTTGTTTTCACATGAGTATATGTCCTTGTCACTTTCCCATGTGTTGTGAGTTGTTTGTCACCTTTTGGACACCTTTGAGGGTGTTTTCTAGGTGTTTTTCTGTGTTTGTGATTGCCTGCCATTGTTTCCTATGCAGTTCGAGTTCGGTTCGTCGAACGTTCGACGAGCCGAACTCGAACGAGACCTCCGTTCGGCGAACCGACCTCGAGCCGAACCGCGACCGGTTCGCTCATCTCTAGGCATGACATGCCTATATCTGTGTCTCCTCCTCTTTTTACTCATCCAGCTCTTTGGCTTTTGCATGAGTATATGTCCTTGTCACCACTTTTCCATGTGTTTGTGGTGTCTTGTGAGTTGTTTGTCACCTTTTGGACACCTTGGAAGGTGTTTTCTATGTGTTTGTATGTGTTTTTGTTATCCTGCCATTGTTTTCAATGGGGTTCGAACGTTCAACGAACTTGCCCGCCGTTCGACGAACCGAACCGAACTCGAACGCTAGGGGGGGTTGCTCATCTCTAATGACGATCTTACGTAATCCATTGTGTAGTAGTCTCATGCTGTCCCCCTAATCTTTACTCTAACCTTTGTCGTTCAGATAATGAGGCTTCATAGTTCACTCCCAGTCAATGCCCGATCTGTAATTTCTGCCACGCTATGATGTCATTGAGTTACTGACACCACTGAAAGTGAGAAATTCAGGGTCTAGCTCTGATGGGGAGTGCCCCATGGAGCCTCGCTCATTCTCTGAGGTTGAAATATGGATTCGGTGGTCAATGTGGGAACACTAGACACTGGATTATGTTGGATCATGTTTTGTTTGGTTTTAAAATAAAATGGTGAATAAGGGATAGTGTGGGGGAGTGTTTATTCAAATGTACAATTTATTCCTGTGTATATGTATTTTTATCTTTACACTTACTGGGTTAGCAATGTGGGTGTCTGACAAACACTTTTTCATTACTAAACCCTGGGCTTTATGGCAGTTGACAATTCACAGCTGACATCAACCACCAAAATTTTTAATCCACTTGCCAATGCACCAGGGCAATCACGAAGAGCCGGGCTAAAATGTCAGAATGGGTGCAACTATTGTGATGTGCCAATTCTGCGTGATGATATAGTTACATAGTTACTTAGGTTGAAAAAAGACCTAGGTCCATCTAGTTCAACCTTCCTCCACCAGTTCTACATTTGGTCACTAAGTCATTTATAACCAACAATGTTTTATGTACTGAGGAAATCATCCAGCCCTTTTTTAAAAGCTGTTATAGTATCTGCCATTACTACCTCTTGTGGTAGGGCATTCCACAGTCTGACTGCTCTAACTGTAAAGAACCCTTTGCTATTTAGCTGTTGGAATCGCTTTTCTTCCACTCGCAGTGAGTGCCCCCTGGTCCTTAGTATTGTCTTTGGAAGAAATAAGTCATGTCCCAGTCCTTTATATTGACCACACATGTATTTACACATATAAATGAGATCTCCTCTGAGACGTCTTTTTTCTAAGCTAAACATATCTAACTTTTTCAACCTGTCATCATATGGAAGGCCTTCCACTCCTTGTAGTAGTCTAGTTGCCCGCCTTTGAACTGACTCTAACTTCTGAATGTCCTTTTTAAAATGTGGAGCCCAAAACTGGATCCCATATTCCAGATGTGGCCTTACAAGGGATTTATAGAGGGGTAACAATACGTTGGGATCACGGGATCTAATCTCTCTTTTTATACACCCTAAAATTTTGTTTGCTTTAGCAGCTGCTGCTTGACATTGAGTGCTGCTGCTCAGCTTATTAGTAATGAGAATACCCAAGTCCTTCTCCTGTTCTGTAGTCCTGAGTTTACTTCCATTTAATGTATACACAGTTATAGGATTACCCTGTCCTAGGTGCAGTACTTTACATTTATCAGGTAAAATATATCTTTGTACCGTGTTAGCCAGTAGAGATAAAGCAATATTTATAGTTACAACAGTTTGGCCTCTTGCCATAGTGATAGTTCTGCTTCACATAACTTGTTTTATTTGCCCCATTCTATGTCCTGTTGTGTATAAATATGTGACTCTTAAGATTTTGTCTTATACTGAGCCTGAAGAAGAGACCTGAGTAGTCTCGAAAGCTTGCTATTATTACCCTCTTTTCAGTTAGCCATTAAAAGGTATCAACCACTGAGGACTTCAGTTCTTTTAAACAATTTTTTACATTTATCAACATTAAATCTCATTTGCCAAGTATCTGCCCATTCTGACATCTTATCCAGATCTTTTTCTAATATTGTACTATCAAGGTCAGTTTTTAATATCCTACATAGTTTGGTGTCATCAGCAAAGACTGACATTTTACTATCAATCCCATCCACAAGGTCATTAATAAATAGAATAAAAAGAATCGGTCCTAGTACAGATCCCTGCAGCACCCCACTGCTGACTATAGCCCATTTAGAGAATGTACCATTTATGACTACTCTTTGTTTCCTATCTTTTAGCCAATTCCTTACCCAGTTGCATATAGTTTCCCTTAGTCCTTGCTTCTGGAGCTTTAGTATAAGGCTATTATGTGGTACAATATCAAATGCCTTTGCAAAGTCCAAATAAATCACATCAGCTGCATTACCAATATCCAGGTTTGCACTTACCCCCTCATTGAACCCCAACCAGTTGGTTAGACACGACTTATCTTTCATGAATTCATGCTGTCTGTCAGTTATTATATTATTTTCTGCAATATATTTTTGCATGTCATCCCTTAAAATGCCCTCAAAAACTTTGCATACTACTGATGTCAGGCTTACTGGACGGTAGTTGCCTGGATCTACCCTCTTAACTTTCTTAAATATCGGTACCACATCAGCAATCCTCCAATCCTGAGGCACCAACCCTGTTACAAGCTAGTCTAAAAAGATGAGATACAGCGGTCTGTCGATTATGGAGCTCAATTCCTTCAATATTCCTGGATGAATGCCAATTATATCGGGTGGTGAACTTTGATTTTTCACTTGTTGAATGATCCCTGGTACAGTCAGTTCCTTGGTGAACACAGATGAGAAATGCCTATTTAATATCTCAGTCTTTTGTTTGTCCTCTATAACTAACTTGTTATTATATTTTAAGGGGCCAATACTATCCTTTGTTTTCCTTTTGGCATTAATGTATTTATAAAAGATTTTGGGATTTATTTTAATGTCATTGGCGATTTTTGTTTCAGTAGCTAGTTTTGCTTGTTTGAATTCTTTTTTGCATTTGCTATTGATATCTTTATACTTCTGAAATGCTATGTCTGTATTCTCAGCCTTTAAGATTTTAAACGCTCTTTGTTTTTGTTTTATTATACTTTGTACAGTCTTATTTATCCATAGCGGTTTCTTTTTATTCCTGGACATATTATTACCAGAGGGTATAAGTTTTTTTACAGGACTCTAGCAGTATATCCTTAAATTTTCCCCATTTATGTTCAGTATCGCCAGTTACCATGACTTTGTCCCAATCTACACATTTAAGCTCTTCCCTTAATTTGGTGAAATCAGCTTTCCTAAAATTCCAGGTTTTAGTATGTCCCCTTTGAAATGTTCTATTGAATATTACTTTGAAGCTTACCATATTATGATCGCTGGTGCCAAAGTGCTCCCGGACCTGTAGATCTGAAATTGTATCCGGTCTATTTGACAGGACCAGATCTAGCAAATTATCTCCCCTCGTCGGTTCATCTACCATCTGAGAGAGGAAATTGTCTTGAATAGTAGTTAAGAATTTACAGCTTTTAGCACAACCAGAAGATTCTATGTCCCACTGTATGTCTGGATAGTTTAAATCCCATATAATAAGAACCCGATTATTATTATTATTAGCTGCCTTTTCAATTTGTTCCAGCATTTCACCCTCTATTTCTTCAGATATGTTAGGAGGCTTATAGCAAACTCCAATTAGCATTTTTCCATTATTCCCCTCCCCATGTACATTTACTCATACTGACTCTACATTGTTGCAGTTCCCCCCAATGTCATCATTCAACACAGGTTTTAGGTTAGATTTGATAAATATACACACCCCACCACCTTTTTTGTCTTTCCTGTCCTTCCTAAAGGTACTATAACCCTGTATGTTTGTCACCCAGTCATGGCTTTCATCCAGCCAGGTTTCCATAATGCCCACCACATCATAATCCATGGTTGACATAAGAGTCTCCAATTCATTAATTTTGTTTGCAAGACTTCTTGCATTTGCCAGTACACATTTAATACTATTAACACCTTTATTACTCCTAGCCTCCCTACGTTCCTTGCATGTCCCATCCCCCCCTAATCCTTCATTGACCCCTACCGTCTCACTGTCTCTATCTGCTCTATCTATCACCTTTTTTGCTCCACTACCCTCCCTCCCCCCAGATACTAGTTTAAAAGCTCCTCCACCCGTCTGACCATTTTCTCCCCCAGCACAGCTGCACCCTCCCCAATTGAGGTGCAGCCCATCCCTACCATAGAGCCTGTAGCCGATTAAGAAGTCGGCCTAGTCCTTCATGAACCCGAACCCTTCCTTCCTGCACCAATTTCTAAGCCACGTATTTATCTCCCTAAGCTCCCACTGTCTTTCTAGTGACGCTCGTGGCACCGGTAGCATTTCTGAAAACACCACCTTGGAGGTCCTGGACTTCAGCTTCTCTCCTAGTTCCCTGTAATCATTTTTAAGGACCTTCCACATGCCTCTAACTTTGTCATTAGTACCAATGTGCACCATGACCGCTGGGCTTTCCCCAGCCCCACCCAGCAATCTGTCTATCCGATCTGCAATATGCCGAACCCGAGCACCTCGTCAGACAACATACTGTTTGGCATTCACGGTCTCGGCGATGATGACCCTGTGTGTCCACCTAATTATAGAGTCCCCTACTACCAACATCTGTCTGGGCTTTGCTGCACTCCTATTTCCCTACTTCCTACAGCAGTTGTTTTCCTCGTTGCTAGGAGCAACGTCCTGCTGTAGTGACCCTAGTCCTGGCCCTGCATTCCTAATATCAGCCAAACAGGCATATTTACTAGGTTGTGCCAGGTCAGGACTAGGCTCCCTGACACTTCTCCCCCTACCTCTTCTTCTAACTGTTACCCAGATACCTACCTCTGGGTCCTGATCTTACCCACCTCCACCCTCCCCAATATCACTGGCCGCAGCCAGAGAAAGCTCAGTGAGCTCTAAACTCCTCTCCAGGCTTGCAATACCCCTGAGTGTTGCAAGCTGCTTATTTAGATCAATTACCTTGGCTTCCAAATACGCAACATGCTTGCATCGAGTGCAAACATATTCACCCTCGAACGACTGCTCAAGGCATGCATACATCTGACAAGATACAAACCTGGTAGCATTGTCCATGGAGCACCTATTAAATGGGGATAAACAGTAAAGTAGAAAATCAAAGAAAGGAAAAAAAAACAGTGGGAAACGTATAAGGATAAATTCGAACTATGTTCTTGTGTCAAACTATGAAATTGTGTTTAAACTATGCCACACTTATCTGCAATCCCCGCACTTTGCTGCAGTTCCTCGCACGCTCAGAACCTTGCTTGTTCTGGCTGGTTTATATAATTCCACAAGGACTACCAGAAGCTGCCAGAAGCTTCTAAAAACAGGTGGGGCTAATACTACTAATTAAATCACAAGACAAACTTTTTTTTTTTTTCTTTTTCAGGGTATCACAGACAAACACAGACACACAATTCCCTAATGAAATTAAACAATTACAGTTATCACCACTATGAAATTGTGTTTAAACTATGCCACACTTATCTGCAATCCCCGCACTTTGCTGCAGTTCCTCGCACACATGATATGTTTAGGTTGGGGGGCCAATATTGATGGCTCCTCCATCTTGATAATACCAGCCCCCACCTGTCTGCTCTACCATGGCTGGTTATCAAACATGGGGTGACCCTGCACCTTTTTTTTTAAATTACTTATTTAATTTTTAGAAAAAAAAAAAGAGTAGGATCCCCTCTGTTTTGATATCCAGCCACGGGTGGGGACTGTAGCCTTTAGCTGTTGGTTTACTCATGCTGGCTTTCAAAATAGGGCTGGAGGCCATGCCATTTTTTTTTTTACAGTGATTTCCCTGGCCAATCGCAGCCATGCCAATACTTGACATGGCAATGATGGGGCCAGAAGTGCCCTCACTGGAAAAGCTTGCTAATTAACTACTCGGCAACCTTTCAACAAGCTTTATTTGGATGAAAAACCTGAACAGGAACCGGACATCAGGTAAAAGTCTGGGTTCAGGTCTGGGAACCAGACACCTGGTGTCAAGTACAGACCCCTAACTTTACAGTTCGGCTTTGCTCGTCCCTAACTTGCAGGATGTCACGGATCACATGCACCCATACAAGTCTTTGGATGCATGTGAAAAATTGGATCTCACTCGTATGAGATCTGAGTGCAGTCCAATATATGCCGAGACAGGCAATAAAGAAGATGGAGAGATTAATCTCTCCATCTTCTCTTCACCTGTGTTCCGACTCTTGTATATGAGAGAATCGGATCCCCGTAAATGACACTCAGCTAACGCTTACAGCAGAATTTCAACCAAGTGTTATTAACATATCACATTCTATGCTCTAGCATTGGATGGTGTAAGCTAGTGTGAGTCTGGTTGAATTTAGATTTATTAGCCTATGGAGTGTCCAAATTGGAGGTTGAAAAGAACAAGGTTGGAACCAAAGATTGCAGAAAAAAAGAGAAGTTTGGATTCTTCATAGAATCAAAATGGATTCTTACTATTGAGTAATGGCAAACTTAGCCAATAGAAGATGTTCAACCCTCTCAAACTGATGATTATTGACCTAACACTGAAAATATAACTTGAGTGTCTGATTAATACGTTGTATCTGATCATTGCTCTCTGCATGGTAGGCAGAAAAAAGTAAGACAGTTTAACCCCTTAACGACTGCGGACAGTAATATTACGTCCTAGTGGTCATAGTTTTACTGCCCGCGGTCTGCCGCCGGCAGCATGCCACGATCGGTACACATCTCAGCTGATTTTCATAACTGAGATCTGTGCCTGCTAGGCACGAGCAGAATCATTATCTGCTCATGCCATTTAACCCCTTAAATGGCGCTGTCAATATGTGATAGCTCCATTATAGCGGCATCGGTGTTAAACATTTACTTACCGGCCGATACCAGAAGTCACGTGACGTGATTACGTGACTTCCGGTGGTTGTCATGGTGGCACAGGGTCATGTGATGACTCCTGTAGCTCAATTGAATAAGGGGTACTTCTCACATAGCGAGATTGCTAGCAAGATCGCTGCTGAGTCACGGTTTTTGTGACGTACCAGTGACCTCATTAGCGATCTCGCTGTGTGTGACACTAAGCAGTGACCTGGCCCCTACTGTGAAATCGCTGATCATTACTGTACACACAGTGCTGGTTCATTTTTTGCTCATTGCTCTCCCGCTGTGAAGCACACATCGCTGTGTTTGACAGCGAGAGAGCAACGATCTGAATGTGCAGGGAGCAGGGAGCCAGCGTCTGGAAGCTGCGGACGCTGGTAACCAAGGTACACATCGAGTAACTAAGAGAAGTGCTTTGCTTGGTTACCCGATATTTACCTTGGTTAGTAGCGTATGCCGCACTCAGGCTGCCAGTGCTGGCTCCCTGCTCCCTGCACACGTAGCCAGAGTAAACATTGGGTAATTAAGAAACGCCCAATCTATCAAAATATAAAATCAATTAATCTGATCATTAAACGGCGTAGCGACAAAAAATTCCAAGCGCCAAAATTACATTTTTTGGTCGCCACAAATTTTGCGCAAAATGCAATAACAAGCGATCAAAACGTAGCATCTGCGCAAAAGTTATACTGTTAAAAACGTCAGCTCGAGACGCAAAAAATAAGCCATTGCTTAGCCATAGATCCCGAAAAATGAAAACTTAACGGGTCACGGAATATGGCGTAAAACTTTTTTTGGACAAACTCCTGATTTTTTTTTAACCCCTTATATAAAAGTAAACCTATACATGTTTGGTGTCTACGAATTTGCACTGACCTGAGGCATCACACCCACACATCAGTTTTACCATATAGTGAACACAGTGAATAAAATATCTCAAAAACAATAGTGGTATCGCACTTTTTTTTGCAATTTTTCTGCATTTGGAAGTTTTTTTGCTGTTTTCCAGTACACTATATGGTAAAACTTATGGTTTCATTTAAAAGTACAGCTCATTCCACAAAAATTGAGCCCTCACGTGACCATATTGACTGAAAAATAAAAATGTTACGTCTCTCAGAAAAGAATGGCGAAAAAAAAACGGAAAGTGAAAAATCGGCCGGTCGTGAAGGGGTTAAAATCAATTTGATTACAGAATGTCCTCTAGACTTTAGAAATACTGTAAACTGAGAGCCCATTAAAAACAATATTTTCAGGACCATCATGCAGAAAACAATGTGCATGTTAACTTTTAGTTTATTATAATATAGTGTATCTATAATATAGTATATTATAACTTACGTAACTTTTGAAAATTAGGTAATCTTGACAAAATAATAAAGTGACATTGTTTACTAAACCTGGGTGTCCACAACTGCCCAAATAACTGTTTTTGGCCCTGTAGCATGGCAGATTTGCAATAAAGTCCATGTAAAGATGGGTCCAGGGATACTTGGAAATGAGCAAGGGTCTGAGTATTTTGGCAGTCCTAATACAGGTAATTTCAGATTGTATGCAAATTCCACGAGTGAGCACATATTCCCTATGGTCTGTATCTGTGATTGACCACCAAAAATATCTGTCTTCAAGTCAAAGAGAGTTTTTTATCCAACAGTAAACTGTAGATACGAAATCAAAGGACTCGTGTAACGCCCGTAGACAAAACTGAGGAGGAACAAACTATTTTTGTGTGGGAATGTCATCTAGAGTTTAGTTTTGATATCTTCAGATCTCTTAAAGCAGACCTTACACTAGTTTTAGCATGTTAAACTTGCCACATGGTGTTGCTGAACAGCTGACTAAAACATAGTTTTTATTTTATTTTTTAATTTCTCGCCTTCGTTATGGAGATATTATCTTACATTCTAATTTCTCCTTCAAAGAAGGGAATAATTCAGACAAATCAGAAGCAGGAGTCATCATATAGGAGAAAAAAAGACATGCACCTAGAGATGCTTGGAGTAGACTTTATCTACTGGTACATGTAATGACGAATAGCCCCGCTATTTGTATTAATCTCTGTCCCTAAACTGAAGAGCAGAACAGGGTTGTGTATCATTACAGACACCTCTAACAGCTTTCATCTCACAACAGTCAATATGGGTGGATGGGATTTGAGCAGAGATGACAGTGTCCTGAGATGAAAGCTGCAAGAGGTGTTTGTAATGACACGAAAAACATATTTGTAATAAGTAGATGTACAGATAAAAGTGATAAAGATATTATGGCCTTGATTCTGCAAAGCAATTACGCCAGACATCTGTTGTAAAACACTTTAAAAAGTTGCAAAACGTTTGAGCAACAGTTGTGTGTTGTTTTTTTTGCATTATCACTCCAGTTGTAGCTAACTCTGCCAAAATTAGAAAAACTAGGGCCTGAAAGGGGCAGGATGGGGTGCGGGGCTGTGTAATTCATGATGAGTTCTGGTGTATCTGGAGTTAGATTTGCAGCAAGCTGCGTGGAGGTGTACGCCGTGTACCCCAACCTCAGAGACATCAACATCCATTACAAAAGGATGCTGTAGTTCAAGCGGGGTCAGATGAGAATCATTTCTTTAACTCCATGAAGTCCTCAGGTTTCAAATTGACCACATCACCTTTGAAGTCAATGATATCCCATGATCAGTCAATGGTTTAGCAATCTTATAAACATTTTTAATAAATGTATTGAAGTAGTTGTTGAGCCCTGAAAAATTCTGCAAAGGCTTCAGAGTTATGGATTGTGCCCAATCATAAACAGCTTGGAACTTTAAGGGATGCATTTGGAAAATATTGGCAGGCAAGCAATGAACCAGAAAGTTTTGTTACCAAACCAATAAAACACATTTTTCAAATTTAGCAAATATTGTTTCTGATCCTTTGAAAATATCATAAATCCATTTATGCAATCACAACCAGGAGAAAAAAACAAGATCTAAAATAAAAAGTCAACTACATATTGACCACCTATTCTAATTCTAATTTTAAAAACAGCCTTAAAGTTACTTACAGTAGCCAGCAATACATCAGAAAATATCAATAGTGACACTCAGGTGTATTTACTGCTATGTCATTCATCTCCTATTCTAATATGCATCAATTTAACCTAATCCCAACCTAGGGTCAAGCTTGGTGACCCAACAAGCTTCCAGCAGCTGGGTATAGACATCAAGGATAATTGTCAGAGAATCCTAATTTCTTTTATGGTAATCTTAAATTCCAGTCAGCCAATACAGGATCTTAGACCACCATCTTTTATACCAACTAAAAAGACACTTGTCTTAAGCAGTGGTGTGGATGGTCTTGTTAACCCCTTTCTTCAGACTGTCAAGTATATAATGTTTCATGATCTAATGTTTTGGACCCAAAATATTATATATTTTCTCTTGAGAAAGAGGAAATTTGATTCCAGATCACTTGGATAATCATATACTCTATTTGGGCAGTTTAAAGATTTACATAGTTTTTCTGATTCATACTTTTTGTCTGTGACAAGACTGGAGCTCTTTTTTCATCTGCAATATGGCAAGCGATAATAACTTTATGTGAGGCTCTTTTAAATTTATCACAGAAACCACAATGCAGTGCTAGATCTATCACCTATCGAATATCACTGGCGCCTGAAGGACCACTTTGATTTATGATGTGGTTTGTCAGGTTTCATCATGTTGACCTATGTTTTGACAAGAAAATTTGCAATACTGTATTTACATGCAAGACAAGTACATATAATCCCCCAAAAATTACTTTGTTCACTACTCCAATTTAAAACAAATATTAACTTGGGTAAGGGATCACTTACTTTTACTAAATCAAGAAAAAATGTATTCCGATTACCGATTACTCATAGGTTCAGTAAATAGGCCTCACACGGTGGTTGCATTGGTACTATATAAATATTATATATATATATATATATATATATATATATATATATATATATATATATACAGTTATATGAAAACGTTTGGGCACTCCTATTAATGTTAACCTTTTTTCTTTATAACAAATTGGGTTTTTGCAACAGCTATTTCAGTTTCTAATAACTGATGGACTCAGTAATATTTCTGGATTGAAATGAGGTTTATTGTACTAACAGAAAATGTGCAATCTGCATTTAAACAAAATTTGACCGGTGCAAAATGCGGTCAAATGCAGAAATATTACTGAGTCCATCAATCATTAAATATATGAAACTGAAATAGCTGTTGCAAAAACCCAAATTGTTATAAAGAAAAAAGGTTAACATTAATAGGGGTGCCCAAACTTTTTCATTTGACTGTATATATATATATATATATATATATATATATATATATATATATATATCTTGGTAGAAATGTGTCTAGTACATGCTTAAAGTTTAGTAAAGCTAGAGAAAGAAAGTGATCTGGGTACACATCAATTAAAAGGGCTCTTACTAACTCCTACTAAATAGCCACAATAGACTGAAACGTAATCAAATACGTTCGAGGAATATGTATATGACTTATACTTTTTTCTTCAATCTTGCACTTACTTTTTAGGATGGATCCTGACCAAATAACTATGAGTAGAGATTAGACTCGTTGAAATTTGGTTCGATGGGTTTAAAGTTCTGTACTAGACCCGAACTTGAACCGAACTTCAATAGAAATCACTGATTCGCAGATCGACTCTTCGCCCACATACAGCCAGCCATAAACAGAACACTTCAGGGGGAGGATGAGATGTTTCCATTTTTTTTATTATACACGCTACAGCTGATAATGCTCTTGTTACCCCCAGTGTGAGGCATTCAAGCACTGCATATGGCTCTCACTGGGCCAAGCACTAAGCATACCCGAGTGTAAGGAGGTGGTCAGTGTACCATGAATTCAAAGAATTCCCTCCCCCCTGAAAACCCCAAACAAGATGTTTTAGTAGATTTTAGGCTGGTATTTTATTTGGACATTATTGTAAATGCGGCCGGTTCCATCTAGTGGCTGCAGGGGTACATGGTCATATGTAATGCCAAATGTGTGTTTCCATGCCTTTAATGTGTAATGTATTGCGTATTTTTAATATTGAAATACTGCATTGTGTAGAGTAAGGATATTTTAGATAGAACAGATGTAGCAGAGTTATACCAGCTCTGTTGGGGTGCAATATTGCCAGGTAGCTCGGCCAAATTTTCACAGCAAGTGCATCAGGTGTTAAGGATAGGTTTAGTCGCTCTCAAGAGCTTGGGAACTTGATCCCTGAGAGACCGGAAATGGTCTCATTATGTAAGAAGATGGCTGCTTGAGAAGCAGGGTGGTTGTGGTGCCCGGGGTGGACCGGTCCTCCTATGAGCAGGTCTGTTGTCAGCGGCCTGCTGGACAACATAGAGGATTTGTGGGACCCACCAGGCACAACGAAAAGAGATGGGTTAGGACCCCAAGTAAAGGATGGGTTTAGACTAGTCGGCTAGTAAAAGGACACAGCCGAGAGAAGAGTCAAACAGAAGTAGTGCAATATAGTGCTAGCGTTCACAGGAAGAAAGAAACTGTTTAAAGTGGCTGCATTTTGTAAAGAAACCTTGCCACAAAAGTACAGTAAAAGTTGTGTTGAAGAAAAGAGTAACCATTTGTGTTGCCACCTTGATTGTCCCAGAAGAAAGAAGAGACAAAGTATCCCCAGATGGCAAGTAAGTGGACGAAGCCCAAAACGCAGGGCCAGGGGGTTACACGACACACTGACCACGACTAGTGCACCCCGTGTGCCACCTGTTTACACAAGCACAGTGATACTCGTTCAAGTGGTTCGCATACGTAAAGCACCCGTACTCTGGAACTCAAACACTGTTTTGTTTTGTAAATATTCACTATTTCTGCACATGGGGTCTTGGGCACAGTCCTAATGCCTGAAGGTTTATTCTGCCTCTCATATAGGTTTTCTTATTCAAGCTAAGGTACATATATGATTTGATTTTTTCTTTTATATATATATATATGTGGGTTCATACAAAATGTTAAAACACTTATTTTTTCTCTGAAAATAGTGCCATGTGAAAGTGACACTATTGATACATGAGTTATATGAATGCCTGAGCAGCAATGGCACCACTTCTCTATTTTTATAACTGTCATTCTGAGCTGAGTCTGTTTACACATGTATTCTTGCTCTGCCACTTCCAATCAAAACTTTTTCTTGTGTTTAAACCATCTGCCTAATTAATCTCAGCCTTGACACTGTCCAAATAAACATCTCGATAATGAGAAATGTTAAATCTTCTGTCTTTTGAGTTACTTTCTGCTCCAAATGTGTTTAAATCTCAGCTGACTTAATTAAAGCAAAAGCAGAAAACACACATCTGAGCGTTGTCTAAAGCAAACAAATGCAATTATCGTTAAATTAGTGTAGCTAATATTAATGTTTTTGGCATTCTTCAGTGTTAGTAAGGGTGACCTCAATTGAGCTGAAGCCATAACAGACACTTGTTATTCCTCCCGGAGGAAGTATGAGACACTTAGGGATATTTAGGTTAATTATACAGTGCACTGATAATAAACAGTTTGGTGTAATTAATAAAATGTGGGCAATCCTACAAGCAATTTTCACGCCATGTTTAACTAGATTTTAAAGCATTGTACTTTTTCTAAATTAAACATAATTGTTAAATGGGATCAGAGCCTTGACATGTGTTATTGTATTGTATATATTTGGTCTTTAAACAATATCATGTCCATGTACTTTAACAGACCAAGATAGAGTTTCTTAAAAAATAAACACTTATGTTTTAGAGGTCAACTAATACAAACTTACAGTAAAAACATACTGACATTAAAGGAAATACTTTAGGAGAGTTATAAATTACAGTTTTATTTTACGTAAATGGGAATTTTAATTCCCTACCACAAACAAAGCAAATTCTCAGAAGTTCTAATCCAATGTTCCTTTTGCAATGTTACAAACAAAACAAAAATATTTTTTCAGTAACATTTATTATGGATATACGAGCTAAGAGGTGCCTTATGACAAGGTTCACATGAACAGATAAAGATGTGATTTTAAATGTATGTGGATTGCATAAGCTTAGCATTACAGTAGATTACTTTTAGGCCTAAGCCACACGGCGAGAAAAAGAGTGCGAGTGGAGTGCGATAAAACATCGCATTCCCCTCGGACCACTTCTAGCCTGTGTGTCAGCACACATGAGCGATTATTGTCTCAGCCCTAATCGGACCGAGAAAACAATCGCAGCATGTTGCGATTGTCAGCTGAGACTCTTTCTCTCGCACCCATTCAAGTGAATGGGGCGAGAGAAAAATCGCACTGCACTCGCAGTACACCGGTGTACCGCGAGTGTAGTGCGAGAATGCCAATAGCCGGCTATGCAGGAGAGAGGGAGAGAAATCCCTCCCTCCCCTCCTGAGTGCCGGCCCGCCCCCTGCAGCTGAGGTCCGCTCGCACGAACGGACCTCAGTTGCAAGGACACACGCATGACACTCGGCTCTGCTGTACTGCCAGCACGAGCCAAGTGTCATGCAAGGGGATCGCAGTAGTCCCCGTGTGGCCCCAGCCATAGACTGACACAGTTGACCACATGGAGATTTGCCACACCATACAGTTTCCACAAATGTCTTTCCCTCTCCCTTATCCAGACCTCTGCCTCTAGCCCAGTCCAAGAAAGATGGATGCATGCAGTCAGACCCTTTTTAAGACTGCATCATCAGTAGGCTTTATGTTTGAAACTCACAATACACACATTACTTCCTTACAAAATGACGCCACTATCTCCCCCCAAAAATGCTCTGCATCATCAAAGAAATGTTTTTGCCTTATGTTTTGCTTATGTAAAGTGGTATCTGATCTGAACACAGTGGTTTGGATGGGTGTCACCTTAACAATGATCATTGCTAGTTAACCTTGAGAGATGATTAGCATCGATCATTGTAATGGTGTCAGGCTCCATCTAGACACCCATCAGAGCCATTCTTTTCAGCTTAGATACCATTTTACATAAGCAAAACTCATAAGGTAAAAAACATGACAGAGAAACCTTTAAAATACATCTAGGGAGTGAAATAAGTATTGAACACATCACCAATTTTTGAAGTAAATATATGTCTGAAGGTGATATTGACATGACTTTCTCACCAGATGTTGATAGCAGCCCATCCAATCCACCCAGGCAAAGAAATCAAACAATAGATGTCCATAAATTAAGTTATGTGTAATTAGAAATGACACAGGGAAAATGTATTAAGTATTTTCTGAAATGTAATTTTTACTTTGTGCAAAAGCCTTTCTCTGTGATAACAGCTTCAAGACACGTCCTGTATGGAAAAGCTAGTCACATCTGTTGATCAGGTGTTATTTTGACCCATTGTTCCACAATGCACTGTTGAAATCCTGAAGGTTCTGTGGCCTCCTTCTATGAACTCTGAGCTTTAGTTCCTTCCTTAAATTGTCTATTGGATTTAGGTTAAGTAATTGGCAAGAACATTTTAGCAGCTTTACTTTCTTTCTCTGAAACTAATTGAGTTTCCTTGGCTGTGTGTTTGGTAACATTGTCTTCCTGAAATGTCCACCCTCATTTCTTCTTGATCATTCTGGTAGATGGCATTAGATTGTTTTCAAGACTTTCTTGATACATTTGGCCATTTATTCTCCTTTCAATTATATTTAGTGTTGAGCGGACCCGGACTTGAAAAATTCGGATCCGCGCGGTTTCAGTGGTAGATCCGGGTCCGACCCAGACTCGGGATTCCGGGTGCACGATCCAGATTCATTTTTTTTTCTCTCTCTCTCGTTCAGCCTGTCCTATCACCTGACAGATGTAACTATTTAAAGCTTCCCCTGGCTTTTCTGTCCACTGCTGATATTCTGACGTAGATCCTGCTTTTGATTAGAACCTTTCAGCCATGTACTATTTTCTGGTAGATTGTGACCTATTTGGTTAAATCTTATTTTTTACTCTGCACCTTCTCATGATTCTTAAGGAGGTACATGATACCCTTGATGGTCGATTAGAAAGCAAGGCCCGAGTGGTCATTATAGCCTCCTGGTTAGGGTTGTGTCAGTCGGCACAGGAGCCGTTAGGGACTGCACAGCTGGGACCTCTAGTCTATATAAGAACCAGGCGTGTCCGGTATAGTCATGTTAAGTTAGACCTTACTTTACTTTATTTTCCACAGGCGCACTAAAGTGCCCATAACTGCAACTTGGTAATGAGACATCTTTTTATAGGCCATCAGATGAATCAGCTGATATTATTTTTCACTAAGGGCAGGATTGCTTTCTAATTACTAATAGATTTCAGCGGTACCATGAATTTCCATGGCTTTTTGCAGCTATCTCTCTTCATGTGTTTAACACTTTTTCCCTGTGTGATTATTCATCATTACACATAACTTAATTTATAAACACCTATGGTTAGATTTCTTTGCTTGTGTGGATTGGATGGGTTGTTACCAACATCTGGTGAGAATTTCATGTCAATAGCACCTTTAGAAATAAATTTACTTAAAAAATTGGTGATGTGTTCAATAGTTATTTCACTTGCTGTATGTACATGAACATACTAAAATGCTTGGACTCCATTTTTAGAACATCATATGCCTCTTTATCCACTCAAACACCAGAACTGGAAGCAAAGTTTCAGATTTAAAATAGGATTTAAAACAGAATATTTAAATGAGAGCATAATATGATTGCTATTACAGAGCTCTATAGACCCGATAATAAGTAATTGAGGTTGATCAGGAACTAGTGGTACCCTTTATTATAAATGAAAACCACAACACAGGTTTGAACACAAACCTAGAAAATTGCATAATTTCATTATACTTTATCTACAAGTGCATCTCGATAAATTAGAATATCCTCAAAAAGTTAATTTATTCCAGTAATTCAATACAAAAAGGTAAACAGATATATTATATAGAGTCATTACAAACAGAGTGATCTATTTCAAGTGTTTATTTCTGTTAATGTTGATGATTATGGCTTACAGCCAATGAAAACCCAAAAGTCATTATCTCAGAAAATTAGAATATTATATGACCAACTGAAAAAAAGGATTTTAAACTCAAAAATGTTGGCCTACTGAAAAGTATGTACAGTAAATGCACTCAATTCTTGGTGGGGACTCCTTTTGCATGAATTACTGCATCAATGCGGCGTGGCATGGAGGCGATCAGCCTGTGGCACTGCTGAGGTGTTATGGAAGCCCTAATTGCTTTGATAGCAGCCTTCAGCTTGTCTGCATTATTGGGTCTGGTGTCTCTCATCTTCCTCTTGACAATTACCTATAGATTCTCTATGGGGTGTAGGTGAGGCAGGTTTGCTAATCAATCAAGCAGAGTGATACTGGGGTTGTTAAACCAGGAATTGGTACTTTTGGTAGTGAGGACAGGTGCCAAGTCCTGCTGGAAAAGGAAATTTCCACCTCCAAACAGCTTCCCGGCAGAGGAAAGCATGAAGTGCTCTAAAATTTCCTGGTAGATGTCTGCGTTGACTTTGGTCTTAACAAAACACAGTGGACCTACATACACCAGCCGATGACATAGCTCCCCAAACCATCACTAATTGTGGAAACTTCATACTAGACCTCAAGCAGCTTGGATTGTGGCCTCTCCACTCTTCCTCCAGACTCTGGGATCTTGATTTCCAAATGAAATGCAAAATTTACTTCCATCTGAAACAACACCTTGGACCACTTAGCAACAGTCTAGTTCTTTTTCTCCTTGGACCAGGTAAGACGCTTCTGGCGTTGTCAATTGGTAATGAGTGCCTTGACACAAAGAATGCGACAGTTGTAGCCCATGTCCTGAATACGTCTGTGTGTGGTGGCTCTTGAAGCACTGACTCCAGAAGCAGTCTACTCCTTGTGACTTTCCCCCAAATTTTTGAATGGCTTTTTCTTAACAATCCTATCAAGGCTGTGGTTATCTCGGTTGATTGTTTACCTTTTTCTACCACACTTTTTCCTTCCACTCAACTTTTCATTAATATGCTTGGATACAGCACTCTGTGAACAGCCAGCTTCTTTAGCAATGACCTTTTGTGCCTTACCCTCTTTGTGGAGTGCATCAATGACTGCCTTCTGAACATCTGTTAAGTCAGCAATTTCCCCATGATTCTATTGCCTACTGAACCATACTAAGGGACCATTTTAAACACTTAGGAAGCATTTGCAGTGGTTTTGTGGTAATTATTCTAATTTCTGAGATAATGACTTTTTGGTTTTCATTGGCTGTCAGCCATAATCATCAACATTAACAGAAATAAACACATGAAATAGATCACTCGGTTTGTATGACTCTATATAATATATGTGTTTACCTTTTTGTGTTGAATTACTGAAATAAATTAACTTTTTGAGGATATTCAAATTATTGAGATGCACTTGTATATGAAACAAGAAAACATGTTGATCTTTATTAGTAAAAAACAAATTATAAATCATTTATTAAACATTGAGACTAGAGATGAGCGAACCGGTCCCGGTTCGGCTCGAGGCGGTTCGCCGAACGGGGGGTCTGGCTCGAGTTCGGCTCGTCGAACGTTCGACGAACCGAACTCGAGCCCATAGGAAACAATGGCAGGCAATCACAAACACAGTAAAACACCTAGAAAACACCCTCAAAGGTGTCCAAAAGGTGACAAACAACTCACAACACAACACAAACACATGGGAAAGTGACAAGGACATGTACTCATGCGAAAACAAAACAGCTGGACAAGGAAAAAGAGGAGGACACACAGATATAGGCATGGCACGCCCTTCTAAAGTCATGTAAAACACCGCAAGGTGACTCCAAGCGGAGTCTCCCTTTTTTCCAAAAATTGGGCCCCACACACCCACCCCTTCAGTGGCAGCAGTTGTGCCCCAGTTGTACACTTCACAGCTAGATTTGCATCAAGCACATTCAAAAATACGCCATTCTTATCCGTCCCCAGGATGACACCGGGGTAGGTAGCAAAGTCTTTCCTGATCCCAGCTCTGTTCATCTTGGCTTCTTTTAAAAACACAGCAAGCAAGGGTTACTCCAAGCGGAGTCTCCCTTTTTTCCAAAAATTGGGCCACACAGACACCCACCCCATCAGTGGCAGCACTTGGGCCCTAGTTGCAAACAGGATGTTTTGATTTGCATCAAGCACATTCAAAAATACGCTATTCTTAGCCGTCCCCAGGATGACACCGGGGTAGGTAGCAAAGTCTTTCCTGATCCCAGCTCTGTTCATCTTGGCTTCTTTTAAAAACAATGTAAGCAAGGGTTACTCCAAGCGGAGTCTCCCCTTTTTTCCAAAAATTGGGCCCCACACACACCCACCCATTCAGTGGCAGCAGTTGTGCCCCAGTTGTACACTTCACAGCTAGATTTGCATCAAGCACATTCAAAAATACGCCATTCTTATCCGTCCCCAGGATGACACCGGGGTAGGTAGCAAAGTCTTTCCTGATCCCAGCTCTGTTCATCTTGGCTTCTTTTAAAAACACAGCAAGCAAGGGTTACTCCAAGCGGAGTCTCCCTTTTTTCCAAAAATTGGGCCACACAGACACCCACCCCATCAGTGGCAGCACTTGGGCCCTAGTTGCAAACAGGATGTTTTGATTTGCATCAAGCACATTCAAAAATACGCTATTCTTAGCCGTCCCCAGGATGACACTGGGGTAGGTAGCAAAGTCTTTGCTGACCCATGACTTGTTCATCTTGGCTTCTTTTAAAAACAATGTAAGCAAGGGTTACTCCAAGCGGAGTCTCCCCTTTTTTCCAAAAATTGGGCCCCACACACACCCACCCATTCAGTGGCAGCAGTTGTGCCCCAGTTGTACACTTCACAGCTAGATTTGCATCAAGCACATTCAAAAATACGCCATTCTTATCCGTCCCCAGGATGACACCGGGGTAGGTAGCAAAGTCTTTCCTGATCCCAGCTCTGTTCATCTTGGCTTCTTTTAAAAACACAGCAAGCAAGGGTTACTCCAAGCGGAGTCTCCCTTTTTTCCAAAAATTGGGCCACACAGACACCCACCACATCAGTGGCAGCACTTGGGCCCTAGTTGCAAACAGGATGTTTTGATTTGCATCAAGCACATTCAAAAATACGCTATTCTTAGCCGTCCCCAGGATGACACCGGGGTAGGTAGCAAAGTCTTTCCTGATCCCAGCTCTGTTCATCTTGGCTTCTTTTAAAAACACAGCAAGCAAGGGTTACTCCAAGCGGAGTCTCCCTTTTTTCCAAAAATTGGGCCACACAGACACCCACCCCATCAGTGGCAGCACTTGGGCCCTAGTTGCAAACAGGATGTTTTGATTTGCATCAAGCACATTCAAAAATACGCTATTCTTATCCGTCCCCAGGATGACACCGGGGTAGGTAGCAAAGTCTTTCCTGATCCCAGCTCTGTTCATCTTGGCTTCTTTTAAAAACACAGCAAGCAAGGGTTACTCCAAGCGGAGTCTCCCTTTTTTCCAAAAATTGGGCCACACAGACACCCACCCCATCAGTGGCAGCACTTGGGCCCTAGTTGCAAACAGGATGTTTTGATTTGCATCAAGCACATTCAAAAATACGCTATTCTTAGCCGTCCCCAGGATGACACTGGGGTAGGTAGCAAAGTCTTTGCTGACCCATGACTTGTTCATCTTGGCTTCTTTTAAAAACAATGTAAGCAAGGGTTAGTCCAAGCGGAGTCTCCCCTTTTTTCCAAAAATTGGGCCCCACACACACCCACCCATTCAGTGGCAGCAGTTGTGCCCCAGTTGTACACTTCACAGCTAGATTTGCATCAAGCACATTCAAAAATACGCCATTCTTATCCGTCCCCAGGATGACACCGGGGTAGGTAGCAAAGTCTTTCCTGATCCCAGCTCTGTTCATCTTGGCTTCTTTTAAAAACACAGCAAGCAAGGGTTACTCCAAGCGGAGTCTCCCTTTTTTCCAAAAATTGGGCCACACAGACACCCACCCCATCAGTGGCAGCACTTGGGCCCTAGTTGCAAACAGGATGTTTTGATTTGCATCAAGCACATTCAAAAATACGCTATTCTTAGCCGTCCCCAGGATGACACCGGGGTAGGTAGCAAAGTCTTTCCTGATCCCAGCTCTGTTCATCTTGGCTTCTTTTAAAAACACAGCAAGCAAGGGTTACTCCAAGCGGAGTCTCCCTTTTTTCCAAAAATTGGGCCACACAGACACCCACCCCATCAGTGGCAGCACTTGGGCCCTAGTTGCAAACAGGATGTTTTGATTTGCATCAAGCACATTCAAAAATACGCTATTCTTATCCGTCCCCAGGATGACACCGGGGTAGGTAGCAAAGTCTTTCCTGATCCCAGCTCTGTTCATCTTGGCTTCTTTTAAAAACACAGCAAGCAAGGGTTACTCCAAGCGGAGTCTCCCTTTTTTCCAAAAATTGGGCCACACAGACACCCACCCCATCAGTGGCAGCACTTGGGCCCTAGTTGCAAACAGGATGTTTTGATTTGCATCAAGCACATTCAAAAATACGCTATTCTTAGCCGTCCCCAGGATGACACTGGGGTAGGTAGCAAAGTCTTTGCTGACCCATGACTTGTTCATCTTGGCTTCTTTTAAAAACAATGTAAGCAAGGGTTACTCCAAGCGGAGTCTCCCCTTTTTTCCAAAAATTGGGCCCCACACACACCCACCCATTCAGTGGCAGCAGTTGTGCCCCAGTTGTACACTTCACAGCTAGATTTGCATCAAGCACATTCAAAAATACGCCATTCTTATCCGTCCCCAGGATGACACCGGGGTAGGTAGCAAAGTCTTTCCTGATCCCAGCTCTGTTCATCTTGGCTTCTTTTAAAAACACAGCAAGCAAGGGTTACTCCAAGCGGAGTCTCCCTTTTTTCCAAAAATTGGGCCACACAGACACCCACCCCATCAGTGGCAGCACTTGGGCCCTAGTTGCAAACAGGATGTTTTGATTTGCATCAAGCACATTCAAAAATACGCTATTCTTAGCCGTCCCCAGGATGACACTGGGGTAGGTAGCAAAGTCTTTGCTGACCCATGACTTGTTCATCTTGGCTTCTTTTAAAAACAATGTAAGCAAGGGTTACTCCAAGCGGAGTCTCCCCTTTTTTCCAAAAATTGGGCCCCACACACACCCACCCATTCAGTGGCAGCAGTTGTGCCCCAGTTGTACACTTCACAGCTAGATTTGCATCAAGCACATTCAAAAATACGCCATTCTTATCCGTCCCCAGGATGACACCGGGGTAGGTAGCAAAGTCTTTCCTGATCCCAGCTCTGTTCATCTTGGCTTCTTTTAAAAACACAGCAAGCAAGGGTTACTCCAAGCGGAGTCTCCCTTTTTTCCAAAAATTGGGCCACACAGACACCCACCCCATCAGTGGCAGCACTTGGGCCCTAGTTGCAAACAGGATGTTTTGATTTGCATCAAGCACATTCAAAAATACGCTATTCTTAGCCGTCCCCAGGATGACACTGGGGTAGGTAGCAAAGTCTTTGCTGACCCATGACTTGTTCATCTTGGCTTCTTTTAAAAACAATGTAAGCAAGGGTTACTCCAAGCGGAGTCTCCCCTTTTTTCCAAAAATTGGGCCCCACACACACCCACCCATTCAGTGGCAGCAGTTGTGCCCCAGTTGTACACTTCACAGCTAGATTTGCATCAAGCACATTCAAAAATACGCCATTCTTATCCGTCCCCAGGATGACACCGGGGTAGGTAGCAAAGTCTTTCCTGATCCCAGCTCTGTTCATCTTGGCTTCTTTTAAAAACACAGCAAGCAAGGGTTACTCCAAGCGGAGTCTCCCTTTTTTCCAAAAATTGGGCCACACAGACACCCACCACATCAGTGGCAGCACTTGGGCCCTAGTTGCAAACAGGATGTTTTGATTTGCATCAAGCACATTCCAAATCCACAAGCATTTACTCTCCCCAGGATGACACAGGGGTAGTAAATTCCTTCTGGATCCATGACTTGTTCATTTTGATGAACGTCAGTCTGTCCACATTGTCACTGGACAGACGCGTGCGCTTATCTGTCAGCACACACCCAGCAGCACTGAATACACGTTCAGAGACAACGCTGGCAGCTGGACACGACAAAATCTCCAAGGCGTAACTGGAGAGCTCTGGCCATTTTTCTATGTTTGAAGCCCAAAAGGAGCAAGGCTCCAGTTGCACAGTCATGGCATCGATGTTCATTTGGAGATACTCCTGTATCATCCTCTCCAGCCGTTGAGTATGTGTCAGACTTGTTGTCTCTGGTGGCCTTGCAAAAGAGGGTCTAAAAAAATTATGAAAAGATTCCATAAAATTGCTGTTACCGGCACCAGAAAAGGTCCTACTGGTACGGGTAGACTGTTGAAGATGACGAGACCGTCCCATGTTTGTCAAGTTACAACTGGGAGATTCACTCCCTGCACCTGCACGGTTGTTTGGTGGAAAAGCCGAGCTAAGATCTAGTAACAGCTTCTGCTGATACTCCTGCATACGTGCGTCCCTTTCTATGGCTGGAATTATGTCACAAAATTTGGACTTGTACCGGGGATCTAATAGTGTGGCAATCCAGTAGTCATCATCACTTCTAATTTTGACAATACGACTGTCATGTTGGAGGTAGTGCAACAAAAAGGCACTCATGTGTCTTGCGCAGCCATGCGGACCAAGTCCATGCTGTGTTTGTGGCATAGAGGTGCTACCCGTTCTTTCTTCCTCTGACATCTGACCCCAACCTCTTTCAACTGAAATTTGACCAAGGTCTCCCTCATCCGCTGAGTCTTCCATGTCCATGGACAGTTCGTCCTCCATTTCTTCATGTTCTCCTGCACCTTGCTCAACATTTCGCCTGCTACTATGCGCCCTTGTCGATCCCTGTCCCCCATGGTCCCATGCCTGCTGCGTTGGTGATGATGAACGTCTGGACCTTCGTGATGTTGTTGTCCCTTGCGCATATGAATCCTCCTGTAGTTCCTCCCCTTCATGTTGTCCCACCCCCTGACTCCGAATAGTGTTTAGCGTGTGCTCCAGCATGTAAATGACTGGAATCGTCATGCTGATAATGGCATTGTCAGAGCTAAACATATTCGTCGCCATGTCGAAACTGTGCAGAAGGGTGCATAGGTCCTTGATCTGAGACCACTCCATCAGGGTGATCTGCCCCACCTCTGCATCTCGTTGGCCCAGGCTATACGTCATGACGTATTGCACCAGGGCTCTGCGGTGCTGCCACAGTCGCTGTAACATGTGGAGAGTTGAATTCCAGCGTGTCGCCACATCGCATTTCAGGCGATGAACCGGCAGGCCGAAAGACTTCTGGAGCGATGCAAGTCGCTCTGCTGCGGCGCTTGAACGGCGGAAGTGAGCTGACAGTTTTCGTGCCCTGTTCAGAAGGCCATCTAGGCCGGGATAGTGTGTTAAAAATTGCTGCACGACAAGGTTCAACACGTGAGCCATACAAGGTACGTGTGTCACCTTGCCCAGGCGAAGTGCCGCACCCAGGTTTGCAGCATTGTCGCACACGGCCTTACCAGGCTGCAGTTTGAGTGGAGACAACCATTTATTAAACTCGGACCGCAAAGCTGACCACAACTCCTCAGCTGTGTGACTCTTATTACCAAGACATGTCAAGCTAAAGACCGCCTGATGCCGTTGCGCTCTGCTGCCAGCATAGTAATGAGGGGTGCGTGATTCCTTCTGCGCAGTGAGAACGCTGGTGGCCTGACCAGGCAGGCTTGGGGCGGAGGTGGAGGACCCAGATGAGGTGGAGGATGCAGAAGCAGTGGCGGAACTTGGACAGACAGAGGATTGACACACAAGTCGTGGGGACGGCAAGACTTGTGCAGCAGACCCTTCACCATCTATCACCATAGTTACCCAGTGCCCAGTCAGCGACATGTAACGTCCCTGTCCATGCTTACTGGTCCAAGTATCGGTGGTGAAATGCACCCGTTCACACACAGAGTTTCTCAAGGAAGCGGTGATGTTGTGTGCGACATGCTGGTGTAGCGCGGGCACACCTTTCTTAGAGAAGTAGTGGCGACTAGGCATCTGGTACTGGGGCACAGCGACAGACATAAGGTCTCTAAAATCCTGTGTGTCCACTAGGCGGAAAGGCAGCATTTCGGTAGCCAACAGCTTACAGAGGGATAGAGTCAACCTCTTAGCTTTGTCATGGGTCGGAGGAAGTGGCCTTTTATTTGACCACATCTGAGGGACAGAGATCTGGCTGCTGTGTGTAGACGGTGTTGAGTAGGGTGTCCCTTGAAAAATGCAGGTTTGTGAGGAAAGTGCAGGCGGAGACATGATGTTGCCTTCATCCAACGTTGGTGCTATCGATGTCTGAGAGAGCTGTACACACTCACTTGTTTCCCCTTCCAAACCAACTGACGACCTTACAAGCAAACTGCCTGTTGCGGTTACAGTGGTGGAAGTTTTGCGTGGAAAAACAGGTGTGGCAGCTGTCCCCACAGTCCTAGAAGATGAAGAGCGCGCGGATGCAGTGGAAGGGGCGGGCGGTGGATGGTTCGCTCCACTAGGCCGCATTGCAGCACGGTGAGCTTCCCACCGGGACTTATGATATTTAGTCATGTGACGATTCATGGAAGAAGTTGTCAAACTGCTGAGGTTTTGACCTCTACTAACAGAATCATGACAAATGTTACATATCACATGAGTTGGGCGATCTTTTTCGATGTGAAAAAAGGACCAGGCTAGGCAAGGCTTAGAGGCCATGCGACCTGTTGATCCACCCCGAATAATGCTCATAGGCAGAGTGGTGGCTGAGGATGCAGTTGTAGACGTGCTACCAGTGCTCCGACTCTGTCCAGGAAGGCGCAAGGTAACTTCGTCGTCGGTTGCATCCTCCTCCACCGCCTCTGTTGACCTCCTCGAGTGCCTGACTGGGGGTTGACAGTAGGTGGGATCTAGAACGTCATCATCAATTGTTGTGTTTGCACTCCCCTCCCCCTCAGACCGAGCCTCTTCTTGCCCTGAACGAATATTTAAGTTGTCATCCCAATCGGGTATCTGCGTCTCATCTTCATCAGTATGTTCCTCATTGTCTATAACCACAGGTGTTACAGTTTGTGACAAAGGGTCAACATTATGCTCAGAAACTTGGTCCTCACGGCCTGAATCTGAGTCACAAAGGTTCTGGGCATCACTGCAGACCATTTCCTGTTCTGTACTCACTGTAGCTTGGGAGCAGACCTCTGATTCCCAGGCTATAGTGTGACTGAACAGCTCTGCAGACTCAGCCATCTCAGTTCCACCATACTGTGCAGGGCTGATGGAGACTTCAGAGCTGGGAGAAAGCAAGTTTGATTGGGATGACAACTCAGAGGACTGGTGTTTTTTGGATGCGGTACTTGAAGTGGCAGAGAGGGCACTTGTTGGACCACTTGAGATCCATTCAAGCATTTTCCTTTTTTGCCCATCATCTACCTTTGTTCCTGTTGTTCGTGTCCGTAACAAAGGGAGCACATCGGATTGTCCACGGTAAGTAGTAGACATCTTACTTTTGCTGGTAGATGGTCTATCTTCAGCAGATGATAATGGAGCTTTGCCACCTTCCCCACGGACAAAACCTTTTTTGCCTTTTACACCACGCCTCTTCCCCTTTCCACCAGCATCTGTCATTTTGCCACTCATGTTGATTGCGACAAGATTGTGGACTGAAAATGTGGTAGTAAAAATTGAGAGGTGGTGAAGATTGCAGTGGTGGTCTAGCTTTATTAACAGCAGAATAATAAAGAATAAATATCCCTGACAATGCAACTTAGTTATAATTAGTTGGAGTGTGCAACGCAGGCAGACGTGCTGCAAATGTCTTTGCACTAGTGGGACTATAGCAAAGTCCAATAGCCACGTATAGGATGCCACTAGGTACACTGAGTGTTTGCTAGTATAATGGCTTGGTTAGAATGAGTTGTAGTGTGCAACGCAGGCAGACGCGCTCTGCAAATGTCTTTGCACTAGTGGGACTATAGCAAAGTCCAATAGCCACGTATAGGATGCCACTAGGTACACTGAGTGTTTGCTAGTATAATGGCTTGGTTAGAATGAGTTGTAGTGTGCAACGCAGGCAGACGCGCTCTGCAAATGTCTTTGCACTAGTGGGACTATAGCAAAGTCCAATAGCCACGTATAGGATGCCACTAGGTACACTGAGTGTTTGCTAGTATAATGGCTTGGTTAGAATGAGTTGTAGTGTGCAACGCAGGCAGACGCGCTCTGCAAATGTCTTTGCACTAGTGGGACTATAGCAAAGTCCAATAGCCACGTATAGGATGCCACTAGGTACACTGAGTGTTTGCTAGTATAATGGCTTGGTTAGAATGAGTTGTAGTGTGCAACGCAGGCAGACGCGCTCTGCAAATGTCTTTGCACTAGTGGGACTATAGCAAAGTCCAATAGCCACGTATAGGATGCCACTAGGTACACTGAGTGTTTGCTAGTATAATGGCTTGGTTAGAATGAGTTGTAGTGTGCAACGCAGGCAGACGCGCTCTGCAAATGTCTTTGCACTAGTGGGACTATAGCAAAGTCCAATAGCCACGTATAGGATGCCACTAGGTACACTGAGTGTTTGCTAGTATAATGGCTTGGTTAGAATGAGTTGTAGTGTGCAACGCAGGCAGACGCGCTCTGCAAATGTCTTTGCACTAGTGGGACTATAGCAAAGTCCAATAGCCACGTATAGGATGCCACTAGGTACACTGAGTGTTTGCTAGTATAATGGCTTGGTTAAAATGAGTTGTAGTGTGCAACGCAGGCAGACGCGCTCTGCAAATGTCTTTGCACTAGTGGGACTATAGCAAAGTCCAATAGCCACGTATAGGATGCCACTAGGTACACTGAGTGTTTGCTAGTATAATGGCTTGGTTAGAATGAGTTGTAGTGTGCAACGCAGGCAGACGCGCTCTGCAAATGTCTTTGCACTAGTGGGACTATAGCAAAGTCCAATAGCCACGTATAGGATGCCACTAGGTACACTGAGTGTTTGCTAGTATAATGGCTTGGTTAGAATGAGTTGTAGTGTGCAACGCAGGCAGACGCGCTCTGCAAATGTCTTTGCACTAGTGGGACTATAGCAAAGTCCAATAGCCACGTATAGGATGCCACTAGGTACACTGAGTGTTTGCTAGTATAATGGCTTGGTTAGAATGAGTTGTAGTGTGCAACGCAGGCAGACGCGCTCTGCAAATGTCTTTGCACTAGTGGGACTATAGCAAAGTCCAATAGCCACGTATAGGATGCCACTAGGTACACTGAGTGTTTGCTAGTATAATGGCTTGGTTAGAATGAGTTGTAGTGTGCAACGCAGGCAGACGCGCTCTGCAAATGTCTTTGCACTAGTGGGACTATAGCAAAGTCCAATAGCCACGTATAGGATGCCACTAGGTACACTGAGTGTTTGCTAGTATAATGGCTTGGTTAGAATGAGTTGTAGTGTGCAACGCAGGCAGACGCGCTCTGCAAATGTCTTTGCACTAGTGGGACTATAGCAAAGTCCAATAGCCACGTATAGGATGCCACTAGGTACACTGAGTGTTTGCTAGTATAATGGCTTGGTTAGAATGAGTTGTAGTGTGCAACGCAGGCAGACGCGCTCTGCAAATGTCTTTGCACTAGTGGGACTATAGCAAAGTCCAATAGCCACGTATAGGATGCCACTAGGTACACTGAGTGTTTGCTAGTATAATGGCTTGGTTAGAATGAGTTGTAGTGTGCAACGCAGGCAGACGCGCTCTGCAAATGTCTTTGCACTAGTGGGACTATAGCAAAGTCCAATAGCCACGTATAGGATGCCACTAGGTACACTGAGTGTTTGCTAGTATAATGGCTTGGTTAGAATGAGTTGTAGTGTGCAACGCAGGCAGACGCGCTCTGCAAATGTCTTTGCACTAGTGGGACTATAGCAAAGTCCAATAGCCACGTATAGGATGCCACTAGGTACACTGAGTGTTTGCTAGTATAATGGCTTGGTTAGAATGAGTTGTAGTGTGCAACGCAGGCAGACGCGCTCTTCAAATGTCTTTGCACTAGTGGGACTATAGCAAAGTCCAATAGCCACGTATAGGATGCCACTAGGTACGCTGAGTGTTTGCTAGTATAATGGCTTGGTTAGAATGAGTTGTAGTGTGCAACGCAGGCAGACGCGCTCTGCAAATGTCTTTGCACTAGTGGGACTATAGCAAAGTCCAATAGCCACGTATAGGATGCCACTAGGTACACTGAGTGTTTGCTAGTATAATGGCTTGGTTAGAATGAGTTGTAGTGTGCAACGCAGGCAGACGCGCTCTGCAAATGTCTTTGCACTAGTGGGACTATAGCAAAGTCCAATAGCGACGTATAGGATGCCACTAGGTACACTGAGTGTTTGCTAGTATAATGGCTTGGTTAGAATGAGTTGTAGTGTGCAACGCAGGCAGACGCGCTCTGCAAATGTCTTTGCACTAGTGGGACTATAGCAAAGTCCAATAGCCACGTATAGGATGCCACTAGGTACACTGAGTGTTTGCTAGTATAATGGCTTGGTTAGAATGAGTTGTAGTGTGCAACGCAGGCAGACGCGCTCTGCAAATGTCTTTGCACTAGTGGGACTATAGCAAAGTCCAATAGCCACGTATAGGATGCCACTAGGTACACTGAGTGTTTGCTAGTATAATGGCTTGGTTAGAATGAGTTGTAGTGTGCAACGCAGGCAGACGCGCTCTGCAAATGTCTTTGCACTAGTGGGACTATAGCAAAGTCCAATAGCCACGTATAGGATGCCACTAGGTACACTGAGTGTTTGCTAGTATAATGGCTTGGTTAGAATGAGTTGTAGTGTGCAACGCAGGCAGACGCGCTCTGCAAATGTCTTTGCACTAGTGGGACTATAGCAAAGTCCAATAGCCACGTATAGGATGCCACTAGGTACACTGAGTGTTTGCTAGTATAATGGCTTGGTTAGAATGAGTTGTAGTGTGCAACGCAGGCAGACGCGCTCTGCAAATGTCTTTGCACTAGTGGGACTATAGCAAAGTCCAATAGCCACGTATAGGATGCCACTAGGTACACTGAGTGTTTGCTAGTATAATGGCTTGGTTAGAATGAGTTGTAGTGTGCAACGCAGGCAGACGCGCTCTGCAAATGTCTTTGCACTAGTGGGACTATAGCAAAGTCCAATAGCCACGTATAGGATGCCACTAGGTACACTGAGTGTTTGCTAGTATAATGGCTTGGTTAGAATGAGTTGTAGTGTGCAACGCAGGCAGACGCGCTCTGCAAATGTCTTTGCACTAGTGGGACTATAGCAAAGTCCAATAGCCACGTATAGGATGCCACTAGGTACACTGAGTGTTTGCTAGTATAATGGCTTAGTTATCAGTTGGAGTGTGCAGAGGACAAGAGGGTACAGTGGCAGGATTGTGGTGCTCTGGGTAGAGGAATGGAAGACTGCCTTTCTATTCCCTCCTAATGGTGAAATGCAGGTAGGAAATCCCTGACCTGGGCTACACAGACGCTGTTGCTGTTTGCAGGACCTGTCACCTATGGCTCTCTGACCCTGCCGGTTGGAGCCCTTAAAAGGACTGCTATAAAGTGCTCTCCCTAAGCTGTCTAACGCTGTGTATGCAGCGCATACAGCTGTATCGGCTATAGGACTCAGGAAGACGGAGCTGCGACAGTGATGTCTGACACCAAAGACGCAGAAGGCAGATAATGGCGTCCGTGAAGAAAATGTCCGGTTTTATAATGCAGGGACATGTGACATGCAGATCCTATCACACATGCCGTTGCTTCTCTGGCTCAAAGTCCACTTAGCTGTGTGTGTGTCTGGGATTGGCTGACATGCTGGCCCGCCCCACAAGACGCGCGCACTTAGGGAAGGAAGACAAGAAAAAAAAAAAAAAAAAATGGCGATCGCCATTATAGAAACAGCAGTGATCTGAAGGCGCTGTTCACGCACACTATACACTGAAATGTGATAATAGTTTGATTCACAGAGTGACTTACACTATTACAGCAGAAACCAAGCTATGATTTAGCTGTTTTTTGGCTGCTAGAACCGTTCTCGAACGTTTCTAGAACTACCGAGCTTTTGCAAAAAGCTCGAGTTCTAGTTCGATCTAGAACATGCCCCAAAATCACTCGAGCCGCGAACTGGAGAACCACGAACCACGAACCGCGCTCAACTCTAATTGAGACTATTATTGTTAATGTCAACCAAACGTTTTGCTTCAATCTACAGTACATTCTTTTAACACTGAACATTACATAAATCCTACAAAATAATCCTAGCACCTATGACATTATGAAAATCAAATTAAAAAAGTTAATTTGCCGGTTTCAAATAAGAACATTTATTATATAAACAGCATATTGTATTAATATATTTAAAGTACTTTCAAGCAGACATCATAGTGAACTATAGACTATGTTCCTTCTGCCAGATTTAAGCATGTGAGAAAAATTGAAAAAAACAGGTTAAATATATACTGTATATTATATCCACTACAGTTCAAAAGTTTAGGGTCATTTAGATATTTCCTTATTTTTGAAAGGAAAGCACATTTTTTTTCAATTAAACTAACATTAAATTAAACAGAAATATCCTCTATACATTGCTAACGTGGTAAATGACTATTCTAGCTGCAAACATCTGGTTTTGAATGCAATATCTACATAGGTGTACAGAGGACCATTTCCAACAACCACCACTCCAGTGATCTAATGGTACATTGTGTTTGCTAATTGTGTTAGAAGGCTAATGGATGTTTAGAAATCCTTTGAAAACGCTTGTGTAAGTATGTTAGCACAGCTAAAAACGGTTTTGCTGATTAGAGAAGCTATAAAACTGACCTTCCTTTGAACTAGTTGAGAATCTGGAGCATTACATTTGTTGGTTCCATTAAACTCTCAAAATAGCCAGAAAAAGAGAACTTTCATGTGAAACTCGACACAGTCTATTCTTGTTCTTAGAAATGAAGGATATTCCATGTGAGAAATTGTAAAGAAACTGAAGATTTCCTACAATAGTGTGTACTACTCCCTTCAGAGGACAGCACAAACAGACTCTAACCAGAGTAAAAAGAGAAGTGGGAGGCCCCACTGCACAACTGAGCAACAAGACAAGTACATTAGAGTCTCTAGTTTGAGAAATTGATGGCTCACAGGTCCTCAACTGGCAGCTTCTTTAAATATGTCACGCTCCCCGGGTCCTCGGCTCCCCTCCCCGGGTCCTCAGCTCCGCTCCCCGGCTCACCTGCCACGCTCCCCTCGTCCCAGCCTCCGGTGCCCGTCCTCCATAGGTCCTCTGGTCGCCGATCCCGGCGTCCGACATCTTCCCAGGCCCTGGCCGGCTCTCCTGCGTCCTCCTCGCAGCCTCCTTCCCTGGCTTCTGGCACCCGGGCCGCGCGCATGCGCATTAGGGCACGCGCGCGGTCACTGACCCTTTCTTAAAGGGCCAGCGTCCAGTAACAGGAAATGAGGTTAGTCAGGTTCAGGGTATAAAGGGGGTTCTTGTCCAAGGGGGCGGGGCCTGATCTTCGTGTTCCCTGAGCTAGGAGTCAGGTCTCCTGGTGTTTATGTGCCTGTACTCACCTATCTCTCTTTGTAGAGCCGTACCTGCCTCGCCATCCAGTCTGCCGTATCCCGAACCCCGCACGCTGTCCGTCTGCCATCCGACAGCACCTGCCATCTCGGATCCCTGCGGTGACCCGTCATCTTGCTCCAGAGGTTCCGGACTCCGCCTGATATCATCTCGGCCTCCGAACCTGAGCTACGTCACCAAGACTACCTTCTGTGACTCCGTGGTCCCAGGGACTCCTCCGCTGTCTTCACTTGCACGGACTATCCTGCTGCCCTTCAGTGCTTCAGCTGCCGGACTCCCTACCTCCATCTTAGAGTTCGGTCCAGTGGATCCACCTCCTGGGTCTGCCCGACCGCCCGGCCGTGACAGTAAGATCAGGCCATGGATCCCGCTGCTGCACTAATGGCCCTGCAAGAGGAACTCCAACGCCAGCGTGAAGTCCAGACCCGCATGCTGCAATTCATGACCTCCGTGGACACCCGCCTGTACACATTACAAGCATCAATGACGCCTGCGGCACCCAGGTCCCCCGCCAGGCAAGCCATGGCTCCCGTACCAGTGGCAGCCTCTTCAGATGCTTCCCGACTCCGTTTGGCGTCACCTCCTCGGTATGCTGGAGATCCCAAGACCTGCAGGGGCTTCATAAACCAATGTTCCCTTCACTTCACGCAGCTGCCACATCTGTTCGCCTCCGACCAAGCCAAGGTCGCCTTTATAATGTCCCACCTAGAGGGCGAGGCGCTGGCGTGGATGAACCCCTTGTGGGAGAAGGAGGACCCCATGACCAAGGATCTTCAACAGTTCCTACAGGCCTTCCGCAGTACCTTTGACGAGCCAGGACGCGCCTCTGCCTCTGCTTCATCACTCCTCCGCCTACGTCAAGGGACACTGACGGTGGGTCAATACGCCATCCGTTTCCGCACTTTGGCTTCAGAACTCGGGTGGAATAATGAGGCCCTAACAGCCGCCTTCTGGGAAGGACTCTCGAGTCGCATCAAGGATGAGTTGGCGGGTCGGGACGTGCCCTCCACCCTAGATGCACTGATCGCCCTAGCAACTCGTGTGGACATACGTTTTCAGGAGCGCTCCAAAGAGCTATCTCGGGAGAGACGCCCGGTACGGCATTCTCCTCCTCCGCAGAAGTCCTCCGTTCCTCAGTCATCAACAGCTGGGATTCCCGTCCACGAGCCCATGCAGATCGACCGAGTGCGGCAGTCTGAACGACGTCGAGCAGAGCGGCTCGCCCAGGGCCTCTGCTTTTACTGTGGTGAGGACACCCACCTGCTACGCTCTTGTCCAGAGAGGCCGGGAAACTCCAAAGCCTAGGGTTGGTAGGAGAGGCCACCCTAGGTGCTGGGATCCTCTCTGACCCAGTTACATGGACAGTGCAAGTGACCACGGGAGAGACGCGGTTCACGGCTGATGCCTACCTCGATTCCGGGGCAGCTGGCAATTTCATCCAGCAGGCCACGGTGGACAAGTACCGGGTGCCTGTCATGCCACTCGACAAACCCCTAGTGATTGCCTCGGTGGATGGGAGGCCTCTCTCTGATACCATCTCCTTGATCACCAGGCCTGTCGAACTACGCATCGGTGCTCTTCACACCGAGAACATCGCTCTCTACGTTCTCCCACACATGTCCCACCAGATCCTGTTGGGACTCCCATGGTTGCGGACACATGAACCATCGGTTAGCTGGGGTACTGGCGAAGTCACCCGTTGGGGCTCTTCGTGTCATGAGAGGTGCCTAAAGTCCATACCACCCCTCCGACGACCTCCGGTTCCTGAGACCCTAACAGGGCTGCCTTCGGCCTATTGGTCCTTTGCCGATGTCTTTGACAAAAAGGAATCCGAGGTACTGCCGCCACATCGTCCGTACGATTGTGCCATTGACCTGCTTCCAGGGACAACCCCACCTAGAGGACGGATATATCCTTTATCTCCAGCCGAAACCAGGGCCATGTCAGATTACATCTCAGAGAGCCTAGCAAGAGGGTTCATTCGGAGATCCTCCTCTCCTGCTGGAGCAGGTTTCTTCTTTGTCAAGAAGAAAGAGGGAGACTTACGCCCATGCATAGACTACCGGGGTCTCAATCAAATCACCGTGAAAAACAAATACCCCCTGCCGCTCATTCCCGAATTATTTGACCGGCTTAGAGGAGCTCGTGTGTTCACCAAGCTGGATCTTCGGGGTGCTTACAATCTGGTACGCATCCGCTCTGGTGACGAATGGAAAACCGCGTTTAATACGCGCGATGGACATTATGAGTACTGCGTGATGCCCTTCGGTCTGTGTAACGCTCCTGCCGTCTTCCAAGAACTGGTGAACGACGTGTTTCGGGACCTTCTCTACATCTGTGTGGTTGTTTATCTAGATGACATCCTTGTCTTCTCTCCGGACCTCCAAACCCACAGAGAAAACGTACAGCTGGTCTTACAAAGACTGAGAGAGAATCGCCTGTACGCAAAGTATGAGAAGTGTGTCTTTGAGCAGTCTTCCCTCCCCTTTCTGGGGTACATCATCTCTGATACTGGACTGCAGATGGACCCCAAGAAGGTCTCCGCCATCATCAACTGGCCTCCGCCTTCTGGACTGAAGGCAATCCAACGCTTCCTGGGATTCGCCAACTACTACCGCCAGTTTATCCCGCACTTCTCTGCCTTGACCGCTCCTCTCTCCGCTTTGACCAAAAAGGAGGCTAATCCTAAGGACTGGTCACCTGCGGCAGACGCCGCATTTTGTTCTTTGAAGCGAGCATTCGCCTCCGCCCCTGTACTCCACCGACCGGAGTTAAACCGCCAGTTCACCTTGGAGGTGGATGCCTCCTCCTCAGGAGCCGGAGCAGTGCTCATGCAAAAATCCTCCTCCGGGAAGATGGTGACCTGCGGTTTCTTCTCTAAGAGCTTCTCAGCACCCGAACGTAATTACACCATCGGTGACCGAGAACTACTGGCGGTCAAACTGGCTCTGGAGGAGTGGCGCTACCTCCTGGAAGGAGCAGTGTACCCCGTGATTATCTACACGGACCACAAAAACCTGGAATACCTGCGGTCCGCTCAGCGACTGAACCCACGGCAAGCCAGGTGGTCCTTATTCTTTGCCAGGTTTGACTTCCAGCTCCACTTCCGACCAGCGGACAAGAATGTACGCGCTGATGCCTTGTCTAGGTCTCTCATGCCCATGGAACAGGAGGAAGAGACTATCCAGCCTATCATCTCTCCTAGCAAGATTGTTCCGGTGGCTCCTGTCACTCTGGCCCAGATACCACCTGGGAAGACCTATGTCTCGGAGACCGACAGGCTAACGGTCTTACACTGGGGTCATACCTCAAAAACAGCCGGCCATGCAGGCCAGAAGAGAACATGGGGTGCGATTGTACGCCATTACTGGTGGCCATCTCTTCGCACGGACGTCGCCGCCTTTGTCTCTGCCTGCTCCTCTTGTGCCAGAAACAAGACGCCCAAACACCTCCCACATGGCCGCCTTCTGCCTCTGCCGATACCTTCGATTCCGTGGCAACACATAGCAATGGACTTTATTACGGACTTGCCATTGTCATCCGGGCACACAGTCATATGGGTCGTGGTGGACCGGTTCTCAAAAATGGCCCATTTCGTTCCTATGGCTGGACTGCCCTCTGCTCAGGAACTCGCGGACGCTTTTATACAACACATCTTCCGCTTGCATGGCTTTCCATTACACATCGTATCAGACAGAGGAACTCAGTTCACCTCCCGCTTCTGGAGGGCTCTCTGTAACCATCTGGGAGTGACTCTGGACTTTTCATCTGCATACCATCCTCAGTCTAATGGCCAAGTAGAGAGGGTCAATCAAATCTTGACCTCATTTCTACGTCACTATGTTAACGCCCATCACGACGACTGGTCCGCTCTTCTACCTTGGGCTGAATTCTCCCACAACCACCACATCAGTGAGTCGTCCTCCAGCTCTCCCTTCCATGTTGTTTACGGACTTCAGCCTTCCATCCCATTGCCTGTATCCCCCTCTTCGGATGTCCCTGCTGCAGATACAGTAGCCCGTGACTTTGCCACCATTTGGGACTCTGTCAAGGTGTCTCTAGGACGTGCTTCCCTGCGGATGAAGAGACACGCAGACAAGAAACGCCTGGATCCTCCGTGTTTCTCTCCTGGAGACCTCGTCTGGCTTTCTTCCCAGTACGTCCGCCTGAAGATACCTTCATACAAGCTGGGTCCTCGCTACATTGGGCCGTTTAAAGTCCTCACCAGGATCAATGAGGTCTCCTACAAGCTGCAGCTCCCGGCCACGATGAGGATACCCAACTCGTTCCACGTCTCCCTGCTCAAGCCGGTGGTCCTTGGTCCCTTCTCCGCTGCTGCCAGTCCAGCTCCTCCACCTATTGCCGATGATGACATCTATGCGGTAAGGGATATCGTGGCCATGAAGACCGTACGAGGTCGGCAGTTCTTCCTGGTGGACTGGGCAGGGTATGGTCCTGAGGATAGGTCCTGGGAGCCCAGGGAGAACGTAGGCACTCCTCTTATCCGTGCCTTCATGTCCCGGTTGCGGGGAGGGGGGCGTGGGGGGGGGGGTACTGTCACGCTCCCCGGGTCCTCGGCTCCCCTCCCCGGGTCCTCAGCTCCGCTCCCCGGCTCACCTGCCACGCTCCCCTCGTCCCAGCCTCCGGTGCCCGTCCTCCATAGGTCCTCTGGTCGCCGATCCCGGCGTCCGACATCTTCCCAGGCCCTGGCCGGCTCTCCTGCGTCCTCCTCGCAGCCTCCTTCCCTGGCTTCTGGCACCCGGGCCGCGCGCATGCGCATTAGGGCACGCGCGCGGTCACTGACCCTTTCTTAAAGGGCCAGCGTCCAGTAACAGGAAATGAGGTTAGTCAGGTTCAGGGTATAAAGGGGGTTCTTGTCCAAGGGGGCGGGGCCTGATCTTCGTGTTCCCTGAGCTAGGAGTCAGGTCTCCTGGTGTTTATGTGCCTGTACTCACCTATCTCTCTTTGTAGAGCCGTACCTGCCTCGCCATCCAGTCTGCCGTATCCCGAACCCCGCACGCTGTCCGTCTGCCATCCGACAGCACCTGCCATCTCGGATCCCTGCGGTGACCCGTCATCTTGCTCCAGAGGTTCCGGACTCCGCCTGATATCATCTCGGCCTCCGAACCTGAGCTACGTCACCAAGACTACCTTCTGTGACTCCGTGGTCCCAGGGACTCCTCCGCTGTCTTCACTTGCACGGACTATCCTGCTGCCCTTCAGTGCTTCAGCTGCCGGACTCCCTACCTCCATCTTAGAGTTCGGTCCAGTGGATCCACCTCCTGGGTCTGCCCGACCGCCCGGCCGTGACAAAATAGTACCAACAAAATGCCAGTGTCAATGTCTACAGTGAAGAGGCGACTCCCGGATGCTGGCCTTCAGGGTAGAGTGGCAAAGAAAAAGCCATATCTGAGACTAGCTAATAAAAGGAAAAGATTAATAAGGGCAAAAGAACACATACATTGGACAGAGGAAGATTGGAAAAAAAGTGTTATGTACAGATAAATCAAAGTCTGAGGTGTTTGGATCACAAAGAAGAACATTTGTGAGATGCAGAATAACTGAAAAGATGCCTGACGCCATCTGTCAAGCATGGTGGAGGTAATGTGATGGTCTGGGGTGGCTTTGGTGCTGGTAAAGTGGGAGATTTGCACAAGGTAAAAGGGATTTTGAATAAGGAAGGCTATCACTCCATTTTGCAACGCCATGACATAACCTGTGGACAGCGCTTGATTGGAGCCAATTTCATCCTACAACAGGACAATGACCCAAAGCACACCTCCAAATTATGCATGAACTATTTAGGGAAGAAGCAGGTAGCTGGTATTCTATCTGTAATGGAGTGGCCAGCCCAGTCACCAGATCTCAACCCTATTAAGCTGTTGTGGGAGCAGCTTGACCATATGGTACGCAAAAAGTGCCCATCAAGACAAACCAACTTATGGGAGGGGCTTCTGGAAACATGGGGTCAAATATCTCCAGATTACCTCAGCAAATTAACAGCTAGAATACCAAAGGTCTGCAAAGCTGGAATTGCTGCAATGGGAGCATTCTATTACGAAAGTAAAGTTTGAAGGAGAAAATTATTATTTCAAGTAAAAATCATTATTTCTAACCTAGTCAATGTCTGGACTATATTTTCTATTCATTAGGCAACTCACTTGAGAAATAAAAGTATGATTTTTCATGGAAAAGACAAAATTGTCTGGTTGACTCCAAATGTTTGAACAGTAGTATGTATATGTATATATATATATATATATATATATATATATATATTAATATTAATTACCCTTACCTGATATACAGTGGTTTAGGTGCCAATGGTAAGAGTTTATTTCTTTGCAGAATAGGCACAGTCAAGCAGAGAAGATTGTCCAGAGTGTCACACTGACGACCTCTGCTGCTTTACCTTCGGCCCCCTTCACACGTCCGTGCCTCCGATATGTGTTTGGCAGTTTTCTCACATAACGGAGACACGTACACACGTAAACATAGGTATTCCTATGGTGTCGAACACACGTAAGTATTTCCGAACTGAACGTGTGTCCGTTCCATACTTACGTGTATTTCTCACGCCGACATGGCCGTTTTCTCTTCGGCATCATGGGTGTCACACGGAACGCAAACGTATCACATGTCACACACAGGGATGTGTTCTGTGTGACACGCACCGGAGAAAAGACATGTGTCTGTGAGAAAAAAAAAAAAAAACATTACTCACCTTCTCCTGCCCTCCTGTCTCTGCTGCTGCTGTCACTTGCTGCCGACCACCTCTCATTATGCTAATTGAATATTCACTTCACTGCGGCCGGAAGCAGCAGCAGCGGGGAGTCTGCAGGGCTGCAGGGCTGGAGACCGAAGATCAGCACCACGGACAGCGAGGCCAGGGACAGGTGAGCAGAAAGTTCCCGTTCTCCGTGTGTTATCACGGATAACACACAGAGAACACACAGAGCCCATAAAAATGGGTCACGGAGGGCAAAACGCACCTCTGACACGTCCGTGAAAAACGTGCATGGTTTTTCACGGACGTGTGAAAGAGGCCTTATTCACATAGTTTTTTTTTTCCACAGTCTCTGCCCAAGGCAAACAATGCATCTGACTATACACACGATATAAAAGAAAATGTGATTCATCAAACTTTCTTCATTTAGTTCTCATGCTCACATACTAACTGTATACCCTTTCAGTGGTGATCACGGATTGGTAAAGAATTAATAAAGCACTGTTTTTTACATTTTTTCAGCAATTTATATTATTGTAGCTAGGATGAGATGGAATACACTTTTGCTCCCCATGTGCATCAAGAAGCCTTGGCTGCCCATGATCTCGACACTGTGTTACCAGTTTAATAAAATCCTGTGGATTAGTGCGGGTTCTCACGACCAGGAAGATATGTGTATCTGGCCTGTAGGGATGGTTTTAGACAATGTGGGACCCCAGGCAAAAGTTTAAAGTGGGGCACCAAATGCTAACATATTGCACCTTCACACTCAAACGTTTAGGTTACATTTATATGTGCCAAGTTCGATGCCATAAACAAATGCCAACAACAATATTCAAGTCATTCAGTGCTTGTTTCCTGGCCTCTTTGTACAGGTTGAAGAAAAATGAAGTGCACAGAACGATGATCAAATAGATCAATCTGTGCCCATACAGTATAATATTATCAGCACATTTTCAGTGTATTTTCAATATTCCACATGCCTTTTAGAAGTATTTTAATGCCTTTGGATTAAAATTTGCCAAACTTTAGCATACGTCCCCAGTTTTCTTTCCTTGGTTGACTTACACATTACAAAGACTTCAAATAAATAATGGATGTGAAGCACAAGTAATGTTTCCTACATTGTCGCTGTTTTGGCAGCCTACAAAGTAATTACGTTTTTCTCTACCATGTACAGATCTAGCTATTGTTACCTTCACACAGATAACAAATATTCTGCTTAATTTCAAGGTAGAAAAAAAGCAAAATTTGACAGCTAATTTGATAACAGCCAATAGCTTTTGCAATGTTATTTTATCATCATCCTCTTTTCTGACATAATCTTCTGAGACAAGTTATTAAAATGGTGCCATGTGAATCATCGTAACCTTTGCCACATCTGTAGCTACTTATGACATATCAACGGACATGTTTTTGAATCATGATCATCTATACCTTAATTTTTCTTTATGTAAACAGTTTTTTCAATTTTAATTCAGATTTTTTTTATCTTATAATTTTATCACTTATTTCTATATGGCATCCAACTAAAAAAAAATCTACAGATGAAACTAAACATTCCTTATTTTGCATTCAAAGCGTAGAATGTTGTAAAACAAAATGAAATCTAAAGCAATTTCTAAAATGCTCAGCTACTCATCGCTTGGTTTAAAATTCCATTGTTCCAGCCAATTATTCTAAAGCAAATATCAACTAATGTCAAATAGTACATAAATGATGATGTCTCCTCACCAGCTGACAACGCCCCCCCAAGAAAAATATGTAAAGCATAACCATAGGTTTAATATTTATTTCATAAATTAGTAGTACACATGAAAATAATCAACTTTGTAATATAACTTATTAGTCAAATGTGTACCAGAATTGATCAATTATTATATCAAAATTCTCATTTCTGAGGGAAAATCTGTATTCAGTGAAGATTTTCCCATTACTGAGATAGGAGATGGTGGTTGTTACTGAGGAGAGTCTATAAACAAAATAGAGCGAATCGAGTATATTATGCCTAAGAATTGTTCTTTTTTCACAATTTTTTTTTAAAAAAAAAACATGTTTAAAACATCATATACTGTATATCAAAGAAATAATCTATCAAAAATTGTTGCTTGCCAAAAAAGCAGTAAAAAATCCACAAATAAACTGGAGTATATAGTTCTTTCACCATTGTTACAAAAAATGCATAAGCATACATATATGTTAGTGTGGCAATCAATAGCCAAACACCAAAAATGGTAACATGGAAGAATAAATTCACTAACTGCAGTGTAGTTCTATAGGGGTAAATTAAGAACATAAACATCCTGCTTCTACATATATTTCAAACTGAAACTGAGATGTCTCCTGAGGAAGAATGGTCAGTATGAAACTTACGTGAAGGGGGCACTTGCATTCGACATATATCAGTGAGTGTTCATAATAATCCATTGTTACTCTATTTGCACTTTATATGTTGCTATATTTGCACTTAGGTAAATTTACATTGAACTATAAACATCTTTCTAGTCATATGCACTTTATATGCGGCAGCATTTTTTTACGTTCTTAATTTACCCCTATACAAGTACATTGCAGTTAGTGAAGGGATTCTTCCATTTTACCTTTATTGGTGTTTGACTATTGGTGGCCACACTAACACATGTATATATATGCATTTTTTGTAACAACGGTGAAAGAACTATATATTCCCTGTACACTAAACAATTAGCAACAAGGGTGTTGCGATTTATTTGTGGATTTATTTTTTTCCTGCTTTTTTGTCAAGCAACAATTTTTGATAGATTATTTCTTTGATATACATAAAGTTTGAAACATGTTTTTTTAAAAAAAATAGTGAAAAAACAAAAATTTTTAGGCATAATATACTTGATTCTCTGTATTTTGTTTATTGTGCTCATGAATTTTTTACCTCATATTCTCTATTATTTTGGTGTGTTACCCTTGACGTTTAATGAGATTCTATGTAGCTAGAAGAGCACTGGCCTCTAGAGTCTCCCTCTGCCTCCAGTACCTCCCTCTGCCTTTAGCTCCTCCCTCTGCCTCTGGCACCTCCCTCTGCCTCTAGCTTCTCCCTCCTCCCATTATAGAACCTCATCAGTAACAACTGCCATCTCCTATCTCAGTAATGGGAACATGTTCATTAAATACAGATTTTACCTCAGAATTGAGAATTTTGATATTGACTGATTAATTCTGACAGAGATAGAAGCAGATTTCTCTGATAAGATATATCACAAACCTGCTTATTTTCATGTGGACTAATAATTTATGAAATAAAAATTAAAATTATGGTTACTCTTTAATGGTTATAGCCAGTGGCGTAACTAGAGTTTGATGGGACCCGGTGCAAAGTTCGGACCCCCCTCTACGTACACGACACTTTAGGTATAGGACAAAAACACTTGGGGTACAGGATAATGACGCTGACACTTGGCTTTTTCCCTCAGCACCCATCTTTCCTATGTTCTGATATCCATCTTGTCCTCTGCACCCAGCTTCTCCTTGCTCTGCTATAAATCTTTCCCTCAGCACCTAGCTTTCCCATATCAGAGCATGGGAAAACTGGTGCTGAGAGATGTATAGCAGAGCATGGGAAAGCTGGGTGCTGAGGGAAAGAGCACTTTTCCCTGAGCACAAAACGTTCCCATCCCCTGCTCGTATCTTTGTCCCCCCTTTTATATAGTTCTCCAAATACTATAATGGCCCCCACATAGCCTTCCATATAGTATAAAGGGTCCCACATAACCCTTCATATTAGAATGCAGCTTCATAGTCCTCCATGTATTATAATGCATTTCCCATAGTTCTTCATATATTATAATTCACCCCATAGTCCTCCATATATTATAATTCGCCCCAGGCCTCCATGTATGATGCAGCTTGCCCCCCATATATAATGCAGCCAGCCCCCATGCTCTATGTATAAAGCAGCCAGTCCCCCAAGCTCCATGTATAATGCAGCCAACCTCCCAGGCCTTCATGTATAATGTAGCCAGCCTCCCATGCTCCATGTATAATGCAGCCAGCCCCCCATATTCCATGTATAATGCAGCCAGCCCTCCATGCTCCATGCATAATGCAGCCCCCCATTGTTACGGGGGGCTGTCTGATAATAACCGAAAGGAGTATCAGACAGTCAGGGTCCACCGTGCAAAGACTTTGCTGCAGACTATGGCAGAGTGCAATACCTCTGTTAACTCACAGAAGGATATAATAAGGAAGTAAATATAATAAGTAAGTAAAGCAATTCCTCCCTTACTTGGAGGGTGTGTGGAATGATCTCTGTTAATAATCACAGAGACAAAGGCAATGTGTGCGAAATGGCACCTACCTAGGTCCGCTCTTCTAGTGGTGCAAAAGAGACGAACAGCAGCATAAGCCGCACAAAGCTCCTACCTGCGTTCGCTCCACTAGTGTGCGAGGACACGAACCACTAGATATGGCACCTGCCTAGGTCCGCTCTTCTAGTGGTGCAAAAGAGACGAACAGCAGCGTAAGCCGCACAAAGCTCCTACCTCTGTTCGCTCCCCTAGTGTGCGAGGATACGAACAACTGCCAGACGCAGTATAAGGAACGTTACCCTAGCGGCAACGTCCACCTACGAGTAGAATCACAAGGCCCAGCCAGACCATGTGCCTCAGGCACCTGCCTATGTCCGCTCCCCTAAGAGGTAAGGATACGGACAGCAGCCAAAGCTGTAAGGTATAAGAACGCTACCCTGCCGGTAGCGCTCACCTAGCATAGACAGAGGAATGCCTAGAGGAACGCGCACAGAGCGTCTACTCATATGCATGAACCAAGAGGACTGAGCACCATGCGGCGTGTGTCAGGGTCTTATATAGACTCTGTGCCTCATCCAAGATGGAGGACACCAGAGCCAATCCGCTGCCAGAACGACAGGAGTGACGTCATGCTGGCCTATCACCGAGCAAGACGTCACAAGCACATGACCAGCGACCAATCGGCATAGAAGGTGTCAGAGACATGTGACCTCGTGTCAGCGATGATGTCACCCGCACATGTGCAATGGCTCCAAGATTGGACTTAGTCTCCGGCGCTCGCACATGTGCAGTAGCAAGAAATCTGGACTTAGTCTCCAGCGCTCGCACATGTGCAGTAGCAAGAAATCTGGACTTAGTCTCCAGCGCTCGCACATGTGCAGTAGCAAGAAATCTGGACTTAGTCTCCAGCGCTCGCACATGTGCAGTAGCAAGAAATCTGGACATAGTCTCCAGTGCTCGCAGCAACCGTAACAGTACCTCCCCCTCAAGGGCCCCCCTCCCGGCGACGCAGGTAATCGGCAACTAAGTCGGGAGCATGGACAGCCTCCTCAGGCTCCCAAGAGCGATGTTCCGGGCCATAGCCCTCCCAATCTATCAAGAAGAACCTGCGCCCTCTAACCATCTTAGAACCAACTATGGCTCGGACCTCATAGCTAGAGCGAGAGGAATCAGAGGCAGGAGAGTGCACTTCACGAGCGTGAGGTAAAATAGCCGGCTTTAGCAGTGAGACATGGAATTTGTCATGAATCCTAAGATGGACAGGTAACTTCAATTGATAGACTACAGGATTTACCTGTCGAAGAACCTCATAAGGACCCAGGAAGCGAGGAGCAAATTTGACAGAGCTCACTCTAAGTCTCACGTGTTTTGCAGAGAGCCACACAAAGTCCCCTGGAGAAAAGACAGGAGCCGGGCGACGAAACCGATCGGACACCGTCTTCATACGGTCCTTAGCTGCTTTGATCGACTCTTGAGTCCGATCCCAAACCTCTCTGGCATTAGTTGCCCAGTCGGCCACAAGAGGAGGAGGTGCAGCAGCGGGAAACGGTACCGGTACCCTAGGGTGTTGCCCATTATTGAGTACGAACGGTGTCTGCCCAGTGGCCTCAGCCAGCGAATTGTTAAGGGCAAATTCTGCCCAGGGTAGGAGGGAGGACCAGTTATCGTGGTTCTCAGCAACAAAGTGTCGAAGGTATATAATCATAGATTGATTGGTACGTTCAACCAAACCATTAGTCTCCGGATGGTATGCCGAAGAGAGATTCAACTCAATTTGCAGAAGGCTACAAAGATCTCGCCAGAAACGGGAAGTAAATTGCGGGCCTCTATCACAAATGATACGATCTGGCATCCCGTGAAGCCTAAAGACATGCTTGAGGAATAGTTTGGCTAGTACCCTGGAAGATGGGATTCTCGATAACGGTACGAGATGAACCATCCGGGAGAAATGGTCCGTAATGACCCACACAAATCTATGTCCCTGTGAACATGGAAGATCACCCACAAAGTCCATGCCTACCACCTCCCATGGTCTATCTGGCACTGGTAAAGGATGCAAGAGCCCAGCCGGTCTCTGCCGTAATGGACGGTTGCGAGCACACGAGTAGCAGGAACCGACATATCTCTTGACTTGGCTGGCTAAGTGTGGCCACCAATACCACCTCTCCAGTAACTCTCGTGTCCGCCTAATACCAAAATGCCCACCCACCTTTGAGGTGTGAGCCCATGACAGTATATCATTCTGTCGATCAGGCGGAACAAAGGTCTTGCCCGGTGGGATTTGGTCTAACGTCACAGGGGAGAGCGTATGAAAAACCCTGGAGGGAAGGATAAGACGAGGTTCGTCAATCTCTGCCTGGGTAGAAAGCATAGAGCGAGACAGGGCGTCTGCCTTGTTATTCTTACTCCCAGACAGATAGTTGATGGAGAAGTGAAAGCGGGAGAAAAACAAGGACCAGCGGGCTTGGCGAGGATTCAGACGCTGAGCGGTTTGTAAGTACGTCAGATTCTTATGGTCTGTATAGACCTGGAAAGGATGTTTCGCTCCTTCCAGCAAGTGACGCCACTCCTCCAAGGCTAATCTCAAGGCGAGCAGTTCCCTATCCCCAATGGTATAGTTTCTCTCTGCCGGTGAAAAGGTTTTAGCAAAGAAGAAACACGGCCTTTTTCTACCTGCACCGTTCTTTTGATACAAGACCGCACCAGCACCCACTGAAGAGGCATCAACCTCTAAGAGGAAGGGCTTATTCTCATCGGGTCTTTGAAGAACGGGAGCAGTTGAAAAGTGTCTTTTTACTGCCTCAAAAGACTGAGATGTCTCAGTTGACCAGGCTTTGGGATTAGCACCTTTCTTAGTCAAGGCCACCAAAGGGGCCACCAAAGTAGAAAAATGGGGTATGAACTGCCTGTAATAATTTATGAATCCTAAGAAGCGTTGCACCGCCTTCAAGGAATGAGGTTCGGACCATTGCAGGACAGCAGAGAGCTTCGCAGGATCCATAGCCAGACCCTCTTGTGAGATAATGTAACCCAAAAAAGGCAATGAGGACTGCTCGAATACACATTTCTCGAGTTTAGCAAACAATGAGTGCTCCCTTAAACGGGAAAGGACACGAACGACATCCTGACGATGAGTCTCCAGATCAGGAGAAAAAATCAGGATGTCGTCTAGATACACCACTACTGAAGATAACAGTAAATCCCTGAACACATCGTTTACGAAGTCCTGAAATACTGCGGGTGCATTACATAACCCAAAAGGCATGACGAGGTATTCATAGTGACCGTCTCGGGTGTTAAAAGCGGTCTTCCATTCGTCACCCTTTCGAATTCGTACCAAGTTATACGCACCCCGCAGATCCAACTTCGTAAAAACTTGAGCTCCTCTCAGTCTGTCAAAGAGCTCCGAAATTAAAGGTAATGGGTATTTGTTCTTTATTGTGATTGCGTTGAGACCCCTGTAATCTATGCAGGGACGCAAATCACCCTCTTTCTTCCGAACAAAGAAAAACCCAGCTCCCGCGGGAGAGACAGACTTACGAATGAACCCCTTCTCTAAACTCTCTCTTATATAGGTCGACATGGCCTCCGACTCAGGTATCGACAGGGGGTAAACCCTGCCTTTAGGTGGAACCGAACCTGGGATAAGGTCTATGGCACAGTCATACGGCCTATGGGGTGGAAGAACCTCAGCACCCTGTTTGGAGAACACGTCAGCGAAATCCAAATAGGGTGTAGGTATGGGAGAGAGATCAGTTGATGCAACCGCAACGACCTTAGGTGGTAAGGGAAGACATCGGGACTGACATTTCGAACCCCAACTAATAATGCTGTCAGACTCCCAGTCAATGTGAGGAGCATGAGTCCGAAGCCATGGAAGACCCAGAAGGACGTCGTCTATACCCTCAGGCAAAACAAGAAAAGAAATCTCCTCTATGTGACCCTGAGACAGGGAAAGGCGCAAGGGAACTGTCCTCAATGTAATGGAGTCAGACAACATAGTTCCATTAACAACACGGACAGGAATAGGCGCCTCTAACATGATAGAGGGAATATTGTGTCCCTTTACAAATCCTGAGGACACAAAAATCCCGTCAGCTCCGGAATCCACAAAAGCCATAATAGGCCATGTATTCTCAGATAACGAGAGCTGACCTGGGATACAACACTTAGAGGGTGCAGAAGACGTCTCTAGTAACCCCCCTCTAATGGTTACTAGGCCAGGGAGTTTCCCTGACGACTAGGACACTTGTTGGCATAGTGCCCAGCCTGACGACATACGTAACATATAGGAGGACCAGACTTGCGTAGTCTGGAGAACGTATGACCTAACTCCATAGGAGTGGGAGATGTTTCAGATGCTGAGGAAGATGGTAGTGGACCCTCAACAACTGGAATAGCCCGATGCTTAGGGCGTGAGGAAGAGACCTCGAGTCTACGTTCCTTATGGCGTACATCGATCCTCGTTGCTACTGTGATCAAGTCCTCCAGAGAAGCAGGGACCTCACGAGTAGCAAGGGCATCCTTGACATAGCCTGCCAACCCTCTCCAGAAGATAGGAATCAACACCTTCTCTGGCCAATCTAGTTCTGCCACCAGAGTTCTAAAAGCAATGGCATAAGAACTAGTGGATAACGAACCCTGAGATAGATCTAACAGTCTCAGGGCCGCATCATGGGTAACCTGCGGACCCATGAATACCGCCTTAAGAGCATCAAGAAAGTCTTGATGTCTCAGAGTAACCACATCAGAGCGCTCCCATAGGGGAGTCGCCCATTCTAAGGCTTTGTCCTGAAGTAAGGAGATGATAAAGCCTACTCTGGACCTCTCCGTAGAGAAGCGAGAAGAGTTGACCTCTAGGTGTATCTGACACTGACTAATGAAACCACGACATGATCTGGCATCTCCAGAATATCTGTTTGGCAGAGCAAGTCGAGGATCATGTGCAGATGTCACCATGGTCTGAGGTTTATCCTCTATACTCTTGAGCCGTGACTCAAGTACTTGTATGTAACGGTGTAACTGCTGATATTCTGCCATAACTGCCAGACCCTTGGCTCAGTCCTAATGTTACGGGGGGCTGTCTGATAATAACCGAAAGGAGTATCAGACAGTCAGGGTCCACCGTGCAAAGACTTTGCTGCAGACTATGGCAGAGTGCAATACCTCTGTTAACTCACAGAAGGATATAATAAGGAAGTAAATATAATAAGTAAGTAAAGCAATTCCTCCCTTACTTGGAGGGTGTGTGGAATGATCTCTGTTAATAATCACAGAGACAAAGGCAATGTGTGCGAAATGGCACCTACCTAGGTCCGCTCTTCTAGTGGTGCAAAAGAGACGAACAGCAGCATAAGCCGCACAAAGCTCCTACCTGCGTTCGCTCCACTAGTGTGCGAGGACACGAACCACTAGATATGGCACCTGCCTAGGTCCGCTCTTCTAGTGGTGCAAAAGAGACGAACAGCAGCGTAAGCCGCACAAAGCTCCTACCTCTGTTCGCTCCCCTAGTGTGCGAGGATACGAACAACTGCCAGACGCAGTATAAGGAACGTTACCCTAGCGGCAACGTCCACCTACGAGTAGAATCACAAGGCCCAGCCAGACCATGTGCCTCAGGCACCTGCCTATGTCCGCTCCCCTAAGAGGTAAGGATACGGACAGCAGCCAAAGCTGTAAGGTATAAGAACGCTACCCTGCCGGTAGCGCTCACCTAGCATAGACAGAGGAATGCCTAGAGGAACGCGCACAGAGCGTCTACTCATATGCATGAACCAAGAGGACTGAGCACCATGCGGCGTGTGTCAGGGTCTTATATAGACTCTGTGCCTCATCCAAGATGGAGGACACCAGAGCCAATCCGCTGCCAGAACGACAGGAGTGACGTCATGCTGGCCTATCACCGAGCAAGACGTCACAAGCACATGACCAGCGACCAATCGGCATAGAAGGTGTCAGAGACATGTGACCTCGTGTCAGCGATGATGTCACCCGCACATGTGCAATGGCTCCAAGATTGGACTTAGTCTCCGGCGCTCGCACATGTGCAGTAGCAAGAAATCTGGACTTAGTCTCCAGCGCTCGCACATGTGCAGTAGCAAGAAATCTGGACTTAGTCTCCAGCGCTCGCACATGTGCAGTAGCAAGAAATCTGGACTTAGTCTCCAGCGCTCGCACATGTGCAGTAGCAAGAAATCTGGACATAGTCTCCAGTGCTCGCAGCAACCGTAACACCCATGATCCATGTATAATGCAAGCCTCCCCATGCTCCATGTATAATGCAAGCCCCCCATGCTCCATGTATAATTCAAGCCCCCCCCCATGCTCCATGCATAATGCAAGCCCCCCCATGCTCCATGTATAATGCTGGAAGCCCCCCATGCTCCATGTATAATGCAAGCCTCCCGATGCTCCATGTATAATGCAAGCCCCCCATGCTCCATGTATAATGCAAGCCCCCCCCATGCTCCATGTATAATGCAAGCCCCCCCATGCTCCATGTATAATGGTGGAAGCCCCCCATGCTCCATGTATAATGCTGGCACCCCCCCATGCTCCATGTATAATGCTGGCAGCTCCCCATGCTCCATGTATAATACAGGGAGCCCCCCATGGTCCGTGTATAATGCTGGCAGCCTCCCATGCTCCATGTATAATGCAGGCAGCCCCCCCATGCTCCTTGTATAATGCTGGCAACCCCCATGCTCTATGTATAATGCAGCCGGCCCCCAATGCTCCATGTATAATGCAGCCAGCCCTCCATGCTCCATGCATAATGCAGCCCCCGATGCTCCATGTATAATGCTAGCCCCCCACGCTTAATCTATAATGTAAGTCCCCCACGCTCCATGTATAATGCAAGCCTCCCCATGCTCCATGTATAATGCAAGCCCACCCATGCTCCATGTATAATGCTGGCAGCTCCCCATGCTCCATGTATAATACAGGGAGCCCCCCATGGTCCATGTATAATGCTGGCAGCCACCCATGCTCCTTGTATAATGCAGGCAGCCCCCCATGTGCTATGTATAATGCTGGCAGCACCCATGCTCCATGTATAATGCTGGCAGCCCCCCATGCTCCATGTATAATGCTGGCAGCCCCCCATGCTCCATGTATAATGCTGGCAGCCCCCCATGCTCTATGTATAATGCTGCAGCCCCCCCATGCTCCATGTATAATGCAGCCGGCCCCCCATGCTCCATATATAATGATGGCAGCCCCCCATGCTCCATGTATAATGCTGGCAGCCCCCCATGCTCCACGTATGATACTGGCAGCCCCCCTATGCTCCATGTATAATGCAGCCGTCCCCCCCATGCTCCATGTATAATGCTGGCAGAACCCCCATGCTCCATGTATAATGCAGCCCCCCATGCTCCATGTATAATGCTGGCAGCCCCCCATGCTCCATGTATAATGCTGGCAGCCTCCCCATGTTCCATGTATAATGCAACCCCCCATACTCAATGTATAATGCTGGTAGCCCCCCCATGCTCCATGTATAATGCTGGCAGCTCCCCATGCTCCATGTATAATACAGGGAGCCCCCCATGGTCCGTGTATAATGCTGGCAGCCTCCCATGCTCCATGTATAATGCAGGCAGCCCCCCCATGCTCCATGTATAATGCTGGCAACCCCCATGCTCTATGTATAATGCAGCCGGCCCCAAATGCTCCATGTATAATGCAGCCAGCCCTCCATGCTCCATGCATAATGCAGCCCCCGATGCTCCATGTATAATGCTAGCCCCCCACGCTTAATCTATAATGTAAGTCCCCCACGCTCCATGTATAATGCAAGCCTCCCCATGCTCCATGTATAATGCAAGCCCACCCATGCTCCATGTATAATGCTGGCACCCCCCCATGCTCCATGTATAATGCTGGCAGCTCCCCATGCTCCATGTATAATACAGGGAGCCCCCCATGGTCCATGTATAATGCTGGCAGCCACCCATGCTCCTTGTATAATGCAGGCAGCACCCATGCTCCATGTATAATGCTGGCAGCCCCCCAAACTCCATGTATAATGCTGGCAGCCCCCCATGCTCCATGTATAATGCTGGCAGCCCCCCATGCTCCATGTATAATGCTGGCAGCCCCCTATGCTCTATGTATAATGCTGCAGCCCCCCCCCATGCTCCATGTATAATGCAGCCGGTCCCCATGCTCCATATATAATGCTGGCAGCCCCCCATGCTCCATGTATAATGCTGGCAGCCCCCCATGCTCCACGTATAATACTGGAAGCCCCCCTATGCTCCATGTATAATGCAGCCGTCCCCCCCATGCTCCATGTATAATGCTGGCAGCCCCCCATGCTCCATGTATAATGCTGGCAGCCCCCCATGCTCCATGTATAATGCTTGCACCCCCCCATGCTCCATGTATAATGCTGGCAGCTCCCCATGCTCCATGTATAATACAGGGAGCCCCCCATGGTCCATGTATAATGCTGGCAGCCACCCATGCTCCTTGTATAATGCAGGCAGCACCCATGCTCCATGTGTAATGCTGGCAGCCCCCCAAACTCCATGTATAATGCTGGCAGCCCCCCATGCTCCATGTATAATGCTGGCAGCCCCCCATGCTCCATGTATAATGCTGGTAGCCCCCTATGCTCTATGTGTAATGCTGCACCCCCCCCATGCTCCATGTATAATGCAGCCGGCCCCCATGCTCCATATATAATGCTGGCAGCCCCCCATGCTCCATGTATAATGCTGGCAGCCCCCCATGCTCCACGTCTAATACTGGAAGCCCCCCTATGCTCCATGTATAATGCAGCCGTCCCCCCCATGCTCCATGTATAATGCTGGCAGCCCCCCATGCTCCATGTATAATGCTGGCAGCCCCCCATGCTCCATGTATAATGCTGGAAGCCCCCCATGCTCCATGTATAATGCTGGCAGCCTCCCCATGTTCCATGTATAATGCAACCCCCCATACTCAATGTATAATGCTGGTAGCCCCCCCATGCTCCATGTATAATGCTGGCATCCCCCCCATGCTCCATGTATAATGCAGCCCCCCATGCTCCATGTATAATGCTGGCAGCCCCCCATGCTCCAGCCCCTTGGCCCCTGGCCACTGTGTATGCACTGATGTAAAAAGAATAAAAGTAAAAAAAAAAACAAAAGAAAAAAGTTCTTACCTCTCTCCTCGTTCCCCCGCTGCTGTCCTCACGTCTCCTCAGTCCCCCGCTGCTCTATCCACACCTCTTCTCCGTTCCCCTGCAGCTGCGGTCGGCATCCTCATTCCCTGCGCTCTGTGCTCTCAGCACAGTGGACGCACAGAAGTGACGTCACCGTGCAGTCACAGAGAGAGAATGATGGAGCGTGCACGGGCCGCTCCACGCTTCTTCATTGTTGCTGTGCATGATGACTGGGGAGGGGGGCCTAGTGCCGCCACCGCTTACAACGGGCGGCACCAGGTCATATAGCGGCCGCGTGGTCTATGCCAGAACAACGCAGCTCCTCTCACAGAAAGGAGCTGCTTGCTGATCTGCAGAGCGGGCCCCTAAGCGACTTCTGCGACCGCGGTAGTTACGCCCCTGGTTGGAGCCAAAGTCCTAACAAGTATTAGTCACTACATTACGTCATAGAGCGGATACATGGATATTGCATGTTTTGCATAATAACAACATTTATAAATGAGACGATAGGTTTCTAAATAGTATATTTATTTTTATTATATTTATATTATGTTTTTTGCTTGAATTTCAAAAGGTCAAAGCCTGAGAAATGTATTACTCCACTGCAGTGTGTGCTGCCTAAGCTCTTTCAGTAGAGCATAATGTTACAGTTGGAGCCACTTGACAGAGTTGCTCAGATATGTTGGGTAACATAGGACCAAAACAAACAGGAGAGAGATCTTTGTTCTCGGCTGTGTCCATTCAGTGTCCATTAAATCATCATGTTCCTTTACAGTCTTGGTGGGAGTACAGAGCAGCAGGCTTGTAACTTGTGGCACCTCACTGCGGTTGCTATAATAAAAGTATAACACTGGTATACAGTGATTTTGGTGCCAACAATGTCTGAAAGATTTTATATTAAGTTTACGGTGCTGATTAAGAATAGGGTTTTGCCAGATTAACTCTAGTTTCTGAGATATTTAATAGTTAATCAATTAATTAATTAATGCAAAACGATTGAAAAACATTCAGAATTGAAAAATACTATTTTTGTTACAACTAGTAAGTAAACAGTCTAAAATCTTACTACATAAAAGATAAATTGAAAAATCTAACATTGACAGGAAAATATTATGATTTGATTAATGAATACAATATTAATTAGTTGTTCATTGTATTTGTGTCAAATATGCTTCAAAAAGGACTGTCTATGTGATTTTCTTTTATGTGTGTCATCAGGATAATCATGTTTGAGACTCCAACAGTCGTCTCCCATTATGTGTGTCCCAACTGCCTTGATATCTCTGCTCCATCACCTTCATATCCTGGGGGAAGCTTTCGTCTTGTTCCTTACTGAAGTCTCCAAGATTATCTTCAACTCTGTTTAAATGGCGATGGAGATTGCATGGAGATTGGAAAGAGAGTGCATCTTTATACTCATATTAACTCCCAAATTTCTGAAGTTAGTGAGCATGTCTCACACCAAGTCATCATAATTGCTCTGTGATTACCCAAGTAATTCTTCACAACAGAGGCAAAAACCTTACAGGTCGAAGCCTCAGTGTCATTCATTCATGCATGTGGTAAAATTGAAATTGTTCATGAGTTTACGAATATGAGGACCATTAAAGGTTGCAGGTTTTAGTTTTTCCATGCTCAGTCCAGGGAATGATCTACAAATATACTTGAAGCAATTACCCAATTTGTCCAAAGCTCTAACAAATTGCTTCATTATTCCCAGCTTAATATGAAGTGGTGGGAGTATGATTTTGTTCTTGTTCACCAGCGGCTTGTTGATGATATAAATTGTACTCTTGTAGGCCTTGACACTTTTGTCCAATGACCTTGATTTACTCTACTATCTCAGAAGCACATGAAGCATGGGTATTTTGTGTATCCAGATTGCTGTCTAAGCAAGAAGTTCACCATCTTCACATCAACACAAACTGACTACTGATGTTCAGAAGAATGGATTTTCTGTAATATAATTTTTAAATTTTCATATTTTTCTTTAAGTTTTGTTGAGTGAGCAATGGAAAGAGGCATAACGGTTACCATTGTGCAAGAGAACACATTTCAACCTTCTAATTAAGCTGCCTATAAAAAGCTGCCAATCTTTTGATTGATATTCTATTAGTCCCATTTGAAGTACAATTTCTGGGATATCATTGCAGAATAGAAGATATTCCTCTTGTTTGAAATATGGGAGAAGCCTCACTTCTGTTGTCCAATAGGCTGTTATTTTAACTTCCGCCTTTATAAGATCTTGTTCATTAAATCTGCATGAGACAGGGTTTATTTCAGAATATACAGTTTTCAAATTAAGTTAAAAATAAGTGGTGGAGGGTGAGTGACCGGTGCAGGCCTGTTGCGCTGTGAGGCTACTGCCCCTACAGGCAACACACAACATGGAGACCCAACCTGAAGTCTCTACATTTAAAAAAATTAGAGTCAGATACCATTCAAGTGGCATCAATTGCCTCAGAGTACAAGTAGTATAATGGTGCAGCAAGGACATATGGGACAGGGCCTGGGAAAGGGCTTGGCCAAACATTTCTAGCTTAAACATTGATCAGTAACAGGTGGATGAGTGACAGGTGTAGGCCTGGTGCTCTTAGACCCATGTCACTACAGGCAACACACAACATGGAGACCCAACTTGGAGTCTCCATATTTCAAAAAAATTAGAAGCAGACACCACTAAAGTGGCATCAATATCCCCAGAGTACAAATAGTAAAATGGTGCAGCATGGATGCATGAGATAGGGCCTGGAACAAGGATTGGCCCAGCCTTTCGAGCATTAACAATGAACAGTAAGAGGTGGATGAGTGACAATGATGGTCTGAGACCTCAGCCACTACAGGCAACACATAACAAGGAGAACAGAATAAGAGTTTCCATTTACAAAAAATATGACTTGTTGTGACTTATGAGGAAGCAAAAGGTGGAGGAATAAGAGGAATATTAGATGCTTCCATACAAAAAAAATTCAAATTCTAGCAGCAGTAGAACAGCAAGCCACAACAAAGGTGTTACTGACTACAATAACGCAAGATCAATGCAGCACACTGAAAAAAACCATTGCCTAGTCTGCACAGTCTGTGACTGGGGTAGAAAAGTTAATAGAGATCCATGATTTGTTCATCTTGAATAAAGTTAGGTGGTTTACACTTTCAGGGGACAGTCGGATGCATTTATCCATCAGGAGAAAACAAGCACCACTGAAGACACAAGCTGAGAGGACGTTGGCTGACGTGCATGATAAAACCTCCAAGGCATGACCGGTGACCTCAGGCCACTCTTCCATTTTTGAAGACCAATGAAAAGGGTCCACCCCTAATAGCATAATAAGCTCTACATAATCCTGAACCATCCTCTCCAGTCATTCAAAATATGTCACACTTGTACTCTGTTCTGCTTGTGCATGGGATGGTCTAAAAAATGTGTGCCACAACTCACAGAAATTGGTTCTGCCACTTAAACAGCTGCTGCTAATGTTTCCACAATGAAGACTCGATGTTGCCGGAGTTTGAAATCTAGAACTGTGATGCACACTGTATGCCTCACTGCTGTCTTGGAGAAAACCACTCTTAAGATTGTGCACAATTTTGTATTGATACTCTAGCATGTGCACATCCCTTTTGAAGGGTGGAAGCATCTGGCAAAATGTATTCTTGTACCCTGGATCTAACAGAGTGGCAACCCAGTAGCCAGATCGATTTCTAATCCTAACAATTCTGGAATCATGTTGCACATTGGGCAGTAAGAAGGCACTCATGTGTCTGGTGCTTCTGTGAGGTCCATGGTCATGGTGTGTTGGTGGCAAGGTAACACTCAAGCTTGCTTCTTCTGTCCCTTCCCACCATGGACAGCAGAGAGGGGATCAATATTTCCTTCATCCCATGACTGTTGCATGTCCATAACCTCTTTCTCCTCTTCCTCCTCCATTTCATCCTGGGTTTCTACACTTCAACTAACAGTTTGTCTGGTACCATGATCTGCCCTCGATCTCTATACTCCACCCTCCCATGGTACCTGATAATGCGACGACAATCCAGGCCTTAGAGATATTGGTATCCTTTTTGCATTCAGTTGGCCGTAATAGTGATGCTGATGACAGCATCGTCTGCACTAACCATCTTAATAGCCTTTTCAAAACTATGCAGAAGGGCATAGAGGTCCTTCATGATTTGCCCCTTGACCAGACTGCATTCGCACAGGTTATGTATCATAATAACATACTGCACCAGGGCTCATCGCTGCTGCCACAGTCACTGTTACATCTGCAGAGTTGAATTCCACCATGGTGGCGAATCGCATATCAACTGGTTGACTGATAGGCCGAAATATCTCTGTAGTAATGTAAATGGAGGATGCGAACAGCGGAAGTCTGCATACAGCACCCACGCCTTCTACAGCAGTACATCCAAGCTGCGATAGTGGCCTAGAAATTGCTGTACAACCACGTTGAGGACATGAGCTGTACAATGCATGTGTGTGAGGTTGTCCCGCTGTAGGGCCACCACCAAGTTTGCACTGGTATTGCACACAGTCCTCCCTGGCTTCAGTGGAGATAGCCATCACTGAAACTTGGCCTGGATAGCTGTCCACAACTCTGCAGCTGTGTGACTGTGTTCTCCAATGCATTTTAATTTCAGCACTGCCTGATTGTGTTGAGCACCAGCTGAGATGTACATAGGTGGGGGATTCTCTCTGCACTGTTGGAACACGTGTCACATTAAGGGAGAGGTTTACAGTGAAGGTGGAGGACCTAGAAGAGGTGGAAAATGCAGAAGCAGTGGAGGAAGTGGTAGATACAGAGGCTTGTCCCACAAGCCTTGGGGATTTCAAGACTTGTTGAATAGCCGATTCCCCGCCTGCCCCCGCAGCCACCAGAGTCACACAGTGCCCAGTCAGTGAAATACAATGCCCCTGGCCATGCTTGCTCGTCCAGGTGTCAGTAGTGAAATGCATCCTATCAGACACAGAGCTTTTCAAGGAACTGGTGATGTTGTCTGCGACATGCCGTTGTAGTGCAGGCACAACTTTAGTAAAGTAGTAATGGTAACTGGGTAACTGTTACTCAGGGACTGCAAAGGCTATCAGTAATTGGCAGCATTTTCGTGGCCAACAGATTGGATATGGTGAATTTCATACTCTTAGCATTGGCATGTGTAGAAGTAAATAATCTTTTATGTGACCACAACTGTGGGACCGAGGGCTGGCTGCTGTGCTAAGAGTGGGTGGAGTAGGGTGTACACAACTAACTGGTGGTCTGTCGGTGGTGGTCTGGGAGGGAGGTGCAGGCGGAGATGTTGTGGTGGATTGAGAAAGATGTGGTGTGCTTGGTATCAGATATCGGTCAAAAACAGCAGGAATATCCACTTCTGTAATAGCTGACGTGCTCTCACTCACCCCTATTGTAGCGAGAGAACAAGTGGAGGTTCTGCGGCCGAAGACCTGTGTGAGAACACTTGTCATGGTGATGGAGGACGAAGAAGCAGTAGATATAATTGATGGGGCAGCTGGTGGTTGGTGAGGCTCACTAGGCTTCATTTTAGTGCTCTAAGATTCCCAGCATAATGCATGTTGGTTGCGCATGTGCCGGTTCATGCATGTTATAGTCAAATTATTGGAATTTCTGCTTCTACTGACTCGTTTTTTACAATGTCGGCAGATAACATAAGTTTGGTCAACCTTTGTAGTCTCAAAAAAGGCATAGGCTAGGCAACCCATGCCGCCCATGCAAACTGCAGATCCTCCTACCCACAGCCAGAGTTGTGCCTGAGGATGCAAGAGTGCTTGTCAAGGTTGCATGACTCTGTGCTGGAAGCAACAAGGTAAACTCCTCCTCTTCCTTCTTCACCTCCTCTACCACCTCCTCTGTTGAGCTATTCAGCTATGTACCTCTGTCTTCACACCAAGTGGCATTTAAAACCTCATCTTCATCCTCCATGTTGTTCCACTCCTCAACCTGACAATCACCCTCCCCCTCTTCCTGACCTGACAGTATAGTACAGTACGTGTATGCTTCAGGTATCTGAGTCTCATCATGATCACCTCCACCCCCAGGGGTTATCATAAGTGGCAAGGGTCTGGATTCTGCTTGGATCCACTTCGTTCAGCCTAATCGATCTAATTAACTAAGATTTGGGGTATTGGTGCAGATGCTTTCCTCCTTTTGAATCTCGGAATCTTTGGAGCAGACCTCTGATACCCATGGAAAAGAATATGTGAACAGCTCTGCAGACTCGCCCATCTGTGGTTCCCCACAGTCAGTTGGACAGTTGAAGATTTGTGACGTGTGGGGAAATAAGGGGAATTGAGGTGCCACTTCTGAGAACTGTACTATGTGTGTTTGATGTTGAGGTGGAGGAAGAGGAGAGGCCACTTGATTCAGTGCTTGCCATCCAATGTAGCACATGCACTTTCTGGGCCTCATCTACAAGTCGTTCCACTATGCGTCTGCCAAGGATAGGTAGTCAAGTAGCCCATCCAGTAATAGAAGTTGTCAGTTGTCTTTGGAAAGGAGCCGCTGTTTGTTCAGTAGAGCTTTCAGAACATTAGCACCTGGCCCACATACACCTCGAACACCATGCCTTTTCCCCCTTCCACCACAACCTTGGGATTTTCCACTCATGTTTGATATACTCTTCCCCTCTTTTTTTTTTTTCCAAACATTTTTATTGATTTTCCAAATTTTATAAAAAACATAACAATATGAGTATGATTAAAGGGAAGGACAATCAATTGACAGAGTATGGTATAGAAGAAGAAAAAAAAAGGGGTACAACCCCCTCTTGCCAGTCCAGATTATTCTTCCATAAAAAATGACACATAATGAAACCGAACTAGAAAGTCAAAGTAAACCACATGTAATATACAGTAGTCCCGTAAACCCCTGTGTCATTCTCTAGTAGTTTCAAAATCAATGATATGTCTTACTTCCTTGACGTCTCGCCTCCTCCTTCCTCTCGAGCCCCCGCTAACTGAGCCTCAGGTTGCCCAAGCTATCCTGGATTTCATTGAGGAGATACCACTCCGTGTGTATGAAAGATGTCACCAAGTTATTTATTTGTACCCGTGTGAAGTGGTGTTCAATAAAACGTTTCCATCTCCCAAAGAACGTGGCTGTCTTTTGATCCTTATCCCTTTCCGCTTCCAATTTTTCCAACTTCAGAAGAGCATGCAATTCCCCAATAACCTCCTTTGTAGATGGACCCTCCCTCTGTATCCAGTGTCTTAAGATACACCTTTTAGCTATTATGGCCAAGTTATGTATGATTGCAAATGTCCTTTTATCCCGAGTATTTGATCCCCCTTTGACTCCACCCTCAAAGAAATGGAAAATCCACACCATTAATTCTGGTCTGCAATATATCCCCCATGTTGTTTGAGCCAACATTCTTACTCGATTCCAGAACCTCTGCACTTCCTTACATTCCCAGAGTCCATGTAGCATATCTGTTTTCTCTGCTTGACATTTTTGACAATGTGCATCTCTACCCGGAATATTGAAACCTACAATAGCCCTATGTAAAATCCTAAACTGGGTGTCTCTTCAACCCTCGTTGGTGATATGTTTCCGCATTTGGACACACCCTTTCAATATATTTCCCACCACTTCTTGACCTTGTTAACATCATTTAGTTTTAATAGTAGCGGAATTGTCTGAAAGGGATACAGCAGCCTAGGAAAGCTCATCATTTTTATCAAGTGGCATCTTGCCAGAAATGGTAAGGGTAAGCCTTTCCATCCCCTTAGTTGTGTTATGATTTTTCTGATCAGCGGGCCATAAATCATTTTATAAATTGTTTCCACCGTTCTCCCTATCTGCACTCCCAGGTATTTGATTGATGTCTGTACTATAGGGATCCCACATATACAACCATCTCTCAGATTTCTCCCAACACTCCCGTGACCTCCCCTCAAGAACAAGATCTCGCACTTCTTTTTGTTTAACTTAAAGCCTGAGAATGATCCAAATTTTTCAGTCATGTCAAGAGTTTGGGGTAAGTCCATGCCTGGGTTTCCCATATACAGTATCAAATCATCAGCGAAAAGCGCTATCTTCATTTCTAACCCCCTTATTTTGATCCCTTTGAAGATGTTAGGACCCTGGAGAACTCTAGATAATGGCTCAATTGCCAGGTTAAATAGTAGGGGGGATAGCGGGCAGCCCTGCCTCGTCCCCTTCATCAGGGGTAACACTTCCGACAGGAAGCTCGGGGTATGTATCCTTGCTCCCGTCCCGAGTTGGCATATAAACTTCTGATGTAAAGTCTCATTTTACCGGTAATTCCTATGGCCTCCATCACCTTATCTAGCCAGTTCCAATTAACATTATCGAACGCTTCACAGCGCCGAGTGTAACTAAAGCAGGTTTTTCCCCTCCCTCGGTGCACCCCAATCTAACCGCATCTGCCAATAAGATCGTCTTCCTGATGTTGGTAACCGCATTTCTCCCTTTGATAAACCCTACCTGATGTTCGGAGATTATCCTAGGCAAAATCAGTGCTAGTCTATCGGCCATGATTTTGGACATTATTTTTAAATCCTGATTAATGAGCGATATGGGTCTGTAACTAGAGGGATCATCTAGGTCTTTGTTGCCCTTCGGGAGTAATTTAATGTATGCTATGTTGGCATTTTTAGGGATTTCTGTTCCTCCCAGGATTGCATTAAAAACTGAGGTTAAGTCCGGTACAATCAGATCCCTAAGTGCATTATAAAATTCGCTATTAAAACCGACAGGTCATGGCGCTTTTTTGGTGTTAAGCTCCCCGATTGTTCTTGTTACCTCCTCCACTGAAATGTCCGCATTTAGGGCTCCCAGCTCTTCCTCCGTTAAGCTAGGCATTTGAGCTTGTCTTAACCAATCGTCCTCGTCAGTAAAATCATTGTTTCCTGACCCATATAGCTTTCTATAATATTCCCCCAGCACCTTGTTGATATCTTTGGGATCTGTGGTTACCCCCCTCCCTTTGTTTTCATTTTGGAGATTACCGTTGTTTTTCTGCTACCCCGTGCCAAATTTGCCAACATTCTCCCTGCCTTATTGCCGAATCTATGAAGATCAGCTTCCTTGTGAGACCAAAAGAGTTGTTCTTCTTTTTGGCCCACTCGTCAAAGCCCCTCTTTGCCTCCAACCATCTGTCCATTGCCGAACTAGACCTATCTACCAGATAATTTGTATATGCTAGCTGCACTGCTTCACTATGGGAGTTATATTTCTCATTCATCCTCCGTTTGATCATTGCCGCATAACCCACCAAACGTCCCCTCAGAACCACTTTTGCCATTTCCCAGAACAATACTGGAGTCTCCCTGTGTTCCTTGTTGTCCTCTGTGAACTCTTCCCACCACTCTCGCAGTATCTTGTGAAAATTATCCTGTCTGAGGAGGAACGACGGGAATCTCCATATAATGTCAGAACCTCTCCTGAAATTCTCTCTGATGTCCACTCTCACCGGACTGTGATCAGAGATCACCATATTCTCAATCACGCAGTTTTTTTGCTCCATTCACAAGATCCTGAGACATCCAAATCTGATCTATGCGCGACCAACTGTCATGTGGGTAGGAGAAGTGTGTATATTCCCTATCGTGTGGGTGGGTTAGCTTCCATATATCTTTTAGCCCTATATCTTCTAATGATACATCCCTATTTACCATTCTCTTGTCCCCGGGACCCTTCTCCCCTACCCCCTCCCCTCTCCTTCTGTCTTCAGCCGAGTTCGGTACTGTGTTGAAGTTTCCCGCCATTATGATGTTGGGTGCCTCATCTGATAGTATGATAGCTTTCATATTATTAAAAAATGCAATCTGATGCAAGTTTGGACCATATACATTGGAAATACTGAGTGTGCCCGCTGGACTAGTAATTGTTAGATGTTGCCACCTTCCCTGATCATCCTCCTCATGAGCCACTACTTCATGGCTGAGCTGTTTGTTTGTCAAAGTCAATGTGCCCGCCTTCCTACCTTGCGCCAGTGCCCCATAAACTGAACCTACCCAGAATGTCTTCATGCGAAAAAAATCCTCCCTCCCCAAATGGGTTTCTTAGAGTAGTAGTAGAGTAAAATCAGTTTTTAATCTTTTCAGGTGCCTTAGAATCATTGCTCGCTTGTTGGGTGATCTTAGGCCCTTAACGTTCCACGTTGTTAATTGTACCATTTTTGCCTAAGTAGACCACTCTTACCATTTCTCTTCCCCTCTTTTAACAAGCTGTTTCACAACCCTAGGCTCACACCTGTCAGTCATCTGTCACTAAATTAACAATCAGTATTTATATGCTGAAATGTCTATTTGTGGCAGGAACCTAGAATTAACAATCAATATTTATATGCTGAAATATCTATTTGTGTCAGAAGCACAGAGTGATCAATCAGTGTTTATCTACAGTGATGTATATATATATATATATATATATATATATATATATACTAGAAGGTGGCCCGATTCTACGCATCGGGTATTCTAGAATTTACGTATTGTGTAGTTCTTGTATGATTTTTGTTATATATATATATATATATATATATATATATATATAGATGTTGTTGTGTGTAGTTACCAAGTGTTTGTGTAGGGCGCTGTACATGTTCTGAGTGTCGCGGGGGGTGAGAGCGGTGTTGTATGTGTGTTGCGTGTGTTGCGTTGTTTGTGGAGCGCTGTGTGTCTGTAGCGTTGTGTGTGTGTGTGTGTTGTGCGGTTTGTGTGGGTGTGGTGTGTTTTGGGGGGAGGTATGTTTTGAGCAATGTGTGTGTTGTGCAGCATGTGCGTATATTTGTGTGTGCAGCGTTGTCTGTGTGTGTGGGTGTCTGTGTAGGGCGTTGTTTGTGATTCCTAGTGTGTGTGTGTTGTGCAGTGCGCGTGTGTGTGTGTGTTGGGGGGAGGTGTGCACCTCCCATCGTGCTCCATCCCCCATGCTGCGCACCCCCCATCGTGCTGCATCCCCCATGCTGCGCACTCCCAAACGTGCTCCATCCGCCATGCTGCGCACTCCCAAACGTGGTCCATCCGCCATGCTGCGCACTCCCAAACGTGCTCCATCCGCCATACTGCGCACTCCCCATCGTGCTGCATCCCCCATGCTGCGCACTCCCAAACGTGCTCCATCCGCCATGCTGCGCACTCCCCATCGTGCTCTATCCGCCATGCTGCACACTCCCAAACGTGCTCCATCCGCCATGCTGCGCACTCCCAAACGTGCTCCATCCGCCATGCTGCGCACCCCCTATCATGCTCCATCCGCCATGCTGCGCACTCCCAAACGTGCTCCACCCGCCATGCTGCGCACTCCCAAACGTGCTCCATCCGCCATGCTGCGCACTCCCAAACGTGGTCCATCCGCCATGCTGCGCACTCCCAAACGTGGTCCATCCGCCATGCTGCGCACTCCCAAACGTGCTCCATCCGCCATGCTGCGCACTCCCAAACGTGCTCCATCCGCCATGCTGCGCACTCCCCATCGTGCTCCATCCGCCATACTGCGCACTCCCCATCGTGCACCATCCGGCATGCTGCGCACTCCCAAACGTGCTCCATCCGCCATGCTGCGCACTCCCAAACGTGCTCCATCCGCCATGCTGCGCACTCCCAAACGTGCTCCATCCGCCATGCTGCGCACTCCCAAACGTGCTCCATCCGCCATGCTGCGCACTCCCAAACGTGGTCCATCCGCCATGCTGCGCACTCCCAAACGTGCTCCATCCGCCATGCTGCGCACTCCCAAACGTGCTTTATCCGCCATACTGCGCACTCCCAAACGTGCTCCATCCGCCATACTGCGCACTCCCCATCGTGCACCATCCGGCATGCTGCGCACTCCCAAACGTGCTCCATCCGTCATGCTGCGCACTCCCAAACGTGCTCCATCCGTCATGCTGCGCAGTCCCAAACGTGCTCCATCCGCCATGCTGCGCACTCCCAAACGTGCTCCATCCGCCATGCTGCGCACCCCCCATCATGCTCCATCCGCTTGGAAGTGCGCAGCATGCCGGATGGTGCACGATGGGGAGTGCGCAGTATGGCGGATGGAGCACGTTTGGGAGTGCGCAGTATGGCGGATGGAGCACGTTTGGGAGTGCGCAGCATGGCGGATGGACCACGTTTGGGAGTGCGCAGCATGGCGGATGGACCACGTTTGGGAGTGCGCAGCATGGGGGATGCAGCACGATGGGGAGTGCGCAGTATGGCGGATGGAGCACGTTTGCTCAGCCTCTCTCCTTCCAGCCTCCCTCAGCATCAGCCTCCCTTCCCAGCCTTCCCCAAGATCAGCCTCTCTGCTCCCAGCCTCCTCCAGCACGCCGTGCTCCTCTGCCGACACTCACCCACACCCGATCGCATCCACTCACCCACACAACCGATCGCATCCACTCACCCACACAACCGATCGCATCCACTCACCCACACAACCGATCGCATCCACTCACACACACAACCGATCGCATCCACTCACACACACAACCGATCGCATCCACTCACACACACCCGATCGCATCCACTCACACACACAGACACTGACGATATTGCACATACGCGCTGATACTCACAACATCCGGGGATATCACATGCTTCTGGCCATGTGATCCTCCGTCAGGTCCTGGAAGCTCACAGCACAATATCGCCGCCGAGAAGCAAGCGATATCCCAGGATGTTGTGAGTATTTGGATGCGATGTGATGTGTGTGTGTGAGTGAGTGTGATCTGATTTGTGTGTGTGTGTGTGCTGTTATGTTATGTATGTTCCGCAGCTGCAGGACCTTGATGTGTGGATGCGATGTGATGTGTGTGAGGTGTGTATGAGAGTGAGTGTGAGCCGGTGTACACTGGTAACTATGATACACATCGGGTAACTAAGGGACCTTAGTTACCCGATGTGTATAATGGTTACCAGCTTTCACGGCCTCCGTTAAGATCCCAGCATCGCAAGGTTATGTCTGGCGCTGCCGGGATCCTGACGGAGCCGGTGTAGAAGCAAGCGATATCCCAGCATGTTGTGATGTGTGGATGTGATGTGTGGATGTGATGTGTGGATGTGATGTGTGGATGTGATGTGTGGATGTGATGTGTGGATGTGATGTGTGGATGTGATGTGTGGATGTGATGTGTGGATGTGATGTGTGGATGTGATGTGTGGATGTGATGTGTGAGGTGTGTGTGAGAGTGAGTGTGAGCCGGTGTACACTGGTAACTATGATACACATCGGGTAACTAAGGGACCTTAGTTACCCGATGTGTATAATGGTTACCAGCTTTCACGGCCTCCGTTAAGATCCCAGCATCGCAAGGTTATGTGTGGCGCTGCTGGGATCCTGACGGAGCCGGTGTAGAAGCAAGCGATATCCCAGGATGTTGTGATGTGTGAGGTGTGTGTGAGAGTGAGTGTGAGAGTGAGTGTGATCTGATGTGTGTGTACTCACCTGGGAATCGGAGCCCCGTGTCAGTTGGGCCACAGCGAGCGTGCATTGCGTGAGGGGGGCGGGGCCTGCAGAGAGCCGGGGCGAGAGGCCAATCCGTGTGGGGGGGCGGGGCCATGGCGAGCCCAGCGGCCAATCAGCTTTGTGTCCCCGTAAGGACACAATTTCGGAGCATGACAGACAGACAGACAGACAGACAGACAGAATAAGGCAATTATATATATAGATATATATATATATTAAAACAGAGGGGAGAGCCAGCACTATATGAAAGTGGCATGCACTAATAAAAAGAGTAAATTCACAGATTAATTCCAACTGTATTATAATACAAAATGAGATTTTTAGCAAACAATTGATCAATTTTTTGAGCCACCACTGCCACGTCACAGCAAATCTCAATAGGGGGTCCTACTCTATATTTTATATTTCATTGTGCCATGCGGCCTCCTAGATACATTAAAATCAGAACCATATTAGAGCAACACATACTGTACCTGTAACCATTTTATAACCGCTTCCATGTTGCAAAAAGAGGCAACTGCAGATAGAGGCAGCCCAGGTCCCAGCATGTGCAGCAGACGCCACACACACCAGGACAATGTCAGAACAAACCTTCACAGTGCCAGACCAGCAACTAAAAATAAAGGCAGAACAGACACAAGTAAATGGTGCTTAATTAACAATGCATGTCGAAAAAGGCGAGGTGGCTGAGTGTGAACAGCCACCAACAAGGAATTTAGCAAACCAAAATCAGGCGTGCAAGGCATGGTGTTGGTCAGCCACCAGACCAATAACACAAAAACAGAGGGGAGAGCCAGCACTACCTGGAAATGGCATGCACTAATAAAAAGCGTATATTTGCGGATTAATTCCAACTGTACTATAATACAAAATGAGATTTTTAGCAAACATTTAATCAATTTTTTTGAGCCACCCCTGGCACGTCACAGCAAATTTCAATAGGGGGGTCCTACTTTATATTTTATATTTCAGTGTGCCAACCGCTTCCATGTTGCAAAAAAGGCAACTGCGGATAGAGTCAGCCCAGGTCCCAGCATGTGCAGCAGATGCCACACACACCAGGACAAAGTCAGAACTGACCTTCACAGTTCCAGACCAGCAACTAAAAATAAAGGCAGAACAGACACAAGTAAATTGCTAATTAAGCACTTTACTTGGATGGATCTGGTCCGCCTTTATTTATGGTTGCTGGTCCGGCACTGTGAAGGTCAGTTCTGACATTGTCCTTGTGTGTGGCCTCTGCTGAACATGATGGGTCCTGGGCTGCCTATTATCCGCAGTTGCTTCTTTTTTGCGACATGGAAGCGGTTATATAAAGGTCACAGGTATGTGTTGCTTTAATATAGTTCTGCTTTTAATTTATTTAGGATGCTGCATGGCACAATGAAATAAAAAATATAGAGTAGGACCCGCCTATTGAGATTTGCCGTTACGTGGCAGGGGTGGCTCAAAAAATTGATCAATTGTTTGCTAAAATTCTCTTTTTGTATTATAGTACAGTTGGAATAAATCTTTGAATTTACACTTTATTTGATACATGCCACTCTCAGATGTGCTGGCTCCCTTCTCCTTTTGCTTGTTACAATGGTCCGGTGGCTGACCACCACCACGCCATGCATGCCTGATGTTACTTTGTAAACATTACTCCTGTTGGTGGCTGTTCACATTCAGCCACCTCACCATTTTCCACAGGCATTGCTAATTAAACACCATACATGGATCTGGTCTGCCTTTATTTTTGGTTGCTGGTCTGGAACTGTGAAGGTCAGTTATGGCATTGTCCTGGTGTGTGTGGTCTCTACTGCACATGCTAGGACCTGGGCTGCCTTTTATCCGCAGCTGCCTCTTTTTGCGATATGAAAGCAGTTATATAAAGGTCACAGCTATGTGTTGCTCTTATATGGTTCTGCTTTTAATTTATTTAGGGTGCCGCATGGCACAATGAAATAAAAAATATAGAGTAGGACCCCCCTATTGAGATTTGCTGTTGCGTGGCAGGGGTGGCTCAAAAAATTGATCAATTGTTTACTAAAAAACTCATTTTGTATTATAGTACAGGTGGAAAAAAAATCTGTGAATTTACACTTTATGCATGCCACTCTCAGATGTGCTGGTTCCCCTCTCTTTTTGCTAGTGATATATATATGCAGCAACACACTCCCCAGTCTATAGCAGTCTCAAAATGGCACCAAAGCCGCAAGTCCGCTTCTTATATGCAGACTTTGTAAAACTGTAGGGGGGGAGCACAATAGGGTCTTACCCGGTATGAGGGTGATATGATTTCTTTTCCTGAGGAAGGAGACAGATGTTTCTGAAACGCGTAGGAACTGTCAAATAAAAAGGAAATCTTTTAATTTACACGCATCAGTGGTTTTTAGCGCGGCATAAACCCGGTCTTCTCTTCAACCTGTGTGTATATGCAGACTTTGGCAGCCAATGGCACAAGCTCATATAAAAAATTATAAATTATATAACAATTAAAAAAATAAAAGGTTAAGATTTTGTTTTGCAACTGTTTGACTAGTTGCATCTAGCAATCAAAATCACCACAACACTTCTGCTAGCTGTTGCTGCAAATTACCGTACTTTCTGTGCAGGTACCTACTGTCTGTATCAAATTTGTAAATTTTTCTGAAGTTGGCAAAGTTTGATAATGAATTTAATATTATACTTGTGTCCAAAGTGTATCCAAGACCCAAATGTTTCATGATTCGTGATTGTTAGGAAAGTGAGTATTTTATCCATATTATCACTTTTCTGAATATTTTCCAAATGAAATCTGTAGTCACAAAGTATCAGGGCATAACAGGAGACTGAGGCTCCTAAACTGGCCCTTTCTACTCCTGATCCTGACCAATCCTGATCTAACACCTCTTCCTTCCCTACCCCAAGTGGGGGTGCGGGAAAGGAGCGTGTAATCACCACCCCTAATAGACAAACTGGCGAAACCAAAACTCTATCACACAGCACACTCACACAGATTAGTCAGACAACAAGAGATAAGAAAGAAAACAAAATAGAGAGGAAATAACCAGACAAAAGAAGGAATTTCACTGCACACCAAACAACACACAGTAAATCACCAGACTGAAAAACAACAGCACATGGACTGGTTTAGCAGAAAACTATAGTTGGCAAACGAAGAATGAAGACAAATTCATCCATCTTAAAAAAGTGGGGAGTACTTGTGATAGGTCTTAACTCCAGCTAGTCCGATCACTAATGAGCACATAGCTGGTCGAGCCTGACTGTGCAACTCAGAAGCACCAGAAAAAGTATTGTGTGGATTGTCAGACTCTGTGGTCTGAGCAGCGTCTGATGCCACCACGACACTCAGCAAGTTTAGAGAAGAACACCATGTGACAGCTGTACAAATGTAAATACTTTTTATTTTAAAGCATATCAGGCAATATGTTTTTGTGTAATGAGAGAGGGAGTGGCCTAATGATATCAACACTCTTTATCAAGTTGTTAAGGCAGATTGTTTTTCTTGGGCAAAAAAATGAGTCAAAAAAGAGATTTAATTGAAAAATCAAAGCAGATCACAGACCCATCAAAAGATATGCTACAAATAATCAACGGAGTTGCAGAAAATATGCTGAGAAAAAACCTGTACATTAATTCCCAAAGATTTGAGAAGAATCACACCTGGGGCCACCACAAAATCAAGAAATCCAACCTCCCCGGAGTGCGTAGAACAACAAGGTGTTTAATGCTCAGAGTCATGGCCAAGGTAGAGAAGGCTAAAACACAACCACAACTGAACAAGACTAGAGATGAGCAGACCTCCCAAGGTTTTGTTCAGTTCGTGTTCACCGAATTTACCAGTGTTAGCCAAACAGTTTGCTGAACATATCTGAACACCATTGAATTTTATGGAAGGCAAAACATGTGTTAGTAAGGGCTAGGGGTGCTGCTGTTAGTATGGGCTATGGGGGCTGCATAGAAAGAAAATAAAGAATGAAGCAGGACAGTTATACCTACCGTCATTCCCCGTGTAACACTTCTTCCAGGTCCCCTCATTAAAGCTCATACATGTTCACTGCTTTCCCTGTCCTCCACCAGTCCCAGCGTCTGTGATTGCTTGCAGTCAGACAGCAGCCCCACCCTGTGCGACAGCGTGTGTGATTGTTTGGAATCACACACGCTGTCTGCGTCCTTATAGTGGTGTAAAAATAAATAATTTAAAAAATGGCGTAGGGTAGGGTCTCCCTATATTGTGATACCCAGCACAGATAAAACAGATGGCTACAGGCTACAGCCCCAGCCATGTGCGTTATCTTGGCTGCGTATTAAAATACGAGGGACCCCATGCCCATTTTTTAAATTATTTAAATAAATAACTTTAAAAAATGACATGCAATCCTCCCCAATTTTGATACCCAGCCATAAAAAAGCCAACAGCTGGGGCTGGCATGCTCAGCTAGGGGAGGCCCATGGCTATTGCCCCCCAAGCCTAAAATTATTACATCAGAATTATTACAGAAGCCCAGAATTATTACATCAATTAGATGTGACAATCGAGATGCAGATTTGGTAAAAGAATTTGGTGCCTAAATTTCAGCACCAAATCTGCATCTCTTGGCATAAAAGCATACAAATATTGAATAGATGCCATTTTGGTGTGTTTTTTTGACTAGAAGATGCAAATTTGGTGCATAAATCTGGTGCTAACATTTCAGTAGCAAATTTGCATCTCCTGGCAGAAAACCACACCAAAACCGTGTCAAAACCATTTTTTTGTATTTTTTTTATCAACAGATACAGGTTTTGGTGATGAAATTTATACACCAAATTCCTACATCAAATCTGCATCTTGTGGCAAAAATGTCATGCCATTTTTTTTGCCCAAAGATGCAGATTTGGTGCAGGAATTTGGTGTATAAATTTCAGCACCAAATCTGCATCTCATGGCAAAAAAAAATACATCAATTCCCGCTACAAAACTACATCATATTCTGATGCGATTTTTTTCCAGACAGTGCAGGTTTGGTGCAGGATTTTGGTGTACAAATTCCAGCAAAAAAAAAAAAAAAAGCAAAAAAGCGTTTTTCTGCCAGGAGGTGCAGGTTTGATTGAAAACAGGTCACCTGAGGTAAGGTCACTGATTTCAATCAGTTCACCTGAAGTCAGTTTACGTGCGGTCACAGGTGGGGTACCATGAGAACCTCCAGCTCCCTGACGGTCAGTCAGTAAACGACTGATCCATCACGCAGCGGATGCAACGCAGTGCCATCAGTCACAATCCGTTGCTAATAGAAGTCTGTGGGGAAAAAACGGATTCCTGCTAAATATTTTGCAGGATACCGTAATTTCTCAAGGCGACGAATTGTGACTGATGACAAACAACGCTAGTGTGAAAGCAGCCTAAACAGGTCATTGATTTCAATGACTTCACCTGTGGTGAGGTCAGTGATTTTAATGCATTCACCTTAGGTCAGTTCACTCAGCGCAGATCAATCAGAGCGCCGCTGGAAAAGGATGAAGGCAATGGAAGGTGAATATAAGACAGGGCTCAGGGGACTTAGATTTAAAGCACCACTACAGTGTTGCAAAAAGAATATGCTGTAGTGATGCTTTATATTTATTTATTCTCTGAATTGCTACAGCATTTCAGAGAAACCATACTTGACTGAAATGGCAGAGGTCCTATCTGATACATAGTATCTCTTGTTTGGGCAGTATTTATCAGCTGTCAGGATTATTTTAAGCAATGAAATGGTGTAATTTGTGATATACTGTTGTTTAAGTGAGTTTAAAGGCACCCTGTCAGGTAAAAAAACACTATTAACCTGCAGATATGGGGTTAATCTACAGGTTAATAAGGTTTGAAGCTGCCCAATGCCATCACTAAGAGCCCAACTGCCGGGAAGCAACTAACTTTATTTCTCCCGACAGCCTTGGGCTTTCAGTCACCGAGCAGCAGCTGTAACCATTCACTGAGCATTGACTTACAGCCAGCTCTAATGCATAGTCAGTGCTGGTAGCATGGTTACAGGCACCATTCACTATGCCCAGAGCAGTGACTGAAGCCACGTTGACACCTTCCCTATGACTGAGAACACAAGGTAGCGGGGAGAAATTACCTCCTGGATGCAGGGTCTCAGTGCCGCCACCTGGCAGCTTCAGGACGCTATTAACCCGTAGGTTAGCCTAGTATCTGCAAGTTAATAGCATTTGTTTAGCTGACATGTTCCCTTTAAATTTTAAGAGTTTCTAAGGAACATATTTTTTTCATTATGTCCTGATATGGAAAACGATATTATTCAAAGAGAATGGGCTTAATTTTGCTCATGACTGCACATATAAGTATCACTTTGCACCTTTTTATGCACCTATAGGGGTTGCCCAATTGCTGCTTTTCTTTTTTCCGAAAATGTGTATGTTTATTGTGTTTTTATTTTCTGTACATGATAATAAGAGCAGCCTTCTTGACAGCAGTTCATAGCACTTATGTTGAAAGCAGCCAATGTCATCCTCAGTCCTCTCTCATACATCCGTGAAAAACCACACACGTTTTTCACGGACGTGTCAGAGGTGCGTTTTGCCCTCTGTGACCCGTGTTTATGGGCTACGTGTGTTCTCCATGTGTTATCCGTGATAACACATGGAGAACAGGAACTTTCAACTCACCTGTCCCTGGCGTCGCTGTCCATGGTGCTGATCTTCGGTCTCCGGTCCTACGACTCCCCACTGCTGCTGCAGCTTTCGGCCGCAGTGAAGTGAATATTCAATGAGCATAATGAGCGGCGGTCGGAAGCAAGTGACAGCAGCAGCAGAGACAGGAGGGCAGGAGAAGGTGAGTAAAGGTTTGTTTCTTTTTCTCACAGACACATGTCTTCTCTCCAGTGCGTGTTACACGAAACACATCCGTGTGGTCCGTTTGCAGTACGTGTGATACGTTTGTGTTCCGTGTGACACCCGTGATGCCGGAGAGAAAACTAACATGTCGGCGTGAGAAACACACAGACACACGTAAGTTTGGAACGGACACACGTTCCATGCGCAAATACTTACGTGTGTCCAAAACCATAGAAATACCTAGGTCTACGTGTATACGTGTCTCCAGTACGTGTGAAAACTGCCAAACATGTACCGGAGGGATGTGCGTGTGAAGGGGGCCTAAAACTTATATCTTATGCAAATGTTTTGTGGACATGACGTGCAAAATTCAATGGATAGGTGACCTGTCCCAATAAACAAATTTTAGTCTGCCTCTAGCTTTATTATAGGGATTTATTTTGCCCTATGCAATAAATACCTGAAGATCCCTAAGAATTGGCATTGCATCAGAAAATATATTTATATTTGATAAATTATTTGATTATTAAATAAAATGCCAGAAAATGACCACAGTCAGCTCCATTAATCCTTTATTCTATGTTGGTAACCATTCAAGTCTTTATGAAGAGCTGCATAACATCAATCGCATTTCTTGCAGGATATGTAATGTGGTTCATCTTTGGCAGAATATACATGAAATTAAAGGTGGTATTGATATGTTTAAGTCTACCTTGGCACCCAAAAGCAATACATATTTCATGAAGCCTGTGATTTACTGCTTCACTTTCTGGAAATTATCTAGTGCCAGGAGATACCTTAGAAATTTCTATCATTTGTGAGATTCTGAAATTTAAACAGTCCATTATTATTTGAAATAGTTTAAGCAGAACGGCCAATCTAATTAAGAAAAAAAAAATCAGTAATTCAAAAGCATATTAGTTACATTTCATGTCCACACACCATAAAGATCATACTGCAATAATAATCTCAAAGTAAAGAATTGTTCAAATACAGCTGAGCTCTGAAATTTTTTTTTAGAACATTTATATTTTTGTACTATAAGGTGGCCCGATTCTAACGCATCGGGTATTCTAGAATTTATTGTGTAGTTAATGTACGATTTTTGTTATATATATATAGAGGTTGTTGTGTGTAGTTACCAAGTGTTTGTGTAGGGCGCTGTACATGTTCAGAGTGTTGTCTGGGTATGGGGGTCTGTGAGCGGTGTTACTTGTGTGTTGCGTTGTGTGTGTTGCTTTGTTTGTGGAGCGCTGTGTGTCTGCAGCGTTGTGTGTGTGTGGTGCTGTGTGTGTGTTGCGCGGTTTGTGCGTGGTGTGTGTGTGTTTTGGAGGGAGGTATGTTTTGTGTAGTGTGTGTGTGTTGGAGGAGTAGTCCTGGGAAGAGAGGAGTATAATAGGAGGAGTAGTCCTGGGGGGAGAGGAGTATAATAGGAGGAGTAGTCCTGGGGGGAGTCTAATAGGAGGAGTAGTCCTGGAGGGAGGGGAGTATAATAGTAGGAATAGTCCTGGGGAGAGAGGAGTATAATAGGAGGAATAGTCCTGGGGGGAGAGGAGGATAATATGAGGAGTAGTCCTGGGGGGAGAGGAGTATAATAGGAGGAGTAGTCCTGGAGGTGAGGAGTATAATAAGAGGAGTAGTCCTGGAGGTGAGGAGTATAATAAGAGGAGTAGTCCTGGGGGGAGAGGAGTATAATAGGAGGAGTAGTCCTGGGGGAGAGGAGTATAATAGGAGGATTAGTCCTGGGGGGAGAGGAGTATAATAGGAGGAGTAGTCCTGGAGGTGAGGAGTTTAATAGGAGGAGTAATCCTGGGGAGAGAGGAGTATAATAGGAGGAGTAGTCCTGGGGGAGAGGAGGATAATAGGAGGAGTAGTCCTGGGGGGAGAGGAGGATAATAGGAGGAGTAATCCTGGGGGGAGAGGAGTATAATAGGAGGAGAAGTCCTGGAGAAGAGGAGTATAATAGGAGGAGTAGTCCTGGAGGGAGAGGAGGATAATAGGAGGAGTATTACTGGGGGGAGGAGTATAATAGAAGAAGTAGTCCTGGGGGAGAGGAGTATAATAGGAGGAGTAGTCCTGGGGGGAGGGGCGTATAATAGGAGGAGGAATCCTGGGGAGAGAGGAGGATAATAGGAGGAGTAGTCCTGGGGAGAGAGGTGGATAAAAGGAGGAGTTGTCCTGGGGGGAGAGGTAGGATAATAGAAGAAGTAGTCCTGGGGGGAGAGGAGGATAATAGGAGGAGTAGTCCTGGGGGGAGAGGAGTATAATAGGAGGAGTAGTCCTGGAGGTGAGGAGTATAAAAGGAGGAGTAGTCATGGGGGGAGAGGAGGATAATAGGTGGAGTAGTCCTGGGGGGAGAGGAGTATAATAGAAGGAGCAGTCCTGGGGGGAGAGGAGTATAATAGGAATAGTAGTCCTGGGGGGAGGGGCGTATCATAGGAGGAGTAGTCCTGGGAAGAGAGGAGGATAATAGGAGGAGTAGTCCTGGGGAGAGAGGAGGATAATAGGAGGAGTAGTCCTGGGGAGAGAGGAGTATAATAGAGAGAGTGGTCCTGGGGGGAGAGGAGTCTAATAGTAGGAGTTGTCCTTGGGGGAGGAGGAGTCTAATAGGAGGAGTAGTCCTGGGGGGAGGAGTCTAATAGGAGGAGTAGCCTGGGGGAAGGAGGAGTCTAATAGGAGTAGTCCTGGGAGGGAGGAGTCTAATAAGAGGGGCGGTCGGTCCTGTGGGGAGGAGTCTAAAAGGAGGAGTAGTCCTGGGGGGAGGAATCTAATAGGAGGAGTAGTCCTGGGGGGAGGAGTCTAATAGGAGGAGTAGTCCTGGGGGGAGGTGTCTAATAGGTGGAGTAGTCCTGGGGGGGAGGTGTATAGGTGCCCAATGTGTGCGGGGGGTGTGGCCGAGTGGACATAGTGTGTGGGGGGCGTGGCCGAGCGGCCATAGAGTGCGGGGGGTGTGGCCGAGTGGGCACAGTGTGTGGGGGGCATGACCTAGCGGGCACAGTGTGCGGGGGGCGTGGTCGACCAGGCACAGTGTGCGGGGGGCATGGCCGAGCGGGCACAGTGTGCGGGAGGCGTGGCCGGGCCAAGCTGAGTGGCCAATGCGACGGTTGTCACTGTAATGACGTCATTTTGGTGCAAGACAGACAGACAGACAGACAGAATAAGGCAATTATATATAGATAGGTTTTTTGAAAGTTTATAAGATTTTTGCTCTTTATTGTGTAGCACACAGACTATAGCAGTAGCCTCATGAAGGTCAATATCCAGCATGTGTGTCTGTGCGTGTCCGTGTGTCTTTCTACTTTTCTTCCCCCCTTTTTTATATACTGTTTTGTCAAATAAGAAGCTTTAATCTGATACATCAGTGAGCTGGCAGTCCAATAACCCAATTGGATTTGAGCAATTTTTCAGAATGAATAATGATTTCAGGGATCACATTGGAGAAGTGGCTCATGAGTGGAGATAGAAGCATATTTCTCTGATAAGCTACGTTACACAATACAAAGATATTTGCACTTGTACTGTTGAATTTTACAAATTCAAAGTGATTTCTTGCACACTAGAAGGCTGATTAATATGTGCTTGACTTATGGACCCTGCAGAGTTAAGGCCCATATTAACACATTAGAAGAAAATCAGTCGAAATCAGCAATCAGAAAAGACAAGTTTGGCAATTGTCATTTCAAAGTCTGATCTCTGATTTCATGTGAGATAATCTGCTGCCAGAAGAGTCTGCCAGAGGATTTCTCCTCTCAATATTTTGAAAATATCTGAACTATCTGAATGAAGCTGAGCTCTGATGTGTATTGGGAAGTCATTGTTTGTACATTCAATTTTAGTCTTTCTTACACATGACAAAATACAGGGTGGGTTATAAGTATGGCTACACCCTGATAAAATGGAAGTGGTTGCTGATATCACCTTACTGTTTGTGGCATATTTCTACATTGGAGAGGTCAACATTTAAGGCTGGGTGACGCCCATGGCGGCCATCTGCATTTTGAATTTAACTATACTTTTATCAATGGGAAGGGGGTCATGTGACACATCAGATAAATAGAGAAGTGCACAAGAAAAACAATGATTTGCTCATTTTTAACATACCTTTATCAAGTTATTGACATGTTTGTGACATGGAAAAATGACAGTAACCCACTAAAGGATGTGCTCAAAGTGCTGTCCATTGTGTTGAATTGTCACACGATATTGTTCTCCGACTCATGACACACCGAGAGCAATACCGCAGAAGAAATGCTACCACAGGCCTCCTGTATCCATTGTTTCAGGTGGCCCACATCCTAGATCCTGGATCTGCAGTATTGCTCTCGGTGTGTGAAAAACCCGAGCAGGAATCAGATGTACAGTCAAAAGTTTGTGTTCCGTGTTCAGCACCGAACATGGGTACAGACACAGAACTTTATAGTTTGTGTTCGCTCATCCCTAGTGCTGACATGAAACAAAAACTGTGTACAAACAATAGAGAAAATCCAACCCAACTACCTGGGGTGCAATTTACTACTTAGAAACAAACAAGTAACTACCTTTATTTTAAATGGATATTCATAACATTACAAGTCAGCACTAGGGATGAATGAGCACTAAAATTCTCTGTTGCTTATAACTCGAATTCCGCAAATCGGACTGCTCAGGTGCTCATCTTGAGTATAATGAAAGTCAGAGGGAAACTCTAGGAAGACCCTCCCAGGAAATCTGAGGGGCAGTGAAATATCTGAAATGGATGGGAAAGTGCTGAAATGGAATGGGAAAAGCATGGGGAAGTTACTTGGACACATTTCTCACTCCCAGGTCGCTGCTGGGAACAAAATTGTCAGAGTATTACGCCATTTTTACATACTGACAATAAAACAAACCTAACCGAAGATAACATGGGTTTTAGATGAAAACATCGTAGGAATCATACTTTCCTGTATAATGATTTGTATATAAGGCCAATTTAACTAGGGAATTAAACCGCCTCTCCACCCTTAGGCTATATTCACATGTACTGTTTTTGCTGCATTTTTTACACTCTCATTGCTTTCAATGGTGAAAATACACTGCTAAAAGTATTGACATGTTTTCTCTTTTAAAAATGCAGCCTTTTTCTATTTCAGTCAGGAATAAAAAGAAAAGAATAGTGTGCATAAAATGTACTCAAGTTTTTTCCAGTTTGTAAAGAGTAGGACTCCTAGACTGGTGAAACCTATGCACAAAGTGCAAGGCCTATCAAGTAGTGAAAGGAGGGATTGCAATACACTCAGGAATAAATGTAGAGGATGGCCTTAAAAAACATTTTTTCCCCATTTTGAAGGAGTGGGACTCCTACACTGCGCTTTCAATTTTTCGGCCGGATGCCGCCGGCGGAGACTGCAAGCAAACACTTACATTTAGAAGGAATGGGTCTTCTTTAGCCAACAAAGGAGTCCTGGATTGAGGACCACTACTCATAGTACAAGTGGCACAAGGATCTTCAGGCATCTGACTCCGACTTTACTCCAGGTAAGGTGGATGGCAGTTCCTTCTGTGCCAGCTCAGGCAGCCCTGAGGCTTCAAGTAGATTGAAACAGGGATTTCCCTAAAAAATTTAGCTTCTTGGAGACCTTTGCTAATGAAAATTCATGAATCACGTAGGTGGAACTTCTCCAACCCATCCAGGCGGGAAAAGAACACCACAAGTCCTTTGTCCCTTTATTCACACAAGAGGTGCATTTTGGCCATTCTACCATTGTATGAATGCATTTTTATTTATTTTTTTCACAGACTTGATGCAAATCAGAGTCTCTCAGGCTGCATTCACAACTCCCTACATAGAATCATAGAATCATAGAATATTAGAATATTAGAGTTGGAATGGACCTCCTGGGTCATCTAATCCAACCCTCTGCTCAAAGCAGGATTCACTAAATCATCCCAAACAGATGTGCGTCCAAACTTTTTTTAAAGACTTCCATTGAAGGAGAACTGACAACCTCTCGTGCAACCTGTTCCACTCGTTGATCACCCTCACTGTCAAATAGTTTTTTCTAATATCTAATCTGTGTCTCCTCCCCATCAGTTTCATCCCATTGCTTCTAGTCTTTCCTTGTGAAAATGAGAATAAAACTGATCCCTCTACAGTGTGACAGTTTATAAGATATTTGTAGACAGCTATTAGGTCTCCTCTCAGTCTTCTCTTTTGCAAGCTAAACAATCTTAAATCCTGTAACCGTTGGTCATAAGACATGGTTTGCAAACCAGACACCATTCTGGTCACTCTTCTCTGAACTTGCTACAGTTTGTTGATGTCTTTTTTAAAAATGTGGTCCCAGAACTGGACACAATGTTCCAGATGAGGTCTGACCAAAGAGGAGTAAAGGTGGATAATGACTTCACGTCATCTAGACTGTATACTTCTGTTAGTACATCCTATAATGGTGTTTGCCTTTTTTGCTGCTGCATCACACTGTTGACTCATGTTCAGTCTGTGATCTATTAGTACACCTAAGTCTTTTTCAAACATGCTGTTGGATAGCTCTATTTTTGCCAAGATGTATGACTTTGCATTTCTCCCTGTTAAAAACCATTCTATTAGTTTCTGCCCACTCCTCCAGCTTGTTCAGATCTTGTTGAATCCTTTCTCTCTCTTCTCTAGTATTAACTATTCTTCCTAGCTTTGTGTCATCAGCAAATTTAATCAGTTTACCCTTAATTCCTTAATCTATATCATTGATAAAGATGTCTAACAACACGAGGCCCAGGACAGAGCCCTGTGGTACCCCACATGAGACAGTCTTCCAAACTGGATGTGCAGCCATTTATAACCACTCTTTGACTCCGATCACTAAGCCAGTTACGAATCCATCTAACAGTTGCCTTGACCATTCCACACTTGGTCATTTTTTCAATAAGGATTGTATGAGATACTTTGTCAAATGCTTTGCTTAAGTCAAGATATACTATATCTACTGCATTTCAATGATCCACCCAGTCAGTGATTTTGTCATAGAAGGAAATTAAGTTAGTCTGACATGACTTATTAATTTCAAACCCATGCTGGCTCTGGTTAATCACTCCATTCTCATCCAGGTACTTGCAGAAATGTTGTTTAATAATTTGTTCAAAGATTTTTCCTGGTATGGAAGTCAGGCTCACACGCCTGTAGTTCCCTGGGTCCAACTTCTTCCCCTTTGTGAAGATAGGGACAATATTTGCTCTCCTCCAGTCTTCTGGAACTTCTCATGTTCTCCAAGAATATTCAAAAATGATGAAGAGTGGTTCTAATATTTCCTTTACTATCTCCTTCAGTACTCTGGGATGTAATTCATCTGGACCCTTGGACTTGAATTCATTAATGTTAGCTAAGTATTCCCTCACTATCTCTTTGTTTATTGATGGCCTGGATTCTTCTAATCCTACAATAGAACGGTGAAGATCAGTTGATTTTACATTTACTTTTTCAGAGAAAACAGATGCAACATAAGAATTTAAAAGTTCGGCCTTCTCAACATCATTTTTTGCAACATCCCCATTTTCATTCTGTAAAATTCCTATAACATCTTTGACTTTTATTTTATTTTTGACATAACTCCAAAATCAAAATCCTTTTTTATTGCTTTAAACATCTCTTGCAAGCCTTATTTCATTATCAGCTTTGGCTAATCTGATGTGTTATGATCCGGAACTATGGAAGACCACCATAAATCATTGGTAAAAGGTGACAAGAGCATTGCTAACTAATCTTGCCACCATCCTCTTACTAACCATCAACACTAGAAGTAGCCGAGGGGTGAACTAACATCCTGTGCACCGTGAACCCAGCCGGAGAACTAGCTATCCTAAAGGAAGGAAAGATGAATAACTCTCTGCCTCAGAAAATAGGTAAAGAATATCAAGCACCCCACATTCAAAGACTTCGGTGATATAGGAAAACACAATACACAGATAGATGATAGGATTAGCAAAAGGTGAGGCCCTACTGACTAAATAGGACAGGATAGGAAAGGGACTGATGGTGGGCAGAGAAAAACCCTGCAAAAATCCAAAAACCTGATAGTACAAAAAGGCCCTCAGATCGCTAGATCTGAACTCTGTCCTATACCAGGCGCTCTTGTCATACCAATGAACAGAAAGCAGGAACCTTTACAAATTCAAGAAGCAACAAACACATTGACTTATAGGAGCAATACTCCAACCAAAGCTGCAGGAAGCTTCCCAGCTAAGCAACTGAGAGGGAAGATCCCTGCATGCAAATAAACTGAAAACAACCACAGCAAATGACAAACTCAGATAAGAGCAAAAAGAACCAAACAACAAATAAAGAGCCAAGCACTTGTCTGGGGTAGATGTGGTCTGGAGCAGGATGAAGCAGGCTGACATCCGGCATAGCCTGCTAGCAGACCAGGATTTAAATAGGCAAAGAGTTAGCAATGGAAACGCCCATTGCTCAACACACCTGGTCACTGTCCAAACCATTCCTGGCCACAAGAGGGAGCCTCACAGCAGCAAAAGCATAACTGGCATTCACAACACTGATGTGTGCCTTATATGTGCATGCTTATGTCCATTTCATGGTTTTTTAGTGCCGCCAGGGGCATAATAACTGATAGGCTGATCCACCTGTCAACTAAAAATGCTGACAGGCTGACTGCTCTCAAAATGAAAAATGCTTGAATTGGACATGACTTCTCAGCATCAGGGGATGACCTTAGCAGTATGCCAATTCAAATGTTCTTTTTCTTTCTGGTGTATTCCCATTCACCCTTTTAAACCCAATAAAGCTACAAACCATATCCACAGAGTCATCATAAGGCACTTGTTCAAAATTTTTATGGCTTGCAGCCAGCCTTCACTCGTGATTTTTCCAGGGCTAACAGCTGTTCCTCACTCATAACTTTTAGATGGCCAGAACCCAGCTCTCGCTGAATTTTGATAGGGCCATCAGAGGCAATGGGGTGGCCAGAGGAAGAAGGCAGTTAAACCGTTCCCAAGAGCACCCACACTTGACGAGTTTTGATACTAAGGGTTAGGTGTCCCCCCCCAGTATCGTGCTTTTTTAAAGAAAGTGTGGCAGAAAAATGAATGGCCATTTGTAACCTTTGCTGTACCAATGTCAGCAGGGGCTTGACCACTATCAGCATGACCACCATCGGCATACTAAGGCATATGTCATCAAAACACCCGACTAGGTGGCCTGAACGCCTAGGTTCACAATCAGTGTTTTTAGGTAACACCATTGCCTTTTCCTCAGTGATACTATTTCTTGCTAATCCTCTGTCCAGTATGCAGGTGAAGATGCCTCCCGTCCTGCACGTGTCGTTGCACATTCAAATGCACCATCACCAGCGTTCTCTGGTTCTTTATCCCAGGGCGGGCAGCATTCAGCTGTCTTTGCCCCAGGCCTAGGAATTAAAATGTTAACATCCAGCCACCCACCCATCCAAAGGTCCAAACTCTAAATGGGCACATTTCCAAACTGTTTAATCTGAAAACATTGCTGTTTAGGCTTGTGGACACAGGCTTTCTACAACCTCATGGCGGCAGTTGTCCCTGAGTACTTGTTCACTGTCCGCCACTATTTTTCTTGGGATGCTGCCCCTGCCTTACACCTGCATGTGTCCCATAACATCACCCATGCCCTCGCCAATGCAGTTACTGGAAAGATTCACTTAAAGGGAACCAATCACCAGGGTTTTCGCATATAACCTAAAGCCAGTGCTATACTGGCACTATCAGGCTGATTTCTATACATACCTGTAATGGTCTGCTCGGATGTTTAGGTTTTGAAATCCAAGAAAGTGAAGTTTGTAAACTGAGCAGCTTCTTGAGTGGCAGTTGCACCGGACGGAGCAGATCATATATTCATAGTTATCCCCTTCTCCCTGTTAGAATTAGCATAAGTATTATACAAACAGGACCTGTGGTGAGGTCATATCCATGTGACCAGAAAGGGCGGGGTCTCAGCCACCAAAGCTGGATACCAGGTCACATGTGTATGACCTCACACAGGTCCTGCTAGACAAAGTGAGTCGTTTGTATAATACTTAAGCTAATTCTAACAGGGGGAGGGGATAACTATGAATATATGATCTGCTCCAGTGCAACTGCCACTCAAGAAGCTGCTCATTTTACAAACTTCACTTTCTTGGATTTCAAAACCTAAACATCCGAGCTGACCATTACAGGTATGTATGGAATCAGCCTGATAGTGCCAGTATAGCAGTGGCTTTAGGTTATATGCGAAAATCCTGGTGATTGGTTCCCTTTAACTACGAACACATGGACAAGTGCTTGTGGACAGGGATGCTATATTTGCCTACTGGCACACTGGATGAACATTATTGAGGCCGGGACAGAGTTGGACCCTGAGACGGCACTCTGGCTACCAACGCCGAGGATTGTGGGCTTTAGTTACATCAGGGTTTCACGTACCTTCTACACCAGTTGCTTCACTCCTTCCTCATCTGCTATCTCAGAATTGTCATCTGTGAGCATTTTGTCCATATCATTCACAAGATGTAAGCACTGCAGCACTGCCTGGATAAAGCAGTAACAAGCTATGGTGAAATTAATTTCTGTGGGTGAGAAACAGCACACTGCTGCAGAGTTGTTGAAGGTATAAATGACCAGATCAAACTTTGACTCTCATCGCTTAATCTACAACCAGGCACGATGTTGTGCAACAATGGCCATAATCTGGGGGCCGCTCTGAAGCTTGGCAAGCGTACACACATACCAGGCTTGGGCAACATGCTCAACTTAGCAGTTCAGCACTTTCTGAAAACCTACCTAGATTTGCTTGAGCTACTTGTAAAGGTACTCTGCATGTGTGCCCATTTATGTGCCCCAGCCTTTCCCGTGACCCTCACATTATATACATTTTCTCCAACACTGATTACTGGCTGTTACCTTTCTCGATCTCAACAACTTTCCATCTTTCCTTCCTGAGGTGGAGAGGGCTAGTAATAGTTAACTGGAGAGACTTCAAACTAACTTGTGTTTCAGAGTCATGTTAAGGCTAGGCACGCACTTTGCGTTTTTACCTGCGTTTCCACTGCTTTTTAGGTCCGTTTTGAGAAGCACCTTTTTCATGCCAAAAGGCATGCGTTTTGATTTCACAGCAAAGTCTATGGAAAATAGGGATTTCTAGACCGCACTTTGCGTTTCTAAATGCTGCGTTTAATTTGCATATTTTTGTGGCAAAAACCATGCGTTCAAAGAAGGAGTATGTCAGTTGTTTTTGCCATTTTAGGTGCGTTTTGCAAACATTGAAGTCAATGAGAATTGGCAAAAACCAAGATTCCTGCAAATTCCTGCGTTTTACCTGCTTTTTTAGTGCAGAAAACATGCGTTTTGGACTTCTAAAACGCATGCTTTTTGGACATCAAAATAATGATATCATATGTCCCTTTACACACACACATAGTATGACAAATAAAAATTAGAAATTTATTAAATTATTGCTATTTATCCATAAAATATCAGATTACCGCTATAAATTCATTAATTTAATCTATTTTCATGTTTTTCCTATAAATATAGATTTGATCCTTTTTTTCCAATTTTTTCAATTAGTTTGAATATTTAAACTTTATTTAGCAGTGTCTTGATGTACAAAACGCATCTATCAAAACGCAGGTGGAAACGCAGGTAAAAAGCGCAGAAAATGCATCCAAAACGCGTTAAAAACGCATGCGTTTTCAGCGCTAAATTACTGAAAAAGGCAACTTTGGTCAAATCAATTATGGGAAAAATGTGCTTCTTGAACTGCAAGTAGGTGAACGCAAAGTGCGTGCCTAGCCTTAGGTTATCATGTGTATGTTAGAAAGTGATGTACCGTAAGTAAATTAGGCTGGACACAATGGCAGCACAGACATTCAGTCAGATTGAGTTATGCCACTATCAAAATAGGTATTAGGTTAATGCTGTTTAAAGGGAACCTGTCATGTCGTTTTTTAATTTTAAACCAGCCCCTAAAGTGTTTTAAATGATGCAATGTGCATCACTTACATGGTTTAAAAAAAATCCATGTATTCTTCTTCAAAAAAGATGTTATATGCTTAGGTGAATGCAATAAATACGTTAGGTTTCAGTCATAGGGGTGAAGCTTTTACTGGGATCAGTCACTGTCACTCAAGTTCAGGAAAGATTATTTTTTTAACTTAGTCACGCCCCCATTATTGTAACTGATTACACCACAGGTGCTTCACTATCATTTCTCTGCTGAGCTCCACTCATTACAGTCACACGATCATGATATCAGCACAGGTACTGCACAACAATTCTCTTCTGATGATTACCACAGATCCTTCACTATCACTTCTGTGCTGAGCCCCGCCCATTACGGTCCCATGATTGTGACATCAGCACACAGGTCTTTCACCACCACTTCTTCAATGCTGAGCTCCGGAGTTCAACATTGGAGAAAGGGGTGTATGACAGTCCGAGTTTCATCAGCATTTTGGATTCCAGTTTCCTCAGGTCTTGGTCACTGTGTTCAGTTTTTACCATCAGGGACTTTCTCATATGACTTAATAAGTAAATACATTTCAAAGCTTCATTGACATACAGGTATAGATAAAGCATTCAAGAATGATTGCTTAATCAATAAGTCTAATTTATTACAATGTACAGTGCATTACAGGATATGTTAAAATTAAACAAATATGCACCAAATAGCCAACAATCACTTCACGTCTTTAGATGCTTCTTCAAGCATACAGTATGTGGGGGGAGGGGTACAAACGGGACATCATTACTCTATGTGGGGGGACTCAGGCAAAATAATAACTATATGTGGTGGGGACTTGGGCCATTCTTACTATATATGAGGGGCTCATTTTTACTGCATTATTATTATTACTGTATGTGGTGGGACTCAAGGGATGTTTTAACTATACAGTGGCATACAAGGTTTGGACAATCCCTAGTTAAAATTACTGTTTTTTTAAGGCAAGGTGAAGATGAAATAATTCTACAAGACATAAAGTTAAAGATGACAAACTTCCTTTGTATTTTAGGAAAAAATATATTTTTTTTTCCTTTTTTGTATTTGAAAAAGTACAAAAAAGGAAAATGAGCTGATGCAAAGTATAAACACCCTTGTGTTCAGATAACTTTGACCATGGTTTCAGTCTTTATTTAGCATGTTAGGGTTATGGTTTGTTCACTATCATTGTTAGGATAGGCCAGGTGCTGCAAATTTCCCAGCTTTATAAAAACCCAGCATCCTCTAACCTTGTGTCAAAAATGGTCATGCATGGGTTCTTCTAAGCAGCCGCCTAGCACCCTGAAAATGAAATAATGCAAAAAAAATTTAACCTCTTCACAATACATGATGTACTGGGTACGTCATGGATCATGTGAGGTTAATCACCGTTGGCTGCCGTGGGCAGTCAGCGGTGATTCGCTCACATCTCAGCTAATTTCAACAGCTGACGTGTGCCTGCCAGGCGCAAGTGGAATCGCATTCCACCCGCGCCTATTAACCACTTACATCTTGCTGCCAAAATCTGACAGCGAGATGTATCAGCACGCCGCCATTAGCATTACTTACCAACCCCCATTGGAAGTCATGTGGCATGATCACATTACTTCCGGTGGTTGCCATGGTAACACAGAGTCATGTGATGACTCCTGTAGCTATCATGAGTCACTTTCTCTCACTGGCGGCAGAGGGCAGTGTGTGAGAGTAAAGCAGCTTTCCTCCAGATCTCAGCTGTTTAGCTGTGATTTGGAGAAATGGAAGAGCAATCAGACTGCTGATCGCTATAGTCCCCTAGGGGACCTAGTAAAATAAAAAAAAGTTAAAAAAAGTTTTAAAAAATAAAATAACCTAAAAGTTCAAATCCCACCCATTGAAAATTAAAGGGTTAAAAAAATTACACATATTTGGTATTGCCATGTTCAGAAACACTCGATATATCAAAATATAAAATGAATTAATCTGATCGGTAAACGGCGTAGCGGCAAAAAGATTCTAAACACCAAAATTACGTTTTTTGGTCAGCGCAAATTTTGCGCAAAATGCAATAACAGGCGATCAAAATGTAGCATCTGCACAAAAATGGTACTGTTAAAAACGTCAGCTCAAGACTCAAAAAATAAGCCATCACTGAGCCATAGAGCCCAAAAAATGAGAACACTATGGGTTTCGCCACTTTTTTGGACAAACTTGTGAATTTTTTTTAACCCCTTAGATATAAGTAAACCTATACATGTTTTGTGTCTACAAACTCGTACTGACCTGAGATATAACACCAACACATCAGTTTTATCATATAGTGAACATGGTGAATCCCAAAATCTATCCCAAAAACTATTGTGCGATCACAATTTTTTTTGCAGTTTTTCCGCTCTTGAAATTTTTTTTACTTTTTTCGAGTACACTATATGGTAAAACTCATGGTTTCATTTAAAAGTACAGCTCGTTCCGCAAGCCCTTATATGGCAAGATTGCCAGAAAAAAGAAAAAGTTACGGCTGTCGGAAGAAGGGGAGCAAAAAAACAAAACAGAAAAACGGAAAATCGCCCGGGGTGAAGGGGTTAAAGAAACCTGATGCATTTTGGAAACAAGTCCTGTGGACTAATGAGGTCAAAATAGAACACATTGGCCACAATGATCAAAGGTATGTGTGAAGAAAAAAGGCACAGATTTTCAGGAAAAGAAAATATCGCGGACCATTAAGCATGGGGTAGAGTAATCATGCTTTGGGGTTCATTTGCAGCCATTTTCAAAGAAAACTTTAGAGGGAAGAATGGATTTAATGAAATCTCAACAAATTCTTGTAGCAAACATAACACTGTAAAAAAATGCTGAAATTGAAAGAAGGATGGATTCTACAAATGGATAATGACACTAAACACACGTCAACATGAAAATTAGACAATTATACTCATCTTGCCTCTGCTCCCCTGCTGTCATCCTCCGATGCTGGCAACTGACTTTGGTGTCTAAAGGGGGCTTTACACGCAGCGACATCGCTAGCGATGTCGCTCGTGAAAGCACTTGCCCCCGTTGTTTGTGCGTCACGGGCAAATCGATGTGGCCGGCGAACAGCCTCTTCTAAGGGGGCGGTTTGTGAGGTGTCATAGCGACGTCAAACGGCAGGCTTTCAAGTGAAGTGGAGGGGCAGAGAGCAGACACATGGAAGTCATGCTCACCTCGTTGCCGGAGGACGCAGCTACGGTGTTGTTCGTCGTTCCTGGGGTGTCACACATAGCGATATGTGCTGTCTCAGGAATGACGAACAACCTGCATCCTGCACTATCAACGACATTTGGGAAATGGACGACGTTTCAACAATCAACGATTTGGTGAGTATTTTACATCGTTAGCGGTCGCTTGTACGTGTCACACGCAAAGACGTCACTAACGAGGCCGGATGTGCGTCACGAATTCTGTGACCCTAACGACATCTCGTTAGCGATGTCGTTGCGTGTAACGGGGCCTATAGCGGTGCAGCACATGACATCACTGTCATGCATGCCCACTTTCACCAACATCAGCTGCTGGCATATTCACTGCTCCCCATACCTGAGATTATGGGTGTGGGGAGCAGTGAATATTCATATTCTTTAATAGCACCACAAGTGACCGCTCAGCAGCTGCAGGAAGTCGGGTGCTGAGTGATCATGTGTGCTACTATTTAAAAACATGAATATTCACTGCTCCCCACTCCCAAAATCCCACCCACCTCTCGACGTCAGCTTCAGTGAAAAGAGGTGGGCGAGATTATGGGCATGGGGAGGAGTGAGTATATGCCTCCAAACCACATTGCATCACATTTTGATGTCTTTTTTTGCCAGGAGATGCAGATTTTTTGCCAGAATTTAGTGTACAAATTCCAGCACCAAATCTGCATCTCTTGGCAAAATGTTTCATATTTTGGTGGTCATCACTGCATTTATAAAAATAGTTTATCTTTGGTGTAGTAGATTTACATACAAATTTACTAGATAGGTTCTTTCCATCTTGATTACCCTATAACCATGAAGAGCATTTCAGTTAACAACCTATAATTGCCCGTCTGAGATCATTGGACGACTCGACTCCAACTCTTCGTCATCTCGGCTAACACACTACAGCACATTTTAAAGATTATTACTTGGACAATATTATTCCAGAAGTCTGATTTGCATCCACTGTTTTATATACATATCTTCGTGATTTGGGCATTAGCTTTGGCAAAATAGCTCCCATTCTCACTCAGATAACAGCAACCCTGGCCAGAATTAGTCACTTAGGAGTAGAAAAACAGGTCAATTTTATGTAATGGTTCAATTGCTTGTGTACACAGGAACATATCACAACTTTCCATGCAGCTTTTCTTATTTATTTAATATCAGTGAAAATAAAATCCCATCTACTAAAGTTAAACCACATTGCAGTTTTGTTGATCATTACTTTTTGCCAAAGAACTGTAATATCAAAATTACTTGTGTTGGAAAATCAATATCATAGTTTTGATCAATTTTCCTGGCTAAAGAAATGCTCTATCATAAAAGTCAGACCAAAGCTTTTTGCTCAGATAAACAACTAGAGATGAGAAATCTTTTGCAGTAAATCCCAATGTTGCAATAACTTTATGTACAAAAATAGAAAAATAGAATAGAAGATATATGATATAATGTGTATACATACAGCAGGTGAAATAAGTAATAATCACATAACCAATTTTCTAAGTAAATATATTTCTAAAATTGCAATTGACATGAATTTCTCAACAGATGTCAGTAACAACTCATCCAATACACACAGGCAAAGGAATCAAGCCATACTGTAGATATCCATAAATTATCTGTAATAATGAGAAATGACACAGGGAAAAAGTATTAAAAACACTTACTGAATTTTATTTAATATTTTGTATAAATAAGCCTTTGTTGGTAAGGACAGCTTCAAGACGCCTCCTGTATGGAGAAACTAGTCGTGTGCATTGCTCAGGTGCATAGAAAATTATAATGAGGGCAATCTTGGCAAAACGCCTGGGACCCGAGGCTGCACTTAGCCAAATCACTCCCATTATAATACTGCGTGTGGTAACACATCCTCACCTCTCTCCTGTTCCCCCGACACAGATATCCGGGCAGGGAGATTTCCTGTATCTATGCTGCTGGTGAGCTCCATGATGTCATCAGCCAGCTCTAGCACCAACGACACTATGTATGCACCGGCATTATCCAGGGACTGGAGCAGAGAGCGTGGTGAATATATATGGGATGGGTGCCAGTATATAGGAGTCTATGTTGGGTTCATGCTCATGCTATATATAGGGGGCTGTGTGGGGTTCATACTGTATATACAGGCTATTTGGGGTATGTAGAGGCTTATGCTGTATATAGGGGCTATATGGGGCTCATGCTGCATATGGTGGCTTTTTGGGGGCTCATGCTGTATATAGGGGCTTCATGCTGTATATAGGAAGTTATGTGAGGTCTCATGATGTATAGAGGGGCTATGTGGGAGCTCAATTTCTATATAGGAAGCTGTGTAGGTGCTCAAACTGTATATAAGTGGCTATGAGAGGGCTCAAACAGCATATAGGGGGTTATGTAAGGGATCATACTGTATATAGGGAGCTATGTGAAGGACATACTATTTTTAGAGGGCTATGTGGGGGATCATGATGTATAAAAGGGGCTATGTGAGAGTTCTTGCTGTATATAGGGATCTATGTGGGGGACTCTGCTATATGTAGTGGCTATGTGAGGGCTCATGCTGTATATAGGAAGCAATGTGGGGGCTCATACTGTATATAGGAGCCCATGTGGGATCTCATGCTGTATATAGGGAGCTATGTGGGGGATTATGCTGTATGTAGAGGCTATGTGAGGGCTCATGCTGTATATAGGAGGCTATGTGAGGGCTCATACTGTATATCGGTGGGCTATGTGAGGTCTCACACTGTATATAGGGGGATATGTGGGGGCTCATGCTGTATAAAGGGGCTATGTGGGGGTTCATGCCATATATTGGAGGTTATGTAGGGGCTAATTATGTATATAGGGGCTATGTGGTGGCTCATGTTGTATATAGGGGCTATTTGGGGGTTCATTCTATGTCTAGGGGTTATGCAGGGGATGATGCTGTATACAGGGGTTATGTGGAAGCCCTTTCTGTATATAGGAGGCTATGTGGGAGCTCTTGCTGTATATAGGGGAGCCAGGTGAGGGCTTATACTCTATATAGGGGGCTATTTAGGAACGTATGCTATGGATAAGGGCTATATGGGGGCTCATGCTCTATATAGGGACTATGTGGAGGCTCATGCTGTATATAGGGGTTATGTGGAGACATGGTATTTATAGGAGGCTATGCGAGGGCCTTCGCTGTATGTAGGAGGCAATATGGGGGCTCATACTGTATATAGGAGCCCATGTGGGATCTCATGCTGTATATAGGGAGCTATGTGGGGGATTATGCTGTATGTAGTGGCTATGTGAGGGCTCATACTGTATAATGGAGGCTATGTGAGGGCTCATACTGTATATCGGTGGGCTATGTGAGGTCTCACACTGTATATAGGGGGATATGTGGGGGCTCATGCTGTATAAAGGGGCTATGTGGGGGTTCATGCCATATATTGGAGGTTATGTAGGGCTAATTATGCATATAGGGGCTATGTGGTGGCTCATGCTGCATTTAGGATCTATTTGGGGGTTCATGCTATGTCTAGGGGCTATATAGTGGCTTATGCTGTACACAAGTGCTAGGTGGAGGCTGTTTGTGCATATAGATGGCTATATGGGGATTCATGCTGTATTTAGGTGCCTATGCAGAGGCTCATGCTGTACATAGGGACTATGTGGGGACTCATGTCATATATAGGAAACCTTGTGGAGGCCCATGCTCTATATAGGAGGCAATGTAAAGGTTCATGCTGTGTATAGGAGCTGTGGGGGGCTCATGCTCTATATAGGGGATATATGGGGGTTCATGCTGTATATTAAGCTATGTGAGGTGGCTGATTTTCTATATAGGAGGCTTTGTAGGTGCTCAAACAGTATATGGGTGTCTATGAGAGGGCTGATACTGTGGGGAGCTATGTGAGGCCACATACATTATATAGAGGGCTATGTGGTAATTTATACTATATATAGAGGGGCTGAGTGTGGGCTTATCCATTATAAAGGGGGCCATGTGGTGGCTCATGATGTATAAAGGGGTTTTGTGGGGGCTCTTGCTGTATAGAAAGGGCTATGTGGGGGCTTATACTGTATATAGTGGCTATGTGAGTGCTCATGCTGCATATAGGAGGCTATGTGAGGGCTCATACTGTTTATAAAGACTATGTAGTGGCTCATGCTGTATAAAGGGGCTATGTGGGGTTTCATGCTGTATGTAGGAGGCTAAGTTGGGGCTCATGATGTATAAATGGGCTATGTGGGTGCTCTTACTGTATAGAGGGGTCTATGCGGGGGCTTACTCTGAATATAGTGGCTATGTGGGTGCTCATGCTGTATATAGGGTGGGTATGTGAGGGCTCATGATGTATAAAGGGGTTATAGAGGAGCTCTTGCTGTATAGAAAGTGCTATGTGGGGGCTTATACTCTATATAGTGGATATGTGGGTGCTCATGCTGCATATAGGGTGGCTATGTGAGGGCTCATACTGTATATAGAAGCTATGTGGGGGCTCATGCTGTACAAAGGGGCTATGTGGGGTTTCATGCTGTATGTAGGAAGCTCTTTGAGGGCTCATACTGTATATAGGAGCTTATGTGAGGACTCATGTTGTATATAGGGAATATTTAGAGGTTAATATTGTATATATGGGTTTTTTGGGGGTTCATGCTATGTATAGCAGCTCGGTGGGGGCCCTTGCTGTATATAGGAGGGGATGTGGGGGCTCATACTGCATATAGAAGCCTATGTGAGGGCTCATGCTGTATATAGGGGCTATGTTGTGGCAAGTACTGTATTTATTGGCTATTTGGGGTCTTATTCTATGTCTAGGAGCTATTCAGGGGCTTATGTTGTATACAGGGGCTATCTGGAGGCCCATTCTGCATATAAGAGGCTATGTGGGGACTCAAGATGTATACAGGATCCAATGTAGGGGTTCATACTATACACAGGGACTATGTGAGGGCTCATGCTGTATACAGTGGCTATGTGGGGGCTCATGCTATATATAAGAAGCTATGTGTGGGTCCATGCACTATGTAGGAGGCAACGTGGGGGCACATGCTATATATAGGAGCTATGAGGGGACTCATGCTGTATGTAGGGACTATGTAGGAGCTCATACTGTGTTCATACTGTATATAGGTAGTGCTGTGTGTGGCTCAGATGGCAGCAGATTTTTATCATTAAAATTTTGGTACATTTGTCCATTCATCCTTCCTTCTGAAAAACAGTCCAACACCATGTTTCCACTTCCAAACTTCACAGTTGCACTGCTTTTATGGTGATATGCAGTGCTTTTTTGCCTCCAAACATATGACATCCAAAACGTTCAATTTTGGTCTCATCTGGCCAGATTATCTTCTCTAAGTATTCCACAGGCTCATTTAAATGTTGTTGAGCAAACTTCATTGGTAAACAAAATGCATGTTCAAGCGCATCTAAAGTTTTGAGTGGTGAAAGTACACACAAGCCATGGAGGTTGTGTGTATTACTCATTGTTTTCTTTGAAAAAATGGACGTCCTGATTCCAGGTCAATCTGTAGCTCTCCAAGGTGGTCTTTGGCTCTTGAATAACTAGTCTGACAATCCTTCTCACCCTTTTGTATGAAATATTGTTGGAAGCATATTGTGTTTATGTAGGTATAGATATATACTTATGAAATAAGCTTAAAAAACTGCTAGTTTACTCGTGTTAGGATATAATCACATAGGACTACAAAATGACTTGAACATTTAGGAAATTGTGTGTTGTTCTCTTATTTTGATATCTCCAGTGTCATATATATATATATATATATATATATATATATATATATATATATATATATATATATATATATATATATATGACACTGGAGATCAAAATAAGAGAACAACACACAATTTCCTAAATGTTCAAGTCATTTTGTAGTCCTATGTGATTATATCCTAACACGAGTAAACTAGCAGTTTTTTAAGCTTATTTCATAAGTTTAATTTATTCTAAAGCACAAAATAAAAATGTAAATTAGATAAATTTAAAAGAACACTAATCAAAATTAATGAACACTTTTGGATACCTGTAAGTTATTAGTTTCAATCTGGCACCTGGTGCTAATTTCTTTAATTATCTGATGTGTGCAATACAAGGTAATATTGTGGTACCGTGTTAGCCAGAAAAGTCAATTGAAATACTACAGTATGTCCCAAGAATGACAAAAGTATTTTAGGAGTGATACCTTTATAATTTAGCCTGTAGAAGGAGCTTTGATGCTCTGACAGCTTGCTAATATAATTTTTCTGGTTAGTCTATAAAGGTATCACTCCTAAAATACTTTTGTCATTCTTGGGACATAGTATTTCAGTTGACTTAATTATCTGACAAACCCTAACTTTCCAAATTGCACTGACTTTGCAAAAATGGTGTGCCATTCCAAAGTGACTGAAACCTTCCAGCAGCAGGTTGTCGATATGAAGGCCAATGGGTTGATCCTATCAACCATGGCAAGAGAAGTTGGAAAATTCCAAGTCTTTGAATTAGAGAATATTGCATCTATACAATATCACAAACTCTTTCAATTCCCCCAAGAAGGCTGGTTGCTCTTGGAAGGCAAATGTAAGAGAAGACAGGATAATGCGGAGAATCTCCATGGGTAATCATTTTAACACTGCAACTGGAATTGCTCAGCAGTTCAGCAATGAACAAGGTAAGGATCTGTTTTGTCATACAGTGTCACGACATTTGAGAGCATTTGAACTGAAAGCCCACTCTGCAGTGACCAAACCTCTCATTAGTAGAAAGAATCAAAAGGGTAGATTCCCTTTGCTGAGGAGCATGTTGTGTGGACAGAGCAGAAGTGGTCCACAATTTATTTTAGTGATAAAAGCAAATTTAATTTATTTGGTTGAGATGGGAAACATTATGTTCGTCGACAAATGAAGGAACGACTGAACCCAAAGTGTGTTGAGAAGTCAGTGGAAGGTGCTGGAGGAAGTGTCAGGGTTTTGGAAATGTTTTCTGCAGCAGGAGTTGGACCTCTCATACAGCTACATCACAGAGTGAATGCAAGTGTGTATCAGAACCTTCTTCAACAACACATGGTTCCTTACTTGCGTTCATCACTCAATCAGCCAGCAGTTTTCATGTAGGAAAATGACTCCTGTCGCACAACAAAACGCGTAAAGCAGTTCCTTGAAACAGAAAACATTGAAACATTTAAATGACCAGCCTAGAGTCCTGATATAAACCCAATATAAAACCTCTGGAAAATCCTTGGTGAAAAAGTTATGACCAAGAAATACACAAAAGTCAAAGAACTGTGGAACTGGAACTGTGGAACTGTGGAACTGTGGAAGGAAGAAGAGTGGGAAAAAAAATCACACTAGAGCACTGTGAAAGACTAGTGATGTGCTGTGGCACTAGATGTGCTGAAGTAATTCAAAGCAAATGCCTGTACACTTCCTACTGATTGTTGACTGTTGTTGCCTTCAGAAAATATATTTATAATTTTGTCTGTGCTACAGTCATTGTTGTTCTCTAAATATGATCATCACATTTTGGGCAAAATAAAAGGTTTATGGTGATATACTTTGGATCTTTTGTAAAACACCATTGTAATGGCATGGTGTACCCCTTACAAAAAAAATCTTCCAATGTTGATTAATGTAGATTACATTATCCCTGAAAAAAAGTGATCATACATTGTTCTCAAATGTTGATCTCCAGTTTATATATACAGTACATACATATACTGTGTATATATACATATATATATATATATATATATATATATATATATATATACTAGAAGGTGGCCCGATTCTACGCATCGGGTATTCTAGAATTTACGTATTGTGTAGTTCATGTATGATTTTTGTTATATATATATATAGATGTTGTTGTGTGTAGTTACCAAGTGTTTGTGTAGGGGCTGTACATGTTCTGGGTGTTGTCTGGGTGGGACGGGGGGTGAGAGCGGTGTTATATGTGTGTTGCGTGTGTTGCGTTGTTTGTGGAGCGCTGTGTGTCTGTAGCGTTGTGTGTGTGTTGCGCGGTTTGTGTGTGTGGGGTGTGTTTTAGGGGAAGGTATGTTTTGTGCAATGTGTGTGTTGTGCGGTATGTGCGTATATTTGTGTGTGCAGCGTTGTCTGTGTGTGTGGGTGTCTGTGTAGGGCAGTTGTTTTTGGTTCCCAGTGTGTGTGTGTGGTGTGTTGTGAAGTGCGCGCGCGTGTGTGTGTGTGTGTTGGGGGGAGGTGTGCACTTCCCATCGTGCTCCATCCCCCATGCAGCGCACTCCCCATCGTGCTCCATCCCCTATGCTGCGCACCCCCCATCGTGCTCCATCTCCTATGCTGCGCACGGCCAAACATGCTCCATCCGCCATGCTGCGCACTCCCAAACGTGCTCCATCCGCCATGCTGCGCACTCCCAAACGTGCTCCATCCGCCATACTCCGCACTCTCCATCGTGCTCCATCCCCCATGCAGCGCACTCCCCATCGTGCTCCATCCCCTATGCTGCGCACCCCCATCGTGCTCCATCTCCCATGCTGCGCACTCCCAAACGTGCTCCATCCGCCATGCTGCGCACTCCCAAACGTGCTCCATCCGCCATACTCCACACTCCCCATCGTGCTCCATCCGCCATGCTGCGCACTCCCAAACGTGCTCCATCCACCATGCTGCGCACTCCCAAACGTGCTCCATCCGCCATGCTGCGCACTCCCAAATGTGCTCCATCCGCCATGCTGCGCACTCCCAAACGTGCTCCATCCGCCATGCTGCGCACTCCCAAACGTGCTCCATCCGCCATGCTGCGCACTCCCAAACGTGCTCCATCCGCCATGCTGCGCACTCCCAAACGTGGTGCATCCGCCATGCTGCGCACTCCCAAACGTGCTCCATGTGCCATGCTGCACACTCCCAAACGTGCTCCATCCGCCATGCTGCGCACCCCCCATCGTGCTACTTCCCCCATGCTGCGCACCCCCCATCGTGCTCCATCCCCCATGCTGCACCAGCATCAGCCTCTCTACCCGCAGCATCAGCCTCTCTCCTCCCAGCATCAGCCTCTCTGTCCCCAGCATCAGCCTCTCTCATCCCAGCATCAGCCTCTCTCATTCCAGCATCAGCCTCTCTCCTCCCAGCATCAGCCTCTCTGTCCCCAGCATCAGCCTCTCTCCTCCCAGCATCAGCCTCTCTGTCCCCAGCATCAGCCTCTCTCCTCCCAGCATCAGCCTCTCTGTCCCCAGCATCAGCCTCTCTGTCCCCAGCATCAGCCTCTCTCATCCCAGCATCAGCCTCTCTCATCCTAGCATCAGCCTCTCTCATCCCAGCATCAGCCTTTTCTGTTCCCAGCTGATGCCTTTTCGGTCCCCAGCATCAGCCTCTCTCCTCCCAGCCTACACCAGCCTCAGCCTCCCCCAGCATCAGCCTCTCTTCTCTCAGCCTCCCCATCCCAGCCTTCCCCAGGATCAGCCTCTCTCCTCCCAGCCTCCTCCAGCACGCCGTGCTCCTCTGCCGACACTCACAGATCCGATCGCATACACTCACACACACCCACACACTCCCGATCGCATACACTCACACACACCCGATCGCATACACTCACACACACCCGATCGCATACACTCACGCGCACACACATTGACGATATTGCACATACGCGCTCATACTCACAACATCCGGAGATACCACATGCTTCTGGCCATGTGATTCTCCGGCAGGTCCTGGAAGCTCACAGCACAATATCGCCGCCGAGAAGCAAGCGATATCCCAGGATGTTGTGAGTATGTGGATGCGATGTGTGTGTGAGAGTGAGTGTGATCTGATGTGTGTGTGTGTGTGTGTGTGTGTGTGCTGTTATGTGTGTGCGTGTGTGTATTTTCCGCCGCTGCAGGACCTTGATGCGCTGGTAACTATGCTACCATGGTTACCAGCGTATCTCGTCCCCCGCTTGCACGGGAGCCCACACCAGCATACGCCGGCCAGCCCCAGCAATGCGAGGGTATGTGTCGGCTGGTTTGGCGGCGTACGCTGATGTGGGCTCCCAGGGGTACAGTACTCACCTTGTAGTCGTGGCTCCGTGACCGTGTCGGTTCGGGGAATGCGAGGGGGGCGGGGCCAGAGCTAGCGTGCATTGCGTGAGGGGGGCGGGGTGTGGCCGAGTTGCCAATGCCTGCAGGGTGTCGGGGCAAGAGGCCAATCTGTGGGGGGGGCGGAGCCTGGGCGTGCGGCCGGCCAATCCGTGTGGGGGCGCAGCCTGGGCGAGCGGCCAATCCGTGCGGGGGGCGGGGCCATGGTGAGCCCAGCGGCCAATCAGCTTTGTGTCACCGTAAGGACACAATTTTGGAGCAAGACAGACAGACAGACAGACAGACAGATAGACAGACAGACAGACAGACAGAATAAGGCAATTATATATATAGATATATATATATATATACACATATATATATATATATATATGTATATATATACAGATAGATTTATATATATATATATATGTTCTGAACAAATATAAATGCAACACTTGTTTTTACTCACATTGTTAATGGGTTAAACTCAAAGATCTAAAGGCCCCGTTACACGCTACGATTTATCTGATATGTCGTCGGGGTCACGGTTTTCGTGTCACACTTCCATCATCGTTAGCGACGTCGTTGCATGTGACACCTGCGAGGGACTCCGAACAATTGCAAATATAGAGAAAATAGTTGATCATTGACACGTCTTTCATTTTCAAAATATTGTTCGGCGTTTCGAACGCAGCAGACATATTGCTACGTTTGACACCCTGACAACGATGAACAACATCGTTAGTGCGTCCGTCATCAGAGACGCGGGTGTGTCATTACGAACAATGCTCCACGCCTCCTCCGCTCTGATTAGTGGGCCCAACTGCGTTCTGATTTGGCAGCCATGCTTGATAATTATACGCCTCTGTCGTTGCCGGAGTCGTTGGGAGGAATGCTGTGTGACGGTGTCCACACGACCGCCTTGGTCAAACAATATATTACTGAACGATGTAGTGTCGTTTGTGAGATGGGAACGTGTGACCGCTACAAAACAACCTATGAGCGATTTTGGCAAATCGTAGCAACAATCTGGGCGTGTCGCATCGCTAATGAGATCGCTAGCAATATCGTTGTGTGTAAAGCAGCCTTAAGACTTTCTATGGACACAAAATTATAGATGAGTGAACCTGTTCGGTCCAAGTTCCTAAATTTCAGATTCTGTACGAGCCTTTGTCGGTTCGTTCGGGCTCGGCTTACCAAACACTTTGCTCAAAAGTCAACAATGTTCGGTAAGTGTTCATTTGCAGAAAACCCACTCCCGGCCTCATCACAGCCATGTCAAGTATTGGCATGGCTGTGATTGGCCAGGGAAACCACTGAAAAAAGCAGAAGGGTTAAGGCACGACATACTTACCGAGACTCCCCGAAGCTGTAAATGCTATCGTGCCTGTACTTTCTGGGCCGCTGATTATCCCTCATCCATATTTATTGCTTTTTCAGCCCACTGTTGTCTCTGATTTACTGCAGTCAGACTCCACCCCCAGACAGCATCTATGATTGGTTGGAATCACAGACCATGTCTGCCAGTTTATAATGGTATAAAATAAATAAATAAATAAAATTGGTGTAGAATCCCTCCATCTTGATACAAGCACATATAAAGTCTACTGCTACAGACTGCGGCCTCCAGCCGTGCGGTTATCTTGGATGTGTATCAAAATAATTGGAACCGCATACGGCTTTTTAAAAAATGATTTAAATAAATAATTTAACAAAAATGGCATGCAGTCCCCCCCAATTTTGACACCCAGCCAGGCCTGGTATTCTCATGCTGGGGAGACCCAGGGTTATTGGGCACCCCCAGCCTAAAAATAGCAGCCTGTTGCCGCCCAGGATTGCTGCATCCATTAGATGTGACAGTCCTGGCACTTTACCTAGCTCATCCCGATTGCCCTGGTGTGGTGGCAATCGAGGTAATGAAAGCTCACAGCTGCCACTAACCCAAAGATTAGTAATGGGAGGCATCGATGAGACCCCCCGATACTAATCTGTAAGTGAAAGTAAATAAAAGCAAACACCGAAAAAAATCCTTTATTTCAAATAAAATACAAAAAAACAACCTCTTTCACCACTTTAACTCCCAAGTCCCATGTCTGACATAATCCACACAAGGTCCCTCAATGATTCCAGTTCTGTTACATCCGAACTGACAGCGAACAGCTAGAGAACATGATCGCACACTGTAACTTCAGGCAGAGGCTGAGCCAGACCTCATGGTTCTGATGGGGCTGTGAGAGGATGGTTTCTGCAAAGGAAACACTTCTGACTAAAGGGTACGTTACACGCTGCGACATTGCTAGCGATTGCTAGCAATGTCGAACGCGATAGCTCCCGCCCCCGTCGCTCGTGCGACAGTTGGTGGTCGTTGCCGTAGCGAACATTATCGCTACGGCAGCGTCACACACACATACCTGGTCAGCGACGTCGCTGTGACCGCCGAACAATTCCTCCCTCAAGGGGGAGATGCGTTCGGAGTCATAGCGACGTCACTGCGGCGTCACTAAGCGGCCGGCCAATAGAAACGGAGGGGCGGAGCTGAGCAAAACGTAACATCCTGCCCACCTCCTTCCTCCCTCATTATCGGTGGACACAGGTAAGGAGATGTTCGTCGCTCCCACGGGGTCACACATAGCGATGTGTGATGCCGCAGGAACGACGAACAACATCGTAGCGGTGGCAGCAGCGATATTAAGGAAATAAACGATGTGTCAACGATCACCGTTTTGGAACGATTTTGCGATCGTTGATCGTCGCTCATTAGTGTTACACGCTGCAATGTCTCTACCGGCGCCGGATGTGCGTCACTAATGACGTGACTCCGACGATATATCGGTAGCAATGTCGTAGCGTGTAAAGTACCCCTTAGTCAAATGTTCAGTTTTCCGATCCCGATCAGGATCGTACTATTATGAAATTTTCTGATCAAGATTGGTCATCTCTACTTAAGATTGATTTAGAATGGATAAATGTACATGGGGATGGCAATAATGGAAAGCTGATATTTGGAGTTTGCTATAAGCCTCATAATATAGCTGAACAGGTAGATGATGATGTAACAGTGTGTCCCCCCCAGCCTGTACCATAATGTAATCAGGTCTCCAGTAGTATTGTAACAGCGTGTCCCTCCCTGTCCTATGAGTCTGGAATGTCTTTAATGTAAAAAGGCCTAGGTCAAAATCTAGTGGGCGACTGTGTCTTTGTGCTTCTCTGCATGGGACTCATCAAATACAAGCCTGTAGTTTCTGGAAACGTCTCCATTTAAAGCCACATACTCAAAAAATGGGTATGAACCCTTTCCCCCTCCAGGGGTGGATCCTAGGCACTAGAGAAGACACTCTTGGTTGATCAGGCAGTGTGTGTGTGTGGGGAGGCTATCAACACTGAAAGGGTCTGCGGCTGCGGCCAGACTCTCGTAACCTGTGTGGATTGATAGAAGCTGCCACGTGGGACTGTGTCGTGTCCATCTTCTGCTGGATCCATTAAACTCTTCCAAGGATTATTTGTATATCTTCTCTGGCGTCGGATTGCTGGGTGGCGCCCCCGGAACTTTGAGTACTCATTGTGGACTCTAAAGAACCATTTTGATATTGGCTGTTCTATGCTCCCTGACTCCATAAATCCCGTTGGATTGATCCTCGGCCTGGTGTCCCTTCCTGCTCTTTTGCACACTCCGTCACAGATGAAATGCGGCAACAAATTAAAATGCAGCAAATAATAATAGGTTCCTTGTTATGGTGGATTTTAACTATCCAGACATTCAATGGGACATAGAATCTTCTTGTTGAGCTAAAAGCTGCAAGTTATCTACAATTCAAGACAATTACCTCTATCAGTTTGTAGATAAACCAAGCAGAGGAGATAATTTTCTGGATCTGATCCTTTGAAATAGATCAGATACAATTTCACATCTACAGGTTCAGGAGCATTTGGGATACAGTGACGATAATATGGTATATTTCAATGTAATATTCAATGAAAACTTTCAAAGGGGGATGCAGAACCCTGGAACCCTGGGAAAGCTAATGTCAACAAATCAAAGGAAGAGTCTAAAGGTCCAGTCACACTAAGCAACTTACCAATGATCCCAACAACGATGGGGATCGCTGGTAAGTTGCTCGGAGGTTGCTGGTGAGATGTCACACTGCGACGCTCCAGCGATCCCACCAGCAACCTGACCTGGCAGGGATCGCTGGAGCGTCGCTACACGAGTTGCTGGTGAGCTCACCAGCAACCAGTGACCAGCCCCCAGCGCCGCTTGGAAGATGCTGCGCTTGGTAACTAAGGTAAATATCGGGTAACCAACCCGATATTTACCTTGGTTACCAGCGCACGCAGCTACACGAGCAGGGAGCAGCGCACACTGAGCGCTGGCTCCCTGCTCTCCTAGTTACAGCACACATCGGGTTAATTACCCGATGTGTGCTGCAGCTAAATGTGCACAGAGCAGGGAGCAGCGCACACCGCTTAGCGCTGACTCCCTGCTCTCCTAGTTACAGCACACATCGGGTTAATTACCCGATGTGTCCTGCAGCTACATGTGCACAGAGCAGGAGCCGGCACTGACAGTGAGAGCGGCGGAGGCTGGTAACAAAGGTAAATATCGGGTAACCAAGGACAGGGCTTCTTGGTTACCCGATGTTTACTGTGGTTACCAGCCTCCGCAGAAGCCGGCTCCTGCTGCCTGCACATTTAGTTGTTGCTCTGTCGCTGTCACACACAGCGATGTGTGCTTCACAGCGGGACAGCAACAACTAAAAAATGGCCCAGGACATTCAGCAACAACCAACGACCTCACAGCAGGGGCCAGGTTGTTGCTGGATGTCACACACAGCAACATCGCTAGCAACGTCACAAAAGTTGTTCGTTAGCAGCGATGTTGCTAGCGATGTTGCTTAGTGTGACGGGGCCTTAATCGTGTAGAGTAGGAAAATGTCATGATAACTGGGGATACTAAAGATAAATGGGGCATGTTTAAGAATATACTACTAGGGTCTTGAAGAAAACTATAACACTGTGTTAATAAAATGTCCAGGAATAAAAAGAAACTAATATGGAAAAATAAGACAGTACAAATTATAATAAGACAAAAACAGAGGGCCTTCAAAATATTGAAGACCGAGAATACAGAAATTGCATTTCAGGGGTATAAAGTTGTCAATAGGAAATGTAAAAAAGAAGGTAGCCAACTGCTTTTAAATAAATCCCAAAAATGTTTACAAATACATGCCACAATTCCTCTGTGCAGAGCATCGTGCACACAGATGATGCTCTGCTGCGCCTTCCTGAATTACGGAGTCGGCAGTGACATTATTCCTTTGTGCAGAACATCTTACACACTGGTGATGCTTTGCTGCACTTTCCTGAACTACAGAGCCGGCAGTGACATTTTTCCCTGTACAAAGTATCTTGCATATTTGGAGATGCTCTCCTGTGTTTCTTTGAGCACTAGCTGACAGGTTGTTTGAGAGCACAGGTACCCATGCAGGTTCTGGGAGGTGCCTTTACTCAGGTGTTCCTCCCTCCTGGTAATTGCTCATGCCTGGTACCATGTGAACCTCCTGGTTCAGACCCTGGCCCGTATGACCATCCGCTCCTTCCAGTAGAGAGACTAGTGTCATCTAGTGGAGATTTTCTGCCTAGCACTTTCCTGGTGCTCCAGCTCCCCCTAATGGTTCATTACAGATGACCTGCAGAAATATATTGCAGAGAATACTATAATAGCTGACAACCAGCATGGATTCACAAAAGATAAGTCATGTCTAACCAATATGTTGGGTTTCTATGAGGAGGTAAGTGCAAATCTAAATTTTGGTAATGCAGCTTATCTGATTTATCAGGACTTTGCAAAGGCATTTAATACTTTACCACATAACAGCCTTGCAGGGACTAGGACACTATATGCACATAAGTAAGGAATTGGCTAAAAGACAGTAAACAAAAAGTGGTACATTCACTAAATGGGATTTAGCAAGCCCTGAAGTGGGGTAGTGCAGAGATCTGTGCTATGAGTGATTCTTTTTAATCTATTTATTAATAACATTGTTGATGGGATTGAGAGTAAAGCATCAGTCTTTGCTGATGACACCAAAATATGTAGGAAACTAAAAACTAATCTTGAAAGTAGAATATTACAAAACGATATAGGTAAGATGTCTGAATGGCAAACATTTGGCAAATTAGATTTAATGTTGATAAATGTGTAGAGTAATGTACCAAGGATGGTGTAATCAAATTGCTGTATATCCATTAAATGAAAATAAACTCAGGACTACAGAACAGGAGAAGGACTTGGGTATTCTGTTTACAAGAAAACTAAGCAATATTCAATGTCAAGCAGCAGCTACAAAAGCACACAAAATTTTAGGGTCTATAAAAAGAGATTAAATTCCTTGTTCTCTCTATAAATCACTTCTAAGGCCACATCTATAATAAGGGATCCAGTTTTGGGTTGCATATTTTGAAAATGATATTCAGAAGTTAGAGTTAGTTGAAAGGCAGGCATTTAGAATATTACAAGGGATGGAAGGCTTATTTAGCTTTGAAAAAATCTAAGAGAAGATCTCATTTAGGCCCCCTTCACATTTCTGTTTAAAAAAAGCACATACGGCACATTCTGTTTTGACCGACCATGTGGCCATCCGTGTGTACTGTAAGCATTTGCCTGCTCACGTGATGGGAGGCACTCACTTGGCTACGTTTCAGAGGTAGCACACAGGAAAACACAGTCTCTTTAAAAGTCCAAACAGTTTCAGAATCACCGGGATCCGTTGAAGCGTTCCAGAGCTATAACCTCATAATGTGACACTGGTCAAAATTGCAAAAAGTGGCCTGGTCTTTAGGGTCAAAATAGGCTGGGGGCTGACGGGGTTAAATGGCAAAAACAGGCCTTCCTCATGCCCATATCTTAGTCTGGCTTAAACTAAAAATACAGCTCACCGAAACTGACAATATCATCAGTGCCGAATTGCCAGACCCTGAGAATGACCCATTGCTGTTTGACACCATTGCAAAGAACATTATTCATGGTCCCTGTGGGAGCCTCAACAAAAATTGTCCCTGTATGGTTGATGGCAGTAGTTCAAAGAATTATCCACAAAACCTTGTCTAAGAAACACAAACAGGACAAGATGGATATCCAGTCTACCAAATACGAAAACCAGGGGATGGCGCTTTCACAGCAAAACTCAAAATGCGGGTTGAAACATTCCTCCAAGAGATAGAAATTGACTACAAGTGGGTGGTGCCTTACAATCCTCTGCTCTGTAAAATTTTTCAGGCCCACATCAAAATAGAATCTTGCCATTCTGTGACATCAATCAAGTACATATGCAAATATGTCTACAAAGGAAGTGATCAAGCAGTTTTGAACTCCAGAAAAATGGACCTATTATTGATGAAGTGCAGGCATTCCAGATGGGCAGGTACATCAGCAGAAATGAAGCTGTTTGGAGAATACTAGGGTTCTCAATTCATGAGCGCTACCCGCTAGTTGTGCATCTCAGTGTTCACTTGGAAAATGGATTGAGGATTTACTTTGACCTGGCAAAGTTGCGCCAGCAGCTTCTAACTACACCTAAAACCCCCCTCTTAGCATTTTTTGAACTATGTCAACAAGATCCATTTGCAAAAACAATTCTCTACTGTGATGTACCAAAGTACTACACTTGGAATGCATCCAGAAAAGCACTGGAATGGAGGAAACAGGGGCTTGATGTTGAAGGTCATCCAGGGGTCAAAGCAAATGATACTCTTGGTCGCGTCTACATTGTTCATCAATCAAATGCAGAGTGCTTCTACCTGCGTATGTTACTTCATGTTGTCAAGGGCCCAACATCATTTTCTGACCTGAAGACTGTTGGAGGCCATGTTTGTGAAACATTTAGGGAAGCTTGCCAGAGACAAGGACTTCTGGAAAATGATGGACACTGGGACATGACTCTCAGTGAAGCGCAGTCACACAAACCCCAAATCGATTAAGACCCCTCTTTGCTATTCATCTAACAACCTGTAACATTTCAAATCCCCTTCAGATTTGGACAAAGTACAAAAATGAACTCAGGACATCCTCATGCACGTTAAAAAAGAAAATCCTTAGCACATTGTCAACTATACTAAAAACATTTTCAACAAAGCCTTAATTCTCCTTGAAGACCAGAGCATTGCAATGTCTGGAAAAGCATAACATCTGCTTGGCTTGCCTACTCCAATAAGAAATCAGGAAGTTAACCAAATATTCAGGGAGATCTTCATAGAAACAAACTACAACATTGATGAACTCACAGCATTTGTCTCTGATAATGAGCCACTATTAGTACCAGAGCAAAGAGACGCATACAACCAAATTTTAAGTTTCACAGTTACGAACAAAAGTGGGATTGTCTTCCTAGATGCTCCAGGAGGAACAGGAAAGACATTTTAAATCAACTTGCTCCTGGCAAATTTCGGCAACAACAAAAAATTGCCCTTGCAGTGGCTTCTTCTGGAATTGCAGCTACACTTTTAACTCGTGGTAGGACAGCACATTCAACATTCAAGCTACCACTTAACCTGTCTCATAGTGTCAGCCCAGCATGTAACATTGCTAAGGGATCAGGACAGGCCAAACTGCTTCAAAGGTGCAGTGCCATCATTTGGGATGAATGCACCATGTCACACAAGAGGGCTCTGGAAGCGGTGGACAGACTGCTCCAAGGCTTGCATGGAAAAAATTCTATAATGGGAGGTGTAGTTGTTGTTTTGGCTGGTGACTTTCATCAAACACTACCTGTTATTCCAAGGTCAACGCCTGCAAATTAACTCAATGCCTGTCTCAAAGCATCGTACCTTTGGAGACATGTGAAGAAAATATCCCTGCACACAAACATGAGAGTTCACAGGACAGCCGATGATTCTGCTAGACTGTTATCGAGCCAGCTGCTGACTATTGGAGATGGCAAGGTACCAGTAAACTCAGCAAATAGACAGATCATCTTTCCAAGCAACTGTTTCAACATTGTGACATCCATTGAGGAGCTAAAAGCAAAGGTTTTTCCAAATATTCAATGCAACTTCAGAAAGTCTGGGTGGGTGTGTGAAAGAGCCATTCTAGCTCCCAAGAATGATAGTGTCAACAAGATAAATATTTAAATTCTAAATCTCCTTCCAGGTATATGCTGTACCTACAAGTCAGTGGATACAGTGACAGACCCTGCTCAAGCATTATTGTATCCTACAGCGTTCCTCAACTCCTTGGAACCACAACGACTTCCTCCGCATAACCTCTTTCTTAAACCTGGAGCACCTATCCTGCTGTTGAGAAATTTAGATCCACCAAAGCTGTGTTATTTAACAAGACTCTTGATTAAGAGCCTGTTTCCACACATAATTGAAGCAACCATTTTGACAGGATGTGCCAAAGAAGAGGACGTTTTCATTCCAACAATTCCACTCATTCCATCTGATTTGCCTTTTGATTTTAAACGCCTCCAGTTTTCAGTTTGACTGACATTTGGAATGTCCATTAATAAGGCTCAGGGACAGTCCTTGAAAGTAGCAGGACTCAATTTGTAATCTCCAGGCTTTTCTCATGCTCAACTTTATGTGGCCTGTTAAAGAGTTGGAACTGCCAAAAATCTGTTTATCTTTGCACCAGAAGGAAAAACAAAGAATGTTGTTTATCAAAAGGCTGTAGAATAAGAAGTAGAGTTGAGCGAACCTCAGGCTCGAGGCACGGAGTTCGGGCTCGGAAAATGGTGTGAAAATCTCCATGGTGAGTATTGCGCTCTGCTTGTGTCTGAGTGATGAGCAACATTGTGCGCGTTGAGGGAAGTGTGTGATTGGCTCAAATTTGACTCACATTCTGTGTTCTAAGATGTAATGTTCATGGGGAAATTAAAAAAAAAAAAAAAAAAAGCACCGCCCACCAGAAGTGTTTTGCTGTGAGCTGAAAGCAAAACATTTTCGGAAGTGGGTGGGTGGAGATTTTTTTTATTTCTCCATGAACAATACATCTCAGAATGCCGAATGTAAGTCAAATTTGAGCCGATCACGCACTTCCCAAAACACGCACAATGCTGCATATCACTCAGACACCAGCAGAGCACGGTACTCACCGGGGAGATTTTCACGTCATTTTCCAAGCCCTAACCCTGAGAATAAGGTTGGCTCATCTCTAATAAGGAGTTCAGGATAAAGCACTTTACATTACTTTGGTAATTAGTTTATTTGTGTTACATATCTGTGCTGTTGAATATATGATGTGAAATGCTTCTATGACTTTACTTTTTTTAGTTCTATTAATAAAATTTCTGTCGGTTTAGTTTGGGACTTTTATCTGCAAAATATTTTTTTGTTAATGCATTTTATTTTGTTAGTTAAGAATAGTCAGTTACTATCCCGGGCAACGCACCCGGGTACTAGAGCTGAGTTTAAGGTTTTTTGTATTATTGCTCAGAGTAAAATTTAATTGTCAATGTTATGCTTGTGTTAGTAAATATAATTTTATATATAAATCAAAATAAATGTTATTATTTTCTGACCACCTACTTTTGGACCACCCTGTATATACAGTATATATGCACAGCTCTGGCAAGAATTAAGAGAGCACTTTAAAATTGTTAGTTTTTCAGATTTCTCTCTTTATAGGTATATTTTTGAGTGAAATGTGAAATGTAGATTGTTCTTTTATTCTACAAACTACTGACAGCATAAATTTTGTATTTATTTTCTGAAAATGAGAAATGGTCAAAATAACAAAAAAAAGCATTTCTTTCAGACCTCAAATAATGCAAAGAAAACAAGTTCAAAATCATTTAGAAACAACAATATTGATGTTTTAACTCAGGAAGAGTTCAGAAATCAATATTTTGTGGAATAACCATGATTTTTAATCATAGCTTTTATGCGTCTTGGCATGCCTCCCACCAGTCTTAACTTTCACACTGCTTTTGCATGACCTTATGCCACTCCTGGTGCAAAAATGTAAGCAGTTCTTCTTTGTTTGATGGCTTGTGACTATCCATCTTCCTCTTGATTACATTCCAGAGGATTTCAATGGGGTTCAGGTCTGGAGATTTGGCTGGCCATGACAGGGTTTTGATGATGTGGTCTTTCATCCACACATTGATTGACCTACAGTGCTGGCCAAAAGTATTGGCACCCCTGCAATTCTGTTAGAGAATACTCAGTTTCTTCCTGAAAATTATTGCAATCACAAATTTTGGTATTATTATCATCATTTATTTTGCTTGCAATGAAAAAACACAAAAGAGAATGAAACAAAAATCAAATCATTGATCATTTCACACAAAACTCCAAAAATGGACCAGACAAAAGTATTGGTACCCTTAGCCTAATACTTGGTTGCACAACCTTTAGCCAAAATAACTGCGAACAACTGCTTCCGGTAACCATCAATGAGTTTTTTACAATGCTCTGCTGGAATTTTAGACCATTCTTCTTTGGCAAACTGTTCCAGGTCCCTGAGATTTTAAGGGTGCCTTCTCCAAACTGCCATTTTGAGATGTCTACACAGGTTCTATGGGATTCAGGTTTGGACTCGTTGCTGCCCACTTAAGTAGTCTAGTCTCTAGTGCTTTCTCTCAAACCATTTTCTAGTGCTTTTTGAAGTGTGTTTTGGGTCATTGTCCTGCTGGAAGACCCATGACCTCTGAGGGAGACACAACTTTCTCACACTGGGCCCTACATTATGCTGCAAAATTTGTTGGTAGTCTTCAGACATCATAATGCCATGCACACGGTCAAGCAGCCCAGTGCCAGAGGCAGCAAAGCAACCCCAAAACATCAGGGAACCTCCGCCATGTTTGACTGTAGGGACCGTGTTCTTTTCTTTGAATACCTCTTTCTTTTCCTGTAAACTCTATGTTGATGGCTTTTCCCAAAAAGCTCTACTTTTATCTCATCTGACCAGAGAACATTCTTCCAAAACATTTTAGGCTTTCTCAGGTAAGTTTTGGCAAACTCCAGCCTGGCTTTTTTATGTCTTGGGGTAAGAAATGGGGTCTTCCTGGGTATCCTACCATACAGTCCCTTTTCATTCAGAGGCCGACGGATAGTACGGGTTGACACTGTTGTACCCTCGGACTGCAGGGCAGCTTGAACTTGTTTGGATGTTAGTCAAGGTTCTTTATCCACCATCTGCACAATCTTGCGTTGAAATCTCTCGTCAAGTTTTCTTTTCCTTCCACATGTAGGGAGGTTAGGCACAGTGCCATGGGCTTTAAATTTCTTGATGAAACTGCACACCATAGACACAGGAACTTTCAGGTCTTTGGAGATGGACTTGTAGCCTTGAGATTGCTCATGCTTCCTCACAATTTGGATTCTCAAGTCCTCAGACAGTTCTTTGGTCTTCTTTCTTTTCTCCATGCTCAATATGGTACACACAAGGACACAGGACAGAGGTTGAGTCAACTTTAATCCATGTCAACTGGCTGCAAATGTGATTTAGTTATTGCCAACACCTGTTAGGTGCCACAGGTAAGTTACAGGTGCTGTTAATTACACAAATTAGAGAAGCATCACATGATTTTTCAAACAGTGCCAATACTTTTGCCCACCTCTTTTTTATGTTTGGTGTGGAATATATCCAATTTGGCTTTATGACAATTCTTTTTTTTCATTGAAGACAAATTAAATGAAGATAATAATACCAAAGAATTTGTGATTGCAATCATTTTCAAGAAGAAACTGAGTGTTATCTGACAGAATTCCAGGGGTGCCAATACTTTTGGCCAGCACTGTAGTTGTGTGGCATGGCGCATTGTCCTGCTGGAAAATCCAGTCCTCAGAGTTTGGGGAACATTGCCTGAGCAGAAGGAAGCAACTGTTATTTCCAGGATAACCTTGTATGCGGCTTGATTCATACGTCCTTTGCAAAGTTCAATCTGCTCAATTGGACCATAGAGGACTGGAGTAAGGTAATCCTCTCTGAAGAATCTAATTTTCAGCTTTGCCCAACACCTGGTCATCTAATGGTTAGACGGAGACCAGGAGAGGCGTACAATCCACAGTGTCTTGCACCCACTGTGAAATTTGGTGGAGGATTGGTGATGATCTGGGGCTGCTTCAGCAAGGCTGGAATTAAGCAGATTAAACTTTAGATGGATATAGATAGATAGATAGATAGATAGATAGATAGATAGATAGATAGATAGAGGGATATATGATAGAGAGATAGGTAGATAGGTAGATAGATGTTGCACAGTATACAGGACACACACATCTTATACATAACACATACAGACAGCACATAATACATTACAGATATGACACACAGCACATTATACTCACATACGGCACATACAGTAGAAGTCTTCTTCCTTCCCAGCCTCCAGCAGAGCAGTGGCTCTGTAGTAGCAGCTTCTCTGGCTGGAGCAGAGCAGGCGTCCCTCATCCCTCTTTCTCTGGTGAAGATGGGAGAAGACAAGACGCAGAACACAGAAGAAGGGATGGCGCCCCCTGCTGGATGCTGGGCACCGCAGGAGCAGCAAGTGAAAATTCATTCCTGCTCCCTGTGGTGCTAGTGACTGCACCACTCCAACATAGGTAAAGTTGGCCATGGCTGCACAGTTCAGCATGTGGTATCACAAATGATATGATTGATACACACCTCAGGAGACAGGCTCAGCAGACAGTTTCACATAAGATAGGATTAGATACACAGCTATGCAGACAGTATCACAAATGATAGGATTTGATACACAGATGAACAGACAGTATCACACAGGATAGGTTTAGATACACAGCTATGCAGACAGAATTGGATAAGATAGCTGAACAGATAGTATCACATAGGATAGTATGTGATACACAGCTCAGCAGATGGTAGCACATAGGATAGGATTAGATACATGGCTCTGCAGACAGTATCAGAAATGATAGAAATAGAACTACCCGAAGATCGGCTGGAGCCTATCACAGCAGGACCCAGCACTCTGAGGGCAGCATCTGACTAGTTGTGGTAACCTGGAACTATTAACTGTAAGTAAAGAACTTATGACTGCATTCTTGCGTTGCCCAGTGATTGCTTGCGCCTCCGGCCCTACACCCCGCAATTACATCTCAATACCATAGACTCTATCACCTATTTACCAGCCCTGGGGCCCAGCTCTACCTGTGAAGAGTTATACCAACTCAGCTGCTTCACCACCAACCACAAGGGAACTGAATAGCAGTGGCAGGACCTATCTTGGCGCATACCACGGGTGGCGTCACAAACTCATCTCTCCTTGTAAATAACATTCCCTACTTTAAAACGACACCACCGGGGTCACAGAGCCAGGCATTGCCGCCATGGCATCCACTCAAGACAGGACCGGCCCGCTAACAAGTGCCCGACGGCCCTGGTGGACATGTCAATTTGGCGTCATGAACAGGATTTCATGTCCGTTCTCACGGGTATGGTGTGCCTAAAGACTATGTGAAAAACTGTGTAATAGTAAAAATGTTAATGTTGAAGTGATATTTTATTACAGCATTTTATATTCTATTGTGAAGTTTTATCATGTTTGTAACATTAAAGGAATGGTGCCTCCCATAAAAGGATGAAATGTTTTAATGTTACCTGTTAAACTGCAATTCAAAAATTTTGCAAATCCTAATACCAGTTGTATTTCTTTTTCTGTTCCAGCCTGCGGACGTGCTGGGATTTTCTGTGGGGGAGTGTAGCGCCCCTGAGGGTCCATTCGCCACAGAGGTACTGCACCTAAGCCAGAGGTGTGGTATCCCATTTCTGGGTCAGGAGGAGGCCACAAGTCATTGCACACACACACAGACACACACTCTTAATTTATTAACACTCCATTAAGCCGGGCTTAGGGCGAGTTGCACATTAGGGAAAGCACAGTCCCAAAGCCAGTCTGGAGGTGGGGTTTAGTTAGTGGGGCAGCTAACCGTCGCTGCTGTATTAGGATTGGAGTCCTGGACTAAAGCGGATCGGATCTCAGAGCCCACCATCTTCAGAAGACTGGGAGCTGCCTGTGAGACCCGCACCGAAGCGGAGCTGAGAATGCGGTTCTACAGCTTCAAACAACGGCCCCAAGATAGCATTAGGTATTACGCCTTAAAACTACAAGCGGTGATGCGGACCCTAAGACTGACCAACGATATTGGAGAGCCAAAGGGGAACAAGATGCTGGTGGAGCAGTTCCTGCAAGGTTTAGGTTCGGTGGAGGACCGCAAGCAACTCCGGTTGTGGGCACTCGAACATCCCGCTATGGACTTTGCTACTTTGAAAGAACGGGCAATCAAAGCCCCGCAGCTCCCAGAGGCCCCTGACTCTCCACTCCTATCCTGGCAAGCTGGGACATCTCCGATGCAAGTAAAGCCCCCTGCCTTGGCACTGCCGGAGCCCGCTCCTTTAACAACATCCGGGAGCAGAACAAGTGATTTGTCTGCCCAAGTACAACAACTGAGTAACGAAGTCGCAAGGATTCTGCAGGTGATGCAGCTCAGTCAAAGACCACCCCGTCAAGGGAAATCTAGCTGGCCGACTGCCCAGAGGACGTCCCCTGGATGAGGAAGCAGACCTCGGCATACAAGGGACGGAGCAGTGACCGGTATGGACCACCTGTTTGTTACAAATGTAATAAAACTGGCCACTACGCTAAGAGCTGTTCTTTAAACGGGCAACCCCTGGGGCCAAGGGCCAATCCCCAGGAATAATCTCCCAAGGCCCAGCAGACTGGAGGAAGCAGTATGTAGGGGGACGACCCATCGTTTCCATCACCCTGGATGGGATCCCGACCTCTTCACTTCTCGATACCGGCTCTCAGGTAACGACTATTCCCTATTAGAGTTCAGCGCGGTTCGCGGTTCGAGGTTCTCCAGTTCTAGGCTCGAGTGATTTTGGGGCCTGTTCTAGATCGAACTAGAACTCGAGCTTTTTGCAAAAGCTCGATAGTTCTAGAAACGTTCGAGAACGGTTCTAGCAGCAAAAAAACAGCTAATTCCTAGCTGGCTTTCCGCTGTAATAGTGTAAGTCACTCTGTGACTCACACTATTATGACATTTCAGTGTATAGTGTGCGTGAACAGCGCCTTTAGATCACTCCTGTTTGTATAATGGCGATCGCCATTTTTTTTTTTTTTCCTTGTCTTCCTTCCCTAAGCGCGCGCGTCTTGTGGGGCGGGCCAGCATGTCAGCCAATCCCAGACACACACACAGCTAAGTGGACTTTTAGCCAGAGAAGCAACGGCATGTGTGATAGGATGTCCATGTCACATGTCCCTGCATTATAAAACCGGACATTTTCCTCCAGGACGCCATTATCTCTTCTGCGTCCTTGGTGTCAGACATCATTGTCGCAGCTCCGTCCTTTGTCCTATCGCTGATACAGCTGTATGCGCTCCATACACAGCGCTAGACAGCTTAGGGAGAGCACTTTCTATCAGTCCTTTTAAGGGCTCAAACCGGCAGGGTCCGAGCCATAGGTGACAGGTCCTGAAAACAGCGACAGCGTCTGTGTAGCAAAGGTCAGGGATTTCGTCGCTGCATTTCCCCATTAGGAGGGAATAGAAAGGCAGGCTTCCATTCCTCTACCCAGAGCCCCACAATCCTGGCACTGTACCCTCCTGTCCTCTGCACACTCCAACTCTTTTTAACTAAGCCATTATGCTAGCAAACAGTCAGTGTACCTAGTGGCATCCTAAACGTGGCTATTGGACTTTTGTGTAGTCACAGTAGTGCAAAGATATTTGCAGCACGTCTGCCTGCATTGCACACTCAAAATTTTTTTAACTAAGCCATTATACTAGCAAACAGTCAGTGTACCTAGTGGCATCCTAAACGTGGCTATTGTACTTTTGTGTAGTCACACTAGTGGAAAGATATTTGCAGCATGTCTGCCTGCATTGCACACTCCAACTCTTTTTAACTAAGCCATTATACTAGCAAACAGTCAGTGTACCTAGTGGCATCCTAAACGTAGCTATTGTACTTTTGTCTAGTCACACTATTGCAAAGATATTTGCAGCACGTCTGCCTGCATTGCACACTCAAACTCTTTTTAACTAAGCCATTATACTAGCAAACAGTCAGGGTACCTAGTGGCATCCTAAACGTGGCTATTGAACTTTTGTGTGGTCAAACTAGTGCAAAGATATTTGCAGCATGTCTGCCTGCATTGCACACTCCAACTCTTTTTAACTAAGCCATTATACTAGCAAACAGTCAGTATACCTAGTGGCATCCTAAACGTGGCTATTGTACTTTTGTGTAGTCACACTAGTGGAAAGATATTTGCAGCATGTCTGCCTGCATTGCACACTCCAACTCTTTTTAACTAAGCCATTATACTAGCAAACAGTCAGTGTACTTAGTGGCATCCTAAACGTGGCTATTGTACTTTTGTGTAGTCAAACTAGTGGAAAGATATTTGCAGCATGTCTGCCTGCATTGCACACTCCAACTCTTTTTAACTAAGCCATTATACTAGCAAACAGTCAGTGTACCTAGTGGCATCCTAAACGTGGCTATTGTACTTTTGTGTAGTCAAACTAGTGGAAAGATATTTGCAGCATGTCTGCCTGCATTGCACACTCCAACTCTTTTTAACTAAGCCATTATACTAGCAAACAGTAAGTGTACCTAGTGGCATCCTAAACGTGGCTATTGTACTTTTGTGTAGTCAAACTAGTGGAAAGATATTTGCAGCATGTCTGCCTGCATTGCACACTCCAACTCTTTTTAACTAAGCCATTATACTAGCAAACAGTCAGTGTACCTAGTGGCATCCTAAACGTGGCTATTGTACTTTTGTGTAGTCACACTAGTGGAAAGATATTTGCAGCATGTCTGCCTGCATTGCACACTCCAACTCTTTTTAACTAAGCCATTATACTAGCAAACAGTCAGTGTACCTAGTGGCATCCTAAACGTGGCTATTCTACTTTTGTGTAGTCAAACTAGTGGAAAGATATTTGCAGCATGTCTGCCTGCATTGCACACTCCAACTCTTTTTAACTAAGCCATTATACTAGCAAACAGTAAGTGTACCTAGTGGCATCCTAAACGTACCTATTGTACTTTTGTCTAGTCACACTATTGCAAAGATATTTGCAGCACGTCTGCCTGCATTGCACACTCAAACTCTTTTTAACTAAGCCATTATACTAGCAAACAGTCAGTGTACCTAGTGGCATCCTAAACGTGGCTATTGTACTTTTGTGTAGTCAAACTAGTGGAAAGATATTTGCAGCATGTCTGCCTGCATTGCACACTCCAACTCTTTTTAACTAAGCCATTATACTAGCAAACAGTAAGTGTACCTAGTGGCATCCTAAACGTGGCTATTGTACTTTTGTCTAGTCACACTATTGCAAAGATATTTGCAGCACGTCTGCCTGCATTGCACACTCAAACTCTTTTTAACTAAGCCATTATACTAGCAAACAGTCAGTGTACCTAGTGGCATCCTAAACGTGGCTATTGTACTTTTGTCTAGTCACACTATTGCAAAGATATTTGCAGCACGTCTGCCTGCATTGCACACTCCAACTCTTTTTAACTAAGCCATTATACTAGCAAACAGTCAGTGTACCTAGTGGCATCCTAAACGTGGCTATTGTACTTTTGTGTAGTCAAACTAGTGGAAAGATATTTGCAGCATGTCTGCCTGCATTGCACACTCCAACTCTTTTTAACTAAGCCATTATACTAGCAAACAGTCAGTGTACCTAGTGGCATCCTAAATGTGGCTATTGTACTTTTGTGTAGTCAAACTAGTGGAAAGATATTTGCAGCATGTCTGCCTGCATTGCACACTCCAACTCTTTTTAACTAAGCCATTATACTAGCAAACAGTCAGTGTACCTAGTGGCATCCTAAACGTGGCTATTGTACTTTTGTGTAGTCAAACTAGTGGAAAGATATTTGCAGCATGTCTGCCTGCATTGCACACTCCAACTCTTTTTAACTATGCCATTATACTAGCAAACAGTCAGTGTACCTAGTGGCATCCTAAACGTGGCTATTGTACTTTTGTCTAGTCACACTATTGCAAAGATATTTGCAGCACGTCTGCCTGCATTGCACACTCAAACTCTTTTTAACTAAGCCATTATACTAGCAAACAGTCAGTGTACCTAGTGGCATCCTAAACGTGGCTATTGTACTTTTGTGTAGTCACACTATTGCAAAGATATTTGCAGCACGTCTGCCTGCATTGCACACTCCAACTCTTTTTAACTAAGCCATTATACTAGCAAACACTCAGTGTACCTAGTGGCATACAAGAAGTGGCTGTTGGACTCCATTAGTGCCCCACTGGTGCAAATCTATGTGCAGCACCTCTGCATGACACCCTCCTGCTCTGTTTTTAATGAGCTATAATGATAGCAAAAAATACTGCCATTTAGTGGCATCATAGAACTGGCTGTTGTATTCCATTAGTGCCCCACTGGTGCCAAGCTATTTCTAGCACCTCTGCATGACACCCTCCTGCTCTGTTTTTAATGAGCTATAATGATAGCAAAAAATACTGCCATTTAGTGGCATCATAGAACTGGCTGTTGTATTCCATTAGTGCCCCACTGGTGCCAAGCTATTTCTAGCACCTCTGCATGACACCCTCCTGCTCTGTTTTTAATGAGCTATAATGATAGCAAAAAATACTGCCATTTAGTGGCATCATAGAACTGGCTGTTGTATTCCATTAGTGCCCCACTGGTGCCAAGCTATTTCTAGCACCTCTACATGACACCCTCATGCACATTTTGCTACGCTAATATTATAGCAAACTCAGTGAATTCATTGCTGTATTTGATAATTCAGAGGGATAGAAAGTCAGGCTTCCTTTAGCTTTTCCTTCTGTTCATAGACAGCATCTCCAAGTTCACACCCGAAGAGCAATTTCTCCTCCACGTCTAAGTGTGGAGAGGCAGCTAGTGCGCATGCGTGTGCCGAATTACCCCAGCTGCAGCATAACTACAGTGTTTCGCCTAGTGAGTATGCTCAGCCTGACTGTGCCATTCCTGACGCTAAGTCTTCATTTCGGGATACAGCGCATGCTCCCACACTAAGTGTGAAAAGCCTCTTTGCACAGGTACTTGCATTCCGTGCCGGGTCTAAGTCCTGTTTTGTGCCTAGACACCATGCTAAAGCTGATAGTCTTTTTTCAGAGACTGTATTTCATGCTACTGAGCCTGCTCAGGCACTTACTGCATCAGAGACTAGGTCCGGTAATGAACTCTTTGGCCCTGCCCCTGATGTGGGGGTCCCATATAGACCACAGGGCATCAGGTGTCCTCCCAAATGGCTTGCAGAGGCCCACCCCTATGACTTGTCACCGCATTATTGATGGTCAGACGATGACTGGTGAGATGTTTGGGTCATGGCAGCCATGAGGTCATCATTGAAGTTGCGATTCCAAATAGGACGCTAGTTATGCCACTCATGACGTGTCACTCTACTTTTGTCTCCAGGAGGTGCATTGTGGTTCACCCTGGTTTGGGGCGGACCCAGGTTATAAAAGGGGCTGGAGCCAACAAGGAGGTGCGCATTCTTCTATTATGCTCCGAAAGAGCACACCTCCATGTGTTGAACCCATTGCGGCTTTAGGCCAGAGGTAGGCAGGGATAGAGTGTCGATGCAGGCCACCACCACAGTTGGTAACGCAGAACGGTTAAGACCAGCTCCTGTCCTACCAGTCCTGCTTGTGCAGCCCAGTGGCATTAACAGGCCTGCTGCTGCTGATGCGCCTGCTGTCCACAGGTGTGGCATCTACGCACACGGTCAGCGTACTCAATGGCTCCTGTGTTGTTAACAGGGAGTTCCTGGGCTGGGTGGGCATGTGGACCCTGTGACGCTAACAGGGCTCCCAGTCTCCAGATCCGAATGGCGTCTAACTCGGTTCAGGCTACTATTAGTTTCATAGCCACACAGCTCTGTATCCTCCACCAAACCTTCCAGTTGCCAACCTCTCCTTTTCCAACTGGGAGCACGGTGGACACTGACTGCTGATGGGGATATATACCTTTCTCTTTCTTTTCTTATTAATTTTCGTTATATAGCGGTAACATAGTATATACCACTTTATCCAAATCTGCCAGTCCCACTGTAACAGATGGTGTTTCTTCAGCAAATGTTACTGTTGCTTAACCACCAAATCCACGGACCAAAACTTTTTTCCCCTTTCCAACACACCTGTTCCCCTTTCCACCAGCATCTGTCCTTTTTCAACTCATTTTGGTATATGACCAAAAGTGCAACTCTGCAGGGACACCGTACTCAACGCCATCTCAGCACAGCAGCCAGCCCTCGGTCCCTCAGATGTGGACAAGTAAAAGACCATTTCCTCCTATCCATGACAAAGCGCTGAGATTCACTCTGTGCAGCACTGGTGTTTAATGGAAAAGCAGATCTAAGATTGCGTACCACATTCTGCAGATACTCCTGTATACGTGCGTCCATTTCTATGGCAGTAATTATTTTGCCAAATTTTGTCTTGTACCGGGGATCTAACAGTGTGGCAACCCAGTATTCTGGATTACTTTGAATTCGTACAATCCGAGGGTCATGTTGTAGGTAGTGCAGCAAGAAGGCGCTCATGTGTCTTGTGCATCCAGGAGGACCAAGTCCTTGGTGTGTTGGTGGCAGAGAGGTGAGAATCGTGCCTCCTTCCTCTGCCCTCTCCCCACAACCTCGCACAACCGAAATGTGAGCAAGCTCTCACTCATCTGCTGAGTCTTCCATGCCCATCGCCAGTTCGTCCTCCATTTCTTCATGGGCTCCTGCACCTTCCTCAACACTTTTTGCTGATACTATGCGCCCTTGTTAATCCCTCTCCCTCACCATGACTGCCGCATAGGTGCCGCTGACCATCTGGACCTCGTAGATCTTGTTATCCCTTCCGCATATGACTCCTCCTGTACTTCCTCCCCTTCCTCTTGTCCCAACACCTGACTCCGAATAATAATTACAGTGTGCTCCATCATGTAGATGACCAGAATTGTCATGCTGAGAATGACATTGCCAGTGCTAAACATCTTCGTCGACATTTGTAAACTGTGTAGCAGGGTGCATAGGTCCTTGATCTGACACCACTCCAGCAGCGTGATCTGCACCACCTCTGGATCAAGTTATCCCAGGCTATATGTCATAACGTATTGCAGCAGGGTTCGGCGGTGCTGCCACAAACGCTGCAACATGTGCAGATTAAAATTCCTGCGTGTCGGCACATCGCATTTCAGGCGTTTAACCACCAGACCTAAAGACTTCTGTAGCGACGAAAGTTGTTGAGCTGCTGTGTGCGCACGATGGAAGTGAGCACATAGCGAGCGTGCCCGCTGCACAAGGCCATGTAGGCCGGGATGGTGTTTTAAAAATTGCTGGAGGATTAGGTTCAACACGTGAGCCATACAAGGCACGTGTGTCACATTGCCCTGACGATGGCCCGCAGCCAGGTTTGCATCATTGCCGCACACGGCTGTTAAGTCACCAACGGAGTACGCTCCGTCAATTTGTACTCCGGTCGCCAGGTGACAACGTGTTCCTTTCATGCATAGTGCTGATGATGGGAGAGGAGTCGATGCCAGCGGCGCAGGTGGACGCAGGTTATGCTCACCCACTGGGCTGCATTACCTTGACAGATGCAGAATCTCTGGCTGAATGTAGCTGGTTTCATCTCACAGATGAAATACTATCATTCAGCTACAACCAATGGAAAGACACCACACCCTTTTTTATGCCCATCCTGTCTGCAGACCACTGCCAGACATAGCTATGAACCTCTGGTTAATTTTACCCCCAGTTCAGTTTTATGATTTTGTGTGCTTGTTACCTGACTACTTTTCCTGCTTGCTGTTTATGTACCTTGTTGGCCGATCCGCATTTCACCTCTGCTTGTTTTCTGATTAAGTCCTGGCCGTCCCATTCTGTTCCTGTTCCTCAATTAATGTTTTGACCCTGCCTGACTACTATTCTCTGGAACTGCAGCCTTCCACAGGTATTAATCACCTTGGGCCCTGTGTAATTCCTAATCCCTGTATAGGGGTTAAAGGGTTTCAGGGTTCTAGGGGTCCTGCTTGGTGAGTGGCTTCCCTCTAGCCTATCATTTACAGCCCATCTGAGTGTGTGGATCAAGGAAGCCATTACACCGTGCTCTCTGCAGAAGGCCATGTGGGCCAGGATAGTGCTTTAAAAATTGCTGGACAACCAGGTTCAACACGTGAACCACACAAGGCACGTGTGTCACATTGTCACAGCGAAGGGCCGCACCCATGTTTGCATCATTGTCGCACCCGGCCTTCCCTGGCTGCTGGTTGAGTGGAGACAACCATTGATGAAACTCGGTCTCCAGAGCTAACCGTCCACAACTTCTCAGCGGTGTGACTCACATTTCCCATACATTTCAAAGTAAACCTTTGACCGCCTGATGGCATTGAGCTCTGCTGCCAGCATAGTAAGGAGGTGTGTGGTATTCCTTGTGCGCAGTTACAAGGAAGGGTGGCCTGACCACAAAGGGTTGGCGCCAAGGTGGAGGAGCCACACGAGGTTGAAGAGGCAGAAGCAGTGTATTAACTTCTACATACAGAAGAAGGATTGAAACAACTCGTGGGGACGGCAAGACTTGTACAGCAGACCCTTCTCCATCTCTCCCCACAGTAACCCATTGCCCAGTCAGCGACATGTAACGCCCCTGTCCATGCTTACTGGGCCAATTATCTGTGGTGAAATGCACCCTGTCACACAGAGTTTCTCAAGGAATCAGTGATGTTTAGTGCGACATGCTGGTGTAGCGCGTGCACGCCTTTGTTGGAGAAGGAGTGGCGCCTGGGCATCGGCTCTTGGGGCACTGCGATGGGCATAAGGTCTCAAAAATCCTCGGTTAAAAAGGTTGGAAAGGCAGCATTTTGGTAGCCAACAGTTTCCAGATGCTGAAAGTCAACCTCTAAGCCATGTCATGCCCTTCTAAAAGCATGTAAAACACAGCAAGGGGACTCCAACCACAGTCTCCCTCGTTGCCACTAACTGGGCCACACACACCCCACTTGACTGGCATCGGTTGAGCCCCCTTTTGAAAAAGAAAAAGATGCTTTGCATGAAGCACTCTCAAAAATACGCGTGCCTTTCCCGTCCCCTGGCTGACCCAGGGGAAAAAAAGTCCTCTGAGAGCCATGACTTGTTCATCTTGGTTCTTTTAGAAACACAGCGAGGGGACTCCAACCACAGTCTCCCTCGTTGCCACTAACTGGGCCACACACACCCCACTTGACTGGCATCGGTTGAGCCCCCTTTTGAAAAAGAAAAAGATGCTTTGCATGAAGCACTCTCAAAAATACGCGTGCCTTTCCCGTCCCCTGGCTGACCCAGGGGAAGAAAAGTCCTCTGAGAGCCATGACTTGTTCATCTTGGTTCTTTTAGAAACACAGCGAGGGGACTCCAACCACAGTCTCCCTCGTTGCCACTAACTGGGCCACACACACCCCACTTGACTGGCATCGGTTGAGCCCCCTTTTGAAAAAGAAAAAGATGCTTTGCATGAAGCACTCTCAAAAATACGCGTGCCTTTCCCGTCCCCTGGCTGACCCAGGGGAAGAAAAGTCCTCTGAGAGCCATGACTTGTTCATCTTGGTTCTTTTAGAAACACAGCGAGGGGACTCCAACCACAGTCTCCCTCGTTGCCACTAACTGGGCCACACACACCCCACTTGACTGGCATCGGTTGAGCCCCCTTTTGAAAAAGAAAAAGATGCTTTGCATGAAGCACTCTCAAAAATACGCATGCCTTTCCCGTCCCCTGGCTGACCCAGGGGAAGAAAAGTCCTCTGAGAGCCATGACTTGTTCATCTTGGTTCTTTTAGAAACACAGCGAGGGGACTCCAACCACAGTCTCCCTCGTTGCCACTAACTGGGCCACACACACCCCACTTGACTGGCATCGGTTGAGCCCCCTTTTGAAAAAGAAAAAGATGCTTTGCATGAAGCACTCTCAAAAATATGCGTGCCTTTCCCGTCCCCTGGCTGACCCAGGGGAAGAAAAGTCCTCTGAGAGCCATGACTTGTTCATCTTGGTTCTTTTAGAAACACAGCGAGGGGACTCCAACCACAGTCTCCCTCGTTGCCACTAACTGGGCCACACACACCCCACTTGACTGGCATCGGTTGAGCCCCCTTTTGAAAAAGAAAAAGATGCTTTGCATGAAGCACTCTCAAAAATACGCGTGCCTTTCCCGTCCCCTGGCTGACCCAGGGGAAGAAAAGTCCTCTGAGAGCCATGACTTGTTCATCTTGGTTCTTTTAGAAACACAACGAGGGGACTCCAACCACAGTCTCCCTCGTTGCCACTAACTGGGCCACACACACCCCACTTGACTGGCATCGGTTGAGCCCCCTTTTGAAAAAGAAAAAGATGCTTTGCATGAAGCACTCTCAAAAATACGCGTGCCTTTCCCGTCCCCTGGCTGACCCAGGGGAAGAAAAGTCCTCTGAGAGCCATGACTTGTTCATCTTGGTTCTTTTAGAAACACAGCGAGGGGACTCCAACCACAGTCTCCCTCGTTGCCACTAACTGGGCCACACACACCCCACTTGACTGACATCGGTTGAGCCCCCTTTTGAAAAAGAAAAAGATGCTTTGCATGAAGCACTCTCAAAAATACGCGTGCCTTTCCCGTCCCCTGGCTGACCCAGGGGAAGAAAAGTCCTCTGAGAGCCATGACTTGTTCATCTTGGTTCTTTTAGAAACACAGCGAGGGGACTCCAACCACAGTCTCCCTCGTTGCCACTAACTGGGCCACACACACCCCACTTGACTGGCATCGGTTGAGCCCCCTTTCGAAAAAGAAAAAGATGCTTTGCATGAAGCACTCTCAAAAATACGCATGCCTTTCCCGTCCCCTGGCTGACCCAGGGGAAGAAAAGTCCTCTGAGAGCCATGACTTGTTCATCTTGGTTCTTTTAGAAACACAGCGAGGGGACTCCAACCACAGTCTCCCTCGTTGCCACTAACTGGGCCACACACACCCCACTTGACTGGCATCGGTTGAGCCCCCTTTTGAAAAAGAAAAAGATGCTTTGCATGAAGCACTCTCAAAAATACGCATGCCTTTCCCGTCCCCTGGCTGACCCAGGGGAAGAAAAGTCCTCTGAGAGCCATGACTTGTTCATCTTGGTTCTTTTAGAAACACAGCGAGGGGACTCCAACCACAGTCTCCCTCGTTGCCTCTAACTGGGCCACACACACCCCACTTGACTGGCATCAGTTGAGCCCCCTTTTGAAAAAGAAAAAGATGCTTTGCATGAAGCACTCTCAAAAATACGCGTGCCTTTCCCGTCCCCTGGCTGACCCAGGGGAAGAAAAGTCCTCTGAGAGCCATGACTTGTTCATCTTGGTTCTTTTAGAAACACAGCGAGGGGACTCCAACCACAGTCTCCCTCGTTGCCACTAACTGGGCCACACACACCCCACTTGACTGGCATCGGTTGAGCCCCCTTTTGAAAAAGAAAAAGATGCTTTGCATGAAGCACTCTCAAAAATACGCGTGCCTTTCCCGTCCCCTGGCTGACCCAGGGGAAGAAGTCCTCTGAGAGCCATGACTTGTTCATCTTGGTTCTTTTAGAAACACAGCGAGGGGACTCCAACCACAGTCTCCCTCATTGCCACTAACTGGGCCACACACACCCCACTTGACTGGCATCGGTTGAGCCCCCTTTCGAAAAAGAAAAAGATGCTTTGCATGAAGCACTCTCAAAAATACGCATGCCTTTCCCGTCCCCTGGCTGACCCAGGGGAAGAAAAGTCCTCTGAGAGCCATGACTTGTTCATCTTGGTTCTTTTAGAAACACAGCGAGGGGACTCCAACCACAGTCTCCCTCGTTGCCACTAACTGGGCCACACACACCCCACTTGACTGGCATCGGTTGAGCCCCCTTTTGAAAAAGAAAAAGATGCTTTGCATGAAGCACTCTCAAAAATACGCATGCCTTTCCCGTCCCCTGGCTGACCCAGGGGAAGAAAAGTCCTCTGAGAGCCATGACTTGTTCATCTTGGTTCTTTTAGAAACACAGCGAGGGGACTCCAACCACAGTCTCCCTCGTTGCCACTAACTGGGCCACACACACCCCACTTGACTGGCATCGGTTGAGCCCCCTTTTGAAAAAGAAAAAGATGCTTTGCATGAAGCACTCTCAAAAATACGCATGCCTTTCCCGTCCCCTGGCTGACCCAGGGGAAGAAAAGTCCTCTGAGAGCCATGACTTGTTCATCTTGGTTATTTTAGAAACACAGCGAGGGGACTCAAACCACAGTCTCCCTCGTTGCCACTAACTGGGCCACACACACCCCACTTGACTGGCATCGGTTGAGCCCCCTTTTGAAAAAGAAAAAGATGCTTTGCATGAAGCACTCTCAAAAATACGCGTGCCTTTCCCGTCCCCTGGCTGACCCAGGGGAAGAAAAGTCCTCTGAGAGCCATGACTTGTTCATCTTGGTTCTTTTAGAAACACAGCGAGGGGACTCCAACCACAGTCTCCCTCGTTGCCACTAACTGGGCCACACACACCCCACTTGACTGGCATCGGTTGAGCCCCCTTTTGAAAAAGAAAAAGATGCTTTGCATGAAGCACTCTCAAAAATACGCGTGCCTTTCCCGTCCCCTGGCTGACCCAGGGGAAGAAAAGTCCTCTGAGAGCCATTTTTTGTTCATCTTGGTTCTTTTAGAAACACAGCGAGGGGAGTCCAACCACAGTCTCCCTCGTTGCCACTAACTGGGCCACACACACCCCACTTGACTGGCATCGGTTGAGCCCCCTTTTGAAAAAGAAAAAGATGCTTTGCATGAAGCACTCTCAAAAATACGCGTGCCTTTCCCGTCCCCTGGCTGACCCAGGGGAAGAAAAGTCCTCTGAGAGCCATGACTTGTTCATCTTGGTTCTTTTAGAAACACAGCGAGGGGACTCCAACCACAGTCTCCCTCGTTGCCACTAACTGGGCCACACACACCCCACTTGACTTGCATCGGTTGAGCCCCCTTTTGAAAAAGAAAAAGATGCTTTGCATGAAGCACTCTCAAAAATACGCGTGCCTTTCCCGTCCCCTGGCTGACCCAGGGGAAGAAAAGTCCTCTGAGAGCCATGACTTGTTCATCTTGGTTCTTTTAGAAACACAGCGAGGGGACTCCAACCACAGTCTCCCTCGTTGCCTCTAACTGGGCCACACACACCCCACTTGACTGGCATCAGTTGAGCCCCCTTTTGAAAAAGAAAAAGATGCTTTGCATGAAGCACTCTCAAAAATACGCGTGCCTTTCCCGTCCCCTGGCTGACCCAGGGGAAGAAAAGTCCTCTGAGAGCCATGACTTGTTCATCTTGGTTCTTTTAGAAACACAGCGAGGGGACTCCAACCACAATCTCCCTCGTTGCCACTAACTGGGCCACACACACCCCACTTGACTGGCATCGGTTGAGCCCCCTTTTGAAAAAGAAAAAGATGCTTTGCATGAAGCACTCTCAAAAATACGCGTGCCTTTCCCGTCCCCTGGCTGACCCAGGGGAAGAAAAGTCCTCTGAGAGCCATGACTTGTTCATCTTGGTTCTTTTAGAAACACAGCGAGGGGACTCCAACCACAATCTCCCTCGTTGCCACTATCTGGGCCACACACACCCCACTTGACTGGCATCGGTTGAGCCCCCTTTTGAAAAAGAAAAAGATGCTTTGCATGAAGCACTCTCAAAAATACGCGTGACTTTCCCGTCCCCTGGCTGACCCAGGGGAAGAAAAGTCCTGTGAGAGCCATGACTTGTTCATCTTGGTTCTTTTAGAAACACAGCGAGGGGACTCCAACCACAGTCTTCCTCGTTGCCACTAACTGGGCCACACACACCCCACTTGACTGGAATCGATTGAGCCCCCTTTTGAAAAAGAAAAAGATGCTTTGCATGAAGCACTCTCAAAAATACGCGTGCCTTTCCCGTCCCCTGGCTGACCCAGGGGAAGAAAAGTCCTCTGAGAGCCATGACTTGTTCATCTTGGTTCTTTTAGAAACACAGCGAGGGGACTCCAACCACATTCTCCCTCGTTGCCACTAACTGGGCCACACACACCCCACTTGACTGGCATCGGTTGAGCCCCCTTTTGAAAAAGAAAAAGATGCTTCGCATGAAGCACTCTCAAAAATACGCGTGCCTTTCCCGTCCCCTGGCTGACCCAGGGGAAGAAAAGTCCTCTGAGAGCCATGTCCACATTGTCAGTGGACAGACACGTGTGCTTATCTGCCAGCAGACCCCCAGCAGCACTGAAGACAGGTTCCGAGAGAACGCTGGCTGCAGGACACGACAAGATCCCCAAGGCGTACGTGGCAAGCTCAGGCAATTTATCCAGATTGGAAGCCTAAAATGAGCAGGGCTCAAGTTGCACAATAATGGAATCGATGTTTCCTTGCATATACTCATATATCTGTGTGTCCTCCTCTTTTTCCTTGTCCAGCTCTTTTGTTTTCACATGAGTATATGTCCTTGTCACTTTCCCATGTGTTTGTGTTGTGTTGTGAGTTGTTTATCACCTTTTGGACACCTTTGAGGGTGTTTTCTAGGTGTTTTTATGTGTTTGTGATTGCCTGCCATTGTTTCCTATGCAGTTTGAGTTCGGTTCGTCGAACGTTCGACGAGCCGAACTCGAACGGGACCTTTGTTCGGCGAACCGACCTCGAGCCGAACCGGGACCGGTTCGCTCATCTCTATTCCCTATGTACTATATAAGAAATTTTGGCTTGATGATGAACTTACCCCACCAGATGACAGCCTTACCATCTATGCCATCAACAGGTTACCTGTGCCTCAAATCGGGTTCAAGGAGGTGACCATTAAGGTGGGCTGGGTAGAATTGCCGAGGCAAGGCCTCATAGTGGTACAAAATGACCCCAGTGATCGGAACCCGAAGATCATTTTAGGTACAAATGTCATTGAGAACTGTATGGGAGAAGTACTGCTTTTGCTTCAACAGCTGTCTGAGACTGCAGGAGCAGGGCGGCAGAGAGTCCTGCAATGTGAGATCCGAGCCCTCCTGCAGCGGCAACAGGTAAATCTCTCTAGAGGTGAGATAGGTGGTGTAGCCCCTCTTGTAGTGCCCCCACGAAGTGAAATGATGATATGGTGCAGGGTAGCTGTAGGCTCCCGGGGACAGGATTACCAGGCAATGGTAGAGACCCAACCCTCAGAGCATTGGCCCACCGTGTTCACGGCCAGAGGAGTAGTCGACGTCCAAAATGGGAGAGTGCCCGTGTGAGTGTTGAATTGTGGAGAGGAGGAAGTCACACTACCCAGATATGCCACCCTAGCCAAGCTGTTTGTAGTTAATGCAGATGACATCCATGCAACAGGTTCCCCAAAACAGCCTAGTAACAGCTCTCAGGACCCGATAGAGAAGTGGTGTCAGGAGTTACACGTGGGCACCAACCAACTCTACACCTGCACATCATAAACAAGGGGTTTACAGGGTTGTCAAGGAGTATGAGCAGGTCTTTAGCAAACACCCATTGGATTTTGGACAGATTAAAGGGGTACAACATTGCATACCCACAGGCACTCACCCACCTATCAAGGAGCGGTTTAGGCCCATAACACCTCCCCATTACCAATGTGCCAAAGACATGCTCAGAAGCATGAAAGAAGCCAGAGTGATCCACGACAGTTGCAGTCCCTGGGCTGCCCCACTCATACTTGTGAGAAAAAAAAATGGTACCATAAGGATGTGCGTAGACTACCGACAGATTAACAAAATCACACACAAAGATTCCTACCCTTTGCCCCGAATTGAGGAATTGTTAGCCACTTTGAAGTCTGCTACTTACTAGAGATGAGCCAACCCCTAGTGTTCGAGTTCGGTTTGGTTCGTCGAACGGCGGGTGTGTTCGTCGAACGTTCGACAAACACCTTCGAACCCCATTGAAAACAACAGCAGGCAAACACAAACACATACAAACACATTATACACATACAGTTAATAAACATTGCCATTATACTTACTGGTTCCATGACGTTTCCTGCACTCTGTCTCCCGACGCTTCTCCTTCCGATCATCGCTGCATCCTCCCGGTAGCCAGCACTGATGATAGGACCTTTCCATGATGTCATAGCATGTGACCAGTCACGTGTGTATTATATCATTGGCTACAGACTGGTCACATGGCTATGACGTCATGCTAGGTCCTGTCAGTGCATCTCTCCGGTACACGGTGCTCGTTTGAGCATCTCTGTGTACCGGGGAGATACTTGGACACATGCTTGGCTCCCTGTTCCTGCATGTCGGCGCTCTTTACAGAGTCAGCCCACATGCAGGGACTGGATACCACAGCCGGTGAATAGCGGCACTGGGAATCAGGTGATCAGAGATTACCATTGCTATAGTAACCCGCCTGTCAGGTTACTATTGCAATGGTGGTAGCGGTGACGTCACCGCTTACAAACCTGCAGCCTTTGCTCACTCACTGAGTGATTAGACTGCACAGGGAGCAGCAGCGTTCTTCCTCCCATGCAGTGCTGTCTGATGTAGCAGAGCTGCATGGGTTGAAGGAGAAAGAAGACAGAAGACCAGACAAGTGTGTCTGTGTATTTATTTCTACAGTATTAAAGTATTTTTTCTCAGTGTGGTGTCTTTTTTTTTTAACCCTTTATTTGAGATTCTTAATCGCCGGGTCAAACTTGCCTGACATTAAGAATCTCTGGCTTAATACTAGCTAGTTAAACAAAGCTAGTATTAACCCTTTATTACCCAGCAAGCCACCCGGCAACAGGGCTGCTAGAAGAGTTGGATACAGTGCCAGATGATGGTGCTTCTATGAAAGCGCCATTTTCCTGGGTGGCTGCGGACTGCAATTCGCAGCGGAGGGGCCCAGAAAGCTTGGGCCAACCTGTGCTACGGATTCCAATCCCCAGCTGCCTAGTTGTACCTGGCTGGACACAAAAATGGCGTTTTTTCTTTTTTAATTATTTCATGAAATTCATGAAATGTTTAAAAAAAGGGCTTCCCTATAGTTTTCGTTCCCAACCGGGTACAAATAGGCAGCTGGGTGTTGGGAGCAGCCGTATTTGCCTGCAGTACCTGGCTAGCATACAAAAATATGGTGAAGCCCACATCATTTTTTTTTTAAGTTTTTTGGCAAAAAACTTAAAAAAAAAATAATAAAAAATGCTTTCTTCGATTTTCCATTGCCAGTGAAGGTAACACCAAGCAGTGGGGGTTAGCAGCCAGTAGCTGCTTGGATTACCCTTAGCTACCAATACAAAAAAATTCAGCGGGAGCCCACGTATTTTTTTTTAAATTATTTATTTAAATAACAACAAAAAAAATGGGCTTCCCTGTATTTTGATTGTCTGAAATCACAGTACTGTGAAAATAAATCATTAAAAAAAATGACGTAGCGCTCAGCGGTATTTTTGATTCTCAGCGCAGATAAAGCAGACAGCTATGAGTTGCCACCCCCATCTGCCTGGCGTTACCTTGGCTGGCAATCAAAATACAGGGAAGCCCATTAATTTTTTTTATTTAAAAAAATAGTTACAAAAAAAATGTGTGCCCTCCCGCCGTATTTTGATCGCCAGTCAGGTAAAGCCAGGCAGCTGGGGGCTGGGATTCTCGACAGCCCACAGCCACCCCTGGAAATGGCGCATTGTTTCTTAGCGCCATTTCCAGGCACTTTATCCGGCTCATCCAGCGGCTGTGATGGCGGTGGCTCGCTGGGTAATAAAGAGGTTAATACCAGCTTTGTATTCTCAGATGGTACTAAGCCCGAAATTCATGGTGTCACGCCAAAATAGACATGGCCACCATGAACTTCTAGTAAAGATAAAAAAAAACAACACACAGAAAAATATTTTTATTAGAAATAAAACACAACACAATTAGTCCTGCAGCCACACGTTTCTCCTCTCCCTTCAGAGGTTTATCAGGAGGCTAAGGGGAGACGGCAGCGGGTCCTGTTCAATAACAATCCATGGCTTAAAGCTTACAGCCATGGATTGTTATTGAACAGGACCCACTGCCGTCTCCCCTTAGCCTCCTGATGAACCTCTGAAGGGAGAGGAGAAACGCCCTGTTTATATTATATTGAATATTATTGGAGCAATTTTCTATCTGTAGTAATTTGCAGGGGTGTGTTATCCCATTTGTGTTCAGCTCTTGGAGTATTATGGGGAGTTTATCTGAGCCCCGTGTGACATAACTCTAGGTGATTGTAATATTACCTATGGGGAAAACCACCTTGAACAAGTTTGGTTGTGAAAACTTTTATGAATCAGTAAGTCAATACTTTGTATAAAATAATAATATAGGAAATAGAACCATTTTATATATATTGTACTGTGCAAGCACCACAATAGGGTTTCCTATTTTTTGGATCAGTAAATTGATACCTTTTGGTCCAGAAAAAAATACAGGGACTAGAACTACCCTTCTTGTAATATATTGTATTGTGCAAGCACCACTTAAGGGTTTTCCATCTTATGCCTATATCAGGGTCAGGGAGAGGGAAAGCCGACGTGGAATGGGGGCGCCAGGTAACTTATGGTGTCATACCCTCCGTACAGTGAGTGAGAGTATATATATATATATATATATATATATATATATATATACATATACAGTTAGGTCCAGAAATATTTGGACAGTGACACAAGTTTTGTTATTTTAGCTGTTTACAAAAACATGTTCAGAAATACAATTATATATATAATATGGACTGAAAGTGCACACTCCCAGCTGCAATATGAGAGTTTTCACATCCAAATCGGAGAAAGGGTTTAGGAATCATAGCTCTGTAATGCATAGCCTCCTCTTTTTAAAGGGACCAAAAGTAATTGGACAAGGGACTCTAAGGGCTGCAATTAACTCTGAAGGCGTCTCCCTCGTTAACCTGTAATCAATTAAGTAGTTAAAAGGTCTGGGTTTGATTACAGGTGTGTGGTTTTGCATTTGGAAGCTGTTGCTGTGACCAGACAACATGCGGTCTAAGGAACTCTCAATTGAGGTGAAGCAGAACATCCTGAGGCTGAAAAAAAAGAAAAAATCCATCAGAGAGATAGAAGACATGCTTGGAGTAGCAAAATCAACAGTCGGGTACATTCTGAGAAAAAAGGAATTGACTGGTGAGCTTGGGAACTCAAAAAGGCCTGGGCGTCCACGGATGACAACAGTGGTGGATGATCGCCACATACTTTCTTTGGTGAAGAAGAACCCGTTCACAACATCAACTGAAGTAGGTGTATCTGTGTCTAAGTCAACAGTAAAGAGAAGACTCCATGAAAGTAAATACAAAGGGTTCACATCTAGATGCAAACCATTCATCAATTCCAAAAATAGACAGGCCAGAGTTAAATTTGCTGAAAAACACCTCATGAAGCCAGCTCAGTTCTGGAAAAGTATTCTATGGACAGATGAGACAAAGATCAACCTGTACCAGAATGATGGGAAGAAAAAAGTTTGGAGAAGAAAGGGAACGGCACATGATCCAAGGCACACCACATCCTCTGTAAAACATGGTGGAGGCAACGTGATGGCATGGGCATGCATGGCTTTCAATGGCACTGGGTCACTTGTGTTTATTGATGACATAACAGCAGACAAGAGTAGCCGGATGAATTCTCAAGTGTACCGGGATATACTTTCAGCCCAGATTCAGCCAAATGCCGCAAAGTTGATCGGACGGCGCTTCATAGTACAGATGGACAATGACCCCAAGCAGACAGCCAAAGCTACCCAGGAGTTCATGAGTGCAAAAAAGTGGAACATTCTGCAATGGCCAAGTCAATCACCAGATCTTAACCCAATTGAGCATGCATTTCACTTGCTGAAATCCAGACTTAAGACGGAAAGACCCACAAACAAGCAAGACCTGAAGGCTGCGGCTGTAAAGGCCTGGCAAAGCATTAAGAAGGAGGAAACCCAGCGTTTGGTGATGTCCATGGGTTCCAGACTTAAGGCAGTGATTCCCTCCAAAGGATTCGCAACAAAATATTGAAAATAAAAATATTTTGTTTGGGTTTGGTTTATTTGTCCAATTACTTTTGACCTCCTAAAATGTGGAGTGTTTGTAAAGAAATGTGTACAATTCCTACAATTTCTATCAGATATTTTTGTTCAAACCTTCAAATTAAACGTTACAATATGCACTTGAATTCTGTTGTAGAGGTTTCATTTCAAATCCAATGTGGTGGCATGCAGAGCCCAACTCGCGAAAATTGTGTCACTGTCCAAATATTTCTGAACCTAACTGTATATATATATATATATGTATATATCCTTGTATGAATCACAAGGTTAATCTGATCAATTCTTATCTATATGTTTGTTTGTCTGTCTGTAGATATTTGGTATTTTAATGAAAATTAATAAAAATTGTACATTTTAAATAGGGTTGAGATCACGTTAGTCCCTTTGAGTACGCTATCCACCAATATAACTCTGTTAATTTTTGGATACGTTATATATACCCAACTAAGTACAAGTTATTTAGACTAACCATCCTGGATAACTGTTATTGGGTTATGTATTGCACATAAGGTAAGGCAGTTGTTTTCTACTGGTATTTGTCTTTGGCACAATGATATGTCCAGTGTGATATTTTTGATGACTCCATGATAGACACATATGGTTGTAAATGACATTTTTATATTAACCCCTTCACGACCGGCCGATTTTTCGCTTTCCGTTTTTTTTTTCGCCATTCTTTTTCTGAGAGACGTAACTTTTTTATTTTTTAGTCAGTATGGTCATGTGAGGGCTCATTTTTTGCGGAACAAGCCATACTTTTAAATGAAATCATCAGTTTTACCATATAGTGTACTAGAAAACGGCAAAAAAATTCCAAATGCAGAAAAATTGCAAAAAAAGTGCGATAGCACTATGGTTTTTGAGATATTTTATTCACTGTGTTCACTATATGGTAAAATTGAGGTGTGGGTGTGATGCCTCAGGTCAGTGTGAGTTTGTAGACACCAAACATGATAGGTTTACTTTTATATAAGGGGTTAAAAAAAATCGGAGGTTTGTCCGAAAAAAGTGGCGCACATTTTACGCCATATTCTGTAGCGTTCGCATTTTTCGGGCTCTATGGCTCAGTGACGGCTTATTTTTGCGTCTTGAGCTGATGTTTTTAACGGTACAATTTTTGCACAGATGCTACGTTTTGATCGTCTCTTATTGCATTTTGCGCAAAAGTTGTGGCGACAAAAAAAACGTCGTTTTGGTGTTTGGAAATTTTTTGCCGCTATGCCGTATACTGATCAGATTAATTGATTTTATATTTTGATAGATTGGGCGTTTCTGAACGCGGCGATACCAAATGTGTGTATATTTTTTATTTTTTTTAACCCTTTAATTTTCAATGGGGCGAATGGGGGGGTGATTAAAAACTTTTTTTAACTTTTTTTTTTAATTTTACTAGTCCCCCTAGGGGGCTATTGCGATCAGCTATACAGCTGTAAACAGCAGATACGCTCACTTTCTTTTTCACTGTGCCGCGGGCACAGCGAAAATGAAAGCAATTCATGTGTAGTACAGGAGTCATCACATGACCCTGTGCTACCATGACAATTATCGGAAGTCACGTGATCGCGTCACGTGACTTCCGGTATCAGGCGGTAAGTAAAAGTTTACCGCGATCGCGCTTATAATGGCGCTGTCACATATTGACAGCGCCATTTAAGGGGTTAAACAGCACAAGCAGATAACGATTCTGCTCGTGCCTAGCAGGCACACATCTCAGCTGTGAAAATCAGCTGAGATGTGTGCCGATCGCAGCATGCTGCCGGCGGCAGACCAAGGGTAGTAACGTTATGACCGCTAGGACGTAATTTTACGGCCCGCGGTCGTTAAGGGGTGAAATTTAATAAAGACGACATTTTTAAGGTTATTCACCGTCCTAAATGGTTCTTTGTGGTTATATATGCATCTAATGGATGCGGCAATTCCGGGCGGCTGCTGGCTGATATTGTTAGGGTGGTGGGCTCCCTATAACGTGACGCTCCCCATCCTAACAATACCAGCCTCCAGCCGTGTGGCTTTATCTTGGCTGGTATCAAAACTGGGGGGAACTGCAGGTTTGTTTTTTTTTATTATTTATTTATTTATTTATTTTACTGCACTATATAGACTCGCCCACCGGTGGCTGTGATTGGTTGCAGTGAGACAGCTGTCACTCAGCGTAGGGGCATGTCTAACTGCAACAGATAATGGGCGCCGGTGGGCAGGGAAAGCAGGGAATACCAGATTGAATAATGAGCGGCAGCCATTTTCAAAAGAGGAAAAGCCACCGGAGCTTTGTGACAGCCGTGCAGCTGATCGGTGAGTAGGAAAGAGAGAGGGACTGTGCTGGGGACACAGGACGCATTCAAATACACAACGTGCGCACATAGCCTTAGGGTGAAAAGCCACGCTTTTGGTGATCGAACCATTATTGAACGTTAACTTGAACTGTCGAACGTGAAGCAAATCTTTTGAGTTCGTCGAACGACTCGAACATCGCCCAAAACAACTCGAATTTGAAATTGGCGAACGGTTCGCTTCGAACACCGTTCATCTCTACTACTTACTTTTCCACCCTTGATCTCACCAGTGAGTACTGGCAGGTGGCTGTCGCCAAGGAAGACCGGGAGAAGACCGCGTTTGCTACCCCGATGGGCATGTGTGAGTTCAACAGCATGCCATTCGGGCTGTGCAACGCACCCGGGACGTTCCTGAGGCTGGTGGAGTGCTGCTTGGGTCACTGCAACTTTGAAACAGTCCTGCTGTATCTGGATGATGTCATTGTCTACGCCAAGACATACGAAGCACATCTGGAACACCTGGTTGAGGTGTTTGATGCCCTGTTCAAATACGGAATGAAGCTCAAGCCATCGAAGTGTCACCTACTGAAGCCAAAGGTACAGTACTTAGGGCATGTGGTGAGTGCCGAAGGTGTGGCACCAGACCCCGAAAAAGTCACAGCTATACAGAACTGGCCAAGGCCCACCATCGTCAGAGAAGTGCGGCAGTTCCAGAGTCTGATGGGGTACTATCGGAGGCTCGTCAAAGGGTACACCCAGATGGCGGCCCCCTTTCAGGACCTTCTGGTAGGTCAGTCTGTATGTGGCAAATCCTCAGGGCCTCTCTTCCAATGGGGTAAGGAGAAAGAAGATTCCTTTGAACGGATGAAGTCTGTCCTGATCGTGGAAACAAAATCCTGGCCTATCCCGATTACGGTCTCCCGTTCGTGCTGTATACAGATGCCAGTAATGTGGGCCTCGGGGCCGTCCTATCACAGGTGCAGAAGGGCAAGGAGGAGGTGATTGCCTACGCCAGTCAGAAGTTAAGGCCCACGGAGAGAAATCCGGAGAAATATAGTTCAAGCTGGAGTTCCTGGCACTCGTGTGGGCCCTGACAGAATGGTTCAAGCATTACCTTGCTGCTGCCAAGTTCACGGTGTATACAGACAATAATCCGTTGACTCACCTGGAAGCTGGGAGCCTTGGAGCAACTCTGGGTTGCAAGGTTAGCAAATTATGATTTTGTTATAAAGTACAGGGCTGGTCGCAAGAACACCAACGCCAATGCATTGTCCATAATGCCCCATCTGTTCGATGATGAGAGGGACGAAGATGACCTGGATGAAGTAAAATTGCCAGTGTTCAATCAGCCCCCATCTGTGGAACGGCCTCGGCTAGGTGTCCATCAGCAAGAAATGACCTGTGACCCGTAGCCTCACCATGGCTGGCAGGAAGCCTAGGATAGGGACCCTGCTATCAAATTAGTTAAAACATTGCTGGCCGGAGCTGATTCCCGTCTTGAACCAGGCGCCCCAAAGGAGGCCAGAAAATTTTGGCAACACCGGAGTCGGCTCTACCTTCACCAAGGCAAGCTATGCAGGAGCATAACCAACCCCAAGACCCACGAGAGGAGTTGCCAGATTGTGGTGCCCAGGGCGTATGTCCCAGTGGTGCTGGAAGCGTACCATGATGGAGCCGGGCACTTTGGATGGAAGAAGCTGGAGATATTGCTAAGAAGTCGCTTCTACTGGATAGGAATGAGAGACTTCATAGAAGCCTGGTGTAGAAATTGTAGGAATGAAAGAAACACGGTCTGATGGAGCGCTATGGAGGCCATTCCTACAATCTCTTCCCTTCTGGGGACACACGGCAGGAGCTGCTTGGACGGAGGTAGTACTTGCAATCAGGAACACTGATCTTCAGTGACTCCTCCAGACCAGCCGCACGGGGGCTTTCCTGGATTAACTCCTCGGCTGCAGGAGACCTGCCCGGCACAGCAGCACGTGTGGCTTATCTCCTGGAAGGATCTCCCTGACAGCGCAGGTTTATACAAACTTATCACGTCTTTTACCAGGGTTGTGCAGGGTCTGCACAACCTTATCAGGTGAGCAAATTTCATTCAATTGTTCTCACCGCTTACATTGTGACCCTACACATGCGCTCCTTGTTTTTCATTTTATCCTGGTGTAGAAATTGTGGCCCTTGCGCCTTGAGAAGGCTGGATGGCACCAGTCAGCGAGCACCACTTCAGCCAGTCATCACCAAGCAGCCCCTAGAGATTGTGGCTCTGGACCATGTCAAGTTGACTCACAGCAGAAGTGGGTATACATATGTGCTCACAAGGGTTGACCATTAGTCGTGGTTCCTGTTTGTGGTGCCCATTAAAGATTTGACTGCCAGTACTGAGGCGAAGGCATTCCAGGCACACTTCTATAGGCTGCATGGGTATCCCGACTGAGTCATTATGGATCAAGGCCCTGCATTTGAGGCTGAAATCTTCCAGGAGTTCTGCAGTCTGTATGGGTGCAAGAAGATACGCACTACATCCTATCATGCTCAGACGAGTGGGATATGTGAGAAGATGAACTACCTAATGATCAATCTGCTGAAAACATATATATAACAACATTCTGGTGGGATCCACCAAGTGTACCAGAGCTTACCTGATGAGAGCTTGGCCTGGAAGACTTCCGGTAGATTTGGAGATGGAGGTTGAATTGCCTGAGACTTACGCACCCGGAGAGGATTGGGACTCACGTCGCCAAACCCAGTACAAGCAGATTCAGAAGCTTTAACAAGCAAGCAAAAGCAACCCCCTTCGCCCCTGGTGAGATTGTGTTAAAAAGAAAGAGAAAGCTGCACAAGTTAGATGATCAGTGGGAAAAAGCCATATATGGTACAGCCATCCAACTTTGATAACCAAAAGACCTGCCTAATCAGCAAGGATCACGGAAGGACCACGGCTATGGTATCCCAAGACCATATGAAGAAATGCCCAGAACCCTTAAGAGAGGCAGATGAACCTCAGCCCTAGCCTCAAGTGGTGGAAGGAAGAAAAAGAATGATCCATACTATTCTAGGTGATTTTCCGGCAGATTGGCCTATGCAGAATGGAGCAGTAATAGTCCCTGTGTTAACATTCCCACAACCAGTGGAAGAACCAGAACAGGAAAGACTTACTGACAATGCACCCACTCCAGCACCTAGAGTAGCGCCTGTACCCTTGCCACGCACACGTAGGGTCTTACCAGCAACACCTTACACTGAGGGCGAGGAACCTGTAGAGAGTGTTGCCATGCCGCTAGAGGAAGATAAGGGTCCAGAGTTAAGGAGATCGACCCGTGCTATCTTTGGTCAGCCTCCACGGAGGTACAGAGAAGAGTGTTGAAAAATGTTGAAAAATGCCAGTAGTTTGACGATGCCATAGAATTGTTAGGTATTGGTGCTTTCGTTTGTTGTTTTCCACAGTTTATTGTTTCTCATATAGAAATGTTTGTAAATAAGTGCTTAATTAACAGGTTTTAATGAACATAGTGAAAATTACCAGATTTGCTACAAAATTGCTAAGATGTGGACACCCGGTACATGTACTCCGTTAAGTTTTATATTTAGAAAACATGGACCACGGTCACAGGACTGGCGTGACCAACACGAACTTGTGTATTGTATAAAGTTGCACCTCCTGTGCCCACCAGAGTCGTCTAAAACAACGCCCAGGACCTTAACCTGGTCACGGACCCACCATAGGTTGCCAGGGGTTCAGGTTGTTTGGGTGGTGGGTTAATGGGATCCAGGACATTGGGACTGGACTGTCGTGGGTAGAGGCTGCAATGGAGCAGGTTGAATCTCCGCTACCAGTGAAACCGGTAGCATCCCACCGTTGAGGAGATGAACTCTTTAAAAAAAATTAGCAACGTGACAAGCCTCCTGAATGCGGGATGTATGTGTGAATAAAAATGTTAATCTTTTCTACCTTTTTCTACAGTTAAAATAAAAAATAAACCTCTGGTGTCCTGTAGCTCGGGGACGAGCTACGTTTAACCAAGGGGGAATGTGACACACTGGCCTATCAGGTCGACACAGGGTATTGTGCAATCTGCCCTCCTGTACAATATCCATCTCCTCCTTGGTTACAGGTCCCTGACCTTTGGTGTTGCCAAGAACAAGCTAATCAAAATCCTAGGAACACTCTGCACCACACCCACCAGACACACCAGTAGCTGACCTGAAGGGAATAGGGTCGCCCGCTTGGGGGGTTGGTTAGGGGAGGTCAGGAGTGTCAGGAGAGAGTAGAGTAGTGTTGGAGGTGAAAGTGAGAGGAGGTCAGGAGCTGGGCTCCTTTGAGCTACTAGGTGGCAGACGTTGGTTTGGGCCTGGTAGGAGCTGGACCCTGGTCACAGGGGGATCGTGACAAGGGGCATGGACTGTCGAGGAGGACAGCCGGCGGCCTTATGCCAGCACTGGGCAGGGGCCAGGACATGACGGGGTACATGGACCCTAAATCAGGAAGGAGCTTCAGGCGTCTTCACAATTTACCCGACGAGGATGGAGCCTTCAAGATCCGTTCTCCACCCGCTCCAAAATCGGGGTACTAGCGCAACAAGGGGGATAGGACTTTCCCAATACATAGTCCAGAAAATCCCAAGTGTGAACCCTGAGAGCAAGCTCATCCAGTTAGCCACACTGGTGAGCGGGACCCGATAGTTCTATGCTAGAGGGACCAGTTAGAAGTAAGGTGCCACGAAAAAGGCCACAAGCTAACAAGCAACACCAACGGGCATGGGATTCGTGCTCCCTCTCTGCTGCAGCGATATCAAGAACTTTGGTTTACCACAGTTGTCGGTGTCAGCGTTATTGGACTAAATGAGTACTAAAGTGATCCCTGACCGTCCCAACGGTACCTTCCTGTCACCGTGGAGGGGTTAAACATCTGGCTGCCCACACCATCACCACCGGGTACTCACCATTGCAGTGGTGGTACTCCATCTTACCACGCACCACGGGTGGCGTCACGAACTGTCCATACAATCCCCTGTAAATAACCCTCCTTTATTCCGAGTGGCTGCGCGACCCCGACCCCTGGGTCCGGAGACCCCTCGAGCCACCACAGATCCGGATCCGAGCAGCGGCGGCAGGCTGCTGACGCAGGGGCGGCACAGTTGCATTGGGCTTTGTTCACATTGCAGAGTCTGACACTCTGCCCTATGGTCTCTCTGGTGTCTGGGATCAACACAGACAGACACAGGTACACCTGCTGTGTGTTGATCCATAGGCAAGCTATCAAGAGTTAATCTCTGCTTGCTCCTTTGCTCACATGTTGGAGGGAGGCCTATCACATCTGCTCCCCTCATATTTATGCTGGTTGAATACTTCTACCCATGTCAGCTATAGTTTGTTCTATGTTTGTCTGTTAGGTGTGGTGTCACAGACTGTCTGGTGAAAGTTTTGCTTATTACTTGGTGTTGTTGTGGAGTTTAACCCTGCTGTTTTGTAGCTCTATTCCTGCTCTTGTTTTCCTCCTGAATCTCCTATTATCTTATCCTATGTGTATGCATGCTGTTTGACAGACTTTTAGTTTTCCCTTGTCTATCGGGTTTCATCACACTCCTATCCAATCCCTACGTGGGGAGAGGGGGAGGTGGGATCAGATTAAGACTGGTCAGGAGCAGGACCAGAAGGAGACTCAGGCATCTCCACGATCAGGATTATCCCTGAGATTAGGGATAGCATAATGTCCCCCTAGCTTGATAGACAGATTAGGAGCCCTGGTTCCCCTTTATCCCATAGTCGTTATTCCATACATATCCTTTGTTTACGTCATAGTGATGGTCCTTGCCTTCAGTTCAGTCACGGTCAGCCAAGGTCCAGCTTCAAATTATACACGCCTCTGCACTGTGATTGATTGCCATTACTGGCCTTATGACACGGCAATCTCCTATTGATTCCTGCTCTTGCGCAGTTCCTTTCAGCTTCCTAGACATGCGTTCTGCATATTCTTCTTCTTTATCCTGACAGAAGCTGCAGCAGAGTGATGGGAGCACAGACGTGCTAGCGTGTGAGCTTCCAAGGAGCCTATTGCGCATGCTCACCAATCACTTATAAATATTTAGCTAGTAGTGATCATCTTGGAGGTTTGTTTGGGGTTGTTATCATGTTGAAATACTGCCCTGCAGTTCAATTATCGAAGGGAGAGATCATACTCTGCTTCAGTATGTCACGGTACATGTTGGCATTCATGGTTTCCTTAGGCTATATGCGCACGCTGCATTTTTTGCTGTGTTTTTGTCACAGTTTTTGGTGCAGTTTTGTTGTCAGCATGTTCTGACCTTTGACGTCGCAGCAAAGTCTATGAAGATTCAGATTTCCTGTACACACATTGTAGTTTTTTTGTCTGCAATTTATTTGTCAAAACCGTGTGACAAAAAAGAAGCAGCATGCTCATTTTTCTTGCGTTTTCGTCAACCATTGAAATCAAACAGTCGATGAAAAACGCAAGGAAAAATGCATACTACCAAATTTTTGTGTTTTGCATGTGTTTTACTTGCGTTTGTGTCACAAAAAACGCAGGTCACCCACATTGTTCCAGGATAAATTCATTCTTTCCCTCTCTCTCATACTCACCGATAACCGACTGCTCCCGCTGCCTCTCATCCTTCTTCCGGGGCCGCTCATTAGGCTCATACATATAGACTGGTTTCCCTGCACACTGGAGTCTGTGATTGGTTGCAGTCAGATGCGCCCCCACGCTGAGTGACATCTGTCTGACTGCAATCAATCACAGACGCTGGTGGGTAGGTCTATATCATACAGTAAAATAAATGAATAATTAAAAAAAAACAATGTGCAGTTCCCCCCAATTTTGATACCCAGCCAAGATAAAGCCCTACAGTTAGGAGCTGGTATTTTCAGACTGGGGAGGCCTGTGGTTATTAGCCTCTCCCCAGCCTAAAAATATCAGCCAGCAGCCGCCTTGAATAGCCGCATCTATTAGATGTGACAGTCACGGCACTGTATTCAGCTCTTCCCGATTCCCCTGGTGCGGTGGCAATTGGGGTAATAAGGAGTTAATGGCTGCCCATAGCTGCCACTAAGTCCTAGATTAGTCATGGCAGGCGTCTATGAGACACCCCCTCATCACTAATCTGTAAGTGAAAGTAAATAAACAAAGAAACAAAAAATCCTTTATTTGAAATAAAAGACAAAAAAGCCCCCTCTTTCACCACTTTATGAACCCCATATACACCCCTCCAGGTTCGGCGTAATCCTCATGAGGTCCCACAATGCTTTCAGCACTGCTACATCTGATGCTCACAGCGAGCACCATAGAACAAAACTGCCCAATGTGAGGTTCAGGCCCCGACTGAAGTGAGCCCTGCGATCAGCGGTAACGTCACTCAGGTGAGTCCTCCACCTGCGGCTCACCACAGTCATGGACTCCAGAACACATGAACTCCCTCTATAACCGCAAATCACCCGAATGACATCACTACTTATCACGCAGCTCACTTCACTTGCTACATGGAGCACACAGCAGACAGTCATGTTCTATGACGCTCGCAGTGACAGGACAGGGATGTAGCAGAGCTGAATCACTGTGCTACCTCGTGTGGATTACTTCGGACCGGCAAGGGTGTGTGGGGGTTAATAAAGTGGTGAAACAGAGGGCTTTTTGTATTTTATTCTAAATTAAGGATTTTGGGGGGGTTTGTGTTTATTTACTTTCACTTACAGATTAATGATGGGGCAGGGTCTCATAAACAACTGCAGTCACTAATCTAAGACTTAGTGTCAGCTGTGGGCTGCATTAACTCCTTATTACCCCGATTGCCATTGCACAAGGGCAATAGGAAGAGCTGGGTCCAGTGCAAGAATTGCAAGAATTGGCTCATCTTATGTATGTGCTACTTCTGGGGTGGCTGTGGGCTGCCATTGTTAGGCTGGAAAGGGCCAAATAATGATGGCCCTTACCACCCTAATAATATCAGCCCTCAGATGTCTGCTGTTCCTTGGCTGGTTTTAGAAAAATGGGGGGGACCCCACGTCATTTTTTATTTTTATTTTTTTAAATAAATCATTTTTTTTTTTAAAAAAAAGTGTGGGATCCCCTCTATTTTTCATAACCAGCCAAGGTACAGCAGACAGCTGAGGGTTGCAGCCTGTAACTGCTGCTGTTCCTGTGCTGGATATGAAAAAGGGGGGGACCCCACGTCATTTTTTAAAAAAAAAACAAAAAACAGCTGGCTAACTCTCTATCAAGCTATTCTGTTATTTATTTCTATCTATTCTATATGTTCTTTCTTTCTTTCTTTCTTTCTATTCTTTCTATTTATCCATCTATTCTATCTATCAATTATCCTATCCTATCATATTTTGTTTCTCCTTTAAAAAAAAGCATTACCAAAATCGTGGTCAAATCACGGCAAAATCGCGGCAAAATCATGGCAAAAACGCATCGTTACAACTTACAAGCGTTTTTATGACATTTCCAGGCTCTCTGTGAGAAGGTGCAGTTTTGCTTGCAGTTTGGTGCAGTTAAAATTGCAGCATATGCATATAACCTTAATGAACTGTAGCACCTTACAACACATTTACACTGTTATACAAGCTGTACACTGATTACTTTACATTGTATCAAAGTGTCGTATCTTCAGTCCCCTCGTTCATTTTCACACGTACCGGAGACACGTTCACACAAATACTCTTTACAATCTATGGTGATCGAACCTCTGTCATATCTTCAGTGTTGTCCCAGTAAAAGAAATAATAAAATATTTACAAAAAATTGAGGGATGTATTCACTCTTGTTATATATATACCCTGTATACCCAGCTAGAAGCCTTTTTTGCAATATCACATTGATCTGTAAATGGTATAAATAATCTGTATCTTGGCGAAATAAACAGAAAACTGATCATGCTCACATGAATGCAGGTTTTTTCTCCGAGCGCGCGATATTGACTAGGGAAAGAGGCCTACGTCAACAGGACCTCACTGGTGATCCCATAAGCTGACTTCTGACAAAACAGAACAGCTACAACATGCCATATAGATATATATATATATATAGATTTTATATATATATATATATATATATATATATATATACAGAGAGAGAGAGTCTCTGGTGAGCAAGGTAGCTTTACAAACGATTTTATATTTTCTATTTTATTTATATATAATAATATATATAATATATATAATAGTATATTTATATGCTGACTTAGCAGCTTTGCAATGATGGAAGGACACTTACTAATCAAGGTCCAATAAAGGCAGCAGCATTGTGTACTATGTAGACTTCACAACAAAACATAAGCGACTATAAATGGTTTCTATTTGCTCCTCGGGAATCTAACCCGGTCCTTGTGGATTGCAAGAGCAGGAGCTTTGATGTAGTGAAGTCAAAAGACATCATTTTAATTGTGGGACCTGCACCAGTCATTGACAAGAGACAATAGATGGGCAATAAGAGGTTAAGGAAAATCTGTTACCCTGTTTCTTCTTCGCCTTATGCCTCAACATACCACATGAAGTCATCCAGGGTCCACGCACCCAACATGGGTCTTTAGATGGAGCTGTATACATTTTTACTGTTTTTGTTTTACAGCTAGCGTTAATAATGAAATCACAAAATGTGATGGTATGATAAATCATCTTAATTGTTAGTTTTTAACTTATTAACAAACATATATAGCTGAGAGAACTCGGGACACATTGATGTAAATCACTACAAATAAATAAACACGCAGACATCAGACTTTCTCTACAAGCAACAGAACAATAAATACAATATGTTGTCATAGAACAAACTTTTATTCCCTAATGCTGTGGTTTTGGTAATTGAAAGCATTCTTAAACCAGAGCTTTTGTGTGTGCTTCACATCTGCAAAATTTCTCCCGCAGATCTGGTTATAACATTAGTTATTGTTATAAGCCTGAAAGAACTGAATAATGCTCACATATTCTGTGAAACACATGAATGCTATATCATGCTTTATATTTCTTATAGAATCTGATAGATGTTTTATTTTGAAACTGTTATTTTTTTATTCTGACATTCTGTAGGTAATAAGCATTTCTATTTTGCAATACATTTTGTAGTGCACTAAAATGCTTGAGTGTTCATGACTTGAATCGAGCAGGTCAAACGCTCAAACAGGCTCTATTCGAGTAAAGAGTATAATGGAAGTCAAAGGGGATCACTAGCATTTTTCTAGAAGACCCCCAGGAGGGATGGGGGGGGCTAGAAAATTGCTGAAATGGATGGAAACTGCTCAAATTGAATGGGAGCAGCATGGGAAAGATTTCTGGATGCATGTCTGACTCCAATGTTGCTGCTGAGAACTATATAAATAAACAAAAATTAAAATGACTTGGAGTCCCCCCCATTTTCATAACCAGCCAAGATCAATTAGACAGTTGGGGGCTAATATTATCAGGCAGGATGGTTCAGGGTTATCTGGCCTTTCTCTTCCTAGAAGTATCAGTCTGTAGCCACCCAAGAATTAGCACATCCATAAGACTCAGGCGCTTTGCTCCGCTTTTCCCAATTGCACTGGTGCAATGCCAATTGGGATAATATTTTTGGGGGTTGATGTCAGCTGTTAATGTCACTGGCATCAAGCCCAGGGGTTAGTAATGGAAAGAAAGGTGTCAATCAGACATCCCAATTACTAACCCAGTATTCAAACAAAAAAAAAAAACATCGACAAGAATATAAAGTCGACTTCCGGGAGGCGGAGCTACGAGGTAGCTGCTTTTATCATGAGCTCCTGCAGCAGCCTAGGCCAAAAACGTTATCCAGGCCCATCCTAACATCTCAAGGCTGCAGGGATAAGGCCAGGACAAGGGGCGCACATCAGGCCCGGCTCTCCTGATACTCTGGAGGTGAAAGGTGTATGCTGCACCACAAAGAAATGAGTGCTCTGACACAAAGCACCAGGCTGCAGGCTGTGGGCTGTGCTGCACAGAGGAACGCTGCCCATCCTCCCTGCTCCCCCTGCAGCTGTGCCACTGCAAATGGAAAGCACCCGGGATCTGGTAAGAGAGGGGTTAAATATCGGGCACTAACATACAGAAGGAGACAGGGAGGGGGACTGAAGTGCTTCCAGCGGCAGCCATAGTTTTCAGTGAACTCTCACACACTCCCCTCCCTGCCACAGAAGAAATAGTGAAACACTGAGCAGCAGCAAGCTCAGCAAACAGGACTGCACACTGTGTTTACCTGTCACACAGAGCTCCGTGGACAGGCCCACCGTCTGAGATACTGTGAGTGAGGGGGGAGCTGAGAGCCCCTGGAGACATTCGGCTGTGAGAGCAGGTCAGGAGATAAACAGGGGGCTGTGGAGGGGGCAGATACATCCCTGCAGGTCTCATCTTATATGGCTGCTGCACAAGGCCTGTAATCTGCAACAGTAAACAGAGGCAGATAAGCCTGAAGTCCATCACAGCTCAACTTGATTAACCCCTACTTCACCAGCACTGACAGTATAGAAGAGGGTGAAAAACAAAAAGAAGTGGGATCAGTCATCTGGCCTGCCTCCTGCCCTTCTGACTGGTCTTTTTCAAGTAACATCTATACACTCTCATACACAGCGTGGAAATAATTGTGAAACAGCCAAGTTTACCACACAGATGTAATTAAGCTTATGTTATTGTGACGTCACCACAGTCTCTAAAGAAGCTCCATATTTACAGTTCTTACTATGGATAAATTTGTGGGTAAGAGCAATGCCACACAACCAAGTAAAGGAATTAGACCACAAAGACGAAACCAAAATGCACCCCCATCACCAGGGGCTTCCCCTGAGGCAACTACAGACCCACCCCAGGACACTGCTAAGGCCATCACGGATCTCTTGATGCCGGTGATTGATGGGCGGCTGGCAGCCTTCCAGTCTTCATTAGACATTATAGTCACCCAAGTTAATGCCCAGGGTTCAAGGCTAACAGATGTGGAGCAGAGGGTCTCTGACATGGAGGACTCTGTAAAGGAAATTTCAGAGATGCTGGAGAGCAGGAATAAGGACATTGCTGTATTGCTGGACAAGGTAGATGATCTTGAAAACAGGTCCAGACGCAATAATTTAAGGTTGGTGGGCGTCCCTGAATCGGTTCGGCAAGCTGATCTACTGAAACTCACTTCAGAATGGCTACCAGGAGCTTTGAAATTGGATCTAAAGTCGGGGCCAATTGCTATTGAAAGGGCCCACAGAGTGGGCCCACCTCGAAATGATGGAGAGGTCAGACCCAGACAAGTAATTTTTAAGGTCCTGGACTTTCAAGACAAGATCAGATTGCTGACAGCATTTAGAAAAAATCGCTCACTTACCTACAATAACTCTAAACTGCTTTTGTTCCAAGATTACTCAGCAGCCTTGACAACAAGACGCAAAGCCTTCAATCCAATATGCAAACTATTGGCGGAAAAAAATATTCGCTTCAGTCTACTGTATCCTGCTGTTCTACGCTTCACTACAGGGTGAAAGAATTGGACTTTTGAAGATCCTAAGTTGGCTTTAAATTACCTTCTTCAGGACAATGGAGCTTCGCCAGCAGTCAACACAGACACTTAAATCGGAGACGTCACTGTGCTACAGTTCTGATGTTCATCCTGTTTTTCCTTTTTTTTTTCAGTGTCAGGACTGCCAGAGAGGCAGGTGACATTGCCATTAGATTAAGGTTTTTGTTTTGATGGGAAGGGGTTAGGGGGCTCTGCGTGCGTACCTTTAGTTTAGCTCTCATATGGGTTGTCGCGTTTACTCGCTGGGATGGACGAGGGAACCCAAATAGGTTGTTTATAATTTTACAATTAATTCCTCCTTCTGGAATAGGATAAATGACTAACACAGAGAGCACAAATGCGTCTACAATTAAATCGCTGTATTGGTGCTCCTGGAATGTTAACGGGTTAAACTCTCCTATTAAGAGGAAAAAAGTTTTAAATTATCTACATCGTTTAAATTGCCATATTGTCTTCTTACAGGAAACACACTGGATGAAGGGCAATCACCCATTTCTTCACAGCAGAAAATATGCCGTATGCGCAGAAGCGTCATTTACGAGAAAACAAAGAGGGGTAGCTATATTGATCAATAAGCATATTAGTCATGAAGTTCTGTAGGTTTCAGAGGACCCTATGGGGAGATTATTATTGGTGAAAGTGAAGATAGAGGGCACTATCTACAACTTAGCAAACATATATGCACCAAATATTCCTGATCCACAGTTCAGAGCCAGATTGATCGAAAGTATCACAGGTTGGGATATGACTAATTTAATTGTAGGCGGAGATTTCAATGAGGCTCATGATGGAATTTTAGACAGGTCAAGTCCCCAGCCATCTCCTCTATTGGCGCTCCATAGTGGTTTGCAATATCTCGTCAATCAATTGGGACTAATAGACACATGGCGCATGCAGCTCCCAATAGATAAAGATTATATTTTATTCACATGTCCATGACTTACATACACGGATTGACTATTGGCTACTAAGCCCAGCACTGATGCCACATTTACTTTCCTCCAACATCCTAGACATCTGTATTTCGGATCATGCACCGGTTACTTTTAATTTGTTATTATCTACCACAATACTACGGGAAAGAAGGTGGAGGTTTCCTTCATATTTATATCAATCTGAGAATTTCCAAGCTTCTTTACAAAACTACTGGAGCTTTTATGAGAATGATAATCACGAGCATAGTGGGGACGCTGGTTTGTATTGGGCTGCCTCCAAGGCATTAGTAAGAGGTCAGATAATATCATATGTCAGCCATAAGAGAAAAAAGCTCTTGGAACAAACTATATCAGCACAAAAACTTCTCACGCAGGCATATAAAGATTTTAAAAATAACAACACGGATGCGACAAAACAACATTTCTTAGAGGCCGAGGAGGCGGCGGACACCTTGGCCCATGAGATGGCACTTAGTAACCTGGACTATCACAAACATAAATACTTTAAATGGGGCAACAAACCTGGGAAATTACTAGCTTCTTTAACCAAACCCTTTAGAACCACCACTAGAATCCACAAAATTAAAAAGAAAGATGGTACCATGGTAACAAAAGATGAGGAAATAGTGGAGGAGTTCAGGGCATTCTTTGGCTCGCTGTATGAGGCGGAACCGAGGGAGGTTGATGGGGAAGCTGATTTTATCCATGGTACCGTAGTGCCCATCTTGACAGAGGAACAAAGAGTAGTACTAAACGCCCCTATAAATATTTCAGAAATAGTAAAAACTATTGGCACTCTTAAACTAGCCAAAAGCCCAGGGCCCGACGGATTTAGTAACGAATATTATAAGATCTTGGGAGCCTCTATCGGTCCTCATCTATGTGCAGTGTATAATAAGATAGTCACAGATAGAATAATTCCCGACAGGTTCAATGAGGCAAACATTATAGTATTACCTAAGCCAGGAAAAGACCCACTACAGGTGGAGGGATACAGACCCATCTCATTACTCAACTCTGATTTTAAAATCTTTACTAAAATACTAGCTGGTAGATTACAACAAGTGATTCCAGATCTTATTCTGCCCTTCCAAACGGGATTCGTGCACGGGAAATCCATCACCTATAACATCAGGACGGCTATTGGGGCTATCTCTTATAGTAGGAAGCATAGATGTACCAAACATATAGTAGTTAGTCTTGATGCGGACAAGGCCTTTGACAGGGTCTCTTGGGCCTATTTACATAATCTTTTGGCATGTCGCCAGGCGGGATCCTGGTTTTGCGAAGCAGTCAAGATGATATACACAGAACCCAAATCCAGACTATCTATAAATAATACATTCTCTGAGCCATTTGAGGTACAGAGGGGAACGAGGCAGGGGTGTCCCTTGTCACCTTTATTGTTTAATTTGGCTCTGGACCCAATGTTGAGGACCCTACATAATTTAGCAATATTTCAGGGCATGAGAGTCGGTGGGACAACAATTAAACTTTTGGCTTTTGCCGATGATATTTTATTGTTTATTGCCAATCCCTCTCAAGCGATTCCAGAGATAATGAACACATTGAATAATTTTGGAAAGGCCTCAGGCTTCAGGGTAAATTACAAAAAAACTGAGGCATTGGCAATGTATAAATCGGGTAAAATTGATAACAACTTATTTCCCTTCCAGTGGTGTACCAGGTCCATTAAATATTTGGGGATTCAGCTCCCAGCAAACCCCTTGTTACTATATCAAATTAATTATAAGCCTCTTATAAATTCATTAATACATCTACTCCAATCTTGGAAACATCTGAAAATATCCTTTTCGGGCCGATGTCACTTAATTAAAATGGTAGCATTCCCCAAAATAATGTTCTTATTTCAGACTCTCCCGTTGCTTCTACGCAAATCAGATATTAAGCTACTAAATTCATCCTTTGGAAAATTCATTTGGGGGCACAAGGGGCGTACTAGGATCAGCTTAATCAAGCTTCAATTACCAAAAGGGGCAGGGGGCATAAATCTTCCAGATCTGGGCAGATATAATCTAGCAGCAAATTTTAGATATGTGGTGGACTGGGTGCGAGGAGTATCTCACTTTGCCAATGTACAATTGGAACAACAGCTGTGTTCACAAGTCTCGTTAACAGCATTGCTGCATTTAGGGAACGAGGAAATACCGAGTGAGGTTAGGGATCATCCAACACTATGGCATACTATACAAACGTGGAGGAAGGTGAGGAAACTTGGTAAAACTAACACTTCAAGTTCCCCATTTCAACCCTTTATTGGAAATCCGAGATTCCTCCAGGGTCGCCCTCCGAGGATTTATGAAACATTGTCAATGCAGGGTTGTGCTTATGCTGCAGATCTAATGGAGCCTGATTGGTCGTTGCTTTCTTACGAGAAGGCTGCACACCGATTTCCAGCTTTTGTGGGTCAGCCTTTTCTTTTTCTTCAGGCGCGTAGCTTGGCACAAAAATATCTTGTTGACAAGCCAAAGGGAGATCTTGGAGGAAGTGTGGATAACTTTCTTAGGAGGGCAAGAAGCCAGGCGTCCTCGACTAGTCAGGTTTATTCAATGTTGCGTACAGTTTGGACATGGGAGGGGAAAACAACAGGTCCAGCAAAATGGAAGGTAGACATGCCAGAGTTCGAGGTAAAGGATTTTTTACAAGCCACGCTGTTGCAAAGTAAATTTCTGTCGTCCAGTAGCTGCACAGATATGGCCTTGATGATTCTACATAGAGCATATATTACTCCAAAAATTCAATCAAAAATGGACACAAATGCCTTATACTCTTGTTCTAAATGTGGCATAAGAGACACTGACCTGTTTCACCACTTATGGGACTGTGTTCAGATACAGGGAGTATGGAGAAGCGTTCACTCAGTCTTACAAAACACAAACAATATTCAGTTTGCTCTGACACCACAGTGGGCGGTTTTTAACATGTTGGAGGAGGCTCAACAAAGTCTTCCGAGAGGTACCAGGGCAATGTTAACTATTTGGGCCTCGGCCACTAGGAAAAGTATCCTACATCTCTGGGTAAATCCCGAAGCACCCTCTCTAGCGTTTATCCAAACAAAACTAATGTTCATATTCAAAATGGACTGGCTGGATGCACTGTCGAATAAGGAGAAGCTGACTAAGCGTTTCTTTGAAACATGGTCTTTATTTATACCTAACTTGGCTACAGTGCTTAAGGATAGACTTAAATCTCAGTTTGGACAGACCTCTTGGTACCTTCTTGAACTGCTCAATGGACACATACCAATTACATAAGTTACCATTTTAAGTTGCTTCTGGTCGCATGCAGAGCGGGGGGAGGGGTGGGCGGGACTGTTTTGATTATAATGTCATCAATGAAATGCTCTTTGTATAAGAGCAGATTGTAAAAGAAATTCGGTTAAAATTCAATAAAAAGATGTTTAAAAAAGAATATAAAGTCTATTTCAATAAATACTGCCTGACACTATGCCTCGTTCACCAATTTGTTATTAAAAATGTTCTCAAGAAGCTCTGTTGTAGTCCATGAATACAGGTTCAGCAACTGTGAATAGCCACAAAGTACAGCTATTCAGAGGCACTGGGTAGTGACTACAATGCTCATGGAGCTGACGGCTCAACACTGCACTCAGTGAGACCCGACACTGATGAGAGCTGTCCTCACTGTCCAGCGCCTGTGAACAGCTGTACTATACTGCTATTCACAGTCGCAGGAGCTGTATTCGTGAATCGTGGACAATGATGGACCTTCATTGCAACATTTTTGTTAATAAATTGTGCCAATTCTGTCCCTTTATCTGGCTCTGCCCTGGAGTGGTAGCAATCGTGGTAATATTTTGGGGGGTTGATGTAATTTGTGTAATGTCAGCTGGCATCAAGCCCATGGGTTAGTAATGGAGAGGTGCCTATCAGATAACTTCATTACAAACCCAGTAAGTGAAAAGAAAACAAAACAAACCACAGGGAAAAATAGAACTGGCTCTACTATCACCATCCATATATTAGGCTGGAAGAACAATGGCTTAATTGAGGGCCCTATGACACTAACAAGAGTAATGGAATGATTGCTTTACTTTAAATACCAATCTTGTTCTTGTCTTTCTGTGTACATAACATACAGCCAGTATGTCCCTGCCTCATGGCTCCGGGGTCTGGATGAACATGGTATGTGTACATGTGAATTGTGTCTCCATGGCACCCCTCTTGATCCATTAACATTTTCTTATGAACCTTAAATTGATAAGCAAAAAAAAATCTAAGGGTGGCTTTACAAGCTACGATATCAGTACCGATATTGCTAGCATGCGACCCGCCCCCATTGCTTGTGCGAAACGGGCATATCGCTGCCCGTCGCACACAAAATCGCGCACCCGCATCACACATACTTACCTGCATAGCGACGTCGCTGTGACCGGCGTACCGCCTCCTTTCTAAGGGGGCGGTCCGCTCGGTGTCCCAGCGACGTCACTGAGCGGCCACCCAATGAAAGCGGAGGGGCGGAGATGAGCGGGACGAACATCACGCCCACCTCCTTCCTTCCGCATTATGGCCGGCGGCAGGTAGGAGATGTTCCTTGTTCCTACGGGGGTCACACACAGCGATGTGCACTGCCGCAGGAATGAGGAACAACAACGGGAAAGCGATAGTATCGATAATTGGGAGCGGACCCCCATGTCAACGAGGAGCGATTTTGGACATTTTGCAATGATCCAAAATTGCTCCTTGGAGTCACACAGTACGAGATCCCTACAGCGACCGGATGTGCGTCACAAATTCCGTGACCCCAACGAGATCGCTGTAGCAAAATCGTAGCGTGTAAAGCCCGCTTAACAAGAGACAGCAATGAGATCAACGAAACCAGCGCTTTGTGCTGGAACAATTCTGCATCCCAAAGAGCTATGGATTCTGCTCTACATCCATTGGCCAAATAATCTTTAGTCAACAGCCAGCTCCTTATGCACCTCCCCCACTTTTTCAGTATAATGAGCACTGGGCTCCAGTTCATGAGGTTGTCTATCCCTCTTCCTCTGGCAGCAAATACTCGGCTTAGAAACTTCTACAGTTTGTTTCGATAGGCCATGAGCATTGCTGTGGTTGCTCCCCTTTTTGTGAGAAATGGTAATGTTGAACAGTTGCAATGTCAGGCTCCATCATAACAAAAACCCATTCTCCCCTACTACCTGGTGTAGCCAATTCAATGGATTGTAGTCATTACCATACCTCCCAACTTTTAAAGAAGGGAAAGAGGGACAAAGTTTGCGGCGCGAAGCGATTTTTAGGCCATGCCCCCTAACCACACCCATTTTACAAATGGCCACACCCATATCCACTCCCCATCTACACCCATCCAGCAAACTGAAACTGCAGAAGTTGTCCGTGATCGCTCTGAGCCGCCACAGATCAGCAATGTGCAGAACAGGCAGGGAGTTAACTACAGGGTGTGCAGGCGGCTAGGACCCAGGGGGAGAGCTGAACAGAGTGTGCAGGCAGCTAGGACCCAGGAGGAGAGCTGAACAGGGTGTGCAGGCAGCTAGGACCCAGGAGGAGAGCTGGACAGGATGTGCAGGCAGCTAGGACCCAGGAGGAGATCTGAACAGGGTGTGCAGGTAGCTAGGACCCAGGAGGGGAGCTGAACAGGGTGTGCAGGCAGCTAGGACCCAGGAAGAGAGCTGAATAGGGTGTGCAGGCAGCTAAGACCCAGGAGAAGAGCTGAACAGGGTGTGCAGGCAGCTAGGACCCAGGAGGAGAGCTGAACTGGGTGTGCAGGCAGCTAGGACCCAGGAGAAGATTTGAACAGGGTGTGCAGGCAGCTAGGACCCAGGAGGAGAGCTGAACAGGGTGTGCAGGCAGCTAGGACCCAAGAGGAGAGCTGAACAGGGTGTGCAGGCAGCTAGGACCCAGGAGGAGAGCGGAACAGGGTGTGCAGGCAGCTAGGACCAAGGAGGAGAGCTTAACAGGGTGTGCAGGCAGCTAGGACCCAGGAGGAGAGCTGAACAGGGTGTGCAGGCAGCTAGGACCCAGGAGGAGAGCTGAACAGGGTGCGCAGGCAGCTAGGACCCAGGAGGAGAAATGAACAGGGTGCGCAGGCAGCTAGGACCCAGGAGGAGAGCTGAACAGGGTGTGCAGGCAGCTAGGATGCAGGAAGAGAGCTGAACAGGTTGTGCAGTCAGCTAGGACCCAGGATGAGAGCTGAAAAGGGTGTGCAGGCAGCTAGGACCCAGGAGGAGGGCTGAACAGGGTGTGCAGGCAGCTAGGACCTAGGAGGAGGGCTGAACAAGGTGTGCAGGCAGCTAGGATCTAGGAGGATGGCTGAACATGGTTTGCAGCTAAGGGTATGTTCACACATCAAGTTTTTGCTGTGCGGCACAATCCGGCGCTTTACGGGAAAAACACATCTGGGGTTTTTTTGCTGCCGGGTGCGGTTTTTCCTCATAGACTTTTATTAGCGCCGGATTGTGCCGCATGTACTTACGTTTGATCCGGTTTTTGCCGGATGCGGCAAAAATCGTCACTTCGGCGGCCACACAGGACGCAGAGAGGAACGTTTTTTGCCAGCGGCAAAAAAATGCATAGCGCCAGGTGTGGCGCTGTGCGGCATGGTGCATAATGTAAGTCTCTGCGAGCCGGATATGGTGTCATGCTTCAAACGCCAGAAGCATGTACCGTATCCGATTTTTACTTCTGAGCATGCCCAGAAGTGATATAAATTCATTGCTTGTCAGAAAATCAATCAATCACTCACTCTCTCTCAAACTCTCTCACTCACTGACTGACTCACTGACTCATTCACTCACTCTCACCGATCACCGGGATGCACGGCTGTCACACTGCTCCGGCAGCTTCTCCTGATTTGAAAATGCCGGCCGCCCATTATTCAATCTCGTATTCATACCGGCGCCTATGATTAGTTGCAGTCAGACACACCCCGACGCTGAGTGACAGCTGTCTCACTGCAACCAATCACAGCCGCCGGTGGGCGGGTCTATATTGTGCAGTAAAATAAATAAATAACTAAAAGAAAAACGGTGTGCGGTCCCCCCCCCAATTTTGATACCAGCCAAGATAAAGCCACACGGCTGAAGGCTGGTATTCTCAGGATGGGGAGCTCTACGTTATGGGGAGCCCCCAAGCCTAAAAATATCAGCCAGCAGCCGCCCGGAATTGCCGCATCCGTTAGATGCGACAGTCCCAGGACTCTACCCGGCTCTTCCCGAATTGCCCTGGTGCGGTGGCAATCGGGGTTATAAGGGGTTAATCATGGCAGGCGTCTATGAGACACCCCCAATGATTAACCTGTAAGTGAAAGTAAATAAACACATACACCTAAAAAAATCCTTTATTTGGAATAAAAGACAAAACGCACCCTCTTTCACCATTTTATTAAAATCCCCAAATACCCCTCCAGGTCCGATGTAATCCACAGAGGTCCCGCAACGCTCTCAGCTCTACTACATGAAGCTGACAGGAACGGCAGTAGAACACCGCCTCTCTCTATCAGCTCCACGCAGCAACTGAAGGGAGTCACGCTGTCAGCAGTGACGTCACTGAGGTAATGCCGGGTTGTGTGCGGTGTAGATGCGTGCAGGGTAGTGCCTGTGTGTGCGGTGATGATGCGTGCGGTAGTGCAGGGGTGTGCGGTGATGATGCGTGCTGGGTAGTGCCTGCATGTGCGGTGATGATGCGTGCTGGGTAGTGCCTGCCTGTGCGGTGATGATGTGTGCTGGGAAGTGCCTGAGTGTGCGGTGATCATGTATGCGGTAGTGCAGGGGTGTGCGGTGATAATGCGTGCTGGGTAGTGCCTGCGTGTGCGGTGATGATGCGTGCTGGGTAGTGCCTGCGTGTGCGGTGATGATGTGTGCTGGGTAGTGCTTGAGTGTGCGGTGTTGATGCATGCGGTAGTGCAGGGGTGTGCGGTGATGATGTGTGCTGGGTAGTGCCTGCGTGTGCGGTGATGATGCATGCTGGGTAGTGCCTGCGTGTGCGGTGATGATGTGTGCTGGGTAGTGCCTGCGTGTGCGGTGATGATGCGTGCGGTAGTGCAGGGGTTTGCGGTGATGATGCGTGCGGTAGTGCAGGGGTGTGCGGTGATGATGCGTGCTGGGTAGTCCCTGCGTGTGTGCGTGTGGGGTCTCTCTCTCTCAGCATAAAAAAAAACAAAAAAAAACGGATCCATCGCATCAGTTTGTTCACAATCTGAGACGGATAGATAAGGACACACGGGAGTCAGAGAAACAGCTAGAGGATCTCACGCTCCGGCCGGGGGCGGGGGGAGGGGAATCAGCACTGGCGAGATTCAGTTTTCATACCTTAGCAGCAGCACAGACCACAGAGCAGACAGAGACTAGTTTCCGGTAGCGCGCTCCGCTCTGTTATGCTCACGTCACGTGTTAGGATGGTAGGAGGGAAAAGCAGAGAGGCGGGGAGAGAATGGGTGGGCGGAGCCACGGGATATGGACCTCCCGCCCGGGGCAACGGGAGAAACAATGCAAATCGTGATAGTCCCGCTGTATCCGGGACGGTTGGGAGGTATGCATTACTATGGTGATTTCCATCCAATACACATAGGATAACAGTTTTTTCAGTGTCCAGACAATGGCCAGGCAATCCTTTTCTATGGTGGCATACATTTTCTCTCAGTTTACCAGTTTCCTTGAAAGATATGCCACTGGATATTCCTGCTCTATGATATCCACCTAAAGAAGGACAGCACCAAAACCTACTGTCTGATACATCCGTCTGCACCAGGAATCTCTTGCTGTGATCAGCCACAGCCAGCACAGGGGCCCCTGCAAGGACTTGTTTGAGCTGCACAAAACCCTGTTCACATAGGTCCGTCCATTCTATCTGTCTTCGCAATTTCTTTTTTTGTAAGGTCAGTCAGAGGCTTTGTTATAGTACTGTACCCTGGGACTACCTTGTGGTACTGAATAATGATTGCACTTGCATTTGGTTGTGGGACCAGGGCCACTGAATTACAGCTTCCACTTTGGGTGGGTCACATGGGCATACCCAGTGAGGGGCAGGGGGGGCAGCTGCCCCCCCCTAGAAGCAGGGGCACGGAGTAATGGGCCGGTGCCTGTAGTGGGCCGCTGTATCTGCAGCCACCGGCGCGCTGCTCAGCACTGTGTGCATGCCGGGCACACTAGCTTCAGCAGGAGGCAGTGCGCTGTGCTGTGCCAGCACTGCTGTGTGCCCGGCATGCACACAGTGCAGAGGAGCGCGCCGGTGACTGCAGCTTCCTCCTTCTTCCTACTGAAATGTATTTGCATCTTTCAGACGTAAATACATTTGAACAGCGCGCCGGGTCGGGGCACTGCCCCTGATGTGCAGCAACGTGATGAGATTAGCACATTGCTGACGTCATCACAGTGCTGCGGGCGCCGGGACACAGGGGACATCAGGATCAGGAAGCGGTAAGCGCTCCATGGAGGAGCCGAAGAGACAGGTGTAATTAATGGAGATGTGTGGGGAGGGGCTGAGGACACATAATGGGGAATATTTGTGAAGGAGACACAGCTTTGTGACAGGCAGAGGAGGAGCACTGTATTCCGAGGGAGGGTGGTGGCAAGAGTGTGTAGTGAGGGGGTAGTGTAATTTGTGTCTGCAGGGAGTGATGGGGGGTGCAATGTATTATGTCTGGGGAGGGGTAATGGAGGGTGCATTGTATTGTGTGTGGGGGGAGGGGTAATGGAGGGTGCACTGTATTGTGTGTGTGTGTGTGTGTGTGGGGGGGGAGGGGTAATGGGGGGTACATTGTAGTATGTGTATGTGTGTATAGGGGGTGATTGGGGTGCATTGTGTGTGTGTGTGTGTGTAGGGATTGATGGGGGGTGCATTGTATTGTGTGTGTGTGTGTGTGCAGGGGGTGATGGGGGGTGCATTATATTGTGTGTGTGTGTAGGGGGTGATTGGGGGTGCATTGTGTGTGTGTGTGTGTGTAGTGGGTGATGGGGGGATGTATTGTGTGTGTGGGGGAGGTAATGGAGCGTGCATTGTATTGTGTGTGTGTGTGTGTGTGAGGGTAATGGGGGTGCATTGTAGTGTGTGTGTGTGTGTGTAGGGGGTGATGGGGGTTGCATTGTGTCTGTGTAGGGGGTGATGGGGGGTGCATTGTGTGTGTGTGTGTGTGTGTAGGGGGTGATGGGGGGGTGCAGTGTGTGTGTGTGTGTGTGCGTGTGTAGGGGGTGATGGGGGTGCATTGTATTGTGTGTATTGTGTGTGTGTGTGTAGGGGGTGATGGGGGTGCATTGTGTGTGTAGGTGGTGATGGGGGGTTGCATTGTGTGTGTGTGTGTCTGTGTAGGGGGTGATGGGGGGTGCATTGTATGTGTGTGTAGGGGGTGATGGGGGATGCATTGTGTGTGTGTGTGTGTGTGTAGGGGGTGATGGGGGGCATTGCGTGTGTGTAGGGGATGATGGTGGGTGCATTGTGTGTGTGTGTGTGAGTGTGTGTAGGGGGTGATGAGGGGGGTGCATTGTGTGTGTGTGTGTGTGTGTGTGTGTAGGGGGAGATGGGGGGTACATTGTATTGTGTGTGTGTGTGTGTGTGTTTGGGTGAGGTGATGGGGGGTGCATTGTATTGTGTGTGTGGGGAGATGGTAATGGGGGGGTACATGGTATTTGTGTGTATGTATGTAGTGGGTGATGGGGGGATGTATTGTATTGTGTGTGTGGGGGGGAGGTAATGGGGGTGCATTATAGTGTGTGTGTCTGTGTGTGTGTGCGTGTGTGTGTGTGTGTGTGTGGAGAGGGGCATGGAGTCATTAATCGAGCTATAATTACATTTAATTCTCTTAAAATTTTCGTTTCATTTACATTTTCCGTTCTATTTATTTTACAACCTGAACGACGCATGTGTCATGCACACCGCCCAGCATTTCGATTGGATGATGCCTCCTTTTAATCCCTGCACTTCCCTCACTCAAACCACTTCCCTGACGAAGGCATTTCATGCCGAAACGGCCATCGGGCGGACGCTGACACAGGCTCTCCTGGTTCTTTCTCAGGTATGTCCCTCATGGATAATGTTTGTCCTTCCTCCTTGGAATCTTCCAACGGTTTTTTGTAAATTGTGCCTATTTAGACCCTTTTAGTACAGACAGGCTATATGTTTGTGGCAATTAATTTGACCTATACAACCCTTAGTGGTTTGTTTCTTCTACAATCTTTTGCCAAACACCTGGCTAAATCCTTTTGCCATCTATAGCCATAACCTTATTATTCCACTAACGACCTTTGTTTTTTTGGCCGTCCTAGTACATACCTGACCAATTTGGTACCCTAATGTTTATTATATTTATTCTGGTTACTTATTCTAATGAATCTATGGGTCCATAATGTGTTTTATGATGTTTTAATTATGCACCTCTATTTTGCTGGGAAATCCTGTTGCCAGAGTCCTTCTTGTAATTGTGCCGCTCACCACCCCAATAAAAGTTTTTCACTTTCAGCTATTTGGGCTCTGTTGGTCGTTTTTTCTTTGTTCTTCTATAATTGGTTGCGATTGCCCTAGTCCACTCTAAGGTTAATTATTATGAATTATTTCAGCACTTTATAGTGTATATATTAATCTTGGAGTTATGTATTGGTTGCTTTTTTTGGGATCTGCCAGTAGCCTTTACAGAGATCTAAGGTAGACATGAATTTTGCTTCCCTGATCTGGTCTCACAGATTATTTATTTGTGGCATGAGGTATGCATTGCAGATGGCTATCTCATTCAGCCTCCACTAGTTCACGCAGAACTTTGTGCTCTATTCCTTTTTCAGAACAAGGACTGCACTGGCTGCCCAGGGACTACACAAAAGGATCACCACTCCAAACTCTAACATTTCATCCACTTCCTTCTGAATAATCTGCTCAACCTCAGGTACCATTCGGTGCAGCAGCTGACGAATTTACCTTGATGTCCTAGTGTCCAGCCGATGCTCAGTCAGAGCAGTTCTGCCAGGCTGGTTAGAGAAAAGTCCATGATACTGGTCTAATAACCCCCATCATTGACTGGATTGAGCTTGGGTAAGGTGATCACCTAAAGTGACTTGCTCCATCTCTCCCTTCTCTTTGATGTACTGTAACAAGTCTAAGAGAAGATTGGCTTTTGAGGCATCTGGAGAGGGACAGCATATAGCTAATGCACACGTATCTCTGGCTCTGGCCTGGTACACTTTTAATCAGTTAATATGAATCCTCTTAGTTTGGGTGTGGTGGGGGGCAAACGCTACCTGATAGGTGTCTGCTCCCTTTTTGTTGACTATGCTGTTGGGTCCCTCCCAGTGTGCCTGTAACTTGTCATGGTGAATGGGAATTAGTACCATCACTTGCAGGCCCACATTGAAATCTTGAGTTGGTTGTCCCTATGATAGAAAGTTTTCTGTTGCCCTTGTACCTCTCCTAATTGTACTTGCGCCACTCAAGGTGTTGTTTACTCTCTCACAATCACATCATGTACCAGAGAACTGGTACCCCCAGAAACGAACCAGTCTTCCCAGTGTTCCCGCACCAAGTCCAGCTGACCTGAAAGCTGCCTGCCATATAAGAGTTCAAATGAGAAAAAAACAGGTAGAAGCCTGCCGCAACTCTCTGTAGGCAAAGAGAAGCTGTAGAAGAGCCTCCTCCCAGTTGTCCTCTCCACCTCTATGTAGGCACATATCAACCATTTAACGGTCCCATTGAACGACTCGCAGTCCGTTCGTCTGTGGATGATATGCAAATGTGAACACTGGTCGGATCTCAGCCCTTCATAGGGCACGCAATACATCCTCTGTGAATTGAATTCCCTGATCCAGCACAACCCCCTTGGGGAAACTAACTGAGCTGAATAACTCGACTAATGTGTGGGCCATTCTCTTTGCATCCATTTCTCAAAGTGCTATGGCATCAGGAAAGCTGGTGGAAAAATCCACAACCCTTAGTATGAGTCTCTTCCCTGAGCAACTGGGTCAGGGCAGGGGGCCTATCAAATCCATCCCCACCCATGGAAAAGGTTCTGTAATTAAAGGCATGGGCCAGAAGAACCTGCTCATAACCATGCTTTGGGTGCTCCTCACTCCCAAGTGTCCCCCTAATGGACTTTCATGCGCTAAGGACAAAAGGTTTGAGAAGGAAACTGGTTGTAGTGCTGCGCTATTCACCACTCCAAAATTTATGATTGATTAATGTCTTTTTATTTTCATGCACAGGTCAACGCTTTTCAGGTGTACGCAGCTCCCTTCATCAGGACATCAGGCTAAAGAACATCAAATCTCTTTGATTTCCTGATGAAGGGAGCTGAGTACTCCTGAAACGCGTTGACCTGGGTAAGAAAATTCCCGAGATTCCCTGGCAAAGTGTTCCATGTGTCCACAGTTATTGCAAGTTAAAGTCCCTAGTCCCAATGTGGGCCATACTTGGAGGCTTGGGAAACCTCCCCTCTTTGTGAAGTCCAAAATCCCCATGGTTCCTCCCTCCACCAGTCTGTGGGTCTCACTTGCCTCCCTGTAAGCCCCTGTTTCCGACTCTCTGGGTTTATTCCTTGTTGTAGCACTGATCAATTCGTAGACCAATCATCAGCCAGTCTTGGAGCCTTATCTAGTCTGAGCTTTTATCTATCCACCACCCATTCTTTAAGTCACCTCGGAGCTTGGATATATATTGTTCCAACAAGTATATATCCAAGACATGTTCTGCTTCCTGAGCACTCAGTCCTTCTATCCACCGAGTCATGTCGTACTTAATGTGTTGGTAAACTCCTGGTGCATGTCTGCATCAAGCTTATCAATCTCCCGAAACTTCCTCCATTAGGTTTCAGGCATGACTGCATACCTCTCTAGTAATGTGCTGTGAACGGCAGAGTAACATCTCTGACTCCCGGAAGACAAATTATTAAAGACTTATCTTGATCTTCCGATCAGTCCAACAATAAAAAATATTGGTCAGTCACCGAATGTCACCTCATACAGGAAGCAGAGGTTCTCAAATAACTGGAGATGGTCATGAATATCCAAGGTGTTTTTATTGAACTGTGGCTGGTACAGTGTGGGAAATAAATATATGATCCCTTGCTCATTTTGTAAGTTTGCCCACTGACAAAGACATGAACAATCTATAATTTTAAGCGTAGGTTAATTTTAACAGTGAGCGATAGAATATCCAAAATAAAATCAAGAAAATCCCATTGTATAAATTATAAAAATGTATTTATCCCTTTATCCCTGCCAGCCTTCTCGGTGGGGGGATTGGGCCCTGCAGAGATCTCCTCCGCTTCAGGAACTTCTCTTCCATCCAGTCCCAGCTCTGGATCTGGACTTCGCTGCAGACGAGGCACAGCGATGGGTGCTGTACTGCCCCCATGTTACATATATGTCTGTGGCCGCTGCCCCAGGAGCACGATGGTCAACTGCAGCCCCAGGTGTCATCAGCCGGATGATGTCCTTCATCTCCACCTCACTTCTAGTGTAACTCATTCTTTCGTCTGCACTCAGGTGATCAGGGCAGCAAGCTGCTACTTCTCTTGCGTCCGACACCAAAATGGCCCTGACTCACGATGTGACACTATCTTCCGGAGGGCGTGCCCTGCACTCCACCCTCACTGCTGGAGTAACCAAACACAGACTGCTTTACACAGAAGATGGGTGGGGAAAGCATTGAAAATTCATGAAGTTTAATAAATGGGTCCATAAAAGAGTTTGACTGGAATGATTTACCTGGGCAATCACAGCCATGATAATTCTTGACATGGCTGTAATGGAATTGGGATTGCATGAGTTCAGTTAACGAACAAAATCCAACATTGGAGACATGTGACAAAAGCGTTCGGAAATCCAAGCACGAACCGAGCTGGCCAAGGCTCAAACTGAATTTGAAACTGGTGAACCCAAGTACGCTCCTCTCTAGAAGTAAAGGGGGCTTTACATGCTACGATATCGTTAATGTTTTATCGTCGGGGTCACCTCGTTAGTGACGCACATCCGGCGTCATTAACGGTATTGCAGCGTGTAACACTTACCAGCGACCTTAAACGTCCTCCAAAGTGGTGAAAATTGTTCACCATGGAGAGGTCGTCCTAAAACCAAAAATTGTTAATGGTTGTTTATAGATGTTGTTCCTCGTTTCTGCGGCAGCACACATCACTGTGCGTGACACCGCAGGAACGAGGAACCTCACCTTACCTGCGTCCCGCCCGCAATGAGGAAGGAAGTAGGTGGGCGAGATGTTCGTCCTGCTCATCTCCGCCCCTCCGCTTTGATTGGCCGGCCACTTAGTGACGTCGTGGTGACGTCGCCGTGACGCCGAACGCACCTCATCCTTGAGGGAGGGATTGTTCGGCAGTCACAGCGCCGCCGCCGACCAGGTAAGTGCGTGTGAAGCTGTCGTAGCGATAATGTTCGCTGCGGCAGCGATCACACGATATCGCATGCACGATGGGGGCGGGTGCTTTTGCGTACGATATCGCTAGCAATTGCTAGAAATATCGTAGCATGTAAAGCCCGCTTAAGTATTGAACACGTCACCAATTTTCTAAGTAAATATATTTCCAAAGGTTCTATGGACTTGAATTTCTCACCAGCTGTCAGAAACAACCAGTGTAATCCATACATACAAAGAAATCAAACCATCGATGTCCAAAAATTCTCTGTAATTATGAGAAATGACACAGGGTAAAAGTATTGAACACATGCAGACAGAGTAATGCAAAAAGCCATGAAAAGTCACGAAAACACCTGAAATCTATCAGTAATTAGAAAACAATCCTTCCACTCATAAAAAAATAATATCAGCTGGTTAAACTCATGGCCTATAAAAAGATGACTAATTTAGTGAGTAAGCACTAGAATGCTCAAATGCTCAATACTCAAATCGAGCAGGTCGGACACTCAGACAGTTGATTCGAGTATCAAGTATGATGGAAGTCAATAGAAACTCGAACATTCATTCCTTTATAATGACTTGCATATAAGGCAAAAGAAAAAAACCCTGCTGCCTCCACCCTTTAGCCTATATTCACCATAGTGTTTTTGCATTTTGTCATTGCTTTCACTGTTGAAAAACAATGATGCAAAACACCTGCAAAAATGCTGAAAGAGTTGGCATGCAGCAGTTTTCCATTTCTGTCATAAAAAAAAATTGTGCACATTAGATTTATGAAATCTCCTGGCTTTTGCTGGTACTGTAAAAAGCTTTTACTTTCTATAAAATGCATGAAAAAATGCTTAAAGAAAAACGCTGAAAAAAATGCAACATGTAAACATAGCGTTAATAGCCAGGCCATCTCTCACCATTTTTCACTGTCACCTATGATTCGAGTAGATGACATAGTATTGGAGTAAATTAAGCTACACCTGCAGGTAGTCACCAGTAAATGTAATTTTAACATTTTACTACCTTATTTAGGTATGTGGTACTTGTGACATGGTCAGACACAACCTGTTTAATTTATGAAAGAAAGATTCTGAACCTCACAAAACCTATGCGGACAAAGCAAGAACTGTCAGAAATTAGAAGGAAAAGAAACTCTGACTCTGTGTTAGATATAAATTAAAGCCTCATACACATTCTGATAAAATTGTTAGGTAATGGGACTCCAAAACTCATAAAATGTATGCAATAAGTGCAAGGGCTGTCAAAAATTGGAAGGAGAGACTGCAATTCACCCTGAATGACACGTAGAGGAGAGCCTTAGAAAAAAATGTTTCCCCATTATTAAGGAGTGGGGCTTTTAGACTAGTAAAGCCTATACAATATGTGCAAGGACTGCCAAAAATCATAAGGTGGGATTGCCATACACCCTGAAAGACATGTAGAGCAGGGCCTCAGAATACAATTTTTTCCCATTCTGAAGGAGTGGGACTCCTAGACTGGTAAAGCCTATGCACTAATTGCAAGGACTGAAAAACATTTTCCCCTGGGGAGTATACATGGAGATACATAGAAGAATTGAAGAGGTAGACCTACACATCCTGTAAAAATCATGTAGGAGGCCATCATACACACGCTGGAAAAAATAAGAGTGAGGGTCGCATCATGACACTGTTGATATGGTGGAAGAGAAGGAGGACATGAAAAACAAGAAAACAAGAACTGTATACCCTTGTTTGGGTTGTAAGGAGTGCATGGCAGTATACCAAAAGAAAAGGAACATTATAATTGGCTTTATGTTCTGCTGCTGTCACCCAGTGGTGTTGAGAAGTCTGGATTAATCCAGACCTTATTCATTTTGATAAGAGTCAGCCTGTGCGTATGTTCAGCTGACAGGCGTTATTATGCCTCCAGTACAACTACAAACCTGCTCTAACAAAATGCTAATGGCAGTGCAGGTTAGCACCTCCAAGGCATAGAGGGACAAGCCATGTGTCGAGCTTGGATACCTAATAGTTGTACGGCACAGAGGAATCACGGAGGATGCAGGTAAAGTCGACTAGATACTCCTTACAAAACTTTCCTAGGCATGCGGCCCACTTAGTTGGACGCTTTGATGATATGTACCTGAACATGCTGGTTGTGGTCAGGTTGGTAAAGGTCAGACCCCTGCTGATCTTGGTATGACAGAACTTGCAAATGACCATTTTTTCATCCTCTGTATTTTCTTTAAAAAAGCACCAGACTGAGTAACACCTAACCTGTGGCTTGGGAACTTGTCGCGTGGGTGCTCTGGAGAACAGTTGCTCGCCTTCTCCCTCAAGCCACCCCACTTCCTCTTCCTGCCTGTTGTGGTGATGTGTCTCCCTCCTCTTCTGCACAACTGTCCTTGCTTTACATGACACCTTCCCAGGTTGGGTCAGTGATTTCATCGTCCACTATCTCTTTTCTTCCACTTCCAAAATCTGGAACTCTGATTACTATACCATCACTTGTTGGCAACTGTGTCTCATCATCATCTACCTTTTGAGACACTTATTTCCATTCTCCACCGTAATCTTCTTCTGACTGTGGCTGCTCAAATATTTGGACATCACTACACACGATCTCACCATGTCCTTCTTGAAACGTGCAGGGTGAAAGGCCAGAATCAATAAATGGAAATGTAAAGAGCTCCTCAGAGTTTGGGATCACTTGTATTCTGGTGGGAGGAAGGAGAATCAGGGTGAGGATTATGTAGTCCAATATTTTGGCTTGTGAGACTGGACCATGTGGAAGACAGTATGCTGCTGGAAAATGTAGTGGAAGCATTATCTGCCATTCTAACAACCAACTGTTAGCAGTGTTCTGGCTTGAAGTGGTGTTCCACACCCCCTTTTAAAGTGAGACAGCAAGCTAGGTCTCATGGATGAGTGTGTTTCTTGTGCTCCTGCAGGAGGTGCAGTGACTCTGAGTGCACCATCAGCAGCAAGTCCACTTCCCCATTCTTTACCGTACGCCTTGTGCATATTAAAGTAGGTACATGATATACACTGATGAGCAAAAGGGTAACAATGTCCTGAACGTTTGACTTTCAAGCTCGATATTTTACCATCCACTACATTTTTAAATGTGAAACTACATTCATGTTATAAACAATCATCTTTGCTATCTCATACATATATTTGACTTGAAACTATTGATCAATGGATTAGTTATACATATTCTTGTCGTGTTACTGCATTGTTACTGTTTTCCTCCTAATGATCTAAATTTTAATTGTTATTATTTTGTAAGTCCACCTTAGGCTTTCAACACTGCCTAAATCCTTCTGGGCATGCTCTCAATCATATTCAAGCATTTTTCGACCAAAATCTACACCTTCTTATGTTGGTGCATACTGGACAACTCACTTGAGTATATAGCTTTTTCTTCAACTCTACCCTTAAGTGTTTGGTAAAGTTGAAGTATAGGTATTGGGATAGCCAATCCATCATCTCAACTTCATTGTCATTGAACCATTTCTTCCACAATCTCGACAAATGCTTTGGGTCATTGTCTTTTTCATACCTATAGTACTCGAGTGTTCAAAGTAACTCATCTTGTAGGATACCCATTTAAAGCTCAGCTTTGAGACCAGCATTGATCCTGGTCAAATATCCAATGCTTTTGGCTGTGAAACAACGCCATATCATCAGGCTTCCTCCACCAAACTTGACAGATTCTTCAATTTTTCAATCCATTAGCTTTTGATTTACTTGTTTCTTCCATATCAATGTGTACCTAGTCCATTGACTTTTGTCTTAGTGCTCTAAATCACCCCTTTCCAATCTTCTACTGTCTACTTTTTGTACTTTTTTGCAAACTCAAGCCAACGCTTCTTATAATGATATTGAAGGCTTCTTCACCTTTTCTTCGGACGACCATTCCAAACTTAATATGCATTGCATGGTGCTTGCATGAATGTGTGTCACCTCACTATTACGAAGCATACGAGCCACCACGGCCGTGGTTGTCGCACCAGAACTGATAGATCTTGTGATGAGCCAATTCCTTGATATTTTGGCCGGACATCCACCTCTTGGCTTTTCAATGGCTGATGGATGGACTTCACTTCATTTTGTATTCTTTCAACTGTCATAGCACTCACATAATGCAGTTTGGCAGTATTCTTGACCGAAAGCTCACTTTTGATGAACTTTATGATGCTGTTTCTCTTTTCTTAGGAAATCTTCTTCATGGCTGCTCCTCAATTCAAATCAGTGACCTTCTCTTGAGAATCAACCTACACCGCGTGCAGAATTATTAGGCAAGTTGTATTTTAGAGGATTTTTTTTATTATTGGTCAACAACTATGTTCTCAATCAACCCAAAAGACTCATAAATATCAAAGCTTAATATTTTTGGAAGGTAGTTGGAGTGGTTTTTATTTAGATTTGGCTATCTTAGGAGGATATCTGTTTGTGCAGGTAACTATTACTGTGCAGAATTATTAGGCAACTTAATAAAAACCAAATATATTTCCATCTCACTTGTTTATTTTCACCAGGTAAGCCAATATAACTGCACAAAATTTAGAAATAAACATTTCTAACATGCAAAAACAAACCCCCCAAAAAATGAGGGAGCAATATAGCCACCTTTCTTCATGATGACACTTAACAGCCTACCATCCATAGATTCTGTCAGTTGCTTGATCTTTTTCCAAACAAAATTGCGTGCAGCAGTCCCCACAGCCTCCCAGACACTGTTCTGAGAGGACTACTGTTTTCCCTCCCTGTAGATCTTACATTTTATGAGGGATCACAGGTTCTCTATGGGGTTCAGATCAGGTGAACAAGGGAGTCATGTCATTATTTTTTCATCTTTTAGACCTTTACTGGCCAGACATGCTGTGGAGTAGTTGGATGCATCTGATGGAGCATTGTTCTGCATGAAAATCATGTTTTTCTTGAACGATAACGAGTTCGTCCTATACCACTGCTTGAAGAAGTTGTCTTCCAGAAACTGGCAGTAGGTCTGGGAGGTAAGCTTCACTGTATCCTCAACCCGAAAATGTCCCACAAGTTCATCTTTGATGATACCAGCCCATACCAGTGCCCCACCTCCACCTTGCTGGTGTCTGAGTCGGAGTGGAGGTCTCTGCCCTTTACTGATCCAGCCTCTGGCCCATCCATCTGGCCCATCAAGAGTCACTCTCTTTTCATCAGTCCATAAAACCTTTGAAAAAATCAGTCTTAAGATATTTCTTGGCCCAGTCTTGACGTTTTATCTTATGTTTCTTGTTCAAAGGTGTTTTTTTCAGCCTTCCTTACCTTAGCCATGTCCCTGAGTATGGCACACCTTGTGCTTTTTGATACTCCAGTAACATTGCAGCTCTGAAATATGGCCAAACTGTGGCAAATGGCATCTTGGCAGCTTCACGCTTGATTTTCCTCAATTCATGGGCAGTTATTTTGTGCCTTTTTTGCCCAACACGCTTCTTGCGACCCTGTTGGCTATTTGCCATGAAACCTTTATTGTTCAGTGATCATGCTTCTAAAGTTTGGCAGTTTCAAGACTGCTGCATCCATCTGCAATACATCTCACAATTTTGGACTTTTCAGAGCCTGTCAAATTTATCTTCTGACCCATTTTGCCAAAGGAAAAGAAGTTGCCTAATAATTAATCACACCTTATATAGGGTGTTGATGTCATTACACCACACCCCTCCTCATTACAGAGAAGCACATCACCTGATTTACTTATTTGGTTGTTGGCTCTCAAGCCTATACAGCTTGGAGTAGGACAACATGTATAAAAATTATCATGTGATCAAAATACTCATTTGCCTAATAATTCTGTACACAGTGTAATAATACACTGAGCTATTAGTGAATGTGAGAACAAGTTGTAATTTATCGTATATAGAAAGAAAAAGATTTTTCCATTACCAGGAGCCAACAGTAACAATGCAGTGACATGACAAGAATCTAAATAACTAATTATATGCTAGATAATTGCAAGTCAAATGTATGTATGATATAGCCAAGATAGTTGTTTATAAAATAAAGGTAGTCTCACGTTCGAAGCTGTAGTGGATGTTAAGACAGGGAGCCTGAAAATCAAAAGTTAAAAATATTGTTACACTTTTGCTTGTCAGTGTATGCTTGCAAAGTTTACAATATTAATAAGGAATAGAATATATGTAGCCCTGACAAGGGACTTTTCGTTTTAAGTTGCAGCAGCAAAGGCTGAGAATACCAACCCTCCGCTGTGAGGCTTTATCTTGGTTGGGTATCAAAATTGGGGGACTGCCCACCATTTTTTAAATTATGTATTTAGTTATTTTACTGTATGATATAGAATCGCCCACCAGCAGATGTGATTGGTTGCAGTCAGAGAGCTGTCACTCAGCTTGGTGGTTGGTCTGACTGCAACCAATCACGGCCACCAGTGTACACGGGAAGCATTCAATATGTAATTAAGCTAATAAGCGGGTAGGGAAGAAGAATGAGAGGCAGCGGGAGCAGTGTGACAGCCGCACCTGTGATCAGTGAGTATGAAGTGCTTGGAGAGAGACGCTGGCAATGTACTGTGCAGAAAATGGCAGCAGCTAGTCAATCACAGTAATGCTTCAGTCAAGATGGCTGTGGCATTACTGTGATTGGATAAGAAGCACACCATGTTTAGTGGCTGCAAATCAGTTGCCAAACATGCTGGGCGGGACATCCGAATATAGCGAGGCGAATACACCATTACTCGCAATAAAACGAATACACCATTACTCGCAATATAACTAATAGCCAAAATACCATACTATTCTGCAAATAGCAAATAGTAACGAATACATTTGCTCATCTCTATACCTACAGCGCGGTTCGCGGTTCGAGGTTCTCCAGTTCGCGGCTCAAGTGATTTTGGGGGCTGTTCTAGATCGAACTAGAACTCGAGCTTTTTGCTAAAGCTCGATAGTTCTAGATACGTTCGAGAACGGTTCTAGCAGCAAAAAGACAAGCTAATTACTAGCTGGCTTTCCGCTGTAATAGTGTAAGTCACTCTGTGACTCACACTATTATGAAATTTCAGTGTATAGTGTGCGGGAACAGCGCATTCAGATCACTGCTGTTTGAATAATGGCGATCGCCATTTTTTTTTTTCCTTGTCTTCTTTCCCTAAGCGCGCGCATGTAGTGGGGCGGGCCAGCATGTCAGCCAATCCCAGACACACACACAGCTAAGTGGACTTTTAGCCAGAGAAGCAACGGCATGTGTGATAGGATGTCCATGTCACGTGTCCCTGCATTATAAAAACGAGTATCTGCCCGTCCGGACGCCATTATCTCTTCTGCGTCTGGGTGTCAGTCACCGCTGGCGTAGCTCCTGTCTCCGATACTGCTGTGTACGCTCTATACACAGCACTATACAGAATAGGGATAGAAGTTTCTTTCAGCCCTTCTAAGGGCTAATACCGGCAGGGTCAGAGCCATAGGTGAAAGTCAGGGCAGTGAAAACAGATTTTAACAGCTACACAAGATGACAGCGTCTGTGTAGCTAAGGTCAGGGATTTCCTCGCTACATTTCCCCATTAGAAGGGATAGAAAGGGAGGCTTCCTGTCCTCTACCCAGACCCACAACCCTGGCACTGTACCCTCCTGCCCTTTGCACACTCAAACTCATTGTTACTAAGCCATTATACTAGCAAACACTGAGGAAACTTAGTGGCATCCTAAACGTGGCTGTTGAACTTCTGTATTGTCCCACTGGTGCAAAGATATTTGCAGCACGTCTGCCTGCATTGCACACTCAAACTCATTGTTACTAAGCCATTATACTAGCAAACACTGAGGAAACTTAGTGGCATCCTAAACATGGCTGTTGGACTTCTGTATTGTCCCACTAGTGCAAAGATATTTGCAGCACGTCTGCCTGCATTGCACACTCAAACTCATTGTTACTAAGCCATTATACTAGCAAACACTGAGTGAACATAGTGGCATCATAAAAGTGGCTGTTGGACTTCTGTATTGTCCCACTAGTGCAAAGATATTTGCAGCACGTCTGCTTGCATTGCACACTCAAACTCATTGTTACTAAGCCATTATACTAGCAAACACTGAGGAAACTTAGTGGCATCCTAAAAGTGGCTATTGGACTTCTGTATTGTCCCACTAGTGCAAAGATTATTGCAGCACGTCTGCCTGCATTGCACACTCAAACTCATTGTTACTAAGCCATTATACTAGCAAACACTGAGGAAACTTAGTGGCATCCTAAACATGGCTGTTGGACTTCTGTATTGTCCCACTAGTGCAAAGATATTTGCAGCACGTCTGCCTGCATTGCACACTCAAACTCATTGTTACTAAGCCATTATACTAGCAAACACTGAGTGAACATAGTGGCATCATAAAAGTGGCTGTTGGACTTCTGTATTGTCCCACTAGTGCAAAGATATTTGCAGCACGTCTGCTTGCATTGCACACTCAAACTCATTGTTACTAAGCCATTATACTAGCAAACACTGAGGAAACTTAGTGGCATCCTAAAAGTGGCTATTGGACTTCTGTATTGTCCCACTAGTGCAAAGATTATTGCAGCACGTCTGCCTGCATTGCACACTCAAACTCATTGTTACTAAGAAATTATACTAGCAAACACTGAGGAAACTTAGTGGCATCCTAAACATGGCTGTTGGACTTCTGTATTGTCCCACTAGTGCAAAGATATTTGCAGTACGTCTGCCTGCATTGCACACTCAAACTCATTGTTACTAAGCCATTATACTAGCAAACACTGAGGAAACTTAGTGGCATCCTAAACGTGGCTGTTGGACTTTTGTATTGTCCCACTAGTGCAAAGATATTTGCAGCACGTCTGCCTGCATTGCACACTCAAACTCATTGTTACTAAGCCATTATACTAGCAAACATTGAGGAAACTTAGTGGCATCCTAAACGTGGCTGTTGGACTTCTGTATTGTCCCACTAGTGCAAAGATATTTGCAGCACGTCTGCCTGCATTGCACACTCAAACTCATTGTTACTAAGCCATTATACTAGTAAACACTGAGGAAACTTAGTGGCATCCTAAACGTGGCTGTTGGACTTCTGTATTGTCCCACTAGTGCAAAGATATTTGCAGCACATCTGCCTGCATTGCACACTCAAACTCATTGTTACTAAGCCATTATACTAGCAAACACTGAGGAAACTTAGTGGCATCCTAAATGTGGCTGTTGGACTTCTGTATTGTCCCACTAGTGCAAAGATATTTGCAGCACGTCTGCCTGCATTGCACAATCAAACTCATTGTTACTAATCCATTATACTAGCAAACACTGAGGAAACTTAGTGGCATCCTAAACGTGGCTGTTGGACTTCTGTATTGTCCCACTAGTGCAAAGATATTTGCAGCACGTCTGCCTGCATTGCACACTCAAACTCATTCTTACTAAGCCATTATACTGTCACGCTCCCCGGGTCCTCACCCCCGCTCCCCGGCTCACCTGCCACGCTCCCCGCTCTCCAGCCTCCGGTGCCCGTCCTTCCCAGGCCCCCTGGTGCCCGATTCCGGCGCCCGACGGCTTCCCAGGACCTGGCCGGCTCCCCTGCGTCCTCCTCTCAGCCTCCTTCCCTGGCTTCTGGCACCCGGGCGGCGCGCATGCGCATTAGGGCGCGCGCGCGGTCACTGACCCTTTCTTAAAGGGCCAGCATCCATTAACAGGAAATGAGGTTGAACAGGTACAGGGTATAAAGGGGGTTATTGTCCAAGGGGGCGGGGCCTGATCTTCGTGTTTTCCAAGCTAGGAGTCAGGTCTCCTTGTATCTTCTTGCCATACTCACGTATCTCTCTTCTAGAGCTGATCCTGCCTCGCCATCCGGTCCTGCTGAATCCGGAACCCCGCACGCTGTCCGTCTGCCATCTGACAGTCCGTACCATCTCGGATCCCTGCGGTGACCCGTCATCTTGCTCCAAAAGGTTCCGGACCCCGCCTGACATCATCTCGGCTTCCGAACCTGAGCTACGTCACCCGGACTATCATCCGTGACTCCGTGGTCCCAGGGACTTCTTCGTTACGCTCTCTTGCACGGACTGTTCTACTGCCCATACTGCTTCAGCTACCGGACTCCTTACCACCATCTTAGAGTTCGGCCCAGTGGATCCACCTCCTGGGTCTGCCCGACCGCCTGGCCCTGACATATACTAGCAAACACTGAGGAAACTTAGTGGCATCCTAAACGTGGCTGTTGGACTTTTGTATTGTCCCACTAGTGCAAAGATATTTGCAGCACGTCTGCCTGCATTGCACACTCAAACTCATTGTTTCTAAGCCATTATACTAGCAAACATTGAGGAAACTTAGTGGCATCCTAAACGTGGCTGTTGGACTTCTGTATTGTCCCACTAGTGCAAAGATATTTGCAGCACGTCTGCCTGCATTGCACACTCAAACTCATTGTTACTAAGCCATTATACTAGTAAACACTGAGGAAACTTAGTGGCATCCTAAACGTGGCTGTTGGACTTCTGTATTGTCCCACTAGTGCAAAGATATTTGCAGCACATCTGCCTGCATTGCACACTCAAACTCATTGTTACTAAGCCATTATACTAGCAAACACTGAGGAAACTTAGTGGCATCCTAAATGTGGCTGTTGGACTTCTGTATTGTCCCACTAGTGCAAAGATATTTGCAGCACATCTGCCTGCATTGCACACTCAAACTCATTGTTACTAAGCCATTATACTAGCAAACACTGAGGAAACTTAGTGGCATCCTAAACGTGGCTGTTGGACTTCTGTATTGTCCCACTACTGCAAAGATATTTGCAGCACGTCTGCCTGCATTGCACACTCAAACTCATTGTTACTAAGCCATTATACTAGCAAACACTGAGGAAACTTAGTGCATCCTAAACGTGGCTGTTGGACTTCTGTATTGTCCCACTAGTGCAAAGATATTTGCAGCACGTCTGCCTGCATTGCACACTCAAACTCATTGTTACTAAGCCATTATACTAACAAACACTGAGGAAACTTAGTGGCATCCTAAAAGTGGCTGTTGGACTTCTGTATCGTCCCACTAGTGCAAAGATATTTGCAGCACCTCTGCCTCCATTGCACACTCAAACTCATTGTTACTAAGCCATTATAATAGCAAACACTGCTGCCAGTTTAAGGGCCGTACTTGCATTGTCAGGGATAATTATTGTTGTTTATTCTGCTGTTAATAAAGCTAGACCACCGCTGAAATCTACACCACCTCCAAATTTTTACTACCACATTTTAAGTGCACAATCTTGTCGCAATCAAAATGAGTGGCCAAATGACAGATGCTGGTGGAAAGGGGAAGAGGCGTGTTGGAAAAGGAAAAAAAGGGTTTGTCCGTGGGGAAGGTGGCAAAGCTCCATTAACATCTGCTGACGATAGACCATCTTCCAGCAAAAGTAAGATGTCTACTACTTACCGTGGACAATCCGATGTGCTTCCTTTTTTACGGACATGAACAACTGGAACAAAGGTAAATGATGGCCAAAAAAGGAAAATGCTTGAATGGATCTCAAGTGGTCCAACAAGTGCCCTCTCTGCCACCTCAACTACCACATCCAAAAAACACCAGTCCTCTGAGTTGTCAGCCCAATCACACTTGCATTCTCACAGCTCTGAAGTCTCCATCCGCCCTGCACAGTATGGTGGAACTGAGATGGCTGAGTCTGCAGAGCTGTTCAGTCACACTATAGCCTGGGAATCAGAGGTCTTCTCCCAAGCTACAGTGAGTACAGACCAGGAAATGGTCTGCAGTGATGCCCAGAACCTTTGTGACTCAGATTCAGGCCGTGATGACCAAGTTTCTGAGCATAATGTTGACACTTATTCACAAACTGAAACACCTGTGGTAATAGACAATGAGGAACATACTGATGACGATGAGATGCAGATACCAGATTGGGATGACAACTTAAATATTCGGTCAGGGCAAGAAGAGGCTCGGTCTGAGGGTGAGGGGAGTGCAAACACAACAATTGATGAGGAAGTTCTAGATCCCACCTACTGTCAACACACAGTCAGGCCCACGAGGAGGTCAACAGAGACGGTGGAGGAGGATGCAACTGACGACGAAGTTACCTTGCGCCTTCCTGGACAGAGTCGGAGTACTGGTAGCACGTCTACAACTGCATCCTCAGCCACCACTGTGCCTCTGAGCACTAGTCGAGGTGGATCAGCAGGTCGCATGCCCTCTAAGCCTTGCCTAGCCTGGTCCTTTTTTGACATAGCATAAGATCGCCCAAATTATGTGATCTGTAAAATTTATCATGATTCTGTTAGTAGAGGGCAAAACCTCAGCAGTTTGACAACTTCTTCCGTGAATCGTCACATGAATAAATATCATATGTCCCAGTGGGAAGCTCACCGTGCTGCAATGCGGTCTAGCAGAGCGAACCATCCACCGCCTGCCCTTTCCAGTGCATCCGCGCGCTCTTCATCTTCTAGGTCTGTGGGGACAGCTGTCACACCTGCTTTTCCATGCACAACTTCCACCACTGTAACCGCAACAGGCAGTTTGCTTGGTAGGTCATCAGTTGGTTTGGAAGGGGAAACAAGTACGTGTGTACAGCTCTCTCAGACATCAATAGCACCAACGTTGGATGAAGGCGACATCATGTCTACGCCTGCACTTTCCTCACAAAGCTGCATTTTTCCAGGGACACCCTACTCAACACCGTCTACACACAGCAGCCAGATCTCTGTCCCTCAGATGTGGACAAATAAAAGGCCATTTCCTGCGACCCATAACAAAGCTAAGAGGTTGACTTTATCCCTCTGTAAGCTCTTGGCTACCGAAATGCTGCCTTTCCGCCTGGTGGACACACAGGATTTTAGATACCTTATGTCTGTCGCTGTGCCCCAGTACCAGATGCCCAGTCGCCACTACTTCTCTAAGAAAGGTGTGCCCGCGCTACACCAGCATGTCGCACACAACATCACCGCTTCCTTGAGAAAATCTGTGTGTCAACGGGTGCATTTCACCACCGATACTTGGACCAGTAAGCATGGACAGGGACGTTACATGTCGCTGACTGGGCACTGGGTAACTATGGTGATAGATGGTGAAGGGTCTGCTGCACAAGTCTTGCCGTCCCCACGACTTGCGTGTCAATCCTCTGTCTGTCCAAGTTCTGCCACTGCTTCTGCCTCCTCCACCTCATCTGGGTCCTCCACCTCCGCCCCAAGCCTGCCTGGTCAGGCCACCAGCGTTCGCACTGCGCAGAAAGAATCACGCACCCCTCATTACTATGCTGGCAGCAGAGCGCAACGGCATCAGGCGGTCTTTAGCTTGACATGTCTTGGAAATAGGAGTCACACAGCGGCTGAGTTGTGGGCAGCTCTGGAGACTGAGTTTAATAAATGGTTGTCTCCACTCAACCTGCAGCCTGGTAAGGCCGTGTGTGACAATGCTGCAAACCTGGGTGCGGCCCTTCGCCTGGGCAAGGTGACACATGTGCCTTGTATGGCTCACGTGTTGAACCTTGTTGTCCAGCAATTTTTAACACACTCTCCCGGCCTAGATGGCCTTCTGACCAGGGCACGAAAACTGTCTGCTCACTTCCGCCATTCAACCGCCGCAGCTGAGCGACTTGCATCGCTCCAGAAGTCTTTCGCCTGCCGGTTCATCGCCTGAAATGCGATGTGCCGACACGCTGGAATTCGACTCTCCACATGTTACAGCGACTGTGGCAGCACCGCCGAGCCCTGTTGCAATACGTCATGACGTATAGCCTGGGCCAACGAGATGCAGAGGTGGGGCAGATCACCCTGATGGAGTGGTCTCAGATCAAGGACCTATGCACCCTTCTGCACAGTTTCGACATGGCGACGAATATGTTTAGCGCTGACAATGCCATTATCAGCATGACATTTCCAGTCATTTACATGCTGGAGCACACGGTAAACACTATTCGGAGTCAGGGGGTGAGACAACAGGAAGGGGAGGAACTACAGGAGGATTCATATGTGCAAGACACAACAACATCACCAAAGTCCAGACATTCATCATCGCCAATGCGGCAGGCATGGGACCATGGGGGACAGGGATCAACAAGTGCGCATGGTAGCAGGCGAAATGTTGAGGAAGGTGCAGGAGAACATGAAGAAATGGAGGACGAACTGTCCATGGACATGGAAGACTCAGCGGATGAGGGAGACCTTGGTCAAATTTCAGTTGAAAGAGGTTGGGGGGAGATGTCAGAGGAAGAAAGAACGGTTAGCACCTCTATGCCACAAACACAGCGTGGACTTGGTCCGCATGGCTGCGCAAGACACATGAGCGCCTTCTTGCTGCACTACCTCCAACATGACCCTCATATTGTCAAAATTAGAAGTGATGATGACTATTGGCTTGCCACACTATTAGATCCCCGGTATAAGTCCAAATTTTGTGACATAATTCCAGCCATAGAAAGGGACGCATGTATGCAGGAGTATCAGCAGAAGCTGTTACTCGATCTTAGCTCGGCTTTTCCACCAAACAACCGTGCAGGTGCAGGGAGTGAATCTCCTAGTTGTAACTTGACAAACATGGGACGGTCTCGTCATCTTCAACAGTCCACCCATACCAGTAGCACCGTATCTGGTGCTGGTATCAGCAATTTTATTGAATCTTTTCATAATTTTTTTAGACCGTCCTTTGCAAGGCCACCAGAGACAAAAAGTCTGACACATAGTCAACGGCTGGAGAGGATGATACAGGAGTATCTCCAAATGAACATTGATGCCATGACTTTGCAAATGGAGCCTTGCTCATTTTGGGCTTCAAATCTTGAAAAATGGCCAGAGCTCTCAACTCACGCCTTGGAGATTTTGTCGTGTCCAGCTTCCAGCGTTGTCTCTGAACGTGTCTTCAGTGCTGCTGGGTGTGTGCTGACAGATAAGCGCACGCGTCTGTCCAGTGACAATGTGGACAGACTAACGTTCATCAAAATGAACAAGTCATGGATCCACAAGGAATTTACTACCCCTGTGTCATCCTGGGGACAGTAAATGCTTGTGGATTTGGAATGTGCTTGATGCAAATCAAAACATCCTGTTTGCAACTAGGGCACAAGTGCTGCCACTGATGGGGTGTCATCCTGGGGACGGTTAAGTATGGCATATTTTTGAATGTGCTTGATGCAAATCTAGCTGTAAAGTGTACAACTGGGGCACAAGTGCTGCCACTGAAGGGGTGGGTGTGTGTGTGGCCCAATTTTTGGAAAAAAGGGAGACTCCGCTTGGAGTAACCCTTGCTTGCTGTGTTTTTTAAAAGGAGCCAAGATGAACAAGTCATGGTTCAGCAAAGACTTTGCTACCTACCCCGGGGTCATCCTGGGAACGGTTAAGTATGGCGTATTTTTGAATGTGCTTGATGCAAATCTAGCTGTGAAGTGTACAACTGGGGCACAAGTGCTGCCACTGATGGGGTGTCTGTGTGGCCCAATTTTTGGAAAAAAGGGAGACTCCGCTTGGAATAACCCTTGCTTACATTGTTTTTAAAAATGATCCAAGACGCACAGCGCTGGGATCAGGAAAGACTTTGCTACCTATCCCGGTGTCATGCTGGGGACGGTTAATTATGGCGTATTTTTGAATGTGCTTGATGCAAATCTACCTGTGAAATGTACAACTGAGGCACAAGTGCTGCCACTGAAGGGGTGAGTGTCTGTGTGGCCCAATTTTTGGATAAAAGGGAGACTCCGCTTGGAGTAACCCTTGCTTGCCGTGTTTTTAAAAAGGAGCCAAGATGAACAAGTCATGGTTCAGCAAATACTTTGCTACCTACCCCGTGTCATCCTGGGGACGGTTAAGAATGGCGTATTTTTGAATGTGCTTGATGCAAATCTACCTGTGAAGTGTACAACTGGGGCACAACTGCTGCCACTGAAGAGGTGGGTGTGTGTGGGGCCCAATTTTTGGAAAAAAAGGGAGACTCCACTTGGAGTAACCCTTGCTTACATTGTTTTTAAAAATGATCCAAGATGAACAGAGCTGGGATCAGGAAAGACTTTGCTACCTACCCCGGGGTCATCCTGGGGACGGTTAAGTATGGCATATTTTTGAATGTGCTTGATGCAAATCTAGCTGTAAAGTGTACAACTGGGGCACAAGTGCTGCCACTGAAGGGGTGGGTGTGTGTGTGGCCCAATTTTTGGAAAAAAGGGAGACTCCGCTTGGAGTCACCTTGCGGTGTTTTACATGATTTTAGAAGGGTGTGCCATGCCTATATCTGTGTCTCCTCCTCTTTTTCCTTGTCCAGCTCTTTTGTTTTCTCATGAGTATATGTCCTTGTCACTTTCCCATGTGTTTGTGTTGTGTTGTGAGTTGTTTGTCACCTTTTGGACACCTTTGAGGGTGTTTTTTAGGTGTTTTTATGTGTTTGTGATTGCCTGCCATTGTTTCCTATGCGGTTCGAGTTCGGTTCGTCGAACGTTCGCCGAACTGAACTCGAACGAGACTTCCTTTCGACGAACCGAACTCGAGCCGAACCACGACCGGTTCGCTCATCTCTAGTCACTAGGTCTTATATAGATTCAATAATGTGTTGCAGCCAGAAAATTACAATAATGCCAATAGCCAACATGGCAAAGGCATTACAGTGTTTGGCAGGTAATTCCTGTATAGGTAGTGGCTGAAAAACAGCCACAAAACATGCGGGGAGAGGACTCAAGCATGGCGTTTGACTACCTGCGATATTCAAGTAATGAGTAATGAGCATGCCCAAGCACCCCAATGCTCTATCGAGTGTCGAGCAATGACGAACATGCTCTCCCATCACTAGTCTCATTACCAAGGTGCCACACAATAAACATCACATGATGGGTAAAACCAGTGAGCTGTCAGAAAACCTTCGCAAAATTATTGTTGCAAAACATACTGATGGCATTGGTTACAGAATTTTTAAACTATTTAAGGTTCCAGTGAGCATTGTTGGAGCCATGATCTGGAAGTGGAAAGAATGTCATTTCACCATAAACCATTCGTGCTCCTCACAAGAGTTAAGATGGAAGAGTTAAAAGAATTTTCAGAAGTGCTGTCATACAGCCATGGACCACCTGTGGAGAGCTACAGAAAGAAAATGGAATAAGCAGGTACAATTGTTTCAAAGAAAACAATAATGATTACACTCAACCTCCATGGCTTGAATGCAATCTCACCACGCAAGACTCCTTTGCTGAACAAAAGCATGTTCAAGGTGGTTAAAGTTTTCTCAACAACATTTAGATGAACAGTGAATAAAGGAAAAAAAAAATCACATCAGCTCACCAGTGTAGCTAGTGCTTCGATTAGAAAGCAGAGCACATACTGTAGATATCAGGGCGTTACTGAGTTGCATGAAACTGTGGATAGGTGAGGGAAAATCAGCATCAGCAATAAAGGAAAATAACAAAATATCACATTTATTCTCATCCTTAAACACATGCAAAAGGATAAAAATTCATGAAAGACACCTGATCTTCGTGTTTCAAGTTACCTTAGCTCTTAATCCACATAGACTAAGATCTAAGGTAGCTCGAAACACATAGACCTTGTATCTTCCATGTATTTTTAAGCTTTCCCTGTTTCTAAGGATTAGAATAAAGATGATGGTTTACTAAATATTTTTCTTTCTTGCAGATGCTAGTTTTCTTTACTTACCTATAACATTTAGACAAGCCTGTGAAATACTGAGAGAAGATAGTCTGGTCAGATGAGACCAAAATTTAGCTCTCTAAATGTCATAATGCACACCATGTTTGGAGGACGTTAACACCAACAGTAAAGTTTGGATGCTGAAACATCATTGTGTTTGTGTGGAAGAATGGGCCAAAATCACACCTGAGCAATGCATGCGACTAATTTTGCTATACAGGAGACATCTTGAAGCTGTTATCACCAACAAAGGCTTTTGTACAAAGTATTAAATAAATGTCAGTAAGCATGTTCAATACTTTATTACACATAACTTCATTTATTGAAATCAATGTTTTGATTTCTTTGCCTGTGTGAATTGGATGGGCTGTTACTGACATCAGGTGAGAAATTTACATCAATAGAACCCTTAGAAATATATTTACTAAGAAAACTGGTGACATGTTCAATACTTTTTTCACCCCCTGTATACATATTCTTTCCTGGGTTAACGTTTATTGAATGAGTTACACATTCTATAAATAACCAAAAAGTGAAAAATTTTGCAGTTTATTTTTAAAAGATTTATGTTACTGTTCGGCAACAGACAACTTTTATTGTACTGGAATACTGGAAAAAATTATGCTGTAGACTATCAGATGTGAGGTTAGAGAACATGTGCTTCTTGTTCCAATGCATAAAGTTGAGTAAATCTAAACAATTATCACAAACAACTTGGTTTATATCTTGGTTTATATCTTAAATTACAGTGATACCATGTGCTTAGCGCAGATTTTGATGGTTTGGGTTGCTTTAACTGCTGTCCATACTAACTGCATATTTTTTAGAAGAATTGAAAAGGCAAGGTGGCAAGATAGAGTTTATTTTAATCCAGTGGCTGCATTTTAAAAGTTTAAGTTTATGAATTCTACATTACTAATATATGAATTAATAATGTGGTATTCAATATAAAAAATAAATTATTGCCACATAATTTACTGTATGTAGCTAAATAATATTTTCTTGGTAATGGTATTAGATGCTGCAGTTTTTATCTAATATATAAAGCTCAGTGTATGTATGTATGTGTGTATGTGTGTGTGTATGTGTGTGTGTATGTCCGCTAAAGGAATTCGCACCGTCACATTTACAATCCCGAAATTTTGCACAGACACCTCATGTGACTCAGGGAACGGTCGTAGACTATGTTTTGACAGGAAAATTTAACCCCATACTTTACAGTTACTCTACAAAAAACATGCCTCCATTAAAATAAATGGAGCCTGGAACTACTGTTTTAAATTGCAACTGTGATTTTTTGCTATAGGAACAAAAGACATTGTTAGTATAAGAAGCTTATGTGTGAAGTAATATGATGTCGGTGGGGAGACGGATAGAGAGAGAAAGAGACAGAGAGAGACAGACAGAGAAAGAGTAAAGGGTGCTTTACACGCTGCAACATCGCTAGCAATAGCTAGCGATGTCGTGCGTGATAGCACCCGCCCATGTCGCTGTTTCGTCATGGGGGTGATTGTTGCCGTAGTGAACAATATCGCTACGGCAGCATCATATGCACATACCTGCTTAGCGACGTCGCTGGAAACACCGAACAATCTCTCCATTAAGGGGGCGGTTCGTTCAGCGTCAAAGCGGCATCACTAAGAGCCCGCCCAATAGCAGAGGAGGGGCGGAAATGAGCGGCAGGAACAAGCTGCCCACCTCCTTCCTTCCTCATTACCGGTGGACGCAGGTAAGGAGATGTTCGTCGTTCCTGCAGTGTCACACATAGCGATGTGTGATGCCACAGGAACGACGAACAACCAGCGGCATGCACGACCAAATTATATTATGAAAAGGAGCGACGTGTCAACGATCAACGATTTTTGATGTTTTTGCGATCATTAATCGTCGCTCCTTTTAGTCACACACAACGATATCGCTAACGGCGCCGGATGTGCGTCACGAACACCGTGACCCCGATGATATATCGTTACCGATATTGTTGTGTTTAAAGTACCCTTAAGAAGCACACAAGGAAAGAAACAGACAGAGAGAGAGACAGACAGGGAAAGAGATAGATAGATAGAGAAAGACAGACAGACAATGAAAGAGACAGACAGAGACAGACGGGGAAAGAGACAGACCTGGAATGATACAGACCTGGAAAAAGACAGACCTGGAAAAAGACAGACCTGGAAAGATACAGACAGACAGGCAGACAGGGACAGAGACAGGCAGACAGGGAAAGAGGAGACAGCCAGAGAGACAGACAAAAATAGATGGGGAAAGAGACAGACCTTGATAGAGACAGACAGGGAAAGAGACAGAGAAATAGAGACAGACAAGGAAAAAGACAGACAGAGACAGGCAGACAGGGAAAGAGATAGGCGTTGAAAGAGACAGACCTGGAAAGAGACAGACGGGGAAAGAGACAGACAGAGAGACAGACAAAAATAGACAAGGAAAGAGACAGATGGGGAAAGAGACAGATGGGAAGAGAGACAGACCTTGAAAGAGACAGACCTTGAAAGAGCCAGACCTGGAAACAGACAGATCTGGAAAGAGACAGACAGAGACAGGCGGGGAAAGAGATAGATGGGGAAAGAGACAGACCTGGAAAGAGACAGACCTAGAAAGAGACAGACCTGGAAAGAGACAGACCTGGAAAGGGACAGACGGGGAAAGAGAGAGACCTGGAAAGAGACAGATCTGAAAAGAGACAGACCTGGAAAGAGACAGATGGGATAAGAGACAGACAAAGGGACAGACAAAGACAGACAGAGAAAGAGACAGATGGGGAAAGTGACAGACGGGGAAAGAGACAGACTTGGAAAGAGACAGATGGGGAAAGAGACAGAGACACAGACATAGAGACAGACACAGATAGAGAGAGACAGACAGACACAGAGATAGAGAGACAGACAGACACAGAGATAGAGACAGATAGATTAATATAAGACAGACAGAGATAGAAATAGACAGACAGAGACATAGACACAGACAGACAAGGAAAGAGACAGACAGACAGTTACTATCCCGGGCAATGCCCGGGTACTACAGCTAGTTGACTATAAATTCTAATTGATTAAAGAGACAAGATTGGTGTTACCTTAAGTCCTAAGCAACAGTTAATGAGTGATGAGACATCACAGCTTCTGTGGCTCAACATCATTACGCTATATATACAGTGCCTTGCAAAAGTATTCTAGCTTTCCATATCTTGCCAAAGGGATTTTTGACCATTCCTCAAAGCAAATCTGCTCCAGTTCCTTTAAGTTAGATGGTTTCCTCTGATGAACAGCAATCTTCAAATCTAACCATAGATTGTCAATTGAATTAACGTCTGGGTTTTGACTAGGTGACAAGTTGCGCCTACTTTTGCACTTGACGTCACAGAAGGGGAGAAAGAATCCTGTATAATTAAGACTGGAGGCAGGCTTATTTTCCAGGCAGTGCATGCCCCATATCCTGGAGGATACTGTAGAATATATAAAAGATGATTTTTCCAAAACAATTCATTCAGGAGGCATAAGGTATGAATAATTTCTGCTCTTTGGTGCCTGTATGCCCGTATTAATAACTAAAATAAATCACAAAAGGAGGACAGATGCATTTTAAACAACTCAAGTTGCTTTATCAGTATGCTTTGGGTCATTGTCTTGTTGAAAGATGAACCTCCATCCCAGCCTCAAATCAGTGACAGACTGAAACAGGTTTTGCTCAAGATTATCCCTGTATTTTGCACCATATATCTTCACCTCGTCTCTAACCATCTTCCCTGTCCCTGCTGCCAAAAACATCCCCACAGCAAGTAGCTGCCACCACCATGTTTCACTGTTTAGATGGTATTCTTGGGGTGATGAGCTGTATTCGCTTGGTGCCAGACATAGTGTTTACCTTGGTGGCTAAAAAGTAAAGTTTTGGTCTCATCTGACCACAGCACCTTCCTCCATTTATTTGGGGAATCTCCCACATGGTTTTTGGCAAACTCAAACTGAGCCTTCCAAATATTGGTTTTAAGTAACGGCTTTTTTCTGACTCTTCTTCCGTAAAGGCCAGCTCTATAGAGTGTACAGTTTATTGTCGTCATAAGGACAGATACTCCACTCTCTGCTTGGGAACTCTGAAGCTCCTTCATAGTTACCTTTAGGCTTTGTGCTGCCTCTCTCTAATTAATGACTTCAATGCTCGGGCTGAGAGTTTTGGTGGTTGACCCTCTCCTGGCAGGTTTGTTGTATTGCAATGTTTTTTTCCACTTGATGATAATTGATTTGATGGGGCTGTCTCTGGGGAATCATCAGAGAGTGGGAAATATTTTTAGAACCCAACCCTGAATTGTACTTTTTAACAACTTTGTCTCTGACTTGCTGAAATTCTCCATGATAGTGACAACTTTGAAGCTCATGTATCATCAACGTAATGTAGTTCTTTCTGAATTTTAGATGTTAGGATGGTCATTGTCCATTTTAGACATCTGCTTATTGTTCTAGATTATTATTTTTTTATTTTGGGTTGACATATGAGGTGCTTTAAAATCAAATAAATATTTTCATAGCATTATCATCCCAAATTTTAATATTTCAACTTACAAAATGTGTCCTTAAACCAATAGCTGTCATGAGTGTGTCATGCTCTGGGGAGAACTTAAGGTAAAAATGCCTTATTATGTGAAGGTCTATAACTTGTATTTGAGTGAATCTACTTTCTTTTATTGCTGAAGGGGTTAAGGACTCTTTCCTATCTGGCTGTCCTTTGTAGCCCTAATCTCCGGTGCAGCTCTCCTGTGACCACTCCCTTTTGCTATAAAAAGTAACATGTGCTACAAAGAGAAGCTTGCTATAGGTTCCCATTTTATGTTGACCACTTTGGAAGGAGGCTGCTTCTGGAAAAAACTGAGAAGTCATGAGTATTGGAGCTGTGGTATTTAGCTGCATTGTAAGAGCTTGGACTGTTTTCCTTTTTGTGTCTATTTTCCATCTGTCTCCCTTACCTTGTGTTGTATTATTACAGTGTTGAGATTACAGTTCTTGCTGGCCTTATCACTAGACAGGGTGAGTTCAGGGCAAGCGAGGGCTTAGGCACATGATGACAATGGGGAGATGGACCCACATAGGGACATTAGGAAGCATAGAGTTGAGAATAAGGTGAGTTGCAGGAGGTGTCATTTCTTCCTATTGTCAGGGCCTTTCTTCAATATAATTCCCATTTTTACCCTTGTGTTGTGCTGTATGCTGAAAATCTGTACACTCGAGCATGACAATATTTATTTATTTATTTGTCAAACTTGTATGCCGCCCCTCTCCAAAGACTCAGAGCGGCTCACAACATATAAATGGAAAATACAAAGTTTTAAACAAATAGAAACATTATACATAAAATCAATTAACCTTAAAAAACATTAAAACCCCTCACAAAACATACCCTATTTATACCAATTTTTATAAATTATTAGTCATAATCAATACTAACGGTCCCAGGGCTGCCGACATAAGTAAGTCTTAAGGTCTTTAGGGAATGCCAGTAGGATAGGGGCAATACGGAGCTCTGGAAGGAGATTGTTCCAGAGGGTTGGGACTGCTATGAAGAAGGCTCTAACCCTGGGAGTCACCAGTCGACAGTGGCTTATCGACAGGACTCTGAGGAGGCATGCCCTATGGGCCCAGACTGGTCGCTGGGAAACATGAGGCAAGAGACGGTCTCGGAGGTATGTTGGTCCTATGGCATGTAGGGTTTTATAGGTAATTACCAACACTTTGAATTGCACTCGGTAACTAATCGGTAGCCAGTGCAGCTCGCAGAGTGTTGATAAAATGTGGGAACGTCTAGGAAGTCCCACAATGGCTCTTGCGGATGCATTTTGGACTACCTGCAATTTACGAATACTTTGCAGGGGTAGCCCCATGTAGAGAGCATTGTGGTAGTCGATCCTCGAAGTAATAAGGGCATGGGCAACTGTGCCCAGAGCTTTATGATCCAAATAAGGGCGCAACTGGTGCACCAGGCGAACCTGGGCAGACGCCCCCCTCGCCACAACCGACACATGGTGGTCTAATCTTAGCTGTGCATCGAGGATGACTCCCAAGTTGCAAACCTTCTTCAAGGTGGTAATAAACTCCCCCCTCAGGCTAATGGAGGGACAGTTTGAATCATCCCTAGGAGGCAATACCCACAGCCACTCCGTCTTGTCGGGATTCAGCTCAAGCCCATTATCACCCATCCAGACACCAACACATCACCTCTGCTGCTTCATTGACTTGGCACGGGGTGGAAACATACAGCTGGATATCATCTGCGTACTGATGACAACGCACCCTGTATTGTTGGATGATCTCACCCAGCGGTTTCATGTAAATGCTAGATAGCAGGGGGGAGGGGACCGACCCCTGAGGCACCCCACAAGGGAGATGCCTAGGAGACGACCTCTGACCCCCCATTAACACCGACTGCGACTGATCAGAGAGATAGGAGGAGAAGCACCGTAAAACAGTGCCTCCCACTCCCAATCACCCCAATCGGCGCAGAAGGATACCATGATCGATGGTGTTGAAAGCCGCTGAGAGGTCAATAAGCACCAAAATAAAGGACGCACCCCTATCCCGGGCCCGCCAGAGATCATCCATCAATGAGATCAAAGCAGTTTCAGTAGAGTAGCCGGGCCTGAAACCAGACTGTAAGGGACCTAGATAATCGATCTCGTGAAAGGACCGCTGGAGTTGGAGCACCACCACCTTCTCTATAACCTTCTCAACAAGGGGAAGGTTGGAGACAGGGCGATAGTTATTTAAAACGGCCGGATCCAGGGAAGGCCTCTTGAGCGTGATTCTTCTATAGTCCATAAATGTTTCCAAAGCCCATTAAAAGGTTGCACATCCACTTGTCAAAAGGGATTCAATATGGATACATTTAAAGTTATTGATTCAGATTGGCTTGTGCCCTTAAAGCAAGCTGTAATCATTACATAGGCACTCATGTTAGTTCCTGTTCCACTGTACCACTATATGCCCCTAATTTTATGTGGAGAGTTATTTTCATACTGGAATATGACAGGAAAAAAGTGTCACCTTCTATTAGATGGCATAATATGCAGATTTTCTGCCCTGTAAATATTACATTTTAGATCAGGGGTGGGGAACCTCCGGCCCGCGGGCCGCATACAGCCCGTCATGACCTTTTATGCGGCCCCCGGGCACATTCCCGGGGGCTGCAGTGCTGGGGCCGCCAGCCCTTTAAATGACCACATGCACTGTTTGGGAGAACCAATGGGTTCTCCCGCTGTCCAGTAGCGTAATCAGCGGTCTGTGCCCGCCCCTCTGTCCCCTCATGCTGTGTGTGTGCCCGCCCCTCTGCCCTCCGGAGTGATGTGCCCGCCCCTCTTTCCCCTCGGAGCGATGTGCCCGCCCCTATGTCCTGTCGTGTGGTGTGACCGCACCTTTCAACTTCAGAGCGATCTGCCCACCCCTCTGCCCTCTGGCCTGCACTGTCTCTGGCACTGTGTGCGCGTGCCTGCACTCTGCTCCCCATGCGGTACTTTGTGTACCCTCCCCCCAGAGTTGTGTGCAACGATCAGTGCTGTGTCCCTCACCCCATGCTGTCTATCACCTCAGGTTTGTGGCTCCCCAGTAATGTCAGGGCTCTGCAGGTGCTGTGTGCAGAGCCCTGACATTACGGGGGGGCAGTGCTGTGTGCCCTCCCAATGCTGTGCATCACCCCCAGTGTTGTGTTCCCCCAGTGATGTCTGTGCCCCCCTCAGTGATGTCTTTGCCCCAGCTCCTCTTGTGATGTGTATGTCCCCCAGCCCTTCTTTTTTTCTGTATGCCCCCCAGCCCCTCTTGCGTTGTGTATGCCCCCCAGCCCCTCTTGTGTTGTGTATGGCCCCCAGTGTCTCCTGTTATGTGTATGCCCCCCAGCATCTCTTGCGTTGTGTATGCCCCCAGCGTCTCCTGTTATGTGTATGCCCCCCAGCCCCTCTTGTGTTGTTTGCTTTCAGCGTCTCCTGTGACTTATACATCACATTGGAGATGCTGGGGGCATATACATCACAGGAGACACTGGGGACATACACAACACAGGAGGGGCTGTGGGCATTTACATCACAGGAGGGGCTGGGAGCATATATAGCTCCTCATGAGATGTATGTGCCTCCAGTGTCTCCTGTGATGTGTATATACAGCAGTCCCAGCGTTTCCTTTCTGTTGTTTATACGTCAGTCCCAGCGTTTTCAACGTGATGTATATGCCCCCAGCCCCTCCAGTGATGTATGTGCCTTCAGTGACTCCTGTAATGTATATAGAGCAGTCCCAGTGTCTCCTATGTGTTGTGTGTGCCTCCAGTGTCTCCTATGTGTTGTGTGTGCCTCCAGTGTCTCCTATGTGTTGTGTGTGCCTCCAGTGTCTCCTATGTGTTGTGTGTGCCTCCAGTGTCTCCTATGTGTTGTGTGTGCCACCAGTGTCTCCTATGTGTTGTGTGTGCCTCCAGCGTCTCCTATGTGTTGTGTGTGCCTCCAGCGTCTCCTATGTGTTGTGTGTGCCTCCAGTGTCTCCTATGTGTTGTGTGTGCCTCCAGTGTCTCCTATGTGTTGTGTGTGCCTCCAGTGTCTCCTATGTGTTGTGTGTGCCTCCAGTGTCTCCTATGTGTTGTATATGATTTATCAAATATTATTATCACAAAGACTTGACTGCGCTTCAGACCGAGACAGAAAAGCAGTTGTGAGAAGAAACATGATTAGTATCATGCAACATCACAGCCGCACCAAAGAGAAGCCGCTTCGGCCGCCACAGTAGGGGTGAGTTAATTGACCAAATATAGCTGGGTAATTTTCACATTGATAATTTTGTGCGGCCCCCGAAGGTTGGTAGAAATTTCCAAATGGTCCCCGGCTGAAAAAAGGTTCCCCACCCCTGTTTTAGATAATACAAGAGAAAAACTTTGTAATACAGTATCATGCTTTATGGTGTAACACAATCTTGGTACACACCGCTTTATGTTTGAATAATTTAGTTACGTTGGTTGAAAAAAAGACCTAAATCCATCAAGTTCAACTTTCCCCCACCAATTCTATATTTTCTGTCACTAAATCATTTATAGAAGACAATGTTGTGTGTACTGAGGAAATCACCCAGCCCTATTTTAACAGCTGTTATAGTATTTGCCATTACTACCACTTGTGGTAAGGCATTCCACAATCTGACTGCTCTAACTGTAAAGAACCCTTTCCTATTTAGCTGCCGGAATCACCTATCTTCATCCCACATCTATCATTTTAATTACTATGGGTTTTAATAAAAGCTGTTATATTGTCTGCCATTACTACCTCTTAAGGTATGGCATTCCACAATCTGACTGCTCTAACTGTAGAGAGCCCTTTCCTATTTATTTTCCGGAATCACCTTTCTTTAACCCGCAGGTATCATTTTAATTAATATGGGCTTTAATAAAAGTTGTTATATTGTCTGCTATTACTACCACTTGCGGTAGGGCATTCCACAATCTGACTGCTCTAACTGTAAAGAAACCTTTCCTATTTAGCTGCCGGAATCACCTATCTTCATCCCACATCTATCATTTTAATGAATATGGGTTTTAATAAAAGCTGTTATGTTGTCTGCCATTACTACCTCTTACGGTAGGGCATTCCACAATCTGACTGCTCTAACTGTAGAGAACTCTTTCCTATTTAGCTTCCGGAATCATCTTTCTTTAAACCTCAGGTATCATTTTATTTAATATGGGATTCAATAAAAGCTGTTATATTGTCTGCCATTACTACCTCTTGTGGTAAGGCATTCCACAATCTGACTGCTCTAACTGTAAAGAACCCTTTCCTATTTATCTGCCGGAATCACCTATCTTCATCCCACATCCATCATTTTAATTAATATGGGTTTTAATAAAAGCTGTTATATTGTCTGCCATTACTACCTCTTAAGGTATGGCATTCCACAATCTGACTGCTTTAACTGTAGAGAACCCTTTCCTATTTAGCTTCCGGAATCACCTTTCTTTAACCCGCAGGTATCATTTTAATTAATATGGGCTTTAATAAAAGCTGTTATGTTGTCTGCCATTACTACCTTTTATGGTAGGTCATTCCACTATCTGACTGCTCTAACTGTAGAGACCCCTTTCCTATTTAGATTCTGGAATCATCTTTCTTTAACCGCAGGTATCATTTTAGTTAATATGGGATTCAATAAAAGCTGTTATATTGTCTGCCATTACTACCTCTTGTGGTAGGGCATTCCACAATCTGACTGCTCTAACTGTAAAGAACCCTTTCCTATTTAGCTGCCGGAATCGCCTTTCTTCAACCTGCTTCATGGTCCAGTCATCAGACAGTATCTGAGTGCAAATACCACGTGCCACTTGGTGCATGGATCAGAAATGAAATTGTTTAGCAATAGTGTTAAGACCCCATCACACGCTACGATATATCTATTGATATATCGCCGGGGTCACGGAATTCGTGACGCACTTCTGGCATCGTTAGAGATGTCGTAGCGTGTGACACCATCGAATGACTGTTAATGAGCAAAAATACTCACCTTATCGTTACTCGTTGACACGTCATTCATCTTCATAATGTCGTTCCTCCTGCTGCGCGCCGATTGTTCGTCGTTCCCGAGGCAGCACACATCTCTATGTGTAACACCCCGGGAACGACAAACACAGCTTACCTGCGTCCCGCCGACAATGAGGAAGGAAGGAGGTGGGCGGGATGTTACGTCCTGCTCATCTCCGCCCCTCCGCTTCTCTTAGGCGACCGCTGTCTGACGTCGCTGTGACGCCGAACGTCCCTCCCCATTCAGGAAGAGGATGTTCGCCACCCACAGCGATGTCGTTAGGGAGGTAAGTATGTGTGACGGGGGTTTAACGACTTTGTGCGACACGGGCAATGAATTGCCCGTGGCACACAAACGACGGGGGCGAGTGCAATCGCTCATGCGATCGCACGATATATTGTGGCATGTAACGCCGCCTTTACACTTTTTTGTATAACACAGTAGGATAGTCTAGACTCAAGTGCCACAGACCCACAGCTGTGAGAAGTTTTAAGCCCCTGCATGTAAACAGGAATTCTCACATGCAGTATGTTATCTTAAAAAGGGTTTGAAACTGAAAAGCAAAGTACATTGAAAAGTTATTACAACTTTTTCCTGTAACTTTCATCAATGCCTTTTGGCACTGTAACTCACACGAGGGTTGGTAGTAATTACAGCTCACTGGGAAGACGTTCCAATGTTGTACATTACAGTCTGAATGCTCCGCAGTTAACATCCCAGGCATGGAGCTCAGGGGAAGCCGATCTGATTAACATTTATCAGCTGCTCATGTAAAACAGACTTGCATTACTTAGCATGGATTCAGGAATCAGAGCAAGCACATAAATGTGTATACCTGCACCCAATTACCAGTCTGTGGGAGCTGGGATCATGCCCATGTTTATGGATTTGCTAACCATATGGTGCAATGTATTTACCATCTCACTATTAGTTTTCCAGTAGAAACATACAAGCTCCGCTCATCCCATATGGAATGCTTGTATATGAGGGATGTCTGACATTCAGAGCGACAGAAGCGAAGGAAATATTTCCTGTGGAACAGCTGCACAGTAATTGTTTGTGGGGCAGGAAAGGCAGAACAATAGGATGTGCCTGAGTGTAATGTGGATGTTCTAATGTCTTCCATATAGCAGGCAAGGCATGAGAGGTGTGCGCTCAGCCTCCGCTCTCCAGGATTGTAGGAAGCTGTAGAGAAACTTCTCAGGAGGGCATCTTCTCCTCTCTCTTCTTTCTTCTGAATGGTAGAAGTAGCTGGGGGATCAGTTTCATGCTTTGTCACTCCTGGATGTGGGCGGGGGAAAGAAACCCATTGTGGAAACCTATAAAAAGAAAGGGGCTGAGGTCATTAAAGACCAAAGAGAAAGGGGAAGCCAGAAAGTCAGAAATACATGGAATGTTTGCATGTGTGTTATTACACAGTGATCAGGTCTGGACATCACTGGTGGGGACTGGAGAACCTCCTGCAGCATCCTTGCCACACAGCTGCTCACCTGGATCCCTGTCTAAGATGCTCCTGGCCACCGCTAAGAGGACAACCATCATCTGACCTGGACTCTTTTCAAGGACAATAAAAGCTGATACCACTAAATACATAACCCGTGATAAACTCTTAATTCTTCAGATCTTAATTCTACTGAATCTTACAGGAGATTATAGAATGCTGATGACTTCAGTGCATACATTGCATGTTCCACTCCCATGTATTCAAACGACCAGATGTGCAGTTTCTCCAGTAACTGTTTAAAGTTATTGGGTGTGATTGTAAACTAGAGAGAACAGATCCTGTATTGCCTTCTGTTTCAGACATTTGGAGAATTGTGTCATAGTTCTTTCCTTCATTTCCACTCAGTGCTGAAGGATGAACATGATTTTCCTGGGGTGGAATGGGGAGTGCTGCTGTCTGCTACCTCTACTAGCTGTCGTTCTGATGGTGGAGAGCACCCAACTGGACACCTCCAGATCCAAGGTCAACTCCATCAAGTCCATCGTAGTGGTACAGACCCCTACTCTGGCCACCAACAAGTCTCTAAGCTTCCAACATGGAATTTCCCACAAGAAAGGGAAAAACCTTGGCCAGGTAATATTTCTTTCTAACTTTTTTGTATGTATTTGTTTGTGTATGGTTCACCTATTTATGATCAACTTATGATTGAAGAACGCTGACATTGCTTTCAAAGAAGACTCCTTATTGTAAAATCTGTGGCCACTTAATTTTAAGGTGAGAGAGTTGAAAATATATATTTATCTGTTTTTCCACATTGTATTATATGATAACTTCATGAACTGACTTGTTATACACTTTATTGAACAGTAATAAACATGTAAAGTGAAGAAACCTGTATATTGATGAATGTCCTCTTCAGAGGCTGAGGGCAATTCTGGTAGACATATTCTAGGTATATCAATAACTACTACACCTAAGGAACATAGATCATAGCTAGTCGTGTGTGTGTATATATATATATATATATATATATATATATTTATTTATTTTTTTATTTATTTTTTTTCCAATTTTTTTTTAATATGGGTCCATCACCATACACAAGCTAGAAATTTTCTTGTTTATCCCTGAGGAACGATATCGGCCACACTGATCTTAATGCTTTTATGATTAATATTAATGTTAATGATTTTGTCTAAATGTTAAGATTTAGACAAGATCTTAGTTTTTTAAGGTGTAAATTGTTATTTCCAGGATTATTGTTGGGACACCAATATAAACATTTAGGCTATGTTCTCTTAGTATTTGGCTGTAGAAATTTCTGCACCAAATCTGCACCTTCAGGAAAAAAAAACGTGGTGCGTTGGATTTCTGCTGCATTTTCAATGCGTTTTTTATGCATTTTTTGCATTTGTCTTGTAGCATGCGTTTTTCATGTATTTGGGGTGGAAAAACTCTGGCAAAAAATCTTCAAGGGAAAAATAAGCAATCTGTGCACAAAACTTTAGAATTCTCATTGACTTTGCTGGCATAAGGATAAGCATGCAGATTTGTAACAAAACTGCATCCAAAATCTCATCAAAAAAACACATTGAAAACACAGTGTGTGAACACAGCCTAACTCGTGTAGCAAATGAGATAAGATCCCCCATATAGGGAGTTAAAGTCCCAGTATAAAGTGTCAGTAGGAGCTTACAAGAAGTTTTAGTTCTCAAGCAGTCATAGAACAAGTCCATTACTTATATGATTGAATCTGAGGGATGTTTAGCTGGTCTTTCCCTTGAGTATCCCATTTTACTAATCATTGTGTATCTATATGTATGAATGTGTCTCAAGATTCTTATAGGTTCTTCAGAGCTGTGCAATGATACTGAGGTACTGCAAATAAGTATATTTTCTAGATATAAAGGACTAGATGACTAAGGCTGTTGACTGATAATATTAGCAACTGGATATGAGAATTCTCTAAATGTCAGTACACAAGGAAAATGGGTTCTACTTTCTAGACTGGGAGCTTTAATGGGTTTTCATAGTGCCATACTGTAAGTTTGCCTTTACTCATTCAGTCTTGATGAGTTCATTTGTTCCAAAAACCACCATGAATAGGATTTTTCTTTATGTAAAATATAGTTGATCTATTTCCAATCTGTGATTTTTACTTAAATACCCTTTAAATTTTATGCAGATGCAATAGGAAACCATAAAAAATTGGAAAATTCAAGAAAATGTAAGAAAATCTGAGGATTTCTAGGGATTTTATAGATAGATGTATAAAGTCATGTTGTTATGCTGTGTGCAGTAAGATAACTCAGTAGGATAGCCCACAGTCCTAAGTAAAGCACTAGCAGTGGGGGAGACAACTCAAAATCATGTTTCTTTAAAAAAAACAACCCACTTGTCAGCGATTGCTCCATCGGTGTGCACCGCAATTATCGGCAGTGATGTCATTACATTGAGGCAGCGATGCCCAGAATGCCAGGACTTGAGTTACTGGTGTACTGTCTATTATACCCAGGAATGCTTAGTTTATTGCAGAGTTTTAGTGCTTTACATTAAAGCAAGACTTAGTCCCATCTGGTGAACAGGTACATTCAGGTTTCCATAAAAACAGCTTATTCTTTATTTTTTCTTTGTTCATGTATATTTCAGTATTATTCAGAAAAACTTTATTACCCTAATATCATTAGAGGTATAGCTGTAGCAGAGCTGCATTTATATATTACCCTATTATAATTAAAGGTATAGCTGTAGCACAGCTGCATTTATATATTACCCCAATATCATTAGAGATATTGCTGTAGCAGAGCTGCATTTATATATTACCCTATTATAATTAAAGGTATAGCTGTAGCAGAACTGCATTTGTATATTACCCCAATATCATTAGAATTATAGCTGCAGCAGAGCTGCATTTATATATTACCCCAATATCATTAGAGATATAGTTGTAGCAGAGCTGCATTTATATATTACCCCAATATCATTAGAGATATAGCTGTAGCAGAGCTGTTTTTATATATATATACCCCAATATCATTAGATGTATAGCTGTAGCAGAGCTGCATTTGTATATTACCCCAATATCATTAGATGTATAGCTGTAGCAGAGCTGCATTTATACATTACCCCAATATAATTAGAGGTATAGCTGTAGTATAGCTCCATTTATACATTGCTCCAATATCATTAGACGTATAGCTGTAACAGAGCTGCATTTATACATTGCTCCAATATAATTAGAGGTATAGCTGTAGCGGAGCTGGATTTGTATATTATCCCAATATCATTAGAAGTATAGCTGTAGCAGAGCTGCATTTGTATATTATCCCAATATCATTAGAAGTATAGCTGTAGAAGAGCTGCATTTGTATATTATCCCAATATCATTAGAAGTATAGCTGTAGAAGAGCTGCATTTGTATATTTTTCCAATATAATTAGAGGTATAGCTGTAGCAGAGCTGCATTTGTATATTATGCCAATATCATTACCAATATAGCTGTAGTAGAGCTGCATTTATACATTACTCCAATATATTTAGATGTATAGCTGTAGCAGAGCTGCATTTATGCATTACCCCACTATAATTAGAGGTATAGCTGTAGTAGAGCTGCATTTATACATTGCTCCAATATCATTAGACATATAGCTGTAACAGAGCTGCAGTTATACATTGCTCCAATATAATTAGAGGTATAGCTGTAGCGGAGCTGCATTTGTATATTATCCCAATATCATTAGAAGTATAGCTGTAGCAGAGCTGCATTTGTATATTATCCCAATATCATTATCAGTATAGCTGTAGTAGAGCTGCATTTATACATTTCTCCAATATAATTAGAGGTATAGCTGTAGCGGAGCTGCATTTGTATATTATCCCAATATCATTAGAAGTATAGCTGTAGCAGAGCTGCATTTGTATATTATGCCAATATCATTACCAATATAGCTGTAGTAGAGCTGCATTTATACATTACTCCAATATATTTAGATGTATAGCTGTAGCAGAGCTGCATTTATGCATTACCCCACTATAATTAGAGGTATAGCTGTAGTAGAGCTGCATTTATACATTGCTCCAGTATCATTAGACGTATAGCTGTAACAGAGCTGCAGTTATACATTGCTCCAATATAATTAGAGGTATAGCTGTAGCGGAGCTGCATTTGTATATTATCCCAATATCATTAGAGGTATAGTTGTAGCGGAGCTGCATTTATATATTACCCCAATATCATTAGACGTATAGCTGTAACAGAGCTGCAGTTATACATTGCTCCAATATAATTAGAGGTATAGCTGTAGCGGAGCTGCATTTGTATATTATCCCAATATCATTAGAGGTATAGCTGTAGCGGAGCTGCATTTGTATATTATCCCAATATCATTAGAAGTATAGCTGTAGCGGAGCTGCATTTGTATATTATCCCAATATCATTACCAGTATAGCTATAGCAGAGCTGCATTTATACATTACTCCAATATAATTAGAAGTATAGCTGTAGCAGAGCTGCATTTATACATTACTCCAATATAATTAGAAGTATAGCTGTAGCAGAGCTGCATTTGTCATTTGTAGTGGTCTCTCGTTTGCAGAATGATAACATGGCAGTCCTGTGGAAATGTACTTAGCAGCTGTCTTTTAATCTGTTGTGATGTTGAATGACAATCGGAACTCAGCTGCTTCTCTGACATCTTGCTGCCTCTACTTGTGCCATTTTCTTAGTGTTATCCAGCCTGACCCTCACTTGTGTGGTTCCTTTCTCTCACTGCGTGTCCTATGTGCAGCCTTCTGGTCCTCAACAAGATGTGCAGACAGGGAATTCATCCCTTCAGCTCTGGCCATTCTAGACAGATCTTCCCAGCACCCCATCTTATCACACCAGCCATCTGGCTTCTATTAACTTGCCTCATTCACATTTTTTTTTCCCTTCAAAATGAGCTAACATGAAGTACACATCATAAGATAAGTGACATATAATATGTCAAAGAAAAGAGAACATTATAATTTCAACTGAAATAACACGTTGGACAGGTTACCTGATATGGCAGCTGAAGATAAACATATGTTATTTATCTAAATAAATCAACACTAATTACATGCATGTGTCTGAGAATAGGAAAAGATACAGATCACAAGATGGTCAGAGTCTTCATCTCTTCTATACAGGCACATTACTGAAACACATGTATGTATACAATTTGTTATGTGCATCATTAAATGCTAATTTGTAACTTTTACTACCTATACCACCAGCATTAAATTACAGGACTTTCTCTTCTTCATCCCTAAGGCAAGACTTTCACATGCAGCGACTATCTCCAAATGGCTCCGATTGCATTTTGTATATTACTCATTACAGGTATTCCATATGTTGACATACCAAGAACCTGTTATATATATCTACTAAAAAGCTTTTTTTTTATATATATATATATATATATATATATATACATATATATATATATATATATATATGTATATATATATATATCAGTATATATTTACTATATATATAAGCTTTTTTATATATATATATATATATATATACATATATATATATATATATACACACATACATGCATTTACATATAATATTTATATTTTTATATATATATATATATACAATATTTAGCATATATATATATATATATATATATATATATATATATATATACATACTGTATATACACACACCTGATTTTTAGTATGTCAACATATAAAATGTATATATACATGCATCTGCACATGAAATGTACACATAAATATATATATATATATATATATATATATATATATATATATATATATATTTCATATGAAGATGTATAGATATATAGACATTTATATCTGTATATTTGTATATACATATGATATGTATATCTCTATATATTGATATACATATATATGTTTATATATCTGTACATCTACCTATGAAGTATATATACTGCTCAAAAAAATAAAGGGAACACTTACACAGCACAATGGTATTTTAGTGTCCCTTTATTTTTTTGAGCAGTATATATATATATATATATATATTTATATCTACGTGTACATTTCATAATTTCATATATAGATATAACAGCGCACATAGATTAATCAATACTTTGGCAAATAATAAAAACACATAGATTGATTGCAGATCAAATATATAGATAGATATTGGATTGCTAGATAGATGAAGCAAAAAGTAGTAATTAGAAGTAGATCAAAGACAATTGACATATGAAATAAATTAATAAATTAGTCATAAGATTTCTTACAATATTTAACATGTGATCAACTGCTGAGAAGATAAGATAAGTTAAAAGAGGTCATCTTGCCGTTGCCTGTTGGGCTCTCATAAAATTGGCCATTTTTGTGTGCTAAGTATCTCAATTTTTACATGTTTTTTTATAGCAGTAATTGAAGTCTATATTCCCATATTCATTGTTACACATATCATAGCACTACAGAGTGCAACTGTCTCCTTTATGTTGCTGAGCAAAAGGTAGGGATGAATACATAAGCAATCTGTAGACAGGAAAATAGACAAGTAAATAGATATGCAATGGATAGATACAATGGTAGACAAAAAACATTGATTGTATTTCTGTTTTAGTTACTGTTTAGCTTGTATTTTTATCTTTGTGCATTTTTCTGAATTTGGTTATTTGTTTATTGGGCAACATCAGAAATAATTGCATAAAACAAACCTAAAAATCTTCAGCACAACTTAATTCAAAAATGTCTCCCAGATGGAGATGGTTACATATTAAAAAAACATCCTGCGTTAATCAGGATTGTGTAAGATTTTAAATGCCAAATTGTGATTTATTTATCTTGAATGTACACCTCCTGGTTTACTAGGTATTTTCTAAAAATCTGTTCCTTTTTATACTCTGAGTCTGTCCTTTTTAACAGAATTTTGTGAGTTCCTGGAGTCATGCATGAGCTATGATTAAACCCTCACTGTTAATTAATCTAGAGGGTGACTGGTGCAATGTTGTAATGCTTCTAATTTGGAGGGGTTTTTTTTTACTTGTGTGTATGTCATATATTATATATATTATGTAGGAAGGAAGGCTTCCATGGACTGGAGCCAAAATTATGGTACTTCATTCAGCTCATTACTGAAAGACTTTAAAAGGAATCTGACAGCAGAATTGTGAGATTGAGTGTAATCATGTGGAAGCTTAAGCAGGACCTTCTGCAACGTATATACTGTATATGTATCATTTTTGTCAAATGTAGATATTCACTTACATAACATATAAATCTACAGCTGTAAAAGGCTGAAATGTATCCTAAACGTGCTCCATTTGTTCACTAATGTACCATGATATAGAACATTTACCTGCAGTCTTATGGAAAACATTAGTATTAAAATATACATTGTATCAAATGAGATATTTGGATTTGGTGTGATGACCAATTAACCTCTGCTGCATCCATATCCAACATTAATTTATGTATCATAGACTGGTACAGTTGTGTTTTCCATTTTTACATAGTGAGTGTAAATAATGGAAAAGTTCAATGCTTTGGCAACATCCCACTTTTGTAAATGAAGTCCATTAGAAAGCGTAAACTAACAGTTACAAGATGCATTAAACTTATTACATTAACACACTGTGTTAGATTGAGCTCAACTTTTAGACTTTTTGGACTCTAAGAAATGCCAATGCTAATGTGATGCTAGCCACCACTTATGGGGAGTGTGGGCAGGAGCGTAGTCAGGAAAGCCGAGGTCTGTTAACAGGAGGACACGTATAAGCACAAGAAGAAAACAGAGGCATAGTCAGGGCAATATACAATGGTCAGTAGTCCATGAGAGCACATAATTAGTTCAGAGGGAAAGCAGAGATGTAGTCAGGTAATGGTCCAAGGTCAAACAGGCAGGAGGTCATGACAGCAGCAGAGAGCGAGCAGAGAAGAGTCAAATAATGGTCTGGGGTAAGAGAACAAAGATCAGACCAGAGACACACACCAACAACACAACTGCAGAACCAGAAAAATACAACTGGCAATGCCCTGGGCAAGAAGAAGTCTGAGCAATTAACAGGAAGGTGGGATACCTGAGTAATCAGCACCAACATCCCGTGCTGTCAAACACACTGCTAGCTAGTAAAACAGGAAAGTGCAGCAGAGCATCTCCAAAGGTAAGATGCTCTGCACAGAGGAATCGTGACAGGTGGAACACCTGAGTAATCAGCACCAACATGGAATCCTGTGCTATTAAACTAACTGCTAGCTCACTAACAAAGGAAAGTGCAGCAGAGTATCTCCAAAGGCAAGATGCTCTGCACAGAGGTATCCTGACAACTGGCTTATCTTAGGCCATTAATTTGCATATCAAAACTAGTATACACTAACAATAAGCTCATTGTTAAGAGTTTGTATGTTCTCCCTGTGTTTCCTTGGGTTTCCTCCAGGTTCTCCATTTTCCTTCTATGCTCTAAAGATATACTGATGGCAGATTTAAATTGGGATCCCTGATGGGTACAGTGATGATGTCTGTAAAGCGCTATAGCATTGATGGTGCTATATAAGTGAGTAAGATAAATATATTTTAATATTCTCTAAAGCCATACCCCCTTTCTAGACACTTCCTAAAAAGTATCTAATGAGGAGCACACATTGGTTCTTTTTGGTGCAAATCAATGTCAAACTTATCTAAGTGTATTAACTGCAAAAAACTACAACTTACACCAGTGGGCAAGTATGTGACAAAATCATTTTGTAGAGGGTTAGGTGATTTGGTGATAATTAGATTAGTATTGCTAATTAAGAAATCTAAACTATATTTAGCTTCTGTACAAACAGACATGAATTTAACATAAGTATCAAAAACTCCACGTGCCCGGACCCCTATGCCAGCACACAATCTCTCTATCGGTGGACACTATAGATTTCAGAGCATTGTGTGTGCTGATTTTGGAATTATTGGTTTGGCTTTTGTTGGATTTAATGGTTAAGTGATATTGAAAAGTCACTTATGAAATAATTCTTCACCTATTTTATTCATGACATAGAAGTGGCTACAGTTGAGTATGTCTTGTGGTATATTTTACTATAAACATTTGCTTGACTGCCTCAATAAATTACAAATTTAGATCAAGATATATTGTGGTTGCTCATGCAACTTCTAAAGCCAGTAACTTGAATAACAGTATTTGTTGTAAAAATCTAAATTCCTTATTGGTATTCTTATCATTGCAACTTTGAGTATTAAATGGAACCTAGCATCTTAAACATGCTGCCGAAATTGTAGGCAGCATGTATCAGACACTGGTTATATGATTGTCTCTCTATTCTAGTGCACAGCACAGCTCGGACCCCGGCAGCGATTAAGTAATATTTTCTGAAACTTTGCAGCATTTCAGAGTGAAACATACCTGGCTACAATCATACAGCCAATGCCTGATACATGCTACCCATGGATTGGGCAGTATGTATCAACTGACAGGTTCCCTTTAACATAAAGGAGTTGTCACATGAACAAAGTTCCTTTTATCATCAGATCTTGGAATAATACTAATTTCCACAATTTGATGTGCCTAGAACGCATACCTGGGGCCTCGCAGGCCTTCTAGGTCATTTGTTTTCTATGGTAGATTGTTATGATTGCGTGTTCTAGGGTTAAAAAAATGTTCCTGTGCTGAGATAATGTTGTAAATGTGTCCCTGCTGTGTACTGTGTAATGACCGTGTCTGACCATACAGGGACATGGACTGATCATATCACATCTCCTGGGCGGCGGAGGAAGTAAAGAAGTATAGAGACATTACAGCACAGAATCTTAAATTCTTTCTTTGAGAAAAGACATTTTTTAAAAACAGACAGGGAAATGTTTTACATCACAAAAAGAATCATATATGATCCTGTAATTAATGTCTTCATATTCTTTTGTGTTCTACCCGGCCCAGGAGATGTGGTATGATCAGACCATGTCCCTGTACGGTCAGACACGGCCATTACACAGTGCATAACAGGGTAACATATATAAGATTATCTCAGCACAGGAACATTTTTTTTAAACACATCAAATTGCGGAACTTATTATTAATATAATAATATAATATAAAATATTGTTATTTTTCCAAAATCTATTGATTAAAATAAACTTTAAAAATTAAGATTGTTCATGGGGAAACCCCATTAAGTGACTCAAAGACAGTAAGATTTCATATGTATTTTAAGATCTTTGTTTGTAATATGATATAACTTGTCTTTATTTAAGACTTACACAGGAGAGAGGGGGCAATATAGGTAAAATTCCTACTGTTAAGGTATGTGCGCACGTTGCATTCCATTCCGCAGTGTGTAAGTCACTGCCTGTGCGTCTCAGAACGCAGCTAAAAAAGCTATGTTCTGAGATGCATTCGGCAGAACGCAATCTGTTCACATTCCTGGAGAATTCATGCATTCTGGATGCTTGCTCTGCCATAGACAGAGTGGAAAAAGCATCCAAAACACACATTTTTGATATTACGGTCCCACTCGGCTCTGCAGCATCCCCATAGACTTGCAGCAGAGCCGAGTGGGACCGCACTGTCAAAAAGAGCATGGCTGGCTGCGATACAGAGCCGCGCAATCAGAATGAACTTGGATGAACTTCACCCGACTTCATTGTGATTGCGCAGCTCTGTGCGTGTCACGCGGCTTGATTTGCGGTCACACGTGAAGGACTCACCTGTGATCGCAAATCCCCCGAGTGACTGCAGTGAGCCGTGCGATCAGCTGTGCTTTCACTCAGGTTACTTGCGGCCACAGCTGCAGTCCTCCACCTGAGAGCGGTAGCCGCGAGTAACCTCAGTGACAGCAGAGCTGATCGTGCGACTCACATCAGTTGCTGCATGGAGTTCACAGGAGCGGCAGTGTTCTACTGCCGCTCCTGTCAGCTTGAGATGTAGCAGAGCTGAAAGCGTCATGGGACCTTGCGTGGATTAGATCGGACCTGGAGGTGTTTTTGAGGGGTTAATAAAGTAGTGAAAGAGGGTGTTTTTTTGTCTTTCATTACAAATAAAGGATTTTTTAGATGTGTGTGTTTATTTTCTTTAACTTACAGGTTAATCATAGCAGGAGATGCCTGCCATGATTATCCTAGGACTTAGTGGCAGCTATGGGCTGCTGCCATTAACTCCTTATTACCCCGTTTGCCACCGCACCAGTGCAATGCGGAATGAGTCGGGTAAAGTCCCGGGAATGTCACATCTAATGGATGCGGCAATTCTGGGTGGCTGCTGGCTGCTATTGTTAGGCTGGGGGGCTCCCCATAACGTGGAGCTCCCCATCCTGAGAATACCAGCCTTCAGCCGTGTGGCTTTACCCTGGCTGGTATCCAAATTGGGGGGACCGCACGTCATTTTTTTAAAAATTATTATTTTTACTGCTCGATATAGACACGCCCACCAGCGGCTGTGATTGGTTGCAGTGAGACAGCTGTCACTCAGCATGGGGGCGTGTCTGACTGCAACCAATCATAGGCGCCGGTGGGTGGGGGAAGCAGGGAATACTAGATGGATTAATGAGCGGCCGGCATTTTCAATAGAGGAGAAGCCACTACAGTGTGAACGCCATGCAGCACCGCGCCGGTGATTGTGGATCGGTGAGTATGAGAGAGGGGGTGAGAGGGAGAGACCAAAATGGACAGAGAGAGAGATAGAGACATAGAGAGAGAGAGAGAGACTGACCGACAGAGAGAGAGAGACCAAAAGACCTGCCTTTGTTATGTCAAAAAAACATGCGGATCACAACAATAATGCAGTGCAAACGTACTGCTTAATATTTTTGCAATGTTTTTCTACAACTCATTGATTTCAATGGGTGTAGAATGCTGCCAAAACGGACAAAAGAATTGACATGTTGCTTTTCTAAACGCAGAGATTTTGTCAAATTTTTGACAATCAAAACGCTGTGTTTCAAAAAGCATCGTGCACACGGATTTTGCATGATTCTCATAGACTTTGCTGTTCAAGCAGAACGCATGCAGTTTGTCAATGACACAGTGCAGTTGTAAACGCAGCCAAAACGCAGAAAAAAAAACGCAACGTGCGCACATGGCCTTAGTTCACTTCACTAACATAACCATTATTCCCTCCAGCTACAGCCTATCTCTTTTTCTATGACTCTTAATTAGAGTTGAGCGGATAGTGAAAAAATCGGGTCCGGCGGCTACCCGGCGGGTTGAAAAAGAAGTCCGGATCCGATCCGGAGTTCGGCCTCATATATGTCAATGGGGAGGAGAGAGAGAGAGAGTGAGAGAGAGGAGAGAGAGGAGAGAGAGGAGAGAGAGGAGAGAGAGGAGAGAGAGAGAGAGAGAGAGGGAGAGAGAGAGAGAGAACCCTGAAACCGCGTGGATCCGGATTTTTACAGTTCGGGTCCGCTCAACACTACTCTTAATGCCTCCATTTACATTAGATAATAGTTATCTGAACCAGCCAATTTTAGCAGTATGACCTATGAGAAGTATATGGCCCTTTCCAGATTTTCCCCACAAATGATGTCAAGGAGGAAAATTTCAGATTGTTGGAATTTTAATGTCCGATCCTTGTGTTCTGTAGAGCGATAAGCTGCCAGTAGAGGAGCCCAGGGGTGACATTCTCAGAGATAATACTTAACATTTTGCAGAGGCGAGCGTTCCTATGTATGGATAAGTCAGAAGAGATATCCACTAGCTCATTAATGGTTGGCCAACAGCTTTCATATGTGAACACAGGCCTTTAGACCTAATTCAGATGGCTATAATATGACCACCCACTTAAAAAAAAGAACAATTGTAAATCACAAGTTTAATCAGTATTCACTGCACTGCTCGTCACTCGGAATGTTCAGATGTTTTTGGCCGTGTTCCCGACGTCACCGCGAACATGGCCAAAAACAGCCGAGGAGTGATGAGCAGTGCAGTGAATAACGCCGGAAGTTAACAGGACCTTCTATGATGTCATAGCCATGTAACCAGTCTGTAAGACTATGTCTGTACAACATTCACACCAGACTGGTCACATGGCTATGACGTCATGGAAGGTCCTGTCATCAGTCATGGTTACCCGAGGGCACAGCAATGATCAGACGCTGAAAAAGAAGCGGCCGGGAGACAGTGGCTGAGCAGGTCTGCAGGACCTGTATAATGACAATGTTTATTATTAACAATATTCTTTATTTTACAGACCCCCTGCCCAATCCCATAACTGTAAAGTCCAATTCGGTGTTTGGACACAAATTAGCGTTTCCTCAGAACCCGAACTCGAACTTTACTGATCGCTCAGGCGAGTCTCTGGATCTCAAACATCGGGGGGTTCGCCCATCACTCATTGTAATAAGCTGATTGTTGGGGACAGCTGCTATTTAGAAAAAAAATCTTTAAGACATGTTACTTAAAAGATGTTAAAACTCAAGAAAGATTTTAATGTCATGGACTGATAAAAGAAAATAACATATTGTTGCTGTAGAATTTGATATTTCATTGATGATGGGGAACTTCTATTATGAAGAAAAGAAATATAATAAAATGTCAAATGACAAGTTCTGTCTCTTTTTCGGTATTAGAATTGCTGCCTATTATGTAAAAAGAAATAGTATATTAACCATTTTACTTCTTGAAATGTCTGTTGAGTTCAGCACATTCCCAGGAGACGCTCCTCCAGTAAACAGTATGCTGTCCTTCTCCTTGATATGAATATATCAGTGAGAACCAAGCAAAGTGACATTTAAAACTATCAGGATCAGGTACTTTGCTTCAGGGCTAATAGGAAAAAAGAAGGCTTTGGAAAAAAAAAGAGGAAATCTAAGAGGTGTTCCAGGTCTAAAACATGATTTTGCCAATGATGAAAGGGCAAACGGATAGATTACTTTCATGCAGACACTATTAGCACCTTCAATGCATTCTTCTCTTGAGAACTGTAAGAATTGCAAATGTTTCAATAGGAGACCTTGATTAGCATCCAGCAGGCATTGAGAAGGTGCTCGCATCAGGGAAGGCATCTTAATGTACTCACCTAAGAGAACACGGTTAGAAAAGGATGCATCTGTAACATATATTGTATATGTTTATTAATATTATGCAAATTGTTGTTTCTATACATGCTTACTAAACTGCACTAAACTATTAAAAGTATTCCTATTGTATGAAATAATGGACTATCATTAACATATACAGTTACAGCATTTCTTGACTAAATAAAGTCCAACCTTGCAGATCACCTGAACAGAAGTAGCAGAGGAACCCTTCCTGCATAATCACCCCTTTTTTACCCCACTGATCAGGAAAATCATCTGAAGACATATTCTGAAGGTCACTATATCAATTTTACTCCATTAAGTCTTTGCCTTCCATTTATACGTGAAGCTTAAGCAGCTTTTTACCTCAACTGAAGACTAAAGAGTATCAGTGTAGGTCAATAGCAAAACATTGAATGGAGACCAAATACGTATTACCCACCCTTAACAGCAAGTGAGTCCATGACATAAAAACTTTGAAAATTTGCCACTATCTGGTCCTATATAAAAAGATAGGGTCCAGTTCAACAAAATATAAGTAGATGCTAGGAGGAAAAATCAGTAATCATAAAGGGTAACTCCAGCACTCAAGACACATAAAGGGTCAAGTAGAATTTTGATTTTTTTTTTTTATTTTGATTTGTTGTAAAAAGGGTTGCACCTCAACCTATGCAAAACAACGTTTCGGCTTCTAGAAAGCCTTTATCAGGGTATTGCATGTAAAGTATTGAGGGTTTAGGGGAAAAATCTGTAATATCAGACGGTATTCAGGGCATCTGCGGTATGGGGAAGGTGCCTGAGAATGCATAGGTTGAGATGCACCCCTTTTTGCAACAAATCAAAAATAACGAGATAAAAATTCAATTTGACCCTTTGTTATCTCTTGAGTGCTAGAGTTACCCTTTATAACTATCTGGTCCTAAGCATTTTTTTCCTTTTCCCCTTGATCTTCCAGTGATCTACATTCAATTACTTTTTGATGCCTTTTCCGTTTTAACTCCATGATCCACAACATTTTCTAACTACTCCTCAATTTAGTTGCAGGGCTTCCAACAGTTGCCATGTCTCCTAGCCCAGTAATGATGTCCATGCCTTAAAATTACCCCATGTCACATTTATCCCTTGGCATGGAGAGATTTGTGACGGTTCTTCTATTTGAGTTTCACCTTACTCTGGATGCTATATTAAATGGACTTTGCTTTCTGTTGGCGCAGCAAGGGTTAATGTTAGTTTTCCCTTGCTACAAGTTGCTTAATTGAAGCTCAGCTGTACTCTTTGGTGGCCACTTCCCTCCTCCTTATAAAGACCATCATCTCTTCCTTGCAGCTGATAGAAACCCCATTTTACCAAGTTATGCCATAGAGATAGGCAGTTGGTCCACAGCTGCTCTTGCAAGTCTTGCTGTATTGTTTGCAGTTGTTGTGGAGTTACCCCTTGTCCTGTATTTTCTTCCCTGCTTTGGTTTTCCACTTTACCATTTTCTTGTCTTATCCCTTTGAGTTTGGGTGCAATATGTCTGAGTTTTGATTTCCCCCCGTTTGTCAATTTTCTGTGGGGTTACTGCTCTGATCCCAGTCCCCCCCTTGGGTGGTGGAAAGGGGGAACTAAATCAGGGCTGGTTAGCAGCAGGGCCAGGGTGACGGCCTAGACGTCCTCACCTTCAGAGGTAATTCCAGGATCAGAGATAGCTAGAGCCCCCCTAGCCTGAGGGTCAGTCCAGAAGACCTTATTCCTCTATCCCTTCCCGTGACACCCTATCAAAGGAACGTACAGTTCGGAGATAAGGTCTCCTACCCCAGTAATGACATCCATGCCTTAAAGTCATCCCATCAAAAGAATGTACAGTTGGAAAATCATGTCTCCTACCCTAGTAATGACATGTCCTACCCTAGTAATGACATCGATGCCTTAAAATCACCCCATCAAAAGAATGTACAGTTTGGAGATCATGTCTTTAAATGGACATGATGTGATATGTAAAGGAAAAAGTTACAAATATCTCAAGCCATTACTGAAGTGTCTGGTCAGTATGCAGCTGAATGGTTCCTACCGACCTGAATAGCAGCTGTATACAGCTGTATATGGGCTGGACCCCTAGTGGTGCCAAGATTTTATATGTGATGTATAAAATCTTGGCACTGCTAAGGGGTCGGACCCATATAGCTGTATACAGCTCCAATTAAGGTGACATAATTGTGTTTGGAAAATAAAGATAAGTCGATTGTACCAAATAAAAAGCGCTGCTTCTCCTGATGAAGTACGTATTTTATAGAAATTGCTCCTCTTCATTGATGTTGATACAGTACATGGTAATTAAGGATTAAAAAGGCAAAAACCTCATGAAAAAGACATTGAAAAGCTGTTATTTCAAATAGATACATGTTTATATTCTATAAATGTAGTTATTTTTGTCTCTTCATATTTGTACCCTATATAGTCTAGTTACGTTAACCGATTGCTCAGGAACAGCTAATGGTGTCTGCCATTGAGATACGTGCAGTAACATTTGCAGCAGTCTGCTATTGTTGACATACAGATTTTGGGGAAACTCTGAACACCTGTTTGACGTGTGCAGCTGAACTTATGTAAGATTTATTATCCCCTCAATTGCTCATAAGATCATAAAACCAAAATTGTGTAACAATCACACATCTGTTAGGAAGCAAAGGAGGGGACAGAGCATGAGGGATTTTAGATACCACACCACAGTCAGAGCGGATTCCTTGCTTTAGAGACTGGCTGAAGAAAGTATTTCAGGGTTGTGGATATAGACAATCGGTAAAGTCCATAGTGTAAACTGAGTCACTACCGGCAGATGAGCCATAATTAAAAAGCAAAATTATGATGTATACACCAGCAGTAAAATGTGGGATGCATTCTGGTTTGCAAACAATCGGAGGAGACAAGCAATTGCAGATAATCATGTCACTTGGTAGGACAGCAAATTTACCATAAAACATAAAAATGATATTTTAGTGATTATATGAGTAACAAGTGAGGCTTCACTATTCCTATTTTCATAGAATCAATCATTACTAGCTACTTATGTAGATATGTATTATACAGTCCATTATAGCATAATCACTTTGTTGAGGTGTTAAAGGGGCAGTCGGGGGCTTTGCTAGTCGTGGCAGAGCCTGCTGTTTGGTTGTTACGCATACTGGTGTTCTTATTCCGCACCCCAACCAGCGCATTAGTGCAATACAGTAATAAGCATACTTTTTCTTCATGCATCACAAGCACTAACACTGTCACAGGTTCTTTCAACCAAACTTCTTTACTTGTAAACTTCAAATACAATTATTTATCTCGCATGAGGCGGGCACAATCGTGTTTTCAAAAGGAGTTACCATTAGCAACGGATAAGTCGCATATTTTACTAGCCGACCGCTTCCCTGGTACTCGGGCTCCCATTGGGGTCCCTAAGCTCCTCATCTTCTTCTTCAGCTTCATTGTTCACAGCAGAATCAACCGTCTTTCTGGTCAGTCAGGTCCTACTCTTCTTTCAAGAGCCCACTCACCTTCTGCTGATTAAGTGAATTCATTAGGAATCCACCAGAGAATGGCTATCACCCAGGCCACACTGCATGTCCGGCACTCGGATTTGACCCAGAATGTCATGCCAAATTAAAGTTATTGGTAGAGTTGAGCGGATCGGTCATAATCCGGGTCCGGCGGATCCGGATCGGGTTGCCGCCGAAGTCCGGATCCAATTCGGAATCCACGGCCATACAAACCAATGGGTAACGGGATCTGGAATATGAGAGAGAGAGAGAGAGAGGGGGAGAAGGGGAGAGAGGGAGAGGGGGAGAGGGAGAGGAAAAAAAAAACCCCGGATCCGGATTATGCACCCCGAATCCCAGGTACCGGTCGGACTCGGATCGGGCGCTGAAACCGTTTGGATTCGGATTTTTCAGATCCGGGTCCGCTCAACACTAGTTATTGGGGTTTTTCCTCCACCATGTCTCTCAGACAGTCTGTTTCTCTCCCTCGGGGACTCTCCTTTCACTTTCTATCTTCTTAACCATCTTTCTCTGACTAAGCCCTTCCCCTTCAATAACTCCCTGTAGCACGGGAGTACAAGGGAAGCAGCTTGCACATTGTGGCCACCTAGTGGCCGTTTAAACACATTACACCATAACATAAACTTTAAACATTACATTTCATGCACAGTGGATTTGCAGGTCTGGGGCGTCCGAGCCTTACAACCCCTTTCAGAGGCAGTTGTCTAACTGGTGCCCAGGGAATGAAAGCCTTGCTGATAAATGTGACTATTTACACCTTCTATTTGATGCCCCATCAGACTGCAGTTGCGCAAACCTTAATGATGTTTTTAATTAAGACAAATCAAATGTTTTCTCCAACTGCAATTTTTAATAACCCATAGGTTTGATGTCATAACTACCTTCATTTCTTTAACACAATATTGATTTTTTTCACCAGCTGACTAGTGGATCTTCTTGAAGATCCAAGCACAGAAACATGGTCGCTGAGATCAAGCATCACACAAACTAAAACTGACAATAAAGATATATTTGGTCTTCTTTAACTTTTCTTCAGGCTCAACACACAAGATTACTAGATTACAAGATAGATACAAGATGTCTAGGCTATGTGTGCGGTCCAGGGGATGTGATGCGAGTTTCAACCTGTCATGGGTTTTAGCTAACATGTTGCAATAATGTATTGCATAAGTTTAATTGGCAATTGAAGCACATTGGGAATATGTCACCTTGTTTTTACCACCTAATCTCACAGCAGCATAACGGAGGGGAAGAGATCCTGATTCCAGTGATGTGTCACAAACTGGGCTTCTTAGTGTAGTTTTGATAAAATCAATGTTTAATCAGAAGCAGATTATCATTAGAGGACTACCTGGCATGCTTACAGGTATTCCAGTATATTCATCAGCTCTGTGTAACTGCTAGATCTGCAGCAGAGAAAACATTGATTTTATCAAAATGACAGCAAACAGCTCAGTAAGTGACACATCGCTAGAATCAGGGTCTTTGTCTCTGAATTATGGAGTTCTAAGATGGGGAAGCAAAGACCTGGAGAAAGATTTCCTTTAACCAACTTAAAGGGTTACTAAACTTATTTTAATAAAATTATTGATCAATCTTTGCAAAGTTATGAATCATTGTAAAGTACTCCATTACCCTATCGGGCTCCTTTTTTTTTTTTTCCAAAACTCAGTACTGAAAGGGCTGTTTTAACTGCCTTGTTCATGTACTTAAAGTAGCTGTTTTGAACTGCTGGTCTAATAAATATTTGTACTCCTATGTGAGCATGATAGATCTTTTCAAAATTCTCCATTCTCCCTTTCTCATTCAGATGCTACTTACAAATGCTTTATTTATTTATGTAAATTTGATGATAAATTGTTAAATCCGCACAAAGCCTTTAAGAATTTGTATATACATAATTTTTAAATTATGGGAAATGTTAAATGTCAGATTACTGTATGTAAGAGTTAAATGCATGCAACAGAGGGCTCATCATTGTGCTTTCCTACAGTTAAATAATAGTATTAGATACTTTTGTGGTAATAAAATTAAAATGTTACATAAGTAATATCTTTACTCGGTAGAGTAGTGGTCCATAATTACAAATCCTCACCTGTCCACATGATGGTTATAGCTTGAGGTCCCACTACTATGAACTCCACCAATTATGAGATCAGTGGTCCCGAGTTCCCCATCTAAATGGAGCTGTGAGCACTGAAGATCAATTCACAATATATAGGACTGACAGAGACAAGCAAAAATTGATCATAATTCATGATTGTGGAAGCCATGTGTTCAACTTCAGATGCTGAATAAAGTTTGTTAAAAGGTTGCAGAGCAGCCAATCAGCAAGCATTTTGGCTGTAGGCACTTCTGCAACCACCACAACCATGCCATGTATTGGCATTGCTGTGATTGATTGGTGCACCACGTGACCCGGGCTGTATAACCACCGCCATTGTGGTGACTAAAGTAGGGGCAAGATGCTACTTGAGTGAGGGAAAGTGTTAGGTTACTCCCCTTACTGTTTTCTCTGCAAACTCATGAAACAGGATTTGTGTGGGCACTCTGCCCAACAGAACAAACCAGCCTCTGTTGGGGTACTCTTATAAAAGGCTCTCTGGGGGTACTCTTCAAAAACTCTCTGTGGGGGTACTCTAAAAAAAGGGTTCTGTGGGGGTACTCTAAAAAAAGGGTTCTGTGGGGGTAATCTGAAAAAGGCTCTTTGGTGGCACTTTTAAAATTTTGACTCTGTGGGGAACTCAGAAAATAGGCTTTGTGGTGGCACTCTTAAAATTTTGGCTCTGTAGAGGATCTCTGAAAACAGGCTCTCTAAATTTTAATTATTAGTATTTTTTAAATATTTTAAATGAGATTGAAGCATGTCTAGTCTGAAATCTGATCCAAGGTCTCTTCTACACGTTCCCAATGTTGGAGTATACTGGTCTATCCACTTGGGTATGTATCCAGCTTTTTCTTCAACTCTACCCACAAGTGTTCGTTTGGGTTGAGGTCTGAGTTGATAGACCTTGTGATGACCCGACTTGTTGACTCTGATATTTTGCCAGGACATCAAACTGTTGGCTTTTGAATGGATGGACAGACTTCATTTTGTATTCTTCCAGCTGTTGTGGAACTCACATGATGCAGTTTTACAATTCTCTTGGCCGAGAGACTGCTATCGATGAGCTGGATGATGCCGTTTTTCTATTCTTGCGAAGTCTTCTGCATGGTTGCTCCTCGTTTCGAACCAGTGACTTTTTACTTGGGAATCAACCTAATAACACACTGAGCTATTAGGGAATGTGAGAACACGTTATAATATGTAGTTTACAGGAAGAAAGAGATTTTTCCACCACCAGGAGCAAAACCGAAATAATGCAGTGACATGACAAGAATCTGCATAACTAATGAAATGCTAAATAGCTGCAAGTTAAATTTATGTATGTATGAGATAACCAAGATGATTGTCTATAAAATGAAAGTAGTCTCACATACAAAGCTGTAATTGATGGTGAGATATGGAGCCTGAAAATCAAAAGTTCTAAACATTGTTACCCTTTTGCTTGTAAGTAAACATCAAGGCTATTATCAGTGGACAAAAATAATTCTTCTTATATGGATCCTGCAGATGTATTTCTTGTAGAATACCCTATGGATGAGATAAATGTCAGAGGTAAATGTAAATTTGCTGCAAGTGAAGTTACTTAGCTCCTAGATGCACTTGTGATTGGGCATCTTGGTTTATTGGATATTCTGTTCCCCTAGTGGGGTAGACCAGCAGTGAATGTCAAAGGTGTACTATCATTTGATAATAATAGATCCCGAGTAATAGAAAGCTGTATTTACAATTAAAGGGTTTTATGGGACTTTAATATTAATAACCAATCTAGGGTTAGATCTAATATATTTTAGCAGTGGTGATACGACTACAATCATCTGTTTGAATGCACTGTAGTGTACTGGAAGTGAAACAACTTCCTACTTTGTTTAGTGGCTGCAAATCGTACAGCAAGCTTTCCTGATTACTTGACGGTGGGACTAGCTAACTAACTTACGGGGTCTCCAGACACCCTACTGACAGATTAAGTTTGCTCGAAAGAATGAAGTTGAATTTCAAGTATATTCAGAAATGAGGGGGATAAAAATAGATGTTAGCTGATTCAGTCAACAGCTATTAAAGGTGTCCAAACACCAGTGATTAAACACATAATAGCTAGCTAATTCATAGCCATGACTATTAGGGGTACTTTGCACATTACGACATCGCAAGCCGATGGTAGCGATGCCGAGCGCAATAGTCCCAGCCCTCGTCACAGCTGCGATATCTTGTGATAGCTGCTGTAGCGAACATTATCGCTACGGCAGCTTCACATGCACTTACCTGCCCTGTGACGTCACTCTGGCCGGCGAACCGCCTCCTTCCTAAAGGGGCGGGTCGTGCGGCATCACAGCGTCGTCACACGGTAGGCGGCCAATAGAAGCAGAGGGGCGGAGATGAGAGGGACGTAAACATCCCGCCCACTTCCGTCCTTCCGCATAGCCGGCGTGAGCCGCAGGACGCAGGTAAGGAGATGTTCCTAGCTCCTGCGGCTTCTCACACAGCGATGTGTGCTGCCGCAGGAACGAGGAATAACATTATGGAAATGACTGACACTACACCGATGATACGATTTCAACGCTTTTGCGCTCGTTAATCGTATCAAAAACAATTTACACACTCCGATGTCGACAGCGACGCTGGATGTGCGTCACTTTCGATTTGACCCCACCGACATCGTAGTAGCGATATCGTAGTGTGCAAAGTACCCCTAAGACTACGAATCATTTCTGCATTTGTGAGAGTGAAAATATTATAAATTAATACAGGACTATCTTCTATCTAGAAATGAATTGATACATTTAACAATCTCCAAACGATCGGTTAATTCTGTTGAGAAATGCTGCTGATTCATAATATCTGTTGTAGACGTTTGTCATTTATGTTCACATAAAGAAATATGATCTTCTGGAAAGAGTAGACCTGGACTTAAAGTTTTAACATACAATTCATTAGTTTGTCTATTACTTGCAATCATAGTAAAATCTATATATTTAAGATAAAAGAAAAAAAAAAGTGTCAGCTTTAGCCTTTGAGAATTTTAAAGAGTTTAGTAAAAAGTAATAAAATCAGCAAAAATATGAACTGAAAGGCAAGTGGCCAAAACAAGTACGAACAAATGTAAAAAAATCAATAAAAAGTATATAAATGCAAACAGTCAATAATCACTAATTGGATAAATGTAGATTTGGTCAAAACTAAATTAAAGTATATTGTAATTATGCTCAAGACCAGATGGATTACTTCCAAAAGCGCCCAAAGAATTCGACTCAGTTATTTAATAATTTCAGAAATTATTTGGTGACTGGCTTATTGCCAATGTATTGGCGCAGAAAAAATGGGGTACCTGTTTTCAAAAAGGGCTCTAGCTTTCCCTCTTGCATTAGAGGCAAAACTAAACAAACTGAGTGTTTGGACATACTCTGGGTAATAATAATCCTCATGAGCCCATGAACCATGCGTATTAGGAGAGTAAAACTGAGAGAGTAGTATCCGGTCGTACTTATAGACTAAATAATAGGATGCAAATGCCTAGATTAAAGGTTATTAGGATCCTGCTATACATTGGCATGAAATTGCAGGACAGGGACATTCTATTACCACTTTGCAATGTATTGAAGCAGCATCACCTGGACTATGCAGTTCAGTTCTGGGAATCAAACCATGAAAAGGATGCCCTGCAGTTGTAAAAGGGAAAGGGAAGCACAACTAAACTGATAAGTGTCATTAGGGGGAATGATGAGAAGAATTAAAGAAGACTTCTCAGTAGGCCAAAAGTGGCCAGATTTTGCACTTATTCTATTCCTCCTAATTTTATGAGTGATATATATATATATATTATTTTTTTTTAATCTGCACTTAAAAGGGCTGTCCACTCTAAATCGATGTCTGCAGTCACTCGATGTAACTGCTGATTTGTGAATCCTCAAATTGAATGCACTGGGTGCTGTGAGGATTCACTGTAATGCTCGCAGGTGTGATCAGGAGTGGACCCACTGGACCACAGCGGGAACCCGGGCTTACCCTGATGTGGGAGGGGCTTATTAAGTGCCAACCAAGTATTCACCAGAACCTTTGATTGTGAAGTTGGACTTAGCTGCTGGTAGATATCAGGTGTCGCTTCCATGGCTTTGTCAGGGACTTTAATGGCTGAGTGGAGCTAGGTGATAGCAGGACAGAAGTGTAGCTACAGACTGGATAGGTACTAGGAGTTAGATAGGGCTGACAGCAAAATAGACAGGACTGGAACAGGTAATAAGGTACAGGCAGGTTCAGAAACAAAGGATGGGTACTGGACAGAAGATGGCAGGTATTGGAAGGACAGCAGGCACTCACATGGTTGTCAGGTACTTGAAGATACTGGCACAGGTCATCAGGCCCTGGATATTAGTTACAGGCACAGGACATCATGTACTAGCAGAATGGCAGGCACTGGTACCATCATCAAGTTCTGATAGGTAGTTGCACTGACCTTCAGGCATTGGACATCAGGTATAGGCACAGAATATCAGGTAGTGGCAGGACGGCAGGCATTGGCATGGTTGTCACATACAGGCAGGTACTGGCACAGGTCCTCAGGCACTGGACATCAGCAACAGGCACAGGACATCATGTACTGGCACAGGACATCAGGTACTGGCACAGGTCATCAGGCACAGGACAACAGGTACTGGCAAAGGTCATCAGGTACTGGCATGATGGCAGGTACTGGCACAGTTATCAGATACTGGCAAGTACTGGCAAAGGACAATCGGGCACAGGACATCCGCTACTGGCACAGGACATCAGATACTAGCAGAATAGCAGCACTGGCATGGTCATCATCATGTACTGACACAGGACATCAGGCAAAGGACAACAGGTACTAGCACAGGAAATTAGGTACTGGCAGGATGGTAGGCACTGGCAAGGTAATCAGGTACTGGCACAGGTCATCGGACACAGGACATCAGATACTAGCAGGATAACAGGGACTTGCATGGTCGTCAGGTGCTGGCAGTTACTGGTACAGGTCATCAGACACAGGAAATCAGGTACTGGTACAAGGCAACAGATACTGGCAGGATGGCAGGCACTGGGATGGTTGTCAGTTACTGGTGTGACGCTCCTGGACTATCGGGTCATCACAGGGTATTGCACAATTTGCCCTCCCGTGCAGTATCCACCTCCTTCTTGGTCCCTAACTACATGGTGTTGCCTACATCAGCTAATCAAATCCTAGATACACCCTGCACCACACCCACCAAACACACCAGTGGACGGCTTGAGTGGAATAGAGTCGCCCACCTGGGGGGTTGGGGTGGAGAGGTCAGGAGTGTCAAGAGGAGAGAGTTGGGTCTGAGAAGTGAAAGTGCGAGGAGGTCAGGAGCGGGGCTCCAAGGAAACAATCCAGGTGGCAGATGGTGGTCTGGGCCTATCGGAGCTGGACCCCCGGTCACAGGGGATCGTGGCAAGGGGCACGGATCTGTCGAGGAGGACAGCCAGTGGTCTTGCACCATTACCGGACTGGGACCAAGGCACGACGGTGTACGTGGACCCTAGGTTGGGCAGTAGCTTTAGGCAACTCGATAATTTACCCGAGGAGAACAGTCTTCAAGATCTGTTCCCACCCACTCCAAAATTAGGGCATTAGCACAACGAGGAGGATAAGACTTTCCAATTCAAAACGGTCCAGAAAATCCCAAGCGTGAGCCCTGAGAGCAAGTTCCCACACTTAGCCATAGTGGGGAGCGGGACCCGGCAAGTTCCATACTACCGAGACCACCAAAGAAGTATACTTAGAGCCAAGAGGCAGGTCACGGATCACCAGGCAGCACCATTGGGGACGGGACCCGAACTAAGCTCCCCTCAGCGGCAGCAGTGTCCAGAGACTTGCTTGATCAGTTGTCGGTGTCAGCTTAATGGGCTGAGTGAGTACCACAGTGACCCCCCCTTGCATCCAATGGCACTCCCCTTCCATCAGCGAGCCCCGGGGTATTCACTCTACCCGTGGAGGGTCACAACACCTGGCTGCCCCATTCCATCATCCCCGGGTACTTCTAACTGCAGCGGTGGTACTCCTAATTATCACATACCACAGGTGGCGTCACAAACTCTATAAAATCCCCTGTAAATAACCCCCTTCATTTGAGTGACCGCATGACCCCCGGGTCCGAAGACCCTCGAGCCACTGCCGGCTGCTGGCATGGGGGCGGCACACTGGCACATGTACTGAAACAGGTCATCAGGTACAGGACATCAGGTACTGGCACAGGACATCAGATACTTGCAGGTATGGGAAAACAGCTAAGGCTGGCAACACAACACTCAGGATATGTCAGATTCTGGATACGCCAGTCTCTGGATACACTAATCCCTGGATGCACCCAATAGATTCACCAGTCCCTGGGTACGCCAGACTCAGGCAGGGCACCGAACTCAGGCAGGATAATGAACTCAGACAGGACACAAATGGGTGCAAGATTCATACTGATACCAGGACACAGGAGCAGACTCAAAAACAAAGGCTGGATGGATCCAAGAACATGGAACATTTCGGGTACAGGAACACAGGCTGGACGGGGCCAGGAACATGGTTAGGAACACAAGCTGGATGGGTCCAGGAACACAGGCAGGACAGGTTCAGGGACTTCAGCACACACAGTACTGGTTACAGGCAGGACTGCTACTAGATACAGGCTGACCAGAGCAACAGGCTGCACCAACATGAAAGGACTAGCCTAGAAACCTAATAAGTTGCTAAAGCCTCCTTGCAAACTGTGTGCGCTTACCCTTAAAGTGACAGGGAGTGCGCACACACACCCTAGGCTGGAGACCAGGAAACCCCCCCAGCATACACAGGGCCTGAGGACTAAGGACTTTGCAAAGAGTCAGGGGCTGAAACACACATGGGCAGCCTTAGAGGAGAACCAGGGACTGCACTAGCAACACAGGAAAGCAGAGGACCACACAATATATCAGCAGCTATGCGAGAGAGCAGGGGACCAAGACACACGTGGATGGACGTGCAGCAGTGCAGAGGACCACGTAACCCTTGGGCGACCATGTGGGTGAGCAGAGGATTGCACAGGACATAGATGGCTGCACAGGAAAGCAGGAAACCACGCAACTTGAGCACACTAGCATGGACACATGGGCGGATGCGGAGGTAACAGCAGTGGTGTCGCTGCTGAGCGGGGGGAGAGGAGAACGCAGGGGCATAGGCACCGGCAAGCACCAGAATGCCGGCAAACATAGGGATAGAGTCGCTGACATTATATTTGTTGGTGTCAGAGCCAGGAATGGTGGTATATGCATACTGTCAGCCATATTGCACTATACACTGACTGAGGACCTCTAATCAGAGTCTGTCTGGGAGCATGTACCCTGTTTCCCCAAAAATAAGACACTGTCTTATATATTTTCCCCCCGAAAAAAAGCACTCGGTCTTATTTTCAAGGGATGTCTTATTCTCAAGGAGACATGGTTGGGGGGTTAGTTTACCCCCACAAGAAGCAGACCACCCCCTTCCCGGGATCGTCATACTTAGTAGCCCCGAGCGTCTGTGTGGCTCCCAGATCTTCCTGTGATCTCCCAGTAGGTGTGCTGCTGTTCTATCCTGCATCTGGCCGACACTCACACATCAGATCACACGCTCATATACACATACATATACACACTCATATAGACACAGACACACACAGAGACATAAATCAGATTCCACATCATTCCTCCCTGTGATCTCCCTGTGACCTCTCAGATGCTGTGTTGCACGCCATCCTCCCCTGCGTCTGGCCAAAACTCACAGACATCAGAACACACTCTCATACACACACTCATATAGACATAGACACATCTGATTAGATTCCACATCATTCCTCCCTGTGATCTTCCTGTGACCTCCCAGCAGCTGTGCTGCACGTCGTCCTCCCCTGCTTATGGCCAACACTCACACATCAGAACACACACTCACACATCAGAACTCACACATCAGAACACACACTCACACATTCGATCGCATACACTCACACACACTCACGATATCACACATACTGGTACAATCGCGCTCACACATGCACCACATCCAGTGATATCACTTGCTTCCAGTCATGTGATCCTCCCACAGGTCCTGGAAGCTCACCACAGTGCACAGTGTCGCTGGTCCTTACGCCGCTGAAAAGCAAGCGATATAGCTGGATGTGGTGAGTGTGTGTATGCGATCTGTAGTGTGATTGTGTGTGTGTGGGTGTTCTCATGTGTGTGTGTATGTGTTCTCATGTGTGTGTGTGTATATCTGATCTGATGTGTGTGTGTGTTCCGCCGCAGGACCTTGATGCACTTCCCTACTCCAGGTTGGTGTCTGGTGAGTATGACGGCGGGGTCTTCTTTCTTCTGTCCTTTGCGGGTGTCCGCTGTTTATAATGAAGTGTCCTTCAGGATTCTTTAACTTTTTTACCGCTGCATGGACACTTCATTATTTACTGCGGGTAGGTCTTATTTTCGGGGCATGTGTTATATTAAGCTTCCCTGAAAACTCCTGCTAGGCCTTATTTTCAGGGGAGGTCTTATTTTTGGGGAAACACGGTATATACCGCCGTTCCCAGCTCTGACACAGGCAAATCCACACAGTACACAGTGTGTTTAATGTGAGGATTCACAAGTCTTCAGTTACATGAACTGATTGAAGACTTATGGAGTTAGGGGTACTTTACACGCTGCGACATCGCATCCGAAATATCGTCAGGGTCACGTCATTAGTGACGCACATCTGGCGCCGGTAATGACATCGCAACGTGTAAATCTTTTGTGCGACGATAAATGATCGCAAATGTGTCGAAAATCGGTGATCTGTGTAGCGTCGGTCATTTTCATAATGTCGGGTCGACCGCAGGTACAATTTTGTTTGTCGTTACTGCAGGTCCACACATCGCTGTGTGTAAACCCGCAGGAGCGACAAACATCTCCTTACCTGCATCCCGCCGGCAATGTGGAAGGGAGAAGGTGGGCGGGATGTTATGTCCCGCTCATCTCCGCCCCTCCGCTGCTATTGGCCGGCCGTTTGGTGACGTCACGGTGACGCCGAACACACCTCCCCCGTGAAGGAGGGATATTTCGGCAGTCACAGCAACGTCGCTGAGCAGGTATGTGCGTGTGAAGCTGCTGTAGCGATAATGTTCGCTACGGCAGCAATCACCACATATTGGATGTGCGACGGGGGCGGATACTATCGCGCTCGGCATCGCTAGCCGATGCTAGCGATGTCGCAACGTGTAAAGTACCCCTTAGACTGGAGAACTTCTTTTAATAATTAGAATAAACATGAATGAAATTGAAATAAAAATTCATGACTTTCAACCGGTAAAAAGTCTTCTTTAAATCTAAAAATTTCTAAGCCTGTGACATGGAAAATAGCCGATATGGTAAAAATCATTAAAATCTGTTCCACGTAAAACGCTTTCTCCATCTGTAGCTATAAAGTGGAATCGGCAAGCATTCTTTACCACGGGAACTGTGAGTCTGTGAAATAGTCTACTTCAGGGCCAGTTGACAATTTTGTAGAAGAAAATAAAATCAACACCATGTAAAAACATAGAATTCTTGCTTAAGTATTGATCCTGCCTACTGACACATGGAATCCCAATATTTTTCTCCCTTGTAAAGGACATTAATTTGTGACTTAGTTGTTTTTTTTTTATTTATCTTTCTTCTAGATCAGTAGGAAAAAGTTATAAAATGTACTTGTGTCATTTCCTATCATTCATATCCTTTTATATCCCCAGCTAAACTTGATAATGTACTTGTATAGCAATATTTTGTAACTGTATATATGACTAGCCTTGATTCAAACTGACATTATTTTTCATTAATGCAAGAACTGTATACAACTCATGTAGAATAAAATATTAAACATTGTAGAATTTAACTGTTTTCAATATACAAACTTAATTCTATCTTCCACTTTTTACTCTTTTACAGAATACAAAACATTGATTACATAGTATACAATTTATTGTATACACAGTTTATGGTATACATGTATATATATAGTTTATTTTGAACTTTTATAGCAAATTAGCAAAAGATGTGATTAATTGTACATGTTTGGAGGAGCTAGGTTAGATCTATTGGAAGATATTATGTTTTTACCACCAATTATTATTTTTAAATGCTCAAATATGAAACCTTTATTGAAATTTTTCCTTTTTATAATATTCTTCATGATCCCACAAGAGGGCGCACAATATTTGACACAAAACATGTGGATCATACCGTGCATATGTTTGGATTTTTCTCATATATCAGGTTTCTAAAAAAGCAATGAGCTGCGCTTTGATTTTGGAATAACTGCCATCTAATCCACATTCATGCTCATATAGCTTTCTAATTGATGCTGAATATGATAATGAAATTCTTAAACTCATATGCCAACTTACTAATGCTATTATCTATTAAAAGAAAAAAAGACCAATCAGTGTTACATAGAGATGATAAATAAATACTTCTGTTAAATGTAGGCATTTTCATAAAAAACTAATTAGTCCAGATGGAGGAAGAAGAAACAACCAGGGATAATGCTTTGACAAGATTTTTTTATGTTTTTTAGGTAATCCACCGTACGGTTCCAGACATATTGTCATTTTTCTTCAGTGCTATTTTTTATGATCTTTACCAAAGGAGTGTTGCTCAAAAACTAATAAGACATGTCCCTTAGAACCATGTGAACCACACCCCCTTGTAAAGACCATACACATTAGCCTTGACTTATAATGTCCATATCTCTAGAACCGTATAATGGAATTATAAATAAAATGGGACAGCAGGAATAAAACAAGACTAAAAGCTGTCCACTTTTGACCTGGTCACGGGTCTTCTATAAAGGAAACCTGTCAGTAACATGAACCCTCCTAAGCCGTCTACATGGGCACACAGGTCATAGCAAGCTGAATAAAAGGATACATTGATATTTACGATCTGATGTATTATTCTGGAAAAATCCACATTTTTCTTAATATTTGAATGAGCTGTTCCAGGCTATGGACTGGACATTGATCTGCATGAGAATATGCTTCCATAGACTATTTTAAATAGAACAGGAGGTACCAGTGTGATATGTGATGCCTGCTTTCAACTCTCTTGATCTCACTGCAGAGCTGTATGTGATTATAAGTGGTGATTATAAGTGACACATCTGCAGGTTCCTCTCAGCTTCATCTTCCATCTCACAGGCAGACAGTGTTGTAATATTGTTGCAATACAGCAGAGCTGTGAGAGCCCCAGCTGCTAATGTGTTTCTAAGAAGAAAATGTTTTACAGTTCTGTGTTAGTTACATGGCTCACACTGGTAATGCCACCTATTTTCAAAAATTAGCTCTGGAGGTAGATTCTCATGCAGATCAGTGTCTGGACCATAGCCTGAAGCACCTCATTTACATAAAAGAAAAATGGGGATATGTCTGGAATAAGACATTGGATCGCAGATATCAAGGTATCCTTTTATTCAGATTCCTATGACATACATGCCCATAAGGACAACATGTTAGGGTTGTGTGCTGCCCCATAGGCCTCTGATGTCACGGCAGTGCCTCCGAGTGGTGATGTGGCCGCACCGGGCGCGGGTGACAGGCTTTTTGTAATGGGGAATAAAAATAATATTTAAAAAGGGGAGAAAAAGAAATAAAATATATAGTTTGTGATGCCGGTTGGGATGTTTGGCTGTGGTATGGCCGGGCACTGCTGGTAGGCCCCAGGAGTTAGGTGGTGAAGCGCAGTGCCAGAGGGTTGTCTTCTCATCCCCCCAACTAGGGCTGGCTCCTGAGGGATGTGTTGAGGTAGGGATGGCGCAGCAGGGAATAATTAATTCAGAGACAGGACAGGGAGCTTTTACCTTTTACTGGAGCTCTGCATATTGTCCTGGACGCTCTTTACAGCCTTCACAATAATGGGGGTTTTCTCTGCCCCGATGGGAGTATGGTTTCTCTGCTGTGTGGTGGCAGTATACTCTTCCTGCAACTATTTTCCTACCTCGAATAGGTATCTTGGTATCCTTGGATTTCCAAGACGAGAACAGTCTGGACTTTTGATCCCTTCTGGCGAGCAGGTGACTGGAATCCCCTCAGAGCAGGACCTCTCCTCAGTACACTTTTCATTTCACCTCACACGACGACTCACACTCAAATTTACCTCACAACTAAGCTCCTCCCCTTTCTCCTTTTAGGGCTCATCACTCAAGAGTTGGTTTTCTCTCCAGTGATAGCCTCACTAAGGGAGTGTATGAAAATGTGTGTTTTGTTGTGAGCAGCAGATAGCCAAATTCCCACTAAATCTTACAATACATGTTAAACAGATGGCAACATACATGTAATTGTATGTTTTTATTTGTGGCAACTAGGCACAGAGTGTCACAGTTGATTCTACCTACAGATTCCCTTTAGGGATATACTATGCAGGCTATATCTTTGTCCATTCCTCTTATTTGTGTGATTTCCTCCAAGAAGCCAAAAACATATTGATAAGTGATTTGAATTGCTGAGATATTTGTTTGTGTGAGCTTCCATTTTCAAAATCAAGTGTGGTGTCTACTTGATTATAAATTATTTTATATTACTTTTATTAATTTTTATATTATCCAGTAGTAGTAGCCGCCATTATTTGCCTGGATACTCACATGACACAATCTGTTTATTTTCTCAACAGACTTTATTAGGTTGCCACCATGGATGCAGTTTTGCAGTTAAGAGCTTAGGCCTTGTGCCCACAGGGCGTTTTTTTTGCATTTTTTTCTAGCATTTTTCCTTGCTCAAAGTCTATGAGAATCGTGATTTGCTGTGCACACATTGCTCTTTTTTCCTTGCTTTTTTGTTGCTGAAATAAGAAGCAGCATGTCAATTGTTTCTGCATTTTTTCCTGCTTTTTTTCCACAATTGACTTTAATGGAGTCAGTGAAAAATGCAGGAAAAAAACGCATGTTTAATGCCCGGGTTGCTTTCTTTTGTGCTTTTTTATGTGCTGTTTGACGTCACTGGGGTTCCCTGCAATAGAGATGTGCGATCCTAATAGGCAAAGATCTGAAAAAAATCGTATGATCTTTAGCCGGATCGGGATCAGACATCTGATTATTTACCGAAAAAGATCTTGCCAAGGATCGGTAAATGATCAGATGGCAAAAACCATCCTCTCCCTGCCCATCACAGCCATGTCAATTATTGGCATGGCTGTGATTGGCCACTGTAAGAAAAAAAAGGAAGCAAAAGGGTTAAAGCAGTACATACAGTATATTGAGTAGTACTACCTCTGTGCTCTGCTTACAGACTCTGATGAACTCTATTAGTATGGTGATATTCTTACCTGTTAATATACAAATTTAACATTTTACTCAGAAACGCAAAAAATGAATAGTCTTAAAACAGGGAATGTTTGGGAGTAAAATAAAGGAAGGAAAAATTTACTGTTAATAACACTAGTCAACAGCAAAATTGTTTCAGACATGAAAACAGTTGAAGTACTAATTCTGGGGTGCTAAAAATAAAAATGATGCTTACATTTTGAAATTAACTCTAGTTTTTATGATACAGGAGTGCGTTGATTTTTCTCACAGCGTTTTATACAACGGTAGTCAAGGAATACATCATCAGCCATGCGTCATCGGTTTTGCACAATCCAACTGACTAATGGATTGCTTCATCAATATTGCATCATTTACAGATGACTAATGAATTGAGTCATCAGTAGTTCATCATCTCTAAATAACCAATGGTAGATGCCAAAGAAAGAAAGATGTTGCAATCCTAATTAAACTTGCATCACACAACTCTATATTCTCCCTCTATCAGTCACACAGCATATGTCATCATTCAGCTATTCAGTGATGCCTCGGACTTGCATTAACTTAATAAAGCAGATAATTTCTGCTATATCTGTGGTGAGGCGACTTTTGAGTCACAAAAGCAAAACTTGAGTCATATGGTAAAGAAAGCCTACAACCTGTATTTTGGTTTCAAAATAGGAGATCAGGACAAGGAGAAAAATCAGTGCCTTTGTGGGGACTTAAAGGTGGTTGCCCTCGTTCTTGGTCTTCAGGTTAGTTACACAAAGTACTGTTGTTTCTTATGTGAATCGGACAGTCGAGCAAGACAAGAACACTACAAGAAAAGAGACTGGCCCCTCAGAAATGCACTGCAGCCAGGGACTAAAAAATGTTCCTCATACAGCACTTGTCGAACCACAGAAAATTCTGTTACCTCCATTGCATATCAAGTTAGGTCTCATGAAGGACTTCGTAAAGGCAATGGACAAAAATGAAGAAGCATTCAAGTATCTCATTTGTAAATATCCAAGGTTGAGTGAAGCAAAGATAAAGGAACAAGTCTTCATTGGTCCTCAGATTCTTGTGCTTCTGCAAGATGAGGAGTTTCACTGTTTACTGCGTGGCAAGGAAAAGGCTGCATGGGTAGCATTGCAGCTAGTGGTAACAAATTTCCTTGGAAACACCAAGTCATACAGCTATAAAGAGCTAGTTGAAAATCTTCTTCAGGCACATCATAATCTTGGCTGCAACATGTCATTAAAGATTCATCTCTTGCATTCGTATCTAGACTTCTTTGCACCAAACTAGGAACAGTGAGTGACGAGCATGGTGAGTGATTTCACCAAGAAATTGTAACTATGGAAAAAAGATATCTGGGTAATTGGAAATCTTTGAGGCTTGCAGACTACTGTTGGACAATCACCAGAGATAATCCAATGCCTGAATACAAGAGACAAGTAAAAAGGAGCCCAGTATCTAGTGACTAAGGACATACTTTGTACAATGCAATAACGTATATTAATAGTTAAAATTATAATTGTTCAAAGTGCTTAGACATATGAATTAATTAATTATTTAGTAGATTTAAATACACTTGAGTTTCCTCTGAATACATCTAATAAAATTAGTTTGACAATACATGTGCAGTTTTATATTTGTAGAAGTAATAACTACATGTTATAATTATTTAATAATTTACGTAACAATAAAATGCAAACTCTTCAATTTCATGGACAGAACAGTTTTCCTTGTCAAATTTGAATTCAGCACATCAAAATCATTAATAAATAGCTCATTTGATTTCAGAACCAGACAACTTTTGAAATGTTGTTACCTAGTGGTAATTCACCCACTTATTAACCCTTTAGTGACGGAGCTAATTTTCACCTTAATGACCAGACCAAATTTTGCAATTCTGACCAGTGTCACTTCATGAGGTTATAACTCTAGAACGCTTCAACGGATCCCGGTGATTCTGAGATTGTTTTTTCGTCACATATTGGACTTCATGTTAGTACCAAATTTAGGACAATATTTTTTGCGTTTATTGAAGAAAAAAATTGAATATTGGCAAAAATTTTGAAAATTTAGCAATTTTCAACTTTTGAATTTTTATACCGTTAAACCAGAGATTTCTGTGACACAAAATAGTTAATAAATAACATTTCCCACTTGTCTACTTTACATCAGCACAATTTTGGAAACAAAATTTTTTTTTGTTAGGAAGTTAGAGGGGTTCAAAGTTTATCAGCGATTTCTCATTTTTACATCAAAATTTACAAAACCATTTTTTTAGGGACCACATCACATTTGAAGTGACTTCAATAGGCCTAGATGACAGAAAATACCCAAAACTGACACCATTCTAAAAACTGCACCCCCCAAAGTACTCAAAACCACATTCAAGAAGTTTATTAACCCTTCAGGTGCTTCACATGAACAAAAGCAATGTGGAATGAAAAAAAGCAAAAATTAAATTTTACCTAAAAATGTTGCTCTAACCCAAATTTATTCACTTTTAGAAGAACTAACACAACAAAATGGACCCCAAAACTTGTTCCCCACTTTCTTATGAGTGCGCCGATACCCCACATGTGGTCAGAAACCTCTGTTTGGACAAATGGGAGGGCTCGGAACAGAAGGAGCAATATTTGAATTTTGGAAAGCAAATTTGGCTGAAATAGATTGCGAGCACCATGTTGCATTTACAGGTCCGCTAAGGTACCTAAACAGAAGAAACCCCTCACAAGTGACACCATTTTGGAAACTAGACCCCTCAAGGCTTCCATCTAGGGGTATAGTGAGCATTTTAGATCCACAGGTACTTCACAGATTTTGTTAACGTTACGTTGTCATATTGAAAATTTTAATAATTTTCTCAAAAATGTTGCTTTAGCATCAATTTTCTCACTTTTTCAAGAGGTAATTCCAAAAATTTGACCTCAAGGTTTGTTAACCACTTTTTTATGAGCGCGGTGATACCTCACATGTGGTCTGAAACCTTTGTTTGGAGAAATGGGAGGGCTTGGAACGGAAGGAGCAATATTTGAATTTTGGAAAGGAAATTTGGCTGAAAAAGATTGCGGGCACCATGTCACATTTGGAGGACCCCTAAGGTACCTAAACAGCAGAAACCCCGCACAAGTGACCCCATTTTGGAAACTAGGCCCCTCAAGGAATTTATCTAGATGTTTGGTGAGTACCCTGAACCCCCAGGTGCTTCACAGAATTTTATAACGTTGAGCCATGAAAAAAAAAAAATAAAATTTTACCACAAAATTGTTATTTCAACCAGGTAGCTTTTTTTTTTACAAGAGTAAAAGGAAAAAATTCAGCATAACATTTATTGTGCAATTTCTCCTGAGTTTGGCGATACCTTATATGTGGTGGAAATCAACTGTTTGGGCGCATGGCATGGCTCGGAAGGGAAGGAGTGCCATTTGACTGCAAAATTGGCTGGAATCAATAGCGGACGCCAGGTTGCATTTAGAGAGCCCCTGAGGTGCCTAAACAGTGGAGGTCCACCACAAGTGACTCCATTCTGGAAACAAGACACCTCAAGGCTTTTATCTAGGTGTATAGTGAGCAGTTTGAATCCACGAATACTTCACAGAATTTGATAAGCTTAGGTTGCCATATTGAAAATTTTCATTTTTTTCACAAAAATGTTGCTTCAGCATCAAATTTCTCACTTTTTCAAGAGACAACAACAAACCATGGACCCCACAGGTTGTTATCCAATGTCTTATGAGCACAGGGATACCCCACATGTGGCCAAAAACCTCTGTTTGGATAAATGGGAGGGCTTGGAATGGAAGGAGCACCATTTGAATTCTGGAAAAGTTGAGATAAATTGCGGGCACCATGTCACAGCAGGGTCCCTTGGGTACATATACATTAGAAACCCCCCACAAGTGACTCCATTTTGGAAACTGGATTTTATTCAGAAGTATAGTAAACATTGTGAATCCACAGGTACTTCACAAAAATGTTGCTGTAGCAACCAATGTCTCACTTTTAGGCTATGTGGCCATGATCCAGCGACACGGCGTCTAGTATACAGTGTCAGCCTTCCTGCAGAGATGTGAGTGTTGTCCCCGGGAGAACGCAGCTGCCCATGCCCACGATTTGGGTTCAGGCTGCTGTGGAGCTCTATGCTACCTGCAGAGAACACTCATCTCCGCAGCATAAATTGACATGCTGAGGCTCGGGAAGCTGCGCCACAGGTCAGTTTATGTGGCGGAGAAAAGAAGCACATTGGGCAAGCACATTGGGCATGGGATTTCTAAAAATCCTTCCACTGTGCTTCTACTGCACAATGCAGCGTTATGGACGCAGGGAAAACACTCTGCGCCCAAAAAGCTGCAAATCCCGATTGTGGGCGCACAGCCTAAAATGCTACAATGGATGAATGGATAGATGTCAAACATATATAACGTCCCACCCCCTGCATATTCTAAGCTGGCGCCCTTTAGTGCCTTTCATGTGGCACTAAAGGGTGCCTAGCCTTGTATTTAGCCCCCCAAAAAAATAATAATTAAAATAAACGACGTGGGGTCCCCCCCATTTTTGATAGCCAGCTAGGGTAAAGCAGACAGCTGTAGCCTGCAAACCACAGCTGACAGCTTCACCTTGTCTGGTGATCAATTTGGAGGGCTCCCCAGGCGTTTTTTTAAAAAAAAAAAAAAACGTGGGGTCCCCCCCAAATTAGATCACCAGCCAAGGTGAAGCGGACAGCTGGGGTCTGGTATTCTCAGGGTGGGAAGAGCCATGGTTATTGGACTCTTCCCAGCCTAAAAATAGCAGGCCGCAGCCGCCCCAGAAGTGGCGCATCCATTAGATGCGCCAATCCTGGCGCTTCGCCCCAGCTCATCCCGCGCCCTGGTGCGGTGGCAGACGGGGTAATATATGGGGTTGATACCAGCTGTAATGTCACCTGGCATCAAGCCCTGGGGTTAGTGATGTCACGGCATCTAAACAGATACCCGACATCACTAACCCAGTAAGTAATAGACAAAAAAAAAAGACAAAAAAAAAATTTATTTGAAAAAACACTCCCCGAAACATTCCTCTTTCCCCAATTTATTGAAAATAAAGAAATTCCGGTCGCTGTAATCCATTTTGGAGGTCCCACGCTGACTCTGGATCTTCTAGAATATGGGGGGCACGTTCAGGGAACGTATCCCCCATTTTCTGGAAGAGCAAGCTCTCCATGAGCAGTGTGGGTGCAGTAATCTGAGAATACTGCACTCACACTGCCCCAGTCCAACCTAGGGCAGAGTGACCTGCAGTAACCTCATTCCAGAATATGAGGGGCACACTCACAGAACGTACCCCCCATTTTCTGGAACAGCAGTCTCTCCATGTGAGGACCACACTCCTCACATGGAGAGACTGCTGATTACTGCACTCACTCTCCCCCGGTCCACAGTGGAGCAGCCTGTGCATCAGCGACGTCAGCGTCCCTGCAAGACTGACGTCGCTGATACACAGGCTGCTCCACTGTGGACCGGGGGAGGAATCCAGCTGACAGCCGCTGTCTGCGCATGCGCCGCCAGCATTCAAGAAGGAGGCGGCGTGATCGCGGGACGGATCACCAGCCAGGTAACGTATGACCGGGGGCTGGGGGCTGGGGGCTGGGGGCTGGGGGGGGTGACCTAGTGGGACCTGGGGACACCTTTCTGCCGCATGTGACGTGTCACATGCGGCAGAAAGAGCAGAATGAATGCGGGGGAGGGGGGGTGGCTCTGGAGACCCGGAGGGGGCTCCGGTGACCAGAGGGCTCCGGTGGACCGGAGGAGGGGTCAGGGGGAGGACATTTCCCTCCGATCTGAAATGTTTGATCATTTCAGATCGGAGGGAAATGAATGCAGAGCCGGCGGCGGCAGTTTTCAGCGCGCGTCGGCGCCATCTTGCACGCTCCGGAGGGGGGCTCTGAAGAACTGGAGGGGGCTCCAGGGACCAAAGAGCTCCGGTGTACCGGAGGAGAGGTCAGGAGGGGGACATTTCCCTCCGATCTGAAATGTTTGATCATTTCAGATCGGAGGGAAATGAATGCAGAGGCGGCGGCGGCGGGAGTTTTCAGCGCGCGTCGGCGCCATCTTGGATTTTCCGGAGGGGGGGGGGGTTGGATGGATTTCTCCGGTACCGGGGGCTTTGGGGGCACTAAGGGCTCACATTTATTTCTCATCTGACATGTTTGATCACGTCAGATGAGAAATAAATAAATTTTACCAGCCATTTTTTTTTTTTTTATGTTGTCGCCGGTATACGGTGTATACCGGCGATCGCATTAACGGGGTGCATAAAAAACACCCCGATTCATAATCTGGGGGGTCTCAGCTACCCCCGGTAGCTGAAACCCCCGAGATTTTTCGTCACTGGGGGGCGCTACAGGGTTTTTCCGGCCTGACGTCTCAAGACGTCGGAACAGAATAAGTACCCTGTTTTTCCGACGTCTTGAGACGTTAGGCCGTCGCTATGGGGTTAATTTAATTATTTGTTTTTCTTTTGGCTTAAGGCCAAAATTAAAGGATAATGGAAAACGAAGGTTGATAAACCGAACACCTGCTTGTTCCTGAATTCCACCCTGAAAATATCAACTTCCTCCATAATTCTAATCAAAGTCAGCTGGAGGATTATCATATTCTTAGGATACCATCTTTCAAGTCCACCTGCTAAATATGTGGAGGAAGCTATTTAGTACCAGGACACGGGAATTTCTTTCAAGACTTAGGAAGAATGTTGTACTAATGTGACCATATTTCTTTCCTGTAATATTTCCTGGTCCTTCTACAGTCTTTAAGACAGTCAGGAATTATAGTATATTAGAATTGGAATATCTCAATGCTATATATTGTTAGATTTTTCCATACTTAATACCTGCCATTTGTGTCGAATATAATTTAATAAAACAAAGAAAACAAAAAAGAGCGCTAACTAATGAAAGTTATTTTCTTTTCACCTCTTGGCTCAAAAAATATATCTTACAGTTGATATCTGAATGTAACTCAGTATACACAAGGTGTCACAATAATGACAACCCAAACACTCTAGAGTTTACAGAAAATAGAAGAGTGCCTCAACGTAAATATGAGAAAATAACAGACGTGAGAAAAGTGAACATTAGGGAGTGGAAGTTAGGAAGGTATAACAAAATAGAAATGTGTAATGCAAAATGTTATTATGTTGGAGAATACTCAAAAATGAATCAACTTAACTAATCGAAGAATTAATACTACCACTTAGGCGGGCTTTGCACATTGCAACATCGCAAGCCGATGCTGCGATGTCGCACGCGATAGTTACCGCCCCCGTCGCAGGTACGATATCGTGTGATACCTGGCGTAGCGAAAATTATCGCTACGCCAGCTTCACATGCACTCACCTGCCCTGCGACTGTCACTTTGGCCGGCGACCCGCCTCCTTCCTAAGGGGACGGGTCATTCAGCGTCATAGCGACGTCACACGGCAGGCGGCCAATAGCGGCGGGGTGAAAATGAGCAGGATGTAAACATCCCGCCCACCTCCTTCCTTCCGCATAGCCGACGGCGGCAGGTAAGAGATGTTCCTTGCTCCTGCGGCTTCACACACAGCGATGTGTGTTGCCGCAGGAACGAGGAACAACATCGTACCTGTCGCGGCACCGGCATTATGGAAATGTCGGTGAATGCAACGATGATACGATAACGACGTTTTTGCGCTCGTTCATCGTATCATCTAGCATTTACACAGTACGATGTCGAAAGTGACGCCGGATGTGCGTCACTTTCGATTTGACCCCACCGACATCGCACGTGCGATGTCGCAACGTGCAAAGCCGCCCTTAGACGTCTTATTCCAAGAACAATTTTTTGTTTAACACAAAGGTGATGATTGAACATTTAATTGTTCTTTATTGAAGAGGTATAAAAGTTGTTGACTTTGGCAGTTTGTTGCTATACTCCTCTTAAAAATGATCACTCTAAGGCCCGTTTCACACGTCAGTGAAAAACACTGACGTTCTTCACTGACGTGTAAAACACACAGATGTCCCTCCGTGTTCCGTGATTCATAGCACACGTGGGTTGTCCATGTGCAATCCGTGATCTGTGATCCGTGATTGCAAATGGACATTACTCACCTGCCTTCGCTCTTGCTGTCCATGGTGCTGAACTCCTCGGCTCTGTAGCATCCGCCCACCGCTCTCTGCAGCTACTTCCCGGTCGGCTGTTCCTGCTTTCATGAATATTCATGAGCCGGGCAGGAGCTGCAGAGAGCGGAGGCTGCACAGCGAGTCGCTGGAAAGGTTAGTTGAAAATGTTTATTATTTTATATGTCAAGTGTTTTTCTGGTACGTGTTTCACGAATCACACACAGATCACACTATAGTGTGGTCCGTGGGTCATCAATGATGCCAGAAAAAAATGGACTTGTCTCCATGCAGAATCACGGACACGTGTGCACGCTGGACAGAGACACGTTCAGTGAAAAATCACTGATGTGTGAGCAGACCCATTGATTATAATGGGTCTACGTATGTCAGTAATTTTGGTACGTATAAAAAAAAGCACATACATACCAGAATCACTGACGTGTGAAGGGGGCCTAAGTAGCACTGAATCTCTGTGTGTCAAGTGAACGATCTAATAGGTCCTTCTTAGGTGTGCACTAAATATAAAAAAGTTAAACTTCTGCTGTTGCTTAAGAGGTTGGCCACTTTCCAGCGAAGTTTAACAAATGCCCTTAACCGCTACTTTGGTCATTTTCAGCTGGGGTTGAGGATACGTGGGTAAATCACTTGACCTCAGTCATTTTGAAAACTATGGATGGGATCACTGCTTCAGTCCAACGGCAGCAGTGGGCATTGTAATGAAACGCAGAGGAAAGCAATAGCAGTACTAAATAGTTCTGTGTCAGAACACAGCAGGTAAAGGAATTTTAGAAATGTTACTGGAAAGTTGAAAATGTGTTAATGATAAAGCTCATGTAGTTTACTACACTTTACAATACCCACTATCATAGTGCCCCTTTAACAGTTCTAGTCATCATTGTCAATTCGTACTTACCTGTACCATTTTTCTAATTGGGTAGAAATGAGCAAATATATTTGAATGGAAATGAATTATACTCCAATTTTACATAATCTGCAATGCAGATATTTTGTAATTCACTTCTGCATAGATTAAGGAAATCCCAGCTTCTGGCCACCATTTTTCCGAACCAGTAAGGGCAAACAAAAGGAAAAAAAAAGTCTTATACTCACCTTACCACTTACTCTCCAGCTTCTCTACTTGTCACATGACATAACATGTCACTTGTCACATGTCTAGCCACATCTTCTGATCCCCGCCACTTGCATTGGAATCCCCAGGCCTCTCAGACTCAGCTGGCAATTCTGGCTTTCATTTAGCCCAGTGACCTTCCTTATGCTTGTGCAGAGTCTTACCGAGCCTCTCAACACCAGAAGTCCTGGATGTGAGGATATTCTGAGGAATAATAGGAAGATTATGACAGTCAAAGGTCAGTCAGCTGTAACTTGTCATTTGCAAACCCCCTTGCCCTGCAGCAAAGATTCCCCAGATCTATTCAGCAACTGGCCAGGAGACAAAATTCCAGTAAGCCCAAGGAAGCCAGCAAGTCATCCTGCTGAGCAAATTGTTCTTCTCAGGATATAGGCAGAGAACTACAAGTTTAAAACCTAACTTCAAAGAACCAGGTCCAGGCTCTGCCAGACTTCGAGGGGCCGATGTAAGAGTTCCAATATTGGGGAGTGCATCATCCCCACAAATAAGGCAGGCATATTTTCAGATTCCTGACAGCAAGATGCATGTCACACACTTTTTCTATAAATTGTGACGTGCATAGCAGTTGATAATAAATAACTGGCCGTGGGAAGACCATGAGCACCCTGAGTTTCCTATCTATGGATAGATAAATCCTCAGGGGAAATATAATAGTCATATCTTCTGTGTGAGATGCTCAGGGGTGGAGATATGAGGGAAACTGAAAATCTATATTTCAATGTAAAGTAAAAGGCCCACCCATGTCCAGCCCAGCCTTAGGTCACTAAGGGGGAAGGGATATGGAATGTGCAGGGGAACGATAGCCTCAGTGCGGACATCTTATGGGTGTTCTTCTCTGGGTGGCCACATGCGATACTCGTATGAGAAGTCCCAGGAAACATGTAGCTCCACAATGCCCCCCCTGTGCCAGCCAACACCAGGCATATTCACAAAGGAACAAGGTAACTGATACATCTGTGTCTGTTTGTAACCGCATCTTACCTGTAACTGTACTTCTGATATATATATACATATATATATATAAATAAATATATATATATATATATATATAAAAATATATATATATATATATAATGTAAATTCCACCTTGTGCATAGTGTATTATCTAGTGTGCCCTTAAGGCCATTAAATATATAATTTAATCTTGGGCTGTTCTTTAATCTCGATTCCCAAGTTTCATGTCTGTGAGTTTGGCTTAGTATTACCTGCTACTTGGACTGCTTTTTTGCCTGATATAGTCCTGTTAACGGACCAGGCTTATATCTAATGAGGAACTGGTGGCAGTCTACCGCACCACAGCAGTCTGGCAGAATTCTATTCTACTTGGGTTAGTGGAAAGTTCCTGTCGGCCTGTCTGGGTTGTGGGAAAGCTGGGTGCCATGCCGGAGGTTGTGTAGCCTACTTGGTTCCACTCCCATGCCTCTCTTTACCCATGGGGACAGGAGGTGTTAGTGCTGCATTGCGCCAAGTGGACCTTATACACCCCTTGGGGGCGTGGGATGACGCTTGTTGGCGGAAGTGACTAGGTCGTATTGCGTGGCTCAGACATATTAGTGATTTCAGGGTAGGGCTGCGAGGTGTGGTTTCATCACAGATTAACAGGGTCGCGACCAAGCGAAGGGATATCCAAGTGACCCCCCCACGCCCGGTTTGTGACACCAGGTAACTTTTAGAGGCGCAGGAATTTCAGTGTGAATGCTGAGGAATAGAAGATTTGCAAGGACTGGACTTGTGGCAGTGAGTAACTGATGAGCCCAAGAGCAATCGGTAGTTTAGAATAAAGGGGTGTTACACGCAGCGATATTGCTAGCGATATTGCTGGTGAAAGCACCCCCCATCATTTGTGCGTCACAGGTAAATCGCTGCCAGTGGCGCACAAAATCGTTTGGAGCCATCATATGGGACTTACCTGCCTAGCGATGTCGCTGTTGCCGGCGAACTGCATCCTTTCTAAGGGGGCGGTCCGTGCAGCGTCACAGCAGCGTCACTAAGTGGCCGCCCAATAGAAGCGGAGGGGTGGAGATGAGCGGGACGCAACATCCCGCCCACCTCCTTCCTTCCGCATTGCCGGCGGCCACAGGTAAGCTGCAGGTCGTCGTTCTCGAGGTGTCACACGTAGCGATGTGTGCTGCCTCGGGAATGATGAACAACCTGCGTCCTCTACAATGAAAGATATTTTAAAAAGGAACGACGTGTCAACGATGGATGATAAAGTGAATATTTTCCATCGTTAACGGTCGTTCCTTGCTGTCACATGCAACGACGTCGCTAACGATGCCGGATGTCCGTCACGGAATCCGTGACCCCGGCGATATATCGTTAGATCCGTCGTTGCGTGTGATGCCACCTTAAGGATTTTTAAAGTCTGTAGACACCCAGGAGCATAATAAGGGGCATAACATTTGTACGGAATAAAATTTACACTAATCAAATTTCACAGGAAAAAACAGGCAAACAATTTTATCTCCATAACTAGGTGTTTTTTTTTTCCCCTTACAAGATTCCACTTGAGTAGCCATAAAAGGGACAAACACTGATACCTATGTAGGAAGCAGAAAAGAGAGCAAAAGAACCGCTGTCAAATTATGGTAGTCCATTCTATTTTAATAGTAATTTTTTCTGTACTATCAGAACACAGACAAACATGTCTATTGTGTCTTGATAATTATGGATTGTACAGAATGGCATGAGTTGAGTTGGGCATCCTTACTAGAGATGAGCGAACTCCCATGGCTCGGCTTGCCAAACTGAATAAGGAGTGCGCTTATGAAACTTTATCGAACCGAACCCAAACTTTCATCCGAGCCTTTATACCTTTAACTCAGATGACCTCGTGACGACACCCCCACGACACCCAGTAGCGCTGGTGTCGCGGGGGTGTTGTCAGAAGGTCATCCGAGTTCATTATCTACTCCCATAACCTCCTGACTTCACTCCACACACACTGCTGGATACTCTCGTCTCTGGCGAGGTTGTCCTCCCCAGTGATGCTGTGCTGTTGCTTCCTGGTCCGTGATTACAACATCTGCTACGATAACATCTAAACCCCAGTGGCTATAAGGACCTTTGCTGATGTCATGTCCATGTGACCATGTGGCATTCTTTTTCTAAGTCTATGGGGGCATAGAGTTGATTATAATAGAAGCAGGGGTCTGATTATAGAGGATGGGAGGAAACATCATAATGCCCACCAACGAAGCCGGTCACGTCCATTGACCAAGCTGGTCATGCCCAAGGTCCTTCTAGCCACTGGGATTTACCACAACCAATCTGTTACATCTGACAATCACAGTGAGCAGCCATAGAGCATGACTGGCCGCTGTTAGGTTCAGGCCACGACTGAAGTGAGCCTCGCGATCAGCGGTGATGTCACTCAGGTTAGCCATGGCCACAGCTGGAGTCCTCTTTCTGTGACCAGAAATCAACTGAGTGATGTCACAGTCGATCGCGCAGTTCACTTTAGTCGCAGCCTGAGCCTCACAGCGGGCAATCATGCTCTATAGCCACTCACTGTGATTATCCCCAGTCTGAGAGTACCAGCCCCCAGCTATGAGACTTTATCTTGGCTGGGTATTAAAATTGGGGGTACCGCATCCCAATTTTTTAAATGTATTTATTTATTATACTGTATGATATAGACCCGCCCACTGGCATCAGTGATTGGTTGCAGTCAGACAGCTGTCACTCAATGTGGGGGCGCGTCTCACGGCTACCAATCACAGATGCATGATTCCAAATGTATTTTTGGAAATGCGGTGTTAATGGAAAAACCGAATGCAGACTTTTAAGTGTAATGCTCGTGTTTGCCGAGCCCAAACGATCAAGCTCAGGCTCATACCAAACTTGAGTTTGGCGAACCTTTATCAAACAGGTTCGCTCATCTCTAATCCTTAGTAGCTAGACTCCCAGATGTGAGAAAGGTGGAAGAAAGTTATATAAAACTTTTTTATTTCATTAAACTGTTTTTCCCATAAACAAAGTTAATTTCAATCAATAGATCTTTGATTAAAAATAAGTTCCACAATTGGATGTTTGACGCCCTGGACTAGTCAGGTCGTCACAAGGTTCTGCACAATTTTTCTCTCCCCGTGCAGGGCTCAACCCCCCATGGTTCTGGGAACCTAACCTGCAGTACTGCCTCCACCAGCATTCACAAATCCTAGTTACACCTCACACCACACCTGTCAGGCACACCAGTGAGCTGCTTAAGCTGGAAAAGGGCAGTCTACCTAGGGGTCAGACAGAGTAGTGGGGGGGGAGTCAGCGAGGGAGGAAGTGCAGAGCAGAGCTGACAGGCAGAACAGAAGTAGCTCCCAGTGAGTGAGGAGCTGGGTTTAGCAGCTCCCCAGAATTCAGTGGTAGCCCTCGAGCTGTGAGGAGCTCTGAGGAAGCTGGGAGTTGTAGCTCCCAGGGGAGAAGCAGACTAGGTTGCAGACGGTGGTCTGGACCTAGAGGAGTTGGACCCCCGGTCGCAGGGGATTGAGGCTAGGTGCCTGGGACCTGTCTTGGAGGACGGTCAGCAGCCTGGGCCTAATCACTGGTCCGGGACTGAATGCACGACAGGGTACATGGACCCTAGGGCGGGGAGAAGCTTCAGGCAACTCAGCAGTTAACCTGCGGAGGACAGGACCTCTATGGACTGTTCCCATGAAGCTCAGAGATCGGGGGAACTAGTGCAACGAGGGGGATAGGGCTTTCCAAACAAGTGGCCCACTGAAATCCCAAGCGTGAGCTCCTGAGAGCAGGCTCCTTCATTTAGCCATAGTGGGAGCGGGGCCCGGAAAGCTCCAATCTGATGAGCCACAAAGGACACTCTAAATTCTGTGCCAGGAGGCAGGTCACGGACCACCAGACAGTGCTGCAGGGGATGGGACCCAGATGAGCTCCCCTTAGGAGACAGTGGCAGTCAGAGACTTGGTTTACCCTGTTGTCAGCGTCTGCTTTACTGCTGAGTGAGTACCTGATTAACCCATGTAACCAGCAAGCCTGCGCTTCCCCCGTACGGCACTCCGTTTGACCATCCAGAGTCCCGAGGCCTTCCCCTACCCGTGGAGGGTGACGACATCTAGCTGCCCCAGTCCATCACCCCGGGTACTCCCAACGGCAGCGGCGGTACTTCCAATTACCGTACACCACGGGTGGCGTCATGAACTGTACATATCTCCCCTGTAAATACCCCCTTCTTCATTTGAGTGTGTCCCCTAGTCCCCGGGTCCGGAGAACCTCGAGCCACAAGTAATCACCACCTCCAGATCCGAGCGGTTCGACCACTGCAGGGGCGGCACAGATGTTTAAAAAAAAAAGTTCTTGAGCTGAGATAATGTTATATATGTGTCCCTGCTATGTATTATGTAATTGATGTGTCTGACTGTACAGGGACATGGTTTGATCATACATCTCCTGGGCAGAGAAGAATGCAAAAGAATTTACAGACATTACAGCATGAGATTGCAAATAATTCTTAGTTTAAATAAAAAAAACAAGCAGGGAAATGTTTTACCTCACAAAAAGAATCAGCTGTGATCTATGCTGTAATGTCTTTATATATTGTTTACTTTCTCCTCGGCCAATGAGATGTGGTAGGATCAGACCATGGCCCTGTACGGTCAGACACAGCCATTACACACTACATAGCAGAGGCACATCGAAATCCACTTCAGATTTTAAGCTTTAATGCTGAAAGGCGATAAGCAGAAAAAATAATAATAGAAGACAATTTATGCTACATTGGATTTTGAAGTTTTGTAGTTTTAAGCTCTACAATTTTATATATAGCACTCATTGGAAGTGCATCAAATAACTAGGTCTACAAATATTTGAAGGCATCACTGAGGACAACTGCAGATCCTATGCACTAATATTAGACTTGATAAAGATCCCATTGATTAAATTCCTCACACTGGTCATCTTGTTTTTCATGATGAAATTCATTTTATGATCATTTGCCAACATTTCCTTACAATGAAGGCGTAGTAAGGAAATTAAAAGTAGTCATTTCCTTCAGTCATAAACTATACAATTCAAATGGGCGAGGCAGGAACAGACAACTTCAATAAGTATGCTTCATGGTCACACATTCATTAGCTTAATATAGTTTAGACTTTTGGAGTACATGCCTAATTTAAAATATTAGTTTATCCTAATATGTTTTCAAAGAAATAATACCACCACACCCTTGTATCCTTTGGGAAATGACTGGGGAGTGGGTAATGAAAACAATTCATGATTTTCCAGCTGGATTTGCAGAGGTGACGGCCTTAGCACTCAACGCCCAATTAAAAAAATGAAAAAAATACTCTGATGGAACAACAAATATATAAAGTTACTTCTTGTTTCTTTCAAGAACCTGATGAATGTTATTTTATAAACATTTACAAAGGTTTTCTTTTATTTAAACCTTGTCAAATAATCTAGTGAGCAGCAAAGGACCTTTGGAGGTTTGGTTTGGAGGACACAGTCGAACCTAAAGGTACTGTCACACATAACGAGATCGCTAGCGAGATCGCAGCTGAGTCACCGTTTGGTGACGCAGTAGCGATCCCGTTAGCGATCTCGTTATGTGTGACACTTACCAGCGATCAGGCCCCTGCTGTGAGATCGCTAATCATTGCAGAATGGTCCAGGCCATTTTCTTCAAAGGCGATGTCCTGCTGGGCCGGACACATCGCTGTGTTTGACACTGTGTGACAGGGTCACAGTGACTGCTGAGATCGTTATACAGGTCGCTACTGCGACCTGTATTGTTCCTGCATCGCTGGTAAGATCTGACTGTGTGACATCTCACCTGCGACCTCCCAGTGACTTACCTGCGATCCCTATCAGGTCGCATCGTTTTCGGGATCGCTGGTAACTCGTTGTGTGTGACTGGGCCTTTAGATAAGGTTTGGTTTGTGACCCTGACTTGATCCAAATCTCAATGGAAGTCAATAATTGGGCAGTTCATGTCTCTGCCCACATGTAGAATAAGCAGAACACTTCCGGGAGGGTGGGGTTTTTCAATAAATTGCGAGCCATTTATACACTGCATGTGGCTCGCACACGGCTGAGCATAACTCATATCCAAGCACAGTGCTGCTCGCTTGAGTGGTTTGCATTCGTAACTCACTTGAACTTCGAACCTGAAATTTGTTTTTTTTTGAAAGTCGATTTCCCAACCTTGAACCTTGAACCTCATCTCTACTTTTTATTAAATCCATGTCTTCTTTAAAAGTCTTTACCAGGATCAAAAAAATGTGACTAAATGCAGTCAATAATTAACGAACTTACCTAATAAATGCCCTGTCCCACTAATCTCCCAGCTGGTCTCTGCTTACATTCCTGCAGCGGTCTACCCATGTGATAGCATGATGCTATTGCAGTCAATGAGTGAGTGCAGTGGTCACATAAGAAGTAGGCAAGTGACCACAGCTAAAAAGCAAAACAAAGACAGTGTGGCACTGGAACAAGGGTGCTTAAGTAATTTATCAAGTAAGTATTGGCTTTTTTGTTATTTTATGCCATTTACTGTCTTTAGTCATATGTTCATAAATCTCAGAAAATCATTTTAACAAGCTCCATATAATAGGGTCTTTTACTCGTAATTCCTGACTTCTACTTAACTTCAGTGATTCACTTATGGTTGAGAATTTTTATCACTAGAACTACTGAGGTAGTCATTTTGACTACTTTGCACCATGTATTTCTATATAGGTGTCACGAGTCCAGTAGTTCTATTGTTAAAGCCGGTGTGTATAGATGAGCGGACCCGCTGAAGATCGATTCAGCTAGACTTCATAATAAGGTTTGGTTTGGGAAACGGATTTGACAAACCGAATTGAAGTTACTGGTTGGGCAGTCAGACATAAACAGATCACTTCCGGGGAAAGGAAGGCAGGGTTTATACATTTTTTTTGTACACACTTCCTCTAATAACACTGATGTTACCCCCAGTAGGAGCCATTGAAACACTGCAAGTGGCTTGCACTGGGCTGAGCACCGAGTGTACCCAAGCACACCGATGCTCGATCGAGTGGTTAGTATACGTAAAGTACCCGAACTCCAAATTCAAACACTGATTTTTTGTAAAGCCTGTGTTCGATATGAACCCCAAACTTTACTGTTTGGGTTCTCTCATCTCTACCAGTGAGGCAAAGGCATTGTCCACATATATGACAATAAGAAAATCATATTGTGATTTAAGTTATTCCTACCACAAGAGGTAGTACTGGCAGATACTATAACAGCTTTTAAAAAAGGGCTGGACTGGATGATTTCCTCAGTACACACAACATTGTTGGTTATAAATGACTTGGTGACCAGGTGTAGAACTGGTGGAGGAAGGTTGAACTAGATGGACCTAGGTCTTTTTTCAACCTTAGTAACTATGTAACTATGTTATATTGTGATATAACAAAATCCTTTATATTTGGTGCAACTACACTGCTAACATTTGAGGGAGTGTTGAATAGCACTATCTACTACACCTTTTTTGCACTGGAACACATGAATTTGAGCACTAAATATTTATACCATATATTACAGTATATAGCTTGACTTACTAAAGCTGTTTTTTCATAATAATAATCATCAACTATCCTGTAAAGGATTTACTACATGGAAAAAGATGCCAAATATAGACAAAGACAAAGATCTAATTTAGTAAATGTTATGTGTAATTAGTGTCATTGATGCTTAATGGGATTTATTGTACTTTCATGGTAGCATTTTGAAACGTGAATGACCGCCAGCTTGTTTTAATGTCTTGATGACAATGGATTACTCAGATTTGTCTAACAGAACATTGGGTTTCCCGCTGTCATTAAGACCTATGGAAACGAAAACTAACAAGAAACATCTCTACAGGAGAGGCAGTAAGTCCTAATATGGAATTTTTGGTTTGTAGAAGCGCAGAAATTACATTTGTGTGATTAAAACTCTATCTAAGGCTCAATGTTCCGCATGTTTTCCATGCATATAGCAGCATACATCTAGAAATAAAAAAAGTATTGGTACAAATACAGTACAGCAAGAGATTTCAATTTTTTTTCTTATTGGAGCCTCCCATGCTATAATATGACAACTAGACTTTACTATTGGTTATAATTAGTTATGGGCAGACTCACAGATAACCGGGACCGGAGGACCTAACCGGATTTTTAAAAAAATCTGGTTCCGGCTCGAGATTGATCCCAGGTATCTGGCTGGATTCCAGCCCCATATAAGTCTATGGAAACCAAAATCTGGTGATTAAAAATGGTCGTAGAAGAGATAAGGGGGTAGGAGCAAGCACTTCATACTTACCGAGGTACTGGGTAGGCTATAACTGCTCTTACGGCTGCCCATTCACTTCCTACGCCACACTTTACCCTTCATGCATATGCACTGCTTTCCCCACTCCCCGGCGTCAGTCATTGATTGCAGTCAGATGCGCTCCCACCTTCATTTACAATATGTCAGCTGACTGCTTCCAATCACAGACGCTATGCACGTCTATCGTGGTATAAAAATAAATAATTAAAAATTGTCATAGGGTCCCCCATATTCTGATACCCAGCACAGATAAAGCATACAGCTACAGACTGCAGCACCCAGCCAGCTGTGCACTTATCTTGGCTGTGTATCAAATGAAAAAGTACCACATGCAGTTTGTTTTTTTTCATTATTTAAATAAATAATTAAACAAAACAGCCTGCAGACCCCCCAATTTTGATACCCAGCTATAATAAAACCCAACAGCTCAGGGCTGGTAATCTCAGGCTGGGGAGACCCATGGTTATTGGGTGCCCCCCAGCCTAAAAATAGCAGCCTACAGCTGCCCAGAAATGTCACATTCATTAGATGTGACAGTCCCAGAACTTTACCCTGCTCTTCCTGATTGCCCTGATGCACTGGCAATCGGTTTAATAAGGGGTTAATGGCAGTCCACAACTGCCACTAAGCCTTAGATTAGTAATAGGAGGCATCTAGGATACCCCCAATTACTAATCTGTAAGTGAAAAGAAATAAACACAAACACCAAAAAATTCCTTTATTTGGAACAAAAGACAAAAAACACAAGCTGTCACCACTTTATTAACCCCCAAAACACCACTGCAGGTCCGAGGTAAGCTACATCTAAAATTACAGCACACGATCATGGAACATGTCTTCACTCTGTAAATGTAGGCAGAGAATGAGCTGCGATCAGCAGGGACGTCACACAGGTAAGTTGCAGTGACAGCTGGAAGGTTCCCACGGTCCTCCATCTGTGACCGCAGGTAACCTCACCTTAGAATACTTCATTAAACTCAGTGACCCTACCTAAGATCAGGTTAACAGCTGTCACAGGTAGAGTACCGTGGGAACCTCCCAGTTGGGACCACAACTTACCTGAGTGGCGTCGCCGCTGATCACAGCACAGTCTCTGCCTGCAGTTACAGAGTGTGGACATGTTTCCTGCCCAAGAAAAATATGATTTATTCACAAGACATGGGAATTATATTTATAACATAGTGTATAAAATGGAAAACTGATCTTTTGGCATAAGTCTTGTAGATTTCAGTTTACATGCTGTACTTTTATTGACAAATGTGGGTTCCAGAATATATGATGTTTACCCTCTTTTTACCATCTGTCACAGCTTTACATTTTTTATGGCTCCCCTTGAAGGGTTATTCCCATCTTTTTAAGTGTACACCACAATCGTCTTTTTCAAACATTTATCCCTTAAAGGAATCAACCACATTACCAATAAGGAATTCAATTCAACAGTATGCCACAGACATATGTTTAAGAGTAAATTTCCATCTTCAAAAGTTAGTACCTATTTACTGGATAGGTGATAACATGCATATAGGTGCATGACTAACTTTTGGGACTCCAAACTATCCAGAGAACAGAACTATAAAAGGAACAGTAGACAGAAATAGCTGAGTACAGTATGCATTACATGGACAATGAGTGAAAGGGTGGTGCTCAATTTTAAAGGAGTATTGGTATAAGCAAGGTTTTTAGTGTTTTCATTCCCACCTGCTTTCCATTGTTTTTCTTCAGTGAATAGCGTTTAGCTACTTAAAGAACAATCTATAAGGAGAGTGAGCATGTGTGTCCACCTCCACAAGCCTCGTTAGATAGACATGCATATTGCTTTCCATTTCGAACACTGGGTGATGAAATACAATTTAGGAAAATGCCATGATATCCAGATCATTTCTTAACACCATGTAAATGATAAACACTTTTCATTTTTTTATTATCTACACAATGCTGTAATGGTTGGCAGCCCCCTTTAAGTTACTGCAGTTCCCACACTCTGAATCAATCAAGTACCATTATTCAGCTTCCCGCCTTCTTACCCATGATGGTTCCTTCCAAATCCCTTAGAAAACGAGAACACGCAGCAGCAAGCATATCCCATCTCCCCTTTCCTTCTCGTTTACTGTTGATGACTTTTTGTGACCTGAAATTCTGTATATGTTCAGAGAACTTGCAGATAGACAAAGGGGAACCATTGTGAGTTCAAACATACGTCATGTTCCTCAAAGTTTTTATGTATTCATTCACCATGATGACATGTACTGTACTTCCAACAAAAATAAAATGGCAATAAAAATGAATTGGTATAATTGATTATATATACAGCTGAGAACTGCTGAGTGACTTTTTGGACACTTTTATTAGCTTATGTAGAAAAGTTATATTTAATATCAGCATAATTAGCAGTAGGCTTTTCTCTAATTGGTGGGCTTTATAAAGGAAATGGTGCCACTCAATCTGCATGAGCCATTTAAGTGTCTGAATCATTAATATGTAAAAAATGGGGGCACAAGCCCTTTGGATCACCTCCTACCTGCCAGCATCTACAGCTCTTGTTCTGATTATCTGGCATGGTGTAACATCATGGCGCCAAGCCAGCTAATCTAAAGAGATGCTAGGAGTGTCATCAGGCAACAGATTAATGACGTGTCTGCTGACGTGGGTCCTGTAAATTGATTTGTCCCATCTCTACTTGATAAATAATAGTAAGAAATGCTAAGAAATTTGTGAAAAGGAAATATTGCATGCGTTTGGGAACAACATAAGTGAATTCAATTGTAAACCCATTTATCTCCCCTTTTATAAACTGTCAGTAATGTCTTCATCCAAGACACATTGCAAATGCATTACTCTCCGTGGGTGTTAATATTTTCTTGTACGAGTTGTCATCACTGATAATGAGCCTCAGAGATGATCACAATGCCTTGTAAACACGTGTATTCCAGGTGCTATCTGATGAGCGCCATATCTCTGACACTAATTCCTTGGCCTAGTAAATTGCGAGCTGAAAGGCAGTTATAATACCATTAACGATAGCTATCCTGCCTCAAATTCCAGGATTTTCCCAGATCGGTACACCAGTTATTATTTCATTTGGCTCATTTTATTTCATTTTGCATGGCCTATTCTATAAAATAATATTACGTAAATCAAGGTATATAGAATAAGTGGTACATTAAAGAGCCCTTTAAAGTCTAACATCTGGTTCTCTTCTTTTTTTCTTTCTCTGGCTGAGTCTAATTGCGTTTGACAAAATATATACATAGTTATGAATTTTCCATGAGCAGGATAAGTTTTGTCAGTTCTTCTGTATTTTCTCATATAATACATACAAAAAAATGGATATTATTGCTGAATATATATTATGCTAGAGGTACGCTTACTTTCATGCTCCCTTAGGGATGGGTTCCACAGGTAAGCCGGACTCATAACCGATGTGTACCTTGTAGAACACAACATTAGTAAGCAGCTATGCTTAAGCTCATATCATATTAGTACAATGGATTATAGGAGTTGTTCAGCAGAAAATAAACAGACTGACATTGTCTACAAGTCATGTTTACCATTGTAACTTATATGTAGATACTTTTCTTGTGGTTTTCTTAAAGTTGGTTGTTTTGGTGTTTTAGATATTTTAGTTAGATGTTTCTATGGTTATGTTTAAGTTTTTACATTTATATTGACAAAAACATCAAGCTTATTCAAAGCCTCACAATTTACAACATTGGCCCTTATTTTTCAAGACTTTTGCAATTCTCCCTGACATTCTGGACATTGGGTTCTGGGCCAGATCCTGACTGATGACAACTCTTCTCTCATGCCTTATATTTGATCCAGCAATCCTCTATATTTTGGTCCATTTCCCTCTCCCCTGAGCCACATTCAGGTTCGGTAGCTGTCCTGGTTCTGAACACTTTGTTGTGTGTTCATTGCATTTCTGCTAACAGATGTTTTAATGCTGTAATTCAATCTGCTCCATCACCTAGCAGGTGTAACTAATTAAAGCTTCCCCAGGCTGGCATATACTGTTGGTGATATTTCTGAAGCAGACCCTGCTTGGAATTACAGCCTGTCTGCCAAGTGGTTTTCCTGGCAGATTGCTATTTTTTTTATACTATATTTTTACTCTGCACCTTCCCCTGGATCCTGAAGGAGGTGATAGCCTCAATAGCCGTTTAGGAAGCAAAGGTCCGAGTGCTCATCTTAGAAATCCAGTTAAGGTTGTTTCAGTCTGTGCGGGGCCTTTAGGGACTGCACAGCTGGGACCTCTAGTCTGTACAAGAGCCGGGCGGGTCAGGTGCAGTAGTTTTGAGTTAGATCTTATTTTACATTATTTCCCTTGTGTGCATTACTGCAAGCATAACATCATTCCTGTCTAATCAGTGCTTAGAATTTATCACAATTCCTGTCTTTTGTTTCTCCACCTGCCACCCGCTTTTAGAGGATTGTCACAGACTCTCAACGGGATTGAGATCTGGGGATTTTCCTGGCCATGGACCTAAAATTTGAATGTTTTCTTCACTGAGCCACTTAGTTATGACTTATGCCTTGTGACACGACACCAAGCTAGAAACAGGATTATTCATCTGCAACCTGCACCTGGATATTAGGAAAAGTTGTTATTGAGGGGATGTGTACAGTAGATACCATTCTTTATTCATGGCGCTGTTTTTGGGCTAACTTGTGAGTGAGCCCACTCCCTTGGATGAAAGCAACCCCCCACATGTAAAGTTTTAGAATGTTTACTTTTTGCATTACACATGACTTTTGGTAGTTTTTTCTCCAGATAATCATTCTGCCAAATTTGCAAAACAGCCAATGTCTCTGCAGAGATGCTGACTTACTCACTGTCCCAATGAGTCACATCCTCCCCTGCACTTCTTGTCCATCCACCTATTGCTGCTGCCTTCTTCACCTCCTGAGCCCTTTACATGGCCTACAGGGGTCCTGGGAGTACACCTAAGACGCGTGCATGCACACTGGCCCTCCTCTTAAAGGGCTGCCGTGACATTTCCAGGAAATGCCTCTCAGCCTATGGCTAAGAGTCACGGTATATTTAAGGCACTCTCCAATTAGGGGAGGTGCCTGTGCAGCACATTCAGTTAGTCAGTATACCTGTCTGCTAGGTAGTTGTAAGGTCCCGTTAACCCCGTGTCCGTCTCCTGTACCTGCCTTCCCATACCTGTCAGTCCCTGCCATGGCCACCATACCTGTCCATATCTGCCTGTCTAGCCTTCCTCAGTCACCCTGCCTGTACCAGTGTGTTTACCTGAGTTCGTCATCTAGTCCTGTGGGTCAGCTGCCACATTCCCAGTCACTATCCTGGGAGTGGTACCTGGCATCTGCCTGGTGGTGAGCGCTTAGTTAAGCACCTCCCACTAAGTGGTAAGCCCAGGTCCTTCCTGTGGTCCAGTGGGGCCACTAACCCCGCTTGTTGCTCCTATACCAGGCCACCCGCCAAGTTTCCCTGTGCCACTATGTAACAGTGTCTCGATATGCCTCCATATAATTGTCGCGCCCCGGAGCAGCCGAGCTGCTCGGATCCGGGCGGTCCGTGGCTCGAGGGGTCCCGGATCTGGGGGCACTGTCGATCCGTTTTAAATAAAAGGAAAATAATAAAAATAGTCTGACTATGTCACTCGTGGTATGCAGCCAGGGATGGTATAGCTGCCACTGCCGGTCCTCTCTGGGGATGGGTTGGGGCAGCGTGAATGGTGAAGCCCTCCGTGAGTAGGGCTTTCCCCCGGGGGTTGGTAAGGGTTAACATGGAGGTGTAGGGAAATAACTCAGTCCAGACAGGGGAATGCAGTTTGGTCACTTTACTTACAGCTGGGTTCGCACCCTGGGGAAGTGCTGGATCCCAGGTGTGCCCGAGTCCTGTGTCCCTGTGCCAGCCGACTTGGTGCCACTCACTCACAGATGCGAGTGTGTGTGTGAGGGTCCTCCCTGGCTTGAACCACCCGGAGGTCCGTCTGGTGTCTGGGTCCTGCCACAAGCAGCTTGGACTATTTAAGGGAATATGTCCCGGTCCTCCCTTTGCGGCTGATGCCTCGGACGTTAGTGGTCGCAGATGAGTCCTGGAAACCCACCCACTTGGCAGAGTTAACAGATGGCTTGAAGTCTCGGTCTGTTCTGGGATCTGCACCCCATTCGTGCAAAGTAATGGGAGCCCTGGATGTCGCCCCATGAGGTTCCACTGTCCCTGAAGCTTGATCTCTCACTCTCCAGCTACTTTCTTCCCTGAGTGGCTGCTGTTTCTACCCAGGTCTTGGCGGTGTCTTTAACTACTCCTCTGCCGGCTTTCTTGCTCCTCACTTTCCTTTCACTTTCTTTCCTCTTTCTCTGTGTCTCAAGATTCCTTTGTCTGTCTTGACACCTTTTCTGTTTACACTCTCTCTCCTCCTTGCGACTGCTCACTTTCACCTACTTCACCTCACTCCTGTTCCGCTGTCCACCCACACTCTCCAGGCCACTCGCTCCTCATCCAGGTCTGATCTCTCCCTCCCCAGTTGGCTGCCTGTTACCCAGCTGTTGCCCAGCCTGTTACCCAAGCTGTTACAGTGATGTTACTTTGTTTTGTGACACCTGGTTACCACAGGGGCATCACATAATAATTCTGCCCCCTCTTGCCGCCCATGCCTTCATATATTAATTTGCCAATCTTTCATCTGGCCCCAAATGTGCCAAATAAATGAACACATTGCCCTCTTCGCCTGTTTTGGTCTGACCCCAAAATGGCAATACTCTCTTTTCTCTTGTTCAGCAAGTCAGATGATGAAAACTATGGGTTATGTTTTGCCCAAGCGGGTTGAAGAGTTTAAGGTTCTGAGAGGAAGCGGAAGGTCCTAGCTAATGGGCACTCCCTATGTGCATCACTGAAAGGAATACTAGCCAGCATTAATAGGAAGAGGAGCAAAACAGTCAACCACACTAGTCTCAGGTGCATAAGTGAAGCATCATGTGCATGTATGCACTCACAAAAATGTCAGAAATCATTGATCATTGACACGTCGCTCCTTTTCATAATATCGTTGGTGGTGCATGCCGCTGGTTGTTCGTCGTTCCTGGGCATCACACATCGCTATGTGTGACACCGCAGGAATGACGAACATCTCCTTATCTGCATCCACTGGCAATGAGGAAGGAAGTAGGTGGCCGGGATATTCCGCCCGCTCATCTCCATTCCTCCACTTCTTTTGGACAGCTGCCGTGCGACGTCGCTGTGACGTCGCACGAACCTCCCCCTTAGAAAGGAGGCAGTTCGCTGGCCACAGCAACGTCGCAGGGAAGGTAAGTCTGTGTAACGAGTGTAAGCGATGTTGTGCGCCATGGGCAGCACAACCGACGGGGGCGGGTACGCTCGCTAGCGATATCGATAGCGATATCGCAGCGTGTAAAGTGCCCTTAAGAGTGCTGGTGTGGCTGAACTGCTGAGTGGTGCAATGCCACAATAGTGTAGATAAAAAATTTAGTTTATTTAAAATTCTGATGTTAGATTTATTCCACAAGACTTGTGAGTAGATGCACTGGCTCCAAAGCAAAGTCTAGCAGCTCCACCTTAGATCACTAAGGACCACTTTCAACTGTGTTTTATGCATAATGTAATGTTTTCAATTATAGGTTTGCAAATGTTTTATATGGAGCTCAGCAGTACTGAAAGTATGTTTTATGAGGATCAATAAAAATTTGAGAACAATGATGAACATTATCATCATAATGTAATATTTCTTCCAAATACGCTTTTCTTAAATTTTGTTCTATTTCTGTGCCAGCATTTTTAAAAGTATTTTCCAGCACTTCAAAATTTGTTACTAATTCAATATGCATTAAAGAAATATTGGCAAGTTTTAAAATTATCCCCTACACATGGGATAACTTCCCAATCACTTGGGGTTCTACCATTGGGACCCACCATTAATCTCAAGAAGTGGACCTCAGAGCCCCATGTGAATAGAGTGGTAATCGATCATGTGCATTGCTACTCCATTAATTCTTAATGGGACTGGCAGATATAGTTAAGACCGACACTCGGCACACTCGGCTGATCATTTGCACTTACTTAAGAATGAATGGAGTACGCAGGATTGACCATCACTTCATTCACATAGGACTCATCAGTTTTCTGGATTGGTGGGGTCCCAGCAATCAAACCGCCAAAAATCGTTACATTATCCCCATTCCTAATAATAGGGGATAATTGCAATCTTATAACTACCCCTTTATTTAAGCATTTCACCTACTATTTTTATTTCAATAATGTGCCATTTATTGTGCTACTAGCAGTTGGTATAAAGTGGGCTTTACACGCTACGATATTTCTAGCAATTGCTAGCAATATCATACGTAAAAGCACCCACCCCCATCGTGCATGCGATATCGTGTGATCGCTGCCGAAGCGAACATTATCGCTACGGCAGCGTCACACGCACTTACCTGGTCGGCGTCGGCGCTGTGACTGCCGAACAATCCCTCCCTCAAGGGGGAGGTGCGTTCGGCGTCACCGCGACGTCACTAAGCGGCCGGCCAATCAAAGCGGAGGGGCGGAGATGAGTGGTGCGAACATCCCTCCCACCTCCTTTTTTCCTCATTGCGGGCGGGACGCAGGTAAGGTGAGGTTCCTCGCTCCTGCGGTGTCACACACAGAGATGTGTGCTGCCGCAGGAATGAGGAACAACATCTATAAACAACCATTAACAATTTTTGGTTTTAGGACGACCTCTCCACGGTGAACGATTTTCACCACTTTGGAGGACGTTTAAGGTCGCTGGTAAGTGTTACACGCTGCGATAACGTTAATGACGCCAGATGTGCGTCACTAACGACGTGACCCCGATGAAAAAACATTAACGATATCGTAGCGTGTAAAGCCCCCTTTACATCTACCCAGCAACATTTTGCCACCATGTAAAATTCTTTAAATGCAAGAAGCCAGATGGACCCCACAAGTATAATGTGATGTGTCATAATTCATTGACACCAATTCAAGTCAAATCCATGGTTCCGCTGTTATGACTCATACCCATGATACTAGTGTGAACAAAGCCTAAATTATTCATTCAGAAAAACAAGTCACGGAGATTAAGTATATAGAAAGGTTTTGGAAAAAGCCAGTTTCTGTTTCAAATATAACCTTATTTTGTTTGATTTAAAAAGACTTGGAAATGTAACCGTTCTTCCAAAAATATGGATTTAAATGTGTTAGAGTGTAAGATTCATTTTTCTTTGAAGAAACATGGGAAAGTCATTAAACTGTGTGAAGAAGAAATTGTGCTTGTTGTAAGTATCCAAAATCAGACATGAAGTTTCCGAAATCTATAAAACCACTCTTGCAGCCCCATGCTGCGATATGTCTGGGTAGTAAGTTTTAGAGCAAATTATGTGTTCTTTAATGTGCTATCCCCAAAAAATAATGTCTAATATGATCATAAGTGGAACAAGGTACTTTGGGCTCACTTAAAGAAAAGATTGTGAGGGTCCAGCAAACAGCTTTACAGAATATTTACCGTATTTTTCATTTTATAAGATGCACCGGATTATAACACGCACCCCCAAATTTACAGATAAAAAAAAAAATTGGGTCCGTTTTATAAGCCGATGGTGTCTTACCTGGAGATGGGGCAGCAGCAGTGGTGGAACGAGGTCACAGGAGGCAGGGGCGGTGCTGGAGTATATTGATGCTGTGGGTGGTACAGAGGGGGGCCCAGATACTCATTGTGGGCTGCGGCGCTGTGCTGGGGCAGCCATTGCTGCTCTGTGCTGGGCCAGCCGTTGCTGGTCTGTGCTGTGCCAGCCGGCACTGCTCTGTGGTCTGCCAACCGTTGCTGCTCTGTGCTCTGCCAGCCGGTGCTGCACTGTGCTGGGCCAGCTGGCGCTGCTCTGTGCTGGTGCTTGCTGCGGACGGTGAGGTACTGGCCATTTGAAAGATTTCAGCAGTGCGGGCTTCAAAGAAATGGAGGCCGGAGTCGGCACATGTGCGCAGACGACAGCTTGAATCGAGAGCTCCATCTGCATACGCACCGACTCTGGGCACCATTATTTGAATCCCTTACCATCGACATCTTCAGAATGGCTCGTGCCTTGCCGCCCACCGCACAGAGCCCCGCCGTCCTCCACACAGAGCAGTGCTGCCTACTGCACAGAGCTGTACAGAGCAGTGCCGCAGAGCGCAGCACAGATCACAGCATTGCCCAACCTCCTGTGATCCCTCTCCACCACCCCCCGATAAGCTACATTCGGATTTTAAGATGCACCCCTCATTTTCCTCCCAAATATTTGGGAGGAAAAGTGCGTCTTATAATCCAAAAAATACGGTACTTATTATTTCCAAAGAGTACGAGTCATCAATAAAACCTTATAATAAGTAATTTGTGGTTCACAATAAACATTTAGACATTGATAGTAAATTATTGGCTCCAAAGTCAGCTTTCACTGAGGCTGATAGGCTCTGATACTATGGTAAGGGGTGGGGATTGGGGGGGGTAGGAAACCTTGTCTATAACGGATGTACTTTATGCAAACAATAATGTAAAAAAAGTTACTCAATTCTAAAACAGATATTTTGCCAATTTATTTGCTTGTTATTTACCAAGAAGGTGGATTATTCCTTCCTTAATCACAGACAGAAGAGAAAGGGTATAAAGACGTGACTTTTCTCACATATCTGGCCATTTGTCCAGTTTAATTGGAAGGCAGACATATTGGAAATCCCCAATTTCTAATCTTAGGTCTAGCTTTTTGGGCTATCTCACAAATGCATCGGATTTAGATTCACCACTATGATCCTACTACAAAAGATTTAATGGTATACATATTAGTGCACTTGTGTTACTGGCAGCTTCTTATGTATTTACAAGTTATGCAACCAGTCACTTGAGACTTGGCAGGAACTCCACAGCTTTTTAAATGAACACTTGAATTCTGAGAAATCTAAATGCAGATGTATTTATTGTTTTAAACTGTAAAAAAAGAACCAAAACATTCTAGATACGATGCAAACCTTTTTATTGCATTATCGCCTTTTTGCAGGTCAAGTATAACAGGCTTCAATATACTTTTTCGGGCTTATCTCATCTTTTGGTCATAGCCTCCTTATAGAGATACACCATGTGGAATTTAAGCTGATGGGTCAAGCCAATAAAACAAGGCTCTCACAGGACAAATTCAATGTATTGTTGACTTCTTCCTTTGTCCTGAAGAAGGGGACTTTGATCCCTGAAATGCAAAGACCTATAAAATAAAGAAGAATTTTATTAAATCAAGAATTTATTCATTTGCCAGCAGGGTGGCATTAACCCCGTTCTCCTTCCCCAGCCCTGAAGGACACATTCAATAACATATTGTGACATGCCAGCAAAACCTTTCATAGTTCGCGTATGTCAATCAAAGGGTGGTTCCATAGTCTCAAATAGCATACACACCTCATGTCAGTACCACCCCTTCTCTTTTATGCTGGACTCATATAACATAACATACTGTTTGCTAGTAGGTAAAATAAAGCAAGAAGTGAACAGAGCTAACATTTTAGGATGTTTTAGAGAATAGCCTTAAAGGGTTATTTCTGTCTCCAAAATCCAATCTCAATATGTAGTAGCTGTAAAATATTAATAATAGCAAATGCCTCCAATTAGAAATGTAATATAGATCTCCTGACATAGCCATGTCTCTTAACTCATTTTCAGGGCATTGCAGCTTAGTTATCCATGGTTACATCCACTTACATTTAGTTGCTTGTAGTCATAAACATAGATACTTAAGCTGCAATACACCTGATGTAAGAACATGGCTATATCAGGAGAACTTTACTACATTTCCAATCTGAGGTATTTGCTAATATTATTAGTATTATTATACCTACTACGTATTGGAGCAGGATCTTGGAGATGGTAATGCCCCTTTAATTTCTGATATCTCAATTGATGATTGGATCCTTGAGATCTGGGCACTTGTAGATAATGTGATAGGTGTTAGTGTCATTGCAATTGCCATTAGGTGGGGAGGCAAAAAGGCAGTGGCTGTGTAGGTGGTGGACCAAAGGTCAGAAGACAGAGCTGATAAGTGGGATCATCAATTCAAAGGTGCATTTATTGTAGATGATCAGAGAAATGGTAAATGAGTGTTTATAACAACTTTACAGAAAATTGTGTGTTTCTGATTATCAGCCCATATAAACATGCTAGCGACCTGGATCGTTTATGAAAACAAAATTCACTGTTATGAGATGTACATTGCCAATTTAAAACAGCGGATATATTGACAATAACCTGATACTATATGGTGATTGATTATATTAATGGACTGTAATCGGCACGTATCAATATACTTTAAGAGTGAGTGGACATTAAGTTGGATAGCCATATGGCAGCTCCATTCAGCAGGGCACAGAAAATGTGTACAAACCTAACAAACTTACCGGTAGTGGCTGTCAGTGGTAATGAAGTAAGGTGGCTTCTACTAGTCCATGTGGAATGTCACCTCACCGGAGATGGCTCAGGTGTAATGTCAAGCTACAAGGTTAGCTCCTTAGAGTCTAATGTGGCTATGGAAAAATAGTCATGTGAGGGAAAGAATGGTGGTTTGGGTTTTTGTGCTTAAATCTGGGGAGGCTGTAGTTGGGTTCTGTAGACAGGATATGGAGGATCTTTGTGGGCTATTAGAAACTAAATATAGATCAGTGAGCATGCCATCCTGGCATTACGGTTTAGACATGTGCAAAACTGGACTGGGTGAAGTAAGCACTGTATTGGTTAGCATAGTGTTGGTCCTTGAGATTCAGGGCTGCACTACTGTCAGTATTCATAAGTACACAGTGGACTTGAAGTGTGACCTAACTGTTTTTTGTGAGATTGCCTGCTCCGACAGTATCCTAGTAAGCAGGATCTGGAACAAAGAAGCAGTGCCTTTAAAGAATTGTCCAGGCTAAATCTGCAGTTACAAAGAGTGTGATTTAGACTGGACAACCCCTTAGAGAAGCAGGCTCATGAGATAGAGACAGAACCCTTGAGAGTAGGCTTTGTGTGACACATTGTCGCCTAACATGCCAAAGACTGAGAGATTGCAGTTTGATTGGTAACACATTGTTTACGTGGTCTCTATGAGAAGAACAAAGACCTTAATGGGGAGATTATATGACTTGTAGTTAGCACTTCAGTCCTGTAGTGCTGAGGTCCTGGTTTCAAATCCCACCAAGGACATCTAACATCTGCAAGGATTGTTCTCCCCGTGTTTGCGTGGGTTTACTTTAGTTTCCTCCCACACTCCAAAGACATACTGATAGGGAATTTACATAGTGAGCCCCAATGGGGACAGAGATGGTCACGTATGTAAAGTGCTGTGGAATTAATAGTGCTATATAAGTGAGTAAAATAAATAAATAATTTGTTCTATATTCTTTCAGTTTAGTTTGTTATGCAACATTCAAGAATTATCCTTGATAAGATTTTCAAAACCACTAAGTGATGACCGCGAAAATGTCCTGAGTGTCACTGGATCCACAGTTGTGTGCATTAAAGTTAAAATGTTCAAATTTAACTTACTTGCGATATTCTTATTTTTTTTAAGTGGAGACACTCGAGAACCTGACTATACAGACTGTAAATCTAAATTTCCTATATATTTAAAGGGTATCTAAGTTTGAAGGAATGCTTAGGAAGGAAAGAAACTTCAACCATATGCAGTAGGCACTACTATAAAAAATATCTATAGTTTATGAACCTAAGCTTTTCTTCATCTGATGAAAAGAATCAATTCAATATCTTAGGCCGAGTATCATAATATGCTTGCTATATCAGAGTGGTTTGTTGGCGAAGTCCATGGTAACCAGAACCGAAAGCACACATATCCACCAGCTAATCCAATGACTTGAAGAGACAATAGGGAATATACATTCTTAGTGGTGTTTAATAAAAATTAACAAAAATATTCAAGTGGAATTTAATTGTACTCAAATAATACAAAACTTGGCATTCGCCAAAATGTGTTTTTTTTCCCTTCATTTTCGTGTGTCACTGGACACCATTTTCCTGAACCATAAAGTGCCATAAAAAAGGTTGAAAAACAAGTAAAAAAAAGGTATACCTTACCACACACTTGTCTGGCCCCTATACTCCTCACATTCACCTGTCCATGTCCTTGTCACATCTTATTACTGCTGTGAGGGTGGATATCTCCCAGCCTCTTATTCTAGAGTGAGGAGGCAAAGGGATTCAGTACTCACAGCAGCGATTAGAAAATGCAGCGAAGGCCATAAGGGTATGTGCCCACGATCAGGACTCATTGCGTCCTGGATGAAGCGGGTCCTGACCTGTGGGGCCGTAAGCTTCCTCTATAGGAGAATTCAGGAGGCCGCAGCTGCTCGTACCCATGATCAGAATTCAGTGCACTGCGGTCTCCTCGCTGTGTTCTCCCTATGGAGGACGCATGCGAATCTGCACCAAATAATTGAGATGCTGCGGTCTGGAAATCCGCACCGCAGGTCAGTGTTTTCTGTGAAAAAAACTAGCACAGTGGGTGTGGGATTTCTAGAAATCCCATCCACTATGCTTGTACTGTACAACGCAACATTTTGGATGCAGCGAAAACATGCTACATACAAAACGCTGCAAACACTGTTCGTGGGCACGCACCAGTGAGGAGCAAAGAAGGCCGGAGATCTTACATTATTTATGCTTGGGTTTGGAGAGACCCCAGATCACAAACAGTGACATTCAATTTGTGGAGAATAACTTCTCTGGGAACTCAATTTCAATCTCAAAATCTGCGTGAAAAGACAGATTGAATCTCACCTGATCCGGTCATCTCTGGTGTCTGAAACTTCAGTACAGGTTCATTCAGTACAATTTTCATAATAACTTAGTGTTATGAATTCCAGCAGTAGAAAATAATCCCAATCATTCACCAATCGGCTTCTTATGCATGTCATCTTTATTTTGTGCATATACAGTATAGCAGTGGCATACTAGACAGCCCACGATCATTTCACACCACTTGCTGCTTTCCCAAATTCTTATATTATGGAATTGTTTTTCAAATAATTGCTGAATAACTGTTTCACACAATGTCCAAAAGTAGAGCTTCGCTTTATCTCAACGTATATAATTTGTGAACTTGGTAAGATTTTTAAAGTAACCTTTCCACAATAAATACAGTTAAATTGCTTAAAGGGACCGTGTTCACTGCCCTAGCCCCCCTAGCCCCCCTGCCCCAACTAGTCGCCCACCTATTTGTGTAACACGAGCTCAGTACGTCAGTGCACCTCAGAGGCTAGGTATACATGTCCCAGTTTCAGAATGCGCACTGCGCAAGATCCGAACTCTTTTTCACTTCCAGTCATATGCAATGTGCCTCTGAAGCTTGGAAGATTACACCCAGATACAGAGGCATGACCGGAAAAGCAGAAGACTTTGGATCATGGGTAGTGTGCCCTCTGAAGCTGGGACAACTATAACCAGCTTCTGAGGTGCATTGACACAGCCGGAATGAGCCATGTGCATGCATGAGTTCCAGAAGCTGGCCCCACAGGGGCGTAATAACACGGAAAAGTGGCCGACTAATCATAAAAACGAATGCCTCTGAGACTAGTCACAGGCCTAATTTGAATAAGAAAAAAACAAAGGTAATAAATTATTTTTTTTAATTTTATTTTACAGAATGATGTTATACAGCGATGGTTAAGAAAGAAATTAGGACAGGCAAATGTAAATGCTGCTGGCTTGAAGGGCATGAGATTTGACAGGTTTAATTTAAATGTCAAAATTAATTAAAATGTTAATTTTTCAGAGAAAAATAAAATAAACCTTTTGCTCCATGTTATGTTCCATTAAACCAGACAAACATTTTACTTATTTAGTTTCCGCGTTTGTAGAATATTTTGAGACATTGAGAGTGTAAAGACAAATGGAAGCTTTTGTTACAAGTGATAAGAAGCAATAATTTAACAGAGGCCTGTTGTTTGCATTGGAAGAGCTAGAATATATTCGTTTTCTGAGGGCTATCCAAGTAGGATGCTTTGAAGTGGTTTGATAGCTACAGTCTTTTGTGATGATGGGTTAAAGTGCATTCAGATCTGCAGTAGACCATTTCCTGTAAGAAGTTTAGCTCAATCAAGATTCCAAGCCTGATAGAATGGAAAAGCTTAAGTTTGAAGTGATATTTATTAGGAAATATCATACTGCTTGGTCACAGCCATTATTAACACCTACTCACGTGTTAAAGAGTGTTTTATATTGTTTGCCTTTAATAGATTTTGAATGTTGCATATCACACCTACTCTTTCACACTTCTAAAACCATCAAGAACCTTTCTTCTGTTTCCCAGATGACTATTATTCAGTAGATAGATTGCTAGCACGACACATGGTCCATGTTATCTGAAAGGGTTTGGGCTATATCATTAATCTATAAAATAAATTCTCCAGAAGGTTGCCGATAGGGCAAGTATAGTAAATTATTGTAACTTTAACCTCTGGATTTAGTGATTCCGCACATGAAAGGTACTATAGTTGCCTGTTTTATACTGCATGTTTTATTCATTTTGATAACATGTAATGCACTTTGCGGTGCTATGATTAGGAATGTTGTCTGAAATGCGTAAGAGAACTTTGCTTTGCTATTTTTGTTGCCAACGACATGACTTTGTTAGAAAATAAAAGTGAAGTTTTACTGTACATATTAAGTGGGTTCCTGTTGCTCGATCAATCACCAATCTTTTACAGCATTACACTGTGGTGTATACATGCAGTCTGACTTAGTGTCTGTGTAATGTAAAAATAAATAATGTAGGGTGGTGGAGTCCAAGGTATTAGTGACTGACAATCATAGCACACATCAGAAATATTTTTATAGGGGAAACATAAAGTATATGCCCCTGTCTACAAGAGTATGGTTGGTTACAAGTGAATTCCCTCAAAAAGTTATCCCCAATCCTTAAACAGAATAATTGACATGGGTCCAAATGCTGGAAACCTTAGCAATCCAAAATCGAGGCACAAGAACAATGACAACAAAGCTTTGCAGCCATGTCCAGAATAAAGCAGTGGAGCACATTCTCATCCTCTACTCCATTCATTGTCAGAGGGACTCTGCTGGAGAAAGCAAAGTTCAAACCTTGGCTTTTTCCAGCTGTCCCATAGATAATGACATTGCAGATATCAAGCATGGCCACCTCCACTCCATTCAACGCGAACTTCAGAGTCCTGTTATTGGGGTTCCAGAGCCATAGTTTTGAGATTTCTGGGGGTCTCCCACTGATCAGCAAATTATTCCCCATCATACAGGGGATAACTTGTTTTTGTGAAAAACCCTTTAAGTAGAGCATAAAACATGTTAACACTGCCGTAGTCGTGCATATGTTCAAGTACTTAAAAAACAAAAGTCCAAAACACTTAAAAAGGAAAATGTCACAATAGTAATTGAGTGACTGGGAATTAGGACTCCTAAACTGGCCCTCAGAGTAGGGTAGCCCCCAACTATCCTTATCCAAGAGGTACGCCTGATGGTGGCAAGGTCTGGCCCGCCAGCGTAACTCTTCCTCCTAAGAAGCCATGGTCTTGTACTCCCCTCCCCCTCACCCCAGGATGGGGTCCTGACTGGTGTGATAAATCCCCACACAAATCGACAGGGAGGAGCTAACACTCTAACTCACAGCAGTCACTCACGGAGGTAAAGATAATGTGCACAGGGGGAAATAAAGAAAAGTTAGGAAATACATAATGACAAGGGTATCTCCACAACACACAAAGAGAGCATACAGCAGTGCTCCAAAATCTGAATCACCATGCACCAAGACCGGTATTCTTTTCGCTCTATTCAACATGAAGTAACAGGATCCACCATCTTTTAAAGGGCGGAGGAGGCTGTGACAGCTCCTCAGTAACCTGTGACCCCAGCAGCAACTCACAGGCCAGCAGGAATTAACTCCTGCCAGACTGATCACCAGTGAGCATAACATTGGTCTACACCCAGTTCTGACTAAGCAACATAGAAGCCCCAGGTGGCATGTCAGACTGTAGTCTGAACAGAGTTCAAAGTCACCATGACACCTGGTGCGTATAGAGCAGCACATCGCATAGCAGAAAGAGTAAGAAAAGAGAGAAAGAAAAGGGTTGAGCTGCTATTAACTATCATTGCATATATTTTAAGGGCTTTCTTCAATCAATTAATGCAATATATACTCCCTAGTAATTAATATGGACACACATCTAAAGCCAGCATTCAGTACTGTAGAGCAAAAAGTAGAGCATGTACATGATAAATATTAACCAGTGTGTAAAAAGAAGACGGATATTATAAATGATCACATAGTACTTCCCACATGACCGTATTTACCATTAAGTTGCTCCTAGACTTTTGTCTCCATTGTGATTTTCCACTTTTCTTTATTTGACAAACTATATTTGAGTATCATCAATAAAAAATTGTATTAATGTGGAAAGTGTCATCTTTACTACTTTGTTTGAATATAGCTCTGTGGAACCTACACTAGCTTTGCGTAGCTACACATATACAAAGTAAATTAGCAGCCATCTACACTTCACAGATTACCTTATGAGTTGCTACTTCTGTAGCTATGAATTCCTTGGCCAAACTTCATGATTAGAGATCACTGGAGGAGGAAATAAGTGCCAGGAATCCAGGACTGTCTCAAAGAATTTTTGAAACTTATGTCATGAACTTGGGAAGTCTCCAAAAAGGAGGCCTGTGAGCCACATGTGGTGCCTGACCCTTGAAGATAATTTATTATTCATTCAAATTAGAAAACATGATAATTAGGAGACTCTGGTGATTTTAAGACAGTTATTTAGGAAGTCTGTATTCTGTTGATAAACATGCAAATCAAATAGTTTCTAGATAAAATTTTCTTAAGAGAATGCTTCCTCGCAATGTAGAACCCCATCCCTTCTGCTCTTGAATGACAAATTTAGTACTAACAAGAAGCCTGCTACATAGTTACCCAAAGACCAGAGTCAAAATATTGTGAAGACCTTAGAAAAGCAGTCCAAAGATTTATTTTTATTAGCTAAATCTAAGTACATGTATTCTGTAATGTAGGGGCAATAAAATACTTAACAATTGCTGTCTTCCCCAGTTTCCAGCACTACTCAGGTCCACTTCTCCCTCATGTAACTGAAATTCTGACTTGCTACATCACACTGGGGTCTACGTGTGAGCCAGAAGTTGATTTTACAATTTAAGCCTAAGGAGCTTTGTTCTAAAGTATTTAGACAGGTTTAGCAAATTAAAAATTTATTGAAAGTGCCTTTATAATGCAGTGACCTGAGCACCTCCATCTTTGGGTCTTTCCTTCACAAATATACTAGTGGAGCACATAAAAACAGACTTCATTTTCTTATTGCTGCTGATAACAGTATAGTAAAGTATAAATGAGACTGCGATCTGTGTTTATATACATGTTTTATCTTTGTTTTTCATGGACAGAACATTATAATCTTCTATGGCACAGTTTCTATTTTTTTTTCTGCTCATTATGTGGTCCGCAAAATTTAAAAGGACAAAGACATGTCAATTTTTTGCCACGCTAGGTACAGGGAAGTACCAAGTGAAAGGGAAGGGAATCTTGTTCCAAGGGAAGGGGAGATGGTGACCCCTGATCAAACCTACCACTGGCCTCTGACTTCCCTCACCACCTCAGATAGGTTCCGCACCTATGCGCCGAGCTGGATACCTGACACTGAAATAAGCCGTAAGTAAGGAACAGATGGGATGAGCGCTTAGTCAACCCCACTATGCTCTAAAAACCCCCCAGGGAAAACACACAGGGGAAATTAAACAAATTAGCTATCTGCAGGGATCTATATTCTATGACTCATGGAAAGGAACTGCAACAACAACAAAGTTTTATCAGATGAATACAAGCTGGCTGCTTGCACTGAAGACTTGTTAATGGTATTAGACCTATAATCAGCACAGACAAAGGGGTAATGAGGGTAAAAGCTGAGAGGAAAGGATAAAGCCCAAGCAGGAAAAGGGAAAGTCCGAGAGCAGCTTGTGTAGCCAAATGCTTCAACCTTATACAACTGGAAACTACAAGACTGTCTGTCAAGCGTGACACACCCATGACATCTTTCATACAAATTGTGGAGCAAACTCACAAATGCAGGTCTATACGTCCATGGAAATCACATACAGCATACAGGTGTCATCCATGTAGAGAAGGGGGAGCCAGCACTGCCTATGAATGGCATGCAACAAATAAAAAGTGTAAAATTCACAAATTCATTCCTACTGTACTATAATGCACAATGAGATTTTTAGCAAACAATTGATCAATAATTTGAGCCACCCCTGCCACGTCACTGCAAATCTCAATAGGAGGGTCCTACTCTATATAATATAATTTACCACTGTGCCAAACGGCCTCCTAAATATTTTAATAAGCAGAACCATATAAAAGCAACACATATATATATACCTGTGACATCTCAGATCCGCTCCCATGTTGAAAAGATGGATAAACCTCAAGCAGGAAAAAGAGGAAAGTCCGAGAGCAGCTTGTGTAGCCAAATGCTTCAACCTTCTACAGCTGGAAATTTCAGTCAGGACTGCCTGTCAAGCGTGACACACCCGTGACATCTTTCATACAAATTGTGGAGCAAACTCGCAAACTCATGTCTATACGTCCATGGAAATCACATACAGAATGCAGGTGTCATCCATGTGTCTTCTGTCTGGTCTCCATTTCCAACATTGTAAGAAACGAAAGAAGCCTATCAATATTTTTTTTATTTTTTTCATGTGAGAAAATCATTGTTAGTAAAAACTGACACACTAACCAAACATTGATTAAATTCAAAAGATTGGTGGAATTTAGTGGGCCTTTACCATATGAGAAAAATGATTGATGTCTGAATGCAGCCTAAATACCTCTATCCCTCTTTTATCTAGTATTGTCAGCTGTATTTAGGGGTCCAGTCTGATGACAGACTGCATTTGAGACTGCCACCATAAATTGTACATTCCCTTTCAATATATAGAAATTCCATTTGAAGCCCCTGTTAAACTTAATCATTTTGCCCATATTTGTTGATATTCATGGAACATTTACGTAGAATGTCCAGATAAAGTCGAGCAATTAGAAGTTTCTTCTTCTGTTAGTCTTCTTAGTCTGTATTTAAAATAAGTCAACATGAAACTGCTGAGCGATTCACTAAAAGCCTTGATTACAGTCGTTACAGCCAAGATTTATGAGCTGAAATTTGGGAGCATCAGCATGAAAATGTGATATGGCTGAACACGAGTGGAAGAGTAAAAAGTTAAAATATAAGAGAAAGCAAACTAAAAGAATCTGCTCCATGATCTATAAATCATACATTCACAAATTACTGCAATGTTTTTCCCTTATCCTAGAAGACAAAAATATGTTCCTCTTTTAATTTTGAAGAATTTAGCATAGTTACATATAGATGCATTTTTTATAGGTTAAAAAAGACATGCCGTAGTTTTCGGATTATAAGACGCATTTTTCCTCCCAAAACTTTGGGAGGAAAATGAGGGGTGCATCTTAAAATCCGAATGTAGCTTACTGGGGGTGGTGAAGAGGGGTCACAGGAGGTAGGGAAAATGCAGTGCACTATGCTGCTCTGTGCTGGAGCTGCGGGGCTCTCTGTGGTGGGAATCTGTGCGGCCGGTATCTGTACGGGAGACGGCGGGCATCTGTGTGGGCGACGGCGGGCATCTGTGCGGGCGGTGGCGGGCATCTGTGCGGCCAGCGGACATCCGTGCGGCCGGTGGTGGTAAGTACTTCAAATAATGGCGCCCAGAGTCGGCGCATGTGCAGATGGAGATCCCAGCTCAAGCTCTCATTAGCACAGGCGCTGACTCCAGCCTCCATTTCTTTGAAACCCCAGCGCAAAACAGAGCCCGATGCCCCACAATAAAGCAGAGCCTGCAGCTTCAGGACAGAGCAGCGCCGCAGCCCACACTGTGTAAGTATCTGGGCTCCCCTCTGTACCACCCGCAGCATCGCCTACTCCAGCACTGCCCTTGCCTCCTGTGACAACCGCTGCCGCCCCCCTCTGGTAAGTCAACACCAGATTATAAAATGGACCCCATGTTTTTTTTCTTTCCTTTTTTTTTCTCTAAATTTGGGGTGTATCTTATAATCCAATGTGTCTTATAAAACGAAAAATACGGTAGGTCCATCAAGTTCATCCTTTCTACATCAGTTATACTGTACATTTTCTATTTCTATTAACACCAGAAAAAAAGAGTAAAAAGGTTGCCCTTCCTTAGTATAGGCAATAACTTGCTAATCATTAGTTTCTAACCACTGGGACCCGCACTGATGATCATAATGGTAAAAATGGAGTGACAATATGCGTGCTCAACTGCCAATCTATTCATTGCTTATGGGAATGCAGAGCACTGCAATATTTCTTTTTCCAGCAGCCATATAGAGAATGAATAGAGCGATCCATCGGGTGTCTGAACTGATGATCTATTTTGTAAGAATTCCTATGGCTGAATACCCACCGATCAGGAAGTTAACACCTATCCTGCAGGTTGATGATCAGTTGTTTTCACTGGATTACTGTGTTAATTGCACAAAATTGCAATCATTAATAGCTACATGCATAGTTTCCAAGCATTGATTAATTCTTCTTTAATCAATTTTAACAAGATTTTAATAAATGTGCTCTTGTGAATCAGGAGAGTTATTGTATGTCTGCTTGGTGGCAATTACTTACATTATGCTCAACAGGGAAAACTTCTGTCAAATACATTAATTTATTAATTTGGTTTTATTCCACTACATGAATATACAAGAGAGTATGCTCTTGGCCTCTATCCAGCTGGAATATGCTGGTATACCTATTTTAGTATGTCAAAAAGCCAAAGTTTCACCTTTTTGATCTCCTTTCAGTGAATAGCATCTCCTTCCTCACTGGAGGGACAATTTGAATAATTCCCAGAGGGGCATTGCAGCTATAAGTCCCCTAACTGACAGCCAGACTATTTTATCAGGTCTCCATGAGGAGAATAGTCTTCCCCGTGGTCCCCACATAGCTTCTCATAAGCCAGATCAGATACCCACACTTTGCACTGACGAGGGGCAATCACCCCAGAACACCGTGTCTGCAAATTAAGATTCTGATCTGGCAATAAATCCTAAGTCTTATGAAAAGGCTTGTTTAAAAAGCTACTTTTGACTTTTAGGAATGCTACTTCCAATAGGTGGCACTAGAGTTTGTCTCCTTCTTCACTGGAGGGACAATTTGAATAATTCCCAGAGGGGCATTGCAGCTATAAGTCTACTTACGGACAGCCAGACTGGTTTGTCCGGTCTCCATGAGGAATATAGTCTTCCCCATAGCATCCTATGGACACTTTTAACCTATAAATTGGGAACTTTCATAATGTGTTCCATAACCACAATGGGTCTGACTCATTAGGACTTATATTGTGCATCTTAATCTTAATGAAGGAACCGCAGGAGTAACATGTGCCTAATTCATTAAGACACAAACACCACCCAATGAATTAGGCGACTCTAGCAAGTGGTGTGAACATTTGCCTGAAATGCTGCTCCAGTTAGTGACTAGAGTACATGTCTAGCATAATTTATGTAACTAAAGTATCATAAACTATGAGGAAATTGCAAGGCAGGCTTTGCCATGCCCTGTCAGGATCCAGCTATGCACAGTTTGGTAACGTTAACCAGGACGGGCTTAAAAAATCCAAAAGTTGCTAAATTTTTGCATCTTAAGGAACACAAACAATTTGAGCAATTTCAAGACATTTTATGCCAGATTTTTCAATAATTCGGACCCAAACTGAACAAAGCCTATAAAAGACAGATTCTGATTGCTCTAGCTAATTGCATTGATGCTGGATACATATAGAAAAATTACACTAATCTAATCTCTGATCTTGGTCTACCATTTCTACATTAAGCTTTAATAACCCTTTTTATAGACTGGCTCTAGCAATAATACCAGCTATGTTCCTGCTTAAATATGTAGAATCTCTATGATCTAGCCTTTGTAATTTCTAATTTTTATGTCAATGGAAAATACCAAACCCAATTCCGAGAACTTGGTTGATCTCCACTGTACAAACCAAAACTATTTGCAAAAACAGTGACCCTTGAGAATCTGTGGGACCAAAATACACTACATTACATAGTCTACATGTGGATAATATGGTAAAAAGGAGCATGAACTGAGAAAATAAAAATATAATATGACAAAGGAATTAGTATAATTGTTGTTCACTTAATCAGTTATTGGCAGCCTTACATGTATGAATGTGCATGCAGGATATCAATCACTGATGAGAACCGACCACTTGACTCCTAATGCCAGAATGAAAAGGAATTTCTAAGGAAATGCAAACTATACTGAATTTTTCCTACCATGCTTAATAATTTTCTCACCCACTTCTGCTCTGTACCATGCTTAACAGATATCGTACTACATGTTGTTCAATTTCTTTAAAATCACAAAATTTTGATAAATGATCAGAATCAAGGTCAGAAGCTTTATATATATATATATATATATATATATATATATATATATATATATATATATAGATATATAGTGCACTTTAGCTTAAACCTAGAAGAAATAATTGTGCAAATGCCAGCTGGGCCACCCACAATTGCGTGTGGTGACCGTTAACCGTTATAAAAACCATGGCTTTCATGTGTTAAATATTTACTTCAATGGCTACGAGGAAAGTGTACCCAGACTGAAGTTGTGCCAAGCATGCAGGATTAAGCCTTTAGAGGAGGTTGCTAAACATATCGAGAATATTGCTTTCAGCTGAGGGGATCCAGAAGTTGATCAAAAGAATCTTTAATAAGCAGTGGAAAAGTGGTTAAGTGAATCCAAAAGTAAAATGCAAATAGTATTTCATCATTAGGAAGATATTTTATTTGCAAAAAATCTAGAAAATCTAATTATTGGCAGACAAGTTGTCATGTAACCATTTCTGTTGAGTGACAAGATATTAATGTTCATTAGAACATTGTTGATTAAGTAGCTGGTCCAAAACTATGTCCAAAAAGGTGCTGCCTGTCCTATGCTCATTGTGATGAAGTTCAAGTGTATAATATCATGTTGACTGTGTAGATATTTTTGCTGTGTAAGTAGATCATATGCATTGATAAAAGACAATCAGTTTCACAAACTGACTGTATATAACTTATTTTGGGTATCTAAAGAATAGCTACTTTATTATCTTTTTCTCTAAAGGACATTATCTCAAAATATAATGGATTACAACATCCAAAAAGGACATATGGCTCAATGTTCTTGTACTGTTTGTTACATTACAATTACAATTTTCTGTTGAGTGAACTTTATTTCACCCATTAAGAACAATGATAATCACTAAATATTTCATGACCCCCAAGTTTTCTCACTATTAGGCCCCTTTCACACGTCAGTGATTCTGGGACGTTTGTGCTTTTTTTAAAACGTACCAGAATCACTGACATACGCAGACCCATTATAATGAATGGGTCTGCTCACACGTCAGTGATTTTTCACTGCACGTGTCTCCGTGCGGCGTACCCGCGTGTGCATGATTGCCGCACGGAGACATGTCCATTTTTTTCTGGCATCACTGATGTTCCACGGACCACGCAGTGGTGTGGTCCGTGAAACACGTGCCAGAAAAAAACGTGCTTTTAAAATAAAAATAATTTTTACTCACCCGGCGTCCAGCGATGTCCTCTGCAGCCCATTCTCCCTGCTGCTTCTGAGCTGGCTCATTATTGTCGCGCATATTCATTATGCGCGACACCGCCGACCCGGAAGCAGCTGCTGCGGGGGTCACCGCCGGCCGGATGCTGCACCGCGGGAGCGATCAGCACCATGGAGAGCGGGAGCGCACACAGGTGAGTTGTTTTCTAAGTGCAATCACGGGCCACGGAGAACGGAGCCCGGATTGCACTTATACAACCCACGTGTGCCGTGACTCACGGCACACGCAGGGACATGTGCGTGTTTTACACGCCAGTGAAAAACGTCACTGTTTTTCACTGACGTGTGAAACGGGCCTTAAGTAAAGGGATGTAATGCTAACATTTGAACATAAATATATTTCTGGCCCCTATTGATAGACTATAAATTGACTGAGGATAGAGGATAGTTTTGTCAATATTCTTGAGCCAAAAAGTAACTCATGGCAAAAGCAAAGACTGACTCTTTTTTCTGAATAGCATACAATATTTTCCTGAACGTCCTTGCCTTTGGATGGATGGACTTCATTTCATTTTTCCAACTGTCATGGCACTCATATAGAATCATAGAAACATAGAATCACAGAATATTAAATTTGGAAGGAACTTCGAGGGTTATTGTGTCCAACTCCCTGCTCAATGCAGGATTCACTAAACCATTTCAGACAAATATCTGTCCAGTCTCTGTTTGAAGACTTCTACTGAAGAAGAACTCACTGTTGCCACTCAGCATGTGATGAATACGATTTTGTGTGTGCTCCTATTTAAATTATAGAGACTGTGTACTTACATATAAAAGAAACCCCTCAGGGACAATAAGGTAACAGAAGTAGCTCTCTCTTTGTCTTAAAAAAATATTTTTTTTTTATATGATCGTCACTCAGTTATGTAGGAATGTCTGGGATATGCATTGCAGCATCCTAATTGTCTCAGTTTATCTCTCACACATTGTTGGCATTTCCATATACATATATATATATATATATATTTCTCCTATTAGCTAAATGTTAGTATCCTTTGCACCCATCTCTGAGAGACTAGGGGTGAAATATACGTATTCCTGAATTTCTCAGTTTTGTTCTATACAAATAGATGCATGTAATTCTCTTGTCTAAAACAAACAATGGAATCCATTTACATGGAAAAGAAGAAATATACTTACACACATTTAAAATGGAGTTACGATATAATCATTATAGATCCAGCTATCACACTCATCGCCTCTCGTGTCAGGCTGTTCCACTCATTGATCACCCTCACTGTCAAAAAGTGTTTTTTTTTTTTAAATATCTAATCTGTATCTTCTCCCTTTTAGGGGTACTTTGTACGCTGCGACATCGCTAGCCGATGATAGCGATGCCGAGCGCGATAGTACCCGTCCCCGTCGCACATGCGATATCTTGTGATAGCTGCCGTAGCAAACATTATCGCTATGGCAGCTTCACACGCACTTACCTGGTCGGCGACGTCGCTGTGACTGGCAAAGAATCCCTCCTTCAAGGAGGCGGTGCATTCGGCGTCACAGCGACGTCACCACGACATCACTAATCAGCCGGCCAATAGAAGCGGAGGGGCGGAGATGAGCGGGATGTAAACATGCCGCCCAACTTCTCCCTTCCGCATTGCCGGTGGACGCAGGTAAGGAGATGTTTGTCGCTCCTGCGGCTTCACACACAATGATGTGTGGAGCTGCAGGAACAACAAACAACATCGTACCTGCAGACGCACCGACATTATGAAAATGAACGACGTGACACAGATCACCGATTTTTAACTGTTTCACGCTCGTTCATCTTCTCTCCTAGGCTTTACATGTTGCGACGTTGTTACCGGCGCCGGATGTACGTCACTTTCGATTTGACCCTGACAATATCGCAGTAGTGATGTCGCAACGTGCAAAGTACGCCTTAGTTTCTTTCCATTGCTTCTTGTGTTTCCATGTGCATGTGATATCTCCTCATAATGCAGTTTGGCAATTATCTTGGCTGAAAGGCCGCTATCAATGAGCTGGATAATGCTGTTTCTCTTTTCTTGGGAAATCTTTATGGCTGTACGTCAATTCAAACCAGTGACCTTTCACTTGGGAGATATGCAGCCTGTATATATATATATATATATATATATATATATATATATATATATATATATATATATTTATTTATATATGTACTGTATTAGCATTTGATATAATTAGTTTAGTAAAATAAAATCAAAAAACAGAAACGAGAAGCTTTTTAACCATTGATTCAGACTTCTCTTATGAAAAATATTTAAATATTTTATACCAGTTGCAGTTTGTATTATCTACACTTTGTGATCTGATAGTGGATATGCTCAACAGAAACTACATCAGCTGCACTCAATTGCCCATGTCATAGCTAAAAAGTAACTAAACTGAAGAAACCACACTTGTGGTTCGACATGTCTCGGAGGTTGTAATTATGGCTAGAGAGCATTGGGCAAGTTACCACACCACAGATTTCACATGAAAGCTTTGCCAGGGAGAAAAAGAATAGACATAAAACACAAGACTTAAAGTTACTATCCTCATCTAAAGAGAAGATGCTGTTTTATTGTACTAAGGGTATCTTAGTTAGGCTGCAAATATTACTTTTATTTCCATAGCGGCATTCCACAGTGCTTTTAAAAATAATCAAGATCTTAATTTTATTACCCAAGTCAGTTAGTTTGTTTTTTTAAACTTTGGACTACCAGATAATAGAAACAAAATAATAGATGAGCACTTTGTACTCAGTTAATAGCAGTTCAATTCAGGATCTTTTATTAGAAGGAATAAGGGATTGGAGTTAAAAAGATGCCCAATCGAAGATGATGGTGGAAAAATAGAATTTCAATCTGCCCCTGTCCTTTGGTCTCACTGGAGACAAGCCGCTGCCATATTACTGTTTGTATGTTGAGGGTAATTAAACTTTTGACAAATAGATAGATCAGCAGGGGTAATGTGTTTAGACCCCTACTAATCACTCGAACCATAAGGCCCCGTCACACTAAGCAACATCGCTAGCAACATCGCTGCTAACGAACAACTTTTGTGACGTTGCTAGCGATGTTGCTGTGTGTGACATCCAGCAACAACCCGGCCCCTGCTGTGAGGTCGTTGGTTGTTGCTGAATGTCCTGGGCCATTTTTTAGTTGTTGCTGTCCCGCTGTGAAGCACACATCGCTGTGTGTGACAGCGAGACAGCAACAACTAAATGTGCAGGCAGCAGGAGCCGACTTCTGCGGAGGCTGGTAACCAATGTAAACATCGGGTAACCAAGAAGCCCTGTCCTTGGTTACCCGATATTTACCTTTGTTACCAGCCTCCGCCGCTCTCACTGTCAGTGCCGGCTCCTGCTCTGTGCACATGTAGCTGCAGGACACATCGGGTTAATTAACCCCATGTGTACTGTAGCCAGGAGAGCAGGGAGCAAGTGCTAAGCATTGTGCGCTGCTCCCTGCTCTGTGCACATTTAGCTGCAGCACACATCGGGTAATTAACCCGATGTGTGCTGTAACTAGGAGAGCAGGGAGCCAGCGCTAAGCAGTGTGCGCGGCTCCCTGCTCTCTGCACATGTAGCTGCAGCACACATCGGGTAATTAACCCGATGTGTGCTGTAACTAGGAGAGCAGGGAGCCAGCGCTCAGTGTGCGCTGCTCCCTGCTCTCTGCACGTGTAGCTGCGTGCACTGGTAACCAAGGTAAATATCGGGTTGGTTACCCGATATTTACCTTAGTTACCAAGCGCAGCATCTTCCACGCGGCGCTGAGGGCTGGTCACTGGTTGCTGGTGAGCTCACCAGCAACTCGTGTAGCGACGCTCCAGCGATCCCTGCCAGGTCAGGTTGCTGGTGGGATCGCTGGAGCGTTGCAGTGTGACATCTCACCAGCAACCTCCTAGCAACTTACCGGCGATCCCTATCGTTGTTGGGATCGCTGGTAAGTTGCTTAGTGTGACTGGACCTTTAGGGTAAAAGCACTTAACTCAATAGAAAGTCTGTGATTCTCTATATCATTGTACTTGAGCTTATGCATGAGCTTAGTCCTTCTACCCTCTGGTTCAAGCATGTAGCAGGATTCTCATGTTCTGACCCCTACCAATCCTTAGATATTTTACACAATATATACAATTATTAAAAGATTAGTTCCAGTCAACATATACGCAGTAAAATAGCAGTGGCTTGTCTCCTGCAAGAGCCAAGGACAAGGGCACGATGAAACTTAAAATGAAATCCCTTTTTCCCACCACTGTAGCTTGGCAGCGCTTAGAGCCCTGGGTCTATATCCCACCAATGAGCTTGTATGTTTGCATAGATATCCTCCATTTAATTCCAACATTCCAATAACATACTGATAGGGAATTTAGATTGTGAGCCCAGATGGAGTCAGGGATGATGTATGTAAAGTGCTGTGGAATATGATGGCCCTATATAAGTCAAAAGTTTAGTTATACTGTAATCTTTATGTGATGTAGCATTCCTTGAACTGATGTCTATAATATTTTGGAATCTCCTGGTGGCCATCACAGATGTTTGTTTGTATGATTGCTAATGCAATATTGGATACATTTTTGTGAACGAGGTCGACTCTTGATAGCATTCCCTAAAGATATCAAATAAAGTAATGAATAAATCATATTTTGTGAAACCAGTTCTGCAAGCTTAAGTTCTCCAAATAGATTACATTGAAAAAATGCTGCACATGGCTACATTTTTGTGATTTGTGATCATCACTTGTGACCATTCAGTCACCCACATGAACAGCAACAGACATCTTCTTAGAAAATATTTCATCCCCAAATCGTATTTTTCTTGTCGTCCAATTTCCTCTCTCTTTCAATCTCACAGCATGAGAAATATTGGTTTTCTTTTCATTTCCTTTTGAGGTTAAAACCTGTGCCTTGTTGTTACTTTGAAGATTGCCCTTTACCAGTGCCATTTTATGTAGCAAGAGCAATGACGTTTGGTTGATCTCGATTTGTCATAAATAATTCCGCCAGAGGATTTCGAGGTAAAATGGTGAATTTTGCACCACATATGCAGCTGAATATAATATGTTGGGTTTTGCCATGTTTCCGATTCCCATATCCTGAAATAGTATATTTTAGAATTAAAATAATGACCAACTATTTTATATTGCAGTGGTGCACGGAAAAAAAACAGTGACAAAATAAAAAACCTAAATAATGGCTGTTTCGTGACAAATACGTCTATTAAATTAATATAAGAACCATAAAAATCAGCTTATAGGGGCTCAAACAGAGCTGTAATCACTCTCATGTCTCTTTTCCACTTCTCTGAGACAGTTATATTCTATATACAATCTGTTCAAGAATGTGTGATGCTAGAATGCCTTCCTTCACCTATTTTGTTTTATATACTTTATTACTATTTTACTATCTTTTACCTTGGGGTTCTTGATAGCTATACCTTTTTCTTTTAAATAGAACTCAGTTTATTTTTTAGGGATTTTTTTTCCTTTTATTCTTTTTTTCCTTTTTGTCTTATATATTCATTAAGTGTACATTTTTTGTCCTGCCTTAGATTATTCTTTACACATAATTTAGATATTTGTTTTACTTTAGTTATCCTATACATTTTTGGTTCTCCAATCATCTTCTTTTATGTGCATATATGATACATACTACAATAAATAAAACTGAAAAAATGGAAAATAAATGATGGCCCAACTAAACGCAAACCGGATGGAATAGCATGACGCTGCAAGATACTGTGGTAGCCATGCTGGTTCTGTATGCCTTCAATTTTTAATAAATCCCCAACAGTGTCACCAGCAAAGCACCCCCACACTATCACACCTCCTCCTCCATGCTTCACGGTGGGAACCAGCTATGTAGAGTCCATCCGTTCACCTTTTCTACAAAGACACGGTGGTTGGATCCAAAGATCTCAAATTTGGACTCATCAGACCAAAGCCCAGATTTCCACTTGTCTAATGTTCATTCCTTGTGTTCTTTAGCACAAACAAGTCTCTTCTGCTTGTTGCCTGTCCTTAGCAGTGGTTTCCTAGCAGCTATTTTACCATGAACGCCTGCTGCACTTAACAGTTGTTCTAGAGATGAGACGGTGTGTCCAAACGTTTGGTCTGGGGCTCCTATAAGAGCAATTGATCGCAGTCAAACTGTGATCCAGTATCCTCACACAGGTGTTGCAATTGAATAGAGAACACTTAGAAGCAGCCCTTGTATATATATATATATATATATATATATATATATATATATAAATATATATATATATATATATATATATATACAGTACAGTCCAAAAGTTTGGACACACCTTCTCATCTCTAGAACAACTATTAAGAGGAGACTTTCTGCAGCAGGCCTTCATGGTAAAATAGCTGCTAGGAAACCACTGCTAAGAACAGGCAACAAGCAGAAGAGACTACCTCTTGAAGCTCATCAAGAGAATGCCTAGAGTGTGCAAAGTAGTCATCAAAGCAAAAGGTGGCTACTTTGAAGAACCTGGAATATAAGACATATTTTCAGTTGTTTCAACCAGCCGGTTTTCATCTCCATCACCGGATCAATTTTTGCAATTCTGACCAGTGCCATTTTATGAGGTTCTAACTCTTGCAAGCTTTAACGGATCCCAATGATTTCACTACTCTTTTTCGTGACATTTTGAATTTCAAGTTAGTGGTAAATTTATGACGATATCATTTGCGTTTATTTGTGAAAAAAATGGAAATTAGGTGAAAATTTAAAAAATTTCACAATTTTTAATCCTTGAATTTTTATACCCTTAAAGGAAACCTGTCACCACTTTTTTGGACTATAAGCTGTGGCCACCACCACCGGGCTCTTATATGCAGCATTCTAACAGGCTATGTATAACAGCCCAGGCCGCTGTGACAACGTCTCCGTTGTCCGGTGCGGGTGCCTCCCCTTTCGTCCATCTTCGACTTCTTTTTGAAGCCTGTGTGCATGACGCAGCTATGTCATACAGACTCGCCGGTCCTGCGCAGGCGCACTACAATAATTTGATCTGCCCTGCTCAGGACCGGAATGCCAGCAAGTGTAGATGACGTCGTACCCATCATGCACCGTGGCTAGAGAAGAAGGAGAACAAAGATGGACGAAAGAGGCGGCTCAGGCACCGGACAATGGAGACGCCCATTAGGACCTCATCCACAGCAGCGCGACCGTTAGATAAGTATTATAAAGTGTTTTTTATGCTGTCACAGTGGCCTGGGCTCTTATATACAGCATGTTAAAATGCACATCCGGTGTCACTTTCAACATCATAGTGTGTAAATCCTAGATGATACGATTAACGAGCGCTAAAGCGTCGTAATCGTATCATCGGTGTAGGCTCCGACTTTTTCAAAATTACGCTGCCGCGACAGGTACGATGTTGTTCCTCGTTCCTGCGGCATCACACATCGCTGTGTGTGAAGTCGCAGAAGCGAGGAACATCACCTTACCTGCCGCCGGCGGCTATACGGAAGGAAGAAGGTGGGCGGGATGTTTACATCCTGCTCATCTCCGCCCCTCCACTTTGATTGGCCACCTGCCGTGTGACATCCTTAGGAAGGAGGCGGGATGCCGGCCAGCGCGACGTCGCAGGATAGGTGAGTGCATGTGAAGCTGGCGTAGCAATAATGTTCGTTACACCAGGAATCACAAGATATCGCTGCTGCGACGGGGGCGGGGACTATCATGTGCGACATCGCAGCATCGGCTTGCAATGTTGCAACGTGCAAAGCCCGCCTAACAGTCTTATTGTGTAGTAGCAGAATGAAGCTAGTCCCTATAACTGTTAATGAGGACCACCTACTCTTCGAAGCAACCAGAAAGTAATGTGACTGCAGAGCTATCACCTGTGCAAGAGACACAGTGAGCACTCCCCTTTAATATATAACCAGTATGTTTTAATTAATCAACAACATTACTTGAAGCTTATATTAGGGAAGTAGCATTTATTTTTAATGTTTTCTCTTCTAGATGCATGATCTATAGACATCATTAGATTTTTTTTTATCTACACACTAATTCCATGTGACAATGTGCAGCTTTTTCTCAGGGTCTGTGCAATAAAGTATTACAGCTGGATAGTTGTTTCAGCATTAACTACAGATGAGAGAATTCTTAAAAATTTTAATTTACTAATAGGGATGATGTATTCGCCACTATTCCGTATCTGACGAATAATGGGGTATTCGAGGTATTCGCTATCCGATGGGTAGTATGGTATTCGCTTTGATACTTTAATTTTCATTTCTGACTTCCTGTCACCTTCCACCTGTTTTCCAGCCAATGAACACATCTGATCTTGCTTGCCCTCACAGTAACACTGCAGCCATCTTTGTTGTGGTGTTACTGTGATGCACAGCGTCATAGGGGCTATATACGCCAGAGTCCATTTTGTGAACACAGTGATAGAGAGCTTGTGGTGGTGATAGACTGTACTGTGTGCAGGAGGGCATTCTTAGATCCAACTAATAAATAGTCCTTGTAAGGGCTGAACACAATGTCCATTAGCTGCTCGCAGCTCCACAAATTGCTTTTTTGACAAACAGAATGCAGGTCTTTCGGTCTCTCTGTCTGTCGGTCTATCCCTCTCCCTGCCCTCTCTCATCGATCACTGACCGATCACCGGTGCTGCGCTGCACAGCTATCACACTGCTCTGGCGGCTTCTCAAGCTTTGGAAATGCCAACCACTCATTATTCCATCTCGTGTTCTCTGCTTCCCCGGCCCACCAGCGCCTATGATTGGTTGCATTCAGACGAGCCCCCACACTGAGTGAAAGCTGTCTCACTGCAACCAATCACAGCCGCCGGTGAATAGGTCTATGTAGTGCAATAAAATAAATAAATAAATATTTTAAAAAAACGGTGTGCGGTCCCTCCCAATTTTGATACCAGCCAAGATAAACCCACACAACTGAAGGCTGGTATTCTCAGAATAGGGAGCCCCGCATTATGGGGTGCCCCCCAGCCTAAAAATATCAGCCAGCAGCCGCCAGGAATTGCCGCACCCATTAGATGCGAGAGTCCCGGGACTCTACCCGGCTCATCCCGAATTGCTCTGGTGTGGTTTCAATCGGGGTAATGAGGAGTTAATGGCAGCCCATAGCTGCCACTAAGTCATAGGTTAATCATGGCAGGTGTCTATGAGACACCCCCACTGATTAACCTGTAAGTGAAAGTAAATAATCACAAACACCAAAAAATCCTTTATTTGGAATAAAAGACAAAAAAACCCTACTCTCTTTCACCACTTTATTAAAATCCCAAAATACCCCTCCAGGTCCGGCTTAATCCTCACAAGGTCTCACGACGCATCCAGCTCTGCTACATGAACACCGCCGCTCCTGTCAGCTTCACGGAGCAACTGAAGTGAGCCAAGTGATCAGCGATGACATCAATCAGGTTACGCACGGCCACAGCTCTTAGGTGGAGGACTCCAGCTGGCTGCAGGTCACCTAAGTGATGGCACCGCTGATCGCGCAGGTCACTTCAATCACCCAGGGGATTTGCGGTCACCGGGGAGTCCTTCACCTGTGAGCGCAAATCAGGCCGCGGCACACAGACAGAGCCGCGCGATGACAATGAAATCAGGTGAAGTTCATCCGAGCTCATTCTGATTGCGCGGCTCTGTCTTGCAGCCAGCCATGTTGTATGGGGACGTAGCAGAGCCGAGTGGGACCACACTGACAAAAATGCTGATTTGGAATGTTTCCACTCACTGACAGCAAGCAGAGATGGTGGGGAATGTTTCCATTCAATGACAGTAAGTAGAGATGATGGGGAATGTTTCCATTCACTGACAGCAAGCTGATGTGTTGGGGAATTGTACCCTGCAATCATGTTTTTACACCAGCTCCACCAACATTTCAAACAGTGATTAGAGCTTAGCAAGCTTAGTAAGTGAGTACATTACCTTGCACAGTCAAAAAATTTCATTATAATTTAGGCTATAGAAGTGGAGCATAATATAGAAAAAATATATTTTAGTCTGTCTTTGGCACACAGGAGCTGAAAGATGCACCAAATGTATCAATAGTCACATGCCTCTTAATGAATTGCTGCATGTTACTACAAACACCCCTGGAAGAAGCTGGGCGAAACGTGCATCGGGGTGGAGTTACTGTCTACCTAGGAATGGTGTTTACTCAGGATATCAGTAAATTGTATGTCCACCTATGATTATCTCCTTATCTGGGCAGTTAGGCTACCAGGTTGTGGTTATGTTCAATTCTATTACAGTGTTTGTCAGCAGTATATGATTTGTTCATAAATGATCATGTAGGTTGTATACAAAAGTTACAACTGTGCCATTTATAGGATTTAAATCATGTATTCAGCCTATTGAGGTGCATCAATCCATAGTCTATGTTCATGGTTGATGTTACGTTTGCTTCCTAATGTGCATACGTTTTCTTATGTATTTTTAAATAATTTCTAGTGATTGGATTGTGACACCTGCACATGTAATGTAACACCAAGGTGATGTTTTTCAGTCTCTTAATGGAGTTTTGTTTTTTTATGTTTTTTTTTTAGTTTAAGCATGAATTGTTTTCTTACCTTAAGTTTAGTGGCATAAAACTTGGGGTTGAGGAATAAAATGTTACTCTAATAGACTCCCCACAAGACTAGCTATAAAACGTCAGTCTCAATGAATCATCCCCTATGTGTTTTGAATATTAATACATGAATTTTAAATACAAAATCATGTTACTTAAAAGATGTGACTGAATGATTTTGGTTATACCTACTGAAGGTAAAAGAACAGTGTACAGGTACATTTGTGGCCCTTTTTACATAACATTTTTTAGAAGGTCCAATAGAAGCAGTCATAGTAAATAGTGTAGTTAATGAGGTTTAGCCTTTTGGCCGGCTTGTAAAGTAGACTATACAATGCATGTGATATTGTGGAATCCAGAAAGTAAGTGAAAGCCATATTATGCCAGTGTTGGAGCAAGATATGCTTCATCTGAAAACTGTATTTATTTGATTATCTTGTGTATTATTTTTTTTTAGCTATTTCAAGGATAAAGGACATTGGGATATTTGAGTCAAATCCACATTGCCAACCACAATATTCTTTTTTTCCACAGTGCTCACCATCAGTGTTGCCCTTTGATCAAAAGTAAAGCAAACTGGGAAACTTCCCAGGATTGCGGTTGTTTATACATTGAGTGGATAGGTGGCAAAAAAATGGAGCAGAAAAGGTCAAAGCATTTTCTTTTAGTAAAAGTTAGAAAAATAGTATTGTTTTTGCTAAAGAGTTAGAGGACTTGACCTTTAAAAGTATACAGTCACACCCAGGATCAGAGCAGAGAAATACTTCATGAAGTTCTGGACTCTCTGTGGTAATAAATGAATACAGTTAAGTATTATTTAATATTCTGCTTAGTAGAATGGATACTTCCAATCCAGTCCACTAATATTGGAGGAATGTTGTTTTTGCTATGGGGTTTGAACACTTTCCATGTGAGCCTATCTGTGTAATATGATATAGCTCAGATTTACATGTATTTCTCTTTTGATTGGTCTGGGCCAATCTCGACAACTAGAGGACAAATAGTGCTTTGCCTTTCAGATTGGGACTGGGGTGTATAAGACATTGACTCCAGGGCCCAAAACTACAGCTACATACAAATACCTGGTAGGCATTATCCCCGTTAGAGCGGAGTGTCATCTATAATATACAAGTGGCTCTTCCCCATCTACTGTCTCCACATCATAACTGTGATGTACATATGCATTACTGAGGTTTACCAGTGAAAACAAGTTATCCTGTTGTAGTAACTTACTGATCAGTGGGGAGTCCGACCACTGGAACCTGCAATAATCAGCAGTACAGATAGGGTTAAACCCTAAGGATACGGGCCCCTGATCTTCTCAGCTGCGTCCTCAACATGGAGGGTCCTGACCTGCAGTGCCGTGAGTCTCCTCCACAGGAGAACATAGGAGACCGCAGCTGGTCATGCCCAAGATCAGGGTTCGGGCAGTTGCAGTCTTTTGCTTGTGTGCTTCCTAAGGGGATGCTTGCAACACCGCAGGTCAGTTTTTGCTAGGAATCCCATCCACTGTGCTTGTACTGTATAATGCAGTGTTTTGGACGAAAACATGCTGCATCCAAAACGATGCAAACACTGATGATGGGCACGCACTCTAACAGGTCACTTTTATACATTCATTCTCTAAGGGGCTGCTGAAATAGCCAAGCACAGTGCTTGGCATTAGTATAAGGATTGAATGGACCAGCAGTCGATCATGCTGCTCTATTCTAATGGGGATAAAGGTTCTCCATTCCGTTTATGGATTCCTGCAGTTTGATCCCCATTAAATAATAAGTTATCATCTTTTCTGTGAATAGATATAGTTATGCCCTAGTGTCTTGCATAATAACAGTAACCCCCTTTCATTCCTCCAGAGTAACAGTATTCTCAAAAATAAAATACAGCAGTAATGTCCCTCTTTGTGACACCAACTTTTATGCTTCAATACAGTTGGCTCTATAAACAATTACCGTATTTTTCGCTTTATAAGACACACCGGATTATAAGACGCACCGCAAATTTAGGCATAAAAAAAGTTAAAAAAAAAAAATGGGGTCCGTCTTATACTCTGGTGTTCTCTTACCGGAGGGGAGCAGCAGTGGTGGTGAAGCGGGGTCAGAGGAGGCAGAGGTTGTGCTGGCAGGAGTGGCGGGTCAGTGGCGGCGAGGTCCGTGGTGGCAGGTGCAGCATGGTCCGTGGTGGCAGGAGTCGCGGGGTCCGTGGTTGCAGGAGCCGCAGGGTCCATGATGGCGGCAGCAGCAGGGTCCGTGGTGGCGGAAGCAGCGGCGTCCGTGGTGGCAGCAGCAGCGGCATCCATGGTGGCGGCAGCAGCAGCGTCCGTGGTGGCGGCAGCAGCGGCAGTGGGTGAGTCGTGCAGCAGGCCGGTACGGTGAGTGTCCCAGTGTCCGCGGTCCCGGTTCAAATGATGGCGCCTGGAGCGGCGCATGCGCAGATGGAGCTCTCTTCCAAGGGCTCCATCTGCGCACGTGCTGACTCCCGGAGCAGCGCGTGCGCAGATGGAGCTCTCATCCAAGAGCTCCATCTGCGCACGCGCCTGCTTCCGGCGCCATCATTTGAAACTGGGACCGCGTACAAACTGGGTAACCTGCTGCACAGCCGCCCGCCGCACGCACAGTGGCAGCCAGCAGGCGGCATGCACACCCTGCGTGCAAGCGGCCGGGTACCTGTGCTTGCGTGCGAGCGGCAGCCGGGTACCTGTGGCTGCATGCGGGCGTCAGTCGGGTTCCTGTCGGTGCCAGCTGCCTCCCGCACACAGGCACCCGGCTGCCGTCCGCATGCAGGCACAGGCACCCGACTGCCAACCGCACGCAGGCACAGGTACCCGGCTGCCGTCCGCACGCAGGCACAGGCACCCGACTGCCGCCCGCACGTAGCCACAGGTACCCGGCTGCCATCGGCACACAAGCACAGGTACCCGGCCGCTTGCACGCAGGCACAGACACCCGGCCGCCCGATCGCCGCACAGAGAGGACCCCCAGGTAAAGCTATATTCGGATTTTATGACGCACCCCTCATTTTCCTCCCAAATTTTTGGGAGGAAAAGTGCGTATTATAATCCGAAAAATACGGTAATAATGTATCAGGCAGCAAGGAGAGGATTGCTATTGTATGAAGTCATAATGTGTAAGACTATGTCCCCCTTGGGGCCCCATACAAAAATTGACTGTCACGGGTGTGTCATGGGTGACAGATAGTCATGTGGTTCCTGGCCATTGAAGATCACAGTGCAAAATGCTCCCTGACTTTCCATTGTACCTGCTGTCAGTATTTATTGGTATAGGTAGTTTCCTGCTGGATTCATCTCTTCCTTTTGGACCCAGCAAGAGCTCGCCTTCTACTCAGCTGCTAATCATCAGCATTCTATTGATGTTTAAATACCCCTTCCTTACTTAGACTGGGGCTGGTGATATTATTCAGTTAATTCCAGCCTTGGTTACAAACAGGTGGTTTGTATTCCTCTGTTGTATTGTTGCTGAAAACTTTGCTGAACTTCTACCTGAGTCATCTGTAGATGAGTAGTTCATGCATTTTCTCCCTGTGTGTACTTATGTTGTCTTCCATAGTATTTAGTAGGGCTGACAAAGAGCCATTCCCATCCATTCCCTATTTAGGGCCCAGCACTAGGGATACCTAGGGTCAGGTATCCAGCTCAGCACAAAGGTGCAGAACCTATCTAGGGTAAAAAGGTACTCCAGGGACCAGCAGTAGGTTTTATCAGGGGTCACCATCTTCCCCTTCCCTAGACACAGGGTTTCCCTTCCCTTTCACCGTTCACTTCCCAGTACCTAGCATGACATTGACCCTATACAGTAATAATGCCCACCAATTGGCAACACATAGTAATAATGTTCCCTGTGTTGGCGCCACTACAGTAAAACTGTCCTCTATTCTGGCCCACTATAGTAATAATGTTCCCCAATTGGCCTTATGTATTAATAATGTCCCCCATTCTTTCCCCTATATAGTAATAATATCCCGCATTCTAGCCCAAAAATAGGAATAATGTCCCCTTTTCTCACCACCATATAGTAATAATGTTCCTCATTCTGACCCCTATATAATAAGAATTTCCCCTATTCTGGCACCATGCAATAATAATGACCATTATTCTGACCTCTCACAGCAATAATGTCTCCAAGATTGGCTGCCAAATTATAATATTGCAATATATTAAAGCCCCAAACAGTAATAGTGTCCTCATTCTGGCCCTATACAGTAATAAGGTTCCATATGTTGGCACCATGTAGAAATAATGTATTTCATTATTGTCCCCATATAGTAATAATATCCCCCATTATAGGTGCCAAATAATATTAGTGTCCCTTAATCTGGCTCCATAAGTAATAATGTTCCTTTTTCTAGCCTGATATAGTACAAATGTCCTCCATGCTGACCCAGATATAGTGATAATGTCAGCAATTGTGGCCCCATAGAAATTATATACCATATTCTTACTACATAAGGTAATAATGTCCACCATTATGTCCCCATACAGTAAAAATCCAATACTGTAGATATACAAGGTTGCTTCCTCCTCTGATGGCCTGCAGCCGTCCACATGTGTTTCTGCTTCCCCCTCTCCCCCAGGGCCTGAGCATGCAGCCCAGGTCTCCAGAAAGTGTGCTTAAGGCATGCGAGTGCATACCTGCCCTCCTCTTAAAGGGAATTTCCCTGAAATGCCTCTCAGCATATGGCTGAGAAGCACTAAGTATTTAAGGCACCCTCCTTTTAGGGGACGTGCCTAATCAACATTTCTAGTTAATTAGTGTGTCAATCTGCTAGCTAGTTGTCAGCTCTCATTATCCCTGTGTTCATCACCTGTACTTGCCTTCCTATATCTATTTATCACTGCTGTGCCCATCATACCTGTCAGCACCCCCCTGCTTGTCTGCCTCAGTCATCCTGCCCACATCTGCCTGCACTTGTGTCTATACCTGAGTCTGTCTCCTGTCCGGGGGGTCAGCTTCCACAGTCCCGGTCATTGCTCTACGAGTGGTACCTGGCATCCGCCTCACAATAGGTGCTTAGTTAAGCCCCTTCCATTAAAGGGTAAGCATGGGTCCCCGTGTGGTTCAGCAGGTCAACTACTCCGGCTCGTTGCGTCTACATTGGCCACAAGCGTTACACTTTTGATTGATCAGTGGCATGTAAAATAGCATTGACACCGTTGGACCCCTGTCTGCACTGGGCCTTATCACACCTTCTGCAACCATAATCATGTCAACAATTTTCTCTTCGTCTCACTTCTTGCTCCCATTTTATTTCCAATAGCCAAGGCCAAAATCCCATTTTACCAATCCAAAATAAAACATTCCTTTAAATTAGAAAATAAAGGAAGTAATGCAAATCATATGTTAAAGTGCATAATAAAATTACACTTTGTTCCTTATTGGTCCTACATATGTTTAACTGTAACCCAAGCAGTCAAATTCCTAGGCTACTTGAGTCATTCAATTGTAATACATATATGGATAGATCTAACTATTTGTAGCTAAAAAGATGTACAGCTCTTATAGCCTCTTATAGCTTCAAATGCTATAGCTAACACAAAGCAAAAGGACTGCCATCCACTATCTAGCCATCAGGAATTGTATCTTTTTTTGTAATGTTTAATGACCAGAGAAACAAGGTGCTATTAACACCTCACCAACATCTGCTATATATGTGCGGTGTAAGGCAATAGCAGTTCATGAGGTAAAATGACCCTATATATTGCAGGTAATAACTGTGTATTACAGCCTGGACCTGCCACCAACAATCGCAGGTGGTGTCCAGCTCAAACTCTGAAAGTGGAATTAACAGTGCATGGGGGTGCGTCATTCTTTGTGCTCATCGGCATACCTGTGATCTCAGGACACCGATGGGTTGCTATGACAGCCAGGTGTCTGTTGAAAACCTCAGTGTTTGTCTTTACGGCGCTCCCTGGAACCTATGCCTGTGGCTAAGCTACAAAGGAACTACAAAAATACATACAGCTGCACTCTAGAATGCTAACAATGAATAAGGAAACTCTGGTATTGCATTACTGCTATAAGAATATTTGAAAAAAGAGACACTAAGTTTATGTATTAGCCAATGTATGTGAGACCAGTAACCAATGACAAAGTGACCTCTTATATATTGTAACCGTAACTTGGAATGCCCTGTATTTTTGTAGTTATATTGTGTTTTCAGCTAGCACTTGTTCACACCTGTTGGATGTGCGGGTCAGTCTTTTAGATATATGGGCTACAAAGGATACAGTTATTTTTATTATATGCAATATATAATACAATAATGCAATATATTTGCTGGTATTGCTGGTATTGCTGTATATAGCACAAGCGACTAGAATATCGCAGATTCAAGTCCCCTAAATAGGGTAGTGTCGCCTGCCGCACAGAGCTGCACAGAGCAGTGCCGCCCATCAAACAGAGCAGCACCGCAGAGAGCAACACAGCGCACAGCATTGCCCTGCCTCCTGTGACCACTTTTCACCACCCCACGGTAAGCTACATTTGGATTTTAAAATGCAGCCCTCATTTTCCTCCCAAATATTTGGGAGGAAAAGAGCGTCTTATAATCCGAAAAATACGGTAAATGTTACTGGTCTTAGAAAATGGTGACACAAAAATTATTTTTTTTCAAAGGTCTGTTTTTTTTCACCATGGTCTGTTTTTTTTCAACTGGACAAGAATTCACAGTAATCATAATAGATTAGGAGAATTATATTGGTATTCTTACCATATAGCGTTTTATATAAAAATAATGTCCAAATTGCATTTTCTTTTATGCATTTTCACCACACTTGGAATTTTTTGCCCATTTTCCTGTACACTACGTGGTAAAATAAATGGTGTCACTCAAAGGTACAACTCGTCTCGCAAAAAAAAAAAAGACTAAAGCCGCAGCTAATACAAAAGGGTACTAATTATATACAGTGGTACCTCGCTTAATGAGTAACTCTCTTAACGAGAATTTCGCTTAACAAGCAAAGCTTTCTGTAAATTTGTAACCCGCTTTACGAGAAAGCTTTGCTGTACGAGCGAAATTCTCACCTCACACACTTCCGGTTCCGTCCATCCATCGCGCTCTGACCCACACTTGCACTGTCCACACAAACACACATGTACGCACAAACACACACAAACACACACGCATACACACACACACACACACACAAACATACAGTACTGTATTATGCTCACCTTACCTTCCGTTCCACCGCCGGCCTCATGGTTCTTGTAGTTCCCGGGTACATCGCGGCGAACTACAAGTACCATGAGGCCGGCAGTGGAATGGAAGGTAAGGTGAGCATACCTATATCTGTACCTTCCGTTTCATCGCCGGCCTCCTGGGTCCTGTAGTGCACCGCGCCGCTCTGCTCCGCTCCAGGCATCGGCATCCATAGCAACGAAGCAGGAACTTCCTGGTTCCTGTCACCGCTTGTCAAAGGCAGCGCGCTGGCCAATCAGAGGCAAGCGGCTCTGCCTTTGATGTCAGCGCTCTGGCAGGAACTTCCGCCCTCGTTGTTATGGTCACCTGATACACGGCCCGCACCGGAGAACAGCAAGTCCCAGGAGACCAGCGATGGAACGGAAGGTAAGGTGAGCATACAATATGTGCGTGTGCATGTGTGCTTGTGTGTGTTTGTGTGAGTTTGTACATGTTTGTGTGCATTTGTGCATGTGTGGAATGATAGAATAGGGGACCAGGATGGGACATTTAACACATTGTGGAACGGATCGTCAGCATTGTAATGATTTCCTATGGGAAACCTTGCTCTGCTGAACGAGTACCTTGATTAACAAGCACAGTCCCAGAACGGATTGCTCTCGTTAAGCAAGGTTCCACTGTATAACCAAAATGGACAAACCCCATATAAAATATAACCTTTAATATTAATATAAGGTAAAAACAATACCAAAAGCAATATCCTCTTATAGTGTAGGGTAAATAATCAAAGGGACATGTAATCCATGATAGGTAACATACCATAAAAGAGGACACAGGGAAGGAAAAAAGCTGACCTAAATGGGTCCTAAAGCCTGGCCCTACCTAGCAATGGAGGGTATGACGATCTAGGGTTGTGGCGCCCCCGTTCACCGACGAGAAACTCTAATAGTCCCTAGTACACCCTACACTATACTAACAGTGCCCCACAAAACAAAAGTGAGAAAATATTAAAACCTGATAGGTAAATTACACCGTTGATAATCAATTGTGATTCATCTATTTAGAAGATCCATTGGGTCCTCAGTGGGAAAAAGGTCACCCGACGCGTTTCCCCCTGTGAGGTACACAAAGTTCATTAGAGGACAGTCAGACCAATAGGCTGGGATGAAGGATGTCACATCCCAGGAACAGCCAGTCAGTGTGCTTGAGAAAAATAAATGGTGTCATTCAAAAGTACAACTCGTCTCGCAAAAACAAGTTCTCATATCTCTATGTGGACATAAAAAGGAAAAAGTTATAACTCTTGAAAGATGGGGAGATAAAATTGAAAATGCAAAAACAGATATTGGCCCCATTGGAAAATGGTTAGAATAGAAAAAGACCCTCCCTAACATGTTTCACCATAACGGGCTTCATCAGGGGCTTTAGAGTGTAAGTTTAATGTGCACTTAAACATATGATTTGCAGTAGTTACTTATATTTTTATTTTACAATGAAATGTTAAGTTTTATGTTTCTATGGTTAAAAGGTATTTAAAATATTAGTTAATTCCTACTGCTACCATTGATTGATTTTGGTGTGATCACTTCTTGCTCTCACACATGATCATGTAACTTTCCTTATCTTTAATTAATATGATTAATATGATTAAAAAGCACGTAAGAAAATGTTAACATCGACACTGAAAAACTTTATAATCTAAATTATATCCAATCCTCTCTTTGCTGCTGTTCTTAAACTCATCTTTCTCAGCGTATCATTCCTAATTTCATACTTCGTCCGTAACCTTTTCTTTCTCTTCTCCTTTCTATTTTTTGTGATATCCAAACAGTTTAAATTGGAAAAAAAATTGACTTTTTAGTCTTTTTTTACCTTGATGTGCTTTTCAATGTAATAAGCAATTCCTGGAAAGACACTGGGTAGAAGGGAAAAAATTCTGAAATTATATTATCTTTGCAGGGTTCAGTTCTTTAAATACATGACTGAGCTGAATGGATCAGAGGTTATGGCCTGAGATCAAGTATGTAAAACCACATTCTAGCTCATTGTTGGTTAAGTACACATACATATTTATACTTGTATCCAATGGTCACAAAATCTTCTCATCTTGATGAGAACATGTTTATCTTTTTTAATAAACGGCTTTAGTGATGCTTAGCTAAAGTAAGCAAATCTACATTCCAAACAATTCCTTTTTATACTTAATTTTAAGTTGAGCACATTTTCTACACTTTCTCTTTAGTTTTACCCACTGGAATTGGATCTTATCTGAGATGCCATAATTTATAATTAAAACAGGGACCAACAACGACCAAACCACTTAAAACACCTGCAAAAACAGAAAGCTCTTGCTCTATTTCCAAATACACTGTGTTAATGAACAAAATCCAGACCTCACACATAGTGTGATCTGTGCTGGAAGGTATTAAATGTCCTTTAACTATTCAATCTGATACTTCAACTGCATTTATTATACGGGCTGTATATACCCTTCTCTTTCAACAACAAAAAGGACAGTTATGTAAATTAGAGGACAAATATGTATGTTAATATTATACAAATGATAACAAAGTGAAAACAAAATTTTCAAAACATCTCGATATATTCAGCCCCATGAGAAGAAATACATAAATTTACATGGCTTGGCATAGTATCCATGATGTTATTAATGGTTGTTTGAGGAATGTTCTGCCACACTGAATGCACATGGGCGCACAAATCATCAGGTTTCAGGCAACTCTCTATGCAATTGCCGACCATGATGTTTGGGATGTGGTTGATGGGAGAGAAGTCTGGAGATCCTACAGGCTATGGTAGCACATTTATGGCTCACAGTAGTATGAGAAACATGAAACTTGGTGTTGTCATGTTGAAAAACGGCACCTATGACTCTATGGAGAAATGACCATTCCACTGATTCCACAACCAAATCAATGTAACTCACTCTGATATTGTACCTGGACCAAAGCCTAGACAGGTCTAGTAATTGTACATTATGCTACCTTACAACATAATCATGGGGTTCAGGCTGGTGTGACGTTACTATATGAAGGCCTCTTCATGGCATTGAACACATGGTCTCCAGACCAATCTGAAGTTATCATGTGCATCCAAGGCAAAAATAGTAATCATTGCTGTGAAGGATAGACCTCCATGCCAACGTCCATTTCCTTCTTTCCCTACATCATGATAACCTTTGAGAATGGTGACTTGATGTCTGGCTCGTAGCTCAATGTTGTGCAAATGCCTTTTGATGGTTTATGTAGACGCTGTTTAACACCTTAGGGGTACTTCACACACAGCGAGATCGAGATTTTTTGTGACCTCATTAGCGATCTTGCTGTGTGTGACACTGAGCGGCGATCTGGCCCCTGCTGTGAGATCGCTGCTCGTTACACACAGTGCTGGTTCGTTTTTTTATTGTTGCTCTCCCGCTGTGTGTGACAGCGAGAGAGCAACAATCCTGAATGTGAAGGGAGCAGGAACCGGCGTCTGACAGCCTGCGGTAAGCTGTAACCAAGGTAAACATCGGGTAACCAAGGTGGTTACCCGATATTTACCTTCGTTACCAGCCTCCGCAGCTCTCATGCTGCCAGTGCCGGCTCCTGCTCCCTGCACACGCTAAGTTTTAAGTGGTGTGAGCTGGTAACTAAGGTAAACATCGGGTAACCATACCCGATATTTACCTTAGTTACCAGTGTCCGCAGCTTCCAGACGCCGGCTCCGTGCAAGCGCAGCGTCGCTTGCACGTCACTGCTGGCTGGGGGCTGGTCACTGGTCGCTGGTGAGATCTGCCTGTTTGACAGCTCACCAGCGACCATGTAGCGATGCAGCAGCGATCCTGACCAGGTCAGATCGCTGGTCGGATCGCTGCTGCATCACTAAAGTGTGAAGGTACCCTTAAGCTTGGCATGTGATGTCTAACTTTAATTGCAGTGCAAAAGTGATTACTACGCACTATTCATCTAATCTAACATCTCTCTGTGCACCTCTTCCTTTCATTGCAGTTGATCGTTGTTCTGCCAAACGCTGAGATATGCAACATTGGGCAATGCTGATACAAGGACTATGTTCATTGTGATCTGCTGTCATGATAAATCAAGGTCTCTCCATCCTTCTCAGTTTGCAACAAGTCTCAATAACTAGCATGAAAAGAGACATCACACATCCCACAAGACTCAATCTGGTAGTTGAGTTTTTGTAAGGTTAAAAAATGTTTGCTTTCAATCTGGCTTTTAGGCTTCTTCCACTTGCCACAGATTGGAGTGTGATTCTTAAAAACGTGACCATTTGCAGATCTTAGTTCTAGATAAAACATAACCTTACGGCTTTTCATTCATTGTGTTGTAATTTACATGTTGAGTATTGTACAAGCAATAAAACAATCCAGATCCAAATTCCCTATGAAAAAAAATGGAATGAAAAATCTATATTTAAAAAAAAATAAATAAATAAATATTAAAAAACCTAAAAATTGGAATCACCTCCTTTTTCAGTTAAAAATAAAGATATCTTTAAAAAAAATACTTATTTGGTATCATCGTGTCCATAACAGTCCAACCTGTCATTATACAGTACAATATTGGTAAGCCCAAACTAAAAATGTCATAAATAAAAAAAGTGAATCGCCAATATAGTTTTTTTTTTTGCCTCTGCAATCTCCCCAAAAAATAAAATAAAAAGCAATCTAAATGTATATTACCCCAAATTGGAAACAATAGCAATGCAAACTCACTATGCTTAAAATTAAAATCAACCCCTACTAAAACTATATGGACTTAAAAAATAAAATTTATGAGTTTTGGAAAAAGGTAACAAAGAAAAAATGTTTTTTACAATATTCAAGTTTTTATAAGCCACTAAAATAGTAAAATAAACTACCTATTTGGTATCACCCTAATCATAATAACCTGAGGGAACATATTGGATTGTTATTTTTACTACACAATTAACAATTTAAAATTGAAACATTTCTTCCAATTGGCCAACAGTAATCTGCAAACATTGATGGATTCCATATGCTTGATAGCTTTTCTTTATAGCCACAATATTTTGGTGAAATCTCTCATGGTGCTTGTCGCTCACTACTCCGTGGTTTCGTGGAAATAAGTCTAGATGAGAATGAAACAAAATTAATCTTTAAGGACCTGTTACAGCCAAGATTTTTATATGTTTTGAGGAGATTTTTACCCAACCCTTCATAGTTATCTGCTCTCTTGAGTTTCCCAAATAATTACTTACAACTAATGCGAATTCTACTCATGCAGATTTTTTTCTTGGCCTGCAACAAACGTAGAAACTCCTTATCTTGAAGAAGCTTATGAATCTGAGGTCCGATAAAGACTACTTATTTTATCTTTGCCTCACTTAACTTTGGCAATTTATCAATGAGATACTTGAATGCTTTTGCATTTGTATCCATTGCCTTTACAAAGTTCTTCATTAGGCTCAACTTGATATGCAATGCTGGTAACAAAATTTTATGTGGATCAACAAGTACTGGATGCATTTTTATTCCCTGGCTGAAGTGAATGTCGGAGAGGCTGGTCTCTTTTTGTTTTAGTGACATTCTTTTGCACATCTGTCCCACTCACACAGAAAGCAGCAGTACTTTCTTATATCAACCAAGTAAGGGGACAACCACCTTTAAGTCACCGCAGAGGGACCACAAATGTTGGGCATAGTTCATGTACCTCAACAACTATTTCATGTTGTCAAAGGTTTTGTTTATATGGCCTGCATAACCATCTGTAATTGAAGGTGGCGCATTGACATTATTCAGCAAAACGGCTTTTAGACTTGTTTTGGACAAATTATGCTGAATGATTAAGACTTATCTTTATAGCTTTCATTAAACTGCTAATGTTTTGGCATCCCACAAGATTGCTCTTCATGAACAAGTAATGGATAAAAACCTTTATCACGGTTGCGCAACAAAGAAATCCAAACATTATTCGATAGGAGATTCCACTGCTATAGCCTGGAACCTAAGAGCCCAGCTTTACTCTTAGGCCCCCTTCACACGTCCGTGAAAATCACGCACGTGTTTCATGGACGTGTCAAAGGTGCATTTTCCCCTACGTGTGCCGTGTTTATGGCACTACGTGTGTTCTCCGTGTGTTCTCCATGATAACACACAGTGAGCGGAACTTTCTGCTCACCTGTCCCTGGCGTCGCTGTCTGTGGTGCTGATCTTCGGTCTCCAGCCCTGCCGACTCCCCGCTGCTGCCGGCCGCAGTGAAGTCAATATTAAATGAGCATAATGAGTGGCGGTCGGCAGCAAGTGACAGCAGCGGTGGAGACAGGAGGGCTGGAGAAAGTGAGTAAAGATTTTTTTTTTCTCTGACGTGTGTTTCTCTGGCACGTGTCACACGGGACCGCATCCACACTACATCCGTGTGGTTCGGGTGCGGTCCGTGTGACACCCGTGCTGCCGGAGAAAAACAGACATGCATCCGTGTGGAGCACACGGACGCACGTCTGCTCCCCAGGGAGGCACGGGCCAATGGCTGCACACGTGCGTGCACATAAACCCATTGATTTTAATGGGTTTACATGTGCCCGTGTCTCCGGTACATGCGGGCACGGACCTAGCACGTACCGGAGACACGTGCGTGTGAAGGGGGCCTTAGGCAGAGTCAAATCTCTATCAAGATCATTTAGTTCACTTTGTGTTATAAGGTGTGGTTCAGTTGAGATTGCTGACAGAATGTCTGAGTCATGAGAGGAAAATGCTTCATAACACAAAGTGCCCTTTTTTCCTCTCTTGACTCAACTTAAAATGTTGCAGAACAAAGAAATTAAAATATCAACCAGTAGTAGATTCCACTGCTATAGCCTGGAACCTAATTGCTCAGCTTTATTTTTGGGCAGATGTAAATCTCTAACAAGATCGTTCCATTTACTTTGTGTTATAGGGTGTGGTTCATTTGAGGTTGCTGACAGAAAGTCTGGGTCGTGACAGTAAGATGCTTCATGCCACCAAGTGTCATCTTCTCTGTCACTTGACTTGACTGAAAATATTTCTGGTACTTTTGGAATATGCAGTTCTTCTGTGTGTGATATTAGGTATATTACAGATTGAATGTTTGGCTACTGTAAAGTCCCCTTCTTACTCTTATCTTAAAATTCTCTAAATATAACCCTAACAGCACAGTGAGGAATACATTTTAAAACATAAGTTTTACTCAAAATGTATATAAAAATATCAAATTCACATACTCAAAACATGTAGAGTGCCACATGAATAAAATGCACACTACAAAAATTGATCCCTATATACTAAGTAATCGATAGATTACCCACAGCATGTGGGCAATTCAACCCTCTCTATGCTTATGGGCTGGTTTTAAATGGCAGTGACCTAGGTTTATTTTCAGGTATTGCCCTGAAGTCATCAGGTCCCAGCATGTGGCATCCTCCTCTCTCGGCCTGCCATAAGATTGTCCCCTGATGAACCCCAAATTCTATGGGGAAAAACGCATTGGAATCAGCACCTGGGACTGGCTTATGCTTGAAATACATGAATATAGTTATTCTATTAATGTCACTGTTGATTTGTCCCTTTGGTGTATCTCCTCGTTTCATTATATGAGAGTAGACCATTACTAGGAACTTCTACGGAAACAAGATATTGAGTGGGGGCGCCTTGAACCTTAGAGCCTCATACCCTCCTCTGTTAGGTAGGAAATTCTAGGGTCCATAAAGGATTTTTTAAAAATTCTCATTGAAAACAATTTTTTATAGGGGGTGGTTTTGTGTGTTTTGACACTTTTTGGACCATTCTTTTATTAATTTAAATTTGGATAGCCTAATAGGTACATCAATCACATCTATTCAATTCAGGTAGATGTCACAAATTGTCAAAATAAGACAAAAGGTACTTGGGCATCACACACTGCGTTCTAATGTAACACACGACACAGTTATTGTCCACCTATTCTGCAGCCGAAAAACAGGTTGTAGGCTTTCCTTAGTCAAGTTTCACCTTTGTGAGCAAAAGTGACTTCACATATGTAGCAAAAACTATCCACTTTGTTAATGCAAGAAGCAGGCATATCTAAAACAACAACCATAAAAACATGTCAATATGCTAAGAAATTCTAAAACTGTACACCTTAAACAGAAAGCATTTCCAAAAGTAGGTGATGCAACTGTAATTAGGATTACATAATTGGACTTGAGTTGGCATTTTTTGACTGGTCATCCTAAGATGATATAATAGACTAAATAGATGATATCATAAACTACCTACTCACAATGCAATATTGATGATGAAATAATAAAATTGAAATTTTTCTATAAGCCTGCATGAAAGGTAAAATATATCTTTGTACCGTGTTAGCCAGTAGAGATAAAAAAATTGTTTAAAAGAACAGAAAGTCCTCAGTGGTTGATACCTTTTAATGCCATTAAAAGGTATCAACCACTGAGGACTTTCTGTTCTTTTAAACAATTTTTTTTTGCATGAAAGGTGTAATAAGTAATTACAATCTTTTCTGGATCTTGAAAATTAGCATCAAGTAGCAAATTTAAGCATGATATTCATTTTCAGCACAAAAAAATTAAGTTCAACTGTTTTTGTCTGTGAACCAATTTGGCTGTAGAACAGTGTAATTCTTTTCCCTGCTCTGTCTGAAACCTTGCTGATTGTGGCTGGTTTATGTTCTATCCATTTCCAGGTTATGGCCAAACAGTGCTCCAGTGCTCACTGAAACCTTTAGTAATTTAGACATTCTTATGTAAACAATGAAATTAGTATATTTTGCAGTATTAAGGTAGTAAAGGTCTTGAGACAGCTCACTGGTTTTACCCATCATGAGAAATTTCTTGTGTGGCACCTTGGTAAAGAGACACCTTTTCGTAGGCCATTAGTTGAACCAGCTCATATTATTTTTCACTAAGTGGCAGGATTGCTTTTTAACTACTGATAGATTTCAGCTAGTGTCATGACTTTCCATGGCTTTTGCATCCCTCATTCTTCATGTGTTCAATACTTTTCCCTGTGTTATTTCTTTTTATTACACATAACTTAAGTATAGACATCTATGGTTTAATTTCTTTGCTTGTTTGAATTGGATGGGTACTTACTGACATCTGGTGGGAAATTCAAATTTTTCATATGTACTTAGAAAATTGGTGATGTGTTCAATGCTTATTTCACTGCATTCAGAGGAGATGGTGATTTCTGCAATGCTGATGTACTTCTTTATATAGCACAAGTGATTGGACGATCACCCCTTCGAGTCCCCTGGGTGGATTATTAACCACTTTATCATCCTGCTATTTTCCGTTTTTCATTTTTATTCTTTTCTCTTTGTCTTCCAAGACCCATAGATTTTTTATTTTTCAGTCAATATAGCAATATGACGGCTTGTTTTTTGCAGGATGAGTTGTACTTCTGAGTGAGACCATTGAGTTTGCCACATATTGTACTGGAAAGTGGGGAAAAAATTCCAAGTGCAGTGAAATTGCAAAAAAAGTGCAATTCCACAATTGTGTTTTGGTAAAACTCATCTAGCAGTATGATTCCCCAGAAAACTATGAGTTCGCAGATACCAGACATGTATAGTTGTATGTTTATTTGAATGGTAAAAAAAACCTCCAGATTTTTCCAGTATAAGCATTGCGCTTTTGTCTACATTTTTCATAACGTTCTCATTTTTGGGATATGGGGCTTGGTGATGGCTTATTTTTTGAGTCCTGAGCTGTTGTTTTTAACTATACCATTTTTCGGGATAAGCAATGTCTTTGCCTCTTATTGCATTTTATTGCAATGTTGTGGAGACCAAAAAAAGTAATACTGTCATTTTTACTTTTTTCTTATTTCGTCTTTTACCGATCAGATTAATTTATTTTATGTTTTGATGGATCGGGCATTTCTGAATGCAGTGATACCAAATATGTGTACTTTTTTTGTTTTTAATTGTTTTGATTTTAATGGAGCATAAGGGGGTGATTGAACTTTTTTTGGAGGTTTTTAATTTTGTTCATATTTTTTTTAACATTTGTTTACACTTTTTCTTGTTTTTACTAGATCCCCTTAGGTCACTTGAAGCGGATAGGTCTGGTCTCTTATGCTGTTCATAACTATGCTTCAGCACCGCTCTAAACAGCAGAAATGCTGATCTCCAGAAATAGGGGTCCTTGGGACCTCGATTTGGGCTCACCTCCGCTATATTATGAAGCCGGCCCTGCTGCTGTGCCGCCAGTAATATTTCTGGTTTCGGCAAGTACTCGGCTCTGATCTGCTCGTGTCTTCTCTAATTCTGTCTCGCTACCACTCTGCTCTTCAAGCTCTCCTGACTTCCTCCCTCTGCCCATGTCTGCATTCCCTATGATACCCTCCGTCTCATCCCCTTATTCTGTTCTGCTCATCTCGGTGTTCTGTCCTCCCTCTGTATTACCCACTATCTCCACTTATTCCCATCCCTGTTGACTGATATCATCCGTACGTACTGACTGACTCCCTTTGTGTACCGACTTTGGCTTGTGCTTTGACTCTGTCTCAGTTTTCCCTATTGTCCTGAATGTGACCTGTCTGTGCATTGACCTTGGCCTGTTTGATTACTCTCCCCTAGGTTCTGCACCATCTAGGGTTTTCTTCTATTAGTTCCTGTCTGGTTGTTCATTTAGTGTTACCTGAGGGTTGGCTATGTCTACAAGAAAGGGTTTCAGCTCAATCAATTGCTCAATAATTAAATAAGTGCGGACCCACCGATTGGCTTGATCGACAATTGCCCCTTTTCCAGCATGTCTCTTCAAGATCGAATCAATTTTAGGGGTTCTGGCAGCAATAACCAATTTGCTCATTTGCCAATCAGATATCCAGCAGGACCGTCTTGCAGACTATCTCTTATTGCCAGCTGCAGCTTGGGCACAAAACAGTGCATGGGATGAATAGGAGAGATACTTGAAGCAGCTTCAACAAGATCATCTAATCCTAAAGTATCATTTTGCTGTTCTTCTGTAGTAATATCTGTTTGTTCCTCAGTTACAGGAACAGGATTGTGGCCTTTCATTTCAAACACACTGAATCTGAAATTTTCTTCTAGCTGCTGTTCCCCTTCATTATGCTCATTCTACAGTTTAATTGTACTTATTGTGTTTGAAGCATTGTCAGTTACAATACCAAGAACCTGTATACTGTATTGTACTACTGTACCAAATTTATTATATATTTTAGAAGTCGGAGTTGGTCCATTTTATACTGACTCCACCAAAATGGACATCAACTTCGACTCCATAGCCCTGATTTCAGTGGTACTCTAATGACATAAAATAAAAAAAGTGAAAACAAACCCATACATTTCCCTTATTTTCACACTGTTATTACCTGATATAGGTAAAACAAAAAAGAGTGATGGAGAAATTAAGCCCAATGTATCACAATAAAGACAAGCAAAAATTCTTTGAATATCCCCCCAATATTTACAATGCTTTTAACCACATGTACAAAAAGTGCCTGGTCAGGAGCATGGGTATATAGTTTGGTCTTTAACAGGTTAACAAATCTGCAGTCCTTACCATAGTAATCAGTGGGTTCTAGAAAAGTTGTAAATGCAAGATCCTTGCAGTGAATAATTGGATACAGATCAAGGTCGTCTCTTCATATATAGCTCTTTTCTTAGTAAAACTGAAGTATCATAGCTAATTTAAGGTTTTACTTCATGTATTGTTATAGATTACTATGTTATAGTTTCCATATGTCGCAGGCAAATTTTCTCTTTTCTAAATGCCTATATTCTAACAATGTTTAGACAATCTGACATCATTTTGCTGCCATCAAGTGCATCTTCTTACTGTACTAATCAATAATGTATCCAACACATAAGACGAATAAAAGAAGGCATGCAAAATCTTAGCTATTCCTGAACACATTATTTGACACCCCTCATTGTTTACTACATTACCACATCATTCTGTAACCAATTACAGCTATAAAGAGATGAATCTGACCCAGCTGCAAGTAATGTGGGAAGCAACAGGTATATGTTTGAAGAATAAGAACACAAAGCTTAAAAGTAAAGACTCAGCCACATAAACCCAGGCAGATGTGAAAGACATGAAACCAAATCAATAAACCTCAAAATTGATATGCACAAGAACATTCAAAAATGGTTAAAAATATATAAGTAAAAATGTGTGTGTGTGTGTGTGTGTGTGTGTGTGTGTGTGTGTGTGTGTGTGTGTGTGTGTGTGTGAAAATGATGTAAAGTAATAATTCTTTAAAAATAGAAAAGTTAAGAAAAGTTTATTATTGTCAATTAACAAAATGCAAAGTGAGTGAGAATAACTCAGCACTTCGGTTGTTCCCAACATCTTGGATGCTTAACCACAGATCTTCTATGGATGTAACACAAGAAAAATCATTCTGTCTCTTCAATAAATTCCAGACAAACTCAGCAATGCTAAATTGAAAGCTCTTTGGGGTTAATATTATCACTAGAGATGAGTAGTTCCATGGAGGTTTGGTTCGCCTGCAGCCAAGGAGCCGAGCCTCAACAGGCTCGAGCTTGACCTGAACCCCAAATCAAGTAACTGATTGTCAGTTTCAGTCTCCACCCACAAACAGCCAGCTATAAGCAGATCACTTCTGGAAGAGGGTGGGAGGACTTTTTCAAGCAATTGTTTTGGGTCGCACATTACATGTAATCATGCTGATGCTACCCCAGGGTGAGCCATTCAAACACTGCAGGTTGCTTGCACAGGGCTAAGCACCAAGCGTACCTGAGCACAGCATTGCTTGCGCAAGTGAAGTTTACATGTAAAGAATCCGAACCTTAAATCTTGATTTTTTAAGTTGGTATTTGGTTTGAAAATCAAACCTTGGGTTCGCTCATCTCTAATTATCACTTCCATGACCTCTTATTATTTATAATGAAGATAATTGAAGACACCATTAATTCTGATCAAATCTCCAACTCCATTTGTGAATTCAACCCTAAGCTTGCAAAAGATCTAAGCCATACTTTGCTGCTACTTGAAGACAATCTTAGCTGATGGCACTGCAGGACATCTTATGAAGGGAAGTAAGGATGACTGTAATGTTAGAAATAAAGTGAACAGATGTAGCATGGTATTTTGGAAAGTCCAAATGCTTTGCTTTGCCCTGCTTCCATCATTGTGCAATCCTTTTTAAAGCAATCTCTCAGTAGGATCAACCCTCCTATGTCACCTATGTGGGCATGTACATCATAGATAGATTAAATGATACTTTGATATTTACAATTCAATGTCTAGTTCTAGAGAAATCCACATCCCTCTTATATGCAAATAAGCTGATACTCGTTTTGGGCAGGGCACTGATTTCTATTGGCTGAACATAGAATTTCCCAAGATCTTCCTCCAAAGCTTATTTTAAATAAAAAGGGGTGTTACCAGTGTGAGACATGTAATGGTTATATCAGAATTAATTTGCAGCTACAGTCATCTCATGGTGCTTTAGATTCAACTTACTTTCATGTTATGATAGCCAGTATGGGTGAGGCCAGTGCAGCAGAGCTGACAGCTCTGTGACAAACTGCAAATGGGCTTGTTGTCACCTCCTTGTTTGTGAGATGTGTACGTGTGACCGCTACTAAACGACCTATGTGCGATCTCGGCAAATCGTAACTATGATCTGGGCGTGTCACATCGCTACTGAGATCGTCAGATAAATCGTAGCAGGGCCTTAACACTGCTACTGTCTCTGCTCAGTTATGACCGTGGGTTATCCATGGAAAATTAACAACAATTAGTCTGAATGAGTAATTCACTGCATAGCTAACATATGACAACACTTGTTGGGGCAAAATATACTCCAACTAGCTGTACTACCCGGCTTCCCCTGGGTTAATAACTGTTGTTAACATAATAGAATATATTACCAAAAATGTATTCTGCACACAAAAACCACAAAACAAATAGATAGAAATGTAATTATTAAAAGGCAAAGACTAAGCTAATAGAAGCATTTCACAACATATATTTCAACACCACAGATATTCCACACAGATTTAACTAAATTGGCCAAGAAATGTGCTCCGTCTGTCTCTTTCCAGGTCTTTCTCTTTCCAGGTCTGTCTCTTTCCCCGTTTGTCTCTTTCCCCGTCTGTCTCTTTCCCCATTTGTCTCTTTCCCCATCTGTCTCTTTCCCGTCTATCTCTTTCCCCATCTGTCTGTCTCTCTGTCTCTTTTTTTGTTTGTCTCTATGTCTCTGTTTCTTTCCCCATCTGTCTCTTTCTAGGTCTGTCTCTTTCCCAGGTCTGTCTCTTTCCCCGTCTGTCTCCCCGTCTCTTTGTCTGTGTCTTTTCCTGTCTGTCTCTTTCACTGTCTGCCTGTCTCTGTCTGTCTCTTTCCCCGTCTGTCTCTATCAAGGTCTGTGTCTTTCCCCATCTATCTTTGTCTGTCTCTCTGGCTGTCTCCTCCTTCCCTGTCTGCCTGTCTCTGTCCCTATCTGCATGTCTGTCTGTCTCTTTCCCCATCTGTCTCTTTCCAGGTCTGTCTCTTTCCAGGTCTGTCTCTTTCCAGGTCAGTCACTTTCCAGGTCTGTCTCTTTCCAGGTCTGTCTCTGTCTGTCTCTTTCCAGGTCTGTCTCTTTCCAGATCTGTCTCTGTCTGACTCTTTCCCTGTCTGTCCCTGTCTGCCTCTTTCACCATTTGTCTCTGTCTGTCTCTTTCCCTGTCTGTGTCTATCTCTCTGTCTCTTTCCCTGTGTGTCTCTGTCTGTCTCTGTCTCTCTCTGTTTCTCTCTGTCTCTCTGTCTGTCTCTGTCTGTCTCTCTCTATCTGTCTCCCCACCGACATCATATTACCTCACATATAAGCTTCTTATACTATGAATGTCTTTTGTTCCTATAGCAACCAATCACAGCTCCTACTAATAACCTATAGTTCCAGGCTCTATTTACTTTAATGGAGGCATGTTTTTTGGAGAGTAACTGTAAAGCGCGGGGTTACATTTTCCTGTCAAAGCATAGTCTACGATGTTCCCTGGGTCACATGAGGTGTCTGTGCAAAATTTCGTGATTGTAAATGCGACGGTGCGGATACACTTTTCGTTTCACTTTTTCCCCATTATGTAGATAGGGGCAAAATTGATTGGTAAATTGGGTTAAAATTTCGCCTCACAACATAGCCTATGACGCTCTCGGGGTCCAGATGTGTGAGTGTGCAAAATTTTGAGGCTGTAGCTGCGACGGTGCAGAATCCAAACCCGGACACACACACACACACACACACACAAAAATATATATATATGGTTAATATAAACCTAACTGTATAATATTTGCAGATAAAAATAAAATTCACTTATAATACATATGTCATATTAATCCAACTGAATACCAGTCAGTGAATGCTGAATTAAAGTGCATAAAGTAAGAATAATAAATAAATAAATGTTTATCTGAGAATTTATTAGCTATAATATAATATATGTGGTTGGAATAAACCTATCTAACATATGTAGCAATCACAGACAAGCATAGATTAATTTACAAAACATATTAAATATTATTATTACTGAATGCAAGTCACTAAACAGTAGTTTAAAGTGCATAAGATGTAAGGTGCTGTAATGGTTCCAGTGAACAATAGTAGTACATTTGGATAAAAAGAAGTGAGCAATGAAATAAGATGCTCTTGTGCCAGTAAAAGATAATTACCTGGTGGGTAATGCTGAACCGTCCCTCTACCCCAACATACGTTTCAATATGCTTTCCTCAGGGGGCGTATTATCCGTGGAGAGCAGACACAAGTCTAAGCCAGAGGCCATTAGTTAACAAATTTCCCCCCTGTTAGGATAATTCTTTCTCTCTTCAAAAGAACTACAGTAGACAGGATACCACCAGGTTGTATAATAAATATATTTTTTTGTGTGACCGGTGTAGGTCCTATAGTTATGTGAGACACATTTTCAACATTGTGAACTCAGGATGAACTAAATGCATGTATGGCTTGTTGATCAGCCCCAAATTATTATCTGCTAGATGATATGGTTGTATATCCCATGTAGCATATCCCATTGTATATATGGTTGTATATCCCATGTAGCATAGCTATGGAAAGCTAAAACCATAATAGGAAACTTGGCATTAATATCATCGATCAGGAGCTTCTGGAGGAGGGCAGGGGCAATATCTTTAAGATGGGGATCTCATCATTTTTGGGACCCAAGCTGCATTGCATTGATCAACCCCCATCTGAGGTCCCCAAGAGGAGGTATGTGGAATTTTATCTGATAAAAACGGATTCTGAATTATAATAATCGTTCAGTGCTGGAAGATACAGCGTGTTGTAGAATTGTTCCATTTTCAATTGAAAAGCTTTCCTCCATAAAAGATAGGTGCCATTTCTGCAACCACAGGTCTAATACTTTTCATTATCTATTTAATGTGACGGTATATACTTTATTGTTTTGTTCTCTTTTAAATATTTTTTGTATATTTTTATAAACGCTGTCTACTTTTTGAATTAAATTAATAAAATATATTAGCTTTGTTTCTTTAGCTCTAAGAACAGCATCTCTGAAGATACATGAGGCTATACATTGTTATTATTAATGGGTGTCATATCGGCCTGTATAAATGATTAGTGGTGGTAGCAAGTTTTTCTTGGGTTATTGCAAAGCCTGGCAGCTAATGTATCAAAGTATAAATATATTCAATGCATAAAAATCCAGTGTGTATATATTATATATTCACTGTGGAAGCACCTAATAATCATTCTATTAGTGAAAGCAGCCGTCACCTCATCCATCAATCGACAGTGAATTGCGTATTGCCCTCATGGTTGTAGGCTGCAGAGTGGTGTTCATGACAAATAATGGCAGCAGTGGGATATGTTCATCAACTTTCTGAATGTCACCTGACAAATTGGTGGCAGCGGTGAGATATCTGCATGATCTCCCTATCTGTTACCTGACAGTTTACCTTTTACATTGTATGACCATTTTGAAAGCACTGCACTATGCTTTTAAATCCAAAAGAGAGAGGTCGAGGGCACCACAGAAAAATGGCCAGGATCAATCCAAATAACCATGTGAAAATATGGAAAAAACAACAAGAAAAAGGTAGTGTGCAATAATTTGGGATCACCAGTGAAGTATCATAAAACATAAGTTTTATGACCAAGGCTTTTGATTTGGGTATCTTATCACTTTTTGGAGTGTTTTTTTTTATGTTTTTGTGTGTGACTTTCTGTGTGTTTTTTGCTGTCTCTATCATAATCATTTAATAAACTTATGTTTTTTGATACTTTACCGGTGATCCCAAATTATTGCACCCTACCTTCTTCTTGTTGTTTTTTCCATGCTTTTAAATCCAAAACATTTGAAAATCCCAATTACATGTTTTGTGCTTTACTTTTTTACTGAATTTTGAGTTTTGGAGAAAACTGTTGAAATATGTCTGATTCTTTAGTACGTAGCCTTTTGAGCTCCTGGCAGCGCTATAGACACTATTCCATGTAAGTTTGTAGTGTTGTCCATAGTCAATAGTCATGCAAAAGTTGAATTTCAATAACATTAGAAGGATACTTTTATTCGTTCACAGCCATGTCCGATAAATTCTTCATAGTACACAGTTTCTAATGGATGGGGTTCTTAAAGAGCCAAGTATGCCATCTAATTCATTCTCCTTCTCTACATCTTGACCTTAAAGGTTGAAGTTATATTTTGTATTATTTATTGTATCTCTAATTTTCAAAAATGTTTCCAAATGCTCCCATGACTCATATGATTAGGATGCATAATTTTACTACTGTCAGAAAGAAGAAAACCAGGTAACACTGACACATTTGTACAGACCTGTAATGACGTGAAATCAATCTTACATATCTAATGTAGACAAGTACAGGAACTAATGAATGTCTGCTTCTGCTACGACCAACTGGCACTTTTCTCTGCTTTACAGCCGAGTATACTTAAGTGTCAGTGCTGAAACATCCCAGCCAAACTGGCATAGACGTCGGGTTACTTGGCAAATAAAGACACTTTACTAATGTAATGTACAATGTTCAGGAGCCAACAAAAACTACAGGAAATTATTCTACTGTGTAAAAAGTTAAAGAAACTGGAGGAGAAAGCTGCAGAGCAATTGATTTAGGGCACTTGTTCACCACTGTAGCAATAAATACCTGCTGTTACTGTTAGCTTGCTGAAATCGCTTTTTAACTAGCAGTAACGATTGCAAGCTGAATAAATTATAAGCCTAAATGGCCTGTTTTTATGGAATAAATGAGAACTAATACTTTTGTACGTAATTAAATATATTAACCATAGGACAGATTCAGCAATAGATTTATGCTGAAAATGCCAAGAAAAATTTGGTGCGGTAAAAACATGAGAAGAACACAGCAAAAACGCGACTTGAGAACAAATCCAAAATCTCATCATGCTTTGAATGGGAAAACTGGGTTGCAACAAACATCTATTGCTTTTAATATACTCTAAATACCTTGAATAAATACGGACCTAGAGCATTAGTCTTGGATCCCTGGGGTTTATTATTCACATGGATTGCTCACACATGTATAATGATTTCCTCAGGCATATCCCACATTTTCTGTCTATAAATATACATTTAAAAAATCCCTTTGTAGATGTGAGAATTACACAAAACATTAAGAGGGAGATTTACAAAAACTGTATAAAATGTGCCATATTTTAACAGTGGTTCATGTGGTTTATTATGTGAAGTGCATCTTTAAACTGTTTATTCTAAATGTATACAGATCAAAAAAAAATCAAGACTCCCATATCATGAATAAAATTTGATTTATCTTCATTTAATAACAACCATATAAAACATTAAAAACAATAGGAGATTTGAAATTTGACACAAAAACACACTAGGGCAGTAAATATGGAAAATCACAGGCTGGAAAAACGTACAAAAAGAATAAATTATTAGATCTCTCAATTGTACAAAAAAACACACTAAGAATTTTTTTGGATTGGTCTCCTGTCATTCAAAATACCATAGAATGTACATATACTGTAAATACACAAATATAAATTCATAGAAATTGCACACCGTATAAATACATAATATAATATCAATGTGAAAAAGTGCAAACTGCAAATCAATATATTAATTTCTACAAAAACTATGTACACTCATTTGATACTGTAATGCACAAAAAGGAGGAACCTAAAACCCAATATAAACTAGAGGAGAAGAAGATCATAAATAAACATGATAGTGAAACAATTGAGAATGAAATTGTAAACTATCAGGAACTGTAAAGGTAACCACTCAATAAAATCCACAGAAAACAAACAAAAATTGAATATAAATATCCATATATATGCATATAACCATATCAAAGTGCACCAAATATATATACTATATAATATATAGTAATATATATATTACTTGGTGCACTTTGATATGGTTAAATGCATATATATGGATATTTATATTACATTTTTTATTTTATATAAATATATATATATATATATATATATATATATATATATATATATATATATATGTGTGTGTGTGAAAAGATTGTTGTGTTCCAGGAATTTAAAAAATGGGACATAACTGTTATCTACGAGTACAAATTATCAGTTCATTCCACTCCTCTAATGGTTATTAACCACCATATCTATATATGTAATCAGGTTTCTCTGAGACAAAGAACAGGGAGGATCACAGCAAGGGCAAATAGTACACAAGATAATCCCATTATAGTATAACTGCTGTATTCCACCCTATTATGTCAGCAGGCACTCAAATTAACAGCCTCACAGCCACATATAGAAACATCAATATATTACCGCTGTGTATTCCTACCACAGGTGACTCCCTAACGTCCGTTTCATATTACCTACTTCCTCAGAGGGGTAAAAGCTTTTTTTTGGATCTGTGTTAATGCGACTCCTAATCAATCCTGATCTAGATTGGATTTTCTAAATTTATACAACCTGCTAGTTAGCTCAGTTTGCATCGGAGATTTGTTCATAAATTTTGGCAAACAGTATCACATATTAAGACATGCCCCTTTCATATAAAGCTACACCCCTTTCCATGAAGTCACACTTTCTTGTTGAATATATTAAATGTGATGCAAACATGCAAGACCTTTTATTGTGTAAGTTGTGAAATTTCTCTCCAAATTTAAATTTAATTGTGCAAAATGTGAGCACCACATATACTGTTGTTGTAGCCCCCTTTAATTTGATGTGATTGCTAATAATTTTCTTTGTGGATTTTTTTTCAGGCTTATCCCTGTGTTAGTGATAAAGAATGTGAGGTTGGAAGATATTGCTACAGTCCTCACCAGGCACCTTCATCATGCATGGTCTGCAGAAGAAAGAAGAAACGTTGTCATAGAGATGGCATGTGCTGTACTGGGAACCGCTGCAACAATGGTAAGTAGTAGGGTGGTTAGATACAGGAAAACATTTGGCCATTTGGCCTATTGGAACCATTTTATGTCCATTTTCTTCACATAGTTACCAGTAGAGTCAAGCAGATCGATTTATGAGATTCCAGTCCATTGGCCAAGTTAGTAGGCTTGCGAATCTCGTACCTTCTGAGATCCTCAGTGTGGCTTCTGATTAGCAAGACTGGCGCAATATCATTATTATGGAATGATGCACAAATGATATCAGTCCAGCTCAACAAATCAAATGGTGCAGCAAGGGATCCCGGGAGGTAATACATTTGCGCACCAATTGAGGCTTGCAAAGAGAGATATTATTGCCTTGACAGATTGAATCAATCAATGTGTTCAATTCTTGCCATCAGGTCATTGGTGAACACAGGCAGAAGAGGGCCCCTGTGCAAGAACAGTAGATGGGCCCTTTGCAGTTCATTAGTTCATGAAATTCACAATTCTGCAAGGAGGTAGACAAGCAGTCGTGTCCCCATCAGAACACACCAATCATATTTCTGTAATGTTTTCCAGTGGTACCAAGTGTTAATTTCTCTGTGGGTTGCAGTACTAACCACTAGCCACAAAAGGTCCCCGTGGGCCTTTTTACTCTTATATAGACTTTTGCTTAGAAAAAGACAGGGTTAATTCCTTGTCAGGCAGAGAGAGGGAGAAATCGTAGAGACTTAAGTAAGCCAGTTCCTGTTTCAAAATCAGTTATGGTGTTGTGTTTGGACAATGCAAGAGTAAAGGGCACCATCAGAGAAAGAATAACAACCTTGGGTGTGTGTGCTAAGAACCAGGGAACAAGAGGCTACCAGGAATTCACAGTGACAGCAGAGTTGCCTAAAGCAGGCAAATGGGAACAGCCTTGAAGAGAAAGTGGATTTGGACAGACCAGTGGTGCGTTTAGTAAGGTTGTAGCTAGCAAGAGCTCCCTTACTTTAGTATCTTAAAGAATGGAGTCACCCCTGTTGATGTGCTGCTCAACTGCAATTTTTCTGGAGAAAATTGTTTCACTGTCGGTCACTGTTAGATCACATGCATCTTTACTGTGTAGAAGAGAATGGCAAGCCTATTTCATGTTACTCCCTGCATTTAAGTGTGGTTCTAAGTAAAAAAGATTTTGTTATTAAAAGCTGGTGGGATTTACTTGTCCTTAAGTCCAAGGTAGCTGGCAAAGCATGGGTAAACTGAATATTAAGATATACTTTACGTGAAAGAACACAGGACAAACACATCCAGGGCCCCAAGTATCCCTATTAGTGATGAATGACCCCATGGATATTTGGGTTTGCCAAACCAGTATGGGGAAAAAAAATCAGTTTTGGCAAGCAAACTTTACCCCGAACTTGACCCTGAATAACGAAACCCATACAAATCAATGAGGTTGAGATGTTCGGGGCTGCAAAATGACTGTAAAATGGCTGTACTAAGTGCTAGTGACTGTGGTGGAAGTTAAATGGTAGTAATAATAGGACAGTTATGCATACCATGTTTCCCAGAGGATCATGCTGTGGTCAGACTCTTTTCTGGGTCTGCTAATTAAAGTTAATCAGTATTCACTGCTTCCCCTGCCCATCCTCTCACCCAGCATCTGTGATTGTTTGCACACCAGCCACCCTGTGTCCATGTTGGCGACTGGTTGCAGTCAGTTTGCTGTATAGTAGTGTAAAAAATAAATAAATATTTTCGTAAAAAAAAACTGACATAGGCTTCTGCCTTATATTGATAGTCGGCACACTGCTACATCTAGAGGCTGGAGAGAAGGGAAATATGTCCACTTTCCGCAGGCTCCGGGAAACACTGACAGCAGTTGGTGGAGCCTGGGTGTGAGCAGTGACATCACTCAGTTTACCGGCGTTCACAGCCAGATTCCAACAGTATAACCTTCGGTAACCTGACTTCTGGACTGTCAGACTGTGAGACATAGCTGTGACCAGCAATCCAGCAGTCTGGCAGCAGCTTCAAGGTGAATGTGCTGCTGGTCCAACAATCTGGCAGCACTTTCACTTTGAAGCCGCTGCCAGACTGTTACCTTCTCGTTCACAGCCATGTCTGACAATTCAGCAGCACTTTTACTTTGAAGCCACTGTCAGAGTGTCAGATTGTGGGTCATCTCCTGGCAGACAACTGCGTTTTTTTTGCCAGGAAATGCAGATTTGGTGCTGAAATTTATACACCACATTCCTACACAAAATCTACATATTCTGGCAAAAAAGCACATCAAAACCACATCGCGTTTTGTGTTTTTTTGCCAAAAATTCAGAATAGGTTCAGGAATTTGGTGTATAAATTATATGCATCTCCTAGCAAAAAAAAATGCGTTTTTCTGCCAGGAGGTGACCCACAATCCGACAGTGTGGCATCAGCTTCAAAATGAAAGTGAAAGTGCTGTTGAATTGCCGGACTGCAGGTCATGGCCGTGACTTGAAAGTGAAAGTGCTGCCGGATTGTAGAACATGGCTGTGATCCGCAATCCGGCAGTCCGCTAGCGGCTTCAAAGTGAAAGTGCTGTTGCATTGTCAGACTGGTAGTGCTTTCACTTTCAATTTGAAGCCATGGCCTGACTGTTGGATTGCGGGTCACATTCATGTCTAGCACTCTGACAGTAAACTGAGTGATGTCACTGCTCACAGCTAGGCTCCCCCTCAACTGTCCGTGTTTCCCAGAGTCTGTAGAGAGCATACGTCTTTTCACTCTCTCCAGGCTCTGGATGTAGCAGAACTGAGGATCATCATGGGACTTCCTATGGAGTACTTCAGATTTTCAAAGGCGTTTTTGGGGTTAATAATGGGGTGAAAGAGGGTGTATATTTGAATTCAAATAAAGGATTTTTTCAGTGTCTGTATTTTTTTTTCTTTTTACTTACAGGAATAGTACTGGGGACTCACATAGACCCATACCCATTAGTAACCTAGGGCTTAGTGGCAGCTTTGAACTGTCATTTACCCTTTATATCAGCCCAATTGCCACTGCACCAGGGCAATCGGGATGAGCTGGGTAAAGTGCTGGAATGATTGCATCTACAGGATGCGATAATTCTTGGCGGCTGCAGGATGTTATTTTTAGACTGGGTAGGGCTCAATAACCATGGGCCTCGCAAGCCTGAGGATACCAGCCCACAGCTATCCAGTTTATCTTGTCTGGGTATCAAAATTGGGGGGGGGATATGCAACATTTTTTTATTATTTATTTAAATAAAAAACGTTGCATGGTGTCCCTCCTGTTTTGATACACAGCTAAGATATTAAATAGGATAACTGAAGTGAGCACTAATATATATTATGAGTGCAAGCCAAAAAAAATACATAGTACATAAGGATAAGGCTGCACATCAAAGTTAGATAATAGTATAATGCTATAAGCATACCGAAAAACATTGAAGCATACAATGAAAAATGCCACTTGCTAACTTGAAAGTGTGAATAATGAAATGCATACCTGCCATGAATATTAGGAAAAAGGAGATATTTAGCAATCGTATTGATCAATGTAGCTGAGCCCCAAAACCTCGTCAAGGTATATCTCTATATTGGGGTCCCTAGCTCTATGACCCTAACTGTGTGTCCTCTCATTGCAATTAAAATTACACACATAGCAGTTTTTACACTTATTATTCACACTTTCAAGTTAGCAAGTGGAATTTTTCATTGTATACTTCAATGTTTTTCGGTATGCTTATAGCATTATACTATTATCTAACTTTAATGTGCAGCCTTATCCTTATGTACAGCTAAGATATTGTATGCAGCTGGGGGCTTCAGCCTGTGACCATATATGTTATCTGCATTGGGTATCTATTTACGGGGCTCTCTATGTCATTTTTTTATTTAGTTTTAAACTTTACATGGGCAGACAGACAGCAGGCAACCAATCAGAGATGCCTGCAGAGTGACTGCAGCTAATCACAGGCAGCGATTGGGGGAAGTAGTTAACATACATGAAAGCTAATCAGCGGATCTGCAAGCAGTGCTGTTTGTGCTAAGCTGTTGAGACTGGTAAGTATGTCCTGCTTTAACTATCTTGCTATTTTTTTTTTCTTAATAATTTCCTTGGCCAATCACAGCCATGCCAATGTGACGCCATGGCCTATCAGGTCGTCACAGGGCATTGTGCAATCTGCTCTTCTGTGCAATATCCACCTCCTCCTTGGTTATGGGTCCCTAACCAATGGTGTTGCCAAAACCAGCTAATCAAAATCCTAGGAACACTCTGCACCACACCCACCAGTGGATGGCCTGAGTAGAATAGGGTCGCCCACTTGGGGGGTTGGTTAAGGGGAGGTCAGGAGTGTCAGAAATAGGCCAGTGTAGTGTTGGAAGTGAAGGAGAGAGGAGGTCAGGAGCTGGGCTCTTGGAAGTACTAGGTAGCAGACGTTGGTCTGGGCCTGGTAGGAGCTGGACCCCTGGTCGCAGGGGATTGTGACAAGGGGCACGGTATTGTCGTGGAGGACAGCCGGCGGCCTTGTACCATCACCGGGCTTGGATTAGGAAACGACGGGTTACGTGGACCCTAGGTCAGGAAGTAGCTTCAGGCAACCTGACAATTCACCCGACGAGAATGGAACCTTCAAGATCCGCTCTCCACCTGCTCCAAAATCGTGGTACTAGCGCAACGAGGGGGATAGGACTTTCCACTAAAACGGTCCAGGAAATCCCAAGCATGAACCCTGAGAGCTAGCTCCCTCAGTTAGCCACACTGGGGAGCAGGACCAGACTAGTTTCAAGCTATAGGGGCCAACTAAGAAGAGAACAAGGTGCCAAGGTAAAGGTCACAGATCATCAGGCAACACCAGCAGAAACGGGACCCAAAAGTGCTCCCCCTCAGCGGCAGCGGTGTCCAGAACTTTGGTTTACTAAGTTGTTGGTGTCAGCATTATTGGACTGAGTGAGTACGCAAGGGACCCTTACCTCCCCAACTGCACTTCCCTGTCACCATCATTGAGTCTCAGGGCATTCCCCCATACCCGTGGAGGGGTTAAACACCTGGCTGCCCACTGCATCGCCACCGGGTACTTCTCAGCTGCAGAGGTGGTTCTCCACCTTATCACACACCACTGGTGGCGTCACGAACTGTAAATACACCATCTCCTGCAAAAATCCTCTTAAATCGAGTGGCTGCACGACCCCCAGGTCTGGACGCCCCTTGATCCACCGCGAATCCGGATTCAAGCAGCCCGGCTGCTGACGCGGGAGCGGCACACCAACACTTGGCATGTCTGCGATAGCTCCGGAAGTGCCCACAACCTAAAAGTGTATTCGTTGTGGACATCAAACCTTACAGTTCAGATTCACTCATCCCTAACCCCTATCTTTCTGTAGCATGCCGGAATGTGGAAAGCGAGTACCTCGCCCATGGCTACCTCCACAAGCCACGTTACAGGTCCACCTGCTCTGGAGGTGCTGATGTGCCCTCTTAGCTTTTGGGCCCCTGTGCAGTTGCACAGGTTGTACCCATGAGATGTCTGCCGCTGTATCAGGCATTGGAAGGCCTGTAATTACATTGTCAAAATATAATCTTTATTATTTATAGTGATGATGTAAGAAATGTTTTCATAGTTTATGTAATTGACTAGAAAAAAAATGTTCAACTCATTCATTTGGCCACAAAAATATAGATATAAATATAGACATAAGAGGTAGCAAGTTATTGCAGAGATAAATATAAACATGACACATAAACAACACCCAATCCAAATATGTAACTTAATTTATATTGTAAAAAAGGAACTATGAGAGACTAAAAGATCTAGACACGATGCAGAAAATGAAAAATTGAATTGATATTGATTTTTGGATAAAATCTTTAGAATTCTTAAATGTAAATAAGTTTTCTATAACTTTATCATTAACTTGAAGTTATGCTGATCACATATTACTACCTACTTTAGGCCTGTGCCACACTTACGTGATAAAACGTAACGTTTTTGTCACGTACGTGTTAAAGTCTGTGGTGCTGAATGAAAGCGTCCGGCCAAAGCCACGCCCTGCTGATGTTGCTTCCGGCCCCTAGTGTAGAATAAGCGTTGTTCAAATTCACTGGGGGGCGGATGCAGGGGACAGCCGCGGCAGAGACTGCAGGTATGGTGGAGGTGAGTATGTGTTTTTATTATTTTTACACTGACATGTGTGTTTCCCCAGTGCATGTCACACGGGCCCGCATCCACACTACATCCATGTGGTACGGGTGCAGGCCGTGTGACACCCGTGCTGCCGGAGCAACACGGACATGTCAGCGTTTTTAAAAAACGGACACACGTAAGTACGGAACGGACACACGTTCCGTTCCTGAATACTTACGTGTGTCCAAAACAATAACAATACATAGGACCATTTGAGCCCGTGTCTCCGGTACGTGAAAAAAAAGGCACACACGTATCGGAGGCACGTGAGTGTGGCAAAGGCCTTAATGAGTTTTCTAGGTAACAAGATTGACATGTATAAAAGAAAACATCATATTTATTGTTAGGTGAACTAGCCATAAGTGACAACATAAAGCTTTAAAGTGATAGGCTGTGGCTTACATATAACATTTTGGCGACTTTTTGTTTCTTCTTGACACTATTTCTCTCCTAAAAACCAGGAATATAAGATCTTATTACAATAATGCAATTTTAATTAATTAAAATAGTTATTCAGGAGTAAATAATTAATGACTTATCCATTGGTAAGTGATATGAGATCAAGAGGCCTGACACCCTGCAATGCCACCTATCAGGTTTTATCTGCTTTGGCAGTGAACACATTTAGACAATGTATAGAAAGGAATACTGGAGCAAAGGAGCAATGAAAAGAACCACCGCTGATGACAATTGCAGTTCAGCTTCCATATACATGATTGGGCGATAAATACCAGTACTTGGCAGCTGCCAGTAGACAATGCATGGTGCTATGGTGTTCCACTGTGCACATTGCTGCAGCTAAAGATAACAGCTGGTTGATGGAAGTGCTGGGTGTCAGACCACCACAAATCTCATATTAATAATATGAGATATGGACAAATCATCAATATATCAATATTCTTAATTGCAAGTATAGCAGTGTAAGTAAATGGACCAAATAATGATTTTACCAATAGAAATCTTATGGAAAGATTTATAGACAACAGCTTGTTATGGCATTCTCAATAGACTGAGCTTTTTACTCTCTTCCTCATTTCTGCAAAACAAAATTTAAAAGGACCAGTGATCTTAATGGAATAACAGCGGAAAAAGATTTATTAGAGCTCACAGGGCATTAGGTCCCTGCTATAACTTTCCGTCCAAGTGTTCATATTTCATATAATTAATTGACATTAAGTGTTCCAAAAATCCAAAACCCCAAGATAACAAAATGAAATTTGAGTACACGATGCCATAGATTATATCCTATTATACACTTCTATAAAATGTTGAATTATTTTGGCACTATAATGAAAGAAAATTTCCAAAAGGATATCCCTTTTGGTGGTACAGTCTAACCGATACTGTTTCCACTCAAAGAGTAATGCCAATGGTTTATTGCTGCTGAATTCTTCAATCAAAGCACTGCATACATATTTCAGTGGAAATTGTGCTGGACTTTGTAATATGTGTTTTGCCAATGTCAAGTCTAATTTGGCTGATGACAGATTTTCACAACTTTTAAAATGCACTCATTCCCTATAATACATAGAGGATTTTGTGCTCTCACAGGTCAAACTACATATGATGTATAACAGACTTAAGTTCCATTCATACATTTATTGTTACTGCATGCCTCCTTTGTTTCTTGTACAGCACACTGATCTATAGAGTTCTTTGTTCCATACATACATACATACATACATACATACACACGTGGTCAAAATTGTTGGTACCCCTCGTTTAATGAAAGAAAAACCCACATTAGTCCCAGAAATAACTTGAATCTGACAAAAATAATAATAAATAAAAAACCTTTGAAAATGAACAAATGAAAGTCAGACATTGCTTTTCAACCTTTCTTCCACATATTTTTTTAAAAAATAAAACTCATGACATAGGCCTTGACAGAAAGGATGTCTTAACTTAATATTTTATAGCACATCCTTTTGAGGCAATCACTGCAATTAATCAAGGAAATTATGGTACCCCTGAAAATAATGTAACAAAAGGGACATATTAAATCAAGGGTACCCACTAATTAGCATCACAGGTGTCTACAATCTTGTAATCGGTCAGTGGGTCTGTATATAGGGCTACAGATACTCACTGTGCTGTTTGGTGACATGGTGTGTAACACACTCAACATGGACCAGAGGAAGCAAAGGAAAGAGTTGTCTCACGAGATTAGAAAGAAAATTCTAGACAAACATGTTAAAGGTAATGGTTATAAGACCACCTTCAAGCAGCTTGATGTACCTGTGACTACAGTTGCACATACAGTGGGTACAGAAATTATTCAGACCCCTTTAAATTTTTCATTCTTTGTTTCATTGGAGCCTTTTGGTAAATTCAAAAAAGTTCATTTTTTCTCATTAATGTACACACTGCACCTCATCTTAACAAAAAAAACAGAATTTTTTTTTTTATCAAGAAAAACTGAAATATCACATGGTGATAAGTATTCAGACCCTTTGCTCACTATTGAGTAGAAGCACCCTTTTGAGCTAGTACAGCCATAAGTCTTCTTGGGAATGATGCAACAAGTTTTTCACACCTGGACTTGGGGATCCTCTGCCATTCTTCCTTGCAGCTCCTCTCCAGTTCCAACAGGTTGGATGGGGAATGTTGCTGGACAGCCATTTTCAGGTCTCTCCAGAGATGATCAATTGGGTTTATGTCAGGGCTCTGGCTGGGCCATTCAAGAATGGTCACCGAATTGTTCTGAAGCTACTCCTTTGTTATTTTAGCTGTGTGCTTAGGGTCATTGTCTTGTTGGAAGGTGAACCTTTGGCCAAGTCTGAGGTCCAGAGCACTCTGGAAGAGGTTTCTTCCAGGATATCTCTGTACTTGGCTGCATTTATCTTTCCTACAATTGCAACCAGTCGTCCTGTCCCTGCAGCTGAAAAACACCCCCATTGCATGATGCTGCCAACACCAACTTTCACTGTTGGGATTGTATTGGGGAAGTGATGAGCAGTGCCTGGTTTTATCCCCACACACCACTTAGAATTATCACCAAAAAGTTCTATGCAGACCTTCGTATGTCTTGCACTGAGGAGAGGCTTCCATTGGGCCACTCTGCCATAAAGGCCTGACTGGTGGAGGGCTGCAGTGATAGTTGACTTTGTGGAACTTTCTGCCATCTCTTTACTGCACCTCTGGAGCTCAGCCAAAAGTGATCTTGGGGTTCTTCTTTACGTCTCTCACCAAGCCTCTTCTCCCATGATTGCTCAGTTTGGCTGGATGGCCAGGTCTACGAAGAGTTCTGGTGGTCCCAAACGTCTTCCATTTAAGGATTATGGAGGCCACTGTGCTCTTAGGAACCTTGAGCATTGCAGGAAATTATTTTGTAACCTGGATCTGGACCTTGTCACAATTCTGTCTCTGAGCTCCTTGGGCAGTTCCTTTGACCTTATGATTCTCATTTGGTCTGACATGCATTGTGAGCGGTGAGGTCCTATATAAACAGTTGTGTGCCTTTCCAAATCAAGTCCTATCAATTTAAATAAACACACCTGGACTTCAATGACGGAGTAGAACCATCTCAAGGATGATCACAAGGAAATGGACAGTGCGTGACTTAAATATTAAATATGAGTGTCTGAGCAAAGGGTCTGAATACTTATGACCATGTAATATTTCAGGGTGTTTTTATTAAAAAATGTGCAAACATTTCTGTTTTCTTCCTGTCAAAATGGGGAGCAGAGTGTACATTAATGAGAAAGAAATTAACTTTTTTGAATTTATCAAATGGCTGCAATGAAACAAAGAGTGAAAAATTTAAAGGGGTCTGAATACTTTTTGTACCCACATAGTCAGAAATTTAAGATCCATGGGACTGTAGCCAACCTCCCTGGACGTGGCCCCAAAAGGAACATTGATGACAAATCAAAGAGATGGATAGGTAACAAAAAAGCCAAGAAAAACATCTAAAGAGAGTAAAGGTGAACTTTAAGCTCAAGGAACATCAGTGTCAGATCGCACTATCCGTCGTTGTTTGAGCGAAAGTAAACTTCATGGGAGATGACCAAGGAGGACACCATTGTTGAAAAAAATCATAAAAAAAGCCAGACTGGAATTTGCCAAACTACATGTTGACAAGCCAGAACATTTCTGGGAGAATGTCCTTTGAACAGATGAGACAAATTTGGAACTTTTTTGGCAAGGTACATCAGCTCTATGTTCACAGACAGAAAAATGAAGCATATCAAAAAAAGAATACTGTTCCACTGTGAAACATGGAGGAGGCTCTGTTCTGTTCTGTGGCTGCTTTGCTACATATGGCACAGGGTGTCTTGAATCTGTGCAGGGTACAATGAAATCTCAAGACTATCAAGGGATTCTAGAGAGGAATGTGGTGTCCAGTGTCAGAAAGCTTGGTCTCAGTCACAGGTCATGTTTCTTGCAACAGGATAATGACCCAAAACACACAACTAAAAACACCCAAGAATGGCTAAGAGGAAAATATTGGACTATTCTGAAGTGGCCTTCTATGAGCCCTGACTCAAATCCTATTGAGCATCTTTGGAAAGAGCTGAAACATGCCATCTGGAAAAGGAAACCTTCAAACAGGAGACAACTGGAGCAGTTTACTCTTGAGGAGTGGGCCAAAATACCTGTCAAGAGGTGCAGAAGTCTCACGGACAGTTACAAAAATTGTTTGATTGCAGTGATTCATTTTTCATTTTCAGAGATTTTTTTATTTATTACTTTGGTCAGATTCAAGTTATTTCTGTGACCATTGTGTGTTTTTCTTTCATTAAACGGAGGGTACGAACAATTTTGACCACGTGTGTACATCCATTTTAAGACTACATCTGTGAGTCTAACCTTTAATGACTTTAATTTCATTTGGTAGTGTCAGACACGGTGTCACTCAGCATGCGGGCGTGTCTGACTGCAGCCAATCACAAATGCCAATAGGCATAAAAAGTAGTGCATATGCATGAGCCTAATGTGCGGCCCCGGAAGTGAATGGTAGGCCACCGGAGCAATTATAGCCTCACTGGAGATTTGGTAAGTATGAAGCACTGCTTACATTATTCTTTTTTTCTTTATTTTTTCTATTACCCGAGTGTCAGACCCTGCTCATTAGCCAGAATTCCCTGAGAATTCCGGGCCCAAGTCCAGCAGCCGAATACTTTTGAAAAAGCTCGGATCCGGACTTTTACAGTCCGGGTCCGCCCATCACTATTAATGAATATGTACCTATGTTATTTCATATGGAAAGCTGTATTAAGCCATTCTTGCACATACAGTACAGACGAAAAGTTTGGACACACCTTCTCATCTCTAGAACAACTATTAAGAGGAGACTTTGTGCAGCAGACCTTCATGGTAAAATAGCTGATAGGGAACCACTGCTAAGGACAGGCAACAAGCAGAAGAGACTTGTTTGGGCTAAAGAACACAATGAATGAACATTAGACCAGTGGAAATCTGTGCTTTGGTCTGATAAGTCCAAATTTGAGATCTTTGGATCCAACCACCTTGTCTTTGTAGAAAAGGTGAACGGATAGACCCTACATGCCTGGTTCCCATCGTGAAGCATGGAGGAGGAGGTGTGATGGTGTGGGGGTGCTTTGCTGGTGACACTGTTGGGGATTTATTCAAAATTGAAGGCATACTAAACAAGCATGGCTACCACAGCATCTTGCAGTGGCATGCTATTCTATCTGGTTTGCATTTATTTTTCAACAGGACAATGACCTGATAAGGATCGCTGGTAAGTCGCTGGGAGGTTGCTCGTGAGATGTCATAGAGTCAGACCTTACCAACGATGCAGTAACAATGAGCGACCTGTATAATGATGAGCGACATGTATAGGAGGTCATTGTTAGGTGTCAAACACAGCGATGTGTCCTGCCCAGCAGGACATCACCTTTGAAGAAAATGGTCCGGACCCTTCGGCAACAACTAGCAATCTCACAGCAGGGGCCTAATCGCTGGTAGGTGTCACACATAACAAGATCGCTGGCAAGATCGTTACAGCGTCACTGAAACGGTGATGCAGCAACGATCTCATTAGCGATCACTTTGTGTGTGACGGGACCTTTAGGGTACCTTCACACTTAGCGATGCAGCAGCGATCCGACCAGCGATCTGACCTGGTCAGGATCGCTGCTGCATCGCTACATGGTCGCTGGTGAGCTGTCAAACAGGCAGATCTCACCAGCGACCAGTGAACAGCCCCCAGCCAGCAGCGACGTGCAAGCGACGCTGCGCTTGCACGGAGCCGCCGTCTGGAAGCTGCGGAGACTGGTAACTAAGGTAAACATCGGGTATGGTTACCCGATGTTTACATTAGTTACCAGTGTGAGCAGGGAGCAGGGAGCCGCGCACACTGAGCGCTGGCTCCTTGCTCTCCTAGCTGCATTACACATCGGGTTAATTAACCCGATGTGTAATGCAGCTACATGTGCAGAGAGCAGGGAGCCGCGCACACTGCTTAGCGCTGGCTCCTTGCTCTCCTAGCTGCTGTACACATCGGGTTAATTAACCCGATGTGTACAGCAGCTACATGTGCAGAGAGCCGGAGCCGGCAGCACAGGCAGCGTGAGAGCTGCAGAGGCTCGTAACTAAGGTAAATATCGGGTAACCACCTTGGTTACCCGATGTTTATCTTGGATACAGCTTACCTCAGCTGTCAGACGCCGGCTCCTGCTCCCTGCTCGCTTCATTTGTCGCTCTCTTGCTGTCACACACAGCGATCTGTGTGTCACAGCAGGAGAGCGGCTTTGAAGAAAACGAACCAGGGCTGTGTGTAACGAGCAGCGATCTCGCAGCAGGGGCCAGATCGCTGCTCAGTGTCACACACAGCGAGATCGCTAATGAGGTCACTGCTGCGTCACAAAAAGCGTGACTCAGCAGCGATCTCGGCAGCGAGCTCGCTGTGTGTGAAGCACCCCTTACTCCAATTATAGTTTAATTAAATTAGTGATGTGCTAAACTAAACAATTCCTGACCAACTCAATTCCCTACAAACATGTGAAAGTAAACAATTCCCTACCAAGATGTTAATTAGTCAATGCACTGTGTTAGTTACACAATGCACTACCAATGAGTTAAGCGAACAATGACCTACCAATTCAACTTCCCCTTTGTTTTTTACTTTTGCATTTGTATATTTTTCAGGAACCTATGTAGCTTAAAGGCGGCGTTACATGCCACGATTTATCTGACGATATGTCGTCGGGGTCACGGATACCGTGACGCACATCCGGCATTGTTAGCGACGTCGTTGCGTGTGACACCTATGAGCGACTCCGAACGATCGCAAATAGGTTGAAAATCGTTGATCGTTGACATGTTGTTCAGTTTCAAAATATTTTTCATCGTTTGGAACGCAGCAGACATATTGGTACATTTGACACCCTGCCAACGACGAACAACATCCACACGACCGCCTTGGTCAAACAATATATCGCTGAACGATTTAGCGTCGTTTGTAAGATGTGTACGTGTGACCGCTAATAAACGACCTATGAGCGATCTCGGCAAATCGTAACTACGATCTGGACGTGTCACATCGCTAATGAGATCGTCAGATAAATTGAAGCGTGTAACGGGGCCTTTAGTTCACGGCTGCACTTCGCACATAATTCCAGCTTTTTTGTTCACAATAGTTACAATTTTATTTGGACATAAAAAATGATTTCATCCAAAAAATGTAATCCAATTGGCATTTTTTTTTTTTAATGTTTTATGGTTTCTCATACGTCTTGCATTGGTGTCCTAATACGTTGTAGTGTTTATGCTTGTAAGATGGAAGGAAAGCTGATCTTTGGGATCCTTAAAAATGCAGCAAGAAAAAAGAAGCAAAAACAAAGCAAGAAAAGCACCAAAAAAGCAGCAAAACCTGCCTTTTGGCTGCAGCTTTTTTTTAAATGCCAAGCAATAGAGATGAATGATGTTCGAGATTCGAGGCTCACCAATTTCATGTTTGAGTGATTTTGGGGGGTGTTCGAGTCGTTTGACAAACTGGAACAATTTGCTAAAAGTTCGTCAGTTTGAGTACGGTTCGATCACCAAATAGCTACGTGTGCTGGGAGCCATCGCTGGCAGCCTGCGGTAAGCTCGTTAAGGGTAAATATCGGGTTTCCAAGCAAAGCGCTTTGCTTAGTAACCTGATGTTTACCCTGGCTACGTGTGCAAAAATCCCCGAAAGCCACACAAAAGCACTTCCGTGTGACTTCCGTCGGATGCCGCTGCAGTTTGTGTCCCGCTCTGCCCGCTCAGCAGTGTACATGGCTGCCCGCACTATACGGTGTCCACAGCTGCCCACACTGCAGTGACAGCAGCTGCGGGAATGACAAGCGCTGCCGTCAGGAGGTTAGTGAAGTTCCTTACCTGCGGTGATGAAGTCCTGCCATCCCGACGTCAGCGCTGTCACTGTCTTCCATGGCCGCCGCTTGTCACATCTCCTCTCGCTGCCGACCCGAGACTGTCACTAGTGGTGACTAGTGATGAGCGAGTATGCTTGTCACTACTCGGTACTCGCACGAGTACCTGTAATCCACGGACCTCCAGCGTCGCGTCCAGCTTTGCTGCATGCAGGTGACAGGAGCTGCAGAATACACCACCGCTCCTGTCAGCTTCACACAGCAACTGAGGTGAGTAGCGCGATCAGCTGCTGTCAGTCAGGTAACTCACGGCCACCGCTGGATCCAGCGGTGGCCGCGATTAACCTCAGTGACAGCTCAGTTGATCACGATACTCACCTCAGTTGCTGCGTGGAGCTGACCGGTGCGGCGGTGAGTAGCGCCATCAGCTGAGCTGTCACTGAGTTTACCCGCGGCCACCGCTGCATCCACCGCTGGATCCAGGTAACCTCAGTGACAGCTCAGCTGATCGCGCGGCTGTCTTCAGTTGCTGTGTGAAGCTGACAGGAGCGGCTGTGTATTCTGCAGCTCCTGTCACCTTCATGCAGCACAGCTGGATGCGACGCTGGAGGACTGTGGATTACGCCGGACATGGAGGGTTTGTCGGGGTTAATAAATTGGTGATGAGGGACTTTGTTAGTGTTTTTTATTTCTAATAAAGGATTTTTCGGGTGTGTGTGTTTTTTAACTGTAATTTACAGATTAATCATGGAAGGAATCTCGGGGAGACGCCTGACATGATTAATCTAGGATTTAGTGGCAGCTATGGGCTGCCATTAACTCCTTATTACCCCGATTTGCCAACGCACTAGGGTAAATCGGGAAGAGCCGGGTACAGTCCCAGAACTGTCGCATCTAATGTATGCGGCAATTCTGGGCGGCTGCTGACTGATATTGTTAGGCTGGGGGGCTCCCCATAATGTGGAGCTCCCCATCCTGAGAATACCAGCCTTCAGCCATATGGCTTTATCTGGCTGGCATTAAAATTGGGGGGACCGCACGCCGTTTTTTTTTAATTATTTAATTATTTATTTCACTGCACAGTATACACACACCCACCGGCTTCTGTGTTTGGGTGCAGTGAGACACCTGTCACTCAGCGTGGGAGCGTGTCTCACTGCAACCAATCATAGGCACCGAAAAGCAGGAAAGCAGGGAATACGAGATTGATTAATGAGCGGCCGGCTTTTTCAAAAGAGGAAAAGCCGCCGGAGTTTAGTGAACAGCTGTGCAGCGCGACGGCAGTGATCGGGGAACGGTAAGTATGAGAGAGGGGGGAGACTGATTGACAGACTGTGAGAGGGGGACAGACAAGACAGAGAGAGACAGACAGAGCGAGACCGACCGACGGGAGATAGAATGAAAAAAAAAATGACCGACATCGCTAGTAAAAAGCACAAAACGTGTGTTTTGGACATCATAGTGCCACACAATGTTTTTACGTAAAATCTTTCATGTAATAATCTCAAAAAGTAACATACAACAGCTCTATCTCACTATTGGGTATGTGCCCTTAACATTTCCGCCATGAAAATTCATTTTGGTGTCATTTTGGAAGGTTTTCTGGTGAGTCCGTAAAAATGGCATAAAACTCGGGCAAAATTGTTCACAGCTGTGACTTTTGAGTGATAAATGCTTCAAGGGGTCTTCCCCATGCTGTTGCCATGTCATTTGACCACTCTTCTGAGACTTTTGTGACATTTTTAGGGTTTCTACATGCTGCCGGGGGTCATTTCAGAAAAATACTCAGGTCTCCCATAGGATAACATTGGGCTCGGTGCTTGGGCCGAGTACACGAGTATCTTGGGATGCTCGGCCCTAGCCTCGAGCACCCGAGCTTTTTGGTACTCGCTCATCACTAGTGGTGACGTCACAGGCACCCGCGATACTTGGTTGTGAAGGCGGCGGTCATTGAACTCAGTGACAGGTCTGCTATCAGGAGTGCAGTGATCACCACAGGTAATGTACCTCGCTAACCTCCTGACAGCAGCACTCGTCATGCCCTGCAGTGACCTGGGCTGACCTATTGATATTAGCTCAGGTCACTGCATTGCTCTCCCAGCCAATATAGAACATTCTGTTCTTCATTGACTGGGACATTGACTATGGTATGGATCGTCATGGGACCCCCTTGGATTACACCAGACCTGGATTTGTTTTCTTTCTAATAAATTCGCAAAAGAGGGAATGTTTTGGAAAGTGTTTTTTTAAAAAAAAATGTGTTTGTCGCCTATTTTTTTTTTACTGACTGGGTTGGTGATGTCGGGTATCTGATAGACGCCTGACATCACTAACCCAGGGCTTGGTGCCAGGTGACATTACACATCTGGTATTAACCCCATATATTACCCCGTTTGCCACCGCACCAGGGCAACGGGATGAGATGGTGTGAAGCACCAGGATTGGCGCATCTAATGGATGCGCCACTTCTGGGGTGGCTGCAGCCTGCTATTTTTAGGCTGGGGAGAGTCTAATAACCATGGAACTCCCTAGTCTGAGAATATCAGACCCCAGCTGTCCGCTTTACCTTGGCTGGTGATCCAATTTTGGGGGGACTCCCACGTGTTTTTTTTAAAATTATTTATTTAATTTAAAATAACAGCGTGATGTGCCCTCAGTTTTGGATTACCAGCCAAGGCGAAGCTGCCAGCTGTGGTCTGCAGGCTGCAGCCGTTTGCTTTACCCTAGCTGGCTATCAAAAATAGGGGGAACCCCACGTCATTTTTTTTTAATTTTTTTTTTTGGCTAAATACAAGGCTAAGCAGCCCTTAGTGCCAGATGAAAGGCACCAAAGGGTGCAAAATTACAAAATGCAGGAGAGTGGTACATTATGTGTCTTTCTGCCATTATAATGACAGAAAAGACTGATATAAAGTGTACAAGCACAAGAAAATCACCAGAGCGCTCTACGCTGTGAAAAGCAGTAGAAAATGGCACTGGAGGGAACATGTGACCGCCTCATGTAGGTTGAAGCTATGGATTCTGGGTAAATTTATCTATTTTCCCTCCTTTAGTTTTTTTGCAGTACGCAGAAAAATGGAAGGCACATGGATGACAAACGGATAATAATAATAATAATAATAATAATAATAATCTTTATTTCTATAGCGCCAACATATTCCGCAGCGCTTTACAATTCAGGAGGATCATATACAAACAAGTAACAGTTATAGAAATACAATATTTAGAGGGAAAAAAAAAGAAAAAACACAACCCTGCTCGTGAGAGCTTACAATCTACAATTGTAATTGTAATGACATACGGACCGTATACGGAATGGAAACGGATGCCACTGGGATGCATCCATGAAAAAAACGGACCATTTTTTGCAGACCGCAAAAACGGATTGGTCGTGTGAATGTAGCCTTATTCTGATCTGCTGTTTTTAAACAGCAGGCAGAAATATGTGAATAGCACCCCCCAGCGTCAGAAAATCTCCGGGTTTTCAGGGGGTAGCTGAGACCCTGGAGATCATGATTCAGGCCGGTTTTTCTGGTCCCAGCTCACGTGATCACCGGTATACACCGTATATTGATGATCACGTTACAGTAAATGACAGCGCCAGTAAAAAAATATTGATCTCCCATCTGGCATGAACAAACATGTCAGATGGGAGATAATTCTCCTCCCCGGTCCCCCGGTGTCGCCAAAGTTTCCCCCCTTACCCCATCCCGGAAATCCAAGATGGCCGCGTGCACAGCAGCGTGCCAGGCGCATTCAGCCTACTCTTGTGATTTCTGTCGCATGTGCCATGACACATGCAACAGAAAACTCCTCCCTAGGCCCTGCCAGGTCACCCCCTATAACACCACCGGTGTTCCCCGGTGTCCCACGGTACCTGTGCATGGTTGATCCTCCGCGGCCCCCTCCTTCACACTAGACGCTGCCGCATGCACAGAGCGGCTATCAGCTCAGCTTCCTGTGTTCAGACACAGTGAGTGGCGGTAACCATGCATCTGTAAGCTATTGCAATGCCCTGCTCATGAGGTAAGGAACATAGTTGATCAGGAGAGCTATACTACATTTCCACATGGAGGTATTTGATTTTATAATTGCCCTGCTGAACGACTACCAAACATGAGAGTCCGCTATACACCACAAGAAAACATGTCTAATCAGCGAGCTTTGTTGTTTAGTATTCATTCAGCTGGATAACTAGACTTTAAGGGGTATTCCATCTCCAAGATCCTATCCCCAATATATAGTTGGTGGAATAGGAATAATATCAGCAAATACCAATATTTGGAAAAGTAGAATAGTTCTCCTGATTAGGCATGTCCTTACCTCATGAGCAGGGCATTGCAGCTTTGGTAACAACAGTTACGACATAGACTCTGCTGCTGTGGATCCGGGGAGAGTGGGTGCAGATTCATTGCACCCACACTCCTAACATGGAGGGTCTGCACTCCTAGAAAATGGGGGATACATTCCCTGAGCATGTCCCCCCATATTCGTCATGGGACCCCCTTATTTTTTTTTCCTTACAATAAATTGGTGAAAGACGGTATGTTTTGGGGAGTGTTTTTTCAAATACATTTTTTTGTCTATTTTTTTTGTTAGTATTGACAGTTTGTGATGTCGGGTATCTGATAGACGCCATAACATCACAAACTGCTGGGCTTGATGTCAGGTGACCTTACAGCTAGTATCAAGCCTATTTATTACCCCGTTTGCCACTGCACCAGGGCACGGGATGAGCTGGGGTGAAATGCCAGGTTTGGCGCATATAGTGGATGCGCCACTTCTGGGGCACCTGCGGCCTGTTATTTTTAGGCTGTGAAGGGCCAATAACTATGGACCTTCCCACCCTGACAATACCAGACCACAGCTGTCCGCTTTACCTTGGCTGGTGATCCAATTTGGGGGACCCTACTTTTTTTTGTAATTATTATTATTTATAAAATAATTATAAAAAAAGAGCCTGTGGTGACCTCCACATTGGATCACCAACCACGGTAAAGCTGCCAGCTGTGGTTTTCAGGCTACAGCCATCTGCTTTACCCTAGCTGGCTATCAAAAATGGGGGGCTCCACATCACTTTTTTTTTAAACTATTTTTTTAAATAAAAAAATTAATGGGCTTCCCTGTATTTTGATTGCCAGCCAAGGTAAGGCCAGGCAGATGGGGGTGGCCAACCCATAGCTGTCTGCTTTATCTGTGCTGAGAATCAAAAATACTGCAGAGCGCTACATCATTTTTTTATGATTTATTTTTACAGTACTGTGATGTCAGGCAATCAAAATACAGGGAAGCCCATTTTTTTTTAGTTATTTAAATACATAATAAAAAAAAAATATATGGGCTCCTGCTGCATTTTTTTTATTGCTAGCTAAGGGTAATCCAAGCAGCTACTGGCTGCTAACCCCCACTGCTTGGTGTTACCTTCACTGGCAATGGAAAATCCCGGGAAGCATTTTTTATTTTTTTTTGCCAAAAAACTAAAAAAAAAAAAAAAAATGACGTGAGCTTCGCCATATTTTTGTATGCTAGCCAGGTACAGCAGGCAGGTACGGCTACCCCCAACCCGCAGCTGCCTATTTGTACCCGGCCAGGAACTAAAAATATAGGGAAGCCCTTTTTTTAATTATTTCATGAATTTCATGAAATAATTAAAAAAAAAAAAATGACATGGGCTTTGCCCCATTTTTGTGTCCAGCCAGGTACAACTAGGCAGCTGGGGATTGGAATCTGCAGCACAGGTTGGCCCGAGCTTTCTAGGCCCCTCTGCTGCGAATTGCAGTCCGCAGCCGCCCCAGAAAATGGCGCTTTCATAGAAGCGCCATCATCTGGTGCTGTATCCAACTTTTCCAGCAGCCCTGAAGCCAGGTGGCTTGCTGGGTAATAATGAGTTAATACTACCTTTGTTTTACTAGCTAGTATTAAGCCAGAGATTCTTAATGTCAAGCAAGTTTGACCCGGCCATTAAGAATCTCCAATAAAGGGTTAAAAAAAAGACACCACACAGAAAAAATACTTTAATAGAAATAAATACACAGACACACTTAGAGACTCCATGTTTATTACTCCCTCTCATCCCTCCATGATGCATGGTCTTCTGTCTTCTTTCTCCTTCAACCCATGCAGCTCTGCTACATCAGACAGCAAAGCATGGGAGGAAGACGCTGCTGCTCCCAGTGCAGTCTATTCACTCAGTGAGCAAGCAGAGGCTGCGGGCTGGAAGCGGTGGCGTCACTGCTGACAGGCGGGTTACCATAGCAATGGTGCTCCGATCTTGTGACTCCTGGTGCCGCTATTTACCTGCTGTAACAGCTAGTCCCTGCATGTGAGCTGACTCTGTAAAGAGCGCCCACATGCAGGAGTCGACCATGTGCCAGAGCATTTCGCCGGTACACGGAGATGCTTGAACGATCACCACGTACCGGAGAGATGCACTGACAGGACCTAGCAATGACGTCTAGCCATGTGACCAGTCTGTAGACAATGAGATAATAGACACGTGACTGGTCACATGCTATTTCGACATCACGATAGGTCCTATCATCAGTGCTGGTTACCGGGAGGACGCAGCAATTATCGGAAGGAAAAGCGGCGGGAGACAGAGTGCAGGACACGTCGCGGGGACCTGTAAGTGTTATGGCAATGTTTATTAACTGTATGTGTACATGTATAATGTGTTTTTATGTGTTTGTGTTTGCCTCCCATTGTTTTCAATGGGGTTCGAGTGGTTCGTCTAATGTTCGTTGAACGGAGCCTCCGTTCGGCGAACCGAACTCGAACGCTAGGGAGGTGGCTCATCTCTACCAAGCAATTAGGTTTTGGCTGCAGAAAAAAATAGCAAAAAAGCAATAGGTCAATTTAGCTTAGAAAAGAGAAACCACCTGTAATACAAAATCTCTCAATATGTTTAAAAGATAAACATATTGAACTTAATATTATACTTGTATTATATTGTACCTCCCAACTTTAATAGAAAGAAAAAGAGACTCATACTGTGGCATTTTCTATCTAATACTAAGAAACTTCCTTAGGTTCGTCCAGTCCTTTATATGCACCCACACAGATATATTGCTTTTAGTGAGGACCACTAGTGTTCTCACACAGCATAGTACTGTTTTCATAGCTCTACACGATGTCCTCACACATAGTATGATACACACACACAGCGTAGTCCCAGCTCCCCTACATACACACACACACACACACACACACACACACACACACACACACACACACACACACACACATACAGATACACACTATGATGTTCCGAGTATTACATTCCCTCTAAATACAGTTTGATAGTATGATGCCCCTGGCAGTGCATTCGGCCACATATAATGCTTCCACTGTACATGCCCCCATACACAATTTGATATTCTGTACGGTACACCTCCACACACAGTATGATGCCCCCCAGAGTACATTCTCAACACACAGTTTGGTATTCTGTATGGTACACCCCCACACACAGTATCATGCCCCCCAGAGTACATTCGCAAAACAGTATGATATTGATTTTCTGCACGGTACACCTCCACACACAGTATGATGCCCCCCCCCAGAGTACATTCTCTAAATGTGTGAAATAGCCTATGTTGCTAAAAAATAGGAGGATCTCAGATTTTTTGCAATGGTTTAAAGAACAGATTAATTTAATGTAGATCTTATAATTTCCATAGATTTTAAAATAATCTCAAACTTTAGCAGATGACTTTAGTTTCCATTAGTTACTGATTTGAATGGATTTTTTTAGAGATTGAGATATGATTGGTGGGTGGAAAAAATACAGCAAACTGATGATCATTAAGTTTAGCGAGATCCAACTGTGGAAGAACATTATGCTAAGGTAATTACATTTTTAAGTGACCCACCAGAGTGACAACTCTTCGTACATATCTAGATGTTGTAGGTCCGCTCCTTCTGGATCCTTTACGCTTACATTTACACTAAATGCACTAATGATTTCTTATAAAACTAAATGTTCAGTGCGAAAAGCTGGATCTATTTGTACAATCATATTTTACAATGAGAGAAAGAAATGTGGTAAATTGTAACAATATAATAGGAAATAACAACAAGCATACAGTGAAAGTAATGAAAAACTGATGTGGTGTCTGAAATATTCTAAAATATATCCATATGTTTCTTCAAATGATGGAACATTTGAAGAGATCTTAGTGTTTCATGAGCAGAATAAATGCCTTTAATTTTAACTATTTGCCTGGGTGGTCACCATTTTCTTGCCATTAAGCATATAACAGAGCAGCTTTCTATACATCATTTGCTAAAAATTGAGCATTTTAATTGGGATGATTGTAGGGAAATTGTGAGTTTTTATTAAGCGTAAAAGCTTTAAAAAATAAAATTTGTGCGTAATTCTTTTACCTCTTCTGGAAACAGATCCATCTGTTGATATGCTGTTCATCAAATTTGCTCCATACATTTCTACTCTTCTTTTAAAGTATTATTATTATTTTTTTTTTTTTTATCATCCAACCTTGACTTTTTTCCCAAACTTGTATAAAATCGGGTGCTCTCCTCATGTATCACCTCACACTTTTATTTTATGATTTTCTATCTCATTTCCTTATTTTATTTTAAAAATCCTTTTAACATTACATTTCTGTGGGAATGGTACGTCTCTTGAATGGAAACAAAACTATAGAAACTATGGACAAAAGTGAATCATGTAAAACATGGCTCAACGGATGCAGAATAGTATCATGTAATCAGCTAAACTTGCAAAAGTATTCAACCTGAACCATCCATGGAAGGAAAGTCTGTAATGGTATTTCCTGGTGTAAGTAATATCTGTAAAATTTCACCAGGTATACTATGTGTGATACAGTAACTGCTCTGTTCAAATCTCCATGTGCTTCGGCCCATTCTCTTTACATACCCAAAACTAAATTATTGTTTTTGATAGTAAGGACAGTATAGCTACAGAAATGGTGCAACTTTTCGAAATTGAGGAGGTTTATTTTTTTATAGCTGAAGATATACATTACATTTACTGATATATTAATTCTATTTTGACAACTTGACAACTTAAACTCTATATAATATTTTTTTTGACAGGTATATGTATCCCAGTAGCTGAGACTATCCTAACACCTCATATTCCAGAGCTTGAAGTACGCCCAAAGAAGAACAGTCACATGTCTAACAAAGATTTGGGTTGGCAGAATATCGGAAGACATCATTCCAAAATGCCACATATAAAAGGTGAGACTATTGAGACTATAAATAAATTTAAAGTTCTCTGCTCAAAGTTAAAAGGGGTTGTCCTCTACTTGTACAACCCCTTCTTATACCCCATGTTTGCCTCACTAAAATAAATAAAGCTTATACTCACCACCCATGGTGGCGCTATTCCAACCATATCAACCCTTGTTCTCCCAGGGCTCATGGGAGGTTGTTATGTTAGGCGAGCCTTGCACCCAATCATTGCCATCTTCACTGTCAGACGTATAAGTAATCAAGGGGTGGCAAGGGCTGCTGCTGGCTCTCACTTCCTGGTCAAGTTACCTACGCACACAGGTGGAGGTCTGTGGGAACCTCCAATTGTGAGCACAACTAACCTGAGTGATGTCAACGCTCATCGCTGGGGCTCAGACATTCTCTGCCTGAAGTTACAGCATGCGATCATTGTCCTATGGCCTCTTGCTGTCACGTTAGATGTAGTAAAGCTAGGATCATCTTAGGATCTCATGCAGATTACGTCATATTGCAAATAAATTATTTTTTTGTTGTTTGTGTTTATTTCTTTTCACTTACAGATTAGTAATGGGGAGTGTCATAGACTCCTCCCTTTACTAATCTAGGGCTTAGTGGCAGCTGTGAGCTGTCATTAGTCTCTTATTACTCTGAATGCCACTGCACCAGGGCAATCGGGAAGAGCTTGGTAAAGTTCCAGGATTGTCACATCTAATGGATGTAGCAATCCTGCAGGTTGCTATTTTTATGCTGGGGGGCCTATAACCACGGGCCTTTCCAGCCTGAGAATACCAGCACCCTGCTGTTTGGCTTTACCTTGGCTGGGTATCAAATTGGGGGATCATACACTGATTTTAAAATTATTTATTTAAATAATTTTTAATTAATAGCTTCATGTGGTTCCTCTTTCTTTGATACACAGCCAAGATAAGCGCACGTCTGGGGGCTACAGACTGTAGCCATATGCTTTATCTTTGCTGGGTATCATAATATGGAGTGACCCTACAGCAATTTTTAAAAAATGTATTTATCTTTATACCACAATCGACCCGCAAACAGGGTCTGTGATTGGAAGTAGTCATACAAACTGCCACTCAGGGTGGGAGCACAGTCTGACTGCAACCAATCACAGACACCGGTGGGCGGCGGAAGTGTTGAATTTGCATGAGGCTAATGATCGGCCCCAGAAGTAGAATGAGGGGCCAACAGAGCAGTTACAGCCATGCCAAAGATGATTGCTGCAGTCTCCCTATCCCTCCTACCACATTTTCAAGTACCAGATTCTGGCCCCCATAGACTTATATGGGGATTGGCATCCGGCCAGATACCCGGGATAAATTCAAGCAATAGTTTGCTGGGGAAAAAATGTATGCAATTTTGTGCAACAAACTGCACCCAAAAACGTGACAAAAAACACAGCATGCATATGGAGCCTAAATCTTCACTGCTGTTATTTTGAACTGGACATTTGTGTCACTAACATGCACCTTTGTATAACTTTCCCTTTGATAAATGAGTCTAAAAGGAGAATTACAGTATAACCACATCTGTTTTTCTTGCCTGTTTTCAGAGGACAAATTTTTAACCTTTCTTTTACAATTTTGATGCAATTATAATTGTGGCTTTAAATCCTACAATGATTTTTGGGGAAAAATCCGACAAACTGAATAATAAATGTGGACGATAAGCTTTGAAATATTTTAATTTTATTTGAATGTGAAAAGCATTCTATTAAGGCATAGTTCACGTTCATTCTTTTTATTTTTGCCTTGCACTTTGGAAAAACTGATGACAGAATGGATCCAATAGAGCATGGGCCATCGATTTCTCTTTTTTTCCTGGTGTTGTGGCCCTTATAAGACAGGTGCACACTTTGTCTGTTGTATTTCTCATTCCCATAAAAGATAGTGAAAAGATTTTTGTAAGTAAAATAGGACTGTGTTCATCAGATAGGAGTGAGCTCCTTCCAGAAATGGGGCCTGCATTTCTCATGCGGATTGGCTATAAATGTCTAAGATTAGACCCTTTAAAGTTCTTTATGTAGGATGTTAATGAAAGAATAACAGTGTATTTTTTACTGAACACTTTTAATAGATCCTTAATAAAATTGTAATTAACTTCTTTTATACTTCTTGGCAGGACATGAAGGAGATCCCTGTCTTCGGTCAACCGATTGTATTGAAGGTTTTTGCTGTGCTCGACATTTCTGGACCAAAATTTGTAAACCTGTATTACGTCAAGGGGAAGTTTGCACAAAATTAAGAAAAAAAGGCTCTCATGGCTTGGAGATATTTCAGAGATGTGACTGTGCTAAAGGCCTGTCTTGTAAAGTATGGAAAGACGCCACATATTCTTCAAAATCGAGACTACACGTTTGCCAAAAAATATAAGCATTCAGCAAAGAGCTGCTGTTCCGACGGACTGTGAGTTTGCTGTTGGTACAAGAGGGGGGGCGTTCTTTAGAATCATCGGTACTCGAGAACATAAAACACTGAGCTGAAAGGAAATCTATATATTTGAACTGAAGCTATTGGAGCTTATCTGTGTAAATAAACCTTTAGAGACAGTGACATTGCTTTAAAAAAAATTACATTTACTATTGTAACAGTGCATGCCCACTGATTTTACAAAATGTATGAAATTTATTTACGTAGGAATAATCGTTATTTGTGTATTCTGTCAAAATGCTATAACAAGATCCAAACATATTTCTTGAGTTTCCTGTGCTTTGGCATAGGGATTTTTTTTTCCATAGAAAGCAGTGCAGATCATATCCAGGGAATACAGCTATAGCAATTTCTTATGATGATCAATCACGCCGGGTCAGAATTACACTTTATCCTGTTCTTTGTCAGAGTGTTTTTCAGAACACAGAAATTTGGCTCGACCAATTACTGGCAACTTCCATATGCATCTGAGAGCTCAATTATGAATACCAGATCTATGAAGTGTAGAGATTGCTCCAACTGTGCAGATCAGTATTATTAAATTAGACCAATTAGGAAGGACACATGCCTGCTCAACACACGAGACCACTGTAATGGTTAGTGTCCATGTGTCTGCTGTCCAGTATGAAATACTACAGTGATTCCTTGTGGCTTACATAAATTAACATTATGAGAACATGGAATTAAAATGTCTATAAGGCAACACATTAGAATTAAATACTAGGATTTTGCTTTAGCGTGAAGGTTGCTACAGTATGATAGAAAAAGCAGAAAATGCTGGGATCCAATTTATCACCAAATTCTCTTTCTAAATGATAAATGACTTTGCTACATTTTGCAATTATTTATACCTCTTTTCAGTTTTTTGACCATTGGCTTTAAAACAAAATAAAATATTCATATGTTTTTCTGCATTCCATTGTGTTCCATTGTATTAAGCAGCTAGAAGGACATTTATTATCAAAAACTTGTAGAATTGAGGTGTTAGGATCCATCAACGAGAGACATTATGTAATGTCAGATACATTGTAACATGATAGCTCTACACTCTGATAGACTTGTGTTTTATTAAACACTTGAGTACTTCATAAAACAGCTATTTTGGATAATCTTTTCTATAATTTCTACATGGTTTCAATCCTGTTATTTTATTTGATAATATATGAATAAATTCACCAGTGATTTCTTACTTTTTATCAAGTCAATAGTCCACATCCTTAATTTGGCACTGTCCTATGAGAGTTGACTGTGTCCGTCTGTGTAGAAATAATAAATACTCCATCAAATACTCAAATTGTCTCTCCAGGACAGGAGACAAACTCTAGCGCAGCGCCACCTATTGGAAGTAGTGATCCTAAAAGTCAAATGTGGATTTTTAACAATCCTTTGCAAATGACCTAGGATATATAAGCCAGATGAGAATCCCAATTTGCAGACACAGTGTTTCGGGGTGCTTGCCCCTCGTCAGTGTAAAGTATGGGGTGTCTGATCTGGCTCATAAGAAGCTTTGTGGGGACCACGGGGGAACACTATTCTCCTTAAGGAGACTTTGCAAGCCAGTCTGGCTGCCAGTAAAGGGGACTTATAGCTGCCACGCCCCTCTGGGGAATATTCAAATTGTCTCTTCGGGAAAGGAGACAAACTCTAGCGCAGCGCCACCTATTGGAAGTAGCGATCCTAAAAGTCAAATGTGGATTTTTAATAATCCTTTGCATATGACCTAGGATATATAAATCCATTAAAATACTAAAAGCCTATTGTGGCTCCGATGCCCCTGATGATACGCCGACTCACTCACCCTCGTGGCCGGGTTGCATCTTTCTCCGCTGCCCTGTGGAATTCCACGTGTGTTCCTGCTCCTTCCTCCTACCAGGGCCTGTGCACATGAAATGCCCGCACCGGGGCTTGTAGGGCTGTCATGGTCACCGGGCCGGTGGTATTCGGGGTCAGGCTGTGAGTGGCTCGACCCGGCTTCCGTGACCCCGGCGGGTTTCAATAAAAGGGAAAATCTGACAGTCAGTCCGGTGTTACAAGGTTGGGAAGGAAGGAGGGTGACGGGGTTCCTGGGGAGCATGCAATCTGTCACACCGGCCATTGCAGTCTCGGCCTCCTCTGCAGCCGCTCTCCCCCAGGCAATGGTATAGGACAGGAACGGGGGATGCTAGCAGCGCCACCCATGGTATGCGGCCAGGTGTTTAGCCCCACTGCATAGTCTCTCTCCGGGGCAGGTGTTACAGGCGGTCGGGTGGAATCACTCCCCACGGGTGGAGCGGGGGAGCCCCGGGAGGTTAATGAGACCCAGGGCACGAGTCCTCAGGGACACCAGGGGCACAGAGCGGTGGCATTACTCACACCAGTCACGGAGTGCGGTTCCAGTTGTTCTTTATTTAAAGTCCGTTCCACATTGCACCCGGGTGCTGGTGTTTGCCGCCTGTAGCCTCTGATCAGTCCCGGGCAGGTAGGAAGAAGGGTCCGGTGGAGTGATCTGGGGGTCCCTCTCTTTTCGTGCGTTACTGCTATCCCCATGGATGGAGCATCTTGGGGACCCGCCGCCATTCTGTTCCTCTCTTGCCCGGTAGGGAGCACTACACCAACCGCCACCAGGTACAACGTTCTCCAAAGATCCCCAGTCTTCAGCTCCATTCCCTTCCTCAGATGTTATCAGCCCTGGTCTTGTGGCATCTCCTCAGCAGGAGCTGCTCTCTGTGGAGGTCTGCACTCTCTAGCAGCCTCGGACGTTCTGACTAAACTTTCTGTCTGCTCTGCACTTCACTCCTCACTTCAGGCCCCCCTCTCATCAGGTTGTCATGGGGACCTGCGCACCTGCTCGATAAGGAGACAGGATGAGTCATGCAGGCTAAAACTACATGCTGAAAAGCTTTTTAACTCCTTCCTGCTAGTGTGTGTGTGTGGACTCTTCTCCTCCTGCCCAGGAAAAAATGGGGTAACATTTAATACCCTGTAATGACCCGGTTGCAAGGGCGTTACACACACCTCACAGGTCCTGTGAGTATGGGATTAAGGTGCGCAAGTGCACACCTGCCCTTCTCATAGCATGCAATTTCCCAGAAATGCCTTTCATCCTATGGCTGAGAGACATTAGGTATTTAAGGCATCCTCCCACTAGGGGAGATTCCTGTGTAACACCATTAGATAGTTAGTCTTCCATCTGCTAGCTAGTTGTCAGGTCCCATAGTTCCTGTGTCTGTCATTTGTACCTGTCTTCCCATACCCACCTGTCCCTACTGTGCCCACCAAACCTGTACATATCCACCCTTCTGTCTGCCTCAGCCATCTTGCCTGTATCTGCCTGCACCTGAGTCCGTCCCTGCCCTGAGGGTCAGCTGCCATAGTCCCAGTCACTGCCCTTGGAGTGGTACCTAGCATTCTGCCTCACAGTGGGTGCTTAGTTAAACCTGTCCTACTAAAGGGTAAGCCTGGATCCCTCTGTGGTCCAGTGAGAGCATTACACCTATGTTACAATTGATAATATAGACTATGAATGATGTTTAAAAAGGTATGATCTGTAACTAGAGTACAGACTACAGATTTATACCTTATGAAGTGTAACATTTAAATTGTCACTGTTATTTCAGTAAATGTATTAATAGTAGAGATGAATATAATAAACTTTATATTTTTTCTTCCTTCACTTCTGAACCACTTCTTACCCTTCCCCTGCTTTCTGAGCCATTCTTCTTTGCATTCCACAACAAATAAGTCTTGGTCATGGCAAGGCAGCCAAGCACAGTGAGGTGTCAGACTACAGAACCTGTTATAGAAAGGATTGATAAGCACTCTGCATGATGATAAAGAGGTAAACACAGGCAGATTGTGCTGAAGCTTCAAACAACTGTTTTAGCTTGCTCCAGAGCTGGATTCACAGGCACACAGCTTAGTACTGCTGTAAAATATCTTTTATCCTGCTATTTCTGCTTCAGTCTAGTGTGCTACAAAAAAATATTAGCAAGAACTTATCTATTTCTATGTGCACTACATGAAATACATCATAGCCTACCAGCTAAGGTGGCTGAAAATTAAAAAATAGAGTCAACATAAAGGAAAATTGGTGAAAAATGCAGGATACAAGTCATATAATGAATGTTATTCCTCATGTTCACATAAGATATCTTATTACTTGAAAGAACGGAATGCTTTAACTTAGGATATCCAGCCATTTATTGGTGTAATATTTTTCTTGAGTATTATTTTAGGCAGTTTTTTTATTTGCAGAGACAAAATTACAAACAAATTGTAATTGGCAACAAACTATTGATAGTTCTCCAATATACTCTTCAAAGTACCTCCAAACTGGAGTTATCTTCTTATTAAACTGTATATATTTTTTAAACAGTCAAGATTAAATTCGCATTATATATCTGTGGTGTAGAGTGATTTATTTGACATTGATATTTTTAGGTGTTTTATTTATATTTCTTATAAAAGCTTTTTTTACAATATTTTCTTTGGATATTGATTTGATATCCGGTCCTATAAGGTTTCTGGATGTGGTGGTGCTCCCATCTTGTGTATAGAAAATTTATTCCTGGGCAAATAATTGAGGTTTTTATGAATTTACATCATGGAGAAGTTTATACACCTCATTCATACTTCTTGTTTCTTCTGAATCCACTTCTGACTTCATTTTTACAATAGTTTTTTGAGTCAGTCTCTCTTCTGGCTGTGTGTGAAATCATCCTAATGGTACGGGTCCACTAGCGCATAGCTTCCGATGTGATATGCTAATGACCCTCTTGCAATCGCATCACAGGTGTGGAGAAGACGGAAAGAGCACTTTCTCTCCATCTTCTCCGCTGCCTGTCTATTCATATATCGCACTGCATTAGGATTACATGCAAGTGGAGTGCGATGTTTCACATGCACCCATAGACTTGTAGGGGGACGCATGAGCCAAGACTCACTGCCAAACGCAGCATGTTGAGATTCATTCTGCATGCCGCTATGGCATGAGAAATGAATCACAGATAGATACTACCCCATAGTTTTGCACTAGAGTGAGAGCAATCCGATGTTTTATCGGATTGCACTCGTCCGTGCAAAATGCAAGTGGAACCGAACCCTTAAGGTGATATGCAATAATAACACAAGTAAACTAATTAACAAACACACTTGCCTTCTAATGTCCTACATTTCCAATATCCATACATTGAAATGGGAGGAACCTGATCTTTATGATCAGTACAATCGCTTTCATTGCATAGCAAAGACTGACTATGGGAAGATGCAGCACAGTTCTATCAAACTGAACAATAACTGTGCAGCTATGTGCATAATCCAGTGCCTGAAGTGCTACGGTAAAGGGTATTGAAGCGAACTTAATACTGATTCCCCTATATTCTCAGTATTAGACCTTGGGTCCACTTGCACATAGCTTCCAATGTGAGAGCATCGAAAGCGATATGCTAATGACCCTCTGCTGCAATTGTGAGCTGAGGGTGATGCGACTGTAATGCGATCTTGCCAATATGGCAAGAGAAATGAATCACAGATGGACACTGCCCCATAGTTTTGCACTAGTGCGAGTGTAGTCAGATGTTTTATCGGATTACACTCGCCCCTGCAAAACGCAAGTGGAACTAAGGCCAAAGTGGTACATTGACATTTTAGGCGATTTGTCCATATCGAATTGCAAGCCTTAATGTTGCACATTGCAGAAGATTGAATTAGCCAAAAATGACACCCATGACCTCAGACATGGTCAGGCAGGCTTTCCCACAATGCTTTGCAGCTTTCACATCACATCACAAGGTATAGTACAGCCAATATGAAAGGACTATCATAGCCTCTATACAAGCAGAGGCTGGGAAATGCAGCAGCCATTGTGCGGAGGATGTTTTTTAAACCAACAAATATAGGGGATTAGTGGTATCTAAACTACAAGACCTAAACAGAACCTATAGATGGTTTCCTGACCTTGTGTCCCGCCCATCGGACCTCAGCTGCGGAGGATGGGCCGGTACTTAGGAGGGGCGGGGCGGCGCTAAGGAGGGGTGGGCCAGCACAGAAGAGGAGAGGGAGAGATTTATCTCCCTCTCTCCTCCGTAGCCGGCTATTGCCATTCTCGCCCTGTACTCGCGATACACTGCACTGCACGTTCTTCAAAGCACATTTTGACAAAGCTGATTGAAACTGGAGTGAAAATGACAAAAGTTGTAAAATGTTTGCTCAACTGAAGCGGGCTTTACATGCTACGATACCGTTAATGACTTATCGTCGGGGTCACGTTGTTTGTGACACACATCCAGTGTCATTAATGATATCGCAGCGTGTAACACATAAGAGCGATCTTAAATGATCGCAAAACAGGGAAAAATCGTTTGCTGTGGAGAGGTCGTCCTAAAACAAAAAAATCATTTTCAGGATGTTAGCGATGTTGTTCCTCATTCCTGCGGCAGCACACATCGCTGTGTGTGACACCGCAGGAGCGACAAACATTTCCTTACCTGCCTCCATCGGCAATGCGGAAGGAAGGAGGTGGGCGGGATGTTCACGTCCCGCTCATCTCCGCCCCTCCGCTTCTATTGGCCACCTGCCGTGTGACGTCGCTGTGATGCCGCACGAACCGTCCCCTTAGGAAGGAGGCGGTTCGCAGGCCAGAGTGACGTCGCAGGGCAGGTAAGTGCGTGTGACTGGAGTAAACAAGTTGTGCGCAACTGGCAGCGATTTGCCCATGTCGCACAACTGACGGGGGCGGGTACGATTGCTTGCGATCTCGCTAGCGAGAGCGCAGTGTGTAAAGCCTGCTTTAGTATTACTGCATGCAGAAATGTTAAAGTCTAATTCAGAGAATGTCAGCTTCCCACTTGAAGATACACCAAACAGATTTCACAGTTTGATTAGTAGAACCATATGAAGTTGTCATGTCCCCACCAGAGTCCACTCCTGACACTTCTGCTTCGATCACCAGGTGACGCCGTGCTCCCGCCGTGGACTTTGCTGGTGATAAGAGAGGAGTCAATGCCAGTGGGTCTGGTGGGTGCAGGCTTCGTTCATCCACTAAAGTGGTTTTCTTGGGACCGGCAGTACCACTGGCTGACTGTAGGTAGCGTGTGTCTTCCAGCTGAAGTTACCACCATTCAGCTACAGCCAATGGAAAGACACCACACCCTCCTAATTCCCCCTCCTGTCTGCTGGTCACTGCCAGAGATAGTTTTGTATTCCTGCCTTCTGGTTCCCGCTCTGTTCGGAATAGTGATCCCTGTGTTTTGACCTCTGCCTGTTCTCTGTTTACCCTTCTGCCTCCCGTTCTTGTACCTCACTGCCAGATCCGGATTTGACCTCTGCCTGGTTTCCTGACTACATCCTTGTCTGCCAATTTTGTCCATGTTCTGTATCTCCTGGTTTGACCCTGCCTGACTACTACTCTCCTCTAGACTGCAGCCTTCCACAGGTAGTGATCTCCGGGGCCCTGTGTAATTCAAAATCCCTGTATAGAGGTTAAAGGGTTACAGGGTTCTCAGTGTCCTGCTCTGTGAGCAGCTTTCCTGTAGCCCGTGACAGCCAGTCTGAGTCTGTGATTCCAGGCAGGCATTAGAGAAGTAAAACAAATCTAGCAAAATGATCTTCATAAATACTCTTAACATTGTATGGAGGGATTACGATAATGTTCTATGGAGGGATTTATTAGTAGGTTTCCTCAGATGTATTTTTATATGCAATGAGTAAGGTGTAGCCGAAACGTGTCTGCAAAATGTTTTTACTATTTCATGAAACTGTGACTTCTGAATTTTTAGGAACGCTTTTTTGGATCCTAATAAAGGAGACTTTTTGAAAATCATTTTTGCTGGATTTGTTTTACTTCATAAATATTTAAAGTGTTTCAGGCTAGTTTTCTGGCATAAACACTATTCATCAAGGCAAATTGTTTTGAAAAGCTGCAAAATTTTGCCGCAACTTAGAGTTGCAGAAAAGTTTTGTGACTTTTGGAGTTTTCCCACTAATGGCTTCCAGCGACCCCAAAATGAGCAGAGCTGGGTTGAGCTAGGGCTTGACTGGGGAAGGGTATGATGCCACAGCTTGCTTAATTCATGAAGAAAATCTTACACCAGAGGGCCACTCCACTTGTCAGATGCTCCTAACTTATGAACTTTTTCATGAATCAGGGGCATCTGATTGGACCATTCACCCTCATCAAGACCAGAAAGAAAATGCATGGTCTTGGTTAATGGGGGCCTTTAATTTATCGACCCTATGGGGCTTTTTAATTCCTGAAGATAAAGCTGGGGTTACCCATACAATAAGGTTATCTCATTCTGAATCTGACCAACGGATTGTCAGAATAATTTTATTTTGACTTCAATATAGTTACATGAATAGGTAAAACTCAAATGCCATATGCTGTACAGTCACCTTTTTTGACAGGAACCCTTTCTTAAATGTATTAAATCTTTATGTTTGTGTTATTTATCATAATGGTTAAGTTTCTTAAAGGGAATTTGTCAGTAGGTTCAACCATAGTGATGGGTGAATACTAAAATACTCTGGTGCTCGGTACTCGACTCAAGCAATTTGTAATGCTCGAGTACTTGTCTTGAGAAATGAGCATAATGGAAGTCAATGGTCAATAAAACATTCCAACCTGTCTCCTCCTTACATCTATGACCTAGTCTCCCAGTACTTACCTGCACGCAACCTCAGATTCTCACAAGATCTCTTTCTCCACTCCTCTCTTATCTCCTCTTCCCACAATCGCGTAGAAGATTTCTCCCGTGCCTCCCCCATACTCTGGAACGCTCTACCTCAGCATATCAGACTCTCCCCTACCATGGAAAGCTTCAAGAGGAACCTCAAGACCCATGTCTTCCAACAAGCCTACAACCTACAATAACCCTCAGTCCAGTACACCACTGTGCAACCAGCTCTGCCCTCACCTATTGTACCATCACCCATTCCCTGTAGACTGTGAGCCCTCGCGGGCAGGGTCCTCTCTCCTCCTATACCAGTCTGTTTTGTACTGTTAATGATTGTTGTACATATACCCTCTTTCACTTGTAAAGCGCCATGGAATAAATGGCACTATAATAATAAATAATAATAATAAAACTGAAGATAACATGGATTTAACAGGTAATAATGTTAGGAAACATTTTTTTATTAAATAATGACTTATATATAAGGCAAATGTAACTATTGAGAAAAGTGGCATTTTTCACCCCTTAGGCTATGTTCACATGTAGCATTTTTGCTACGTTTTTGCACTCTCATTGCTTTCAATGCTGAAAAAATGCTGCAAAACTGCTGAAAGAATTGGCATGCTCATTGACTGGTGAAACCTATGCACTAAGTACAAGGCCTATCAAAAATTGAAAGGAGGGCTTGCAATACACCATGGAATACATATAGAGGATGGAAACAGAAAGCATTTTTTCCCCATTTGAAAACAGTGGGACTCCTAGACTGATAAAATGTGTGCACTATGTGCAAGGAATGCCAAAAATTATATGGAGGAACTCCAATACACCCTGGAACATACATAGAGTAGGGCCTCAGAAACACATATTAAGAAGGAGTGGGACTTCTTTGGCCAACAACAAGGAGTCTTGGACGCCACTACTCAGAGTAGAAGTGACACAACAAGGACCATCAGACATCCAACTCCGCTTTTACTCCAACAAAGGTGGGCAGCAGTTTCTCGTGCTGGCTCAGGGTATCAGGAAGCCCTTATGCTTTAAATTAACTACAGCAAATGTTTTTTTTATCCCCTTGGACACCTCTGCTAATTTAAATTCATGAAGTATGCAGGGGGAACTTCTGCAACACATTCCAGAGGAAGCAACACAAGTCCTTTGTCTATTTATTCACACAAGAGGTGCATTTGGGCCGTTCTCCCATTGTATAAATGCATTTTTATATTACACTGAGTGGAGGCAAATCTGAGGCTTGAAGGCTGCAGTTACTGCTCCCTCTATGCTTAAATTGATTCCTTGGGTTTTTAGTGCCACCAGAGGCATAACAACTAATAGGTACATCCGCCCTACAAATGATAATGCTAAAAGGCTGACTATTCTTAAAATGATCAATTGGATTGGTACCATCTTTTCAACCACAGTGAATGAAAGCAGCAAAACACAAAGACAATTCAAAAGGGTTTTTTTCTGGTGTATTCCCTTGCACCCCTTCTCACGGTCAGCGTTTGACTGGCTACCGGAGGAATCTCCAGTAATGCTGTTGGGGGAAAGTGGGGGGTGCGTCTTATAGTCTGAATGTACTGCATGGCTGAGGGGAATGAGGGTGCTGCGGTGGAGCGGGTCATCGGCGGCATGAGCAAGCTGTAGCAGCACCTACCGTGACCACGTGGTCCCGCTCATTTCATATGCATGCATCCTCCTGCCCATCTTCTCTCAGCGCTAAAGCCGGCGCTGACAGGTTGGCGGGATGATGGGCGGGGGATGCGCGCATAATTAATAGCCAACCCGCGTGATCAACCCTGGCAACTACAGCCTGGAGTGATCATGTGTGGGGTATTTATCAGGATGGGGGTATTTATCAGGATGGGGGTATTTAGCAGGATGGGGGTATTTATCAGGATGGGGGTATTTATCAGGATACGGGCTATACCAGGATGAGGGACATATACAAGGATGGGGATCATACACAAGGCAGGAGGATCATTACCAAGATGGGGTACCTTAGTAGAGAATTTGTGGACATTACCCCCATAACAGTGTCAGCAGCAGATCCTCGCTCCATAACAGTGTCATGACCACATTTTTTGCTTAAAATTTTATTTTCCTATTTTCCTCCTCTAAAACCAGGGTGCATCTTATGGTCCAGTGCGTCTTATAGTCCGAAAAATCCAGTACATGTCTAAAGGGCTGCCACTAGGAACTTCAGGACCCCATGCTAGCATAATTTTTGGGCCCCCTTGAGACTCTGCACAGGCTCCACCCCAGCTCCGCTTCAACCCATCAAAACTTCCACAGTCCTGCCACCACTCTTAGAAAAATGTATATATATATATATATATATATATATATATATTGTGAGACTGTGACCGGGGTGGTCTATGACGGCCGGTACGCCTTGCCCCGGTTGTGCTCCCTCCATGTAAAGAAAGCAACTCCACTCCAGGGTTAATGCTGTTTCCCTGCAGGCTGAAAGGAGGGTTAAAAGGAAACAGGAACATGGGCGTGGGTCCCTAGTGTGAGGGAGTGAACACAACTCCCTGAGTTTCTGCCAGAGAAAGACATGTGTGCTGTTTTGGACTTTTGGTTTGTGCAATAAACTGTGTGCTGTGACCATTGGTGCCTGGATCCCGTGTCTTCTGCCGCGCAGCCGACCACGCTACCTCACAGATGGTGGAGAACGTGGGCATGCCAGCCCGGTGAGGTGTAGCATCCATCCCTGGTGACCCAGCAGCGCATGTCCTGGATTCGAGCGGCTATACTACAGCCCAAACCCGGCGACGCCATGGAGCACATACTAAACCAGCTGGCTCAGGCTAATGCACAGCAACAACAGACCAATGCACACCTGCTCCGGTCGTTGGATCGTCAGCAGCAATCCTTGCAATTGCAGGAACAAAGGCACCAAGAACAGATGGTTCTCCTGGCCAAGTCGATCCATGCCGGACCGGCAGCAACAACCCCGGGACCGGGTGACGATGGCAGCGTCCGGAAAACGGTGAGACAAGCGTTGCAAAAGATGACCCCGGGGGATGATGTGGAAGCGTTCCTGGCGGTGTTTGAGCGGGTGGCCGAGCGGGAAAAGCTGCCGACCCCCCAGTGGGCTGAGGTATTGTCGCCCTATCTGATGGGGGAGCCCCAAAAAGCGTACCTGGACCTCTGTACCGAGGACCCCATAGAATATGAGACCCTGAAAGCCGAAATACTTGCTCGGTTGGGGGTGAATACCTATGTACGGGCTCAGCGGGTAAATCAGTGGTTCTATGAGGAAGTCAAACCTGTACGCTCCCAGGCCTATGACTTGTTGCATCTGGTAAAGAAGTGGTTGCAGCCTGACACTCTGAGCCCTGCGTAAATGGTGGAAAGGGTAGTGGTTGATCGCTTTGTGCGCACTTTACCCGTCATCATTCAACGGTGGGTAGGACAGGGCGACCCAAGTACCCTGGACCAATTAGTGTGCCTGGTGGAGCGGCATGTGGCTACACAGGACTTGATACGGGACACTGAGACTTTGCGTGCCGCCCGTCGGTCCGGCCCCTCCAAGCCTCGAGCCAAGGATCCACCGCTGACACCGGTGCGGGAGTCCGCTACCGTCACGTCTGAGGCCGCGCCCGCTATCCCTGAGGTCCGGAAGGCTATGTACCCTAAACGACAACTCGTCAAGGGGGTTACCTTCCCTATTAGATGTTGGCGGTGCCAGCGGGTGGGACATATGGAAGCCCAGTGTCCACTCACCACGGAGCCCATGGATTGTGGGGTTACCCGGCGGGGTTCAATGTATGCTCAGGCGGTGTGTACCGCGGACCTTGTCTCCCAGGAGACTGAGCCCCGCTTGTGCCAAATACAGGTGAATGGATGTCCGGTTACAGGCTTGTTGGATTCCGGAAGCTTAGTGACCCTTGTGCGATCAACCCTAAGGGCTGAAGTAAAGGCCACAGATCGTACCGTGGGGGTGGTTTGCATACATGGGGACCGCCGAGACTATCCCACGGGGATTGTCACCATCACAGCACCCTGCGGTCAGGTGCAACATGAGGTGGGACTTATGAACACTCTTCCCTATGACGTGATCCTAGGAAGGGATCTGCCGTATTTTTGGACTCTATGGAAGGGGCCTCCTAAGTCCCCTAAGGTATTGGACAGTCCGGGACCTGAGCCCGACAATCCCGAATCCGGGACGCCTGCCGTAGGGGTCCCCATGATAGGGACAGAATGTGAACCCGATAGGTCGCCCCTAGAGGTATTGGCAGGAGAAGCTGAGATGGTCGAGCCCATCCCGGAGTTGGAGGCGTCCCCGGATACGTTTGGGACAGCCCAACTCCAGGACCCTACATTAATACATGCCCGGAGTCGGGTGACAGTGGTTGACGGGGTGGCTCAGCTGCCCGGTGCCCAGGTAAGGTACCCCCATTTCGCTCTTAAGCAGGATTTACTCTACCGTGTAGATGAAATATGGGGCGTGGGGGTAGAGCAGTTGGTGGTGCCCCAGCCGTATCACCTGCGGGTCCTCGACTTGGCTCATAAACACCTGATGAGTGGCCACCTAGGGGTCAAGAAAACGCAGGAGCGAATATTGCAAAGGTTCTATTGGCCCGGGGTCTTTGGGGAGGTAAAACGGTTCTGCGAAACCTGCCCGGAGTGTCAGCTTACCGCACCCCTGGCCCACTTTCGCAGTCCGTTGGTACCGTTACCCATTATAGAAGTCCCTTTTGAACGGATAGGGATGGATCTGGTGGGGCCCCTCGTAAAGTCCGCTCGAGGGCACCAACACATCCTAGTGATCGTTGACTATGCCATCCGGTATCCAGAGGCGATACCTCTCAGACATACTGCGGCGAAGCTTATAGCTCGGGAGTTGTTTGCAGTGTTCTGCCGGGTGGGGTTGCCCAAGGAGATCCTTACGGATCAGGGGACCCCATTCATGTCTAAAGTGACCAAAGAGCTATGCCGGCTACTCCAGATCAATCAGTTGCGTACGTCTGTGTATCATCCTCAAACGGACGGTTTAGTGGAGCGATTCAATAAAACCCTGAAAACCATGCTCAAAAGGGTGATTTCCAAAGACGGGAAAGACTGGGATATGATGCTTCCCTATTTGATGTTTGCCATCCGAGAGGTGCCACAGGCATCCACGGGGTTTTCGCCTTTTGAGTTGTTATACGGGCGACATCCCCGGGGATTGTTGGACCTGGCAAAGGAAACATGGGAGCAGGAGCCCACCCCCAATAAAAGTGTGATTGAACACATTTTAGGAATGCAGAACCGCATAAGCGCGGTCATGCCAATTGTGAAGGAGCATTTACAGGAGGCTCAGGCCGCGCAAAGCGGCCACTACAATAGACAAGCCACCGTGCGGACCTTTAAACCCGGGGATCGGGTGTTGGTATTGATCCCCACGGCGGAGAGTAAATTCCTGGCTCAGTGGCAAGGCCCCTACGAGATAAAGGAAAGAATCGGGGTGGTCAACTATAAGGTATTGCAGCCCGGTAGGCGGAAACCTGAACAAATATACCATGTCAACCTGTTAAAACCTTGGCAGGAACGGGAAAGCCTGATGGTTGATTTTTCCCCATCTCCCTCCTCTTCGGGTCGTTCAAACCCGGCTCCATCGACCTCCGGAGAGGACGAACCGGAAGTAAGGATTGGAGAAGCCCTCACCAAGCAACAGAGGCGAGAGGCCAGACGGCTGGTTCAGCAGAACCCCGATGTCTTCTCCGAGAAGCCTGGTAGGACAAGTCTGATACGACATGACATTGTCACCGAGCCTCACCTGAAGGTACGCCTGAAGCCATACCGGGTACCGGAGGCTCGAAGACAAGCCATATCAGAGGAAGTGAAGACAATGCTACGCCTGGGGGTCATCGAAAAGTCCCGGAGTGAATGGGCTAGTCCCATTGTCCTAATACCAAAACCCGATGGCTCCTTAAGGTTCTGCAATGACTTTAGGAGATTGAACTAAATATTCAAGTTCGATCTCTACCCCATGCCCCGGGTGGATGAGCTGATTGATAGGCTGGGACAGGCGCGATATTTCACCACGCTCGACCTGACCAAGGGGTACTGGCAGGTGCCACTGACGGAGTCCGCCAAGGAGAAAACCGCTTTTGTTACGCCGGAGGGTCTCTTCCACTATGTTGTCTTGCCTTTTGGGTTACATGGCACTCCGGCCACGTTCCAGAGGTTGATGGACTTGGTGCTGGAACCCCACCAGGCGTATGCATCAGCGTACCTTGATGACATCATTATTTACAGCTCTGAGTGGCAGACCCACTTGGAACAGGTACAAGCGGTGGTGAACGCGCTCCGAACAGCCGGATTGACAGCCAATCCCAAGAAATGTGCGTTGGGGCTCACGGAAGCCCGCTACTTGGGCTACGTAATAGGCCAAGGAGTGATTAAGCCCCAAATTAACAAAGTTGAGGCGATCCAGAAGTGGCCTAGACCCCTGACCACGAAGCAGGATAGGGCCTTCCTGGGTATTGTGGGGTACTACAGGAGGTTTGTATAAAAATTTTGCGGGACTATCGGCCCCCTTGACGGACCTTCTCAAAGACAAGAAGTCCGTCATGGTGCGCTGGACTCCGCAGGCCGAGGACTCTTTCCGGGCCCTGAAGGGGGTCCTGTGCGGACAGCCCGTTCTTGTCAACCCTGATTTCCGGAAGGAGTTCGTAGTACAGACTGACGCCTCTGAGATCGGCCTGGGGGCAGTGATGTCTCAGGTGGTTCAGGGGGAGGAACACCCCATCACCTTCTTGAGTAGGAAGCTCACCCCTCCCGAGCGGAATTATAGCGTAGTGGAGAAGGAGTGCCTGGCGATCAAGTGGGCCTTGGAGTCCCTACGCTATTACCTGCTGGGACGGCAGTTTCGCTTGGTGACTGATCACTCTCCGCTGGTCTGGATGAGGTCCGCCAAGGAACGGAATGCCCGGGTTACCCGGTGGTTCCTTTCTCTGCAGAACTTCTGGTTTATGGTTGAACACCGGGCCGGTAGGTTGCAGGGCAACGCCGATGCCTTGTCCCGCGGCCCGTGTTTGATGGCGGGAGTTCAACCCCGCACGCTTGAACTGAGGGGGGGGTATGTGAGACTGTTACCGGGGTGGTCTATGATGGCCGGTACGTCTCACCCCGGTTGTGCTCCCTTCATGTATAGAAAGCAACTCCACTCCAGGGTTAATGCTGTTTCCCTGCAGGCTGAAAGGAGGGTTAAAAGGAAACAGGAACATGGGCGTGGGTCCCTAGTGTGAGGGAGTGAACACAACTCCCTGAGTTTCTGCCAGAGAAAGACATGTGTGCTGTTTTGGACTTTTGATTTGTGCAATAAACCGTGTGCTGTGACCATTGGTGCCTGGATCCCGTGTCTTCTGCCGCGCAGCCGACCACGCTACTTCACAATATATATATATATACATATTTATATATATATATTTATATATATATATAAAAATATATATATATATATATATATATATATATATATACACAGTCATTGTCAAAAGTGTTAGCACCCTTGAAGTTGTTCCAGAAAATGAAGTATTTCCCTCTGAAAATTAATAATACACTCTCTAGACTGCACCTCTCCATAATACCACCTCTACACCGACCTTCTCCATAATACACACTCTACACCGCCTCTTTCCATAATGTACCCTTGACACTGACCCTCTCCATAATACACCTTCTACACTGCCCCTTTCCATACTACACTTTCTACACTGCCTCTCTACATAATATCTCTCCCACACTGACCCTATCTGTAATATCCTCCACACACTCTACACCTCTGTATAATATCTCTCCCTCACACACTACCTCTCTATATATTATCCCCCCCACACACTGCCCCTTGGTATAATATTTCACCATCTACACTGTGTCTGTGTATAATATATCTCACATACGCTTCCCCTCTGTATACTATCCTTCCACACAAGCTGCCCCTTTTTATAACACATACTGCCACTATGTATATCACCCCCCTACACTACCTCTTTGTATACTATACCCCCACACACTGATTTGTCAGATGCCATCAAGCCCTAGATTAGTAATGTGGCGCTGTCTAGCGGTCTATAAGACACCCCCATTACTAATCTTGTAAGTCAAAAGAAATAAACAGAAAACACAACTGGGTAAAGTGACAGAATTGTCACATATAATGAATGTACAATTCTGGGAGGCTGCAGGCTGCTATTTTTAGGGAGGGGGGCCCAATAACCATAAACCTACCCAGCCTGAGAATACCAGCCCAGAGCTGTCTGCTTTATCTTGGCTGAGTATAATAATTGGGGGGACTGTACACCATTTGTTAAAAAAAATATTTATATCATTTTAAAAAAGCCATATGGAGTCCCTCATATTCTGATACTGAGCCAAGATAATGCGCACAGCTGAAGGCTGCAGCCTGTAGCTGTCAGCTTTATCTGTGCTGGGTATCAATATAATGGGGACTGCGTGACATTTTTTTATTTATTTGTTTCTTTTTACACTTGACTCAGGCAGACAAACAGCTAATGTGAGGGAAAACAATCAGAGACGCTAAGACGCTGGCAGTCTGACAGCGGCCAATCACAGATGCTGTCACAGGCAGTGGGCATGGGAAACAGTGAATATGCATAAGGGATATTGAGTGGACCCAGAAGTAGTGTTACAGCCATACAGAAACTGGTATGTTGTGCTTTAACAATTTCCCTGGCCAATCACAGCCATGCAAATACTTGACCTGACTGTGATAGGTCTAGAAGTGGATAGTTTTTGCAACAGTGTAAATGTGAACACTTACCGAACACAGGTCGAATTTTACCGATTTTTTTAAGTCTTCGGGAATCCGAACCTAAGTCTGGCTCTTGTTGAATTTGAAATTTGCTAACCTTTTTCAAACAAGTTCGTCATATGCATTATTTTTGCCACCCAAAGATTGCTGTAACACTCAGCTCACATTTATCCTGCACTCTATGCTGAGCACTTACACCAGGTTATACATGTAAATCTCTGAAACATGAGATTTAGACAACACTCCTGATGGAACATTCACTATAATGAGGTAGAAGGAGTCAGTTTTGACTGTATCTGGCCTATGATCCTTCAGTGCTGGTCTTTTTAAGCATTTATAAAAGTGTGGTCAAACAATTTTGTGTACTTCTGAAAAGACGGACATCACCAAACAGAGGTTAGACAGGTCAGAGTTCAAACTGTCTCTGCCTGTCTCATTATAGTGAATGGATTCATTGTGGTTTCATCTGAATCACATCATTGAGTGCTCAGTGTAGAGCACAGGATAAATATGATCCAAAATGTTACGTAAAATGTTACCAATAAAATCAACTCATTCCACACAAAAAAAAAGTGCGCTCTGGTCCGTCATTTGTCAATGGAAATATAAGAGGCTTTCACGTTACTTGTAGCACAAAAGCCATGGAAGAGCACCATGGTTTCCCCCAAAAAGAAATCCAGTAAAATCTGTGCTCCAAAATCCAAATGCCCCCTCCATTCTGAGCACCAAAGTTTGCCTAAACCACATTTAGCATCCAAATGGTTCACATTTCTGTAATGAGGAAAGCCCTCTTAATTTATCTGGTGCATGTCTCCAAAAGCAAGAGTTGGGCACTACCTATGGACAGTTTAATATATGGGCACTACAATGTTCTTGGCACTACACTGGCAGATTTGTAATTTTCACTCAGCTTTATCCATTGCAGCTTCTTTCTGGAAAACAACTATGGAGTCAAATTCGTCACAACACCTGTGGATAAATTCCCAGAGGTGTGTAATTTCTAAAATGAGGTTACATTATTGGGGATTCTGCTCTTTTGACCCTTTGGGGTTCTTTATATGGAGTTTGAAAACTATTCTAAGAAATCTGTGCTTCAAGGTTCAAAAAGTGCTTCTTCCCTTCTGAGTCTTGAGGGTGGCTAAGCAGTACTGTTCAGCATGTGGGGTACTGCTACACTTAGTGAAAAATATGTGAAAAATTTTAGTGGTATTCTTCCCCATTTCCTTATGTGAAAATTTAAAATTTGGGGTTAAGACAGAATTTTTGCGGTAAAAATGTAATTGTTTTTTCTTCACCACCAAATGGCATAAAATTCTGTGAGGCACATATGGTGTCAACATGCTCATTGCACACCTAAATGAATTCATTGAGAGGTGTTGTTTTTTAATATGGGGTCACTTATCGAGAGGTTCTGCCATTTGAGGTCACTTATGGGGAGGTTCTGCCATTTTTGCACTTCAGGGGCTTTGCAATGTCATATGGCACCCACAAACTATAACAGCAAAATTTGCACTATAATATAGTGCATCTTTCCTTCTAAGCTATACACTGTGTCTGAAAAGTTGTTCCCCATTACATATAGGGTTTTGTCGCAGTCAGAAAAAATTGCAGAACAAACTGTAGGGTCCATGTTTTCCAATTGGCCATCATAAAAATTAAAAGTTGGCCTAAAACAACATTTTATTGTTAAAAATGTAATTATTCTTTCTTCAGCATCCAGTGGTATAAAATTCTATGAGGTACAGGTGGTGTCAACATGCTAACTGCCCTACTACATGAACTAATTTTTGGAGTGTAGTTTGTATAGTGGCTTCACTTATGGTGGGGGTCTGCGTTTCTGGCACTTCAAGGTCTTTGCCAATAGACATAACACCCTGAAAATAATTCCAGCAAAATCTGCCCTCTAATATGGTGCCGATTTATTTCTGAGCTTTGTAATTTTGAACCACATTTGGGGTACTGTCGCACTCGGGAGATATTGTGTAACATATTGTACTGTTCATTTTCTCATAATATCCCTTTTGAAAATTAAATATTGGGTGCCAAAGCAACATTTAATTGGAAAAAGTGGAAAATATGTATTTATTCAGCCCAATATTATACAATTCTGTGAATCACCTGTAATTAAAAATGCTAACTACAACCTATGGAGTTACTTGTTGGGGTTTCCGCTATTTTCACTTGTCAGGAACTCTTCAAATGTTACATAGTTTCAGGAGAAGTTGCACAACAAGCTGTTTCGGTCATTTTCTAAGTTTAGTCATTTGAAAATGAAAAATTGGGGGGGCAAAAGCAACAGTTTTTTGAGAAAAAAGTAACATTTTTATTTTTTCCATCCATATTGCTCTAAATCCTTTGAAGCACCTAAAGGGTTATTAAATTTTATGGATGTGGTTTTGAGCACTTCGAGGGGTGCAGTTTTTAGAATGGTGTCACTTTTGGCTATTTTCTTTCACATAGGCCCCTCAAAGTCACTTCTAATTTGATGTGGTCCCTGAAAAAATTGATCCTGCAAATTTTGTTGGCAACATGAGATATTGCTAATAATCTTTTAACCCTTCTAACTTCCTAAATAAAAAAAATGAACCTAGACATGTGAGAAAAGTTATTTATTCATTATTTTGCGTGACATACCTCTATTTCAATGTGCATAAAAATTAAAAGTCTGAAAATTGTAAAAAAAATTTAATTTTTCCAAAAATTCAGTTATTTTTACCTTTAAACGTAAAAAATTTCGACCTGAGTTCACATCTTTCATGAAGTACATTGTGTAATGAGAAACATTTAATGAGAAATATTGAAGCCTTCAAGAGTTTCTACTGCATAAAGTGACAATGGTCAGAATTGAAAAAGTTGGCTTTGGCAGGAAGGTGAAAACAGGCTTTGGTGGTAAGGGGTTAACAATAATGCACATGTAAGAAGGCTCAGGAACAAAACAAGAGAAAAAACTGTCCACTTTTGACCTGGGGATAAGTCCTCTTTAAAAAAAATCAGTTTAATGCTTATACATTATCATTTAGGAGATGTGTGAAGCATTGGCCTTCTTAGAAGGTTAATATTTGCAGGCCAAATATATGTTAAAATGCGGTATAAAATATTTTTAGACATGCTTTTAAACAATAGACATAGTTTGATGCCAAAATGTGGTGAGGAGTAAACCAATGGCAGGATTGTACTTTCGCACTTTTTGTTAATATGCTATTAGAGCCCTACTTTACAATATCAATTTTAATGTCTACTAGACTTTAGTGGCTGCCATTTATTTCTTACTAGCAGGACACTAATTTATTATTTGCTGAAAGATGATTACACAATGGTTTAAACTGCCTTCTAGTTTTTCAGTCCACATGAAATACTACTGATTAATTTACTGTTCCCATCACTTGGAGAGGCTACCATGCACTGAGGGAAGCATAATTCTTTATAGCTCATTATACATTTTGGACTGTTGACTAAAGCAAGGATTGCCAGTTGGACCCAGGATAAGGTACTTTCTTTCTGGGAACTTTATATCTCTGGGATTCATGCCAAGACCACCAGATTCAAATCACTTAGAACTTTTTAACATCATCTCATCAGACTGATTTCCATTCCCACTGGTTGTGACTGGCTGAAAAACGATGCCAGAGGTTAAAGGTTGTTGCATTTATAATAAATTTGACATTAAACAATTTTCTAGTCACAATGTTTAAAGGGAAACTATCATTAAAAAATGAAATATTGTTTAAATCACTTTTTGTGTTACATGTAGAGATGAGCGATTCTGCCAAGGATCGGATTGGTTCATGATCGCCAATCCAGCCTGAGATCGCCAAACAGATTGTCGACACGAGCCAATCCAATTGTCAATCCTTGCCAAACCCATTAAATTCAATGGCAGGCAAAAGGGATGTGTTGTTATATGGTGTAGGTGGAATGTGAAAGAAAGAAAATAAAAAAAGGTTAAAACAGTACATACTTACTGAGTCTCCCTGTGGCAGCAGCTCTACTTCGAGGTCCTCTAATTATCCCTTATACATATATTAACTGCCCCTAGCCTCTGAGACAGCATCTGTGATTGGTTGAAATCATAAACACTGTCCTTATACTGGTGATGAATAAATAAAAATGTCGTACGGTCCCCCGTATTGATAACAGCACAGATAAAGCCATAGCTACAGGCTGCAGCCTCCAGCATTGAGCTTATTGTGGCTGTGTATTAAAATAAGAGGAACCGCATACATAATTAAAAAAAAACCGACGTGCGGTCCCTCAATTTTTTTTTAATTATTTTAATAAATAAATGATTTAAAAAAAATGGCGTGCGGTTCCTCCCAATTTTGATACCCAGCCAAGATAAAGCCTAACAGCTTTGGGCTGATATTCTCAGGCTGGGGAGACCCATGCTTCTTGGGCACCCCCAGCCTAACAATAGTAGCATGCAGCAGCCTGGAATTATTGTATCCATCGGATGCGACAATCCCGGCACTTTACCCAACTCTTCCTGGTTGCCCTGGTGTGGTGGCAATCAAAGTAATAAGGGGTTAATAACACCTGTGAGCTGCCACTAAGCCCTAGATTAGTGATGAGTACGAGTCAATAAGACTCCCCCACCACTAATCCTATAACTAAAAATAAATAAGCACAAACACACAGAAAAATCCTTTACTTGAAATAAAATACAAAAAAAACACCCTTTCACCAATTTATTAATCCCAAAAAGATCCAGGTCCGACATTATTCACACAAGGTCACACGACGATTTGAACTCTGCTAGATCTGAAGGCAAAGAGCACAATCATGTAACAAAACTGTCCGTTATGGACTTTAGGCATAGACTAAGCAGCGCAATGAGCGGTGATAAAGGGGTGAAAGAGGGTGGGTTTTTTTGTATTTTATTTCAAATAAAGGTTTTTTTGGTGTTTGTGTTTAATTCTTTTCACTTACAGAGTAGTAATTGGGTATCTCATAGACATCTCTCATTACTAATCTAGGGTTTAGTGGCAGCTGTCGACTGCCATTAACCCCTTATTACCCCAATTGCCACAGCATCAGGGCAATCGGAAAGAGTCAGGTAAAGTGCTGGGATTGTCACATTTAAAGCTGTCGTATTTTATCTTGGCTGGGTTTCAAAATTAGGAGGACCACTCTCTGATTGTTAAAATTATTTATTGATATAATTTTTAAAAAAAGCCACATGCAGTTCCTCTTTTTTTTATACACAGCCAAGATAAGCACATGCTGGGGGCTGAAGCCTGTAGCTGTATGCTTTATCTGTGTTGGTATCAATATATAGAGGGACCGCACAGCATTTTTTAAAATTCATTTATTTTACATCAGTAGATCACTGTCAGAGAGGGTGGCTCTGACTGCAGCCAATTCAGAGACACCAGTGGGCGGGGAAAGCAGTGAATATGCATTATGGATAATTATTGACCATGGTAGTGTGGCGCCCCTGACCTGGTCAGGCACCACTGAGTACTGCACCCATGCTGGGGGCAGTGCAATACAGGTAATCCAGAAGGCTGACCGGGGTGTGGTTACACAGGCACATAGTAACCAGGTCTCCCACATGGACCTTTGAAGGGACCCCTGGGGAATCCAGGAGGGGCGTGGCCTTCATCTCCACTCAAGGGGTGTGGTAGAGAGTCTGGTTTCTAAGTTGCGGAGGCAGGCACAGAGGGGAGGGAGCAGTGAGCCAGTCAGTTAGTGAAGCTCAGGGAGAGAGAGGAGTCGCAAGGAGGAAAGCTGGAGGCTGTCACTAGTCAGACACCACAGGTGCAGTGGTTGCTGGCAGGGAAGAACGGTCACCTGGTAGTGCCACCCGAAATCCACCTAAGCCCGGAGTGCAGAGAGGTGGCTGAGTACGGGCACTGCCAGGTGAGGACTAAGCCGCAAACGGGCCGAAAAAGGGGAGAACAGGCGAAAGCAACTTCCCTGGGTGACCCCGTAGGACTACAAGTCTGGGTCACCACAAAAACACGAGGGCTAGGAAGGCGAGTCAGCAGCCATCCCCTAAGTTAGCCTGAAGGAGCCTGCTTCCCCTCTTGGAACATCACAGCATCGCCCGGGTTACTCACCCCTGCACCTGAAGTGAGTAAAAACCCTGAAAGACATTCCTGCTGTGCGTGCGATTTATTCTGCGACCTGTGGTACTACATACCTACGCCAGGCCCTGGGGCTTGCCTCACTCTCTGGAGGCTATCACATCTAACTGCGCCTACCATCAGGCCCAGGTGTCTCTTAAACTACAGTGACGGTCGCCCTGACCGCAATACTGAGAGTGTTGTCACGAATCCCATAGAAGTAAACCTACCTGTGACCAGAAGGACCCAGGACGCGCCGTCCCTGAAGACCCTGAGATGACTTGAAGGTAACGGGGCCACGGGACGGCACAGTAGCAGCGCTGCAGTCATAGGGACATTCTATAAATATTGTGAGGCATCAACTGGCTGCATCATAAATGGCCAGTATGTTTTGCAGAAGCGTTGGTGCTCTGCAATGTGAAGTTGGCTGGGACCTGTGGTTCCACGGATTGCATTACATGCAGAGTCATGTTTATGTGCTGGGAAGGGTGTGTGAGGCTGATTAAACACTCCTTACCACCTGTGGGTGTGGCTGCAAGGGTTAAAGCAATCCTGTGTTTCTGAGACAGAGTCAGTGTGTGTGCTGCAGAATCTGAGAGCAGAGCAGGGAGCTCTAGGTGTGTCAGCCTGTGTGGAGGCTGAACACAGGTCTATGGAAATCAGTCTGGAAGGATACTGCAGCCAGGCTGGTCAGTGAGGTGGTCACAGAAACAAACCTTTCCTGGAGGAGAATACACTGGCAGGGGCCAGTGTGAGTAGGTTGCCCTACCTTTCTATGGACACTAAGGGACTATAAGCCCACGGCAGGTGGTAGTACCTGTTTTCCTTTTAAGCCAGGAGAGGCCTGTTATATTTAATGATTGCTGTTTTTGACAAGTGTTTTAATAAACATCTGGAATTTTTATAAAGATACTGTGTCTTCCGGTGACCCTGCCTATGCCTACTTGAGCTAATCCTTACAGTATGTACTGCTTTAACCCTATTGCTTCCCTTTTTAAGGTGGCCAATCACAACCATGCCAATACTTGACATGGCTGTGATGGGCAGAGAGAGAATGTTTTTTGCCATACGAACATTTACCGATCCTTGGCAAGATCGACGACTTTTGCAGTAAATGTTCGGATGTCTGATCCCGATCCGATCCAGCCAAAGATGGTATGATTTTAACATTTTCCAATCTTTGCTGATCATGATCGCTCATCTCTAGTTAAATTTATTTTTTTTTTTTAATGTCAGTAATGTATTTTTATCATGTGATAATCTTTATTAAAAAAAACTAAATCATTAATCTTTCAATTTTTACACTGGCCACTGGAGATTTTTAGGCTCATGATTCCTGACCTTTCAGGAAGAATTTTCAACAGACTCCTTATCTTCAGAGGCAGGATCACAATGAACGGTAACACTTCTATACGCAGCTCTCCCTCCTTCCATTCTCTTCACAATGATCTTTTCTATTGCTTATTAGATGTTTCAATATAAAAGATAAGGTTGGAGTTTGATCTTTATTTCCCCAGTGGTCATTCAGAACATTGCAAGATATCTATTTTTTATTTTTAATACAAATTATGATATATATAAAAAAAAATATTTGAATACATTTTTTGAACTTCAAAACCTGCTTTAAGCAATTGCTCATTTTATTATGCTAGCTTTCCTTTACCTTATCCCCAACTGTCCTGGATCCAGCAAGATGGTGTCATACTGGGGGAGGTGTCCAGCTTTCTCAAGAGGTCACACCTATGTTCTTAGAACTGGTGATGAGCGAACCTGTGAATATTCGGGTTTGAAGAATCAGCACGAACTAAACAAAAATTCAAAAACTTGACCCCAAACAACCAACCCCATACAAGTCAATGGGAACGAGAAGTTCAGGGCTGTAAAATGGCTAAAGTAAGTGTCGCGGGCGGGGAGGACGCCGCCGCTGCTGCGCGCTCGCTAACGCTCAGGTCCGGCGCTGATGCGGCTGCTGCTGCTCGAGCGGTGGGCCGGATCCGGGGGACTCGAGCGGCGCTCCTTGCCCGTGAGTGAAAGGGGTGGTTGGTTTGGGGGATTTAGTCCTTGACGCCACCCACGGGTTGTGGTGAAGATGGGCACCACTGCTGCTGGTGATGGGGATCCCGAGAGCGATGGTAGGGAGCAGCTGGGATGTTGTTTTCCCCCTCCGTGGGTAGGGGTCGGTGGTCCCAGGGCCCGGAGGTGTGACGGGGAGGCAGGGTTGGTGAGGTGCAGGGTTGCAGGGACAGCGCGGCGCGGTGCCGGATGGCACGGGTGTACTCACTCAGCAAGACATGTACAAAGTCCTCGGTAAACCAAACGGCTGGATGGATGGGTCCCGCAGCCGGCTGCAGTGTCACTCCCCGGACAGGTGATGGCGGCTGTCTTTCCCTGCACCTTGATGTACTTGATTATCTACGATGGATCCCCAATGGTAGTCTGCTCCCCGGTGTATGGATGCCGGAGGAGTCCGTTTGCCCGCAGGCGCTGGCCCTTGGGTCTCTAGCCTTAGGCGCTAGCTGTATACCCTCACGGTGTGGGTGGTTGCCTTCTATCGGGTCTTTGGCTGTTAGGAAACCCCTGGGGCTCCGGTCACACTCGGATTTGACTATTGTCGGCGGCTCCAAGCCTGGTCGGGGTCGGATGGCCCTGCCTGTGTGTGCTGGCTTCACTTCGCTCCCCGGTCGGTACCGGCGGGCCAATGCCTGACCCCGGTCCTACGGTTCCGCGTTGCTTCACCACTCCTGCAGACGACCACCACTGTCTGCCAACCTTGCTGTCAGTGCCTGGACCACAAACCCAGACACCCAAGTGTTTACTCCCCACTCTTCAAACTCCAAAACTACTCCCTGACACTTTTCCCGCCTCCAGGCCTGTGAACTCCTCGGTGGGTGGGGCCAACCGCTTGGCTCCGCCCCACCTGGTGTGGACATCAGACCCTGGAGGGAGGCAAAAAGGGTTTTGTGTTTGGCTAATGTTGCTGCCTAGTGGGGGTGGGGGTGTTTGTGTGTTATCTGTGACGACCTGGCTAGTCCAGAGCGCCACATAAGCACTAGAGGGCTGCAAATGGAAGTTAAATGGTGGTAAGAGCAGAATAATTATACATAATAATAATATTTTTATTAATTTATATAGCGCTATTAATTCCACAGCGCTTTACATACATATTCGCAACACTGTCCCCATTGGGGCTCACAATCTAGAGTCCCTATCTGTATGTCTTTGGAGTGTGGGAGGAAACCGGAGAACCCCATACAAGTCAATGGGAACGAGAAGTTCAGGGCTGTAAAATGGCTAAAGTAAGTGTCGCGGGCGGGGAGGACGCCGCCGCTGCTGCGCGCTCGCTAACGCTCAGGTCCGGCGCTGATGCGGCTGCTGCTGCTCGAGCGGTGGGCCGGATCCGGGGACTCGAGCGGCGCTCCTTGCCCGTGAGTGAAAGGGGTGGTTGGTTTGGGGGATTTAGTCCTTGACGCCACCCACGGGTTGTGGTGAAGATGGGCACCACTGCTGCTGGTGATGGGGATCCCGAGAGCAATGGTAGGGAGCAGCTGGGATGTTGTTTTCCCCCTCCGTGGGTAGGGGTCGGTGGTCCCAGGGCCCGGAGGTGTGACGGGGAGGCAGGGTTGGTGAGGTGCAGGGTTGCAGGGACAGCGCGGTGCGGTGCCGGATGGCACGGGTGTACTCACTCAGCAAGACATGTACAAAGTCCTCGGTAAACCAAACGGCTGGATGGATGGGTCCCGCAGCCGGCTGCAGTGTCACTCCCCGGACAGGTGATGGCGGCTGTCTTTCCCTGCACCTTGATGTACTTGATTATCTACGATGGATCCCCAATGGTAGTCCGCTCCCCGGTGTATGGATGCCGGAGGAGTCCGTTTGCCCGCAGGCGCTGGCCCTTGGGTCTCTAGCCTTAGGCGCTAGCTGTATACCCTCACGGTGTGGGTGGTTGCCTTCTATCGGGTCTTTGGCTGTTAGGAAACCCCTGGGGCTCCGGTCACACTCGGATTTGACTATTGTCGGCGGCTCCAAGCCTGGTCCGGGTCGGATGGCCCTGCCTGTGTGTGCTGGCTTCACTTCGCTCCCCGGTCGGTACCGGCGGGCCAATGCCTGACCCCGGTCCTACGGTTCCGCGTTGCTTCACCACTCCTGCAGACGACCACCACTGTCTGCCAACCTTGCTGTCAGTGCCTGGACCACAAACCCAGACACCCAAGTGTTTACTCCCCACTCTTCAAACTCCAAAACTACTCCCTGACACTTTTCCCGCCTCCAGGCCTGTGAACTCCTCGGTGGGTGGGGCCAACCGCTTGGCTCCGCCCCACCTGGTGTGGACATCAGACCCTGGAGGGAGGCAAAAAGGGTTTTGTGTTTGGCTAATGTTGCTGCCTAGTGGGGGTGGGGGTGTTTGTGTGTTATCTGTGACGACCTGGCTAGTCCAGAGCGCCACATAAGCACTAGAGGGCTGCAAATGGAAGTTAAATGGTGGTAAGAGCAGAATAATTATACATAATAATAATATTTTTATTAATTTATATAGCGCTATTAATTCCACAGCGCTTTACATACATATTCGCAACACTGTCCCCATTGGGGCTCACAATCTAGAGTCCCTATCTGTATGTCTTTGGAGTGTGGGAGGAAACCGGAGAACCCAGAGGAAACCCATGCAAACACGGGGAGAACATAAAAACTCCTTGTAGATGGTGTCCTTAGTGGGATTTGAACCCAGGACCCCAGCGCTGCAGTGCTAACCACTGAGCCACCGTGCCACCCGAATCATGTTTCCACTTGTTTACCAGAGAATCATGCTGCAGTCAGACTCTTTACTGGGCCTTCTTATTAAAGTTCATCAATAATCATTGCTTTCCCCACTTCTACCCTCTGTGCCAGTACCTGTGATTGGTTGCAGACTGCTATAGACGCCCTCCACTCTGTGCCCACATTTGTGATTGGTTGCAGTCAGATTGCTGTATAGTGGTGTAAAAAGATATAAATAAATAATTTTAAAAAATGACATAAGCTCCAGCTCAATTTTGATAACCAGCGCAGGTAAAACAGCTGCAGGCTACTGCCGCCACATGTGAGCTTTACCATGGCTGGAAATCAAAATAGAGGGGGAAAAAAAGCATAGTGTCAACCCCCATTTTTGATATCCAGCCACGGTAAAGCAGACAGTTGGAGCTTGTATTATAAAGATGGGAGAAGCCATGATTATTGGGCCCCCACCCCAGCTTAAAAATGCCAGCCTGCAGCTGCCCAGAAGTTTTGCATCCATTAGATGCAACAATTCCGGCACTTTACCTGGCTAATCCCTATTGCCCTGATGCAGTGGCAATTGGGGTAATATAAGGGGTTAATAACAGCTGTGATTTGTCACCCACCATCAAGCCCTGGATTAGTAATGGGGAGGGGTCTATGAGACCCCTTCATTACAAATCCTGTAAATGAAAAGAAATGAAACACAATCATCAAAAAATCCTTTATTTGAAATAAAATACATAAACCCTCTTTCACCTCTTTAATAATTCCCAAAACACCCTTGCAGATCCGACATAATGAATGCGAAGTCCCACAATGATCCCTGCTCTCCTACATGCTGAAGTCACAGGGCGCGGGCACAATATGAACACTTCAGGCAGACACTGACAAAGCTGCTGCTATGAGCGGTGAGGTCACTGAGTTTACCTACAACCAAAGCTGGAGGTTCCCATGGTAGACGCAGGTAAACTTCAGTAGAGCTGATTGAACTAATTTTTATCTGTGTGTTTATGTTTATTTCTTTTGAATTAAAGGGTTAGTAATGAGGAGGTCTTATAGACAAATCACAGCTGTCATTAACCCCTTTTATTACCCTGATCGCCACTGCACCAGAGAAATCAGAATGAGCCAGGTAAAGCACCAGAATTGTCACATCTAATGGATGCAACAATTCAGGGTGGCTGTGAGTAGCTTTTTTTAGGTTGGAGAATGCCCAATAACCAAAGTCCTCCCCAGGCTTAAAATACAAGCCCACAGCTGTCGGTTCTATCTTGGCTGGGTATCAAAATTGGGGGAACCGCACGCCTTTTTTTAAAATTATTAAAAAAAGTCGCATGCAGTTCCTCTTATTGTGATACACAGCCAAGATAAGCACACGGCTGTGGGGTGCAACCTGTAGCCGTATGCTTTATCTGTGTAAGTATCAATATATAGGGGGACCGCATGGCGTTTTTTAAATTTATTTATTTTACACCAGCAATATAATGTTGTCAGAGAGGATGTGGGTGCAGTCTTACTGCAGCCAATCAGGGACGTCGGTGGGCAGGGATAGCAGTGAATATGTATGAGGCATAGTTATCAGCACCGGAAGTCGCGCTGCAGCCACGTGGAGACTTGGTAAGTATGTACTGCTTTATTCCTCCCTTATTTTATTTCTTTTGCAGCCCCCCTAGACCATTTGCAGCCCCCCTTCATCATTTTATAACACATACATTTTGCTTCCCATTGAATTCAATGGGTTTGGCTAGGATGATTGATAAGATCGGTGATCTGATCGCCAAAGCCAGGCAGGTTAGGCGATCCCGACCTGATCCGATCCTCGACAGGATCGCTCATTTCTAGACATGACCTGCAGTGGTCCAGGTGTAGATTTGCGACCCTAGGTACCAGTGAAATGGGTCCTTTGGGTGTATTATGATTTGACAGTGGTACCCTTATTCAGATCACATTCTGTATGATGGTACGGGAACCACTGGTTTATACAGTACACAAGAAAGATCTAAGTCCAGTTTGTTAACATGGAAACTTCTTTACTGTTAGAATTGGCATGACCATTGAGGAAGGATTCTCCAGTCGTGCTGTGTGTATGTGTTACCCACCAATACCATCTGTAAATAATACACGGACTGCATGTGACTTGGTTCAAATTGGCCACAGCAGCCTTGATTACCTATTATTTACATTCTAAACACAAAGGGGGCGCCGTCCAACGGGCGACCACAACAAATAACAATAGGTAACACAGTAATCAATACATTAATATGTAACCCTGAGTAGGCCCAGTCCAGGAACAACTTCTCACACCAATATCCCTGGCTGCAACACACTGACCCAGAGATGAGGTATTAATCACCAACAGATTAATACCCCCAACTTTGCAGAACCCCGTGCCTGCAACATCCCGGAACCCGGAGCCACCATACCAAGATGGTGTCTCTCTGTCCAGTTACCATTGCATTCAATCGTCTCTGGACCAGACCTACCCCCCGCCACAGAACAGGGCACGTGACTCCTTACGTGGCCTGGACCCACCACACACCAAAAGCTCACGCCACACCTCCACGAAACCCCAGCGCCACAAAACAGCACCAATATCATTAAGATGCACCCCCATTGCATCTTCGAAACCCCAGATCAGCAACACCAACTCTCGGTGCCGCACCCCAATAAGCTCGAGTGATACTAGCTACCGAACGAGCCCCCTCCACTCCACCTGGCCACACTATCAAACCACCCACGATTAAGCACGGGTACATCTTCCACAAACGCAACAAACCAATATTATTAAAAATGTATTTATTTATTTATTTTTTTAATACATTAACTCTTGAGATGCCCGGGCCACCAAATCGCTGCCTCCCATATACAGGACCAGCACCATCAGCTCGTCCAGACCCAGCTGGCGAAAATTCAGGTGAGCCTCAGCCCGCTGAGCCCCCCCGACAAATTAGTGCCCGAATAACCAAATGAGGCACACACTCACCACAAAACCCCACAGGTTATAAACCCACAGATACAACACCAACCGGTTACGCTAACCAAACATGGTCCACTTCCAAGAAGACTCAAACCAGTCCCCCCCCGTTGGCCTTAACATGATAACAACTGAGGCCAAACGTAGTGACGAAAAACAAGAGGACTCCTCCCTCCCAATACGTCCCACAAACTCTTTCGAGGCCACACCGAGGGGCCTCCGATGCAACCCAATCCAGAAGGAAAACGACCCGTAGTACTCCGGGCGCCCACCCCCGCCCCTTGCAAGCAAGTCTCCAGCACTGCTGCAAACTGGTACCTTACCAAAAAGGACCCAACCACATGACACAATAACGGGCCTGGGCGTCCTCCCGACATGATTCCCCACCCAGGACTGCGTAAAACATCACCAACCTTCACAACCTGCCTGATCCGTTGTGTGAGCGTGACGAAGCCGGTGCTCAACCCACTGCCCCACCGCAGACACCTCCTCCAACATCAAACCACCGCCCTTAACCGTAGATGGGCTGACCAACCCCCGATCTGCAACGCCCCAGACAAGGCTAACACCAACCGTTTTGGACAAAAGGAAACAAAGCCCCGCTCATAACCAGATGAACATATCAACTACAAACCACTGCCAAAATGCTTTAACACAACAACGGAGATCGGACCCTTGCGTCCCGCTCCTTCACACCCTTGCGGAAAAACCCTTCAAGGCCTTGCCGCACCCGAAAATCCTGCGAACACATCCCTCTCACCCCTAAACTTCAACTAAAAAACCATGGCCGCCACCCCATGGACCACTGCCGATGCCGACCGACCAACCTGAAAAATGTGCTACTCACCACTGTCAACAATACCACCAAATACTCCCACCGGGCCCTCCGAAACCATGGCCCAAACAACGTTATCCATGCCGCTCACACTTCTGTATATCAGTACCAAGTAACCTGAGTCACCGAGTTCCTGAACCAGCTCCCAAAACACAGCCTCACCAGACTCCACAAGCCCTCCGGACACACCTGTCCAACCTCGTCCGCCCCCGGCTTCAACTCCCGAGACCTGCGGAACTGAAACTAAACAAAAGCAGCAGCTACCTCTTTGTTGACCCTGGCACGGGTTGTGCCACACCTGAAATTCTTTGTTTTCCTCCTTTTCTTTTTTTTTACCACATACACTTGAGAACCAAATGCCGCAAGTACACCACCCTTGCCCAGAATTAGCAGACCAACCAGTAATCGAATCCACCAGTGACTAATAGGCACACCTTCCTCTCGGAAAAACTGCTAACCCCCACAACTCGACCACCACCACAAATTGGAAGCAATACCCACCATGCCAAACCAAAACCAACCGGTCCCGTCGCATCCAAGTAGAGTTGCAACGTTCCATCAGGTACCACCTTACCAGCCACCACGCACGGCCATTGCATTGCCACAAGAAAACATCCTACACCATCAGATCGTCCTCGATCTCTGTTGTGCCTTCCCACAAAATGAGCCGATGGCTGCACCCCTGACATAGCCGTCGACAGCCATCCAACAAACACATGCCCCATTGCTGTAACTCTGCACCCGCAGATCAACTGCCCCAGCAAAGACTGCACCATCGGAAACCGCACCCCTTAGCTGATCTACTGCTCTATCGCAGCCCATAAGACCACACCAGTACCCACGAAGCCTATACCCCATAGCCATAACATCAATCTTTATCCTCCACAAACCGCATCACTGACGCTGGACCTTCAGTCTTTCCCTGCGCCAACGGGATGCAAAAAGAGTATCCGGCACCTTCTGCAATAAACAACAAACCCACACGAATCCTTGGACCCGCCGAAAAGAAAACATTCAATAACGAATGAGTGATGTCAGCGTGGACACACCACGCACAACCCACTCAACAAAGAAATAAGCGCCTCAAATAGGAATACGAAATGAAACAACCCGTCAGCAAACACCAATCAACGTAATAACTCCCATCACCACAGTGACACCAGAACTGATGGCCAGCAGGGTGGACCAGTAGCAACCTAAATGCCGCCTCCCCATCCGCCTTTGCCAGCAATGCTCCACGGCTCACCGCCTTTACCAAATCCCACACTCTGTCCAACGACACGCAATAAACCGCCGACAATTCTGGAGCAAAGCAGGTAGACACCGATGACTCCTCCGGATAAGATACGTTTTTGAATAAGCTGAAATATATATACATATATACGACTCCTTTTCGGCACCACCCCCAACAGAAAAACCCAATCATGACAAGGAGGGCCTGAATGGCCCACCCCCCCTGCCCAAAGCCACTTCCTCACCCCCCTTTTCACTAACCACATCCGGGCGTCCCCTAATCAAGCGCCAATTACAATAAGCAGGCGAAGATCCACCAACACCAATAGAATGCCAAAAAACGCGGGGATCACTATGTCCCTTTCCACAGCCTGACCACTTATGCGTAAGACAACCGGCTGCGCCAAATTCGCACCGCCCATGATTCCACTGCCCACAAAAAAAACCCCCGTTGTCTGGTTCGCCAGGGTTCCAAGTCCCGACTACCCGACTGTCCCCCGAAAGGGCTGACTAGGAGCCGCTATCAAGCGCATCCATAAGGATATGCCCGTATGATCCTACCGCATACTTGCACTCAACACCTTCCCCCGCTGAAATTGCCCGGCGTACAGAAACCCGGCTAAACCGCCATATGACCTAGCAAGCCTCCCCAAATGCATCCATAGAACCAACAATGCCGAACAATTACCCAATTCTTTCTCCCAATACACCCGCCAAAACGCAAATGCCCGCAGCCACGTTGCAAATGTACAAGGGATGAGCCTATAACGGCGCTTCCCCTCCCCCTACTCTTCCTTCTTGGAGTCACTTGGCTTGACCTTATCCAAGTGAAACTGTTCCAGGGGCAACAGAGAAATTATTTCTACACTCCCCCCTTTTACATCTGATCCCTCACATCCTCCAGCAGGTGTGCCCCCCGCGGGCCTTCGAAGCGCACATACCTCTCACACTCGGCCTCTGTCATCCAGACGCACCACCTCATCCTCCCGGTCTTTCCTCACCAGTTTCTCTGTCACATCCCTTGCCGCCTCTGCCCGAACATGCTCCCCTGCCGCCTCGTGCACCCTCACTCTGCCTGCTGTACCTGTGCCTACCACTGCTGATCCTGTCCATGCTGCCGGCGGTGTATGCGCACTCCCCACAACCGTATACAGCATCCCCTGCAGGAAACCCCTCCTACCTGGTCAAGATCACAGACCCCTTTGGCTCTGCTGAGTCCGCAGCCGCCCCCCCCAATACTACCCCCTTGCACACCCAACTGTGCCCCAACCCCACCGAATCTCACCCGACCGTGACCTGGCGTACGCTGAGATAGAAGTCACGTCTTCCTCCGCCATCCAGATATCCAATTCTTCCAATGTCGCCTCCTCCTCCTCACTGGAGCCGACCACCTCTGGCTCATGTAACGCAGACGCCGCCGAAGCGCCGGCCCCACCATGGCCGTCCTCCTGGTATGCCGCGTGGCACCGTCCTCCAGGCTACGTCTTCTGTCCCGCGGCGAAAACCCTGGAAACCGTTCCATCCCATGGGGCTGCCACCACGGGCCTCATCATCTTCTGGCCCAACCCCCCCTTGCTGCCTGCAAGGGGTGGGTACCTGTGGCCCAAAACTAGAGCCACCGCCGCCTGCCCTCCTGGGCCCATAAGGCAGCCGTCTGCCAGGCCCTCCCCCTCCTGGGGGAGACCGCTGCTGCTGGGAGCTGCACGCCCAATCTGGGTGACCGGGCAGGAACCGCAGGGCCCCCGCCATCACCCCCACCTACCAATGCCTCCCGGGCACCCGTCGCACCAGGCTCGCCTGCCCTGGTGCTGGACCCCCTGCTGGCTGCAGCCCACCGGCCCTCCCGCCACCCGCGGGGGGTAACGCTGGCCTCCATCCTCGCCATGCGCTCTCCTGGCCAGGAGCCACCGCATCCAGCCCTCCTGGGCCCACAATAGCCTCTGTCAGCTGGGCCCTCCCCCTCCTGGGGGAGACCGCTGCTGCCGGGAGCTGCACGTCTGATCTGGGTGACCGGGCAGGAACCACAGGGCCCCTGCCGTCACCCCCACTTACCGCCGCCTCCTGGGCACCCGTCGCACCAAGCTCGCCTGCCCTGTTGCCGGACCCACCACTGGCTGCAGCTCTGCGGCTCCACCACCATCCGCGGGGGGTAAAGCTGGCCTCCGTCCACTGACGGGCGCTCTCCCCATCCAGGAGCCGCTGCATCCAGCAATCCAGGCCGCGGCTCGAAACCGTAAGTAGGCCGCAGACTAGCCACGCCCCCCTCCCGGCTGCCTCGGCCCAGACAGAGATTCCTCCCGCGGCCGGAGCAGCAGCTGAGTACAGCCGCTGCCCACGTCGCTGCCGCGGAGGGTCCCCGAAGGGGCTCTCACATCTCCTCCTCGCTCCCCCCGCACACGGCAAGGTACCTGAAAGGATGGGAGGGGGAAATGCCGCCCGCTGCTGACAGGGGAGAGAGGGGAAAGTGCTAACGGGTTAACCCCCGGCAGCCCAGACGTGGGACCGCGCCGCCAGGGGCCCGTGCACTGCCAGGTCAGCTTCACCGCTGGTCCGTCGGACGTCCGGATTGCTCCATATCCGGAAGTCAAGAAAAGGGGGTAAGACAAATTTCCTATATTTACACCCCTCATCTGTCCCACCTCTTCCTCCAGTGAACTCCTCTTACCCACCAATCCCTTTCTCTGCCCTATGCACCAACGTTCCTGTTCCTATTAACCCCATCACTCCTTCCCTTCCCTCTAGTAATGTCGCCCCTCCACCCTATGGGTTCCATGGCTTTCTTAACATACACTATATACAGTAAGTAGCAGGTACAAGGTTTAGTTTTCACTTAATTTTCTGTTTTACACAGATGCATAGATTTATCAGTTATAAGTGGTGGTATAAAGATTTCAAAATAATTTTCAATTAGTCAGCACAAATAATTTAAACACTCCATCTCCATGTTATCTTCTTTCTATCTAGCTCTAGCCCACTTCTGCAGTAATATTTGTGCCCCCATTGGGTCAGCTTAGTCTTGTTCCTATGCTTCCAGGACTGGCTTACATGTTGCCTCTTAAGCCCCAGTCATTTACAGCTGCCTTGGGCCCCACAACCCACAGCTTTATTTATGGCTGCAGTCGCTACAGCTGGATCCCCCGTCAGGGCTCCCTTCTCAGTGTTAAGGATCTTCTGGCCACGTCTGAACTTCTTCTCCAGAAGTTACTTTCAGGGCTTGCTACCTCAGCAATCTATCTCTTACATCATCACCGCAGTTATGTGACCTAAGTCCATCTTGCAGAACTACTCACTAAAGGCCCCATCACACGCAACGATACAGTTAGGTCCAGAAATATTTGGACAGTGACACAATTTTCGCGAGTTGGGCTCTGCATGCCACCACATTGGATTTGAAATGAAATCTCTACAACAGAATTCAAGTGCAGATTGTAACGTTTAATTTGAAGGTTTGAACAAAAATATCTGATAGAAATTGTAGGAATTGTACACATTTCTTTACAAACACTCCACATTTTAGGAGGTCAAAAGTAATTGGACAAATAAACCAAACCCAAACAAAATATTTTTATTTTCAATATTTTGTTGCGAATCCTTTGGAGGCAATCACTGCCTTAAGTCTGGAACCCATGGACATCAGCAAACGCTGGGTTTCCTCCTTCTTAATGCTTTGCCAGGCCTTTACAGCCGCAGCCTTCAGGTCTTGCTTGTTTGTGGGTCTTTCCGTCTTAAGTCTGAATTTGAGCAAGTGAAATGCATGGTCAATTGGGTTAAGATCTGGTGATTGACTTGGCCATTGCAGAATGTTCCACTTTTTTGCACTCATGAACTCCTGGGTAGCTTTGGCTGTATGCTTGGGGTCATTGTCCATCTGTACTATGAAGCGCCGTCCGATCAACTTTGTGGCATTTGGCTGAATCTGGGCTGAAAGTATATCCCGGTACACTTCAGAATTCATCCGGCTACTCTTGTCTGCTGTTATGTCATCAATAAACACAAGTGACCCAGTGCCATTGAAAGCCATGCATGCCCATGCCATCACGTTGCCTCCACCATGTTTTACAGAGGATGTGGTGTGCCTTGAATCATGTGCCGTTCCCTTTCTTCTCCAAACTTTTTTCTTCCCATCATTCTGGTACAGGTTGATCTTTGTCTCATCTGTCCATAGAATACTTTTCCAGAACTGAGCTGGCTTCATGAGGTGTTTTTCAGCAAATTTAACTCTGGCCTGTCTATTTTTGGAATTGATGAATGGTTTGCATCTAGATGTGAACCCTTTGTATTTACTTTCATGGAGTCTTCTCTTTACTGTTGACTTAGAGACAGATACACCTACTTCACTGAGAGTGTTCTGGACTTCAGTTGATGTTGTGAACGGGTTCTTCTTCACCAAAGAAAGTATGCGGCGATCATCCACCACTGTTGTCATCCGTGGACGCCCAGGCCTTTTTGAGTTCCCAAGCTCACTTGTCAATTCCTTTTTTCTCAGAATGTACCCGACTGTTGATTTTGCTACTCCAAGCATGTCTGCTATCTCTCTGATGGATTTTTTCTTTTTTTTCAGCCTCAGGATGTTGTGCTTCACCTCAATTGAGAGTTCCTTAGACCGCATGTTGTCTGGTCACAGCAACAACTTCCAAATGCAAAACCACACACCTGTAATCAACCCCAGACCTTTTAACTACTTCATTGATTGCAGGTTAACGAGGGAGACGCCTTCAGAGTTAATTGCAGCCCTTAGAGTCCCTTGTCCAATTACTTTTGGTCCCTTGAAAAAGAGGAGGCTATGCATTACAGAGCTATGATTCCTAAACCCTTTCTCCGATTTGGATGTGAAAACTCTCATATTGCAGCTGGGAGTGTGCACTTTCAGCCCATATTATATATATAATTGTATTTCTGAACATGTTTTTGTAAACAGCTAAAATAACAAAACTTGTGTCACTGTCCAAATATTTCTGGACCTAACTGTATATCGTGCGATCACACCTGCCCCCGTCATTTGTGCATCAAGGGCAATTCGTTGCCCGTGGCGCATAATGTCGTTAACCCCCGTCACAAATACTTACCTCCCTAACGACGTCGCTGTGGGTGGCGAACATCCTCTTCCGGAAGAGGGTTGGATGTTTGGCGTCACATCGACGTCACACAGCGGCGCCCAATAGAAGTGGAGGGGCGGAGACGAGTGGGACGTAACATCCCTCCCACCTCCTTCCTTCCGCATTGCCGGCGGGATGCAGGTAAGCTGTGTTCGTCGTTCCCGGGGTGTCACACGTAGCGATGTGTGCTGCCTCAGGAATGACAAACAACCAGCGTGCAGAAAGAGGAACGACATTATGAAAATGAACGACGTGTCAACGAGCAACAATAAGGTATTTTTGCTCGTTAATAGTTGTTCGGTGGTGTCACACACTACGACATCTCTAACTATGCTGGATGTGCGTCACAAATTCCGTGACCTCGACGACATATCGTTAAATATATTATAGCGTGTGATGGGGTGCTAATTCTCTTCTTACTCCAAAATACTTCTTCCATCTGTGGGGCTGGCTAACTTTTAACTTTTAAGTGTTCTGCATCTATACCTTTTCTTTCCCAACACAAGTGAATTAATCTTTATTATGCATAATAATAGCATAAGCAATTAATTGAACAATCTCTTATACGGATCGATGCAATATTGCAGTTATCAACTTATATTCACTATCATATTATGGATTACACTCATCATCATATCTTCAGGGGGTGATTCTTGTCTACCATACTTTTGCACATGCCCCCTCTTTACCTGTTACTATCCTCGACAACTGGACCTGCAAGATATAAACATTTTGGAAACCAATGCAATACAAGGATACAATGATATGGCATATCTATTTTAATAACAAGTATATTTTTCTTTTCCAAGCTGCAAAACAAGTGTTAAGGCATATATCAATGCAGGAGAGAGAACACACAGTCTCCTCGAAGGAATACAGTCCTCTTTACAAGGACAAAAAGAACACAATCTGCTCTTTAAACAGGTACAGTCTTTCCTATAACAGAAGCAATAAACAAACTTGGAATTCTCATCCCTTTGCAAAAGGAAACAGTCCTTGGACAAAGACATAGTTTTTTTGGATGCAGTTCAGTCCATAATTGAGGGTGTAGGACCCTCTAGCCATGTTATGGACCCTTAGTCCAGCAGAAAGAGGCACAAAAGACGCAACCAATATTGAGAGGAAATGCATAAATATAGCTCATCTGGCTTTTTATGGTATATCTTCAGCCTACTGGAGAATAAAATAACAGAAACAGTTCCTCTCTATGCATAATTATCAATTTGTTCCACTTGGCGCAACAAGGAAAACAAATAACTTTGCTTTATCAGAAGCATTGGATCTCTAGGCCCAACTGACCCAAGTAGCAGCAGCTACCATTGAGGAATTTAGAATGCTCTTCTAACTTGTGCAACGGCACAATTTGGGTAGCTTCCTTCTTCATTCTGATTCAATGAGGTAGTCCATGCATCTTTCTCGCTCCTTCCTGTTTCATCCACTCCTACTCTATAGACAGATTGCTGAGGGTCCGACCAACATGGCCCCAACTGATCCCAAGAACCCCACTGATTTCAGCTCTGAAGAGCCCTGGCTGAATGGATTGTAGGTCAATTATGCACACTGCCTCTCCATTCATTCTAATAAGAGTGCCAAATAATAGCTGAGATCGGTACTGCACATGATCGACCTCTGTTCCATTCAGCTGGGGCTCTTCAGAGGGATCATTGAGCAAACCACAATGATTGGAAAATTATCCCATACACTGTGGATTGGAGAAAACTTTTAAACTTGTGAACTCCCTTTGAATGCATACTCACATAGTTAGCACATAGCAGTTTTAACCCTTTTTCATGCGTGTGATACATTTAAGTGGTAAAAACATTGAAATATGTCAATTTTTAGACTGCTTACACTTCTTTCCAAGAGTATCCACTAAATTTATCTTCAGGAACTGTTGTCTTCTGTTTGCCACCTTCTAGTTAGAAACGTAACGGAATATATTATTGATTGACTTACTTTTGGTGCAATGCTGAAGTTCCACTTTTATAGGCATACTATTGTGTAGCTGAAAAAGTGTTGCAAGTATTTCTTAAATGTGTATTTACATCAGGAAACAGGAGTATTACTATTGACAAATGTCTATACTAATTTTAAAATACAAAACACCAGCTTGGGCCAGAATTAAAGTCCTGGCAGAGGAGTTAGGCCTTACAAGGAATGATTGTAAAGTGATACAGGTTTTACTCGACAAATACATTTGCAGATGTTATTTTATGAACAATGTCAGCCACCCGTTACTTTGTGGCATGTTTTTTTATGAGTGCGTTTCATTTACTCTGAAGCATGTCCTGAGAAGAAGAACATATGAGGTGTAAATCCCATAAATTCACCAGAATCAGGAGGCGAAAAGTGACTATACAACACAGTGCACTGACAGGATAAATATATATCCACATAATGTGGCTGGAATAAATGCTAACAAACAGCAGCCAGATGATTTTCACATGCATAGCAGGTGAAAGTGTTACATTCAGTTCAGCCAGCAGACTATCTGCAGAATGTGCTCTTGCTTTGAAATTTCCCATGCAAATTACAGTGGTGACACCACTGCGTATCGGGGGAACGCATGAGATTTACCAGATTACATTACCTTCTGCTTTGAGTTATTGCATTCATTGGAAGTAACCTTAAGACTAAAACACTAGGGTGTCTCAGACTGCAACACCTGGGTGACTTGGAAGCTATTTTATAAATCACACTTCTCAGAATGAAGAGTGCTTGGGTTCTAAAGCACACAATTAGTTATTTATTATGCAACAGTGAAGATTTTTAGAGAAATCTACTCAAACTGCTTCCAGAAAAGCATTGCTGTGTAAACCAAGAACATGTTAAGGGAGAATTCCACTTAAAGCAAAAATAAGAACGTATGGGGAATGAGGTCACATATGTTACTTTGGAAGATGTCACTTTCTTGTAGACCCTGTAGACATCATTTAGTACCTCCCTCAATTAGGTTGATCAGATAGTCACTAAGTAACTCAGCAACACTCCATTATCAAAAGGATGCAATGTCTGCACACTAAGGAATCCAGATTGGTATGATCAACAACATAAAAAGTTATGTATCTTATCGTGGTATCCCCCATATAAACAAAGAGGTGTTGTGATTCCATTGTCTCTTGCTTGGGAACCTATGAGTCCTTGATTAATTGTCCGTGGTTGCCTTGCGATGAGCACTCTATAGCTGAAATTGGTTAACAGACACTTGCGCAGTAGTAAACATTGGATGTTGGCGCATGCTCTGTATAGTGATGCACATGGATACAAGCAAGAAACTGTTGGAGCATATATGAGGTAAGGATCACCTAAACCCCTTAAGATATACAAAATGTCATGGCTCTATTTTGAGGATGTAATGAAAATGCCAAAATACAAGTTAAATGAGTGAGATAACCTGCTCAGAAGTGTACATAGAAAACATAGTATTGCAATTAAAACAGGTAAAACTAGTAAACTGAATATTATCATAAAGGGAAGCAGATTAAGCTGTGCAATGTAGTTTCCTTTCCTTACAGGACCCATTGGTTTAGTCTAGTTTATAAAATGACAGAGGTGTCAATCTATTGTTAGAATAATTGTTACATTTTGAGACAATTTTTTTTCAGGTATTCATGTTCGGTGCGCTTATGACTGGAAAAAATAATTAATTTTTTTATTTGTTGTTTTTACTACCATCAACATCATCAAAACCATAGAAATTGTAAGCCTGTGATGGTTGATTCCTCTCGCCCTCTGTACCAGTTATGCACTGTTTCTGTGTTTTTCCAAAAATAAGCCCTAGCAGGACTTTTCAGCATTTTCGGTGTAAGGCTTAAATATAAGCGCTAGCCAGAAAATAAGCCCTAGTCACGGTTCAATAATGAGGTGTCCATGCAGCTAAAAAAGTTAAAGGACACTACAGGACACTTCATTATAGAAAGCAGGCAAACCAAAAGAGGAAAAAAAGAAGACAGAAGACCCCACAATCATACTCACTAGATGCCGAACGGGAGGATCTGCCGTGGAACGCACACCCACACACATCAGATCGCGCACACAATCAGAACGCACATCCACACACATCACATCGCAAATACACACTCTCACATCAGGTCGCGTACACAACAGATCACACACACACAATCACACAACAGATTGCAGACACACTCACCACATCCAGCAATACCAATTGCTTCTGGACGGCAGAGAATCCTGGGATGCAGTGCGGGGGAACATATAGAGGACCTGTGGAGGAACGCACAGAGGCATTCCACCCCGGAGTCCTCCATGCATTCCACCTTCCCCTGCTGGCCGGAAGCAATCTGCATTGTCGGATGTGGTGCATGTGTTTGTGCAAACTGATGTGTGTGTATGAATTTGAGTGTGTGTGTGTGCAATCTGATGTATGTTAGTCTGTCAGCCAGAAGCACAGGAGGACCATGAAGAGCATACCTGCCGGGAGTGCGGGCCAAAGATCACAGGAGGACCTAGAAGCCAGGCAGGTGTCCGGGGTCTGGTAAGTATGAGTCTCCGGGGAAGGGGGATCTGTTTTTTTTGGGGGGAGGGGCAAACTAAGCTCCAACCGTGTTTTTCCAAGAATAAGACCTAGCCGAAAAAAAGCCCTAGCGCTTTTTTCGGGCAAAAAAAGTATGACAGTGTCTTATTTTTGCAAAAACACGGTAGTTCAATTATTGCAGAGGGTTACTATACATATTCAAACTAAATAAATTCTAATTACCGTAATAATAATAGTATTAAGATATATGACTAAAATAATACAGTAAATGAGGTTATGAATAGAAATTGGCAGATTGATCCAAATAGGATCAACTTTGAATCAAATTTTTCCTCAAATTTACAGGTCCCCAAAAATTTGATTACTTTGCAATTTTATTTGAGAGAATTGACCATTTTATACACTGCTGAAGATTCAGAGAGTGGGCTAATAAAATCAGGCATGGCCACAGGGGCTTTCCTATAATATCTTGCAACTATCATATAACATGGTCTAAGCAAGAAGATCAGTGATCACTATCTCAAGGACCGTGAAATATGAAAGTCTGCCAAGGAGCCCCATGTTAGAATTTTACAGCATAGGTTTAGGACATCAGGGTGCATAGTTCATTCCACTTAAAGAGGTGGTCAGAAGGCAATTTCTATTCTAAATCCCTAACTATTTATTTTTTGGTGCCATAATGTAAACTATTTTCTATTATACTTGCATTAAAAATTCCCTATCCTTCTTTAATTACATTATCTAATTAGTATTCTATTTTTTCCCTACTTCCTTTTTGATGATGCTTTGTTTGAGATTCACTGTGCATACTGGGATACTCAAACTAAGTGTCACCAGGAGGCAGAGGTTGTGGTTACTTCTGCAGCCTCTGCCCACTGCCTGAAGCAAAATGTTGTCAGTGATGCCCATTTCATAAGTTGGGCTAGCCTCTGCATGCTTTACACTGTGCACAATGACAGCACATTCTCTGTCGCCACTCCAAGTGACATCACGAGGAGGGGTAGAAGCTGTGGCAGTGACTGCAGCCTCTGCCCTGTTGACATTTGCTTGAGAATCCCAGCATGGACTAGTATTCTCACATGAAGCATCATCAAAAATGATGTAGGGGGAAATAAAAATAGAAAGCAGTTAGCGTAGTTAGGGAAGGATAGGGAATTTTTAATGCAAGTATATTAGAAAATAGTTTTAGATTATGGCTCTAAATAGATAGGGATTTAGAATGAAAATTGCTTTGGCCTTTGGATCACCCTGCACAACCCCTTCACAACCTTGGACGTACTAGTATGTCCAAGGTCGTGTCACTGCCTTTGATGCGGACTCGTATGCCAAGCCCACTTCATTCCCTGTATATGCCAGCTTATCTGGTCAGCCAACATGTGCCTCTAACAGGCGCAGGTGGCCAAAATGTTAGTGCTTGGCATGGACGTGTGAAGGAGGAACAAGGGGAATATTAAATACAATAAAAAGTGGGGAAATAACTGTTTTAAGAACATGAAAAAAAAAAAGTTCAAATCACTACCCTTTTGCCCCATTGAAAAAAAAACAATTAAAAATACATATTTTTGGTATCACTGTGATCAGAAATGTCCGATCTAACAAAATATAAAATAAATTAATCCGAACAGTAACTAACGTTATGGAAAAAAAATAAAAATGCCAGAATTAAGGGTTTTTTTGGCCGCCACAACATTGCAATAAGAGGCGATCAAAACATTGCATCTACTAAAACATGGTATAAATAAAAACGTGAGTTTAGGGCACAAAATATAAATCATCACATAGCCCCAAATCCTGACAAATAAAATCAATACGAGTCTTGCAATATTGTGCCAAAGCAGTTTTGTTGAATGGTTTCATTCAAAAGTACAACTTGTAATGCAAAAAGTGAGCTCTCACATGGCTATATTGATGGAAAAATAAAAATGTTATGGTTCTTGGAAGAAGGGGAGTAAACAACTAAAAATGAAAATCGCCAGGGGGTGAAGGGGATAATACCTCTGTCAAGGAATAAATCTTAAATTCATATGTGAGGAGCTATAAATTATCTCAAAATTCTCATAGTTGGATTCAGAAATATACCTAAAATAAAGCTTAATACTTAAGGGACCAAAAAATGTTTTGTTTTTTTTCATGTGTTACTTTAGTTAATGTCTGAAATAAAAAAATAACATAATGATTCTTTTAGTTAAAATTATTTAATTAATTCAAAAATGTGGCTGGAAATTTGTTATGAAAAGTTAAAAGGTAACTACTAAACATTTTAGTTTGTAATAATATTATTATTATTATTATTATTATTATTATTATTATTTTTATGTTCCGGATAGGAACTTTGTAAATCACTTTAAGGGTTTTATCTTCATTCCTGTAAAAAAAAAAAAAAATGCATATAAATGGCTTCCAAACAACTGATTTCTCCCATTGTATTTGGCTGCCTTCAGCTGTGTTTTATATCAGAACATTCTCATTTGGAGTACAGATGATGGCAGCGAAATGTTTAAAAACTGTGTTATCCTCTTAGTGTTGAGCTTATCAGAACAATATTCTGCAGTGGTGTTATTGAAACCTGTGCCAAGTCGTCCGTTTTGCTGCCATCTGTACTCCAAGTGAGTGTACCCTGATATAATGCAGCTGAAGGCAGGAAAATTGACTGTGAGAAATCCGGGTTTGCACTTGCATTCATTTTTTACAGGAATGAAGACAAATCCTCTAATGAAGTGTTTTGCAATCCTCCATAATTTACCATGCTGTTCAAAATTCAGAAGAAAAAATATGTTGGTCACTGTATAATATTTTTTGAAAGCAAATACTGTAGATGAGAAAAATAATGAAATCTGTACTTTAGACAAAAAAAAAATGTTAAAATATAAAGCTGGATCAACATGTAGTTAATGAAATGTATTGTATGAAATGCAATTGAATGATATCAATATTAATATAAATTCACAGTTTCTCAGGTGTATCTGTGACGCCCTGGGCAAGCCAGGGGTCACAGGTCACAACACCACACGCACCCCACATTCCCTGCAGGTACACCAGCTAACCTGAAAATCCTTGTTGCCTTCCTCCAGGGGCTGGTGTTCACACCAGGGGGTGGAGCCAGGCGGTTGGTGTCCGCCCACCAAGGAGTTCACAGCCCTGGAGGCAGGAAGAACCGTGGAGATTAGCTCAGGAGGAGCTTGAGTGAGGAGCTAGGTGAACAGAGTGTAGCTCAGGAGGGAGCTAGAGTGAAGTGAAACATCAGTAGAAGTGACAGAAAGCCTGAAGTTGGTCTGTGGCTGTGTGCCCGGACGGAGTCAGCAAGGTCAGCAGACGGCGGTGAAGGTCTGCAGTGGGACTGTCTGGAGGTTGCTGGAAGGACCACGGAGGCTGTGTGCCCGGGGGTCTGGAGCAGTATACAAAGGGCAGTCAGCACCAGGGCAGAGGCCTTTCGGATCCTGGCAAGGCTTGGAGTCGCCGTAAATTGCCAAATCCGTTAGTGAAGGGAACGTCTGTCTCCCAACAAGCAAGTCCTGATTGACGGCAAAGGTCCAACCACAACGGGGAAACACCGCCACCGCCAAGGCACCAGTTTCCCAGGGCCGGTGCCTGCGGGCAAGAGAGTGGCTCCTCCGGTCCAGATTGTAGCCGGGGAGCGGGTAACTGGTGGGAACCCATCGCTACCAATAGATGTAACATAGGTGCAAGGAAGAGTGACCATCACCGCCAACTGCAGGGAACCGCAGCACCGTGAACCGTCCGAGGGACCCGTCCAACCAGCCGCTTGTTTACCAAAAACTGTGTCAACGTCTCAGGCTGAGTGAATACCACAGTGCCGCAAGGCACAGCGCTGCCCCTGCGCCCCTGCACCTCACTGGGCCCCGGGATCACCAACCCCTACCCACGGAGGGACAACACAACAACTGGCTGCTCCGCCTCACCATCCCCGGGACCCCCATATAGAGCAGCGGTGGTGTACACTCAATCACCACAACCATGGGTGGCGTCACGGACAATAGACTATATTTCCCAAAACACCAACCCCTTTTCACTCACGGGCGAGGAGTGCCGCTCGAGAACCCCCGGGATCCGGCCCACCGCTCGAGCCACCACTGAGCAGCAGCCGGACCCGAGCAGTGGGGGTGAGCGCAGTGCTGACACCCTCCTCCCCGCCCACGAAAACTTGGCGTCACGAACAGGATCTTACCGCTCTGCCATTTGGTAGAGGTGCGCCTTGTGACCGCCGGAGATATCCGGCAGAAAAATTTCAGAAGCCGCCATCTTTGGCGCGAAAAGTTCCCGCTCGAGCGTCTTCTCGAGCAGCCGAGGCGCGAAGGCCAGAACTCCGCCCCGAAAGGGGAGTGGCCGGAAAGAAGCTAAGGGGGACGCGATGGCGGCTGGATGTATGTAGCGCGCGGCTGTGCGAGCCAAGACGCTGGGACCCTGTGATTTGCTGAGCCTTAAGAGATGTCTGTTCCGCCCAGCTACGAGGCGGCTTCTGAGCCGGTGCCCGGAACAGCGGCATGGCTGAGGGCCCGAACGGCAGCGATCTGCCGACACTACCGGGGCCAGATCTGCAGGCTGATGGAGCAGTGGACCGCGGAGGTGGAAGATATAGCTGCGGTTGCACGTGTATATGGAATGGAGGCTATGATGGAGGAGCTGGTGAGTGACCCACGCCCCTGTGTCCCCGAGGGACCGGCCGCTACGGCTGAGGGACCCGGTCTGCCCCTGGTTCCCACGCCGCCTCCGTCCTCCCTACCCGTGCACCGTACTGTGCCTGGCCCGTCGGGCGTACACCCCTCCGTAACTGCGGCCCAGAGAGTAGCCAGCCTAGAAGCTACGGCAGTTGGTAGCCACCCGACTGGTGCAGAGGCTGTTGATGGTGACTCCGGGCCTGACACCGAGCCCATGTCGGAAGACGATGGGTCCACCGAAGCAGAAGAATCAGAGTAGGGCAGCGGAGCACCGTTGTCCAGTCCCCGTTGGGACCACCACAGTTTGTTTGTTTAAAATTTTGAAATGATGAAAAATGATGATACCGTGAAAGTCACCAGATTATCTTTGTGATTGAACCGGCCGGAGCCGGCACCGTTGTCCCTGTGGGGACAGTTTAAAAAGGTTTGCATGGGAACTATCCATGGACAAGCCCGTGAACTTGCAGGGCACCCACAAACGTTAAGTGGCTTGTAAATATGTTGTTTGCCGTTACCGTTTCCGCAATGCCGCCTCCGGAGAGGCAGGTTGGAGGGAGGGCCCTCAGCAGAGCAGGCTGGGGCCCAGCCACCAAAGGAACCGGTGGCTACCCTCTGGAGGGGAAGGACAGATCCCGCTCGGGTACCGTGTGCTGGACTGTGGGTCAAGGGGTGCTGCCTGGGCTTTAGGGGCAGCATCAGGGCCAGGTTGCTTGGGTGGGAGAGAGCGGAAACCGTAACCGTAAACCGTTATGCAACGTTTAAGCAATGTGCCTCCTGTTAAGGGAAGATTCATTAAAAATGTATATATGTTACCGTTTACCATGTTATACCCTTTTATGCTTTACAGAAAACAAAAAGGAAAATAAAACCGGTGTTGGACGGGCAGCCCGAGGACGGTCTGCGTTTTGCAAAGGGGGAATGTGACGCCCTGGGCAAGCCAGGGGTCACAGGTCACAACACCACACGCACCCCACATTCCCTGCAGGTACACCAGCTAACCTGAAAATCCTTGTTGCCTTCCTCCAGGGGCTGGTGTTCACACCAGGGGGTGGAGCCAGGCAGTTGGTGTCCGCCCACCAAGGAGTTCACAGCCCTGGAGGCAGGAAGAACCGTGGAGATTAGCTCAGGAGGAGCTTGAGTGAGGAGCTAGGTGAACAGAGTGTAGCTCAGGAGGGAGCTAGAGTGAAGTGAAACATCAGTAGAAGTGACAGAAAGCCTGAAGTTGGTCTGTGGCTGTGTGCCCGGACGGAGTCAGCAAGGTCAGCAGACGGCGGTGAAGGTCTGCAGTGGGACTGTCTGGAGGTTGCTGGAAGGACCACGGAGGCTGTGTGCCCGGGGGTCTGGAGCAGTATACAAAGGGCAGTCAGCACCAGGGCAGGGGCCTTTCGGATCCCGGCAAGGCTTGGAGTCGCCGTAAATTGCCAAATCCGTTAGTGAAGGGGACGTCTGTCTCCCAACAAGCAAGTCCTGATTGACGGCAAAGGTCCAACCACAACGGGGAAACACCGCCACCGCCAAGGCACCAGTTTCCCAGGGCCGGCGCCTGCGGGCAAGAGAGTGGCTCCTCCGGTCCAGATTGTAGCCGGGGAGCGGGTAACCGGTGGGAACCCATCGCTACCAATAGATGTAACATAGGTGCAGGGAAGAGTGACCATCACCGCCAACTGCAGGGAACCGCAGCACTGTGAACCATCCGAGGGACCCGTCCAACCAGCCGCTTGTTTACCAAAAACTGTGTCAACGTCTCAGGCTGAGTGAGTACCACAGTGCCGCAAGGCACAGCGCTGCCCCTGCGCCCCTGCACCTCACTGGGCCCCGGGATCACCAACCCCTACCCACGGAGGGACAACACAACAACTGGCTGCTCCGCCTCACCATCCCCGGGACCCCCATATAGAGCAGCGGTGGTGTACACTCAATCACCACAACCGTGGGTGGCGTCACGGACAATAGACTTTATTTCCCAAAACACCAACCCCTTTTCACTCACGGGCGAGCAGCGCCGCTCGAGAACCCCCGGGATCCGGCCCACCGCTCGAGCCACCACTGAACAGCAGCAATCGGACCCGAGCACTGGGGGTGAGCGCAGTGCTGACACCCTCCTCCCCGCCCGCGACATATCACATACAGAAAGTACATACATACGGAAAGTATTCAGACCGCTTTAAATTTTTCACTCTTTGTTTTATTGCAGCCATTTGGTAAATTAAAAAAAGTTATTTTTGTTCTCATTAATGTACACTCTGCACCCCACCCTGACAGAAAAAAACAGAAATGTAGATTTTTGCAACTTTTTTAATCAAGAAAACTGAAATATCACATGGTCATAAGTATTCGGACCCTTTGCTCAGACACTCATATATAAGTCACATGCTGTCCATTTCCTTATGATTCTCCTTGAGATGGTTCTACTCCTTCATTCGAGTCCAGCTGTGTTTAATTAAACTGATAGGACTTGATTTGGAAAGGCACACACCTATATACAATGTGTCCACCAATATCCTGCCAACCGCTATTAACTTGAGAACGGTGGCAGATATACGCATAGAAGTGGTGTCTAGACAAATAAAGTAGCCATGCGCTACGCAATGAAACCACCTATATCGACACCTGGTGGGAAACAACAGAGTTAGCATTTTTATCTCGAAAATGGAACGCGATAGAGAAAAAAGTGAATTACAAAGTTGCAGGGCATCATCAATTCAATACGAATCGACACCTTTAATACAGAAATGCTATGATATGAAACCCATGACCCCCCCAAAACATTGAATGGTGGTCACGCATATGGCGTTCATTTAACTTTGATGCTCAAAGTGGCCACCGTCAGCTGCAATGCACATCTGGACTCTGGACAGCATACTGTATCTTGCTGCACATTGTGCAATGTGGTAGGTGACACGTTTGCACAAGCATCTATGATACGTAGTCGTAGGTCCTGCAATGTTGGTGGAGGGGTCACATACACCTGCTGTTTAATGTGACCTCACAGAAATAAGTCCAATGGGGTCAGGTCAGGTGATCGTGGAGGCCACTCCACGCAGCCACCATACCCAATGACTTGTAGGAAGATCTCCAAAAGGTATCGTTTCATGTCCACAGCCTTGTGAGTTTTACACGTTCTAATCATAGCATTTCTGTATGCAAGGTGTCGATTCCTAGTGAATTGATGACGCCCTACAACTTTGTAATTCACTTTTTTGCTCTATCTCGTTCCGTTTTCAAAATAAAAATGCTAACTCCGTTGTTTTCCACCAGGTGGTGCTATAGGTGGTTTCGTTGCATAGCGCATGGCTACTTTACTATCCCTAGACACCACTTCTATGCCTATAGCTGCCGCCGTTCTCAAGTTAATGGCGGTGGATAGGATATGGGTGGACACACTATATATAAGAGCTCACAGTGCATGTCAGACCAAATGAGAATCATGAGGTCAAAGGAAATGCCCAAGGAACTCAGAGACAGAATTGTGGCAAAGCACAGATCTGGCCAAGGTTACAAAATAATTTCTGCAGTACTCAAGGTTCCTAAGAGCACAGTGGCCTCCATAATCCTTAAATAAAAGATGTTTAGGACCACCAGACCTCTTCCTAGACCTGGCCGTCCAGCCAAAATGAGCAATCGTGGGAGAAGAGCCTTGTGAGACATGTAAAGAATCACCCCAAGATCACTGTGGCTGAGCTCCATAGGTGCAGTAGGGAGATGGGAGAAAGTTCCACAAAGTCAACTATCACTGCAGCTTTCCACCAGTCAGGTCTTTATGGCAGAGTGGCCCGACAGAAGCCTCTGCTCAGTGCAACATATATGAAAGCCCACATTGAATTTACAAAAAAAAACACATGAAGGACTCCCAGACTATGAGAAATAAGATTCTCTGGTCTAATGAGACGAAGATAGAACTTTTTGGTGATAATTCTAGACTTCTGGACTACTGGATTATTAACCTCAATGGTGCTGGATTACCTGATTAACTGGCATCATTGAACTCAATATCATAATCCGGGATTGAGTTCAACGAGTTCACCTGAGATGAGTTCATCTGAGGTCACAACTGTTGTATCTCAAGCTACCCTAGCTGTGACCTCGGGTGACCTCAGTTCGGGATTGAGTTCAATGAGCTCAACTGAGGTGAGTTCACTGAGTTCACCTCAGGTGAGTTTACTTGAGGTCACAGCTGTTGGTTCCCACAGTACCTCAGCTGTGACCTCAGGTGAACTCCTCTCAGGTGCAGTCAATGAACTCACTTCATGTGAACTCATTTAACATTACCAGATTAGGCTATGTGCATACATTTTGTACTTGGTTGCAGAGATTTCTGCACCAAATCTGCAAATCCAAAATATTTTTAATAAAGGATTTTTCTCTGTCTTTTATATGTCACTCTAGGTATGGGGAAATTACAAGCAAACGATGAAAAGGGAGGAGAGAAAAGAAGGGAAACCTGTGTCTAGAAAAGGGGGAAATATGACCCCTGATAAAACCCACCACTGGCTCATGTCGCGGGATAGGTTCCGCACCTATGCGCTGAGCAGGCTATCTAGACCTTAGCTGACTCTGAACTTTGCCCTAAGTAATGATTGGGGGAATGAGCACTAGTCAATCCCACGAAGTCCTAAAGAACACACAGGGAAAACAAACAGGAGAAAACAAACAACTTATCTCCAAGATAGCTTCGGAAGAGTGACAGCACAGCAACAAACAAGAATGTGTTTCCAGGAGATTACAAGCCAACTGCTTGCAGTCTGGACCGTATAGAAAACTATATCACCAGCACAAACCAAGAGGTAATGCAGGTATATAAAGATACAGGGAAGGGAACATGATTAGCAGCTGAAAGGTAAAGATATCTGCAGGGTCCTAAAAGGGAAAGAGTTAACTCTAACAGAGAAAATACATAGAACTCCATTGACACCACAGAAGATGGAAGGAAATATCAAAAAGCAGTTTATGCAGCCAAATGCAGCAACCTTCTGCAGCTGCAAACCACAGGGTTGTCTGTCACCCATGACACATCCATGAGAGTACCTACCCTTTTACGAGTGGACACTCAGGACCAGGCTTATCTGGATGGGAAGCATGAAATTAATGACTAATGACTAAGACCGCAAGGTTGAAACGCGTAGGATTGGGTTAATCCCCGTGTCTCTCACTGTGTGCCCCTTTGCCCTTTTTGTGTCTGGCATCCTGTTTTTAATGGACTAAATAAATGTTCTAGTTTTATAACAATTCTCCATATACCGATGCTGGAAACTTTTTTTTTCTTCTCTGAAATTAATAAACCATCCTTGTGATATTCACTTCAAACACTGGAACCCACATCTTCTTCTCTGGTCCGTAACCCTTCCATTGCACCAAGTATTGAAGAGAAGCATATAGAAAGCGAGAATCAAGAATCCTTGCTATTTGAAATGCTAAATTACCATCAACCATGATTGTGACTGGCAGCAAGTGGGATGGTTCCAAAGGTACCACATACTTGTTGAGCAGTAATCTGTGGAACAAATTGTGGATTTTAAGAGCCCCAGATAACTTCAGACAAAACGCTACTGGGCTATTGATGGCGATTACTTTATAGGGACCAAGAAATCTAGGGCTCAGCTTATAGGAAGGAACTTTAAACTTAATATTTCTGGAAGACAACCACACATAGTCATTCACACGTAGGTCCAGACCTGGTAAGTGGTTTTTGTCAGCCATTCATTTGTATCTGACTTTCATCAGCTTCAAATTACTCTGAACCCCTTTCCATACAGGAGAGAGGGATGAGGCAAAATTTTCCTCTTCAGGAACTCCCGAAGCTACCAAATTTTGGATGAAAACCGTGTGCACCAAAAAATAGTGACTTACCAGTAGACTCCTGGTTGCGATTGTTTATACCAAATTTTGCCAATGGTAAGTAAGATGCCCAATCCTCCTCGTTTTTGGAAACAAAACACCTAAGGTAAGTCTCAAAATTTTGATTTATGCATTTGATCGAACTATTAGATTGAGGATGGAAGGCAGAAGAGAAAGACAACTGCACCCCCAGTCGAGAACAAAATGCTTTCCAAAATTTGGAAACAAACTGGGTTCCCTGATCTGAGACCACATCGGAAGGAACCCTATGAAGCTTCACATTTTCATTGCTGAACACCTGAGCCAGACTGTTGGCATCTAGTAGTGCTGGTAACATAATGAAATGTACGATTTTACTGAAACTATCCACTGCAGGATGTTATTTTTAGACTGGTGAGTGCCCAATAGCCATGGGCCTCCCAAGCCTGAAAATACCAGCCCCCAGCTGTTTGCTTTATCTGCTCTGGGTATCAGAATTGAAGGGGGACCCCACTCCTTTTATTATTTATTTAACCCCTTTACCTCTAAGCACCTTCATGACCAGGCCATTTTTTTGCAATTCTGACTAGTGTCACTTTGACAGGTAATAACTCTGGAGCACTTCAACGGATCCCAGGAATTTTGACGTTTTTTAGTTACATATTGTACTTCATGATAGTTGTAAATATTTTTTGTATATATTTGTGAAAATATCAGAAATTTGGAGAAAATTTTGAAAATTTGAAATTTTATGCTCATAAATCCGAGGGTTATATCACACCAAATAGTTAATGAATAACATTTCCTACATGTCTACTTTACATCAGCGCAATTTTTGAAACAATATTTTTGGGTTAGGAGGGTTCAAAGTTCATCAGCAATTTTTCATTTTTCCAACAAAATTTACAAAACCATTTTTTTTAGGGACCACATCACATTTTAAGTAACTTTGGGCGACCTATATGACAGAAAATATCCAAAAGTGACACAATTCTAAAAAATGCACCACTCACACTGTTCAAAACCACATCTAAGAAGTTTGTTAACCCTTCAGGTGCTTCACGTGAACTAAAGCAATCTGTAAGGAAAAAAAAACAAATTTTACTTTTTTCCACATAAATATTAATTTAGGTCCAAATTTTGCATTTTCACAATGGTAAAAAGAGAAAATGCAAAAAGGCACCATACAATTTGTTGTGCAATCTCCTGAGTACAGTATGCATGTGTGGTGGAAGTCTACTGATTCAGTGCACAGGAGGACTCAGAAGTGAAGCTGTGCCATGTGACTTTTTGAATGCAAAATTTGCTGGAATTTTTCCTGGATGACATGTCGCACTTGGAGAACCCCTGAGGTGCTTAAACAGTGGAGCTTCCTAACAAATGACCCCATTTTGGAAACTAGACACCTCGAGAAATTTATTTAGATGCTTAATGAGCACCTTGAAACCCCAGCTACTTAACAGAATTTTATTGCGTTGAGCCGTGAAAATAATAAAAAAAAAAATTTGACACACAATAGTTGCTTCAACAAGATAACTTTTTTCACAAGGGTACCAGGAGAAATTCACTGTACAATTTGTGTTGCAATTTCTCCTGAGTACACTCATACTATACATGTGGTGGAAATCTACTGTTTTGGCACACCTCAGGGCTCGGAAAGGAAGAAGCGCCATTTGAATTTTTTGAATGCAAAATTAGCTGGAATAGTTAGTAGATGCCATGTCGCAATTGCAGAGCCCCTGATGTATCGAAACAGTAGAGCTCCCAAAGAGTGACACCATTTTGCAAACTAGACCACTCAGGGAATATATCTTGATGGAACCCATAGGTGCTTCACAGAATTTTATAACGTTGAGCCATGAAAATGAAAAAATACATTTTTAACCACAAAAATGTTGCTTTAACCACAATTATTTCATTTTCACAGGTAAAACTACAAAATGGAATGTAAAATTTGTGCAATTTTTCCTGATAATGCTGATTTCCCATATATGGTTGAAAACTACTTTTAAGGGACAGTGCAAAGTGAAGAAGGGAAGGAGAGCCATATTTAAGTTCATATTTACTTGGAATGGGTTGCAGGTGCCAACTTACATTGGCAGAGCCCCTGAGGTGCTAGAATAGCAGAAACCTCCCACAAGTGACCCTTTTTGCACCCCTCAATGAATTAATCCAGGAGTACAGTGGGAATATTGACACCAGAGGTGTGTTACAAAATGTTATACTATTGGGCAGGGAAGAAAAAATAATTACATTTTTACCTCTAAAATGATGTTTTAACCACAGATTTCCAATTTTCACTAGGGGATAGGTAAAAAGGCTCTATAATGTCTTACACAATTTCCCCTGAATGTGGCAATAGCCCACATGTGACTGTACAGTACTGTTTGGCTGCACCACAGGGCTTGTGAGGGAAGGAGCACCATTTGATTTCTGCAGGACAGATTTTCCTAGAATAGTTTGCGGATGCTATTTGCAGATCCGCTAAATGCCAGAATAAAAAACGCTCTCAAATAACCACATTTTGGAAATTGCACTCCTCTGAGAATTCATCAACAGGTGTAGTGACAATTTAGTCTGTGGAAAACACCCATGGTGTCAAACGCAGTGAATTTTGCAGAATTAAATATTGCAAATAAGCCCTTGTACCCAGTACAGTGTAGTGTCCTTACATTGTGCCCAGCTCATCATTCTAGAGACCTACCCCCATAAATTCAGCAAGCTCTCCTCACTAAATTAATGCCAAATGTGTGGACGATCACTGTGGTTTAGGTACATTGTGGTGCTTAGAAAGGAGGGGGGATTTAGGAGCACAGATTTTACTAGATTTCTTTTTTGAGGGTGGAACCATGCTGTTTTTCCAGATCTTTTGTGTTGCCAGTAATGTGGAAGCCCCCTATATTTCCGTTAACAGATGACAGACCTGAGTGGGGACTTGTGTTTTTGTGGGTTGACTTGAATGCTATTTGGTGGCGATTTGGGTACAGAACATTTTGGATCAGTTCTTATTTATCTTGTGCTCTATGCTGAGCACTTACATCGGGATTTCCATCTACATCTCCAAAATATGTAATTTAGGTGAAACCGTCAATGGATCCATTCATTAATAAGGCACCAGTGTTACTGCTCACTCTGTTTGGCCTCTGTTCAGCAGTGTCCATCTTTTCAAAGGTGAACAAAATGGTTGTTGATTGCACTTTTGTGCGCATATAAAAAGACACATAAAAAGAAAGGACACCACTGAACCACAGGCCAGACTTCAGGTCAAAGTGACTCCCTCACTACAGTGAATTTTCAAATGTGACTTTTTCTGAATCATGTTTTTCAGAGATTTACACGTAATTTTCAATGTAAACAGTCAGCGCAGGATAAATATGAGCTGTGCCGTACAGAGATCGTTGTTAAACAGAATAAACAAATAGCAGTTAAATAATTTGTTTATTTATTTTTTTACTCCTTCACCATGTGGTATAAGAGATTAAGCACCATTATTCCTTGGGTCCGTATTATTACACCGATACCAGGTTTATATTTTTTTTTAGGTTTGGCAACTACAACACTAAAAACGCTTTTTTACAAAGTAAAGGTTTTTTTTGCATTACTGAATTTTGAAGTCTATACTTTTTTTATTGTTCTGCCACATTGGTATGTGAGGGCCTGTTTTTTGTGGGATGAGTTTTTATTGGTACCATTTCATGCACATAATATTTTGGATCGCTCTCTATTCCACTTTTTGTGAGGCAAAATCATAAAGAAACAGCAATTCAGGAATTGTTTTTTTACGCCGTTGACTGTGCTATAAAAAAATGAGAAGACAGCTTTATTCTTCAGGTCAGTATGATTACAGTGATACCACATTTATATAGCTATTTTGGTTTAGCCACTTTTACACCATACATTTTTTTTTTTATCAGAAAAATAATAGTTTAAGTATTGCTGTATTCTGAGAGCTATAATTTTTTTTTTTTTTTCACTGATGGAGCTGTATGGCAGCTTGTTTTTTGGAACAAAAGATTACGTTTTCATGGGTAGCATTTTTATTTATATATGTTAGCTATATGATGACAATACATACTTTTGCTACTTTTATTTATAGATCAGGTTGTTTGCGGATGTGGCAATACCAAATATGTGTACTTTTTGGGGTTTTTCTTTTACAGTAATGTACATAGTTATTGGAGTAAATGTTTATTTTTTTGTTCTTCATTTTCAGAAATTTTAAAAAAAATATTTTTACGAATTCTTTTAACTTTTTTACTAAAGCGGGATTTACACGCTGCGACATCGCTAATGCGAAGTCGTTAGGGTCACGGACTTTGTGACGCACATCCGGCCGCATTAGCGATGCCGTTGCGTGTGACACCTATGAGCGATTTTGCATCGTCGCAAAAACGTGCAAAATCGCTCATTGGTGACATGGAGGTCCATTCTCAAATATCGTTACTGCAGCAGTAACGAAATTGTTCCTCGTTCCTGCGGCAGCACACATCGCTATGTGTGACGCTGCAGGAACAAGGAAGCTCGCCTTACCTGCCTCCCGGCCGCTATGCGGAAGAAAGGAGGTGGGCGGGATGTTATGTCCCGCTCATCTCCGCCCCTCCATTTCTATCGGGCGGCGGTTCAGTGACGCAGCTGTGACGCTCAACGAACCGTCCCCTTAGAAAGAAGGCAGTTCGCCGGTCACAGCAACGTTGCCGGGCAGGTAACTACATGTGACGGGTCTGGGCGATGTTGTGCGGCACGGGCAGCGATTTGCCCATGTCGCACAACAGATGGGGGCGGGTACCGATATCGCAGCGTCTAAAGTGGCCTTTAGTCCCTTTATTACTTTTCAACAGTCTGATCACTGATATAACCCACTGTAGAGCTTGATTACTGCAGTGGGTTATAAGTAGAGATGAGCCACCCCCCTAGTGTTCGAGCTCAGTTCGGTTCGTCGAACGGCGGGTGTGTTCGTCAAACGTTCGACAAACGTTTGACAAACACCTTCAAACCCCTTTGAAAACATAGGCAGGCAAACACAAACACATACAAACACATAGAAAACACAAAAAAAGGTTCAGCTTACCAGCGTAGAAGCCACAAGACAAATCAGGAGGTGCACGGATCGAGCCAGATGAACCAGTTCTGGTATGAAATACGTATACACAGGGTAAACTCCTTATATGGTGTCAAAAAGTGAAACTACTCAGAAGTCCTTATAGGGCAAGGACATGTGACATACACAGCCAATGAAACATGCCCTTGCCTGTGTGCACAAATACACTTTGCTGTGTGTGCGCGTGATTGGCTGACAGCCTGCACTGCCCCACTGTTCGTGCAGTTAGGTAAAAAAAAATGGAGATCTCCATTATTTCGGAAACCCCCGCCCCCCCACACACACTATACACGGAATTTGGATATTATTATTAACATTGCGCACATTGCGTAGTGTCCATGCGTATAATTCTGCAGCGATTTGGCAGCACATGTGAATGTATTGTGACTGCAGAATTGATGCAGAATGTATGCGCGCTGAATGCTTGCTCCCATTCAGCTCAGCTCCATGCCCGCTGACAGCAGGAGGTACTTTCACACTTGCATTAAATGACATCCGTCACAATGCGCTGTGTGACGCATGTGATGGATGCATTGTAAATAGTGTGATATAAAGGCAACGGATTACTGTAAAATAACACGTTGTATTAAGCCGAGAGAGAGAGCGAGCCCCCATCACCGCACAATTGGCACTACCGCACTCATCATCACCGCACACACGCAAGCACTACCGCCCCCATCATCATCACCGCACACACCTTGGCAGTACTGCACCCATCATCATCACCGCACACACCCCAACACTACCACACCCATCATCATCCCCGCACACACCCCAGCACTACCGCACCCATCATCATCACCACACACACGCAAGCACTACCGCCCCATCATCATCACCACACACACCCCAGCAGTACCGCCCCCATCATCATCCCCGCACACACCCCGGCACTACTGCACCCATCATCATCACTGCACACATGCAAGCACTACTGCCCCATCATCATCCCCTCACACACGCAGGCATTACCACACCCATCATCATCCCCGCACATACCCCGGCACTACCGCACCCATCATCATCATCACACACACGCAAGCACTACCGCCCCATCATCATCACCGCACACACCCCAGCAGTACCGCCCCCATCATCATCCCCGCACACACCCTGGCACTAGCGCACCCATCATCATCCCCGCACACACCCCGGCACTACTGTACCCATCATCATCACCGCACACATGCAAGCGCTACTGCCCCCATCATCATCCCCGCACACTATTTTAGACCTATGGTAAGGTTTTAATATTAGAGAGTGTAGGTACTATCCCAACTGGGTACATCTTGGCGTTGGTGGGATAGCTTTATGCTTTTTTTGATCAAAAACAGTGTTTACTAAGTACCCTATGTTTATATGCACTATGCTTTTATTTAGTTACAGCAGGGTATGTTTTCACAATTTTTTCCTTGGTTTCTCATCATCCCCGCACACACGCAGGCATTACCTGAGTGAAGTCTCCGGTGACAGCGCGGCTCACTTTAGTTGCTGCATGGAGCTGACACAGAGCAGTCGTGTTTTACAGCGCTCCCTGTCAGCTTCATGTAGCAGAACTAAAAGCGTCGTGTGGATTACTTCGGACCTGGATGGGTGTTTGGGGATTAATAAAGTGGTAAATGAGGGGGGGGAGGTTTGTCTTTTATTCCAAATAAAGGATTTTTCTTTGTGTGTGTTTGTTTACTTTCACTTGCAGGTTACTCATGGAAGGTATCTCGGGGAGCTATAAGCAGCTATAAGCTGCCATTTAACTTCTTATTACCCCGATTGCCACCGCACCAGGGCAATTCGGGATGAGCCGGGTAGAGTCCCGGGACTGTCGCATTTAATGGATGCGGCAATTCCGGGTGGCTGCTGGTTGATATTGTTAGGGTGGTGGGCTCCCCATAACGTGGCTCTACACACCCTAACAATACCAGCCTCCAGCCGTGTGGCTTTATCTTGGCTGGTATCAAAATTGGGGGGGACCGCAGTTTTTTTTTTTTAATTGTGTATTTTACTGCACGATATAGACCCGCCCACCGGCGGCTGTGATTGGTTGCAGTGAGACAGCTGTCACTCAGCATGGGGGCGTGTCTGACTGCAACCAAACGTTGGCACCGGTGGGCAGGGAAAGCAGGGAATACGAGATTGAATAATGAGCGGCAACCATTTTCAAAAGAGGAAAAGCCGCCGGAGCTTTGTGACAGCCGTGCAGCTGATCGGTGAGTAGGAAAGACAGAGGGATTATGCTGGGGACACAGGATGCAGGACGCATGCAAATACGCAATGTGCGCACATAGCCCTACTGTGAAAAGCCACGCTTTTAGTGATCGAACCGTTATCGAACGTTAACTCGAACTGTCGAACATGAAGCAAATCATTCGAGTTCGTCGAACGACTCAAACCGCCCAAAACAACTAGAATTTGAAATTGGCAAACTGTTTGATTCGAACATCGCTCATTTCTAGTTATAAGTGTCAGCGCTGCACTTGCAGTTCTGACACTTCACCTCACATACCATGCCTCCAGCATTGTCTGTGAGGCTCTCCGTAGCTGGGTGACACAGGGTCATCATGATGATGACCTGGGGTTACCATTGGCAGTGGTCAAGTCCCTGTGGTCACACCACAGAGACCCAATCACCAGGGAGAGGTAAGCGATCCTCTCCCTGCCTCCTCAATGCTGCAATCACTATTGATCGTAGCATTTAGAGGGTTAAAATGCCAGGAGCGATGGGGGCACCACTCCTGGTAGTAAGAGCCGGGTCTCGGCTATAAGATAAGTCATATAACCAGCAACGATCGCAGGGGTACAGTGCAGGAACCCCCGCGATCGACATGACGTACTGGTAAGGACAAAGAGACAGAAATCAGAGTATATTGTATCAAAAAAACATTTTTTAATAATATTCTTCAAAATATTTTTATAAAAACACTTTTTTATTTCAAATTGCTAAAATCATCACAAGGTCAAGAAAAAACATCACCAGAAAAAACATATAAACACATAAACAGAGGGGATCTCTGATCCAAAGGATTATTGGTGAAAAAAGCAGAGGATCATTTCATATCAAAAAATCTATATCATAAAAATATCACCCCTGTCCCTTCACCAACATCCATAGTACAGCACTAATACATATATTAATTGATAAATAATAAATATACAGATAAATAAATATTATATCGATATATCAATAAATATACATATAATAGCTCCAGTGTAAATAGCCAATGTTCAAAAGGAAGGTTTTTACTCCTATAGACAAGAGCGGAATAAACGAGGAATCTCCTCTATATAAATATAACTTCTCCTTTAAGAGTGATATTCCTATGTCCATAGGTTTAATAAGGGGCAATGAGTTATAGTTTATTTAATAGCTTGCCCACTCAAGTTGTTTATAAATGCCCACTCCTCCCAAATAGAATAAATTACTCCCTTAACAACAGAGGCCAATAATAAGTGTAACAGACATCAATTTGCCATACTTGCCTAATATAAGGTCAGAGACACCCTCAAAAGCTCGACGTACGTTTCAAGGGAAACCTTTTCATCAGGAGGCTTGTATGGGTATGTAATTGGTCGGAATGTAACAGTCTTTCATGATGTACCCAGTATGTTCATTGTCGGGAAAGAGGTTAAATAATTTAAAAAAAACTAAAATAAAAACAGAACACAAGGGATCCCTCAGCCAAAGTAATTTTTTGGTCAGTATTTGGCATCAGTGAGTATATGGCTAAACCAGAAAGGGACACTACATAGAAAAAATGTCAAGGAAACATTACAAGCTGTTCTGGGTTTTCAATTAACCCTTGTTTTTGCCATCCTATTCCTATTGAAAAACTGAATAAAAACAATTATCCTTGAATGAGGCTTACATTTTCCAAAAAAAAAGTGAGTTGACAAACCACATCAAGAGTATTCACTATTTTGTCCCTAACAAATAGAAAAATGTATCCAAGTAGGCATCATGAATCCTACAATAGTTATACAGAATTAAAGGTGCATTTATGGCTGCCTGGATGTGTTTGAATAATGGACTGAAAAAAGCAACATTTTGCTGCCAAAATACCAATGGCACAGTCAATAAATCTTTAGGCTTTCACCAGACCTGTTAGAAATGTTCCTCCAGGTGTCCAAACTTTGACAAGGAAATGGCCAAAATACATGTCTTGATAGCTTAAAATTGTCGTTATCAACCATAACATAGGGAATTGGTAGCCCTAAGGATCCTGGAAGCACAGTGACCTCTGCAAGTGCAAGACTCATGTCAGCAAGTTGCCGAGCAAATCTAGACAAGCAATATTTGCACGCATCTGACAATCTCTCAAAAGCCCCAATATGAACAATTACAAATCAGTAGTTTCTGTTAACCAAGGCCATCAGCACCACTTAGAAAAACACCTCTACTAATGAAAAATCTGGAGCCAGAGTATGGTGGCTTTTTAACATGAATGTGCTTACCATCCAGGGCACCAATCAGTTGGGAAATTGGGCTGCTTCCAGGAACTTCTGGGAACTCCCCACCTAGTCGTGTCTGGTTGGTTGAGGCATTAGCCAACGTTTGAGATGATTCTGCACACAATGCTGAATACAATTTTGTCTTTTATTTCAAAAAAGGATTCTTACAGTGTTTGTGTTTATTTCTTTTCACTTGCAGATTCATAATAGGGGAGTCTCATAGACACCCCCCATTACCAATCTAGGGCTTAGTGGTAGCTGTGGGCTGTTGTTTACCCCTTTTTACCCAGATTGCCACCACACCAGGGCAATCAGTAAGAGCCTGATAAAGTTGATGTAATGGATGCGACAATTCCGAGTGACAGTAGGCTGCTATTTTTAGGCTGGGGGGTGCACAATAAGCATGGTTCTATGCAGCCTGAATACTAGCCTCCAGCTGTTGGGCTTTAGTATGGCTGGGTATCAAAATTGGGAAGGACCACACACTATTTTATAAAATAGTTTATTTAAATAATTAAAAAAGCCACAGGTGGTTCCTTCTATTTTGATACACAGCTAAGATAACTGCACAGCTGAGAGCTGCAGCCTGTAGCCATATGCTTTATCTGTGCTGGTAAGTGATGGGCAGACCCGGACTGTAAAAATCCAGATCTGCACAGTTTCAAAGGTGCCCAGGTGCCGGACCTTGGCCTGGGATTCCAGGTATTGATCCGGATCCGGCACTGGGGAAATTAAAAAAGTAAGGAAAAAATAAAGAAAATAAGAATGAAGCAAGCGCTTCATACTTATGAAAACTCCAGTGTGGCTGTAGACTGCTCCACACAGCTGTACACTGCTCTCAGGCCTCTCCTTCACTGGGCTGCTCATTATTACTTATCCATATGCACTGCTTTCCCCACCCACTGGCCTTCTTAGTGTCAGTGATTGGTTGCAGTCAGACACGCTCTCAGCCTGTGTGATGGCATCTGATTGCAACCAATTACCAGTGCTGTCTGTGGCTGTGTCCCATGGTTATTGGGACCCTCCCAGGCTAAGAATAAGAGCATACGTCTGCACCAGAATTGTCGCATCCTTTAGATGGTTCAAGCCTGGCGCTTTACCCGGATCTTCCCGATTGCCCTGGTGTGGTGGCAATCAGGGTAATATAAGAGGATAATAACAGCCCACAGCTGTCATTAAACTCTAAATTTGTAATGGCAGACGTCTATGACAACCGAATCACTAATCTGTAAGTGAAAGTAAATAAACAGTGTTAAAATCCTTTATTTGGAATAAAAGACAAAAAACCCTCATTAACCACTTTATTAACCCCCAAATACCCCTACAGGTTCCACATAATCCACACAAAGTCCCACGACAATTCAACTCTACTACATCTGAACCTCACAGCGCGCAATCATGGAACATGACTGCCCGTTGTGAGCTCCAGAGAATGAATGAGCCGCACGATCATTGGTGATGTCACACAAGGGCATTGCCCCACACTTTAACAGTGACAGTGCCGGCAGGGTGGTAAGGGGCTTCCCCGCACTCCCCAACTTTACTGTTAAAGGACTGGCAGGATGTGGGGTACGGCCCCACACTTTAAGCTAGAGTGCTTCAGGTCACCAGGGCTGGAGACTGTAGCCATATGCTTTATCTGTCCTAGGTATCATTATATGGGGAGGCCGTACACCAAATGTTTTATTTATTTTTGCACTACAATATTGACCTGCAGACTTTTAGAAACCAGATCATCGGGATAAGCCGGTCCCAGATATCCGCGAGTCCACTCATCACTAGTGCTGGTATCATAATATGGGTGGACCCTACGACTATTTATTTATATATTTTTACTGTACGCTACACCCACATACAGCGTTGGTAATTGGTTGCAGTCAGACACAGTCACAGAGGCTGGGGGTGCATCTGACTGCAACCAATCACAGACGCCAAGATGGCTGGTGGGTGGGGAATTTAGTGCATATGGATTAGCAATAATGAGCAGCCACGGAAGTGGCTTGGGAGCAGTGTACAGCCACGCCCCAGCCTCGGTAAGTATGAAGTGATTTCTCCTATCCCTTATACCACCATTTTTAATCACCAGATTCTGGTCCTCATAGACTTATATGGGGACTGGCGTCTGGTCAGATAACCGGAACCAATCCTGGGGAGAGCTAGAATTTTTTTTTTTTAACCCAGTTAGGCCCACCAGTCCCAGTTATCTGTGAGTCTGTCCATCGCTAGTTACTGGCAAGTATTCCTCAGAAGTTATGCATAGTCCCATACAGATGTCCTGCTGAAGAAGAGGGAACAGCTCCTCAACTAGTTGGTCAAAACTTCTAACAGACATGCAATAAACTTGGCCGAGTACTTCTGCAGATCCCCAAACAAGGTTTGGAAGTAATCCAATGTAGAAAGGAACGGCACTCACCAGATTTTTGCTGTGCAGGATACGGTTTTATTTCAAGCGTGGAGGTTACATGTGCGGGGAGGGCTGGTGGGGAGGGAGAGCACGCCGGACACGTCAGACCTGGTCTGATGTGTCCGGCGTGCTCTCCCTCCCCACCAGCCCTCCCAGCCAGCCCTCCCCGCACATGTAACCTCCACGCTTGAAATAAAAACCGTATCATGCACAGCAAAAATCTGGTGAGTGTCATTCCTTTCTACATTGGATTATACCTTGTCTTTTTGCACATGTGCACCCCAGAGCAGCATTGATTCATGCCGGTATGCTTCAGACTTTACTTTATGGATGTGTTTGTTGCTGAGTAGTGCCCTGACTCCTCTTTCTGCCAAGGTATGGAAGTGACCATATGCACCACGCTGTAAAGCTATAGGATGTACCCATAGCCTTTTATGCCCCTGTGGTTCCTCAGTAATTATCTGTTGCCAAGCACCAGTGACATGACAGGAGGCAGCAAAATGCCAACCAAAACCCATCAGTTTGCAACATGTTTACAAACCATAGACACATCTTCATTTACTTTTTAGCTCATAGTGACAAGCTGCAGCAACAGAGGACATTACACAGCAGAGCTGAGCTGTCCTTATCTGAAGCAAGCTCTGATATTATTTAAAACACTTGTTACAGAGTTCTGTACAATGTTATTTTGTCTGCCTCTGTTCCCTTCCCTTCTCCTTCTCCCAGCTCTCCGCTCCATAAAGGATAATGGGCTGTATCACATGACACCTACAGTCTGTCTCCTCTGAGCAAAACAGACTTGAGTTGCTTTTTTGCAGTGGATGGTGAGTACAGGAGACAGGGGAGGAGGGAAGTGATGATAAGTGGGGAATAAGACGAATTTCTCTGGTAAAATATATTTCAAAGTTTCCTATAATCTCCTGTAATTTTGATTTATGCAAAGTTTGTTGAAAGTAAAGTTTAATTTTAAACAGAGGTACACTATTTGTCTTCCAATGGCAAAGTTGCTAGGGAGCTTTGGGAGCACATGAACTCAGTATCACTAAATTCTATGGGCACTTATTTCATCACAAGACATCTATAGCTTGCAAAAGCTCAATGTTGATTGCAACATGGTGGATCAATGATTAGCACTGTTGCTTTGCAGCGCTGGGGTCCTGGCTTCAAATCCCACCAAGGATGACGTCCTCAAGGAGTTTGTATGTTCTGGCTATGTTTGTGTGAGTGTACGCCATAGAGTTCAAAGGGTTAAAGGATTAACATTTGTGGCTTTTGTAATCTTTTCTGAGAAGCCATTCTTTATTGCTTACCTTCCTCTGAATTTTTGTTAAAGGTTGTATTATTCTACACAAATTTTTAAGTTAAAAGGTTAATAATGTACTATTTAGGGAGACAAGTTTAATTATTTGAAAGCCGGTTAATTGTTTGCCATCATGTTCCCTACATTTAATATTGTTAATTTGTAGCCTTGTTGTATTGCTTGGCTGGCTGCATTTTCCACAAAATGTATTTTTAATCACCTAAAGATTCTTCATTGTATTTGCAGTGTGTGTAAAATGTCAGTAAAATAATAGACAGCTATAAATACATGTTTGCTTAGTTATTGGTAGTTACAATATCATTAATGTTAATGGCTTCCTTCCTGGCTCCTTCCCTTGTCCTTAAGGCACCTGCAGTTTTATTGTGTGAAAATATTATATTTGCTGCAATTAGATCATGTTGAAGTGCAGGTGTGAGAAGTGGAACAACTTCATGTCTTGAGAACTCGAAGTGTAAGAGTTTGACTCCTCCAGGCCATTGTCGCTCATTGTTTCTTTGTTTCCTGGGACAACAGGCGTAACATTATGTCTATTTCTATGGTAACAAAAACTTCTAAAGAGGAATATTGTATACATGACAACGTGTCAGTATTACAAGACAAAACATGGCGCTCAAAAGATATTACATTACTGTTTGGCAGAAAGGACTATTTTTGAAAAGCTTGTGTACGACTCTTCCAAGTAGAACTTATTGGTCTCTCCAGGGCTTTTCTAAGAACCAGTAGTAAAGGTTAATTGGCGTCATGTTCTTCAATATCAGATTGGCAACGAGAGGATAGATAAACTTTAATGCTTCATCCTGATATACACTTTATTGAGCTTCTCAGTAAGGAACATATTGTAGAATAGAATTCTTCAAGTGCTTTTTTAATTTAAGGCCTAGATACAAATTTTAGATGGCTAACTACCTTTACCTTCACTGTATTTTAATATGTAGTAAGTATTCAATGTATTTGAAAGTATTTTTTAAGAAAGAAAATTATTTTGACATTTTTCATCCTAAATATGTAACCTATATTTTTGTAAGAATTAATAACCATCAAACTCAAAAAGTTACAGAAGGTCTTCTAAATCCAAACTTAAAGTTGCAAAAAGAATGTCGATGGTTTTGGTTTTATTATCGTACCAAGAGCATAGGACATATTCCTGTCATAATAAATATGAATAAAGCTCTTAGTAAAAATTCTTAGCATGGTTTGTTCAGTAGCTTCCATTGAAATCTGTTAATATGTGTTTATATATGTGCTTGGCAAAGGGAAATTAGAAGGTAAGCTCCCCCGAGGCAGGGGCTAATACATTCTCCAGTACTGAGGTTAGTAGTTGGATAGAGAAAGCAGATGGTCTTGTGGACTAAGGTGGCTTTAGCCAAAGCTGCACAGATTTCTTCAATAATGGGAATTATCAGCTGTATGACATTCCAGTAGAATGGGGGAGATAAAGATTATCAAGATGTCACATGCTTATTTCCTAAAGTACAGCTAGGTAACACAGCATCTTCTGAATTGTTACTCTTATGGCCTCAGAATGAGCCTTTGTTCTACATAATATGGAACAACATATCTATGGGCATATTTTGAAGCCCTATTTTGGATGGACTTCTAATAGAAAATACATTTTCAAAAATTAGCATATAACAATTCAAGAAAAAAATCCCTTTCACCAAAAAACATTAAATATTACATAATTTATTGGGGAGGACAAGCAATTAATCTTAATTGTAAAAGGTAGTTATTATAAATAAGATTGGAAATTAATTTGTATAAAATGCATCAAAAACAAATACAACAGGTACTAAGTAAAAAGCCTAATCAACAAATCTATTCTGTACTGTTCTGTAAGGATGTAAATTTATGTAATGTAACAGCATCTAATGTATCCAGTAGAAGTATCGCTACTCACTGCTCTGATGGTAATGTTAGACCAGGTAGGAGACTCAGCATCAAATACTAATCTTAATTGATTTTCTAATTTTGTGTAGAGACTCATAAGACAATGAGGACTCTTCATGTGGGTTGGAGAGTATTGCATTTTGGCCAAAATGTATATATATGTTTTTCATCTTCTTATTGCATATTCTCCATTTTTATGTAGGAAGTAGCCAGGCCCTTTAGTGTTGGATGGTAAAATTGGACTGTCTGTCCTTGTGTGGTACACTTATATGGTGCTAGGCAGGCCGCTTGATCGAATTCTATGGGCATCATCAATAGGCTGTAAGCCAAGCACTGTGCATCACACGTAACTGTTTGATTGGCGGCCTATGAAAACCTTATCTGTGTGCAGCTACCTTCTGAATGAGTGGTGGCTTTGCAAGTGGTTGTCTTATAAGTATTTTGTATCTGCGCGGCCCCCATCTTTATCATGAGGGTCAGCTGCATCCTGCAGTGCTATAATATTGTGGTTTGGTGTTGGTGAAGAAGTCTGCCATTTTCTGTGATATTGTTTGAAGTGTGAACATGCCCTCATAATCTGAACTCAATAATAACAAAGTTTGTATGAAGGTGCCTTAGGTGCCCACTCCCCCCATACCAAGCTATATCATTGGATTCAGCGTGGTAAAGTCGATGCTTAGTCCAGTTTCTGAGAGAAACTCTACTCTACTGCTCTAGGCCCCCTGTCTGCACCATAAATATGATTGATAAATTAATGAGCGATAGTTGTGTGCTTGCTCAGCTATTTCTTTCATACAGCTAGGCAGTTTGATGTGAGGGTCAAGGAGATACTTCTTCATTAGTAGCAGCTTGTGCATATTGCATATGTCCATCCTGTGCTTTGAAGATAGTGCAACCCTGCCTGCTCAACCAAATTCACCAGAACTATGCAAAAGCATATGAAGTTTGTGTCCATATTTGGGAATTTCCTCTTCTGCTCTCCTTATCACGCAGCTGCATAGATGAATCAGAGCTTTCACAGATGTAGTCAGACATCATTATTATCAATCTATTCATTGTGTGTCCTTATATCAGACATCAGCTGCATGCTTCTAGGCTCCCTCTTGGTCCTCATATACAAAAGAAAGCTTGGTTATAGAAAAGCATGTAGATAAATATATATATATATTGTACTCTCACAGTAGTAAAGCATATACAAACATATTTTGTATTCTCACAATAATAATTATGAAAAACATGATGATAATAATAATAATGCAACAAGAAAGAATTAAGAGAAAAAATAAAGAAAAAAATTAAAAAGAGAAAAGAAATAGAACAGAGATAAAAAAAAAGATAGGACAATGATAGAAGAAAGATTAGAGTGAAAAGAGAGGAGAGAGAAAAGATAAGAGGAAAAAAAGAGATGTAAAAGACTAAAGATAGAAAAAGTAAGAAAAATGCATGCACGGAGTAAGAGAAAAATAGAGACGTAAGGGAAAAATTAAAAAGAGTAGAGAAATGTAAAATTAAATACAGCAAGTGAAGAAAGAGTGATAGAGAGAAATGGATGGATAAGAAAAATAGAGAGAAATTTGAAAAGAAGAGCGGAGATGACAGTTTGTATTGTGCTTCAAATTACTTTTATTGATCAAACCCATTTGCTCATCTCCAGTAATTGCTTACAGTATGTAACTATGATTATTTTTAGTAATTCATGTAATACCCACAATGTAGTGTATGTTTCCATTTGCAGTGCGCATATCTGTCATATCACTATCTCCTCATATAATGCCTTAACACAAAAGATCCCATTTTTCTCTATTATATTGTTCTTCTATTCTTCAGTAAATAAAGCCGTATGTGGAAGTGTGACACTGAGTGGATTTATATAAGAATGACTTCTCATAACTTCAGATTTTATTAAGAAGACTTAACATTTGATCCAAAAGCCCAATAATACATGAGAACATTGTACTAAAACTTGGACAGTCTCTTAGAAAAGAATTCCTGCCAAAAAATTTAGCCCATTACGAATGAAATATATTGAACCATATTTACCGCAAGACACCTTGAAATATATTGAAGTCAACAGAGTACATGTACTTTTATTTAAAGATTTCAAACAAAGATATAAAAGACTCCATAAAAATACTTATACGGACCATGTTACTAGAAGTGACCCCAGTGGGCTTATGAAGGCCATATAACTGTGTAAGTGAACTTACCCTCTGAAAGTCATGAGCTAACGTACTTTCCATGCAAAAAGCACTGCGGGCAGAAAGATCATACACGTTTTTCGCTCACAATAGTCTCAAGAACATTTCATGAGACTTTGTATAGAGATACTGGAAGTATTTGGGAGAAATTATGGTGTAAAACATATATACTATATACTAATATGATACAAGCAATACATATTTAAAATACTGATTATATCAAATTATGTGGGCTTTTTTTCTGAGAAAATATAGTACGGTATTAATATTTTTTCATACTATTTTAACTGAAATTAAATGTATATTTTTTTCAGTTTCAAGGCAAGGTAGTGTATTAATTCGGTGCAAATAGTCAATAAAATACATATTTTAAGCCTGTTACTCTCTATAATAGATATATCCATCATGGAGCATGTCTGAGACTTTAAGACTGACTCATAAGTAGAACCCACACCACGCAGGGCAAATGCTGGCTATAATTCACTGACCATGTGACTAATTCGATAAAACACTAACCTTTATTATTTATATGTTAAAACCACTATAATCTATTCCACCATGCCCACATATTGGTCTATCCAAAAGGTATAATCTTTTGGTTAATCTAGAAAAAACATATTATAAAGTGCTCGTGCGCATTACAATTCAGCAGCAAAAACATTCCGCTGATATAATGGTCTACTAGTACTAAATGTACAGCGCTGGTGTGCTAATATTTATAGCAACAATAAGATTAATCCAGCAAAAAAATATTATTAAGAAACCTGCCAGACACTAATATAGCTAAGAGAACAGTTGCAATAGATACACTGTAACCCATATCAAGGCAGACCCCCTATTTTCAGTATAGTAGGTCTAACTGCAAGAGAGGAACTGTATACTGACTTAACATCCGGCATGTATGGGTTGCTATAATATTATTTATTTCTCCATTCTATGGCCTGTTGTGTATAAATATGTGACTCTTCAGATTTTGTGTTATACTGAGCCTGATGAAGAGACCTAAGTAGTCTCGAAAGCTTGTTATTATTACCATCTTTTCAGTTAGCCTTTCAAAGGTATACCAACCACTGAGGACTCTCAGTTCTTTTAAACATTTTTTTATCCCTACTGTCTAACATGGTACAAAAATACTGTATATTTTACCTGTATAAATATTAGCACACCAGTACTCTAAAGTTAGTACTAGTAGACTATTATACCAGCGGAAATGTTTTGGCTGGATTGTAACTGTGCGTTAGCACTTGTTTATTGTTGATTGGCTAGATTTCCCATACATTAGCATTATACCTACTGGATAGACCAACACGTGGGCATGGTCGAAAAGGTTTTATTGGTTTTAATATATAAATAATAAAGGTTAGTGTTTTATCAAATTATCCACATGGTCAGTGAATTATATTAATCATTTTGTGGATTCATGGTTTGGATGACTTTCAGTGATTTTTCAGATGTTGGCTACACTATATAGCCAGCATCTGCCTCTACCAGCAGTGATTGTCATATTTGCTGATCACTGCTATTAACTTCTTAAATGCCACTATCATCGGCATTTAAGCAACGTAATTTGGGCAAGACATCAATTCGGGCATCCATCCGCCCCTCTGCGTCGTGATCATGGAAAGCGGATGAATTGCTATTACAGCTGGAGGGAGCAGCTAAACGCCCTTGTGCCTGCAATATGATCTCTTCCATAATGTCTAGCCTGCAGCTTCTCAAAGGAGAAGGACATATTAATTGAATACAGCAAAACCTTGATATTTCTTTAGATATTACAAGTATTCAAATGATTCCAGGTTCAAGTCTCCTTAGGACTAGCAAATAAACTTAGAAAATAAAAGTTTTAAAAAACTTTAAAAATTCTAATCACCTCCCCTTTTCCCCAGAATGTGAAAAAAAAAATAAAATACACATATTTTGTATAATTGTATCGAAAAGTGTTCATGCTATCAAAATATTAAACTAATTAGGCAGCTTGGAAATCCCGGTAAAGAGAATGCAAAATCAAAACGGCAGAATTAAAGTTTTTCAGTCTACACAATAAGGAAAAAATAGCAATAAGATACATAGTGTGTACACGGAAATCATACAAATGCAACCACTAGATTGCCAAGCAAACAACAAGCTCCATCAATGGTAATATAAAACCGTTAGGCTATGTTCACACTAGAAAAATGATTTTTCTTAAGAAATTTCTTAAGAAATTTCTTAAGAGTGCACCTGTGTTAAAAAACGCACCAAAAACGCACCTGCGTTTTAGGTCCGTTTTAGGTCCGTTTTAGGTCCGTTTTAGGTCCGTTTTTACCGCTGGTTGCTCCCTGCGTTATTGTGCCAATTATCTATGGCAAAAAACGCAGTTAGCTGCAGAAAAGAAGTGACATGCTCATTCTTTTTCTTAAGAAAATCTACTGAAAGAATTTTCTTAAGAAAAAAACGCAGTGTGTGCACAGCTAATTTTTTTTGCCATAGGTTTTGCTGGGGAATGTCTGCAGAAAGGTTACAAGAATTTCTCAAGAAATTTCTGCAGCAAAAACGGACCCAAAACGGACCCAAAACGCAGGTAAAAAACGCAGTGTGTGAACATAGCCTTATGGTGAAAAAATCCCTATAATTGTGTTTCTTCTTTTCACAAAATTGTGAAATTATTAAAGCCAATAAAGTAGTAAAAAACATACATGTTTTGTATCTCTGTAATTGTGCTGACCTGGAGAATCACATTTTCAATTCCTATTTTTAGTACATTTAAGGGTGTAAAAATAGAAAAAAAAAATAACTGTGGGGTTTTATTTACCGCACTTTAATTTTTTTTGGGGGGGGTGATACTCCCTTAATTTTAAATAGTAAAATGAATGGTGTTATTCAAAGCTACAACCTGTCCCCCCAAAAAAGCTCCCAAATGTTGATGTTGGTGCAAAAATAAAAAAGTTGTGGCAGTTTGAAAAATGATAGGTAAAAAAAACAAAGATGCAAAAACTAAATTGCCTTAAAGGGTTAAAGGAATGGGGAGTTCTGATTTTACGTTAATGAGGTTTAAAGAGGATTTTAATCCAAAATATTGTATTTATATTCCATCCATATATGCAAGGAATCCAGGGACTAGAGCGATGGGCAAACTTTTGTATATTTTAGTTTTGTTTTGTTGTTACAGCTATTGCCTTGTAGACTAATAGAGAACTTATTTTTTCAAGCACTAAAATAGACAGAAACAAACTTAAAGATAAAATTCAGTTACTTCTACTATTGCAATAAGGCCACAGACAAAAAAAGACAAAAAAAGACAATCTCTGTGTAAGTGCAGCCTTATTATATATCTTGTGCTAGTTTCAAGGTTTCTACTTACTATCTATAAATGTGAATAATCTTATTTTCAGTCTCAAAACATAGCCAGTGATCCTAAAGGATGTAAAGACCAACGATAATAGAAAATTAATAAATTAGGCTATTATACAATGATTAACCTTTTAACAATTCAAACCACTTTAACCCCTTCACCACCTGTCAATTTTCTGTTTTGTATTTCTTGCAAGAGCCATAATTTTTTTTTCTCCCTTCAATATAGCCATATGAGGATTTTTTATTTGCTGAACAAATTGTACTTTTGAATGACACCATTCAATCTGCCACATATTGTACTGGAAAATGGGAAAAAACGCAAACACGTGGTGAAATTGTAAAAAAAGGGCAATTCCACATTTGTTTTTGTTTTTTGTTTTTATTATTAATCATGTTCACTGTATGGTAAAAATGAACTGGCAATATGACTCCCCAGGACACGACAAGTTCTTAAATACCAAACATTTATAGATTTTTTTTTTATTATTTAAGTGGTGAAAAAAATTCCGAAATTTGTCCAAAAATAAAAGAATTTGGTTTTTGCCGTCATTTTCCAAAATTTCTAACATTCTCATTTTTGAGATCTGGGGCTCAGTGATGGCTTATTTTTTCTGTCCTGAGCTGATGCTTTTAATTATACCATTTTTAGGTAGACGTGATGTTTTCATCATCTCTTATTGCATTTTTTTGCAATGTTGCGGCGACCAAAAAAATCCTAATTCTGGCGTTTTGATTTTTTTTCTTGTTACGTCCTTTTCAATTTAGATTAATTGATTTTATATATTGATGGATTGGGCATTTCTGTAAATGGCGATACCATGTTTTAGATTTTTTATTGTTTTAATTTCAATGGGAGTGATTTGAACTTTTGGATTTTTTCATAATTTTAAAAACTTTTTTTTTTCTTTTACTAATCCCCTTAAGGTACTTGAAGCTGATAAATTCCGATCGTTTCTGCTTTACAGAGCAATGCGTCAGAGATTGACTATGGGACATTAACTAGTTAACAGGCATGGATGGATCAGAGAATCATCAGCGCCTGTATATGTCAGCTGATCAGATTGTGCAGGGAAACATACGGGTTCATCCTGTGAGCCAGCATTAAAGGGAGTGATACGACCTTGGACATAAAGACATGTCCAAGATGGTGGAGCGAGTAAAAGAATCAGTGTGCAGCCAAAAACCTGTGTGTTATTGAAGCTTCAGATGATGATAAACATTGATTTCCCCCCAACATCATGGCCTAAACTACCAAATAGAACTAAAAGTATCAAACCAAGCATTCACATTTCTTTAGTTATCCTGTGGCACCAATTTAATTCTTGGCTTTCATATTGTGTAGGTGCACAATGGCTGCCTAACTTTTTTCAATTAAGACTAAATTGAGAAGTCAGTGATTTTTTTTTCTTAAACGCAAAAGACGGTTAAAGTTTCACAATTGTTTTTTATCCGTTTTATCATAGATTGATCAGTGTCAGTGTTTGCCATCAGAGTTTCATCAGCTTTTCTCAGATGAAAAAATAAATGTGAAGGTTTCTCATCCTTCTGATATCAGTCTGTGAGAAATGGATAGCACATGGATGGCATCCTGGTGCTGATCGATTTTTCCACAGGCCTCTTGCATTGCTGATTTCATCTGTCTCTTGAATGAATATCAGACATGTCTCTGTAATTTTGTACAGACCAATAAGTAAAGAAACACGGATATGTGAACAGCTTCATAGACTATAACAGGTATTCACTCTCTGTGAGAATCAGAACAAATACGTGGAAGAAATCTGCCATCTGAATGAGCCCTTAGACTATCCTGACTTCTATTTGTAGTTCTAGGGACCAGCAAAGTCTATACTAGAGCTTCCACCCATACGGTCACTGGGGGTATGGGGTAGTCTGCAAGTCACAGGGACATACAGTAACATGACCACTGTCCAGGAGGCAGAAACTACAACTGGAGAGCTAGTCATATAAGGGTGAAGTTCTGAAAATAACAAGTCAGCCATGATATTCTGTAAATGATCTAGATCACACTGGATGTCACTTTTTCATCTCTCTGGCCCAGACAGGTTGAAATGTTTATATGATGTAATTCTTTTTAAAACTGTCTCCAATCTTGTGTATTTCTATAGAGAAATGTCTCAGCTTGAATGATCCTGCGATATGTCTGGGCCTTTTCCTATATCTTCCACATACAGCCCAGTGTAAATATTTACTACCAGAGAATTTCATCCCCTTCCTTCTGTTTACATGGGGCTCCAGTATTTCTCTGACTTGCTCTTTGTACAATGCAAAGCATCTTGTATCTCCTGAAATTGTCAGTATGTGATGCGACCTCAATTAAAGGGACCATGCAGTATTAACAAATGACAAAGTCTGGACACAAAATGTCAGGATTAGGACTTTAAAATTCAATTACCTGTGAATTTTTAATTTTTGCGCTCTCTTTTTCCCTTGTTCCAAAACCTATACCTTTTATTTTTCTGTCAAAATAGCAGCACAGAGCCTTGTTTTTCTGAGATAAGTTGTAGTTTTGAATTATATCTTTCACTCTAATATGTCACTTGCTGGAAGAATGTGAAAACAAATTCCTAGTAATTCCTAGTACAGTGAACTAATGAAAAATTTCAAAGAGTATTCCCATCTCCAAGATCCTATGTCAATGTGTAGTAATAATAATAATAATAATAATAATAATAATAATAATATTGGTAAATGCCTCCAATTAGAAATGTAGTATAGTTCTCCTGATATAGTCATGTCTCTTACCTCATGTGTAGGGCATTGCAGGTTATGTATCCATGGTTACAACTAACTGTCAATATATGAGTGGATACTTAAGCTAAAATGCCCTGCACATGAGGTAAGAGACATGGCTATATCAGGATCTAAGCAACATTTCTAATTGGAGGTATTTGATAATTTTATTATTATTATTAATATTAATATTATTATTAATATTATTATTATTATTATGCCTTGATTTATGCTGCCCGAAAAACATGACCAATTCTTTTAAATATTTTCCATAATATTTTCTATTGTCACCTTTATGATGGGGGTTAAAAGATGACAATAAAGATATTTTGTTTCAAATCTTCTTTTGTTTGCTTTTCTATTCCTTGTAATTATTTTGGTGCTGTTTAATAATACTGATAATATATTTATCATATTCAGTATGTGTCATAATTAAATTCTTAAGCCCCAATGCAAAAATATTTAACAGGTCACTCTACCTAATATGTGTCATTTCTGATACCATAATGTATGTCTTTATTTGAGCCACCAGGACTTTGGTGCAACTATTGCCTCTCTATGCCCTTGGTTGCTGCTAATGTACACTACTAATGTAATATGAAAGGGTTCTATTTATTAAATATTTCTGTAATGTACAGTATGTGTTCATCTGACTGAAAAATGAACATGTCAATTCGAAAATATTTTTATTTTCATCTGATTGACTTGTCAGCAGATTTTGATGCAACATTCATAATGCTGTGTTTGCGTGTGTTTCCTCCAGCTTTTCCGCTTTCCTCCCACACTTAAAGACATACTGATAGGGAATGTAGATTGTGAGCCCTGATGGGGACAGTGTTGCAGATATATGGAAGGCGCTGTGGATTTAATGACACTATACAAGTGAATACATTAAATTAATAAGGACCATTTGTAGCAGTTCACCGCCCCAGGTGTATTCAGCTCTATGTTTATATAGCTGCATTTCTATGCCTGTGAATCCCATACTATTGAAAAGTGTAATTAACTAAGCTCATTTCTCAATCCAAGATCAGCTAAAAGGAATGTCTTCCACCATATGTCTGACCAACAAAACTGTATGGACACATTAAACGTACATATCAAGAGTGGGAACATGGTGGTCATCATTGGTGGACACAGACAGAAAAGGGCCCCTCTGCAACAACAATATTTGGGCCATTTGCAGTCCAAGAGCTCATCAAAATGCAGAATTTGAACTGCTTTGGAGGTAGAAATGGGCCCCCTTAACTCTTGGGCCTTGGTGCAGCTTTACAGGTTGCACTAATGATAAGTCCACTCCTGTTGTCATATAATAAAATAACTATGAAGGTGAACAATCAGCATTCTTAGGTAAAATCAATAATAATGGTGGAATAGAAAAAGAATGGAGGTGGCACTCACCAAGTAAAAATCTTCGTCTATTCTTTAAAAATAGACATGAAAGGGCAGGGAGGAAGGCTGGACCTGACGAAGCACCCGTGAGCGCGAAACAGTCGCCGTTGTCTCTAATGCATCCCTTCCTGCTTTTTTATGTCTATTTTTAAAGAATAAACAAAGATTTTTACTTGGTGAGTGCCACTTCCTTTATTCTCCTATTCCGGAGTTATTACTTGTGTTCTAATGGAGAGTGTTGCACCACAAGTCGTGACCTGTTTGTTGCACTGCGTTACTTAAAAAGAGATGAGGAGCAGTGAATGTGGTTGTAGTGCCGGACTGTCTTCTTTTTGGATCAATAATAATGGTGATCGTTACATTAATCACTGGTGCTTTGTATTGAAAATTGGCAATCATTTCTCGAACAGTTCCTTGTTTTCACCATTTTTGCAAACTTCAGGCAATCTTTTTCCCTCGTTTCAGCGCACGCACATTTTGTACGCTACAGTTCATCGGTTTTCATTAAAGTTTTATCGTCAGTCAGTAATAAATGATATATCTACCCTGAACTATTACATTATCAGCCAAGCCAACAGAAAAATGAAATGTGAGCAACCTCCCCTTCAGTTAGGTAACGTTCAATGGAAATCTTTTTTTTTTTTGCTGTTTTAGCACAATTTTGGAAACAGACGCTTTAACTTTGGATATTATCTGATCTGCTTCATTTTGCCTTGGGGTGAGTGAGAATGTAAAATATTCAGATTTCAGCCTGGTTCTTATTTCAGTGCAATCAAATGGTACAAGCTGTTTCAGATTTATATGCTGCGGTAAACAGGCCAAATGCGGAGATAATACATAATAATACCTTCAGTTGCATACGTTATTGCTATAGAAGGAGAATAGCAATCTCTTGGACAACAATGAGGCTAAAAAGAAAAAGCTGTTACTGAATGTCTTGATGTTATTATTTCTACACATGCTGTAGCAAGGTGGACTGAGAGAATAGCCCAAAATCTGTTCCATTTCGGGACACAAGCAGCATAGGTTACATACAGTTTAACTATATGTGAATATATATATACTGTATGTATATATAGACGTGAACTGGAGGAAATCTCAGACTGCCGCACGTGTTCCTTTGTTAAATTCATGTTAAAGCTTGTCTAAAAAATCTTGTGGTCTTTGGCTCACACCATATTAATAAAACCCAGGTGTATTAAAACTTGATTAAATGACATGTGAGGAATTCGATACCAAATGAAGTATCTGGATGATTGTGTGGTAAAATTCTGGCCTCCAATGATTAAACACTAATCTTCAACAAAATCTACAAACACTTTCTGGATTTTTTGCTTTTTATACATGCAATATCTCTATTGTCATGAGGACTATACCCCTGCATCTGCAAGACTCCTATTTTCTTGAATTCTTTAAATCTGTCCAGTGTGAAAGGTTAATGGAGAAGAATTCTATCCCTAAAAACTGGAATGAGGCACATTAATGTATATTTCTAATAACAATAATATTATATTTTTCGCACAGTTAGATTGGATTTTTACCATTTTAGGCCTGCGACACATATCCGTGCCGCCGGCACGTGTTTGTCAATTTTTACACATACCGGCGGCACGGAGACACGTTAAGCAATGCTACCCTATTGTAGCAGGCACACAGACGTTAAACCACACGGAACGTGTGTCCGTGTGCGTTTGTACGTGTGTGCGTTTTTCAAAGCTCTGACATGTCAGTGTTTTCTCCCGCAGCACGGGTGTCACACGGCCCGCACCCATACCACACGAGTGTAGTGTGGATGCGGTCCCGTGTGATACGCGCCGGAGAAAACAGATGTGTCAGTGAAAAAAAAAAAACATTAACTCACCTTCTCCAGCCCTCCTGTCTCTGCCGCTGCTGCCTCTTGCTGCCGACCGCCGCTCATTATTCTCATTTGATATTCACTTCACTGCCTGACAGCAGCAGCAGCGGGAATACGGGAGGGCTGGAGACCGAGGATCAGCACCACGGACAGCAGCGCGGACAGCAGGAAGGACCACGTGAGTATGTAAATTACCGGTTCTACGTGTGCTATCGCAGATAGCGCATGTAGAACACACGTGGCCCGCACGTACCAGAGACACGTACTTACCTGCACGCAACATGCATGGGAAATACGTGTCTCTCGGCACGTGCGTGAATTTCACGTGAGTGTGGCAGAGGCCTTAAATATATTTTTCCCCAAAAATAAGGGACTCCAGAGGTATCAAGCAGCAGCTGATTCAAAGTTTTAGATAAACCATTTTTTGGGACAAGTCAGACTTATATAAGAAGTTAAAAACAAGGAGAAAGAGGAGTTTTTGGATGAAAAAAGTGCATAATCTTTATTAAATATAATTGATTAAAGAAATTATGTACCACCAACCAAATCCACTGATATACAAACTTTTGAACATATGGGTATACAGCATATATTTGCTTACAACATGAGCATTGCCAGTGGGCACAATGGGTTGTCAAACCTCATACAGACATTAAAAAAAACATTTAAAGACACATAGGAAAATGGCAGTGAGTTTAGGCACAAAGTGCAAGAGATATCTCAGGACTCATGTGTGACACATCTCTAAATATCTACTATGAGAACCCATAGTTGTTCAATTAGCGTAGCATCCACTGATACCCTGAGAGAAAGTAGTCATACCTAATAAAGTGCAAATGCCAAAAAGGTGGTGAATGATCTCCAAATAAGGAAGCACTATGTTATGCCCGGACATACTATTGTGGAGGTCCGTACTACTCTGAAGCTTTCGCTTTCTTGGCCAGTTTCCCCTGATGAGTAAGCTATTTACAAAACGCGTCGGGAGGCCCAGGAGCGTAGAAAGTCAGATTGTTGCCTTTGAGGGGTATTCTGAGGCTGTTGTTTTGCCCCCCCTCTACTAGACAACACGTCTTATTTTGATTTATAGCACCTCAGTGCTTTATGACCATATGCATGTCTTGATGACATTTCCCAACACTGTTAGGTGTGTAAGTTTATGATTATCACATTCTAGCATAAACACTCATAGACCTCGGTTGGATACAATTGATGTTATTTTGGGTAAATCATACTTGTGTACACAGTGAGAGATTTTTTATGGGACCAGGTTCTTTTACGGTTATTGTCCTCTGTGTGTATAGTGGGAGCTTTGCATAACATCAGCTCCTTGTGCTGTAATTATTGGTTGGTTTTACAACCATTTATGCTGTGTGTGTAAAATGTTTTAATCAGTGATTATTAAAAGTTATATTTTATTATTTGTCTTCACACATTTTGGTTACACCAGTTGCTTGGCTTTTTCATATGACCGTGGTGAGCAACAACACACGATTTCTAATATTTACCTAATAAAGTGCAAGTGCCAAAAAGGTGGTGAATGATCTCCAAATAAGGAACCCCAACTCGTGTTTCGCGTTGTCTATTGCCGCTTATTTATGGGCAGTATGACATGTTCAAAAGTTTGTATACCAGTGGGTTTGGTTTGCTGTACCTCATTTTTTTAATCAATTGGATTAATTGTATTTAATAAAGATTTTGCACTTTTTTCATCCAAAAACTCCGCTTTCTCTTTGCTTTGAATATGCTTTGTGGATTTTTTTCAGGGTTATGTTACCATCATATGCATGGGCACGAATCCTAACTTAATTTAATATGTGCTGCAGATATTTTGTTTGTTTTCTAAGAGAAGTTAAAAAAACAAAGAAAAAGAAAGGTGTAAAATAATAAATACAAATAAATAATAAAAAATGCTAAGTTATAAAATATAAAATAACAAAATAATAAGTTATAAAAAATAAAAAATAATAAACTAAAGGTATAAAATAATTAAAGCAATATTACTTACATTACCAATCCCTGGCCCTCTCTGTATTTCCTGCTCCGTTTAGTCAAAGATGTTGTAGATATCCTGGGTTGGTGATTATCTAAAATCATTTACATTACATTTTTAACCCAGTTAGGTTGGATTTTTACCGTTTTAAACATTTGTTTCCTCAGAAATAAGCGACTTACCTGAAAAAGTTGAGTCCCCCATAAAATGTTGAAAAATTAAGTAATTCTTGTATATATCACTCAGTACTACTGATGAGGGTATAATGTGGCCTAGGCCAAGTTATACCCCGGCGTATCATCTAGCCTAAGCCACTTTAATCCCAGGTATAGTTGTTACATCGGGACTGGAGCTGGTGGCTGAGAATTATGACGTACAGTATACTAGTCAGCTCCATAATGAATTCACTTATAGTCATTTAAGCACATTTAATATTATTACTATGCACAAGTTTAATGTATATGTATATAAATACTGTATGTATATGTACGGTATATAAAAGAGATGAAATACATTAAAATAAAAGATAGAAAAAATAGAAGCTGTAAAATGTACTGATTGCCTTGTTAACACAAAAGAAGTAAGCAGAAAAATAGTATCAGTATCTACAAAATATAGGTAACAAATTCATGTGCAATTAGCCAAATTCATGTGCAGTGAAGGTCAATGGTGAATGTTACGTTTATGCCTGTTTCTTCTGGATATGATGGTTGGATGCACAGTGGGTGGACACAATGATTCCAGTTTATACAAGGTGTGCCGTTTCTGTTCTCAATATTTGTTTTCTCTATAGCATTTTAACAATGCATTTTATGTTGTGAAAAGTGATACTTTCCTTAAAATGTGATATTGTTGGACCCGGGAGACATCTGTTTATATATTTGTAGGATTCTGGATAAACAGATTTGCTGAAATCTGGAATGCATTTGACATTATGTGTGCATTTGGTTTTCTCATCCAAGCATTGACAAGGGCATGAACAATGAGCAGTCATCACATCGGCTCTCAGACAGTGTAATAGAATTAGGTTCTAATTGAAAGTTCCTCATAATAAACACGAGCAATAAGCGGAGAATTTTTCAAAATCATATCCTCATGTTTTATGAAGACAGTTAAGCACCTAAATGCACAGATAGATAGACGGAAAGACAGACGTTGCTTCAGTAGACATTGCTTAAATTCCTTTTATCTAAATCTTTCAAAAACGCTCCACATCTGTCAAACTCTCATCCCTTATTGCTCTTGCTCTTCCATTTCCTTAGCTTGGAGAATAACAAGATAAAAGGGACTCTGGCATAATCTGAATCCGTATATAATACCCTTCAATTGTTGACCCCTGAGGGTACCGAGTAAAGGAATGTCAAAGAAATATAATTTAAGTTCAATATTTTGGAGAATACAAACTATTTGTCACTGGAAAGCTCTTGCTGTAAATAAAAGATGATTTTGTAGTTTATAAACTAAAATATATCTCACGAATGGCAAGTATAATGCATACAGTTGCAAACATTTACCATCCAAATGCTAGAAATTAAGCCATTAAGCCCTTATTTTATACAATGTAACCACATTCCTTAGTTGAATAGGAATAGAAGCCAAGCATACTATTGCTTACTGAAAAACAGGTTTAATGACCTAAATAATTGGAAACATACATTGAATTTATGTTAATGTTAAGCCTGTCCAAATTGTGACTTAAGAGGTCAATCCATTGGTAATTGTTCACATTTTTGGTAATTAAACATGAAGCGGTCAAGGAAATGCACATTTTATTTTTATGATTTCAGATGGGGTTTTTTTTCTAACAACAGAGACAAGGTAATTTTTTGGCATTGTGCAGAATAATCTTTTCATTTCCTCCCGCGTAGGCTCCAAAAGTGAAGCTTTGATGGAACAGATACAAGCTAGCCATTCTTAAATCAAAAACACTAAATCAAGACTTTGCTCTACAAAAAAAAGTCATTTAGTCCAGTATTGAAACTATATTTTTACATTCTCTGGTCCGGAACGAAGTATCTGAATTATTACAATATTGTACACTTATATAAAATACTTACAACTCAACATATATTTTTTAAACATTTTCGTTTGAAATAGTAAATATCTAAAATGATAAAATAGGATAGTGTGACTCCTCGTCTATACTTTCCTGACTTCTATATAGGGAGAGGTACTATATAGCTGATACATTTCCTGAATTTGAGAACGATTGCCATTGCTACGTACTGTAGACAGTCGGCCAAGTAACAGCAAATAAAAAATCTTTACAATGTAAAGACAAACATAAGAATGTTTTAACCCCTTCACGACCGGCCGATTTTTCGCTTTCCGTTTTTTTTTTTCGCCATTCTTTTTCTGAGAGACGTAACTTTTTTATTTTTCAGTCAATATGGTCATGTGAGGGCTCATTTTTTGCGGAACGAGCTGTACTTTTAAATGAAACCATCAGTTTTACCATATTGTGTACTAGAAAATGGCAAAAAAATTCCAAATGCTGAAAAATTGCAAAAAAAGTGCGATAGCACTATGGTTTGAGATATTTTATTCACTGTGTTCACTATATGGTAAAACTGATGTGTGGGTGTGATGCCTCAGGTCAGTGCGAGTTCGTAGACACCAAACATGTATAGGTTTACTTTTATATAAGGGGTTAAAAAAAAAATCGGAAGTTTGTCCGAAAAAAGTGGCGCACGTTTTACGCCATATTCCATGACCCGTAGCGTTCTCATTTTTCAGGATCTTAGGCTCAATGACGGCTTATTTTTTGCGTCTCGAGCTGACATTTTTAACGGTACCATTTTTGCGCAGATGCTACGTTTTGATCGCCTCTTATTGCATTTTGCGCAAAAGTTGTGGCGACAAAAAAACGTCGTTTTGGCGTTTGGAATTTTTTTGCCGCTACGCCGTTTACTGATCAGATTAATTGATTTTATATTTTGATAGATCGGGCGTTTCTGAACGCGGCGATACCAAATGTGTGTATATTTTTTATTTTTTTAACCCTTTAATTTTCAATGGGGCGAATGGGGGGTGATTTGAACTTTTAGGTTTTTTTGTTTTTTTTTAATTTTTTAAAACTTATTTTTTAACTTTTTTTTTTATTTTACTAGTCCCCCTAGGGGGCTATTGCGATCAGCATTCCGATCGCTCTGCAGTATCTGCTGATCACAGCTGGAAGGCTGTAAACAGCAGATACGCTGTCTTTCTCTTTTGCTGTGCCCCGGGCACAGCGAAAGTGAAACCAAGTCATGTGTAGTACAGGAGTCATCACATGACCCTGTGCTACCATGACAACTATCGGGAGTCACGTGATCGCGTCACGTGACTTCCGGTTTCGGGCGGTAAGTAAATGCTTACCGCAATCGCGCTTAAAATGGCGCTGTCATGTATTGACAGCGCCATATAAGGGGTTAATCGGCACGAGCAGATAACGATTCTGCTCGTGCCTAGCAGGCACACATCTCAGCTGTGAAAATCAGCTGAGATGTGTGCCGATCGCGGCATGCTGCCGCCGGAGGACCGCGGGCAGTAAGATTATGTCATTTAGGACGTAATTTTACGGCCCGCGGTCGTTAAGGGGTTAATAGTCCATTTTTCATGGGTGCAGCATCATGTAGAATCAGCACTCCCATTGCTCCCTGATCATCAGTCCATTCTCACTTGAGATAATGCAAAAGGTGTTGTTATCTAACAGCTGCCTGCTATTATAAGTACTAAAATTGCCTTAAATCATGTCATACCAAGTGCCAGCTGTGCAAGAGTTAAAGGACAGGGATTACTTGATTACTAGATATGATCATAGACGAGACATACAATACAATACATCATGTCTAACGGAGTGTGGTTCCATCAGAGTATGCTAAATGTAAGAACAATAGGCACTGGCACACAAAAACGCACACAAGCTGCACTAACAACTGCCCCGTGAACTAAAAATTGGTGTTTGGAGCATGGCTATAAGTACACATATTTGATTGCGGAATATTCTTTGTTGAAAATGTGAACATAGCCGTCCGCCTACATGAACATTTTCCAGCAATTTGGAACACAATTAAATCAATCACAAATGTGAGATTTCCTGTGTAGTATTCATAGAACACATGGTGAGCAAAAGGTTATATCACCATCATCATCTGATCTAAGAAACTTATATGTACAGGATTTTTTGAAGGGTAAGGTTTAAAAACTAATCCCTAGACAGCGCCAACACTAAAATCGCAAATTGAAATTTGGGTCCCGGAATATTGAACATGTGGTATTCCTAAACATGATAGGAAAAGCCCAATTTGGCATAGAAACATGAGGAAACAACTTTCAGTATGTCCTGTAATAGGTAACTACACTGACAAGCAAAGGGATAACAATGTTTTGAACCTTTGACTTTCAGGCTCCATTTCACACCATCCCTTACAGTTTTTCCTGTGGGACTACCTTCATTTATAGACAATCATCTTGGCTATCTCATACACTAATTTGATATGTACCTATTTAACATATGAGTAGGTATGCAGATTATTGTCATGTGATTGCATTGTTACTGTTTTGCTCTAGGTCTTTGAAATTATTTTCTCTTCCTGTATATTACAAATTAAAACCTGTTCTCCCATTCCTACTAGCTCAGTGTGTTATCAGGTTGATTCCCAAGCAGTCTCTTGGCCACGAAAATTGCCAAACTGCATCATGTGAGTGCCATAACAGTTGGAAGAAAATGAACTTAAGTCCATCCATCCATTCAAAACCCAAGACGTGGACATCCAGGCAAAATATTGGAGTCAACAAGTCAACTCATCAGAAGCTCTATCAATTCTGGTGCGGCAAACATGGCAGTGGAGGTGGATCATATGCTTCATAATGGTGAGATCACAGACGTCCATGCAAGCACCATGCAGTGACGCAGATTTCACAAGTCAAGAATGGGGGTCCAAAAAAGTTTAACAAGCTTCGACTTCAATATCATCATAAGAAGCGTTGGTTTGAGTTTGCAAAAAGTGGACAGTAGTATATTGGAAGCGGGTTATTTGGAGTGGTGAGATGAAAGTTAATAGACTAGGCTCTGATGGGTCGAAATGGGTCTGGAAGAAACAAGGGAAAAAAAGGCTAACTGATCAAAAAATTGAAGGAACTGTCAGGTTTGGGAGAGGAAGTCTAACGATATGAAGTTGCTTCACAGATAAAGGCGTTGGATACTTGACCAGGATCGATTGTGGTCTAAATGTTGAGCTATACGGGAGTATCCTACATGATAGGTTACATCATACAATAGAGTATTATTGGTATGAAAAGACAACATAGTGTTCCAGTAGGACACTGACCCAAAGCATACGTTGATATTGGTGAAAAAAATTAAAAGAAAATGAAGTAGAGCTTCTGTATTGCCCTCTGCAGTCCCCAGACCTCAACCTAAATGAACGCTTGTGGGCATAGTTGGACAAAAAGCTGTTTACATTCGCATGTGAATCGACCAGTATGTACCAACTCTGGGAACATATAGAAAAGTCCAGGAACAAGATTTCTTTCTATATATGCTCAAACCTGATCGAGAGCATGCCCAGAATGATTCAGGAAATATTGAAAGCCAAAGATAGAATTTCAAAATAGTAACAAAACATTAAAATTTAAATTTAGATTTTTTAGGAGCAAAACAGTAACAATGCAGTGTCATGAAAATAATCTGCATAATTAATCATATTCTAAATAGCTGCAAGTCAAATGTATATATGTGAAAGCCCAGACTGTCTATAAAAATGAAGGTAGTCTCTCATGCTCAAAGCTGTAGTGGATGGTGAGATATGGAGCTTGAAAGTCAAAAGTTCAAAACGTTGTTACCCTTTTTTGCTCCTCAGTGTACACCATTATCCACTATCCTACACAAACCACAATAGGCAACAGAATATTAGTTCTTGTAGCCAACCCAATATTTACTGTATTAATGTAGATGGATTATTTTGTGAACTTAGAATGTATTTTATATTTGCAGATATCTCACAGATAGGAAATAAACAACTGAAAGATAATGGAAAGTAAGAAAAATGTCACCTTCCCTATATTACTAATATAATATATTTCATTATATGCAGATATTTTATAGGGATTTACAGTATATACCACTGTAGCACCAAGCCCTTACCTACTGACTCCTTCACCATCACCTAGTAGAATATAAGCCCGTTATGGCCAGGTCATCTCCCTCTCTGTACCAGTCAATTTAATTACTTTATTTTAAATATGTTTAATGTATGTTATACGTATGTAATGCTTTTCATATGAATAGCACCCTTCAAGTAATGATGCTTTAAAAATAGTACAAATAATATAAATTATAATAGTAACAAAAGCTCTGAGTCCTGATAATTTGCAGGTAATAAAAGGAATTCTGCACAATTATCCAAGAGGGTTACATAGTGCAAACATATATAAAAGAAGGTGGATTACAAAGATAAGGGTAAGGTGGGAGCCGACATAACAAATACACAGTGCTGTGGCTTAAATAGTAAACAGCTTATGTTGCTTTCTAGGTGTTTACATTCATCGTTACAGACACCAGCACAGAAATAGGAATATTCTTAAATTTTGTTTCAGGTCCTCAATACCCAGGAGAGTGGCAGGAATAAAATAAGAACAGAAACCAACCACGTTTGATCATGTCCTGTTTAAGTGACATACAGGCATAAAGGGAACCTGTCAGGTCCAATAGGTACCTAGAACCAAGGGTAGTTCTGGGTGAATATTACTAATCCCTGCCCAACTGTCCCTGTATCTAGTAGCATTGATAAAGAGATCTTCAGAAAAAGTATTTCTAAAGATCTTTTATCATATGCTAATGAGGCCAGCGACTAGTCACAAAGTCTGTAGTTCCCTTGGCTAGTTGACCCCCTTAGCATGTAAGCATGCATGCTAACATTCTAATGAATGCGCAGCATCAGAGGCATGGTCGCTCTCACCTCTGCTGCCACTGCCCTGACGCTGGATTTTGGCTCAATGCACATGATCAGAAGTCCCAGACTTCCAGTCATGCGTACTATGAAGAAGGGTGTATGCGTCCTGGTTTCAAACTGGTATAGTGCGCCTGACCAGAAGTCACCGGTCGCAGCAGAGGTGAGCGTGACCATGTCGCTTACTCTGCATATTCATTAGCATGTTAGCATGCCCACAGGGACGTGCTAACATGCTAAGGGTGCCAACAAGCCAAGGGAACTAACGCCCTTGCGACCATTCCCTAGCCTCATTAGCATATTATAAAAGATCTTTAGAAATACTTTTTCGAAAGATCTCATTATCTATGCAACTAGATAAAGGGACGGTTAGGCCGGCAATTAGCAATATGCACCCAGAACTACTCGTGGTTCTGGGAGCATATTGCACCTGACAGGTTCCCATTAATTGTCACACTCACATCTAATGGGAATCTTGCACAATTTTAGAACATCAACAGTTATAGAGTTCTCAACAAACTCTTCCAGGGACGTTCGAGCTTTGCACACTAGAAATCCTCCAGGAGGTAAGGTTGCACCCAAAATGTCCAATGGACTCAATAAAAGGTGGCCTTTAAAAAAAAAGTGTATTTTGTAAGGAAAAATATGTATTACTACCTTTTTTCCCAGTTATAGGTATATCCTTGTGATACAATTGGATATTCTACATTTCTTTATTAAAATTAAGAGATTTTCCGCTGTTTGAGAAATACATGTCTCATTTGTATGGTCTAATATTTTATCTATATAATTGTATCCTTGTGACCCTATATAATTAATTCCATAGTAAGTATTTCCGAGGAAGAAAATATGATGTTCTTATGTTGTAGTACGTTAAATTACACATTAGTGGCTATGTAGCATGTTGACCTCTTTAAGTGATTTTTTCCACCATGATTCCAACACTTTATTATGTGTTTGTGATCTGCAGAAGATTAAAGGATTGGCAACTGTGTATGATCCAAACTTCTCAAATTTTAAAGAGCAGAAACACAGATAGATTGGCCAAAGATCCCACCTTTCAGGCCTGACCATTCTTAGTCTCATTGAACCACAACATATAGACTTAAGGAAAGTAAGCTAAGCTATACTTTTGACCCAGAAGCTATTTAAATTTAATTTAAGGTCCGTAGCCCAAGAGAGGAAATGCAGCTGCACAGTCCCTGCAGTGGCTAGATTGTTATTTTATTTAGTAACTTTTATTTCAGCTTGATGTGTTTTACCATATGTCTTCATGTCCCATAGTGAGGTAATTATGCTAACAAACACAGAAGGAAGACACCATTAAAAAGATAAAAAACGTAGAGCAAAACAGCCATAGTAAAAAAAATAGGAAGATATAGGAAGCCTTAGTCATCACTTAATGTTATTCTGTTAGGGTGATTGTACACGCCTGCAGCCTCGCTATCTTAGATAAACAGTTTACATTTCTGATGATACCTTCCGATGCTACTGCATAATGGATATGACTGTGATTGCATCAGTTCTAGGAGTCTTAAGCAGGTTTTACACGCTGCGACAGCGCTAGCCGATGCTAGCGATGCCAAGCGTGATAGCACCCACCCCGTCGTACGGCCGATATGTGTTGATCGCTGCCGTAGTGAACATTATCGCTACGGCAGCGTCCCACGCACTTACCTGCCCTGCGACGTCGCTGTGACTGGCGTTCCGCCTCCTTTCTAAGGAGGCGGTTCATTCAGCATCACAGCGACGTCACAGCAGCGTCACTGAACCGCCGCCCAATAGAAAAGGAGGGGAGGAGATGAGCGGCCGGAACCTCCCGGCCACCTCCTTCCTTCCTCCTTTTCCGGTGGAGGCAGGTAAGGAGATGTTTGTCGTTACAGCGGCGTCACACACAGCGATGTGTGATGCTGCTGGAGCGACAAACAACATCGTACCATTGCTGCAGTGATATTATGGAAATGAGCGACGTGACAATGAGCTACAATATCGCACGTATTTGCGCTTGTTGATTTCGCTCATTTGCGTCACACGCTGCGATGTCGCTACCGGCGCCAGATGTGCGTCACTACCGACGTGACCCTGACGATATACCGGTAGCGATGTCGCAGCGTGTAAAGCCCGCTTAACATGCAGATATCCAAGCAATTGACAGTATCCCCATTAAGATTCATGGAGCTACCGAAATTTCTGCATCAAATCTGCCACACAATATAATGTTCCTAATCTTTTTCTAGATTTCTGTTTGGTGTTGGTGAATGATTGCATTCATTTGCTTCAGTTGTTTACTCATAGCCAACAGTAATATACAACGATCTCTAGGGGAATTTCATAATCAACTGCATTATTAAATGCTGATATTAATAATGGAAAGCTAAGGGAAAAAGGTTTTTTAACCATTTTTGGTGCTGGATCACAGGAACTCCTTGTTTCTTTGGCTTTTCATGGATTCACCTCAAAGATTCACCATGCACCAGTCTCAGAATCTGTAGACACTCCTATGCTATTGTGGTAAGCTGAAGTTTTTTCTTATCTTTTTGTATGGTTGATGTTAATAATGCTAAAACAGACTTTTTTTTCGATACTTCCCATTCTGGTACCCTCCCATGTTTAGGGTGTTATCATGAATGGTGTCATTTGTGATCTCTCAGGTTAACAGAATTAAATTGAATGTATAGAGAAGGAAACGTAATCTATTATTTAGTTTCAGTAAGTCCTGGGGAAGTCAACAAAGTATGTCATGATAGTATATTTCTGTATGTATATTCAATGGGTAATCACCCTATTGGTTGTTTTCAGAGGGACAATAATTTTATATATGAATTTTATATATATACAGTACAGACCAAAAGTTTGGACACACCTTCTCATTCAAAGATTTTTCTTTATTTTCATCACTCTAAAAATTGTAGATTCACATTGAAGGCATCACAACTATGAATTAAAACATTTGGAATGAAATACTTAAAAAAGTGGGAAACAACTGAAAATAAGTCTTATATTCTAGGTTCTTTAAAGTAGCCACCTTTTGCTTTGATTACTACTTTGCACACTCTTGGCATTCTCTTGATGAGCTTCAAGAGGTAGTCACCGGAAATGGTTTTGCAACAGTTTTGAAAGAGTTCCTAGAGATGCTTAACACTTGTTGGCCCTTTTGCCTTCACTCTGTGGTCCAGCTCACCCCAAACCATCTCGATTGGGTTCAGGCCTGGTGACTGTGGAGACCAGATCATCTGATGTAGCACCCCATCTCTCTCCTTCTTAGTCAAATAGCCCTTACACAGCCTAGAGGTGTGTTTGGGGTCATTGTCCTGTTGAAAAATAAATGATGGTGCAACTAAACGCAAACCGGATGGAATAGCGCGCTGCTGCAAGATGCAGTGGTAGCCATGCTGGTGCAGTATGCCTTCAATTTTGAATAAATCCCCAACAGTGTCACCAGCAAAGCACCCCCACACTATCACACCTCCTCCTCCATGCTTCATGGTGGGAACCAGGCATGTAGAGTCTATCTGTTCACCTTTTCTACAAAGACACGGTAGTTGGATCCAAAGATCTCAAATTTGGACTCATCAGACCAAAGCACAGATTTCCACTGGTCTAATGTCCATTCCTTGTGGTCCTTAGCCCAAACAAGTCTCTTCTGCTTGTTGCCTGTCCTTAGCAGTGGTTTCCTAGCAGCTATTTTACCATAAAGGCCAGCTGCACAAAGTCTCCTCTTAATAGTTGTTCTAGAGATGAGAAGGTGTGTCCAAACTTTTGGTCTGTACTGTATACAGTTAGGTCCAGAAATATTTGGACAGTGACACAATTTTCGCGAGTTGGGCTCTGCATGCCACCACATTGGATTTGAAATGAAACCTCTACAACAGAATTCAAGTGCAGATTGTAACGTTTAATTTGAAGGTTTGAACAAAAATATCTGATAGAAATTGTAGGAATTGTACACATTTCTTTACAAACACTCCACATTTTAGGAGGTCAAAAGTAATTGGACAAATAAACCAAACCCAAACAAAATATTTTTATTTTCAATATTTTGTTGCGAATCCTTTGGAGGCAATCACTGCCTTAAGTCTGGAACCCATGGACATCACCAAACGCTGGGTTTCCTCCTTCTTAATGCTTTGCCAGGCATTTACAGCCGCAGCCTTCAGGTCTTGCTTGTTTGTGGGTCTTTCCGTCTTAAGTCTGGATTTGAGCAAGTGAAATGCATGCTCAATTGGGTTAAGATCTGGTGATTGACTTGGCCATTGCAGAATGTTCCACTTTTTTGCACTCATGAACTCCTGGGTAGCTTTGGCTGTATGCTTGGGGTCATTGTCCATCTGTACTATGAAGCGCCGTCCGATCAACTTTGCGGCATTTGGCTGAATCTGGGCTGAAAGTATATCCCGGTACACTTCAGAATTCATCCGGCTACTCTTGTCTGCTGTTATGTCATCAATAAACACAAGTGACCCAGTGCTATTGAAAGCCATGCATGCCCATGCCATCACGTTGCCTCCACCATGTTTTACAGAAGATGTGGTGTGCCTTGGATCATGTGCCGTTCCCTTTCTTCTCCAAACTTTTTTCTTCCCATCATTCTGGTACAGGTTGATCTTTGTCTCATCTGTCCATAGAATACTTTTCCAGAACTGAGCTGGCTTCATGAGGTGTTTTTCAGCAAATTTAACTCTGGCCTGTCTATTTTTGGAATTGATGAATGGTTTGCATCTAGATGTGAACCCTTTGTATTTACTTTCATGGAGTCTTCTCTTTACTGTTGACTTAGAGACAGATACACCTACTTCACTGAGAGTGTTCTGGACTTCAGTTGATGTTGTGAACGGGTTCTTCTTCACCAAAGAAAGTATGCGGCGATCATCCACCACTGTTGTCATCCGTGGACGCCCAGGCCTTTTTGAGTTCCCAAGCTCACCAGTCAATTCCTTTTTTCTCAGAATGTACCCGACTGTTGATTTTGCTACTCCAAGCATGTCTGCTATCTCTCTGATGGATTTTTTCTTTTTTTTCAGCCTCAGGATGTTCTGCTTCACCTCAATTGAGAGTTCCTTAGACCGCATGTTGTCTGGTCACAGCAACAGCTTCCAAATGCAAAACCACACACCTGTAATCAACCCCAGACCTTTTAACTACTTCATTGATTACAGGTTAACGAGGAAGACGCCTTCAGAGTTAATTGCAGCCCTTAGAGTCCCTTGTCCAATTACTTTTGGTCCCTTGAAAAAGAGGAGGCTATGTATTACAGAGCTATGATTCCTAAACCCTTTCTCCGATTTGGATGTGAAAACTCTCATATTGCAGCTGGGAGCGTGCACTTTCAGCCCATATTATATATATAATTGTATTTCTGAACATGTTTTTGTAAACAGCTAAAATAACAAAACTTGTGTCACTGTCCAAATATTTCTGGCCCTGACTATGTCCGGGATTAACATCTGAACCGTCGCAGCTACAGCCACAAAGTTTTGCACACTCACACTTCTGGACCCCGAGAGTGTCATAGGCTATGATTTGAGGGGAAATTTTAACCCCACGCTTTACAGTTATTCACCAAAAAACCTGCCTCCATTAAAGCAAATGGAGCTGGGAGCCACAGTGCAGCCAGTACTTCAGAAGAATGCGCAGCCACGCCCTTATTTGGAATGTTGGTGTGTCACAATGCAGCCAGGGAAAGAGACAGACACAGACAGGGAAAGAGGCAGACACAGACATGGTAAGAAACAGACATAGACAGGGTAAGAGACAGACACAAAGAGACAGACACAGACAAAGAGACAGACTGACAGGGAAAGAGACAGACAGGGAAAGAGAGGAAAAGAGAGAGACAGGTTAAGAGACAGACACAGACAGGTAAAGAGACAGACAAAGAGACAGACACAGGGAAACAGACAAACAGGGAAAGAGAGGGAAAGAGACAGACAGGGTAAGAGACAGAGGGAAACAGACAGACAGGGAAAGAGAGGGAAAGTGACAGACAGGGAAAGTGACAGAGATAGACAGACAGGGAAAGAGATAGATAGACAGACAGGGAAAGAGATTGAGATAGACGGAGAAAGAGACAGAGACAGTCAGAGACAGACAGGGAAAGAGACAGACAGACAAAGAGATAGAGAGAGACAGAGAGATATTTACAGAGGGGGAGACAGACATAATTACATTTATATCTATTTGTTTTGTGGTTTTTGTGTGCAGAATACATTTTTGTTAATACCTTCTATTTTGTTAACAGCAGTTATTAACCCGAGCGAAGCCGTGATTGGCATCTGCACCGTCGCAGCTACAGCCACACAATTTTGCACACTCACATGTGTGGACCCCGAGAGCATCATAGGCTATGTTGTGAGGTGAAATTTTAACCCCGCGCGTTCCAATTTACCAATCAATTTTGCTACTATCTACATAATGGGGAAAAAGTGAAACGAAAAGTGTATCCGCACCATCGCATTTACAATCACGAAATTTTTCACAGACACATCATGTGACCCAGGGAACATCATAGACTATGTTTTAGCATGAAAATTTAACACCGTGCTTTACAGTTACGATCCAAAAAACATGCCTCCATTAAAGTGAATGGAGCCTGGAACTACAGGTTATTAGTAGGAGCTGTGATTGGTTGCTATAGGAACAAAAGACATTCATATTATAAGAAGCTTATATGTGAGATAATAAGATGTCGATGGGGAGACGGATAGAGAGAGACAGACACAGAGAGAAAGACACAGAGAGACAGACACAGATCGACAGACACAGATCAACAGAGACAGAGAGACAGACAGAGAGACAGAGAGACAGACAGAGAGACAGAAAGACACAGAGAGACAGCCAGAGAGAGAGACAGCCAAACAGACAGCCAGACAGAGAGACAGCCAGAGAGACAGATAGACAGAGACAGACAGAGAGAGACAGACAGAGATAGACACAGACATAGAGACAGACACAGACAGAGAAAAAGACACAGACAGAGAGATAGACACAGAGAGACAGACACAGAGAGACAGACACAGAGAGACAGACACAGAGAGATAGAGAGACAGAGACAGACAGACAGACAAACAGAGAGACAGAGAGAGTGACAGACAGAGACAGACACAGAGAAACAGACACAGACAGAGAGACAGACAAAGACAGAGAGTCAGACACAGAGAGACAGACAGAGAGACAGACACAGAGACAGAGACAAACAGACAGAGAGACAGACAGGGAAAGAGACAGACAAACGGTGAAAGAGACAGCCAGAGACAAACGGTGAAAGAGACAGCCAGAGACAAATGGTGAAAGAGACAGACAGAGACTGACCTGGAAAGAGACAGACCTGGAAAGAGACAGATGGGTAAAGAGACAGACAGACATGCAGACATGCAGACAGGGACAGAGACAGGCAAACAGGGAAGGAGGAGACAGCCAGAGAGACAAAGATAGATGGGGAAAGACACAGACCTTGATAGAGACAGACGGGGAAAGAGACAGAGAAATAGTGACAGACAAGGAAAGAGACAGACAGAGACAGGCAGACAGGAAAAGAGACAGACAGGAAAAGACACAGACAAAGAGCCGGGGAAAGAGACAGACGTATATTTGACCATTCCTGTTTACAAAACAATTCCAGTTCAGTTAAGTTTGATGGTCGCCGATCATGGACAGCACTCTTCAAATCATCCCACAGATTTTCAATGATATTCAGGTCTGGGGACTGGGGTGGCCATTCCAGCACATTGTAACTGTTCCTCTGCAAGAATGCCTGAGTAGATTTGGAGCGGTGTTTTGAATTATTGTCTTGCTGAAATATCCATCCCCTGCGTAACTTGAACTTCGTCACTGATTCTTGCATATTATTGTCAAGAATCTGCTGATACTGAGTTGAATCCATGCGTCCCTCAACTTGAACAAGATTCCCGGTGCCGGCATTGGCCACACAGTCCCAAAGCATGATGGAACCTCCACTAAATGTTACTGTATGTAGCAAGTGCTTTTCTTGGAATGCCGTGTTTTTTTGCCTCCATGCATAACACCTTTTTGTATGACCAAACAACTCAATCTTTGTTTCATCAGTCCACAGGACCTTCTTCCAAAATGTAACTGGCTTGTCCAAATGTGCTTTTGCATACCTCAGGCAACTCTATTTGTGGCGTGCTTGCAGAAACAGCTTCTTTTGCATCACACTCCCATACAGCTTCTCCTTGTGCAACGTGCGCTGTATTGTTGACCGATGCACATTGACACCACCTGCAGCAAGATGAAGCTGCAGGTCTTTGGAGGTGGTCTGTGAATTGTCCTTGACTGTTCTCACCATTCTTCTTCTCTGCCTTTCTGATATTTTTCTTGGCCTGCACTTCTTGGCTTAACAATAACTGTACCTGTGTGTTCTTCCATTTCCTTACTATGTTCCTTACAGTGGAAACTGATAGTTTAAATCTCTGAGACAACTTTCTGTATCCTTCCCCTGAACAACTATGTTGAATAATCTTTGTTTTCAGATCATTTGAGAGTTGTTTTTAGGAGCCCATGATGCCACTCTTCATAGGAGATTCAAATAGAAGAACAACTTGCAAGTGGCCACCTTAAATACCTTTTCTCATGATTGGATACACCTGCCTATGAAGTTCAAAGCTCAATGAGGTTACAAAACCAATTTAGTGCTTCAGTAAGTCAGTAAAAAGTAGTTAGGAGTGTTCAAATCAAGAAATTGATAAGGGTGCCCATACTTTTGCACCGGTCACATTTTGTTTAAATGCGGATTGCACATTTTCTGTTAGTACAATAAACCTCATTTCAATCCAGAAATATTACTCAGTCCATCAGTTATTAGATATATAAACCCAAATTGTTATAAAGAAAAAAGGTTAACATTAACAGGGGTGCCCAAACTTTTTCATATGACTGTGTATATATATATATATATATTATATATATATATATATATATATATATATATTACAGTTGAAATCAGAAGGTTAAATACACTCTTTTCAGACATATACATGTTTTTCTCAATATCTGACATGAAATCAGAATAAAATTATTTATATTTGCCAAATGCCAGATTAATGAGAGAGAGAATGGTTTAAGGCTTTTTTTATTACTTCCTGGAAGACCTTGCTAAAGTTATAGCAGAGTCTGGAGTTGTGATACATTCTTCTACTGTTCAGAGACACTTGCAGAAATATGGCCTTCATAGAAGAGTCATCCAATGAAAATCTCTCCTACATCCTCACCTTAAAATTCAGCATCAAGTGTATGCAAAAGAACATCTAAGCTAGCCTGATGCATTTTGGAAACAAGTCCTGTGGACCAATGAGGTTAAATTATAAATCAAATGATAATGATCAAAAGGTACATGTGGTGAAAAAAGGGCACAGAATTTCAGAAAAAATATATATCGCATTTCGCCAATCATTAAGCATAGAGGTGGATCAGTCATGCTTTGGAGTTGTGTTGCAGCCAATGGCATGGGGAACATGACAGACAAAACTGAGAGGCAGGAACAGCACTAAGGGGGCATGGACAGCACTAGGGGGCACCGTGCGCACTAGGAGGGCACGGACAGTACTGGGAAGCTCAGACAGCAGTAGGGGCATGGACATCACTTTCAGGCACTGACAGTACTGGGGGAGCAAAGACAGCACTGGGAAGCATGGACAGCACTAGGAGGCATGGACAGCACTAGGGGCATGGACAGCATGGGGGGGTACAGATAGAAACTGGGTGAGTACAGACAGCACTTGAGGCATGGAGATTACAGGGTGAGCACGCAAGGCACTGGTAGGCACGGACACCACTGGAGGGTATATAAATCACTGGGAGGCATAGACATGGATTTGGGGCACAGACAGCACTGGGAGAGCACAGACAGCACTGAGGGCGTACAAATGGCACTTGGGGGCATCTACAGCACTGAGGGGCACTAACATCACTGGGGGAGTAAAGACATCCCTAGTGGGCATGAACAGAAATGAGGGGGACCTGAACATGATTGGAGGTACGGACAGCACTGGCAGGCACAGATAACACTAAGAGCATGGACATCACTGAGGGGCATGTAAAGTACTGAGGGTGCAGAGATGACACTGGGGGCACAGATGGCACTGAAAGGCACATACAGCACTAGGGGGCATGGACAGCACTAGAGGTATAGACAGCACTAGGGGACACGGACAGCACTGATGGCCACTAACATCACTGGGAGAGCACAGACATCCCTAGAGGAGACAGACAGCACTGGGGGGAATGAACATAACTCGGGGCACAGACAGCATTGGGAGGCACAGACAGTACTGGGGGCATGAACAGCACTGAGGCGGATGAGCAGCACTGTGGGAACACTGACAGCACTGGGAGGCACTGACAGCACTGGGAGGCACAGACAGCACTGGAGGGCATGGACAGCACTGGAGGGCATGGACAGCACTGGAGGGCATGGACATCACCGGGGGCACAGACAGGTTTGGGAAGCACTGACAGAGCTGGGTGGTACTCAGCACTGGAGGGTGGCACACAGCACTGGGGGGCATCCAGCACTTGGGGGAGCACACAGCACTGAGGAGAACACAGCCCTGGGGAACACACAGCACTGAGGGTGCACACAGCACTGGGTGGCAGGAACAGCACAAAGGAACACAGTTATCACTGAGGGATTCAGACATCACTGAGCACAGACATCATTGGAGGGTATATACATCATTGGGAGGCATAGACATGGGACATGAGATTGTTGAAATGTTTCAACAATTTTGGTTCTCAAGTTCTAAGACGTTTCTCTTGTTCTTTTTTTGTTCTCCATGCTTAGTATGGCACTCACAGACACACAATTCAAAGATTGAATCAATTTCACCCCTTTTTATCAGGATTCGGGTGGAGTGTTTATATTGCCCACACCTATTACTTGCCACAGGGGAGTTTGAATGCACTTCACATGCTTGACAGAAAGTTGTTTACTCACAATTTTGGAAAGGTGCCAACAATTTTGTTCAGACCATGTTGGGGTTTTGTGTCAAATTATTTCCAATTTGTAATTTTTTCTCAGTTTTTTTTTGTGTTGACTTTGTTATCCTTACGGCACTTTGTAATTAGTTTGGCAGTATGCTTCAAGTCATTGTCCATTTGGGAGACCCATTTCCGCCCATGCTTCAAGTTCCTGGCTGATGTCTTGACATGTTGATTCAGTATTGCCACATAATCTTTTTTCCTCATGGTGCCATCTATTTTGTGACGTGCATCAGTTCCTCCTGCAGCAAAAAAACCTCACATCATGATGCTGCCAAGTCCGAGTTTCAAAGTTTGGATGGTGTTCTTAGGCTTCAAAGCTTCTCCGTTTTTCCTCCGGACGTAACGATGGCCATTATGGTCAAACAGTCTAATTTTAGTTTTGTTAGACCAAAGGACATCTCCACAAATTAAGATCTTTGTTCCTGTGTGCAATAGAAGTAAAATAATCTGGCATTTTTAGGTTTCTTTTGGAGTAATGGCTTCTTCCAGGCAGCCCTTGTTGATACTTGTTTCACTTTGGATACTAACAGTCTTGCCAGCTTCTGTCAGCATCTTTACAAGATCTTTTGCTTTTGTTCTTGGGTTGATATGCACGTTCATCTCCATCCTAAGTGGTATGATGGCTGGACATCCCATCTTGTTTGTACTTGTGTATAATTTGCTGTATAGATGAATGAGGCACCTTCAGGCATCTGGTAATTGCGTCCAAGGATGATGCAGACCTGTGCAAGTTCACAATTCTCGTCCTGAGATCTTGGCTGATTTCTTTTGCCTTTCCCATGATGCTAAAGAAAGAAGCAGTGTGCTTCAGGTGTGCATTAAACTACATCCACAGGTGTGTCTCTAACTAACTCATATGTTGCTAATAAACCTATCAGAAGTAGTGATCAGCCACCCCCCTAGTGTTCGAGTTCGGTTCAGTTCGGCTCGTCGAACGGCGCCTCCGTTCAGTGAACGTTCGACGAACCCCTTCGAACCCCATTGAAAACAATGGGAGGCAAACACAAACACATAAAAACACATTATACATATACACATACAGTTAATAAACATTGCCATTACACTTACAGGTCCCCGCGACACGTCCTGCACTCTGTCTCCCGCCGCTTTCCCTTCCAATCATCGCTGCGCCCTCCCGGTAACCAGCACTGATGATAGGACCTTCCATGACGTTAAAATAGCATGTGACCAGTCCCGTGTCTATTACCTCACCTCATTGGCTACAAACTGGTCACATGACTAGACGTCATGCTAGGTCCTGTCAGTGCATCTCTCCTGTACGCGGTGCTCATTTGAGCATCTTCGTGTACCGGCGAGATGCTCAGGCACATGGTCGACTCCCCGTCCATGCATGTCGGCGCTCTTTACAGAGTCAGCCCACATGCAAGGACTGGATGCCCCAGTCGGTGAATAACGGAGATCACCGTTGCTATAGTAATCTGCCTGTCAGCGGTGACATCACCGCTTACAGCCCGCAGCCTCTGCTCACTCACTGAGTGATTAGACTGCACGGGAGCAGCAGCGTCTTCCTCCCATGCAGTGCTGTCTGATGTAGCAGAGCTGCATGGGTTAAAGGATAAAGAAGACAGAAGACCAGGATCGTGGAGGGCTGAGAGGGAGTAATAAACATGGAGTCTCTAATGTGTCTGTGTATTTATTTCTATTAAAGTATTTTTTCTCTTTGTGGTGTCTTTTTTTTTTAACCCTTTATTGGTGATTCTTAATGGCCAGGTCAATTTTGCCTGACATTAAGAATCTCTGACTTAATACTAGCTAGTAAAACAAAGCTAGTATTAACACATTATTACCTAGCGAGCCACCCGGCTTCAGGGCAGCTGTAAGAGCTGGATGGAGCACCAAATGATGGCGCTTCTATGAAAGCGCCATTTTCTGGGGTGGCTGCGGACTGCAATTCGCAGCAGAGGGGCCCAGAAAGCTCGGGCCAACCTGTGCTGCGGATTCCAATCCCCAGCTGCCTAGTTGTGCCTGGCTGGACACAAAAATGGGGCGAAGCCCATGTCAAGTTTTTTTTTTAATTATTTCATGAAATTCATGAAATAATTAAAAAAATGGCTTACCTATATTTTTAGTTCCCAGCCAGGTACAAATAGGCAGCTGGGGGTCGGGGGCAGCCGTACCTGCCTGCTGTACCTGCTAGCATACAAAAATATGGCAAAGCCCACGTCATTTTTTTGGGGGGTAAAAAACTCCTGCATACAGTCCTGGATGGAGTATGCTGAGCCTTGTAGTTCTGCAGCTGCTGTCTGCTCTCCTGCATACACTAGTGAATGGAGCATGCTGAGCCTTGTAGTTCTGCAGCCGCTGTCTGCTCTCCTGCATACACTAGTGAATGGAGCATACTGAGCCTTGTAGTTCTGCAGCTGCTGTCTGATCTCCTGCATACACTAGTGAATGGAGCATGCTGAGACTTGTAGTTCTGCTCCCCCTGTCTCTCCCTCCAGAATACAGTCCTGGATGGATGATGCTGAACCTTGTAGTTCTGCAGCTGCTGTCTGCTCTCCTCCATACAGACTGCAACTGCAGAACTACAAGGCTCAACATACTCCATCCAGGACTGTATGCAGGAGTTTTTTGTCCCCCAAAAAAATTACGTGGGCTTCGCCATGTTTTTTTATGCTAGCCAGGTACAGCAGGCAGCTACGAGCTTCCCCAACCCCCAGCTGCCTATTTGTACCCGGCTGGGATTCAAAAATATAGGGAAGCCCTTTTTTTTTTTTTTTTTTCTTTTTAATTATGTCATGAATTTCATGAAATAATTAAAAAAAAAAATGACATGGGCTTCGCCCAATTTTTGTGTCCGGCTAGGTACAACTAGGCAGCTGGGGATTGGAATCCGCGGCGCAGGGTGCCCAAGCTTTCTGGGCACGCCTGCTACGAATTGCAGTCTGCAGCTGTCCCAGAAAATGGCACTCATAGAAGCGTCATCTTCTGGTGCTGTATCCAACTCCTCCAGCTGCCCTGGTGATGGGTGGCTCGCTGGGTATTATTGGGGTTTTAGGGTTAGCTGTATATTATCAACTGGCCCTTAGCCCGAAATTCATGGTGTGACACCAATATTAGACATGGCCACCATGAATTTCTAGTATAGATAAAAAAAAGCACAACACAGAAAAATATTTTTATTAGAAATAAAACAACACAATTAGTGACTCCATCTTTATTGAAATAAAGAACCCCCCTCCGCAGTAATCCTGGGTCAAGGGTCCCGCGCCGTCCAATCCGGATCCAATATCATCTGATCGGTTTCCTGAAAGGAACATGCCAGATGGGAGATAAATCTTTTTCCCGGTTCCCTCCGGTCCCCTCGGTATCACCAAAGTGCCCCCCCGACCCCCAACCCCCTCCCGAAAATCCAAGATGGCCGCGCGCACCGGCGATCACAGCAGCGCGCCGGCCGCATTTCCCCCTTTCCTATGGTTTCTGTCGCATGTGCCATCACACATGCGACAGAAACCTGCTCCCCAGGCCCTGCCGGGTCCCCCCCTATCCCCCCCGGTGTCCCCCGGTGTCATGCATACCTGTCGGAGCCCTGATCCCCCACAGCCCCCTCCTCCGGCTCCTTCACAGCAGACGCCGGTCACATGTGCAGAGCGTGTTCAGGACGCTGGCTGCTGCTGCTGCTGCTGCACGGAGTCTGCAGCTGTGACCCGGGGAGAGTGGGTGCAGATTCTTTGCACCCACTCTCCTGAAATGGAGGGTCTGCCCTCCTAGAAAATGGGGGATACGTTCCCTGAACGTGTCCCCCATATTCTAGAAGGTCCAGAGTCGACGTGGGACGTCCAAATGGATTACAGCGGATTTTTTTTTTTTTTTCAATAAATTGGACAATCAGGGAATGATTTGGAGAGTGTTTTTTCAAAAAAATTTTTTTTTGTTGTCAATTTTTTTTTTTATTACTGTCAATTAGTTATGTCGGGTATCTGATAGACGCCGTGACATAACTAATTGCTGGGCTTGATGCCAGGTGACATTACACACCTGGTATCAACCCCATTTATTACCCCGTTAGCCAACGCACCAGGGCGCGGGATGAGCTGGGGCGAAGCGCCAGAATTGGCGCATCTAATGGATGCGCCACTTCTGGGGCGGCTGCGGCCTGCTATTTTTAGGCTGGGAAGAGTCCAATAACCATGGCTCATCCCATCCTGAGAATACCAGACCCCAGCTGTCAGCTTCACCTTGGCTGGTGATCTAATTTGGGGGGACCCCCCGTTTGTTTTTTTTTTTTAATTATTTATAAATAATTAAAAAAAAAAAAAACAGCTTGGGGAGCCCTCCAAATTGATCACCAGCCAAGGTGAAGCTGTCAGCTGTGGTTTGCAGGCTACAGCTGTCTGCTTTACCCTAGCTGGCTATCAAAAATAGGGGGGACCCCACGTCATTTATTTTAATTATTTTTTTTTCTTTTTGGGCTAAATACAAGGCTAGGCACCCTTTAGTGCCACATGAAAGGCACTAAAGGGCGCCAGCTTATAATATGCAGGGGGGTGGGACGTTATATATGTTTAACATCTATCCATTCATCCATTGTAGCATTTTAGGCTGTGCGCCCACAATCAGGGTTTGCAGCGTTATGGGCGCAGAGTGTTTTCCCTGCGTCCATAACGCTGCGTTGTGCAGTAGAAGCACAGTGGAAGGATTTTTAGAAATCCCATGCCCACTGTGCTTCTTTTCTCCGCAGCATAAACCGACCTGTGGCGCAGCTTCCCGAGCCTCAGCATGTCAATTTATGCTGCGGAGATGAGTGTGCTCTGCAGGTAGCATAGAGCTCCACAGCAGCCTGAACCCAAATCGTGGGCATGGGCAGCTGCGTTCTCCCGTGGACAACACTCACATCTCTGCAGGAAGGCTGACACTGTGTACTGGACGCCGTGTCGCTGGATCATGGCCACATAGCCTAAAAGAGAGACATTTGTTGCTACAGCAACATTTTTGTGAAGTACCTGTGGATTCAAAATGCTTACTATACTTCTGAATAAAATCCTTGAGGGGTCCAGTTTCCAAAATGGAGTCACTTGTGGGGGGTTTCTAATGTATAGGTACCCAAGAGGCCCTGCTAATGTGACATGGTGCGCGCAATTTATTTCAACTTTTCCAAAATTCAAATGGTGCTCCTTCCATTCCAAGCCCTCCCATATATCCAAACAGAGGTTTTTGGCCACATATGGGGTATCCCTGCGCTCACAAGAAATTGGATAACAACCTGTGGGGTCCACGTTTTGTTGTTGCCTCTTGAAAAAGTAAAACATTTGATGCTAAAGAAACATTTTTGTGAAAAAAATGAAAAGTTTCAATATGGCAACCTAAGCTTATCAAATGCTGTGAAGTATTCGTGGATTCAAAATGCTCAATATACACCTAGATAAAAGCCTTGAGGTTTCTTGATTCCAGAATGGGGTCACTTGTGGGGGGCCTCCACTGTTTAGGCACTTTAGGGGCTTTCCAAATGCGACATAGCGTCCACTAATTATTCCAGCCAAATGTTCAGTCAAATTGCACTCCTTCCCTTCCAAGACCTGCCGTGTCCCCAAACAGTTGATTTCCACCACATATAAGATATCACCAAACTCAGGAGAAATTGCACAATACATTTCATGGTGATTTTTTTCCTGTTACCCTTGTGAAAAAAAAAGCTACCTGGTTGAAGTAACAATTTTGTGGTAAAATTTTATTTTTTTATTTTCATGGCTCAACGTTATAAACTTCTGTGAAGCACCTGGGGGTTCAGGGTACTCACCAAACATCTAGATAAATTCCTTGAGAGGCCTAGTTTCCAATATTGGGTCACTTGTGGTGGTTTTTGCTGTTTACGTACCTTAGGGATCCTCCAAATGCGACATGGTGCCCGCAATCTTTTTCAGTCAAATTTCCTTTCCAAAATTCAAATATTGCTCCTTTCGTTCCAAGTCCTCCCATTTGTCCAAACAAAGGTTTCAGACCACATGTGAGGTATCACCGCGCTCATAAAAAAGTGGGTAACAAACATTTGGGTCAAATGTTTGGAATTACCTCTTGAAAAAGTGAGAGAATTGATGCTAAAGCAACATTTTTGAGAAAAAAATTACAATTTTCAATATGACAAAGTGACGTTATCAAAATCTGTGAAGTACCTGTGGGTCCAAAATGCTCAGTATACCCCTCGATAGAAGCCTTAAGGGGTCTAGTTTCCAAAATGGGGTCACTTGAGGGGGGTTCCTGCTGTTTAGGTACCTTAGGGGATCTGTAAAAGCAACATGGTGCCCGCAATCTGTTTCAGCCAACTTTGCTTTCCAAAATTCAAATATTGCTCCTTTCATTCCAAGCCCTCCCATTTACCCAAACAAAGGTTTCTGACCACATGTGGGGTATCGGCGCGCTCATAAGAAAGTGGGTAACAAAGTGTGAGGTCTAATTTTTGGTGTTACCGCTTGAAAAAGTAAGAAAATTAGTGCTAAAGTAACATTTTTAGGTAAAATGTTAATTTTTATTTTTTTTCATTCCATATTACTTTAGTTCCTGTGAAGCACCTGAAGGGTTAATAAACTTCTTGAATGGGGTTTTGAGTACCTTGAGGGGTGCAGGTTTTAGAATGGTGTCACTTTTGGGTATTTTCTGTCACCCAGGCCTCTCAAAGTCACATCAAATGTGATGTGGTCCCTAAAAAAATGGTTTTGTAAATTTTGTTGAAATAATGGGAAATTGCTGATGAACTTTGAACCCTTCTAACTTCCTAACCCCAAAAAATTTTGTTTCAAAAATTGCGCTGATCTAAAGTAGACAAGTGGGAAATGTTATTTATTAACTATTTTGTGTGACATAGCTCTCCGGTTTATGGGCATAAAAATTAAAAGTTTGAAACTTGCAAAATTTTTAATTTTTTTGTCAAATTTCAGATTTTTTCACAAATAAAATAAAAAAATATCATCCTAAATTTACCTCTAACATGAAGCCCAATATGTCACGAAAAAACAATCTCAGAATCACCGGGATCCATTGAAGCGTTCCAGAGTTATAACCTTATAAAGTGACACTGGTCAAAATTGCAAAAAATGGCCTGGGCATTAAGTACAAAACTGGCTTCGTCCTTAAGGGGTTAAATTAAATTATAAATAAATAATAATTATAATTTAAAATAAATTAAATTCTTCACCGGGGCAGCCGGGACTTGAACACGTGAACTAATGCTCCTTAGGCAGTAGCTCTAACCATTGAGCCACTGTCTCTAATGAGAAGCATGTGAAGATTTGGTTATCTTGACCTCTGCATTGCAGAGTGAAGTCTCCGGTGACAGCGCGTCTCACTTCAGTTGCTGCGTGGAGCTGACACAGAGCGCTCCTGTTCTACGGCGCTCCCTGTCATCTTAATGTAGCAGAGCTGACAGTGTCGTGTGGATTACTTCGGACCTAGATTGTTGTTTGGGGATTAATAAAGAGGTAAATGAGGGGTTTTTTTGTCTTTTATTCCAAATAAAGGATTTTTCGCTAGGTGTGTTTATTTACTTCCACTTACAGGTTAATCATGGAAGGTAACTCGGGGAGACGCCTGCCATGATTATCTCCATTATTACCCCGATTGCCACCGCACCAGGGCAATTCGGGATGAGCTAGGTAGAGTCCCGGGACTGCTGCATCTAATGGATGCGGCAATTCCGGGTGGCTGCTGGGTGATATTGTAAGGGTGGTGGGCTCCCCATAACGTGGCGCTCCCCATCCTGACATTACCAGTCTCCAGCCATGTGGCTTTATCCTGGCTTGTATCAAAATTGGGGGGAACCGCAGGTTTTGCTTTTTTTTTTAATTATTTATTTATTGATTTTACTGCACGATATAGACCCGCCCGCCGGTTGCTGTGATTGGTTGCAGTGAGACAGCTGTCACTCATTGTGGGGGCGTGTCTGACTGCAACCAATCATGGGCGCCGGTGGGTGGGAAAAGCAGGGAATACCTGATTGAATAATGAAGCGGCAGCCATTTTCAAAAGAGGAAAACCCGCCGGAGCTTTGTGACAGCCGTGCAGCGAGGCGCCCGTGATCGGTGAGTAAGAAAGAGAGAGGGATTGTGCTGGGGACGCAGGAAGCATGCAAATACACAACGTGCGCACATAGCCTTACTGTAAAAAGCCACGCTTTTGGTGATCGAACCGTTATCGAACGGTAACTCAAACTGCTGAACTTGAAGCAAATCGTTCAAGTTCATCGACACCCCCCAAAATTACCCGAATTTTAAATTGGCAAACCGTTCGAATCAAACATCGCTCAACTCTAATCAGAAGCTTCCAAAGATATGTCTTCAACAATATGCCCCATATTATTTAAAGGTGTAGTACTCTTAGTGTATGTAAAATTTTGATTTTGCAGAAAGTAATAAAAATGCCTTAAAACATTCTCTCTCTCTCTCTCATTATTCTGGCATTTGGCAAATATAAATAATTTTGGTTCCTAATTGACCTAAAACAGGAAAGGTTTATTCTGATTTCATGTCAGATAGTGAGAAAAAATGCAAATGTGTCTTTTAAAGGTAGTGTATTTAAACTTCTGGTTTCAACTGTACATACATATAGAGACACATTTCTCAACATTGAAATTCCAACACCAAAAAAAAAAGGGAATGGAATTCTGATAATCACAGAACTAATATACTTGTACATGACGTGCAAATGCTGAATAAATTACTTTTTAGATAGCGTATGTACACTTCTGGTTTCAACTGTATATAAAACTACCTCAGTATAGGAACATTTTTTTAAAAACATCCAATTGTGGAAATTATTATTATTCCAAGATCTATTGATTACAATCTATTTTGTTCAACCCCTTGAACTCCCAAATTTCTGAAGTTAGCGAGCATATCTTGCAGCAATTCTTCATATTTGATTGCTCTGTGATTACCCAAGTAGTTATTCATAGACATAGACAAAAACATAGACATAAACCTTTCACACTGAAGCCTCAGTGTCATTCATGCATTTGGTAAAATTGGAATCATTCATGAGTTTACAAATATGAGGACCATCAAATAATCTCACTTTGAATTTTTCCATGTTAAGTCCAAGGAATGATCTACAAATGTTCTTGAAGCAATAACCTGATTAGTCTAAAGCCCTAACAAATTGCTGTACTAATCATATGAAGAATTGAGAGAATGATTTTATTCCTGTCCATCAGCGGCTTGATGATGTATTTGCAGCGCCAACAATAATTTCTTCCCTTGTAGGCCATGACACATGAAGCATTTGTATTTCATGTATTAAGATTGCTGTCTAACCAATAAGTTCTCCATCTTGAAATCAACACAAATCGACCACTGATGTTTATGATAACAGATTTTTTTGTAATATGATTCTTACATTTCCATAATCGTTTTTAAGTTTTGTTAGATTAACAATGGGAAGAGTACAATTTCTTTTATATCATTGCAGTATAAAATTTGTTGCTCTTGGTTAAAATATAGGAGAAGCCACTCTTCTCTTGTCCCATAGGTTGTAATTTGAACTCCCTCTTTTATAAGGAGTACAATACATCAGGATTGTTGATGCAGGCTTTTGTTTATGAAGTCTTAATTTTTACATGTATCATATTTTCCGATTTATAAGATGCACTGTTTTTCTCTCAAAACTGGGGATAAAATGGGGGTGCATCTTATAATGTGGATATAGCTTACCGAGGTGGTGGTGGTGGAGCAGGGTCATAGGAGGCAGGGTCGGCGATACTGCAGTGTCGCAGTTGATCTGACTGTGCGCTCCATTGAATCGCCTTTGGTTGACGCGATGAACTTCAAGAAAATGACTATGGAGGTAGCACATACACAAATTGACGTGATGGACTTCAAGAAAATGGCTGCAGAGGCTGCATCCGCAGCTATTTTCTTGAAGTCCATCGCGTCAACCGCAGGTGATTCAATGGAGCCCGCAATCAGATCAGGTGCTTGCTGCCGCAGTGACACCCCGACACTCTGTCCTGTGACCCTCCTGAGTCGCTCCACTGGATTGACACCCCACAGTATGCCAGCAGATCAATGGCACCTGCCGTCACGACACCCCCGAGGCTGAAGTATCGCGCACCCTCCGTCCAATGACCCTTCTGAGATACATCACTCCCTCCTCAGACCCCGAACCATTGCTGACCATGCCTCTTGTGACCTTCCTGAGCTGCTCTACCACTGCTGCTCCCCCTAGTAAGCATTAGGATTAAAACACACTAGGTTTATAAGACAAGCCCTCATTTTACCATTAAAAAATATTTTTTCCTATTTTCTTCCTCTAAAGTTGGGGTGTGTCTTATAATCCGGGGCGTCTTATAAACTGAAAAATAAGGTATTTGTAAAATTATTAAGAGAGAACTTTTTGACTATAAACCAAAACTTGGTTGACAAACTTTTACTTTAGCTGACTTCTTTCCTTAAATTCATGATAAAATTTGGTCTTCAATATGTTGCTTGTAGATAAATAAATATATGGGATATTTCATTTAGGTACACATTTCTAAAGAGTTAATGTAACGCCATCCACCGCCAGGGGGATGATGGGGCGGCTTCCAACGTACCTGTCTCACCAATCGGTAGGGCCGTTAGGGTCTACTCCTGAAGATTGGCCCTTGGCCCCAGGGGTTGCTCGTTTAACGGGCATCGCCGGGAATAATGACCAGGCTTGCCGCACCTGTAACAAGTAGAGGGTCCATACCGCTGGTCGTTAGTCTTTTTCCGCTGCATCCAAGGGACGTCCTCCGGGCTGTCGGCGAGCTGGATCTTCTCCAGGGGCTTGACTCTCGTCGGAAGCTGGAGTGCGGCGAGGATCCGGGCGAGGTCTCCATCCATGCGGCGGACTTGTGCGGCCAGCTCCTCCATCAGTCCACTGGGCGCTGCAGGGGCCGGTAGAGCCAGGAGGGGAGGTGTTACCAAAACAGGAGCGGTTTCAGCCGGCCATGGGGTTACATCAGGGGTGTCAGGGTTTGGGGCTTGCAGGGCCTTGATGACCCGCTCTTTCAATACTGTAAAGTCCAGATCGGGATGTACCAGGGACCACAGCCGCAGCTGCTTGCAGTCCTCCGTGGACCCCAGCCCCTGCAGGGATTGTTCCACTAGCATCTTATTGCTGTCCACATCAGTAATGGTGTACACTCGCTTCAGCGTACGGAGGGCAGTCTGCAGGCGCAAGGCATAGTCTCTTATGTTATCTGCAGGCCGCTGTCGGCATTGGTAAAACTGCATCCGCAATTCAGCTTCTGTGCAGGTCTCAAAAGCGGTTTGGAGTTTCTCAAAAAGGGTTGTCACTGAGGCCTGGGTCTGCTTCAGTCCAGGTCTCCATCTCCTGCTCAGCCGCGCTGTTTAGCTGCCCTAGCACTACTGCCACCCGCTGTCTGCCGGTCATGGCATACAGGTCAAGATCCAGGCTAATCTTTTTCCGGAACGCCTGCAAAGCATCAGGCTTCCCATCATATTGCGGCAGCCAGGTAGCATCGGGCACATAGGGCAGGGAGATCGGCATTACCTGGGCGAGCGCTGGACCCGCGGCCCCCCCGCGTCTGCGGCTGGAGCAAGGGCTGCCATATTACCATCTCTGAGCGCCACCACGACCACGACCGGCGCCCCTCCGACAGCCCCATCAGACACAGACATGTTTTTCTCGCCCCCCTTGGTTTTCTCCGGCACCTCCTTTTCCTGGGGGCGGGGCTTGACTTTTGCACCTTACCTGCTCTGGGAAGACGACTCGAGTGGGAACTATTCGCGCCCAAGATGGCGGACTTTCAAAATTTTCGGCTGGACACCGCCGGTGGGGACTTCAAGGCGCACTTCTACTGGTAAGTAGATGGGTAGGATCCTGTTCATGACGCCAAGTTGTCGCGGGCGGAGAGGTCAGGAACACCGCTCGCCTGGGGGGTTTGCTGGCGCTCGGGTCCGGCGCCTCTGCTCCTCGGTGGCTCGAGCATGGGGTCAGACACGGGGACTCGAGCAGTGCCTCCTTGCCCACGAGTGAAAAGGGGAGGTTTGGTGGTGGGATGTCGGTTGTGACGCCACCCACGGGTTGTAGTGATGGTGGGCACCACCGCTGCTGGTGACGGGGATCCCAAGAGCAATGGCGGAGAGCAGCTAAGGTGTTGACTCCTCCGGGGGTAGGGGCGGTTAGTCCCAGGGCCCCGGTTGGGGAGTAGGGAGGAGGGATAGGTGCAGGTGCCGATGCGGGGAGGCAGCGTGGACAAGGGTGCGACATTGCGGTGCAGCGCGGCGCTGAATGGCACTGGTGTACTCACTCAGGTAGACAAGAACAGAGTCTCTGGTAAACTCTTCTTCACTCTCCCCGGACGGGTTGATGGTGGCTGTCGTTCCCTGCACCTATGTGTAAGTGTTTGACTCCTATGGATTCCCACGGGTAGTCCGCTCCCCGGCTTGTACGTGTCGGGAGAACCTGTTTTGCCCGCAGGCGCTGGCCCTTGGTTCTCTGGCCGTTGGCAGTGGCTCTTATCCGGACGGGTTGGGCTGTTGCCTTCTGACGGGACTTGGTTGGGAATGAACCCCTGAGGTCCAGACCACAATCAAAGAATTCGACCTTTGCGGCGGCTTCCGAGCCTAGTCGGGATCTGAGCACCCTGCCTTGGTGCTTGGCTTTAATCTGCTCCCCGGTTCGGTACCGGCGGACCACCGCCCGACCCCGGTCCTACGGTTCTGCAAACCTCCACCAACTCCTGCAGATGGCCACCACCGTCTGCCGACCTTGCTGATTGTGCCTGGGCTACGACCCAGACACACACAGACTTTCCTCCTCTCACTTCCACCTCAAAACTAAAAACTCACTACTTTTCCCGCCTCCAGGCCTGTGAACTCCTCAGTGAGTGGGGCCAACCGCCTGGCTCTGCCCCACCTGGTGTGAACATCAGACCCTGGAGGGAGGCAACAAGGGTTTTGTTTGATTGGTGTTCCTGACCAGGGGAGGGGGGTGTGTGTATGTGGTGTTATTCTGTGACCCCTGGGATCCAGGGCGTCACATTAAAAAACAGACCAAATGCTTTATCATTTGTTGTCACATACAAGTTGATTTGGGAGGATGCATAATGTTCACGGATGTCCATTATTTCAAAACTAAACAAATTTAGCCAAAGTAATAGAATATTTTAATTCAGCACCCTCATAATACCCTAAATACATTCCAAAAACCTTGGCACCTGAATTTTATTTTTTTTGTAGATGAATGTAATTGATGTAATTTAATCATGAAACAAGACTCGATACGTCACGCCGCGGCTGGACCGCTTCAGTGCAGCATCAGGCGAGGTTATTATGGGAGACGTTCCCGGAGCCCGGAGAGACAGCGATGATCTCGGTCCGGTTTGATGACGTGGCTGTGTTCTTCACGGAGGACGAGTGGCGCAGTCTGGAGGAATGGCAGAAGGAGCTGTACAAGGACGTAATGAAGGAGAATTACCAGACCCTGGTGTTCTTGGATCAGCCAGAGATCATGTCCAGGCTTGAGAGGGGAGAAGACCCCTGTATCAGGGCACAGGAGCACTGCACAGAAAGCCCCGCCCACACAGAGAGAAGTGACCGAGCATGTATATGCATATCTGAGGATGGGGAGCATAAATGTCATATCAATATGTCATGTATTTCTTTTCATGATATTTCTGATATATTTTCATCTTGCTGTATCGTGAAACTAGAGGACTCTCAAAACCTAAACTCCGGAATAATTATTTTGTAGTCTTTCTTGTTCTAGCAAAGAAAAATAAAAAAAAAATAATTATTGAAGGAGCAATAACTGCATTGTGTGTTTTATGATTACACTGTAGCCAATACCTTTTGAACTAAACAGGATTCCTAGCCACATTGATATAAAGTATATTGACAGGAGGAAGCCCAATCCTGTTGCAGATACATTAAGCCCAGCTTTACAGTTCATCTTTGATCAAAGGTACAAATATGAAGTATGAGGACAATGGTTGGTTGGTGTGTGTGTGTGTGTATGTGTGAGTGTGCGTGTACCTAGTTGCACTTGTTTCTCACGCAAAATACTGGTTAACAAATAAATAAAAGTAAATAAAAGTATATGTTATGCACCAGTGAATGTGTACAACTTCAAAGTTGTTGTGTATGTGCCTTTAAGATGTAGCAAAGTTAACAGCTCCCTTATTATGTTTGCACCTGGTTAACATTTTCTTTTGCATATAATGGACATGAGAATACAGCAGATAAAAGTGATTTATATATGCACAAAATGATGTACATGTTATGTTATGCTATTAGGAGGTTATTAAGGGTTAATGAGACACTCCTGCTTTCCATATATGCATTCAGGTTACCTGGTAAGGCAACATGGCTGTGTCTCTGAGCTTAGCAAGGAAGGAGAGGAGATATTTTGTCCGTGTGTGAGTGGATCCAGAGAAGCTGAGGGGGAAGGTAAGAGGGAAGCCATAGCGCCTGTATAGATTTCAGAACCATGAGCCTTAGATAATTATGTGGTTATAATTGTGCATACTAGAAAAAATAGAAGCTAAGGAATCACTGTATCTGATATATAACCATGACTACGCTGGAAAGTAACTGTGAATGCTGTATAGGAATTGAGCCTGTGTGCAAGCATCATTCATCTGGATGTACCTATGTAAACTCTGACTTCCCTGTTTTCTGGACTCATTGGAGTGCACCACATCACACCACACTGCCAGAAAACCAAGGTAAACTGAGAGCACCCTGGCATCATCGACGTTCTTTTCTTTTTGCTTTCTTCTTTTTGTCACTTCCATAGTGGCGTGGTAACTATCGCAGACCACATAGTCCATGATATGGGACACATGTACATGCACTTATGTTCACCTCCAGTCTCAGTAATCTATATTCTTGCAGATTCCCCTGAATTGAGTCCCTAATGACCTATTACATAAGTATTAAATAACTCATGATATAAGAAATATTATAGCCAAGCATTTCTTTATAGATTCATTGAGGTTCACTGCTCGAACCTGAATGCTTGTATTGTCCTTCATGACTAGGATGATTAACTGATGTCCCACTGAAAGTATATAATAACAATGGTGCTAAAAATAACCTTTTATATATTTCTGTCTTGCCTCACACATCAGAAACTAATTTTCAAGGGGCTCCATGGAAAGTCCTTATCCTGCTCAATATCAGCATCTTGTAAGAGTCAAGACTAAGGTTGCAATGTAACAATGGAAAGCTTTATGCCGTAATATGAAATCAGAGCACAAATAGTAGTAGTTACGAGACGCTTCATCACATCTAAGAATACCAATGTGAAAAAATAAACATGGACACTAATGCGAATAGAAACCTTGCTTCTTATCTATAGGATGTCTCCCATACTCCTGTGTGTAGTAAGCATAGGACAGAGGGGAGGGGGGAATGCTCAGTCTGAATATACAGTTTATATATATAGTTTTTATGATTTCATACAGGTTTGTTATATATAAAATAATACAATCCTTTGAGTCCAGTTACACTTACACACACAAAGCAATTCACTTATCTGCTTATAATAAAAAAAAAGATGTCACTTACTTTGGATTGGAGGAGAAGCAGCGTTCACAGCAGGTCATGTCCATGAGCCCTAGAGCATATACATAGCTTTTAAAGGGAATATGTCATCAAGAAATGACCCATTTATTAAACCGGTTTTACCACAATTAACATGTATCTTCTATCCATAGGATACTGGATAACTAACTGATCCCTGATTTGCCCACCTCAGCTCCATTCATTCTCTATGTAATTGCTGAAGGAAACTGAGCACTGTTCTCTTCAGTTCCATTATAATGAATGGAGAGCAGGTGTGTGCAATTGACCCATGTCCTATTCAGACATGGCTTCCAGTAGTCAGGCTTTGGATACTCTTTTTAATCCCTTCCCCTTTGGGCATCTTTCCATTTTCTGGGGGGGTTGCTCCCTTTCTTCTGAGAGCTGGACCTTTGTTATTTTTCCGACAATCTGGCCATATGAAGGCTTGTTATTTGCGGGATGAGTTGGACTTTTAAATAAACCATAATTTTTACCATATAGTGTACTGGAAAATGGCAAAAAAATTCCAAGAAAAATTGCAAAGTATGATTGCATTATCATTTTTGGGGAATTTTATTCACCGTGTTCAAATATATATGGTAAAACTGATGTGTCAGTGTGATGCCACAGGTCGGTACGAGTTTGTAGACCCCAAACATGTACAGGTTTACTTTTGTCTAAGGGGTCAAACAATTTCAAAAAGTGTGTCCATAAAAAGGGGCCCACAGACCCGTAAAATTCTCATTTTTCAGGTTATGGGGTTCGGTGAATGGCTTATTTTTTTGCCTCAAGCTGACAGTTTTAGCTGTGACTGTTTTTGCACAGATGCTACATTTTGATCACCTATTATTGCATTTTGCCCAACATTTTCTACAACCAAAAAACATAGTTTTGCCATTTGGAATTGTTTTGCCTCTACACCATTTACCGATCACATAGCGACGGGTCATGTGATGACTCCTGTCGCTATCATGAAGTAGTTCCTGGTAACAAGAAGGCAGCGGTGTCAGGAGAAATGAATGAGCGATCAGATACCTGATCCTTATAGCCCCCTAGGGACACTAGAAAATTAAAAAAAAAGTAAAAAAAAAGTATTAAAAAAAAATAAAAAAGATCAAATCACCCTGATTTTGCCCCACTGAAAATTAAAGGATTAAAAAAATTAAAAATCTACACATATTTGGTATCAATGAGTTCAGAAATGCCCGATCTATCAAAATCTAAAATCAATTATTCTGATCAGTACATGGCATAACGAGAAAAAAAACAACAAAACTTCAGAATTACGTTTTTTTGGTCGCCAGAATACTGCATTAAAATGCAATAACAGGCGACCAAAACAACACATCTACACAAAAATGGTATAATTAAAAATGTCAGCTCAAGATGCAAAAAATAAGCCATCACACAGCCCCATATCCCAAAAATTGAGAACGCTACAGGTTTTGGAAAATGGTGACAAAAACGCATTTCATTATTTTATAAACTTCTGATTTTTTTTTAAGGAGACTTTGCAAGCCAGTCTGGCTGCCAGGTAAGGGGACTTATAGCTGCCACGCCCCTCTAGGAAATATTCAAATTGTCTCTCCAGTAAAGGAGACAAACTCTAGCACAGCGCCACCTATTGGAAGTAGCGATCCTAAAAGTCACAAGTGGATTTTCAACAATCCTTTGCAATATGACTCAGGATATATAAGCCAGATCAGAATCCCAATTTGCAGACATGGTGTTTCGGGGTGCTTGCCCCTCGTCAGTGCAAAGTATGGGGGTGTCTGATCTGGCTCATGAGAAAGCTATGTGGGGACCACGGGGGCTTGCAAAGTCTCCTTAAGGAGAATAGTATTCCCCCGTGGTCCCCACATAGCTTTCTCATGAGCCAGATCAGACACCCCCATACTTTGCACTGACGAGGGGCAAGCACCCCGAAACACCGTGTCTGCAAATTGGGATTCTGATCTGGCTTATATATCCTGAGTCATATTGCAAAGGATTGTTGAAAATCCATTTGTGACTTTTAGGATCGCTACTTCCAATAGGTGGCGCTGTGCTAGAGTTTGTCTCCTTTACTGGAGAGACAATTTGAATATTTCCTAGAGGGGCGTGGCAGCTATAAGTCCCCTTACCTGGCAGCCAGACTGGCTTGCAAAGTCTCCTTAAGGAGAATAGTGTTCCCCCGTGGTCCCCACATAGCTTTCTCATGAGCCAGATCAGACACCCCCATACTTTGCACTGACGAGGGGCAAGCACCCCGAAACACCGTGTCTGCAAATTGGGATTCTGATCTGGCTTATATATCCTGAGTCATATTGCAAAGGATTGTTGAAAATCCACTTGTGACTTTTAGGATCGCTACTTCCAATAGGTGGCGCTGTGCTAGAGTTTGTCTCCTTTACTGGAGAGACAATTTGATTTTTTTTGTCACCACTTAGATAAAAGTAAATCTATATTTGTTTGGTATCTACAAACTTCTACCGACCTAGGAAATCATATTACCAGGTCAGTTTTACCTGGCTTGATAAAGAACGCAGGTAGCGTTCAAAACGCGTTGCCGTACCTGGCTCCCTGACCCTATCCATCTTTTGATGACAACATTTTATATTGACCTTTGAAATAAAGCTTGATTAAAGATTTTATTATCTTAGGGAAGCTGGATCATCCTTCTTTGTCTCAGTTTTACCATATAGTAAACATGGTAAATAAAAACAAAAATTGTGTAATTGCACTTTTTTTGCAATTTCACCACACTTGGAATTTTTTTTCCTATTTTACAGTATAATATGGGACAGAATAAATGATGTTGTTCAAAAGTACAAGTCGTCCCACAAAAAACAAGCCCTCAGATGGCTATATTGATGGAAAAATAAAAAGTTATGGCTCTTGGAAGAAGGAGAGGAAAAAAAGAGAACGAAAAACGGAAAATTACCCTGGGAGTGAAGGGTTTAAATTGTCAGCTAGCAGTCCAGTAAGTAGTACTGGAGTCAGGGTCTCTGGACCTACATCATGTTGCTCTCAGACGAGTCCCCAAAATGTGACACCAGATTCACTTTAAAGAGACAGGGAAAAAAAACAAATGTAACTTGTGAGTGGATTTTTGTTGCCCTAGAAAGCTGGAAAATCTATATGTGTGAAGGAAACCTGAAGATTAAAGTGTTATTTAAACAGCTTTCAAAAATTACCGTATTTTTTGGATTATAAGATGCACTCTTCCTCTCAACAATTTGGGAGAAAAATGAGGGTGAGGGTTGCGTCTTAAAATCCGAATATAACTTACCAGGAGGTGAATTGGCGAGGGGGCTGTCTGTGCGGCTGTGCGTGCGGGCTGCCAGTAGGGTGCCTGTCGGTGCGTGAGAGCGTCAGGGTGCCTGTCGGTGCGTGCGGGCGGCCGGCTCCCTCTCTGTCCCGGCAGCCAGCTGCCTCTCCATCTTGGCGGCCGGCTGCATCTCTGTGCCGGTGAGCAGGCGGCCTCGTGGCTGCCACTCTGTGTGGTCGGGTGGGCGGCCAGGTGGCTGTGCTGGCAACGGTGGCTGTGTGGTATTTGTCCTAGTCTGTCCGCAGTTCCTTCCGGCTTCAAGTGATGGCGCCGGGAGTCAGCGCATGCGCAGATGGAGCTCTTGGATAAGAGCTCCATCTGCGCACGCGCCGCTCCGGGCGCCATTTCTTTGAAGCCCAGACCATGGACAGACTGGGACAGTCGCCGCACTAGCCTGCTCAAAACCACCGCAGCTTCTGCTGCTACCACTGACCCGCCGTCGCTGCCATCACTGACCCGCTGCCACCACTAACCTATCGCTGCCACCACTGACCCGCCGATGCCACTGCCACCACTTACCCGCCATCACTGCCACCACTGACCTGCTGCCACCACTAACCCACCGCTGCCACCACTGACCCACCACCGCTGCTGCCACCACTGACTCGCCGCAGCCGCTGCCACCACTGACCCGCCGCTGCCATGACTGACTCGCCACCGCTGCTGCCACCACTGAGCTACCACCGCCACTGCCACCACTGACCCACTGCCGCCACCACTGACCCACCACCGCCACCTCCACCACACCCACCGTCACTACCTCCACTGTCCACTGACATGCCACTGCTACCACTGACCCGCCACCGCTGCCAGCACAGCCTCTGCATCCTGTGACCCCACACCACCACCGCTCCGCCCCCCTCCATTTTTTTTTTTTACCTTTTTACCTTTTTTTTTTTAAAACGAAAAATACGGTAGATAAAAACAAACTACAGGAGCACATGCACATCTCTCATTTTCATTTACAGAAAAAAGCATATTTAAAAGGTTTTTTTATTATTCTGAAATAAGTAAATAAACAATGTAAGTGAATATTATTTGCTACTCAGTTAAACACAAAACTGCCCATAAGTGACAAATATATAGAACCACATTAAATATTAAAAAAAGCCTTTAAACAATATATATGTTACCTTCATATTTCTATGACGAAGTTGGGGATATATGCCAGCAGATTTTCTCAGTTTATACATTGATAATACAACTCCGAAGTGATGTGACCTGAACATTCATTGTGTTTTGATATGTATACTAAAAATACAGATGTTTTGCCCTTCATAAAATAATTAAAGCATTCCAAAAATATACACCAAATATAGTTGTGAAAAACAGAGTGGATACAATAAACCAATAATACAAAAACAACCAAGGACCATACATGGGAACATGTGACACTGAATGGACAAAAACGAAAATTGCTTATACAAAAAAATTGGCACAATTCTATTGGGAAAAAAGCTATTAATTGTGATTTGTTCAACCACAAACTTCCATGTCTGTGTAAATGTCCTGTGTTCTAACCATACAATAAGTTGTTCTTCATCTCTTTGGGTGGCAAACTTCCTGTTAGTAAATGGAAAACCAATAGTCGCAGATGCTAATAATGGAACACACGCTGTCCGACCATAACTGCTACGAGAACCACTAAATGTGTTGCCGAAACTACAGACACAAACATGAAGAACGGCAAGAAATTTATTTAAGAAATCTGCTAATTCATATTGCCCAAAAAATATTACCAATACAGTGTTATTTAAAAGTTTTGTCACCCCTCGTCAAAATTACTGTTATTATGAACAGTTAACCAAGTTGAAGATGAAATGATCTTTAAAAGGCATTAAACATTGACAGATTTCCTTTGTATTTTAGGCAAAAAAATATACAGTATATATACCCTGTTTCTTTGAAAATAAGACCTACCCTGAAAATAAGCTAATCTAGTAGGATTTTTTAGGCTTTATGGAGCATGCTTAAAATATAAGTCCTACTCCAAAAATAAGCCCTAGCTGCGGTTTCTATAAGGCTGTGTCCAAGCAACTAAAAAAAGCCTCATCATCAAAGAAAGTAGACATCCCCAAAGGAAAGCAAAAACCCCCAAAAGAAAGCAGACCCCTCCCCCCCCAAAAAAAAACAAAAAAGAAACTGAAAAAACCCTGCACTTACCAGACTCCAAACAATTACAGTTGGCAAGTGTCGATGGTGGATGAGCTCTCACACAGAGATCTGCATTGCAGTCAGGTCCTTTGCCATTCCAGCTGCATTGTGCTGTAGCTCTCACAAACAGATCGGGTACCAGTATCTCTCCGCACAAGTGATACTGCTTCCAGTCACCAGGGGGAGCCAACAGCTGTAGAACACAGGGAGAACTGACAGCAAAGCAGATTTGTATGTGAGAGACCATTCACTTGCCAACTCTAATTCTTTGGGGTCTGGTAGGGGCAATTCTTTTAGGGGTGTCTGCTTTCTTTTGGGGGTAAACTTAGCAGTACATATAGAATAATAAATTTAAGCAGGTAATTTAGACCAGTGTCAATATTGTATGTACCCACCACTATAGGACTGGTTTTGCATAATGAGAATAGCACATAAGAAAATGTGCATCTGAACCAGTAATAGGATTTACGCAAAATGTTGATGTTCCAGAATGCGATGACATCATTATATTTGAATAAATGTTGATTTTTTTACTGAAGAATAAATGTGGATTGTTGTTCATGGAGAAATATAAGACATCCCCTGAAAATAAGCCTTAGTGCATCTTTAGGAGCAAAAAAAAATATATAAGACCCTGTCTTATTTTTGGGGAAACATGGTATTTTTATCCTTCACATTTTAAAATTAACAAAAAAAAAAAAATGGGCCAATGCAAAGGTTTGGGCACCCTGCATGGTTACTACTCAGTAGATCCCCTTTGACAAGTATAAGCTTTCTGTAGCCATCCAAGAGACTTTCAATTCTTGTTTGAGAGATTTTCATCCATTCTTAAGCGGGCTTTACACGCTACAACATATCTAACGATGTGTCGGCGGGGTCATGTCTCAAGTAGAGATGAGTGAACCGGTCGCGGTTCGGCTCGAGTTCGGTTTGCCGAACGGGCATCTCGTTCGAGTTCGGTTCGGCGAACGTTCGACGAACCGAACTCGAACCGCATAGGAAACAATGGCAGGCAATCACAAACACATAAAAACACCTAGAAAACACCCTTAAAGGTGTCCAAAAGGTGACAAACAACTCACAACACAACACAAACACATGGGAAAGTGACAAGGACATATACTCATGCGAAAACAAAAGAGCTGGACAAGAAAAAAGAGGAGGAGACACAGATATAGGCATGGCACGCCCTTCTAAAATCATGTAAAACACCGCAAGGTGACTCCAAGTGGAGTCTCCCTTTTTCCAAAAATTGGGCCCCACACACACCCACCCCTTCAGTGGCAGCACTTGTGCCCCAGTTGTACACTTCACAGCTAGATTTGCATCAAGCACATTCAAAAATACGCCATACTTAACCGTCCCCAGGATGACACCGAGGTAGGTAGCAAAGTCTTTCCTGATCCCAGCTCTGTTCATCTTGGATCATTATTAAAAACAATGTAAGCAAGGGTTACTCCAAGCGGAGTCTCCCTTTTTTTCCAAAAATTGGGCCACACACACACCCACCCCTTCAGTGGTAGCACTTGTGCCCCAGTTGTACACTTCACAGCTAGATTTGCATCAAGCAGATTCAAAAATACGCCATACTTAACCAGACAAATCCCCAGGGCCAGATGGCATTCATCCACGAATATTGAGGGAATTGAGCTCCGTAATTGACAGACCGCTTTTTAGACTCGCTTGTAACAGGGTTGGTGCCTCAGGATTGGAGGATTGCTGATGTGGTACCGATATTTAAGAAAGGTAAGAGGGTAGATCCAGGCAACTACCGTCCAGTAAGCCTGACATCAGTAGTATGCAAAGTTTTTGAGGGCATTTTAAGGGATGACATGCAAAAATATGTTGCAGAAAATAATATAATAACTGACAGACAGCATGGATTCATGAAAGATAAGTCGTGTCTAACCAACCTGTTGGGGTTATATGAGGGGGTAAGTGCAAACCTGGATATTGGTAATGCAGCTGATGTGATTTATTTGGACTTTGCAAAGGCATTTGATACTGTACCACATAATAGGCTTATACTAAAGCTCCAGAAGCAAGGACTGGGGGAAACTATATGCAACTGGGTAAGGAATTGGCTAAAAGATAGGAAACAAAGAGTAGTCATAAATGGAACATTCTCTAAATGGGCCATAGTCACCAGTGGGGTGCTGCAGGGGTCTGTGCTAGGACCAATTCTTTTTAATCTCTTTATTAATGACCTTGTGGATGGGATTGATAGTAAAGTGTCAGTCTTTGCTGATGACACCAAACTATGTAGGATATTAAAAACTGACCTTGATAGTATAATATTACAAAAAGATCTGGATAAGATGCCAGAATGGGCAGATACTTGGCAAATGAGATTTAATGTTGATAAATGTAAAGTAATGCACCTAGGACGGAGTAATCCTATAACTGCGTATACATTAAATGGAAGTAAACTCGGGACTACAGAACAGGAGAAGGACTTGGGTATTCTCATTACAAATAAGCTGAGCAGCAGCACTCAATGTCAAGCAGCAGCTGCAAAAGCAAACAAGATTCTAGGGTGTATAAAAAGAGAGATTAGATCCCGCGATCCCAACGTATTATTACCCCTCTATAAATCACTTGTAAGGCCACATCTGGAATATGGGATCCAGTTTTGGACTCCACATTTTAAAAAGGACATTCAGAAGTTAGAGTCAGTTCAAAGGCAGGCAACTAGACTACTACAAGGAATGGAAGGCCTCCCATATGATGACAGGTTGAAAAAGTTAGATATGTTTAGCTTAGAAAAAAGACGTCTCAGAGGAGATCTCATTTATATGTATAAATATATGTGTGGTCAATATAAAGGACTGGCACATGACTTATTTCTTCCGAAGACAATACTAAGGACCAGGGGGCACTCACTGCGAGTGGAAGAAAAGCGATTCCGACAGCTAAATAGGAAAGGGTTCTTTACAGTTAGAGCAGTCAGACTGTGGAATACCCTACCACAAGAGGTAGTAATGGCAGATACTATAACAGCTTTTAAAAAAGGGCTGGATGATTTCCTCAGTACACACAACATTGTTGGTTATAAATGACTTAGTGACCAAATGTAGAACTGGTGGAGGAAGGTTGAACTAGATGGACCTAGGTCTTTTTTCAACCTTAGTAACTATGTAACTATGTAACCATCCCCAGGATGACACCGGGATAGGTAGCAAAGTCTTTCCTGATCCCAGCTCTGTTCATCTTGGATCATTTTTAAAAACAATGTAAGCAAGGGTTACTCCAAGCGGAGTCTCCCATTTTTTCCAAAAATTGGGCCACACACACACCCACCCCTTCAGTGGCAGCACTTGTGCCCCAGTTGTACACTTCACAGCTAGATTTGCATCAAGCACATTCAAAAATACGCCATTCTTATCCGTCCCCAGGATGACACCGGGGTAGGTAGCAAAGTCTTTCCTGATCCCAGCTCTGTTCATCTTGGCTTCTTTTAAAAACACAGCAAACAAGGGTTACTCCAAGCGGAGTCTCCCTTTTTTACAAAAATTGGGCCCCACACACACCCACCCCTTCAGTGGCAGCAGTTGTGCCCCAGTTGTACAATTCACAGCTAGATTTGCATCAAGCACATTCAAAAATATGCCATACTTAACTGTCACCAGGATGACACCGGGGTTGGTAGCAAAGTCTTTCCTGATCCCAGCGCTGTGCATCTTGGATCATTTTTAAAAACACAGCAAGGGTTACTCCAAGAAGAGTCTCCCTTTTTTCCAAAAATTCGGCCACACAGACACCCCATCAGTGGCAGCACTTGTGCCCTAGTTGTACACTTCACAGCTAGATTTGCATCAAGCACATTCAAAATACACAAGCATTTACTCTCCCCAGGATGACACAGGGGTAGTAAATTCCTTGTGGATCCATGACTTGTTCATTTTGATGAACGTTTGTCTGTCCACATTGTCACTGGACAGACGCGTGTGCTTATCTGTCAGCACACACCCAGCAGCACTGAAGACACGTTCAGAGACAACGCTGGCAGCTGGACATGACAAAATCTTCAAGGCGTAGGTGAAGAGCTCTGGCCATTTTTCAAGATTTGAAGCCCAAAATGAGCAAGGCCCAAATGGCATTGATGTTCATTTGGAGATACTCCTGTATCATCCTCTCCAGCCGTTGACTATGTGTCACACTTGTTGTCTCTGGTGGACTTGCAAAGGAGGGTCTAAAAAAATTATGAAAAGATTCAATAAAATTGCTGTTACCAGCACCAGATACGGTGCTACTGGTACGGGTGGACTGTTGAAGATGACGAGACCATCTCATGTTTGTCAAGTTACAACTGGGAGATTCACTCCCTGCACCTGCACGGTTGTTTGGTGGAAAAGCCGAGCTAAGATCGAGTAACAGCTTCTGCTGATACTCCTGCATACGTGCGTCCCTTTCTATGGCTGGAATTATGTCACAAAATTTGGACTTGTACCGGGGATCTAATAGTGTGGCAAGCCAGTAGTCATCATCACTTCTAATTTTGACAATACGAGGGTCATGTTGGAGGTAGTGAAGCAAGAAGGCACTCATGTGTCTTGCGCAGCCATGCGGACCAAGTCCACGCTGTGTTTGTGGCATAGAGGTGCTAACCGTTCTTTCTTCCTCTGACATCTCCCCCCAACCTCTTTCAACTGAAATTTGACCAAGGCCTCCCTCATCCGCTGAGTCTTCCATGTCCATGGACAGTTCGTCCTCCGTTTCTTCATGTTCTCCTGCCCCCTGCTCAACATTTCGCCTGCTACCATGCGCCCTTGTTGATCCCTGTCCTCCATAGTCCCATGCCTGCCGCGTTGGTGATGATGAACGTCTGGACCTTGGTGATGTTGTTGTGTCTTGCGCATATGAATCCTCCTGTAGTTCCTCCCCTTCCTGTTGTCCCACCCCCTGACTCCGAATAGTGTTTAGCGTGTGCTCCAGCATGTAAATGACTGGAATTGTCATGCTGATAAGGGCATTGTCAGCACTAAACATATTCGTCACCATGTTGAAACTGTGCAAAAGGGTGCATAGGTCCTTGATCTGAGACCACTCCATCAGGGTGATCTGCCCCACCTCTGCATCTCGATGGCCCAGGCTATACATCATGACGTATTGCACCAGGGCTCGGCGGTGCTGCCACAGTCGCTGTAACATGTGGTGAGTCGAATTCCAGCGTGTAGCCACATCGCATTTCAGGTGATGAACCGGCAGGCCAAAAGACTTCTGGAGCGATGCAAGTCACTCAGCTGCGGTGGTTGAACGGCGGAAGTGATCAGACAGTTTTCGTGCCTTGGTCAGAAGGCCATCTAGGCCGGGATAGTGTGTTAAAAAGTGCTGGACAACAAGGTTCAACACGTGAACCATACAAGGCACGTGTGTCACCTTGCCCAGGCGAAGGGCCGCACCCAGGTTTGCAGCATTGTCGCACACGGCCTTACCAGCCTGCAGGTTGAGTGAAGACAACCATTTATTAAACTCAGTCTCCAGAGCTGCCCACAACTCAGCCGCTGTGTGACTTCTATTTCCAAGACATGTAAAGCTAAAGACCGCTTGATGCCGTTGCGCTCTGCTGCCAGCATAGTAATGAGGGGTGTGTGATTCCTTCTGCGCAGTGAGAACGCTGGTGGCCTGACCAGGCAGGCTTGGGGTGGAGGTGGAGGACCCAGATGAGGCAGAAGCAGTGGCGGAACTTGGACAGACAGAGGATTGACACACAAGTCGTGGGGATGGCAAGACTTGTGCAGCAGACCCTTCACCATCTATCACCATAGTTACCCAGTGCCCAGTCAGCGACATGTAACGTCCCTGTCCATGCTTACTGGTCCAAGTATTGGTGGTGAAATGCACCCGTTGACACACAGAGTTTCTCAAGGAAGCGGTGATGTTGTGTGCGACATGCTGGTGTAGTGCGGGCACACCTTTCTTAGAGAAGTAGTGGCGACTGGGCATCTGGTACTGGAGCACAGCGACAGACATAAGGTCTCTAAAATCCTGTGTGTCCACCAGGCGGAAAGGCAGCATTTCGGTAGCCAAGAGCTTAGAGAGGGATAAAGTCAACCTCTTAGCTTTGTCATGGGTCGCAGGAAATGGCCTTTTATTTGTCCACATCTGAGGGACAGAGATCTGGCTGCTGTGTGTAGACGGTGTTGAGTAGGGTGTCCCTGGAAAAATGCAGGTTTGTGAGGAAAGTGCAGGCGGAGACATGATGTTGCCTTCATCCAACGTTGGTGCTATCGATGTCTGAGAGAGCTGTACACACGCACTTGTTTCCCCTTCCAAACCAACTGACGACCTACCAAGCAAACTGTCTGTTGCGGTTACAGTGGTGGAAGTTGTGTGTGGAAAACCAGGTGTGACAGCTGTCCCCACAGTCCTAGAAGATGAAGAGCTCGCGGATGCACTGGAAGGGGCAGGCGGTGGATGGTTCGCTCCGCTAGGCCGCATTGAAGCATGGTGAGCTTCCCACTGGGACATATGATATTTATTCATGTGACGATTCATGGAAGAAGTTGTCAAACTGCTGAGGTTTTGCCCTCTACTAACAGAATCACGACAAATTTTACAGATCACATAATTTGGGCGATCTTTTGCTATGTCAAAAAAGGACCAGGCTAGGCAAGGCTTAGAGGGCATGCGACCTGCTGATCCACCCCGACTAGTGCTCAGAGGAACAGTGGTGGCTGAGGATGCAGTTGTAGACGTGCTACCAGTACTCCGACTCTGTCCAGGAAGGCGCAAGGTAACTTCGTCGTCAGTTGCATCCTCCTCCACGGTCTCTGTTGACCTCTTCGAGGGCCTGACTGTGGGTTGACAGTAGGTGGGATCTAGCACTTCCTTATCAATTGTTGTGTTTGCACTCCCCTCACCCTCAGACCAAGTCTCTTCTTGCCCTGACCGAATATTTAAGTTGTCATCCCAATCTGGTATCTGCGTCTCATCGTCATCAGTATGTTCCTCATTGTCTATTACAACAGGTGTTTCAGTTTGTGAATAAGGGTCAACATTATGCTCAGAAACTTGGTCATCACGGCCTGAATCTGAGTCACAAAGGTTCTGGGCATCACTGCAGACCATTTCCTGGTCTGTACTCACTGTAGCTTGGGAGCAGACCTCTGATTCCCAGGCTATAGTGTGACTGAACAGCTCTGCAGACTCAGCCATCTCAGTTCCACCATACTGTGCAGCGCGGATGGAGACTTCAGAGCTGGGAGAAAGCAAGTGTGATTGGGATGACAACTCAGAGGACTGGTGTTTTTTGGATGCGGTAGTTGAGGTGGCGGAGAGGGCACTTGTTGGACCACTTGAGATCCATTCAAGCATTTTCTTTTTTTTGCCATCATCTACCTTTGTTCCAGTTGTTCGTGTCCGTAAAAAAGGGAGCACATCGGATTGTCCACGGTAAGTAGTAAACATCTTACTTTTGCTGGAAGATGGTCTATCTTCAGCAGATGTTAATGGAGCTTTGCCACCTTCCCCATGGACAAACCCTTTTTTTCCTTTTCCAACACGCCTCTTCCCCTTTCCACCAGCATCTGTCATTTTGCCACTCATTTTGATTGCGACAAGATTGTGCACTTAAAATGTGGTAGTAAAAATTGAGAGGTGGTGTAGATTGCAGCGGTGGTCTATCATTATTAACAGCAGAATAAACAACAATAACTATCCCTGACATTGCAACTACGGCCCTTAAACTGGCAGCATAGTTTGTTAGTATAATGGCTTAGTAACAATGAGTTTGAGTGTGCAATGCAGAGGTGCTGCACATAGCTTTGCACCAGTGGGACACTAATGGAAGTCCAACAGCCACTTTTAGAATGCCACTAAGTTTCCTCAGTGTTTGCTAGTATAATGGCTTAGTAACAATGAGTTTGAGTGTGCAATGCAGAAGTGCTGCACATAGGTTTGCACCAGTGGGACACTAATGGAAGTCCAACAGCCACTTTTAGGATGCCACTAAGTTTCCTCAGTGTTTGCTAGTATAATGGCTTAGTAACAATGAGTTTGAGTGTGCAATGCAGATGTGCTGCACATAGATTTGCACCAGTGAGACACTAATGGAAGTCCAACAGCCACTTTTACGATGCCACTAAGTTTCCTCAGTGTTTGCTAGTATAATGGCTTAGTAACAATGAGTTTGAGTGTGCAATGCAAAGGTGCTGCACATAGGTTTGCACCAGTGGGACACTAATGGAAGTCCAACAGCCACTTTTAGGATGCCACTAAGTTTCCTCAGTGTTTGCTAGTATAATGGCTTAGTAACAATGAGTTTTAGTGTGCAATGCAGAGGTGCTGCACATAGATTTGCACCAGTGAGACACTAATGGAAGTCCAACAGCCACTTTTAGGATGCCACTAAGTTTCCTCAGTGTTTGCTAGTATAATGGCTTAGTAACAATGAGTTTGAATGTGCAATGTAGAGGTGCTGCACATAGGTTTGCACCAGTGGGACACTAATGGAAGTCCAACAGCCACTTTTACGATGCCACTAAGTTTCCTCAGTGTTTGCTAGTATAATGGCTTAGTAACAATGAGTTTGAGTGTGCAAAGGGCACAGTGGCAGGGTTATGGGTCTGGGTAGGGGAAAGGAAGCCTCCCTTTCTATCCCTCCTAATGGGAAAATGCAGCGAGGAAATCCCTGACCTTAGCTACACAGACGCTGTCATCTTGTGTAGCTGTTAAAATCTGTTTTCACGGACCTGACTGTCACCTATGGCTCTGACCCTGCCGGTATTAGCCCTTACAAGGACTAATAGAAACTTCTATCCCTATTCTGTATAGCGCTGTGTATAGAGCGTACACAGCAGTTTCGGAGACAGGAGCTACGCCAGTGGTGACTGACACCAAGACGCAGAAGGCAGATAATGGCATTCTGGAGGAAAATGTCCGTTATTATAATGCATGGACATGTGACATGGACATCCTATCACACATGCTGTTGCTTCTCTGGCTAAAAGTCCACTTAGCTGTGTGTGTCTGGGATTGGCTGACATGCTGGCCCGCCCCACTACGCGCGCGCGCTTAGGGAAGGAAGACAAGGAAAAAAAAAAAAAAAATGGCAATCGCCATTATCCAAACAGCAGTGATCTGAATGCGCTGTTCCCGCACTCTATACGCTGAAATTTCATAATAGTGTGAGTCACAGAGTGACTTACACTATTACAGCGGAAAGCCAGCTAGTAATTAGCTTGTCTTTTTGCTGCTAGAACCGTTCTCGAACGTATCTAGAACTATCGAGCTTTAGAAAAAAGCTCGAGTTCTAGTTCAATCTAGAACAGCCCCCAAAATCACTCGAGCCGCGAACTGGAGAACCTCGAACCGCGAACCGCGCTCAATTCTAGTCGCAAGTGACGCACATAGGGCTTCGTTAATGGTGTTGTAGCGTGTGACAGCTACGTGCGATTGTGATTGAACGTAAAACCGTTCATCGCATACACGTCGTTCATTTTCTAAAAATTGTATGTCGGGTTGTTCAATGTTCCCGAGGCAGCACACATCGCAGTGTGTGACACCCCGGGAATGAGGAACAGATGTTACCTGCATCACGCGGCTCCCGCCGGTAATGCAGAAGGAAGGAGGTGGGCGGGATGTTTACGTCCCGCTCATCTCAACCGCTTCAATTGGCCGGCCGCATTGTGACGTCGCTGGGACGCCGAACGTCCCTCCCACTCCAAGAAGTGGATGGTCACCGCCCACATCGAGGTCGTATGGAAGGGTAAGTACGTGTGACGGCAATTAATAGTTTGTGCGACACGGTCAACAAATTGAACGTGTCACACATACGATGGGGGCATGTCACATCGCATACGATATCATATGCTTAATTGTAAGGTGTAAAGCAGGCTTTACTTGTAAACATCTTTCAGCTCTATGAAATTCCTGGGTCATCTCGAATGCACTGCTCTTTGTAAGGTCAGCAACAGATGTTTAGATCAGGGGAATGTGAAGGCCATTGTAAAACCTGCAGCTTGCACATTTTGAGGCTATTTATTGTGGATTTTTAATGTGTGTTTAGGATCATTATCTATTTGTAGAAGCTATCCTATTTTCAACTTCAGCTTTTCTACAGATGGTGTTATGTTTATATCAAGAATTTGTTGAAATTTCATTGAATTCATTCTTCTCTCTACCCATAAAATGTTCCCAATACCATTTTCTGCAACACAACACCAAAGCATGAGTGATTCACCCCCATGCTTAATGGTTAGCGAGATGTTTTTATCTGAAATTCTGATCCCCTTTTTTCTCCACACATACTTTTGATCATTGTAGTTTAAGAGTTCCATGTTAACCTCATCGGCCAACAGGACTTGTTTACAAAAGGCATCACGCTTGTTAGATGTTCTTTTGTATACTTCTGACACTGAGTTTTATGGTGAGGATGTAGGAGAGGCTTTTTTTATGATGACTCTTCCTTGAAGGCTATATTTGTGCAGGTTTCTCTGTACAGTAGAACAATTTACTGCAACTCCAGAGTCTGCTCAATCTTCCTGAAGGTCTTTTGCAGTAATAAAGGAGTTCTGATTTACCTCTCTAGCAATCCTCTGAGCAGCTCTCACAGAAATTTTACTTGGTTTTACACATCTTATCTTGACCTCCACTGTTCCTGATAACTAACATTTCTTAATTACATTTCAAAATGAAGAAAGGTCAACTTGAAAATGCTTTGCTATCTTGTAGCCTTCTCTTGCTTTGTGGGCCTTGACCATATTCATTTTTAAAGTGCTTAGAAATACCCATGGCTGCTATTTTTGGCACAAGGTTAAAGGAGGCTGAGTTTTTATAATGCTGTGAATCTTGCATTACCTAGCCTTTTCCTAATGATGATAGTGAACAACCCTAACAGGCTAATTTAGGTCGGAAACCTTGGTTAAAGTAATCTGACCACACAAATCTCCAAGGGTGCCCGAACTTTTGCATCAGCTCATTTTCCTTTTTTGTTAATTTTAAAATGTAAAAGATGAAAATATTTTTTTCCCTAAAAAACAAATGTGTCATCTTTAACTTTACCTTTAGGCTATGTGCGTACTTACCGGATTTTGCCGCGGATTTTTTGCGGTTTTGCTGCATGTTTCGCTGCAGAAAATGTTCATAACATCTCTGCAGTGAATCACCAGCAAAACCTATGGGCAAAAAAAATCCTGTGCGCACTAGGCGGAATTTGACAGCTGCATGTTTTGCTGTGGGATTCCCGCAGCAAAAACAATTGCATGTCAATTCTTTTCCGCACGTCGCTGCGGGATTTCACTACATTGACTCCAATGTTAATCGTGAAATCCCGCAGGGAATAACGCAGGCAGCAAATTCTGTGCGGTTCACTGCGTTTTCCTGCGTTATTCCTTGCGGTATTTCGCGGTTTACCTCCAGTAATGTACATCGCTTGTCTGCGGTTTTGAAGGGAAGTGATGTCATTACAGGAAGAGGAAGCAAAGCAAAGAGAAAACAAACACACAGATCACACACACACAGACATCACAGACATAGAACACAGACACAGACACATAGAACACAGACACAGACACATAGAACACACATAGAAAGCAAACGGAAATATAGAAAACAAAGAACGTGGGCTCCGCTGTATATTTACCGTCCAGCCGAGGTAAGCACACAGCGGCGGCCCGGTATTCTCAGGCTGGGGAGGGAGAGGGGCAGGGTTAATGTCCCCCACCTCACTCCCACCTCCCACAGCCGAGAATATCAGCCGCAGCTGCCCCGGGACTGTCGCCTGCATTATGCGGCAGTACCGGCGTGTCCCCGGCTCTTCCTGCCGCCGTGTAGCAGTGGCAGTCAGGGTAATACAAGGGGTTAATGGTGGCGGATCACCGCCATTAACTCCAGGCTTGATCATGGCAGCTAATCACCAAAGTCCACTTACTTATATACACTTCAATAGAATCTGACTAAACACAAACTTGACGCCGGATTACCGGCCAAGAATGAAGTGAATTAATCCAATGTTATTTATGAAATATTATTTTATTATTAATAAACTCACAAACATATACTTTCAAACAAGAGAGCCACCTGGGGGGCACATGGTTCCAGAGTATCTACATGTCAACTCCATCCTACATATAATGTGTCAGCATTAAATCCAAACACAAGGTAATTGCATCCAGTATTTATACATAGAAAAATTAATCAGATCCAATTTCAGTTTACATTATAACATATGGTGTATAACCTCATAATAGTTCCGTATCAGCATATAACCATAGGTAAATGCCCAAGAAAATAACCATTAATTAGTCATCCAGACATACAAGGTTAATCTCAACGGGCATATTACCACCGTAGCCCAATATATCACCTCCTACTCCCTCTTCCTTGCCCTTATCAGCGCGGCATATGAAATGGACAAATATATGGTCAAATGACCTTTTAATCGTCACTGGTATGCTATGGCAGATCAGACGCATGGCTAAATCGGTTCACCATCTATTAGTATATCCTTCAGCACCTGCTGATTTACATATATGATAAGACACAATCCAGCCGCTGCGTGCGCTGCCTCGCCACCACCTACTGACGATTAGTCCCCGCTGACAATGCAAACAAGAGGGCATTCATTGCCTAAATACACACAGTATAGAGATAGGGCAATATAATGAGGGTATGCATTACAGATAAAGTATTTGGAATACACATTAGCCCCCTTTTGATAAAGCAGCGGCGAAACGTACGTCAGGGGTGGTGGGACGCATGGCCAGACGAGTCAGTTAACAATGTGCGTATCCATTCTAATAACTAATTCCTAATGTGTATTCCAAATACTTTATCTGTAATGCATACCCTCGTTATATTGCCATATCTCTATACTGTGTGTATTTAGGCAATGAATGCCCTCTTGTTTGCATTGTCAGCGGGGACTAATCGTCAGTAGGTGGTGGCGAGGCAGCGCATGCAGCGGCTGGATTGTGTCTTATCATATATGTAAATCAGCAGGTGCTGAAGGATATACTAATAGATGGTGAACCGATTTAGCCGTGTGTCTGATCTGCCATAGCATACCAGTGACGATTAAAAGGTCATTTGACCATATATTTGTCCATTTCATATGCCGCGTTGATAAGGGCAAGGAAGAGGGAGTAGGAGGTGATATATTGGGCTATGGTGGTAATATGCCCATTGAGATTAACCTTGTATGTCTGGATGACTAATTAATGGTTATTTTCTTGGGCATTTACCTATGGTTATATGCTGATACGGAACTATTATGAGGTTATACACCATATGTTATAATGTAAACTGAAATTGGATCTGATTAATTTTTCTATGTATAAATACTGGATGCAATTACCTTGTGTTTGGATTTAATGCTGACACATTATATGTAGGATGGAGTTGACATGTAGATACTCTGGAACCATGTGCCCCCCAGGTGGCTCTCTTGTTTGAAAGTATATGTTTGTGAGTTTATTAATAATAAAATAATATTTCATAAATAACATTGGATTAATTCACTTCATTCTTGGCCGGTAATCCGGCGTCAAGTTTGTGTTTAGTCTTGATCATGGCAGCGTCTATGTGACAGCTGACATGATCAACCCGTAAGTAAAGTGAATAAACACACATAGAAAAATCCTTTATTTTAAATAAAACAAACAAGCCTCGTTAACCCTTTTATTAACCCCTCCCGAATCAAAGCTCCGGCGTAATCCACAGCTCCGGCGTAATCCACAGGTCCTACGCTGCTTACATCCAGCCGCAACTGACATAGCGCTGAATGAATGCAGCAGACAGCAGAAGTAATTACCGGTCATTTCCCACGGCCGGTAATGTGAACTCACTGCCGACCGTGGGAAATGCAGCGATCTGTCCTCTATCTATCTGTCTATCTATCTATCCCTCTATCTATCTACAGTTAGGTCCAGAAATATTTGGACAGTGACACAATTTTCGCGAGTTGGGCTCTGCATGCCACCACATTGGATTTGAAATGAAACCTCTACAACAGAATTCAAGTGCAGATTGTAACGTTTAATTTGAAGGTTTGAACAAAAATATCTGATAGAAATTGTAGGAATTGTACACATTTCTTTACAAACACTCCACATTTTAGGAGGTCAAAAGTAATTGGACAAATAAACCAAACCCAAACAAAATATTTTTATTTTCAATATTTTGTTGCGAATCCTTTGGAGGCAATCACTGCCTTAAGTCTGGAACCCATGGACATCACCAAACGCTGGGTTTCCTCCTTCTTAATGCTTTGCCAGGCCTTTACAGCCGCAGCCTTCAGGTCTTGCTTGTTTGTGGGTCTTTCCGTCTTAAGTCTGGATTTGAGCAAGTGAAATGTATGCTCAATTGGGTTAAGATCTGGTGATTGACTTGGCCATTGCAGAATGTTCCACTTTTTTGCACTCATGAACTCCTGGGTAGCTTTGGCTGTATGCTTGGGGTCATTGTCCATCTGTACCATGAAGCGCCGTCCGATCAACTTTGCGGCATTTGGCTGAATCTGGGCTGAAAGTATATCCCGGTACACTTCAGAATTCATCCGGCTACTCTTGTCTGCTGTTATGTCATCAATAAACACAAGTGACCCAGTGCCATTGAAAGCCATGCATGCCCATGGCATCACGTTGCCTCCACCATGTTTTACAGAGGATGTGGTGTGCCTTGGATCATGTGCCGTTCCCTTTCTTCTCCAAACTTTTTTCTTCCCATCATTCTGGTACAGGTTGATCTTTGTCTCATCTGTCCATAGAATACTTTTCCAGAACTGAGCTGGCTTCATGAGGTGTTTTTCAGCAAATTTAACTCTGGCCTGTCTATTTTTGGAATTGATGAATGGTTTGCATCTAGATGTGAACCCTTTGTAATTACTTTCATGGAGTCTTCTCTTTACTGTTGACTTAGAGACAGATACACCTACTTCACTGAGAGTGTTCTGGACTTCAGTTGATGTTGTGAACGGGTTCTTCTTCACCAAAGAAAGTATGCAGCGATCATCCACCACTGTTGTCATCCGTGGACGCCCAGGCCTTTTTGAGTTCCCAAGCTCACCAGTCAATTCCTTTTTTCTCAGAATGTACCCGACTGTTGATTTTGCTACTCCAAGCATGTCTGCTATCTCTCTGATGGATTTTTTCTTTTTTTTCAGCCTCAGGATGTTCTGCTTCACCTCAATTGAGAGTTCCTTAGACCGCATGTTGTCTGGTCACAGCAACAGCTTCCAAATGCAAAACCACACACTTGTAATCAACCCCAGACCTTTTAACTATTTCATTGATTACAGGTTAACGAGGGAGACGCCTTCAGAGTTAATTGCAGCCCTTAGAGTCCCTTGTCCAATTACTTTTGGTCCCTTTAAAAAGAGGAGGCTATGCATTACAGAGCTATGATTCCTAAACCCTTTCTCCGATTTGGATGTGAAAACTCTCATATTGCATCTGGGAGTGTGCACTTTCAGCCCATATTATGTATATAATTGTATTTCTTAACATGTTTTTGTAAACAGCTAAAATAACAAAACTTGTGTCACTGTACAAATATTTCTGGACCTAACTGTATCTGTCTGTCTATCTATCTATCTATCTATCTATCCCTCTATTGATCTATCCCTCTATCTATCTGTCTGTCTATCTATCCCTCTATCTATTCTTCTGTCTCTTTATCTATCTCAGAGTGAAATGACTTTTTTTTTTTTTCAACGTGCTTTATTGCATTGAATGCAATAAAGCACATCCCAACCCGCACGCGGCAAAACCGCAGCAATACCGCGAACAATACCGCGGTAAAACCGCAGCAAACCGCAGCAAACCGAATGCGGTTTTCGGGTGCGGTTTGCCGCAGTTTTTTACCGCGGGTGCGGTAATCTTTGAATACCTGCGGAATTTTCTTGAGAAAATTCCATTTTCCAGTGCGCACATAGCCTTAGAGATAATTTCATGTTCAACTTCCTTAACTGTTCAAATAACACTAATATTGACCAGGGGTGCCCAAAGATTTACATGCCACTGTACATACATACATATTATCTTCTAGGTTTACTACGAGTGAAGTTTTTGGCAGATAAGTGGCCTAATCATAGAAGCATTTTTTTCATTCCCTAGACACTATATTGACAGCCTTTGTCTTTGGAGCCACTGAAAGTGATTTACCATTTTAAGAAAACTCTTTCACAAAATTATGAATTATATAGGTACAGCTCAATAAATTAGAATATCATCAAAAAGTAAATTTATTTCAGTACTTCAATACAAAAAGGGCAGTGCATATATTATGTAAAGTCATTACAAACAGAGTGAGCTATTTCAAGTGTTTATTTCTGTTAATGTTGATGATTATGTCTTATAGCCAATTAAAACCCAATAGTTATTATCTCAGAAAATTAGAATAATTAACACAAAACATCCACAAAGGCTTCCTAAGTGTTTATAATGGTCCCTTAGTCTGGTTCAGTAGGCTACACAATCATGGACAAGACTGCTGACTTGACAGATGTCCAGAAGGCCGTCATTGACACACTCCACAAGGAAGGTAAACCACAAAAGGTCATTGCTAAATAAGCTGGCTGCTCACAGAGAGCTGTATCCAGGCATATTAATGGAAAGTTGAGTGGAAGAAAAAAGTGTGGTAGAAAAAGGTGCATAAGCAATCGGGATGACCGCAGCCTGGATAGGATTGTTAAGAAAAGGCCATTCAAAAATGCTGGGGAGATTCACAAGGCGTGGACTGCTGCTGGAGTCATTGCTTCAAGAGCCACCACACACAGATGTATCCAGGACATGGGTACAATTGTCGCATTCCTTGTGTCAAGCCACTGATGACCAACAGGCAACGCTAGAAGCATCTTACCTGGTCCAAGGAGAAAAAGAACTAGATTGTTGCTCAGTGGTCCAATGTGTTGTTTTCAGACGGAAGGACATTTTGCATTTCATTTGTAAATCAAGGTCCCAGAGTCTGGAGGAGAAGTGGAGAGGCACACAATCCAAGTTGCTTGAGGTCTAGTGTGAAGTTTCCACAATCAGTGGTTTGCGGCGCCTTGTCATCTGCTGCTATAGGTCCACTGTGATTTATCAAGACCAAAGTCAGCACAGCCGTCTGCCAGGAAATTTTAGAGCACTTCATGCTTCCCTCTGCCGACAAGCTTTTTGGAGATGGAGATTTCATTTTCCAGCAGTATTTGGCACCTGTACACACTGCCAAAAGTACCAATACCTGGTTTAATATTCACAGTATTACTGTGTTTGATCGGCCAGCAAACTCACCTGACCTAAACCCCATAGAGAATGTATAGGGTATTGTCAAGAGAAAGATGAGAGACAGCAGACCCAACAATGCTGACGAGCTGAAGGCTGCTATCAATGCAACCTGTGCTTCCATAACACCTCAGCAGTGCCACAGGCTGATCAGCACCATGCCACACCACATTGATGCAGTAATTCATGCAAAAGGATCCCCAACCAAGTATTGAGGGCATTTACTGTACATACTATTCAGTAGGCCAACATTTCTGAGTTTAAAATAATTTTTTCAGTTGGTCTTATATAATATTCTAATTTTCTGAGATAATGACTTTTGGGTTTTCATTGGCTGTAAGCCATAATCATAAACATTAACAGAAATAAACACCTGAACTAGATCACTCTGTAGTGACACTGTATTACAGTGCCTACAAGTAGTATTCAACCCCCTGCAGATTTAGCATGTTTGATAAGATGCAAATAAGTTAGAGCCTGCAAACTTCAAACAAGAGCAGGATTTATTAACAGATGCATAAATCTTACAAATCATCAAGTTATGTTGCTCAGTTAAATTTTAATAAATTTTCAACATAAAAGTGTGGGTCAATTTTTATTCAACCCCTAGGTTTAATATTTTGTGGAATAACCCTTGTTTGCAATTACAGCTAATAATCGTCTTTTATAAGACCTGATCAGGCCGGCACAGGTCTCTGGAGTTATCTTGGCCCACTCCTCCATGCAGATCTTCTCCAAGTTATCTAGGTTCTTTGGGTGTCTCATGTGGACTTTAATCTTGAGCTCCTTCCACAAGTTTTCAATTGGGTTAAGGTAAGGAGACTGACTAGGCCACTGCAACACCTTGATTTTTTCCCTCTTGAACCAGGCCTTGGTTTTTTTGGCTGTGTGCTTTGGGTCGTTGTCTTGTTGGAAGATGAAATGACGACCCATCTTAAGATCCTTGATGGAGGAGCGGAGGTTCTTGGCCAAAATCTCCAGGTAGGCCGTGCTATCCATCTTCCAATGGATGCGGACCAGATGGCCAGGCCCCTTGGCTGAGAAACAGCCCCACAGCATGATGCTGGCACCACCATGCTTGACTGTAGGGATGGTATTCTTGAGGTCGTATGCAGTGCCATCCAGTTTCCAAAGTCACATGTGTGGTTGGCACCAAAGATCTCAATCTTGGTCTCATCAGACCAGAGAACCTTGAACCAGTCTGTCTCAGAGTCCTCCAAGTGATCATGAGCGAACTGTAGACGAGCCTTGACATGACGCTTTGAAAGTAAAGGTACCTTACAGGCTCGTCTGGAACGGAGACCATTGCGGTGGAGTACGTTACGTATGGTATTGACTGAAACCAATGTCCCCACTGCCATGAGATCTTCCCGGAGCTCCTTCCTTGTTGTCCTTGGGTTAGCCTTGACTCTTCGGACAAGCCTGGCCTCGGCACGGGTGGAAACTTTCAAAGGCTGTCCAGGCCATGGAAGGCTAACAGTAGTTCCATAAGCCTTCCACTTCCGGATGATGCTCCCAACAGTGGAGACAGGTAGGCCCAACTCCTTGGAAAGGGTTTTGTACCCCTTACCAGACTTGTGACCCTCCAAGATCTTGTCTCTGATGGCCTTGGAATGCTCCTTTGTCTTTCCCATGTTGACCAAGTATGAGTGCTGTTCACAAGTTTGGGGAGGGTCTTAATTAGTCAGAAAAGGCTGGAAAAAGAGATAATTAATCCAAACATGTGAAGCTCATTGTTCTTTGTGCCTGAAATACTTCTTAATACTTTAGGGGAACCAAACAGAATTCTTGTGGTTTGAGGGGTTGAATAATAAATGACCCTCTGAATAAACTTTTCACAATTTAAAAAAAAAAGAAATAACATTCTTTTTTGCTGCAGTGCATTTCACACTTCCAGGCTGATCTACAGTCCAAATGTGACAATGCTAAGTTAATTCCGAATGTGTAAACCTGCAAAATCTGCAGGGGGTTGAATACTACTTGTAGGCACTGTATATATGTATTTCCCTTTTTGTATTGAATTGCTGAAATAAATTAACTTTTTTATGACATTCTAATTTATTGAGATGTACTTGAATATATAAGTTTAAATTACCCCTTTCTCATTAAAAAGAAAGAATTTAAATGAATAAACATATTTGGTATTGTTATATCTAGAAAATTGCGATCTATCAAAATGAAATAAGTAGTTAAACCTTAAAGAGTGTTAAGAAGAGAAAAAGACAAAATTGTCAAAATTTGGTGTCTGCACTTCTCTAAAACAAGCGAAATAAAAAAATATATAAAAATGTCATATGTAAGCCATAATGATATTAGTAAAAACATCAGCTCAACACACAAAAAAAAAATTTCCACTAGTTCCATGGGTTTCAGAAAGTATTGACACAATTTCTTCAGACCTTAATACCATAGGAAAGCTATGGGATCAGCTGAGATGCCGTGTAGAGCCTCGTAACTCTGTACTCCATAACTTCAATGACCTGAGGGCTGCCCTTCAAGAAGAGTGGGACGCCGACAACAACTCCACTTATGAACATCATGAGAAGTCGTCAAGCAGTAATTGATGCTCAAGGCCACAAGACAAGTTATTGAGACACTGACATGCTTTGGGGGGTATATTCACCTCGATTGTTGGCTTTTGATTCAATAAATTGTTTGAAATGATGAAATTGTTTAAAAAATATTTTTGTTGCATTAAAAAGTGTATTTAAATATAAATAATTGTGGCATGTACTAAAATATTTCACAATTAACTAATATGGAAATCTTACTAATCTGCAATTGAACATCTACCTAGGCACCACTGTCCCTTTGAAAAAAATGTAGATCTTCGTGATTTTTTTATTACAAAGATTTCAAGCCAACATTATATTGATGCACCTGTTTTTGGTGAATAAGTAGTTAACCTGCATGAATCTCTGGAAACTGCTTTAGCAAGCTGTCAGTCTGATAATTTTGTAATTTTTGGCAACACTTTAGTAGTATAATCAGAGGACAGGAACCACTTGGAGCCTCACCCATCTGAGAAAGAATTTGCATCTGCTCTGAGAGATTTTTTTTTCCCTTCAAGAAAAGAGAAGGAATTTTAATCCAAGTAAAGGAAAATGTGGATGAATGCAAACAAAGTAAATAAAAAATCATTCAACCTTCTGACACATACTAGAAGTAGGTAAATTGAAGGCACAACAATTGCAACAATAGTAAAATGTAACATATATGCTTAATAGTTTTAACCCTTCACGACATCCACCGTACATGTACTGCCCAAGTGGGTGGCACGGATCTCCACCCAAAATTGTTAATCTGTCAAATTACAGATTTAACACACGCTTGCATTTTCCTGGTGAGGCAGTTGGACCCCGGAAATATGTAATACGTATTGCAGTGCATGGCCCTATTCTAGTTGTGAGGGGCCCCCATCCCCTCTGGGTCCCACGGTACAGTTGCAGCAGCTATATAATACAGACACATATATACCACCAGGAGCTCATACATTCTGATGTCCTCATTTACTCACAAAAGGCGCAGCCAATTTCTGATTTTGCGTTTTCGTTCATTCCTCCCCTCCTACCCATAGCCATAACTTTATTTATATATCCACATAGACATATGACGGCTTGTATGTTCTGGGGTAAGTTGTACTTTTGAGTTACACCATTCATTTTACCACAATTTATACTGGAAAACAGGGAAAAAATTACACTTGTGGAGAAATTGTGAAAACCCCTCACAATTCTGACATTTTTTGGGGGGAATTGTTTTGACAGTGTATATTTTGTAGTAGAAATGACCTCGCAATATGATTTTCCTCATTAGTATGATTGATTATGTCAATACAAAATATGTCCAGTTTTTCATTATTTTAGTTTTAGGAGTTGTGTCGCAATTTTTCAAGACTCATAACATTTTCATTTTCTGTCGATGGAGCTGTGTGAGGGTTAATTTTTGTGGGGAGAGACAATGTTTATTGATACCATAAAAGGACAGCTATAATGCTTTCTTTTTGTGGTTTTGCAGCAACCAAAAAAACATTTGGCGCTCTTGAAATTTTTTTTGTCTATGGTGTTTACCAAGAGGCATAAATATTTTTATATTTTGTATGTATGTATTATACGGGCAAAAGGGGGGATGACATGTAAAACGTTTTTTTTTTTACTTTTTACTGTTCTTATTAGTCCCTTTAAGGGACTATAACCTGCGATTATATGATCACTTGTGCTATATACAGCAATGCTATAGTATTGCTGTATATAGTGAAAATCAAAATCTGTTTTAAAGCCCGGGCACAAACAGTGTTTCACAGGAGCGCTGCTATATTAAATATGGAGGTCTTCAGCCGGCATCCTGCTGTCATAGCAACCCATCTGTGACCCGTGATCATAGCATAGGTGCACCAATAGGTGCTTAAAATGGCTCACCCACATGCCTGTGAGTGTCAAATTCCTGTATTAGAGTTTGATAGTGGGATTTAACAGGTTAACATTACTTTGGGATACGGGATTCACCCTTATTTATTAGCACATGACCTAAAATACTTAGCTCAATAAAATGTAAACACATTTTTTTTTTTTTTTGCGTGAAAAGGTCTGCATCTTTTATTTAAAATCACATGAGTGAAAAACTGCAATGTGAACAGGTGCATAACTGAACATGACATAAAATGACAAAAGAGAGACAGTTGCACTCTGAAATGCTAAAGCATGAAAACCATGAATGTAAGAATATAGATATGCATTACTGATATGGGAAATCTAAGAAAAAAAATGAGATATTTAGCATACAAAACCGTCCATTTTTATATCTGCCCAGTACCACATCAAGGCATATCTCGTAACTGGGCACCTCCTGTGTATGAGCAAGAAGGAACCTGCTATAGAGATTAAAATCACCTGTGGCTAGTAGGGGAAGGGTGCACAGTCAGAAGGTATGACCCCCACTAAACTAGACAAAAAGACTGAGGCTATGTTCGCACGTTGCGTTTTTTTCCGCGTTTCTGCAGCGTTTTTAGCAGCAGCGTTTTTGCGCTAAAACGCATGCGTTTTTGATTGCCAGCAAAGTCTATGGGAAAAGCAGAAATCCTGTCTGCACTTTGCTTTTTTTCTGCAGCGTTTAATTTGCATATTTGTGGTCAAAAACCATGCTGAAAAAGAAGCAGCATGTCAGTTGTTTTTGCCATTTCTGCAGCGTTTCCTTAACATTGGAGTCAATGAGAAATGGCAAAACGCAACCAAAAGCACAATTCCTGTGTTTTTCATGCTTTTTACCTGCTTTTCCACTGCGTTTTTGGCTCCAAAAATGCATGCTTTTCTGGACAAAATTTAATGGGTTCTAATGTTCCTTTACACACACACAATAACCGAAAACTTAAATGTTAAAAAATTAGAAACTTCACCTATTTTTCTGATAAAATGTGCATAACCACTATTTTTTCATTATAATTGATAATTTCCCATATAGTTTTATTAAAAGTTAATTTTATACTTTTTTTCTCTTTTTTCATTCATTTTGACTAATTCAACTTTATTTCTCAGTGTCTTGATCTCAAAAACGCATCTGCAGAAACGCAGGTGAAAACGCAGGTAAAAAGCGCTAAAAACGCATTAAAAACGCGGTAAAAACGCATGCGTTTTTAGCACTAAAAAATGATCAAAAGCCATTTGGTCAAAAACCAAGGGAAGGAAAATGTGCAGAATAAACTGCAGGTACTCCGACGCAACGTGCGCACATAGCCTGACGGCACTCCCAAAACTGCAATTCTCTATAGTAGGTTCCTATTTCCCGATACACAGGAGGATTTTATACCCAGATAAAGGCTTCAGTTCAGTGTAGATACTTAGTATACAAGATATGCCATAATGTAGCTAAATTGGCAGTGTATCAACTACTTATTTTCTCATTGTATATTTATGTAAAAAAATAAGTAAACAAGAATAATACATACATTTGGTATTGCCACATCCCGAACAACATGATATATAAAACTGTGACACTAGTTAAGCCATTGATTGAACAAAGTAAAAAAAAAAAAATAAAAAAGTAACAATAACTATTTGTTTTCATCATACAGGTGACCAAAAAGTGGAATAAAACAAAATTACTGAAAATCCCACTGAAATTGTAATTTTGTCCTGCAAAAAACAAGCTGCTATACAACTCAGTCAAGCAAAAAATAAAAAAGCTATATTTCTCAGAATACAGCAATGCAAAATATTATATTTTTTTCTATACAATAATGTTATGGTGTAAAACAGCAAAACATAAAAATCTACATAAAAGTGGTATTGCTATATTCATACTGACCTGAAGAATAAAACAGTCTTAGCACTTTTATGACAAAAACAAAAACATTCCCGAATTGCTGTTTCTTCTTGATTCTGCCTCCCATGATTCTGTCAGCAGAAAAATAAAAAAAAACTATAGCCTTCAAAATTTGATAATGCAAAAAAACCTTTATTTAGTAAACAAAATTTTTTTTTAGTGCGAAAGTAGCCAAACCTAAAAAATGATATATATCTGGTATCGCTGTAATTGTACTGATCGGAGGGATAAAGCCGCCTAATCATTTAGACTGCACAACGAATTGTGTAAAAATTAAATAAAGACAATTAATCAACAGCTATTGATTTATTGATTCTGCCTCCCAAAGATTTCAGTTCACATTTATCAATTAGTCTATGCTGAGGGCTTGCCCTGAGGATTACGTGTAAATATCTGAAAAACTTGATTAAGATTAAATTCCCAACGAAAGAGTCACTGTAATGGAGCAGAGGAAGTCACTTTGAACTCATATCTGGACTGTTGTTCAGTGGTGTTCATCTTTTATTTGTGCACAAAAGTGCGGTCATCAACAGTTTTGTTCACCTTTAAAAAATATGGACACCACATAACAGAGGCCAAACAGAATCCGGAGTAACTTCATTATAGTGAATGTGTAACATACATCACACCCGGGTAGTAGGTGCAGGAGGCATTATAAAAAGTCAATAAACCAGGCACTCCAATAGTGAAAAAAAGAGGAAATTTTATGAAAGATCCAGTTATGAAGAACATTTTCTGTCAAAGACCTTCTTCGGTTCACTGGTAATTATATGTAAAATAATCAACAAAAAATAAATAATTACAAAAACATCAAGTCATCAAATTGCAAAAATTGCACAGAGACTTTTTTCTATATGCTAGACTCCTGAACTACATAAGTGTCGCCCCAGGGATGCTGAGCCTCTTCCGGGAAGCCACAGAGCTTATTTGATATGGCAACAGGTAATGTCAGTTTTATTTTATGTGTCGTAATGCTACTCACGGCTTGCGGTCGGGGATGTGGATGACCGCCGCTGCAAGTTTTATGAGCGTCTGGGGCTGATGGAGCCTGCAGCCAGGTGATGTAGTCTCCCGTGAGTGAGGCAGGCCCCAGGGACTCGGGTAAATAGGATAGCGGGTCCAGGAATAACACAGGCTGAGTCCAAAAGTCTTTAAACTGATTTTTACTCACTTCAGTTGTTATGGTGAGCTGACCCGGGTGATGCTGTGATTAACCAGATAAGAACCAGGGGCTCCTTCGGGCCAGTCTGAGAGTAACTAGTTAGCTCGCCTTCCTAGCACTTCTGTGTTCGGATAACCCCTGACTTGAAGTACCATGGGGTCTATCCAGGGTGTCACAACTGCCTTTTCTCCCCTATGTTTGGCCCGTTTGCCGGCAGCGTGGACCAGGTGAGATGGCTTCAAGGTCTGTCTTCTTATGGGTCCCTGCATTGCTGCTGAGGCTCGGACTGTATGTGGTTGGTGATGTACTTGTAGTTCCCCTCACCGGCAGGTTTAGCAGATAGTTAATTAAACCAAATTATCCCAATAAAACTGTAAATTGATAAAAAGTTTCTTTATTTGATGGCATATTAAAAACATAAACACAAACATTGTTTAAAAATTAACATAATTAAAGGCAGGGGGAGCACGTACTATATCCACAATATCCAAGCATATACAATAAAATTACTAAATCCTAGCAGGCCAAATAGCACGCTCAATGTATATATTAAGGTTTGACAAAAGCATTTCAAAAATATATATATATGCAGTTTACAACATCCCTATATTGGTAAATTACCAGCAAAAACCTGCATTAGTAACTGCCCATTATAACAATTTGCTCATATAGTAAATACCAGACCTGCTGCCATATTAGTGGTGTAATACTGCTCCTCCCCATACCTTCATATGTGGCGCCACCATGTCAGCGCCCCGACGGAAGTCCAGGAGCGCGTCACTGTCGACCACGTCACACGCATGCGCAGAGGGCATGCGATGACGTGAGCGAGGGAGACGCGTCCCCTAGCAACCGCCAGGACGCAAACAAGCGGCGCGCGGCATGGGGAATGTCATATGTTTTAATCAGGTCACATGACCACATAGCGAACCCGCCACAAACAGGAAGCACAGGGGCGCAACGCCCCAACCCACCCCACCAATGCACAGGCATATGGTGACGCGGATGGGGGAAGTATACGTCCCCCAGCAAACCCCAGGACGTAAGATGAAAGGCACATGACATAGGGCAGATTACATATGCAAAAGGGCAAAACATGAACCATACATTACTCATAAACCAAACAGTCAGCCATAACACACCATATATCCACACAATCATAACAGGCTCACATAATAAAAATTATACATAATCATATAATTACATATATATTAATAAAAATATATATATAGAAAAATAAAAAATAAAAAGAACACGTGCACTTGAACAATTCATTTAATTATTGTGTCAAAATTATTATTATTAATACGAAAACGTGTACGTGAAATAAATGATAATATACAATCAAGTGACCCGTGATAAAACACATGAAAAAAGAGTGAAAATAAGTGTATTAAATATAAAAGTGAAAGCATGAGGATAAAATATATCCATAAAAAATATATTTAAATAGTGAAAAAATAGTGAAAAAATAATAAATAAAGTGAAAAAATATATATAAAAATATATATAAAATATATAATATAATAAAAATTGTACAAAAAATATATACTACAAAAAATATATACCGTTTAATATACAATTCATTATAAAATACTATACCACATTGCTACCATATATATACCTATTATAACAACGCTATGAAAAAATATTTTACGTATAACATTTCTTCAAAAGAGGAGTTCATAGATCCCAAATAAATAATTAATAATCTTTATTTCATAAATAAACACACAATTAAAAGGATGTGTACAGTAAACAAACATAGACTAAAGCAGCATAATATTGCACATGAGAAGAGTCTATCATGGAAAAAAGTGACAAGTGCTATTGCAGTAAACAGTGTTGCTCTCTGACACGTAAAGTACGTATAGATTAAGGGCATCAATATCTTAATAATAATTCCACAATAGAGAATCCCATTCAGCCCTTATCCAGCACATATTAAACTCAGGGGCCACCTTATAATTACTACATAAAAAAATCCATCACAGCTAGTCACAGGAAGTCCAAAATTATATACGTTCTGTGCTAAAAAACCCAGTGACCGGTGGATGACAGATCTGTTTACAATCGTGGCTGGACCTTAATCCCACACGGAGACAGTATCCTTGCCATTTTATAAAGTCATGCCGGCTGCTTGTGGCTCAGAGCAACCCCTCAATGGGGATGCCTGCTCTGCCGTATAATAGCTAATTAGCGTTTATATGGCAGAGCGGGCATCCCCATTGAGGGGTTGCTCTGAGCCACAAGCAGCCGGCATGACTTTATAAAATGGCAAGGATACTGTCTCCGTGTGGGATTAAGGTCCAGCCACGATTGTAAACAGATCTGTCATCCACCGGTCACTGGGTTTTTTAGCACAGAACGTATATAATTTTGGACTTCCTGTGACTAGCTGTGATGGATTTTTTTATGTAGTAATTATAAGGTGGCCCCTGAGTTTAATATGTGCTGGATAAGGGCTGAATGGGATTCTCTATTGTGGAATTATTATTAAGATATTGATGCCCTTAATCTATACGTACTTTACGTGTCAGAGAGCAACACTGTTTACTGCAATAGCACTTGTCACTTTTTTCCATGATAGACTCTTCTCATGTGCAATATTATGCTGCTTTAGACTATGTTTGTTTACTGTACACATCCTTTTAATTGTGTGTTTATTTATGAAATAAAGATTATTAATTATTTATTTGGGATCTATGAACTCCTCTTTTGAAGAAATGTTATACGTAAAATATTTTTTCATAGCGTTGTTATAATTGTACAATGGGAGTGTCCGGTTACATAAAGACCTCTTGTGTGTTAACATATATATACCTACCATAAAAATTCAGACAATTTATTTATACTAAAATTAATAACAACCCATCCATACTAAGCCGCTTATAAAAAAAATATATATATATTATACCCATATGCTAATACACCTAGCGCCCGCCATCAATTTTATTAGATAATTATGCTCACTCCATATAACAATAAATTATAAACCACTTTATATCAATACATTTACCACTGTACAACATTAACCATAATCATTAACCTATTTAGTCATTGCAGAATATAGAATTTTCAGATCACAAAAAACTACCAAAGCCCCATTGTTCATTAAGTCCAAAAGGCGCAATTGTTCTTAAAATAGTGATCCATCGGCATTCCTTTTGTAGCAGACGGGTCTTCAGATCTCCTCCTCTTGAACTCATATGGATACGATCAATACCTTGAACCTTCAACCCCTTCCATGAATCAGGATGTTTATTGCGAAAATGCCTAGCCAATGGCTTTAGCTTCTTGATGGCCTCAAAATCATCAGATCTAACCTCATATGCAGACTTGATATCACGTATATGCTCTTGGATACGGACCTTTAATTCCCTTGAGGTCATGCCCACATAAAAAAGTCCACAGGGGCACGTCGCAAGATTTATTACCGCCTCCGTCTTACAATTTATGTGATGGACAACTTCAAATTCCCGTGTTTTCGCGGAGTTCCAGAAGGTCTTTGTCTTCAAAATAACAGGACATACAGAACAGCCCCCACACGTCCATGATCCCAATTTTGGACCTGAGGACTGAAAAAGAAAACCGGGCTTAGATGGAACATAATGACTTCGTACAATAGAATCACCAATGGTTTTACTCCTTCTAGCCGTAACAGTAGGAACATCAGATATGAACTTTCTGATATCCTTATCCTGTTGTAATATTGGCCAATACTTTTGAAAGACTTTCATCATATCAGGGCTTAGATGGAACATAATGACTTTGTACAATAGAATCACCAATGGTTTTACTCCTTCTAGCCGTAACAGTAGGAACATCAGATATGAACTTTCTGATATCCTGATCCTGTTGTAATATTGGCCAATACTTTTGAAAGACTTTCATCATATCATTCCATCTACCATGATAATTGGTGATAAGGCGAACAATTTCCTGATCATTAGATTTTTTCTTTGGGATCAATAGATCACTCCTTTTACTACCTCTAGCCCGGTTGTATCCTCTCTGAATACAATCCTGTTTGTACCCCCGCTGTACAAACCTCTTCTGGATCTCCACTGCCTCTTTTTCAAACTCTTCATCCTTATCACAAATACGACGTGCACGAATGAACTGTCCAGTGGGTATTGCTTTTATCACATGAGCTGGGTGTGCAGATCTTGCATGAAGATAGGCATTAATGCTGGTTTCTTTACGAAATATCGTCGTATGTATAGTGCCATCCTGATCCACGGATATTTTCAAATCAAGGAAATCAATAGTCTTTTGTTCGATCCTATGGGTTAAGCGGATGTTATTGTTATTTATTTAGCAGATAGTTAAACTGGAGTCTGCGCTAGGGACCTGTCCCCGTACGTGCCTAGTCACCAGGAGCACCTTTTTACTCTGATTGACCAGGTGACTGTTCTCCACCGCCAACTGTCACCACACCGCGCAGGGTCCGACTAGTGGCCACGCGCGTATCCCCTAGCAACCGCCGCTCACCACTACCAGACTGGCTCTCGTCTCTTCCTGACAACCTCTGCACTTTCTAGCTCCCAGCCCCTCCACTCCACCTCTTGAAAAGATTTGAAAGCTAGCCCCCTCTGGAGACTACCTAAGGGTCCCCTCTAAAGGTGTGGGAGACCTGGTTGCTATGTGTCTGTGCATACACACCTCATTCTGGCCCTTAGGATTACCTGGAAGTTCTGTCCCAGCATGGGTGCAGTACTCAGTGGTGCCTGACCGCGTTAGGGGCGCCACATTCCCCCTTGATTATCAACAGCACGTCCTCGGGCTGCAAAGACAAGGAAAACATAACACAATTTTTTCCCACAAAGGGGAGATATTTACATATAAACATACCAGGTACCATACCACCACCACCCACCACCCATGAGTCCTTAACCCAAGACCCGAATACAGAGTGATCACCAGTACTTTTGGTGACCTGGTTTTGTCCTGGTGGCATAGGATAGGCCCCATAAACAGGTGTACCTGCTTCGTATTTGTGTTGGAGAGCAGGCCCCATAAACAAGCATGCCCCCTTGGTAGTGCAGAGCCATGCCCCTCAACAGGCAGACTCTGGGGTTGGTACCACTGAGGTAACTATGTACACTGCGAGAGTTTGTGCTTATAGCCAGTTCATAACCTATGGTCCATATAAAGTGCACATAACCAGGTGCTAAAAATTCTTGAAAAGTTCACTCAAAAGTCCTTGCGGGCACATATTACTTAAACGTTACTTAACTTTAATAAAACATTTTAAACTTTACTTTTTTATATTGACTAGATTGACTAAATACTTTCTCTATATTGACTTTCTCCTTCCAAGGTCAGTGCTTGTTACCTCAGTGCACTGACCCTTGGAGGTCGTGTCATGGGTGTCCCCTGGCAGTGGTGACAATGAGGACCTGGTTGAAGCAGTGGAGGTGGAGCCTGGGCTCACCGAGGTTCCCCTTGGACATGGCACCACATCCGAAGCGAACCAGCCTCTCTCCCCCATATGCCGTGTAAATTCCACCACGTGCCCCATGTACAGGTCACGGCCAGGGTGACCCCGCTGCAGATGGGATTGCACGTCCCTCCGGGACACAAAAATCCCCTCTTTTACCCCTGCTTCCACAATGAATCCCCACCCCTTGTGGCAATTGAACTCTTCCACTACTCCCAGGTGGAGGGGACCTCGAGACCGGGATCCGGCCCGCTGCAGGGACTGGTTCTTTTGCAGGTCCCGGGCCTCCAACTGCTCACTTCCCTGGATGGGCTCTACAAGGGACCGTGGGTGACCGGCTTTCACCTGTCATCGCTCTCTGCGGGCTGGTCTCCGCAGCGACATCACCTGGTCATTAGCGGGCCACCAGGTGAGTGACGCGCTCTGTATTTCTTCCTCCCTGCGGAGGTTTGCTGCAACCTGGTTAAGTCGGGTCGGTGATGGGATGGCGGTTGCCACTGGCTGCATCACCTGTTCTCCCTCCCTGGCGGAGGGTGCTGCGACCTATTCCGGTCGGCGGGGAAAAAGCAGCGCAACCTCATGGTCTTCCTCTCTTACAGAGGGTGCTGCGACCTCCCCCGGTCCGGTACGTGGCATCTCTGGGGTTGAGCCTTCGGCAGCCGGGCAGGATGGTGGCAGGACTTCAGGATCCCTCTCCAGTGGAGAGGGTGCTGCAACCGCTTCAGGTCTGGTAAGCGTCAGTTCGATGATCGGGCCTTTAGTAACCAGGTAAGCTGAGGGCAGGGCACCCGGACCCCTCTCCAGCAGAGAGGGTGCTGCGACCACTTCAGGACGGGACGGCGTGGGCGTCGCACCAGCTTCTGATGGTAGCGCCGGCGGGATCAGCATACCAGGTAATGAAGGGGTAGCTTTGGATTCACCTGGAGTCGGGCTGGAGACATCCAGTGGCAGGGCCTCTGTCGCTGACAATGGTTTAGGTTGAGCATGGGCGACGCCTCCAGGCGGGCCCCGCTGCACGGACAGCTGCAGATTTCGGATCGCCATCAACATTCTGTGTCTCCAGGCAGCTACTTCCTGTTTCCGCTGCTCCTCCATGTGGTCAGCGATTCTATTAACCTTCACTTCCAGCTCCTCCTGCGTCATGGGCCTTGACCAGCCCTGCTCCCTCGGATCACCCTCTGCTGACGCCATCTTGCTCCTTCCCTCGCTCATCAGCTTCTGGCCTTAGTTTCGTTTTTCCTCCCACAGGGCTGGAGTGTCCCAGCAGTCCGGGGACAGATCCGCCCCCATCTCCTCCTCTTGTGGGGTCAGGGTGCTCTGGGGATCCTGGGATGGTCACTGCTCTCCGTGGGCGGTTACTTCTTCTGTGCACACTGCAGCCTTTTCATGACGCACTTTCAACGGTGGCAAAGAAAATGGCGGCAGTTCAAATTTTTCGATTGGACCGCCGAGGCACACTGTCACCGGTCTGAACGGGTCTAGTCCACAATCCTGTTTGTGATGCCAAAAGAGAAGATGTGTCGCCCCAGGGATGCTGAGCCTTTTTAGGTATGCCACAGAGCTTATTTGATATGGCAAGAGGTAATGTCAGTTTTATTTTATGTGTCGTGACACCACTCACGGCTTCCTTTCAGGCATGTGGATGACCGCCGCTGCAGGTTTTATGAGTGTCTGGGGCTAATGGAGTCTGCAGCCAGGTAATGTAGCCTCCCGTGGGTGAGACAGGCCCAGGGGCTTGGGTGAGTAGGGTCCAGGAATAACACAGGCTGAGTCCAAAAGTCTTTCAACTGATTTTTACTCACTTCAGTTGTTATGGTGAGCTGACCCGGACGATGCTGTGATTAACCAGGTAAGAACCAGGGGCTCCTTTACGCCAGTCTGAGGGTAACTAGTTAGCTCTCCTTCCTAGCACTTCTGTGTTCAGATAACCTCTGACTTGAAGTACCATGGGGTCTATTCAGGGAGTCACAACTGCCTTTTCTCCCCTATGTTTGGCCCATTTTCCGGCAGCGTGGACCAGGTGAGATGGGTTCCTGCATTGCTGCTGAGGCTCGGACTCTGTGTGGTTGGTGAGGTACTTGTAGTTCCCCTCACCGGTAGGTTTAGCAGATAGTTAAACTGGAGTCTGCTCTAGGGACCTGTCCCCATACGTGCCTAGTCACCAGGAGCACCTCTTTACTCCGACTGACCAGGTGACCATTCTCCACCGCCAACTGTCACTACACCGTGCAGGGTCTGACTAGTGTCCACGCGTGTATCCCCTAGCGACTGCCGCTCACCAATACCAGACTGGCTCTCCTCTCTTCCTGACAACCTCTGCACTTTCTAGCTCCCAGCCCCTCTTGAAAAGATTTGAAAGCTAGCCCCCTCTGGAGACTACCCAAGGGTCCCCTCTAAAGGTGTGGGAGACCTGGTTGCTATGTGTCTGTGCGTACACACCTCATTCTGGCCCTTAGGATTACCTGGAAGTACTGTCCCAGCATGGGTGCAGTACTCAGTGGTGCCTGACCAAGTCAGGGTCGCCACATATACATTATATATAGTGATAAAAATGAAAACAAAACAAAAATTACACAGAGAAAAGAAAATGAGAATCAGACTATTAAGACAAAATGCCAAATACATAGAATGATCAAGCAATATCCACAATACTGTATATATTTCAATGTGATATAATACTCATGGTTATTAAAGAAGAGACGATATATACAGTTCAAGATGACGTGTTCAGGAGAGAGTGCAGTGAGGGAGGATGTAAGGTGCATTGTCTGCAATGTAAACGTGGAAGAAGGGATACAGCGGAGAATTATCCAGTGTATCAGGCAACACAATGAAGGGGAATGAAGATAAGGGAAAGAAGACGCGGAACACAGGGATCCATTGGATTCATGTGTTATAATTCGGTGCCTATTCTGATGTGAAGGAGTGGGGTTTCACTCCAAAACGCATAAATAAAGCACCTTTTTATTCACTTCACGGACTCGACCTTCGGTTTATTTACAGCAGCGCAGATTCAGTTCCACGCTTCTGCCAGGTTCTATCAGTTACCTTTGCTAAAATTGGAAATCTGCAGTTAAAACAACATTTTAGAGGTAAAAATGTAATTATTTTTTCTTCACTGCCCAATAGTATAAAATTTTGTGAAACACTTGTAGAGTCAATATGCTCACTGCACTCCTAGATGAATTCATTGGGTTACCCAGATAGTGGCATTCCACATCAGATTATTAGTCTAGCTGCCCAGACACGGATGTTTTTAACCCAGATAGTGGCATTTCAAGTTAGGTTCCCGGTTTACAGAGATCTACCTTGCCGTGGTGACTGGGCTTACATGCATTGGTCAATTCATAAACCAAATTTCTCTTTTTTTCAAATATTTCTATAGAAGTAATGCAATACCAGAGTTCCCTTATAAATTGTTGGCTTTTTAGTATGCAGCTGTATGCATCTTGAAGTTACTGTTTTTTCATCTAGCACCTATTCACACTTGTTGGATGTGCGGATTAGTTTTTTTTGTAATATCTCCAAACACTAAATGGTGCCCACTGTATAATTCAGACAATTTTGCTCTCTAAAATTCTCCTTACCTTCCAAGTCTTGTCGTAGATTTTCACCACACTTGGGGTATTAACGTACTTAGAAGAATTCGCACAAAAAGATGAGATTTTTAGCAAATAATTGATCAATTCTTTGAGCCACCCCTGTCAACGTCATGGCAAATCTTAATAAGGGGGTCCTACAAAAAGATGTACATTGCATTTTCTCATGTTACCTTTGTGAAAATGCACAATTTGTAACTAAATTAAGATTTTGTGGAAAAAAGTAAAATTTTCATTTATTTTCGTTCCACATTGCTTTAGTTCTTGTGAAGCACCTAAAGGGTTCCTAAACTTCTTGGATGTCTTTTTGAGCAGTTTGAGTGGAGCAGTTTTTAGAATGGTGTCACTTTTGGGTAGTTTTTGTCACCAAAGCCTGTCAAAGAAACTTAAAATGTGATGTGGTCCCTAAAAAATGGTTTTGTAAAAAAATGAGAAATTGCTGATAAACTTTTAGCACTTCCAACTTCCTAACAAAAAAGATTTTTCAGAACTTTTGCTGATGTAAAGTAGATGTTATTTAATTATTTTATGTGACAACTCTTGTTTAAGGGCATAAGAATTCAAAGGTTGAAAATTGCGAAATGTTTTAGAATTTTTGCCAAATTTACGATTTTTTACAAATAAATGTATCATCCTAAAGTTACCACTGTCATGAAGTACGCCATGTCACAAAAAATCTTTCTCAGATTCGCTAGGATCCATTGAATCGTTCCAGACTTATTACATCATAAACTGACGCTGGTCAGAATTGAAAAAATTGGCCTGATCATGAAGGTTAAAACCAGGCTGGGGGATGAAGGGGTGAAAGGGCTCCAATGACCCTATCAAAGATCCTCATTGCTGTTTTTAACATCTATGCTGCTTCTGGATGACATTACCATTAACCCATTCTTCTGGCTGGCCACCAAAGCTCAGGCTATTCACCCCCATTAAGTAACAGCTTTTATTACATTACAATTAGTCTGCCATAACTTGCAAAACTCAAGATTGTCAAAGCAGTGAGATAATTAAAACTGGAATGTAGGTATGGGGCCAACATGTTTTCTCTGACACCTTAAAAAAAACTCCAACCCAAGACTATGAAATAAAATACCCAAACATGTTTCTACATCATCTACATTGGAAAATATTCTGAATCCTTTTCAATATGTAGCCAGACTCTTGATAACTAAGTTGTCTGAAATCGTCACAATCCAGTAGCCACAGACCAAGCCTAGCTACAATGGTGCCTTCTGGGTATCGCTGGTAGGAAGACAGTACATTAATATATAACTCAACTTAGCACGACTGTAGACAGGTTGTAGACAGACACCATTTCTTCTGACCATTCCACAATTACCACAAACTACTAAAAAAAACTACTAACAGCAAAACCAAACCAGCTATAGTGGCAATACCTGTTTATCTGGAAAACTTTGCAATAAAAATAGATTGAAAAACAAAAATTCTATAATCCAATAGCTGCAAAATCAATACAGTTATAGTGGCACTTCCTGGGTATAGCAATTAGAAAAACTAGTAATAAAGTGATTTTAAATAATTGTTTTTTTTTTAATACTGGGTAGGTTGGATACTTAGCAACCATGGCTCTATTGAACTGACAAAACTGCAAACTTATATATACGTCTCCATACATATGCGCATGTGCACAAATATATACAGAGTTTGCCTCCTCCACAAGCCTCTAAAACCTTGAACCAGCTACAGTGCTGTACAATGGCTCCCACAAAAACATCATCCATCACTCCCCAGGGTCCACCCCATAAAGGAGATACATCCATGTGCACAGATATGTGCAGTGTTAGCCTACACCACTAGCCTCTAAAACCTTAAACCAGTTGTGTACAACGGCTCCTACAAAAATATCATCGATCACTCTCCAGGGTCTGCCCATTAGAGGAGATAACCATTGGTTAATCAAAAATTCAGTCTGGTAAGTGAAACAATTATGTAACTGAACCTCTTCTTCTTACCAAAAGCCCCCCCCCCCCCTCAGCATGCATGCTTGATTAGAAAAAATAAAAATAAAACTAAATAGGCCTCTTTTTTTGTTTTTTTTAATAATAGCTTCTAGATGCAACATACCAGTTGTTACAAACCAGCCTAGCTATTGGCACAGCCTGGATATCTAGGTATTATAACCTTTACAACCTACAATGTACAATATATCACAAAAATAAGTACACCCCTCAATTTTTTGTACATTTTTTATTAAATCATTTTATGGGACAAATCTGAAAATATGACACTTCCATACAATGAAAAGTAATCATTATACAGCTTGTACAACATTGTAAATTTTGTGTGCCCTCTAAATAACTGAACACATGGACATTAATGTCCAAACCGCTTGCAACAAAAGTGAGTACACCCCTAAGTGAAATTGGCCAAATTGTGTCCAAAGTGTTAATATTTTGTCTGGTCACCATTATTTTGGAACACATAAATTACTAGAGCTTCACAGATTGCCACTGGAATCCTCTTTCACTCCTCCATGGCGACATCATAGTTTTGGTGGATGTTAGAGACCTTGTGCTTCTCCACCTTAAATTTGAAGATGCCTCACATATGCTCAATAAAGTTTAGTTCTGGTGACATGCATGGCAAGTGCAGCACCTTTAGGCTGGTTTCAGACGTCCATGTTTAATCAGGTATCAGTCACACGCATGGTTATGGTCATACGTGTGTCATACATGTGTCATACGTGTGTCTCACATGTGTCTCACGTGTGGCACACGTGTGGCATCCGTGTTTGTATACGTGTGACAGGTACCAGAGAAAACACGGGTCTGTGAAATAAAAAGATTTTTCATATTTACCTGCTTTCTCCGGCTCTGCTGCCTCCCGCTCCTGACCGCCGCTCATTATATTCATCGATTATTCACCGCACTCAAGACCTGAAACGTGGAGCATCGCGGGGACAGCGAGGGATACAGCACCGCCAAGGACAGGCAAGTATTATTCAGCACAGTGACATCCAGGAGGTCATCGGAGTTCCCAATGAACTCTGACATCCTGATGACCCCTGCGACACCCGCGCTACAGCTTCATGGGTTCATCAGAGTTCACTGAAAACTGTGATGAGTCCCCGATGCTGTCCCTGCAATGTTCCGGCTTCTAGGTTCTCACCACACACACACACACACACACACACACACTGAGCACATATACACACATGTATACACACATAGCAGACACACATGGATACACCGAGCGCATACACACATAGCGCACATGCATGTACACACACACCCACACACACACAGACACAAACACACACTCTGATGTATAATCACCCAGCGATGCGGTCCCCGGCACTGAAGTCCCCAGCACTGCTCCACAGGGCTCTGAATATTCAGTGAGTATAATGAGCGGCGATAAGGAGCGGGAGGCAGCAGAGCTGGAGACAGCATCGCTGGAGAGAAGTAAATATAGCAAATATTTTTATTAAAAATCAGTGTGCGATCGGTGTGACATCCGTGCTGCCGGAGATGGCTGCGTGTGTGCGTGCAGGGTCATGAAAGGTCACACGGTCCGTGTGCAAACACGGAAGTGTGAGGCACATCAGAGAATAACATGGGTACGTGTAACATCCGGGTTAACAACGGATGTCACACGTACCTAAAACACGGACGTCTGAAACCAGCCTTACTCTCAGTTTCCTTAGCAAGGTAGTGATCATCTTGGAGGTGTGTTTGGGGTCATTATCATGATAGAATACTGCCCTGCAGACCAGTTTCTGAAGAGAAAAGCATTGCTTCAGCATGACACAGTAAATGTTGGCATTCATCCTTCCTTCAATGAACTGTAGCTCACCACGGTCAGCTGCACTCATGCAGCTCAAAACCATGACACTCCCACCACCATGCTTGACTGTAGGCAAGACACACTTGTCTTTGTATTGCACTCTCCAGTATTGAGGCGCTAAGTGGGAGTGGACCCACTGGACCACAGAGGGAACCTAGGCTTCTCTGATATGGGAGGGGCTTATCTAAGCGCCAATCGTGTATTGGCTCCCGGTAGATGCCAGGCTCCACTCCATGTGGCAGTGTCTGTATCCGGGACAGTGGCAACTGACCCCCAGGGCAGGGACGGGCTCAAGTACGGACAGGTACTAGCAGGTGCAGCCTTGATTGCTGATTCAGACAGGATGTCTGGTGCAGGCACATACAGAGGGTATAGCAGGTACTGACATGTAAGAGATAGCACGCACATGTACAGATAACGGACACAGAAGACATGGAACCTGATAACTAACTTTCAAGACAGTAACTAACTAACTGACCATGTTTCTCAGGCACCTCCCCTAAGGGGAGGATGCATTAAGTATCTAATACCTCTCAGATATAGGCTGAAGGAACCTCAGGGTAATAGTATGCTGTTACTTTAAGAGCAGGGAAGGCACACACACATGCACTAAGTGCACTCCCGGGGAACCTGTGCGGCATGCACAGGCCCCAAGATCAGGAGGCAGCAGGAGAATACACGGCCGACTGAGGAGAGATAGAGGAGGGTGCATTCCAGCCGAGGAGGTGAGTGTGTAAACACGCCAGAGTTAAAGTATTCCCCCCTTACTCTCCCTCTTCACCAGGCCTGAAAGAAATTCCATCACGAAAAGGACGTCCTTGGACTTCAAAGGAGCAAGAATGGTCGGTGGAAGGGTTAGACCGGATAGCTGCTGCTTGGGAGGCTTTTCCTGGCCCCTCAATGGCAGATAGAACCAGTCTCCAGAGTAGTCATCCTAGAGGCTTCAGGGACATATTGGGACTCCACTCTCCCTTTGTTGAAGGCAAGATCAACAGGCTGATAGGAAGGGAGCAGAACCTGATGGCAAGGCAGTACCTTAGATGACCTGGATAGATGAACCCCAACCAGGCACCTTTAATTGCAATTCTGCCCCCCAATGGAGCACCACTCAAGATTTTCAGTCAAGAACAGGTTTGTGAGTACAAAGCCAAGGCAGACTCTAGAAACGGGCAAGAGAGTTTTGATAGCAACAGGAAGATCTTCTTCAAATGGGAAGTTCCCATGCATAGTTGCCCTTGTTCAGAAACAAAGAGTATGGGTTCAGACAAGAGTATTCCATCAACAAGCGACATCATCAAATGATTGTTGGTTGGTGGACACCATCCTGAAGAGAAAACTAAGTGTCACACACCCTGGCCGAAGTGAGATACAGACACAGACACTCTCTGGTGAAGGAGTGCGGACTGCGGAGCTCTTCTGGCTAGATGCGCACCTTCCTTGACACTTTCAGAGCATCTGACCTTCTCGACTCAAGGACTGAGCACCCAAACATTTCAGTGCTCACCCATGACTTTTATTTATGATAATACATAAATCATTGTCATATAGTGTTTGTACAGTATGTACTTCTTAATACATTTTTCATCCATTCTTGAAATACGAACACTTTTCTTTACTTTTCGTTGTAGTTCATTGCCTTGAATACCTTTTACCACTGCTAGACAGAAGTCCATGTATGCTGTTACCTCCTAATCCCCGCCAGCTTCATTGCAGTGCTTTCAAGCTAGACAGCAGCAGTGGTCGGTCTCCTTAGCAACAAGCAATCAAGAAATATAACATGTAAATAATCTTAAAAATGACTACAAAGTTTTAATAAGCTGTACATTTCAAAAGTGTTTGTTTTTGCAATCACTCTCCAATAATATCCATCTATGAGGATGGGAATAATATTTTAATTCAACACCAACATTTGTCACCCAGCCACAAGATAGACTTTAAGTGTATGTTCAAAGGGGGTTTAACAGCACCGCCCCACAATGATTATGAGTGTTTACTATATGGGTACGAGGCAGTAGCATAATGAGTTACCACTAGTGATGAGCGATCACTTACCATGCTCGAGTGCTTGGTACTCGATAAGAGCAGGTGAACGCTCAGATGGGCATGACTCGAGTTCCTGCGTATAATGGAATTCAATGGGAAACTCAAGCATTTTTTCAGTAGATTTCCCAGAAAAATGGTTCCTTCTGTTATATTTGGGTACTCGAATTGCACCCATCCAAACATCCAATTGCTCTTAATGAGTACAGAGCTTGGCAGTGCCTACTCATCACTAGCGACCACTTCTACATTCACTGTCCGTAGGAGTGGTCATCATACTTGTGTACTTCCACTCCTGCAGGCCTAAAGAAGTGAGTGGAGTTGTTGGTTGAAAAACACTATCACTGTATTCATATTTATCCATATAAATAGTAATACAGTACTGAAGTAAATTAGTTATTTATTTCCTTGTTAGTTTTTGTTTCAGATAGATCCCAAAAAGTCAAACTTTTCTGTCAAATGTTTCTACTTTTATTTTACTATTTTCTGACTTGATACGATGAAGTTAAACTGTCTTTTTCTTTTTCAATAAGAAACTATTCTAAATGTTCTTTTGTACATGAAATCATCCTACACTTAGGACCATTGTTAAATTTTTGATCTACACAAAAAATATTGTATGATCTTCCAAAAAAAAAAAAAAATCTTTGGCTCGTGATTTTAACTAAGTTTTCTACATGAATAATACCAGATGCTGCTGGATTCTTGCACACTCTAGGGTATTCCTGTCTTTCAACAACCTCCAATTCTTTACTATCCGAGTTATAAGAAACTGGAAGTTTGTCAAGATAGAACATTACCCTATAAAGAGTACCCATATCAACAATGACAGATATTTTTCTGCTGGATAAATCATTATATTTCAGATTAACATGTTCAATTCTGAAGTACACAGATTAAGATTTTGTGGAAAAGGACAATTTCAATCAATACGCCCTCAACATCATATGCACTTGTCACACAGCTGACTAATACGCACATGGTAAAAAGCGTGCCAAATAGTGTTTTGCATTTTAATCTGATGACTGACTAATATTCACTTACGTAGCAAGTGCTTTACGTTTTGTGGATAAATTATCCTTTTATACAATATATTAACCCCTTTTACCCCTGTGGATTTTCCGTTTTTGTTACCCCTCCCCTCTTCTTCCAAGAGTCATTCTTTTTTTATTTTTACGTCAATATAGTCCTATGAGGGCTGTTTTTTTGCAGGACAAGTTGTACTTTTGAAAATTGTTTTTGGTTTTTTTTATTTATCATGTTTATTTTATGGTAAAATTGACATGGTAATATGATTACCCAGGTCGTTATGAGTGTGTAGATACCAAACATGTATAGTTTTACATTTATCTGGGTGGTGAAAAAAAAAATCAGATTTTTGTCAAAAAAAAGAATTGCGCTTTTGTCACCATTTTCCGAGACCTGTAGTGTTCTCATTTTTTGCGATCTGGGGCTGTGTGATGGATTATTTTTTGCATCTTTAACTGATATTTTTAATTATACCTATATAGATTTTTCGGTGGATGCAAAGTTTTGATCGCCTGTTATTGCATTTTAATGCAATTTTCTAGCTACCAAAAAAAGTAATTCTAGAGTTTTGATTTTTTTTTTCTCGCTACGTCCTTTACCTATCAGATTGATTGATTTTCAATTTTGACAGATCAGGCATTTCTGAACAGGTGATACTAAGTATAAGGGTTGTTTTTTATTGTTTTATTTTCAATGGGGCAAAAGGGGGGTGATTTGAACTTTTAGTTTTTTTCACGCTTAAAAACTTTTTTTCTTTTACATTTTTTTTTATTGATTTTACTAGTCCGCTTGGGGAACTTTATGCCTGCACTGTCTGATCGCTTCTGCTGATCAAAGCGATGCTTGGCCTGGATTCAGTTACCTGCATTGCACTCCGGAGCTCTCACCTGAGCTTCAGAGTGCAGCCTAGACTGAACCGCGAGCGCCGAGTGATTGATTCGCCGGCAATTGCGGTTCAATTCATGACAGCTGCAGACAGGCCGGGGTGATCTCCGGTGCTCTCACCTGAACTCCGGAGATCAGCCCAGCCTGTCCGCAGCTATCATGAACTGAACCGCAATCGCTCAGCGCTCGCGGTACAGGCCTTCAAACTCTGAGATCAGTGCAGGCTGCAGGGGAGAGCTCCGGAGTGCAATGCAGGTAACTGAATCCAGGCCTGGCATTACTGGAGATTCCTCCGGTAGCCAGTCCGACGCTGGTCATAACAATGACAAGGGTCACCAGCTGACCTCATGCTGTCTAGACAACAAATTAACGTCTTGTGGCCACTGATGATGGCGGGGAACAGCACAATCCCTGCAAAGCGCGTCTGATCGCGCTGTCAGAGTTTGACAGCACGATTTAAGGGGTTAACAGGTGAGGGTGGATCTCCAATCTACCAGCGCCTGTTAGTTGCACATGTGTGCTGATCAGATCAGCAGGCATATGCAGGGAATAATGCGGGCTCACCACAGAGAGCCCGCAATAAAGGGCCATACACAACCAAGGGCATACATGTGATCTTGAAATTAAACAGTCTCTAAAGCATGTTTTTTTTTTATTTAAGTCTCATGCAATGCTGTAGGCTGAGGAGGCAATTGGGTATTTATAGCCACTCCATGTACAACAATACAGTCTTTTGTTGAGTACCGTATATTGTAACAAGATGGTCAGTTACCTTTTTTTTCTTTCTTGCCTCCTAAAATCAACGAAAAAAGGACATAATTTCCAAAAATATCACACAAAAAAGGCAGCCATGCTTATCAATACCATGTCACCACACAAATGCACAACAGGATGCAGCAGCCCCCATGTTAAATGTGAGGGCAGCGCAGGTGCAAAATACTAATGAAAAACCACTTGCAAATACACATACATTAGGGGGCTGGTTGCCTAGAAGTTCTAATGCACAGAGGCCTGCATGGGGCACCAGTCACACCATTATGTGAGGTGCACCGATGTCCGGAAAATTAGCCTAATGCCAATGCCCCTACTATTCCTTTAGTTGGGCTACACAGTACCAAAGGTACACCCCACAGCACGGACACCCAAAATTACCGCACCACCAATGAAGAGCGCAGCTTTCATCCTGCATAACAATTTGCAACAAAACATATTATATATAAAGCATTAGGTATTGGTTAATCTTTTGGCCACAATACACACTATAACAACCTGTGTCAAGGGTCCTCATTATCTTTCGAGTCCCTATACTAAATTCAAAAGCTATTCACTGAAAAAAATACAAATTAATAAAACATAATAAAAAAAGACAGCCATACTTCCCAATACCATGTCACCACACAAATGCACAACAGGATACAGCAGCCCCATTATAAAGACGGGAGCAGAACTATTCTTGCTCATGGATACGGAGGACATGATGGCACCTAAGTGGGCTTTTTTGTCTTGGGCTATTTGTATTTTCTGCACTCCATACCTCCCAACTTTTAAAGAAGGGAATGAGGGACAAAGTTTGCGGCGCGCAATGTGTGCCGCGTCAATTTTAGGCCATGCCCCCTAACCACACCCATTTCACAAACAGCCACACCCATATCCAGTCCCCATCCACACCCATCCAGCAAACTGAAACTGCAGAAGCTGTCCGTGAGCGCTCTGAGCCGCCACAGATCAGCAATGTGCAGAACAGGCAGGGAGTTAACTACAGGGTGTGCAGATAGCTAAGACCCAGAAGGAGAGCTGAGAAGGGTGTGCAGACAGCTAGGACCCAGGAGGAGAGCTGAACAAGGTGTGCAGGCAGCTAGGACCCAAGAGGAGAGCTGAACAGGGTGTGCAGGCAGCTAGCACCCCAGAGGAGAGCTGAACAGGGTGTGCAGGCAGCTAGGACCCAGGAGGAGAGCTGAACAGGGTGTGCAGGCAGCTAGGACCCAGGAGGAGAGCAGGGTGTGCAGCTAATATTCACACATCAGTTTTTTGCCATCAGGCGCAATCCGGCAGAAACATGAAATAACGCATCCAGCGTCTGTTGCCGCCGGATGCGTTTTTTTCCCCATAGACTTTTATTACCGCCGGATTGCGTCGGATGGCCTTGCGTTCCATCCGGTTTTCGCTGGATCCGGTAAAATTTGCTTGTCCGGCGGCCGGATGGAACGCTGAGGTGAACGTTCTTTTGGCCGGCAAAAAAACGGATTGCGCCAGAATCAGCACGGTACGGCATGTTTTATAATGGGAGCCTATGGACGCCGGATCCGGGATCATCCGTCATATGCCAGAAGCCGGCGCCGGTTTCCGTTTTTTGTTTCTGGGCATGCCCGGACGGTGTGTAAATAGTCTCTCTCTTTCTCTGTCGGTCGGTCCGTTGGTCTCTCTCTCTGTCTGTCAGTCTCTCCCTCCCTCCTTTATACTCACTGATCACCGTCACGGCACTGCACGGCTGACACACTTCTCTGGCGGGTTCTCATCTTTTGAAAATGCCGGCCGCTCATTATTACATCTAGTATTCACTGCTTCCCCCGCCCACCGGCGCCTATGATTGGTTTCAGTCAGACACGCCCCCACGCTGAGTTAAAGCTGTCTCACTGTAACCAATCACAGCCGCCAGTGGGCAGGTCTATATAGTGCAATAAAATAAATAAATACTTTGGAAAAAAAATGCGGCCCCCCCCAATTTTGATATAGCCAAGGTAAAGCCACACAGCTGAAGGCTGGTATTCTCAGGATGGGGAGCTCCACGTTCTGGGGAGCACCCCAACCTAAAAATATCAGCCAGCAGCCGCCCAGAATTGCCGCATCCATTGGATGCGATAGTCCCGGGACTCTACCTGGCTCATCCCGAATTGCCCTGGTGTGGTGGCAATCGAGGTAATAAGGAGTTAAATGGCAGCTTATAGCTTCCACTAAGTCCTAGGTTAATCATGGCAGGCGTCTCCCCGAGATACCTTCCATGATTAACCTGTAAGTGAAAGTAAATAAACACATACACCCGAAAAAATACTTTATTTAAAATAAAAGACAAAAAAATACCCTCTTTCCCCACTTTATTAAAATCCCCAAATACCCCTCCAGGTCCGACGTAATCCACACGAGGTCCCACGACGCTTTCAGCTCTGCTACATCAAACTGACAGGGAGCGCCGTAGAACACGACCACTCTGTGTCAGCTCCACGCAGCAACTGAAGTGAGCCGCGCTGTCACCGGAGACTTCACTCAGGTAGTGCCGGTGTGTGTGCGGGGATGATGATGAGTGCGGTAGTGCTTGTGTGTGCGGGAATGATGGTGAGTGCGGTAGTGCCTGCGTGTGTGCGAGGATGATGGGTGCGATAGAGCCTGCGTGTGTGCGAGGATGATGATGAGTGCGGTAGTCCTTGTGAGTGTGGTGATGATGATGGGTGCAGTAGTGCTTGTGTGTGCGGTGATGATGATGGGTGCGGTAGTGTCTGCGTGTGTGCGAGGATGATGATGGGTGCGGAAGTGCCGGGGTGTGTGCGGTGATGATGATGAGTGCGGCAGTGCTTGTGTGTGTGCGGGGATGATGATGATGGGGGAGGTAGTGCCGGGGTGTGTGCGAGGATGATGATGAGTGCGGTAGTGCTTGTGTGTGCGGTGATGATGATGAGTGCGGTAGTGCCGGGGTGTGCGGGGATGATGATGGGGCGGTAGTGCTTGCGTGTGTGCGGGGATGATTATGGGTGCGGTAGTGCCATGGTGTGTGCATGGATGATGATGGGGGCGGTAGTGCCGGGGTGTGTGCAGGGATGATGACGGGGGCGGTAGTGCTTGCGTGTGTGCGGGGATGATGATGGGGGCGGTAGTGCCGGGGGGTGTCCAGGGATGATGGGTGCGGTAGTGCCGGGGTGTGTGCGGTATTGATGAGTGCGGTAGTGTCGGGGTGTGTCCGGGGATGATGGGTGCAGTAGTGTCGGGGTGTGTGCGGTGTTGATGAGTGCGGTAGTGCCAGGGTGTGTGCGGTGTTGATGAGTGCGGTAGTGTCGGGGTGTGTGCGGTGATGATGGTCTCTCTCTTGGCATGGAAATGGAAAAAACAACAAAAAAAACAAACAAAAAATGGATCAGTTTTTGCTGGATCTGTCGCATCCATTTTTACACAGTCTGCGCCGGATCCGTTGCATCAGGCACACGCCGGATTGTGCCTGATGCCAAAAAACTGATTTGTGAACATAGCCTTAGAATAATGTAGCAGCTCTGCCTAGCAGGAGATCATGTGATCGGTAAGCTAATAGAAGCATTGGCAATGCTTCTATCTTTGCATATTACTGGCCAGTGCTGTGCACCTGCAGGAGAGGAAACAAGTGGTGAGTATACTGTGACCTCTCCCCAATGTGTCCTGATCTACCGTGGTGTGCGCCTGCAACATTGAGAAGCAACCACACGGGAGTCAGAGAAACAGCTAGAAGAGCACAGGCTCCGGGGCTGGGGGGAGGGGAATCAGTGCTGGGGAGATTCATTACCTTAGCAGCAGCATAGACAGAGACTAGTTTCAGGTAGCGTGCTCTGCTCTGTAATGCTCACAGCACGTGTTAGGATGGTAGGAGGGAAAAGCAGCGAGGCGGGGGGAGAGTGAGTGGGCGGAGCCATGGAATACATAGCTCCCGTGCGGGGCAACGGGACAAACCCTGAAAATCGTGATAGTCCCGATGTATCCGGGACGTTTGGGAGGTATGTGCACTCATTCATATTGGCTCCTCAAATAGTTTAACTCAGCCACAATCTCATTGCAAGAAAACTCCAGAAAAACATGAATGTTTTAACTGAAATCTTGTTTACTCGTAGATGATAAGAGTAGCAGATAAAAGAGTGAATCTTCTAAGAGAGCATACAACATGTTAAATGAAGATGGCTGATACAACACACTACATAGAGAAGAAGGGCGTGGAATGCTGGCATCACAGAACTACAGGGAGGAGGAAGGGACAAATTACAAAGAAAGTCAAACCTTCTACCTAGGAACAGAAATACAATACACAGCAATAGAAACATTGAATTATTCCCAAGTTGTGGGACATGACAAGAACGGGTGGAAAATATTAATGAAACTACCATTTGGAAATTCACCACACATCAGTCTTTGTTTAAAATGAAGCAAATTAGCCAGAGTTTTTTGCTTAATTTGAGACTACTAATAAATTAACATTTTCTTTCTCCTCTTGCCCCAAAGAGTATTGTTTTCTGTATTGTGATCGAATAAATATTTCACTTTTTTAACCCCTATTTTTTTCTACGCTTATATAAAGCACTTAAAACATTTGATCATGATATATTTATTGTAACAAACATGTGGGGGATTAGATTTTTTGGCCATTTACAACAAATAAGTGTTATAGGTTCTCTGCCTGTTTCACAAACTGTACAGCTCAGCTTTGTCCACAAAATGCTGTCTGAGTAGCAAGTGACCAGACCTACCGTTTAACTTATACCAACTGAAAATTAGCTTTCCTATGTGAGATGCTTTCTATTGGTGGAGGATGATGGACATGCCCTATTACAAGGAGCCATTTGGATAACAGGAGAGCAGTGCCGTCTGTGAGGAAGGCTACTGTAACCAGTGCAGTACAAGAACTTGCAATACCTGCAAGTGCCTCAAAAGATAAAGTGTCCAACCCCTTTAACTCATGGTTCTTACAGGAATGCAGTACTTTTTGTGGAGACATGAGAGTCAGTGAGTGCTCTCATCCACTGGCCTGGCTGCCTTCAGAAAGACCGCACAGACCAGGGCTCATCCCACTGAACTCCTTCCCCATGGGCAGAACACTACCCAGACAATGTAAGGTGAGTGAACCATGCAATGGTAAGACTTTATTGAGTCACCAACAGACAAAAACTATTTCAAGATGGTAAAAACAGCACGCTCTCACCCTTCCGCTGTCTTTCAAGGGATTAGAATCTTCGTGACTTTGGGGTTCCAGGGCCAACAATCCCAGCCAGCAGCAACCCACTTTTGGCACCTGGTGAGAGGAGATAGCATCAAGCTTAGGAAACTGACCAAATACAGCAAGATAAGCAGCCAGGTGACCCAACCTGGCTTCTCCAAGTAAATTACATAACTTATAAATATGTTTATGATCCCATAGCTACACATACAAAGAAATAAATTGTATGAGAAGAATCTCATGATCCCATTAGACAATAGAAGGTTAACTAGCGGTCAGCTGGTGTTTGTGTAATTGGATTATTTTGTGTCCCATGTAATGTGCTGGAACTGAATTCTCTGCCTAAATAGCTTGGCGGGGTGTGCTGGGTCTTACAAATGAAGCACAATAAAGGGTTTAACATGAACGACCCCCCCTGTACTTTTACCTATGATGTAATAGTTTTAATAGTAAATGAAGCAGGAGTGTACACATTATGTAAATAACTAGGAAGTGATACATTGGATATTTCCAAACCATTTCTAAAATACTAAAGCCATGGCACTAGATCAATACTGAGTCACAGTTGGGTGCTAAACTCTGCTGAAATGGGAAAGCTGCAGGTGTGGTTTGGAGACCTTTCAAACAAAAAGTTGATTTCCCATCAGTATTAAAAATGAAATTGAATGATATAACATATTTCCAGTTCCTGGGAATTGCATTACATAGCTCAGAACTTCAAAAACATGCCATGTTCTTTTCACATATTCCGCTAACATCTCAAAAGCACGGTCCAATAAAAATTAACGATTACAAGCAGGAAAAGATGACATTTCTGCAAAGCCATAGCAGAAAGATATGCAAGCTAAACTTGCTGAATAGAGGAAAACTCTCCTTCAATCCCTGGTGTGAAGCATGGGTGGCCTACGTTGGTTGAGATTGCAATGGACATCAAGGTGGTACATGATGTGACAGGAAAGTGTGTGAAAAAGTTGTGTCAGCATGTTAACACTTACAAACACGAGGAAAAAGCTTGTGTGATGATTAATTTTTTCCTCTCCTTCAATTTCCTACCAAACACACAGGAAGGAAAAATAAACTCATGTTATTGGTTCATATGCACTTTATTTGAGCAGCTGTGTTTTTTCACTTGTATGTGGTTTTTGCATGCTACTTTATATGACATGTGTATTTTAACAGATAATGTTAAGCACAAATAAACATCCCCAAAATGAGTAGGGGAAAATGTAAGCACGCTCGCATATTCATGCATGCGCAAAGGCTTTCTGCATCTGTTTCTCGCATGTTTAATGTTATACTTTAATTATTTAATTCACTGTTGTATACTAATGTTGCATTTTGTTATGAAACAACTATATAGTGGCATGATTGCTTTGTGACTGTACCATCATGTTCTGTGCTGCATCTCATCCACATTTAATAGCAGATTGGGAAGGAGAATAGAATCTCAAGTTGCTTTAGGTTCAAAAAAGCTATAACTACACACCATGTACTAAAAGCTTCTCTTTATGTACTGCCTTTTTACATTTAAAGAGGTTGTCCACTACTTGAAAATTGATGACCTTTCCTTAAAAGTACTTTACACGCTGCGATATAGGTACCGATATCGCTAGCGAGCGTACCCACCCCCGACTGTTGTGCGTCACGGGCAAGTCGCTGCCCGTGGCGCACAACATGGCTAACATCCGTCACATGGACTTACCTTCCCTGCGACGTCGCTCTGGCCGGCGATCAGCCTAATTTCTAAGGGGGAGGTTTGTTCGGCCTCACAGTGACGTCACATGGTAGCCGTCCAATAGCAGAGGAGGGGCGGAGATGAGCGGCCGGAACATGCCGCCCACCTCCTTCCTTACTAATTGCTGGTGGACGGAGGTAAGGAGATGTTCGTAGCTCCTGCGGTGTCACACACAGAGATGTGTGATGCCGCAGGAACGAGGAACAACATCGCTACTGACGATTTTTCATAAATAAACTACCTCTCTCAGACAAATGATTTTTGCCTCTTTTGCGATTGTTTAAGGTCGCTCCAGCCTGTCACACACTGCGATATCGCTAACAACGCCGGATGTGCGTCACAAACACCGTGACCCCAACGATATATCGTTAGCGATGTCGCAGCGTGTAAATGGCCCTTTAGGATAGGTCATCAATGTCTGATCCGCCAAGGTCTGACACCCTATACCCCCCTGATCAGCTATTTTTGGTCCCTGCAGCGGTGGCAGGAGGCCAGAGATGCTCAGTTCCGGAGCTGCTCCATCTTCTGATAGCGGCCACAGCCGGATACTGCACATCGACCTTCTATTGATTACAATGTGAGGTGGATGTGCAGAACCTGGCCATGGCCACTATCAGAAGACGGGGAACTGAGCATTTCCAGCTGCCTGCTGCAGCTGCCATCACTGAGAACAGCTGATCAGCGAGGGTGCAGGGTGTTAGACCCCGAGCAATCAGACATTGATGACTTATCGTAAGGATAAGCCATCAATGTAAAAGTAGTGGACAACCTCTTTAAATTAAAATGGTTTTAACACTATAAAAAGTGAGGGTTTGTCCTTAGACTATCCTATCAATTCCTCATTTATGGGGCTCCAACTTACATCTTTACTAGTTTTCAGATTAATGGGGTGCACAATCTTTCATCACAATGTAATGGCCCATTTAGATGAGCCCACAATTGATGATCAAGCTTTTGAGGGAACGCTCATTACTGATTATTGGCTCTTGAAAACAGGCCATGCAAAGAAATAGCAAAACGCTCCTCCATCGGGTGGTGATCATTGATTCTAGACTAGTGTAATCTGCTGGAGTCACAAGTCCAATTTATCTCATATCTACAAGCAAAGGCTAAAATTAATGATCCCTCCATTGTGAGTTTCCAATTTTCTCCACTGCAGTTCTTCTTATGCAGTCTCTTATAGCCTAACACAAGTCCATTATTTTCCCCTCTGTCAAAACCTCTTGCTAGCCCAATAAAAAGTCATTACATGAAATGCTGATGTTCCAACATTATTCAAGGCAGGTTTATGATTGATAATTCTAACTAAACCGAAAGGAAGAAAACAATTCAGATTACCATATATGTAGTCAGGACTCAGGAGGGAATATCTCCATTAATAAGGGGCAATTAGAATCTGTTTCATGTAGTTTTTGTCTTCCTCTGGATAAACTAAGGAAGGCGAGTGGGTGCTGTCATGGTTCCTCCCTTAAAGACACCATTGTTGTATTAATTTTTGTAGAAATTGTTTTATTTGAACTGTAATGGTAATGTGATGTATTGTAATGTGTACATGTAATGTATAGCAGAACTATATGTAATAGGTTAATATGTTGTTATAATGTATCCATGTATATTGCATAACACTTGAATATGTGGTTTGCCAGACTGGAGGGCAAAAAGTAGTTAAGTGTTGGGATTAGCCCATAATGGGAGGGGTTAGCTTATAAGATAGAAAGGTTAGTGAAGATCTAGTGTGTGATAGATATGGACAGTTAGTCTGTAGGTCATGAAGATCGCATACAGTAGGTGACTTGTAGCTACAAGAGAAAAAAGAAGCCTGGAGTCCAGATAGCATTATACTTGAGCATTGAATGAAGACACAGAATGCTAGAGAACGCTGAGGCTGGACACCGGAGTGGCCCTCATTATAGAAGGATCAAGAGAAAAAGACTTTAGCAACTGGGCCCCAAGCTTAAAAGGTAATGGGTTGGAATGAACTGAGACATGAGCAGAGTTTACTTTCCTGGCCGGAGACTCCCCAAGTGTCCGAGAACACAAGAAAGTACACTGCCACTAGTGGCTACAGCATACCCCCTCTGCTACGAGGAGAAGAGACATGGAATCTGCAAGGAGAAAATCCTCAACATGTGCACTACACTTCAGGATTCTTATTAACTTTTTTTGCATCAGGATTTGTTTTCAGTTTTGTGGCAATGTACAATCAAAAAACACATCAAAAAATGAGGCAAAACCGAATGTGTGCACAGAGCCTATGGGATAACCTGCAAAAATATATTGTAGAGAATAATATAATAACGGACAACCAGCATGGATTCATGAAAGATAAGTCATGTCTAACCAACATGTTAGGTTTCTATGGGGAGGTAAGTGCAAACCTGGATATTGGCAATGCAGCTGATGTACAGTAATTTATTTAGACTCTGCAAAGGTATTTGATACTGTATCGCATAATAGTCTTATACTGAAGATCCAGAAGCAAGGACTAGGGGAAACTATATGCAAATGGTAACGAATCGGCTAAAAGACAGGAAATAAAGAGTAGTCATAAATAGAGTTGAGCGCGGTTCGTGGTTCGTGGTTCTCCAGTTCGCGGCTCGAGTGATTTTGGGGCATGTTCTAGATCGAACTAGAACTCGAGCTTTTTGCAAAAGCTCGATAGTTCTAGAAACGTTCGAGAACGGTTCTAGCAGCCAAAAAACAGCTAAATCCTAGCTTGGTTTCTGCTGTAATAGTGTAAGTCACTCTGTGAATCAAACTATTATCACATTTCAGTGTATAGTGTGCGTGAACAGCGCCTTCAGATCACTGCTGTTTCTATAATGGCGATCGCCATTTTTTTTTTTTTTTTTCTTGTCTTCCTTCCCTAAGCGCGCGCGTCTTGTGGGGCGGGCCAGCATGTCAGCCAATCACAGACACACACACACCTAAGTGGACTTTGAGCCAGAGAAGCAACGGCATGTGTGATAGGATCTGCATGTCACATGTCCCTGCATTATAAAACCGGACATTTTCTTCACGAACGCCATTATCTGCCTTCTGCGTCTTTGGTGTCAGACATCAGTGTCGCAGCTCCGTCCTCCTGAGTCCTATAGCCGATACAGCTGTATGCGCTGCATACACAGCGTTAGACAGCTTAGGGAGAGCACTTTATAGCAGTCCTTTTAAGGGCTCAAAGCGGCAGGGTCAGAGAGCCATAGGTGACAGGTCCTGAAAACAGCAACAGCGTCTGTGTAGCCCAGGTCAGGGATTTCCTCCCTGCATTTCACCATTAGGAGGGAATAGAAAGGCAGGCTTCCATTCCTCTACCCAGAGCACCACAATCCTGCCACTGTACCCTCTTGTCCTCTGCACACTCCAACTCATTCTAAGTAAGCCATTATACTAGCAAACATTCAGTGTACCTAGTGGCATCCTATACGTGGCTATTGGACTTTGCTATAGTCCCACTAGTGCAAAGACATTTGCAGAGCACGTCTGCCTGCATTGCACACTACAACTTTTTTAAACTAAGCAATTTTACTAGCAAACACTCAGTGTACCTAGTGGCATCCTATACGTGGCTATTGGACTTTGCTATAGTCCCACTAGTGCCAAGACATTTGCAGAGCGCATCTGCCTGCGTTGCACACTCCAACGAATTATAACTAAGCCATTATACTAGCACACACTCAGTGTACCTAGTGGCATCCTATACGTGGCTATTGGACTTTGCTATAGTCCCACTAGTGCAAAGACATTAGCAGAGCACATCTGCCTGCATTGCACACTCCAAGTTTTTTAAACTAAGCAATTTTACTAGCAAACACTCAGTGTACCTAGTGGCATCCTATACGTGGCTATTGGACTTTGCTATAGTCCCACTAGTGCCAAGACATTTGCAGAGCGCATCTGCCTGCGTTGCACACTCCAACTAATTATAACTAAGCCATTATACTTGCACACACTAAGTGTTTTTTAGTGGCATCCTATACGTGGCTATTGGACTTTGCTATAGTCCTACTAGTGCCAAGACATTTGCAGAGCGCATCTGCCTGCGTTGCACACTCCAACTAATTATAACTAAGCCATTATACTAGCACACACTCAGTGAACCTAGTGGCATCCTATACGTGGATATTGGACTTTGCTATAGTCCCACTAGTGCCAAGACATTTGCAGCACGTCTGCCTGCGTTGCACACTCCAACTAATTATAACTAAGCCATTATACTAGCACACACTCAGTGTACCTAGTGGCATCCTATACGTGGCTATTGGACTTTGCTATAGTCCCACTAGTGCCAAGACATTTGCAGCACGTCTGCCTGCGTTGCACACTCCAACTAATTATAACTAAGCCATTATACTAGCACACACTCAGTGTACCTAGTGGCATCCTATACGTGGCTATTGGACTTTGCTATAGTCCCACTAGTGCCAAGACATTTGCAGCACGTCTGCCTGCGTTGCACACTCCAACTAATTATAACTAAGCCATTATACTAGCACACACTCAGTGTACCTAGTGGCATCCTATACGTGGCTATTGGACTTTGCTATAGTCCCACTAGTGCCAAGACATTTGCAGCACGTCTGCCTGCGTTGCACACTCCAACTAATTATAACTAAGCCATTATACTAGCACACACTCAGTGTACCTAGTGGCATCCTATACGTGGCTATTGGACTTTGCTATAGTCCCACTAGTGCCAAGACATTTGCAGCACGTCTGCCTGCGTTGCACACTCCAATTAATTATAACTAAGCCATTATACTAGCACACACTCAGTGTACCTAGTGGCATCCTATACGTGGCTATTGGACTTTGCTATAGTCCCACTAGTGCCAAGACATTTGCAGCACGTCTGCCTGCGTTGCACACTCCAACTAATTATAACTAAGCCATTATACTAGCACACACTCAGTGTACCTAGTGGCATCCTATACGTGGCTATTGGACTTTGCTATAGTCCCACTAGTGCAAAGACATTTGCAGAGCACGTCTGCCTGCATTGCACACTACAACTTTTTTAAACTAAGCAATTTTACTAGCAAACACTCAGTGTACCTAGTGGCATCCTATACGTGGCTATTGGACTTTGCTATAGTCCCACTAGTGCCAAGACATTTGCAGAGCGCATCTGCCTGCGTTGCACACTCCAACGAATTATAACTAAGCCATTATACTAGCACACACTCAGTGTACCTAGTGGCATCCTATACGTGGCTATTGGACTTTGCTATAGTCCCACTAGTGCAAAGACATTAGCAGAGCACATCTGCCTGCATTGCACACTCCAAGTTTTTTAAACTAAGCAATTTTACTAGCAAACACTCAGTGTACCTAGTGGCATCCTATACGTGGCTATTGGACTTTGCTATAGTCCCACTAGTGCAAAGACATTTGCAGAGCACGTCTGCCTGCATTGCACACTACAACTTTTTTAAACTAAGCAATTTTACTAGCAAACACTCAGTGTACCTAGTGGCATCCTATACGTGGCTATTGGACTTTGCTATAGTCCCACTAGTGCTAAGACATTTGCAGCACGTCTGCCTGCGTTGCACACTCCAACTAATTATAACTAAGCCATTATACTAGCACACACTCAGTGTACCTAGTGGCATCCTATACGTGGCTATTGGACTTTGCTATAGTCCCACTAGTGCCAAGACATTTGCAGCACGTCTGCCTGCGTTGCACACTCCAACTAATTATAACTAAGCCATTATACTAGCACACACTCAGTGTACCTAGTGGCATCCTATACGTGGCTATTGGACTTTGCTATAGTCCCACTAGTGCCAAGACATTTGCAGCACGTCTGCCTGCGTTGCACACTCCAACTAATTATAACTAAGCCATTATACTAGCACACACTCAGTGTACCTAGTGGCATCCTATACGTGGCTATTGGACTTTGCTATAGTCCCACTAGTGCCAAGACATTTGCAGCACGTCTGCCTGCGTTGCACACTCCAACTAATTATAACTAAGCCATTATACTAGCACACACTCAGTGTACCTAGTGGCATCCTATACGTGGCTATTGGACTTTGCTATAGTCCCACTAGTGCCAAGACATTTGCAGCACGTCTGCCTGCGTTGCACACTCCAACTAATTATAACTAAGCCATTATACTAGCACACACTCAGTGTACCTAGTGGCATCCTATACGTGGCTATTGAACTTTGCTATAGTCCCACTAGTGCCAAGACATTTGCAGCACGTCTGCCTGCGTTGCACACTCCAACTAATTATAACTAAGCCATTATACTAGCACACACTCAGTGTACCTAGTGGCATCCTATACGTGGCTATTGGACTTTGCTATAGTCCCACTAGTGCCAAGACATTTGCAGCACGTCTGCCTGCGTTGCACACTCCAACTAATTATAACTAAGCCATTATACTAGCACACACTCAGTGTACCTAGTGGCATCCTATACGTGGCTATTGGACTTTGCTATAGTCCAACTAGTGCCAAGACATTTGCAGCACGTCTGCCTGCGTTGCACACTCCAACTAATTATAACTAAGCCATTATACTAGCACACACTCAGTGTACCTAGTGGCATCCTATACGTGGCTATTGGACTTTGCTATAGTCCCACTAGTGCCAAGACATTTGCAGCACGTCTGCCTGCGTTGCACACTCCAACTAATTATAACTAAGCCATTATACTAGCACACACTCAGTGTACCTAGTGGCATCCTATACGTGGCTATTGGACTTTGCTATAGTCCTACTAGTGCCAAGACATTTGCAGAGCGCATCTGCCTGCGTTGCACACTCCAACTAATTATAACTAAGCCATTATACTAGCACACACTCAGTGAACCTAGTGGCATCCTATACGTGGCTATTGGACTTTGCTATAGTCCCACTAGTGCCAAGACATTTGCAGCACGTCTGCCTGCGTTGCACACTCCAACGAATTATAACTAAGTTACGTTGTCAGGGATATTTATTCTTTATTATTCTGCTGTTAATAAAGCTAGACCACCACTGCAATCTTCACCACCTCTCAATTTTTACTACCACATTTTCAGTCCACAATCTTGTCGCAATCAACATGAGTGGCAAAATGACAGATGCTGGTGGAAAGGGGAAGAGGCGTGGTGGAAAAGGCAAAAAAGGTTTTGTCAGTGGGGAAGGTGCCAAAGCTCCATTATCATCTGCTGAAGATAGACCATCTACTAGCAAAAGTAAGATGTCTACTACTTATTGTGGACAATCCGATGTGCTCCCTTTTTTACGGACACGAACAAGAGGAACAAAGGTAGATGATGGGCAAAAAAGGAAAATGCTTGAATGGATCTCAAGTGGTCCAACAAGTGCCCTCTCAGCCACTTCAAGTACCGCATCCAAAAAACACCATTCCTCTGAGTTGTCATCCCAATCACACTTGATTTCTCCCAGCTCTGAAGTCTCCATCAGCCCTGCACAGTATGGTGGAACTGAGATGGCTGAGTCTGCAGAGCTGTTCAGTCACACTATAGCCTGGGAATCAGAGGTCTGCTCCCAAGCTACAGTGAGTACAGAACAGGAAATGGTCTGCAGTGATGCCCAGAACCTTTGTGACTCAGATTCAGGCCGTGAGGACCAAGTTTCTGAGCATAATGTTGACCCTTTGTCACAAACTGTAACACCTGTGGTTATAGACAATGAGGAACATACTGATGAAGATGAGACGCAGATACCCGATTGGGATGACAACTTAAATATTCGGTCAGGGCAAGAAGAGGCTCTGTCTGAGGGGGAGGGGAGTGCGAACACAACAATTGATGATGACGTTCTAGATCCCACCTACTGTCAACCCCCAGTCAGGCACTCGAGGAGGTCAACAGAGGCGGTGGAGGAGGATGCAACCGACGACGAAGTTACCTTGCGCCTTCCTGGACAGAGTCGGAGCACTGGTAGCACGTCTAAAACTGCATCCTCAGCCACCACTCTGCCTATGAGCATTATTCGGGGTGGATCAACAGGTCGCATGGCCTCTAAGCCTTGCCTAGCCTGGGCCTTTTTTCACATCGAAAAAGATCGCCCAACTCATGTGATATGTAACATTTGTCATGATTCTGTTAGTAGAGGTCAAAACCTCAGCAGTTTGACAACTTCTTCCATGAATCGTCACATGAATAAATATCATAAGTCCCGGTGGGAAGCTCACCGTGCTGCAATGCCGGCTAGCGGAGCGAACCATCCACCGCCCGCCCCTTCCAGTGCATCCGCGCGCTCTTCATCTTCTAGGACTGTGGGGACAGCTGTCACACCTGTTTTTCCACGCAAAACTTCCACCACTGTAACCGCAACAGGCAGTTTGCTTGTAAGGTCGTCAGTTGGTTTGGAAGGGGAAACAAGTGAGTGTGTACAGCTCTCTCAGACATCGATAGCACCAACGTTGGATGAAGGCAACATCATGTCTCCGCCTGCACTTTCCTCACAAACCTGCATTTTTCCAGGGACACCCTACTCAACACCGTCTACACACAGCAGCCAGATCTCTGTCCCTCAGATGTGGTCAAATAAAAGGCCACTTCCTCCGACCCATGACAAAGCTAAGAGGTTGACTCTATCCCTCTGTAAGCTGTTGGCTACCGAAATGCTGCCTTTCCGCCTAGTGGACACACAGGATTTTAGAGACCTTATGTCTGTCGCTGTGCCCCAGTACCAGATGCCTAGTCGCCACTACTTCTCTAAGAAAGGTGTGCCCGCGCTACACCAGCATGTCGCACACAACATCACCGCTTCCTTGAGAAACTCTGTGTGTGAACGGGTGCATTTCACCACCGATACTTGGACCAGTAAGCATGGACAGGGACGTTACATGTCGCTGACTGGGCACTGGGTAACTATGGTGATAGATGGTGAAGGGTCTGCTGCACAAGTCTTGCCGTCCCCACGACTTGTGTGTCAATCCTCTGTCTGTCCAAGTTCCGCCACAGCTTCTGCATCCTCCACCTCATCTGGGTCCTCCACCTCCGCCCCAAGCCTGCTGGTCAGGCCACCAGCGTTCTCACTGCGCAGAAGGAATCACGCACGCCTCATTACTATGCTGGCAGCCGAGCGCAACGGCATCAGGCGGTCTTTAGCTTGACATGTCTTGGTAATAAGAGTCACACAGCTGAGGAGTTGTGGTCAGCTCTGCGGTCCGAGTTTAATAAATGGTTGTCTCCACTCAACCTGCAGCCTGGTAAGGCCGTGTGCGACAATGCTGCAAACCTGGGTGCGGCCCTTCGCCTGGGCAAGGTGACACACGTACCTTGTATGGCTCACGTGTTGAACCTTGTCGTGCAGCAATTTTTAACACACTATCCCGGCCTAGATGGCCTTCTGAACAGGGCACGAAAACTGTCTGCTCACTTCCGGCGTTCAAGCGCCGCAGCTGAGCGACTTGCATCGCTACAGAAGTCTTTCGGCCTGCCGGTTCATCGCCTGAAATGCGATGTGGCGACACGCTGGAATTCAACTCTCCACATGTTACAGTGACTGTGGCAGCACCGCAGAGCCCTGGTGCAATACGTCATGACGTATAGCCTGGGCCAACGAGATGCAGAGGTGGGGCAGATCACCCTGATGGAGTGGTCTCAGATCAAGGACCTATGCACCCTTCTGCACAGTTTCGACATGGCGACGAATATGTTTAGCTCTGACAATGCCATTATCAGCATGACGATTCCAGTCATTTACATGCTGGAGCACACGCTAAACACTATTCGGAGTCAGGGGGTGGGACAACATGAAGGGGAGGAACTACAGGAGGATTCATATGTGCAAGGGACAACAACATCACCAAGGTCCAGACGTTCATCATCACCAACGCAGCAGGCATGGGACCATGGGGAACAGGGATCGACAAGGGCGCATAGTAGCAGGCGAAATGTTGAGCAAGGTGCAGGAGAACATGAAGAAATGGAGGACGAACTGTCCATGGACATGGAAGACTCAGCGGATGAGGGAGACCTTGGTCAAATTTCAGTTGAAAGAGGTTGGGGGGAGATGTCAGAGGAAGAAAGAACGGGTAGCACCTCTATGCCACAAACACAGCGTGGACTTGGTCCGCATGGCTGCGCAAGACACATGAGTGCCTTTTTGTTGCACTACCTCCAACATGACAGTCGTATTGTCAAAATTAGAAGTGATGATGACTACTGGATTGCCACACTATTAGATCCCCGGTACAAGTCCAAATTTTGTGACATAATTCCAGCCATAGAAAGGGACGCACGTATGCAGGAGTATCAGCAGAAGCTGTTACTCGATCTTAGCTCGGCTTTTCCACCAAACAACCGTGCAGGTGCAGGGAGGGAATCTCCCAGTTGTAACTTGACAAACATGGGACGGTCTCGTCATCTTCACCAGTCTACCCGTACCAGTAGGACCGTATCTGGTGCCGGTAACAGCAATTTTATGGAATCTTTTCATAATTTTTTTAGACCCTCTTTTGCAAGGCCACCAGAGACAACAAGTCTGACACATACTCAACGGCTGGAGAGGATGATACAGGAGTATCTCCAAATGAACATCGATGCCATGACTGTGCAACTGGAGCCTTGCTCCTTTTGGGCTTCAAACATAGAAAAATGGCCAGAGCTCTCCAGTTACGCCTTGGAGATTTTGTCGTGTCCAGCTGCCAGCGTTGTCTCTGAACGTGTATTCAGTGCTGCTGGGTGTGTGCTGACAGATAAGCGCACGCGTCTGTCCAGTGACAATGTGGACAGACTGACGTTCACCAAAATGAACAAGTCATGGATCCAGAAGGAATTTACTACCCCTGTGTCATCCTGGGGAGAGTAAATGCTTGTGGATTTGGAATGTGCTTGATGCAAATCAAAACATCCTGTTTGCAACTAGGGCCCAAGTGCTGCCACTGATGGGGTGGGTGTCTGTGTGGCCCAATTTTTGGAAAAAAAGGGAGACTCCGCTTGGAGTAACCCTTGCTTGATGTGTTTTTAAAAGAAGCCAAGATGAACAGAGCTGGGATCAGGAAAGACTTTGCTACCTACCCCGGTGTCATCCTGGGGACGGATAAGAATGGCGTATTTTTGAATGTGCTTGATGCAAATCAAAACATCCTGTTTGCAACTAGGGCCCAAGTGCTGCCACTGATGGGGTGGGTGTCTGTGTGGCCCAATTTTTGGAAAAAAGGGAGACTCCGCTTGGAGTAACCCTTGCTTGATGTGTTTTTAAAAGAAGCCAAGATGAACAGAGCTGGGATCAGGAAATACTTTGCTACCTACCCCGGTGTCATCCTGGGGACGGATAAGAATGGCGTATTTTTGAATGTGCTTGATGCAAATCAAAACATCCTGTTTGCAACTAGGGCCCAAGTGCTGCCACTGATGGGGTGGGTGTCTGTGTGGCCCAATTTTTGGAAAAAAAGGGAGACTCCGCTTGGAGTAACCCTTGCTTGATGTGTTTTTAAAAAAAGCCAAGATGAACAGAGCTGGGATCAGCAAAGCCTTTGCTACCTACCCCGGTGTCATCCTGGGGACGGATAAGAATGGCGTATTTTTGAATGTGCTTGATGCAAATCAAAACATCCTGTTTGCAACTAGGGCCCAAGTGCTGCCACTGATGGGGTGGGTGTCTGTGTGGCCCAATTTTTGGAAAAAAGGGAGACTCCGCTTGGAGTAACCCTTGCTTGATGTGTTTTTAAAAGAAGCCAAGATGAACAGAGCTGGGATCAGGAAATACTTTGCTACCTACCCCGGTGTCATCCTGGGGACGGATAAGAATGGCGTATTTTTGAATGTGCTTGATGCAAATCAAAACATCCTGTTTGCAACTAGGGCCCAAGTGCTGCCACTGATGGGGTGGGTGTCTGTGTGGCCCAATTTTTGGAAAAAAAGGGAGACTCCGCTTGGAGTAACCCTTGCTTGATGTGTTTTTAAAAGAAGCCAAGATGAACAGAGCTGGGATCAGGAAAGACTTTGCTACCTACCCCGGTGTCATCCTGGGGACGGATAAGAATGGCGTATTTTTGAATGTGCTTGATGCAAATCAAAACATCCTGTTTGCAACTAGGGCCCAAGTGCTGCCACTGATGGGGTGGGTGTCTGTGTGGCCCAATTTTTGGAAAAAAAGGGAGACTCCGCTTGGAGTAACCCTTGCTTGATGTGTTTTTAAAAGAAGCCAAGATGAACAGAGCTGGGATCAGCAAAGACTTTGCTACCTACCCCGGTGTCATCCTGGGGACGGATAAGAATGGCGTATTTTTGAATGTGCTTGATGCAAATCAAAACATCCTGTTTGCAACTAGGGCCCAAGTGCTGCCACTGATGGGGTGGGTGTCTGTGTGGCCCAATTTTTGGAAAAAAGGGAGACTCCGCTTGGAGTAACCCTTGCTTGATGTGTTTTTAAAAGAAGCCAAGATGAACAGAGCTGGGATCAGGAAATACTTTGCTACCTACCCCGGTGTCATCCTGGGGACGGATAAGAATGGCGTATTTTTGAATGTGCTTGATGCAAATCAAAACATCCTGTTTGCAACTAGGGCCCAAGTGCTGCCACTGATGGGGTGGGTGTCTGTGTGGCCCAATTTTTGGAAAAAAAGGGAGACTCCGCTTGGAGTAACCCTTGCTTGCTGTGTTTTTAAAAGAAGCCAAGATGAACAGAGCTGGGATCAGCAAAGACTTTGCTACCTACCCCGGTGTCATCCTGGGGACGGATAAGAATGGCGTATTTTTGAATGTGCTTGATGCAAATCAAAACATCCTGTTTGCAACTAGGGCCCAAGTGCTGCCACTGATGGGGTGGGTGTCTGTGTGGCCCAATTTTTGGAAAAAAAGGGAGACTCCGCTTGGAGTAACCCTTGCTTGATGTGTTTTTAAAAGAAGCCAAGATGAACAGAGCTGGGATCAGGAAAGACTTTGCTACCTACCCCGGTGTCATCCTGGGGACGGATAAGAATGGCGTATTTTTGAATGTGCTTGATGCAAATGTAGCTGTGAAGTGTACAACTGGGGCACAACTGCTGCCACTGAAGGGGTGGGTGTGTGTGTGGCCCAATTTTTGGAAAAAATGGAGACTCCGCTTGGAGTCACCTTGCGGTGTTTTACATGATTTTAGAAGGGCGTGCCATGCCTATATCTGTGTGTCCTCCAATTTTTCCTTGTCCAGCAGTTTTGTTTTCGCATGAGTATATGTCCTTGTCACTTTCCAATGTGTTTGAGTTGTTTGTCACCTTTAGGACACCTTTGAGGGTGTTTTCTAGGTGTTTTTCTGTGTTTGTGATTGCCTGCCATTGTTTCCTATGCAGTTCGAGTTCGGTTCGTCGAACGTTCGACGAACCGAACTCGAACGGGAGGTCCGTTCGGCGAACCAACCTCGAGCCGAACCGCGACCGGTTCGCTCATCTCTAGTCATAAATGGTACATTCTCTAAATGGGCTATAGTAAGCAGTGGGGTGCCGCAGGGATCTGGTAGGACATAGTATTGATAATCTCTTTACTTTTAATCCCATCCACAAGGTTATCAATAACTTTATTATTAGGGATGATCAAATACCTCAAATATTCGGCTTCCCGAATATTTGCCGAATAGGTCACCACTAGTGATGAGCGAGTACCAAAAAGCTCGGGTGCTCGAGGCTCGGGCCGAGCATCCCAAGATACTCGTGTACTCGGCCCGAGCACCGAGCCCAATGTTATCCTATGGGAGACCCGAGTATTTTTCTGAAATGACCCCCGGCAGCATGGAGAAACCCTAAAAATGTCACAAAAGTCTCAGAAGAGTGCTCAAATGACATGGCAACAGCATGGGGAAGACCCCTTGAAGCATTTATCACTCAAAAGTCACAGCTGTGAACAATTTTATCCGAGTTTTACGCCATTTTTACGGACTCACCAGAAAACCTTCCAAAATGAAACCAAAATGAATTTTCATGGCGGAAATGTTAAGGGAACATACCCAATAGTGAGATAGAGCTGGTGTATGTTACTTTTTGAGATTAATACATGAAAGATTTTACGTAAAACATTGTGTGGCACTCCGATGTCCAAAACGCACGTTTTGTGCTTTTTACTAGCGATGTCGGTCATTTTTTTTTTCATTCTATCTCCCGTCGGTCGGTCTCGCTCTGTCGGTCTCTCTCTGTCTTGTCTGTCCCCCTCTCACAGTCTGTCGGTCATTCTCCCCCCTCTCTCTTACTTACCGTTCCCCGATCACTGCCGCGGCGCTGCACAGCTGTTCACTAAACTCCGGCGGCTTTTCCTCTTTTGATAAAGCCGCCCGCTCATTAAACAATCTCGTATTCCCTGTTTTCCTGCTTTTCGGCGCCTATGATTGGTTGCAGTGAGACACGCCCCCACGCTGAGTGACAGGTGTCTCACTGCACCCAATCACAGCAGCCGGTGGGTGTGTGTATACTGTGCAGTGAAATAAATAATTAAATAATTAAAAAAAACGGCGTGCGGTCCCCCCAATTTTAATACCAGCCAGATAAAGCCATACGGCTGAAGGCTGGTATTCTCAGGATGGGGAGCTCCACGTTATGGGGAGCCCCCCAGCCTAACAATATCAGTCAGCAGCCGCCCAGAATTGCCGCATACATTATATGCGACAGCTCTGGGACTGTACCCGGCTCTTCCCGATTTACCCTAGTGCGTTGGCAAATCGGGGTAATAAGGAGTTAATGGCAGCCCATAGCTGCCACTAAATCCTATATTAATCATGTCAGGCGTCTCCCCGAGATTCCTTCCATGATTAGTCTGTAAATTACAGTTAAAAAACACACACACACGAAAAATCCTTTATTAGAAATAAAAAACACTAACAAAGTCCCTCATCACCAATTTATTAACCCCGACAAACCCTCCATGTCCGGCGTACTCCACAGTCCTCCAGCGTCGCTTCCAGCTGTGCTGCATGAAGGTGACAGGAGCTGCAGAATACACCACCGCTCCTGTCAGCTTCACACAGCAACTGAAGACAGCCGCGCGATCAGCTGAGCTGTCACTGAGGTTACCTGGATCCAGCGGTGGATGTAGCGGTGGCCGCGGGTAACCTCAGTGACAGCTCAGCTGATCGCGCTACTCACCGCCGCACCGGTCAGCTCCATGCAGCAACTGAGGTGAGTAGCGCGATCAGCTGAGCTGTCACTGAGGTTAATCGCGGCCACCACTGGATCCAGCAGTGGCCGTGAGTTACCTGACTGACAGCAGCTGATCACGCTACTCACCTCAGTTGCTGTGTGAAGCTGACAGGAGCGGCGGTGTATTCTGCTGCTCCTGTCACCTGCATACAGCAGAGCTGGACGCGACGCTGGAGGACTGTGGAGTACGCCGGACATGGAGGCTTTGTCGGGGTTAATAAATTGGTGATGAGGGACTTTGTTATTGTTTTTTATTTCTAATAAAGGATTTTTCGGGTGTGTGTGTTTTTTAACTGTAATTTACAGATTAATCATGGAAGGAATCTCGGGGAGACGCCTGACATGATTAATCTAGGATTTAGTGGCAGCTATGGGCTGCCATTAACTCCTTATTACCCCGATTTGCCAACGCACTAGGGTAAATCGGGAAGAGCCGGGTACAGTCCCAGAACTGTCGCATCTAATGTATGCGGCAATTCTGGGCGGCTGCTGACTGATATTGTTAGGCTGGGGGGCTCCCCATAACGTGGGGCTCCCCATCCTGAGAATACCAGCCTTCAGCTGTATGGCTTTATCTGGCTGGTATTAAAATTGGGGGGACCGCACGCCTGTTTTTTTAATTATTTATTTTACTGCACAGTATAGACACGCCCACCGGCTGTTGTGATTGGGTGCAGTGAGACACCTGTCACTCAGCGTGGGGGCGTGTCTCACTGCAACCAATCATAGGCGTCTGTGGGCGGGGAAAGCAGGGAATATGAGATGGCTGTGTGCAGAGCACAGCGCGCCCGCCGGTATAAAGGCTCGGTCACCCTGTGCGGGCCAGCCAATCACTGCAATTCCACAACTAACAGGGCTGTGGCATTGCAGTGGTCTGCCAGCCAATCCCTGCATGAGGGCTGGCTCTCAAAAGAGCGCCAACATGCAGGGATGAAGACCACGAGTACAGCACGAGTATCGCGAAATTACTCGGTACCCGCCGAGTAGCCCGAGTACAGTGATACTCGTGCGAGTACCGAGTAGTAACAAGCATACTCGCTCATCACTAGTCACCACTATTCGACTATTCGCGAATATTCGATGCGCAATGTAAGTCTATGAGAAACCAGAATAACAACTATTTGGAACTCTTTGGGCTTCCCATAGACTTACATTGTGCATCGAATATTTGCATAGCGGCGACCTATTCTTCGGATATTTTCGAAGCCGAATATTTGAGGTATTCGATCATCCCTATTTATTATTTATTTATCAGTCTTTGCTGATGAGTCGATGATAACAAACTACAGAGGATATTAAAAACTGACCTTGACAGTACAATATTACAAAATGATCTGGATAAGATGTTTCAATGGGCAAATAGTTAACAAAGGAGATTCAATGTTGATAAATGTGTAAAGTAATGCACCCATGATGGATAAATTCTAATGTTGCATATTCATTAAAGGGAATCTGTCACTAGGTTTTTGCTCCCCCATCTGAGAGCAGCAAAATGTAAAGACAGAGACCCTGATTCCAGCAATGTGTCACTTACTGAGCTGTTTGCTGTCATTTTGATAAAATCAATGCTTTCTCTGCTGCGGATCTAGCAGTTACACAGAGCTCATGAATATGCTGGACTACCTAGCAGCACGCAGAGTAGTCCTCTAATGATAATTTACTGCTCATTAAATAGTGATTTTATCTTAACTACACTAAGCAGCCCAGTAAGTGACACTTCGCTGGAATCAGGAACTCTGCCCCCATGTTATGCTGCTCTGAGAGTAGGTTTTAAAAACCTGATGACAGATTCCCTTTAAATGTATGTAAACTTGGAACGACAGAACAGAGGGAAGGACTTGGGTATTCTAGTTACAAGTAAGCTGAGCAGCAGCACTCAATAACAAGCAGCAGCTGCAAAAGCAAACAAGATTTTAAGGTGTATAAAAGGAGAGATAAAATTCCGTTATCCTAATGTATTATTATACATTATTACATATATTGTGATACATGTATCATATATACATTATTATATATTATTATACAGAACTAACACAGCATTTCATACTTACCAAGACTCTGTATCATGGCGGCACACTGCTTCTGGGTCGCGCATTCACTTCCTGTACTGTGCTTCTTATACACACATATTTCCATGTTTTCCCCGCCCATCGGTTGTCCTCTCATCTGTGATTGGATGTAGGCACACGACAGTATCTGCCTGACATGCCGCGATGCTCTGTCTGCACAGCCAGCGGTCATGCTCTATGGCCGCTGACTATGTAGCAGAGCTGAAGCGGCGTGGAATCTCGTGTGGATTACGCCGGAGCTGCAGGGTGTTGGGGGTTAATAAAGAGGTGAAGGAGGGTGTGTGTTTGGTACTTTAATCCAAATAAAGGATTTTTCTCTGTGTCTGTGTTTATTTACATTCACTTACAGGTTAGTGTGATGCAGGTATCTCATAGACACCTGTGCTATCACACTAAACTAGGGTTAAGTAGCAGCTATGCGCTACTATTAACCCCTTATTACCCCAATTGCCACCACTCCAGGGCAATCGAGAAGAGCTGGCATTGCAGCGGGATTGTCACATCTAATAGATGGGGCAATACTGGGCGGCTGCGGGCTGAGACTAACAGACCCCAGCTGGCATTATCATAGCTGGGTATCAAAATAAGGGGGGACCGCACATTGTTTTTTTTTAAATTATTTATTTAAATAATAAAAAAAAGCCGCATCACCGACACAGCCGCGCACACTTCTGACAAGAGCGTGCATGTTTTTCTAGGTAAATGCACACTCATGTTCAGAGAGCACAGGCTGTGCCGACTGATGTCATGTCAGACTTATGCGAGCCTGACAGCGCATCACTGGCACAGCCAAACCCACTGACTGGAACATGCATGTGTTTGTGTGTACATGCACGTTCATGCTCAGAGAGCGCAGGCTATGCCGGCTGATGTCATGACAGACTTGTACGAGTCTGACAGCGCATCACCGGCACAGCTGCACACTTCTGACAGGAACGTGCCTGTGTTTCTGAAAGACATGCACGTTCACCATACTGACCCGCAGACACTTGCACTGCTTTCCCCGCCCACCGGCCATCCTGCCACCTGTGATTGGTTGCAGTCAGCTGACACGTTGACACTCAGGGTGGTGACAAGTCTAGCTGCAACCAATTACACGCACCGGTGGGTGGGCAAAACAATGAATATTGAATTGTCAGTTCCGGAAGGGAAGAGTGTAACCCGGAAGGAGTTTGCTGCCATGACACGGCCTCGGATGAGTACACCGTGCGCTTCTACCCCCATATCCCTTCCACAAACATTTTTAATCTCCAGATTCTGGTCCCTATAAACTTATATGGACACCAGAATCCGGAGCGGATCCGGATTTTTTTTTCAATCCGGCAGGGATCCGCCGGTGCTAGATTTTGGCAGATTCAATCAGCCCTAGCTATAAATAATTTAGTGTCAAAAATGAATAATTGGTGGAGAAAAGTTAAACTTAATGGACCTAGGTCTTTTTTCAACCTATGTAACTATGTAACCTTTATCGATCAATATATTAATCATAAATGCTAAAAAGCATATATGAAGATATATAAATAGATATGTACCTACAGTTGAAACCAGAAGTGTACATACACTATCCAAAAAGACTAGAGATGAGCGAACCGGTCGCGGTTCAGCTCGAGGTCGGTTCGCCGAACGGACGTCCCGTTCGAGTTCGGCTCGTCGAACGTTCGACGAACCGAACTCGAACTGCATAGGAAACAATGGCAGGCAATCACAAACACATAAAAACACCTAGAAAACACCCTCAAAGGTGTCCAAAAGGTGACAAACAACTCACAACACAACACAAACACATGGGAAAGTGACAAGGACATATACTCATGCGAAAACAAAAGAGCTGGACAAGGAAAAAGAGGAGGACATACAGCTATAGGCATGCCATGCCCTTCTAAAATCATGTAAAACACCACAAGGTGACTCCAAGCGGAGTCTCCCTTTTTTTCCAAAAATTGGGCCCCACACACACCCACCCATTCAGTGGCAGCACTTGTGCCCTAGTTGTACACTTCACAGCTAGATTTGCATCAAGCACATTCAAAAATACGCCATACTTAACCGTCCCCAGGATGACACCGGGGTAGGTAGCAAAGTCTTTCCTGATCCCAGCTCTGTTCATCTTGGCTCATTTTAAAAAACACAGCAAGCAAGGGTTACTCCAAGCGGAGTCTCCCTTTTTTCAAAAAATTGGGCCACACAGACACTCACCCCATCAGTGGCAGCACTTGTGCCCCAGTTGCACACAGGATGTTTTGATTTGCATCAAGCACATTCAAAAATACGCTATTCTTAACCGTCCCCAGGATGACACCGCGGTTGGTAGCAAAGTCTTTTCTGATCCCAGCTCTGTTCATCTTGGATCATTTTTAAAAAACACAGCAAGCAAGGGTTACTCCAAGCGGAGTCTCCCTTTTTTTTCCAAAAATTGGGCCCCACACACACCCACCCATTCAGTGGCAGCACTTGTTCCCTAGTTGTACACTTCACAGCTAGATTTGCATCAAGCACATTCAAAAATACGCCATACTTAACCGTCCCCAGGATGACACCGGGGTAGGTAGCAAAGTCTTTCCTGATCCCAGCTCTGTTCATCTTGGCTCATTTTAAAAAACACAGCAAGCAAGGGTTACTCCAAGCGGAGTCTCCCTTTTTTCAAAAAATTGGGCCACACAGACACCCCATCAGTGGCAGCACTTGTGCCCCAGTTGCACACAGGATGTTTTGATTTGCATCAAGCACATTCAAAAATACGCTATTCTTAACCGTCCCCAGGATGACACCGCGGTTGGTAGCAAAGTCTTTTCTGATCCCAGCTCTGTTCATCTTGGATCATTTTTAAAAAACACAGCAAGCAAGGGTTACTCCAAGCGGAGTCTCCCTTTTTTTCCAAAAATTGGGCCCCACACACACCCACCCATTCAGTGGCAGCACTTGTGCCCTAGTTGTACACTTCACAGATAGATTTGCATCAAGCACATTCAAAAATACGCCATACTTAACTGTCCCCAGGATGACACCGGGGTAGGTAGCAAAGTCTTTGCTGATCCCAGCTCTGTTCATCTTGGCTCATTTTAAAAAACACAGCAAGCAAGGGTTACTCCAAGCGGAGTCTCCCTTTTTTCAAAACATTGGGCCACACAGACACTCCATCAGTGGCAGCACTTGTGCCCTAGTTGCAAACAGGATGATTTGATTTGCATCAAGCACATTAAAAAATACGCTATTCTTAACCGTCCCCAGGATGACACCGGGGTTGGTAGCAAAGTCTTTTCTGATCCCAGCTCTGTTCATCTTGTATTATTTTTAAAAAACACAGCAAGCAAGGGTTACTCCAAACGGAGTCTCCCTTTTTTTCCAAAAATTGGGCCCCACACAGACACCTTATCAGTGGCAGCACTTGTGCCCTAGTTGCAAACAGGATGTTTTGATTTGCATCAAGCACATTCCAAATCCACAAGCATTTACTCTCCCCAGGATGACACAGGGGTAGTAAATTCCTTCTGGATCCATGACTTGTTCATTTTGATGAACGTCAGTCTGTCCACATTGTCACTGGACAGACGCGTGCGCTTATATGTCAGCACACACCCAGCAGCACTGAAGACACGTTCAGAGACAACGCTGGCAGCTGGACACGACAAAATCTCCAAGGCGTAACTGGAGAGCTCTGGCCATTTTTCTAGATTTGAAGCCCAAAAGGAGCAAGGCTCCATTTGCAAAGTCATGGCATCGATGTTCATTTGGAGATACTCCTGTATCATCCTCTCCAGCCGTTGACTATGTTTCAGACTTGTTGTCTCTGGTGGCCTTGCAAAGGAGGGTCTAAAAAAATTATGAAAAGATTCCATAAAATTGCTGTTACCAGCACCAGATACGGTCCTACTGGTACGGGTAGACTGTTGAAGATGACGAGACCGTCCCATGTTTGTCAAGTTACAACTGGGAGAATCACTCCCTGCACCTGCACGGTTGTTTGGTGGAAAAGCCGAGCTAAGATCGAGTAACAGCTTCTGCTGATACTCCTGCATACGTGCGTCCCTTTCTATGGCTGGAATTATGTCACAAAATTTGGACTTGTACCGGGGATCTAATAGTGTGGCAATCCAGTAGTCATCATCACTTCTAATTTTGACAATACGAGGGTCATGTTGGAGGTAGTGCAACAAGAAGGCACTCATGTGTCTTGCGCAGCCATGCGGACCAAATCCACGCTGTGTTTGTGGCATAGAGGTGCTAACCATTCTTTCTTCCTCTGACATCTCCCCCCAACCTCTTTCAACTGAAATTTGACCAAGGTCCCCCTCAACCGCTGAGTCTTCCATGTCCATGAACAGTTCGTCCTCCATTTCTTCATGTTCTCCTGCACCTTCCTCAACATTTTGCCTGCTACCATGCGCTCTTGTTGATCCCTGTCCCCCATGGTCCCATGCCTGCCGCGTTGGTGATGATGAACGTCTGGACCTTGGTGATGTTGTTGTCTCTTGCACATATGAATCCTCCTGTAGTTCCTCCCCTTCCTGTTGTCCCACCCCCTGACTCCGAATAGTGTTTAGTGTGTGCTCCAGCATGTAAATGACTGGAATTGTCATGCTGATAATGGCATTGTCAGCGCTAAACATATTCGTCGCCATGTCGAAACTCTGCAGAAGGGTGCATAGGTCCTTGATCTGAGACCACTCCATCAGGGTGATCTGCCACACCTCTGCATCTCGTTGGCCCAGGCTATACGTCATGACGTATTGCACCAGGGCTCGGCGGTGCTGCCACAGTCGCTGTAACATGTGGAGAGTTGAATTCCAGCGTGTCGCCACATCGCATTTCAGGCGATGAACCGGCAGGCCGAAAGACTTCTGGAGCGATGCAAGTCGCTTAGCTGTGGCGCTTGAACGGCGGAAGTGAGCAGACAGTTTTCGTGCCCTGGTCAGAAGGCCATCTAGGCCGGGATAGTGTGTTAAAAATTGCTGGACGACAAGGTTCAACACGTGAGCCATACAAGGTACGTGTGTCACCTTGCCCAGGCGAAGGGCCGCACCCAGGTTTGCAGCATTATCGCACACGGCCTTACCAGGCTGCAGGTTGAGTGGAGACAACCCTTTATTAAACTCGGACCGCTGAGCTGACCACAACTCCTCAGCTGTGTGACTCTTATTCCCAAGACATGTCAAGCTAAAGACCGCCTGATGCCGTGGTGCTCTGCTGCCAGCATAGTAATGAGGGGTGCGTGATTCCTTCTGCGCAGTGAGAACGCTGGTGGCCTGACCAGGCAGGCTTGGGGCAGAGGTGGAGGACCCAGATGAGGTGGAGGAGGCAGAAGCAGTGGCGGAACTTGGACAGACAGAGGATTGACACACAAGTCGTGGGGACGGCAAGACTTGTGCAGCAGACCCTTCACCATCTATCACCATAGTTACCCAGTGCCCAGTCAGCGACATGTAACGTCCCTGTCCATGCTTACTAGTCCAAGTATCGGTGGTGAAATGCACCCGTTCACACACAGAGTTTCTCAAGGAAACGGTGATGTTTTGTGCGACATGCTGGTGTAGCGCGGGCACACCTGTCTTAGAGAAGTAGTGGCAACTAGGCATCTGGTACTGGGGCACAGCAACAGACATAAGGTCTCTAAAATCCTGTGTGTCCACTAGGCGGAAAGGCAGCATTTCGGTAGCCAACAGCTTACAGAGGGATAGAGTCAACCTCTTAGCTTTGTCATGGGTCGCAGGAAATGGCCTTTTATTTGACCACATCTGAGGGACAGAGATCTGGCTGCTGTGTGTAGACGGTGTTGAGTAGGGTGTCCCTGGAAAAATGCAGGTTTGTGAGAAAAGTGCAGGCGGAGACATGATGTTGCCTTCATCCAACGTTGGTGCTATCGATGTCTGAGAGAGCTGTACACACTCACTTGTTTCCCCTTCCAAACCAACTGACGACCTACCAAGCAAAGTACGGTTACAGTGGTGGAAGTTGTGCGTGGAAAAACAGTTGTGACAGCTGTCCCCACAGTCCTAGAAGATGAAGAGCGCGCGGATGCACTGGAAGGGGCAGTCGGTGGATGGTTCACTCCGCTAGGCCGCATTGCAGCACGGTGAGCTTCCCACCGGGACATATGATATTTATTCATGTGATGATTCATTGAAGAAGTAGTCAAACTGCTGAGGTTTTGACCTCTACTAAGAGAACCATGACAAATTTTACAGATCACATAATTTGGGCGATTTTTTGCTATGTCAAAAAAGGACCAGGCTAGGCAAGGCTTAGAGGGCATGCGACCTGTTGATCCACCCCGACTAGTGCTCAGAGGCAGAGTGGTGGCTGAGGATGCAGTTGTAGACGTGCTACCAGTACTCCGACTCTGTCCAGGAAGGCGCAAGGTAACTTCATCATCAGTTGCATCCTCCTCCACCACCTCTGTTGACCTCCTCGAGTGCCTGACTGAGGGTTGACAGTAGGTGGGATCTAGAACTTCATCATCAATTGTTGTGTTTGCACTCCCCTCCCCCTCAGACCGAGCCTCTTCTTGCCCTGACCGAATATTTAAGTTGTCATCGCAATCGGGTATCTGCGTCTCATCTTCATCAGTATGTTCCTCATTGTCTATAACCACAGGTGTTACAGTTTGTGACAAAGGGTCAACATTATGCTCAGAAACTTGGTCCTCACGGCCTGAATCAGAGTCACAAAGGTTCTGGGCATCACTGCAGACCATTTCCTGTTCTGTACTCATTGTAGCTTGGGAGCAGACCTCTGATTCCCAGGCTATAGTGTGACTGAACAGCTCTGCAGACTCAGCCATCTCAGTTCCACCATACTGTGCAGGGCTGATGGAGACTTCAGAGCTGGGAGAAAGCAAGTTTGATTGGGATGACTGGTGTTTTTTGGATGCGGTACTTGAAGTGGCTGAGAGGGCACTTGTTGGACCACTTGAGATCCATTCAAGCATTTTCCTTTTTTGGCCATCATCTACCTTTGTTCCTGTTGTTCGTGTCCGTATAAAAGGGAGCACATCGGATTGTCCACGGTAAGTAGTAGACATCTTACTTTTGCTGGTAGATGGTCTATCTTCAGTAGATGATAATGGAGCTTTGCCACCTTCCCCACGGACAAAAACTTTTTTTCCTTTTCCACCACGCCTCTTCCCCTTTCCACCAGCATCTGTCATTTTGCCACTCATGTTGATTGCGACAAGATTGTGCACTGAAAATGTGGTAGTAAAAATTGAGAGGTGGTGTAGATTGCAGCGGTGGTCTAGCTTTATTAACAGCAGAATAATAAAGAATAAATATCCCTGACAATGCAACTACGGCCCTTAAACTGGCAGCATAAATTGCTAGTATAATGGCTTAGTAACTATCAGTTTGAGTGTGCAATGCAGGCAGACGTGCTTCAAATATCTGTGCACTACTGGGACTATACAGAAATCCAACAGCCACGTTTAGGATGACACTAAGTTCACTCAGTGTTTGCTAGTATAATGGCTTAGTAACTATCAGTTTGAGTGTGCAATGCAGGCAGACGTGCTGCAAATATCTGTGCACTACTGGGACTATACAGAAGTCCAACAGTCACGTTTAGGATGACACTAGGTACACTCAGTGTTTGCTAGTATAATGGCTTAGTTATAATGAGTTGGAGTGTGCAGAGGACAGGAGGGTACAGTGCCAGGATTGTGGGGCTCTGGGTAGAGGAATGGAAGCCTGCCTTTCTATTCCCTCCTAATGGGGAAATGCAGCGAGGAAATCCCTGACCTTAGCTACACAGACGCTGTCTCTGTTTTCAGGACCTGTCACCTATGGCTCTGACCCTGCCGGTACGAGCCCTTAAAAGGACTGATAGAAAGTGCTATCCCTAAGCTGTCCAGCGCTGTGTATGGAGCGCATACAGCAGTATCGGCGATAGGACAAAGGACGGAGCTGCGCCAGTGATGTCTGACACCAAGGACGCAGAAGAGATAATGGCGTCCGGACGGGCAGATACTCGTTTTTATAATGCAGGGACATGTGACATGGACATCCTATCACACATGCCGTTGCTTCTCTGGCTAAAAGTCCACTTAGCTGTGTGTGTGTCTGGGATTGGCTGACATGCTGGCCCCCCCCACTACACGCGCGCGCTTAGGGAAGGAAGACAAGAAAAAAAAAAATGGCGATCGCCATTATCCATACAGCAGTGATCTGAAGGCGCTGTTCCCGCACACTATACACTGAAATTTCATAATAGTGTGAGTCACAGAGTGACTTACACTATTACAGCGGAAAGCCAGCTAGGAATTAGCTGTTTTTTTGCTGCTAGAACCGTTCTCGAACGTTTCTAGAACTATCGAGCTTTAGCAAAAAGCTCGAGTTCTAGTTCGATCTAGAACAGGCCCCAAAATCACTCGAGCCTAGAACTGGAGAACCTCGAACCGCGAACCGCGCTCAACTCTAAAAAAGACACGTATGCATGTTTTTCTTAATGTATGATATGATATCAGAATAAACCTTTGCTGGTTTAGGTAAATTAGGATTAACAAAATTATTTATATTTGCAAATGCCAGAATAAAGAGAGAGAGAGAATGCTTTAAGGCATTTTTATTACTTTCTGCAAAGTCAAAAGTTTACATACACTGAGAGTACTATTCCAATAATCAATATAGGACAGCCAATATGATGATGTCATATCTTTGGAAGCTTCTATTGGCAACATCTGAGTTAATTAGAGACATACCTGTGTATTTTGATGCACACCTGACACACACTGCTAAAATAAAAAGAAATCAGCCAATAACTCAGGAAGAGAATTGTGGACTTGCTCAAGTCTGGTTCATCATTGTGTTCAATGTCCAGATAACTGAAGGTGCCTTGTTCATCTGTACAAACAATTATATGCAAGTACAAACAAAATGGGAATGTGCAGCCATCATACTCCTCAGGAAGAAAATGGGTTCTGTGTGTCAAAGAATAATGTGCTTTGGTCAAACATTCGCATTTCAACCCAGAGACAAAGGCAAAAGAACTTGTGAAAATGCTGGCGGAAGCTGGCAAAAATGTGTCATTATCCATAGTGAATTGAGTACTGTATCAACATGGGCTGAAAGGCCACTCTGCAAGGAAGAACCCATTACTCCAAAAGAAACATAAAAAAAAGCCAGATTAAAGTTTGCAAATGCACACAGGAATAAAGATGTTGTAACGATAGTCCTGTGAGTGGATTCATTGGACCATGCACCAGACTCCCCTGTGGTGCCGCCTCGATGGAACCCCTATACAGGGACTGTCATGCGTAACCCCAGAGGGCCTAGATGCATGGAAGCTGGGATCAGCAGGATTTGCAGGATAGCGTCTTATAGAGTCTGTGGTGGATACAGGACCTGATCTGGGCCATGTACAGGTTAAGGGGATCAGGCTGAAATCCAGAACTGAAGAATGGTGCAAGTTAACTGGATCAGGCTGAAGTCCAGAATCGGAGACTGGTGCAGGTTGACGGGATCAAGCTGAAGTCCAGAATCAGAGACTGGTGCAGGTTAACGGGATCAGGCTGAAGTCCAGAATCGGAGACTGGTGCAGGTTAAATGGAACAGGCTGGGAAGCGTGCTCAGGAAAGTATTCAGGATCTGTAAGCAGAGAAAGAGTTATTCCAAGCACATGGCATAGAGGGGCCAGAACAACTGGTACAAGAGGCAAGCTACAGCGGCGCGTTGAAAAAGCACCAGCCAAGGAAAATAGGAAGTCATATGTCATGATTGACTCCTGGCTCCCAATATTCTTCCTAATGTCCCCCATTTCCCCATAATGTCTCAATTTGCTCCATAATGGCCTTCATTGCCCCACAATGTCCCAATTTACTCTATAATGGCCCCCATTTCCCCATAATGTCCCAATATGCTTCATAATATCCCTCATTGCTCCATAATGTTCCAATTTGTTTTATAATATCACCCACTGCCCTATAATGCCCCAATATACTTCATAATGTCACCCACTCACCCATAATGTTCCTCATTGCCCCACAATGTGCCCTATAACAGTCCCACATGGCCCATAATGTCTCTTGTAAAGTAATACCGCTCCTCCCCCACCACAGCCCCCTCTAAAATTATTACACATGTCCTCTTTGGCTCCTGCTGGAGCGCTTACCGTTGCCTGCGTGCCCTCCTCCTCTTCTCTGCAGCTGCGACCCCAGTGATGATGGTATGTGAGGCTGAGCAGTGCTCCTCTGCCTCATTCCGGTCACCGCACTGTTCAAATGTATGCGCACCTGACAAAATGAGGACACATTTGAATAGAGGCGGGGTCTCCAGGTCCTTGACATGGCATCTGTGCAGGCCTGGGAACTCCCACAGTGCAGCACTAGGACCTTTGATGAGTTACATGACTGTGATGTCACCAAAGGTCATTCTGCAACTGCAGAAACTTCAGTGATTGTACAGAGCTTGTACTATCACTGAAGTTTATGATTGCAAGGCTGGAGGCCCCTCAGATCGTGGGAGCCCTGGATCAGCTACCCAGTCTGTCCCCCAATAAATGCCGATCCTGAGAAACAGATGGCCCCGCAGCCCTGTACAGCTATGACTCGCCCACCCCAGGGCTGTGGGACACCCGGTGCCGGGCTGGACTAGTCCGGTGGTAGTCAGTGGTGGCTGGGCCCGGCTCCGTGGCCCTGGTGGGTGTCAGTAAAATATGGGGCTTGAATTAAAGTTTGTGTTCGTGACGCCACCTGTGGTATGCGGCTAATAAGCCGCCGCTGCTGTATGAGGCCTCCGGGGGATGATATGGCAGCAATGGTGGTACTACTCCCCACAGGTGGAGCAATGCCCCGGGGCACAGTTGGTGCTTGTGAGTGTCTATGCAGATTAAATAACAGAGGCAACTTCAAGGGTACAGTTTCAAGTTCTTTACTCACAATTCTTGTCACAGTCCTGCAGGGACCCTTGGACTGCTGGGACCACTGTCAGGGACCTCCGCCGTTTCTGGGTGATTCTGAGAGTAAAAGCCGGTACCCTTCTCTTAAGTGTCTCTGCCTTCAGCTGTCTTCCTTAGCCTTGCCTTGGTAGGTTGAACCTGGCTTGGCCTCCACAACAGCCTCCAGGCTGGGGAGTCACCTGTCGGCTGATTATCCCTTTTCTAGAGGTACTGCTGTGGGCTGTGGCCCGGGGAGTTTACAACATTCCCTGGGCCTCGGTTTTTACTGTCTGGAGATGATTTTGCACTCCTCCGGTTTCTAGGGACCGTCCCCTGTTGCAGCTTGATCCCTCCACCGATGTTCTTGTGGAACAGGCCACCGCAGCTCTACAGCTACCCGTGGCCCTGGGACCCCTTCTGTTCTCTGCTTGGTGTCACCTGGACCCTCTGAGTCCCAGGATCTTCACCAGGAAGCGTCTCTTTCTTTCCTTTCAGCTCCTGACTGACTTGGAGCTTTCTTTCCTTTCTCTTCTCCTCCTTGCCTGCCTCCAGCAGGCCTCCTCCTCCTTCCCCACTCTCTCTTCACTGACTAAAACTAGACCTTCCTCTCTGTGCCTGCACTCTTGTGGCTCCTCCCACCTCCCCAGTTGCTCTGTTCTACCCTATAGGAGCAGGGATGGGTCTTACGACCCCTCCCAGCATGCAGCATGGGAGGGTTTTCTGCCACTTTCCCTGGTCCCAGTGTGTTTCTAGCAATGGGTGTAGTGTGGATTTACCAGGGGACCGGAGTTCATTCCCTTCCTCTCCCAGAATGGGGCATCACACCGCTGGATGGGGTGCAATGACCTGTGGCGATGGAAGCCTCAGGGGCGCCACACTCCCCCACAGCAAATCCCAGCACGTCCTCGGGCTGAAAAAGCAACAGAAAATGTGGAGAAAATGCAAAAACATTTTTACACGTGTGTAGAAAGAAAAACAATAAAAACATTTCTCTCCTAAAATTTATCATTATTCACACTTCACATTATTATACTTTATACTCCATGTGTGATGATCAATATTCAACACTATGATCAACTAGATGAGCTATCTCCATTACATTCCCTACTTCCTTTCCCCCCCCCCCCTCCCCTCTCCCTTTCATTACACAAGTTCAACCACTATTTTTCATCCCATTCCTAATTGGCACCATCATTCTAATTGGATTTATTATTTTTTACTTTTTTTTATATGTAGAAATTCTTTTGCATATAAAGATCCAATTAGACAATTCCATTTATCCTACTAATATTTTATGTCCACTTTCGCATATTTCACTAATTTAGTTATGAAGCTATTTTATATGACTTTATATGCTTGGTTTACATTTTCATCTATATTATATTCCACAAACTACACTTCCTAACTAAAAGCTGGAGATATATGTGTGTATATGTATGTATATATATATATATATATATGTATGTGTGTATGTATGTGTATATATGTGTTTCTCATATGTTTCTCTTGGTTTATCACACGCGTTTTTTCTACATGTAGACTCACACTATTTAATATAATTTATTAATTTTGTCATGTTTCCTATCTAGTCCTTTATGTGTATATTTGGCCGGTAATCTATTCAGCTATTATGCGACACCATTTTCACTAATACCTACACGTCCCCTCTCCCCATGAGATATCCGGTCTATTACTTGTTGTTTTAACACTACTCCTAATCCCTAATTCATTGTTTTCTATATGTGCTTGGCTTCTGCCGTCTTTGCCCACCCACAGTATGACATGCACTGACTATCTCGCATCCTATTTGACACACATCGCATGTTCCCGCCTAGAATATGACGTGCTTATCACGTGACATATATTGACCAATAGCAACAATAGTATGACGTCCTTATTTAGTACGAATCCTTCTTTCTTTGTAGATTAATACTTAATCATGCATGAATTCAATATGTTGTAGTGCATGAAAACCTGCCTTGATGATCCAAGATGTTATTCTCTATGTTATTCTCTATGCTTCGCTATTTACCACAATACTCTATGTCGTATTTCCACGCCCATCTCCCCTGTTCTATATAATGATTGGACGGTTCAGCTATGACACTAGCTGATACCCTCCCCACGTGACCCCTTACGTATATGATCTAAGACGCATGCGCATAATCCTTGCGCCTATTGGTCGCGTGTATACATTTAAGTTTAGGCATCTCGTAATGACTCCACCCCCTTGAGGAAGTCGCTACGAAACGTGCGCGCGTCGGGGCAGGCGTCGCATCAACTAGAGGAGGCTGTGCTCCGTGGCCATTGGTAATTATCTCACTGTTTAATATCTTTATTGACTTTGATAAATAATACTGTGCCGATTCTGACACCAGTTTAATGGTATATATACTTAAGTATACCTCTTTTTTCCTCTGGCCATCATCATCTGAGCCGTCCTCCTATCTCTACATTTCACCTGCAATTTTCAGGCCATCAGTTTAGTAATTCGTGGAATTCATGCATAATATGTGTATAATATGTTCATAAGGTGTCAGCAGCTGTAACACTTGCTGATTGTCAGCTGCATAAATTGTGCTGATTATAGTTTCACATTGTGATATTATTGCTGCTATAACTCCCCAGCACTTGACACTTTACTCTATGACCTCATAGAGATATATATACATATATTTTTCTATTTTTATATTTTTCTATATTTATTTAAATTATTTATTTATTAGCACATCTATACATAGCCTCTGAATTCCCGTATACTACACTATCCTGTGTCTTACTGTACTATTGTCTGTAAAACTATGGCCTAATACTGCTATTACATTATATATATCATGTAGGTTTTTGACGCCGTTTTTTCCAGTTCACAGCTCTGTGTTTTTTAACATTTTATATATATGTGTGTGTTAATTCTACATTAATAAAGATATATGAAGTGACCTTTTTGTTCGGTCCCTCCTTTTTTGGTTCAATTTTTACACGTGTGTAGAAAGAAAAACAATAAAAACATTTCTTCCCTTTATGGGAGGCACATATAAGTAAACGTTGCAAACTTCTTATAAAGAAAACTCTAAGTGTGCACTTCCAGTCCATTGCACGGTTCGGGCACATCCCCCATAATTCTGGTAGGGGGCACAACGGGTGCAACTAATTACATTTTTGGCTACTACAAGTCCAGTAGCCTGGCAGTTCGTTTCTCTCAATCGACAAAGTGGAAAACAATACCAGCCACTAAGTCCAGTGGCCTGGTTACATAGGACACTTTGCACATCACATTTACCAGGGACCACATTCCAGTCTAGTGGCCCGGTAACACATACACATGGGGGGTGACTTCTTCAAAAAGTACAAGGGGCAGTAAGGCAGGAAGGGGTGTCATCTTCAAAAAGAACAAGGGGCAGACAGGGGCTATTTACAGTTCAGCTTCTTCTTTTCTTTACTTCAATGGCTGGGATCCTGCTTCGGCAGGGCCCTGGGTAGCAGGTAGGCCATGGAGATCTGGGTCTGCGTCTCCTGTGTGCTGGTCCCTGACCCACTGCGAGGCGCTGCAGCCTGGGCAGGAATGGGGCTTCTTGCACGCTCAGCTCGGCGTTCTTGCAAAGGGCTGCTGGTTTGCAGAGGGCTGTTGCTGTGATCTTTGGGGTCTTGCTTTGGCCGTGCACCTTGCATCAAACAAGCCATGGAGATCCGGGTCTGTGTCTCCTGCGTGGCTATTGCAGGCCCGCTGCTCAGTTCTGCGACTTGGGCCTGCTTCGAGGTAGTGCTGCGGCTGCTGCTGACAGGGGAGACGCTGCACGCTGGCATAGTGCGGCGCCACTCCGGTTCTTCGGAGGCCATCTCCTCCGCAGGATGTGGACGTGCAGGGCGTACCAGCCCCGGCTTCCCATCAGCCGTGTGTACTCCACAGCGTCACCCGGCTTAGCATCTCGCCCTGGGTGGCCTTTGGGCAGGTGTTCCTCAATATCACGTCGGGCCACAAAGACATCTTTACCCAGTCCGGGCTCTCTGATGAAGCCCCAGCCTCCTTTCTGTCGGAAATCTACCACTAGGCCCCGTCTCACTGGGCCCTGTGACCCCTTAAGGGCCTTACGGATTTCATCCTTGGAGGCCAGATTGGACGCCTCCGCGGCCCTCCGCTTCTTCTCCCGGGCCTCCCGCTCCCGTTGGTACTCCTCCACTAATCTCTGGCAGGTCAGCTCATTTGCCAGGGGGGTCTCCTTGGGCCGCAGTGGCTGCTGCAGTCTCCCACTCTCAATGGGCGCCGCATCCCAGTTCACTCCCGGGGATGTTGTTCCCAGGAGGCTCACAGGGGGAGTCGGTAGGGGGCCCACTAGCTGCTCGGGGTCCACCCCTCCCCAGGCGCCGTCTTCGGGGGTTGCCGGCAGGCCTCCTGTGCCCCACCGGGCGTCAGCGAGGCTGGCTGGGAAAGCTCCGGTGCCCCACAGGGCGTCAGCGGGGCTGGCGGGGAAAGCTAGAGGGACGGTGGAGGGACTGGGCGGTGGCGCTTGGTAGGGCCTTGGGTCCGGACGGGTCGGGGTTTCATATAGCTCACCTGGTTGCTGCTCCGCGGCCTCCATCCAGTGGCCCACGCTCTCCGGCACCATCGGGCTTCCACTCCGCCGGTCCACCTCCGCTTGCATGTTGTTCAGCCTCCGAGCCAGGATTCTCATTTCCTCCCGGAGCAGGTCCAGCTCGGGATCCATCTTCCCGGTCCCTGGTGCGCACTTCTGCAGCCTCTCTGCCATGCTGCCGACCTGGGGAACCTTGCTGGAACACTGCTCGGGTGCTCGACCACGCCACTCGGCTGCACCCTTTCCCTTCTCGGAGGTGGGGCCGGAGGCTGCACTAACATCTGGCGCCACACTGGCGCCCAGCCCATCACGGCCGGCACCGCTCCGCTCGCTATCAAGTACATCTTTATCTGCTGGTCTGGTATTTAGACTCTTTCTGCCAGCCGGCCAGCTCGTCTAGTCGCCATTTCTTCTTTCTCCGCCTTCTATGGCGGGCACCGCTTCGCGCTCTTTTCTTGGACAAGGGGGTGGGGCTTCTCTTCGCGCCCTTTCTTCTGGCATGCCCCCCTTCTTCCCGCGCTCAGTGGCTTCAATGGCGGCAGTTTCTCACAGTATAACACAGGCTATTTCACGATTCTTCAGGCGCACAGTACCCGGTGTGACCGGGCACGAAATCCTGTTCGTGACGCCAAAGTTGACTCGCCCACCCCAGGGCTGTGGGACACCCGGTGCCGGGCCGGACTAGTCCGGTGGTAGTCAGTGGTGGCTGGGCCCAGCTCCGTGGCCCTGGTGGGTGTCAGTAAAATATGTGGCTTGAATTAAAGTTTGTGTTCGTGACGCCACCTGTGGTATGCGGCTAATAGGCCGCCGCTGCTGTATGAGGCCTCCGGGGGATGATATGGCAGCAATGGTGGTACTACTCCCCACAGGTGGAGCAATGCCCCGGGGCACAGTTGGTGCTTGTGAGTGTCTATGCAGATGAAATAACAGAGGCAACTTCAAGGGTACAGTTTCAAGTTCTTTACTCACAATTCTTGTCACAGTCCTGAAGGGACCCTTGGACTGCTGGGACCACTGTCAGGGACCTCCGCCGTTTCTGGGTGATTCTGAGAGTAAAAGCCGGTACCCTTCTCTTAAGTGTCTCTGCCTTCAGCTGTCTTCCTTAGCCTTGCCTTGGTGGGTTGAACCTGGCTTGGCCTCCACAACAGCCTCCAGGCTGGGGAGTCACCTGTCGGCTGACTATCCCTTTTCTAGAGGTACTGCTGTGGGCTGTGGCCCGGGGAGTTTACAACATTCCCTGGGCCTCGGTTTTTACTGTCTGGAGATGATTTTGCACTCTTCCGGTTTCTAGGGACCGTCCCCTGTTGCAGCTTGATCCCTCCACCGATGTTCTTGTGGAACAGGCCACCGCAGCTCTACAGCTACCCGTGGCCCTGGGACCCCTTCTGTTCTCTGCTTGGTGTCACCTGGACCCTCTGAGTCCCAGGATCTTCACCAGGAAGCGTCTCTTTCTTTCCTTTCAGCTCCTGACTGACTTGGAGCTTTCTTTCCTTTCTCTTCTCCTCCTTGCCTGCCTCCAGCAGGCCTCCTTCTCCTTCCCCACTCTCTCTTCACTGACTAAAACTAGACCTTCCTCTCTGTGTCTGCACTCTTGTCGCTCCTCCCACCTCCCCAGTTGCTCTGTTTTACCCTATAGGAGCAGGGATGGGTCTTACGACCCCTCCCAGCATGCAGCATGGGAGGGTTTTCTGCCACTTTCCCTGGTCCCAGTGTGTTCCTAGCAATGGGTTTAGTGTGGATTTACCAGGGGACCGGAGTTCACTCCCTTCCTCTCCCAGAATGGGGCATCACACCGCTGGATGGGGTGCAATGACCTGTGGCGACGGAAGCCTCAGGGGCGCCACAGCTACGTTTCTGGTGATGGACGGCAAGCAACATGTCAGAAGCAGACGAGCCACATGTGGCTCGCGAGCTGCATGTTGGGGACCCCTGCCTTAGACTTTACATCTCAGCTTAGTAGGTGTCACGCTCCCCGGGTCCCCTGCCCTGCTCCCCGGCTCACCTGCCACGCTCCCCGGCTTCCCTGCTTCGCTCCCCGGCTCCTCTGTTAGGCGTCCCCCGCTCCACAGCCTCCAGCCCCCATCACCTGCGGTCCCCAGGCGGCCCGGTACCCGCTTCCGGCGCCCGTCGGCAGCTCTGCTCCAGGCCGGCTCCCCTGCTTCCTATTCACCGCTCCCTGCCCTGGCTTCTGGCACCCGGGCCTCGCGCATGCGCATTAGGGCGCGCGCGTGGTCATTGACCCTCTCTTAAAGGGCCAGCGTCCACTGACAGGATATTGAACACACAGGTACAGGGTATAAAGGGGTTTAATGTCCAAGTGGGCGGGGCCTGTTCTTCGTGTTTCCTAAGCTAGGAGTCAGGTCTCCTTGTGTCTTGCGGTATACTTACCTATCTCTCTTCTAGAGCCGCTCCTGCCTCGCCATCCGGTCCTGATGATTCCCGAACCCCGAACGCTGACTGTCTGCCATCCCGTCAGTCCGTACCATCTCTGATCCCTGTGGTGCTCCGTCCTCTCGCTCCATCGGTTCCGGACTCTGCCTGACAACATCTCGGCCTCCGAACCTGAGCTCCGTCACCCGGACTACCATCAGTGACTCCGTGGTCCCAGGGACTTCTCCACTCCGCTCTTTTGAACGGACTGTCCTGCTTCCTGTAGTGCTCCGGCTACCGGACCCCTTGCCTTCAGTAAGGTGTTCGGCCCAGTGGATCCACCTCCTGGGTCTGCCCGTCCACCTGGCCCTAACAGTAGGTTACAAATCTGATTGCTGCTTCAGGTTCCCTTTTCAGGTATACCTTCTAAGAAAAAAAGCAAAAATAAAAATATATTTTCCATGTGGAAAGTCTAATGTGAAAACAGCAAATATCAGTAGGTGATAATCATGGTATAAAGCTTCACTATTACAATAGTAGCTTATAAAAGGCCATTTGACAATGGGTTGCCCAAAAGTTAGCAACCCCTTCATTGTGTAATGCATGTTGGAAAAATTATATTCTATGATATTGTTTGTTAGTAAAACAAGCTGATTTTTTGTTACTTGCTAGAATAATTCTGCAAAAAAATGATTCCTCAGTACTTGCACTTGTACTCCTTTGCTACTCTATCCAAGCTCATCCTATCTTGGCTCTCTTTGGCAATGTTGGAAGTCTGGGCTGTCAGGAATCTGACAACAGCTCATAAAAATGTGGCTACCATAGGACTGTTTATTCAGCCGATAAGAAAGATAATGACACACTCTGCTAAAATCATCAGACAATGTTTCCCCTTTCTTGTGTTTAGTGGTTAGCCTCCATGGGACCTATACATCCCATTCCAATGAAAAACATTTCAGCATTGAAGCAATGAGCAATGTGATTCCTTCTGACATCCTGGTGGATTGAGCAGTTCTTGGCAGCGTACTCTTCCTTGATTTTACAATACAGGTAAAAATCTTCTCCAAGCACTTCTGCGTCAAGTGACCAAAAGATTCTGCTTGAATATTATCTTATTGCAGGTGCAATTAGAATCTAGGCCTTGGCAGGTCTATAAAGTATGTCTCTTAGGTATAATAAACAAAACCTGTTAATCACTGATCTTATGAAATCTGCTCGTCACCTAGCCAGGGGCTAGCAAATATATTTACTGTTATGTTGTGACAGCTTATATAGATATAAGGAAAGGTGAAAAAACAAATCATCCTATCTGGAGATGGGTGAAAATCCCAAAACTAATTTCGGCAGATTCAATTCTGTCTAAATAAAATTCAGTCCGAATGAAAAGTTACCTGATTGCTATAAAAAGTAATTTATTATACTCTGAGGTCTCGCTGGACCCCAAAGCATGATGTATGAAGAGAAGGGAATAAGTGATAGAGCACAATATGCTCCCACGTCCTAGGCTCTTACCTGATTCTGTATGCCTCGGATGTAGCTCATAACTCCTCGTCACTTGTCTCTTCGACTCTTCTGGTGATGAGGCTCACACGGTTATGTGGGGGGCAACGCAAGTCATTGATATCATTAATGTTGAATTGCTACCAATGTGACCTCATGGACCTCCCTATTTAGGGAGAACTAAAAACATCCTTAAGGAGGAACAGGGAGCTGTGAAAGAGGCAGTGTAAGTAGGCAAGTGAAGGCCTAGACTGTTGAGTATATTGTACTTTTTTATTTTAACCCCTTCCCAACACTCTAAAGTATCCAACAAGTAGTTTTGTTGGATTTCTTCAAATCAAATCCCCAAAATGTTGGATTCTTCAGGAAGTGAAATTTGTAGGAAATTTGTTACAAATTCAATTTGTTGTGGATGTTTGCGAATCTTTAATCCTATCTTCTAGAAGTTTGTCAGATGAGATTACTTCACAGCTGAAAGAGCAGTAATAGATAAAATCTAAAAGGAACCTGGGCATTATTGACAACCATTTTTAAAACAAACATATAGTAATTTTTATTTTTATTTTGCATAAGCCAGTAGAACATGTAAGTACAGATGTGTCCACTTTTAGGGACAAATCTTAAGAAGTACAATTTTTCACAAAACAAGCATGCTAGAAAAACTCATGAATAATTGCTATGCACCTGAAAACTACCCGTTATCTGCATATAATCACACTTCGCATCAGCCACTTAGAATGAAATCACAGAATTAAATACAGACTTACATAGAATTTTTTGCACTTGTGTCAATAACTTATCCTTTATCGGTTGGTTTCTTATGGATTGGGTCAATCCGTTGGTATTTTCCATGGTACAATGAATAAGACAGCATCAATTACTCTATTATTATACGTCGGGATGAGCGAACCTTATGTCTGGCGCAGAACCCCCAACACAGACTTTTTACAGTACATTACTGTTCAGGTTTGTCACCCGAACAAAGCTTGTTGAAAAGTTGCAGAGCAGACAAACAGCAAGCTTTTAGGCTATGGGCACTTCCGGAGCCATAGAAGCCATGTCAAAAATTGACATGGCTGTGTTTGGCTGGGGAAATCACTGTAAAAAAATGATGTGGGCTACAAATGGAACATAAATGGTAGTAAAAGCAGGATAGTTATACACATTATGTTTCCCGGAGGATCACTCTGCAGTCAAACTCTCTTCCGGGCCCGCTTATTAAGGTTTATTATTGTACACTGCTTCCCTCGCCCACCCTCTGTGCCAGGGTCTGTGATTGGTTGCAGACTGCTATACACACCCTCCACCCTCTGTCCATATCTGTGATTGGTTGCAGTTAGTTTGCTGTATGGCAGTGTAAAAAGTTACTTTTACTTTCAAAGTGTGGGCTGTCAGAGTGCGGGTCGCTGCCATGCCCCGCACTCTGGCAGTAACTTTGAAAGTGCGGGTTGTTGGAGTGTGCGTAGTGGTTGTTTCATGCATTCCAGCTGTCACTTTCACCTTCAAAGTGGGGGCTGTCAGATCAGAGTGCTGGTCGCAGACGTGCACTGCTCTCCGGCAGTCTGGCAGTCATTTTCACTTTCAAACTCCAGACTGTCAGAGTGCAAGTTGCAGCCATATCTCGCACTCCGGGAAACTGATCAGATTAGGTCACACTTTGGGAACCCAGGTGTGACCTGCAGTGAATTAAGTGACATCACCTACTCTCAGCCTGGTCCCCCTTGTTAGTAATTCCCGGAGCCTGAGGAGAGGGGACATGTTTTCTCTCTCTGCAGGCTCCAGATATAGTAGAGCTGACGCTCGTCGTGGGACTTTCATGGATTGGATGGACTTTTCCATTTTTGTGTATTATTACTTTTCAATGACAGGATTAGTAATGGGAGTATCTCATAGACCCCTCCCCCTTACTAATACAGGGCTGGATGGCAGCTGAAAAATCACAGCTTAGCTTTCATTAAACCTTATATTACCCTGATTGCCACTGCACCAGGGCAATCTGGATGACCAAGGAAAAACTCCAGAATTGTCACATCTAATGGATGCAACAATTCCGGGCAGCTGCAGGATGGTATTTATAGGCTGGGAAGGCCAATACCCATGGCTCCTTCCATCCTAATAATACCTGCCCCCATCTGTCTGCTTTACCGTGCCTGGATATCAAAACTGGGGGGAAGACTTGTTAAGGTGAACTCTTAACCAGAGATCACTAGTTGCCTACTGCCTGGCCGAATTGATATGGGCCAAGTGCATGCATAAAAGAATCCACACCAGACACAGTCGGATATGTAATCTTTTCTTGGTCACAGTAGAAAAGGCACCAAAACAGACTGAGGAGACTCATGCGTCCTCTTGATATAGGCTAGGGGCGTACACAAGTTCAGATATGCCCATTTAGTGGGACAGTTCATGGGCTAGCGAATGGGGAGATCCGTGTTGCTGTTGATGGGCAGGTCTGACTCCAGTGGATGAAACCATGACGATGGGAGGGACGTCATCTGGTGCATCCATGCTGATGGTTTGGTCTGTGATGTCTTGTAGCTTGACCAGGGATCTTCCCTTATATGGAGGTCTTCTTTCATCTGGACATTCCTTGCATTCCAAGCAAGGTGTGGATAACAGGAAATGGTGGCCATCTTTATATCTGTGTCATGTATATGATCTGAAACCTGAATTATGTAAGGCAAATCGATATATTTCCCACAATCCCTTATCAAAAGGTTAATTAAGTATTTTATGTAAAGGTCCTCCTCAACAGTCCCCCCTAAATACTTCATTAACCTTCTGACCCTACTGCTAACCCATCAGTCTCCAATACCTGGCTGCAACTCTTTTCTTTTTGCTGCCCGCTATACGAGCAATGCTAAGCCTTTGCCCCCATTGGTACAGACTTCGATTGGAGCCTGATGTACTCGCCCTACCCTGACTGCCTAGCTGGGGACTGTGAAAGACTGAAGGGGCCTAGCTGCTCTGTATCTATAGAATAGCTGACCTCCTGAGCTAGGAAAGTGGGGACTGACGTTTCTACTCCTTTCTCGATCATCTTCCTTATACAGGGAAAAACACAACAAACAACAATAGCTACAACAATTAAGACAACAAGGATCACTATGCCTATCTGAGCTAGCCATCTCTGCCATCCCTTCATCCATGAAAAGTATTGGTCCCAGGGATCCTCTACGCCTGAATTCCTTTTTAATTCTTTTTGTAGAGAAGCTAGCTTTTTTATGGCTACCGTAACCTTCCCAGTGGGACCCGTATTGTCTGGAATATAGGTACAACACGCGGATTTCACCATTTTACAAACACCTCCTTTCTCTGCCAGTATCATGTCAAGGGCCATCCTGTTTTGAAAGGCTATTATTGATGTGGGGCCTAGCTGATCTGCCAAACCTTGAAGAGCTTCTCTAGTGTAATTGACAAATCTTTGTTGGTTATAATAGATGTAATTGATCCAGTCTACATTTTTATTTATGATCACTAAGGGTAGTATGAATGACTCGAAACCTGCTTTGACTTGATCCCTGGCTTTAAATTCTTCTGGTACCCCCCTTGGGACTCCTATAGCATCAATGTAAACATGGGGGTCAAAACTGCCTTTGGGTTCGGGATTTGTCTCTCTTTTTGTTCTGTGTAGCTCTTCTGATGTTAGGGCTTCCTCTCCTTCTGCTGCTATGTAGAAGGGCATTATGGCTTTGGCTAGTGTGCATTCCCCCATCCATTCACCTTCTAAATGAGTTCTGATCTTCATGTCCCCACATATCCAGAAGACATCAGAAATGGACTGGGTCTGGTTGACCAGGTCCTCTCTGGTGGCATTATTATATCTGCTGCAATATCCCTCTGTGAAATTACCCACAAATGTGTTCCCCTCAGTGCTAGTATAACAGATGTATTTTCCTGGATATATGGTGATGCCTTGACCTGGGTTAGGTGTGTCTGTGACTATGGGGTATTTCTTTTTCCAGTTTTCACAATTTAATTCACTAAGGGATTTGTTAGTGAACAGACTCAGGAAACATTTTTCCACATCTGGGGGAAGATCTAGAGGGACAGATCCTAGATGGGGTCTCGCCCCTGCACAGACAAAGCAATTAGACTTATTATATTGATTGGCGGTATATTTCATCCACTTCAACCATAAGTTGGTCTCAGTGTACCCTGTTTCAACGGCAAGGATATCTTCAAATGTGGGGTTTGCAATGGCCATCATTTTATTAAGTTTTTGAATACGGAACATTAGGGAGTTTGAGTGTGTGTTTCTATCTTTTGTCGACATTTCTCTTATGTCCGCTAATCTGAACACCCCTAGATGGGCACAACTAGCACACCCACCATATACATATGTGCCCAGTAGATAGGTGCCATTATCGCCAGGTTGAGGGTTCTCCAGGTTAAGGACTAGTGGATTACATTGGCCAATGGTATCACAGGGCTTGATGACTTTTGTACGGGAGAGTGTCATCCTGTTGAGTAGAGGTTTGCCATGGGAGTCTAGTTTATTTAGGGCTGTCTTCGGTCTATACCCCCAATCTTCACCAGTGTTCCACCCGACTGCCCTCCATGAACCACATGTTTGTCCCCAACCATCACCTGTAACACATATATATTGTTGTCCTGATCTTAATTGTGCTGGTTGACTCATTGAGGAAGGTGAGGAAGCCCATTGAGTGTCACACTGTACTACATCACAATAATCGAATTTAAAAGAAGCAACATGTGTAGTGGTGTTATACCAGAACGTAATCACCCCCCCTGCTTGGGTGATCGCGGCCTGTTGTGCTCCTACAAAGGAGTGTAGAACTGTGTAACACATAAGGTAAAAGATATGCGGCATTATGCAGAAGGCTCTGATGGAGGCATGAACTTCTTGCAGTGGGAGGCGTGTATCCACGTTGGCCTTCCTTCAAGTTTGACAGAAGTGGGAGTAGTCAGGAGCACTTGGTAGGGACCTTCAAATCTTGGTTCCAGGGATGTCTTTCTGGTGAACTTCTTTACCAGCACGTAGTCACCAGGTTGTAAACTATGGACACCTTCACTGGAATCTGGATCTGGAATGGATGATAAAACTCGTGCATGTGTTATTGACAATTCTTTAGCAAGGGCAACAACACAATTCACAAGAGTATCACTTCCTAAAGCTAGCTGTTGTGGGAAGTATTGACCCAGCCTTGGAGGCCCCCCAAAAAGAATCTCGTATGGTGTGAGTTTAGTGGGACCCCTTGGAGTGTTTCTGACTGAATATAAGGCAATAGGCAAAATGTCTGTCCAGGGAAGTTGGACCTCCTAACTAGCTTTCAAGATTTTGTTTTTCAAGGTACCATTAAGTCTTTCTACTTTTCCACTGCTCTGAGGGTGATATGGGGTATGTAGACCCAAATCCGCTCCTACAAACGTCCATAGCTCCTTCGTCAATACTGCCGTGAATGCAGGTCCTTGGTCTCTCTCAATTACCTCTGGGACCCCATATCTACATACTAACTCAGTTATCAGTCTCTTAACAGTCACCCTGGCAGTCATATTGGTTACCGGATAGGCTTCGGGCCATCCTGAGAACATGTCAGTCACTACCAGTACATACTCATACTTCCCTACTTTTGGCATTTGAATATGATCAATTTGAATTCTTTGGAAAGGATAGAGTGGTTTGGCCAAATGTTTTTGAGTAACTTTCTGGGGTGGTGCTGGATTGCATTTTGCACACACAAGGCAGGACTTGCAATAGTTTTGGGTGACAGTAGAGATCCCCGGTGCCAGATACATCTTCCAAATCAAGTCATTCATCTGGTTCTTGCCTCTATGGGTGACACCGTGTGCCCATTCTGTCACCGAGGGGTATAGGTTGCGGGGTAGACAGATCTTTTTGTTCTTCCTCCAAACTCCATCTTCATCCTTTTTTGCTCCTGCTTCTTGCCAATGCTTTTTCTCATCATCAGGTGCCTTGTCTTGGTGTAGATGAATAAACTTCATAGGAGAGCTCTGGAGTCCCTCTTCAGGATCTTGAGACACGTACACCACTGCTTTTTCTTTCCCAGGTGGGTGCACAGCATACGTTTTTGCTATTTTGTCAGCAAAGAAGTTTCCCTTCGCCTCTGGAGAATTTAATTTCCCGTGAGCTTTAATCTTGATCACTGCAACCTCTGAAGGTAGGTCCACAGCAGCCACAAGTTCTTTTATGGCAGTGTGAAGCCCCGCAAGTGCTGTGTCGGTGCATTACCTTCAGGGACTCCACGTAGCTGGATCTTGTCACAGGTAGGAGATCTTCTTTTAGGATTGTCGTGACGCCACTCTCAGAATTGCGGTCAGTGGGGACCGCCACTGCAGGTTAAGGGATGCCTGGGGCTGATGGTGGGTGCAGCCAGTTGTAATAGCCTCCTGAGAGTGAGGCAAGCCCCAGGGCCCTGTGTAGGTGTGTAGAACCACAAGGCGCAGAATAACTCCACACAAGCAGAATGTCTTTCAGGGGTTTTACTCACTGTTGATGGCAGGGTGAGTAACCCGGGCGTAGCTGGGATGAACCAGGCTGGAACCAGGTATCCTTCAGGCTGACTGATGAGGGTGGCTACCGACTCGCCTTCCTTAGCCCTTCTGTGGTTTGTGGTAACCCCGACTTTTAGTCCCTATGGGGGTCACCCAGGGAAGTAGCTGCTCCCCTCGTTTGTTTGCCGTTTGCTTGTCGCCTGGACCAGATCACTCCAGCTGCTTGCCTCCTGTGAACTATGGGCCCTAACTGTGGCTACGTGGCTGCGGCTTTTGTGGTGTTGTGGCGTGGGCTTTAAGGGCCCCACACCGGCAGGTTTAGCAAGGAAAGGTGGATCTATCCCCGTATCGGGATCTGCCGCCCGTTTGGGCCTGGTACTCCCTGACAGTCTCCTTACTTTCCACTACACTGCTCTCTCTCCAGCTGTGTGTGGTGTTCGGGCAGCACTACCAGGTGACCGTTCTCCCCCGTCGGTAGTCACTGCGCGGACGCTGTTAGACTGCAACAGCTCCAGGGTCTGCTTCTGCTCTTCCTGGACTGCACACTAAACTGGCTCACTCGTGGGACCTGCACTGCTGCTCCTGTCTGAGCTCCACTTCCATGCTCCTCACTCCTCCACACTCTGCTTCAGACTGTTTACTCCTCCTTCTCTTTTCCCTTTGTGCCTGCCTACGCCACCTAGCAACCAGGCTCTCTACCACACCCCTTGAGTGGAGATGGAGGCTTCGCCCCCTCCACTCCTCAAGTGGAGGTGAAGGCTTTGCCCCCTCCTGGGATCCCCAGGGGTCCTCTCAAAGGTACATGTGTGAGACCTGATCACTATGCGCCTGTGTAGTCACACCTCGGTCAGCCTTCTGGATTACCTGTATTGTACTGTCCCCAGCATGGGTGCAGTACTCAGTGGTGCCTGACCAGGTCAGGGGCGCCACATTCCCCCTTAGTTATCACCAGCACGTCCTCGGGCTGCAAGACAACATTTTAAAATGCATAAAACAGTAAAACATGGTAAAACGTTTTAAAACCACCAGGTACCATACATCACCACCCTCCACCCACAAGTCCGTTAACCCACCCAAAACCCTCTCACGTTGGCCGCGCCTTCAGCCACTTCTGGCAGGATGTAGAGGCGGCTTTCATGGGCTGGTGGTTTCAGGGTATACCTGGCCTGGTGGAGCCGCGCCTTCAGCCTCTTCTGGCAGGATGTAGAGGCGGCCTCCACAGTTGGTGCTGACCAGGTACCCTCTTTGTGGTGGAGAGCCAGGCCCCATAAACAGGCATGCTCCCTGGTTGCAGGCGAGCCAAGGCCCCATAAACGGACGTGCTCCCTGGTTGCAGGTGAGCCAAGCCCCTAAACAGGCTGGCTCTGGTGGTGGTACCTCTGGGGTAACTATTTACACTGCGAGAGTTTGTGGCTATAGCCAGTTCATAGCCTTAAGGTTCATGGGTTTCTCACATTAGTTCATGTGGGCACATGCTTAAACTTATAACCGTTGCAAACTTTTCAAAACTTGTCAAACTGGTCAAAACTGTAACTTGCTGTACTTCTTTCTTTACTTTACATAGATTCCTCCTTACCAGGGCTTGGGCCTGTAGGGCTGCGGCACCTGTTGTTTTCTCCATCCTTGTCTTTTCCTTCTTCTTCTGTATCTGTTTCTTTTTCTGTATCTGTTTCTTTTTCTGTTGAGACAGCAGGTTCACTGTAGGGATTTCTGGAACATGGTGTAACATCCAATGCATACCATCCCCTTTCTCCTTGGTGCATGGTGAATTCCACTGAATCTCCTGTTCGTAGGTTCCTTCCTGGATGTCCTTTGGGCAAATGGGCTCTTACGTCTCTTCTATTAACAAAGATGCCTTCCTTCATACCAGGAGCTACTATGAAGCCATATCCTGATTTCAAGCTGAAGTCTTCTACTACACCACGACAGAGTGGACCTCTAACCTGGGATTTGGCCCTTCTCAGGAACCGTTTCTCTTCCAAGTCTCTGGCCATGACTTCGTCTTTCTGCTCTGGAGACTGCGGTGCAGGGGAAAACCTTGTTCTGCTACGGCGCCGTGTCCTACGGGCTGGGTTCTGCTGGGTTGCGGCTTCACTGTTTGCAGGCTCCCAGGTGAGGTTTCTGGACAAATCTTCCTCTTCATCCCAGCGGGAATACGGCAGCATCTCTGGCTCTGGGCATGGATCCACTGCTGATGGCTCCGGGGTCAGCTCCTCAGCTTCCTGGCCTCCTCTCCCCCTTAGTTCTTCGGAGCACTCCTGTTGTGGCAGCGCCGGGGATGGGTGGTCATCAGCAGGCCCGGGCTGGGGACTCTTTGGCGTGGTTGCTGCAGAAGTCGCCTTGGGGGTGTGCGGAGGGAGCAGATACCGATCCACCATCTCTTGTGGGAACTGGGCCTCTAGGTCAGCCTTCAGCTTCCAGTATTCGGGGTCCTCTCCTATCACTGACTTCCTAGCAGGGACTTCCTTAGACTGAGGAGCGGTGTCTGCTCTGGCCTTGCAGGCCGGGGTAAACAGTGGTACATTCTTGTCTTGGCGGGCCGCGCCTGACATGGCGGCGGCCTGGTCTTGGCGGGCCGCGCCTGACATGGCGGCGGCCTGGTCTTGGCGGGCCGCGCCCTGCATGGCGGCGGCCTGGATCAGCGTTGCAGTTTCAATCAGGGTCGCAGCTGGAGTCTTAGCGGGCGTCGCTGCTATGGCCGGTTCTTGGCGGGCCGGGCAGGGCATCGCTGCGGCGGCCTGGATTGGCGTCGCAGCTGCGATGGGATCTATGCAGGCTGGGCTGGGCGTCGCTGCAGCGAGCGGAGTTTGGCGGGCCGGGCTGGGCGCTTCTGCGGCCTGGACTTGGCGGGCCGCGCCGGGCATCTCTCCTGGGACTGCGGAGGGATCTTGGCGGGCCGGGCTGGGCGCTTCTGCGGCCTGGACTTGGCGGGCCGCGCCGGGCATCTCTCCTGGGACTGAGGGCATGGCAGCAGGGGTCGGGGCACTCGCGCTGGCAGGGGCAACACCGGACTCACCCATCAGTAGCATCATCGGGGTCGGAGTCGTCGCCGCTCGGTCTGGCACTCGTCGCGCAGCTTTTTCCTCATAGGCCTTCACCGCGGCAGCCATCTCCAGAAGCTCCATGCATTCCTCTCTGATCTGCTCCACGACCCGGGTCTCCAGTCGGTCGCAGAACTGGGCAAGCTCCCGATACCACCAGGCAGCGGAGCCTGGTTCTGGGTTTCTGCGTTCAGACGCCATTTCCTCTGCGCCTTCTTCTGCACGATTTCCCAGCAGTGGACTCGTCGCTGCCTCCAGTTGCAGGCTCTTCAGTTTCTGCTCTGCCTCTTCCAGCAGCAGGCTTCTGGCTCCCTTTCTGTCCCGACGTCTCTGAACGCCTCCGCTCTCTTCACTTGCGAGGTCAGGACTCTGCAGGGGATCTCTGGGTAGCCACACCTCTTCGTGGGCGGTAACTTCTCCCAGCGCGGGCTGCTGTTGTTTTTCAGCGCGCTTTTCATGGTGGCAATATGGCGGCGCTTCCAATTTTTCAAGCGGACCGCCCAGGCACATGGTCACCTGTCTGAACAGGTCTAGTCCTTATCCTGTTCGTGACGCCAGATGTGAAGCCCCGCAAGTGCTGTGTCGGTGCATTACCTTCAGGGACTCCACGTAGCTGGATCTTGTCACAGGTAGGAGATCTTCTTTTAGGATTGTCGTGACGCCACTCTCAGAATTGCGGTCAGTGGGGACCGCCACTGCAGGTTAAGGGATGCCTGGGGCTGATGGTGGGTGCAGCCAGTTGTAATAGCCTCCTGAGAGTGAGGCAAGCCCCAGGGCCCTGTGTAGGTGTGTAGAACCACAAGGCGCAGAATAACTCCACACAAGCAGAATGTCTTTCAGGGGTTTTACTCACTGTTGATGGCAGGGTGAGTAACCCGGGCGTAGCTGGGATGAACCAGGCTGGAACCAGGTATCCTTCAGGCTGACTGATGAGGGTGGCTACCGACTCGCCTTCCTTAGCCCTTCTGTGGTTTGTGGTGTTGGGGGAGACCTCCCGGTCTCTCAGGGTCATGGAGGTGAATTTCAAATCAAAACTGCGCAGATGTATATGAATCAGGAAAATGACCACACAGAGAAACGTGTCTCTATTTGGGAGAAGTGGATGCCTTCTGCCAGTGTATTCAAAAGCATAACATTTTATACAGCTTTTTGGACAGTCCTGTAAAACAACATTCCTTTAAGGCATTCAGGTGTGTCTGGGAAGAGAGGAAAGTCTATTCAAGAATATTGCTTAATCATGAGTCTAACCGGTTTTCCAAGACTGGAAGAAGACATTGAAGAATGTCACTTTACTTATTTATGAGACTGCAAACTCATTACTTAGCCCTAAGCATAGTTGGTTTACGTTTACAATCCTTGCAACATTTCATTCAGGTATATGTAAAAAGCAATACATAAAACATAGAAAATACAGATTAATCTTATTATAATATAATATCATACTGGACAAACGATTCATAGCCTAGGCCTTCACAGTCCCCCCTTAATAAGATTATCTGTCTACTTACTCCGTGAGGGCTACCCAGAGACTACAGTGTCTTATAGATATGGTATATAGGTGCGTGCTATCACGCTCTTTCCTAGCATCTTCACCTCAGTTCCCACAGAGGGGATCCGGGCCCCATGGTGCCCTTCTATAATAACCTGCTAAGTTTGACTTTGGGTTGTTGAGCTTTGATGGTAACCATTGTGTCAGATTTGGAGGGGGATACTGGTGTATGTAATACTAAAGAGAAGGTTGCCATGGGTATAGCCTCGTTTGTCCCCTTATTACAAATCTTCTTACAGCAAGGCAAAATACAGTAAACAATAGTTATAGCAAAAAACAACACTAGAAGGGTTATAATCCCTATATGAATTAGTATCCCTTTCAGAGAGGTCATCCAACTAAACCAGTCACCCCAAGGATTGGTTACCCCTGAATTTTCTTTCAATTCTTTAGATAGGGAATTTAATTGTTTCAGGGCCTGGGTAACCTTACCATTTGGGCCTGTTTCATCTGGGACATAAGTACAACAGGCCTCTCCTATCATTGCACAACACCTCCTTTTTCTGCTAATAGCATATCCAGAGCCATCCGGTTCTGGTTGGCCAGCAGAGTAGTCTGACCCAACTGAGTAGCTAACCCAGTTAAGGAGTTCCTGAAGTAATTAACAAATCTCTGTTGATTATAATAGAGATAATTGATCCATGCAACATTTTTATTCACAGTAATAATGGGAAGTAAGGACTTAAATCCTGCTGCTACTTCATCTCTGGCCTTATTCTCATCTGGGACCCCCCTTGGGACTCCAAATACATCAATATATACATGGGGGTCTTCCAATAGGTCATTGTTTGACACAGTTCTACGGGGCCTGGTTCTACCTTGGTTACTTGTTCTTATCTGCTCAAAGGTAACTCCATGATTTACAGGGCTTATTAGGATCGGCATTAACACTTTCATTAGGGCACATTATCCTGACCAAGGAAGTTTGAGTCTAGATCTTATCTTGAGGTTAGCACATAACAAAACAACATTTGCTACACGTTGTCTGTGGTCTTTTCCAGATGTTAAATGAGAAGGAGGATACTTGGTTGGTGCTAGTCCTGTCCAGGGCCGACTCGTGAACCTTGGTGATCTGCTCTTGATAAAGATCCAAAGCGTGATGAGGCTTCATGTGAACAGTTTGAGGCGTTGACTCAGAGAAGCCTTCTGAGATAATGGGTGGAATGGCAGCCGCTCTCTGCTTCAGTTGTTTTAGGTCCATTGGTTTCTGAGGCGAAGATCTTAACTCGCGTGTCACTGCCAGTGCTCAGCAGACTAGGCCGGGGAGACATCAGCCTGGTGGGATGGGCTCTCCCAAAACTTTTCCCAGGATTAGAGGGTTAACAGCTGGCATTTTGTATTAAGGCAAATCAACGAATATATTTATATATGTGTTAGAAGAAAACAAAAGCATTCATAAATATGTATATTAGGCTACATCGACTAAACTACGTATAGGGGTCTGTGAAATGTCTGAATTAAGTATTTCAGGTTACTCAATTCTTATGGTGCCAGTCCCCCCTAAAGACTTATTTCTGCCATTTCCGAATACTAAGGGTACTGTGTTCCCTTAGGAAGAGAGGGAAAGAAATCTGTTGGGAAAACCTGCCTGACTGAACGTTGAGGCATGGGCGGAGAGGGGAAAGGGTTTTCTTCACCGGTTTGAGACTAAAGACTCCTAGACGAGTCCTCACCCTTTGTAGTTGGACTTTCCCATGTCTCAAGGTTCTCTACGTCCTCTATTCTACGTATTTTGGCAATGATGGTCTGACACTGTACAGGTCTTTTAAAAAGGATAAATACAAGCAAGGCGCTCAGTGTAGCTTCGGTGGGCCGACCCTTCTGCAATGCGACGTGTGAATCCATGTTGCCCTGCCGTCGTGCTTATTGACATGTCTGTGGCTGGATGGCTCATTCTCGCTTTTCCTGTTAGGATCAATCAGTCCCCTGACTGAAGACCACGTGCTCCTGACACTGATTTAAAATCTGGAATTGGAGAATACACCTGTTTATCACACTATTTAGTCAATCATATAAAAAAATTGTACATGCCTGAGAAAAACCAAAAAAAATATCTTACAAATAGACCTGTTTATCACGAAAAGAAGTTTCCACCTTTCTATAAAAATATACACTTTCTTTACTTCTGTAAACCCATTTTTTACATACCACCTCCATCATGTACTTTTCAGCAATAACGTCGCTTTCTGCACTGGAATGCCTCTGACCAAACCTGGAAAGAAATTTACACAACACGCACAAACTCACATAAACCTACTCATGGTAGATGTATATGACTAATCTGCAATCACCGGAGCAGTAGAGCGGATGAGGGGAGTGTTTCTACGAGGTCTTTTTAGTTTCTCTACTTTGTATTAAGCACAGGTCTTACAAGACTTGGTGTGTCTGGCCACCTGGGTACTGAGCACTGGTGCCGCCCATATCTTGTCCACCACCACACTTATAATGATCTTTGTCACATGTGTTCATGGGTTACCTGGGCCATTATTGAGTAGAGCACTCATGGCAGAGAAAGCTTACCGCCCTTTATCCACAGACCTTCCTCAGTCACTGGCTCCCTGCGTCTCACACTCCGTTCCTTGCTGAATCACTTGTTTCTGTAGGGATTTAAAAACACAAGTAGTGACCAATGTCACGGACGTGACAGGAGCCACCAAGGTACTGGTCTGCATTGGTAAAGGACTCTCAACTCTAGGCCCATTCACTGCTTCTTTGCTGTCTGCACCTGTGCGAGAGCCTCCACCTGGGCTCATATGCACTCTACGGTCTTTATAGGGTTTTCACGTCACACTAGAAAAGATCTGCTGCCTATAGCCACATTTGACTATCTTACCCCTTTCCGCTCTACGAACCACAGCAATCGCAAATCTTCATCTCATTCTCCTATTCCGATGGGAGAGGAGTGGTTCGATTTTTATTACCTCATGTTGTGTAACCTCAGCATATCCAGTGCAGAATCAACCAGCATCTTGGTATCTGGATCCATCTACGAAAAAACTTAAAATCTGCATTAGCAATGGGCTCATCTGATACATGTTCAAAATCTGACAATTCTTGTTACAGCAGAGCAATCATGAGATATATGTCTGTCTGATGTATCCTCCATTACAGATAAAAATATAAAGAAAACTTAATAGACAAACTCAATTGATTAACAAATTAAAAACTTAAAAATAAGTCTTTCCCCCCTTTTTGAATCCATTATCCAAAGCATAATTAGATTCAAAAAGTGTGTGTCCCCGGAGCTCTACATTTAGGCACAAAAGTCACATTGTATAGATCATACCTAACCGGGAACACCATAAATATGTTATGTGTAGCCTTATAATGGAAAACGATTTCAATGACTTTTCAACCTTTGCTTGAAACACAGAAATCTGCATTACAATCTTTCTATAAAAAGAAAACAGATGATTCAATACATTATATATCAAACACAGAATGCCATAAATCATCCACCGTAAACCAAATTATTATAATTATTAATAAATTAGATTATTAATAAAGATTATAATAATTAACTAATTGTACACAGCCTGACCTCTATGCTCCAATATCTGCCAATAAATCTAAACATGTCCACAATTCAATTTATTCTGTTTAGATAGAATCAGTAAAATAAAACACTATTGTCAATTACTTTTTCCAATATAATTTACAATGCATTGCTAAAGTAGAGAAAAGTCTCCTTTTTTTATAGCAAACAATAGGACTACCCCCCCTGTAAATTGAAACTTTAGTTGTTTGACCCACAGACTGGAAATACCTGTATTTTGGGTCCACACCCTGAAGCCAATAGCAAACAGGGCTTGTCTTCCCCTGCCATCTCCAGCACAACCACTCATTCATTCATTCATTCATTCATATTAAATCTTTCAGTATTATAAACTTTTACTAACAGCTTTAATTTAATATTTTCAATATAGCAATGGATGTTAACATTTTGATCCCTGAGGCTCACATTGCAAATACTCATTAAATCCAATTTCCTACTAACCTGACACTCTCTTTATGACTGACCCAAGTCCCAAATATTACTTTATATATATTTAACCATGATCTTAGTCTAATTATAGATAAAACACCTTTTTTTCTGTCTGAGTATGTAGTAGTCCACCCAATCTGTTGTTTAAACATTTACACATTACATGGTCTTCTTCACACATCCCCATCTCACTTCTTTTGTAATAACCATGCCTCGACCACCATGTGCGTCATCCACCATTTTTAGATCTGACCTAAAATAGCGCATGGTTTATCATAGTATTGCGGCCTAGAGTCTCCACATCCACAACAAAGTTCACTCTCATCCGGATTTTTCCAGTGACAGCTAGAACAGGCCCATACCACACCATCGCCATTTTTGGTCGCTCACAAGGTACATTTTTATTATATACATAACTCAAAATTCTGTCTTTCTTTTCCCTTTCCCCTTCTACCCAATTCTCTCTATATAGACACTATATAGACTTTTAGAAACCCTTCCCCATGCATTGTTTTTCAAAACACCTTTTTTTTTTTTTTTTAGTGTGCTAATCTAGCAAAGTTCTCTGCAACAATATACATTGCTGGGGAATTTTGAGACCTTACAATAGATAACACAGTTTGTATATACTGTACACTAATATCCATGAAAGAAAGGAAAATCAAAATATTAATAAAATACTGGCAGTCTGTATCTCAAGAAATCTAATTCTCCATAATACACGTCTCTGTTGGATCTATTTTTTTCTAAATGGATATAATACCTTCCAACATTATTGGGGTAAGTCTTTATGAATTTTTAGATTAGCTAACACGGTGCAAAAATATGTATTTACTTGCCCCTATTCTATTTTAAGATATAATGCTGCCACACTTTTACAACACCAATTGTTCAAAATTTTCACTTATTTGTACAATAAGGGGTCGACACTTCAGGGACTCAATGTAACAAATTTTGTACTTGTAAACTCTCTATTCTCACCAGGCTCTCCAACATATTCCTCTGATTCTTCCTGAATCGTCTGACCACCTTGTAAAACCATTTGCTGGGCAACTTCCCCCAGCAGGATGTAAATTTGAATTAGCTGGGTTAACATACACCCCTGTCTCCTGCACCTTCTTCTTCTATTTCAACCTATCCTTCTGACTGCAACATCTGCGCTACTTTACCAAACACCTGTGCATCTTCCCACAATCCTTTATCTTTCAACTTCACTTTCTTTCCCTTCAGCGCCGCATTCCATGTGACAGCTATAGCCATCCGCTCCTAGGCAAACCTAACACCTTAGAAATCTCTGAGGCATGGCGCACAACTTTCTTTTCCTCTCTGTCTGTCACTAGTTCTATAACATTCTGCAAACCTTCTCAACTTTCTTTTTCTCCACCTAAGCATTGTTGCTGTCTTGACGGCAGTTGGATTAAACTAATTCAAGACTATATGGTGCACGCTACAGTCCGGCCGGCACTGGGGCGTTCCACCCTTACTCTAGCTCCCTCAGCTAAGTAAAAACAAAGGTGTCCCGTGAAAGGAGGAGGACGTACAAAAATGTCACATACAAGAATGTCCCGCCCTCCGGACTTGGTCAGCTGTACCAATTTATTGTCCTAATCCCTATCTTCGATCACGGGTATCCCCCCCGTATCCTCAAACTACGGATCGGGTCAGTCTATCCAGCTATATCCAACTGCTGCCCTCTTACTCCCTACAATCCATCCTCCGGATCCCTTGTGACAATTGAAATCCACACCACAGGGTAGGATTCGAGCTACTGGGCCCCCAGCGGGCACCACCGCCGAGTCACTATCGGGTACCTTTAACTCCGATGGGGACACAAGGCCTGTCACCCCCTCCTCTCCAAAAACAACCTTGTCGGCAGTGAATACACAGTATGTAACACTTACCGGGGCTGTTGGTTGATCAGGCCTGTTGGAGCGGAGGGAGGTCCTGGTCCGTGACGTCCAAGGTATCGGGGTGTCCAGGTATCGGGGTGCTCCTTATGGGGGCCCCACGTTGGGCGCCAAACTGTTGGGGGAGACCTCCCGGTCTCTCAGGGTCACGGAGGTGAATTTCAAATCAAAACTGCGCAGATGTATATGAATCAGGAAAATGACCACACAGAGAAACGTGTCTCTATTTGGGAGAAGTGGATGCCTTCTGCCAGTGTATTCAAAAGCATAACATTTTATACAGCTTTTTGGACAGTCCTGTAAAACAACATTCCTTTAAGGCATTCAGGTGTGTCTGGGAAGAGAGGAAAGTCTATTCAAGAATATTGCTTAATCATGAGTCTAACCGGTTTTCCAAGACTGGAAGAAGACATTGAAGAATGTCACTTTACTTATTTATGAGACTGCAAACTCATTACTTAGCCCTAAGCATAGTTGGTTTACGTTTACAATCCTTGCAACATTTCATTCAGGTATATGTAAAAAGCAATACATAAAACATAGAAAATACAGATTAATCTTATTATAATATAATATCATACTGGACAAACGATTCATAGCCTAGGCCTTCACAGTGGTAACCCCGACTTTTAGTCCCTATGGGGGTCACCCAGGGAAGTAGCTGCTCCCCTCGTTTGTTTGCCGTTTGCTTGTCGCCTGGACCAGATCACTCCAGCTGCTTGCCTCCTGTGAACTATGGGCCCTAACTGTGGCTACGTGGCTGCGGCTTTTGTGGTGTTGTGGCGTGGGCTTTAAGGGCCCCACACCGGCAGGTTTAGCAAGGAAAGGTGGATCTATCCCCGCATCGGGATCTGCCGCCCGTTTGGGCCTGGTACTCCCTGACAGTCTCCTTACTTTCCACTACACTGCTCTCTCTCCAGCTGTGTGTGGTGTTCGGGCAGCACTACCAGGTGACCATTCTCCCCCGTCGGTAGTCACTGCGCGGACGCTGTTAGACTGCAACAGCTCCAGGGTCTGCTTCTGCTCTTCCTGGACTGCACACTAAACTGGCTCACTCGTGGGACCTGCACTGCTGCTCCTGTCTGAGCTCCACTTCCATGCTCCTCACTCCTCCACACTCTGCTTCAGACTGTTTACTCCTCCTTCTCTTTTCCCTTTGTGCCTGCCTACGCCACCTAGCAACCAGGCTCTCTACCACACCCCTTGAGTGGAGATGGAGGCTTCGCCCCCTCCACTCCTCAAGTGGAGGTGAAGGCTTTGCCCCCTCCTGGGATCCCCAGGGGTCCTCTCAAAGGTACATGTGTGAGACCTGATCACTATGCGCCTGTGTAGTCACACCTCGGTCAGCCTTCTGGATTACCTGTATTGTACTGTCCCCAGCATGGGTGCAGTACTCAGTGGTGCCTGACCAGGTCAGGGGCGCCACAGCAGCAGCATGTTTTACAGGATTTCCACTGGACGTTAGGTATCCTCTGGCTGCCCAGATACTGCCAAAGTCATGAGTCACTCCGAAAGCATATCTTGAATCCGTGTAGATGTTGGCCACCTTCTCTGCCGCTTCTTGACAGGCCAGCGTCAAAGCCTTAAGTTCCGCTTCTTGTGCAGACATGTGTGGTGGTAGGGATCCTGCTGAGATAACCTGGTCATATGTAACCACGGCATATCCTGTATGGAACCTTCCTGTTTCATCTGCAAATCTGGAACCATCGGTAAAAAACGTCAGGTCAGCGTGCGGGAGTGGGTCTTCGGACACAATTTTCTTTGAGGCTGCTTCTTGCTGCATCTGTTGTAAACAGTCATGATCATCTGAGTATGTATAGGCCTCTTCTCCTGGACCATGATTGTCATTGTCTATATCCCCCCTGGAAAGAGGAAGCAGTGTGGACGGGTTAAGGACGGTACAGCGGACAAGAGTGACATTATCCGGAATTAGGAGGGAACATTGGAGTCTCATATGACGCTGTAGTGACAGATGTTTAGGTTGAGTCTGGTCAAGTATAGCTTTGAGATCGTGTGGAGCCATCAAGAGCACTGGATGTCCTAAGATGATGTCTGAAGTTTTGTCCAGGAGCATATGTGCAGCATGTACGGCTCTAAGGCAAGTTGGTGAAGCTTGAGACACAGAGTCCAGACGGGCAGAGTAATAACCGATGGGTCTTGTTTTTCCCCCATGTTTCTGGGCTAGGACTCCGGAGGCATGTCCTGCTACTTCACTGATAAACAGGTAGAAAGGCAGCTGATAATTCGGGATTCCAAGGGCTGGTGCAGATTGTATGGCTTGTTTAAGAGCATAGAAAGCTTCCACAGACTCTGGTTTTAGTGGGAAAGCAGACATCTTGAGGTCATCATACAATGGTTGCATCAGCTTGGAGGCGTCTGGAATCCATTGCCGGCAGTAGGTGATAAGTCCCAAGAAAGCTTGTAGCTGCTTAGTTCCTTTTGGTAGAGGGACTGTCTCAATTGCGTCCTTTCTTTCACTTGTGAGATGTTTTAACCCTGGAGAGAGACAGTGTCCTAGAAACACGACTTTGGGTTGACACCATTGAACTTTGGTGAGGGACACTTTGCAGTTCTGTTGTGCGAGGTGAAGTAGAAGACTGAGACTTGATTTTTCAGCTGCTGCTTGATCAGGACAACACAATAGAAGATCATCCACATACTGAAGGAGAACAACCTGATGGTTCCTTTCTCTCCAAGACTGCAGACAAGAGGCAAGGGCTTGAGAGAAATGACTTGGTGAATTCTGTGCTCCTTGTGGCAAGACCGTCCAGGTGTATTGTGATCCTTGGTAAGTGAAGGCAAACAGGTACCAATCTTCTGGATGCAATGGTACGCTGAAGAAAGCATTGGCTAGATCGATGACAGTGAAACGTGTAGCATCCGATGGTATCTGAGACAGCAGTGTATGTGGATTGGGCACGATGGGACTTTCCAATACAGTTGCTGCGTTAACAGCCCGGAGATCTTGAACCATACGGTACTTTGGGGCTTCTCCCTTCAATGTTCTCTTCTTGACTGGGAACAAAGGCGTGTTACAGAGAGAGGTACACTTGACTAGTGCCCCGTTATCCAAGAGAGTCTTAATTTGAGTACCCAAGGACTCTTCCTGGGCAGATTTAAGTGGGTACTGAGGCACCCTGGGGAGTTGAGCTCCAGGTTTAAGAATGGCCCGTACAGGAGGTACAGCAAGATGTCCAATATCTTCAGGACCAGTGGACCATAGAGTAGATGGGACTTGCGACATCACTTCTGATGGAATACCCGAGGCAGCATTAACGACTTCGTCCATCATCATAAGCAACGGTGCTGCTTGAAGTTGACACTCTTCACTCGGATCGAGCGGATCAGTAATGGTGATGGTAAGACCATTAGATGAATAGTTGATAGTCGCTCTCAATCTTTGGAGAAGGTCTGCTCCCAGAAGGTTAGTGGGACAAGTGGGGGATACCACCAGGCGCATAAATACATCTTCGTATGGTCCAACCTGTACTTCACGGGTAAGCCTGTTAGAAGTAGGCTTGCCATCTACTCCCACACAGGTTACTGCTTCAGAGGATATCAGATCGGGAAATGGCAGGTCCTGTAATCTGATTACACTTCTGGCTGCACCTGTATCCACAAGAAACGGTAAGGGTTTGCCTTGAACGTTGATGGTTACTTTGGCTATTGGACCAGACGTAGAAGCCAAAGTAGTGGACACGGGCTTGCCCCTGTCCTATTGGTTACTTAGATGCATCAGAGCAGCGGTGTTTCGGGGTGCTTGCCCCTCGTCAGTGCAAAGTATGGGGGTGTCTGATCTGGCTCATGAGAAAGCTATGGGGGGACAACGGGGGAACACTATTCTCCTTCTATTCAAAGTGTAACAAACCAATCCCCTTTAAAAATACTCTTTATTAAATAATTTATTAAAAAAACCCAAGTGATTCACCCGTATACTAAATTGTCATAGGGAATTTACACTCTTGTATATACACAAACAGGACCGCCGTTTCTATTAGAAATCTGATAACCACTCAGTTTATGGCAGAGGTCAGGGTCTGGGCTCCTATCATAAGGGAAATTTTCCCTATCATGTACCCTAGATCTGACCCCTACCTACCAACGGAGGTCCAAACGCCTTAGCTTGACTGGGCGCCCCCGCTCCTCGGCGGCTGTCCCTTAATTCCCCTGACAATTGCCCTACCATACAAGGACAATCCTGGTCTAAACTATGCGGTATATAGATCTTGCTATATGGTCGATCCACTGGATTATTTTATCTATAATAACAACGTTCTTAATCCAATGTGTATATATATATATCAACCTTCAAAAACATACTCCAAATTTCATACTCCTTATAACCGCCCAATCAAACCAATATCCCGCACAGGATAGATCCAGATCCTGGAACAATGCCAGCATATTTTTAGTCATACCATTTCTGTAACAATGCCAGTCAGTACATTAACCACTAATTTACCCTGGAATAATACCAGTACGTAAACTACCTAAATAATCAAATATTATTTCCACAAGATTATGTCACTTCCCTTTATAGAGTGCATCCGCACTGCCTCAACGCGTTTCTCCGCCCTTTGATCCGGTTCATCAGGAGGCCAGGGAGAAGGAAGTTGTAGTCATTCAGTGGTGAAAGATTCAGTGGTGATAACAGGACCTTCTCTGGTACTACCAGATGAACCGGATCAAAGGGCGGAGAAACGCGTTGAGGCAGTGCGGATGCACTCTATAAAGGGAAGTGACATAATCTTGTGGAAATAATATTTGATTATTTAGGTAGTTTACGTACTGGTATTATTCCAGGGTAAATTAGTGGTTAATGTACTGACTGGCATTGTTACAGAAATGGTATGACTAAAAATATGCTGGCATTGTTCCAGGATCTGGATCTATCCTGTGCGGGATATTGGTTTGATTGGGCGGTTATAAGGAGTATGAAATTTGGAGTATGTTTTTGAAGGTTGATATATATATATACACATTGGATTAAGAATGTTGTTATTATAGATAAAATAATCCAGTGGATCGACCATATAGCAAGATCTATATACCGCATAGTTTAGACCAGGATTGTCCTTGTATGGTAGGGCAATTGTCAGGGGAATTAAGGGACAGCCGCCGAGGAGCGGGGGCGCCCAGTCAAGCTAAGGCGTTTGGACCTCCGTTGGTAGGTAGGGGTCAGATCTAGGGTACATGATAGGGAAAATTTCCCTTATGATAGGAGCCCAGACCCTGACCTCTGCCATAAACTGAGTGGTTATCAGATTTCTAATAGAAACGGCGGTCCTGTTTGTGTATATACAAGAGTGTAAATTCCCTATGACAATTTAGTATACGGGTAAATCACTTGGGTTTTTTTAATAAATTATTTAATAAAGAGTATTTTTAAAGGGGATTGGTTTGTTACACTTTGAATAATTTTTGACTATCCCGGACTAATTTTGAAAAGTAAATCTTGAACACTATTCTCCTTAAGGAGACTTTGCAAGCCAGTCTGGCTGCCAGGTAAGGGGACTTATAGCTGCCACGCCCCTCTAAGAAATATTCAAATTGTCTCTCCAGTAAAGGAGACAAACTCTAGCACAGCGCCACCTATTGGAAGTAGCGATCCTAAAAGTCACAAGTGGATTTTCAACAATCCTTTGCAATATGACTCAGGATATATAAGCCAGATCAGAATCCCAATTTGCACTGACGAGGGGCAAGCACCCCGAAACACCGCTGCTCTGATGCATCTAAGTAACCAATAGGACAGGGGCAAGCCCGTGTCCACTACTTTGCCTTCTATGCTTTTTATTTAATTATTTATTTTGCTATCCAGCCACGGTAAAACTCACAGGTGGGGGCTGCAGCCTGTAGGTGCTTTTTTACCCGCGATAGCTATCAATAATAGGGCGGGAGCACACGTCTTTTTTTAAGTATTTATTTATTTCCTTTTACACTACCATACGGAAAACTGACTGTAATCAATCACAGATGCGGAAACACGGTGTGGGGCATGTATATCGGTCTGCAATCAATCGCAGACACTGGCACAGAGGGTCTGTAGGAGAAGTAGTGAATATTAATGAATAAGTCTGACTGCAGTGTGATCCTCTGGAAACACGGTATGTATAAGTATTCTGCTCTTACTACCATTTAACTTCTATTTGTAGCCCCCTAGCACTTACTACAGCCATTTTAAAGCCATTTTACAGCCTAGAACTTCTCTTCCCTACTGACTTGTATGTGCTTCGTTGTTCGGGGGTCAAGTTTGGACGTCAAACTTGAATTTCTGTTTAGTTCGTGCTGATTCGGCGAATATCCACGGCTCCACTTATCACTAATTATTATTAATAGTAGTACTAGTAGTAATATTTATTTTAACCCCTTCACAACCTATGACAAGAATAAAAAAAACTGTATTTGGTGCTGTTGGGGACCTTATATTGGGGGCTGTGGGGACCATACTTTATAGGTGGCCATGCGAGACATTATACTGTATATTGGGGCTGTGGTGGATATTATACTGTGTTGAGTGCTGTGAGGATCATTATACTATATATAAGGGGTTGTGGGATCATTATATTGTATGGGTGACTGGGGGCAACAATTCTGTATGGGGTGCTGTGGGGCCATCATTCTACATATTGGAGTGCTGTGGTGGACATCATATTGCATGTGGGGCTGTGATGAACATCATAGTGTTTATTGGTGGCTGTTGTGGATATTATACTGTAAATTGGGGCTGTGGTGGATGTCATGCTGTGTGGGGTACTGTGGAGGTCATTATACTGTATATAAGGGGTTCTGGGCCAAAATACTGTATTAGTAACTGGGGGAGGGGGGTAATAATACTGTATGGCATGCTATTGGGACTATAATACCATATAATGGGGGGATGAGGTGGACATTATACTGTATGGAGGGCCATGACAGACATCGTACTTTATACTGTGAGCTGTTGTGGATAGTATACTGTATGGGCAACTGTTGTGACCATCATATCAGTTTTTTTTACTACTTTTGCTGGTATTTTTTGTGAAACAGGTAACAATTCTAGTAGAAGTGATCATCAGAGCTTGTTACCTGACCCATTGGAGGGGGAGGGGCGGTACATTTGGGGTCCTTAGTCTCTGACCTATTCATTTACATGTAGGCTGAGGGTTTATGTGGGGAGAGGCGCCACAGATTTCCATCTATCTAGGGCACCAAAATACCTTGTCCCAGCTCTGGGTGAGAGTAGAAGTAGAAGCTGTAGGTTGCAAGCTTTTCATAAAAGGTGGATTTTTAGGCATTTGAAGGTTTTGAAGGAAGGGGCAAGTTTGACCTCTTTAGGTAATGACTTCCTGAAAATAGGGGATGCATGAATGAACTCTTGGAGATGTATGAGGGTAAAACAAAGAAGGTGGTCTTCTGAGGACCAGACAATAAGTGTTGTGAGATATCGTAAAATCAAGTTAGAGATGTATGGAACAGACAGGATGATGAAAATAATAAGACTGTGAAAATCCAAATATGAACTTGAGAGGTATTATTGATTACATCAACCACGCTAAGTGCCAGTAGATTACATGCTAGAAACACAGATATATCTAAATGCACACACTCACTAGGGTCAACTTCACAGCAAGCCAGAATGCTTTAGTACCCAAAGGAAAACTGCACAAATAAAGAGAGAAGATACAAACTTCATGTAGGATTATTAGCCTAAAGTATTTTATGTAGAAATCCCAGTATTTATGATAATCGCCTCTCATTTGCAAATGGCTAGGTTTTATGTATCTCTTCCATTATATCATTGTAATCTTTGGCTTATGTTGCTGTTCACAACTGAACTTTAACATTGAGAATTAATTAGAGATGAATATTTAGAGCAGACATTTGTTATAAATTTAATTGAGTATCTGGAAATTTGACTAAGTGTTTCCAGGGATGGTAATTATGATTGTGTTCTGCAGTTCACAGATATCACAAGCATACAGGTTTCCCTGGAAAGATTGATGAGAACCCTCTATAGAGCCTGGCTGTTCTGGACACAGATGAGGATAGGTCCATGATAATAATATTCAAGAATTTTGTCAATGTGTATACAAACCACAATCCCAACCTATTATTGGCAGATATGATAATTGAGAACAGACACATAGTTTATGATGGAATTAATAGTGAAAACATCACACGGGCAGTTTTTCAAGAAGAACAAGCATTTTCCAACAAAAACAAAATGATAATTTTATGAAACAAAATTAATTGTGTTGTAAAAATAGAAAAACTTTCCCAGGCATTGTAAGTTGAGTTTGTGTAAAATTCATTGCTGGAGGTAAAAGACAAAAACAATTATTAAAGACTAAGTAATTGTGTTTCGAATTGTGCAATTGTGCATAAGTTCATACAACAGATACTGTTTATGAAGAAACTTCAGGATTTGATTCAAATTTCCTTTGGAACTGGTCATTATTTACACTATTATGACATATAGAGATAACTGAGTTTGCTAGAGGTTAATTGAATTTGTCTTGAATTTGACAAAATTTTGGATTCTTCTGAACCTGAATCTTTAGGTATTTGCTGCCTAAGAATTCAGCAAAATAGTGACCTCGTGCAATGCATGTCCTGACATCATGACAGCAGAGGTCTACTCAGAACCAAAAACCTAGCGAGGCCAAGCAATAAAGAAAACAGGAGGAAAGAGAAGGTTGGACGGCGTAGAAGACTAAAGAGAGAACTGCATCAGCGGTGAAACAGGTGAGTTATTCATTCTTTTTACACCCCACATTATTATTAGAGACGAGCAAACCCATGAAAGTTTGGTTTGGTAAGTGTAGCTGAACCAACCCTCCACGGGTTTGGACTTGACCCAAACACAATGGAAGTTAGTAATTGGCTATTCGGATCTCCACCCTCATGCGGCCAGTCATAAACAGAACACTTCCGGGGAGGGGGGGAGGGTTTTTTTTTTAGTTGTCCACTACATCAGTTCATGCTGTTATCCTCAGTGGGAGCCGTTCAAACACTGCAAGCGGCTCGCTCTGGGCTGAGCACCAAGCATACCTGAGCACACCGATGCTGGCGCAAGTACGCTGCATAAATAAAGTACCGAACTAATAACTCTGGTTTTTTGGGGAAAGTTGGTGTTTAGCCCGAAAATCAAACATCGTGTTTGCTCATCTCTAGTTATTATGCTCTGGGATCTAGAGAGACTTCAGAACATAAGAAAGAACATTCAATTCACATTGGACTTCCCTGAAAAATGTATTAAAAATGATTAATTTGAATCTTGGAAGAGTCAATAATCTCTTGAAACATGTAATATGATGTTTGGCACATATTGTATATGTCTTCCTTATTTTATAGCACAATGAAACCTTTAATATATATAAAAAAAAAAAAATTCTTCCATGGCCTTATCAAAAACCGATTTCATCATATATTAGTCAATTCTCGCCATTTTCTGTAAGAAGACCACTCCCCATAAAGTTCTGCAACATCTCAGTTGGGTATTGCATTATTTGCACCAACTATGTAATGCATGCTGCTGTTTCAGAACCACTGTAAATAAAAAGGAGAGCTGTATGTTAGTCAGACAGTTGGTAGAGATGAGCGAACCTTTCACAGTTTGGTTCGGCAAACGCTATGTTCGCCAAACTGTTTACCAAACCAAACACCGAACCTTTTTGATCCCCATTAGATTCAATTGGAGGCCAAATCTAAGGCGGAGAAAATACCTTTAGGGAGTCAAAAAGCTTCCAAAACAGTGAAAATACGTTTCACAGTGCAGCCCCACTGTTTTGGCAAATCCATTATCTTCCTAGACTATTGACATGAGCAATTTTGAGGTGGATAAGAGGGAGGTTAGGGCTGGTGCTCCCACACCCCTCCCAGTACAACCAAGACACAACTTGGAGACCCATCTTGGAGTCGTGATATTTAAAAAAACATTTCAGGCAGACAACAGGACAATGGAATCAATTGCTCCACCCCTATTTCCCCATAGTGTCTTTGCACAGCAGTGAGGTAGGGTCAATGCAGCACACAGGATGTGGTCTGACATTTCATTGTTAAAAATCAAAAGATGACAGGATAAGGCCTCTTGCTCCCACACCCCTGCCAGGACAGACAGGACACAACTTGGAGACCCATCTTGGACTCTTGATATTTAAAACCATTTCAGGAAGACAGCAGGACAGTTGAATCAATTCTCATCCCTTTGCCCCATAGTGTCTTTGCACAGCAAGGAGTTATGGCCTATACAACACACAGGATGTAACCTGGCATTTCCATTTTTAAAAGTGAGCACACAGCAATTGTGCCTTCTGCAGCAGTACATCTAGGCTGGAATAGTGGCCTAGAAATGTTTGCACAACTAGGTGGAAGAAGTGAGACATGCAAGGCACATGTGTGATGTCACCCAGGCATTGTGCCACCACCAGGTTTGCACCATTATCGCACACGGCCTTTCCTGGCTCCAGGTTCAGTGGAGACAGACATTGATCAAATTCAGCCTGGATAGTTCTCCACAACTCTGCAGCTGTGTGAATGCGTTCTCCAATGCATATTAATTTCAGCACTGCCTGATTGTATTGACTTTAACACAGGATGTGGCCTGGCATTTCAATATTAAAAATAAAGAGGTGCATGACTTGTTACGAGGGGGACCCGGGGAAGCGTGCCAAGATGGGAAATGGACAGCTTCCGCCGGTCAAGGTCCACTGTGCGGTGTAAGGAACCGCTGCTATGGTGGGTGAAGAGTGAGCGGGTTGCTGCTAGCGATCGTCTGGAATGTCACAGACGATCTATGTACACCGGTCTGCCCTAACCCGTGAGGGTTGTATGGCACGGATCTCACGGCTCGGTGTATCTGTTGTACGGGGAAGCACAGAGGTGCCCACGCACGTGTGCCAGTGGAAGTCACGAGAATATGGCACGAGGGTAGCACAGAGGTGCCCACGCATGTGTGCTTTCAATAACCAGGTGAGTCCAGTGGAGACTCGAGGAGCTCACCTGGGACAGGAACACGGCCTGTTGAAGGAGATACTGCCAGAGCAGCAAGGCAGGAACACGGCCTGCAAACCAGGTGCTGCCTAAGCAGCAAGGGCCAAGCCCACAAAAGACAATAATGCCTGAGCAGTGGCGTGGCAGCACGCTGCCAGACATCCAAACATAGAAGGACAGTCGCGCGCCGCCATGATGGCAGGGGGAGCTTTTAAGGAGGTGTAGCTCAACCCAAGGGCGGGCGCGAGGTGGAGATGACGGACTTGACCCAATCAGGGTCCACGATGTCCCAGCCTGGCCAGTCAGGATTCACCACGTCACCAGCCTTGTCATCAAGCCGTGTGACGTCAGTGGGCGAATCAGGACCCACCATGCATTGCACATGCTCACCCTCCTGCCTCTAGGAAATAGAGGCGGCATCCTCGGTCTCACAATGTGCAGAGATAACGGGGGTCTCACTGCTTCCCTGAGCAGCAACCCTCTGCACATTACGCAACCTCGCAGACCTTCGGGGCCGCTGAGCAGGAGGACCCATGGCAGGCCAGGAATGGGAGACCGCTTCACTCCTTGTAACAGGAGAACCACTAGGTGTCACCCTTCTGCTGCCTCTCTGAGAAGATATCTCCTGCACACTGCGCAGTCTGGCAGACCTTCAGTGCTGCTGAGCAGGAGCGCTCGTGGCAGGCAAGGAATGGGAGACTGCCTCAGTCCTTGCCTCAGGAGAGCCACAAGGTGTAACAATGACTGACAGGATTAGGCCTCTTGCTCCCACACCCCTGGCAGTACAGAGAAGACACAATTTGGAGACCCATCTTGGAATCTTGACATTTAAAACTATTTCAGGCAGACAGCAGGACAGTGGCATCAATTGCCTCCCCATTTACCCATAGTGTCTTTGAACAGCAGGGAGGTATGGTCCATGCAACACATAAGATGTGGCCTGGCATTTCAATTTTAAATATAAAAAGGTGAATGAGTGACAGGATTTGGCCTCTTGCTCCCACACCCCTGCCAGTACAGATAAAACACAATTTTGAGACTCTACTTGGAGTCTCTATAGTTCCAAAAATTAAGGTCAGACAACAGGAAAAGTAGCAACATTTGGCACAGACTACAAATAGTTCATCACCACAACATAGATGTGTGGGACTGGCCCTGTAACAAGGCCTGAACCAGAATTTCTACCTTCACCAGAGATCGCAAGATGACAGACAGGTGTAGGCCTCTTGCTGCCAGAACCCTAGCACTACAGACAAAAGAAAATTTGAAGACCCCACTTGGAGTCTCCACATTTTCAAAAATTAAGGTCAGACAACAGGAAAAGTGGCAACAATTGGCACAGTCTACAAATAGTCCAATGCTGCAACATGGATGCGTGGGACCAGCGCTGTAACAAGGCCTGAACCAGCATTTCTACCTTCACCAGAGACAGCAAGATTTCGGACAGGCATAGGCATCTTACTCCCCAAATCCTGGCACTACACCATCGTCTAGTCTGCACAGTCTGGGACTGGGGTGGCAAAGTCATTGGACATCCATTACTTGTTCATCTTTATGAAAGTTAGGCGGTCTACACTTTCAATAGACAGCTGGATGCGCTTATCCATTAATACACCACCAGCAGTACTGAAGACACGTTCCAAAATTCAAAAGAGTCCAATCCCCCCTTATGGCATTGATATTGAGCTATAGATACTCCTGCACCATCCTCTCCAGTTGTTTACTATTGTCAGACTTCTACTCTGTTATGCTGGTGCATGCAATGGCCTAAAAAATGTGTGCCAAACCTCACAGAAACTGCTTTTGCCACTTAAACTGCTGCTAATGTTTTTTGCATTGACGACACAATGTTCCCGTGGTTGGAATTCTAGAACGGTGATGTACGCTGTGTGCCTCATTGCTTTCCTGTGGAAAACTACTGTTAAGATGGTCCACAAGCTTGTTTCAATACTCCAGCATACGCGCATCCCTTTCCAGGGGGGAAGCATCTTGCTAAATTTCCTCTTGTACCATGGATCTAACAAAAGGGGCAACCTAGTAGTCAGCACTATTTCTAATCCTAACAATATGGACATCATGTTGCAGAGGGGGCAGCAAGAAGGCGCTCATGTGTCAGATACTTCCATGTTGTGTTGGTGGCGGGGGTAACAAGCTTGCCTTCTCCATCCCCTCCCACCAACCACAGACAAAATAGACAGGATGAAGATCTTCTTCCTCTCCAGAGTTTTCTGCTCCTATCACCTCTTCTTCCTCCATTTCTTCCTCGGCTCCAGCACCTTCACTACCAGTTTGTCTGTTATCATCAGCCTGCCTCGATTGATGGACTCCACCATCCCATGACACCCGCCTGTGCAACGACTGTTCGAATCTTACAGGAAATGGTATCCCTTCCTCATCCTCCTCTGCTTTCTCCTCTTCCTCTGGGATCTCTACCTCCTTCCGCAGGCTATTCAAAGTGTGCTCCAACATGTAGATGAGCGGAATAGTGATGCAGATAACAGCATCATCAGCTCTAACCATCTGTGTAGCTATTTCGAAACTGTGCAGGAGGGTGCAGAGGTCCTTTATCTGTGCCCACTCTGCAATTGTGATTTGCCCCACATTGCTATGCCTCATGACACAGTGCACCAGGGCTTGCTGCTGCTGCCACAGTCATTGCAATATGTGCAGAGTGGAATTTTCACCGCAACAGCACATCACATATCAACCAGTTAACCTGTAGGCCAAAAGACCTTTGTAGCATTGCAAGTCGATTAGCCGTGAGGTGCGAATGACAGAAGTGAGCACACAGTGACCGTGTCTTCTGCATCAGTGCATCCAGGCCAGGATAGTAGGCTAGAAATTACTGCACAACCAGGTAGAGGACAGGAGCGATGCAAAGCATATGTGTGATGTTGCCCAGGCATAGAGCCATCAACAGGTTTGCACCGTTATCACACACGGCCTTCCCTGGCTCCTGGTTTAGTGGAGACAGCCATTTATCAAACTCGGCCCAGACAGCGGTCCACAACTCTGCAGCTGTGTAACTGCGTTCTTCATTGCATATTAATTTCAGCACTGTCAGATTGCATTGAGCCCTGGCTGAGCTGTATAGAGGTGGGGGGAATTCTTTCTGCACTCTTGGAATGCATTAAGGGAGAGGTTGAGGGTGCAGATGGAGATCCTAGAGGAAGTGGAGGAAGCAGAAGCAGTGGAGGAGGTGGTAGATCCAGATATTTGTCCCACAAGCCTTGGGGATTTCAAAACTTGGGAAGCAGCCTCTTCCCTTCCTGCCCCTGCAGCCACCAGAGTAACCCAGTACCAGTCAGAGAGATGTAATGCTTCTGGTCATGCTTTCTCGTCCAGGTGTCAGTGGAGAAATGCAACCTGGGAGACACAGAGTTTTTCAAGGAAAATGTAATGTCTGCGATATGATAGTATATCGCAGCCACAGATTTATTAGAGAAGTAATGCAACTGGGCAACTGGCACTGGGGGCCAGCAAAGTCCATCAGGTTTCAGAAACCATTTGTATCCACCAGGCGGAAAGGCAGCATTTTCTTGGCTAACAGGTTAGATATGTATGGTGAAGTTCAAGCTCTTCGCTTTGGAATATGTGGCAGGAACATATCTTTTATGTGACCAAAACTGCATGACCGAGGGCTGGCTGCTGTGCTGAGAAAGGGTAAACTAAGGTGTACATGACTGACTGGTGGACTGTGAGGAAGGTGTAGGTGGAGATCTAATGCTGGATTGAGAAACTTGTGGTATGTTCAGTGTCTCACATGGGTCAAAAACACCAGGCATGGTCACTTCCGTAACAGCGGACAGGCACTCCCTCACCCCAACTGTAGTGGCTAAACAAGTTGAGGTTCTGTGGTAAGAGACTTGTATGAGAATAGTTTCAATGGTGACACAGGAGGAGGAAGAAGCAGCAGTCACGTTTTACTTGTTGGCCGGTGATTGGGTAGGCCCGGTAGTCCACATTTTAGCACAGTAAGATTCCCACAGTATTGCATGTTGGTTGCACATGAGCCGATTCATGCATATAGTATTCAAATTATTTGAATTTTTGCCTCTACTTAGTCGTTTACAATGTTGGCAGATAACGAAATTTGGGTCATCCTTTGTGGTCTCAAAAAAGCCCCAGGTTAGGCAACTCTTCCTGCAAACTGTAGACCCGTGATGGCTGCTGGCCAGAGCCAGAGTTGTGGCTGAGTAGGCAGTGCATCTCATGGTTGCATCACTACATGTGTTTGGGGAATCACTAATGTAACATCATCACCTTCCTCCTCATCTGCTGAGCTGTTCACCTGCATGTCTCTGGGTTCACACCAAGTAAGATCTCAAACTTCATTGTCATGCTCTATGTTGTCCCACTCCTCCTCTTCCTGACCTGACATCACAAGACAGTATGCGTACACCTCAGGTATCTGAGTCTCATCATCATCACATCCACCCCTGGAGTTTATTGTCAGTTGACGAGGGTCAGTATCCTGCTCGGACCCTACTTCATCCGGACCTTGATCCAACAAACATTTTGGGCATCGGTGCAGATCCTTTCCTCCTCTTTAATCTGGGAATTTTTAGAGCAGACCTCTGATGCCCATGGGAAAGAATGTGTGAACAGCTCTGCAGACTCACCCATGTGTGGTTCCCCACAGTCAGTTTGCCAGTTGGAGATTTGTGACATAGGAGAAACAAGTGTAATTGAGGTGGCACCTATGAGGAATGAACTGTGTGTGATGTTGAGGGGCAGGAAGATGAGAAGAGGCCACTTTATTCAGCGCTTGCCGTCCATTCTAGCACATGCTGTTTAGAACTGTCATTTTGAAGTTGACGTGATGTGCAGCTTCCAAAAAAATCTAGTGGAGTAGGCAGTCCAGTAACGGAAGTTGTTCTCATTTCTCTTGGGATAGGATGAGCCGGTGATTGCTCACTAGAGCTTTGACTAACATTAGAATGTCTCACACTTACACCTCAAGCACCTCACCTATTCACCCCTCCACCACAACCTCATTGTGATTTACCACTCATGGTTGATATACCCGTCCCCTTTCAAACGGATGTTTGTCAACCCTATGACCACACCTGTCAGACACCTGACACAAACGATAAATTCTTTATTTCTTGCCTAAGATGGCAATATTGTGAAGGCACTAAAAAGTACCAATAACTAGAAATCTGGTTCACTGTGTAATTTGGAGCAAGCACTGAAGAATGCCAAGACCTATTTAGCTAGTTCACTAGCAAATTTAGAGCAGGCACTATTAAGTAACAATACCTAGAAATGTTGTTCACTGGATAATTTGGAGAAGGCAGTAATAAGTAGCAATAGCTAGAAATTTGATTCACTGCATAATTTGGAGCAGGCACTAAAAAGTGCCCAGACCAATTTAGCTAGTTCACTAGCAAATTTAGAACAGGCACTATTATGTGACAATATCTAGAAATGTAGCTCACTGAATAATTTATAGGAGGCAGTAATATGTAGCAATACCTAGAAATGTGGTTCACTGCATAATTTAGAGTAGGCAATAAAAAGTGCCAAACCTATTTAGCTAGTTCACTAGCAAATTTAGAGCAGGAACTATTACGTAACAATACCTAGAAATGTGGTTCACTGGGTAATTTGGAATAGGCAGTAATAAGTAGCAATATCTGGAAATTTGGTTCACTGTGTAATTTGGAGCAGGCACTAAAAAGTGCCAAGACCTATTTAGCTAAATCATTAGCAAATTTAGAGCAGGCACTATAATGTAAAATTACCTAGAAAGTGGCTCACTTAGTAATTTAGAGGATGCAGTAATAAGTAGCAATACCTAGAAATGTGGTTCACTGCATAATTTGGAGTAGACACTAAAAAGTGACAAGACCTATTTAGCTTGTTCACTAGAAAATTTAGAGCAGACACTACTAAGTAACAATATCTAGAAATGTGGCTCACTGGGTAATTTAGAATAATAAGTAGCAATACTTATAAGTGTCGTTCACTGCATAATTGGGAGCAGGCATTGAAAAGTACTAAGACCTATTTGTGGAGACACGAGGGTCAATGGGTGCACTCGTCTGCTGACCCGGCTGCCTTTAGAAAGACAGCATGCCCCAGTGCTCATCCTAACTGAATGCCTAACCTCCTTAACCTTGGGCGGAACACTACTCAGACAACACAGGATGAGGGAATCACAATATTAAGACTTTATTGGATCCCCAAAAAATTAACGGCATATGGCACATAACAAGCAAAACCACAGAATGTAACTGGCAACAGTTTCTCACCCTTCCACTGGCTCACCAGGTATTAGAATGTCCGTGCCTCAGAGCTTCCAGGGCTACTTACTCCAAACCAGCAGCACCCCGCTTTCGGAGGGCACCCACCAAAGGAATAATTTCAGATTTAGGAAGCTGGCTGAGGGCCGCAAAGCCTGTAGTCAGGTGACGGGATTGTCCCACGCTGGATTCCTTCCTTAGGTAGTCCATGATAGCTGAGCCGAATGCTTGTATTCAATGCTGAAGTCCATGTAGTATTATAATCCAGGTTCGCTATCCTGTAGCAAGAGTCTGCCCGGGCAATGGACAGTCTTCCTTCTTATACCCCTGAGCTCTCCATTCAGACCATTGGGGTCTTCATGATTGGTGGGTAAGACTGGGCTCTTATTGGCTAGATTTCAAGCCGTATGCAAAATATCCAGAGACGAGGGAAAGACAGTTAAGTTACATCACATCTAGCAATTCACATAGTAATACAATGGGAGGTTCGCCTAATTGATTGGTCTGGGTGTTTGACCTTCACTGGCCAAGGCAATTACATGAGTCAACAAGAACTATAACACTAGACTCCTAAAGGTCCAGTCACACTAAACAACTTACCAGCGATCCCAACAACGATAGGGATCGCTGGTAAGTTGCTAGGAGGTTGCTGGTGAGATGTCACACTGCGACGCTCCAGCGATCCCACCAGCAACCTGACCTGGCAGGGAGCGCTGGAGCGTGGCTACACAAGTTGCTGGTGAGCTCACCAGCAACCAGCCCCCAGCGCCGCGTGGAAGATGCTACGCTTGGTAACTAAGGTAAATATCGGGGTAACCAACCCGATATTTACCTTGGTTACCAGCTCACGCAGCTACACGTGCAGAGAGCAGGGAGCAGCGCACACTGAGCGCTGGCTCCCTGCTCTCCTAGTTACAGCACACATCGCGTTAATTACCCGATGTGTGCTGCAGCTAAATGTGCACAGAGCAGGGAGCAGCGCACAATGCTTAGCGCTGGCTCCCTGCTCTCCTAGCTACAGCACACATCGGGTTAATTACCCGATGTGTGCTGCAGCTACATGTGCACAGAGCAGGGAGCAGCGCACACTGAGCACTGGCTCCTTGCTCTCCTAGTTACAGCACACATCGGGTTAATTACCCGATGTGTCCTGCAGCTACATGTGCACAGAGCAGGATCCGGCACTGACAGTGAGAGTGGCGGAGGCTGGTAACAAAGGTAAATATCGGGTAACCAAGGACAGGGCTTCTTGGTTACCCGATGTTTACATTGGTTACCAGCCTCCGCAGAAGCCGGCTCCTGCACATTTAGTTGCTGCTGTCTCGCTGTCACACACAGCGATCTGTGCTTCACAGCGGGACAGCAACAACTAAAAAATGGCCCAGGATATTCAGCAACAACCAACGACCTCACAGCAGGGGCCAGGTTATTGCTGGATGTCACACACAGCAACATCGCTAGCAACGTCACAAAAGTTGTTCGTTAGCAGCGATGTTGCTAGCGATGTTGCTTAGTGTGACGGGGCCTTAAGAGTCTTGTAGAAACAATGAGTGGCTTATCCCCCATCTATAAACAAACTATCTTCATGTCTGGCTGAAGACCTTAACCCATGCTAGGCATGGACAGAGACCATGTCGTCACACTATTTAGCAAGTTCACTAGCAAATTTAAAGCAGGCACTACTAACTAACAATACCTAGAAATGTGGTTTAATGCATAATTTGGAGCAGGCACTGAAAAGTGCCAAGACCTACTTAGCTAGTTCAATAGCAAACTTAGAACAAGCAATAGTAACAATTCCTAGATTCACTAGCTAATTTTGAGGAGGCAGTAATAAGTAGCAATACCTATTTAGACCATTCACTGACAACTCTTTAGCAGGCACTCGAAAGTAGCAATCCCTATGTCTATCATGAAATGCCGATTTATGGCACACACTTTCCCTACACTGCATGTCCCTATTCTACACTATCGCTCTCCTATCTATCTCAACTATCTATCAGTAAACCCCCAGTTAAGCTAACTGTCTAGATGCACCGGCGGCAGTGACAGCACCTTCCCTAAAGTTTAACATTTACAAAATGGCACCGAGGCTGCATGTCCTCATTTTATATGCAGAGGGACATGTGACTTAGGCAGCCACTGACACAAGCCCTTGTGTCTGAGCCTTGTGGATGTTTGCTGTGTCATGATTGTCTGCAGGATAGAAAAATTGCCGACACTTCCTAATCTCATAGTGTCAACTGGTGCATACTGAACATAATAATAATAATATTTATTCATTTACATAGCGATATTAATTCCATAGCACTTTACATACATTGGCAACACTGTCCACATTGGGGCTCACAATCTAAGGTCCCTAACTGTATGTTTTTGGAGTGTGGGAGGAAACCCACGCAAACACGGGGAGAACATATAAACTTCTTGCAGATGGTGTCCTTGGTGGGAATTGAACCCAGGACCCCAGCGCTGCAAGGCTGCAGTGCTAACCACTGAGCCACCGTGCCACCCATAACATGACATACAATATCCAAAATAGCAGTTGCAGTACAGGGAAGGAGAAAAAACAAGAATGTAAATGGTGAACATTGGAATGTGAACATGCATTACTACCAAGAAAACATGAAAATATTTTTTGAAACAAAATGAGTTACTTAGCAAATAAAAGAGCCCAAATTTACTTGTACCCAGATACCACGTCAAGGTGTAACTCTCATCTGGGTCCTACTATAATTTTTATGCCTCTTTTGTCCAAACTGACGTTTTATATGGGCTAGAACAGAATCTGCAAAAGGAAAATTAAAAACACCTGAAGTAACTGGGAGGAGTGCACAGACAAAGGACATGACTCCATAATACATAATAGAAAAATTGCCGTCACTTCCTAATCTCATAGTCTGAACTGGTGCATACTGAATATGACATACAATATCCAAAGACAGTAATAAGTAGCAATACCTATTTAGATCATTTACTGGCAATTCTTTAGCAGGCACTCGAAAGTAGCAATCCCTAATTCTATCATGAAATGCCGATTTGTGGCACACACTTTCCTTACACTGCACATTATTCTACACTATTGCTGTCCTATCTATCTCAACTACTTATCATTAAACTCCCAGCTAAGCTAACTGTTTAGGAGCACCAGCGGTAATGGCAACACCTTCCCTAATATTTAACATTCACAAAATGGCGCTGAGACCACATGTCCTCATTTTATATGCAGAGGGATATGTGACTTAGGCAGCTAATGACACAAGCCCTTGTGTCTGAGCCTTGTGGATGTTTACTGTGCCATGATTGGCTACAGGAACATTCACAAATAAAGTTAAGAAAAAAACATGTGCAATGCGCCTCTGGTTTCGTTTGAGTCCCTACCTCCTCCACTGATTAAACACATTCCCTCATTCATCATCCAACACCCCAATCCTATCCAAAAGCATAGCATGTTATTACACAAGCATTATTGGAAAACGCAATCAGTTATCAAGCAAAAATGAACATTGCCAGCTTTTGGGGAAAGTGTTCGAGTTACTGAGCCTGAGCCGAACGAGGTGCTGCAGCAACTGTAGCTGGAGCTCAAACATGGTGCCCCCCACCCCCTGCAGCACTGATTGGAGCAATCGTGCTATGACGCGCAATCGCTCCAATCAGCATGCAGTGGGGCGTTCTGCTTTAGAGGTGACCGCACTCACGAGGCTTGTGTTAGCCTGGGGAGCCCTCCCCCAGCATGTCTGCTGCATGCACCGGTTGGTACTTATAGTACCATGCCGCCGCTGCTGCTGCCGCCTCTGCTGTCCGAACGCCGCTCCTGCTCCCCGTGAGCATTGCGTGCGCCCATGAAGGCCCATGCATGCTCCCGTGATGGCCCTGTCCACTGCCGATGTGTCCCCCTGCCAATGTGCCCCCCCGCGATCTTCTACGTTCTTGCTTCTGCCTCTGCTTCTCCGGTCTCCACCTCTCCCCTCTCCATCTGCTGTTCCTCTGGCGTCCCCTTCCTGCTGTCACCAGGTCGTCCGAGATCTTCACTGGTCCAATCACATCTGCCTCCATCGCTGGGTCCTTCCTGGGTCTTCACAAATGAGCTGTTCAACTTCCTGCTTGCTGCTCCTGTAATAAGCTGTCCACTTGCTGCCTACTATTCTGCAGTGGCCGAGCGCTGATCAGGGATGCACATAACGGTTCAGCATCCGTGCTTAATTTTCGGGGTGACTTCTTTTTTTTTCCATATCCCCGGTCGCTTTTTGTATCTCATCCATCCTTGCATCTTGCAGAAAACCATCAGTGCATGGCATCTGTGCGTTTGAAAAGTCATATGGCGCTCCTTCTCTTCCAAGCCCTGCCGTGCGCCCAAACAATTTATTTCCACCACATATGAGGTATCCGCGTACTCTGGAGAAATTGCACAATACGTTTTATGGTGTAATTTTTCCTGACACCCTTGTAAAAAAAAAGCTACCTGGTTGAAGCAAAAATTTTGTGGTAAAAAAAAAATTATTTTCACGGCTCAACGTTATCAACTTCTGTGAGCCCCTGGGGGTACAAGGAGCTCACCAAACATCTAGATAAATTCCTTGAGGGATCTAGTTCCAAAATGGGGGTAAATTGGGGGGGCGCTCCACTGTTTAGGCACCATAGGGGTCTCCAAACATGACATGGCGTCCGCTAATGATTCCAACCAATTTTGCTGTCAAATGGCGCTCTTTCCCTTCTGAGCTTCACCATGCACCCAAACAATTACTTTCCACCACATATGAGGTATCTGCGTACTCAGAAGAAATTGCACAATACGTTTTGTGGTGCATTTTTTCCTAATACCCTTGTGGAAAAAAAGCTAACTGGTTCAAGTAACAGTTTTGTGGTAAAAAATATATAGATATTTTCACGGCTCAACGTTATCAACTTCTGTGAAGCCCCCAAGGGTTCAAAAGGCTCACCAAACATCTAGATACATTTATTGAGGGGTCTAGTTTCCAAAATAAGGTCACTTGTGGGGGAGCTTCATTGTTTAGGCACCTCAAGGGGTCTCCAAACCCGACATGGCGTCCGCTAATGAGTCCAGCTAATTTTGCGCTCAAAAATTCAAATGGTGCTACTTGCCTTCAGAGCCCTGCTGTGCAGCCAAGCAATTGATTTTTTACCACATATGGGGTATCATCGTACTCAGAAAAAAATGCACAATAAATTTTATGGTGGATTTTTTACTGGTACCCTTGAGAAAAAAAAGCTACCTCGTTGAAGCAACAGTTTTGTGGTAAATTTTTTTTTTCTTTTCACGGCTCAACGTTATAAACTTCTGTGAAGCCCCCAGGGGTTCAAAGTGCTCACCAAACATCTAGAAAAATTATTTGAGGGGCCTTGTTTTCAAAATGGGGTCATTTGTGGGGGAGCTCCATTGTTTAGGCACCTCAGGCGGTCTTCAAACCCGACATGGCGTCCGCTAATGAGTGCAGCTAATATTGCGTTCAAAAATTCAAATGGCGCTCCTTACCTTCCGAGCTCTGCCGTGAGCACAAACAATTGATTTTTACCACATATGAGGTATCAACGTACTCAGGAGAAATTGCACAATAAATTGTATGGTGCATTTTCTCTTTTCTCTCTTGTGAAAATGCAAACTTTTATGGCTAAAGTAACATTTTTGTATTAAAAATTTAAATTTTAATTTTTTTTCCTTCCACATTAGCTCCTGTGAAGCACTTGAAGGGTTAATAAACTTCTTGGATGTGGTTTTGAGCAGTATGAGGGGTACAGTTTTTAGAATGGGGTCACTTTTGGGTATTTTTTTCTCACCTCGGTCTCTCAAAGTCACTCCAAATGTGATGTGGTCCCTAAATAAATGATTTTGTAAATTTTGTTGGAAAAATGAGAAATTGCTGATGAACTTTGACCCCTTCTAACTTCCTAACGAAATTTATTTATTTTTTTTCGAAAATTGCGCTGGTGTAAAGTAGACAAGTGGGAAATGTTATTTAGTAACTATTTTGTGTGACATGATTCTCGGATTTATGGGATAAAATTTCAAAGTTAGAAAATTGCAAAATTTTCCAAATTTTCACAAAATTTCCAAAATGTTCACAAATAAATGGAAAAAATATCGGCCTAAGTTTACCACTATCATGAAGTACAGTTTGTCACAAAAAAAACAATGTCAGAATTGCCGGGATCCGTTGAAGCGTTCAAGAGTTATAACCTGTCAAAGTGACACTGGCCAGAATTGCAAAAAATGGCCTGGTCTTTAGGCTGTTTTAGTGGCCAGGGGTGAAGGGGTTAAATTGCCGTTATCCAGATTTTTCCTAATCATCTAAATCTGCTTGTTGCTGATCTTCATTTTGTTGCTATTTAACATTCAGCTTCTGGTATACTAGTCTGCTGGGATATGTTGTTCTCCAGTGCCCTAGGTTCAACTAAATGTCCATGAACTAGTACCAAAGAAAATAAGAAAATAAAGTGCTGTAAGTTGAACAACATCATCTTCTGTTATCCATAAACATCTGGCTTCATCCGGAGGAACATTACATAATTACATGCTGGATTTGACTGATTATTTTACACTGAATACCAATTAGAATGATCAGTGATTAAACACAGTGTACTGTAATGTCATAACATTTCTTCATAATGAGAGATATATTGCCAGATTGAAAAAAATCTACATCTCCATAATTTTTAATTTGGCCAAAATATAATACAAATACCAGTGATTACAGGATATCTACCCTCCAATTTCATTTTTAAAAAAATCTCATAAAAAGAAAATATATTTTAATTTTCACAAGTTTCACATCAGATGTGTCTTAATTTGTATTTATACATTTAGAATATTCATACGGTAGATCAATTATTTATTTATAATTTAGTATTATATTTACATATATATGGTTTTATTATTAGCAGATTTATTTTCACTGATGTATATGTTATATGGTCAGAAGTAGGTACAGCCAGGAACCCTAACATAGGGTGTACAGGCACTATGACAAGTCTGAAAGAGTTGCGAGGGTTAGTTACGAGACATGATAAGTTACAATGTGTAGTGGCAGACAAGCCAGGGATTTGATTGGTTAGGAGGAAGGGTGGGGCCAGATTATAGGATCAATATAACGTGAGGAGGGAGCAACTTACCTCTTTTCAATCCGAATTGAAGTGACGACCCACCCTTGTTGTACGATGTAGGCATGCAAGTATTGCAAAAAAAAAAGGAAACTGTCTCCACCGTTGATGTCTCCAATACTGCTGTCACTTGCGTCTAACCCTCACTCATTATGCTCATCGCATATTCACTGCACCTTGGACCGGAAGCAGCAGCAGCGCCGGATGCAGTAGCACCATGGACAGGTACAGTAAGTATAGAATTTCATGCTATGCAGATGTCACACGGATAGCACACTGACAGCACACGCTGAACACACACATGAACACATGCCCGCACATATGAACCTACACCACAGACCGTGCAAAACGCGTGTGTTTTGCATGGACCTGTGACGCCCTGGCCTATGAGGTTGTCACAGGGTATTGTGCAATCTGCCCTTCTGCACAGTATCCACCTCCTCTTTGGTTACGGGTCCATAACCTTTGCTGTTGCCAAGAACAAGCTAATCAAATTCCTAGGAACACACTGCACCACACCCACCAGACACACCAGTGGCTGACCTGAAGGGAATAGGGTCGCCTACTTGGGGGCTTGGTTAAGGGGAGGTCAGGAGTGTCAGGAGCAGTTCAGTGGAGAAGTAGCTCTCAAAGGGAGAGGAGGTCAGGAGCTGGGCTCCTTGGTTACTAGGTGGCAGACGTTGGTCTGCGCCTGCTAGAAGCTGGACCCTGGTCACAGGGGATCGTGACAAGGGGCATGGACTGTCGAGGAGGACAGCCGGAGGCCTTGTGCCATCACTGGGAAGGGGCCAGGGAACGACGGGGTACGAGGACCCTAGGTCAAGAAGGAGCTTCAAGCGTCTTGACAATTTACCCGACAAGGATGGAGCCTTCAAGATCCGTCCTCCACCCACTCCAAAATCGGGGTACTAGTGCAATGAGGGGGATAGGACTTTCTCACTACATAATCCAGAAAATCCCAAGCGTGAACCCTGAGAGCAAGCTCACCCAGTTAGCCATATTGGTGAGCGGGACCTGATAGTTCTATGTTAGAGGGACCAGTTAGAAGTGAAGTGCCATGGAAAAGGCCACAGGCTAACAAGCAACACCAACGGGCACGGGATCCAGGCGTGCTCCCTCCCTGTTGCAGCGGTGCTAAGAACTTTGGTTTACCACGGTTATCGGTGTCAGCGTTATTGGACTGAGTGAGTACTAAAGTGATCCCTGACCGTCTCAATGGCACCTCCCTGTCACAATTACCGAGTCCATGGGGAATCTCCCCTACCCGTGGAGGGGTTAAACATCTGGCTGCCCACACCATCACCACCGGGTACTCCCCATTGCAGTGGTGGTACTACACCTTACCAGGCACCACGGGTGGCGTCACAAACTGTCCTTACAATCCCCTGTAAATAACCCCCCTTTTATTCCAAGTGGCAGCGCGACCCCGACCCCCGAGTCCGGAGACCCCTCGGGCCACCGCAGATCCGGATCCGAGCAGCGGTGGTAGGCTGCTGACGCGGAGGTGGCACAGACCTGTGAAAGAGTCCTTAAATGTACTTCTTTGTTTTCTTTGTCACAGCAGCCGGGGATAGGTCTGGGTCAAAGGCTCTTAAGTGTTATGTCCTTTGCATAAAGGACACTTTCTAGGGGGGATAGTAACAGCAATTACATCCCATCATAACTGACGGGCATAGGTTCAGCATGGGTTAGGGTATTAACCATGTGGTGGTAATGCCTTACTCCCTGGGCTGTATGGTGCGGCCAGGGAGAAGTTCTCAATGACGTGCAGTTTGCCTTTAATTTATTAAGTGGCATGTAAAGATTAAATTGTTAATCTATTTTATATGTTGCAAGGTTGCTATTTTTGTCGGTGCCCAGGGTTTTGTTATGTGATAATTTAATAAAAGGCTGCTATGGCCATTTTATCCAAGTCACAGTCACGATTTATTTATATATATGCTGGATATAAGATGGGTTGTATGGGGCAAAGAATAATCAGAACAGTTCAGCTATATAGTGGCGGAGTACACAAGCCCAGACATCAGGGCCTTGGAGTGCTGAAGTGTCACTATGCAAAAGGTTGTGTTCACATGTAGCATAAATGCTTTAAAATCCATAGGAACAATCTTCTCTGGTTATTGTGTTATTGCCCTTTTATAATTCTGTTTTCACTTTTATTTAGCATAGAAAAGCTTTTATTCTGCACTTAAAAACAAAACTGTGTTTTTTACTTTTGCTTTTTTTCACGCTCCCCTTAAAGGCCTATAGAGAAGATACACACAATTCAACAGTGTCTTTAAATGCACAGAAGGCAGGAGTTTTTATAAAATCCCAACACTTTGCTTGGATATTTAAATGGATTTTCTTGGATTTTCTGCATTAAAAAAAATTACAATATTTACTTTACACAGGAACATAGCCATAGGGTTGCAAAGTCCTTTGGAATATGACATAAAGAGAAGAAAGGTGCGTCAGGAACTCCACACGAAGCCATGCCTACAATTAATACTGCCTACTATAAAATTTGTTGGGGAGGGATAAGGCCACGTGAACTTGCTGAGTTTTTGGTTAGTTTTGTACCTCATTATTTGTAAACCAAAACCAAGAGTGTAACAATCAGAGCAAAAGCATCAGGGTATGTGCGCATATTGCATATCTGGACTAGAGATGAGCGAACCGGTCCCGGTTCGGCTCGAGGTCGCCTCGACGAACGGGGGTCCCGTTCGAGTTCGGTTCGTCGAACGTTCGACGAACCAAACTCGAACGTATAGGCTAGAATGGGAGGCAATCACAAACACATAAAAATGCATGATAAATGTACACAAACAGTTAATAAACATTGCCATAACACTTACCGGTCCTCGCGATCCCTTCTGCACTCTGTCTCCTGCCGCTATTCCATCCGATGATCGCTGAATCCTCCCGGTGACGGCACTGCCAGCAGAGATGCAGGACCTATCGTGACATCAAAATAGCCATGTGACCAGTCACGTGGCTATTATCTCATTGGCTACAGACACGTCATGTAGGACCTGCGAGTGCATCTCTCCGGTACACGGTGCACATATGTGTATCGCCGTGTACCGGCGACGTGCTCTAGCACACGGTCGACTCCCCGTTCCGTTAGGGACCGGCTGACACAGCCGGTCATTAACGGAGATCACTGTTGCCATAGCAACGCAGTTAGCGGCTCCGAGAGCACCATTGCTATGGTAACGCGTCTGTCAGCGTTACCGCTGTTATCGCTGACAGCCAGCAGTGATCACTCACAGAGTGAAGGCTGCACGCTGCTTCCCGATTGTAGTGATGATTGTAGTGAGGATGGAGGTTCCCCAGCCCCAAGTGATGAGCTGGTGAACCTCATCCTTCCTCACTACAATCGTCACTACTACTACACTAGAAAGAAAGAAGACAGAAGAGCAGGATCGTGGAGGGCTGACAGGGGGTAATAAAGATGGAGTCTCTAATGTGTCTGTGTATTTATTTCTATTAAAGTATTTTTTCTCTGTGTGGTGTCTTTTTTTTAACCCTTTATTGGAGACTCTTAATGGCCGGGTCAAACGTGCCTGACATTAAGAATCTCTGGCTTAATACTGGCTAGTAAAACAAAGCCAGTATTAACTCATGATTACCCAACAAGCCACCCGGCTCCAGGGTTGTTGGAAGAGTTGGATACAGCGCCAGATGATGGCGCTTCTATGAGAGCGCCATTTTCTGGGACGGCTGCGGACTGAAATCCGCAGCAGAGGCGCCCACAAACCTCGGGCTAACCTGTGCTGAGGATTCCAATCCCCAGCTGCCTAGTTGTACCCGGCTGGACACAAAAATAGAGCGAAGCCCACGTCATTTGTTTTTTAATTATTTCATGAAATAAGTGAAATAATTAAAAAAAACGGGCTTCCCTATATTTTTGGTTCCCAGCCGGGTACAAATAGGCAACTGGGGGTTGGAGGCAGCCCGTGGCTGCCAGCTGTACCTGGCTAGCATACAAAAATATGGCGAAGCCCACGTCATTTTTTTGGTGGGCAAAAAACTTCTGCATACAGTCCTGGATGGAGTATGCTGAGCCTTGTAGTTCTGCAGTTGCTGTCTGCTCTTCTCCATACAGACAGACAGCAGCTGCAGAACTACAAGGCTCAGCATACTCCATCCAGGACTGTATGCAGAAGTTTTTTGCCCCCTGAAAAAATTATGTGGGCTTCGCCATATTTTTGTATGCTAGCCAGGTACAGCAGGCAGGTACGGCTGCCCCCAACCCCCAGTTGCCTATTTGTACCCAGCTGGGAACCAAAAATAAAGGGAAGCCCTTTTTTTATTATTTCATGAATTTCATGAAATAATTAGAAAACAAATGACGTAGGCTTCGCCCCATTTTTGTGTCCAGCCAGGTACAACTAGGCAGCTGGGGATTGGAATCCGCACCACAGGTTGGCCTGAGCTTTCTGGGCCCCGCTGCTGCGAATTGCAGTCTGCAGCCGCCTCAGAAAATGGCATTTTCATAGAAGCGCCATCTTCTGGCGCTGTATCCAACTCTTCCAGCACCTGCCTGCTATACCTGGCTAGCATACAAAAATATGGCGAAGCTCACGTCCTTTTTTTGTAGTTTTTTGGCAAAAAAAAATAAAAAATGCTTCCCTGGATTTTCCATTGCCAGTGAAGGTAACACCAAGCAGTGGGGGTTAGCAGCCAGTAGCTGCTTGGATTACCCTTAGCTAGCAATACAAAAAATGCAGTGGGAGCCCATATATATTTTTTTTAATTATTTATTTAAATAACTAAAAATAAAATTGGCTTCCCTGTATTTTGATTGCTGGACATCACAGTGCTGTAAAAATAAATCTTTAAAAAAATGACGTAGCGCTCCGTGGTATTTTTGATTCTCAGCGCAGATAAAGCAGACAGCTATGGGTTGCCACCCCCATCTGCCTGCCGTTACCTTGGTTGGCAATCAAAATACAGGGAAGCCCATTAATTTTTTCTATTTAAAAAATAGTTAAAAAAAAAAAATTACGTTGGGTCCCCCCATTTTTGATAGCCAGCTAGGGTAAAGCAGACGGCTGTAGCCTGAAAACCACAGCTGGCAGCTTTACCGTGGTTGGGGATCCAATGTGGAGGTCCCCTCAGGCTCTTTTTTATAATTATTTTATAAATATTAATAATTACACAATAAAAGTAGGGTCCCCCCCAAATTGGATCACCAGCCAAGGTAAAGCGGACAGCTGTGGTCTGGTATTCTCAGGGTGGGAAGGTCCATAGTTATTGGGCCTTCACAGCCTAAAAATAGCAGGCCGCAGGCACCCCAGACGTGGCGCATCCACTAGATGCGCCAATCCTGGCGCTTCACCCCAGATCATCCCGTGCCCTGGTGCAGTGGCAAACGGGGTAATAAATCGGGTTGATACTAGCTGTAATGTCACCTGAGATCAAGCCCAGCAGTTTGTGATGTCATGGCGTCTATTAGATACCCAACATCATAAACTGTCAGTACTAACAAAAACAAAAAATCGACAAAAGAAATTTATTTGAAAAAACAGTCCCCAAAACATTTCCTCTTTCACCAATTTATTGTAAGAAAAAAAATAAAGGGGTCCCACGACGACTCTGGACCGTCTAGAATATGGGGGGAGACACTCAGGGAACGTATCCCCCATTTTCTAGGAGTGCGGACCCTTCATGTGAGGAGTGTGGGTGCAATGAATCTGCACTCACTCTCCCCGGGTCCACAGCAGCAGAGTCCATGTCGTAATGGTTGCTACCAAAGCTGCAATGCCCTGCTCATGAGGTAAGGGCATGCCTAATCAGGAGAACTACTGTAGAGGAAGCTCTGCTCACTGGTATATAGGTGCTCAGAGGTAATAATAATAATAGATAAAATTAGTGAGTAACCTCGGCACTCTATATCTCCCAGACTAAGTCAGTAAGTCACAATGGATAGTAATGCAAAATCACTCTTTATTGGTCCGTATTAAGAAAAAAAATTTTTCATAAGCATATATGTTTTTGTCCAAAACAAGTTACAAATGACGTTTCGGCCTGAGCCTTCGTCAGATTGGACTTATCTGCATGTAATCATGAAAAATGACAATAATCAGTATCACATAAGAGTGAGAGAACAATAACATAAACTGGAACAATGTAGAGGTACAATTGGGATGCAGCAAAAAAATTGCAACACAGCAAGAAATGAAACACATGATACAAATGTCATAATACAGTACAAGGACAATATAGTAATGACAAATATGGGGTCAGAGTAGGCTTAGACAACTCTGGTACGAAAGAGATGTCAATCATAAAGTAACATGTGCAGTAGGTGTAGAGCTACAGTATGCATGGCAGAGCTAATGGGTAGACCGACCATAGAAAAAGAACGGAGAAAAAGTGGAGAAAAAGTGGAGAAAAAAATGGAGAAAAAGTGGAGAAAAAGTGGAGAAAAAAATGGAGAAAAAGTGGAGAAAAAGTGTAGAATAAATGGAGAAAAAGTGGAGAAAAAGTGGAGAAAAAAATGGAGAAAAAGTGGAGAATAAGTGGAGAATAAGTGGAGAAAAAGTGGAGAAAAAGTGGAGAAAAAGTGGAGAAAACAATGGAGAAAAAGTGGAGAAAAAGTGGAGGAAAAAATGGAGAAAAAGTGGAGAAAAAAATGGAAAAAAAGTGGAGAAAAAGTGGAGAAAAAATGGAGAAAAAGTGGAGAAAAAGTGGAGAATAAGTGGAGAAAAAAATTGGGAAAAAGTGGAGAAAAAGTGGAGAATAAGTGGAGAAAAAAATTGGGAAAAAGTGGAGAAAAAGTGGAGAATAAGTGGAGAAAAAAATGGAGAAAAAGTGGAGAAAAAGTGGAGAATAAATGGAGAAAAAGTGGAGAAAAAGTGGAGAAAAAAATGGAGAAAAAGTGGAGAAAAAGTGGAGAAAAAGTGGAGAAAAAAATGGAGAAAAAGTGGAGAAAAAGTGGAGAAAAAAAAAGGAGAAAAAGTGGAGCAAAAGTGGAAAAAAAATGGAAAAAAAGTGGAGAAAAAGTGGAGAAAAAGTGGAGAAAAAAGTTGGAAAAAATGGAGAAAAAAATGTAGAAAAAGTGGAGAAAAAGTGGAGAAAAAGTGGAGATAAAAAATGGAGAAAAAGTGGAGAAAAAGTGGAGAAAAAGTGGAGAAAAAGTGGAGAAAAAGTGGAGAATAAATGGAGAAAAAGTGGAGAAAAAAATGGAGAAAAAGTGGAGAAAAAGTGGAGAAAAAGTGGAGAATAAATGGAGAAAAAGTGGAGAAAAAGTGGAGAAAAAGTGGAGAAAAAGTGGAGAATAAATGGAGAAAAAGTGGAGAAAAAGCGGAGAATAAGTGGAGAAAAAGTGGAGAATAAGTGGAGAAAAAGGGGAGAAAAAGTGGAGAAAAAAATGGAGAAAAAGTGGAGAAAAAGTGGAGAATAAATGGAGAAAAAGTGGAGAAAAAAATGGAGAAAAAGTAGAGAAAAAGTGGAGAAAAAGTGGAGAAAAAAAATGGAGAAAAAGTGGAGAAAAAGTGGAGAAAAAGTGGAGAAAAAGTGGAGAAAAAAAGTGGAGAAAAAATGGAGAAAAAGTGGAGAAAAAGTGGAGAAAAAAATGGAAAAAAAGTGGAGAAAAAGTGGAGAAAAAGTGGAGAAAAAGTGGAGAAAAAAATGGAGAAAAAGTGGAGAAAAAGTGGAGAAAAAGTGGAGAAAAAGTTGGAAAAAATGGAGAAAAAAATGTAGAAAAAGTGGAGAAAAAGTGGAGAAAAAGTGGAGAAAAAAATGGAGAAAAAGTGGAGAAAAAGTGGAGAAAAAGTGGAGAAAAAGTGGTGCTTTTCATGTGGCACTAAGGGGTGCTTAGCTTTGTATTTAGCCAAAAAAATGAAAAAAAAATGACGTAGGGTTCCCCCTAGTTTTGTAGCCAGCTAGGGTAAAGCAGACGGCTGCAGCCTGCAGACCACAGCTGGCAACCTCACCTTGGCTGGTAATCCAAAACTGAGGGCACGCCACGCTGTTATTTTAAATTAAATAAATAATTTAAAAAAAAAAACACGTAGGGGTCCCCCAAAACTGGATCACCAGCCAAGGTAAAGCAGACAGCTGGGGCCTGATATTCTCAGACTAGGGAGGTCCATGGTTATTGGACTCTCCCCAGCCTAAAAATAGCAGGCCGCAGCCGCCCCAGAAGTGGCGCATCCATTAGATGCGCCAATCCTGGTGCTTCGCCCCAGCTCATCCCGCGCCCTGGTGCGGTGGCAAACGGGGTAATATATGGGGTTAATACCAGATGTGTAATGTCACCTGGCATCAAGCCCTGGGGTTGGTGAGGTCAGGCGTCTATCAGATACCCGACATCACCAACCCAGTCAGGAATAAAAAAAAATAGACGACAAACACATTTTTATTTGAAAAAACACTCCCCAAAACATTCCCTCTTTAACCAATTTATTAGATTGAAAAACAAATCCAGGTCTGCTGTAATCCAAGGGGTTGCCATGACGATCCACACTGTCCCAGTCAATGAAGAGCAGGATGTTCCCCATTGGCTGGGAGAGCAGTGCAGTGACCTGAGCTAACATCAATGGGTCAGCCCAGGTCACTGCAGGGGGATGACAAGTGCTGCTGTCAGCGAGGTACATTACCTGCGCTGATCTCCAGCACTGCCGACAGCCCCTGTCACTGAATTCAATGACCGGCGCCTTCCCCTCAAGTATCGCGAGAGGTCCGTGACGTCACCGCTAGTCAGTCTCGGGTCGGAAGCGAGAGAAGGTGATGTGACAAGCGGGCGGCGGCCATGGACCATGGAGGAAAGTGACAGCGCTGAGGTCGGGATGGCGGGACTTCATCACCGCAGGTAAGACGAGCGGGGGGGGGGTTGTGTGTGTGTGTGTGTGTATGTATGTGTACATGCCGCGGGCAGGAGGGGGCGGAGCGAGCTGAGCGGGAAAGTGTGGGCTTCCTGCACGTAACTAAGATAAACATCGGGTTACTAACCAAAGCGCTTTGCTTGGATACCCGATGTTTATCTTGGTTACCAGCTTGTGGCAGTCTGCCAGCAATGGCTCATGCTCACTGTAGCTGTAAAAAGCCCTGCTTTTTGCTGCTAGAACCGTTCTCGAACGTATCCAGAACTATCGAGCTTTTGCAAAAAGCTCGAGTTCTAGTTCGATCTCGAACAGCCCCAAAAATCACTCGAGCTTAGAACTGGAGAACCTCGAACCGCGAACCGCGCTCAACTCTAATCTGGACGCAGAAATTTCTGCACCATTTCTACATCACTTAGCAGAAAATACACAGGATCAAAAATACACATTTTTGCAGGATTTTTTGGAATTTTTTTTTATGCGTCTTTTTGCTGCAGATTTTTCCCCTTCATTAGTATGGGTGAAATCTACAGCCAAAGTCCTGAAAGAATTGACATGTTGCAGATTTATTTCTGCACCAAATCTGCAAGAGGAAACTAAGAAACATATCCATGAGACTTCAGGATTCCCTTCAGGTTTTTTTTACTTATCTGCACTAAAAAAAACATCAACACATTGCAGCATACAGTTAGGTTCAGAAATACTGTATATGGAGAGGGACATAAGTTTTGGCATTTTAGTTACTCACAAAAACATATTCAAGATAGTTATATAATCAGTATTGGCTTAAAATGTAACGTTTCAGCTTTAATGTTCAATCACATCTGCGTATAAAATCTGCAAGTGCAATGCAATAAAAAATCACATTGCACTGGCACCAATTTTAAATAATCGAGCAAAGCACATCTTCTTGTTTCTCAGCAGTAATATTTGTCGTGCGGAGCAAATCGCACCATGCTTCAAGTGCCTGTGTGCTTCGCCAATGCAAGTCAATGCGTGCGAATAAAACGCGCGGCATACAGACCACACACAGACAAGGATTTTAACATGGAGTTTTACATACTGTTCAAAGCTAGATATAGATCGACAGACAGACAGACAGACAGACAGATAGATAGAGGGATAGATAGATAGATAGATAGATAGATAGATAATAGATGGATAGATAACACTATGTAACGCAATTTTTGTTCCAAGGGAATAAATGTAATTTCTTCATTGGTTATATCATAAAAATATGGAAAAAATGTATCAGTCTACAAAACCTTTGATTTTGCTGTCAGACAGCGAAAAGTTGAAATTGGAATACTATCTTTAACCCCTTAACAACCTCCGAAATGCCTTTTAATGGCGGCAAAAGAGGGTACATATTCTTTTGCGCCGCTTCTTAACAGTGCTCATAAAAAAGAATATAGGATCCTCCAGCATTGGGAAATCTCCAGGATTTCAGCTGTTGGGGGTAGCTGAGACCCTGGAGATCACGATAAGGGTCGGTTTTTCCGGTCCACTGTCACGTGATTATCATTACAAACCAACCATATAACAGTGACCTTGTGAAAGTTAATCCAGTGCCAGTAAAAAAAATTATTGATCTTCCATCTGGCATGATCAAACATGTGATATCGGGGATAAATGTCTTCTTTGATTCCCCGGTTTGGCAAAAGTCTCCTCCCCCCCCAGTCTTCATCCCACATCTCCCTCCCAATGATCTAAAATGGCTGCCACACAAGTGGTGTGCCTGCTGCATTCATCCTCCACCTCTGATTTCTGTGCAATCTGACATGACAGATGGAACAGAAAGGTCCTCTCAGGTCACTCCCCAGGCTGTCAGTCCTCCAGTCCTCCTCCGTTCTCCCATTATCTGATGCAGCGATGATCACCCGCGACTCCTCCTTCTCCTTGTCTTCAGAAGAAATGCTGGCAACATGCACAGAACAGCTCTCAGTCAACTCCCTGTGAGCAGTGATGTTACTGCAGCTCATACTGCCTTTGGGTGGACCGGGGCAGTGTGAGTGCAGTATTTTAAGGTCACTGCACCCATACTCCTCACATGGAGGGTCTGCACTTTCAGAAAATTGGTGATACGTTTTCCTGAGCGTGCTCCCCATATCCTGAAACACAGAGTGGGACTTCCAAAATTGATTGCAGTGGACCGGATTTTTTTTTTCAATAAGTTGGTGAAAGAGGGAATGTGTTGGGGAGCGCTTTTTCAAATAAAAAAAATTGTTGTGATCTATTTTTTTTATTACTTACTGAGTCAGTGATGTCGGGTATCTCATAGATGCCGTGATGTCACTAAACCCAGCTCTTGATGCCAGGTGGCATTACAGCTGGTATCAACTCCTTATTATTACCCCATTTACCACCGCACCAGGCCAATGACATAAGCAGGGGTGACGCACTAGCATTGGCACATCTAATGGATGCGCCACTTCTGGGGCAGCTGCAGCCTGCTATTTTTAGGCTGGGATGGGCCAAATAATAATGGCTTTTCTCACCCTGAGAATACCAGCCCCTAGCTGTCAGCTTTACCTTTGCTGGTAATCTAATTTGGGGAACCCTACTTTTTTATTATTATTTATTTACAAATCATTATAAAAAAACAGCTGGGGAACCCTCCAAATTGGAACACCAGCCATGGTAAAGCTGCCAGCTGTGGTCTGCAGGCTGAAGCTGTCTGCTTTACCCTAGCTGGCTGTCAAAAATTGGGGGGACCCCACGTCGTTTTTTTTAATTATTTATTTTTTGGCTAAATACAAGACTAAATGCGCTTTAGTGCCACATGAAAGTCACTAAAGGGTGCAAGCTTACAATATGCAAAGGGGTGGGACATTATATGTGTATTTTACATCTGTCTGTCTATCCATCCATCCATCCTAGCTTTTTAAATTATGTGCCCGCGATTAGGGTTTCACGTGTTTTGGATGCTGTGTTTTCGCTGCATCCAAAATGCTGCATTGTACTATAGAAGCGCAGTGGAAGGATTTTTTAGAAATCTCATGAGCCCTGTGTTTATTTTCTCCACAGCATAAACTGACATCCGGCACTGCAGAAGGTCAATTTATGCTGCAGTTACAAGTGTCCTAGAGCTAAAGTCAACAGTGGCCAGAACCTGGATCATGGTCACGGGCAGCAATGTTCTTTCGTGAACAACACTCACATCTCCGCAGATTATGTGCCGGATCGTGGACACAAAGCCTAAAAGTGAAAAAATTGGTGCTATAGCAACATTTTTGTAATGCCCCATGGAATTCAAAATGCTCACTTTACCCCTGAATAAAATCCTTGAGTGATCTAGTTTCCAAATTTGGGTCACTTGTGATGGGTTTCTGCTGCATAAAGTACCTTTAGTAACCCTGCAAATGTGACATGATGCCCGCAATCTATTCCAACTTTTCCAAAATTCAAATGATACTCCTCCCGTTCCAAGCCCTCCCGTTTGTCCAAACAGAGGTTTTTGGCCACATGTTGGGTATCACCGTGCTCATAAGAAATTAGATAAACTGTGGGTCCATTTTATGGTGTCTCCTCTTGAAATAGTGAGAAATTTGGTGCTAAAGCAAGATTTTTGTGGAAAAAAAAATGAAAATTTTCAATATGACAACCTAAAGCTGCTTTACACACAACGATATTGCTAGCGATCTCGTTAGCGATGTGACACGCCCAGATCGTTGTTATGATTTGCTGAGATTGCTCATAGGTCGTTTTGTAGCTGTCACACATACACATCTCACAAACAACGCTACATCGTTCATATATTGCTTGACCAAGGCGGTCGTGTGGATGTTGTTTGTCGCTGGCAGGGTGTCAAACGTAGCAATATGTCTGCTGCATTCCAAGTGACGAACAATATTTCAGAACTGAACGACGTGTCAACGATTTTCACCCTATTTGCGATTGTTCGGAGTCGCACGTAGGTGTCACACGCAACAACGTCGCTAACGATGATGGAATTGCGTCACGAAAACCATGACCCCCGAAGACATATCGTCAGATAAATCGTAGCGTGTAAAGCAGCCTTTAGGTTATCAAATTCTGTGACGAATCTCTGGGTTCAAAATGCTCATATACAACTAGATAAAATCCTTGAGTGGCCTAGTTTCCAGAATGGGGTCACTTGTGGGAGTTTTCTGCTGTTTAGGTACCTTAGGGGCCGTGCAAATGCAACATGGTGTTCGCAATCTATTTCAGCCAAATTTGTGTTCCAAAATTCAAATATTGCTCCTTCTGTTCCAAGACCTCCCATTTGTCCAAACAGAGGTTTCTGACAACATATTGTGTATCAGCGTGCTCAGAAGAAATTGGATAACACATTTTGGTTTCCATTTTGTTGTGTTACTTCTTCTAAAAGTGAATAAATTGGGGCTAGAGCAACATTTTTAGGTAAAATTATTTTTTTTTCTTTCCACATCGCTTTTGTTCCTGTGAGGCACCTGAAGGGTTAATAAACTTTTTGGATGTGGTTTTGAGTACTTTGAGAGGTGCAGTTGTTAGAAAGGTGTCACTTTTGGGTATTTTCTGTCACCTAGGCCCCTCAAACTCAATTCAAATATGATGTGGTCTCTAAAAAAATCGTTTTGCAAAGTTTGTTGAAAAAATGGGAAAATGCTGATGAACCCTTCTAACTTCCTAACCCCAAAAATTTTTGTTTCAAGAATTGGGCTGGTGTAAAGTAAACATGTGGGAAATCTAATTTATTAACTATTTTGTCTGACATAACTATCTGGTTTAAGAGCATAAAAATTAAAAGTTTGAAAATTTCTAAATTTTTGACATTTTCGGCAAATTTCTGTTTTTTTCACAAATAAAAAGCAAAAATATCGTCCTAAATTTATAATTATCATGAAATACAATATGTCACGAAAAAAAATCTCACAATCACCAAGATCTGTTGAAGCGTTCCTGAGTTATAACCTGTGAAAGTGGCAAAAAATGGCCTGCTCATTAAGTACAAAATTGGCTTCTTCCTTAAGGGGGGTAAGGAAAACTACAAATTTTTGGGTTTAATTTTAAAATTAAAAAAAATACAATATATTTCAAACCATTAGCATATTTTAATCAAAATGCTACAAATTGATGAATAGGAACCTAGAAATGTTTACTTTTGCGAGATTTGCGAGGGTTTATCAGGTTAATTTCACACATTAATCTAGTAGTCCTCCATCATGTTTGCATTGTAGTTTCCCTGGTAACGACATTCAAAAATGTCTAATATCTTGATGAACATGCTCTCCTTGCTCCTCTGAATAGGCTCCCATGTTCTGTTTGAGTCTATTAAGATGGGCATCAAGGATATGGACCTTGAGACCTCATGCAGCGCATTTTGCTATAGCTTTTCACCATCTCAACCAAAGCAGCATAGTTTTCAGCTTTATGATTTCCAAAAAAGCCTGAAACTATGTTAAGAAAACTGATCCATGCCTCTTTCCCTTTTTTTGGAGGAGTTTGGGAAACTCTTGACAGTCCATAGCTTTATTGGTTTGAGGACCAAAAAAAAACCGTAAGCTTTAACTTTGCTTTTGAAAGCTTTGGAAAAAGATTTCGTAGATACTTGAATGCCTCTGATTCCTTGTCCAAAGCTGTGACAAATTGTTTTATAAGGCCTAGTTTGATTTGTAAAGGTGGCATTAGTACCTTACAAGGGCCTACAAGTGGCTCCCATTTAATGTTGATATTCCCCATAGAAAACTCAGTACATTCAGGCCAATATTGTCTATGGTAGTGTGCTTTAGTGTCCCTGCTATCCCAAAGACAAAGAAAGCATGGAAACCAAGTACAGTATACCCTCCTTGAAGACCCATCAAGAATGCAGCCATTTATAAATCTACAATTACTTCCCAACCATATTTCTCATATTTTAATGCATTTAACAATCTCTTCACCTTTTTATAATCTTCTTCACACTTTGCTGAATGTGCAAGTTGAAAAGAAGAGTACTGGTTACCATTATGGAGTAATACTTATGTGTGTCTATAGCTTTGAACAATGTAAAGTTTGGAATCCCTAGTACTGAACACCTTTCATGCTTTGGTTACTATGAAAGGAGAAAACAAATCTTATCAGACTAATGAAACAGACAATAATGTGTAGCTCACATGAACAATGAAATTTGAGTACAGTGGAACCTTGCTTAACGAGAACAATCCGTTGTGGGACTGTGCTTGTTAACCAAGTTACTCGTTCAGCAGAGCAAGATTTCCCATAGGAAATCATTGCAATGCAGACAATTCGTTCCACAACTTGTTAAATGTACCATCCTGGTCCCCTATTGTGCCATTCCATACATGCACAAACACGTACAAACACATACAAACTCACACAAACACATACAAACACACAAGCACGCACATGCACATATTATGCTCACCTTACCTTACGTTGCATCGCCGGTCTCCTGGGACTTGCTGTTCTCTGGTACGGGGCCGGGCCGTGTATCGGGTTACCATAACGACGAGGGAGGAACTTCCGCGGCCAGAGCGCTGACGTCAAAGGCAGAGCCGCTTGCCTCTGATTTTCCAGCACGCTGCCTTTGAGTAGCAGTGACAGGAACCAGGAAGTTACTGCTTCGTTGCTATGGATGCCGATGCACAGCCTGGAGTGGAGCGGAGCAGCGAACTACAGGACCCAGGAGGCCAGTCATGAAGCGTAAGGTACACTATACAGTATTATATTATATGCTCACCTTACCTCCGTTCCATCGCAGGCCTCCTGGGTCTTGTAGTTCGCCACGAGGATGTCGCGATGTACCCGGGAACTACAAGAACCATGAGACCGTCGGTGGAACGGAAGGTAAGGTGAGCATAATACTGTATGTGTGTGCATGCGTGTGTGTGTTTTGTGCTTACATGTGTGTGTTTGTGTGGACTGCAAGTGCGGGTCAGAGCGTGGTGGATATACAGAACCGGAAGTGTGTGCGGTGAGGATTTTGCTCGTACAGCAAAGCTTTCTCGTAAATCGAGTTACAAATATACAGAAATCTTTGCTTGTTAAGCGAAATTCTCGTTAAGTGGGTTACTCGTTAAGCAAGGTTCCACTGTATAGCAAGTTTACTATTGGACTACATAAGTATCATAAAATCATTATGGTAGCCACAAATATGAAGTTTTTGGGGTACATCAACTTTTTCCAAAATAAGAAATGCACATACAAACAGGAAATAACTAGTGATGAGCAAACCTGAACTGTAAAAGTCACTCATTAACCTCATCCATATGCAATGCGTTCCCCACCCACCGGCAGTCCCGGTGATTGGTTGCGGTCAGACCATGCCCCCAACCTGTTTGACAGCATGTCTGATTGCTTGCAATCGCAGACGCTGTCTGTGTCCCTATAATGTAAAAATAAATACATTTAAAAAATGACATAGGGTCACCTATATTATGGTACCCAGCATAGATAAAGCATATGGATACAGGCTGCAGCCCCCAGCTGTGTGCTTATCTTGGCTATGTATCAAAATAAGAGGGACCCCATGTGGATTTTTTTTTTAATTATTTAAAGAAATAATTTAAAGAAACAGCATGTGGTACCCCCAATTTCAATGACCAGCTGTCATAAAGCCAATGTCACGCTGTACTCTATGATGTACAATAGCAGTACAGCGCAGTAATGTGGGGCTGAGAGGATTCCTGAAACTATCTGAGAAGGTAGTTAGCTGGTAAACCACTAGGGGGCGTAAAAGTGGAGGAAACGTATGAGCAGGGAATTCCCTAGCAGAGGTAATACTAGTCAAGCCCACCAGATGGCAGTAGAATCGTCAGAAAGCCGTGTCACAACATGAGGTCTTGTAAGTACACAAGGGCAAAGTCTAAACTTAGTCAGAGGGAAGCAAATAGTCAGTAGCAGGGAAATCAGAAGCGAGGGGGAGTGGGAAGACAAGACAGAATAAAGGTAAACAGATAAGGAACGAACAGGGAGACAGCGGGAGTGTCAGACTTCCGGGATTTTCAGTTCTCTTTTGAAAGAGCTTGCCCTCTGTTAACATGGAGTTTGCTGTTCTGTTGCCCTACTTCCTGTCCACCTGTTTAAAAGTCCGCCCCTAAGCTTAGTCCAGTGCCTGAGTATACTGCTTGCTGTGTACTCCTGCTTTGCTGCTCTTGGTTCCTGATTGACATTTTGGATCCTCCTGAAAAACAACCGACACCGACTCTGGACTTCACCCGGTCTCATCAAGCTGTGCCCGGACTCCGTCTGCCATCTTTGGTCAGCACTTCTGCCCGGTTCCTTCCGGTTCGTAACCACTCTGGACTCTCATCTCGTGCGGACATTTTTTGGACTATACCTATTGCCCTTTGTGTCCCGGCTGCTGCGCATTTAGGCCTTCTGGGGTGATTGCCAGACAGTCCCTGTATAGGGGTTCGCTCTTGGTGGTCTCCCTGGGGGAGTCCGGTGCGTGGCCCCGGGAATTCCCTTCGCTCTGATCCTGGAAGGTATTTCCTGTGTTTATTGTTCTACTGTGTTTTGTTCCGTTTATGTACCTATCGTTGGTTACATATTATAAACATCTCTGCACCAAGAACTCGTCTCTGGTTGTCATTGCCCTAACGCAATCGAAATCCTCAGTACATACAATAGTATTACATTATACTCAGGCCATAAAAGGATTTCGCTGGGGCAATGACTGAGACACGAGTAGATCAGCTTTTTTCCATGATTAACTCATTGCAGCAGGAGATGGAGGCAGTGCAAACTAAGCTTAGAGATGTGGAGGCACAGCTGGGCCATGATCACCAGGTACTGGGTCCGGCTATTCAGGATTTGCGAACCAGAGTGGAGGCTCAGGAGGCCGTCCCCACTACGTCCGTATCAGCTGCCGGTATGCCTAGGTTACCCCCATTTCGTTTCAGTGGTGATCGTAGTCAGTTTCGTGGATTTGTTAACCAGTGTATACTGTTTTTTGATGTACATGCTGATTATTACCGTTCTGACCGGTCAAAAGTGTTATGTATAATCATGTTGTTAACCTCACGAGCACTGGCTTGGGCTAATCCTATGATAGAGAATCGGGATATCCGGTTAAATCACCTGGATGACTTTCTGACCGCAATGGCGCAAATGTTTGATGATCCGAATCGCCGTGCTACCGCTGAATCGGCTCTCCTTTCCTTACGTCAGGGAAAGCGGTCTGTCGTTGAATACGCCACTGAGTTCAAGAGGTTAGTGGTAGACACCGACTGGGGAAACAATGCGTTATTGTCAGTTTTCAGAAAAGGTTTGTCCGGTACCATCAAGGACGAGTTAGCTCGTTTCGAATCTCCAGGGGATTTTGAACTGTTTCTCCAACACTGTGTGCGTATTGATACCCGCTTGACGGAACGTAGACAAGAAAAATGGGCAGCTGTAAACCGGGTAACCAACTTTGCGTTTCCTTCCAGAGAACCCGCTCTCAAGACGCCACGGGAGGCCGAGGATGTTCCTATGCAAGTGGACTCTCTGCAAAAGCGAGAGACCAACAAACGTCGTGAACACCGGCTCCGTGAGCGTTTGTGTTTCTATTGCGGTCAATCGGACCATTTCCTGATTGACTGCCCAAGACGTCCAAACTTCCCAAATAAGGTATTGGCAGCCATGGCAGAGTGTGACAACACGGACGCAGAGTCCGATATCTCTGAGGCAAGTGGACACCTGGATGCGGTATTTCCCTTGACTGTCATGTCAACATCACCTAAGGACTCCGAAGGGAAATACACCCATTGCTCGCTTCCCATTCAGATACGGTGGGAGGGACAGTTAATACCTACATCTGCTATGATAGACTCTGGGGCAGGGGGAAATTTCATGGACTCTTCTTTTGCCAGGAAACACGGTATCCGGACTCAACAAAGATCCTCACCGGTTACCATGGAGACGGTAGACGGATCTCCGTTAGTTTCTGGACCAGTTGATCGGGAAACAGTGCCCCTAGAATGTGTGATGAAGCCAGGTCAGCAGGAGACCCTTGTTTTGATGTTGATTTCTTCTCCCCATTTTCCGATTATTTTAGGAATTCCGTGGCTACGGTCTACGAATCCAGTCATCGATTGGGAGACTAAGGAAATATCCTTCCCACCGCAGAGTGGTCCGACCATTAGTCCAACTGTACCGGTTCCAGTAACACCGAATGCGGAGGGCACTGTACAGGTACCTGTTCTACCCCCGGTTTATCATGACTTCGCTGATATATGCAACAAAAGAAAAGCAGATCGGCTTCCCCCGCATAGACCGTATGATTGTCCCATAGACTTACTCCCAGGGGCGGAGATCCCGTTTGGTCATGTCTACCCGTTGGCGGCACCTGAGTTAGAAGCACTAAACGATTACATCGATGAAAGTCTAGCCAAGGGATTTATTCGCCCTTCTACCTCACCAGCAGGGGCACCCATCTTTTTCGTGAAAAAGAAAGAGGGGACTCTGAGACCTTGTATTGACTACCGGGAACTAAATAAGATAACCATCCAGAACCGGTATCCGTTACCGTTGATTCCTGAGCTATTGGAGAGAGTCGAACAGGCAAAGATATTCACTAAATTGGATCTCCGTGGGGCATATAATCTACTCCGCATACGTCCCGGAGACGAGTGGAAGACAGCGTTCAGATGCCGGTATGGACATTATGAGTATCTAGTGATGCCTTTTGGACTTTGTAACGCTCCTGCGGCTTTCCAACACCTAGTCAACGATATTTTTAGGGATATAATGGACCAATTCATGGTGATTTACCTGGATGATATCTTGATCTTTTCTGATTCCCTACAGGAACACCAGGAGCACGTCAAGACAGTACTTACCCGTCTGAGGGATAACCACCTGTATATTAAACTGGAGAAGTGCGAATTCCATTGCTCACAAATACAATTTTTAGGATATGTTATCTCTCCTCAGGGACTGAATATGGAGTCTGGCAAGATACAAGCAATTCTAGACTGGCCGGAACCGGGAAACATCAAGGAGGTACAACGCTTTGTCGGTTTTGCCAACTTTTACAGACGCTTTATCCGTAACTTTTCAGAGATCGTCCGTCCTATCACTCTGTTAACCAAGAAAGGACAGAAGTTTGTGTGGTCCGCCCAGGCCCAGGAAGCATTCAATCGTCTCAAGGTTTGTTTTACCTCAGCGCCAATACTAATACACCCGAATCCCGCTCTCCCCTTTATTGTGGAAGTCGACGCTTCCGATTATGCATTAGGGGCTATCCTTTCCCAAAGGACTGGGGACAAGAGTCTCTTGCACCCATGTGCTTTCTTTTCTCGCCGGTTGTCCCCTGCAGAAAAGAACTATGACATTGCGGACAAGGAATTGTTGGCGATTATTTCAGCTTTTAAGGAATGGAGACACCACTTACAGGGAGCTGCGCAGCAAGTGATAGTACTCACAGATCATCGTAACCTGGAATTTCTTAAGTCTGCCAGGTGCCTGTCTCCACGGCAAGCCCGTTGGAGCTTATTCCTTAACCAGTTCAATTTTATCGTTACATACCGTCCAGGTTCACGTAATGGGAAAGCCGATGCCTTGTCCCGAATCCACGCCATGGACTCCGTGCCTGGAACCCCGTCTCAGACCGTGTTATCAGATGCCAATTTCGTTGGAGTAATCCAGGACCAGGACTTGTGGAAGGACATCAAGCTGGCCTATGATGGTGACGTATTTCTTGCTGCCCCCCCGAATGATGTGACTCTTGTTCTTCGGAATGGTGTGTGGTTGAGAGAGCGCCGTATTTATGTCCCGGAGGCCGTAAGACTTCGGGTTCTCAAGTTGGTCCATGACTCCGTGTTGGCTGGTCATAGGGGTGTACAGAAGACGCAGGAATTTTTGAGTTGTTTTTTCTGGTGGCCTACCTGTTTAAAGGATGTAAAAGACTATGTCCACTCATGTGTGGTTTGTGCCCGGTGCAAGGTCCCTCGTGTGGCTCCTACGGGACTCCTTCAACCGTTACCCGTTCCATCTCGCCCTTGGGGATCCATCTCAATGGATTTTATTGTGGAGTTGCCAGTCTCAGGCGGTCACAATACCATTTTAGTGGTGGTAGATCGGTTGACAAAAGCTGCTCACTTTATTCCGTGTACCGGTCTTCCCTCAGCCGCAGAGACAGTGGATTTGGTTATCCAGAATATATTCCGATTGCATGGGGTACCAGATGAGATCATCTCTGACCGGGGCGTGCAGTTCACGTCTAAGTTCTGGAAGGGGTTTTGTTCGGCACTCCAAATTGATGTCTGTTTGTCTTCTGCATACCATCCTCAGACAAATGGGCAAACCGAACGGACTAATCAAACCCTGGAACAGTACCTCCGATGTTATGTCAGCCATCTGCAGGACGATTGGTTGAAGATGCTTCCTTTGGCGGAGTTCTCGTATAACAACACTCAGAGCAGCTCCACTAAGGTAACGCCCTTTTTCGCTAACTTGGGATACCATCCGAATGTTTTGCCTAGGTCACCGGTTGCGGTTTCGGTGCCAGCGGTGGAGGACAGATTGACCGAGCTACGACAGAATCTGGAGGTTTTAAAGGACACTGTGGCTTCGGCTCAGGAGCGTTACAAGAAGTCGGCAGACACTCACCGGAAACAGGCACCCATGTATAAGGTAGGGGACTCGGTGTGGTTATCCACCAAAAACCTGAGATTGGGTGTTCCTTCGCAGAAGCTGGGACAGAAATTCATCGGTCCGTTTAAGATCACCGGGATCGTGAGCCCTGTGGCCTGTCGGCTGAGGTTGCCGCACCATTTAAAAGGTACACCCGGTCTTTCATGTTTCTCTACTCAAACCCGTTTCCCCTAATACGTTTCATGGTCGTATCGTGCCTCCTCCTCCGCCTGTGATGGTTGACGGCGAGGAGCAGTTCGTGGTTGAGGACATTATTGACTCCCGGCTCCATCGGCATCGGCTTCAGTATCTGGTACGTTGGTAGGGGTACTCCCCCGAGGACGATTCCTGGGAACCTGTGGGTAACATTCGGGCGCCCCGGAAGGTTGCTCAGTTTCATCGGCGGTACCCGGACAAGCCAGGCCCTGATCCGTCCTGAGGCTGTTTCTGGGGGGGGGGGGAGTACTGTCAGACTTCTGGGATTTCCAGTTCTCTTTTGAAAGAGCTTGCCCTCTGTTAACATGGAGTTTGCTGTTCTGTTGCCCTACTTCCTGTCCACCTTTTTAAAAGGCCGCCCCTAAGCTTAGTCCAGTGCCTGAGTATACTGCTTGCTGTGTACTCCTGCTTTGCTGCTCTTGGTTCCTGATTGACATTTTGGATCCTCCTGAAAAACAACCGACACCGACTCTGGACTTCACCCGGTCTCATCAAGCTGTGGCCGGACTCCGTCTGCCGTCTTTGGTCAGCACTTCTGCCCGGGTCCTTCCGGTTCGTAACCACTCTGGACTCTCATCTCGTGCGGACATTTTTTGGACTATACCTATTGCCCTTTGTGTCCCGGCTGCTGCGCATTTAGGCCTTCTGGGGTGATTGCCAGACAGTCCCTGTATAGGGGTTCGCTCTTGGTGGTCTCCCTGGGGGAGTCCGGTGCGTGGCCCCGGGAATTCCCTTCGCTCCGATCCTGGAAGGTATTTCCTGTGTTTATTGTTCTACTGTATTTTGTTCCGTTTATGTACCTATCGTTGGTTACATATTATAAACATCTCTGCACCAAGAACTCGTCTCTGGTTGTCATTGCCCTAACGCAATCGAAATCCTCAGTACATACAATAGTATTACAGGGAGAGACACTGATGGAAACAGACAACAGAGGAGGTTAACAGGTCAGGTGAACACGGCGATCAGGAGGGGGCAGGGCAGACAACAAGTCACTCAAGAGCAGAACACAGCAGAGCCAGAAGTATCACTGGCGAAGTCCAAGAGAAACAGTGCCCTAATAAAGCAGCCTGACCTCCAGAACGAGGCAGAAAGGATTAACCCCTAACGTGACTTGCATCAGAAGTGAAACTAAAAAAAGGCTCAGCTCCAGCTGAGCCAGGAGTTAATCATGACAGCCGACAGCAGGGAGTGAGTATACTCAAGCTTGGGAGGCATATGCTTATTGGCCCCCCTCAGCCAAAAAATAGCAGCCTGCAGCTGCCCAGAATTGTTGCAGCTCATCCCAATTGCCCTGTTGCGGTGGCAATTGGGGTAATAATAGTTTAATGACAACTCACAGCTGTCAGTAAGCCTTATATTAGTAATGAGGAAGGTCATGATGTCACCAAATTCTGAGGACCCCTAGGAAAATGTGGTCCCTGTGAAGTTGCCCTATTTGCTCTCCCTTCCTCCTAATGCCAGTCTTGGATACCAGCTTGTCTCCTGCTCTGTTCCTTAAGGCTATGTGCCCACGTGTGTGCGTTATAAAGTCACTGCATGTACGCTTCAGAGCGCCGCTGAAAAGCTCCATTGTGAAACTTTGGTGACTGCAGAATTTGTACGCTCTAGATGCTGCCTCTCCCTATAGACAGAATGGAGACAGCATGCAAAGCGCACGAAAGAAGTGACATGTTGCTTTTTAGCGCCACGTGGGCATGGATTATGCACAATCTTCATAGATTGTGCATTGGACGCAGGACGCATGCAGTTACGCTGCAGTGCAATACGCAGCGTAACTGCATGCAAATACGCAACGTGGGCACATAGCCTTACACTCCCACAGTTGAGACCTTTGGAGACATCATGGTCACATAACTGTGAAGTCATCAAAGGTTCTTAAACAGTCTTAACCTTAGAATAGAAATGCTGGGGGCCCCTAATTGAGTGGGGCCATGACAAATTGCACAGTTTGACTCCCCTGAATGCCAGCCATGATGGTAACTAGAGCTTATTTTTGGAGTAGAGCTTATATTTAAAGCATACTCCCAAAATCCTGTAAAGTTGTGTAATGGCTTATTTTTGGGGTAGGTCTTATTTTCAGGGAAATACAGTAACATTGTGCTAAGGTGCAGATATAAGAACAGTTCTAGGGCTCTGTTCCAGCGCTCATGGACTACTGAATTGGCTGCTTGAACAGGGTCCTGCAATTTTTTTTTTGCTCAACTCTATCTGTAATAAGGCATGTAAGCCAAAGGTAAACTTGTGAATATTAAGTAAAGTGATGGGCAAAGTTGAATGCATGTCTTCTACATGTTTATGTTCCTATGATCTGTCTGAGTATACAGGGTTAAGTACTAGAAAGTTGCATTGATACATCACAGAATATTCTCATATTTAATAAATACCAGACTCAAGACATTTTCCATAATATCTAAAAATAAAACATTATTCTATCGTTACGCTCATTACAAAAGCAAATTCTTAAATTCAGAAAACAAACTACTTTTCCAAGAGTGTGTGTATTCAATTCCAAATGTTATCCAGATATTGGGTAGCATCAAGTAAAGACATTTGTAAAGACAGCGGAGCTCGTATATTAAACTAGTAAAACCTAGAGGCAGTGCAAGAACTATTCTTTCTGACATCAGTGTCCAGTAATGGGAAAGTACACCGGGTGCAGAATTATTAGGCAAGTTGTATTTTAGAGGATTTTTTTTATTATTGATCAACAACTATGCATGTGATGGAGCATTGTCCTGCATGAAAATCATGGGGGGTTTTTAACGATACCGACTTCTTCCTGTACCACTGCTTGAAGAAGTTGTCTTCCAGAAACTGGCAGTAGGTCTGAGAGTTGAGCTTCACTCCATCCTCAACCCAAAAAGGTCCCACAAGTTCTTTTTTGATGATAGCAGCCCATACCAGTATCCCACCTCCACCTTGCTGGCATCTGAGTCGGAGTGAAGCTCTCTGCCCTTTACTGATCCAGCCTCTGGCCCATCCATCTGGCCCATCAAGAGTCACTCTCATTTCATCAGTCCATAAAACCTTTGAAAAATCATTCTTAAGATATTTCTTGGCCTAGTCTTGACGTTTTATCTTATGTTTCTTGTTCAAAGGTGGTCGTTTTTCAGCCTTCCTTACCTTGGCCATGTCCCTGAGTATGGCACACCTTGTGCTTTTTGATACTCCAGTAACGATGTAGCCCTGAAATATGGCAAAACTGGTGGAAAATGGCATCTTGGCAGCCTCACGCTTGATTTTCCTCAATTCATGGGCAGTTATTTTGCGCCTTTTTTGCCCAACACGCTTCTTGCGACCCCGTTGGCTATATGCCATGAAACGCTTGATTGTTCGGTGATCACATTTTAAAAGTTTGGCAATTTCAAGACTGCTATATCCCTCTGCAAGACATCTCACAATTTTGGACTTTTCAGAGCCCGTCAAACCTCTCTTCTGACCCATTTTGCCAAAGGAAAGGAAGTTGCCTAATAAGTATGCACCCCTTATATAGGATGTTGATGCCATTACACCACACCCCTCCTCATTACAGAGATGCACATCACCTGATTTACTTAATTGGTAGTTGGCTCTTGAGCCTATACAGCTTGGAGTAGGACATCATGTATAAAAATTATCATGTGATCGAAATACTCATTTGCCTAATAATACTGCACACAGTGTAATAGCAGATTTCTAGTCACATGAACTTTTTCTATTTTAATTGATTTTTTTTTAAATATTAACAGACTTTTAGTAAATAAGAGTTTTACATTAATGGTGTACTCAGATATAAGCATAGATCTAATTGCTCCAATCTAAAGAGCATTCCTATATATTTCCTGCAATGATAAATCATTCACTTTCTTGCTAATATTGTTGGTGCATTACTGCACAAGCAGAATGATTTCAGAACAAGTAATGAAAAATTGGGCATTTGCGTTAAGGGATTTAGCTATGGGAGCCCAGAGGGAGCAACTGCACCTCAGCCAGGTGTGTTACTGGACCAAAACCAGTTTTATCAATTGCATATGATGGCAGAGGACTGTTATAGATTTTCTATTTACATCCAGTATCTACATGTTATACCTCTGTAGGCTTTACTCCTTATATACAGTAATGCAAATACTTTAATACTTTACTGCTGAAGACTGCTTTCCCCTTCCTGACAAGGGCAAATTTTTGAAATTCTAACAAGTGTCATTTCATGGGTTAATAAGTCTGGAACGCTTCAATGGATCACAGTGATTCTGAAAATGTCTTTTTTCATGATACATTGCACTTCAAATTAGTCAAAAACTTAGATGAAAAAATATTTATGTTTATTTTTGAAAATATTGGAATTTCGGTGAAAATTTCGCACTTTTAAGCTTTATTTTATTAAACCAGAGAGTTATGTCACACAAAATGGTTAATAAGTAACATTTCCCACATAACTCCTTTACAACAACATATTTTATGCAATCATTATTTTTTTTCTTAGGAATTTAGAAAGATTAAAAGTTTATCAGCAATTTCTCATTTTCCCAACAAAATTTACCAAACCAATTTTGTAGGGATAACATCACATTTAAGGGACTTTAAGAGGCCTATATAACAGAAAATATCCAAAAGTGACACCACTTTAAAAACATCTATCAAAGTGCTCAAAACCATATTCAAGAAGTTTATTAACCCTTTATGTTCGTTACATGAATTGAAGCAATGTGGATGGAAAATGGAAATTTTATTTTCCCCCAAAAATGTTGGTTTTGCCACAAATTTTACATTTTCACAAGGGTAACAGAAGAAAATAGACATACAATTTGTTGTGCAATTTCTCCTGAGTACACCGATACCCCATATGTGGTGGACAAATTACTGTTTTGTCAATCGAAAGTGAAGAAACACCATTTGACTTTTCAAATGCAAAATTGTCTGTAATCGATAGCAGATGCCTTGTCATTATTGCCGAGCCCCTGATGTGCCTAAACAGTGGAAACTCCCTACAAGTGGCCCAATTTTAGAAACAACACCCCTCAAGGAATTTTTTTATTGGTGTAGTGAGCATCTTGAACCCACAGATGCTTTACAGAAAATGAAAAAATGTAATTTTTTTTCAACAAACATGTAGCTTTTGCTACAAGGGTGGTAGTAAAAAATGAACCATAACATTTATTGCACATTTTTTCCTGAGTACACCAATACTTCATATGTGGTGGAAAACTACTTTTTGAGTGCATGGCAGGGTTCAGAAGACAAAGAGCATTATTTGAATTTTAGAGTACAATTTTTGCTGGAATAGATTGCAGATGCCATGTCACATTTGAATAGCCATTGACATGCCAAAACAGTAGAAGCCCCTATTTTGGATACTACTTATCTCCATAACTTAGGAAGGGTATTGAGTATCCATAAGGCAATTCACTGATTATATATCGTTAGGCTGAGTAAAGGAGAATTTCCCATTTTTTTTCAATAAAATGTTGATTTGGCCCCAGGTTCTTAACTTTCAAAATGGATAATAGGAGAAAATAAATACTACAATTTGTTACTCAATTTCTCCTGAGTACATATATGTGGTCGACAACTATTTTTGAGGCACAATACAAAGCTCAGGAAGCTAAGAGTGCCATATTGGAGAGCAGATTTTGCTAGAATGGTATGAAGGTGCTATGCCACATTGGCAGAGGCCGTGAGGTGCTAGAAAAGCAGGCCCAAAAGAGACCCAACATTATAAACTACACCCCTAAATGAATTCATCTAGGGGTGCAGTCAGTATATTGACACCAAATGTGCCTGACAGAATTTTATACCATTGGGTGAGGAAGAAAGAATAATTACATTTTTACCGCAAAAAAATATGTTTTAGGGCCAAGTTTCTTATTTTTATAATGGCTAATATGTAAAATGAAGGACCACACCATTTTTCATGTAATATGTCTTGAGTGTGCCAAACAAAAATAATAATTTTGCACGCTATATTCTGACAGATATAGCTTTTATTTTCCAATTGATAGATTTGAGTGGGATTTTGTTTTTGTGGGATAAGATTACATTTTCAGCAATACCATATTTACTTACATTTGACTTATTTATTCAGCCAAACCAAATATGTGTACTTTTTTGTTTAGATTCGTTATTGCGTAAATATTTTTGTCTATTGAGGTAATATTTTTTTGTCTTAGTTTGTGGGGGTTTATATTTTTACAATTTTTAAAACTTTTTACATAGTCCACCTATTGGAATTTAACTTTGTTACTCTGATCACTGTTAGTCTTATTTATTGCAATGCACATGTATTGCAATACATTAAATCTCTCAGAGTGACACTGGCAAAATGCCTGTTAGGCCATGCTCTTGGCATGGTCTAAAAGGCTACCATAGTTGATAGATCAGGATGTCATTATTTAACCTCCTTCTGTCATATCAACCATTGTGCCGATCCATCTCTCAAGCTTCTAAATACTATTCTTTACAGTCCCCTGTAATGCCTCAACAACTAGAAGTAGACATTCTTCCACTTAGACTGCTGAGCATACGTAAAATGATATTTATATTACCTTAAAAAAGTATTCATACTCCAGGAACTTTTCCACATTTTTTTAACTTACATCCACAAACCTAAATGTATTTTATTTGTATTTTATGTGATATGCCAAAACAAATTGCCAATTACCAATTGCCTCCAGAAGTCACCTAATTAGTAAATTGAGTTCACATGTTTAATTTATTCTCAGTATAACTAGAGCTGTTCTGTGAAAGCTTCAGATGTTTGTCTTTAAATATTAGGGATCCAACAGCTCCATGAAAACCAAGGAACACACCAGACAGGTCAGATATAAAATTGTGGAGAAGAGTAAAGCAAGGTTAAGTTATAAACATTTTTTTACCCGAGCTCTAAACATCTCACGGACCACTATTCAATCCATCTTTGAAGAATGGAAGGAGTATGGCACATTTGCAAACCTACCACTAAGATATTACCAGCCACCAAAACTGACATCCCAAGCAAGGAGTATACTAATTAGAGAAGTAGCCAATAGGGCAATAGACACTCTTGGTGGAGCTGCAGAAATCCACAGCTCAGGTGGAAGATTCTGTCCACAGGACAACAATGATGTTAGCCATATACTCTGCAAATCTATCCTTTATGGAAGTGTGGCAAGCATAAAGACATTTTTAAAAGCAAGCAGTTTGCAAAAAGCTATGTATGGGGAAAATCTAGCATGTGGGCTAAATGCAAAATGCTATGTGTGGTGGAAAACTAACAGCGCATTACGCTGATATGACCATCCCCACCATCAAGCATTGTGGTGACAGCATCATGCTGTGGGAATGCTTTTCTTCAGCAGGGACAGGAAAGCTGGTCACAGTTGGTGATAAATAGCCTAGTGAGCACCTTGGTCATCTCCAGAGAGCTGAAAGAAAGTTTGGACATTATGGAGAAGTTCTCATTCTCATGACTACACAAACGTTTGATGGGCAGATGAGGTCAATAAGAGCAGTGAGAGGCAAGATGGATATCATAGAGTAAGATACAAGAAATATTCAAGATTCAAGAAAGAACTATAGAGTACATTTGGTCAAAACTGACATAACTGGAACAATTCAGGTACTGAACTTGCCATACAGTTGTCCTGAAATTAAATGTATAAAGCTTACACTTCTCTTGGTGTAGGTAGAGCTGCAGACTGTAAACAACAGAGAGCTCAAAATATTAGGAATGACAATGGTAAAAAAAATTTCAAGGTTTACTTTCTGCAAAATAGTTGATGAGCATTTCCCTAAAACACTAAGATATGGTTTGGATATCTCCTGCAAACAGAGATGTAATTCTTCACTCTGATTGAAAATGTGTGCTTTCTGTTTCTCGTACTTTGTCATTTTGAGTGGCAGAAAATTCATTGGGTCATTTCAGGCAATAGGACCTGTGTGCCATAGCAAAGCTAATATTGATTAAGTGTAAAGGCTACTTAAATATGGGAGCAAAAAAGCATAATAATATGATCTGTCTCCATTTTAGCATGGACATGAGCAGTAAGGATAATGAGCTAAAGACAAATATTGTGAGATGATGGCCAACCATAGGGGTGTTTGATCATGATCTGCAATTACTAAGGGGGCATCATTGGCCTGACTGCCTGGACTCCAGTATCTTCAATCACTGGTCCAATGCTTGATGTCACATGGAGTTTTTCTCAAAACATGCTTATTGTCATTGCAGCATCAGATGCTGTTCACCCTACAGATTCTCACACTCCACCCTATGGTCTCTCTGATGTTGCTGAGTTACACAGGCAGGCTTGGGCATCAACCAGCTGTATGCTCATTCATGGTCAGCCTAGCAAGAGTTAACCTCTGCTAGTCTGCTGCTTGCCTCTGGAATCCCATCTTGTTTGAAACCTATCACATTTCCTCCCCGCCTTTTTAATCCCTTCACGACCAAGTACTTACCGGTACGTCCTAAATCATAAAGGGTTGATCACCACCGACTGCTGCGGTGAGCCCATGGCGATCCCCACACAAGTCAGATCATTTAAACAGCTGACACCTGTGCTTTGCAGGTGCAAGTTGATCAGATCCCCGATCCCCTGCTCCTTTTAATCCATTAAATCGCACTGTCAAAATGTTGCAGCACAATTTAAATGCCTGGAGCGGGTAACTCATGCTTACCCACCACCATTGGAGTCCATGTGACGTGATCATGTGGTGCCGATGGTTGACATGGTAGCACAGGGTCATGTGATCTTGTGCTATCATGACTCACTTCCTGTAACTGCCGGCAGAACACTGGCTGTTACAGAAAATGAGTATTTCTCCTGTTTTGAGCTGTGCAACTCTGATCAAGAGAAATGAATGAGCGATCAGACTGCTGATCCTTATAATCCCCTAGGGGGACTAGTAAAATAAAAAAAGTTAAAAAAAGTTTTCAAAAATTAAAAAAAAATAAAAAACCTAAAAGTTCAAATCATCCCCCATTCACCCCATTGAAAAGTAAAGGGTTAAAAAAAAATATGCACACATTTGGTATCGCCTTGTTCAGAAATGCCCGATCTATCAAAATATATAAAATAAATAAACCTGATTGGTAAACGGCATAGCAGCAAAAAAAATTTAAATGCCAAAATTATATTTTTTGGTTGTCGCAAATTTTGCACAAAATGCAATAACAGGTGGCCAAAACATACAATCTGTGCAAAAATGATACCGTTAAAAATGTCAGCTCGAGTCACAAAAAATAAGTCATCACTGAGCCACAGATCCCAAAAAATGAGGATGCTATGAGTTGCATAAAATGTCGCAAAAAGTGCTCCATTTTCAGGACAAACTTCAGAATTTTTTTTAACCCTTTAGATAAAAGTAAACCTATACATGTTTGATGTTTTCGAACTTGTACCGACCTGAGGCATCACAGTGACACATCAGTTTTACCATATAGTGAACACAGTGAAAAAAATATCACAAAAACCATCATGCAATCGCACTTTTTTGCAATTTTTCCTCACTTGGAATTTTTTTGCAATTTTCCACTATACTATATGGTAAAACTTATGGTTTCATTTAAAAGTATAGCTTGTTCCACAAAAAACAAGCCCTCATACTGCACGATTGACAGAAAAGTAAGAAAGTTAAAGTTCTTGAAACAAGAGGAGCAGAAAAAAAAAATAAAAAACAGAAAATCACTCGGCGTTTAAAGGGTTAAGATGATAGAATCTGTCTTCCCACGCCGACTATAATTTATTGCTGTGTTCGTCTGTGTGCTGTTGCATCAGAGTCCTGCTGGTGATTTTATTGCATGATGCTTGAAGTTGTTGTGGCGTTCTCCCGTCGTCTTGTTGTTTCCTCCCTGCTTTTATTTTCTTATTGTGTTATAACACTGTGTGAGTGTACCACGCCAACGTCAACAGCCTGCCGCCGCTGCTCGGATCCGGATCCGCAGTGGCTCAAGGGGTCTCCGGACCCGGGAGTCGGGGTCGCGCGGCCACTCGGAATAAAGGGGGATTATTTACAGGGGATTTTATGGACAGTTTGTGACGCCATCCATGGTGCGTGGTAAGGTGTAGTACCACCACTGTAATGGGAAGTACCCAGTGGTGATGATGTGGGCAGCCAGATGTTTAACCCCTCTACAGGTAGGGGAAAATGCGCTGGGACTCGGTGTTGGTGGCAGGGAGGTGCCATTGGGACGGTCAGGGATCGTTTTAGTACTCACTCAGTCCAATAATGCTGACACCGACAACCGTGGTAAACCAAAGTTCGTTGTACCGCTGTAGCAGGGAGGGAGCATGCCTGGATCCCGTGCCCGATGGTGTTGCTTGTTAGCTTGTGGCCTTTTTCGTGGCACCTTTCTTCTAACTGGTCCCTCTAGCATAGAACTATAGGGTCCCGCTCACCAGTATGGCTAACTGGGTGAGCTTGCTCTCAGGGTTCACGCTTGGGATTTTCTGGACTATGTAGTGAGAAACAATCAAGAAATAACGTCTGGAACTCCATTCTGAGTCTGAACTGGGTGCAAAAAACTAAAAAATCTACACTATATGGAGAGAAGGTATGCACACCAGTGACTATGTAAGGAGAATATATGAAAAGCAGAAACTGCTGTGTGAATACTGACATGAAAAGTCCAATAGCTATATGTAAGAGTGAAAGTATGAAAATGGAATCTGCATTACTGCCATGAACATATGAATAAATAGAAATTTAGCTATTGAATTGATCAATACAACAGAGCCCCAACACTACGCCAAAGTATTTCTAAAATTCTAATTTATTTAATTTATTAAAGAATTAATTTATTTACTAATCTATTTTTAATTCTAATTTCTAGAAATACTTTGGAAGACCAAAAATACCAAGGAGGAGGTGGATACTGTGGAGAAGGGCAGATTGCACAATACTCTGTGACGACCTGATAGGCCAGAGTGTCACATGAGCATGCTGTGAGATAGTTTTAGTTTCCACTGTTTGTCTATTTTTGTTGGTTTTATCACACTCCTTTCATGGCCTTCCCCTGGGGTAAAGGGGGAGTGGGTATAAAATTAGGACTGGTAGGGAGCAGGGACAGGAAGGCGGCTCAGACATCCTCTCCTTTAGAGGTAACTCTGAGATAGGGTCCCTCTAGCCTGAGGGACAATCTAGGAGCCCCTGTCACCACCTTTCTCCATAACACCTGTGACAGTCCCCAAACCTGTGGAAAGACAATTGTTTAGCATGTCGCTTGATTCCCTGGTATATTTATTTTGCAATGTTATTAAGACAACTATCTGGCAATTATTACTTGCACACTACTTGATTGTATTATTTGGGCACTATATGGTCCAGTATAGAGTATATCCCTATACAGTATATCCCTATACAAGATTCAGTGGTACAAATGCAATGAATGAAATGAATGAAGTTGAAAATTGTTATTGTAATAAATAGCTAAAAATTGAATGTTGTCCAAAAATATATTTACAGCTGAATCTGACTGCCGTCTCTTGAAGACTTTCACAAGCCATAAACATTTTAACTAAGTGTTTATTTAAGGAAAGAAAAGTCCAAGGGATTGTGACACCAGTAAAGCTGTTTTATTTAGATCAGACTGTCTCCATCCATAAGTCTTATGTTGCTTATCGTGTCCTCAGTCTGCTATGGCAACATCTGCTTATAGTTTTTAAGGAAAAAAATATATATATTTTAAGCTGATTTCAATGTTACATAAAATGTAGAACTTTAACCCTTTCACCCCATGGCCTGTTTTCATCTTCTCCACGAAGCCAAAATTTACAATTCTGACCAGTGTCACTTTATATGGTAATATCTTTGGAACACTTCAAAGATTCCTAGTGATTCTGAAATTCTTTATTGTGTGACACATTGTACTTCATGTTAGTAATACATTTTGGTTAATACGAATTACTTATGACTACTAATTTATTTATGAAAATGTTGAAAATTTGGCAAAAAAAAAAATAAAGTTGGGCAATTTTTGAATTTTATTTATTTTTTTTAATTTCTGAAAATGTTGAAAATTTGGCAAAAAAAAAATAAAATTGGGCAATTTTTGAATTTTATTTATTTTTTTTAATTTATGAAAATGTTGAAAATTTGGCAAAAAAAAAATAAAATTGGGCAATTTTTGAATTTTATTTATTTTTTTAATTTATGAAAATGTTGAAAATTTGGCAAAAAAAAAATAAAATTGGGCAATTTTTGAATTTTAATTTTTATGCCCTAAAACCATATAGTTATATCACAAAAAAAATAAATACATTTACCAAATGTCTACATAAGCACCATTTTTGTTCGGAAGTTAGAAGGGTTAAAATTTTTCTAATAAAATTTTACTAAAAAACAATTTTTTAGAGACCCCTTCAAATTTGAAGTGACTTTGAGGAACATATTTGGGCGGTGAAGAAAAATAATTACATTTTTACTACTAAAATTTTGTTGTAGCCCAAGATTTACAATTTTCGCAATTAAATATTTAGAAAAGTCTTTATACACAATTTCACCTGAACGTCGCAAAACCCCATGTAAGGCCTCCGACACACATCCGTGCCGCCGGTACGTGTTTGCCATTTTTTGCACGTACCGGCGGCACGGAGACATGTTCAGCAATGCTACTCTATTGTAGCAGGCACACACACGTAAAACCACACGGAACGTGTGTCCGTGTGCATTTGTACATGTGTGCGTTTTTCTACATGCTGACATGTCCACGTTTTCTCCGGCAGCACGGGTGTCACACGACCCGCACCCGTACCACACGGATGTAGTGTGGATGCGGTCCCGCGTGACACGCGCCAAAGAAAACAAACGTGTCAGTGAAAAAACCCCAAAACATTTACTCACCTTCTCCAGCCCTCCTGTCTCTGCCGCTGTTGCCACTTGCTGCCGACCACCGCTCATTATGCTCATTTAATATTCACTTCACTGCGGCCAGTAGCAGATGCAGTGGGGAAACGGTAGGGCTGGAGACCGAAGATCAGCACCACGGACAGCAGCGCAGACCACGTGAGTATGCAAATTACCAGTTCTACGTGTGCTATCGTGGATAGCACACGTAGAACACACGTGGACCACACGTACCCGAGACACGTACTTACCACACGCAACACGCAGGGTAAATATGTGTCTCGCGGCACGTGCGTGTTTTTAACGGAAGTGTGTTTCAGGCCTAAGAAGGGATTTGGATTTGGAAGTTCAAATTTGTTGGATTTCCTTTTGGGAAGGAGCCATAGCGCTTTTCCAGAGCCTTTGTGCTACCAGTAACGCAAGTTAACAGATGACAGTCCTAAGTGAGTACTTGATTTTTTGTGAGCTGCGTTGATTGCTATTGGTGGGAATTTAGATATATATATATGTAAGGGCCCAGGGAAAGAGGACCTCAAATGTTCTATATGTCACGGTTGCTGTTCTGGCACGTGGGGGCAGGGGCCGTGCTCCCTGGATAGTGTACAAGACCCTGATGTTCCCTGATATCCACCCCCACACAGTATCCACAGCTGATAGACAGACCACAGACACGGTCTTGGGGATAACAGTTGCTTTAATACAGCAGGAACAGAGAAAATCAACACGGAATATATGTTTCACAGTCTTTTGTGGGTAGGCCACGGCAAATACAGCTTGGAGTTGAACGCTGAAGTGCAATTAGGGTTCTGGAGCTTTAAGAGCATGATTTGCTTCAGATTTAATACTGGTATGCTTTTAGAAGCAGGTTCAAAGTCTCTTGAGCTTAGAGGGTAGATATGATAATAAGATTGTACAGACCTGGAGTCCTGGGGTTGATTTCATTGCTAGTTCAGACACTTACAGAAGTACTTGTAAGCAAATGTAGAAAGTTGCCCAGCGCACTATGGAGACTGGACGGCTGGTGCGTGGACAATGGCATGCAAGCCACTAATATTGCAGTGGGGCGGGAGACCCTCAAACTTCCCCAATCTGCATGCAGTAGGGTCTTGTATATAATCAGCATGCCCTACTGTCTGAAGAGATGCACAATATATATCTGGCCAGTGAGGATTCAGGATAGGAAGCCTTCAGTATATTCGCTGTAAAAGTCAGGAAATTATGAAATTCTAGGCCTTGGGCCTAGTAGGAGTCTTGTGGTGAAGATACGCTCCACATAATGTCTGTCTTCAGAGGAGTCTCAGCCAGAACCAGAACATTCCAGTTCTTTCTAGACAGAGGCTAGAGAATAGCTCCACCTATTGAGCCAGTGACCAATGCACACTTCAGATTCTTACAGTTTACACCAGTAGATGGTGCTAGAACAAAACAAATGAAAAATTCTTTACTTATAACATATAACGTAATATTACATATAAGTGAATGTACTTAAAGAAACAAACACAATCTGGACAGGGCCACTACATACTCCTCCTCTGAAGGTGAGCCGTCCTCGGCGATTGTGTGAGTGGAGGACTGCTAAGAAAGGAAGGAAATAGATGTGTAAGGCACAGTAACAATAAGGCAAGAATATGCAGCCAGATGGAAGAACAATAGGCAATGAAAATGACATGGTTCGCCTTCCACATGGCTAGGGGGCGGAGCCTTCTCTCGGGCCTCACTTCTGGACCCTGGATGCCTTAAAAGCTGACATTTCCAGTGAACCAGCGCTGGCTATAAGCTTAGCACTGCTTTGCCTGTGATTGCTGGTCCTGTGAGTGATATCCTGATCTGTCTGTTCCTGTGCCCCCGTGCCCTTGTCTGTGTTCCGTCCTCTGGTCATCCCTCCTGTCCTCTGTCCCCTCTCCTGTATCCCCACTCGGTTGCTTCCTCCGGTACTGACTTTGACTCCGCTTCTGCTCGTTCCTCCGATCCTGCTTCTGCCCGTACGGTGTTTGACCGAGCCTGCCTGACTATGCCTCGCATGCCCTGCTTCTCAGCTGTGCTGTGAGGTAGTGTATGAGAACGCTGGGTATTCCCTTCCTGGTTCTCATTGCTCTGTGTAGTGTCTTTTGCTGCAGAGCTCTGGCTACCCCTGGTAGCAGCATTACAGAAAAAATGCAAAACATGAATGTGGTAGTGCCAATATGAGATAGAGTCTCTTTCCGCAATATACTATCATCCATATGAAAGGCTCTGGAAAGGCACTTTAGTGGCAACAAACAGTCCATAAGTCCATGGTTGTATACAGAAAATTGTGCAAATAAACAAGGTGATTGGTATTACCCAGGTGCAGAGGCTTAAACATTACTAAATTGACTATCCAGCTAAGTAAATAAACACAAGATTAAATACTCATGGAAAAGGATATGACCTTTTGATCTCTGTAGCGGGCTGGAAGTGTTCCTTTTGTGAATCGCTCTGAACGCCTCAACACTTGATCTTCCTCTTGAGCAGGAATGATATTGTTTGCTGGCTCAGATGAAGAAAAAACAAAAAGCCAGCACCAAATGTGCACTACAGCACTAAACATTCCAAACTGTACTTATTATAAAAAAATTTTTGAGATTTTTGGCAAAAAATTGCAATTTCTTGAGCTGCTTCGCCACGTCACGGCAAATCTCATTTGAAGCAGTCCTACACTAAAATATTTTTATAAAATGTGCCATACGGCCTCACATATGAATAGTAGAACTGCTCTTAGCAGCACTCACCTGGTCTATTTCAATCCCGTACCCATGACTGAGTCATGGCTGTGGGCGGGACAGGTCCAAGCAAATGCTGCATGAAGTAAATAGCCTGTGGACAAAGCCTGATGACTTAATGTGAACAGTCACCAACCGCCAAAATCCAGACAGATGGAATACATCCCAAATTGGGGTGCATAGCAAGGTGGAGGTCAACCACCGACCAATTTAATGAAGAAAAAACAAAAAGCCAGCACCAAATGTGCACTACAGCACTAAACATTCCAAACTGTACTTATTATAAAAAAATTTTTGAGATTTTTGGCAAAAAATTGCAATTTCTTGAGCTGCTTCGCCACGTCACGGCAAATCTCATTTGAAGCAGTCCTACACTAAAATATTTTTATAAAATGTGCCATACGGCCTCACATATGAATAGTAGAACTGCTCTTAGCAGCACTCACCTGGTCTATTTCAATCCCGTACCCATGACTGAGTCATGGCTGTGGGCGGGACAGGTCCAAGCAAATGCTGCATGAAGTAAATAGCCTGTGGACAAAGCCTGATGACTTAATGTGAACAGTCACCAACCGCCAAAATCCAGACAGATGGAATACATCCCAAATTGGGGTGCATAGCAAGGTGGAGGTCAACCACCGACCAATTTAATGAAGAAAAAACAAAAAGCCAGCACCAAATGTGCACTACAGCACTAAACATTCCAAACTGTACTTATTATAAAAAAAATTTTGAGATTTTTGGCAAAAAATTGCAATTTCTTGAGCTGCTTCGCCACGTCACGGCAAATCTCATTTGAAGCAGTCCTACACTAAAATATTTTTATAAAATGTGCCATACGGCCTCACATATGAATAGTAGAACTGCTCTTAGCAGCACTCACCTGGTCTATTTCAATCCCGTACCCATGACTGAGTCATGGCTGTGGGCGGGACAGGTCCAAGCAAATGCTGCATGAAGTAAATAGCCTGTGGACAAAGCCTGATGACTTAATGTGAACAGTCACCAACCGCCAAAATCCAGACAGATGGAATACATCCCAAATTGGGGTGCATAGCAAGGTGGAGGTCAACCACCGACCAATTTAATGAAGAAAAAACAAAAAGCCAGCACCAAATGTGCACTACAGCACTAAACATTCCAAACTGTACTTATTATAAAAAATTTTTTGAGATTTTTGGCAAAAAATTGCAATTTCTTGAGCTGCTTCGCCACGTCACGGCAAATCTCATTTGAAGCAGTCCTACACTAAAATATTTTTATAAAATGTGCCATACGGCCTCACATATGAATAGTAGAACTGCTCTTAGCAGCACTCACCTGGTCTATTTCAATCCCGTACCCATGACTGAGTCATGGCTGTGGGCGGGACAGGTCCAAGCAAATGCTGCATGAAGTAAATAGCCTGTGGACAAAGCCTGATGACTTAATGTGAACAGTCACCAACCGCCAAAATCCAGACAGATGGAATACATCCCAAATTGGGGTGCATAGCAAGGTGGAGGTCAACCACCGACCAATTTAATGAAGAAAAAACAAAAAGCCAGCACCAAATGTGCACTACAGCACTAAACATTCCAAACTGTACTTATTATAAAAAAATTTTTGAGATTTTTGGCAAAAAATTGCAATTTCTTGAGCTGCTTCGCCACGTCACGGCAAATCTCATTTGAAGCAGTCCTACACTAAAATATTTTTATAAAATGTGCCATACGGCCTCACATATGAATAGTAGAACTGCTCTTAGCAGCACTCACCTGGTCTATTTCAATCCCGTACCCATGACTGAGTCATGGATGTGGGCGGGACAGGTCCAAGCAAATGCTGCATGAAGTAAATAGCCTGTGGACAAAGCCTCTTAATGTGAACAGTCACCAACCGCCAAAATCCAGACAGATGGAATACATCCCAAATTGGGGTGCATAGCAAGGTGGAGCTCAACCACCGACCAATTTAATGAAGAAAAAACAAAAAGCCAGCACCAAATGTGCACTACAGCACTAAACATTCCAAACTGTACTTATTATAAAAAAATTTTTGAGATTTTTGGCAAAAAATTGCAATTTCTTGAGCTGCTTCGCCACGTCACGGCAAATCTCATTTGAAGCAGTCCTACACTAAAATATTTTTATAAAATGTGCCATACGGCCTCACATATGAATAGTAGAACTGCTCTTAGCAGCACTCACCTGGTCTATTTCAATCCCGTACCCATGACTGAGTCATGGCTGTGGGCGGGACAGGTCCAAGCAAATGCTGCATGAAGTAAATAGCCTGTGGACAAAGCCTGATGACTTAATGTGAACAGTCACCAACCGCCAAAATCCAGACAGATGGAATACATCCCAAATTGGGGTGCATAGCAAGGTGGAGGTCAACCACCGACCAATTTAATGAAGAAAAAACAAAAAGCCAGCACCAAATGTGCACTACAGCACTAAACATTCCAAACTGTACTTATTATAAAAAAATTTTGAGATTTTTGGCAAAAAATTGCAATTTCTTGAGCTGCTTCGCCACGTCACGGCAAATCTTATTTGAAGCAGTCCTACACTAAAATATTTTTATAAAATGTGCCATACGGCCTCACATATGAATAGTAGAACTGCTCTTAGCAGCACTCACCTGGTCTATTTCAATCCCGTACCCATGACTGAGTCATGGCTGTGGGCGGGACAGGTCCAAGCAAATGCTGCATGAAGTAAATAGCCTGTGGACAAAGCCTGATGACTTAATGTGAACAGTCACCAACCGCCAAAATCCAGACAGATGAAATACATCCCAAATTGGGGTGCATAGCAAGGTGGAGGTCAACCACCGACCAATTTAATGAAGAAAAAACAAAAAGCCAGCACCAAATGTGCACTACAGCACTAAACATTCCAAACTGTACTTATTATAAAAAAAAATTTGAGATTTTTGGCAAAAAATTGCAATTTCTTGAGCTGCTTCGCCACGTCACGGCAAATCTCATTTGAAGCAGTCCTACACTAAAATATTTTTATAAAATGTGCCATACGGCCTCACATATGAATAGTAGAACTGCTCTTAGCAGCACTCACCTGGTCTATTTCAATCCCGTACCCATGACTGAGTCATGGCTGTGGGCGGGACAGGTTCAAGCAAATGCTGCATGAAGTAAATAGCCTGTGGACAAAGCCTGATGACTTAATGTGAACAGTCACCAACCGCCAAAATCCAGACAGATGGAATACATCCCAAATTGGGGTGCATAGCAAGGTGGAGGTCAACCACCGACCAATTTAATGAAGAAAAAACAAAAAGCCAGCACCAAATGTGCACTACAGCACTAAACATTCCAAACTGTACTTATTATAAAAAATTTTGAGATTTTTGGCAAAAAATTGCAATTTCTTGAGCTGCTTCGCCACGTCACGGCAAATCTCATTTGAAGCAGTCCTACACTAAAATATTTTTATAAAATGTGCCATACGGCCTCACATATGAATAGTAGAACTGCTCTTAGCAGCACTCACCTGGCACTCACCTGCCAGATGAAGTTGGCAGGAGAGCAGTCCTGGCCCATCTGATTTTTGCTAGAGAGCATTTGGATTATCCAGAAGAGTATTGGGAGAATGTGATATGGCCTGATTAAACCAAAGTAGAACTGTTTGGTAGAAACACAACTTGTCATGTTTGGAGGAGACAGAATGCTAAGTTGCATCCAAAGAACACCATACCTACTGTGAAGCATGGGGGTGGAAACATCATGCTTTGTGGCTTTTTCTCTGCAAAGGGACCAGGACGACTAATCCGTGTACATGAAAGAATGAATGGGGACATACAGTGCCTACAAGTAGTATTCAACCCCCTGCAGATTTAGCAGGTTTACACATTCGGAATTAACTTGGCATTGTGACATTTGGACTGTAGATCAGCCTGGAAGTGTGAAATGCACTGCAGCAAAAAAGAATGTTATTTCTTTTTTATTTTTTTTTTTTTTTTAAATAGAGAAAAGTTTATTCAGAGGGTCATTTATTATTCAACCCCTCAAACCACCAGAATTCTGTTTGGTTCCCCGAAAGTATTAAGAAGTATTTCAGGCACAAAGAACAATGAGCTTCACATGTTTGGATTAATTATCTTTTTTTCCAGCCTTTTCTGACTCATTAAGACCCTCCCCAAACTTGTGAACAGCACTCATACATGGTCAACATGGGAAAGACAAAGGAGCATTCCAAGGCCATCAGAAACAAGATCGTGGAGGGTCACAAGGCTGGCAAGGGATACAAAACCCTTTCCAAGGAGTTGGGCCTACCTGTCTCCACTGTTGGGAGCATCATCCAGAAGTGGAAGGCTTATGGAACTACTGTTAGCCTTCCACGGCCTGGACAGCCTTTGAAAGTTTCCTCCCATGCCGAGGCCAGGCTTGTCCGAAGAGTCAAGGCTAACCCAAGGACAACAAGGAAGGAGCTCCGGGAAGATCTCATGGCAGTGGGGACATTGGTTTCAGTCAATACCATAAGTAACGTACTCCACGGCAATGGTCTCCGTTCCAGACGAGCCCGTAAGGTACCTTTACTTTCAAAGCGTCATGTCAAGGCTCGTCTACAGTTTGCTCATGATCACTTGGAGGACTCTGAGACAGACTGGTTCAAGGTTCTCTGGTCTGATGAGACCAAGATCGAGATCTTTGGTGCCAACCACACACGTGACGTTTGGAGACTGGATGGCACTGCATATGACCCCAAGAGTACCATCCCTATAGTCAAGCATGGCGGTGGCAGCATCATGCTGTGGGGCTGTTTCTCAGCCAAGGGGCCTGGCCATCTGGTCCGCATCCATGGGAAGATGGATAGCACGGCCTACCTAGAGATTTTGGCCAAGAACCTCCGCTCCTCCATCAAGGATCTTAAGATGGGTCGTCATTTCATCTTCCAACAAGACAACGACCTAAAGCACACAGCCAAGAAAACCAAGGCCTGGTTCAAGAGGGAAAAAATCAAGGTGTTGCCGTGGCCTAGTCAGTCTCCTGACCTTAACCCAATTGAAAACTCGTGGAAGGAGCTCAAGATTAAAGTCCACATGAGACACCCAAAGAACCTAGATAACTTGGAGAAGATCTGCATGGAGGAGTGGGCCAAGATAACTCCAGAGACCTGTGCCGGCCTGATCAGGTCTTATAAAAGACGATTATTAGCTGTAATTGCAAACAAGGGTTATTCCACAAAATATTAAACCTAGGGGTTGAATAATAATTGACCCACACTTTTATGTTGAAAATTTATTAAAAATTAACTGAGCAACATAACTTCTTGGTTTGTAAGATTGATGCATCTGTTAATAAATCCTGCTCTTGTTTGAAGTTTGCAGGCTCTAACTTATTTGCATCTTATCAAACCTGCTAAATCTGCAGGGGGTTGAATACTACTTGTAGGCACTGTATATTGTGAGATTTTGAGTGCAAACCTCCTTCCATCACCAAGGGCATTGAAGATGAAATGTGGCTGGGTCTTTCAGCATGATAATGATCCCAATCACACCGCCGGGACAATGAAGGATAGGCTTTATAAGAATATTATGAAAGTCCTAGAGTGGCCTAGCCAGTCTCCAGATCACAATTCCATTGAAAACCTTTCGAGGGAGTTGAAAGTCCATGTTGCCCAGTGACAGGCCCAAAATATCACCGCTCTAGAGGAGATCTGCATGGAGGGATGGGCCAACAAACCACCAACAGTGTGTGCCAACGTTGTGAAGACTTACAGAAAACGTTTGACCTCTGTCATTGCCAACAAAGGATATATAACAAAATATTGAGATGAACTTTTGTTATTGACCAAATACTTAATTTTCCACCGTAATTTGCAAAAAAAACTTGCCAAATCAGACAAGGTGATTTTCTGGATTTGTTTTATCATTTTGTCTTTCATAGTTGTGGTCTACCTATGATGACAATTACAAGGGAGAACTTGCACAATTGGTGGCTGTCTAAATACTTTTTTTTTTCCTCACTCTATGCTAGAAGAGAAAATGGCTTTCTCCAAATTGTTCCCACAAAGATGGATGCATTCAATTGTCTAAAATGCCTGAGTGTTCTGAAGCATTAAGATTCAGTAGAACTTGGGTCAGTCCAGCCCCTAAAAATCAATCCCATAGAATTGTCCATCATCTTCTAAACTTCACAGCTGACAAATGTTAACCCCAGACTATTAACAGAGAGTAGTAGAGAATGGGTTTCACAGCCGCGCCAAAAGACTACTGGATTCTTCTCAGATTAATGTTTCTTTTATTTCATAACAGGTCAAGTCTACGCGTTTCAGGAGAACACAGCTCCCTTCTTCAGGACAAACCAGCAAAGAATCATCAAATCTGCTCTTAGTAGTCTTTTGGCGCGGCTGTGAAACCCATTCTCTACTACTCTCTGTTATCTGCCTCATGGGGACCGCTGCCGGGACTTGGTGTTACATGCTGCTATAGGTGTTGTGACTGTCACAACCCGAATTGGTGGGTAGGATTATTCTTTGCTTCACCCTATATATATTGGGGTAAGACCCTATTGCGCTTTCTTTTTCCACAGTTTTCACTCAACCCCAGACTATTGGAAGAGAAGCTCTATTTGTCACTGCACAGAACATTTCCAATCCTGCACACTCCAGTGGTGTCGTGCTTACCATTGTTCTGTCCGACACTTGAGTTGTGCTGGGTGAGTAAGTCATGCAGCTTCTTGGACAAGGAAACTGATGCCATGAAGCTCCCAGTGCATATTTTTTGTGCTCTTGCTAATGCCAACAGTTTGGAGCTCCACATTTAATAAGCAGAGCAATGGCGACTTTTATGCACCTTAGTACTCTGTGACCCTAACTCTATAAATTCATGTGATCAGACTGTTCATTGATGGTTTCTAAACATAGAATATTTAGGAGAGAAGTTTCTGGAACTGATTTGTCACATTGATCACATCATATTACAGTACCATGCTCAAGCTCAGTGAGCTCTTTAGAGTGACCCATTCTTTCACAAATATGTATAATGGCAGACTGCTCAGTCAAAGGCAGGATTTTATACACGTGTGGTAAAGGGACTGAATTAAACACCCGAATGCAATGATTAAGATGGGTGTCCCAATACTTTTGTTCATATATTCTATTTTGTAGACTTACTGTAGGCTATGTTCAGATATCCAGTAATCATTCCTTAGAACATACCCAGCAGCAATCCGTTGGCAAAAAGTTGTACAGACTCAACATTTTTGTCCTTTTCTAAATAACTAATTTTAGGTGGATTCAATTGTTTAACATTGGAGTCTGTGGAAAATGGAACAGTTAACACAGATTGCTGTTTATATTTCATCTGAAACTAATCCAGTAAGCAAAATGGATCTATACAAATGAAAGAAAAATTGATGACTAATTAATTGATCGGTTTTCCATAGAATTCAATATTAAAAAAAAAAAACAACAGATCCAAGTGAAAACAATTACTGTATTCTTTGTTTTATAAGATGCACCAAATTATAAGGTGCATCCCAAATTTAGAGAAAAAAAAGGAAAAAAAAAACGGGGTTTCTCTTCTAATCTGGTGGTGTCGCAGCAGTGGTGGAGCGGGTGTCACAGGAGGCAAGGGCAGTCGTAGTGCAGGGTGATGATGTGGCAGTGTGGCATGTGTCCCAGATTCTCTGAGGCGCTCTGAGGCAGAGAAAACATCCGGGAACTGTTATCGGTGCAGGCTTCAAAAAACTGGCGCCCGGAAGTGGCATGTGCGCAGATTAAGTTATCAGCTCAATGACAAGCTGAGATTTCATCTGCGCACATGCCACCTCCAGGCACCGTTTTCCTTAAGACCGCTGCTGGGACATCAACAGGCCGGAGGTGGCGAATGCGCAGATTAGATCTTGAGCCTAAAGTTCCATTTGCGCACACACAGACTCTCGGTGCCAATACTTGAAGTTCAAACCGCCAATGTCCTCACGATGGCCTGCCTCACCACCTGCAGCAATAAGTAGCACCTCCCGCCACACAGAGCAGCGCTGTACAGAGCACTGAGCTGTGCCACTCACCGCACAGCACCAGCAGCACACAGCTAGCAGCGCCCACAGCACAGAGACAGCAGCACCTGCAGCATTGCCCCTGCCTCCTGTCACTATTCTCCACTACCCTCCGGTAAACTACATTTGGATTATCAGACGCACCCCTTATTTTCCTCCAAAATTTTTGGGAGGAAAAAGTGAGTCTTATAATCCAAAAAATACGGTATTTAAGAACGGACAAAAAAGTTGTACGTGTACTTTTCATTACTGGACATGTGACTGATGTAAATATACTTGCCTTTTCACCAATTACCTAAGATTTACTTGAAGCTTTTAGTTTAGGTCATTGGACCCAAAAATGGGCTAGAAATTTCAGCCATAATATGGACCTAGATTACAACTGAGTTAAGCCAGTCATATAGTGTAACAAGTAGCTCTTGCTTTACAAAACTTATTTCATCACATCTTGAGGATTGACAGGTTTTAAGTTTTCCTTGTTTCTTTCTTTATTACCATTGTTCCACGTCTTAGCACAGAGGATTTCATATAATTTTATGTATGTGTAACAGAAGGATTTAGCCACATTATTGAAGAAAAAAATCTAATGTCAAGCATCTGCAGCATTGCAAAATATCTGGACCACCAACCCATGTCAGACAGGTCTCCTCTGAAATGCCTAGGAACAACTGGTTTGAATTGCACTGAGCTGACATTACAATTCATTAGTTACTTATTTAGATGTCCCTGTTGGACTGAAGCATAGTTAAGTATGCATAGAGATAGGGAAGTTGTTAATTTCTATACCTCCAACCTTGATATGAAACAGAGCAGTTACTTAATCTCAGAGGACACTTAACAGGCCAATAAAGTGACTGCCTAATGTTAGTTTGCATTTTCTGGTACTCTAGATGGTTGTTGTAAAAATGTAAGCCGTCGGATGAACACTTCACAAGATTTTATTACTTGAACACTTTACACAAAAGCAACAGTGACTCATACCCATTTTATGAGAGCATGTGTCTGCTGAATAAAGTTGTAATAATGCTGTTTGGCTTGTCCATTGCTTTCATGCCAGAAAAATGTCACATCATGTTTCTATCAGTGATAGAAAATATACATTGGATATTATTTTAATTCCATCCAAAATTTTAATCCAGATATTCTGATAACGTTATATTGGAAAGTTCAAACTTCACAATTCATTATGTAAAACAACTTAGTACAATTATGAGGTGCACACATCAGCAGATGCTCTGATAACATATTGCTGCTGAAAAATGGTCATGATGGAGTCACTTATTATGAGCTGTGCAAAGTTCACCGCTCTTCGGCCAACTACTGTCCTTTCTCAAACTTTGCCATTGCTTTTTAAAGGTATTGAACACTTTTTAAAAACTTGAAAACACTTTAGTATTGATTTCACAGGGATTTAATTATGCTAGATTTTATCATTTATAGTATAGATTAAAAAGGAGTTGCAATTCCTGTACTTATACTGAACTACATGGATCTATGGTGGTCTACGTTTGTTAAGAAGAGAAGGGACCTAGAGGGGTGGTTCACCCCTTTTCATTATTAAACACATCATTATTATGTTGCGAAACAAGGTTTTCTCTCAAATACCTTGTGTTGGCAATAATGCCTGGAATTGACACTATGGCGGTCTGCTCACCACCTTCGCATGACTTCCGGGCTCCGTGACCTCTGTTGTCAAGTGATGTCACGTCAACTGAGGCGGGCAACAGTCTTCCTGAGAGACTGCGCTTTGGGCGGCATTTCACCGCTCGTCACAGCCCATAATCTCCCTGCTCCCTCCACCTTGACTGCAGAGCGCTGCAAGCAGGAGCTGTGATAAGCGGTAAAACGCCGCCCACAGCCCAGTCACTCACGGAGACTGGAACCGACCATGGGGATGTCAGGTAAACAGGAAGTTGACATGACATCACTGGATCCCAGAGGTCACGGAGCCTGGTGGGTCACGCAAAGGTGGTGAGTGGACTGCAATAGCGCCACTCACAGGCACTACTGGCAAGATAAGGCATTTGAATTACTGCTTTTCACACTTTTGGCATTCTCTTGATGAGCTTCAAGAAAAAGGTAGTCACCGGAAATGGTTTTCACTTCACAGGTTTGCCCTGTTAGGTTTAATAAGTGTGATTACTTGCCTTATAAATGGGGTTGGCACCATCAGTTGTGTTGTGCAGAATTCTGGTGGATACACAGCTGATAGTCCTACTGAATAGACTGTTAGAATTTGTATTATGGCAAGAAAAAAGCAGCTAAGTAAAGAAAAACAAGTGGCCATCATTACTTTAAGAAATGAAGGTCAGTTAGTCTGAAAAATTGGGAAAACTTTGAAAGTGTCCCCAAGTGCAGTGGCAAAAACCATCAAACGCTACAAAGAAACTGGCTCACATGAGGACTGCCCCAGGAAAGGAAGACCAAGAGTCACCTCTGCTGCAGAGGATACGTTTATCCGAGTCACCAGCCTCAGAAATTGCAGGTTAACAGCAGCTCAGATTAGAGACTAGGTCAATGCCACACGGAGTTCTAGCAGCAGACACATCTCTAGAACAACTGTTAAGAGGAGACTTTGTGCAGCAGGCCTTCATGGTAAAATAGCTGCTAGGAAACCACTGCTAAGGACAGGCAACAAGCAGAAGAGACTTGTTTGGGCTAAAGAACACAAGGAATGGACATTTTACCAGTGGAAATCTGTGCTTTGATTTGATGAGTCCAAATTTGAGATCTTTGGATCCAACCCCAGTGTCTTTCTGCGACGCAGAAAAGGTGAACGGATGGACTCTACATGCCTGATTCCCACCGTGAAGCATGGAGGAGGAGGTGTGATGGTGTGGGGGTGCTTTGCTGGTGACACTGTTGGCGTCTATTAGATACCTGACATCACCAACCCAGTCAGTAATAAAAAAAAAATAGACGACAAACACATTTTTATTTGAAAAAACACTCCCCAAAACATTCCCTCTTTCACCAATTTATTATAAAGAAAAACAAATCCAGGTCTGCTGTAATCTGAGGGGTTCCCATGACGATCCATACCATAGTCACTGTCCCAGTCAATGAAGAACAGAATGTTCCCCATTGGCTGCGAGAGCAATGCAGTGACCTGAGCTAACATAGGTCAGCCCAGGTCACTGCAGGGCATGACAAGTGCTGCTGTCAGTGAGGTACATTACCTGCGGTGATGATCTCCTGCACTGCTGACAGCAGAAAATGGTGCTCTCATAGAAGCGGCATCATCTGGCACTGTATCCAACACTTCCAGCTGCCATGATGCCGGTGGCTCGCTGGGTAATAATGATTTCAGTTGATAATATACAGCTAGCCCTAACCCCATTATTACCCAGGGAACCACCCGTCACCAGGGCAGCTGGAAGAGTTGGATACAGTGCCAGAAGATGGCGCTTCTATGAATGCTCCACTTTCTGGGGCAGCTGCGGACTGCAATTCGCAGCAGAGGGGCCCAGAAAGCTCAGGTCAACCAGTGCTGCGGATTCCAATCCCCAGCTGCCTAGTTGTACCTGGCTAGACACAAAAATATGGCGAAGCCTACGTCATTTGTTTTCTAATTATTTCATGAAATTCATGAAATAATAAAAAAAGGGCTTCCCTATATTTTTGGTTCCCAGCCGGGTACAAATAGGCAGCTGGGCATTCGGGGCATCCCGTAGCTGCCTGCTGTAGCTGGCTAGCATACAAAAATATGGCGAAGCCCACATAATTTTTTTAGGGGGCAAAAAACTCCTGCATACAGTCCTGGATGGAGTATGCTGAGCCTTATAGTTCTGCAGCTGCTGTCTGTCTGTATGGAGGAGAACAGACAGCAGCTGCAGAACTACAAGGCTCAGCATTCTCCATCCAGGACTGTATGCAGGAGTTTTTTGCCCACCAAAAAAATGATGTGGGCTTCGCCATATTTTTGTATACTAGCTGGGTACAGCAGGCACCTACGGGCTGCCCCCAACCCCCAGCTTTCTAGGTCCCTCTGCTGCGAATTGCAGTCCGCAGCCGCCCCAGAAAATGGCGCTTTCATAGAAGCGCCATCATCTGGCGCTGTATCCAACTCTTCCAGCAGCCCTGAAGCCGGGTGGCTTGCTGGGTAATCATGAGTTAATTCTTAACTTTTGTTTTACTAGCTAGTATTAAGTCAGAGATTCTTAATGTCAGGCAAGTTTGGCCTAGCCTTTAAGAATCTCCAATTAAGGGTTTAAAAAAAGACACCACGCAGAGAAAAAAATACTTTAATAGAAATAAATACACAGACACACTTAGAGACTCCATGTTTATTAATCCCTCTTATCCCTCCATGATCCATGCTCTTCTGTCTTTCTCCTTCAGCCCATGCAGCTCTGCTCCATCAGCAGCACTGCATGGGATAAAGACGCTGCTGCTCCCCGTGCAGTCTTCACTCCGTGAGTGATCAGTGCTGCTGGCTGTTAGCGGTAACGTTACCGCTGATAGACGGTTACCATAGCAACGGTGCTCCGATTATGTGATTCCCGGTGCGCTGTTAGCAGTGACGCAATGCTATGGCAACGATGATCTCCGTTATTGACCGGCTGTGTCAGCCGGTCCCTAACGGAATGGCGAAGCAAAATGAGGAGTCGACCGTGTGCCAGAGCATGTCGCCGTTACACAGCGATACACACACGTGCACCGTGTACCGGAGAGATGCAATGACAGGACCTAGCATGACATCAAAGCCATGTGACCAGTCTGTAGCCAATGAGATAATGGACACGTGACTGGTCACATGGCTATTTTGACGTCACGATAGGACCTGTCATCAGTGCTGGTTCCCGGAGGATGCAGAGATCATCGGGAGGATTAGTGACAGGAGACAGAGTGCAGGATGGATCGCGGGCACCGGTAAGTGTTATGGCAATGTTTATTAACTGTATGTGTACATTAATAATGTGTTTTTATGTGTTTGTGATTGCCTCCCATTGTTTCCTATTGGGTTTGAGTGGTTCGCCGAACCGGTTCGCCGAACCGAACTCGAATGCGACCTCCATTCGGCGAACCAAGCTCGAGCCGAACCGCGACCGGTTCGCTCATCTCTACTCCTGACATCACCTCTGCATTACTACAAAATACCAGTCATTGTCTGTATGATTGTCTTTCAGTATTGTGGACACCATTAATCTTGATCAAATACCCAACTCAATTTTCAGAAATAAAGCCGCAAACTTGCAAGGAAACTGCAGCTTGCTTCACTGTTACCTGCAAACACTCATTATTATACTGCTTTCAAGCCCTTTTGTAAGCAAACTGTCTTTTCTTACAGCCAAATATTTCAAAGTTTGACTCATCAGTCCAAAGCACCTGCTACTATTTCTCTGCACCCTTCTTTTCATCCATAGTTTAGTCACTTGCCCTTGTTTCCATATCAAAGGTATGGTTTGGGGCTACAATTTTTCCATTAAGATCCGACTTCTACAAACGGTAGATGGGTGAAGGTAGATGTTACTGGTTGCTGCGATTTCTAAGTTGATAGTACAGCTGGACATCTACTGATTTCAAAAAGTAGTTCCCTTTTCTACCAATGCATCCTCAACGTTGCTCATTTAGTGGCGTCGTCAATGCTTAGAAATACAGGTAGATACTTTTCCATGATGAAAAATACCATCAGACATGTGTCTGATTAACCCCATATTTATTCAACAGATTGGAAGTGATGATATGTCCCCTACAGATCTATCACCTCAACATTAACTAGTCTGTGTGGGGTTTACATGAAGAGACAGGTTAATTTATGCCTATATACACAGAAGATCTGTGGTTAGTTCTCCAAGATGTTTGGACCACCCTTCCTGCTTAGTTTCTTAAAAAAAAACTGTGTACAAATGTATGTAGAAAAATGAATGCTATTTTATAGGCAAAATGTGGTCATACCAAATATTGATTTCTCTTTGACTTCTTTTTTGTTCATTTACATTGCATTTTGTTTAATTAATAAAATAAACTATAAACAGTTTTTAATGAATTCTTACTTTATAGCATATTTTTACTCCTGCCTAAAACGTTTGGTCAATACTGTATATACTGTATATACTATATACTTTTTTTTCCCTGAACTCATTAGTTAACTCCCATTATTCTCATTTGGAGAAAGAAAAATGGCCTCACCTTTTGAGAAGACCTTTTGGTCTCATACTGTAGTTCTTATGGACTCCATGCATTTCTCTTCTACTTATATATAATAATTATTTTATGTAATAAAAATGTAACCATAATATGATTTAATGCTTTGAATATAAATTTAGCAGAACTTTAGCTGTCTCTAAGGTGATTTGCTAAGTACAATACCCTTGTACATTTATCATATTGCATTTTTATGAAACCAGTTTTATTCCCCATTTTTATGAATGAATTAATCAAAATTTTTAAGTTTACATTACTGAAACTTGATGCGCCGAATAATCAGCAGTAACCATCACTTAACACATTCTACTTGCTGGAAAGCAGTGGAATAACGTGTGTTATTGATGAAGTGATTTATGGAAATATTTATTCATTTTAATTACACTTTGTCGAATGTTTCTTTCTTGAACAATCAGGTTATGCTGCAGGTGGCTGAGAACAAGAGAACCAAAGTTAAAAGTTAGTACTAAAAGTTCTTGTGACATAGCCCAGTGACTTGAGTGTTGGGCACATATTTGCTGGCATTGGCAAGTAATCTTTGGCACATACTTACAGAGTCAGATGTCTTTTTTAATTCATGCACATAAATATTGTTGCTACGTTCAATAAAATGGGATGATTTCAGGCGCTATAAAAAGAGCAAATGACAAAAAAACTGCTCAAGCTGCCATCATGAGACTAATAATTACTACTGACATTTTCACTTACTGTTTCCTCTCTGCTGAGTTTTATAACTTGCTGGTCACAGCTCATTGCTGTTGGATATGTTTACAACCATTTCCTTGCCAGTACTTGTGTTATGAAGAGAAAAAAAGTGGATATATGGGAGGGGAGAATGAAAAGGACAGGAATAAGACTTACGGAGATGAATAGACAGGTCTGTATTTGCCAGTAGCCCTTGAGGGCTGATGCCGAGGGCCGCAGAATTTGGGGGGGAACAACTATAATGATTGATTTTTTTGTTAGATTTTTCAGTAGCTGCTGTCACTGTCAGTGTAAGCCATGAAGGAAGCATTTAATGACCCAACCAATCAGCAAATTAGCAACAGATAAGTTATGACATATTATGCTTCCATGGCAGACCTGGGCAAGGGGCGGCCCGCGGGATGGATGCAGCCCACCTACTGTCTGTGACCGGCCCGCCCGTCTTAGCTCAGAGTTGGAGGTGTGGCCTGATGTATGCCTCAGCCCCGCTCTCACTGTCGGGAGCTATATATCCCGCAGTGCAGTGATAAGCAGCTGCCACGCCCTCCACTCTGCCGGTCACGCCCCCTCTTGCTTCCAGTTATGCCCCTCTGGATGCTGGTCAGTCTCTGGATGCCTTCCATGGCGTCTATGCTGCTAGCCACGCCCCTTTTGCTGTTGTCTATGCCCCTTCTCAATGCTGGACACACACACTCCTCGGATGCCTTCCTTGTCCCCTCCTGCTGCTGTTGATGCTGGCCACGCCGCCTTTGCCTGCCCCTTCTACCCAGGATCCTCACATGTGACTGGCTCATCTGCACAGCGGCCACTTCAAAAATGGAGGTAATGTGAATCAGTAGCAGCAGGGAGAGTGCAGAGTGCCTGCAGGAGGGGGACGCAGTGTGACTGCAGGAGGACAGTGCAGAGTGAGTGCAGGAGGGGGGAGCAGAGAAGCAGCACTTGTGTCTTCTCAGGTCCCCCTGTGCCTGCAATAGAAGAAGCAGACGCACAGGGGACTCAGAGAAGGCAGCCAGAGGAGCCCTCAGGCTCTGATGCTGCAGTGATACCAGCCTGTGCCCTCAGCACCCCTAGGGCCAGTATGTATGCTCTCCACTGGCCACCAGTGCCAGTATGCATGCTCTCCACTGGCCACTAGGGCCAGTATGTATGCTCCCTACTGGCCACCAGTGCCAGTACGTATGCTCTCCACTGGCCACCAGGGCCAGTATGTATGCTCTCCACTGGCCACCAGTGCCAGTATGTATGCTCTCCACTGGTCACCAGGGCCAGTATGTATGCTCTCCACTGGCCACCAGTGCCAGTATGTATGCTCTCCACTGGCCACCAGGGCCAGTATGTATGCTCCCCACTGGCCACCAGGGCCAGTATGTATGCTCCCCACTTGCCACCAGGGCCAGTATGTATGCTCTCCACTGGTCACCAGGGCCAGTATGTATGCTGTTCACTGGCCACAAGGGCCAGTATGTATGCTCCCCACTGGCCACCAGGGCTAGTATGTATGCTCCCACTGACCTCCATATTTTCCTTGAATGTTTGTATTGTTTAACTTACTGTTTGTTTATGGAGGGTTAGTGTATATTGTTACGAACCGGCGCCGCAATAGCCGCAAGCAGCCTGCTGCGGTTCCTGTTGCGCCCAGGCGCCGGCTGCCATTCTTGGCCGTGCATCGGGTCGTCCAGTTGGCTGCTCCTTCCACCACGTCTGAGTGTGGAGAGGCGGCTAGTGTGCATGCACACACCGATTTACCCCAGCCAGAGTCTAAGCCCGGTGTTTTGCCTAGTGAGCATGCTCAGCCTGATTGTGTTATTTCTGAGACTAAGTCCTCAGTTCAGGCTACTGAGCATGCTCCCACAATTAACCCTAACAGCCTCTTTGCACAGGTACTTGGACTTCGTGCTGTTTCTAAGTTCTGGGATGTGCCTACTGAGCATGCTCAAACTGATAGTCTGCTTTCTGAGCCTGTTGCTCAGGCTACTGAGCATGCTCAGGCACTTAGTGCATCAGAGGCTAGGTCCTGTAAGGACCTCACTGAGCATGTCCGTGGGGTGGCAGGCCATGATAGGGCAGAAGGTGTGAGGTGTCCTGATGGCGTGGCAACTCCGGACTGGCTCGCAGAGGCCCGCCCCTATGATCTGGCACCTCACCATTGGTCGTCAGACAATGACTGGTGAAGTGTTTAGGGCGTGGCTGCCATGAGGTCATCAATGACGTGGCGGTTCCGGATAGGTCGCATGTGATGTCACTGATGACATGGCACTCTGCTATTGGACCTTGGTGGTTCCACCCTGGGTTTGGGGCGGACCCAGGTTATAAAAGGGGCTGGAGACAACATGGAAGTGCGCAGTCTTCATTTAGAGTTCTTGGTGGCATAAGCCTTGTTGGAAGCTGTAGGTAGGGCTAGGCGAACGGTGCCTGTAACGCCAAGATTCGTGGCTCAGCACATGAGGGTCAGGCACCGTGCTTCCTTGCTACCATTCCTGTTGTGCTAGAGCAGTCCAGTGGCGTTAACTGGGCTGCGGCTGCTGCATCACCTGTTCAGTTGTGCCCCCTACGCACACGGACAGAATAACTCTGTTGCGTCACCTGTCCGAGAGTGCCCTCTACGCACACAGACAGTGTACCTGCTGCGCCACCTGTCCGGTTGTGCCCTCTACGCGCACGGACAGCGCAGCCCAGAACCCCTGTGAAGTTAACAGGGTGTTCCTGGATTGGGTGTGTGAACCCTATTATCCTCCTCGGCTTCCCAGTCAAATGCTACTGGTGTGACTACCTGGTCTGACGTGTCCTTTACACACGTGGCCAGTCGAGTAGTGGCCAGAAACGCTAATCGGAGGACCGCTCGGCCTGACGTGTCTTACACACGTGGCCGACAGGGCGCTGTTGCAGCGGTCTTCTCGGTCAACGCTAACTGGTTACCATCCAGCCTGACGTGTTGTTACACACATGGTCGGAGTAGCATCCGCTCCACCGAAACGCTAACTGGGTTGTCGTCCTGTCTGACGTGTCCCTACACACATGACCAGTTCCTTGAGTTATCTCAGAGCCATCCAGCTCTATAGTCTCCGCCTAACCCACAGGGTGCCAGCAGCTTCATTACCATCTGGAGCACGGTGGGCTCCGACTGGCGATTGGGATATATACCCCTGGTCCTAATCTGCCGGTCCCCCCGTAACAGTAAGACTGTGCCAGGGTCTGGCTGGCATGGCGGAGATGGAGCAGCTACGTCAGTTCATACTGCAGCTTGATGCCAGAGTGAGGTCTCTGGAGAAGTCTGCTCTTGCTGCTGATATGGATGATGTGGTGGCTCAAGCGACTGCAATGGTGTCCATCACCAAGCCTACTCCAACCCTCCCTCACCTCTCGCTGCCCAACAAGTTTACAGGGAACAGCAAGGCATGTAGGGGATTCGTGAACCAGTGCTCAGTCCATCTAGAGCTGTTGGCTGCACGGTTTCCTACAGAGAGGTCTAAGGTGGGGTTTATCATCTCCTTGCTCTCTGATAGAGCACTGGAGTGGGCTACACCATTGTGGGAGAGGAATGACCCCGTAGTACAGGACTCTAAGGAGTTTTTGGAGTCCTTGCGACAAGTGTTCCTGGGGCCTCAGGTCACTCACGACGCGGCCCTACAGCTACTGACTTTGGAGCAGGGGCGTACCTCCTCAAGTCAATATGCTGTGAGTTTCAGGACACTTGCTGCAGAACTGGGGTGGTCAGAGAGGACTCTCATTCCACTGTTCTGGAGGGGATTAGCCTCGCACGTGAAGGACGCATTAGCGTCGCGTGAGGTACCAACTACCCTTGAGGGCCTCAGGACTCTGGCTACCCGCATTGACCTGCGGACCTCTGAATGTCAGGTGGAGCGCAGGTCAGAGGGTCGTTCAGCCACTGTAGTGGTCTCTCCTACTGCACCTCCCTTAGAGGACATCTCTGTCCCTATGGACATCGCTAGGTCTTCGAGTCGCAAGGGCATTTCCTATTTCACTTGTGGGCAGTATGGTCATTATGCCAACCGTTGCCCAAAGCGTCAGGGTAAGCGACCGCGATTGGTGACCATAGCTGGAGGTAGACTGGACTCTGCGTCATCCTTTAGGGTGACGTTTCCCGCGTCCATTTCCTTTAAGGGGTCAACATGGTCCACAAGGGCAAGTGTGGACACAGGTGCTGGAGATAGTTTCATCTCCTCCTCTTTTGCCCGGCGGCATGCCATCCCGCTGGTGCAAATGCCATGGCCAGTGAGAGTCCGTGTGGTGGATGGGTCCTTGTTGCCCAAGGTAATTCACCAGCGGACAGTGCCCATTACCCTTGCCATATCATCTGGGCATAGGGAGACCATTTCATTTCTGGTTCTCCCTAAGGGTGCAGATGATATTCTGCTGGGTATTCCTTGGTTGAAGCAGCATTCCCCACATATCGACTGGTCGTCTGTGGTGATTACGCGGTGGAGCGAGTCTTGTAGCTCCCACTGCATGTCTCCATCTTCCGCCCGTCGCGCAGTGGTATCTGTGGTGACTATAGACCATTTCAGTGGGAGGGCCACTAGAGGGGGGGGGTACTGTTACGAACCGGCGCCGCCATAGCCGCAAGCAGCCTGCTGCGGTTCCTGTTGCACCCAGGCGCCGGCTGCCATTCTTGGCCATGCCTTGGGTCATCCAGTTGGCTGCTCCTTCCACCATGTCTGAGTGTGGAGAAGCGGCTAGTGCGCATGCGCGCACCGATTTACCCCAGACAGAGTCTAAGCCCTGTGTTTTGCCTAGTGAGCATGCTCAGCCTGATTGTGTTATTTCTGAGACTAAGTCCTCAGTTCAGACTACTGAGCATGCTCCCACAATTAACCCTAACAGCCTCTTTGCACAGGTACTTGGACTTCGTGCTGTGTCTAAGTTCTGGGATGTGCCTACTGAGCATGCTCAAACTGATAGTCTGCTTTCTGAGCCTGTTGCTCAGGCTACTGAGCATGCTCAGGCACTTAGTGCAACAGAGGCTAGGTCCGGTAAGGACCTCACTGAGCATGTCCGTGAGGTGGCAGGCCATGATAGGGCAGAAGGTGTGAGGTGCCCTGATGGCGTGGCAACTCCGGACTGGCTCGCAGAGGCCGGCCCCTATGATCTGGCACCTCACCGTGCCTTGGTCACCTTGGTCGTCAGACGATGACTGGTGAAGTGTTTAGGGCGTGGCTGCCATGAGGTCATCAATGACGTGGCGGTTCCGGATAGGTCGCATGTGACGTCACTGATGACATGGCACTCTGCTATTGGACCTTGGTGGTTCCACCCTGGGTTTGGGGTGGACCCAGGTTATAAAAGGGGCTGGAGACAACATGGAGGTGCGCAGTCTTCATTTAGAGTTCTTGGTGCCATAAGCCTTGTTGGAAGCGGTAGGTAGGGCTAGGCGAACGGTGCCTGTCACGCCAAGATTCGTGGCTCAGCACATGAGGGTCAGGCGCCGTGCTTCCTTGCTACCATTCCTGTTGTGCTAGAGCAGTCCAGTGGCGTTAACTGGGCTGTGGCTGCTGCGTCACCTGTTCAGTTGTGCCCCCTACTCACACGGACAGAATACCTGTTGCGTCACCTGTCCGAGAGTGCCCTCTATGCACACGGACAGTGTACCTGCTGCGCCACCTGTCCAGTTGTGCCCTCTACTTGCATGGACAGTGCACCCCAGAACCCCTGTGAAGTTAACAGGGTGTTCCTGGATTGGGTGTGTGAACCCTATTATCCTCCTCGGCTTCCCAGTCAAATGCTACTGGTGTGACTACCTGGTCTGACGTGTCCTTTACACACGTGGCCAGTCGAGTGGTGGCCAGAAACGCTAATCGGAGGACCGCTCGGCCTGACGTGTCTTACACACGTGGCTGACAGGGTGCTGTCAACGCTAACTGGTTACCATCCGGCCTGACGTGTTGTTACACACGTGGTCGGAGTAGCGTCCGCTCCACCGAAACGCTAACTGGGTTGTCGTCCGGTCTGACGTGTCCCTACACACGTGACCGGTTCCTTGAGTTATCTCAGAGCCATCCAGCTCTATAGTCTCCGCCTAACCCACAGGGTGCCAGCAGCTCCATTACCATCTGGAGCACGGTGGGCCCCAACTGGCGATTGGGATATATACCCCTAGTCCTAATCTGCCGGTCCCCCCGTAACATATATACTATATACAGTATTGGGTAAAACTGAGTTTATTATATTAGTCCAGCCCTCTAAAACCATCCCAATTTCTCCTGCGGCCCCATGGGAAAATTAATTGACCACCCCTGTTCTATGGGGACCTAAAAAGATTATATACTGGTATACACACATGCACACTTTACAAGTGAGTGATCAGTGTGCATGTGAGTTTGCCAATATGTAACGAGTGTGTTTGTAGTAGACATGGACATGTCTGTATGTTAGTAAATGATGTGTTTATACTTTATGTACATAGTGAGTGTCCATAAACTACACTGTGGCATGCCTTGATGTTTAGCAATGTGTGTGTGCATGTATTCCATATATTCCTGAACACTGAAACACTGGCCACTGAGGATGGAATAGAGGATTATCCTCTTCAGTAATAAATCACGCTATTGTCTTGGATACAATGATAGTCAGAGATTGGTCTGAAGACCACTTGGTCAACACCACGAAGAAGCGCTCAAGAGGGAACTTCCCACCGGTACTACTCCCGAAATTCTGGTATGGGGTGGCATAATGTACGGTAGCCAGATGACTCTAGTCTTGATACCAGGTAAACTAGCAGTTCAGCTTTACATTGATTTGGTCATGGAATCAGTAGTACAGCCAATTTTTCGAAGTGTATCTGGAGTCATTTTTCAACACATGTTGCTCGTGCTGCTGTGCGCAGTTTAGATAGCCTAAACGTGCTACCATGATAGCATGGATTAGTCTCCCCTCTAGTTCATCAGAGAATTCAATGGTAGGCAAATGCAAAGGAAGCTGCCAGCAGGGGATTTAATAATATGTGTGCACGAATGAATTCACGAAGGCAGAACATTCCTCAGACTACGATTAACGGGAATTTGTGACCAGGATTTCATCACCTAATCTGGGAGCAGCATAATCTGAGACAGAAGCCCTGAATCCAGTAATGTCTAACTTAGAGGGATGTGTGCTTCCTCTTTTTCCCAGGTAGACAAACATATTTATGAGCTCTATGTAACCCCACCCCCAACACTAATTGGCAGCTTTCTGTATACACTGTCTATAGGCAGAAAGCTGCCAATTAATGGTGTGGGTGAGGCTATACAGAGCTCAACAATCGGAAAACAGCTAGCTCGGCAGCAGATAATAATGACTTTATCAAAAGGACAGGGTCTCTTATTGGTTGCAGTCAGTGGCGCTGTGTGTGTCTATATTGGTGTAAAAATAAATAAATAAAAAAATTGGAGGAGGGTCCCCCCATATTATGATACCCAGCCATAAAAAAGCAAGCATGGCTGCAGCGCCCAGCTGCATTATCTGTGCATTATCTGGGCTTATTATCTGTGCATTATCTTGGCTGTGTATCAAAATAAGAAGAGCATGCTTGATTTTTTAAATTATTTAAATAAATAATTTTTAAAAAATGGCACACTGTCCCCCCAATTTCGATACCCAGCCATAATAAAGCCGATAGCTAGGAGCTGGTATTCTCAGCCTGTGAAGGCCCATGTTTATTGGGCCCCTCCACCCTAAAAATAGCAGCATGCAGCCTCCCAGGATTGTTGCATCCAATAGATACAACAATTAATGAACTTTACCTGGCTCATCCCAATTGACCTGGTGCAGTGTCAATGAGGGTATTAAATGGTTAATGACAGTCACAGCTGCCACTAAGCCCCAGATTATTAATAGGAGGTGTGTATGACACCCCCATTACTAAAGTGTAAGTGAAAAGAAATAAACACAAACACAAAAAAATACTTTATTTGAAATAAAATGAAAAACACCCACCCTCTTTCACCCCTTATTAGCATCCAAAACACTCATGTTCCATGTAATCCATATGACATCCCACGACTATTCCAGCTCTGCTACATCAGAAGTGACAGTGTGGGTGAATAGAACATGACTGCCCGCTGTGAGCTTCGGGCAGAGTATGAGCCACAGCAATAAGCGGTGACATCACACAGATTGTTTGCGGTCACAGCTGGAGGTTCACACGGTCCTCCACCTGTGATCACAGGTAACCTGATCTCAGGTGACCTCATTGATCTGATTGACCTCACCTGCTGTGTTTACAATGGGGGGGGCACAATATGCATGGACCTTCGTAGACTGAGAATACTAGCTCCCAGCTGTCAGCTTTATCATGGCTGGATATCAAAATTGTGGGTGACCTCAAGCCAGCTTTTTTAAATTATTTATTTAAATAGTTTTTAAAAGCCACATGTGGTCCCTCTTATTTTGATACACAGCCAAGATAAGCGCACGGCTGGGGGCTGCAGCCCGTAGCTCTATGCTTATCTGTACTGAGCATCATAATATGGGGGGACTGTACGTCATTTTTTTTATTTATTTACAGTTGAAACCAGAAGTTTACATACACTATCTATAAAGACACATATGGATGTTTGTCTCACTATCTGACATCAAATCAGAATAAACCTTTCCCGTTTTAGGTCTATTAGGATTACCAAAATTATTTATATTTGTCAAATGCCAGAATAATGAGAAAGAGAGACTGTTTTCAGGCATTTTTATTGCTTGCTGCAAAGTCAAAAGTTTACATACATTTCATTAATATTTGGCACCATTGCACTTAAACTGTTTGATGGTGAAACGTTTTGGATATCCTTCCACAAGCTTCTCACAATAGTTGGTAGGAATTTGGACCCATTCCTCCTGACAGAACTGGTGTAACTGAGCCATGTTTATAGGTCGCCTTGCTCACACCTGCCTTTTCAGCTTTGCCAATAAATTTTCAATAGGATAGAGTTCAGGGCTTTGTAATGGCCACTACAAAATACTGACTTTGTTATCCTTAAGCTACTTTGTAACCAGTTTAGCAGTATGCTTCAGGTCATTGTCTATTTGGAAGACCCATTTCCATCCAATCTTTAAATTCCTCGCTGATGTCTTGAGATGTTGCTTAAGTATTGCCACATAATCTTCTTTCCTCGTAATGCTATCTATTTTGTGAACTGCACCATTCCCCCCTGAAGCAAAACAACCCCACAACATGATGCTGCCAACCCTGTGTTTAACAGTTGGAATGGTGTTCTTAAGCCATTGGTGTTCCAAAGGTAATTATGGTGAAACAGTTAAAGTTTAGCTTCGGCAGACCACGGGACATGTCTCAAAAATTAAGGTCTTTGTTCCTGTGTGCATTTTTAAAGATTAAAATGGCTTTTTTACGTTTCTTTTGGAGTAATGACTTCTTCCCGGCAGAGTGGCTTTTAAGCCCATGTTGATACAATACTCATTTCACTGTGCATAATGACACAATTTTACCAGCTTACGCCAGCATCTTCACAAGGTATTTTGCGTTTGTTTTTGGGTTGATATGCATGTTCATCTCTGATACACAGAACTGTCTCCTTCCTGAGTGGTATGAAGGCTGGACATTCCCATCTTGTTTGTGCTTGTATATAATTGTTTGTACAGATAAGCAAAGCACCTTCAGGTATCTAGAAATTGCACCCAAAGATGAATCAGACTTGTGCAAGTCCACAATTCTCTTCTTGAAATCTTGGGTGTTTTTTTCTACTTTCCCATGATACTACACAAAGAAGCAGTGTGTTTAAAGTGTGCATTAAAATACATCCACGGGTGTGTCTCTATTTAACTCAGATGTTGCCAATAAACCTATCTTTAACTTCCAAAGACATTACATCAGCATATGGACTGTCCCAAATTGTTTAAAGGCATTGTGCTCTTAGTGTATGTAAACTTTTGACTTTCAACAAAATAATAAAAATGCCTTAAAACATTCTCTTTCTATAATTATTTTGGCATTTGCCAAATATAAATAATTTTTGGAATCTTAACTGACCTAAAATTGAAAGGTTTATTCAAATACTTATTTTGATTGCAGTCAGGCACCCTGTCACACAGGGGTGGAGGCACGTCTGACTGCAACCAATCGGAGACATGGGGAGAGCCATTGGGTGGGGAATACAGTGAATATGTATGAAAAATAACGAGTGGCCCCGGAAGTAGCACTAGAGCCACGTGGATACTGATGAGTAGTGATGAGCGAGTACCAAAAAGCTCGGGTGCTCGAGGCTCGGGCCGAGCATCCCAAGATACTCGTGTACTCGGCCCGAGCACCGAGCCCAATGTTATCCTATGGGAGACCCGAGTATTTTTATGAAATCACCCCCGGCAGCATGTAGAAACCCTAAAAATGTCACAAAATTCTCAGAAGAGTGCTCAAATGACATGGCAACAGCATGGGGAAGATCCCTTGAAGCATTTATCACTCAAAAGTCACAGCTATGAACAATTTTGTCCGAGTTTTATGCCATTTTTACGGACTCACCAGAAAACCTTCCAAAATGACACCAAAATGAATTTTCATGGCGGAAATGTCCAGGGCACATACCCAATAGTGAGATAGAGCTGGTGTATGTTACTTTTTGAGATTAATACATGAAAGATTTTACGTAAAACATTGTGTGGCACTCCGATGTCCAAAACGCACGTTTTGTGCTTTTTACTAGCGATGTCGGTCATTTTTTTTTTCATTCTATCTCCCGTCGGTCGGTCTCTCTCTGTCTTATCTGTCCCTCTCACAGTCTGTCGGTCATTCTCCCCTCTCTCTCTTACTTACCGTTCCCCGATCACTGCCGCGGCACTGCACAGCTGTTCGCTAAACTTCGGCGGCTTTTCCTCTTTTGATAAAGCCGCCCGCTCATTAAACAATCTCGTATTCCCTGCTTTCCTGCTTTTCGACGCCTATGATTGGTTGCAGTGAGACACGCCCCCACGCTGAGTGACAGGTGTCTCACTGCACCCAATCACAGCAGCCGGTGGGCGTGTCTATACTGTGCAGTGAAATAAATAATTAAATAATTTAAAAAAACGGCGTGCGGTCCCCCCCAATTTTAATACCAGCCAGATAAAGCCATATGGCTGAAGGCTGCTATTCTCAGGATGGGGAGCTCCACGTTATGGGGAGCCCCCCAGCCTAACAATATCAGTCAGCAGCCGCCCAGAATTGCCGCATACATTATATGCGACAGTTCTGGGACTGTACCCAGCTCTTCCCGATTTACCCTAGTGCGTTGGCAAATCGGGGTAATAAGGAGTTAATGGCAGCCCATAGCTGCCACTAAATCCTAGATTAATCATGTCAGGCGTCTCCCCGAGATACCTTCCATGATTAATCTGTAAATTACAGTTAAAAAACACACACACACCTGAAAAATCCTTTATTAGAAATAAAAAACACTAACAAAGTCCCTCATCACCAATTTATTAACCCCGACAAACCCTCCATGTCCGGCGTACTCCACAGTCGTCCAGCGTTGCATCCAGCTGTGCTGCATGCAGGTGACAGGAGCTGCAGAATACACCGCCGCTCCGGTCACCTCCACGCAGCAAATGAAGACAGCCGCACGATCAGCTGAGCTGTCACTGAGGTTACCTGGATCCAGCGGTGGATGCAGCGGTGGCCGCGGGTAACCTCAGTGACAGCTCAGCTGATCGCGCTACTCACCGCCGCTCCGGTCAGCTCCACTCAGCAACTGAGGTGAGTATAGCGATCAGCTGAGCTGTCACTGAGGTTAATTGCGGCCACCGCTGGATCCAGCGGTGGCTGTGACTTACCTGACTGACAGCAGCTGATCGTGCTACTCATCTCATTAGCTGCTTGGAGGTGACCGGAGCGGCGGTGTATTCTGCAGCTCCTGTCACCTGCATGCAGCAGAGCTGGAAGCGATGCTGGAGGACTGTGGAGTACGCCGGACATAGAGGGTTTGTCGGGGTTAATAAATTGGTGATGAGGGACTTTGTTAGTGTTTTTTATTTCTAATAAAGGATTTTTCGGGTGGGTGTGTTTTTTAACTGTAATTTACAGATTAATCATGGAAGGAATCTCGGGGAGATGCCTGACATGATTAATCTAGGATTTAGTGGCAGCTATGGGCTGCCATTAACTCCTTATTACCCCGATTTGCCAACGCACTAGGGTAAATCGGGAAGAGCCGGGTACAGTCCCAGAACTGTCGCATATAATGTATGCGGCAATTCTGGGCGGCTGCTGACTGATATTGTTAGGCTGGGGGGCTCCTCATAACGTGGGGCTCCCCATCCTGAGAATACCAGCATTCAGCTGTATGGCTTTATCTGGCTGGTATTAAAATTGGGGGGACTGCACGCCGTTTTTTTAAACTATTTATTTATTTATTTTACTACACAGTATAGACACGCCCACCAGCTGCTGTGATTGGGTGCAGTGAGACAGCTGTCACTCAGCGTGGGGGCATGTCTCACTGCAACCAATCATAGGCGCCTGTGGGCGGGGAAAGCAGGGAATATGAGATGGCTGTGTGCAGAGCACAGCGCGTCCGCCGGTATAAAGGCTCGGTCACGCTGTGCAGGCAGGCCAATCACTGCAGTTCCACAACTAACAGGGCTGTGGCATTGCAGTGGTCTGCCAGCCAATCCCTGGATGAGGGCTGGCTCTCAAAAGAGCGCCAACATGCAGGGATAAAGACCACGAGTACAGCACGAGTATCGCGAAATTACTCAGTCCCCACCGAGTAGCCCGAGTACAGTGATACTCGTGCGAGTACCGAGTAGTAACAAGCATACTCGCTCATCACTACTGATGAGTATATTCTGTCTGCTCTAATCTCTCTATCCCTTCTACCACCATTTTTAAGCCCCTGATTCATGTCCCCACCAACTTATATGGGAATCGGCGTCCGGACAGATATCTAGAATCAATTCCGGGCCTGAACCAGGGCTTTTTTTTAATCCAGTTGGACCTGCCGATCCCAGGTATCTGCGAGTCTGCCCATCAGTACTCAAGAAGCAACACGTCACTGGAATCAGGGTCTCAGCTCCTACATTATGCTGTTCTCACATGGGGTAAAAAAAGCCTGGTGACAAAAAAAAGCCTTTTTATAACCTAATTGCATACCAGAGTGATTTCCATAATTTCATGCCTTTTTCTTACAATTTCAACGTTTAGGAGTCCCTGCTGTCACTTGCTTCAGGGCCTGCTCATTATGCTCATTGCATAGTCACTGCACCACGGACCCGGAAGCAAGTATGGCCGCAGCACCGGAGACATCAGCACAATGGACAGCAGTGTCGGGGACAGGTGAGTAAAAAGTTCCTGATCTCCATATGCTATCACAGATAGCACACAGAGAAAACACGTGTGCCAAAATCACAGCACACAGAGGGCCATATGCACCTTCAACACGGTCCGTGAAAAACGTGTGTTTTTCACTGACATGGTAAAGAGGCCTTATACGGGGGGCTGCTGATAAGTCTTTGGCTTTACCCAGAAAGAAACGAGATAGTATGATGAAACTTTACATTTATTCCACATACTCTCCTCTAATGTCAACACACTTCTTACATCGGTATTTCAAGTTCTGTAAGCCTAGCAAAAAGAATGATTTTGGTTGTTCAAACCAGGCATCCATAGCAGCCATGGCATCATAAATGGTTTGAAATTTGGTACCCTTGAGATGTTTCTTCAGGTTTGGAAACAGATGATAGTCAGAGGGAGCTAGATCTGGGGAATAAGGTGGGTGGTCAACCAGCTGGAAGCCCAGCTCTGACAGTTTTGCCGTGGTCACTTGGGCAGTGTGAGCGGAGGCGTTGTCTTGCAGGAACAAGATTCCTTTGGACAGCTTCCCAGGCCTTTTGACCTTCAGAGCTGCCTTCAATTGGTCCAAAAGTTCAATTTAATACCTTGCATTGCTGGTGGAACCGTTTTGAAGGTAGTCCACTAGCAGCATGCCCTCCCTATCCCAGAACACAGACGGCATCACCTTAGTTGCTAATTTTTGCACCCTGGACCTCTTTGGACAATTAGAATCACTGTGCCTCCACTCTTTTGACTGCTCCTTGTTTTCAGGGTCATACAAATAAATCCAGGTCTCATCCATAGTGACCAGTTGATCCAGGAAGTTCTTATCAGTCCAGAAACACTGACAAATGGACTGGGAAGTTTTCACTTGCATTCTTCTCTGATCTGTTGTCAAACATTTGGGGACCCACTTTGCAGATAGTTTCCTCATGTCCAAGTGTTCATGCATAATGACACAAACACGTTCACAGGAAATCCCCATGATGTCTGCTATTGCTATAGCTGAAATATGTTGATTCTCCAGTATGAGGTTTTGCACAGCATTGACGGTCTCCGGAACAACAACCACCCTCAGTCGTCCAGGGTGTTTCTCTTTATTGGACCTGAAGTGGACCGTTTTAAATTTGGCAACCCAGTTCTTAACTATGGAATATGAAGGCTATTGATCCCCCAATGTCTGCAACATATTGCAGCGCCCCTGAAGCCATCAGGAGCTACAGGGAACTGCATCCTATCCAGGATGCAGGGCCTACCCCCAGGGACCCAGAAGACCAGTGTCGGTAACAGCAACACATTCATTCTAATCCCTGTTTTACCCCGTTGCCAAAGACTGGTGACAGACTAGCATTGGACCCAATGGATGGCCACCTAGGGGTGGAGCCAATCCAGTCCACTAGATGACAACCAGCAGGGAGGGGTCAGACAGTCAGTAAGTGGAAGTGAGAGGACACAGATATAACTGTACTGACAGGACAGGCTAATGCTCCAGGCAGACCTGATAAAATGTGCACAGTGAGGGAACCATCCAAGATCTCACTGACCTTTAAGTTCGGGACACAATAGCAACGGGATAATCGGAGAACAGAACCAGAGAAACCGACCCCACAGGGTTCAAGCTACCTGTTGTATGGACTAAGACTGAGAGACTACCAGGAGGGGACCCCCAGATGCTCCAAGCCACGGGTACCCACTAACCAGAGACAGGTGCAGTGGAAGACAGCCACCAGGTCATCACATCAGCACTGGAACTAAGGGGACCAGTGGTGAGGACCAGCCTTAATCGGGGTGCCAGCCATAACAACGCTGTGAGTAAAAGAAACCAGTTACACTGCAATCCCTTGTGTGGTAACCTGATCTCAGGTGACCTCATTGATCTGATTGACCTCACCTGCTGTGTTTACAATGGGGGGGGCACAATATGCATGGACCTTCGTAGACTGAGAATACTAGCTCCCAGCTGTCAGCTTTATCATGGCTGGATATCAAAATTGTGGGTGACCTCAAGCCAGCTTTTTTAAATTATTTATTTAAATAGTTTTTAAAAGCCACATGTGGTCCCTCTTATTTTGATACACAGCCAAGATAAGCGCACGGCTGGGGGCTGCAGCCCGTAGCTCTATGCTTATCTGTACTGAGCATCATAATATGGGGGGACTGTACGTCATTTTTTTTATTTATTTACAGTTGAAACCAGAAGTTTACATACACTATCTATAAAGACACATATGGATGTTTGTCTCACTATCTGACATCAAATCAGAATAAACCTTTCCCGTTTTAGGTCTATTAGGATTACCAAAATTATTTATATTTGTCAAATGCCAGAATAATGAGAAAGAGAGACTGTTTTCAGGCATTTTTATTGCTTGCTGCAAAGTCAAAAGTTTACATACATTTCATTAATATTTGGCACCATTGCACTTAAACTGTTTGATGGTGAAACGTTTTGGATATCCTTCCACAAGCTTCTCACAATAGTTGGTAGGAATTTGGACCCATTCCTCCTGACAGAACTGGTGTAACTGAGCCATGTTTATAGGTCGCCTTGCTCACACCTGCCTTTTCAGCTTTGCCAATAAATTTTCAATAGGATAGAGTTCAGGGCTTTGTAATGGCCACTACAAAATACTGACTTTGTTATCCTTAAGCTACTTTGTAACCAGTTTAGCAGTATGCTTCAGGTCATTGTCTATTTGGAAGACCCATTTCCATCCAATCTTTAAATTCCTCGCTGATGTCTTGAGATGTTGCTTAAGTATTGCCACATAATCTTCTTTCCTCATGATGCTATCTATTTTGTGAACTGCACCATTCCCCCCTGAAGCAAAACAACCCCACAACATGATGCTGCCAACCCTGTGTTTAACAGTTGGAATGGTGTTCTTAAGCCATTGGTGTTCCAAAGGTAATTATGGTGAAACAGTTAAAGTTTAGCTTCGGCAGACCACGGGACATGTCTCAAAAATTAAGGTCTTTGTTCCTGTGTGCATTTTTAAAGATTAAAATGGCTTTTTTACGTTTCTTTTGGAGTAATGACTTCTTCCCGGCAGAGTGGCTTTTAAGCCCATGTTGATACAATACTCATTTCACTGTGCATAATGACACAATTTTACCAGCTTACGCCAGCATCTTCACAAGGTATTTTGCGTTTGTTTTTGGGTTGATATGCATGTTCATCTCTGATACACAGAACTGTCTCCTTCCTGAGTGGTATGAAGGCTGGACATTCCCATCTTGTTTGTGCTTGTATATAATTGTTTGTACAGATAAGCAAAGCACCTTCAGGTATCTAGAAATTGCACCCAAAGATGAATCAGACTTGTGCAAGTCCACAATTCTCTTCTTGAAATCTTGGGTGTTTTTTTCTACTTTCCCATGATACTACACAAAGAAGCAGTGTGTTTAAAGTGTGCATTAAAATACATCCACGGGTGTGTCTCTATTTAACTCAGATGTTGCCAATAAACCTATCTTTAACTTCCAAAGACATTACATCAGCATATGGACTGTCCCAAATTGTTTAAAGGCATTGTGCTCTTAGTGTATGTAAACTTTTGACTTTCAACAAAATAATAAAAATGCCTTAAAACATTCTCTTTCTATAATTATTTTGGCATTTGCCAAATATAAATAATTTTTGGAATCTTAACTGACCTAAAATTGAAAGGTTTATTCAAATACTTATTTTGATTGCAGTCAGGCACCCTGTCACACAGGGGTGGAGGCACGTCTGACTGCAACCAATCGGAGACATGGGGAGAGCCATTGGGTGGGGAATACAGTGAATATGTATGAAAAATAACGAGTGGCCCCGGAAGTAGCACTAGAGCCACGTGGATACTGATGAGTAGTGATGAGCGAGTACCAAAAAGCTCGGGTGCTCGAGGCTCGGGCCGAGCATCCCAAGATACTCGTGTACTCGGCCCGAGCACCGAGCCCAATGTTATCCTATGGGAGACCCGAGTATTTTTATGAAATCACCCCCGGCAGCATGTAGAAACCCTAAAAATGTCACAAAATTCTCAGAAGAGTGCTCAAATGACATGGCAACAGCATGGGGAAGATCCCTTGAAGCATTTATCACTCAAAAGTCACAGCTATGAACAATTTTGTCCGAGTTTTATGCCATTTTTACGGACTCACCAGAAAACCTTCCAAAATGACACCAAAATGAATTTTCATGGCGGAAATGTCCAGGGCACATACCCAATAGTGAGATAGAGCTGGTGTATGTTACTTTTTGAGATTAATACATGAAAGATTTTACGTAAAACATTGTGTGGCACTCCGATGTCCAAAACGCACGTTTTGTGCTTTTTACTAGCGATGTCGGTCATTTTTTTTTTCATTCTATCTCCCGTCGGTCGGTCTCTCTCTGTCTTATCTGTCCCTCTCACAGTCTGTCGGTCATTCTCCCCTCTCTCTCTTACTTACCGTTCCCCGATCACTGCCGCGGCACTGCACAGCTGTTCGCTAAACTTCGGCGGCTTTTCCTCTTTTGATAAAGCCGCCCGCTCATTAAACAATCTCGTATTCCCTGCTTTCCTGCTTTTCGACGCCTATGATTGGTTGCAGTGAGACACGCCCCCACGCTGAGTGACAGGTGTCTCACTGCACCCAATCACAGCAGCCGGTGGGCGTGTCTATACTGTGCAGTGAAATAAATAATTAAATAATTTAAAAAAACGGCGTGCGGTCCCCCCCAATTTTAATACCAGCCAGATAAAGCCATATGGCTGAAGGCTGCTATTCTCAGGATGGGGAGCTCCACGTTATGGGGAGCCCCCCAGCCTAACAATATCAGTCAGCAGCCGCCCAGAATTGCCGCATACATTATATGCGACAGTTCTGGGACTGTACCCAGCTCTTCCCGATTTACCCTAGTGCGTTGGCAAATCGGGGTAATAAGGAGTTAATGGCAGCCCATAGCTGCCACTAAATCCTAGATTAATCATGTCAGGCGTCTCCCCGAGATACCTTCCATGATTAATCTGTAAATTACAGTTAAAAAACACACACACACCTGAAAAATCCTTTATTAGAAATAAAAAACACTAACAAAGTCCCTCATCACCAATTTATTAACCCCGACAAACCCTCCATGTCCGGCGTACTCCACAGTCGTCCAGCGTTGCATCCAGCTGTGCTGCATGCAGGTGACAGGAGCTGCAGAATACACCGCTGCTCCGGTCACCTCCACGCAGCAAATGAAGACAGCCGCACGATCAGCTGAGCTGTCACTGAGGTTACCTGGATCCAGCGGTGGATGCAGCGGTGGCCGCGGGTAACCTCAGTGACAGCTCAGCTGATCGCGCTACTCACCGCCGCTCCGGTCAGCTCCACTCAGCAACTGAGGTGAGTATAGCGATCAGCTGAGCTGTCACTGAGGTTAATTGCGGCCACCGCTGGATCCAGCGGTGGCTGTGACTTACCTGACTGACAGCAGCTGATCGTGCTACTCATCTCATTAGCTGCTTGGAGGTGACCGGAGCGGCGGTGTATTCTGCAGCTCCTGTCACCTGCATGCAGCAGAGCTGGAAGCGATGCTGGAGGACTGTGGAGTACGCCGGACATAGAGGGTTTGTCGGGGTTAATAAATTGGTGATGAGGGACTTTGTTAGTGTTTTTTATTTCTAATAAAGGATTTTTCGGGTGGGTGTGTTTTTTAACTGTAATTTACAGATTAATCATGGAAGGAATCTCGGGGAGATGCCTGACATGATTAATCTAGGATTTAGTGGCAGCTATGGGCTGCCATTAACTCCTTATTACCCCGATTTGCCAACGCACTAGGGTAAATCGGGAAGAGCCGGGTACAGTCCCAGAACTGTCGCATATAATGTATGCGGCAATTCTGGGCGGCTGCTGACTGATATTGTTAGGCTGGGGGGCTCCCCATAACGTGGGGCTCCCCATCCTGAGAATACCAGCATTCAGCTGTATGGCTTTATCTGGCTGGTATTAAAATTGGGGGGACTGCACGCCGTTTTTTTAAACTATTTATTTATTTATTTTACTACACAGTATAGACACGCCCACCAGCTGCTGTGATTGGGTGCAGTGAGACAGCTGTCACTCAGCGTGGGGGCATGTCTCACTGCAACCAATCATAGGCGCCTGTGGGCGGGGAAAGCAGGGAATATGAGATGGCTGTGTGCAGAGCACAGCGCGTCCGCCGGTATAAAGGCTCGGTCACGCTGTGCAGGCAGGCCAATCACTGCAGTTCCACAACTAACAGGGCTGTGGCATTGCAGTGGTCTGCCAGCCAATCCCTGGATGAGGGCTGGCTCTCAAAAGAGCGCCAACATGCAGGGATAAAGACCACGAGTACAGCACGAGTATCGCGAAATTACTCAGTCCCCACCGAGTAGCCCGAGTACAGTGATACTCGTGCGAGTACCGAGTAGTAACAAGCATACTCGCTCATCACTACTGATGAGTATATTCTGTCTGCTCTAATCTCTCTATCCCTTCTACCACCATTTTTAAGCCCCTGATTCATGTCCCCACCAACTTATATGGGAATCGGCGTCCGGACAGATATCTAGAATCAATTCCGGGCCTGAACCAGGGCTTTTTTTTAATCCAGTTGGACCTGCCGATCCCAGGTATCTGCGAGTCTGCCCATCAGTACTCAAGAAGCAACACGTCACTGGAATCAGGGTCTCAGCTCCTACATTATGCTGTTCTCACATGGGGTAAAAAAAGCCTGGTGACAAAAAAAAGCCTTTTTATAACCTAATTGCATACCAGAGTGATTTCCATAATTTCATGCCTTTTTCTTACAATTTCAACGTTTAGGAGTCCCTGCTGTCACTTGCTTCAGGGCCTGCTCATTATGCTCATTGCATAGTCACTGCACCACGGACCCGGAAGCAAGTATGGCCGCAGCACCGGAGACATCAGCACAATGGACAGCAGTGTCGGGGACAGGTGAGTAAAAAGTTCCTGATCTCCATATGCTATCACAGATAGCACACAGAGAAAACACGTGTGCCAAAATCACAGCACACAGAGGGCCATATGCACCTTCAACACGGTCCGTGAAAAACGTGTGTTTTTCACTGACATGGTAAAGAGGCCTTATACGGGGGGCTGCTGATAAGTCTTTGGCTTTACCCAGAAAGAAACGAGATAGTATGATGAAACTTTACATTTATTCCACATACTCTCCTCTAATGTCAACACACTTCTTACATCGGTATTTCAAGTTCTGTAAGCCTAGCAAAAAGAATGATTTTGGTTGTTCAAACCAGGCATCCATAGCAGCCATGGCATCATAAATGGTTTGAAATTTGGTACCCTTGAGATGTTTCTTCAGGTTTGGAAACAGATGATAGTCAGAGGGAGCTAGATCTGGGGAATAAGGTGGGTGGTCAACCAGCTGGAAGCCCAGCTCTGACAGTTTTGCCGTGGTCACTTGGGCAGTGTGAGCGGAGGCGTTGTCTTGCAGGAACAAGATTCCTTTGGACAGCTTCCCAGGCCTTTTGACCTTCAGAGCTGCCTTCAATTGGTCCAAAAGTTCAATTTAATACCTTGCATTGCTGGTGGAACCGTTTTGAAGGTAGTCCACTAGCAGCATGCCCTCCCTATCCCAGAACACAGACGGCATCACCTTAGTTGCTAATTTTTGCACCCTGGACCTCTTTGGACAATTAGAATCACTGTGCCTCCACTCTTTTGACTGCTCCTTGTTTTCAGGGTCATACAAATAAATCCAGGTCTCATCCATAGTGACCAGTTGATCCAGGAAGTTCTTATCAGTCCAGAAACACTGACAAATGGACTGGGAAGTTTTCACTTGCATTCTTCTCTGATCTGTTGTCAAACATTTGGGGACCCACTTTGCAGATAGTTTCCTCATGTCCAAGTGTTCATGCATAATGACACAAACACGTTCACAGGAAATCCCCATGATGTCTGCTATTGCTATAGCTGAAATATGTTGATTCTCCAGTATGAGGTTTTGCACAGCATTGATGGTCTCCGGAACAACAACCACCCTCGGTCGTCCAGGGTGTTTCTCTTTATTGGACCTGAAGTGGACCGTTTTAAATTTGGCAACCCAGTTCTTAACTATGGAATATGAAGGCTATTGATCCCCCAATGTCTGCAACATATTGCAGCGCCCCTGAAGCCATCAGGAGCTACAGGGAACTGCATCCTATCCAGGATGCAGGGCCTACCCCCAGGGACCCAGAAGACCAGTGTCGGTAACAGCAACACATTCATTCTAATCCCTGTTTTACCCCGTTGCCAAAGACTGGTGACAGACTAGCATTGGACCCAATGGATGGCCACCTAGGGGTGGAGCCAATCCAGTCCACTAGATGACAACCAGCAGGGAGGGGTCAGACAGTCAGTAAGTGGAAGTGAGAGGACACAGATATAACTGTACTGACAGGACAGGCTAATGCTCCAGGCAGACCTGATAAAATGTGCACAGTGAGGGAACCATCCAAGATCTCACTGACCTTTAAGTTCGGGACACAATAGCAACGGGATAATCGGAGAACAGAACCAGAGAAACCGACCCCACAGGGTTCAAGCTACCTGTTGTATGGACTAAGACTGAGAGACTACCAGGAGGGGACCCCCAGATGCTCCAAGCCACGGGTACCCACTAACCAGAGACAGGTGCAGTGGAAGACAGCCACCAGGTCATCACATCAGCACTGGAACTAAGGGGACCAGTGGTGAGGACCAGCCTTAATCGGGGTGCCAGCCATAACAACGCTGTGAGTAAAAGAAACCAGTTACACTGCAATCCCTTGTGTGGCCTACATTCTTTCCACACCCAACAACATCATCTATCCCCTGGGGCCTGTCCCTACTTGCAGAGGGCCCAACATCCAGGCTGCCACTACCACAAGCCCCAGGAGCGAAAACTGTTCAGCGGCGGCTCCACTAAATAACAGCAAACCCACAAGTGGTGTCATGACAAAAACTTTTATTACATCCCCCCTGTAAATAACCCCCTTTTCAAGTGACCCCCAGGGTCAAGGAACCGGGCAACCAACACCCAGTGACATATCCCAGTGATACAATGTCTGGGATTAAGTACCCCATAGCCCTGGGGCGCGTCAATATCACCATGAATATCCTTCCTTGCAGAAACAAGAATTTTATCACTCATCTGCTTTCAGTTGCTGTGAAAATTGCAATACACTTCGCCATTTTTTTTTCCTGCGTGCGTAGAACACTGTTGCTATAAGCAACAAACATAAAATTTTGAAAACATATATTAGACACATAAGGCTTTCATATGATGTAACATTTGTTACCATAGAAACAAAAAGAGATCACAAAGACTTATCAGCATCCCCTCATAGATACATATGAGGCCTTAAGTTTGGATCAGGATGCCTGATCCAGATTGGGCATTGTGGCTTTTCATATGGGCCATGAACTACTCTCGTGTAAACCTGACTTAAAGGCAAGCCAGACTTCCCAAAATAGAAGTAGATAACAAAGAAGTAGCCACATATAGTATTGATCAAAAAAAGCACCTAAACAGCTCTATCAATGAAAAAAATATATATATCTTTTTGAATATATATTAACAAAAGCAAACGATTTATATTTTGAAAATGTGTTATTTTGTAAAAGTAGTAAAACAAAAAATATATACAAATCTGTTATCAAAATAATAGTACTAGTGTTACATAGAATTGAAACAATATTATAAACTTTTCAGGCTTTGCTATAAATCAGGGTCCTATCTTCCTTGAGATCTTTGCCTCTCTAGATTTACATGCCGTCGTGGACTGTGTCTGTTTTTCTGCACCATATAAATAAACCTTTATGTGTATACATGCCTGCAATATATGAAGCTTATTGCCGAGCTCTTATACACAGTGTGGCCACCACAAAATGAGAAATAAAAAAGTGTCTGTTTGCTTATGGACATAAGATGCTCTAAACAATTCATTTATCTAAAAGAGACAAAACAGACTAAAAATATATATTTATTTTCCGGAGAGTAAACATGTTCACATTTCTTTTAAATTCTTGGTGTAGTAGAAAAAAGTAAAAAAAAGATCATTTATCTTATGCAATGTATTTTTCTTAATAGTGTTCCACCAGCGAAACCCAATGTAAATATAATAGCCATGACATGCTAGTCTGACATTCTTCACATCATGGAAACTGCTCGGTGTTTATTTGTACTTTTGTTTCCTTACATAGGTTTGTTCAGTGTTTTGCCTATTAATCAACTTGTGTAGAACATTTCGTGAGTGTGTATCACAGTGATACAAAAGAATTATCAAATAATGTAGATTACAGCAAAGTGCAGTTCAATTAGCCTTCTTAAAGGGAATTTGTCACCAGGTTTATGCTGCCCGTCTGAGAGCAGTATGATGTAGGGGCCGAGACCCTAATTTCAGCAACATATCACTACATGTATTTTATATACAGTATAATCACAATATTATGTGCTGCAGATGTACACTCAGAATGTGGCGCTCTATATAACCCCGCCCACACCACTCATTGACAGCATTCTGTGTTCACTGTACATAGGGCGAAACTGTCAATCAGTGCTGGGGGCGTGGTTTTAAATAGCTCATAAAAAAGGATTACCTGGAAGCAGCTTTGCTAATCCGCTGCTGATAAACCTGTGATTTTATCAAAACTACAGCAGGAGCTCAGAAAGTGACACATCGATGCAATCAGAGTCTCTATCACTACAATTTGTTGGTCTCAGATTAGGTGGCACAATTCTGGTAACAGATTCCCCTTAAACTCTGGTTAAGTTCTGTTTTTTCCTCCCATTACTCCAAGAGCTATAACTTTTTTAGTTTTCCATTGACATAACTGTGTAAGGACCTAATTTTGCCAGGACAAGTTGTAGTTTTGAATGGCACCATTCATTTAACTATTTCAGGTACTGCAAAACAGTAAGCAAGTTCCAAGTGCGGTGACACTGCAAAAATAAACAAAACACACAATTCTGGATTTTTTTTTGTTTTATATTTATAGATGAGCGAGCAGTAAAATGCTCGGGTACTCGATGCTCATATCGAGCATATTGAAATGCTTGGGAGCTCGACCCGAGCACCGAGCCCAATGTTAACCTATGGGAAACTTGAGCATTTTTCCGGCTACACCCCCGACGGCCTGCAGAAAGCTTAAAAATGTCACAAATGTATAACAACAGTGCTCAAATGACATGACAACAGCATGGGGAAGACCCCTGTAAGCATTTCTGCTTCCCATGTCACTGCTGTGAGCAATGTTGTCTGAGTATTAGGAAGAGGAAGAATCCTGTGTTCCTCGCCCCATGTGACATGCACTTTCACTTAGTAGCGCATGTGCAGCAGCTTGTATCTGCCTGTACATTCGCTGCTAAGCGAAATCAAAGTGAACAGTAGAAGGAAAAAAAACAAATAGCATACTCACCTCTCTGCAGACTCCCAAGACACGTCCGATCGGCTCCAGGACCTCCCGGTAATCAACCATTTCTGTCACCTGATGGCATCAGCTAATCGTTTAAGTCCAACAGTGAAAAGCCATCTTTTTACCGCCTAGCCGGTTTAAACGATCGGCTGATGCTGTCAGGTGACCGCATCAGCTGATTACTGGCGGGTCCTGGAGCAATCAGACAGCAGTCTGCACACAGGTGTATAGTTTTTTTTTCTACTGATGCATCAGCTGATTGTATAAACGGCTTTTAAACAATTGGCTAAGCAAAATGACTTTTTCTCTGGCAATGGAGAATCCAGAGAAGCCTTATTTTTTAAATTTTTGCCCAAAAACTAAAAAAAAAAATGACGTGGGCTTCGCCATATTTTTGTATGCTTACCAGGTACAGCAGGCAGGTACGGGCTGCCCCCAACCCCCAGCTGCCTATTTGTACCCGGTTGGGAACCAAAAATATAGGGAAGCCCTTTTTTTAATTATTTTATGAATTTCATGAAATAATTAAAAAAAAAAATGACGTGGGCTTTGCCAAATTTTTGTGTCCAGCCAGGTACAACTAGGCACCTGGGGACTGGAATCCTTTGCGTAGGGTGGCCTAAGCTTTCTGGGCCCCCCGCTGTGAATTGCAGTCCACAGCTGTGGCGCCCCTGAGGCTTCAGGCACCACAGGGTACTGCACCTCTATTAGGGTAAAAAAAAACGAGGAAAAGGAAGAACAAAACCAATGAGAATGTAAGAGTGAAATATAAATATTTTATTTTTTGTGATGCAAAAAATTCATGAAAACATGAAAAAACATTGAAGGTCAGATACAAAGGGAATGGGGTTAACATTCAGAAGCAGACTGCACAAAATATGACAGAAAAAGAGAAAGGACCCCTCTCCCATGCAGTGCGACCCGCCGTAGTAAATGGTGTAAAAAAAGGGAACAAAAAAACTAGCAAGTGGACCTATTTAGGAATGGGAAATGTAATAAAGAGTCACATGAGGTGTAATATTAATTTTTGCAGAATAGTGGGTGTAATGGCATAATGCATGGCTCGGAGATTTAATGTACCGCAATTCAGAGGATAAATTATATATTTATTTATTTAGCGGTTAAATAACCAGTCCATGCACTAGGACATAAGTGTAAAAGTATAGGGAATCAGAATGAAAAAGATAGTCACTGGGAGTTGAGGAAGTGAAAAGAGGAAATTAAGAAATGTATTAGATATGTGCTGCCACCACAGATCTATAAAGTTTGGGTGGAAAATAGTAAAGCTAATGGTAATAAAATTGCTGGAGTCTGTATTAAAGGAAGAGGCGTCAAAAGATGAATAAAGAATCCAATAGTTACCTATTGATAGTAGGGGGTCGCAGAGAGCAGGAGAGGGGTCTTCCCAATAATCGTTTCGCTGCAGGAGCGCTTTTTCCAGGGGCAGTATAAAGATATAGGGCAAAAAGTGCCTCTTTAAATAGCACTGGCACATATGTAGTGGATCATAAAATTGTACACAGATGCGGCGCACGCGCAGATCGCAGAGGGGCGGGGGCGGGGAAGCCACAAGCGCCGCCACTCGAGCGCACGCCCAGGAGACAGGGACGCGTCACCATGGCTCCCGGGCATGCACACATGGTGACGCAGGACATCAGCACCACCCAACCGTCGGCAGGTCAGCGCGTGCACACTAGTACAAGCAAAGGATCTCCTCTAGCCAGACGTGTAAAAGGTAAGCGATAACGAAGCATAGACACAGAAATAGGATGCACAAAAACAACATCATAAGACAACATAGTGGCATAAAACCAAGGGACATGAACGCAGTAGATGCAGGTTCCTATATGCTAGTTAATCCAGGATACATCAAGGGAGATGGTTTGAATGCAACAATGAGTCCAGAGACAAGGTCTCATATTTATTTAAAAACATATATAGGGAAAACCTGAGGGAAAAAGATATAAAGCAGAGAAGAGCCAATTAATAAAAGATACAAAATAAAGAAATATTCTGTATATTTATGTACCGACATATTATAATATATGTGAATAATAGGCACAAATTCACATTATTAGCAGAAGCTGTCAATATTTCATACCAAATAAAAGCATGTAAAGTTGTATATAGTGCTCCAACAGAAGGGACTTATATATCGGTAAAGGTTATGGTAAAAATTAGTAACCACTAAATAAGTCATTGTGAATTGGAAGCAAAACTGCAAGAGGACACAACAGGGGTCTGTGGTATATAAAGAACAGAACTAAATGGGAATGACTGAGAAAAAGACCACCACTCAATGAAAAGATTTTGGATCTCCAGTGCTAGAAATGAGAGTCTCCAGAGGAGGTATCCTTCCCCAATATTACAAAATTACAAAGTTACAGAAAATGGGCATAACTGACGACCTCATTTAGGCCATTAGGGACCAAGGTATTTAAAAGCACGATCCATTTAGATTCTCACTGAGCGAGGATCTTGCGTAGGTTACCCCCATGGATTCCACCCTGGACAACGTCGATACCCCGGACCTGGAGAGAGCTAGGATCGCTTTGGTGATGGAGTCTGAAATGACGGGGTAAGGTTTTTAAGAGGCTGATATCCTCAACTGCCTTAGCACCCGTGATATCCCGGACATGTTCCCTGACCCGTATGCGGAGCTCACGCGAGGTGAGTCCCAGATAGATCAAGGAACACGCACAGGTGGCATAATACACAACGTGGGTAGTCCCACAGTTGATATAGTGATAGATGGAAAAGGTTTTAGTGCCATCGGAGGAGGAAAAGGACTTGCTTCTGAGGATATTGCTGCACGCCACACAATGACCGCAGGGGAAACACCCACGGAGTGGGCCACTCGAGCCGAAGAAATTCGTCCAGGGACCATAATGGCAACACCATAATGGCAACAGGTGTATCAAGAAGGGTTACAACTGCGCCAAATATACCCCTCGCAACCAACTTCTTTGTTACACCCCACGTCAGCCAAGCCATGATATAAACGTTCGTTTCGTCAGCACCTTCAACCATGAGTGGGACACAATGAGGGGCATCTTGGACAAACACTGGCCGGTACTATTGACCGACCCTACTTTGGCAGAGGTGTTGTCCGACCGGCCCCTCATGACGGCCAAACGAGCAAATAACCTTGGGGATCTTCTTGTCAAGAGCCATTACATACCTCCCCGGACGAAATTCTTCTGCTCGAGCGCATGCGCCGCATCTGTGTACAATTTTATGATCCACTACATATGTGCCAGTGCTATTTAAAGAGGCACTTTTTGCCCTATATCTTTATACTGCCCCTGGAAAAAGCGCTCCTGCAGCGAAACGATCGTTGGGGAGACCCCTCTCCTGCTCTCTGCGACCCCCTACTGTCAATAGGTAACTATTGGATTCTTTATTCATCTTTTGACGCCTCTTCCTTTAATACAGACTCCAGCGATTTTATTACCATTAGCTTTACTATTTTCCACCCAAACTTTATAGATCTGTGGTGGCAGCACATATCTAATACATTTCTTACTTTCCTCTTTTCACTTCTTCAACTCCCAGTGACGATCTTTTTCATTCTGATTCCCTATACTTTTACACTTATATCCTAGTGCATGGACTGGTTATTTAACCGCTAAATAAATAAATATATAATTTATCCTCTGAATTGCGGTACATTAAATCTCCAATCCATGCATTATGCCATTACACCCACTATTCTGCAAAAATTAATATTACACCTCATGTGACTCTTTATTACATTTCCCATTCCTAAATAGGTCCACTTGCTAGTTTTTTTGTTCCCCTTTTCTTACACCATTTACTACGGCGGGTCGCACTGCATGGGAGAGGGGTCCTTTCTCTTTTTCTGTCATATTTTGTGCAGTCTACTTCTGAATGTTAACCCCATTCTCTTTGTATCTAACCTTCAATTTTTTTTCATGTTTTCATGAATTTTTTGCATCACAATAAATAAAATATTTATATTTCACTCTTACATTCTCATTGGTTTTGTTCTTCCTTTTCTCCGTTTTTTCTATGTTATTTGAAGAATATACCCACCGAGGGGTCACTAATTAGTGACTCCCTGATGCAATACTCAATTTTGGTATGGCCAGTTTTTCCTGTGTTTATTACCTCTATTAGGGTGTAGTACTTATTCTGGGTCCAAGAAAGGTCGGTATTGGTATCCACTCACACAAACTACAGTAACAGTGGGAGGCCCTCCCCAATGGGGACCTGACCAGGGTCGGATCACAGTTGGGGTCACTACAGAGGTGGGTTTACAGGCCACTGCACCAGGGGCTCCCCGATCCACTGGAACCGGGGACTCAGGGTCAAGCAGAAGCAACCACCAGGGGGAGTCAGGAGCACACAGTGGGAAGAGAAGGTTGACTTAGTGAGAGTAATGAACCAGCTGGTGGCAGCGGCTGGGGGCAACATCTTGGAACACACAACACAACTACAACAAAGAGGAGAACAGCTTAAGACACAGAGCAGAGCGGATGTGCCGCAAGCAGGGCGTTTAACACGGTCGCTGAGGAGAAGCAGGCGGCTGCTTCCACAGGACCGGCGCTGTTGAGGTACAGAACCCTAGAGCAGATATACTTCATGTTGTCTACTAACTCTGCAAGGGTTACGGGGAACGGCTAGAAAAGTCACCGGACCCATCCCACCGAGTCTGCAGCCAAATAGCATATAGGATTCGGGGCTGAGGACCGGCCCCACAACGGAACCATGCTATCAGCATAGAGAACGGGACAGTTTACTCACACCGGGATCCCCAAGTGCTTCACGCCATGGGAGTCCGATACTTAGCTCATCAAAGGAGGAAAGGGCTCACTGGCTAACACACACACCAGATTTGACCTTTCAAGGATCCGGGATTGGCTGGAGCCCATCGTGGTGGAGATCTGTACTCTGCGGCAGGGCCTAAACTAATTGTGAGTAAAAAAAAACTGGAGCCGCAGCCCCTGTCTCTGCCTCTCCTTCATTGGCGCTGCCGCCCAGCGCTGCGGCGCCAACAGGGACTATCACCACTCCCAGTCCATCCTCCATCATCCTCCCTGGGGTAACCCTGCTCCGCCTGTTGGGGGCAACGTCATCCCGTTTGTGACCCCCACCATCAGCCCCGGAGAGCAGCACCTGCAGCAGTGGCCCCCATCCCTGGCCGCGTACCACAGGTGGCGTCACGATCTTAAAAGACTTTCCTCACTGTCACCCCATCCTCCACCTCCAACTACCACCTCCATCCTTCCTACCGCCCTCCTCCCTCCTTTCTGCATGCCTCAGGGCAACGGAACTGGGCCAGGCCACCACATTACAACGCAGAGGATCTGCATCCCCGGCAATGAGTAGGTTAAAGCACCTGACCCGTGGGGAGCGACACAGCCACCCCAGAAAATGGCGCTTTCAAAGAAGCGCCATCTTCAGGCGCTGTATCCAACTCTTCCAGCGGCCCTGTTGCCGGGTGGCACGCTGGGTAATAAGGGGTTAATGCCAGCTTTGTTTTACCAGCTGGTATAAAGCCCGAGATTTTTAATGTCAGGCCAAGTTTGACCCGGCAATTAAGAATCACCAATAAAGGGTTAAAAAAAAGACACCACACAGAGAAAAAATACTTTATTAGAAATAAATACACAGACACACTTAGGGACTCCATCTTTATTACTCCCTCTCACCCCTCCATGATCCTGGTCTTCTGTCTTCTGTCTTTCTTAACCCATACAGCATTGCTAAATGACAAAGCACGGGGGGAGGAAGAAAGCTGCGGGTGGAAGCAGACACTGCATGTTGGTAAGTGGTGACGTTACCGCTGCTACCGTTGCCATAGTTACATAACGAGCTGATTACTATAGCAATAGTGATCTACGATCACCTGATTCCTGGCGCCACTATTCACCATTGAATACCGGCACTGGTAAACAGGAAGTTAACGTCTGCGGCTCCTGTGGAAGCCGGTGAATAGCAGCGACGGTAATCAGATGATCAGAGATTACCGTTGCTATAGTAACCAACTCATTACGTTACTATGGCAATGGTGGTAGCGGTAACGTCCCGTCACGTAGTAAATACACTACCTAAGACACACAGTAAATCTGTCCCTAGCTCAGCAGCACCTCCTCCTACACTAGCTGACTGTGGATCAGAGTCGAGCACCGCGCAATTAGGTGTCCTATAGAACTGATGACGCTGTGCGGCCAGTCAATCCCTGTAATGCCACAGTCAACATGGCTGTGGCATTACAGTGTGTGGCAGCCAATCCCTGCATGTGGGCTGACCCTGTAAAGAGCTGCAACATGCAGGGAGGGGGAGCCGAGCATGTGCCCGAGCATCTCGCCGGTACTTGGAGCTCGCCGAGTATACCGAGTTCTGAGATGCTCGGGCAAGCACCGAGAAGCGGCGAGCATGATCGCCTATCCCTAGTTATATTTACATAATTTATTATGCTGTAAAAATGACCAAGCAATATGATTCTCCAGCTCAGTACAATGAAGGCAATACCATACTTATATACATTTTTTCTTTTGTTAAGTGGAGAAAATAAATTGGAAATATGGAAAAAAAATATTGTTTGTTTGGTTTGTTGCATTGTAATGTTTGCATCTTCTGATATTTCTACCAATTTAATTTTTATGTCACTGGATCTGTGTAAGGGCATATTTGTTGTCTGGTGAGCTGACATTTTTATTAACAACTTCACGACCTTGGATGTATATATACATCCAAGGTCGCCTCCATCTGGTTACCGCAGATAATGTCGAGCGTCGACGTCGAGCCTGCAGTAATCCCTGCACATCTCTGCTGATCCAGTCAGCAGACATGTGCAGCTAACATTTTGTCTAGATTAATGGGGGTCATAGCTTCTGATTGTGCACCCCTCCCCCACTAGCCACAGGTAATGTTATTTGTTATAGTACGTTCCTACTTGCCTTGCCCATTCACAAGAGGTTTTTAAACCTAGAGAGAGGCTTCAATATAGAGTAGGTACCCAGTTACGAAATATACTTTGACGTGGCGACTGGGCAGATATAAAAATTATTACTTACAGCAAAGATGGAACTGCAGCTGTATATTGCCTAGGTCAAAAACTACTACTCCAGCAGGATACAGCTAAACCCCCACTAGGTGAAGGCATCACAGGTGCAGGAGGAGCAAATCACACACACGCTTCCAAAACATCAACAGGGCAATTGCTGGGTGGTAATACTGCACACTGATGGCTTGCATAGAGCGCTGTTCACACTTGCAGATGCACAGTCACAAACCGGCAGCCTATTAGGCGACGCCCATACTATTAGATCAGGCGGGCTGCCAAGCCGTACTCAACTGCACATCATACAGAGACAGGAACTCTAATATGCAAGGCCTATTTTTAACATAAATAGAAAATCATGTATCATTTCATTTACACTTTACAAATACTTGCTACTTAGTGTTGATATATCACATAAAATCCCAATAAAATACATTAAAGGGGAGATCCGAAAACTGAATACATTTTCAATCTAAATTACTATCTATTTATTGCCGTAATCTAAACTAATATCTAGTATGGCTGCACCACCATATGCCTTTTCTCTCTATCCTCACCATCTCTACTTTATTAAGGATTTCTGCACTATGGAACTCCCTGCTTTTTTATTCTTATTTTAGGTACCTTATACCTATGCCGGACAGGCATAAAATTGTGTTCTTTGGCTGCCTGCATGTTTTATACTTGATGTGATAGTCACCTTGATTGGCTGTATTATACCATGTGATCAATTTCTGCAGGACATTATGATGCTGCTAAGCCTGGCAACATTAGCCCGCTCACTGAGTGTGCAGCATCTGGAAAATCGTGTCAGACCTTTGGTGTCAGATCATATTTAATCAGTTTTTTACAGGTGTTGGTGTAGCGCCTGGTCCTGCCAGATCCCGAGGGGGGCACTCTCCCTCATATCTGCCCAGTCCCAGCATGGCCCCCATGTGCACTCCTGGTCCCAGCCCCCGGCAGCGACGTGCTTCCTCTTACCAGTCCCATGGCTCTGCTCACTCCCGGGTCAGGTGCCCTCTTCCTGGAGCTGCTGCAGTCTCTTCCTCCACACACAATTCTGCAGTGAGCACCTCTAGGCTGTGTGCGAGGCCACGCCCCCTTTCTTAAAGCAGCAGTGCCTCATTTTCTGGAAGTGACCTCAGAGGCCACCTGTTACCTAAAGACTATTTAGGTTCACCTCCCCCGGCAGCAGGCGCCCGAGCAACGCTTCTACTAGAGCCCTGCTAGTGGTCAGGCCCCTTTGTACTACTGTTATCTGTGTGTTACCTGCCCGTTACTAATACTCTATCTCACCATAGTACCATCTGTACCTTCCGGCTGTGGATGTCACCGGCCATACCCGCAGTGGACGTCACCGGCCATACCCGCAGTGGACGTCACCCGCCATACCCGCAGTGGACGTCACCGGCCATACCCGCAGTGGACATCACCAGCCTTACCTGCAGTGAACGTCTCCGTGCCACCTACTGTGACCATCTCCAGTGCCACACCCGTCTTCTGCCTGCTGCGGACATCGTACCCGAGCTACGCCTGGCTGTACAGAGACTCCTACCACCGGTTCCTGGCTGCCGTGCCTCTAGGCCTTCTGGGGAGGCACCGCACAGTCCCTGTATAGGGGTTTGCTGCTGGTCGCCTTCTCAGGGGAGTCCGGGGCACGGTCCAGTGAGTCCACCTCCGGACGCTCGCCGCTCCTCGGTGAGCGTAACAGTTTGCTCGGGCCATGGACTCCGCCGGGATCAAGGCTAACCCCCTGACTGACTTGCAACAGGAGCTCTCACGCCAACAAGAGACCCAAGCAAGATTAGTGTATCACATGAAGTCCGTGGAATCCCGTCTGGCATCTATGCAAACCTCCGGATCCTCTGACGGTTCCCAACTAGTTGAATTACAGAAGGAGCTATCCCACCATCATGAGGCCCAGAGACGCATGGCCGAATACATGGCGTCCGTGGATTCCCGTCTATACGCCCTGCAGAACCCGGCCTCCTCAACAACCACCGACTCTACGGGTTTGTCGACATGCATGTCTCCTTCCCGCCTGGCCTCCCCACCCATGTATGGAGGTGATCCCAGAGCGTAACAGTTGGCTATATATGTCCCACACTTTGCACTGACGAGGGGCAATCACCCCGAAACACCCTGTCTGCAAATTGGGATTCTGATCTGCCATATATCCTAGGTCATATGAAAAGGCTTGTTAGAAGGACACTTTTGACTTTTAGGCTATGTTCACACTAGAAAAATGATTTTTCTTAAGAAATTTCTTAAGAAATTTCTTAAGAGTGCACCTGTGTTAAAAAACGCACCAAAAACGCACCTGCGTTTTTGGTGCGTTTTAGGTCCGTTTTTGGTGCGTTTTAGGTCCGTTTTTGGTGCGTTTTTACCGCTGGTTGCTCCCTGCGTTATTGTGCCAATTATCTATGGCAAAAAACGCAGTTAGCTGCAGAAAAGAAATTTCTTGAGAAATTCTTGTAACCTTTCTGCAGACATTCCCCAGCAAAACCTATGGCAAAAAAAATTAGCTGTGCACACACTGCGTTTTTTTCTTAAGAAAATTCTTTCAGTAGATTTTCTTAAGAAAAAGAATGAGCATGTCACTTCTTTTCTGCAGCTAACTGCGTTTTTTGCCATAGATAATTGGCACAATAACGCAGGGAGCAACCAGCGGTAAAAACGCACCAAAAACGCACCGAAAACGCACCAAAAACGCACCGAAAACGCGGCAAAAACGCAGGTGCGTTTTTGATGCGTTTTTTAATGCAGGTGCACTAATCCTTCACTCTTAAGAAATTTCTTAAGAAATTTCTTAAGAAAAATCATTTTTCTAGTGTGAACATAGCCTTAGGATTGCTACTTCCAATAGGTGGCGCTAGAGTTTGTCTCCTTTCCTGGAGATACAATTTGAATAATTCCCAGTGGGGCATTGCAGCTATAAGTCCCCTCACCACTGACAGTCAGACTGGTTTGTCAGGTCTCCGTAAAGAGAATAGTCTTCCCCCGTGATCCCCATAAAGTTTCTCATAAGCCAGATCAGTTACCCACACTTTGCACTAATGAGGGGCAATCACCCCGAAATACCGTGTCTGCAAATTTGGATTCTGATCTGTCATATATCCTAGGTCAGAGGTTCCCAACTCCAGTCCTCAAGGCACACCAACAGTGCATGTTTTCAGGATTTCTTTAGCATTGCATGGGTGTTGGATTCAGCACCTTTGCAGGTGATTAAATTATCACCTGTGCAATACTAAGGAAATCATGAAAACATGCACTGTTGGTGTGCCTTGAGGACTGGAGTTGGGAACCTCTGTCCTAGGTCATATGAAAAGGCTTGTTAGAAGGCCACTTTTGACTTTTAAGGGCACTTTACACACAGCACCCGCCCCCATCAGTTGTGTGTCACGGGCAAATCGCTGCCCGTGGCGCACAACATTGCTAACACCCGTCACACATACTTACCTGCCTAGCGACGTCGCTGTGGCCGGCGAACCGCCTCCTTTATAAGGAGGCGGTTTGTGCGGCGTCAAAGTGGTGTCACTAAGCGGCCGCCCAATAGAAGCGGAGGGGTGGAGATGAGCAGCCGTAACATCCCACCCACCTCCTTCCTTCCTCATTGGCGGCAGCCGCAGGTACGATGTTGTTCCTTGTTCCTGTGGTGTCACACATAGCGATGTGTGCTGCCGCAGGAACGATGAACAACATCGTACCTGCAGCAGCAACGATATTTGTGATTAGAACGACATGTCAACGATCAACGATCAACGATATGGTGAGTATTTTTGATTGTTAATGGTCGTTCCTGCGTTTCACACACAACGTTGCTAACGAGGCCGGATGTGCGTCACGAATTCCGTGACCCTCAATGACATCTCATTAGCAATGTCGTTGTGTGTAAAGTATATAAGGATAAGGCTGCACATCAAACTTAGATAATAGTATAATGCCTCAAGCATATGGAAAAATATTGGAAAATACAATGAAAAATGCTACTTGCTAACTTGAACATGTGAATAATGAATTGCATACCTGCCATGAATATTAGGAAAAAGGAGATATTTAGCAATCGCATTGATCAATGTAACTGAGCCCCAAAACCACGTCAAGGTATATCTCTATATTGGGGTCCCTAGCTCTGTGACCCTAACTGTGTGTCATTTCATTGCAATTAAAAATTACATTGATCAATGCGATTGCTAAATATCTTCTTTTTCCTAATATTCATGGCAGGTATGCAATTCATTATTCACATGTTCAAGTTAGCAAGTAGCATTTTTCATTGTATTTTCCAATATTTTTCCATATGCTTGAGGCATTATACTATTATCTAAGTTTGATGTGCAGCCTTATCCTTATATAGTATGTATTTTTTGGCTTGCACTCATAATATATATATATTAGTGCTCACTTCAGTTATCCTATTCAGTTATATGTAGTTTTTTTTTTTCTGATTGCGAACAAAGCTCCGCCTCTTTCGGCCATGTTTTTTCCATCTCCTATATAAGAAAGTCCTTGGTTACCCCTCTCCACACACAGCAGTTTTTAATTGCAATGAGATGACACACAGTTAGGGTCACAGAGCTAGGGACCCCAATATAGAGATATACCTTGACGAGGTTTGGGGCTCAGTTACATTGATCAATGTGATTGCTAAATATCTCCTTTTTCCTAATATTCATGGCAGGTATGCAATTCATTATTCACATGTTCAAGTTAGCAAGTGGCAATTTTCATTGTATTTTCCAATATTTTTCCATATGCTTGAGGCATTATACTATTATCTAAGTTTGATGTGCAGCCTTATCCTTTTATAGTATGTATTTTTTGGCTTGCACTCATAATATATATATTAGTGCTCACTTCAGTTATCCTATTCAGTTGTGTGTAAAGTGGCTTTTAGGATTGCTACTTCCAATAGGTGGTGCTAGAGTTTGTCTCCTTTCCTGGAGAGACAATTTGGCTATATATGTCATAATTGTTACCCGTTACCCGTTATTCGGTCCACTCTACATACTTTGTTGTTTTGTTGTCTTGCGTTATCCTTCTCCTGTATGACGGTACTAAATGCCAGGGAAGTAAATCCAGCCTGCAAGGTGTCAGTTGGAAAATACTGTAAAACATGCTAATATTAAAATACAATTTGAAAAAACGTTTTATGTAGTGTGTATATGAGATGAAGAAATTCCACTGAAAAGTATAGCAGTGTCTCATAAAATATTTGAAGGAACATTTACAATTACTAAACATGGAAATGTGCGTGAGGGATTTTGAATCATCTGTGGACACATTCCTTTATAAATGGAAACAGCCAGTAACGGTCCCTGCTTCCTGAGCAGATATCATGAGCAGTAATCAAATTGCATCCTAAGTAGTCTTGAAACCTTCCCCACTGGAAATGCACATTAACCTTTGGTTTAAGCATGACATATTCACAATACCTTTCTTGAGTGTAACTTGGAGAGAAATTTAGCTTCCAGGTAAAAAGTCCAACATGTTTTTCCCACCCTAAAACGCAGGTGCATAATGTGGAACTTTTATGACCCCATAGTCACTGAATGGGCTGTGAAATCCATTATCTTATAATTCAGAATAAAACATTGCTCTCCGGATTTTGCCAGAAAGTATTGCAGTATTATAAGATGAAATATATTTTGGATGGGGATTCTTAGCAAATACCATTATGCACATTTTAACACCTTTTATATAGAAATGTGACCCTGTACTGTAATTTATTCTTATGCCTGTCATACCTCACTTTCTAAATGAAATTTATTGCTCAGTAGAATCTATAAAATTTGAACAACTTTGCAAAACTTTCTTACTATTTGTGTATACTGCTCCTGTGCATACCTATGTATCATCATGGTTAAAGAATACAAACACTGAGACCCCCCAATGTATCAAGACTGGCATTTTGTATGGCAACAATGATGAAGAGTGCACTGGAGTAAGGTACCTCAAATTCATTGAGATGTGTCTACTTCTTAACCAATTTGGCACATCTCTCAGCTGCCATATATCACTGCAAGGCATATACTCAAGTCATTGACAAGTACATTCTTCTATTTATTTACCCCACTTTTTCCTGTAAATTATAATTTGTTAGCCACACTTGGCCCATGGCTCTTTGTGGCTCAGCTTAGCTCACTTTTTAAAACATTGATGGACTTGGCCAGGACTGGCATAAAAATGCCAAAAGCACCAAGGTACTTGCACAATTATGAGTTGCACAACATTTGGGACATTTCAAGCCATTCCGTAAACTGTTGAAAACTGCTAGATAAAACATGAACACAATTACAGTACAGACCAAAGGTTTGGACACACCTTCTCATTCAAAGAGTTTTCTTTATTTTCATGACTCTGAAAATTGTAGATTCACATTGAAGGCATCAAAACTATGAATTAAAACATGTGGAATGAAATACTTAAAAGAGTGTGAAACAAGTGAAAATATGTCTTATATTCTAGGTTCTTCAAAGTAGCCACCTTTTGCTTTCATTACTACTTTGCACACTCTTGGCATTCTCTTGATGAGCTTCAAGAGGTAATCATCGGAAATGGTCTTCCAACAGTCTTGAAGGATTTCCCAGAGATGCTTAGCACTTGTTGGCCCTTTTGCCTTCACTCTGCGGTCCAGCTCACCCCAAACCATCTCGATTGGGTTCAGGCCTGGTGACTGTGGAGGCCAGTTCATTTGGTGTAGCACCCCATCACTCTCCTTCTTAGTCAAATAGCCCTTATACAGCCTGGAGGTGTGTTTGGGGTCATTGTCCTGTTGAAAAATAAATGATGGTCCAACTAAACACAAACCAGATGGAATAACATGCCGCTGCAAGATACTGTGGTAGCCATGCTGGTTCTGTATGCCTTCAATTTTGAATAAATCCCCAACAGTGTCACCAGCAAAGCTCCCCCACACCATCACACCTTCTCCTTCATGCTTCACGGTGGAAACCAGCCATGTAGAGTCCATCCGTTCATCTTTTCTACAAAGACACAGTGGTTGGATCCAAAGATCTCAAATTTGGACTCATCAGACCAAAGCACAGATTTCCACTGGTCTAATGTCCATTCCGTGTGTTCTTTAGCCCAAACAAGTCTCTTCTGCTTGTTGCCTGTCCTTAGCAGTGGTTTCCTAGCAGCTATTTTACCATGAAGGCCTGTTGCACAAAGTCTCCTCTTAACAGTTGCTCTAGAGATGAGAAGGTGTGTCCAAACTTTTGGTCTGTACTGTATGTGCATTTAATATACAGGAAAAAAAAACAAAAGAGCGGGTGGAAAAGAGAAACAGACTTGTAGAATATTTTTAAACAAGCTAATTGTCATGATCCAGGCCGGCTTTTCCCTTCTGCTGGTTACACCCAGCTCTGGCCTGGTCATGTGAGGGGTTAACATGCCTTGCCTCGTTCTGGATCCCAGGACACTAGATCTTGCCTCTCTACCTATGGCTCAGTGCTAGTGATATTTCTGCCTTGCAGCTTGTATACTGGCTCTGGTGAGTGTTCCCGATCTGTCCTGCCTCTCTGCTACTGTGTCCTGACTTGTACCCTTCCCTGTTGGTCTGCCTGTCCTGAATTCCCGCTCCTGTCTGTTGTTTGTGTTTCCCTCTGCATACCTGATCTCCCGGTTTCCAACTCGGTTCTGTTTTCTGGCTTGATATTGATCCTCTCTTTTGCAGTGACTCGACTTTCCTGGCTAGACCCTGACTGTTTTGACTACTCTATTGCCCCCTGGTGGCTTGCCTGTTAACTGCCTGCTGAAGTTACTCTGCTATACTTCAGCTGCCTTTCCATTACAGTGTTTCTTTGTCTCCCCTTCACTACTCTGCTGCCACCTAGTGGGGAATACGCTGTACTATGTCTTACTAGACTTTGTACAGTGTGACACTAATTTGCGACATTGCTTCACTATTGAACAATGCATGAGTCTTTTCTCTTAGGCCGGAGTCACACTTGCGAGTTCCTCACGCGTATCTCGCTCAAGCATCACCCGGCATGGCCGCATATTCTCCTGACATGAGCAGTTCAGCTGCCTGTATGCAGTTGAGACACTCCCGTCCAGAAAGCGTCTGGCCATGCTGGTGATGCGATGAGAGACTCGCGCGACTTGTGCACGAGGCACTCGCAAGTGTGACTCCAGCTTTGAAGGAACACTAAACCTAGAAATGAATGTTTACATTCACCAAATAATATACTGTGGTTGTCCTCACTATTTATTATTCTGCAGTGTTTTCTGTCAGTTCCATATTCACCTTGCGAATGACTGACAGAAAGCTACTTACCAAGTGGGCAACGCTTGGAGATTTTATTTCCTAATGCAGATTGGACTTCTGGGGCAGCTAATTGTATTATTGTAGAACAAGGGATAGAAAGCAGGAGTGAGATGTGACTGTGCTCCCTAAATACAGTGATTTTATATATATATATATATATATATATATATATATAATCAGTCTTAATTGTAATATATGACAACGTAGGATCACAAAATGCGTTAAGATTAACCCCTTAACTATGTATGGTTTATTGGTGCTTCATATGATGGCTCCCTGTCTTTGATGCAGGCTCAGTAACTGAGCATGCATATTTACTAGCAGAAAACGACTGTGTTATTCAGAAATATCTGCCTCTAAAACTGCAAGTGGAGTTAAAGTCTGTCTGTGGCAACCTGATAAATGCTGCTGTTAATCTCTCGCAGTGGCATTTACACAGATAGGCCTGGGGACATGGTGTTCTAATCACCCATCTGTCCCCCACAACACAATTTTGGGTCACCGATGGGTTGACATGACAGTGGAAGGTCTGCTTGGTATTGCTAAGTATAGCACAGGCAATTGGAAGACTGCAGGTTCAAGTCTAGTATTGAATAAGGAATAACGTTTGGAACTCCATTCTATGTCTGAACTGGGTGCAAAAACCTAAGTAGTTTTTCGTTTGTGAACCCACCCCACTCACACCTATTGCCAATCCACATAATACGTATATATAGCCTGGGTCTCAGCTTCCCAACACGGTAAATTTTTTAACTGCATGAGAGGACACACACAAGCTAGGGACCCCAACGTAGAGAAATACTTTGGCGTAGTGTTGGGGCTCTATTGCATTGATCAATTCAGTAGCTACATTTCTCTTTGTTCATATGTTCATGGCAGTAATGCAGGTTCCATTTTTCACATTTCATTCTCACATATAGCTATTGAATTTTTCATGTCAGTATTCACACAGCAGTTTCTGCTATTTCATGTATTCCCCTTACATAGTCACTGGTGTGCATACCTTATCTCCATATAATAACAAGTCTTGTATTGGGCCTACAAAATAAAGTAAAAAAAAAGTTTTTGAAAAAATATAAAATTTCAAATCACTACCTTTTTCACTCACTAAAAATAAAGAAATTAAATATTAAAAAGTATATACATGTGTGGTATCTCAAAGGCCATAAAAGTTCAGTCTATCAAAATATAAAATTTATTACCTGATCAGCTGTAATAAGGAAAAAAGAAAGCTGCCAAAATTGCGTTTTTTTTATGGGAGCCGCAAAACTTCAAAACAAAAAAATGCAATAAGAGGCAAACAAAACAGCGTTTGCCCCCAAAATGGTGTAAAAAAAATTGTAAATATTACTAGTCTTGAAAAATTAAAAGAAATAAGCAATTTTTTTTTTACGAATTTCCGAAATGTTTTAACAGAAAACTATACATTTGAGATCAGTGCCATTGGACTGACCTGCAGAATCATATGGCCAGGTCATTTTTAATTTTTATTTTGAACTCTGTAAAATCAAAATCTAAAAATCATTGGCTGAATTGTATTTTTTTCGCAATTTTGCTGTATTTGGATTTTTTTCACCACTTTCCAGTACATCTTATTTTAAAATGAGGCTGTCATTGAAAAGTACAACTCTTCCTGCAAAAAAGAGTCCTAATCTGTCTATGTAACAAGAAAGTTATATCTCTTGATAGAACTGGAGAGAAATATGAAAGTCAATTAAAGGAAAATAGATTGGTCGGGAAGAGGTTTAAGGGAAGACGTACTGAGTTGTGTTTATTTTCTGTGCACATTCTGTATTTGAAGTTTTTGCTTCCTCTCTATACCACTATTCTATTTTTTCCTCCAATTGGAATTTCCATGCCCAAATAATGTCAATTTGACCCCTTAACGCAAAATGCCATATACATCATATATGTACAACAGCACTGGGGTCACTGTGTGTGGAGGAGGTTGAGGAGCGGAGATCTCGCTACACATTGTAGATGCTAGCTAAGTTACATTGCCAGCATCTATCTCTAACAGCAGCAAATAAAATGTACAGTACCTACAAGAAGTATTCAACCCCCTGCAGATTTAGCAGGTTTGATAAGATGCAAATAAGTTAGAGCCTGCAAACTTCAAACAAGAGCAGGATTTATTAACAGATGCATAAATCTTACAAACCAACAAGTTATGTTGCTCAGTTAAATTTTAATAAATTTTCAACATAAAAGTGTGGGTCAATTATTATTCAACCCCTAGGTTTAATATTTTGTGGAATAACCCTTGTTTGCAATTACAGCTAATAATCGTCTTTTATAAGACCTGATCAGGCCGGCACAGGTCTCTGGAGTTATCTTGGCCCACTCCTCCATGCAGATCTTCTCCAAGTTATCTAGGTTCTTTGGGTGTCTCATGTGGACTTTAATCTTGAGCTCCTTCCACAAGTTTTCAATTGGGTTAAGGTCATGAGACTGACTAGGCCACTGCAACACCTTGATTTTTTCCCTCTTGAACCAGGCCTTGGTTTTCTTGGCTGTGTGCTTTGGGTCGTTGTCTTGTTGGAAGATGAAATGACGACCCATCTTAAGATCCTTGATGGAGGAGCGGAGGTTCTTGGCCAAAATCTCCAGGTAGGCCGTGCTATCCATCTTCCCATGGATGCGGACCAGATGGCCAGGCCCCTTGGCTGAGAAACAGCCCCACAGCATGATGCTGCCACCACCATGCTTGACTGTAGGGATGGTATTCTTGGGGTCGTATGCAGTGCCATCCAGTCTCCAAACGTCACGTGTGTGGTTGGCACCAAAGATCTCGATCTTGGTCTCATCAGACCAGAGAACCTTGAACCAATCTGTCTCAGAATCCTCCAAGTGATCATGAGCAAACTGTAGACGAGCCTTGACATGACGCTTTGAAAGTAAAGGTACCTTACGGGCTCGTCTGGAACGGAGACCATTGCGGTGGAGTACGTTACTTATGGTATTGACTAAAACCAATGTCCCCACTGCCATGAGATCTTCCCGGAGCTCCTTCCTTGTTGTCCTTGGGTTAGCCTTGACTCTTCGGACAAGCCTGGCCTCAGCACGGGTGGAAACTTTCAAAGGCTGTCCAGGCCGTGGAAGGCTAACAGTAGTTCCATAAGCCTTCCACTTCCGGATGATGCTCCCAACAGTGGAGACAGGTAGGCCCAACTCCTTGGAAAGGGTTTTGTACCCCTTGCCAGCCTTGTGACCCTCCACGATCTTGTCTCTGATGGCCTTGGAATGCTTCTTTGTCTTTCCCATGTTGACCAAGTATGAGTGCTGTTCACAAGTTTGGAGAGGGTCTTAATTAGTCAGAAAAGGCTGGAAAATGAGATAATTAATCCAAACATGTGAAGCTCATTGTTCTTTGTGCCTGAAATACTTCTTAATACTTTAGGGGAACCAAACAGAATTCTGGTGGTTTTAGGGGTTGAATAATAAATGACCCTCTGAATAAACTTTTCACAATTTAAAAAAAAAATAAAAAAAGAAATAACATTCTTTTTTGCTGCAGTGCATTTCACACTTCCAGGCTGATCTACAGCTAATTAATTCCGAATGTGTAAACCTGCTAAATCTGCAGGGGGTTGAATACTACTTGTAGGCACTGTAAAGGCCCCGTCACACTAAGCAACATCGCTAGCAACATCGCTGCTAACGAACAACTTTTGTGACGTTGCTAGCGATGTTGCTGTGTGTGACATCCAGCAACAACCTGGCCCCTGCTGTGAGGTCGTTGGTTGTTGCTGAATGTCCTGGGCCATTTTTTAGTTGTTGCTGTCCCGCTGTGAAGCACAGATCGCTGTGTGTGACAGCGAGACAGCAACAACTAAATGTGCATGCAGCAGGAGCCGGCTTCTGCTGAGGCTGGTAACCAATGTAAACATCAGGTAACCAAGAAGCCCTGTCCTTGGTTACCCGATATTTACCTTTGTTACCAGCCTCCGCCGCTCTCACTGTCAGTGCCGGCTCCTGCTCTGTGCACATGTAGCTGCAGGACACATCGGGTTAATTAACCCGATGTGTGCTGTAGCTAGGAGAGCAGGGAGCCAGCGCTAAGCAGTGTGCGCTGCTCCCTGCTCTGTGCACATGTAGCTGCTGCACACATCGGGTAATTAACCCGATGTGTGCTGTAACTAGGAGAGCAGGGAGCCAGCGCTAAGCGGTGTGCGCTGCTCCCTGCTCTGTGCACATTTAGCTGCAGCACACATCGGGTAATTAACCCGATGTGTGCTGTAACTAGGAGAGCAGGGAGCCAGCGCTAAGCATTGTGCGCTGCTCCCTGCTCTGTGCACATTTAGCTGCAGCACACATCGGGTAATTAACCCGATGTGTGCTGTAACTAGGAGAGCAGGGAGCCAGCGCTCAGTGTGCCCTGCTCCTTGCTCTCTGCACGTGTAGCTCCGTGCACTGGTAGCCAAGGTAAATATCGGGTTGGTTACCCGATATTTACCTTAGTTACCAAGCGCAGCATCTTCCACGCGGCGCTGGGGGCTGGTCACTGGTTGCTGGTGAGCTCACCAGCAACTCGTGTAGCGACGCTCCAGCGATCCCTGCCAGGTCAGGTTGCTGGTGGGATCGCTGGAGCGTCGCAGTGTGACATCTCACCAGCAACCTCCTAGCAACTTACCAGCGATCCCTATCGTTGTTGGGATCGCTGGTAAGTTGCTTAGTGTGACTGGACCTTAACTGTGATGGCTGCTGTCAACCATTGAAATGCTGCTACTAATCTCTGGGAGCGACATTTACATATAGCAATTGCTGGGGCACCAGCACATCGGCTTCATTTGGCTTCTCACAATGCAATTACTGAGCATTGCTCAGTTACCATGTCCCCTCCAGTCACTGCCATCCTGTTACTTCTGTGAAGCTCAGCCATAGGATGAGCCTCATAGGAGACAGTGAATTTCATTGCATACTACAATGTGGTATTGAAGTATAAAGTATAAGTGATCGGATGAACGCTGGTTTACGTCAAACAAAAAAATAAAGTTGATGTGAAACTTTTTACTTTTTTGTCTAGGGATTATTACAGTATATATATCTAAAAATGACGCTCTCCCATCACAGGCTGGGCTTCATGGGAGTACAAAGATGTTGGCAACAAAGACCTTTAGTAGGCTCCTGGCTGCCGTGGTAACTCTACAATCAAGTAATTGGTAGTCCAATACCAACTATTTAAATACCATTAAAAGTGGCATCTAAACAGTTAAACAGCATTGACCATAGTTAGCAATTCCTGGACCTGTTCTATATATCTGCACCCAACATAGGTTATTATTATGTCCCACATCAGAGAAGGGATTAAAGTAGGGAGCTAACAAAGCTTTCCCTTAACCCTCAATTGGTGGGTGGGGTTTGCAACACCCCAGGGAAAGTTTGTTCAGCTGGCATTCATTGGAAAATGCTGGTATGAATCATCAATGTATTACATTTTACGATACTTGTGGGTGTCAAAAAATTTAGTATAGTCATGTGTAATCAATCGCCAATAAGAAAACGATGAAAAGAAATGTAATTTTTGCATTTTCTGTAAAAATTAGAGATTTCTAAACACTGGGGCATAGGAAGCCCCATATCACCAGTTGTGTGACAAAAATCCCACCTCACCAGTTGAGGGTTAAATAAATATTTATGACAGTATTCCACTCATATAAGGGTTGCTGCTAATAGCAGTGGCCACAACTATGGGAAATCATCAAAATTCTGATCACAATTTCAACACTCTCTGCATCCACAGAATGCAATTTCCATTGGTAATGGTGAAGCAGTGCTCCGTCTGCTCTCTGTGCCATCATTCTGCCTGTGCATCTGTGAGTCTTAGCGCCAGCTGCACAGAACTTCAGCCACGATCGTACTGTGTGTGGGTGGCTGTTGATGCCATCATATAGCATGAGGGGCCTCATAGTGTCTGTGGGTGGACTGGTAGGGGCCATAATACTAGGGGAGTGGGAGTCCACCATATTATCATCTGATAAGACCCTATTTTTGCACTCCTTGTCTTCCAGCATTTTCTACTACATTACTCTGTGGGGCCACCATACTGCGTTGGGGTCAATGAGGCCCTCATATTGTGCATGAGGCAACTGGGGAGTATCAGTTTCTTTGGGGGCATCATAATGTAAGTTGGGGAACCCTGGGGGCATTTTTCTTAGCATCATACTTAAAGAGGGACATGAAAAGGGTATCATAGTGGGTAGAACACAAAGGAGCATCAACCAAGGCAAAATTGCTGTGAAAGTGAAAAAACATATGTCCCTCTCCTTGTCTTCAAAAGTTGTGATGCAGCCTACTCCACCGCATATTTTTTTTTCAGGAGGGAAATGGTCCAACTACAATTTTTGCTAAGGAGCATAATGATTTTGTTGCATATGCCTAACAGTTTTCGTAGTGAAATACATAGGGCCTCAGTGTTCATGCCACTTTTGATGAGGGCCATGCTGGAGTCAGACACTTCTGATTCATGAAAGGGTGCACGCTTCTTCATGAATCTGGAGTGTCTGATGAGTGGTGTGACCCCCCATGTGCTATGCCAGAAATCTTACTAAAAAAAACAAATAAGATAAAAGAATCGGGTTTGATGCTGCGCTAAAAACCACAATTTCACAAAGTTGTAAAAGATTCTTTTCTTTATTTCCAAAGGTCAACACGTTTCAAAGGCATGTCCGCCTTGTCCATTAGGACAAGGAAAATAAAAGAACAGCCTAAAGCTGGGGTCACACTAAGCGACAGCGACAACGACGTCGCTGTTACGTCACCATTTTCGGTGACGTAACAGCGACCTTGTAAGTCGCTGTTATGATCGCTGCTTAGCTGTCAAACACAGCAGAAGCAGCGATCATAACGTCGCTGTGCTACATGTGCAGAGAGCAGGGAGCCGCGCTTAGCGCTGGCTCCTTGCTCTCCCAGGTACAGTACACATCGGGTTAATTACCCGATGTGTGCTGCAGCTACATGTCACACTGCAGAGAGCAGGGAGCCGCGCGCACTGCTTAGCGCTGGCTTCCTGCTCTCCTTGCTACAGTATACATCGGGTTAATTACCCGATGCGTACTGCAGCCACATGTGCACAGAGCAGGAGCCGGCGCTGGCAGCAAAGGCGGAGGCTGGTAACGAAGGTAAATATCGGGTAACCAGGGAAAGGGCTTCCCTTGGTTACCCGATGTTTACGCTGGTTACAGCTTCGCAGCTGCCAGACGCCGGCTCCTGCTCGCTTCATTTCGTCGCTCTCTCGCTGTCACACACAGCGATGTGTGTGTCACAGCGGGAGAGTGACAACCAAAAAATGAAGCAGGACATTCAGCAACGACCTGCGACCTCACAGCAGGGGCCAGGTCATTGCTGGATGTCACACACAGCGACAGCGACGGGACGTCGCTGCAACGTCACAGAAAATGGTGACGTAGCAGCGACGTCGTTGTCGTTGTCGCTGTGTGTGACACCAGCTTAACACATGCTGCTCCCAGAGGATACAAATATACCACTGAAAGAGAGTAACCACGTATGCAGAGCTGACGTCATCTGTTAAGTGACTAAGCTCCACGTGTAGCTTAGTCACTTAACAGATGACGTCTGCTCTGCATACGTGGCTACTCTCTTTCAGTGGTATATTTGTATCCTCTGGGAGCAGCATGTGTTAGGCTGTTCTTTTATTCTCCTTGTCCTGAGGAAGAAGGCGGACATGCCTTTGAAACGCGTTGACCTTTGGAAATAAAGAAAATAATCTTTTACAACTTTGTGAAATTGTGGTTTTTAGTGCAGCATCAAACCCGATTCTTTTATCTTATTTGTTTTTTCTCCACGGCTATATCGGGGCTGCAGCTTACCGCATTTTTCTACATTCATTTGTTTCTGCTTTTCCAGGAGTTGTGCCTGTCACAACCATAGCAGGTGAGTACCTGTCCTGTTGTTATATATCCATTTATCATCGGATAAGTCCCTATGTGCGCTTTTTTCCACAGTTCTCTCTGAAGAAATCTTACTAGGTTAAGGCACTGCACTGGAGTAGGATTTCTAGCATATGGAATGCCACAGCTCACTATGATGTAGACTAGCTGAGGCATCCCATGCCTGTCGAGGCCCTGTCTCATTACAGTGCCGCCCATTTTTTCAGACCTGGGAGTAACTGGTGTGCAAACGCTAGAAGTCGCAAAATTTAGGTGCAACTGCAAGCGCAAAATTTAGGCGCAACTGCAAGCTGCAACTAAATTTTAAGACTTTTCAGAGCTTTTGTCAGAATTCTGGGGTTTAAACTTTGATTAGTTGGCCCAATTCCTGTATTCAGAACTCATTGAGGGTTACATAACAATTAGTGATGAGTGAGTATGCTTGTTACTACTCGGTACTCGCACGAGTATCACTGTACTCGGGCTACTCGGCGGGGACCGAGTAATCTCGCGATACTCGTGCTGTACTCGTGGTCTTCATCCCTGCATGTTGGCGCTCTTTTGAGAGCCAGCCCTCATGCAGGGATTGGCTGGCAGACCCCTGCAATGCCACAGCCCTGTTAGTTGTGGAATTGCAGTGATTGGCCGGCCTGCACAGCGTGACCGAGCCTTTATACCGGCGGTCGCGCTGTGCTCTGCACACAGCCATCCAGACAGTCAATGCAGGGAGAGTGTTGCTGCTTCAGGGAAAGGTTTGCGGCCCTTTATAGTTATTTCCGTAGCAGGGCTGCAAACAGTGTGACCAGAAGTCCTTCTCAGGACTATTATAGTTGTATACAGGCAGGCAGGGTATAGCCAGGTCGGAGTACAGTAGCAGAGTCCTTCTCAGGACTATTGTTGCTGTATACAGGCAGGGTATAGCCAGGTCGGAATACAGGCTAATGATCAGAAGAGTCCTTGTCAGGACTATTGTAGCAGTATACAGGCAGGCAGGCAGGCAGGGTATATAGCCATTCCTAGTGGTGACCGTATACCAGCCTTCATCACCATATCTGGGGCTGGTGTACACAGTCTAAAACAGTCCTGATAGTGTCAGACTTCTCAGTAATTGTCGCTCCTAAAAACCTGTTAGGTTCTTAGTGCGTCCGTGCTTGCATTTAAAAACCGCACGTGTGTGCCTGTCGGTGGCAGCGTACAGGTGCACGTTTTGCACAAACTATTATATAACGCACAAGTCTAGTGAATAATACACGTGAGTCAGCAGTGTCTGATAGTGAAAAAAAACACCAAAAAACTGAGCTGTAACAAATGTTCAATAAACATGCAACATTACAAGCATGTGAATTGCAGCCTCAAGACTAGAAAAAAAACAAGGAGAAAAATTGTAGGAAAAATACCCTGACTATAAATAAATAAATTGCAAGTGCTTAATAACAGGGTACTTAGTATATACATTTTTGCAAAAAGGTAAGAAGCTGTCTCACCCCGTCACGGTGTACCCATCTGAGACAGTCCCTAACCTACTAAAGTTAAAAACATATTCTGTACCTGACTTGTGTCATGTCAAAACTTCAATATGGATGGTAAAGTGGTCAGCTGGGTCCCAGATTAAATACACAGCAAAAAGTGAGAAGCAGGTAATTGTTCAGCTTCAGTATCAGGAGGGCTGCACCCCCAACTTGCATAAAAGCAAGATAACAGACAAAAAACACCAAAAAACTGAGCTGTAACAAATGTTCAATAAACATGCAACATTACAAGCATGTGAATTGCAGCCTCAAGACTAGAAAAAAAACAAGGAGAAAAATTGTAGGAAAAATACCCTGACTATAAATAAATAAATTGCAAGTGCTTAATAACAGGGTACTTAGTATATACATTTTTGCAAAAAGGTAAGAAGCTGTCTCACCCCGTCACGGTGTACCCATCTGAGACAGTCCCTAACCTACTAAAGTTAAAAACATATTCTGTACCTGACTTGTGTCATGTCAAAACTTCAATATGGATGGTAAAGTGGTCAGCTGGGTCCCAGATTAAATACACAGCAAAAAGTGAGAAGCAGGTAATTGTTCAGCTTCAGTATCAGGAGGGCTGCACCCCCAACTTGCATAAAAGCAAGATAACAGACAAAAAACACCAAAAAACTGAGCTGTAACAAATGTTCAATAAACATGCAACATTACAAGCATGTGAATTGCAGCCTCAAGACTAGAAAAAAAACAAGGAGAAAAATTGTAGGAAAAATACCCTGACTATAAATAAATAAATTGCAAGTGCTTAATAACAGGGTACTTAGTATATACATTTTTGCAAAAAGGTAAGAAGCTGTCTCACCCCGTCACGGTGTACCCATCTGAGACAGTCCCTAACCTACTAAAGTTAAAAACATATTCTGTACCTGACTTGTGTCATGTCAAAACTTCAATATGGATGGTAAAGTGGTCAGCTGGGTCCCAGATTAAATACACAGCAAAAAGTGAGAAGCAGGTAATTGTTCAGCTTCAGTATCAGGAGGGCTGCACCCCCAACTTGCATTAGAGCAAGATAACAGACAAAAAACACAAAAAAACTGAGCTGTAACAAATGTTCAATAAACATGCAACATTACAAGCATGTGAATTGCAGCCTCAAGACTAGAAAAAAAACAAGGAGAAAAATTGTAGGAAAAATACCCTGACTATAAATAAATAAATTGCAAGTGCTTAATAACAGGGTACTTAGTATATACATTTTTGCAAAAAGGTAAGAAGCTGTCTCACCCCGTCACGGTGTACCCATCTGAGACAGTCCCTAACCTACTAAAGTTAAAAACATATTCTGTACCTGACTTGTGTCATGTCAAAACTTCAATATGGATGGTAAAGTGGTCAGCTGGGTCCCAGATTAAATACACAGCAAAAAGTGAGAAGCAGGTAATTGTTCAGCTTCAGTATCAGGAGGGCTGCACCCCCAACTTGCATAAAAGCAAGATAACAGACAAAAAACACCAAAAAACTGAGCTGTAACAAATGTTCAATAAACATGCAACATTACAAGCATGTGAATTGCAGCCTCAAGACTAGAAAAAAAACAAGGAGAAAAATTGTAGGAAAAATACCCTGACTATAAATAAATAAATTGCAAGTGCTTAATAACAGGGTACTTAGTATATACATTTTTGCAAAAAGGTAAGAAGCTGTCTCACCCCGTCACGGTGTACCCATCTGAGACAGTCCCTAACCTACTAAAGTTAAAAACATATTCTGTACCTGACTTGTGTCATGTCAAAACTTCAATATGGATGGTAAAGTGGTCAGCTGGGTCCCAGATTAAATACACAGCAAAAAGTGAGAAGCAGGTAATTGTTCAGCTTCAGTATCAGGAGGGCTGCACCCCCAACTTGCATAAAAGCAAGATAACAGACAAAAAACACCAAAAAACTGAGCTGTAACAAATGTTCAATAAACATGCAACATTACAAGCATGTGAATTGCAGCCTCAAGACTAGAAAAAAAACAAGGAGAAAAATTGTAGGAAAAATACCCTGACTATAAATAAATAAATTGCAAGTGCTTAATAACAGGGTACTTAGTATATACATTTTTGCAAAAAGGTAAGAAGCTGTCTCACCCCGTCACGGTGTACCCATCTGAGACAGTCCCTAACCTACTAAAGTTAAAAACATATTCTGTACCTGACTTGTGTCATGTCAAAACTTCAATATGGATGGTAAAGTGGTCAGCTGGGTCCCAGATTAAATACACAGCAAAAAGTGAGAAGCAGGTAATTGTTCAGCTTCAGTATCAGGAGGGCTGCACCCCCAACTTGCATTAGAGCAAGATAACAGACAAAAAACACAAAAAAACTGAGCTGTAACAAATGTTCAATAAACATGCAACATTACAAGCATGTGAATTGCAGCCTCAAGACTAGAAAAAAAACAAGGAGAAAAATTGTAGGAAAAATACCCTGACTATAAATAAATAAATTGCAAGTGCTTAATAACAGGGTACTTAGTATATACATTTTTGCAAAAAGGTAAGAAGCTGTCTCACCCCGTCACGGTGTACCCATCTGAGACAGTCCCTAACCTACTAAAGTTAAAAACATATTCTGTACCTGACTTGTGTCATGTCAAAACTTCAATATGGATGGTAAAGTGGTCAGCTGGGTCCCAGATTAAATACACAGCAAAAAGTGAGAAGCAGGTAATTGTTCAGCTTCAGTATCAGGAGGGCTGCACCCCCAACTTGCATAAAAGCAAGATAACAGACAAAAAACACCAAAAAACTGAGCTGTAACAAATGTTCAATAAACATGCAACATTACAAGCATGTGAATTGCAGCCTCAAGACTAGAAAAAAAACAAGGAGAAAAATTGTAGGAAAAATACCCTGACTATAAATAAATAAATTGCAAGTGCTTAATGAAGCATTATGTTATTAAGCACTTGCAATTTATTTATTTATAGTCAGGGTATTTTTCCTACAATTTTTCTCCTTGTTTTTTTTTCTCAGTGTCTGATAGTGTCAGACTTCTCAGTAATTGTCGCTCCTAAAATCCTGTTAGGTTCTTAGTGCGTCCGTGCTTGCATTTAAAAACCGCACGTGTGTGCCTGTCGGTGGCAGCGTACAGGTGCACGTTTTGCACAAACTATTATATAACGCACAAGTCTAGTGTATAATACACGTCAGTCAGCAGTGTCTGATAGTGTCAGACTTCTCAGTAATTGTCGCTCCGAAAAACCTGTTAGGTTCTTAGTGCGTCCGTGCTTGCATTTAAAAACCGCACGTGTGTGCCTGTCGGTGGCAGCGTACAGGTGCACTTGTGTGCGTTTTGCACAAACTTGGATATAACACACAAGTCTAGTGAATACACGTCAGTACAGCATTGCAAAATGCGCAAGGGCGTTGGCAACGAACAAGGAAGTGGACGTGATGGTGGTGCAGGCAGAGGCCGAGGTCGTGGACAAGCTCTAATTTCGCCACAACAAAGGGCCACATCTACTCGCTCGCACGTCCTGTCCCAAATTCTTGGGGACCGCAGCAGTACACCGCTCTTGAACCAAGACCAGTGTCAACAGGTTGTTAGTTGGATAGCGGATAATGCTTCCAGTCAGATTGGCACCACCACAAACACTCTGTCTTCCACACGGTCAAGTGTCAGTAGCCGTGATACTGAACCGCACATTTCAGAACCTGATCCTCCTTCCTACCACAAGGCTGAGTACACGTCCTCGGACATTACTGATCCCACACTTGGACACTCGGAAGAGCTGTTCACGTTTCCATTTGCACATTCTGGCCTCTCGCCAGCTCATGTTGAAGTGGGTCATGAGGAGATCGTATGTACAGATGCCCAAATATTTGAGCAGCCACGTTCTCACGAAGTTGGCAACGTGTCTCAACAAGGGGTGGACGATGATGAGACACAATTGTCAGGAAGTCAGGAGGAGGAGCAGGGTGCGGAAGAGGAAGACGACGTGGTGGATGATCCAGTAACTGACCCAACCTGGCAGGAGGATATGCAGAGCGAGGACAGCAGTGCACAGGGGGAGGGAGGCATAGCATCCCAACAGGCAGTAAGAAGCAGGGTGGTGGCTCCAGGCAGAAGTCAGGCAACCGTTCCCCGGAACAACAACGCGACACAAGGTGCCTGTACAAATGTTAGGTCTTCCCGAGTCTGGCAGTTTTTTAAGTTGGCTCAGAATGATTCTAAAAAGGCCACTTGCAACACCTGCCATGCCAGCATCAGCAGGGGTACCAAAACTAGCAGCCTGACCACCACCAGCATGATCAGGCACATGTCAGCCAAGCACCCGACTTTGTGGGAAGTACAACAGAGTCGAGGAGCAGTGCTTGCTGATGTCACTGCTACGTCTTCGCTTGTTGTGCATGCGAGCCAATCCCCTGTCCATGCTGCCTGCGAACAAGCCTCCTCTGGTCCTGCACCTGCAGTTGCCTACGCAGAAATAACACCATCATCAAGCACGTCCTTGTCCCAGCGCAGCGTTCAGTTATCCATTCAGCAAACCTTTGAACGCAGGCGCAAATACACTGCCAACGCCCCACATGCCACAGTTCTAAATGCTAACATTTTGCGACTGCTTGCGCTGGAAATGTTGCCTTTTAGGCTGGTGGAGACAGAAGCATTCCGCGACCTGATGGCGGCAGCTGTCCCACGTTACTCGGTCCCCAGCCGCCACTATTTCTCCCGGTGTGCCGTCCCCGCATTGCATAACCACGTGTCACAAAACATCACACGTGCCCTGAACAACGCTGTTTCACCCAAAGTCCACCTAACCACAGACACGTGGACAAGTGCTTGTGGGCAAGGCCGCTACATCTCGTTGACGGCACACTGGGTTAATATTGTGGAAGCTGGGACCCAGTCTGAGCGAGGGACGGAACACGTCCTTCCCACACCAAGGTTTGCAGGCCCTACCTCAGTCAGGGTTTCACCCACACTCTACAGCTCCGGAATGTCATGTTCTTCAGCCTCCTCCTCCTCCTGCGCATCCTCATCCACTTTACCCTCCACACCAGTCCCAAGCTGGAAGCACTGCAGCACTGCCTCGGCGAAGCGGCAACAGGCTGTGCTGAAGCTAATCTGCATAGGTGACAAACCCCACAATGCAGAAGAGGTGTGGACAGCTCTAAAACAGCAGGCAGATCACTGGCTCACACCTCTGAACCTAAAGCCAGGAAAGGTCGTGTGTGACAATGGCCGGAACCTGGTGGCGGCTTTGAGGCGAGGCCAGCTGACACATGTTCCATGCGTGGCCCATGTGCTCAACCTCGTGGTTCAGCGGTTTCTAAAGCCATACCCAGAGCTGTCTGATCTGCTGGTAAAAGTTCGCCGCCTGTCTGCACATTTTCGAAAGTCACCTACTGCTTCAGCCGGCCTTGCCGGCTTTCAGCGCCGTTTGCATCTTCCGGCTCACAGACTGGTGTGTGATGTCCCCACGCATTGGAATTCAACTCTGCACATGTTGGTCAGGATATGTGAGCAGAAGAGGGCAGTTGTTGAGTACCTGCATCACCTAAGCCGTCGGGAAATGGGTCAAACTCCACACATAACACCTGAGGAGTGGAGATGGATGTCCGACCTATGTACCATCCTCCAAAACTTTGAGGACTCCACCAAGATGGTGAGTGGTGATGATGCCATTATTAGCGTCACCATACCGCTTCTCTGCCTTCTAAAACGGTCTCTGCTCAAAAACAAACATGATGCATTGCAGGCGGAGCGCGATGAGTTGGAGCAAGTAACAGTAGTGGGTGTGGGTGATAACACACAGCCCAGCCTCGTCTCATCACAACGTGCAGTGGAGGACTATGACGAGGAGGAGGATGAAGACATGGAGCAACTCTCCGGCCAAATTGAGGATATGACATGCACACCAGTCATATCCTCGGTTCAGCGTGGCTGGCCAGAGGACAGGGTAGATGAGGAGGAGGAGGAGGAGGAGGACAGCATGTTCAGTCATCGTGTTGGTCAGGATACTGAAGTACTGGCTGTTAAGAGTCTGGCGCACATGGCTGACTTTATGGTAAGCTGCCTGTCTCGTGACCCTCGCGTTAAGAACATCTTGGCAGACAATCATTACTGGTTGGTAACACTGTTAGACCCACGCTACAAGGAGAACTTTATGTCTCTTATTCCCGAGGCGGAGAGGTCAGCCAAAATGCAGCAGTTCTGGAAGGCCATAGTCACGGAAGTAGGCAAAGCATTCCCTTCACAAAACGCTAGCGGCATAGGTCAGGAATCAGTGGACAACCAAGGCGTACAGCCGAGAGGGGCACAAGTCCAATCCGCCAGAGGTAGGGGAACAGTCTTTAAGATGTGGGACAGTTTTCTCAGCCCCTCACGTACCACAGCCCCTGAGGTGCGGGGTAGTGCCACAAGAAATCCTAAGTTTGCCCAGATGCTCAAGGAGTACCTTGCAGATCGAACAACTGTACTCCGACATTCCTCTGTGCCTTACAATTATTGGGTATCCAAGCTGGACACGTGGCATGAATTGGCTCTCTACGCCTTGGAAGTCCTGGCCTGCCCTGCCGCTAGTGTTTTGTCAGAGCGTGTTTTTAGTGCCGCAGGTGGAATCATTACAGATAAATGCACCCGCCTGTCAACCGAAAATGCTGACAGGCTGACTCTGATCAAGATGAACAAGGGTTGGATTGGGCCAGACTTCACCACACCACCAGCAAATGAGAGCGGAATTTAAAGTTTGTAACGGGAATTTGCCATGTACCTCCACTCACCCATGGGTACACACTTCTGGACTTTGGATAATCGCTGGACTGCTCCTCCTTCTCCTCATGCGCCACCATGATGACCGTTACAATAGTTAGGCCTTTGTTTGAGGTATACCCCAAGTGGTAAATTTTTTCGCCCATTCTTTCAGAATGGACATTACAACGACAGGAGACCCGCTCCTTTGCAATGGGAACAATGTTTTGAGGCCCTCATGCACGTCTCTATCCAGGGACAATGTGGAGCCTCCCAATTTTTAGCTGCCCTGCCTAAGGGCTATACTACAATAGACCCACTTCCTGACAATGGACACTTCAGGTTTACAGGCCCTCATGCACGTCTCTATCCAGGGACAATGTGGAGCCTCACAATTTTTGGCTGCCCTGCCTAAGGGCTATACTACAATAGACCCACTTCCTGACAATGGACACTTCAGGTTTACAGACCCTCATGCACGTCTCTATCCAGGGACAATGTGGAGCCTCCCAATTTTTGGCTGCCCTGCTTAAGGGCTATACTACAATAGACCCACTTCCTGACAATGGACACTTCAGGTTTACAGGCCGTCATGCACGTCTCTATCCAGGAACAATGTGGAGCCTCCCAATTTTTGGCTGCCCTGCCAAAGGGCTATACTACAATAGACCCACTTCCTCAAAATGGGCACATTAGACTCAAGAGGCCTTCATGTACGTCTCTTCTCAGAGACATCGAAGTGCCACACAATGTTTTCACGTAAAATCTTTCATGTAATCTCCAAAAGTAACATACACCAGCTCTATCTCACTATTGGGTATGTGCTCTTAACATTTCCGCCATGAAAATTCATTTTGGTGTCATTTTGGAAAGTTTTCTGGTGAGTCCGTAAAAATGGCGTAAAACGCGGACAATATTGTTCACAGCTGTGACTTTTGAGTGATAAATGCTTCAAGGGATCTTCCCCATGCTGTTGCCATGTCATTTGAGCACTCTTCTGAGACTTTTGTGACATTTTTAGGGTTTCTACATGCTGCCGGGGGTCATTTCATAAAAATACTCGGGTCTCCCATAGGATAACATTGGGCTCGGTGCTCGGGCCGAGTACACGAGTATCTTGGGATGCTCGGCCAGAGCCTCGAGCACCCGAGCTTTTTAGTACTCGCTCATCACTAATAATCTCAAAGATGACAGTGGCATTAAAATGCAGAATCCACTGTAATACCTGGTATCTTTCTTATTTGTGTGGTGGTCTATATTGTCCTGCAGAGCAGCCAAAAATCAGGATACAGATTTTCAAAAGCAGGTGAACAGAGCTACAGAAATTTGGTTTCCCTGCTTAGGATATACTGCATTTGCTGACGAATCTTATGGAGATTTCAGCACAGGAAATGTAAATGAAGCCTTAAGAGGTAACTGAATAATGCCAGGTAGTTATCTTTTCGCATACATGGTTTTGACCCCTTCACCCCCGGCCACTAAAACACCCTAATGACCGGGCCATTTTTTGCAATTCTGACCAGTGTCACTTTGACAGGTTATAACTCTGGAACGCTTCAACGGATCCTGGCGATTCTGAAATTGTTTTTTCGTGACATATTGTACTTCATGTCAGTGGTAAATTTAGGCCAATATTTTTTGCATTTATTTGTGAAAATTTTGAGAAAATTTTGCAATTTTCAAACTTTGAAAATTTATGCCTATAAATCTGAGAGATATGTCACACAAAATAGTTACTAAATAACATTTCACACTTGTCTACTTTACATCAGCGCAATTTTCGAAACAATTTTTTTTTTTCGTTAGGAAGTTAGAAGGGGTCAAAGTTCATGAGCAATTTCTCATTTTTCCAGCAAAATTTACAAAATCATTTTTTTTAGTCGACCACATCACATTTGAGGTAATTTTGAGAGGCCTAGGTGACAGAAAATACCCAAAAAGTGACCCCATTCTAAAAACTGAACCCCTCACACTGCTCAAAACCACATCCAAGAAGATTATTAACCCTTCAGGTGTTTCACCGAAACCAAAGCAATGTGAAAGAAAAAAATGAAAATTTTACTTTTTAACACAAAAATGTTACTATAGCCATAAAATTTTGCATTTTTACAAGGGAGAAAAGATAAAATGCACCCTACAATTTATTGTGCAATTTCTCCTGAGTACGCTGATACCTCATATGTGGTAAAAATCAATTTTTGGGTGCACGGCGGAGCTCGGAAGGGAAGGCGCGCCATTCGATGTTTTGAGAGCAAAATTACCTAGACTCATTAGCGGACGCCATGTCGGGTTTGGAGACCCCTTGAGGTGCCTAAACAATAGAGATCCCCCACATGTGACCCCATTTTGGAAACTAGGGCCCTCAAATAATTTTTCTAGATGTTTGGTTAGCACTTTGAACCCCTGGGGGCTTCACAGAAGTTTATAACGTTGAGCCGTGAAAAGAAAAAAAAAATTACCACAAAACTGTTGCTTTAACTAGGTAGCTTTTTTTCACAAGGGTATCAGGAAAAAATGCACCATAAAATTTATCGTGCATTTTTTCCTGAGTACGACGATACCCCATATGTGGTAAAAATCAATTGCTTGGGCGCACAGCAGGACTCTGAAGGGAAGGAGTGCCATTCGAATTTTTGAGTGCAAAATTAGCTGGACTCATTAGCGGATGCCATGTCGGGTTTGGAGACCCCTTGAGGTGCCTAAACAATGGAGCTCCTCCACAAGTGACCCCATTTTGGAAACTAGAGCCCTCAAATTATTTTTCTAGATGTATGGTGAGCACTTTTAACCCCTGGGGGCTTCACAGAAGTTTATAACGTTGAGCCGTGAAAAAAAAAAAAAAATTACCACAAAACTGTTGCTTCAACTAAGTAGCTCTTTTTTTCACAAGGATATCAGGACAAAATGCACCATAAAACGTATTGTGCAATTTTTCCTGAGTACACAGATACCCCATATGTGATGGAAAGTAATTGTTATTGTAATTGTTTGGGCTCATGGCAGGACTCAGAAGAGAAGGAGCGCCATTTGACTTTTCAAATGCTCAGATGCCGTGCCTCACTGCTTCCCCTGCAGGACGCACGGTCGGATGAGATACAAAAAGCGTCGGGGATACGTAAAAAAAAAAAGTCACGCCAAAAATTGTCTGATCCGTTATGTGCATCCCTGATCAGCGCTCGGCCGCTGCAGGACGCACACATGGATGATATGCAAAAAAATGACACAAGATACGGACAAAAAAAAAGTCCTGCCGAAAATTGACCACGGACGCAGATACGTTATCTGCATCACTGATCAGCACTCGGCGGGACGCAAGGATGGATGGGGTGTAAAAACAGACAGGGGATACGAAAAAAAAATATTATACTCACAGTACCCAGAAGATTTGCAGGAGGATCACTGACCAGAAGAACTGTAGGAGGAATAGAAGGCAGAAAGTGGACAGCTTCTTACAGGAGCAGCAGGCAGGCAGTTAAACAACTCATCGGAAGTCCCAGGAAGGACTCAGCGATGGAGACAGATGTGATCGGGCCAGTGCAGACCTCGGACGACCCGGTGGAGGCAGGTAGGGGACGTCGGAGGGAGAGCAGATGGGGAGGGGGAGGCCGGAGAAGCAGAGGCAGAATGGGAGCAGAGTAGAGATCACGGTGGGGGGCATATCGCGGCAGGGGGCACGTCAGCAGGGAAAAGATCGCGGCAGGGGGCACATCAGCAGGGGGCAGATCACGGCAGGGGGCACATCAGCAGGGGCAGATCGCTGCAGGGGGCAGATCGTGGAACGAAGCAGATCGGCAGGGGCACATTGCGGCAGGGGGCACATCATCAGGGGGCAGATCGCGGCAGGGGGCAGATCGTGGCAGGGGGCAGATCGCGGCAGGGAGCAGATCGCGGAAGGGGGCAGATCACGGCAGGGGGCAAATCGTGGCAGGGGGGCAGATCGGCAGGGGGCAGGGCCATCATGGGAGCGCGCAGGGGGTGATAACGTGAGCACGCTTGGACCATCAGGGGGAGGGTGCAATACTCAAGTGGAGCAGGGGTGGCAGCGGTGGCGGAAGCAGCGACGGTGTGGTACCACAAGTACCAGCCGGTGCACGCAGCAGACATGTTGGGGGAGGGCTTTCCAGACCACCACAAGCCTGGGGAGGGCAGTCACCTCCAGATCAGACCGCCCCACTGCACGCTGATTGGAGCGATTCCCCGTCATAGCACGATCGCTCCAATCAGTGATGCAGGCGCTGGGGGCGCCATGTTTGAGCTCCAAATATGATGTGCTGCAGCTGCTGCAGCACCTCATAGCAGGATCTCACAGTATCACACTGGTTCAGGCATTGTTTTAGCCGAAACCAGTGCGAAAGATGTGGTTGGCAGTTCAGATTTGAACAGCCAATCACAACGATCATTGATGGGGGGTGATGATGCCACCCCCCTGGGGTCAATCAAAGGTATCCTGCTGTAAGAAACAGCAGGGGACATCATTTGAAAGCCGTTGCTATGGCCACGGCATTCAAATGAATTTTAGGCAGTAAAGTTATGTCCCTGGTCGTTAAGTCACATAAAAATAGGACATAACTTTACTGCATGCGGTCGTGAAGGGGTTAAGCCATACCTGTAGCCATTTGATTGAATACTTCGTGCAAAACACACGTAAGGAGACTTATTCAAATATAAAATCTAAATTTTATTGAAAAATAGACATACAATGATAAAAATGTGCATTTTCCATATAATCAATAAATGAGGTAGGTGGATTCAATCACACCCACCCACCAGGGAAACTAGCCACATTAAACCCATCCTTGCTCCATAAGCTAAATAGTAAATACTGAGTCTAGTGAACCATGTGCTGGAGATACACTACAGGATCAAATTGATCATAGTATAGAAAAAGAGCATTTCAAACTTACCCATAGTGTAAAGATAGAGGGTCTACAGCTGGCAGTCCCAACGTGGGTGAGTGAGCAACCTTTCTCCCGATGCGCGTTATCGCAAATGCTTCATCAGCGGGGTACAGGCAAGCCATTTGATTGTATCTCTAGCAATTTCCTAAATCATATTTAAGCAAATTACATATGCTTAGTTTTGAAAATGAAGCTGAAATTAATATATCATAAAAGGTAGTTTCAGGCTTAATTTTCTATGGGGCTATGTAAGTTCAAGAGAAAAAAATGTATGTAAAAAACACTGCCATTATTATGGGATGTATGGTTCATTGGAGACACACTATAAATTTCTAGCTTTCCATTAGCTGAACATGTGAAATGATGGAGCACATTGTAATGACTACACATAGTGTACATTAAGGTTAAGTAACCTCTATACATGAAGATTCTTGGAATCTGTAGCTTTGTATAATCCCCCTGTTGTTATGGGTTATAGTTATGATGAATTTCATAATTTTAGGGACAGTATGGGCTTTTAACAGTGCGGAGCTAGTTACAATTAGGTCCATATATATTTGGACACCGACACAATTTTAGTTTTTTTACCTGTTCACTGACATATATTCAAGTTATAGTTATATAATGGACATGACATAAAGTCCTGACTTTTAGCTTTCATTAGAGTGTATCCACATTAAAGTTTGATGAAAGGTTTAGGAGTTTCAGTTCCTTTACATGTGTCACCCTGGTTTTAAAGTGCCCAAAAGTAATTGGAAAATTGACTCAAAGGCTGATTCATTAGCAGGTGTGGGCAAGTCCTTTGTTATTTCATTCTCAATTAAGCACATAAAAGGTTTGGAGGTGATTTGAGGTGTGTTGCTTGCATTTTGACGTTTTTGCCGAGATAAAGAATGGCAAAATCTACAGTTTGGTACATCCTTAGAAAGGACCTGTACCTGTGACCTCAACAATGCAAAAAGACCTGGACACCCATTGAAGACAATAATGGTAGATGATCACAGAATGATTATCGTGGTGAAGAGAAACATCCAAGTAAGTGAACAATACTCTCCAGGATGTAGGCGTATCAATATCCAAATTTTCCATAAAGAGAAGACTGCATGAAAGAAAATACAGAGGGTTCACTGCACAGAGCAAGCCACTCATAATTCTCAAGAATAAGAAGAGTAGATTGGACTCTGCTAAAACAAAATCTTAAAAAACAGCACAGTTCTGGAAGAACATTCTTTGGACAGATGAAACCAAGGTTAACCTCTACCAGAATGATGGAAAGAAAAAAGTATGGCAAAGGCATAGTACAGCTCAAGATCCAATGCATACCATGTAACGCCCTGGACTAGTCAGGTCGTCCCAGGTAGTCCCATGCACACACACACCCCTTCCCCTTAGAAAGGTGACATCAGCCAACCTACAAACCTTTGTTACCACCCTCCGGGTTTGATGTCCACACCAGGGGGGCGGAGCCAGGTGGTTGGCTCCACCCACCGATGAGTTCACAGGCCCGAGGCAGGAAAACAGTTGAGTTGTTGAGAGTTTAGTCTTGACAGAGAGTGAGGAGAGTCAAGTTCAAGGGCAGACCTGTGCTCAGGCCTGCCAAAGACTACACTTGGTGTCTGGGTTGGAGCCCAGGCACCTTTAGCAAAGAGGCAGATGGTGGTGGCCGCCTGCAGGAGCTGGGATTACAGCCGGTTGAACCGTAGGGACCGGGATAAGGCGGTGGCCCGCCGGTACCGATCCGGGGAACCAATTGGAAACCGGAACACCAGGAGGGGTACTCAGACCCAGTACGAGGCCCAGAAACCACTAGGCTAAGTTGAAACAACTGATTGAGGACTGAACTTTAGGACCTTTCCCACCCAAGACCCGACTGAAGACAACAGCCCAACCATTAGGGTAAAGCCACCGCCAAGGCATAGAGACCCAAGGGGCCAGCGTCTGCAGGCAAACAGGGCTCTCCCGACACACAGCAAGCCGGGGAGCGGACTACCGTTGCTTAGGCATAGCAGTCATAACGTCTACACTAAAGAGGTGCAGGAGAAAGGCGGAAACCACCAACCTGTTAAGAGGAAGCTGCAGCCGGCTGCGGGCACTGTTCATCATCCCATTTGGTTTACTAGAGACTCCAGTGTGTTGTATCATAGTGAGTACACCAGTGCATTTGGGCCGTGCACCGCGCCGCACGGCACCAGCACCCAGCACGCACCCATCCCCTCGCCTCAGCACCTCCCTCGGGCCCCCGGGACCATTATTCCCCCTACCCATGGAGGGGGTCAACACCAAGCTGCACAACATCGTCCCCGGGAGCCTAGTCAATGGCAGCGGTGGTGTCCATCCATTCACCACAACCCGTGGGTAGCGTCACGAACCTAAATCTCCTACAAACCACCGTGGCCCCGGCCGTGGAACTCCCTACCGAAGTCCCTACGTGTAGCGCCAACCCCCTTTCAGAGCGACGTGACCCCCCCCGGGTCCGTGGCAGCCGGCCGAGCCCCGGGGCGGTACACATCTGCTCTTCTGGTGTCACGAACAGGATTGAACCCATCCACTTACCTGTGGAAGTGCGCCTTGAAGTTATCGTCAGCGGAGTCCCCATTGAAAAACTGCAGAATCTGCCATCTTGTCACCATCATGTGGCGCGAAGTTTCCCGCCCAAGCCGTCTTCTCCAAGCCAAAAGGGCGCGAAAGTGAAGCTCCGGCCCCTGAGAGCAGAGCGGTGCAGAAAGCAAGTGAAGTGCCCCAAAAAGACCAAGGGGGGGCAGGTGAAGATCCTGCCTCATGTCACTGAGGAGATAAAGGGCAGGGACTCCAGGACTCTGCCACCCGTCTGGTTCCTGGAAGCACAAGCCGCAACATGTCCGCCCCGTCATAGAAGCCCGAATTCCCGGAGCCCGCACCCAGAACAGCAGCGTGGGTGGAAGCTCGGATGACCCTGATGGCATGCTGCCTACAGGTGGAGGTGAGGTACCTTATGGAGCAATGGGCGGCTGAGATGGGGAGATAGCTTTGGCTGTGCGGGCACGTGAGATGGAGACGAATTTGGAGGAGCGGGTGAGCGACCCACGCCCCTATGTTCTTGAGGGACCGGCCGCTGCGGCTGAGGGACCCGGTCTGACCCTGATTACCCTGTCGCCTCCTCCACGGCCCGTATCAGTTACGGCTACTTCCCTGCTTGGTCTGTCGCCCCCAACACCGGTGGCGGAACCCGTCCCAACTGCCTGTGAGGACCCACCTGCAGAAGCGGCTCGCAAACGGCCGTACGTTCGGCCAGCACCAACCCCGCTACCCTGGAAGGTGGCCGCCCCAGATGTAGTCCACCAGTCCCGGAGGGAGCGACGCCCAGATAGACCCCGGCCCCGGCAGTTCACCCGGCCAAGAGGGAGGTTAACGCTGCCCGGAGACTCACCCAGCAAGGAAAGCTGGCCGCTTCCCGACCCCAGGCCTCGGCTGAGGCAAGGCAGGGTTGTTGCTGCAAGGCAGCGATCCAGGCTGGTTCCCCAGAGAAGGTGCAGGTCATGGCCGGCACAGGGGAACTCCGGCTGGGCCCAACCCGCATGCAAGGAGGGCAACTGGACGCCCCATACTGGGAGCGGTAGCAGCACCAGCTGGGCTTGGAAATCGCAGCCCGGGAAAAGAGGAAGGCAGAGATCCTGGCCCGCACCATAAAGGAAAAGGACAATCTCCGGAATGCCCCCTTTCGGGTACGGGGCCCGAGGCACAAAGGCCAGGTCAGGCGTTTTGACCCCAACAAAGGGTGGAGGTTTGTGTTTGAGCCCGGCTTGGAAGCGGAGGTCTTTGTGTCCCGTCGGGATGTCTACCCCCACATGTCCATAGGGCACCCGGACCGTGACCTGATCCCCGGAGAGCTGATCAGCTATACCCATCATTGTAGGGAGAGGGGCTGGTTTGCCCTTGATGTGCAGAGGAGGGCATGCCGTGAAGGCCCGGAGCGCTCCCAGACCCCTCCCCCACCATACAGCGCTGGAGTTACCGTTGAGGCTGAGTATTAAGAGGAGGATGAAAGTTAAAGGCAGCGGATCCCGGCTGCCAAGTTGAACAGTCCCCGTTGGGACTTTGTTTTTGCCCCGTTCACTAAAGACAAGGCCGAGAACTTGCAGGCCACCCAAAAACTTTTGGGCTAGTAAATAACCCCCATTAACCGGCCTTCCCATTTCACAGCCTCTTGGGATGCAGACTGGAGGATGGGCCTGCGGGAAACAGATGGCTGAGGCCCGCCACCATTGCAACCGGTGGCCATCCTCCGGGTCAGGGGCCCCCTGGACGTGGGGCCTCCGAGAGACAAGCAGATGTGAAACCTGTACCCGTCCCGTTAAACAACACCTGGGCCCGTTCCTGGACTGGGGAAAAAGGGTGCTGCCCATTTCTTAGGGGCAGCATCAAGGCTAGGTTTGTTTGGGTGGGTGACTAAAGGACCCGTTCCCGTTCCCGTGTTAATAAAAGTGTTACATTTTGCAACATTTAAGCATGTGCCTCCCGCAAGGGAATATTTTAAGCTAATATTTGAAGTTTATACATCTGTTACTATACTTGTATTGTGTTCCCGTTTTATCTTTCAGAAACAAAAATAAACCGGTAATGGACAGGCAGCCCACGGACAGTCTGCATTAAACCAAGGGGGAATGTAACGCCCTGGACTAGTCAGGTCGTCCCAGGTAGTCCCATGCACACACACCCCCTCCCCTTAGAAAGGTGACATCAGCTAACCTACAAACCTTTGTCACCACCCTCCGGGTTTGATGTCCACACCAGGGGGGCGGAGCCAGGTGGTTGGCTCTGCCTACCGAGGAGTTCACAGGCCCGGAGGCAGGAAAACAGTTGAATTGTTGAGAGTAGAGAGTTGAGTCTTGACAGAAAGTGAGGAGAGTCAAGTTCAAGGGCAGACCTGTGCTCAGGCCTGTCAAAGACTACACTTGGTGTCTGAGTTGGAGCCCAGGCACCTTTGGCAAAGAGGCAGATGGTGGTGGCCGCCTGCAGGAGCTGGGAATACAGCCAGTGGAACCGTAGGGACCGGGGTCGGGCAGTGGCCCGCCAGTACCGAACCGGGGAACCAATTGGAAACCGGAGCACCAGGAGTGGTACTCAGGCCCAGTACGAGGCCCAGAAACCACTAGGCTAAGTCGAATCAACTGATTGAGGACTGGACTTTAGGACCTTTCCCACCCAAGACCCGACTGAAGACAACAGCCCAACCATTAGGATAAAGCCACCGCCAAGGCATAGAGACCCAAGGGGCCAGCGTCTGCAGGCAAACAGGGCTCTCCCGACACACAGCAAGCCGGGGAGCGGACTACCGTTTCTTAGGCATAGGAGTTATAATGTCTACACTAAAGAGGTGCAGGAGAAAGGCGGAAACCACCAACCTGTTAAGGGGAAGGGGAAGGGGAAGCTGCAGCCGGCTGCGGGCACCATTCATCATCCCGTTTGGTTTACTAGAGACTCCAGTGTGTTGTATCATAGTGAGTACACCACACCGCACCAGCACCTCCCTCGTTCCCCGGGACGATTATTCCCTCTACCCATGGAGGGGGTCAACACCAAGCTGCGCAACATCATCCCCGGGAGCCTAGTCAACGTCAGCGGTGGTGTCCATCCATTCACCACAACCCGTGGGTGGCGTCACGAACTTAAATCTCCTACAAACCACCGTGGCCCCGGCCGTGGAACTCCCTACTGAAGTCCCTACGTCTAGCGCAAACCCCCTTTCAGAGCGACGTGACCCCCCCGGGTCCATGGAAGAGCTCGAGCCACCCACCAACAAGCACAAATCCGAGCGGCTCGGCAGCCGGCCGAGCCCCGGGGCGATACATACCACATCATCTGTAAAACACGGTGGAGGCAGTGTGATGGCCGGGTATACATAGCTGCCAATGGCATTAGGTCCCTAGTGTTTAGCAGCTGCATGAATTCTGGGGTTTTCACAAACATACTGTCTGCTCAAATCCAGCCAAATGCAGCCAAACCGATTGGTCAGTGTTTCATAATACAGATGTACAATGACCCAAATCATAAAGTCAAAGCAACCCAGGAGTTTATTAAAGCAAGGAAGTGGAATATTCTTGAATGGCCATGTCAGTCACCTGATCTCAACCTAATAGAGCCTCATTACACTAGATAAAGAGTAAACTTCAGACAGAAAAGCCCATAAACAGCAACGGAAAACTGCTGCAGAAAAGGTCCAGACCATTAAAAAGTAGGAAATACAGCGTCTTGTGATGTCCATGAGTTCAAGACTTCAGTCAGTCATTGCCAACAAAGGATTTTCAACTAAGTATTAGAAATTAACAATACATTTCCAAATATTTAATTTGTAAAATTAATTTTGAGCCCCTTTAATGAAGGGATTGAGTTTAAAAATGCTTTAGTCCCTCACATGTTTATGCAATATATTTTGTTCAACCCACTGAACTAAAGCGAAAAGTTGTAACTTCGTCTGCATCTCAATTGTTTCGTTCAAAATCCATTGTGTATCTTTTTCTAAAGCCTCTAAAGGTATGCTCTCACAATCCGGATGACACAGCATTCTAGACACAGTGTCATCCCTCCTGCAAAGACGTGAGGGTCCTCCTCTAGAGAATGCAGCATCTGTGTCCACGATCAGGGTTCTGGATGCTGCAGACTTTTGCTGTGCTCTCCCTATTGAGAACACTTGCGTCTCCTTAAGAATAAATTGGCTTGCTGTGATTCAGGAAGCTGTGGAAAAAAGAAGCACACAGGGCATGGGATTTCTATAAATTTCATCCACTCTGCTTCTACTGTACAAAGCAGCATTTTGAAAGCAGGAAAAACATGTTGTGTCTAAATCACCGCCAACACTGATCATGTGGACGTACTCTAATAGCTCACATTTAGCACTTTTGACAAAATATTGTTTTAGATACATTACTCATACAATAAATACATAAGCATGATGGTCTGAGAAATATGACTTCTTATTGCAACTGAAAAACACACATGTGCCTCTCTAAGCTTCATGCGAGAGAGAGATGACCCTGCTGACAATAAGAGCTTAAACTCTATAGGAAAGAGAGAGACAGAGGACCCCGCTGACCATAATAGTTTACATTCTACAGGTGAGAGAAAGAGGATCTCGCTGACCATAAAAGGTTACACTCTGCAGGTGAGAGAGAGATGACCCTGCTGACTATAAGAGCTTACACACTACAGGTGAGAGAGGGAACCCTGCTTACCATAAGAGCTTACACTCTACATGCAAGACAGAGGACCCTGCTGACCATAAGAGCTTACACTCTAAAGGAGAGACAGAGAGGACCATGCTAATTATAAGACCTTAAATTCTACAAGTGAGAGAGAGAAGACTCTGCTGACCTTAAGACTTTTCACTCTAAAAGCAAGAGAGACAGAGGATCCTGCGGACCATAAGAGGTTACACTCTGCAGGTGAGAGAGAGATGACCCTGCTGACAATAAGACCTTAAACTCTACAGGAAAGAGAGAGACAGAGGGCCCCGCTGACTATAATAGTTTACATTCTACAGGTGAGAGAAAGAGGATCTCACTGATCATAAGAAGTTACACTCTGCAGGTGAAAGAGAGATGACCCTGCTGACCATAGGAGCTTACACTCTAAAGGAGAGAGAGAGGACCATGCTAATTATAAGACCTTACACCCTACAAGTGAGAGAGAGAAGACCCTGCTGACCTTAAGACTTTTCACTCTAAAAGCAAGAGAGACAGAGGATCCTGCTGCCCATAAAAGCTTAGACTCTACAGAAGATGGAGAGGACCCTGCTGACCATAAGAGCTTACACTGTACAGTTGAGCGAGAAAGAAACCAGTTAACCCCTTCACGACCGCGGGCAGTAAAATTACGTCCTATTTTAACGTGACTTAACGACCAGGGACGTAATTTTACTGCCTAAAGTTCATTTGATTGCCGTGGCCATAGCAACGGCTTTCAAATGATGTCCCCTGCTGTTTCTTACAGCAGGGGACCTTTGCTTGACCCCAGGGAGGGTGGCATCGCCAACCCCCATCGACGATCGATGTGATTGGCTGCTCAAATCTGAACCGCCAACCACATCATTCGCACTGATTTCGGCAAAAAATAATGCCTGAATTAGTGCGATACCATGAGATCCTGCTATGAGATGCCGTAGAAGGTACAGCAGATCATAGGTGGATCTCAAACATGCCGCCCCCAGCCCCTGCAGCACTGATTGTAGCGATCGTGCTATGACGCGCAATTGCTCCAATCAGTGTGCAGTGGGGCGGTCTGATCTGCGGGTGGCCGCCCTCCCCAGGCCTGTGCTGGTCTGCGAGCCCTCCCCCAATATGTCTGCAGCGTGAAATGGCTGGTACTTGGGGTACCATGCCACCGCTGCCGCCGCTGATTTCACCGCTTCTGCGCCTGCTCCACGTGAGTATTCCACTCCCCTTGCAGCCCGTGCGCGCTCCCGTTATGGCCTTCTGTTCCTCCTGCTACTCCTATGTAGTATAACTTCTTTTTTTTTTCCTGTATCTTGTCCATTTTTACACCTCATCTGTCCGTGCGTCCCGCCGAGCGCTCATCATGGATGCACATAATGGATCTGCATCAATGCTCAATTTTTGGCTATCCCCGACGCTTTTTGTATCGCATCTGTCCGTGCGTCCCACCGAGTGCTGATCAGGGATGCAGATAACAGATCTGCATCCCTGTTCAATTTTTGGCGTGACTCTTTTCCGTATCCACGACGCTTTTTGTATCGCATCTGTCCGTGCGTCTTGCCGAGCGCTGATCAGGGATGCAGATAATGGATCTGCATCCCTGCTCAATTTTTGGCGTGACTTATTCTTTTTTTCCGTATCACCGACGCTTTTTGTATCTCATCCGAATGTGCGTCCTGCAGCAGTCGATCAGTGCACTGCGTCTGCGCGTTTGAAACGTCAAATGGCGTTCCTTCTCTTCTGAGCCCCACCATGCGCCCAAACATTTGATTTCCACCACATATGAGGTATCTGTGTACTCAGGAAAAATTGCACAATACGTTTTATGGTGCAGTTTTTCCTGATACCGTGGTAAAAAAAAAAGCTACCTGGTTGATGCAAAAATTTTGTGGTAAAAAAAAAAAAATTTCACGGTTCAATGTTATCAACTTCTGTAGAGCCCCTGGGGGTACAAGGGGCTCCCCAAACATCTATATAATTTCCTTGAGGGGATGGGGTCACTTGTGAGGGAGCTCCACTGTTTAGGCACCATAGGGGGTCTCCAAACATGACATGGCGTCCGCTAACGATTCCAACCAATTTTGCTGTCAAATGATGCGCTCTCTCTTCTGAGCCCTGCCATGTGCCCAAACAATTACTTTCAACCACATATGAGGTATCGTCGTACTCAGGAGAAATTGCACAATACGTTTTATGGTACATTTTTTCCTGATAACCTTGTGAAAAAAAAGCTACGCGGTTCAAGTATCAGTTTTGTGGTGAAAAAAAAATTGTATTCATGGCTCAACATTATTAACTTGTGTGGAGCCCCTTGGGGCTCGCTAAACATCTAGATAAATTCCTTGAGGGGCCTAGTTTCCAAAATGGGGTCACATGTGGGGGAGCTCCATTGTTTAGGCACCTCAGGGGGTCTCCAAATGCAACATTACGTCAGCTAATGATTCCAACCAATTTTGCTGTCAAATGGTGCTCTTTCTCTTCTGAGCCCCGCCATGCGCCCAAACAATTACTTTCCACCACATATGAGGTTTCGTCGTACTCAGGAAAAAATGCACTATAAATTGCATGGTGCATTTTTTCCTGATACCCTTGTGAAAAAAAAGCTACCTAGTTGAAGCAACAGTTTTGTGGTAAAAAAAAATTTTTTTCTTTTCACGGCTCAACGTTATAAACTTCTGTGAAGCCCCCAGGGGTTCAAAGTGCTCACCAAACATCTAGTACAATTATTTGAGAGCTCTAGTTTCCAAAATGGTGTCACTTGTGGGGTAGCTCTATTGTTTAGGCACCTCAGGGGGTCTTCAAACCCGACATGGCGTCCGCTAATGAGTGCAGCTAATTTTGCGCTCAAAAAATCAAATGGCACTCCTTGCCTTCCGAGCCCTGCCGTGTGCCCAAACATTTGATTTCCACCACATATGGGGTATCTGCGTACTCAGGAGAAAATGCACAATACATTTTATGGTGCATTTTTTCCTGATACCCTTGTGAAAAAAAAGCTACCTAGTTGAAGCAACAGTTTTGTGGTAAAAAAAATTTTTTTCTTTTCACAGCTCAACATTATAAACTTCTGTGAAGCCCGCAGAGGTTCAAAGTGCTCACCAAACATCTAAAAAAATTATTTGAGGGCGCTAGTTTCCAAAATGGGGTCACTTGTGGGGTAGCTCAATTGTTTAGGCACCTCAGGGGGTCTTCAAACCCGACATGGCGTCTGCTAATGAGTGCAGCTAATTTTGTGTTCAAAAATTCAAATGCCGCTCCTTCCCTTTCGAACTCTACCGTGCGCCCAAACAATTAATTTTTACCACATATGGGGTATCAGCGTACTCAGGAAAAAATGCACAATAAATTGTAGGGTGCACTTTCTCTTTTCTCCCTTGTGAAAATTACAATTTTATGGCTAAAGTAACATATTTCGTTAAAAAGTAAAATTTTCATATTTTCCTTCCACATTGCTTTGGTTGCTGTGAAGCACCTAAAGGGTTAATAAACTTCTTGGATGTGGTTTTGAGCAGAGTGAGGGGAGCAGATTTTAGAATGGGGTCACTTTTGGGTATTTTCTGTCACCTCGGCCTTTCAAAATTTTTGCAAAATTTCCTAAATTTTCACAAATAAACGCAAAAAATATCAGCTTAAATTTACCACTGACATGAAGTACAATATGTCACGAAAAAACAATCTCAGAATCGCCAGGATCCGTTGAAGCGTTCCAGAGTTATAACCTGTCAAAGTGACACTGGTCAGAATTGCAAAAAATTGCCCGGTCATTAGGGTGTTTTAGTGGCCGGGGGTGAAGGGGTTAACTAATACAGCTAAAACACTACAGGAGAGATTACCTAGTTGCCCTGAAGATGGAAAATGACTCTGCCTTACAAACTGTGCTCCGCTGGGAACCATTGATCTGTGATGGCACAGGTACTAATTACCACTGTACAAGGTAACCCATAAGATATTATAGCTGCAAGGAAATTCAAAATGATGTGTGCCCCTCCATTATGCTTCAGGAGTGTGGGAAATGGTGGTGGGCAATGCTTTTTTTTTCCAAATTGAGAATCAAATCTCAAAATATTCAAATTCGCGTGAAACAACGGATTTCAGGAAATTCAAGTACATCTGCAGATCAATCCGCTCATCTCTACATATTACTATATATAATATGTAAATATCACTATAAATATATAAATATTAAGAAATTAATCAGCTCATAACTCTGGATTTTCTTCAATAACTATAATGGTGTTAAGTGGTTGACCTAAACTTCAAAGTATGCTCTACGGTAGAAACATACAGAATTATATTTGTTACCACAGTGTTAGTATTTCTCAATATATTCAAGTTATCTTAACTTGAAAAAGCAACACATGGTGTAAAACAGTCGTCGGCTGTTTATTATTCCACCACTGTATGTGCACAAAATAAAGTGGAGTTTTATGGATTAAAAGCAGAAGGGTATGTGTCATGCATTATTTTCTATTGCTGGAATCTTCTAAATTCATGTTAGACACCCCTAGACATTTGACTATTCTGTCATCAATTATCACCTTATAGTTTTTCGTTATAGTAACCGTGGAGATTCCAATGCATTTTCCTATTTTACCTTTTCAATAAAACATGAAATTAGAGTAACCATATGTGATTGTTTGTATGTCATATGCTGGAAAATGATTAACATCTGTTTATCTATCTGCAAGGAATATAAGGAATATCGTAAAGCAATTAATATATCTTCGGTGCACATCATTTGAACACCATATAGTCCCATAACACAATAGTAGTTACATTTACTTGACAATTTTGGTTTTTAATATCAATAACATAAACTAAGGGGTACTTTGCACACTACGACATTGCAGCTGCGATGTCGGTGGGGTCAAATCGAAAGTGACGCAAATCCGGCATCGCTGTCGATATCGTAGTGTGTAAATCCTTTTTGATACGATTAACGAGTGCAAAAGCGTCATAATCATATCATCGGTGTAGTGTCCGACATTTCCCTAATTTCACTGCATGATGGTACGATGTTGTTCCTCCTTCCTGCGGCAGCACACATCGCTGTGTGAGAAGCCGCAGGAGCGAGGAACATCAGCTTACCTGTGTCACCGTGGCTCACACCGGCTATGCGGAAGGACGGAGGTGGGCGGGATGTTTACATCCCGCTCATCTCCGCCCCTCCGCTTCTATTGGCCGCCTGCCGTGTGACGTCGCTGTGACGCCACACGACCCGCCCCCTTAGGAAGGAGGCGGGTCGCCAGCCAGAGAGACGTCGCAGGGCAGGTGAGTCCATGTGAAGCTGCCGTAGCGATAATGTTCGCTACGGCAGCTATCATAAGATATCGCTCCTGCGACGGGGACGGGGACTATTGCGCTCGGCATCACAAGCATCGGCTTGCGATGTCGTAGTGTGCAAAGTACTCCTAAGACTGCTAGTGCTATTCCTTTTTTATTTACTGTTTTTTGGAGCAGGCTTTTTTCATTGATCAGCTATGATTTAAGAAACAGTGTATATACTATAGGTATAGTATAGAAAGTGTTATACCAGTAATAACTGCATTATGGTTCAGTTATTAGTTTTTATATAATTGCGGTGATTAAAAACTACTATTTATTTATTCTTAGATGATATGTTGTAACTAGAGATGAGCGAATAAGCAAACATTTGGGTTTGGATTCTTCATGTCTAATAATTTCTATTATTCGTGTATTCATTCGGAATAACTAACTTAATGCAAGTCAATGGTAAACTCAAATAATTTTCTGGAGGATCTTGTAAGTAGGTCTGAGAGCGCTGTAAAATGCTGCAATGGATGGAAAAGTGCTGAAACTGAACGGGAACAGCATGAGGAAGATGGCTCGATGCATTTCTGATCAGAGTTTGCTTCTGAGAATAATGTTGTTAGAGTATTATGGTCATTAAAGCAGGAGATATCTACTGACAGTCCCCCCTCCTGTCACATTGCTTCCTGGTTTGATCATTAAAGTTCATGAATACGCACTGTGTTCCCTGCTCTGTAACAGTGTCTGTGATTGGTTGCAGTGCTGCTTCCCCAGCCCACCATCTGTGCCAGCATCTGTGATTGGCTGCTCTCACACTATAGTTGTCTGGTCCCCGAAGTAAAAATATTTAAATAAGTGGAAAAAATGGCACAGTGTTCCCTATATATTGATACCCCTCACAGATAAAGCAAAAGGCTACAGGCTGCAGCCCCTAGCTGTGTGTGTTATCTTGAGCATGAACAGTCTATAATTTTAAGGGTAGGTTAACTTTAACAGTGAGAGACAGAATATTCAACCTAAATTCCAAGAAATCACATTGTGTAAATTATATAAATTTATTTGCATTTTGCAGAGAGAAATAAGTATTTGATCCCTCTGGCAAACAAGGCTTAATACTTTGTGGCAAAACCCTTGTTGGCAAGCACAGCAGTCAGACGTTTTTTGCACTTGATGATGATGATTAGGTTTGTATACATGTCAGGAGGAATTTTGGTCCACTCCTATTGCAGATCATCTCTAAATCATTAAGATTTTGAGGCTGTTGCTTGGCAACTTGGAGCGTCAGCTCCCTCCATAAGATTTCTATGGGATTAAGGTCTGAAGACTAGCAAGGCCACTCCATGACCTTAATGTGCCTCTTTTTGAGTCACTCCTTTGTTGCCTTAGCTGTATGTTTTGGGTCATTGTTGTGCTGGAAGACCCAGCCATGCCCCATTTTTAATGACCTGGTGGAGGAAAATGAAGTTGTCACTCAGGATTTTACGTTAAATGACTTTATCCATTGTCCCATTGATGCGGTGAAGTAGTCCTTTGCCCTTAGCAAAGAAACACACCCAAAACATCATTGCTTCCACCTTCATGCTTGACAGTTGCAACGGTGTTCTTTGGGTCCTAGGCAGCATTTCTCTACCTCCAAACACGGCGAGTTAAGGCCAAATAGCTCAATTTTTGTTTCATCTGACCACAGCACCTTCTCCTAATCACTCTCATAATCCTTCAGGTGTTCATTGCCAAACTTCAGACAGGCCTGCACATGTGCCTTCTTTAGCAGTGGGACTTTGCGGGCACTGCAGGATTTTAAGCCATTGCGGCATAATATGTTACCAATGGTTTTCTTGGTGACAGTGGTCCTAGCTGCCTTAAGATCTTTAACAAGTTCCCCCCGTGTAGTTTTAGGCTGATCTCTCACCTTTCTCATGATCCTGGATACCCCACGAGGTGAGATTGTGCATGATGCCCCAGATCAATATCGATTGACACTCATTTTGTGTTTCTTCATTGTTACATGTGAAAAATCCATTTAAAAAAGTCCAAAAATCATGATCACAGTGGGGGGTGACAAATCATGAGAAATCCGACATGTTTCGTCTAATAGCGCCTTACTCCCGGACTCAATACTGGGTGGCACGGTAGCTCAGTGGTTAGCACTGCAGTCTTGTAAGGCTGGGGTCCTGGGTTCAAATCCCACCAAGGACCCCATCTGCATGGAGTTTGTATGTTCTCCCCGTGTTTGCTTGAGTTTCCTCCGGGTACTCCAGTTTCCTCACATACTCATAGCTAACTATATAAATTAATAACTATTATATTATTATTAGGAGCGTCTAAGTGATATGTAGGAGCCAAAACTCTTAATGTTTGGCAGGGGATCAAATAACTATTTCTCTCCACAAAATGCAAATAAAATTATACAATTTATACCATGTGATTTTCGAGATTTTATTTTGGATATTCTATCTCTCACTGTTAAAATTAACCTACCCTTAAAATTATAAACTGTTCATATCTTTGTCAGTGAGCAAACTTACAAAATACACAAGGGATCAAATAATTATTTCCTTCACTGTGCATCTGAACGCAAGTAAAGTCATTGAACTCAATGGCCGATTACCGGATTAGACGATGTGCATACATTGAATATTTTGTTGCAGACATTTCTGCACCAAATCTGCAGCTCTTGGAAAAAAACTGCACCGAAACCACATGAAAACGCATGCAGTATCAGTGCTTTTTTTTTCCAAGGGATGCAGATTTGGTACAGCAATGTCTGCAACCAAACATTCAATGTGTGCAACACACCTAATCTGACATTGAGTTCAATTACTTCACCGGAGGTAACTGGAGATCCCATTGTACCCCAGCTGTGACCTGAGATGAACTGACCTGAGGGGAACTCATTGAACTTGGTGACCTACTCTCAGGTGAAGTAACTGAACTCTGATTCTCTCAGTAACTCTGTATTACCAGAAAAAGTTTGGGCACCCCTATTAATGTTAACCTTTTTTCTTCATCACAATTTGGGTTTTTGCAACAGCTATTTCAGTTTCATATATCTAATAATTGATGGACTCAGTAATATTTCTGGATTGAAATGAGGTTTATTGTACTAACAGAAAATGTGCAATCTGCATTTAAACAAAATTTGACCGGTGCAAAAGTATGGGCACCTCAACATAAAAGTGACATTAATATTTTGTAGATCCTCCTTTTGCAAAAATAACAGCCTCTAGTCGCTTCCTGTAGCTTTTAATGAGTTCCTGGATCTTGGATGAAGATATATTTGACCATTCCTGTTTACAAAACAATTCCAGTTCAGTTCAGAGTTGAATCCATGCGACCCTCAACTTTAACAAGATTCCCGGTGTCGGCATTGGCCACACAGCCCCAAAGCATGATGGAACCTCCACCAAATTTTACTGTGGGTAGCAAGTGCTTTTTTTGGAATGCCGTGTTTTTTTGCCTCCATGCATAACGCCTTTATGTATGACCAAACAACTCAATCTTTGTTTCATCAGTCCACATGACCTGTAACTGTAGCCTGTAACTGGCTTGTCCAAATGTGCTTTTGCATACCTCAGGTGACTCTGTTTGTGGCGTGCTTGCAGAAACGGCTTCTTTAGCATCACTCTCCCATACAGCTTCTCCTTGTGCAAAGTGCGCTGTATTGTTGACCGATGCACATTGACACCATCTGCAGCAAGATGATGCTGCAGGTCTTTGGAGGTGGTCTGTGGATTGTCCTTGACTGTTCTCACCATTCTTATTTTCTCCCTTTCTGATATTTTTCTTGGCCTGCCACTTCTGGGCTTAACAAGAACTGTACCTGTGTTCTTCCATTTCCTTACTATGTTCCTCACAGTGGAAACTGACAGTTTAAATCTCTGAGACAACTTTTTGTATCCTTCCCCTGAACACCTATGTTGAATAAACTTTGTTTTCAGATCATTTGAGAGTTGTTTTGAGGAGCCCATGATGCCACACTTCATAGGAGATTCAAATAGGAGAACAACTTGCAAGTGGCCACCGTGAATACCTTTTCTCATGATTGGATACACCTGCCTATGAAGTTCAAAGCTCAATGAGGTTACAAAACCAATTTAGTGCTTTAGTAAGTCAGTAAAAAGTAGTTAGGAGTGTTCAAATCAAGAAATTGATAAGGGTGCCCATACTTTTGCACCGGTCAAATTTTGTTTAAATGTGGATTGCACATTTTCTGTTAGTACAATAAACCTCATTGCAACCCAGAAATATTACTGAGTCCATCAGTTATTAGATATATGAAACTGAAATAGCTGTTGCAAAAACCCAAATTGTTATAAAGAAAAAAGGTTAACAGTAATAGGGGTGCCCAAACTTTTTCATATGACTGTAGTTGCAGACATTTCTGCACCAAATCTGTAGCTCCTGGCAAATAATCACACCGAAACTGCATCAAAACGCAAGTGGTATCTGTGCGTTCTTTTGCCAGGAGATGCAGATTTGGTGTAGAAATATCTGCAACCAAATACTAAATGTGTGCACATAGCCTAATCCATTTATCCGGCATTAAGTTCAAAGACTTCACCTGAGGTCACAGCTGGGGTTATCATGGTACCAAAACTGCATGTGTTTGGATGTGGTTTTGGTGTGTTTGTTTGCCAGGAGCTGCAGATTTGGTGCAGAAGTGTCTGCAACCTAATGCTCAATGTGAAAAAAATGACATGCTGTCATTAAAACAGTAGAATTATATTTATGAAGTTTCCCATGGCTGTCACATTGCTTCTGGGTCCGATCATTAACCTTTATGAATACTCATTGCTCCCCCCACCACACTTTCTGTGCTGGTAGTTGCCCTCACACTAGCTGTTTGGGTAAAGAAGTGGAGTGTAAAAATAAATAAATAATTGGAAAAAAATGACATAGGGTACCCAATATTTGGATACCCAGTGCAGAAAAAGCAGACAGCTACAGGCTGCAGGCAGCAGCTCTGCATGTTATCTTGGCTGTATATCAATATACGAGGGACCCTATGCAGTTTTTTTAATTATTTAAATGAATAATTAAAAAAACATTGTGGGGTTCCCCATTTTTGATACCCAGCCAAGATAAAATAGACAGCTGGGGCTGGAATTCACAGGCTGGGGAGGCCCATGGTTATTTTGCCCTTCCTAGCCTAAAAATAGCATCATGCAGCCATGCCAAAATTGGCATATGTATTAGATGCGCCAATTCCGGCACTTCATTCTGCTCATCCCAATTGCCCTGGTGCGTTTGCAATCAGGGTAATATATGTGGTTAAGGAAAGCTTTGATTTGTCAAACAATGCAGTGATGTAGTGCTGATGCACTGCTATGTACTGCAAGTCCCATAAAGGGACTATAAAACACTGTAAAAAGTAAAAACAAAGGTTTAAAAAATATTTAAAATATCACTAAAGTTTAAATTAGCCCTCTTTTGCCCCAAAATAAAAACCAACAACAAAAATACATATTTGGTATTACCTTATTTAGAAATGTCTGATCTATCAAAATATAAAATAAATGAATCTAATTGGTACACAGCATACTGATAGAAAAAAACAAAACCCAGGGATTACATTTTTTTGGTCACCACAACATTGAAATAAAATGGCATAAAAGAAGATCAAAACATCATATCTACCTCAAAATAGTATCAGTAAAAACATCAGCTCAGGGTGCAAAAATAAGTACTCACATAGCCCCAGATCCCGAAAAATTAGAAGGTTGCTGGTCTCGGAAAATGGTGACTAAAGCAAAATTCTTTTTTTTGACAAGTTTGAATTTGTTTTCACCATGTGCAAGTGCCGAAATAAAAGAATGGAGACTTTGAGAAAATCAGTATTTCTATTGTGGCGAGACTGACCACTTACTCATAAATTGTCCTTCTCAACTATGTATGAGTGGCAGTGGATCCCAACTTTTCTGATGAAGAATCAGTCTTGTCTAAACCAATGCCTCCAGTGAATGCCGTCATCCATTTAATTTCTTCTATTACATCTATTATTTTCTCTATTTATTTCTATGGTGTACTGTATAACAGGGAAAATGTTGATGAACCCCACCAAACTCAAGACCAGTGTATCAAGACTGATTACTTGGAAATAGTGGAACCTAACTAACTTCTTACTAATCTCATTTCCACAATTTCCAATCATCCTTGGTTTGCCATGGCTATATACTCAAAATCCCATAATGATTTGGGAAACCAAAGAAGTTTCTTTTCCAACTGCTGCCAATTCCCCAAAGACTTCATAAAATAAAGAGGTTTTAGAGGATCCTCAACAATCTTCTGAACCACCATCATATACTGTATAAAGAATTTGCTAATGGATGTGACAAAATAAAATGCTGACAAACTCCGCTCTTATCAGCCATAAAGGCCCCGTTACACGCTACGATTTATCTGACGATCTCATTAGTGATGTGACACGCCCAGATCGTTGATACGATTTGCCGAAATTGCTCATAGGTCGTTTATTAGCGGTCACACGTAACGATCACACAAGCGACGCAAAATCGTTTCAGCGATATATTGTTTGACCTAGGCGGTCGTTTTGGTGTTGATCGTTGTTTGCAGGGTGTCAAACATACCAATATGTCTTCTGCGATCCAAACGATGAGAAATATTTAGAAAATGAACGATGTGTTAGTGATCAACGATTTTCACCCTATTTGCGATCGTCTGGAGTCGCACGTAGGTGTCACACGCAACAACGTCACAAACGATGCCGGATGTGCGTCACGGAAACCGTGACCCCGCCGACATATCGATATCGATAAATTGTAGCGTGTAACACCACCGTAAGACTGTCAAATTGCTCTATGGCCAAGTGCAGCGATACCCTTTGGAAGTACCCACTTTCACTGACAAAATTAAAACCGCTCCAGGAATATATCAATTAGAAGTTAGAGAAAGTGTTTGTTCTTCCATCCTCATCACCAGCAAGGGCGGCTATATTTTGTGTTAGAAAGAAAGGCAGTTCCTTAACACCCTGCATTGACTACAGAGAATTAAACAAAGTTAAAAAAAATTTACAAATTGTTACCCTTTGCCATTGATCCCAGAGTTGCTTCATGCAAAATTGATAGCAAAAATAGGTCTTCAATGGCAAAATAACTTGGTTCAAGTTAAATCAGTTGATGAATGTGTGAAGCCCCACAGGTGTTGTGTCGGTGCATTACCTTCAGGGACTCCACGTGGAGGGAACAGTCTGGTCACAGGTAGGGAACCTTCTTTTAGGATTGTCGTGACACCACTCTCGGTATTTCGGTCAGGGTGACTGCCACTGCAGATTAAGGGATGCCTGGGGCTGATGGTGGGTGCAGTCAGTTTTAGTGGCCTCCCAAGAGTGAGGCAAGCCCCAGGGCCCTGTGCAAGTGTGTGGAACCACAAGGCGCAGAATGATTCAAACACAGAAGCAGAATGTCTTTCAGGGGTTTTACTCACTTTAGGTGGCAGGGTGAGTATCCCGGGTGCAGCTGGGATGAACCAGGCTGGAACCAGGTTTCCTTCCGGCTGGCTGATGAGGGTGACTACCAACTCGCCTTCCTTAGTCCTTTGTGTTTTTGTGGTGACCCTGGCTTGAAGTCCCTATGGGGGTCACCCAGGGAAGTTGCTGCTGCCTGTTCTCCCCTCGTTTCGGCCTGTTTGCTTGAAGACTGGACCAGGTCACTCCGGCTGCTTGCCTCCTGTGCCTGGGCCCTCTCTTTGCTACGTAGCTGTGGACTCTGTGGTGTTGTCTTGAGGGTCTGAAGTGCCCCCTCAGGCAGGTTTGGCAGAAGAAAGGTGAATCTATCTCTGCACTGGGACCTGTTACCCTTGCGGGCCTGGTACCTCCCTGACAGTCCCCTTACTCTACCAACCCTTTGCTCTCTCTAGCCTTGGGTGGATTTCGGGCGGCACTACCAGGTGACCGATCTCCCCTGTTGGTAGTCACTGCGCGGACGCTGTTAGACTGCAACAGCTCCAGGGTCTGCTCCTCACGTCTGCTCTCCCTGAGCTGCACACACTAAACTGGCTCACTCGTGGGTCCTACACGTCTGCGCTCTCTGAGCGCCACTCCAGACTCCTCACTCCTCTCTCCTTCCTACTTCCTCTTCCCATTGTGCCTGCCTACACCACCTAGCAACCAGGCTCTCTACCACACCCCTTGAGAGGACATGGAGGCCACAACCCCCTCCTAGAATCTCTCAGGGGTCCTCCCAAAGGTAGATGTGTGAGACCTGATTACTATGCGCCTGTGTAGTCACACCTTGGTCAGCCTTCTGGATTACCTGTACTGTATTGCCCCCAGCATGGGTGCAGTACTCAGTAGTGCCTGACCAGGTCAGGGGCACCACAAATGGAAAATGGTATTTAGATCATGTTATGAACATTATAAGTATGCCGACATGCTATTTAAACTTTGGAATGCTCCTGCAATGTTTCAGCATTTCATTAATGGCATTTTCAGAGACTTGTTTGACCAAATTATGATCATTTATCTGGGTGATACACTAATCTTTGCTATTCTACAGAAAAACATCAGAATCATACGAAAAGTGTTTTGGAGGGTCCAAGAACCCACCATTTCTATATTAAGCTAAAAAAATGTGAATTTCATCAAATAGAATTCTAGTTCTTGGGCTATATAATCTCTACCCAAGGATTACAAATAGGATCTACTAAAATTTAGGCTATTATTAACTGGCCAATCCCAAAAAACATGACAGAGGCTCAATGATTTGTGGGCTTTGCCAAATTTTACAGGGATCTAAGGGGAAAACTTTTCTCCTTGCGGAGACCTGACAAGCTAGTCCGGCTGCCGGTAAGGAGTCTTATAGATGCAATGCCCCTCTGGGAAATATTTAAATTGTCTCTCCAAATTTTACAGACATTTCATTAACAATTTATTAAGCATAATTTCACATATCACCCAAATAACAAAGAAAGGCATATCATTTGTTTGGTCTCTTCAAGCATAAGATGCTTTTCTTTAATTGAAGATGAGGTGGCCTACAGCTTTTACGAGTATTCATCCCAATTCTGAACATGTCTTTATTATAATAGTAGATACTTCAGATGGGGCTTTTGGGGCCATTGTATCACAAATAACTGGAACAAAAGATTTCTTACATCCTTGTGCTTATTTCTTCCGATGTTTGACAGTGTCAGAAAGGAACTACGATGTGGGGAACAAGTAGCTCTTAGCTATCATTGCTGCTTTCAACGAATTGACTCCTCATCTAGAAGGAGCAGCTCAACAAATTGTTGTTCTAACTGACCATCATACCCTTGAATTTATCAAGTCAACTAAAGGCCCCGTCACACTAAGCAACATTGCTAGCAACATCGCTGCTAACGAACAACTTTTGTGACGTTGCTAGCGATGTTGCTGTGTGTGACATCCAGCAACAACCTGGCCCCTGCTGTGAGGTCGTTGGTTGTTGCTGAATGTCCTGGGCCATTTTTTAGTTGTTGCTGTCCCGCTGTGAAGCACAGATCGCTGTGTGTGACAGCGAAACAGCAACAACTAAATGTGCAGGCAGCAGGAGCCGGCTTCTGCGGAGGCTGGTAACCAATGTAAACATCGGGTAACCAAGAAGCCCTGTCCTTGGTTACCCGATATTTACCTTTGTTACCAGCCTCAGCCGCTCTCACTGTCAGTGCCGGCTCCTGCTCTGTGCACATGTAGCTGCAGGACACATCGGGTTAATTAACCCGATGTGTGCTGTAGCTAGGAGAGCAAGGAGCCAGCGCTAAGCAGTGTGCGCTGCTCCCTGCTCTGTGCACATTTAGCTGCAGCACACATCGGGTAATTAACCTGATGTGTGCTGTAACTAGGAGAGCAGGGAGCCAGCGCTCAGTGTGCGCTGCTCCCTGCTCTCTGCACGTGTGGCTGGTCACTGGTTGCTGGTGAGCTCACCAGCAACTCGTGTAGCGACGCTCCAGAGATCCCTGCCAGGTCAGGTTGCTGGTGGGATCGCTGGAGCGTCCCAGTGTGACATCTCACCAGCAACCTCCTAGCAACTTACCAGCGATCCCTATCGTTGTTGGGATCGCTGGTAAGTTGCTTAGTGTGACTGGACCTTAAGTGTTTTCCCCTCCCACCATGTTCGGTGGAGTCTTTTACTTAACCAATTCAACTTTGCTATCTCTTACAGAACTGGTTCTCGTATTGTAAGGATGTTTCTCTCCAGCAATACCGCCAACAACTATTTTGTCTGAGTCCAACTTACTTGAGGTAATCCATGACAAAAACGTGCTGGAAGATATACGGGAAGCATAAAAGACAAATCCAATTCTTCTGCTTCCACAGATGATATCTGTTATCTTTTGAAATAATTTATGGACTCATAATCATTGTACCTAAGCAAGCTGAGACTTAAGGTACCTTCACACATAACGACTTACCTGCGATCCCGAAAACGATGCGACCTGATAGGGATCGCAGGTAAGTCGCTGGGAGGTCGCAGGTGAGATGTCACACAGTCAGATCTTACCAGCGATGCAGGAATGATACAGATCGCAGTAGCGACCTGTATAACGATCTCAGCAGTCACTGTGATCCTGTCACACAGTGTCAAACACAGCAATGTGTCCTGCCCAGCAGGACATCGCCTTTGAAGAAAATGGCCTGGACCATTCTGCAACGACTAGAGATCTCACAGCAGGGGCCTGATCGCTGGTAAGTGTCACACATAGCGAGATCGTGACAGTACCTTAAAGGTATTAAGAATGATCCATGACTCCAAGTTAACAGGGCACAAAGGAATTAAAAAGCACAAGAATTTCTGCCTCGCTTCTTGTGGTGGCTGAATTACCAAAGAGATGTTTATCCGAATAGCACTTTTGAATGACACAATTTATTTTACCACATAGTGTACTGAAAAACGGGGAAAATATTCAAATGGGGAGAAATTGTGAAAAAGTACAAAAGTAAAGTTGTTTACGCACAATTTTAGAAAGATGCCAACAATTTTGTCCAGCCCATTTGGGGGTTTTGTGTGAAATTATGTGCAAGTTGCCTTTTTTCTCATTTTTTTGTGTTGTCCCAATACACACAAAGGAAATCTACATGTGTACGACAAAATATGTGTCATTTCACAAATTTTCTTGGAGAAATACTTAATTTTCTGGAACAATTTCAAGGGTGCCCACCCTTTCGGCCATGACTGGATATTCTATTAACTTATTTAGAGAAATATAGGGGTTGAATAATTACGCTCTCCACCAACAGACAAATGATACTCGCTTCTGCTGCCAATGTAATGCTGTTTTGATGCATCATGGGATTTTTAGCAAAGTATAGAAATTCAATCTAGGAATCAAGATTGAGTAAGAAAAAAAAACATGAGGCTTAAAGAAAAACTCCCATTATAGTTTGTATCCTCCTAATATATTAGTCATCATATAATATGGCACTGTGCACTTACCATTTTTCATTTTGCCTTTCTACCCAGTAAATTCTTCTATTTTCTGTGCTCTATGTAGAAACAGGAAGTTTCTTTTCGCTGTATGAACTATTCCTCTCTTGAACTCTTGACAAAACTTCTCCACTCCTCCCTACTGCCATTGACTTTTGCAGTGATTCATACAGGAAAAATAGACTTCCTATTTCTACATAGATCTTGGAAGGATTCAACTTGTCAGTTTTTAATCATGTGATGTCAAAGATCTAATGGAAAATAGAAGAATTAACTGGTAGAAAGGCAAAATGAGTAATTGTGAGTACTCAATGCTACATAATACCGGTATCATGAGTGTTTCTTTAACTGAATTAAATTTATGTAAAGTAATAATATATTGTTATAGAAAAATATGTGTGGAGTAAGTACTGGGAAAACAGGAAGTGCTTTCACTCTCAAAAATCACTGAGCTCTGCCAGAATCTGATGGACCAAACAGTGGATGGCAAGAATACCTTATTTGCATAATTTAAAATGTAAAATTCTGAAATAAAAAAAAGCGAGAAAACACTACTTAAAATATTCATTTATAGGTTCCTTAAGATCAATAGTAAATAAGTTGAATTGAGAAAGCATTTTTGACAAGGCTTTTTCTGCCATAATTTGAACAGATGGTACATACTTTTTATTGTTACCCTGTTGTTTGTTAATGGTGCATGGATTCCAATTTTAATGACCGAATTTATCACATAAAACAAGATGTTGCAGATGACTATATTTTACTCGGCTTTCATTAAATATAACAATCCACTCCTTGTACTTTTCAGGACAGCTGTTGATCTCCAAAACATTGTAATCATTAATCAAACACAGCAGAGAGTTAACCTGAGTTTAGGCTCACATTCTGGGTCCTAAGTGAAATAAGTCTATAAGTCTTAGTTTGCCTTTTGGGAGGTGCAGAATTTTGTATCTGCAAGACCAGAACACCTGAGTCTACAGACTTTGACCCCTTTTAGCACCGTGTATGGCAAATACACAGAATGTAAACATAATTGAATGGAAATTTAATTATCTTTCACCTCCAGAGAACGCACAACCCTGCCAGGGTTGCTTGTAGGGCGCTATGAAATTCTCACATTACAGATGCAAAACCTGACAAACTAAGCCAGATCTATACACTTGTTAGACACTAAACCCTTATGTTCATATATTTACTTTCTGTTTTAAAATCACAAGACAACCCATGCACTTAAACATGAACTGCTCATATCTTAATTTTATTTAAGTGAATGTCTCTTTATATTTGTAGACCTTAAAATATTATTATTACATCCAATTTGACGTTCTTCTTTGGACCCATTTCCTGTCTTGTACGCAGTTTGTGGGGGCTCATAAAAGTGCATGTTTTGAAATCATTTACATAACTGCTTAATGACTAAAGGTTTACATTTCATCTTGACCATGAAAAATTATCGACTTGGAATGCTGCAATGTTTTTCAATGTATTTATTTACATGTTTGAGTTTTATCTAACTTCCTCAAGAGATGGAGTTGTCAAACAGTATGTGGACAACATATGTTCTTGTTGAACATCTCATTTCAGTACTGTGGGTATTACTGGCTCCTTCATTCAGTGTTATTATGGTCTATGTTCTTCAGGCTGAAGACTTCATTAGATTTTGGCTCCAGGTACCATATCTTTTTATTTATAAGACGCCCCGGATTATAAAATGCAACCCAAATTTAGAGGCGAAAAATAGGAAAAAAATATTAATGTTAAAATTGAGGGTCCGTCTTATAATCCTTGTGTGTCTTAATCCTAATGCTTACCAGGGGGGAGCAGCAGTGGTGGAGTGGCTCAGGAAGGTAACAGAAGGCAGAGTCGGCGATGTTGTGGGCTCAGAGGCAGGGGGGGTTGCAGCTCAGGAGGGTCAGTGGACGGAAGGTCGGCAATAATGCGAGTTTGCGGGTGTCGCGGCGGCAATGCCATTGATATGCTGGTGGGCTTCAGGGATGCCACTGCAGTGGAGCAACTCAGGAGGGTCACAGGACGGGATGTCGCAGCAGCGGTGGCAGCGAGTGCCTGATCTGACTGCGGGCTTCATTGAATCGCCCGCCGTTGAAGCAATGGACTGCAAGAAAATGGCCTTGGAGACGGCGCATAAACAGAAAGGCTTCCGCGGCCATTTTCTTGAAGTCCATTGCGTCAATCTGCGAAAGTGCCACCTCCCCAGCCATTTTCTTGAAGTCCATCACATCAAATGCGGGCGATTCAATGAAGCCTGCAGTCAAATCAGGCACCTGCTGCCGCTGCCGCAACGCCCCGTCCTGTGACCCTCCTGAGTTGCTCCACTGCAGTGGTATCCCCGACTCATATGACCCTGCTCCACCACTGAAAACCCAGTAAGCCACATCCGGTTTGTAAGATGAACCCCCATTTTTCCCCCAATTTTGGGGGGAAAGAAGTGTGTCTTGCAATCCAGAAAATACAGTATTTCCTTTTATATATATCACAGACTGATAAGTAAGGTTGGGCTTAAATGATGGGTGACATAACAAAACTTGAAGTTAGCATTTTTAGACATCCAATAGATTAGAAATCAGGGCTTTATATGACAGTCAACTATATCCACAAAAATTTATAAAAAAACATTTTTTAATTCAGGTCTTCATTCTGATGGCCTTAAAAACCTACAAAAAATAGTATCACTTTACATGTGAAATTTCAAGGCAACCCTCATGAAAGTGGGGCCATAAAGTTGGATGCACAGATAAAATAATGTATTAACATTTCTAATATTTTGTTTATCGGAACATATGGGATCGGTGCACGGACTCATATACTTCTCTAAATATTAAAGGAGGCACTACACATGTATCACTATTACACCTCAATCAGATATCTTAGTTTTCAAAAAAAGTGCAAATATATAATGTTAAATGTCAAAAATGTAAATAGCTAAGACTAGTTAAGGTGGTAAAAAGCACAAAACCCTTTAATCTTTTGCGAACGTGGTATAACAGTGTTGTGCATTTCTCACAAAAAAAAATTACATTTTGCATCAGGTAAGGGATTTGTACACAGCAGGCACCCAAGTGTTCTTCAGGCACAAAGATTTAATGATTTATTGACAGGAAACCTGACATTCAGAATTTCTAACCATGAACTTATTGCTACATCTGCTTTTCCATGTTTCAGATTTCAGCTCATCTCTCTTATGTATTAAAAATATGTGCATGGCTGAAAGATACAAGAATAAATAGGCATCCCATCATCCTTAGCAAATATCTAAACATATCCATTTTTTTTATAAATCGATAGAGAATGTATAACCAGTGGAGAAATGTTCAAATTTATGGACTTGTGTCTTTTTTCAACCTGTGTAACTATGCAGTAGTATAGATTATTGTACCCAATAAATTCTAAGTAAAAAATCAATTATTCATGTATGAAATCCAAAGAATGTACATATTAAAGGGTTGGTTTGGTACCTAAAATGCCCTTTCTAAATATCTATTTTTACACCTTAACCACTTTTGTTATTAACTTTATTATAAAATACCCTATCTAAGTAATTCCTAAAAAAAAAAGTTTTTTTTATTTACTGTACTTGTTTTGTTTGAGAATCTCAAATGGAATGGCATAGGAGGCTGGGGCTGCCCTCACTTCCCTAGAGTCTATTGCTCCTTTTAAAATAGGCAATCATCAGGGGACAGCGCTGCAGTTCTTTTATACAGTTTCTTGCATTGCAGCCCTCTGAAGATGTTCTGGATCCATGGTGATAGGAGCTGTGGGAAAGATGAGTGCAGTGCCCGTACTCTGCTTCTACCTCTACCGCCATATCTTCTAACTGTAAAACAAGATGTCATCAAGGGGTGCAGATGGAAACAGCAAACGATAGCAGGAGTGCCCATCATGTTCTATCACCAAATTCAAACAAATTACCAGGGGGAGATTATAGCAGCTGTGTGAGTGGCACCAGCACTGCCCTTGATGATGAATCATTTGAGAGTGGTGCTAGAAGCTTTGAGGTGATACTGAAGTCCTTCACAGCTTCTCTCATTGTCCCCTGATGACATCTTCTTTTACAGTTAGAAGCTGCAGGTGTGTAGATAGAAGAAGTGCAGAACTGCAGTCACCTCTCCCTTATCTTCTATAAGAGCCAAGAAACCAGGACATCCTCAGAGCAAGAAACTGTAGTCAGTAATTGCAGCGTTGTTCACTGATGATGTCCTGTTCCAAGAGTGGTGATAGATGTGGCAGGGAAGTGAGAGCAGCCCTAGCCTCCTATGATGTCCCATTTGAGACTCCATTATGTACACCACAGTTACTCATTGCTAAAATCATTATAACTGTTTTCGATTGGCAACTACTGTGTTTTTTTTTTTGCAACAGCACTGTTTTAATTAAAAGAGGCACATCTCGCAATATGACATGAGATTTCATGATTTGCCCCTGAGGTGGACAGTTGAGGATTGTGGGATCCAACTCTGCATGCCAAGATCTCAAAACTCTGAAGTTTAGACCCATCTTTTGGGAGAAAGTCAAAACCTTAACTGACAATGTTATTTAGTAAAATAATGACTATGGCTGCCCATTCTTTTCGTAAATAAATGTATACCACAGACAGGTACTGTTCAACCCCTTGGCACAATATCACATACATATATGTGATTGCAGAAGTGATCACGTGTAGAGAAAACTCAGGAGCTGATCTCTCGCCACATGTGGCAGATACCAGTTATAATAAATAGCCAGCATTTGTCTATCTTTGACAGTGGCGTTTAAATGGAAGATGTTCTTGCACTCATCGGCACCCAGTGACACGATCATGGGGAGTTGATGGGTTACTTAGTAGCAAGTATTTCTGAAGTGTGGAGGAAACGATACTTGGTTTTGTAAATATTTTAAAAATATAAATCTGAAAATTGTAACATGCATTTGTATTTAGCCCCGAGACAATGCTTTGTAGGACAAACCTACACTGCAATTACTAATACAAGTCTACAAGTACCAGCTCTGTACATCCCGAGGGTGAAATTGTTGTTCATTCTTTGCGAAATGCAAACTGAAAACAGGACTTCTCATGACTTCTTTTCAAAAATGGCTTTCTTTCTCCCGCTCCTTCATATAGGCCAGAATTGTTGAGTATAAAGGCTCGATCACACAATTGTATGACACGACCAAGTTCTCTCCCCATATATGAGGGATCCACAACTGTCTTCTCCAACCCCAGCGAAGCGCTGGTATGGCTATAGCTACAGCCTCATCCGTCTTGAGAAAAATGCTAATCTCTCTCACCACAGGACACCTGATTCCTTCATTCATGAACCCAGGGGAGGGAATAGGTGGAAACTGACCTTAGTTCATGCCTCTTTCTGTTCTCCATGCTTAGCGTGTCATACACAGACACATAATACAAAGATTGAGTCAACCTCTTTCCTTTTTATCTGGTTTCAGGTGTGACTTTCATATTACCTATTACTTGCCACATGTAAGTTTGAACTAGCTTGAAGCAAAGTTCTTTACTCACAATTTTGGAAAGTTGTCAACAATTTAGTCTGGCCCATTTTTGTGTGAAATTATGTCCAAGTTGCTTTTTTTCCTGTGTATTTTTGCTGTGTGTGTTGTTCCAATACACACAAAAGAAAAGAAATATATATATATATATATATATATATATATATATATATATATTAAAAAACCTGTGTGACTGCAATGATTTTTTGGGAGACATACCTAATTTTCAGGAACAAGGGTGCCAATATTTTTGACCATGACTGTATGTCTTGGAACGTGAGGAGCCCCGGATACTGTGGTAAGAGGGTGAAGGTATTTACATTAGTTAAGAAGTACTAACTACATATATAAGGCCTTGTGGAGACACATCTCACCATAGACTCAGCTTGGTAGTTGACGAAACCCTGGGAACAATGGTCCACACACTCTTTTCACACCAGGTATTTTAGAGGAGTGTCATTGCTAGTACACAAATCGGTGAGGTAAAAAGCTAAGGTTGCACACAGATGTGGTGCCCCTGCGGCTTCAGGTGCCACAGGGTACTGCACCTCATTCAGGGTGCAGCATTCATCTCAGATACGGTCACCGGTAAAACCACCACAATCCACCAAAACATACAGTTAGTTGCCCTCTCACTAGGACTGAGCTAGGGTAGAGACATGAGGGGTGGTCATCACTAATGTAGTGGACCCTCTGCTCACTAGTTCAAGAACCCGAGGGGGAGGGGCGAGCAGCACAGAGAGAGACGGAAGTAGAGAGTCAGCAGTTTCACAGCAGACAGTCTGAGGAGGGAGAAAGAAGGAGAGCTGCAAGAGAGGTCCTGGGGATGGGAGGCTGGAGGACTTTGTTCCAGGACCAGGAGTGAGTACATATTGGGGAGCAAGGCAACAGACACACACATAGACAGTCAGTCGTCAGGAAGTGACAGACAGGGAACAATTGAGATGCGGAGGACACGGTCGCCGAGGAGAGAGCTACGATATAGCTCCCTCAGGACCGGGTGCACCGAGAACAGGGTGCAGAGCTCTAGGCTGGTGGGCACTGCACGTCCCGCCAGCAGAATCTGCCGGGCAGAGGATTTCAAGTCTTCTGGCCCACACCAAGTGCCCAGGGCACACCAGTATATAGAGCCAGGAGTCATGACCAAAATGATGGCACCAACTACGGACTCACGCTGCCTGCTATACGGGACAGGAACGGAGCCAATCCAAAGGCTCATGTCCAAGCGTTGCTTCAAGCCACAGATACTCACACAACATAGTGCAGGAAGGAAGGACTCACAGTGAAAACCACCGGTTTTGACCTCCAAACTATCCGGGATCGGCTAGAGCCCATGACACCGGGGACCAGCCATCCAAGTGCAGCGACATATCAGTGAGTAAAGAACTTTGACTGCAACCCTTGTGTCACTCCCTTTCTTCATTGTCTCCAACCCTGCGCTCCTTTAACACTAGAACTACTGAGGTAGTCATTTTGACTACTTCGCACTATGTAGTTCTAATAGGTGTCACGAGTCCAGTAGTTCTAGTGTTAATAGAGTGGACTACTACTCCCCACATCCTCCCTGGGGTCTGAGCTCTGCCTATGTAGAGCTATACCATCTGAGCTGCATTATCATCCATCCTTGAGAAGACCTCCCACAGCGGCATCTAATACCTGGTCTCACACAACAGGTGGCGTCACTAGAACTACAACACCCATCCTCAACATTCCCTCATCTATTGACAGCATCGGGGTCACGGAACCGGGCCTGGCCACTGTGACAACCCGAATCGACACTGGCCCGGGGACGAGTAACTATTGGGACTCCGTGGTCACGTCACAGAGATCTGGAAGGCTGTTTTGTTTTTACATATTTAGAAATTTGTTCTAAAGAGTATATATTAATGTGTTCTCCTAAAGCTACCCAGATGCTTATACTATATGTATGGGAGACTTTAACTTGGTTATGAATGATAATTTATTCAGATTTAGATTGGGAGGAACAACCTCTTTAACAAGATGCACTTCTACCACTTTGTCCACATAGACAAGCAAAAGGGTATCAATGTTTCGAACTTTTGACTTTCAGGGTCCATGTCTCAACATCCACTAATCCACTACAACTTTGAGAGTGAGACTGCCTTCATTTTATAGACAATCATCTGATCTATCGCATATATAAATTTGATTTGCAACTATTTAGCTTATTATTATTAGTTATCCAGATTCTTGGCATGTTACTACACTTCTACCGTTTTGCTTCTGATGGTAGAAAAATCTGTTTTTTCTGATATACTACCAACTACAACCTGTTTTCACATTCCTTAATAGCTCAGTGTGTTATATTGATTCCCTAGCAAAATATCACTGGTTCAAATCAAGGAGCAACCATGAAAAAGATTTCCCAAGAAAAGTGAAACAGCATCATCCAGCTCATTGATAGCGGTTCAAAGAAAATTGCCAAACTGCATCATCTGAGTACCATGAAAGTTGGAAGAATACGAAAATCACAAGAGTTATCAGTTGAGTCACGACAAACAAGGCAATTGTGGTGGCTCAAATGTTTTGTAATAGTGAGATCATTTATGTCCATGCAGGTACTGTGCGATGCACATTACTCAAGTCTGTAATGGTGACCTGAAAAAAGGTGAACAAGAGAAATTGAAGGAACTGTCAAGTTAGGTGTAGGAAGCCTGATATGGGGTTGTATCACAGCCAAATGCATTCATTTGTAAGCTTGAGAGCAGGGCCTTCACTCCTCTTGGTTTCTGTTGAATTGTGTTAAGGTGGCGTCACACGGTACGTTATATCGTGCAATCGCATGAGCGATCGCACCCGCCCCCGTCGTTTGTACATCACGGGCAATTAGTTGCCCGTGGCGCACAATCTCGTTAATCCCCGTCACACGTACTTACCTCTCTAACGACGTCGCTGTGGGCGGCGAACATCCTCTTCCTGAATGGGGAGGGACGTTCGGCGTCATAGCGACGTCAAAGCGGCTGACCAATAGTAGCGGAGGGGCGAAGATGAGCGAGACGTAAACATCCCGCCCACCTCCTTCCTTCTGCATTGTCGATAGGACGCAGGTAAGCTGCAGTTCATAGTTCCCGGGATGTCCCACGGAGTGATGTGTGCTGCCCCGGGAACGATGAACAACCGGCGCACAGGAGGACGTTCAATTTTTAGAAAATGAGCGACGTGTCAACGGTCAACGATAAGGTGAGTATTTTTGCTCGTTCACCGTCACTCGTAGCTGTCACACGCTACGATATATCAAACGATGCTGGATGTGCGTCACTTATGACGTGACCCCGACGACATATCGTAAGATATATCATGGCGTATAACATGCCCTTAATGGTATTTTCAAGGTCAAAGCTATGGATGGCTCATAATAATGTCTGCAGAGGGAATTATATATTTTTTCCAAGCATATTGACACTTTACACAAATCTAAGTGACCTGCTCATATAGATAATTGCCTTTCAAACTTAACAGATTTACAGTTCCCCACAGTTAACTATAAGTGAGAGTCAGCAAACGTTTTTAGATGCTAATATTACTTTAGAGGAAATTAGCATGGCACTGAGTGACATGGCCACTGGCCTGGCAAAGCACCGGGTCCAGATTGGATGCAACTGGAATTGTATGTTAGATATCAAAGATGTTAATGCCCTTCATTTTAGATGTTTTCTTTGCAAGTATCCCAGGGTGAGTCTTCACCCACTTCCTTTTATGAAGCTAATATTTTTGTATTATTAAAAGAAGAGAAGGATTCTATGAAATGCGGATCTTACTGAGCTATTTCTTTTGTGAGCGTTGATTATAAAATCTTCACTAAGATTCTAGCTATGAGACTCAATAAACTGATCTAGATTTCATATATCCAGACCAGACAGGGTTTATACCAGTAGCACTTCCATAATTATCAGAAGAAGAACAATTGGTAGTCCAATACAGGTAATTACAGCCTTAGAACTGTTGGGCATTAGCTTCACTGGATGCCATAAAGGCGTTTGACTCTCTAGAATGGTCATATCTTAATAAATTAAGCATTTGGCCCAAAATTCTGTAAATGGATATGTATTCTATATATGGCCCCAAAAGCTAAGGTAGGGGTGAATGGCTTTCCATCTGCATCCTTCTCGCTTGAGAGAGGAACTCATCAAGGCCTGTCCTCCATCTCCCACTTTGTTTGCTCTGGCTATTGAAGTATTAGCAGTCTGAATATGTTCCATGCCACTGATTAAATGCATATATATAGCCGATCGGACTAATACCATTGGGTTATACTTTGATTACATGATCATTTTTATGGACCACGTCGGGGACACTTTCTCTCATGATACCTCTAGTATCGATAAATCTGTTATATTTTCTGGTCTTTCTATAGACTTTAATAAATTGGCACAAATGCCACTTACATGTGGGCCCTCTACCCATTTAGATTCTTTGTCACTTTTACTAGTGGGCACACATTTTAAATATTTAGGGATCAACATTCATCAAGACATACTGTATCTCTTCTAACATTCGGCCTTTATTAAATTATGCTAAATTAAAGTTTAATCTTTGGGGGAAACTACCTTTATCAGTGTCTTGAAATATAAATCTAATTAAAATGATGCCATTGCCAAAACTCAGTTATATTTTGCAACACAATGCATAACATATCCCTAAATCCTTTTTCACAACACTTTACTTGCTATTGTCTTCATTTATATGAGATAGATCTCAGCACAAACTTAAGACCCCTTGTGTGGGGATGAACTATTCTTCTTATTCTGAATTATGCCAGTCATATTATTTCTTTGTTCAGCAAATCAAGAGACATTAACTATTGTTTCATGTAAGATTGTTCGGAGCATCTTATTTATATTAATTAGTGGAATGTCTGCTGATTACATATTGCATCAGCCATGATTATCTTTACCTGAATCCTGTAACATATAATACCCTGAAATGGGAACTGAGGGATATAAAAAGGGCTTTTCTCCTGTCACCAGTGTAATTGTACAGGACTTCAGCCTAGGGTCCATGGATCCAGCTGGAGGGTTACAGATCTGCCCTACTGCTCAACACTGAGCCCATGAATTCGCTTGGAGAAACCAGGTTACCTGGCTGCATACCTCTCTGTGCTCGGTCACTGTCCTAAGCCTGCCGCTACCTTCTTTCAGTGGGTGACAGCCAGAAACGGGATACTGCTGGCTCAGATAGTTGGCCCTGCATGCCCCGAAGTCATGAAGATTTTAATCCGTGGTGAACTAGTGGAAGGGTGAGACTCTATCTCTTGTGCCATCTGGTGTTCTTGCTGGGGATGTACTCTATGCTGTTGACTGTTAGTGACCTAAGAAAGACTTACCAGAGTGTGGTACCTTCACAATGTGTTGTATGTGTAGTGTTCTGCTCACAAGGAAGGAGTATGATGCTCCCCCATGCTAGAGCACATTAAATTCCGCTGTCAGAGAGCGACAACGGGATTTAATAGGTTAACAATAACAAGTTAACTGGTTAATGATTTTTAGCGGCAGGTCCTGGCTGTAATACATAGCCATTAACTGCAGAGTATGGGGCGAACTCATCCCATGAGCCCGCTCCATACACTCACTTCTGACATGTGCTATACATATATGGTAGCTGTTATAAGGGGGTTAATATATACCACCCGGAGCTCATACGTTCTAGACATATATGTACACCAAAAGGATCCCTTCAAATAGTGACACCACGGTCACATCTTTTTTTCACATCTATGTTGAGGATTTCCATGTGGCTTTCGAAGTTTTGGAACAGACAAGTGAAATTAGGGCCTTCACACACACCTTGATGTAACTATGTCACCATAGGGATGTGCTTGTATGGAGAGGGTTCAGGAGCTGAGCCTGCTCCATATCAGGCAAATGTCAGATGTGATACCAGCATCTACTTGTAACAGCATTGATAAGGCCTCGTCTTGATTGCTGCTGTTTTAAAGCATCATTCCAGCATGTTTTGTTATTTCACTGCTGGAGTGGTGCTTTAAATGCAAGTCCCTTGCCCCCTGTTTTACATTCACCTGCAGAAGTCTTCAACTTTTTACAGTGCCCTTCAGGTCAGTCTTCGGCAATTAATGACCTGCCAGCAGCTCCAGTGTTCCATGGAGAGCGCCGGAAGTCATAAATCAATGTAAGTCTATGAGAAACTCATTCTGGTCTCAATTTTTCTCTCATAGACTTGCACCGAGCACTTCTAACGTAACTTATGACTTCCGACCAGTCAGAAGTTACGGGCACAATATGGCGCAATGGGTGGGATCGGTGCAGTCCCGAAAAAGGATAGGACCATAGGAGAGTGAATATGAGATAGAGGACAGAGGACTTGTATTTAAATTGTTACTCCAGTGCTGAAAAAAAACCCCCGCTGGAGTGGTACTTTAAGTAGTTAAATGCCCATGTCAATCACTGACAGCGACATTTAGTGCTATCACTGATGCCTGCAATCATCAGCTCCCAATCGCCCTCCTGTTACGCACTTGCAGGTTTCTAATGGGTTGCCATGTGTTGTTACCATGTTGGTCATTTTATGAACACCCAAAAAAATCCTTTATTGGAAATAAAAAACACACACACATTCCCTGGTTCACCAATTTAATAAGCCCCAAAAAGCCCTCCTTGTCCGGCGTAATCCAGGATAGTCCAGCGTCGCATCCAGCGCTGCTGCATGGAGGTGACCGGAGCTGCAGCAGACAGAGCCGCTCCGGTCACCTCCACGCAGCTAATGAAGACAGCCGCGCGATCAGCTGATCTGTCACTGAGGTTACCCGCTGTCACTGGATCCAGCGGTGGATACAGCGGTGGCCGCGGGTAACCTCAGTGACAGCTCAGCTGATCGCGCTACTCACCGCCGCTCCGGTCAGCTCCAGTCAGCAACTGAGGTGAGTATAGCGATCAGCTGCTGTCACTGAGGTTACCCGCGGCCACCGCTGCATCCACCGCTGGATCCAGTGACAGCGGGTAACCTCAGTGACAGATCAGCTGATCGCGCGGCTGTCTTCATTAGCTGCGTGGAGGTGACCGGAGCGGCTGTGTCTGTTGCAGCTCCGGTCACCTCCATGCAGCAGCGCTGGATGCGACGCTGGACTATCCTGGATTACGCCGGACAAGGAGGGCTTTTTGGGGCTGATTAAAGTGGTGAACCAGGGAATGTGTGTGTGTTTTTTATTTCCAATAAAGGATTTTTTCGGGTGTGTGTGTTTATTTACTGTAATTTACAGATTAATCATGGAAGGTGTCTCATAGACGCCTGACATGATTAATCTAGGACTTATTGGCAGCTATGGGCTGCCAATAACTCCTTATTACCCCGATTTGCCAACGCACCAGGGCAAATCGGGAAGAGCCGGGTACAGTCCCAGAACTGTCGCATATAATGTATGTGGCAATTCTGGGCGGCTGTTGGCTGATATTGTTAGGCTGGGGGGCTCCCCATAACGTGGAGCTCCCCATCCTGAGAATACCAGCCTTCAGCCGTATGGCTTTATCTGGCTGGTTTTAAAATTGGGGGGGACCGCACGCCGTTTTTTTAATTATTTAATTATTTATTTCACTACACAGTATAGACACTCCCACCGGCTGCTGTGATTGGGTGCAGTGTGACACCTGTCACTCAGCGTGGGGGGCGTGTCTCACTGTAACCAATCATAGGCGCCGGTGGGCGGGGTAAGCAGGGAATACGAGATTGTTTAATGGGCGGCCGGCTTTTTCAAAACAGTAAAAGCCGCCGGAGCAGTGAGAACGCCGTGCAGCGCCGGGGATCGGGGATCGGTGAGTATATGAGAGAGGGCTGCTCAATTCAGTTACTCAGGAGTTTAGCAGTCACCGGTGAGTCTTCACTGGTGACCGCTAATCAGGAAGCGACACAGACAGAGCCGCAGCATGACAATGAAGTCGGGTGAGGTTCACCCGAGTTCATTCTGACAGTGCGTCTCTGTCTGTGTCTGCTGTCATCTGCCATTCACCGCTGCTACATGGCTGTCTGTGTCTGCTGTCAGTGGCCATGTAGCAGAGCGGAATGGCAGATGACATAGTAAAAACGCATCCCTACACATTACACACGCTTGGCAAGTCAATAAATAAAAAAAAAAGGTGCCCAATGCATACGTCACAGAACACCTGATCTAAAGGATCGTACACAAAATTGATCAATTTAACATAGACTACTAACGCACGTGTGACAGCAAATGAACGACCTACGTGCAATCTCATTAGATCGCATATGCGACCTGGGCGTGTCACATCGCATACGAGATCGCATACCTAATTGTAAGGTGTAAAGCTGGCTTAACAGAAATGAATTGGCAGATTACATCTATATCTGTTGTGATAGGTTCCCTTCCTGTCTGGAAAGTCCATTCGCTACCACCAGTCCTAATGAACGCGCACACATCTTTCCTAAGCAGAAGCATGCACAGACACAGATCTACAACTTTTGTTTATCTACACTGACAACTGCACATTAGGCACCACTATTGTTGATGCTGGAAGCCCTATGAGAAGAAGAAATGAATTCCATAGATTATTTCTTTTCTAAATTAATAACTTGTGCCGACGGGTGGAAACAAGTTTCAGACCACACTTGTTGTTCCCATTTGAATTGAATCAGGAAAAGTCTTATTGTAGTCTCTGATCTGCTGTCACATGAAAGGATTGATAAGATTTTATCTTCTAGGCCACACTTTATATAGCGAAACGTGCTTATTTTGTCCTGTGGTGATTATATCACATTTATAAACTTCAGTTTTGATTATATTTTTATTAAGGAAAATAAAAATATAAACTTCAGTATTTGCGGTGGTGTTTTTTTTTTTTTACAAAATATAGAAATAAACACTTTTAGATTTTTGAGATATGCATGCCAAGGAAATTCATTCATTAGAACTAGTTGTTTTTTATATGAATTATTTTACGTAGTTAATTTACTGTAATAGGTTATTTACTGAAAATGACAATAAACATGAGGCAGAAGAAACCTCCGCAGCTATGGTTAACAGAAAAGACTCTAAAGCTCTTTGAATAAGGACTATAGGTAAAGGTAAAAGGTAACAAGAAAGTCACATATAACCTCAGTAAAAAACTAAAGAGTGCCATTTGAGCAGATAAAGAACTTTATTACCGAAAGATAAGTACAGAGATATAATAATATTTATTCACTTATCTAGTGCTATTAATTCCATAGCGCTTTACATACATTGGCAATACTGTCCCCATTGGGGTTCATAATCTAAATTCCCTATCAGTATGTTTTTTTTTGGAGTGTGGGAGGAAACCGACGCAAACACAGGGAGAACATACAAACTCCTTGCAGTTGTTGTCCTGAGTGGGACTAGAACCCAGGACCCCAGCGCTGCAAGGCTGCAGTGCTACCCACTGAGCCACCTTGCTGATAGGGAACAGCTGAGGGGCAAGACCAGGAAGGCATACTCAAAGATCAAAGAGACATGACAAAAGTTTCAACCAAGAGAGGGCATGCTGAAAGATGCCAACGGGAACAAACTAATTGAGCCAGAACGGATCAAAGAAAGATGGAAAGAGTACACGGAGCACCTCTGAACAACCCAGTGATATGGGAAGAAACAGAGACTGGAAATGATAAAGAGTCAAACATCTTGAAATATGAAATAATTTCTCCAATACAGTTTCTGTCAAATAACAAAGAGCCTGGATGTGACAATATCCCAATAGACCTAATAAAGTCCTCTGAGGCAGTAGTTGATGTTGTCACACATCTATGTCAATAGATATGGAAAACTTGCAAATGGCCCAAGGACTGGACAAGATCTGTGCTTATTCCCATTTTCAAGAAAGGAGAAGCTAACAACTGTGGAACCTATCATGCAATTCCACTCATGCCTCATGCCAGCAAAATACTACTGACGATCTTGCAAGGATGGTTACCGCATCACTTTGACTTAGAGCTGCTAGAAGAGCATGCAGGTTTCCAAAAAGGTAGCAGAACAAGTGACGTAATTGCTACCATTAGATGGATAATGGAAAAGGCCAAAAAGTACAGGATCTATTTTCACTTTATCGAAAAAGCCGTCAACTGTGTTGATCACCAAAAATTTTGGAATATCATAAAGGATATCGGTGTGCTGAACCATATGATTTGCATTATTATTAATCTTTACATCGAAAAAGATGCAACAGTTTAAATGGAACACAGTGAGACGATATGGTTCAAAATAGAGTGGGGTGTCAGACAAGGCAGCAGGCTCTCACCATTTCTCTTCAATTTATATGCAGATGCTATTTTCAGAATGGCTGTAATTGCCTAAAAAGAAGAAGGAATCCAAATTTCTGGATGAAACATCAACAATTTTAAATATGCAGACAATATAACATTGATAGCAACAATAGAATGAAGGACTTATTACAGTGTCAAGGTGGAAAGCTTGAACATTGGAATGCTACTCAACACAAAGACAAAAATATTGCCAGGTACAACCGAGACACATTGGATATGTACGGCGACAAATTGGAAGTTTTATAGGACCTTAACCTACTCAGATCGATGATCACTCAAGATGCAACGATGACACTGGAAGTAAATACCACAATAACTATATGCAAATCAACAGTGAAATCAATAGATGAGGTCTGCAAATCGAGGTACATTGAAGAAATGGCTCATACATAGTTTGTCTTTTCTGTGGTAACATAAGGATGCGCAAATTAGACAATAAAGAAGCAAGACAGAAGAAAAAATCAACACCTTCTAAATGTGATGCTGCAAAAGGATGGTATCAATATTATGGATGGGGAGAAGAACAAAAAATAAATCTTGAAAAAAATCAAGCCAGACAGGTCACTTGAACCAAGAATCCCCAACTTATGACTTGCCTGCTTTCTAGACATCATATGAAGAGAGCAATCACTAGAGAATGACATCATGGTCAAAAGAATTGAAAGAACAAGGCAAAGAGGTAGTCCAGCATCTTGATGGTTTGGTTAATCAATATGATGGAGGAAAAGATCCTGGCACACATATTTGGTGGCTATGAGCTGCTTTGCTTTAGCGCCAGGCATAGCATTTACCTTGCAAGTATCCCACATGTCTTTTTGCAAACTGGAAAGGAGCCTTCCAATTTTTCACTGTAAGTAAAGCCTTTTTTTCTGGCCTCTCTTCCATACAGGCCAGGTGCATGGAGTGTACAGCTCATTATGGTCATATGAACAGATATTCCAGTCTTTGTTTGGGAACTTTGCAACCTTGACTTTTACTTCTCAACAATTTTGTCTTTGACTTGCTTGGAGATTTCGTTGGTCTACATGGTGTAATTTGGTTAGGGTTGCTTAAAGATGTTGAAGCCTCTGTGGCCTTTCAGAAAAAGTGTGTAAATACTGACAGACCATGTGACGCTTAGACTGCACAGAGGTGTACTTTCTTTCACTAAGAATGTGACTTATGAAGATAATTGCTTGCACTAGAAATTTTTAGGGGTTTCAGAGCAAACAAAAAATGAGAATACATATGCACATAGCAATTTATATTTATTTTATCCCATAAAGTTTATTTTTGCCTATATTTTTCTCACTTCACTTCCCCAACTTAGACTTTTAAGTGTTGATGCATCATGCACAAATCAGGTTCCAAAAATATTTAAACACAGATTGTAATGTAACAAATTAGGTAAAAAACCAAGAGGGATGAATATTTTTGCAAGGCACTGTATATGAGACATGCAGGAAACAATTAGAGATGAGCGAATGCCATAATATTTGTATTTGCTATACTCATAACGAATACTTTGTAATATTCGTGTATTCGATAGTGAAGCTACTCCCTGACCTAGGGTCCACGTACCCCGTCGTGCCCTGGTCCCAGCCCAGTGATGGTGCAAGGCCGCCGGCTGTCCTCCTTGACAGTTCCGTGCCCCTTGCCATGATCCCCTGCGACTGGGGGTCCAGCCCCTGTAGGCCCAGACCACCGTCTGCCACCTAGATAGCTTCCTAGGAGCCCTGCTCCTGACCTCCTCTCTTCTTCACTTCCAACACAACTCTCTCTTACCCTGACATTCCTGACCTCCCTTAACCAACCCTCCAAGTGGGCGACCCTATTCCACTCAGGCCGTCCACTGGTGTATTCTGGTGAGTGTGGTGCAGAGTGTACCTAGGATTTTGATTAGCTGATGTAGGCAACACCATGTAGTTGGGGACCCATAACCAAGAAGGAGGTGGATATTGCACAGGAGGGCAGATTGTGCAATACCCTGTGATGACCTGATAGTCTAGGGGCATCACAAAAACTCTTCCAGAGTGCTATTGACCTCAGACTTGGTCGAAGGTTTTGAGAAAAAAGAAAAAATCAGCTCACCCGTATATGTGCTCTCTCAGTTTTTACAGGGTGCACGTAGTCCACCAGACAGGCAGGTCCGTAGGAGCGTAGGAGAGAAGGAGGTAGCGACTCAGCACTGATGCCAGGGTAGGAAAATATATCCAAGGAGGTATAAAATGTAGAAACTTTTATTCAATCATTTTAAAATTTCAATGATTCCATAAAAACGTCATGGCTTGGCGCGTTTCGGACAGTAAAAGGTATGAGTAAGGCCTTAATCATAAGCCGAAGGTTCCCCTTTCAACAAGACAATGACCCTAAGCACACAACTAAAGTAACAAAGGAGTGACTGCAGAACAACTCTGTGACCATTCTTGACTGTCCAAGCCAGAGCCCTGACCTAAACCCAGTTGAGCATCTCTGGAGAGACCTGAAAATGGCTGTCCAACAACATTCACCATCCAACCTGATGAAACTGGAAAAGATCTGCAAGAAAGAATGGAAGAGGATCCCCAAATCCAGGAGTGAAAAACTTGTTGCATCATTCCCAAGAAGACTCATGGCTGTACTAGCTCAAAAGGGTACTTCTACTCAGTGTCGGACTGGCTACCGGAGAAACCACCAGTAATACCAGACCTGGCTGTGGTTACCTGCATTGAACTCCGGAGCTCTCACCTGACCGCAACCAGGCCTGGTATTACTGGCGGTTTCTCCGGTAGCTAGTCCAACACTGCTTCTACTCAATACTGAGCAAAGGGTCTAAATACTTATGATCATGTGATATTTCAGTTTTTCTTGTTTAATACATTTGCAAACATTTCTACATTTCTGTTTTTTCTGTCAAGATGAGGTGCAGATTGTACATTAATGAGAAAAAAATGAACTTTTTTAAATGTACAAAATGTCTTCAATGAAATAAACAGTGAAAATTTAAAGGGTTGTGAATACTTTTCATACCCACTGTAGGTAGATACAAAATATTAGGATAGAAAGATGAAAGATAAAGATAATCTACAAAAAAACTTTAGCTGTAACAAAAATGGTGCCAACTTCTACATATGGAGTTAAGATTATTTTCCATAGAAAAACAGGAAGAAAAATGTATAATATTTGTAAATGTTCTTTAAAATGCAAATTTCAAACAGATTACTTTATCCTAAATACACAGATGGCAAAAATATGCTGACGAAGGTTGACTTGAGCTATCTGAGAAGTGTATTAATAATGTGTGGGAGCCTTCATTTATTTTTGGGCAATTATACATTTTAGGGGCTACTGAAGGGTTCATTATACATTCTGGGGGCTATTGTGCGAGCCATTATACAGTTTGAGGACTACTGTGGGGGTCGTTATACTGTGTTTTGAGGGAGCACTGAGAACAACATAATGCGTATAGAGGAGATGAAGGCCCATTTTACAGTGTGAGGACTAATACGAACCCATCATACTGTGTATAGGGAAACTGTGGGCCCACCATACTATGTATAGGGGAGCTGTGTACACAGCATATTGTGTATAGGAGAGCTGTGGGCCGACCATACTGTGTTTAAAGGAGGTTTAGACCTAACATACTGAGTATAAGGGAGCTGTGGGCCCAAAATACTGTGTCTGGGGGAGAGAGGGGAGCCAGCACGATCTGAAAATGGCATGCATCATATAAAAAGTGCAAATTCACAGATTTATTCCAACTGTACTGTAATATAAATGAGATTTTTAGCAAATAATTGATCAATTCTTTGATCCACCCCTGCCAACGTCACGGCAAATCTCAATAGGGGGGTCCTAACCTATATTATGTATTTCATGTGCCATGCAGCCTCCTAGATAAAGTTAAAAGCAGAACCATAATGGAGCACACATACCTGTAACCTGTATATATAACCGCTTCTATGTTGCAAAAGCGGCAATTGTGGATAGAGGCCAGCCCAGGTCCCAGCATGTAGAGCAAGCTCTACACATACCAGGACTATATCAGAACTGACCCTCCCAGTGCCAGACAGCAACCATTAATAAAGGCGGACCAGATCCAAGTATGGTGCTTAATTAGCAATGTCTGTGGAAAGGGTGAGGCAACTGAATGTGAACAGCTACCAACAGGAGGAATATATTGCAAACCAAGATCAGGCATGCATAGCATGGTGGTGACCAGCCACCAGACATTTGTAGCATAACTACAACCAAACAGAGAGAGAGGGGAGCCAGCACGATCTGAAAATGGCATGCATCATATAAAAAGTGCAAATTCACAGATTTATTCCAACTGTACTGTAATAAAAATGAGATTTTTAGCAAATAGTTGATCAATTCTTTGGCAATTTCAAGACTGCTGCACCCCTCTGCAAGACATCTCACAATTTTGGACTTTTTAGAGCCCGTCAAATCTCTCCTCTGACCCATTTTGCCAAAGGAAAGGAAGTTGCCTAATAAGTATGCACCCCTTATATATGGTGTTGATGTCATTACACCACACCCCTCCTCATTACAGAGATGCACATCACCTGATTTACTTAATTGGTAGTTGGCTCTCAAGCCTATACAGCTTGGAGTAGGACAACATGTATAAAAAGTATCATGTAATCAAAATACTCATTTGCCTAATAATTCTGCACGCAGTGTATATAAAGAGAAGGGCTGCACACCAGTGATAGTGCAAGGGGAATAAATGTAAAGCAGAAACTGCTGTATGAATACTGACATGAACAATACAATAGCTATATGTAGAAATGAAAGTATGAAAATGGAATCTGCAAAACTGCCATGAACTTTAAGAATAAGGAGAAATTTGGCTATTGAATTGATCAATGCAATAGAGCCCCAACACCTCGTCACTGTATTCTCTACGTTGGAGTCCCTAGCAAATGTGTGTTCTCTCTTGCAGTTAAAAAACTTACCATGTATGGGAAGCTGAGACCCATGCTATATATGTATAATGTGGACTGGCAATAGGTGTGGTGGGGCCGGGTTCACAAACGAAAGACTACAAACCAATTAAGAAATAACGTCTGGAACACCATTCTAAGGCCAGTTTCACATTTGCGTCATTTTGACGGAACCGGAATCCAGCACAGATGCAGTACAGTTCATTTATTTACAGTGGAAGCGCGACACTATGTGGACACATGCGGTTTTGTATGAAGCAAGGGAACCCCTGTTTTCATTGTTTTTTCATTATATATATATTTTTCATTTTATATATATACTAGAAGGTGGCCCGATTCTAACATATCGGGGTAGTCTAGAATGTGTATGTAAGTTAGCAGATTGAATAATAAGGTAATGAATGGACTGGATGGGTTAGGTTTAATTTAGTATTCTTATAATTGTTTATTGGTTTTAAAATGCCCCCATCGTAGTGCAGCCACCATCCTGACATGTGCCCCCATCCTGCGGGGTAAGGCCGCTTTCACACTTTAGTTCAGCGCAATTTGCCACTATGGAGAATAGCACAGTCCTTTAATGCACTGCACTATTCTCCATAGACTAGTATTGACGATGCACTGTAACGCAAGTGTCTGCGTTGCATCCGCTGGACGATGCTGAGTCGTTATTTTGACGCAGCGTCAGGTGGAAGGAACGCTACATGTAGCATTTTTTGGGTCGTTAAAATAACGCACATTGACAGATTCCGTTGGAATCCGTCAAGGTGTCTAATGATTGTCTATGGTGGGGATTCAGCTGCTATATGCTAATTGGCGGAATCCGCTGGCAAATTCCATCATGTTCTACTCCAGCAGAACGATCTAAATCATTTAAAATCACTCCTGGTCTCTCTCTCCCTCTCTCCCCTCTACCCCACTCTCTCATACTCACCGATCACGGGCGCAAAGCTGCACGGCTGTCACAAAACTCCGGCGGCTTTTCCTCTTTTGAAAATGCCGACGGCTCATTATTCAATCTCGTATTCCCTGCTTCCCCTGCCCACCGGCGTCTATGATTGGTTGCAGTCAGACCCGCCCCCAAACTGAGTGACAGCTGTCTCACTGCAACCAATCACAACCACCCACCGGGACTATATCATGCAGTAAAATAAATAAATAAATAATTTTAAAAAAACGACGTGCGGTCCCCCTCAGCTGAAGGCTGGTATTCTCAGGATGGGGAGCCAAACTTTATGTTGAGCCCACCACCCTAACAATATCAGCCAGCAGCTGAATTGACGCATCCATTAGATGTGACAGTCCCGGGACTCTACCCGGCTCATCCCGAATTGCCCTTGTGTGGTGGCAATCGAGGTAATAAGGAGTTAATGGCAGCAGCCCATAGCTGCCACTTAGTCCTAAGTTAATCATGGCAGGTGTCTCCCCAAGATACCTTCCATGATTAACATGTAAGTTAAAGAAAATAAACACATACACCTGAAAAAATCCTTTATTTGGAATAAAAGACAAAAAAAACCTCTTTCACCACTTTATTAAACCCCCAAATACCCCTCCAGATCCGACGTAATCCACAGAGGTATCACAACGCTTTCAGCTCTGCTACATGAATCTGACAGGAGCGGCAGTAGAACACGACCGCTCTCTATCAGATCCACGCAGCAACTGAAGTGAGCCGCGCGATAAGCTGTGCCCTCATTCAGGTGACCCGTGGACACAGCTCTCGGGTGGAGGACTGCAGCTGTGGCCGCGGGTCACCTGAGTGACAGGACAGCTGATGGCACGGATCACTACGGTCACTCAGGGGATTTGCGGTTACCTCTATCTCTCTCCTTCCCGGCGAAACATTAAAAAAAAAAAAAAAGAAAACGCAAAATGTTCTTTTACAGGAATCTGTTACTTTATTACCTCACTATTTGCAACGCATCCATCACATGCATCACACAACGCACTGTGACGGATGCCTCACAATGAAAGTGTTAAAACAGCCTAATGTGTGCGGTGGGCGGAGTGCCGGGTTGGTGGAGCAGAGCAGGCCCCTGGCGCTGAGGACGTCAGTGCCGGAGACTGCATGGCTGGGGACAGGTGTGTGTGTGTGTGTATGCGTGTGTGCGTGCATGTGAGCGTGCATGTGTGCTTGCGTGTGTGTGCGTGTCTACACAAGCAGAGTGCGGGAGGGGGTGGAGCCAAGCGGGGAAGTGTCAGCCGTCATCCTGTCGGCCCGTAGTTCGACCTGTTCAGTTAGGCTCCCTGCACATGTAACCAGGTTAAATATCGGCTAACTAAGCAAAGTACTTTGCTTGGTTACCCGATATTTACCTTGGTTACCAGCGTACACCGCTTAGTGCTGGCTTCTTGCACACGAAGCCAGGGTAAATATCAGGTAACTAAGCAAAGCGCTTTGCTTAGTAACCCAATATGTACCCTGGTTACGTCTGCAGGGAGCCTTAGCTGAGTTGTTGGTCGTAGGCTCTTTAGCGCACGTGCTGTGGCGACGGTTGTCACTGTAATGACGTCATTTTGGAGCAAGACAGACAGACAGACAGAATAAGGCAATTATATATATATATATAGATACAGTACAGACCAAAAGTTTGGATACACCTTCTCATTCAAAGAGTTTTCTTTATTTTCATGACTCTGAAAATTGTAGATTCACATTGAAGGCATCAAAACAATGTATTAACACATGTGGAATGAAATACTTAACAAAAAAGTGTGAAACAACTGAAAATATGTCTTATATTTTAGGTTCTTCAACAAAGCCACCTTTTGCTTTGATTACTGCTTTGCACACTCATGGCATTCTCTTGATGAGCTTCAAGAGGTAGTCACCGGAAATGGTTCTCACTTCACAGGTGTGCCCTGTCAGGATTAATAAGTGGGATTTCTTGCCTTATGAATGGGGTTGGGACCATCAGTTGTGTTGTGCAGAAGTCTGGTGGATACACAGCTGATAGCCCTACTGAATAGAGTGTTAGAATTTATATTATGGCAAGAAAAAAGCAGCTAAGTAAAGAAAATCGAGTGGCCATCATTACTTTAAGAAATGAAGGTCAGTCGGTCCGAAAAATTGGGAAAACTTTGAAAGCGTCCCCAAGTGCAGTGGCAAAAACCATCAAATGCTACAAAGAAACTGGATCACAAGAGGACCGCCCCAGGAAAGGAAGACTAAGAGTCACCTCTTTTGCGTAGGATAAATTTATCCGAGTCACTAGCCTCAGAAATCGCAGGTTAAAAGCAGCTCAGATTAGAAACCAGGTCAATGCCACACAGAGTTCTAGCAGCAGACACATCTCTATAACAACTGTTAAGAGGAGACTTTGTGCAGCAGGCCTACATGGTAAAATAGCTGCCAGGAAACCACTGCAAAGGACAGGCAACAAGCAGAAGAGACTTGTTTAGGCTAAAGATCACAAGGAATTTACATTAGACCAGTGGAAATCTGTGCTTTGGTCTGATTAGTACAAATTTGAGATCTTTAGATCCAAACACCGTGTCTTTGTGTGACGCAAAAAAGGTGAACGGGTGGACTCTACATGCCTGGTTCCCCCCGTGAAGCATGGGAGATTAGGTGTGATGGTGTGGGGGGGCTTTGCTTGTGACACTGTTGGGGATTTATTCAAAATTGAAGGCATACTGAACCAGCATGGCTACCACAGCATCTTGCAGCGGCATGCTATTCCATCCGGTTTGCGTTTAGTTGGACCATCATTTATTTTTCAACAGGACAATGACCCCAAACACATCTCCAGGCTGTGTAAGGGCTATTTGACTAAGAAGGAGAGTGATGGGGGGCTACGCTAGATGACCTGGCTTCCACATTCACCAGACCTGAACCCAATCGAGATGGTTTGGGGTGAGCTGGACCGCAGAGTGAAGGCAAAAGGACCAACAATTCCTAAGCATTTTGGAACTCGTTCAAGACTGTTTGAAGACCATTTCCGGTGACTACCTCTTGAAGCTCATCAACAGAATGCCAAGAGTGTGCAAAGCAGTAATCAAAGCAAAAGATGGCTACTTTGAAGTACCTATAATATAACACATATTTTCAGTTGTTTTACACTTTTTTGTTAGGTATTTCATTCCACATGTGTTAATTCATAGTTTTGATGCCTTCAATGTGAATCTACAATTTTCAGAGTCATGAAAATAAAGAAAACTCTTTGAATAAGAAGGTGTGTCCAAACTTTTGGTCTGTACTGTATATGCATATTTATATACAGTGCCTTGCGAAAATTTTTGGCCTCCTTGAATTTTTCAACCTTTTCCCACATTTCAGGCTTCAAACATAAAGATAAAAATTGTTATGTTGAAGAATCAACAAGTGGGACACAATTGTGAAGTTGAACAATATTATTCATCCCCTTTACTTTCAGTCCAGCAAACTCACTCCAGAAATTCATTGAGGATCTCTGAATGATCCAATGTTGTCCTAAATGACTGATGATGACAAATATAAGCCACCTGTGTGTAATCAAGTCTCCGTATAAATGCATCTGCTCTGTGATAGTCTCAGTGTTCTGTTTAAAGCGCAGATAGCATCATGAAGACCTAGGAACACACCTGCAAGTCCGTGATATTGTTGTGGAGAAGTTTAAAGTTGGATTTGGTGGCAAAAAGATTTTCACAACTTTAAACATCCCAAGAAGAAGCACTGTGCAAGCAATCATATTGAAATGGAAGGTGTATTATACCACTGCAAATCTACCAAGACCCGGCCGTCCCTCAAAAATTTAATCTCAAAAAAGGAGAAGACTGATCACAGATGCAGCCAAGAGGCCCATGATAACTCTGGATAACTGCAGAGATCTACAGCTGAGGTGGGAGAGTCTTTCCATAGGACAAGAATCAGTCGTACATTACACAAATTTGGCCTTTATGGAAGAGTGGTTAGAAGAAAGCCATTTATCAAAGATATCGATAAAAAGTGTCATTTAAAGTTTGCCACAAGCCACCTGGGAGACACACCAAACATGTGGAAGAAGGTGAATGGGCATGATGAAACCAAAATCAAACTTTTTGGGCACAATGCCAAACATTATGTTTGATGTAAAACCAACACAGCTCATCACCCTGAACACACCATCCCCATTGTCAAGCATGGTGGTGGCAGCATTATGGTTTGGGCCTGATTTTCTTCAGCAGGGACAGGGAGGATGGCTAAAATTGATGGGAAGATGGATGGAGCAAAAAACAGGACCAATCTTGAAGAAAACCTGTTGGAGTCTGCAAAAGACCTGAGACTCGGATGGAGATTTGTCTTTCAACAAGACAATGATCCAAAACATAAAGCAAAATCTACAATGGAATAGTTCAAAAATAAATGTATCCAGGTGTTAGAATGGCCAAGTCAAAGTCCAGACCTGAATCCAATCGAGAATCTGTGGAAAGAGCTGAAAACTGCTGTTAACAAACGCTCTCCATCCAACCTCACTCAGCTCAAGCTATTTGCAACAGAAGAATGGGCAAGAATTTCAGTCTCTTGATGTGCAAAACTGATAGACACATACCCCAAGCGACTTGCAGCTGTATTCGCAGCAAAAGGTGGCGCTACAAAGTATTAACTTAAAGGGGACAAATAATATTGCATGCCCCAATTTTCAGATTATTTTTAGTGATGAGCGAGTACTAAAAAGCTCGGGTGCTCGAAGCTCGGGCCGAGCCTCCCAAGATACTCGTGTACTCGGGCCGAGCAACGAGCCCAATGTTATCCTATGGGAGACCCGAGTATTTTTGTGAAATGACCCCCCGGCAGCATGGAGAAACCCTAAAAATGTCACAAAAGTCTCAGAAGAGTGCTCAAATGACATGGCAACAGCATGGGGAAGACCCCTTGAAGCATTTATCACTGAAAAGTCACAGCTGTGAACAATTTTGTCCGCGTTTTACGCCATTTTTACGGACTCACCAGAAAACCTTCCAAAATGACCCCAAAATGATTTTTCATGGCGGAAATGTTAAGGGCACATACCCAATAGTGAGATAGAGCTGGTGTATGTTACTTTTTGAGATTAATACATGAAAGATTTTACGTGAAAACATTGTGTGGCACTCCGATGTCCCTGAGAAGAGACGTACATGAAGGCCTCTTGAGTCTAATGTGCCCATTTTGAGGAAGTGAGTCTTTGTAGTATTTTCCTTTGCCAGGGCAGTCCAAAATTGTGAGGTTCACCAATGCCCCTGCATACAGACGTGCATGAGGGCCTGTAAACCTGAAGTGCCCATTGGAAGGAAGTGGGTCTATTGTAGTATAGCCCTTAGGCAGGGCAGCCAAAAATTGGGAGGCTCCACGTTGTCCCTGGGTAGAGACGTGCATGAGGGCCTTTAAACCTGAAGTGCCCATTGTAAGGAAGTGGGTCTATTTCAGTATAGCCCTTTGCCAGGGCAGCCAAAAATTGGGAGGCTCCACATTGTCCCTGGATAGAGACGTGCATGATGGCCTTTAAACCTGAAGTGCCCATTGTAAGGAAGTGGGTCTATTTCAGTATAGCCCTTTGCCAGGGCAGCCAAAAATTGTGAGGCTCCACATTGTCCCTGGATAGAGACGTGCATGATGGCCTGTAAACCTGAAGTGCCCATTGTAAGGAAGTGGGTCTATTTCAGTATAGCCCTTTGCCAGGGCAGCCAAAAATTGGGAGGCTCCACATTGTCCCTGGATAGAGACGTGCATGATGGCCTTTAAACCTGAAGTGCCCATTGTAAGGAAGTGGGTCTATTTCAGTATAGCCCTTTGCCAGGGCAGCCAAAAATTGGGAGGCTCCACATTGTCCCTGGATAGAGACGTGCATGATGGCCTGTAAACCTGAAGTGCCCATTGTAAGGAAGTGGGTCTATTTCAGTATAGCCCTTTGCCAGGGCAGCCAAAAATTGGGAGGCTCCACATTGTCCCTGGATAGAGACGTGCATGATGGCCTTTAAACCTGAAGTGCCCATTGTAAGGAAGTGGGTCTATTTCAGTATAGCCCTTTGCCAGGGCAGCCAAAAATTGGGAGGCTCCACATTGTCCCTGGATAGAGACGTGCATGATGGCCTTTAAACCTGAAGTGCCCATTGTAAGGAAGTGGGTCTATTTCAGTATAGCCCTTTGCCAGGGCAGCCAAAAATTGGGAGGCTCCACATTGTCCCTGGATAGAGACGTGCATGATGGCCTGTAAACCTGAAGTGCCCATTGTAAGGAAGTGGGTCTATTTCAGTATAGCCCTTTGCCAGGGCAGCCAAAAATTGGGAGGCTCCACATTGTCCCTGGATAGAGACGTGCATGATGGCCTTTAAACCTGAAGTGCCCATTGTAAGGAAGTGGGTCTATTTCAGTATAGCCCTTTGCCAGGGCAGCCAAAAATTGGGAGGCTCCACATTGTCCCTGGATAGAGACGTGCATGATGGCCTGTAAACCTGAAGTGCCCATTGTAAGGAAGTGGGTCTATTTCAGTATAGCCCTTTGCCAGGGCAGCCAAAAATTGGGAGGCTCCACATTGTCCCTGGATAGAGACGTGCATGATGGCCTTTAAACCTGAAGTGCCCATTGTAAGGAAGTGGGTCTATTTCAGTATAGCCCTTTGCCAGGGCAGCCAAAAATTGGGAGGCTCCACATTGTCCCTGGATAGAGACGTGCATGATGGCCTGTAAACCTGAAGTGCCCATTGTAAGGAAGTGGGTCTATTTCAGTATAGCCCTTTGCCAGGGCAGCCAAAAATTGGGAGGCTCCACATTGTCCCTGGATAGAGACGTGCATGATGGCCTTTAAACCTGAAGTGCCCATTGTAAGGAAGTGGGTCTATTTCAGTATAGCCCTTTGCCAGGGCAGCCAAAAATTGGGAGGCTCCACATTGTCCCTGGATAGAGACGTGCATGATGGCCTGTAAACCTGAAGTGCCCATTGTAAGGAAGTGGGTCTATTTCAGTATAGCCCTTTGCCAGGGCAGCCAAAAATTGGGAGGCTCCACATTGTCCCTGGGTAGAGACGTGCATGATGGCCTGTAAACCTGAAGTGCCCATTGTAAGGAAGTGGGTCTATTTCAGTATAGCCCTTTGCCAGGGCAGCCAAAAATTGGGAGGCTCCACATTGTCCCTGGGTAGAGACGTGCATGAGGGCCTCAAAACACTAAGTGTCCATTTTAAGGAAGTGGGTGTATTATAGTATAGCCCTTAGGCAGGGCAGCCAAAAATTGGGAGGCTCCACATTGTCCCTGGGTAGAGACGTGCATGAGGGCCTCAAAACCTTAAGTGTCCATTTTAAGGAAGTGGGTGTATTATAGTATAGCCCTTAGGCAGGGCAGCCAAAAATTGGGAGGCTCCACGTTGTCCCTGGGTAGAAACGTGCATGAGGGCCTCAAAACATTGTTCCCATTGCAAAGGAGCGGGTCTCCTGTCGTTGTAATGTCCATTCTGCAAAGAATGGGCGAAAAAATTTACCACTGGGGGTATACCTGAAACAAAGGCCTAAGTATTGCAATTTGTAACGGTCATCATCATGGTGGCGCATGAGGAGAAGGAGGAGGAGTCCAGCGATTATCCAAAGTCCAGAAGTGTGTACCCATGGGTGAGTGGAGGTACATGGCAAACTTTAAATTCCGCTCTCATTTGCTGGTGGTGTGGTGAAGTCTGGCCCAATCCAACCCTTGTTCATCTTGATCAGAGTCAGCCTGTCAGCATTTTCAGTTGACAGGCGGGTGCGTTTATCTGTAATGATTCCACCTGCGGCACTAAAAACACGCTCTGACAAAACGCTAGCAGCAGGGCAGGCCAGGACTTCCAAGGCGTAGAGAGCCAATTCATGCCACGTGTCCAGCTTGGATACCCAATAATTGTAAGGCACAGAGGAATGTCGGAGTACTGTTGTTCGATCTGCAAGGTACTCCTTCAGCATCTGGGCAAACTTAGGATTTCTTGTGGCACTACCCCGCACCTCAGGGGCTGTGGTACGTGAGGGGCTGAGAAAACTGTCCCACATCTTAAAGACTGTTCCCCTACCTCTGGCGGATTGGACTTGTGCCTCTCTCGGCTGTACGCCTCGGTTGTCCACTGATTCATGACCTATGCCGCTAGCGTTTTGTGAGGGGAATGCTTTGCCTACTTCCGTGAGTATGGCCTTCCGAAACTGCTGCATTTTGGTTGACCTCTCCTCCACGGGAATAAGAGACAAAAAGTTCTCCTTGTAGCGTGGGTCTAACAGTGTTACCAACCAGTAATGATTGTCGGCCAAGATGTTCTTAACGCGAGGGTCACGAGACAGGCAGCTTACCATAAAGTCAGCCATGTGCGCCAGACTCTTAACAGCCAGGACTTCAGTAGCCTGACCAACAAGATGACTGAACATGCTGTCCTCCTCCTCCTCCTCCTCCTCCTCCTCCTCATCTACCCTGTCCTCTGGCCAGCCACGCTGAACCGAGGATATGACTGGTGTGCTTGTCATATCCTCAATTTGGCCGGAGAGTTGCTCCATGTCTTCATCCTCCTCCTCGTCATAGTCCTCCACTGCACGTTGTGATGAGACGAGGCTGGGCTGTGTGTTATCACCTACACCCACTACTGTTTCTTGCTGCCACTCATCGCGCTCCGCCTGCAATGCATCATGTTTGTTTTTCAGCAGAGACCGTTTTAGAAGGCAGAGTAGCGGTATGGTGACGCTAATAATGGCGTCATCACCACTCACCATCTTGGTGGAGTCCTCGAAGTTTTGGAGGATGGTACATAGGTCTGACATCCATCTCCACTCCTCAGGTGTTATGTGTGGAGTTTGACCCATTTCCCGACGGCTTAGGTGATGCAGGTACTCAACAACTGCCCTCTTCTGCTCACATATCCTGACCAACATGTGCAGAGTTGAATTCCAACGCGTGGGGACATCACACACCAGTCTGTGAGCCGGAAGATGCAAACGGCGCTGAAAGCCGGCAAGGCCGGCTGAAGCAGTAGGTGACTTTCGAAAATGTGCAGACAGGCGGCGAACTTTTACCAGTAGATCAGACAGCTCTGGGTATGACTTTATAAACCGCTGAACCACGAGGTTGAGCACATGGGCCACGCATGGAACATGTGTCAGCTGGCCTCGCCTCAAAGCCGCCACCAGGTTCCGGCCATTGTCACACACGACCTTTCCTGGCTTTAGGTTCAGAGGTGTGAGCCAGTGATCTGCCTGCTGTTTCAGAGCTGTCCACAGCTCTTCTGCATTGTGGGGTTTGTCACCTATGCAGATTAGCTTCAGCACAGCCTGTTGCCGCTTCGCCGAGGCAGTGCTGCAGTGCTTCCAGCTTGTGACTGGTGTGGAGGGCACAGTGGATGAGGATGCGCAGGAGGAGGAGGAGGCTGAAGAGCATGACATTCCGGAGCTGTAGAGTGTGGGTGAAACACTGACTGAGGTAGGGCCTGCAAACCTTGGTGTGGGAAGGACGTGTTCCGTCCCTCGCTCAGACTGGGTCCCAGCTTCCACAATATTAACCCAGTGTGCCGTCAACGAGATGTAGCGGCCTTGCCCACAAGCACTTGTCCACGTGTCTGTGGTTAGGTGGACCTTGGGTGAAACAGCGTTGTTCAGGGCACGTGTGATGTTTTGTGACACGTGGTTATGCAACGCGGGGACGGCACACCGGGAGAAATAGTGGCGGCTGGGGACCGAGTAACGTGGGACAGCTGCCGCCATCAGGTCACGGAATGCTTCAGTCTCCACCAGCCTAAAAGGCAACATTTCCAGCGCAAGCAGTCGCGAAATGTTAGCATTTAGAACTGTGGCATGTGGGGTGTTGGCAGTGTATTTGCGCCTGCGTTCAAAGGTTTGCTGAATGGATAACTGAACGCTGCGCTGGGACAAGGACGTGCTTGATGATGGTGTTCTTTCTGCGTAGGCAACTGCAGGTGCAGGAGTGGAGGAGGCTTGTTCGCAGGCAGCATGGACAGAGGATTGGCTCGCATGCACAACCAGCGAAGACGTAGCAGTGACATCAGCAAGCACTGCTCCTCGACTCTGTTGTACTTCCCACAAAGTCGGGTGCTTGGCTGACATGTGCCTGATCATGCTGGTGGTGGTCAGGCTGCTAGTTTTGGTACCCCTGCTGATGCTGGCACGGCAGGTGTTGCAAATGGCCTTTTTTGAATCATCTGGATCCAACTTAAAAAACTGCCAGACTCGGGAAGACCTAACATTTGTACAGGCACCTTGTGTCGTCGTGTTGTTCCGGGGAACGGTTGCCTGACTTCTGCCTGGGGCCACCACCCTGCTTCTTACTGCCTGTTGTGATGCTACGCCTCCCTCCCCCTGTGCACTGCTGTCCTCGCTCTGCATATCCTCCTGCCAGGTTGGGTCAGTTACTGGATCATCCACCACGTCGTCTTCCTCTTCCGCACCCTGCTCCTCCTCCTGACTTGCTGACAATTGTGTCTCATCATCGTCCACCACTTGTTGAGACACGTTGCCAACTTCGTGAGAACGTGGCTGCTCAAATATTTGGCCATCTGTACAGACGATCTCCTCATGACCCACTTCAATATGAGCTGGCGAGAGGCCAGAATGTGTGAATGGAAACGTGAACAGCTCTTCCGAGTGTCCAAGTGTGGGATCATTAATGTCCGAGGAGGACGTGTACTCAGCCTGGTGGTAGGAAGGAGGATCAGGTTCAGAAATGTGCGGTGCAGTATCACGGCTACTGACACTTGACCGTGTGGAAGACAGAGTGTTTGTGGTGGTGCCAATCTGACTGGAAGCATTATCTGCTATCCAACTAACAACCTGTTGACACTGGTCTTGGTTCAAGAGCGGTGTACTGCTGCGGTCCCCAAGAATTTGGGACAGGACGTGCGAGCGACTAGATGTGGCCCTTTGTTGTGGCGAAATTAGAGCTTGCCCACGACCTCGGCCTCTGCCTGCACCACCATCACGTCCACTTCCTTGTTCCTTGCCAATGCCCTTGCGCATTTTGCAATGCTGTGCACTGCTGACGTGTATATTCACTACTTGTGCGTTATATCAAAGTGTGTGGAAATTGCACACAAGTGCACCTGTACGCTGCCACCAACAGGCACACACGTGCGGTTTTAAAAACCAAGCACGGACGCAATAATAACCTAACAGGTTTTTTTGGGGAGCGACAATTACAGACAAGTCAGACACTATCTGGACTGTTTTACACTGTGTACACCAGCCCCAGATATGATGAAGGCTGGTATACGGTCACCACTACCCTGCCTGCCTGCCTGCCTGTATACTGGTACAATAGTCCTGACAAGGACTCTTTTGGTCACTAGCCTGTATTCAGACCTGGCTATACCCTGCCTGTATATAGCAACAATAGTCCTGAGAAGGACTCTGCTACTGTACTCCGACCTGGCTATACCCTGCCTGCCTGTATACAACTAGAATAGTCCTGAGAAGGACTTTTGGTCACACTGTTTGCAGCCCTGCAACTGAAAAATCTATAAAGGGCCGCAAAGCTTTCCCTGAATCAGCGACACTCTCCCTACACTGACTGTCTGAATAGCTGTGAGCAGAGCACAGCGCGCCGGCCGATATAAAGGCTCGGTCACGCTGTGCAGGCCGGCCAATCACTGCAATTCCACAACTAACAGGGCTGTGGCATTGCAGTGGTCTGCCAGCCAATCCCTGCATGAGGGCTGGCTCTCAAAAGAGCGCCAACATGCAGAAATGAAGACCACGAGTACAGCACGAGTATCGCGAGATTACTCGGTCCCCGCCGAGCAGCCCGAGTACAGCGATACTCGTGCGAGTACCGAGTAGTGACAAGCATGCTCGCTCATCACTAATTATTTTTTATAAAAGTTTAAAATAAGCAATAAATATTGTTCACCTTCACAATTGTGCCCCCCTTGTTGTTGATTCTTCACCATAAAATTATATATTTTTTTATCTTTATGTTTGAAGCTTGAAATGTGGGAAAAGTTTGAAAAATTCCAAGGGGTTGAATACTTTTGCTAGGCACTGTGTGTATATATATACAGTGCCTACAAGTAGTATTCAACCCCCTGCAGATTTAGCAGGTTTGATAAGATGCAAATAAGTTAGAGCCTGCAAACTTCAAACAAGAGCAGGATTTATTAACAGATGCATAAATCTTACAAACCAACAAGTTATGTTGCTCAGTTAAATTTTAATAAATTTTCAACATAAAAGTGTGGGTCAATTATTATTCAACCCCTAGGTTTAATATTTTGTGGAATAACCGTTGTTTGCAATTACAGCTAATAATCATCTTTTATAAGACCTGATCAGGCCGGAACAGGTCTCTGGAGTTATCTTGGCCCACTCCTCCATGCAGATCTTCTCCAAGTTATCTAGGTTCTTTGGGTGTCTCATGTGGACTTTAATCTTGAGCTCCTTCCACAAGTTTTCAATTGGGTTAAGGTCAGGAGACTGACTAGGCCACTTCAACACCTTGATTTCTTCCCTCTTGAACCAGGCCTTGGTTTTCTTGGCTGTGTGCTTTTGGTCGTTGTCTTGTTGGAAGATGAAATGATGACCCATCTTAAGATCCTTGATGGAGGAGCGGAGGTTCTTGGCCAAAATCTCCAGGTAGGCCGTGCTATCCATCTTCCCATGGATGCGGACCAGATGGCCAGGCCCCTTGGCTGAGAAACAGCCCCACAGCATGATGCTGCCACCACCATGCTTGACTGTAGGGATGGTATTCTTGGGGTCGTATGCAGTGCCATCCAGTCTCCAAACGTCTTGTGTGTGGTTGGCACCAAAGATCTCGATCTTGGTCTCATCAGACCAGAGAACCTTGAACCAGTCTGTCTCAGAGTCCTCCAAGTGATCATGAGCAAACTGTAGACGAGCCTTGACATGATGCTTTGAAAGTAAAGGTACCTTACGGGCTCGTCTGGAACGGAAACCATTGCGGTGGAGTACGTTACTTATGGTATTGACTGAAACGAATGTCCCCACTGCCATGAGATCTTCCTGGAGCTCCTTCTTTGTTGTCCTTGGGTTAGCCTTGACTCTTCGGACAAGCCTGGCCTCGGCATGGGTGGAAACTTTCAAAGGCTGTCCAGGCCGTGGAAGGCTAACAGTAGTTCCATAAGCCTTCCACTTCCGGATGATGCTCCCAACAGTGGAGACAGGTAGGCCCAACTCCTTGTAAAGGGTTTTGTATCCCTTGCCAGCCTTGTGACCCTCCACGATCTTTTCTCTGATGGCCTTGGAATGCTCTTTTGTCTTTCCCATGTTGACCAAGTATGAGTGCTGTTCACAAGTTTGGGGAGGGTCTTAATTAGTCAGAAAAGGCTGGAAAAAGAGATAATTAATCCAAACATGTGAAGCTCATTGTTCTTTGTGCCTGAAATACTTCTTAATACATTAGGGGAACCAAACAGAATTCTTGTGGTTTGAGGGGTTGAATAATAAATGACCCTCTGAATCAACTTTTCACAATTTAAAAAAAAAAAAAAAAAAAAAAAAGAAAGAAATATTCTTTTTTGCTGCAGTGCATTTCACACTTCCAGGCTGATCTACAGTCCAAATGTCACAATGCCAAGTTAATTCCGAATGTGTAAACCTGCTAAATCTGCAGGGGGTTGAATACTACTTGTAGGCACTGTATATATATATATATATATATATATATATATATACAGACACACACAATGACTCACTTAGGTATAGCACAATTCACAGAAACATAGTCTTTGGAAATGCCTCCCTTAGGCTCTGTGCGCACTTACGGGTTTTTCCCGCGGATTTCCTGCGGTTTTGCTGCATGTTTCGCTGCAGAAAATGTTCCTAACATCTCTGCAGTGATTCACCAGCAAAACCTATGGGAAAAAAAATTCTGTGCGCACTATGCGGAATTTGACAGCTGCATGTTTTGCTGCGGGATTCCCACAGCAAAAACAATTGCATGTCACTTCTTTTCCACAGGTCCCTGCGGGATTTCACTCCATTGACTGCAATATAATCGTGAAATCCCGCAGGGAAGTGATGTCATTACAGGAAGAGGAAGCAGAACAGAGAGTAAGCACACACACATCACTCACACATCACAGAAATAGAATACACACACATCACACTCACACACAGACATATATAATACACATACAAATCAAACGGAAATATAGAAAAAAAAACACGTGGGCTCCGCTGTATTTTTACCTTCCAGCCGAGGTAAGCACACAGCGGCGGCCCGGTATTCTCAGGTTGGGGAGGACGGAGGGCAGGGTTAATGTCCCCCCTCCTCCTGCAGCCGAGAATATCAGCCGCAGCTGCCCCGGGACTGTCGCATGCATTATACGACAGTCCCGGAGTGTCCCCGGCTCTTCCAGATGCCGTGATGCGGTGGCTATCCAGGTATTAATGAGTTAATGGCAGCGGATCGCCGCCATTAACTCCAAGCTTGATCATGGCAGCGTCTATGTGACAGCTGACATGATCAACCCATAAGTAAATTGAATAAACACACACACCGAAAAATCCTTTATTTTAAATAAAAGACAAAAAAGCCTCCTCATTCACCCATTTATTAACCCCCCCCGAAACACAGCTCCGGCATAATCCACGTCTTGCGATGCTTGCATCCAGAAGCGAATGACACAGACACAGCGCTGAATGCAGCCTCGCAACGAGCTTGCAGAGGTAACCACAGGGCATTTCCCACGGCCAATAATGTGAACTCACATTACCGCTCGGGAGAAATGCAGCGTCTGCTCACAGGGACTCTATCTATCCTTCTATCTATCTATCTATCTATCTATCTATCTATCTATCTATTCCTTTATCTGTCTATTTATCTATCTACTCTCTATCTCAGAAGGAAATTACCTTTTTTTTTTTTTTTTTTCTGCAATGTGCTTTATTGCATGGAATGCATTAAAGCACATGTACCAACTCGCACGCGGCAAAACCGCGGCAATACCGCAAACAATGCCACGGTACCGCGGCAAACCGCGGCAAACCGCAAGCAGTTTTTGGGTGCGGTTTGCCGTGGTTTTTTACCGCGGGTACGGTAATATTTCAGACTCTGCGAAATTTTCTTAAGAAAATTCCGTTTTCCAGTGCGCCCAGGGCCTTATACTTCAGCTACTATTTCTCTGATCCACTAATGGAGAATTAATTTTGTCTTGAAACGCTCATTTCTCAATAATTTGGCAGTGCAATGAATGAATGCAAAGGTAATAATTATTAAGCTTGCTTAAAAATCATTGTTTTAGGCAAGAGATCATCGTATGTAAACCGAACATGTTCTATCCACATCAATGACAGCTTGTGCCCACAATTTATTAATGAATCGAAGAGCTCCAAAAGAGTACTAACTTTATTCTATGGGTCAGTTTTCAGTGGCACAATTTTCTGGTACATAATACTGTTTAATTATTAATGACATATTATTTATTACATGTTTTGAAAGGTGGAATGTATAAAAGACACAGCAACTCGGCTATTTTTTTTTTTCTCTTAAAATTGTTCACTATTCAATTTAATTGACATACAGTGGAACCTTGGATTCCGAGCATAATTGGTTCCGGCAGTCTGCTCTTAAACCAAGTTACTCATATATCAAAGCAAATTTTCCCATAGGAAATAATTGAAACGCAGACAATTCGTTCCACAACCCAAAAATATTTACTGTATTTATACAAACTTATTACAGTAATACAAAATAATGTCCTGTATTCATATAAATTATTACAGTACACTAATACAAAATACTGTGCAGTGCAGTAAAAAACATATAAGACAAATTAAAATGCACGTTAGCTTACAATAGAATTGTTGGTATCTGGGAGGTACCATAGAGAGCAAAAATTATGTATAAATATGACAACCTTTATTCTAGTATAATATACAAAAAAACATACCTCAAATTTATTCTCCCCAAAATAAAGGCAGGACTAAGCCAAATGTGAGATAGGAATACTGCACAGGCAATTGGATTACAGTAAAAGCAATGTGCTGTACTGGTTAGCAGAAAGAAAGTATAAAACTATATCCACAAATGCAAATTGATAGACATGCTATATAGTATATACTGTACATATGGTAATGGTATATAGTATACAGTACATATGTACAGAAAGTTACCTGCAGAGCTGGTCAGAGCGTGATGAAAGGACAGAACCAGAAGTGTGCACGGTGAGTATTTGCTCTTATTACAAAGCATTGCTCTTAAACCAAGTTACAAATTTTTAAAATGTTTTGCTTGTCTTGCAAAACACTCTCACACCAAGTTACTCTTAATCCAAGCTTCCACTATATTACCTTTATTATGGAGATAGAATACCTAATTTATGTAGTTTATGTAGTTTTTTATGTTTAATACTTTTGCTGAAAAAAAATAATACAAATAAATCATTTTTTGGCGTTGTGTATTCTGAGGCCTAGAGCTTTTTTTAAAAATTTTTCCACAGGTATGTAAGGGCTTAGTTTTAGGGGTCCAAGAAGTAGAAATCTGCGGCAGACACCATCCAGTATTCCAAAGTGCTTTATTCCATCATAAAGTGCTGTTAAAAGTAGCGGGGACCCGTTGAAGCACAAGGAAGTGCGAAACTGCCGTTGTCCATACCGGGGCCTGCACCCGGCTCTCTCTCTGCTACTTTTAACTGCACTTTATGATGGAATAAAGCATTTTGTAATACTGGATGGTGTCTGCCACAGATTTCTACTTCTTGGACATCAGTTTGGATCTTCTTTTTCCTTGTCTGCGTGCACCCATTACCATTGTTTCCATAAGGAGGACTGAAGCTGACTTATAAATCTGGTGACAAGGTATTGCACAGTTTGATGCAGAAACCGTTTCTGCATATTATACTTAGTTTTAGGGGTACAAGCTGTAGTTTAAACACGTTCCAATTTAGGGTACATTCAACTTTTCGAACACTTTTTTATTTAATTTATTTGTGATTCTGGATGACCAAAGACCAACGGTTCTTGTAATCATTGTTTTTTGTATTTCTTTCTTACAGGACATATAATAATATGGTTTTCTAATATGGGTGAAAACTATTTCAGTGATACGCAATTCAAACAATTTATTTCACGTTTGCTACTTTTGGAGAAGAAAATACATTTTTAAGATTTTATTTTCTTGAATCATATTCCTTTTTTTGTTTAAAGACCTCTTGAATTTTTTCCATAACAAGCGAGAATTTATTGGTACCATTATGAGATGCAGCTTTTGATCACTTTTTATTTTGTTTTTATTTTTGTGAGGTGAGATGAACAAAACCCACAATTCTGGCATTGTATTTTTTATTTTTTGGTGGCTTTTACTATGCGGAATAAATAATGATATTTGTTATAGTACAAGTCATTATGAACCCAGCAATTCCAAATATGTGATGCTTTAAAGTATGTTTATTTTTATTTCCATATTAAATGACTCTTTTACTTGTAGAAGTGTGATTTTAGGAAGGGTGTTTTACTTTTCTATTTAAAGACAAAATCATTTTCATCTACTTTTTTTGCAATTGTTATTTGTCCTTCAATGGTGAGATTCTAGGATTGTGTAGGTAATACACTGCATTATTGATGTCAGTGTAGGATTGACAGGTGGCCTATCAGACCAAACCTACAATGGGATCTGATTGGCTGTTATGTATGGTAGACTCTGAAGCCATTGTCAGGCCTCAGACCTCTGGTTGCCATAGCAAACCATCGACATCTCGGGATCGCACAGCAAGATTGTTGATGGGCTGACCAAGGAACTGCTATGCCTTTGTCAATCTACATTTACAGCAGCATATGGGGGGTGTTGAACTGCCTGTATTAAAGGGAATTTGTCCACATGTTTGTGCAATGTAATCTGAAAACAGCATCCTGTAGGTGTTAGCACACAGACTTAAGGCCACGTCTCACTAAGCGACATCGCTAGCGACATTGCTGCTGAGTCACGGTTTTTGTGACGCAACAGCGATCTTGCATGTGACATCCAGCAACGACCTGGCCTCTGCTGTGAGGTTGCCGGTCGTTGCTGAATGTCCTGGACCATTTTCTTCAAAGGCGATGTCCTGCTGGGCAGGACGCATCGCTATGTTTGACGCTATGTGACAGGGTCCCAATGACAGCAGAGATCATTATACAGGTCGCTACTGCGACCTGTATCATTACTGAGTCGTTGGTAAGGTCTGACTGTGTGACATCTCACCTGCGACCTCCCAGCGACTTACCAGTGATCCTTTTTAGGTCGCATCGTTTTCGGGATCGCTGGTAAGTCGCTAAATGTTATGGGGGCTTTAAGCTATGCCTCACTTTTCACACTGTTCTGTTGTTTACTTGCAATGTTTAGGTGAACTAAAGGAGATTCTCGTTGTTAGACTAGATCAGCCTAAGGTAAGCTAGTCCATTTCACCCCCTGCTGTGATTAGCAGCTTACTATCTATAGACATTGTATTTATAGAGCCTAGTGTGGACGAGGCAACTTTCTAAGCTCTGCCGTATGCTAAAAACTTTGATTGTGTCAGAACCGCTATACTTAATAAACTAAATGATACATCATTAGATTCAGGATCTCTTTGCCTACATAATGCTGCCTCACAAGAGGTAGAAAAACCTACTGATGGATTCTCTATAACAAGAACACTGACCCTAGCAGGTACAACTGGAGCCCGAATGTGTATATCAGTCAGACTCCTGCACTTGATCACATTGATGTAGAAACTGTACCTTGCAATCAGCATAATGTACTTATCCATCATGTAACATGAAGTGACATGTGCTCATGATTGACATATACATCATAGAGTGTTAATTGGTGAAAGTGGTATACTCAACTTATGTATTCTGCAGCTCACAGCTTTGCATTCCAGTATATCCTAATTTATAAGAGGTGGCACTTCTTCACTGATAGCTCCGGTGAGACATAGAACTGTAGCATTAACAAAATGTGTGCTGAGCTTTATAGTCATACTGTAAAACATTCAGCTGGTTTGTGTTGAAGTGTTCACTGTTAACACTATATTTGGATATAGAATTAAAAGGGTTTTTGAACAAACAATGGTTCAACAAAGAGAGAGCCATTAGAACTGCTCCATAGGCTGCCAATAGTGGGGGTGGCATTTATTCAAGATTTATAACAGCAGCTTGTCAGGAGTTGAGAAGGAGGGCAAGGAAAGTGTGTAGATAACAGTTGTATAAAATTCAGTTGTATCTTTGGCATTAACTCCTTACTTGGTCTGGTGGACAAGGTTCTTGGAAACAAGCTGTACACTATGTAAAATAAAAGCTCTCTCAGCAAGAGAATGAAAGCAAATAGTAAAAGCAAGCCAATTGCAAACTTTCTTTTCTTATTTTTTCTGCTGTCTAACCAAAGCAATTTAAAGGAGTTGTCCGACATAAACTCCCAAAAAACTTTTAAGCTAATCTGTGCTGTATTGTCATATAAAACACCCCTACATTATTTTTTTTTTGTTTTTTAACTTTTGTTCCTCTTCAAGTATCCCTTTATTCTCTGCAGCTCTTTGTTTAGCTGCAGCTCAACCAAACATGACATCTTCCTGTGCCAAATCTCACAGTCACAGCTGGCACCGCCCGGTCTCAGTGTCCAGCCCCGACTTCTGCACACCCTCTGCACACACATTCCCTGTCAGTATTCTGCCCCAGCACCTGATAGATAAATGAATACTATGTAATGAAGACTATATATAGCCCCTAATGTGAGTCTATAGGATATATACACACATACACATATACTCACACACATACACCCACCCACACACACCTAGCGCTATATAATATATATAATCTAACCTCATGCACTCTGTCTTCTCTGCCCCTCCAGCACCCCCTCTCTCTGCTCTGTTTCTCACCCATGCACTGTCTTCTCTCCCCCTGCTCTCTCTTCTCTGATGCCCCCCCACTCTGTCTCTCACCCGTGCACTGTCTTCTCTCCCCCTGCACTCTCTTGTCTATTGCCCCTATATAGCAACTATATTATATTATATTCTAGCGATTATCGGAAATTTGATAGCTTAAGGTTATTCCCTCAGCATTTAAATTTTCATTATATAGAAATATGGGGAGCAATTGTTCCCTTTTTTGATCCCATCAGAAAAAATCTTTCTTGTCTCTAAGAGTTTGTTTTATAATCTATACTAGGTTATATTTTGTTCATGTGAGCTCTCTGGTTACTTCTGTTTTTAATCATCTCATTTATATGTATTGGTGTTTTTCTTTTTTTTTTCCTTGTTTTCTGTTGTGCTAAACTTTCGGTGCAGTGTCTCAGTTTTTATTTTTTTCTGTGCTTTCCACACCAAGTGGGGTGGGTGGTGTCCCATCCAATTAATTCAACCTGTTCTTGTTGTGCACAGACTTTAAATACTGTTTTAGAGATTTTCTCTGCGCATTCCATGATTAAGACCTGTTTAGGTTGAAACGCGTAGGAAATAGCTCCTCTGTCTTTTTGCCTCCCTATTTTTGTCTTGCACCGATGGAATATTTTTATTATCAATAAAGAAATTGCTTTTAAGAAAATCTATTCTCTCCTGGAGTTGCTGGAATTCCTTCCTTTTCCACATACACATATACTCACACACATACACCCACCCACACACACCTAGCGCTATATAATATATATAACCCATCCTCATGCACTCTGTCTTCTCTGCCCCTCCAGCACCCCCTCTCTCTGCTCTGTTTCTCACCCATGCACTGTCTTCTCTCCCCCTGCTCTCTCTTTTCTGATGCCCCCCCACTCTGTCTCTCACCCGTGCACTGTCTTCTCTCCCCCTGCACTCCCCCTGCACTCTCTTGTCTATTGCCCCCCATCCCCCTGCTTTGTCTCTCAGCCGTGCACTCTGTTCTCTCCCCATGCACTATCTTCTTTGCTGCCCCCCCCTCCCCTCCACTCTGTCTCTCACCCGTGCACTGTCTTTTCTCCCCCTACGCTCTGAGTTGCTATCTACTTACCTGTCCCAATGTAACCCGATAGTGAAATAACAAAAAATAAGTAAAATAAGCTGGATAACCTCTTTAATATCACGGCAATATCTAAAAAGACAGTTGGCCTCAAATATTAAACGAATGTAAAAAAAAACACTGGCACAGTTCTATCAACTTTACATCCTTGATTGACATTGCAAATATGGACCATACTGTCCAAAAATGGTCAAAGCTCATAGTGGATGATGCTGTTTGATAAATCTGTCTAAATGTAATACTGTTTAGTCTACACTTATATCATTATATGGAGGATTGTGCAGCAATTTTCTGGCATTTTTTTATTTATATCACATTTAAGCCATGCCTTTTTTATAATCAACAACACCCCTTTTGACTAGGCAATGCCCCTTAATAGTCAATATACAAAAAATGTCTCAAATACTTAATAACTATAGAGTAGATTCTGTTTTTTTGTGCGAATTATGACAGCATCTTGGTGCATTTAGATTGATAAATCTCCTCCAATGTTTTTGTTTCTCAAAATAACCAATCAGTGGTCAGCTTTAATTTATTAAACTACTTTGGTAAAATGAAAGCTGCACTATGATTTATTGCTGTAGAAAGTTTTTCGTTTAGTCTTTTTTTGTTCTATTCACATAGTCACTATATACTGTACATTTGTGATACATGTTATAATATACTTGATTATCCCTATGTATATAATACATACCCAGTTATAGCATATTTATGCCAATAGGTTACATGAAAATTCCTCTTCTTGTGAAATACATAAGCAGAAATGAATGTGACCTATAAAATATTACATTGAATTTTTGTGGACACTACTAGTCTTATAATTGCTAATTGTTTTGCTCCTTAAAACTATATATAATGAAAAAAATCAAAGAGCGGGCAATTTTTAAAGGACAATTATTGTCCTTATTATCCGTAGCTTATTCTAACCATATTCTATATCACGATAATGGAAAAAAACACTGAAACCACAAAAACCACATAAATAACTTACATTTATTGGCTCATATACTTTAGTAAATGAGAATAAATTCACAGGCTTTCCATCTGATAATGTAATGATCATGAGAGTCTAGTTATCACTATGAAATTAGAATTTATTCTGTCTTTTTATTGTTCCAGAAGAAAAATGTGGCTCTGTAATGAATTTCATGCTACAATTGAAAACGTATGGCATGTCTAGGACTGAAGTGTTAATGGGACAAATGGCACAAAACAATAGTGTCACTTGTCTAATAATACTGCAGAAATAGACTCATGCTTCTGAGAATAGTGTATAACCAGCACTTTACGTCTCCGTCTTTCCTTATGCCATCCTCTCTTTTAACTGCCAGCTAAACTCATGTCTACTAGGTACACTTACAATTAGGTTCAGAAACATTTTAACAATGACCAAATCTTCGTGATTTCAGCTCTGCGGGCCACTATTTTTTAGTTACAATGAAACATTTTAGATGCAATTGTAGAGTAGACTTTAAGATTCAATTTAAGGATGTAAGAAGGTCATTGATAAAATCCTCGTGGAAGATATGTTTCACCTAGGATGATAGCCTCTGTGATGAAAACCGAGAAGCATGGTCCAGTATTTTAAATGCTGAGAGGGTAAATAGGCAATGGAAGGGCCAGGATTTTGTGAACAGTCAAAGAGATGGATGGGATGGCTGTTCACATGCCTCCACCCTAGGGCATGCTTCAGAAGGTAAAATTGAGACCTTTGGATTCAGTTTGTTGTTTTTGTGTATCGAGATGTGAAGACTAGAGTTGAGCGCGGTTCGCGGTTCGGGGTTCTCCAGTTCGCGGCTTGAGTGATTTTGGGGGCTGTTCTAGATCGAACTAGAACTCGAGCTTTTTGCTAAAGCTCGATAGCTCTAGATACGTTCGAAAACGGTTCTAGCAGCAAAAAGACCAGCTAATTCCTAGCTGGCTTTCCGCTGTAATAGTGTAAGTCACTCTGTGACTCACACTATTATGAAATTTCAGTGTATAGTGTGCGTGAACAGCGCCTTCAGATCACTGCTGTTTGTATAATGGCGATCGCCATTTTTTTTTTTTTCCTTGTCTTCCTTCCCTAAGCGCTCGCGTGTAGTGGGGCGGGCCAGCATGTCAGCCAATCCCAGACACACACACAGCTAAGTGGACTTTTAGCCAGAGAAGCAACGACATGTGTGATAGGATGTCCATGTCACATGTCCCTGCATTATAAAACCGGACATTTTCCTCCAGCACGCCATTATCTGCCTTGTGCGTCCTTGGTGTCAGTCATCACTGGCGCAGCTCCTATCGCCGATACTGCTGTGTACGCTCCATACACAGCGCTGCACAGCATAGGGATAGCACTTTCTATCAGTCCTTTTAAGGGCTCATACCGGCAGGGTCAGAGCCATAGGTGACAGGTCCGTGGAAACAGAGTTTAACAGCTACACAAGATGACAGCGTCTGTGTAGCTAAGGTCAGGGATTTCCTCGCTGTATTTCCCCATTAGGAGGGATAGAAAGGGAGGCTTCCTTTCCTCTACCCAGACCCACAACCCTGCCACTGTACCCTCCTGCCCTTTGCACACTCAAACTCATTGTTACTAAGCCATTATACCAGCAAACACTGTGGAAACTTAGTTGCATCCTAAACATGGCTGTTGGACTTCTGTATTGTCCCACTAGTGCAAAGATATTTGCAGCACGTCTGCCTGCATTGCACACTCAAACTCATTGTTACTAAGCCATTATACTAGCAAACACTGAGGAAACTTAGTGGCATCCTAAACGTGGCTATTGGACTTCTGTATTGTCCCACTAGTGCAAAGATATTTGCAGCACGTCTGCCTGCATTGCACACTCAAACTCATTGTTACTAAGCCATTATACTAGCAAACACTGAGGAAACTTAGTGGCATCCTAAACGTGGCTGTTGGACTTCTGTATTGTCCCACTAGTGCAAAGATATTTGCAGCACGTCTGCCTGCATTGCACACTCAAACTCATTGTTACTAAGCCATTATACTAGCAAACACTGAGGAAACTTAGTGGCATCCTAAACGTGGCTATTGGACTTCTGTATTGTCCCACTAGTGCAAAGATATTTGCAGCACGTCTGCCTGCATTGCACACTCAAACTCATTGTTACTAAGCCATTATACTAGCAAACACTGAGGAAACTTAGTGGCATCCTAAACGTGGCTGTTGGACTTCTGTATTGTCCCACTAGTGCAAAGATATTTGCAGCACGTCTGCCTGCATTGCACACTCAAACTCATTGTTACTAAGCCATTATACTAGCAAACACTGAGGAAACTTAGTGGCATCCTAAACGTGGCTGTTGAATTTCTGTATTGTCCCACTAGTGCAAAGATATTTGCAGCACGTCTGCCTGCATTGCACACTCAAACTCATTTGTTACTAAGCCATTATACTAGCAAACACTGAGGAAACTTAAGGTCCAGTCACACTAAACAACTTACCAGCGATCCCAACAACGATAGGGATCGCTGGTAAGTTGCTAGGAGGTTGCTGGTGAGATGTCACACTGCGACGCTCCAGCGATCCCACCAGCAACCTGACCTGGCAGGGATCGCTGAAGCGTCGCTACACGAGTTGCTGGTGAGCTCACCAGCAACCAGTTACCAGCCCACAGCCAGCAGTGGAAGATGCTGCGCTTGGTAACTAAGGTAAATATCGGGTAACCAACCCGATATTTACCTTGGTTACCAGCGCACGCAGCTACACGTGCAGAGAGCAGGAAGCAGCGCACACTGAGCGTTGGCTCCCTGCTCTCCTAGTTACAGCACACATCGGGTTAATTACACGATGTGTACTGCAGCTAAATGTGCACAGAGCAGGGAGCAGCGCACAATGCTTAGCGCTGGCTCCTTGCTCTCCTAGCTACAGCACACATCGGGTTAATTAACCCGATGTGTCCTGCAGCTACATGTGCACAGAGCAGGAGCCGGCACTGACAGTGAGAGCGGCAGAGGCTGGTAACAAAGGTAAATATCGGGTAACCAAGGACAGGGCTTCTTGGTTACCTGATGTTTACTGTGGTTACCAGCCTCCGCAGAAGCCGGCTCCTGCTGCCTGCACATTTAGTTGTTGCTGTCTCGCTGTCACACACAGTGATCTGTGCTTCACAGCGGGACAGCAACAACTAAAAAATGGCCCAGGACATTCAGCAACAACCAACGACCTCACAGCAGGGGCCAGGTTGTTGCTGGATGTCACACACAGCGACATCACTAGCACCATCGCTGCTACGTCACAAAAGTTGTTCGTTAGCAGCGATGTTGCTAGCGATGTTGCTTAGTGTGACGGGGCCTTTAGTGGCATCCTAAAAGTGGCTGTTGGACTTCCATTAGTGCCCCACTGGTGCCAAGCTATTTCTAGCACCTCTGCATGACACCCTCCTGCTCTGTTTTTAATAAGCTATAATGATAGCAAAAAATGCTGCCAGTTAGTGGCATACAAGAAGTGGCTGTTGGACTTCCTTTAGTGCCCCACTGGTGCCAAGCTATTTCTAGCACCTCTGCATGACACCCTCCTGCTCTGTTATTAATAAGCTATAATGATAGCAAAAAATGCTGCCATTTAGTGGCATACAAGAAGTGGCTGTTGTACTCCATTAGTGCCCCACTGGTGCAAATCTATGTGCAGCACCTCTGCATGACACCCTCCTGCTCTGTTTTTAATAAGCTATAATGATAGCAAAAAATGCTGCCATTTAGTGGCATACAAGAAGTGGCTGTTGTACTCCATTAGTGACCCACTGGTGCAAATCTATGTGCAGCACCTCTGCATGAAAACCCTCCTGCTCTGTTTTTAATAAGCTGTAATGATAGCACAAAATGCTGCCATTTAGTGGCATACAAGAAGTGGCTGTTGTACTCCATTAGTGCCCCACTGGTGCAAAGCTATGTGCAGCACCTCTGCATGACACCCTCCTGCTCTGTTTTTAATAAGCTATAATGATAGCAAAAAATGCTGCCATTTAGTGGCATACAAGAAGTGGCTGTTGTACTCCATTAGTGCCCCACTGGTGCAAAGCTATGTGCAGCACCTCTGCATGACACCCTCCTGCTCTGTTTTTAATAAGCTATAATGATAGCAAAAAATGCTGCCATTTAGTGGCATACAAGAAGTGGCTGTTGTACTCCATTAGTGCCCCACTGGTGCAAATCTATGTGCAGCACCTCTGCATGACACCCTCCTGCTCTGTTTTTAATAAGCTGTAATGATAGCAAAAAATGCTGCCATTTAGTGGCATACAAGAAGTGGCTGTTGTACTCCATTAGTGCCCCACTGGTGCAAAGCTATTTGCAGCACCTCTGCATGACACCCGCCTGCTCTGTTTTTAATAAGCTATAATGATAGCAAAAAATGCTGCCATTTAGTGGCATACAAGAAGTGGCTGTTGTACTCCATTAGTGCCCCACTGGTGCAAATCTATGTGCAGCACCTTTGCATGACACCCTCCTGCTCTGTTTTTAATAAGCTGTAATGATAGCAAAAAATGCTGCCATTTAGTGGCATACAAGAAGTGGCTGTTGTACTCCATTACTGCCCCACTGGTGCAAATCTATATGCAGCACCTCTGCATGACACCCTCCTGCTCTGTTCTTAATAAGCTATAATGATAGCAAAAAATGCTGCCATTTAGTGGCATACAAGAAGTGGCTGTTGTACTCCATTAGTGCCCCACTGGTGCAAAGCTATTTGCAGCACCACTGCATTACACCCTCATGCACATTTTGCTATGCTAATTTTACAGCAAACTCAGGGAATTCCTTGCTGCATTTGATCATTTGGAGGGATAGAAAGTGAGGCTTCCTTTATTGTCCTGGTACCCACAGAACACGGCCACTGTACCCACCTGTCCACTTTTGCCACGCTATTTAATTTGCCCAAAGAGCTGACTCTTTTTCTGCCTTCCTAAAATTGTCTGTAATACTAAGTTAGTGTTCCTTTGCTGCCAAGCAAGGTACAACACATGTGCATTCTACACTCCTTTCCATTTCTGGAATGCAATTATTAACTGCAGGTAGTCCAGCCAATCTGTGACGAAGGTGCAGGTGTGGATATAATGTAGCCTGCATCCAATGTTGGTTTTCTCGATGTCTGACAGCTCAACAATACCATCTGTTTCCACTTTCAAAACAAGTGATGACCTGCCAATCACACTCCCTGTTGCGTGTAAAGGGGTGGAAGTTCAGTGTGAAAAACCATGTGAGACTGCTGTCCCCACAGTCACAGAGGATGAAGAGCACTCAGATGCACTTGATGGGGCAGGCGGTGGTTGCACAGGCACGCTAGGCCGCATTGTAGCACAGTGAAATTCACATTGCGACTTATGCTTCATTTTAAGTCGTGTACAGGGTGGGCTCCCCAGTATGCAGCAAAACCAGGCAACAGGAAAAGGACTCTAGGCAGTTGGGTTGATAAATGATTGTTTAACTTTACCAAAACAAACAATAAGAACCATGCATACAATTTCAATAATTGAACAATCTATTCTGTTGCCTACTACCTGCTAATCCCTCTGCGTAGCAGTAATTGTGTGTTTGTGCGTGTGTGTGTGTGAGTGTGTGTGTGTGCGAACACGACTTACCAGTGTCGCATCACAAGAGCTTCCAAGTTATCTACCTAAACATAGACAAAACACATTACCCCCCTGAATACTCTTGTTAGCTGAAGCCTCACAGATAAGGCAGATGATAACAGTGTGAATGCAAACCACACAGCTTTGCAACACAGTCATGGAAATCTTGAAAAGACACAGTCAATGCAAACATGTGTCGCTGTCCCTCTATGATTTAAACTGTACGTGACAATTTGACAGCGCAGAGGCAGCAAGTCTTATTGTCTATATAGTCGGCCTACCCAAAACAGATATGTGTTTTGCTAATAAAACAAAGTGTTGCGTGCCCGCATTATTGTCTGGGCACAGCCTACCGTACCCGGGTACTGTGATGTCCAGTTGCCAGAAATACAGACTTTACGCTCCTCTCACGGTAAGCAGTATAAACAGCACCGTAAGAATGTTGGTCTGTGGCACAGGATGCTGCTCACTGGCGTTACGGTACTCCTCACCAAACTCCAAAATGACTCCCCTCACAATTGAACGAAGTGTCTCCCCGGTGGCTCCTTGCTGTAACACACACCTTTAACTTTTCCTTCTGTTCATAGACAGCATCTCCAAGTCCACACCCGAAGAGCAATTTCTCCTCCACGTCTAAGTGTGGAGAAGCAGCTAGTGCGCATGCGTGTGCCGATTTACCCCAGCCGCAGCCTAACTACAGTGTTTCACCTAGTGAGTATGCTCAGCCTGACTGTGCCATTCCTGAGGCTAAGTCTTCATTTCGGGATACAGCGCATGCTCCCACACTTATTGCGAAAAGCCTCTTTGCACAGGTACTTGCACTCCATGCCGGGTCTAAGTCCTGTGTTGTGCCTAGACACCATGCTAAAGCTGATAGTCTTTTTTCAGAGACTGTATTTCATGCTACTGAGCATGCTCAGGCACTTACTGCATCAGAGACTAGGTCCGGTAATGAACTCTTTGGCCCTGCCCCTGATGTGGGGGGCCCATAGAGACCACAGGGCATCAGGTGTCCTGACGATGTAGCCAGGCCACTCCCAAATGGCTTGCAGAGGCCCGCCCCTATGACTTGTCACCTCATTATTGATGGTCAGACGATGACTGGTGAGGTGTTTGTGTCGTGGCAGCCATGAGGTCATTATTGGAGTTGCGGTTCCAAATAGGACGCTAGTTATGCCACTCATGACGTGTCACTCTGCTTTTGTCTCCAGGAGGTGCATTGTGGTCCACCCTGGTTTGGGGCGGACCCAGGTTATAAAACGGGCTGGAGCCAACAAGGAGGTGCACAGTCTTCTATTATGCTCCGAAAGAGCACACCTCCATTTGTTGAACCCATTGCGGCTTTAGGCCAGAGGTAGGCAGGGATACGGCGTTGATGCAGGCCGCCACCACAGTTGGTAACGCAGAACGGTTAAGACCAGCTCCTGTCCTACCATTCCTGCTTGTGCAGCCCAGTGGCATTAACAGGCCTGCTGCTGCTGATGCGCCTGCTGTCCATAGGTGTGGCCCCAATGCACACGGTCAGCATACTCAATGGCCCCTGTGATGTTAACAGGGAGTTCCTGGGCTGGGTGGTCGTGTGGACCCTGTGACGCTAACAGGGCTCCCAGTCTCCATATCCGAGTGGCGTCTAACTCGGTTCAGGCTACTATTAGTTTCATAGCCACACAGCTCTGTATCCTCCACCTAACCTTCCATTTGCCAACCTCTCCTTTTCCATCTGGGAGCACGGTGGACACTGACTGCTGATGGGGATATATACCTTTCTCTTTCTTTTCTTATTAATTTTCGTTATATAGCGGTAACATAGTACAGTATATACCACCTTATCCAAATCTGCCAGTCCCACCGTAACAGATGGTGTTTCTTCAGCAAATGTTACTTTTGCTTAACCACCAAACCCACGGACAAAAACTTTTTTCCCCTTTCCAACACACCTGTTCCCCTTTCCACCAGCATCTGTCCTTTTTCAATTCATTTTGTATATGACCAAAAGTGCAACTCTGCAGGGACACCGTACTCAATGCCATCTCAGCACAGCAGCCAGCCCTCGGTCCCTCAGATGTGGACAAGTAAAAGACCATTTCCTCCTATCCATGACAAAGCGTTGAGATTCACTCTGTGCAGCACTGGTTTTTACTGGAAAAGCAGATCTAAGATTGCGTACCACCTTCTGCAGATACTCCTGTACACGTGCGTCCCTTTCTATGGCAGGAATTATTTCGCCAAATTCTGTCTTGTACCAGGGATCTAACCGTGTGGCAACCCAGTAGTTAGCATTACTTCGAATTCGTACAATCCGAGGGTCATGTTGTAGGTAGTGCAGCAAGAAGGCGCTCATGTGTCTTGTGCATCCAGGAGGACCAAGTCCTTGGTGTGTTGGTGGCAGAGAGGTGAGAATCGTGCCTCCTTCCTCTGCCCTCTCCCCCCAACCTCGCACAACCGAAATGTGAGCAAGCTCTCACTCATCTGCTGAGTCTTCCATGCCAATTGCCAGTTCGTCCTTCATTTCTTCATGGGCTCCTGCACCTTCCTCAACACTTTTTGCTGAAACTATGCGTCTTTGTTAATCCCTCTCCCCCACCATGACTGCCGCCTAGGTGCCGCTGACCATCTGGACCTCGTAGATCTTGTTATCCCTTCCGCATATGACTCCTCCTGTGCTTCCTCCCCTTCCTCTTGTCCCAACACCTGACTCCGAATAATGCTTACAGTGTGCTCCATCATGTAGATGACCAGAATTGTCACGCTGAGAATGGCATTGCCAGTGCTAAACATCTTCGTCGACATTTGTAAACTGTGTAGAAGGGTGCATAGGTCCTTGATCTGACACCACTCCAGCAGCGTGATCTGCACCACCTCTGGATCAAGTTAGGCCAGGCTATATGTCATAACGTATTGCAGCAGGGTTCGGCGGTGCTGCCACAAACACTGCAACATGTGCAGATTCAAATTCCTGCGTGTCGGCACATCGCATTTCAGGCGTTTAACCACCAGACCTAAAGACTTCTGTAGCGACGAAAGTTGTTGAGCTGCTGTGTGCGAACGATGGAAGTGAGCACATAGCGAGCGTGCCCGCTGCACAAGGCCATGTAGGCCGGGATGGTGTTTTAAAAATTGCTGGAGAATTAGATTCAACACGTGAGCCATACAAGGCACGTGTGTCACATTGCCCTGACGATGGCCCGCAGCCAGATTTGCATCATTGCCGCACACTGCGGTTAAGTCATCAACGGAGTACGCTCCGTCAATTTGTACTCCGGTCGCCAGGTGACAACGTGTTCCTTTCATGCATAGTGCTGATGATGGGAGAGAAGTTGATGCCAGCGGCGCAGGTGGACGCAGGTTATGCTCACCCACTGGGCTGCATTACCTTGACAGATGCAGAATCTCTGGCTGAATGTAGGTGGTGGGTATCTCACAGATGAAGTACCATCATTCAGCTACAACCAATGGGAAGACACCACACCCTTTTTTATGCCCATCCTGTCTGCAGACCACTGCCAGACATAGCTATGAACCTCTGGTTACTTTTACCCCCAGTTCAGTTTTATGATTTTGTGTGCTTGTTACCTGACTACTTTTCCTGCTTGCTGTTTATGTACCTTGTTGGCCGATCTGCATTTCACCTCTGCTTGTTTTCTGATTAAGTCCTGGCCGTCCCATTCTGTTCCTGTTCCTCAATTAATGTTTTGTCCCTGCCTGACTACTATTCTCTGGAAATGCAGCCTTCCACAGGTATTGATCAACTTGGGCCCTGTGTAATTCCTAATCCCTGTATAGGGGTTAAAGGGTTTCAGGGTTCTGGAGGTCCTGCTTGGTGAGTGGCTTCCCTCTAGCCTATCCTTTACAGCCCATCTGAGTGTGTGGATTAAGGAAGGCATTACACCTGCCCTCTGCAGAAGGCCATGTAGGTCAGGATAGTGCTTTAAAAATTGCTGGACAACCAGGTTCAACACGTGAGCCACACAAGGCACGTGTGTCACATTGTCACGGCGAAGGGCCGCACCCATGTTTGCATCATTGTCACACCCGGCCTTCCCTGGCTGCTGGTTGAGTGGAGACAACCATTGATGAAACTTGGTCTCCAGAGCTAACCGTCCACAACTTCTGAGCGGTGTGACGCACATTTCCCATACATTTCAAAGTAAACATTTGACCGCATGATGGCATTGAGCTCTGCTGCCAGCATAGTAAGGAGGTGTGGGGTATTCCTTGTGCGCAGTTACAAGGAAGGGTGCCCTGACCACACAGGGTTTGGGCCGAGGTGAAGGACCCACACGAGGTTGAGGAGGCAGAAGCAGTGTATTAACTTCTACATACAGAGGAAGGATTGATACAACTCGTGGGGACAGCAAGACTTGTACAGCAGACCCTTCTCCATCTCTCCCCATAGTAACCCATTGCCCAGTCAGCGACATGTAACGCCCCTGTCCATGCTTACTGGGCCAAGTATCTGTGGTGAAATGTACCCTGTCACACAGTTTCTCAAAGAAGCGGTGATGTTTGGTGTGACATGCTGGTGTAGCGCGTGCACGCCTTTGTTGGAGAAGGAGTGGCGCCTGGGCATCGGCTCTTGGGGCACTGCGATGGGCATAAGGTCTCAAAAATCCTCGGTTAAAAAGGTTGGAAAGGAAGCATTTTGGTAGCCAACAGTTTGCAGATGCTGAAAGTCAACCTCTAAGCCATGTCATGCCCTTCTAAAAGCATGTAAAACACAGCAAGGGGACTCCAACCACAGTCTCCCTCGTTTCCACTAATTGGGCCACACACACCCCACTTGACTGGCATCAGTTGACCCCCATTTTCAAGATGAAAAAGATGCTTTGCATGAAGCACTCTCAAAAATACACGTGCCTTTCGCCTCCCCTGGCTGAGCCAGGGGAAGAAAAGTCCTCTGAGAGCCATGACTTGTTCATCTTGGTGAACGTTAGTCTGTCCACATTGTCAGTGGACAGATGCGTGTGCTTAGCTGTCAGCACACCCCCAGCAGCACTGAGGACACGTTCCGAGAAAACGCTGGCTGCGGGACACAACAAGATCCCCAAGGCGTACGTGGTGAGATCAGGCAATTTATCCAGATTGGAAGCCTAAAATGAGCAGGGCTCAAGTTGCACAGTAATGGCATTGACGTTCCCTTGCATATACTAATATCTGTGTCTCCTCCTCTTTTTCCTTGTTCAGCTCCTTTGTTTTCGCATGAGTATATGTCCTTGTCACTTTCCCATGTGTTTGTGTTGTGTTGTGACTTGTTTGTCACCTTTTGGACACCTTTGAGGGTGTTTTCTAGGTGTTTTTATGTGTTTGTGATTGCCTGCCATTGTTTCCTATGCGGTTCGAGTTCGGTTCGTCGAACATTCGCCGAACTGAACTCGAACGAGACCTCCGTTAGACGAACCGAACTCGAGCCGAACCGCGGCTGGTTCGCTCATCTCTAGTGAAGACCACCACCGGAGTTCTCATGCTAAAAGAGCCAGATATTAACCTGAGTGGACGGACCCTGCAACAATTTTGAGTTTATGCTTCACTGGTTTATGAAGCCTAAATAAATCAGATGATGTTTAAATGAATACCATTCCTGTGATTACCTCAACTCGCAGACGAATGAGCAAAACCTCCACAAGGGGTTGAACAAACATATCCTGTGAAACTTTAGGAATTGCAGCCATTTTTCTACAAAGCTTCCTCATTTTAGGGGCTCAAAAGTAATTGGACAAATTTACTTTACCCTAAATAACATAAATAATTGAGCAATGCACATCTCGTGTTTAATGCATATGCCACTCCATAAAGGACTTTCAGAAAGAATTGGAAACAGGAGTTTTAGGGCTGAATGTAAAATATAACAACTTTATTGGATATGAAAAAGTTAAAAAAATTTCAGTTTATATAATTACAACATACCTTTTTATTGAGTCACTTTTTCTGGACTTCCCATTCCTTGGGTGTTTTTACCTGGGCTTTCTCACTAGCATGTGGGTTTTCACCCATCTCTTTGCACATTGATGTTGTAATTATATAAACTGAAATTTTTTTAACTTTTTCATATCCAATAAAGTTGTTATATTTTACATTCAGCCCTAAAACTCCTGTTTCCAATTCTTTCTGAAAACTCTAAATAACATGTTCATTTTTAATACTTTGTAGATAATCCTTTGCAGGCAATAACTTCCTGAAATCTGGAAGCCATGGACATCACCAAATGCTGGGTTTCCTCCTTTCTGGTTCTTTGTCAGGCTTTTACTGCAAATGACCTCAGTTGTTGCTTGTTTGTAGGACTTTCTGCCTTATGCTTTGTCTTAAGCATGTGAAATACATACTAAATGTGATTGAGATCTGGAAATGGCACTGATGATGGCCACAGCTTATAGGTCCCAAATCTGTTGACAGGTTCCCTTTAAGGATAATGCCCATAAAAATCCCCATATAGCTTTGTTTTAATTTTCATGTTGTGTTATCCCTTTCTGCTTTATTACTAGTGATGAGCGAGTATGCTTGTTACTACTCGGTACTCGCACGAGTATCACTGTACTCGGGCTACTCGGCGGGTACCGAGTAATTTTGCAATACTCGTGCTTTACTCGTGGTCTTCATTTCTGCATGTTGGCGCTCTTTTGAGAGCCAGCCCTCATGCAGGGATTGGCTGGCAGACCACTGCAATGCCACAGCCCTGTTAGTTGTGGAATTGCAGTGATTGGCCAGCCTGCACAGCGTGACCGAGCCTTTATACCGGCCGGCGCGCTGTGCTCTGTACACAGCCATCTCATATTCCCTGCTTTCCACGCCCACAGGCGCCTATGATTGGTTGCAGTGAGACACGCCCCCACGCTGAGTGACAGGTGTCTCACTGCACCCAATCACAGCAGCCGGTGGGCGGGTCTATACTGTGCAGTAAAATAAATAAATAAATAATTAAAAAAAACGGCGTGCGGTCCCCCCAATTTTAATACCAGCCAGATAAAGCCATACAGCTGAAGGCTGGTATTCTCAGGATGGGGAGCTCCACGTTATGGGGAGCCCCCCACCCTAACAATATCAGTCAGCAGCTGCCCAGAATTGCCGCATACATTATATGCGACAGTTCTGGGGCTGTACCCGGCTCTTCCCGATTTACCCTAGTGCGTTGGCAAATCGGGGTAATAAGGAGTTAATGGCAGCCCATAGCTGCCACTAAATCCTAGATTAATCATGTCAGGCGTCTCCCCGAGATTCCTTCCATGATTAATCTGTAAATTACAGTTAAAAAACACACACACACCCGAAAAATCCTTTATTAGAAATAAAAAACACTAACAAAGTCCCTCATTACCAATTTATTAACCCCGACAAACCCTCCATGTCCGGCGTACTCCACGGACTCCGGCGTCGCGTCCAGCTCTGCTGCATGGAAGTGACAGGAGCTGCAGCAGACACCGCCGCTCCGGTCACCTCCACGCAGCTAATGAAGGGAATAGCGCGATCAGCTGCTGTCAGTCAGGTAACTCCCGGCCACCGCTGGATCCAGCGGTGGCCGCGATTAACCTCAGTGACAGCAGCTGATCGCGATACTCACCTCAGTTGGTGCATGGAGCTGACTGGAGCGGCGGTGAGTAGCGCGATCAGCTGAGCTGTCACTGAGGTTACCCGCGGCCACCGCTGCATCCACCGCTGGATCCAGGTAACCTCAGTGACAGCAGCTGATCGCTATACTCATCTCATTAGCTGCGTGGAGGTGACCGGAGCGGCGGTGTATTCTGCAGCTCCTGTCACTTCCATGCAGCAGAGCTGGACGCGACGCTGGAGGACTGTGGAGTACGCCGGACATGGAGGGTTTGTCGGGGTTAATAAATTGGTAATGAGGGACTTTGTTAGTGTTTTTTATTTCTAATAAAGGATTTTTCGGGTGTGTGTGTTTTTTAACTGTAATTTACAGATTAATCATGGAAGGAATCTCGGGGAGACGCCTGACATGATTAATCTAGGATTTAGTGGCAGCTATGGGCTGCCATTAACTCCTTATTACCCCGATTTGCCAACGCACTAGGGTAAATCGGGAAGAGCCGGGTACAGCCCCAGAACTGTCGCATCTAATGTATGCGGCAATTCTGGGCGGCTGCTGACTGATATTGTTAGGGTGGGGGGCTCCCCATAACGTGGAGCTCCCCATCCTGAGAATACCAGCCTTCAGCCGTATGGCTTTATCTGGCTGGTATTAAAATTGGGGGGACCGCACGCCGTTTTTTTTAATTATTTAATTATTTATTTCACTGCACAGTATACACACACCGGCTGCTGTGATTGGGTGCAGTGAGACAGCTGTCACTCAGCGTGGGGGCGTGTCTCACTGCAACCAATCATAGGCGCCGAAAAGCAGGAAAGCAGGGAATAGGAAATTGATTAATGAGCGGCCGGCTTTTTCAAAAGAGGAAAAGCCACCGGAGTTTGAACAGCTGTGCAGCGCCGCGGCAGTGATCGGGGAACGGTAAGTAAGAGAGAGGGGGGGGAACTGACCGACAGACTGTGAGAGGGGGACAGACAAGACAGAGAGAGACAGACCGACGGACTGAGGGAGATAGAATAAAAAAAAAAAAATGACCGACATCGCTAGTAAAAAGCACAAAACGTGCGTTTTGGACATCGGAGTGCCACACAAGGTTTTCATGTAAAATCTTTCATGTATTAATCTCAAAAAGTAACATACACCAGCTCTATCTCACTATTGGGTATGTGCCCTTAACATTTCCGCCATGAAAATTCATTTTGGTGTCATTTTGGAAGGTTTTCTGGTGAGTCCGTAAAAATGGCGTAAAACTCGGACAAAATTGTTCAGAGCTGTGACTTTTGAGTGATAAATGCTTCAAGGGGTCTTCCCCATGCTGATGCCATGTCATTTGAGCACTCTTCTGAGACTTTTGTGACATTTTTAGGGTTTCTACATGCTGCCGGGGGGTCATTTCACAAAAATACTCGGGTCTCCCATAGGATAACATTGGGCTCGGTGCTCGGGCCGAGTACACGAGTATCTTGGGAGGCTCAGCCCGAGCTTCGAGCACCCGAGCTTTTTAGTACTCGCTCATCACTATTTATTACCTGTCCCCATGGCATCAGCTCTGTTGTCACAGCCATCATTTCTTGTTTAGATTCCTCTGCTCCCTTTTTAACTACATTTCCCATTATTCCTTGTGCTGGGCTGCAGGTTAGCAGTTTGCTCACTCCCTGTAATTCTTCCTCCTAATCCTCTGCTACAGCACACACAGGTCCAGCACCACATCCTGTACAGTATACTGCAGGGAATAGATGTAATGCACAAAGCACCAGAACAATAGACCTGACAATAAAGATTATCCCTTACTCACTCTCTATCTACTATTGTCCCCTCACTGATAGAGGGCTAAATTAGATTTTCTTTCAGCATCATATTCCCTCTTCTGTCACATTTGATCATACTGCAATTTCTTTATTTGATCTCTAGGGGGCGATGCATACAACATGACCCTATATATGCCTATTGATATGTATTGCACTTGGTGAATGTTGTGTTTTTTCCATAACCAATATGGTATCTTCAGCATCTGGAAACATACTGAGCATGCTTATATTATATAATATGCTCTACGTGCAAGTAGTGTAGACCTTGAGATTAACTACTCTGGTCTGGACATGTGCGGTAGATACAGGAATATGGCGGTAATAGCATCATTCAGAAGCACATGCAGATATAATGCATACACTCTATGGTGAGCCTTATGGATTATTATGCAGCACCTATTTTTTGATTATGCATAGTAGCATGTTTTGAGGTTTTACATACTTTTAAATATAGATATAACTAGCTGTACTACTCGGCTTTGCCCGGGTTAATAACTGTTGTTAACAAAATAAAATGTATTAACAAAAAATTATTCTGCACACTCTTTCCCCGTCTGTCTCTTTCCCTGTCTGTCTCTTTCTCTGTCTGTCTCTTTCCCCGTCTGCCTGTCTCTGTCTGTCTCTTTTTTTGTCTGTCTCTATCTCTCTGTTTCTTTCCCCAGCAGTCTCTTTCTAGGTCTGTCTCTTTCTAGGTCTGTCTCTTTCCCAGGTCTGTCTCTCTCCCTGTCTGTCTCCCCGTCTCTTTGTCTGTGTCTTTTCCTGTCTGTCTCTTTCGCTGTGTGCCTGTCTCTGTCTGTCTCTTTCCTTGTCTGTCTCTATTTCTGTGTCTCTTTCCCCGTCTGTCTCTATAAAGGTCTGTGCCTTTCCCCATATATCTTTGTCTATCTCTCTGGCTGTCTCCTCATTTCCTGTCTGCCTGTCTCTGTCCCTGTCTGCATGTCTGTCTGTCTCTTTCCCCATCTGTCTCTTTCCAGGTCTGTCTCTTTCCAGGTCTGTCTCTTTCCAGGTCAGTCTCTTTCCAGGTCTGTTTCTGTCTGTCTCTTTCCAAGTCTGTCTCTGTCTGTCTCTTTCCCCATCTGCCTCTGTCTGTCTCTTTCACCATCTGTCTCTGTCTATCTCTTTCACCTTTTGTCTCTGTCTGTCTCTTTCCCTGTCTGTCTCTATCTCTGTCTCTTTCCCTGTCTGTCTCTCTGTCTGTCTCTCTGTCTGTCTCTCTGTCTGTCTCTGTCTGTCTCTTTCTATCCTTCTCCCCACCGACATATTATTACCTCACATATAAGCTTCTTATAATATGAATCTTTTGTTCCTATAGCAACCAATCACAGCTCCTACTAATAACCTGTAGTTCCAGGCTCCATTTACTTTAATGGAGGCATGTTTTTTGGAGAGTAACTGTAAAGCGTGGGGTTAAATTTTCCTGTCAAAACATAGTCTACGACGTTCCCTGGGTCACATGAGGTGTCTGTGCAAAATTTCGTGATTGTAAATTCGACGGTGCGGATACACTTTTCGTTTAACTTTTTCCCCATTATGGAGATAGTGGCAAAATTGATTGGTAAATTGGAACGTGCGGGGTTAAAATTTAGCCTCACAACATAGCATATGATGCTTTCGGGGTCCAGAAGTGTGAGTGTGCAAAATTTTGTGGCTGTAGCTGCGACGGTGCAGATGCCAATCCCGGACACACACACACACATATATACACACACACACACACATATACACACACACACATATACACACACACACACACACACACACATTCAGCTTTATATATTAGATGAATGTACTGTGGCATTTTATGAAATGTGAATGTACACCCGAAATTTGTTGATATTTGTGTAATTATTGTAAATGAAATAAGCTAAACTGCTATTTAAGTACCATATATCTCTAGTATTATTTTTTTCACTTGAAGAAATTCATTGCCAAGGCTAACACAATATACATGACCTTGGATTAAATACAATGTTCCAATCTTTTGAAATGGAGTGTTGCTATTCTTCATTGTTTGTATTTTATAGTCAAGTGGTCCGGACACTATGACTTGCACCAGCAGATTTTGATTGATCCTGCTTTAACATCTTTTTGGGAATTTTAGATTGCTAAGTAAATAGACGTAAAGATAGAGAGAGAGAAAATGGATCAATTGGATGAGGAAAGAAAAAATGTAATATATTGTATAAAAGAGTATACAGCAGGGTGCACATACATTACATAGAGTATACAGCAGTGTGTGCACATGTGCATACACACTACTGTATAAATACAAATACACGGCTCTGTCTGTAGATAGAGCTTCTGAATATAGCCACACCCATTATACAAGACACGCCCACTCATCAGTTTCCAGAGCCCAGAACTCAGGGAGATTTTGACAAGACATCAAAGGAAGCCAGATGATTCTTAGGCTATGTGCACACTTTGCTTTTTTACCTGCTTTTCCACTGCTTTTTCAACTGCAGCGTTTTCATGCCAAAATGCTTGCGTTATGCTTTTCAAGCAAAGTCATTAGGACAGTGAGCTTTCTTGTGCGCACTTTTCTGTTCAAAACACTGCGTTTAATTTGCATAAATTTGGGCAAAAACTCAGCTTTTAAAGAAGCAGCATGTCAATCGTTTTTGCCATTTTGGCTGCGTTTCCCATCCATTCAATTTAATACAAAAGTGCAGCGTTTCTAAAAGCACCGGAAAAGCACTAAAAACTCATGAAAACCGCAAGGTGCGCATAGGCTACTTTCTTTGAGTTTTACATGCATTTTTAAAGCCAAAAGCATTGTCCTTTCTGCCAGAGGATGCTTTTTGAACGGCAACTAGCTCGTCGCAAAGTGCGCACATAGCCTAAAACAACCCCTGTAATAATGTTATATAATAAAAAAACTCAAAAAAACTCACATAACAAAAGAAAAATTACATTTTTAATAAAAGTGACTTTTTTTGCATACATATACATTAGGCATATAATTCAAAACTATTTGTTGGCTAAAATTAAAGAATGAAATATACTATCTAGATAAAAAAGAAAGAAAAAAAACTGCACCACTCTTGTATATGGGGAGCATCTGCAATTGCATTCCCTTGACTGGAGCTGAGCTGAGCTGAGATGATATACCAGTGAAAATCCAGTATTACACCTTGTGCTGTTTGAGAAAACCAGATAAGAATTTGTCAAGATTGGTATTTTGTACACCAGGCTTGATCCGGAGTCCACTGGAATAAGATGCTACAAATCTATCAGGAGGCGCGCACCTTTTCCATCTGTAGCCAGTTTTTGTGGCACCAAAAGGCAAAATCCTATAAAAGTTGCAAAAATGCACTGAATTTAACCTCCTCTGAAAACCTTATGTCATGGGAAACTGGAGTGAGAATCACCAAATAAAATACTATTTTTGGTAAAAGTAGCATTTCATAACTTGCTCTAAAATGCTCTAAAACATCTGGATAAGCAGTTTATTAAGTTGGGCAGCACAGTGGCTCAGTGGTTAGCATTGCAGTCTTGCAGCGCTGTAGGCCTGTGTTTAAATCCCACCAAGTACAACATATGTAAGGAGTTTGTGTGGGTTTCCTCCCAAACTCCAAAGACATACTGATAGGGCCTTTAGATTATCAGCCCCAGTGGGGACAGAGTTGCCAATGTATGTAAAGCATTATGGAATTAACCCCTTCACGACCTTTGACGGATCTAGCCGTCATGGTGCCCTGGTACTTAAAGACCCATGACGAATACATCCGTCATGGCGAAATCGCGGCCCCGGAGCGCCGGTGACCGTGATCGGTTTTCAAAAACTGTAGATTCGGGAAGGAGAGGACTTGTACCTAACCTCAGGAGGGGTGGTGTCTCCTTCCCGGACCTACGGAGGCTGTGATTGGCTGACGAATGCCGCTCAGCCAATCACAGCCAGTGCAATGTTTCAGCGATTGAAAATGGCTGAAACATTGAAATCCAGCTATGTCAGTGCAGCTGCAGCACTGGCCATTGGCTGGAGCTCGGTGAGCTTTACTGCACCCGCCCCAAGCTCTGATTGGAGAGATTGTGACCGATCTCTCCAAGCACCGTGCATCTGGGACCGGGTGAGCTTGCTGTAGGAGATCGCTCTCCTTAGCTTCTCCCTCCGTGGAATCTGAGGAGAGCGATCCCTGCGGGTGCCCATCTGTGAGTCACAGCCCCCGATCCACCGCTGCCCTCCTCCATCTGCTTCGCCCCTGCTCTCCTGCTGCGCCCCTGCATCTGACGCCGCTACTTTCCCGCTGCGCCCCTGCATCTGATGCCGCTACTTTCCCGCTGCGCCCCTACATGTGATGCTGCTACTGTCCCGCTGCACCCCTGGATCTGACGCCGCTACTCTCCCGCTGCGCCCCTGCATCTGACGCCGCTACTTTCCCGCTGCGCCCCTGCATCTGACACCGCTGCTTTCTTTCTGCTGCCTCCTTGTATCCGTCGCTGCTCCACTCCCCCATCAGCCACTGCACTCTCCCCCATCAGCCACTGCACTCTCCTCATCAGCCACTGCACTCTCCCCATCAGCCACAGCACTCTCCCCATCAGCCACAGCACTCTCCCCATCAGCCACAGCACTCTCCCCATCAGCCGCCGCACTCTCCCCATCAGCCGCCGCACTCTCCCCATCTGCCGCCGCACTCTCCCCATCTGCCGCCGCACTCTCCCCATCTGCCGCCGCACTCTCCCCATCTCCCGCCGCACTCTCCCCATCTGCCACCGCACTCTCCCCAACAGCCACCACACTCTCCCCATCAGCCACTGTACTCTCCCCATCTGCCGCCGCACTCTCCCCATCTGCCGCTGCGCCCCTGCATCTGCCGCTGCGCCCCTGCATCTGCCACCTCACTCCCCCATCAGCCTCTGCCCCCTCCCTGATCTGCTGCCTGCTCACTCCCATCCCCTTAATCCTCTGCCCCCTCTCCCCCTCCCGTATCTGCTGTAATCCTGCTGCCTAGATACATTCTGTAAGGTAGCTATCCCCAATCTCACCTCCCACTTCCCTTCCCCTCCCCCCCACTTCCTCTGCTGCTCCTGCATCCATTGTGCCCTCACCCATCCTCCGCCGCTCCTCCATCCGCCGCGCCCTCTCCAATCCTCCGCTGCGCCCTCTCCCATCCTCCGCCGCACCCTCTTCCATCCTCCATCCATTTTTTTTTCCATCCCACCTAGTCCCCCCCTTTTTGCAGCACATCCGTGCGTTCGTCCTGATTTGTTTTTCTGTAAACTAAGAAAGAAATACAAATAAACTTAGTTTAGGGCCAGTAAAATTATACTGTAATAATCGTCAACTACAGTATTTTTTACTGAATATTGTAAGGGTCAGCCCAGTGCCAAACATGAGAGCGATGCACAAGTCTCACACCGCATCATCCGGCACGGTCGCTCTCTTCCAGACAGGAGTGTACAGCTGTGTCGGGTGATGCGATGCGAGATTTGTGCATCGCTCTCACATGTGGCACTTGCCTTAGTGTCAGTTGCAGGCGCGCATATATATATATTTTTTTTTGTTGTTTTTTTTTTCACTGACGTCTGTATTTTTTATTTCACCAAACTAATATTTCTTTGTATGGGGGGGTCTAGTTTCCAACATGGGGTCACATGTGGGGGAGCTCCCCTGTTTGGGCACATCAGGGGGATCTCCAAACGCAACATGGTGCGGCTAACGATTCCAGCTAATTTTCCATTTAAAAATTCAAATGACGCTCCTTCCCTCTGGAGCTCTGCCGTGCGCCCAAACAGTGGTTTTCTGCCACATATGAGGTATCAGCATACTCAGAACAAATTGCCCAACAAATTTTGTGGTTCATTTTATCCTGTTACCCCTGTACAAATTAAAAAAAATTGAGCCTAAAATAACATTTTTTGGAAAACAAAAAGTACTTTTTTGTATTTATGCCTCAATGTATGAAGCACGTGAGGGTTCAAAGTGCTCACTACCCATCTAGATTTATGTCATGGGGGGTCTAGTTTCCAAAATGGGGTCACATGTGGGGGAGCTCCATTGTTTAGGCACCTCAGGGGGTCTCCAAATGCAACATTACGTCAGCTAATGATTCCAACCAATTTTGCTGTCAAATGGTGCTCTTTCTCTTCTGAGCCCCGCCATGCGCCCAAACAATTACTTTCCACCACATATGAGGTATCGTCGTACTCAGGAAAAAATGCACTATAAATTTCATGGTGCATTTTTTCCTGATACCCTTGTGGAAAAAAAAGCTACCTGGTTGAAATAACAATTTCATGGTAAAAAAAAATATATAAACTTTCACGGCTGAACATTCTAAACTTTTGTGAAGCCTTCAGGGGTTCAAAGTGTTCAGTAAAGATCTAGATAAATTCCATGAGGGGTCTAGTTTCCAAAATGGGGTCACTTGTCGGGGAGCTCCATTGTTTAGGCACCTCAGGGGGTCTCCAAACACAACATAGCATCCACTAACGATTCCAGACAATTTTGCGTTTGAAAAGTCAAATGTTGCTCCTTGCCTTTCGAGCCCTGTTGTGCACCCAAACATTTGATATTCACCCCATATGAGGTATCTGTGTACTCAGGAGAAAATGCACAATACATTTTATGTTGCAATTTTTCCTGATACCCTTGTGAAAAAAAGCTACCTGGCTGAAGTAACAATGTCGTGGTAATTTTTTATTTTTTTTATTTTCACGGCTCAAAGTTATTAACTTTTTGTGAAGCCCCCAGAGGTTCAAAGTACTCAATAAACATCTATATAAATTCCATGAGAGGTCTAGTTTCCAAAATGGGGTCACTTGTAGGGGAGCTCTATTGTTTAGGCACCTCAGGGGGTCTCCAAACGCAACATCGCATCTGCTAATTATTTCAGACAATTTTGCTTTCAAAAATTCAATTGAAGCTCCTTCTCTTCCGAGCCTTGCCGTGCACCCAAACAATTGATTTCCCCCACATATGAGATATCGGTGTACTCAGGAGAAATTGCACAATTAATTTTATGGTGCATTTTTCCTGATACCCTTGTGAAAATGCTAAATTTTATGGCTAAAGTAACATTTTTGTGTAAAAAAGTAAAATTTTAATTTTTTCCTTCCACATTGCTTTGGTTGCTGTAAAGCTCCTAAAGGGTTAATAAACTTCTTGGATGTAGTTTTGAGCAATGTGAGGTGTGCAGATTTTAGAATGGGGTCACTTTTGGGTATTTTCTGTCATCTAGGCCTCTCAAAGTCACTCCAAATGGGATGTGGTACCTAAAAAAATTTTTTTGTAAATTTTGTTGAAAAAATGAAAAATTGCTGATGAACTTTGAACCCTTCTAACTTCCTAACGGAAAAAAATTGTTTCGAAAATTGCGCTGGTATAAAGTATACAAGTGGGAAATGTTATATAGTAACTATTTTGTGTGACATATCACACAGATTTATGGCCATAAAATTTCAAAATTTGAAAATTGCAAAATTTTCAAAATTTTAACCAAATTTCCAAAATTTTAACAAATAAACGCAAAAAATATTGGCCTAAATATACCACTGACATGAAGTACAATATGTCACGAAAAAATAATGTTAGAATCGCCAGGATCCGTTGAAGCGTTCCAGAGTTATAACCTGTCAAAGTGACACTGGTCACAAATGTAAAAAATGACCTGGTCTTTAAGGTGAAAACAGGCTGGGGGCTGAGGGGGTTAAAAGCTCTATGTAAGTGAATAAAAATTAAAAAAAGGAAAGATACCTTAAAAAGTGGAGTAAAGTGTTAAAAGAATAATGCCCCTTTCACATTGCGTTTCAGTGGCTCCGTTGGGGCATACATACGAAATCCCGCCCCTCCCCCCACAAAACGTGTTTTGGATGTAGGCGCCGACAGGGCTATTGAGTATAATGGAGCAGACAGAGCAAGTGTATGCTCTGTCTTGCACCATTTTCGGGTGTATACGCTTTCTGCAGGCGGATGCCCAGACGTAGCAGACTACGTTCAGGTGTCTGCTTGCAAAAAGCATATACACCCAAAAATGGTGCAAGACAGAGCATACGCTTGCTCTGTCTGCTCCATTATACTCAATAGACCTGTCGGCGCCTACATCTGAAACACGTTTTGCAGGGGGGAAGGGCGGGATTTCAGACGTATGCCCCAACGGAGCCAATGAAACGCAATGTGAAAGGAGCCTAAGGTGCTAAAGCCACTAAAAAGGAGCAAAATACTTAAAAAAAAAAAGTGGAGAAACAACAATGAGGAATCGGGACCCAAGTTTCTCTATTTTTGTGCAACTAAGCATTTCGCAAAAGTTTTCAAACTTTTCTATACAGGTTTTCTTGGAAAGTTCTAATCTTAGAGAACTATTCTATATGGTTGCTCCATCTTTGAATGGACTTGTGTGTGAAAACCATGGAAAAAATGTACCATTTTTTATGTACACTATATTATTTATACAATGTCACTTTGAGGTTTATTAGATGGCCTATAAAGAACACGAGTGTACTGTAAAAATCACAGTTATAGACTGACATATGTAGATAGAAAAGCTTAACGTTTACTAATACCAATAAAAAGTGTCACCCTGTCAGCTAACAGCCATCATTGGTGCTAATCTAGACCATGTAATGTAAAACAGCTGCAAATAGACAATGTTGCTATTTTCGACAAGTACATTTTGTAACACTGATGAATTAAAACAGCTATAAATGGAAATTTGGGTTTACAAATGACAAGTAATGAAAATGGAAGAGAAATTGCTAAAATAATGGTTATATTTGAAACATGTGTGCTGAACTTTTCAACTATTGTGTGCATGGCGCTCTGAAAGTGGAGGGGACTGCAAAAACTTGGGAGGTGATTGTTTTTGTGGCTGGGAATAGATGACAGAACACATAGTTGTATTTGTGAGCACAAAATACCTTTTTAGTATACTTCCAGCTCTTTACATACCAGTATAAGATTAGAAAACATAGGGAGAAATGTATCAAGCTAAATGTGGGGGAATTCTGGACTAATTTGTGCCAAAACAACTGCCTTTCATTACTTTCACCACATTTATTATGTGTTTTAGAAACGTTTTGCACCTTGTCTAACAGGTTGTGGAAAATGGGTGTGGTGTGGGCAGAAAGTAAGCCTACTAGTAAGTGGTGCTAAATTAGATGAGTCAGTCTATAAATGACCATATTTTTCAAGCAGCAATACAACACTAGCGCATTCTGAGACAACCATATTTTCGATCCTAGTACTCTTGTCAAAACATCGAATCGCACTTGGATCAATGTTATTCTATGGGGACATGCAAAAGTCCGATTTTTTTTCCCCACACCGAGTATTTCAGAGAAAAAAATCGTAGCACGACAAAGTTTCTCTGTAAATTAGATCACACTCGCCAATGCGAGCCAATGGGTTGTTGGAAAAAATCGGACCACACTTGAATGACAACCAAGTGCGGTCCTATTTTAATGAACTGAATAGCAAGATAGAGACAAGTTTTTTCAAACTTCTTCACTTCTGAGAAAATTGGATAACACTCTGATGAGACTCTGATCAAATTGATCAGAGTCTGATCAGAGTGTGATTAGAATAATTGGACCAATTTTCATTAATGGGAAAAACTAAGACGGTCTGACACTTACCTAAGAAAGGTACGCGGTGTCTAAGGCCATGTGCGCACATGTGCGTTTTGCATGCTTTTACGCACCACTTTGCACTGCAGCATAAATGCATACGTTCTGCATCCCCAGCAAAGTCTATGTAACTTGTGCAAATTTCTTGCGCACGTTGCGTTATAGAATGCGGCGATTTGCATGCTGAAATTTGTGGCCGAATCCCTGTGTTCTAAAAAGCAACTTGTCACTTCTTTTGTGCGCTCTGGATGTTTTTCCCACTCTGTCTATGGCACAGCAAGCATCCAGAACGCATGAATTCTGCATCTATTCTGCATTCCAAATAATTCCAAAATGCAGCTTGTTTTGAAATGCACATGCAATGACAAAACGCTGCGGAATATTTGTCACGTCAGAACGCAGACGCGCACATGGCCTAAGAATCAGACAGCATTCATGAATCTGTCCCAATGTCATTGCCGGGATGCTAATTCATTGACCATTATTGAAGCCTCTCTTAGGCCTCATTCACACGTAAATGTATTGAGTACGCACGATATCCTTTTTTTTTCACGGATACCACAAGTACTCATTTTAAACAAACTCGCCCTGTAGGCTAAACCCCTTCTTTATCCCCTGGTGCACTTGCTGTGGGATGCGGCTGAGGTACCCAACTCTTGCATCCTAACCAGCAGATACTATTTACTACCACTTACCCACCCTCCTGCTCTCTTGTCCCTTCATTGCACTAAACCTTATCTACAACATTCATATTACTATGCTTACACTTTACAGAATATACATTGCTCTAAAACACACAGTAACAATCAACTTAGGGTACAATAAAACGGCACACAATATTGTCCACTAGATGGCGCCAGTCATACTTCAATATAACCAACATTAAATATTGTAAAACATGAGGGTCGGGGTCTTCGAGTGGGAAGTACTTCGTATGCTGACCACCTTCTTCTATGTGCATGTGGCCTAAGACACAATTTTCTCTATTAGTGTCTCTCCTACTTTCACTCCCTCTAGAACTTAGGGTGTCTATAGGATATTTGTGCCCAGATACTTAACTTTACATTTATTTCTAGTCTGCCAAGTTTGTGCCAAAACATTCAGTTTGTCCAAGTGAACTTGTATCTTATGAATATTTTCTAAAGTGTGCTCTATACTAAAGAAAAAATACACAAATGTCTAGAGGTCATTGTCTCTCAAATGTCTCAATTGCAAATCGTGGTGTCTGCTAATTTAATGCAGTTACACCTTACATAATTTTTATTTTATTAACAAGACTTCATATTTGTAAAAAGATTTGTAATATAGAATTACATAAAATCACGCAATTTCAACTTTGCAGTGTTTGACTACCTGGTAGCCTATCAGGCCTCGCCTCTGGCGGGATAGGCTGCTATATACGTCAGATACGGAGGCCATTATTAGGCTGCTATAGTGACCCATTGACACTTTGCAATCAAGCAGCCAAAGGAATTGATTTTTCTCTGTCAAAGTTTTTACATGCACAATCAATGCAGCTGCAGCATGTAAAGAGTTGAAAACCAGGATCACACATGGCTGCGATCCTGACTGTTGTAGTTGAGGCCCGGCTCCTACTGTGAATGGCATTGGTACAGCCACATGCTCCCTCTATGCCCGCACCATATATGTATGCTCCAGTAAATAATGCTTCACCGTGATGTACATGAACCACAGGGTGCGCAAAGGGTTAAATAAGCATGACCATTAAGTACAATAATATTTTATAATTATATCATGACAAATTATGCTACTCTCTGACACACATTTTGCCAGTTAATTGTCGTCAGGGAAGTGAAACATTTTTTTCTCGCATTTAGGCCCCCTTCACATGTCCGTGAAACACGTGCGTGTATGGTCCGTTTCCATATGTACCGGAGACACAAACACACGTGCTCCAATGTTATTCAATGTTTGGAGTTACACGTGCGTTTTTCCATTAGGTCCGTGTATCCGTGTGCGTGATACGTATGTGTATCCGTATTGCATGGATGCATGTCCGTTTTCTGCACGGAACACGCACACACGCACCCAATGAAAGTCTATGGGTCCGTGAGCACACGTGCGTGACACGGATGCACCTCTGTATGGTCCATGTACGTTGTGTGCTTTTTTGAAGCGATGACGGTCATTCTTTTTTTTTCTGTGTATGTCAATCTCCCTCAGTCCGTCGGTCGGTCTCTCTATCTCTCTGTCTGTCTGTCGGTCTCTCTCTCTGTCTGTCGGTCGGTCTCTCGCTCTCTTGTCTGTCCCTCTCTCAGTCCGTCGGTCAGTCTCCCCCCTCTCTCATACTCACCGTTTCCCGATCAACAAGGCGGCGCTGCACAGCTGTTAAAAAAAACTCCGGCGGCTTTTACCATTTTGAAAAAGCCAGCCGCTCATTAATCAATCTCGTATTCCCTGCTTTCCCCACCCACCGGCGCCTATGATTGGTTGTATTGAGACACGCCCCCATGCTGAGTGACAGCTGTCTCACTGCAACCAATCACAGCCGCCGGTGGGCGTGTCTATATCGAGCTGTAAAAAAAACATAAATAAATAATTAATAAAAATGGCGTGCGGTCCCCCCCAATTTTGATACGAGCCAGAGTAAAGCCAAACTGCTGAAGGCTGGTATTCTCAGGATGGGGAGCTCCACGTTATGGGGATCCCCCCAGCCTAACAATATCAGCCAGCAGCCGCCCGGAATGGCCGCATCCATTAGATGCGACAGTCCCGGGACTGTACCCGGCTCATCCCGATTTCCCCTGGTGCGTTGGCAATCGGAGTAATAAGGAGTTAATGGCAGCAGCCCATAGCTGCCGCTAAGTCAAAGATTAATCATGACAGGTGTCTCCCTGAGATATCTTCCATGATAAACCTGTAAGTTAAGAAAATAAGCACACAAAAAAAAAACACCCTCGTTCACCACTTTATTAAGCCCCAAAAACCCTCTAGCTCTGGCGTAATCCACGGAGGTCCTGCGATCCTCTCAGCTCTGCTACATGAATGTGACAGGAGCTGCAGTAGAACACCGCCGCTCCTGTCAGCTCCACGCAGCAACTGAGGTGAGTAGCGTGATCAGCTGTGCTGTCACTCAGGTTACTCGCGGCCACCGCTGGATCCTCCAACTGTGACAGCAAGTCGCCCGAGTGACAGCGATGAAGTTATAGGTGAGTTGCGATCTCAGGTGGAGGATCCAGCTAGCCGCGGGTAACCTGAGTGACGGCAGCGCTAATCGCGCTGATCACTTCAGTCACTCAGGGAATTAGCGGTCACCGGTGAGTCCTTCACGGGTGACCGCTAATCAGTACGTGACACACAGACAAAGCCGCGGGATGACAATGAAGTCGGGTGAAGTTCACCCAAGTTCATTCTCATCGCGCGATGCTGTCTGTCTGCTGTCAGCGGGCATATAGCAACGTCATTATGCATCACACATGGAACATTTCACACGGGCAACACAAGGACATGTCACTTACGTATCTCACGCACACATGGGTATTCCACACGCACACACGGCTAGCATACGCTATTCACACGGATGCCACACGTACCATAAAAACGGACATAAAAACGGAACACGGACGCGAAAAACGGAACGTAACACACGCACGTGTTTTTCACGATGTGTGAAGGGGGCCTTAGACGGTGAAAAATCTTAAATCAACGTTAAACTTTTATGAGGTCATAGCTCAGCTAAGAAATCATTTACAAGATAGAAAAAAATAGAATCCCTGTAATACTATAAGCTGATTGCCTAATTCATTAAAGACACTGTTCTACATAATATAAAAGTTGTCAGGATCAGTTATGACATGAGCCGATTCATAATGATTTTGACCTCCTGCATTTAAATCTGAAAATAAAAATGTTTAGTTGGCTCTTGTTTCTATGATATCAGAATCTTCCATTTACTGCAATATAAAATTAGTGCATTAAAGTTTCAGTATTTGAAAGATTATTATTTTTGCAAATATAAAGATGTAGAATATTATGTTATGACAATTTTCTGATACTTATTTAAAGGAAACTTTAAAACAATTCAAATAACTAAAACATGTCTAAACACTATTGAGAATTATAAACACTTACAGAAATTGCACTACAAAATGTGTCCTCATACAGTGACAAGTCTTTTTCCTTTCTCTCGTCCTCCTGCATCAGATCATGTCTTGCAATTGTCCAACAGTAATCTGCAAGCATTGATGGATTTTCTCCATAGCTGCGGTATCTTGGTGAAATCTCTCACCGTGCTCATCACTCAATGCTCTGCAGTTTGGTGGAAAAAGGTCTAGATGCGAATGTAAGAAATTAATCTTAAAGAACATGTTACAGCCAAGATCCTTATATGTTTTTTTTTCCCACCAACTCTTCATAGTTATGTGCTCTTGAGTTTACCAAAAAATTAGTTACCACCAATGTAAATGCTACCCGTGCAGCCTTTTCCTTGCCCTCCATTCAGATATTCAGATTTGTTCACATATGGAAAAATATGCTCCAAGAGACAATGGTGTTTTGTATCTGAGTTTCATCATTTTTAACTCTTGGTTTCATCAGTGAATTTCTTGTATGGATACATAAATAAATTACAAATGTTCTGTTCACTACAGTATGAATTACGGACAACACATGGTCTGCACAATGATGCCATGCTTGTGCTGTCCATGATTTTCATGAATAGATAGACCTGTATTGGTACTTTCCAGTAAAAAACAGACATGTCTCCATGATTTTTGCATGGACACTCGGTCCACAAAAGACACAAACATTCCAACATTCTCATAGACTGTAGTGACTACATATCGTCATGCATAGAACATGTTCATGGAAAACAAACACGAACATCTGAATGAGGTTTAAAAGGGAACCTGTAACATGGAAAAATGCTATTACCCAGCAGATATGAGGTTAATCTGTAGGTTAATAGCATTCTGAACCTGCCCTGCACCTGCACATTAAAACTCGCTGCCAGAAGGAATGAAAATTAACTTTAATCCTCCCTGCAGCGATTTCAGTCATGGAGGCGGCGCCGCCAATTCAATCACCGCTAAGTACATGGTGAGTGGCGGCTGTAACAACGCCCCCAGCACTGATAGATACTCTGCATTTGAGGAAGCTGTCAATCAGTGCGGGGGGCATGATTACAGCCGCCGCTCTCCATATACAAAGAAACGACTGAACCGGTACTGGCACCGCCTCTATGACTGAAACTAGAATGCTGCCAGGAGGATTAAAGTTCATTTCCTCTTGTCAGCTTTCTTATAGGTGCGCCAGGCAGGTTCAGAATGCTATTAACCTGTAGATATGGGGATAATCTGACAGGTTCCCTTTAATAGCTGCACATGTAACAGTAAGTTTTGTGAATTTGACTTTATTGTCTAAAATCCTTATTTACACCATCCTGGGAATGTTCTTGTTGGAGTAATGACTTTCGCGTCCTGCGGTTGTGAATAAATGTGACATTAGTTTGGGTGGTATTTCAGTTACTGACACATTTTTCAATGCTGATCCCCCACTGGGACGCTATTATTTATATCCTTCATTAATCACATATTAGGCAAAAAAAAGACATCATGCAATAAATAAATGTCCCATCTCAGTGACTGAAGGGGACTATTGGCACACTTGGGTATATTAACCCCCCTCAGGCTAAATATTTTCGTGGACCCACCCATCAGCCATATAAACTAAGCTTACATTCACCTTTTAGTGTATTATAAACTATTTTTTATGCATACATATGTCATATCTCCTGGAAGGACAAGCTAAAAAAGTGATACAATGCTGCCTTCTAAGTGTTCATATACATGTCATCATTTTCTTAATTATTACCCCTTTGTATTAAATCATGTGTTTGCATATTAGTGCAAATGTGATTATAATTAAATGATTAGTGTTCTACTCTATTATCCTCTATTCTCCTGCTATCCTTCATTATATGCCTTGAGTACTGGGTATCATATTAATGTACATGCTACTATCTCCTGTTATGAATGTAAGCACGATTATACAAAAGATATATACATGTAATATCATCTCATACCTCTTTATATCCTTACTTATATCATAGTTTATTGTATATTACAATTGTAACATTCAATACCTCAATATAAATGTACTTATTCAATAGTTATAATCATGTACTAAAATATCCTCATATCTCCTGATTGTTAGACACATTAACAAACCTGTGTAGAACAATTAGACATTAATTTTTTCTTTCGAAATAACAGGAAACCATGACTGCTGTGATGGGAATCTTGAGCTTTCTGGTTCAGAAATGCTTCATCCTTAGGTGATAGAGCAGCTGCAAATTTGAAGTCAACGTAGGAAATGAACTTTAGACCTATAGTTGTCTGTTAAATATATGCGTCCCATTGGGTGCGGTTGGTGTCTGTGGAAGGAAAGGTATTTCTGTACATTAAACATATGCTTATACTTGTACCCTAATAATATAATGCAATTGCAGAGTGATCCATGAATGTCGTATGATCATGGCATCCTGCATAGCAAATACAACGGAGCCTATCTGTACTTGCATTATCTCAGGTTTGTAGTTTTAATTGATCAGTCTCAGACTAAAGGTCCAGTCACACTAAGCAACTTACCAGCGATCCCAACAACGATAGGGATCGCTAGTAAGTTGCTAGGAGGTTGCTGGTGAGATGTCACACTGCGACGCTCCAGTGATCCCACCAGCAACCTGACCTGGCAGGGATCGCTGGAGCGTCGCTACACGAGTTGCTGGTGAGCTCACCAGCAACCAGTGACCAGCCCCCAGCGCCGCGTGGAAGATGCTGCGCTTGGTGACTAAGGTAAATATCGGGTAACCAACCCGATATTTACCTTGGTTACCAGTGCACGGAGCTACACGTGCAGAGAACAGGGAGCAGCGCACACTGAGCGCTGGCTCCCTGCTCTCCTAGTTACAGCACACATCGGGTTAATTACCCAATGTGTGCTGCAGCTAAATGTGCACAGAGCAGGGAGCAGCGCACAATGCTTAGCGCTGGCTCCCTGCTCTCCTAGTTACAGCACACATCGGGTTAATTAACCCGATGTGTCCTGCAGCTACATGTGCACAGAGCAGGAGCCGGCACTGACAGTGAGAGCGGCTGAGGCTGGTAACAAAGGTAAATATCGGGTAACCAAGGACAGGGCTTCTTGGTTACCCGATGTTTACATTGGTTACCAGCCTTCCGCAGAAGCCGGCTCCTGCTGCCTGCACATTTAGTTGTTGCTGTCTCGCTGTCACACACAGCGATCTGTGCTTCACAGCAGGACAGCAACAACTAAAAAATGGCCCAGGACATTCAGCAACAACCAACGACCTCACAGCAGGGGCCAGGTTGTTGCTGGATGTCACAAACAGCAACATCGCTAGCAACGTCACAAAAGTTGTTCGTTAGCAGCGATGTTGCTAGCGATGTTGCTTAGTGTGACGGGGCCTTAAAGTGGTGGAGAATGGAAGTAGCAGCAATTCATTATTTAATGGGACACTGTCAGCACAAAATGGCTGTTCAAACTATGTAGAGGCGCTCAGTGCATCATGGTGGGACCAAACATTTAAAGGGAACCAACCAGCAGGATATTCATATATAAAATAAAGTCAGTGCTATACTGGCCCTAGGATGCTGAATGTAACCATAAGAAAAAAGGTAATGAGACTTCAGCTTACCATAGGCAACTGCGCTCCAGGACTTGCAGGTGCTCGTGGTTCTCCAGACCAGCCAGGCTGGTATATAGCTGAGAAGAAGTGAAGAGTGGACCCAGCGCCACAATCCAGTATATTAAAATATCAAAAATTTATTAGATATTAAAAAATCCAACGGATCCAAAACTTGAGAAAACACACATAAGGGCACCTTACGTGTTTCAGACAACAAGGAGAAACAAGTCCTTAATCATAGGTGACTATACATACATCAGACACGTTTTAAATACTCAAAGGCAAATTCCTGAGTGAGCACCAGAGGACAAGGAACGCTCATGCTCCTCGTTGGGGGCAGGGTGAGGAACCGCATGGTGTGAATATGCTGGAATATTTGCATGTTCCGATATGCGTTTTCGTAAAGTTCTGGAAGTACATCCTATATAATATTTGTTACACAAAGAACAAGTTGCTTTGTATACAACATGCATAGTGGCACAATTGATAAAGGAGGTAATATTGTATGTATTGATCTGATTACCCCTGAAGGAAGTAGTTTCTCCATATAGCAAGATAGATGACAGCGGCTGGTTCCACATTTGTATGATCCATTTGTTTTGAGCCATGTGTCCTTAGGTTTTTCTGATAAATATAAACTAGGGGATATAATATTATCGATTACCCATGCTACACCAGGATCCCACATTGGCCAAAATTTTGGCACAAGGAGTAAATGTAGTAGCAAGGAGAACCAGAAATATTGGTAATATTATATCTCCTAGTTTATATTTATCAGAAAAACCTTAGGACACATGGCTCAAAACACTTGGATCATACAAATGTGGACCCATCCGCTGTCATCTATGTTGCTATATGGAGAAAGCTACTTCCTTCAGGGATAATGAGATCAATGCATACAATATTACCTCCTTTATCAATTTTGCCACTATGCATGTTGTATACAAAGCAACTTGTTCTTTGTGTAACAAATATTATATAGGATGTACTTCCAGAACTTTACGAAAACGCATATCGGAACATACAAATATTCCAGCATATTCACACCATGCGGTTCCTGAACAGAATAAACAACACAGATCGATGTCCGGAATTGACAAAACATTTTAAGGAATATCATGAAGAGGATTTTACCCACCTTAAAATTACTGACATTGAAAGTATTGATCGCCCACAACGTGGAGGAAACTGGTTCCAGCTACTCCTCTAGGCAGAGGCCAAGTGGATCATGAAGCTAGATGCCCGATATCCTAATGGTCTGAATTATCGCTCAGACCTGCGATATATATTATGATTTTGTATCGACATAGGTTCCTGGGTATATATGTTTGCATGAGTGTCCATATGTGGTTATCTCACTATAAAAATTGTTTATTCCCATTTTTATATCCATATATACATAAACATATTTTTTCATTATACTAAATTAATCAGATAAAATTTTGATATCCGTACGCATGGGGACTCATATGCATACATGCGCACATATGGAAATGCATGGTTTTTGCTAGCCGTCAGTATTTGATCAATAACATTTTCAGCTGATCTGTCTCACCCTGTCCCCAACGAGGAGCATGGGCGTTCCTAGTCCTCTGGTGCTCACTCAGGAGTTTGGCTTTGAGTATTTAAAACGTGTCTGATGTATGTATAGTCACCTATGATTAAGGACTTGTTTTTACTTGTTGTCTGAAAAGCGTAAGGTGCACTTATGCATGTTCTCTCAAGTTTTGGATCCAATGGATTTTTTAATATCTAATACATTTTTGATATTTGAATGTAACCATACCTTTTGTTCAAAGATTGGATGTTTTATTTCAGAAATATGTGCAAGTAAAGTTCCAGCAATGTACGGCTATTTGATTGACAGGTGTAACAGGAAGAGAATGTGTGGGTCTGATTTTGCTATCTATTCCCGCCCCTGTCTGTCTGCTTGGCCTTCCTCCCCCTGTTGCCGTCTCTGTCAGCACAAAATGACTGTTCAAACCATAACCATATAGAGGTGTTCAGTGGATCATGGCATGTCAAACAATTTAAAGGGAACCAACCATCTGGATTTTCATATATTGTAAAAGCAGTGCTATTCTGGCTCTAGTTCCAGCAGTGCAATGCTATTTGATTGACAGGTGGGACAGGAAGGGAATATGTAGGTCAGGTTTTGCTATCTATTCCTACTCTTTTTTGCCTGCCTGGCCTTCCTCCCTCTGTTGCCATCACTGATTTTAATTCTGGCGCAGCCAGGCAGACAGGAATGGGACAAGACAACAAGACCCGACCCACATATTCCTTTCCTATTGCACCTGTCAATCAAACAGCAGTACATTGCTTGGAACTTTACTTGCACACATTTCTGAAATAAAACATCCAATTTCAGAACAAGAGGTATTCTTACATTCAGCATCATATTGCCATTATTGCACTGGCTTTACTTTATATATGAAAATCATGCTGGTTGGTTCAGTAATGAACTATTCCTACTGCCATTCTCCCCACTTTAGTCTGTGTTAACAGTCTGTTTAAAAATTGTACATACAGAAGAATTTGAATTGGCATGGCTCAGAGCTTAAGATACAGAAAGTCTGCCATATTGGATGTCTTGTTATAGCCAGTTCATATGGTAAAAACTCAAGGTTTGTATTATAAACCTCACAGATCGAGGTCACAACCTTCATGTGGCTCCTGATCCACTGGTCGGGGACCACTGCTTTACGGTGTAAAACGTTGCGAGTTCCTTGTTTTCCTGATGCTCTATGAACCCGAATGATCATAAACAAACTATTGAGGCCTTCACTGAACGAAAGTAGTTCAACTGAGAATAAATTATACACAGGTCGACTCAATTTGCTATTTAGGTGACGTCTGGAGATAATTGTTCACTCAGGATTTTATTTATTGATTTTATTTATTGGTATCAGACTATTGGGGGGGGCTAAATACAAATGCACATCACAATTTTCAGATTTATATTTTTCAAATATTTAGAAAACCATAACAAATTTGTTCACAATCACAAATACTTTCTCCTTAGTGTTGGTATATCACAGAAAATCACAATAAAATACATTTAAGTTTCTGATCCATTAGGGTTCAAACAGCATCGTGAAAACCAAGGAACTCACCAAACAGATCAGGAATATGGTTGTTGAAAAAAAGTAAAGCACGGTTAGGTTGTAAAAAGCTCTGCACATCTTACGGAGCACTGTTGAATCCATCATTCAAAAACGCAAGGAGTATGGCACAACTGCGAACCTACCAAGTTCATCTAAACTAACATCACAAGTAAGTAGACTAATTAGAGAAGCAGCCAAGAGACCCATGGTTACTCTGGAGGAGCTTCAGAGAATTAAATCTCAGGTGGAAGAATCGGTCCACATACAACTATTAGACTGTGAGCGCACTTTGCGTTTTTTCATGTGTTTCCACAGCGTTTTCAACTGCAGCGTTTTAATGCAAAAATGCATGCGCTTTCATTTTCAAGCAAAGTCTATGGGAAATCGAGCTTTCTTTTGCGCACAATGCTGTTAAAAATGCAGCGTTTCAGTTGCATAAAATTTGTTAAAATCTCTGCGTTTAAAGAAGCAACATGTTAATTGTTTTTGCCATTTTGGCAGCGTTTTGCTAACATTGAAGTCAATGAGAAGTTTCAAAACGCATCCTAAATCAAAATCCCAACGTTTTACATGATTTTTGATGCAGAAAGCATGCTTTTTTAACAAAATAAAATAAAGGCATGCGTTTTTGACATTATATTAAGGGCATGATATATCCCTTTACACACACATAGTCCGACAATTAAATAATGAAAATCAATAATTTAATGTTATTTGAAACATAGCTATTAGATCACAGTTATCATTTTAATCAAATTAGCTATTTTGTGTATGATTTTAAGCATGATTTTTGTTATTATTTTTTTCCTTTTTTTCCATAGTGTTTGAATGTTTAAACTTTATTTAGTAGTGTATTTGTATTAAAAATGCATCTGACTTTAAGCAATGAAAAAGCATGTAAAATGCGGCAAAAACGCGGTCAAAACGCGGTACAAAACACAAGCGTATTTTTAGCGTTTTTGTGGTCAAAACCAAATTTGACAAAGACAATTTCTGCCAGAGGATGCGTTTAGAACTGCAAGTAACTCAACGCAAAGTGCGCACACAGCCTTAGTCATATTCTCCACAAAACTGACCTTTTTTGAAGCGTGGTAAACAAAAAAGAAAAAAGCATGTTTGAAAGCAAGGCAGAAGGATTTCTGTTTCACTTTGCAAAAAGCCATGGAGGGAACACAGCTAGCATGTGGAAAAAGGTGCTCTGGTCAGATAAGACCAATGGAGAACTCACCCTGCACATCACCCTGAAAAAAACGTCATCACCATCAAACAAACATGGTGATGGCAGCATCATGCTATGAGGATGCTTTTCTTCAGCAAGGGAAGCTGATCAGAGATGATGGAAAGATGGATGGAACTAAATACAGGGCAATTCAGGAGGAAAGCCTGTTAAGGGTGCTTTACACGCTGCGACATCGCTACCGATATATCGTCGGGGTCTAGTCGTTAGTGACACACATCTGGCGCTGGTAGCGACATCGCAGCATGTGACACCAAGGAGCGATGATCAACGATCAAAAAATCGTTCAAAAACGGTGATCGTTGACACGTCGCTCCTTTCCTTAATATCGTTGCTGCCACAGATACGATGTTGTTCGTCGTTCCTGCGGCAGTACACATTGCTATGCGTGACACCACAGGAACGACAAACATCTCCTTACCTGCGTCCACTGGCAATGCGGAAGGAGGTGGGGGAGATGTTACATCCTGCTCACCTCTGCCCCTCCACTTCTATTGGCCGGCGGCTTAGTGACGCCGCAGTGAAGTCACTATGATGCCGAACGCACCTCCCCCTTGAAGGAAGGTTGTTCGGCGGTCACAGCGACGTCGCTGACAAGGTATGTGCGTGTGACACTGCCATAGCGATAATGTTCGCTACGGCTGCGAGCACCACATATCGCACCAACAATGGGGGCGGGTACTATCGCACGCGACATCGCTAGCAATCGTTAGCGATGTTGCAGCATGTAAAGCACCCTTTAGAGTCTGCTAAAGACTTGAGACTGTGGAGCTGGTTTACCTTCCAGCAGGACAACAACTATTAACATACTGCAAGAACTACAAGGGATGGTTTAGATCAAAGCATATTTGTGTGTTTTAATAGCCCAGTCACAGTCCAGACCTAAATCTCATTAAGAATCTATGATAAGACTTAAAAAAATTGCTGTTCACAGATGTCTCCATCAAATCTCACTGAGCTATAGTGATTTTACAAAGAAGAATGAACAAAATGTTCAGGCTCTAGATCTAGATGTGCAAAGCTAGTAAAAACTTACCCCAAAAGACTTGTAGCAGTAATTACAGCGAAAGGTGGTCCTACAAAGTATTGAATTAAGGGGCTGAATACAAATGCACATCACAATTTTCAGATTTAGATTTTTAAACTATTTAGAGAACCATGTACCGTTTCTTTTACACTTCCCAAATACTTCTCTATTAGTTTTGGTATATCACATAAAATCCCAATAAAATACATTTGAGTTTTCTGCTGTAAAGTTAACCATATCCAAAGAATAGATCCAATATGCTTCACGCTGTAGTATCTGAATGTTTATTTGATATTTGTGTTTACCATTAACCTCTTCTACAATCATCTATTTAAGATCATAAATCCCTTGTCCTGCCTCATTAAAAAAAAGTCATGGTGCTGTGGTCTTACTAAGTTTTCTCATTTACATTTGTTTACTTTCTTTTTAATTTTTCATTTTCTGTTCAAAAAACTCAAATTATTTTTTATTTGTCCTACAGTCATAATTACAATAGCTTTCCCTCAGGGACATTTTGAAATATAAATAATGCTGACATATTGCAATTAAAAAAATGGTCACTTCTTATTCAAAAACAAGTCTGGCAGCTGAGTGCTCAACGCAACGCCTGCTGAACGCAACAATAGAGTCCGACCTACTCACATGTACTGGAAATGTCTTTTTATCATACACTTATGGAATATTATTACCTTTTCAATACCGAAATATCTACCAGAATGGACATGGATACTGAAAAGGTCTATTCCTCTAACATAGACTAGAGGTGACATTGAATTGCTCAAGGGTTTATGTCTTGCATATCTGTTTAGAGATTTTACCAGAATAAAACAAGGTATGAGAAGGGCCAAAAGTTCCATTATTTTTGTCATAGTAACCTTAAAAATTCCCTCCTGCTCCATTCGTACATAGAGGAGGGGGTGTGCAGAGGAATGTTCAGCTGTTCTGGACCATCACACATGGTGGTTAAAAGGATCAGTGCCCTTTACAATACCGTACAAAGTTCATGAAATGGTGCTGGACCTCCAAATATATGGCAGTTTTGTCTCTTTTATAGTATACAGCAGACATATAAATGTCCAAATGGGAAACATACTTTTCAGGAAAAGAAATGCTACCTTTGTGTAAAAATAAACCATATAGTTGTCTCACATGACAGCTCATGACAGCTTGGGGAAGTCAAACATTGGACAAACACCATAGGGAGCAATTTTTGAGAATAATTCATATCTTGATTAACTGAGTGACTGAAATACACAATCTTGCTTTCTCTGTATAAATTGCAGGATGAAATATTAAGTACAAGCTCATGGGTGCCTCATAGATTTAGTTTATGGATGCTGATGGCATCTTCGCAAATGACTGTCATATATTTTAGTTTTTATAAATGACTCCTGGGAGATCTATCAAGCTCCCTGTAGAAAACCTCCATTAAACAGACCATTACATGTTACATTTGTTAAACAGATTGAAATATCATTAGCAGACACTAGTCACGCGATCATCATAATGAAAGATTTAATGGGAGCAAAATATCTTCATTAGAGCTCTCTCAGACATGATTCTCAAGTTCTATCTGTGTTTTTCAACCTTTATCTCTTTTAGTCTATAGAGATGTATTTTTAGATAATAAGAGAACAGAAGGGTAGCGTAGTCAAGGTCCTATAGGTGACCACATAATCAAAAACGAATCATAGGCAACTTCTTGCAAAAATATAAAAAATATTTATTACATAATCAAAGTACAAGAAGTGATATACAGAGACAAGGATAAAGGATCAATAATTTATCAGGTTTTTTTAGGAGAGTCACTGATGAAAAAAATCACATGGGGCCAACTCACCACATATGGCGAGGATGTAAATAAATGGACATGTGAAAATAGTTATATACATAAATCCAATATGAATGCAAATAGATTACTGAAGTATGCAGGCATACGAAACCATACATATGTCTAAATCATCAATTAAACATATATTGAGGTATAACTATCAGCTTAGATAAGGACTCTGACTCGCCCACCCCAGGGCTATGGGACACCCGATGCCGGGCCGGACTAGTCCGGGGGACGTCAGTGGTGGCTGGGCCCGACTCCGTACCCTGGTGGGGTCAATTAGTATGGCTTCAGTGGGGGTGATTAAAGTTTATAATAGTCGTGACGCCACCTGTGGTTTGCGGCTATTAAGCCGCCGCTGCTGTATGGAGCCTCCGGGGCTGATCGAATGGCAGCTTGGATGGTCCTGCTCCCCACAGTTGGAGCGGTGCCCCGGGGACACTGTTGGTGCTTTTAAGTGTCGATGTAGTTGCGGTGTAGTGCAGGGCCGACAGGGCGGTGAAAGGACCGGACACAAACAACAATCTCTTTACCTTTTCCTCTTTTACTTGGCAAACGGTTAGCCCTGGGAGACCGTTACAGGTGGTAGAAGGCTCCGGCCGGCCTGGAAGTAACTGGGGTGCTCTTTTTGGCCAGTTGAGTATGAGGCCTACTCCCTGTTCTTCCTTTGCCCTCATAGGACCCTGCACTCGGAGTTAGCAATGGCCCTCTTGCTGCTGGGACCGGTGGTACGTCCCTCTCCCTGTGTGGTAGGCTGCACAGGCCCTCTCTGGTGCTTCTCTGCTGGAGTCCACACCGGGCCCTGGCGATGCAGCTGTACCTTCAGGTTGCTTATGGGCCAGGTGCTTGCAGCTCTCCTGCCCTTCGGATTCGGCTACCAGGTAGGATTTTATACCCTGGCAACCACAGACTCCGATGTCTAAGTCTTTTCTGTGCCTCTCTGCCAATCCTGCTTCACTGGGCCAAGCTATTCCAGCTCCAGGCCCCAGTCCACAGGACAGCACTACTCTGCGTCTTCACTCTTCCACTTTCCTCACTGACTGAACACTAACTCCTCCCTCAGGTCAGGCTTAAGGAATGCTCCTTGGAACTCCAGGTTCAGAGCTCCCTCTGCTGGCCTGAGGGAGAAACTGCGTTGGATGTTGGTACCTACTGGCCAATGATTCCCCCAATTACCTCCAGGCTCAGTATTAACCCTTTTGAGGGGGCAACACTGTTGTGCCAACCAGATGCTGGGGCGCCACAACTCCATAGGGAGATTCTCATATAGTGTAAACTCTAAATAGACACAGTGATAATTTCCTAAGTCCATGAGCCAAACCAACATAATGATTTCACTCACCTATAGTGGTTAGCAGTGTATTCAGTATAAATAGGGTGTGGCCCTCCCTCTTAGGCCTCTTTCACATGTCCGTGAAAATCACGCACGTGTTTCACGGACGTGTCAAAGGTGCGTATTGCCCTCAGTGTGCTGTGTGTATGGCCTACGTGTGTTCTCCGTGTGTTATCCGTGATAACACATGGAGAACGGGAACTTTCTACTCACCTCTCCCTGGCGTCACTGTCCGTGGTGCTGAACTTCGGGCTCTGGTCCTGCAGACTCCCCACTGCTGCTGCTTCCGGCCGCAGTGAAGTGAATATTCAATTAGCATAATGAGCTGCGGTCGGCAGCAAGTGACAGCAGTGGCAGAGATAGGAGGGCAGGAGAAGGTGAGTAACGTTTGGGTTTTTTTTCTCGCAGACATGTTTTTTCTCCGGTGCGTGGCACACAGAACACATCTGTGTGGTCCGTGTGTGTTACGTGTGACCCGGTTGCATTCCGTGTGACACCCGTGATGCCGGAGACAAAACGGACATGTCGACGTGAGAAAGACACCGACACACGTAAGTACGGAACGGACACACGGTCCGTGCAAAAATACTTATGTGTTTCCAAAACCAAAGGAATACATAGGTCTACATGTGTACGTGTCTCCGGTACGTGAGAAAACTGCCAAACACTTACCGGAGGCACATATGTGTGAAAAAGGCCTTAGTGAGTTGGGCATTTCATTCTGTGCATCCCCTGACTGTGTGTCCTGTTGGGAACCGGTCACTCTCAGCCTTTCGTCCCATTGAGGCCTAGTTTAGACTCATGGTAAGGTTTTAATATTATAAAGTGTAAGTACTGTCCCATCTGCGTACACCTTGTCGTCGGTGGGATAGCTTCATGCTTTTTTTTTATCAAAAACAGTATTTACTAAGTACCCTATGTTTATATGCACTATGCTTTTATTTAGTTACAGCAGGGTATATTTTCACAATGTTTCACTTGGTTTCTCTTTGCCCTATGGCCAGTGTGATCATTAGCTTACAAGCTCCATGTATACCATCTCATACTCCGGCTCACTTTTTTGTTTTTATTTTGTTTTTTTTTTTGTTTTTATCCCAATATGCTGTAGGTGTAATAATAATAATATTAGCAAATACCTCCAATTAGAAATGTAGTATAGTTCTCCTGATTAGCTATGCTGCTTTCCTCATGTGCAGGGCATTGCAGTAGCTTAGGTTGGATGGTTATGATGACCACTAAAAACTAATTAACTGTCACTATATGAGTGGACATAACCATGGAAACCTAAGCTACAATACCTTGCACATAAGCTAAGCTACATAGCTAAACAATTATATTACCTCTAATTAGAAATGTAGTACTGTTTAGCTCACACGACTCAGAAAACCCATGCTTGTGCTTACTGAGGTCCCAGAATTGAAATTTTCAGCAATCGACTGTATTATTATCACCTGTGTACAGTTGGTAAATTTTGCTTGTAGTAAAATGCACAAAATAACAACAAGGTATATTTACTTTTTCTCTAATCGCTTGGGGAATTAACTACAATTAATAGATTACTGTTTTTTAAGCTTTGTCAGCCGTGTTTATGCTAAATATAGGTACTAAAAAAATTGGTAATGATATCTATCCATTGTACCACTTTAAAGGGGTTGTCCATTACTTTAAAAAATTGATGGCCTATCCTTAGGAAAGGTCATCAATGTCTGATTGACTGGGTTCTGACATCCCGCACCCCAAGCGATCAGCTGTTTTCAGTCCTAGCGGCGACAGTAGGCAGCCGAAAATGCTCAGTTCCGGAACTGCTCTGTCTTCTGATAGAAGGCGGATGTACAGTACTTGGCCGCGGCTACGGAACTGCTGCAGAACTGAGCATTTCTGGCTGCCGTCACCGTGACTGAGAATAGCTGATCGCTGAAGGTGACGGGTGTCGGACCCTAGCCAATTAGACATTGATGACTTATCCTGAGGATAGGCCATCAATGTAAAAGTAGGGGACAACCTATTTAATGTATAGGCAGACCAGTGAAGTCAATGAAAGGAGCTATTTTATGGCTAGCACTTATTAAATTAGTGGTAGGAAAGAAATGTCCCTATGTTGTCTACGAGTGCCCCAATCAAAAATATTTTAAAGATTTAAACAGACATTAAAAATTGGGAAAAGATTTTTATCTGATTTCCAATCAAACAGCTAAAACATTTTTTTTATGATATCAAAATAAATAAACATTCCAATATTTTAACAGGATTTTCTGTACTGTTTTTTTTTTTTGCACTCGCATAATCTCAAGCTGCTTTGACAGATTCTACCCCAACACCTCATAGCTCTGACTACAAGAGAAAGCCATTTGAACCATAAGGGCCAGTTAAAAGAAAGATGATTCATTGTTTGGAGAACAGTTCAGTGGTCTACGCTTTCAAGAATGAAATGGAAACAATACCACGGATAGAGGCTGCCACAACCTTAAATTCCCCTGGTAGAAATGTTTCATACATGAAAGTGTTTCCTCTCCTTGCTGACAAGGATGTTAAGTTCATAACGGAAAGTGTCAAGAAAGTGCAATTATTTCCAAATAATTCCTAACTGAAAGCATATTGTGCGAGGGCATGTGGTTTGTGTTTAAAGACTTACATATTCAAATTAATATCTGTATTCACATGTGACAGACTAATTCAGATTTTTGCTAGAATAAAATGTGGAATTTCTTAGTTACTTTTTATTTGAGAGTGGAAGAACTAGAGAAATCCTACTGGAGTTAATAAGATTGGTACTGTGCTTGTCTAAAAGTACAAATTATTAACCATTTCACGTTTGCCCTAAAAACAGCAGCTAGCAATGCATTTTATATATAAATTAAATTGAGCAATATAAATATTATTGATTGTATAGACCGGTGCATTGGATGATGTCACCCTTTTCTGCCAAATAAATATAAAATTAAACACTTGCCAAACACTCAAAAGGGTTGTAGCAAGTTTGGAAGTCTTTCCGTATCTGTTGGAGAGGGAATAATTTCTCGATTGCTGTAGTCCAACCCTTGGAACCCACACCAATCCCAAGAGTCATAGCTCTAAAGTAATGGTTGTCGATCATGAGCATCTCGATTCATTTTTAATGGGAGTACCGAAGACCAACTGAATCTCCATTAGTTTAATTAAAAATGAATGATGTGGAGATGCAACATGATTCACATGCAAGAAGTTACTGCTTATCCTACAGATAGGGGATAGCTTCCAAACTTGTGCAACCCCTTTCAAGTACATTCTTTTCTAGCTTTTGTTCCTGCTTGTAATATTGACTTTGATTCTGGTTCTGATAGTGACACTGTTCACAAACTGACTCCCAGATTTGCTGTTGTCTCATCCATTGGTTTTATCAGGTTCCTATGGTTTCTTTTCTTAGTATCAACTCCAGTCCTGTTTTCATTCAAGGGAATCAGTCTCCAGGTTTTTGCCATCCCATCTCAGAGCATCATAATGCATAGACAGAGTCCCTGATACCAGCCATGTGCCACTAAGTAGGTTTCTTGTTGTCATTTTCATAAAAGTACTGTATTATCTGCTGTAGATCTAGCAGTCTTCTGAATGTGGAGCTCCATAACCCCGCCCACACCTCTGATTAGCAGCTTTTTGTTTACACTGTAATCAATGGTAGGGGTAGGGTTTTTCAGCGCTCATAAACATACTTGACTGCCTGACAGTAGGCCAAATAGTCCTCTAATGATAATCTGCCGCCAAAGGCAAAGGCGGCACATTCTGTTTGGCGTCCGTCTACTCTGGACATCTTTGTCCGTATGGGGCAATCTATCTTTGAAGGTCAGTCTCTTTGATACTGACGGGATGCAGAGTATCTATTATGAACACTCCCCTGATAAATAGTATATATGAAACGCGTTGGGAGGATGCGATTTCTACAGCCATTTTATAGAAAACTGGATCTTGAGCTATATTTGGTATTTACTATGTCCACTTGACGGTCACCAACATGAAGCTCTTAGTCTGTATGGTATAGGTATGCCCATTGAGTTACGGTAAGACCATTCCTTTTTCTAAACGGGATCCATTATTGACACTGAAGGGTGGTATCCTAGGTGTTCAAAAGGTCTGGTCTATACTTGTATATAGTCCCATTACATAAAAACCCATATACCATATATGAGGGCGGTTCCTTCTTTTGAGGTATTTTTGGGTTCTTTAAACCACTTTTTTCTAAGTGTGTTTAATATGGGATGTTTCGGTCTGATGTGCCTTATGCTGGATGGTTCATTTTTAGTTTTTAGTCCACGTTTTTATGCAGTGAGTCGTCACTTATTAATGAACACATTATTAAAAGTTATGTTTTAAGTATCTAGTCCCTATCTATAAAACACCTCCTGTTGCTATTTTGGCTCTAATGATAATCTCCTGCTGATTAAACAGTGATTTTATTAAAACTACACTAAGTAGCCCAGTAAGTAATTGTGTTGCCCACGCGTCAGCAACCGGGCTGCTCGGATCCGGAACCGCGGTGGCTCGAGAGGGCTCAGGACTCGGGGCCGTATGGCTCCTCAAACTAGGGGGGGTCATGTAAAGGGGATGGTGTCGAAAGTTCGTGACGCCACCTGTGGTGCGTGTTAAGATGGAGTACCACCACTGCGATTGGGAGTACCCGGTGGCGATGGTGTGGGCAGCTAGGTGTTTAACCCCTCCACGGGTAGGGGGAATGCCCCGGGGACTCGTTGATAGTGATGGGGCGGTGCCGTTGGGATGGTAAGGGTCACTTGCGTACTCACTCAGTCCAATAACGCTGACACCGACAACTGTAGTAAACCAAAGTTCTGGACACCGCTGCCGCTGAGAGGGAGCACGCCTGGGTCCCGTGTCCATTGGTGTTGCCTGTTGGCCTGTGACCTTTTCCCGTGGCACCTTGTCTTCTAGTTGGTCCCTTTAGTCTGAAACTAATCGGGTCCCGCTCCCCAGTGTGGCTAACTGGGTGAGCTTGCTCTCAGGGTTCACGCTTGGGATTTTCTGGACCGTGTAGTGGAAAGTCCTATTCTCCTCGTTGCACTAGTACCCCGATTTTGGAGCGGGTGGAGAAGGGATCTTGAAGGCTTCATCCTCGTCGGGTAAATTTTCAGGACGCCTGAAGCTTCTCCCTGACCTAGTGTCCACGTACCATGTCGTGCCCTGGCCCCTGCCCAGTAATAGTGTCACGGGCGGAAGAGGGGACGCTGCACTCCCCCACTGCTCGGGTCCGGCTGCTGCTGCTGCAGCTCGGTGGTGGCTCGAGCGGTGGGTCGGATCCCGGGGACTCGAGCGCCGTTCCTCGCCCGTGAGTGAAAGGGGGTTGGTGTGTGGTTTGGGGATATTGTCCGTGACGCCACCCACGGTTGTGGTGAGGTTGTGATACCACCGCTGCTCTGGACGGGGATCCCGGGAGCGATGACAGGGAGCAGCTTGGATGTTGGTTCTCCCCTCCGTGGGTAGGGGGTTGGTTGTCCCGGGGCCCCGGTGAGGGTTTGGGGATGACAGGCGGGTTACGGGGCCTGGTGAGGTGCAGGGTCGCGGGGGCAGCGCTGTGCCGCACGGCATGGTGGTACTCACTCAGCCAGTAATCCACACAGAGTCTCTGGTCAAACAAACGGCTGGATGGACGGGTCCCACAGGCGGCTGCGGTTGTTCTCCTCCCGGCAGGTTGATGGTGACTGCCTTTCCCTGCACCTGTGTTGTGTTATGGTTCCAATGGATTCCCACTGGTAACCCGCTCCCCAGCTTGGATGGATGCTGAGGGAGCCCCTTTTGCCCGCAGGCTCTGGCCCTGGGAACTGTAGCCTTGGCGGTGACTGTGTTTCCCTCTACGGTGTGAGCTGTTGCCTTCAATCGGGTCTTGGCTGCTGGGAAACCCCGGAGGTTCCCTTCGCTAATGGATTTGACCGGTTTTATGGCGACTCCTAGCCTGGTCGGGGTCCGTAGGCCCTGCCGGATGGTGCTGGCTTCTATTTACTCTCCAATCCGGTACCGCCGGGCCACCGCCCGTCCACGGTCCATACGGTTTGCTCCAATCAGCCTCTCCTGCAGACGGTCACCACCGTCTACCAACCTTGCTGAGTGCCCGGGCCACACACCCGGACACGGTCAGTCTCCTCTGCTACCACTTTCCTCTCCAAAACTGATCTGTCTACTTTTCCCGCCTCCAGGACTGTGAACTCCTTGGTGGGCGGGACCAACCACCTGGCCCACCCCCTGGTGTGGACATCAGCCCCTGGAGGAAGGCAACAAGGATTTGTGTTTGGCTTCGGTGTGCCTAGCCGGGGTGTAGGGTGTGTTGGTGTAGTACCTGTGACGACCTGGCTTGTCCAGGGCGCCACATTAGCACAAGGCCGCCTGTTCTCCTCGACAGTCCATGCCCCTTGTCACGATCCCTTGCAACCGAGATCCAGCTACTACCAGGCCCAGACCAACGTCTGCCACCTAGTAGTTCACGGAGCCCAGCTCCTGACCTCTCCTCTTGAGAGTCACTGCTTAACTGTCTGTCTCCTGATACTCCTGACCTAACCTTTACCAACCCCCCAAGTGGGCGACCCTATTACATTCAGGCCGTCCACTGGTGTGTCTGGTGGGAGTGGTGCAGAGTGTTCCTAGGATTTTGATTAGCTTGTTCTTGGCAACACCAAAGGTGAGGGACCCTTAACAAAGGAGGAGGTGGATATTGTACAGGAGGGCAGATTGCACAATACCCTATGACGACCTGATAACCCAGGGCGTCCCTTAATACAACACTGTAATCAAGATCTCTGGCCCTACATTAAGCATCTCTAAGATTAGGTGGCAAAAACGTGGTGACAGATTCCCTTTACTGACCCTTGGCTATATTCCTGACTTAATTTTAAATTCTTTAGTACATGGGACTAGCTCTCAGTGACTAATCTAGGAATCAACTTGGAGATTAGGATAAAAAACAAGAATATTCCTTAAACTCCACACATTAATCTTACAAGTGCCAAATGGGTTGAAGCTTATAAAATCCAAAACTCTGCTTAGAAACTTAACACAAAACTGGTTTCTGATCAACGCTCTCTACTGGAACTGCATTCACCAAACTATTTAATATATATTTATATATATTTAATATTATATGCCAAGAACAAAGGTCACTTGCTTCTCGTCATTGTTCTCAAACTTTCTGAAGTCTATGACTTGGTGGATCACCAGCATCTTCTTAAGAGGATGTCTTCCATTGAAGTTAATGGAAATGCACTCTCCTGGGATCCCACATACGAATCTATCTGACCATTTTATGTAAATGTTGTTCAAAGTATATACTTTTTATACTCTACAAGTTAGGGTGTATCAAGGCTTTGTACAGACCTACTTTCTTTTCTTTAGCTTAAGCTTTTGACAGCAACCAATATAGCATCGTATAGCACTCAGCAATACATCTCTTCTTCTGATATCCCACACCTTCACTTTAACAGAACACAACATGGTTTATTGTTACACCTCGTGGCTCTCCTGTGGCAAGGAATGAGTCTCCTTGCCTGCCACAAGCGCTCCTGCTCAGCAGCGCCGAAGGTCTGCCAGACTGCACAGAGTGCAGGAGAAACCTCCTCAGAGAGGCAGCACAAGGGTGACACCTAGTGGTACTCCTGTTGCAAGAAATGAGGCGGTCTCCCATTCCTTGCCTGCCGCAGCTCCTCCTGCTCAGCAGCCTCGAAGGTCTGTGAGGTTGCGCAATGTGCAGAGGTTTGCTGCTCAGGGAAGCAGTGAGACTCCCGTTATCTCTACACATTGTGAGACCGAGGATCCCGCCTCTATTTCCCAGAGGCAGGAGGGTGAGCATGTGCTATGCTTGGTGGATCCTGATTTGCCCACTGACGTCACACGGCTTGATGACAAGGCTGGTGACGTGGTGAATCCTGACTGGCCAGGCTGGGATGTCGTGGATCCTGATTGGGTCAAGTCCGTCATCTCCGCCTCGCGCCCGCCCTTGGCTGGAGCTACACCTCCTTAAAAGCTCCTCCTGCCATCATGGTGGCGCGCGACCGTCCTTCTATGTTTGGATGTCTGGCAGCGTGCTGCCACGCCACTGCTCAGGCATTATCGTCTTCTGTGGGCTTGGCCCTTGCTGCTTAGGCAGCACCTGGTTTGCAGGCCGTGTCCCTGCCTTGCTGCTCCGGCAGTAGCTCCTTCAACAGGCCATGTTCCTGTCCCAGGTGAGCTCCTCGAGTCTCCACCGGACTCACCTGGTTATTGAAAGCACACGTGTGTGGGCACCTCTGTGCTACCCTCGTGCCATATTCTCGTGACTTCCACTGGCACACGTGCGTGGGCACCTCTGTGCTTCCCCGTGCAACAGGTACACCGAGCCGTGTGATCCCTGCCATACAACCCACACGGGTTAGGGCAGACCGGTGTACATAGATCGTCTGTGACATTCCAGACGATCGCTAGCAGCAACCCGCTCACTCTTCACCCACCATAGCAGCGGTCCCTTACACTGCACAGTGGACCTTGACCGGCGGAAGCTGTCCATTCCCCATCTTGGCACGCTTCCCCGGGTCCCCCTCGTAACATTACGGTCGCGCCAAAGGTCTGGCTATGGCTGAAGAGCAGCAGCAGTTGCTGCGTTATGTGCAGCAGTTGGAATCACGTTTGGCAGCAGTGGAGCAGTCTTCCTCCGACAAGACTGCTCTGACGACAGTCGCCACCCAGGCGGCTACCCAGGCTGTGCTATTGGGCGGAAGGTCTCCTCGCCTTGCGCTTCCAGAGCGCTTTAGTGGGGACAGCTCCGAGTGCCGTGGGTTTATAAACCAAGTTACCACCTACTTAGAGCTGTCCGCGACTCTTTACGCTACCGAGAAGGCGAAGGTAGCCTTCGTCCAGTCCCTGCTCACAGGGAGAGCGCTGAAGTGGTCCACGCCGTTGTGGGAGCGCGGAGATCGGGTGGTGAATAACTTAGCATCTTATCTTGGGGCCATGAGAATGGTGTTCCTCGGGCCTCAAGTCACCCACGACTCCGCGCTGCGCCTCCTACGACTTCGGCAAGGGACCGCTTCAGTCGGGGACTTTGCCGTACACTTTAGGACACTTGCCGCAGAGCTGGACTGGCCCGATAAGGTCCTTGTCCCTGTGTTCTGAGAGGGCCTGGCAGGGTTCGTCAAAGAAGCACTGGCCACGCGTGAGGTGCCTGCTACTTTAGAGTCCTTGATTGAGGTTGCCTCTCGCATAGACATCCGCCAGGCGGAGCGGAGGCTCGAGGTCTCTTCAGCACCCACGTCCTCACGGACTAAAAAGCGTCTGGCTCCAGTCTTCCACCAGACAGGTCTCCCAGCCAGCTCTGTAGGCGACTCCGTGGAGTCAATGGAGGTGTCCAAAGCGGTCTCCTCTACCCCAGGTTCTCGGTCTGGTGTCATCTGCTTTTCCTGTGGGCAGAGGGGACACATAGCTACCCGATGTCCCAAACCGTCGGGAAAAGACAGCGTCTAGTTTCCATCAGAGGGGGGGTTCCTAGACGCTGCTTCGTCCTCTAGGTTGACTATCAGCGCCCAGTTGCAGTTTGGCACTACTCTCTTCTCTGCTCTGGCCTGCCTGGACTCAGGCGCTGATGGCAATTTCATTTCGACCTCCCTGGCAACCCGATACTCAGTTCCCCTGGTTCTCTTGCACAAGCCACTCAGGGTTCGGGTAGTCAACGGGTCCCTACTAGTCGATCCCATCACCCAGATCACCATCCCTCTCAGGATGGAAGTACCACCAGGACACCATGAGCAGGTGTCCTTCCTGGTGCTTCCAGGGGGGACGGATGAGATCCTACTGGGCCTCCCCTGGTTGAGACAGCATGCTCCTATACTCAACTGGGCAACAGGGGAGATCTCATCATGGGCAGGATCCTGTAGGGAGCACCTCGTGACTACCGAACCACCCGCTACCATTAGGTTGGTTGGGTCCTCAGGGAATACAGGGGAGCCAGGTTTACCGACACCTTATGAGGCCTACAGGGACGTCTTCTCCAAGAGGGCCGCAGATACCCTTCCTCCCCACCGGCCATACGATTGCCGAATAGACCTGAAGCCAGGCTCCGAGCCCCCTAGGGGCAGAGTGTATCCCCTCTCTGCTCCAGAGACGGAGGCTATGTCCAAATATATTCAGGACAGCCTGGCAAAAGGGTTCATTTGCAAGTCTATTTCACCGGCTGGTGCGGGGTTCTTCTTCGTGCAAAAGAAGGAAGGGGATCTACGCCCCTGTATCGATTACAGGGGATTAAATGCAATCACAATCAAGAACAAATACCCTTTGCCCCTCATTACGGAGTTATTTGATCGATTCCGCGGGGCAAAGATCTTCACGAAGCTGGATCTACGCGGGGCGTATAATCTAGTGCGAGTCCGAGAGGGCGATGAGTGGAAGACCGCCTTCAACACCAGGGACGGTCACTACGAGTATCTCGTAATGCCCTTCGGACTCTGCAGTGCCCCCGCCATATTTCAAGACTTTGTGAATGATGTTTTCCGGGATTTGTATCTTTCCGTGGTTGCATACCTGGATGATATCCTTATCTTCTCCCCCGATCTTGCCACCCATCGGAGGGATGTCATCCGAGTACTTAAGAGGCTCCGCACTCATTCGTTATATGCTAAGCTAGAAAAGTGCGTTTTTGAATGTGAATCCTTGCCGTTCCTGGGGTATATAGTGTCCAGTCAGGGGTTAGCAATGGATCCGGGGAAGTTGGAGACAGTGATGAAATGGCCTGAGCCCCGCTCGCTGAAAGCGATTCAGCGATTCTTGGGGTTTATCAATTATCGCCAGTTCATTCCCAACTTCTCGACGGTGGCAGCACCCATCATTGCCCTTACCCGCAAGGGCGCTAATCCCAAAGCATGGACACGGGAAACGGTAGAGGCATTTCACACTCTCAAAACTTACTTCTCCAGAGCTCCCATCCTTCATCGTCCAGACATCTCCAAACCCTTCCTACTAGAGGTAGACGCCTCTTCGGTCGGTGCTGGTGCAGTCCTGTACCAGAAAGACGAACGAGGAAGGAAGCATCCATGTTTCTTTTTCTCCAAAACCTTTTCTTCGGCAGAGAGGAACTACTCCATAGGGGATAGGGAGTTACTGGCGATGAAACTAGCATTCCAGGAATGGCGGCATCTCCTGGAGGGTGCGAAGCATCCATTTGAAGTATTTTCCGACCATAAAAATCTCACATACCTCCAGACAGCACAACGCCTGAACCCAAGGCAGGCCCGTTGGTCCTTGTTCTTCTCCCGGTTCCGCTTTATTATCCGCCACCTGGCCGGTGAGAAGAACGTACGGGCCGATGCCTTGTCACGTTGTATGGTTGTGTTGGAGGAGGACGAGGAGGAGCCTCGTCTTATACTACCCCCGGACAGCTTGAGGATGGTCACTCCCACTTCTTTGGACCAGGTGCCACCTGGCAAGACCCTCATTCCCCCTGAACTACGGAATGAGGTGCTATCGTGGGCCCATGCCTCCAAGGTCGGGGGTCACTTTGGGGTCAAAAGGACCAGAGACCTTGTGTCTAGGCACTATTGGTGGCCGAGACTACCCCAGGACATACAGGAGTATGTGGGAGCCTGTATGTCGTGTGCACGGAATAAGCCGTCCCAGCAGAGACCGGCAGGTCTTCTTCACCCACTGCCAGTGCCGGATCGTCCCTGGGAAGTGGTGGGAATGGACTTCCTGGGAGATCTGCCCAAGTCAGCAGGTCACAAGGTCGTATGGGTCATCACGGATCACTTCTCTAAAATGGTCCACTTGGTGCCTCTCCCACGACTCCCGACGTCACGTGCTCTCGCCACCTTATTCATTAGGCATGTATTTAGGCTGCATGGCATGACTGACAAGGTGGTGAGCGACCGGGGTCCCCAGTTCGTGTCTCGCTTCTGGAGAGAGCTCTGTAAGCTCCTGCAGATAGAGCTGAACATCTCCTCCGCATACCATCCCGAAACCAATGGACTGGTAGAGAGGACCAATCAGACCTTGGTAACTTACCTCCGCCATTTTATCTCCGCGTACCAGGACAACTGGGCTAACCTCCTTCCTTGGGCCAAATTTGCCATTAATAATTCGGTCCATGAATCCTCTGGTCAGACTCCGTTCCTGCTCAATAACGGACAACATCCCAGAATCCCGGTTCCGATGCCCATTACGTCACCCGATCCTAGAGTGGAGGATTGGGCGACCAAGGCCCGGGAGATCTGGGATAACACCCAAGAGGCCCTTAAGAGGGCTAAAGACCGGATGGTGACAACGGCTGATGAGCGCCGCCGCCCTGCACCATCCTTCGCCCCTGGTGACCTAGTGTGGCTGTCCTCTAAGAATGTTAACCTACGGGTACAGGCAGCCAAGTTCGCCCCTAGGTACCTGGGTCCATTTAAAGTACTAGAGCAGGTGAACCCGGGGGGCATACTGACTCCAGCTCCCTCCACGCTGGGCTATAGCCAACACCTTTCACGTGTCCCTCCTGAAACCCGTACGACTTAATAAGTTCTCGGGGTCCCTGACGCCTCAAACTGACTCCCCGCCCGACGACTCTGAGGTGGCGAAGCTTGTGGAGACAAAAGTCATACGGGGCAGGAGGAGTGGGTCGGCCGTGGTCCGGAGCATAGATCCTGGGAATTGGAGGATCATATCCACGCCCCGGGTTTGATAGCGGCCTTCGAGCACGGGCAGGGGGGGGGGGGCCTAGACGGGGGGGGGGGTAATGTTACACCTCGTGGCTCTCCTGTGGCAAGGAATGAGACAGTCTCCTTGCCTGCCACGAGCGCTCCTGCTCAGCAGTGCCGAAGGTCTGCCAGACTGCGCAGAGTGCAGGAGAAACCTCCTCAGAGAGGCAGCACAAGGGTGACACCTAGTGGTACTCCTGTTGCAAGAAATGAGGTGGTCTCCCATTCCTTGCCTGCCACAGCTCCTCCTGCTCAGCAGCCTCAAAGGTCTGTGAGGTTGCGCAATGTGCAGAGGTTTGCTGCTCAGGGAAGCAGTGAGACTCCCGTTATCTCTACACATTGTGAGACTGAGGATCCCGCCTCTATTTCTCAGAGGCAGGAGGGTGAGCATGTGCTATGCTTGGTGGATCCTGATTCGCCCACTGACGTCACACGGCTTGATGACAAGGCTGGTGACGTGGTGAATCCTGACTGGCCAGGCTGGGATGTCGTGGATCCTGATTGGGTCAAGTCCGTCATCTCCGCCTCGCGCCCGCCCTTGGCTGGAGCTACACCTCCTTAAAAGCTCCTCCTGCCATCATGGCAGCGCGCGACCGTCCTTCTATGTTTGGATGTCTGGCAGCGTGCTGCCACGCCACTGCTCAGGCATTATCGTCTTCTGTGGGCTTGGCCCTTGCTGCTTAGGCAGCACCTGGTTTGCAGGCCATGTCCCTGCCTTGCTGCTCCGGCAGTAGCTCCTTCAACAGGCCGTGTTCCTGTCCCAGGTGAGCTCCTCGAGTCTCCACCGGACTCACCTGGTTATTGAAAGCACACGTGCGTGGGCACCTCTGTGCTACCCTCGTGCCATATTCTCGTGACTTCCACTGGCACACGTGCGTGGGCACCTCTGTGCTTCCCCGTGCAACAGGTACACCGAGCCGTGTGATCCCTGCCATACAACCCACACGGGTTAGGGCAGACTGGTGTACATAGATCGTCTGTGACATTCCAGACGATCGCTAGCAGCAACCCGCTCACTCTTCACCCACCAAAGCAGCGGTCCCTTACACCGCACAGTGGACCTTGACCGGCGGAAGCTGTCCATTCCCCATCTTGGCACGCTTCCCCGGGTCCCCCTCGTAACAGTTTATACCATTGACACCATGACTTATTCCCTCTAATTTAAAATGTATCCAGATGACATATAAAGGTTTATTTTTCTCTAAGCACCAGAACACCAGCTCTGGCAGTAAAGATTATTCCACTGACTAATAACGATCTAGTGTATGGGGAGAGGGATTGGTTAATGTATGTATATAATATAGAAAAATTGTTTAAAAGAACAGAGAGTCCTCAGTGGTTGATACCTTTTAATGGCTAACTGAAAAGATGGTAATAATTGCAAGCTTTCGAGACTACTCAGGTCTCTTCATCAGGCATGGTATAACACAAAATCTGAAGAGTCACGTATTTATACACAACAGGACTTAGAATAGTGCAGTAAAAAAAAAAAAAAAAAAAAAAAAAAAAAAAAAAAAAAAAGAACAAGTTATATGAAACAGAACTATCTCTATGGCAGGGGGACAAGCTGTTCTAGCCATAAATACTGCTGCAGTTCAATGTGAAAGTTTTATTGTCCTTTGATAAGGGTCTGGTCCAGGGCTGTGACACGCTCGGATGGTCAGAGGAGCACATCTTTTAACTGATGTAAAAAGACATGAATCCATGAGACACATTCATTCCTTCTCTAAATGTGTCAAAGGTCATCATAAGTTTGTACTCCCATAGTCTCCTGTCTCTCTGGGACTTGAAGTTTCCTTTCAATACCAGCAATTTCATGTCCATGATGCTGTGGTCTGGGTTACAAAAATGTTTGGCCACAGGTAGATCCATCCTTTTTTCTCTAATTGTGTGGCGGTGAGAATTCATCCTTGTCCTGAGCTGTTGTCCTGTCTCCCCTACATACAGACCCCCAATTGGACATTTGGTACATATAATTAAGTACACCACATTGGTTGTGGTGCAGCTGAACGTACCTGGGATCTTGTAGTCCTGATGTGATCTGGGAATCTTTATCTTGTCCGTTGTCAATATTAATGGACAGGTCTTGCATTTTTTCTGGTTGCAGGGAAATGTTCCTGTTGGTGTTGGAGAGGACAGGGAGCTTCTGACAATGATGCTTCTTAGATTTGGGGGCTGTCTAAAACACAGAAGTGGGGGGTCTGGAAAAATAGATTTTAACCGGGCATCTTTTTGCAGTAATGGTTGTAGTTTCCGTGCAGCTCCTCTAAACACCTCCAGATGTGGATTGTAGGTGACTACAAGAGGGACCCGGTTGTTCTCTTCTTTGGTTTTATAATGTAGAAGATGGTTTCTTGATATTCTGGTGGCTCTTATAATCTGGTTTTCAATTGTTCAATTGTTCAATTGTTTCATGGCCAAGCTTGAGAGTGACTTTTTATCCTCTTGTCCTATCAGGCCTCTGGCCTACTACCGTTACATTGATGATATTTTAATCATCTGGACAGAGTCTGAGGAGCAGCTGAAGACCTTCCATGAACAATTTAATCAGTTTCATCCCACCATCAACCTAACACTCAACTACTCCTGCACGGAAATCAACTTCTTGGACACCATCATTAAACTACGGAACAATGAAATACAGACATCCCTGTACAAGAAGCCAATTGACCGTCCAACATACCTGAAATGGGACAGTTTTCATCCAAAACACATAAAAAACTCTATTGTATACAGCCAGGCTATCAGGTACAATCGGATATGTTCCAACAGTACAGATAGAGACAATCACCTTGAGGGCCTCAGAAAAACCTTTTTGAATCAAGGCTACCACCCAAGAACAATTGAAAACCAGATTATAAGAGCCACCAGAATATCAAGAAACCATCTTCTACATTATAAAACCAAAGAAGAGAACAACCGGGTCCCTCTTGTAGTCACCTACAATCCACATCTGGAGGTGTTTAGAGGAGCTGCACGGAAACTACAACCATTACTGCAAAAAGATGCCCGGTTAAAATCTATTTTTCCAGACCCCCCACTTCTGTGTTTTAGACAGCCCCCAAATCTAAGAAGCATCATTGTCAGAAGCTCCCTGTCCTCTCCAACACCAACAGGAACATTTCCCTGCAACCAGAAAAAATGCAAGACCTGTCCATTAATATTGACAACGGACAAGATAAAGATTCCCAGATCACATCAGGACTACAAGATCCCAGGTACGTTCAGCTGCACCACAACCAATGTGGTGTACTTAATTATATGTACCAAATGTCCAATTGGGGGTCTGTATGTAGGGGAGACAGGACAACAGCTCAGGACAAGGATGAATTCTCACCGCCACACAATTAGAGAAAAAAGGATGGATCTACCTGTGGCCAAACATTTTTGTAACCCAGACCACAGCATCATGGACATGAAATTGCTGGTATTGAAAGGAAACTTCAAGTCCCAGAGAGACAGGAGACTATGGGAGTACAAACTTATGATGACCTTTGACACATTCAGAGAAGGAATGAATGTGTCTCATGGATTCATGTCTTTTTACATCAGTTAAAAGATGTGCTCCTCTGACCATCCGAGCGTGTCACAGCCCTGGACCAGACCCTTATCAAAGGACAATAAAACTTTCACATTGAACTGCAGCAGTATTTATGGCTAGAACAGCTTGTCCCCCTGCCATAGAGATAGTTCTGTTTCATATAACTTGTTCTTTTTTTTTTTTTTTTTTTTTTTTTTTTTTTTTTTTTTACTGCACTATTCTAAGTCCTGTTGTGTATAAATACGTGACTCTTCAGATTTTGTGTTATACCATGCCTGATGAAGAGACCTGAGTAGTCTCGAAAGCTTGCAATTATTACCATCTTTTCAGTTAGCCATTAAAAGGTATCAACCACTGAGGACTCTCTGTTCTTTTAAACAATTTTTTTATCTCTACTGGCTAACACGGTACAAAGATATATTTTACTTGTATCAAAATGGAGGATACCAGAATGTACCGCATCTTTATGGAACTAAAGACACTTCTGAAGAAACGCGCACAACTGGACAGCGACATATTTTTCTTATCCAAATGCAAAAAGGAGAATCTGATCCCCAAAGGACTCTGGATTACAAACCCAATTCTACATACCTACAATACCCATTATGCACAAAACCTTTGTCACAGGACTTCTGAGAGACTAAGGAATCACCTTTTGCATGTCTTCTACAGCATCAAGAGTAAAATCCAGAGGGAATTTGAAACACAAAGGAAGACACTTCCAGAAAGCACAGAACAAGAAGTACAACAATACTACTACAGACTACGAACCCTTCTGATCCACAACAAGGAAAAGAAGCTACACAGACTGCGCCTCAATTCAGGACTTAATACAAACAGGTGGAGAACAAAGCCAAAACCTGACAACTTGGAAACCAAGTCCATTCAAGGCACAAAAGCATCTAACTGTGTTATCAATCTCTCGGATTACAAACCAAACAAAATGGAAGTTGCTGTGCTTTCTAGAGGACTCTCATTTTGTCCGACTAAAGCTCTAGACAAAATTGAACTCTGCAGCGACATGGAAGATTACTTCAGGAGACTACGTCTGAGGGAATATTTTAGCGATGCAGATGTTTTAGAATCCTCCCAGACTGAAGGAAGACGGATCTTGACAACCAGGAAAAGATCAGATTGGACACCTCCACCAGGACGCAACCCTCATCTGGATAACTATATAGACACTTTCAGACATTTGGTAAAATCCACTTTCCTAGACACACACAGGAGGCAACCATCCAACATCAGTGCCCAGGAGAGAAGGGCCATAAAATCTTTGAAAACCAACAAAGAAATCATCATTAAACCTGCAGACAAGGGGGGTGCAATAGTCATGATGAACAAATCAGACTACATGAAGGAAGCACACAGACAACTGATGGACACACGCTACTATAAGAAATTGGAGTCTGACCCTACACAGGACTATTACAAGGAACTTAACAAGTTGGCCTCTTGTCTGCCTGACATATCCATAAGAACTGATGAACTGATACCGGTGAGTCCAAGAATAGGCACATTCTACATGCTTCCCAAAATTCACAAATCTGGAAACCCAGGAAGACCCATCATTTCATGTGTGGGCACCCTCACTGAACAAGTCTCTGGATGGGTAGAGGGTATCCTTAAACCCTTGGTAAGTGATACAACCAGCTACATCCAGGACACTACTGACCTATTGAAAAAACTATCAGCAATAGGTCCTCTTCCAGAGGGAACCATCCTTGCCACCATGGATGTGGAATCCTTGTACTCGAATATTCCACACCAGGATGGATTAAATGCTTGCAAAATTTTCCTGGAAAATACAGGAACTGATGCCAATTCTGTGGTGAAGCTTACAAAATTTATCCTCACCCATAATTACTTTGAATTTGACAATGACATATATCTACAGGAGACTGGGACTGCAATGGGAAGCAAAATGGCACCACAATATGCAAATCTTTTCATGGCCAAGCTTGAGAGTGACTTTTTATCCTCTTGTCCTATCAGGCCTCTGGCCTACTACCGTTACATTGATGATATTTTAATCATCTGGACAGAGTCTGAGGAGCAGCTGAAGACCTTCCATGAACAATTTAATCAGTTTCATCCCACCATCAACCTAACACTCAACTACTCCTGCACGGAAATCAACTTCTTGGACACCATCATTAAACTACGGAACAATGAAATACAGACATCCCTATACAAGAAGCCAATTGACCGTCCAACATACCTGAAATGGGACAGTTTTCATCCAAAACACATAAAAAACTCTATTGTATACAGCCAGGCTATCAGGTACAATCGGATATGTTCCAACAGTACAGATAGAGACAATCACCTTGAGGGCCTCAGAAAAACCTTTTTGAATCAAGGCTACCACCCAAGAACAATTGAAAACCAGATTATAAGAGCCACCAGAATATCAAGAAACCATCTTCTACATTATAAAACCAAAGAAGAGAACAACCGGGTCCCTCTTGTAGTCACCTACAATCCACATCTGGAGGTGTTTAGAGGAGCTGCACGGAAACTACAACCATTACTGCAAAAAGATGCCCGGTTAAAATCTATTTTTCCAGACCCCCCACTTCTGTGTTTTAGACAGCCCCCAAATCTAAGAAGCATCATTGTCAGAAGCTCCCTGTCCTCTCCAACACCAACAGGAACATTTCCCTGCAACCAGAAAAAATGCAAGACCTGTCCATTAATATTGACAACGGACAAGATAAAGATTCCCAGATCACATCAGGACTACAAGATCCCAGGTACGTTCAGCTGCACCACAACCAATGTGGTGTACTTAATTATATGTACCAAATGTCCAATTGGGGGTCTGTATGTAGGGGAGACAGGACAACAGCTCAGGACAAGGATGAATTCTCACCGCCACACAATTAGAGAAAAAAGGATGGATCTACCTGTGGCCAAACATTTTTGTAACCCAGACCACAGCATCATGGACATGAAATTGCTGGTATTGAAAGGAAACTTCAAGTCCCAGAGAGACAGGAGACTATGGGAGTACAAACTTATGATGACCTTTGACACATTCAGAGAAGGAATGAATGTGTCTCATGGATTCATGTCTTTTTACATCAGTTAAAAGATGTGCTCCTCTGACCATCCGAGCGTGTCACAGCCCTGGACCAGACCCTTATCAAAGGACAATAAAACTTTCACATTGAACTGCAGCAGTATTTATGGCTAGAACAGCTTGTCCCCCTGCCATAGAGATAGTTCTGTTTCATATAACTTGTTCTTTTTTTTTTTTTTTTTTTTTTTTTTTTTTTTTTTTTACTGCACTATTCTAAGTCCTGTTGTGTATAAATACGTGACTCTTCAGATTTTGTGTTATACCATGCCTGATGAAGAGACCTGAGTAGTCTCGAAAGCTTGCAATTATTACCATCTTTTCAGTTAGCCATTAAAAGGTATCAACCACTGAGGACTCTCTGTTCTTTTAAACAATTTTTTTATCTCTACTGGCTAACACGGTACAAAGATATATTTTACTTGTATCAAAATGGAGGATACCAGAATGTACCGCATCTTTATGGAACTAAAGACACTTCTGAAGAAACGCGCACAACTGGACAGCGACATATTTTTCTTATCCAAATGCAAAAAGGAGAATCTGATCCCCAAAGGACTCTGGATTACAAACCCAATTCTACATACCTACAATACCCATTATGCACAAAACCTTTGTCACAGGACTTCTGAGAGACTAAGGAATCACCTTTTGCATGTCTTCTACAGCATCAAGAGTAAAATCCAGAGGGAATTTGAAACACAAAGGAAGACACTTCCAGAAAGCACAGAACAAGAAGTACAACAATACTACTACAGACTACGAACCCTTCTGATCCACAACAAGGAAAAGAAGCTACACAGACTGCGCCTCAATTCAGGACTTAATACAAACAGGTGGAGAACAAAGCCAAAACCTGACAACTTGGAAACCAAGTCCATTCAAGGCACAAAAGCATCTAACTGTGTTATCAATCTCTCGGATTACAAACCAAACAAAATGGAAGTTGCTGTGCTTTCTAGAGGACTCTCATTTTGTCCGACTAAAGCTCTAGACAAAATTGAACTCTGCAGCGACATGGAAGATTACTTCAGGAGACTACGTCTGAGGGAATATTTTAGCGATGCAGATGTTTTAGAATCCTCCCAGACTGAAGGAAGACGGATCTTGACAACCAGGAAAAGATCAGATTGGACACCTCCACCAGGACGCAACCCTCATCTGGATAACTATATAGACACTTTCAGACATTTGGTAAAATCCACTTTCCTAGACACACACAGGAGGCAACCATCCAACATCAGTGCCCAGGAGAGAAGGGCCATAAAATCTTTGAAAACCAACAAAGAAATCATCATTAAACCTGCAGACAAGGGGGGTGCAATAGTCATGATGAACAAATCAGACTACATGAAGGAAGCACACAGACAACTGATGGACACACGCTACTATAAGAAATTGGAGTCTGACCCTACACAGGACTATTACAAGGAACTTAACAAGTTGGCCTCTTGTCTGCCTGACATATCCATAAGAACTGATGAACTGATACCGGTGAGTCCAAGAATAGGCACATTCTACATGCTTCCCAAAATTCACAAATCTGGAAACCCAGGAAGACCCATCATTTCATGTGTGGGCACCCTCACTGAACAAGTCTCTGGATGGGTAGAGGGTATCCTTAAACCCTTGGTAAGTGATACAACCAGCTACATCCAGGACACTACTGACCTATTGAAAAAACTATCAGCAATAGGTCCTCTTCCAGAGGGAACCATCCTTGCCACCATGGATGTGGAATCCTTGTACTCGAATATTCCACACCAGGATGGATTAAATGCTTGCAAAATTTTCCTGGAAAATACAGGAACTGATGCCAATTCTGTGGTGAAGCTTACAAAATTTATCCTCACCCATAATTACTTTGAATTTGACAATGACATATATCTACAGGAGACTGGGACTGCAATGGGAAGCAAAATGGCACCACAATATGCAAATCTTTTCATGGCCAAGCTTGAGAGTGACTTTTTATCCTCTTGTCCTATCAGGCCTCTGGCCTACTACCGTTACATTGATGATATTTTAATCATCTGGACAGAGTCTGAGGAGCAGCTGAAGACCTTCCATGAACAATTTAATCAGTTTCATCCCACCATCAACCTAACACTCAACTACTCCTGCACGGAAATCAACTTCTTGGACACCATCATTAAACTACGGAACAATGAAATACAGACATCCCTGTACAAGAAGCCAATTGACCGTCCAACATACCTGAAATGGGACAGTTTTCATCCAAAACACATAAAAAACTCTATTGTATACAGCCAGGCTATCAGGTACAATCGGATATGTTCCAACAGTACAGATAGAGACAATCACCTTGAGGGCCTCAGAAAAACCTTTTTGAATCAAGGCTACCACCCAAGAACAATTGAAAACCAGATTATAAGAGCCACCAGAATATCAAGAAACCATCTTCTACATTATAAAACCAAAGAAGAGAACAACCGGGTCCCTCTTGTAGTCACCTACAATCCACATCTGGAGGTGTTTAGAGGAGCTGCACGGAAACTACAACCATTACTGCAAAAAGATGCCCGGTTAAAATCTATTTTTCCAGACCCCCCACTTCTGTGTTTTAGACAGCCCCCAAATCTAAGAAGCATCATTGTCAGAAGCTCCCTGTCCTCTCCAACACCAACAGGAACATTTCCCTGCAACCAGAAAAAATGCAAGACCTGTCCATTAATATTGACAACGGACAAGATAAAGATTCCCAGATCACATCAGGACTACAAGATCCCAGGTACGTTCAGCTGCACCACAACCAATGTGGTGTACTTAATTATATGTACCAAATGTCCAATTGGGGGTCTGTATGTAGGGGAGACAGGACAACAGCTCAGGACAAGGATGAATTCTCACCGCCACACAATTAGAGAAAAAAGGATGGATCTACCTGTGGCCAAACATTTTTGTAACCCAGACCACAGCATCATGGACATGAAATTGCTGGTATTGAAAGGAAACTTCAAGTCCCAGAGAGACAGGAGACTATGGGAGTACAAACTTATGATGACCTTTGACACATTCAGAGAAGGAATGAATGTGTCTCATGGATTCATGTCTTTTTACATCAGTTAAAAGATGTGCTCCTCTGACCATCCGAGCGTGTCACAGCCCTGGACCAGACCCTTATCAAAGGACAATAAAACTTTCACATTGAACTGCAGCAGTATTTATGGCTAGAACAGCTTGTCCCCCTGCCATAGAGATAGTTCTGTTTCATATAACTTGTTCTTTTTTTTTTTTTTTTTTTTTTTTTTTTTTTTTTTTACTGCACTATTCTAAGTCCTGTTGTGTATAAATACGTGACTCTTCAGATTTTGTGTTATACCATGCCTGATGAAGAGACCTGAGTAGTCTCGAAAGCTTGCAATTATTACCATCTTTTCAGTTAGCCATTAAAAGGTATCAACCACTGAGGACTCTCTGTTCTTTTAAACAATTTTTTTATCTCTACTGGCTAACACGGTACAAAGATATATTTTACTTGTATCAAAATGGAGGATACCAGAATGTACCGCATCTTTATGGAACTAAAGACACTTCTGAAGAAACGCGCACAACTGGACAGCGACATATTTTTCTTATCCAAATGCAAAAAGGAGAATCTGATCCCCAAAGGACTCTGGATTACAAACCCAATTCTACATACCTACAATACCCATTATGCACAAAACCTTTGTCACAGGACTTCTGAGAGACTAAGGAATCACCTTTTGCATGTCTTCTACAGCATCAAGAGTAAAATCCAGAGGGAATTTGAAACACAAAGGAAGACACTTCCAGAAAGCACAGAACAAGAAGTACAACAATACTACTACAGACTACGAACCCTTCTGATCCACAACAAGGAAAAGAAGCTACACAGACTGCGCCTCAATTCAGGACTTAATACAAACAGGTGGAGAACAAAGCCAAAACCTGACAACTTGGAAACCAAGTCCATTCAAGGCACAAAAGCATCTAACTGTGTTATCAATCTCTCGGATTACAAACCAAACAAAATGGAAGTTGCTGTGCTTTCTAGAGGACTCTCATTTTGTCCGACTAAAGCTCTAGACAAAATTGAACTCTGCAGCGACATGGAAGATTACTTCAGGAGACTACGTCTGAGGGAATATTTTAGCGATGCAGATGTTTTAGAATCCTCCCAGACTGAAGGAAGACGGATCTTGACAACCAGGAAAAGATCAGATTGGACACCTCCACCAGGACGCAACCCTCATCTGGATAACTATATAGACACTTTCAGACATTTGGTAAAATCCACTTTCCTAGACACACACAGGAGGCAACCATCCAACATCAGTGCCCAGGAGAGAAGGGCCATAAAATCTTTGAAAACCAACAAAGAAATCATCATTAAACCTGCAGACAAGGGGGGTGCAATAGTCATGATGAACAAATCAGACTACATGAAGGAAGCACACAGACAACTGATGGACACACGCTACTATAAGAAATTGGAGTCTGACCCTACACAGGACTATTACAAGGAACTTAACAAGTTGGCCTCTTGTCTGCCTGACATATCCATAAGAACTGATGAACTGATACCGGTGAGTCCAAGAATAGGCACATTCTACATGCTTCCCAAAATTCACAAATCTGGAAACCCAGGAAGACCCATCATTTCATGTGTGGGCACCCTCACTGAACAAGTCTCTGGATGGGTAGAGGGTATCCTTAAACCCTTGGTAAGTGATACAACCAGCTACATCCAGGACACTACTGACCTATTGAAAAAACTATCAGCAATAGGTCCTCTTCCAGAGGGAACCATCCTTGCCACCATGGATGTGGAATCCTTGTACTCGAATATTCCACACCAGGATGGATTAAATGCTTGCAAAATTTTCCTGGAAAATACAGGAACTGATGCCAATTCTGTGGTGAAGCTTACAAAATTTATCCTCACCCATAATTACTTTGAATTTGACAATGACATATATCTACAGGAGACTGGGACTGCAATGGGAAGCAAAATGGCACCACAATATGCAAATCTTTTCATGGCCAAGCTTGAGAGTGACTTTTTATCCTCTTGTCCTATCAGGCCTCTGGCCTACTACCGTTACATTGATGATATTTTAATCATCTGGACAGAGTCTGAGGAGCAGCTGAAGACCTTCCATGAACAATTTAATCAGTTTCATCCCACCATCAACCTAACACTCAACTACTCCTGCACGGAAATCAACTTCTTGGACACCATCATTAAACTACGGAACAATGAAATACAGACATCCCTGTACAAGAAGCCAATTGACCGTCCAACATACCTGAAATGGGACAGTTTTCATCCAAAACACATAAAAAACTCTATTGTATACAGCCAGGCTATCAGGTACAATCGGATATGTTCCAACAGTACAGATAGAGACAATCACCTTGAGGGCCTCAGAAAAACCTTTTTGAATCAAGGCTACCACCCAAGAACAATTGAAAACCAGATTATAAGAGCCACCAGAATATCAAGAAACCATCTTCTACATTATAAAACCAAAGAAGAGAACAACCGGGTCCCTCTTGTAGTCACCTACAATCCACATCTGGAGGTGTTTAGAGGAGCTGCACGGAAACTACAACCATTACTGCAAAAAGATGCCCGGTTAAAATCTATTTTTCCAGACCCCCCACTTCTGTGTTTTAGACAGCCCCCAAATCTAAGAAGCATCATTGTCAGAAGCTCCCTGTCCTCTCCAACACCAACAGGAACATTTCCCTGCAACCAGAAAAAATGCAAGACCTGTCCATTAATATTGACAACGGACAAGATAAAGATTCCCAGATCACATCAGGACTACAAGATCCCAGGTACGTTCAGCTGCACCACAACCAATGTGGTGTACTTAATTATATGTACCAAATGTCCAATTGGGGGTCTGTATGTAGGGGAGACAGGACAACAGCTCAGGACAAGGATGAATTCTCACCGCCACACAATTAGAGAAAAAAGGATGGATCTACCTGTGGCCAAACATTTTTGTAACCCAGACCACAGCATCATGGACATGAAATTGCTGGTATTGAAAGGAAACTTCAAGTCCCAGAGAGACAGGAGACTATGGGAGTACAAACTTATGATGACCTTTGACACATTCAGAGAAGGAATGAATGTGTCTCATGGATTCATGTCTTTTTACATCAGTTAAAAGATGTGCTCCTCTGACCATCCGAGCGTGTCACAGCCCTGGACCAGACCCTTATCAAAGGACAATAAAACTTTCACATTGAACTGCAGCAGTATTTATGGCTAGAACAGCTTGTCCCCCTGCCATAGAGATAGTTCTGTTTCATATAACTTGTTCTTTTTTTTTTTTTTTTTTTTTTTTTTTTTTTTTTTTACTGCACTATTCTAAGTCCTGTTGTGTATAAATACGTGACTCTTCAGATTTTGTGTTATACCATGCCTGATGAAGAGACCTGAGTAGTCTCGAAAGCTTGCAATTATTACCATCTTTTCAGTTAGCCATTAAAAGGTATCAACCACTGAGGACTCTCTGTTCTTTTAAACAATTTTTTTATCTCTACTGGCTAACACGGTACAAAGATATATTTTACTTGTATCAAAATGGAGGATACCAGAATGTACCGCATCTTTATGGAACTAAAGACACTTCTGAAGAAACGCGCACAACTGGACAGCGACATATTTTTCTTATCCAAATGCAAAAAGGAGAATCTGATCCCCAAAGGACTCTGGATTACAAACCCAATTCTACATACCTACAATACCCATTATGCACAAAACCTTTGTCACAGGACTTCTGAGAGACTAAGGAATCACCTTTTGCATGTCTTCTACAGCATCAAGAGTAAAATCCAGAGGGAATTTGAAACACAAAGGAAGACACTTCCAGAAAGCACAGAACAAGAAGTACAACAATACTACTACAGACTACGAACCCTTCTGATCCACAACAAGGAAAAGAAGCTACACAGACTGCGCCTCAATTCAGGACTTAATACAAACAGGTGGAGAACAAAGCCAAAACCTGACAACTTGGAAACCAAGTCCATTCAAGGCACAAAAGCATCTAACTGTGTTATCAATCTCTCGGATTACAAACCAAACAAAATGGAAGTTGCTGTGCTTTCTAGAGGACTCTCATTTTGTCCGACTAAAGCTCTAGACAAAATTGAACTCTGCAGCGACATGGAAGATTACTTCAGGAGACTACGTCTGAGGGAATATTTTAGCGATGCAGATGTTTTAGAATCCTCCCAGACTGAAGGAAGACGGATCTTGACAACCAGGAAAAGATCAGATTGGACACCTCCACCAGGACGCAACCCTCATCTGGATAACTATATAGACACTTTCAGACATTTGGTAAAATCCACTTTCCTAGACACACACAGGAGGCAACCATCCAACATCAGTGCCCAGGAGAGAAGGGCCATAAAATCTTTGAAAACCAACAAAGAAATCATCATTAAACCTGCAGACAAGGGGGGTGCAATAGTCATGATGAACAAATCAGACTACATGAAGGAAGCACACAGACAACTGATGGACACACGCTACTATAAGAAATTGGAGTCTGACCCTACACAGGACTATTACAAGGAACTTAACAAGTTGGCCTCTTGTCTGCCTGACATATCCATAAGAACTGATGAACTGATACCGGTGAGTCCAAGAATAGGCACATTCTACATGCTTCCCAAAATTCACAAATCTGGAAACCCAGGAAGACCCATCATTTCATGTGTGGGCACCCTCACTGAACAAGTCTCTGGATGGGTAGAGGGTATCCTTAAACCCTTGGTAAGTGATACAACCAGCTACATCCAGGACACTACTGACCTATTGAAAAAACTATCAGCAATAGGTCCTCTTCCAGAGGGAACCATCCTTGCCACCATGGATGTGGAATCCTTGTACTCGAATATTCCACACCAGGATGGATTAAATGCTTGCAAAATTTTCCTGGAAAATACAGGAACTGATGCCAATTCTGTGGTGAAGCTTACAAAATTTATCCTCACCCATAATTACTTTGAATTTGACAATGACATATATCTACAGGAGACTGGGACTGCAATGGGAAGCAAAATGGCACCACAATATGCAAATCTTTTCATGGCCAAGCTTGAGAGTGACTTTTTATCCTCTTGTCCTATCAGGCCTCTGGCCTACTACCGTTACATTGATGATATTTTAATCATCTGGACAGAGTCTGAGGAGCAGCTGAAGACCTTCCATGAACAATTTAATCAGTTTCATCCCACCATCAACCTAACACTCAACTACTCCTGCACGGAAATCAACTTCTTGGACACCATCATTAAACTACGGAACAATGAAATACAGACATCCCTGTACAAGAAGCCAATTGACCGTCCAACATACCTGAAATGGGACAGTTTTCATCCAAAACACATAAAAAACTCTATTGTATACAGCCAGGCTATCAGGTACAATCGGATATGTTCCAACAGTACAGATAGAGACAATCACCTTGAGGGCCTCAGAAAAACCTTTTTGAATCAAGGCTACCACCCAAGAACAATTGAAAACCAGATTATAAGAGCCACCAGAATATCAAGAAACCATCTTCTACATTATAAAACCAAAGAAGAGAACAACCGGGTCCCTCTTGTAGTCACCTACAATCCACATCTGGAGGTGTTTAGAGGAGCTGCACGGAAACTACAACCATTACTGCAAAAAGATGCCCGGTTAAAATCTATTTTTCCAGACCCCCCACTTCTGTGTTTTAGACAGCCCCCAAATCTAAGAAGCATCATTGTCAGAAGCTCCCTGTCCTCTCCAACACCAACAGGAACATTTCCCTGCAACCAGAAAAAATGCAAGACCTGTCCATTAATATTGACAACGGACAAGATAAAGATTCCCAGATCACATCAGGACTACAAGATCCCAGGTACGTTCAGCTGCACCACAACCAATGTGGTGTACTTAATTATATGTACCAAATGTCCAATTGGGGGTCTGTATGTAGGGGAGACAGGACAACAGCTCAGGACAAGGATGAATTCTCACCGCCACACAATTAGAGAAAAAAGGATGGATCTACCTGTGGCCAAACATTTTTGTAACCCAGACCACAGCATCATGGACATGAAATTGCTGGTATTGAAAGGAAACTTCAAGTCCCAGAGAGACAGGAGACTATGGGAGTACAAACTTATGATGACCTTTGACACATTCAGAGAAGGAATGAATGTGTCTCATGGATTCATGTCTTTTTACATCAGTTAAAAGATGTGCTCCTCTGACCATCCGAGCGTGTCACAGCCCTGGACCAGACCCTTATCAAAGGACAATAAAACTTTCACATTGAACTGCAGCAGTATTTATGGCTAGAACAGCTTGTCCCCCTGCCATAGAGATAGTTCTGTTTCATATAACTTGTTCTTTTTTTTTTTTTTTTTTTTTTTTTTTTTTTTTTTTACTGCACTATTCTAAGTCCTGTTGTGTATAAATACGTGACTCTTCAGATTTTGTGTTATACCATGCCTGATGAAGAGACCTGAGTAGTCTCGAAAGCTTGCAATTATTACCATCTTTTCAGTTAGCCATTAAAAGGTATCAACCACTGAGGACTCTCTGTTCTTTTAAACAATTTTTTTATCTCTACTGGCTAACACGGTACAAAGATATATTTTACTTGTATATAATATAGGAAATACAACAGAGTTAGACAGGGTTAGACACATTGTGATGAATACATAATAATATTTCTGGAGATAGTAATATGTGCAGGGAGATGGGAGACCTGTGTCTGCAGCTGCATACACAGAAGCACTGAGTGAGCTCTGCTGAATAGACCCACCCACACACCGCATTAAAGTCACATGACTATGATGTCACTTCCTGACCCCTGGCATTAGTTCTGCTGTTGCAGCTATCCTTCCCTCCTCAGATTCCTCTGATCCATCCTGACTACAAGGCAGCTGTAATTCCAACCACCCCACCCCCTCCATTACCTCTGCCTAAACCCATCCCCCAACATAGTACACAGCTTCAGCATAGCATCCTTGGTGGAGAAAGGTTGAACTAGATGGACTTAGGTCTTTTTCCAGTCTATGTAACTGTGTAACTATCCCATGCAGGACATTGCTGCAGGCAAGCCACTGATACAGTGCAGAGAAGTAATACAAAGCACCAAAATACCAGCCCTGGCTGTAAAGATTATCCCCTGTCTCTCACTGACTAACCATGTTCTACTGTAATAGCATGGATGGGGAGAGAGATGAATAGTAAAAGGGGAATATAGCAGTGTATATACACTACAGTTGAAAAGTTGGGGTCACCCAGATAATTTTGTTTTTTCCATGAAAAATCATATTTTTATTTATCAAATGAATTGCATAATCAATAGATAATATAGTCCAGACATTGACTAGGTTAGAAATAATGATTTTTACTTGAAATAATAATTTTCTCCTTCACACTTTGCTTTCGTCACAGAATTTTCCCCTTTACAGCAATTACAGCTTTGCAGACCCTTGGCATTCTGGCTGTTAATATGCTGAGATAATCTGGACATATTTCACCCCATGCTTCCAGAAGCCCCTCCACAAGTTGGATTGGCTTGATGGGCACTTTCTGTGTATCATACGGTCAAGCTGCTCGCACAACAGCTCAATAGGGTTGAGATCTGGTTATTGGGCTGGCCACTCCATTACAGATAGAATACCAGCTGCCTGTTTCTTCTCTAAATAGTTCATGCATAATTTGGAGGTGTGCTTTGGGTCATTGTCCTGTTATAGGATGAAATTGGCTCCAATCAAGCGCTGTCTGCAGGGTATGGCATTGCAAAATGGAGTGACAGCCTTCCTTATTCAAAATCCCTTTTACCTTGTACAAATCTCCCACTTTACCAGCACCAAAGCAACCCCAGCCCATCACATTACCTCCACCATGCTTGACAGATGGCGTCAGGCACTCTTCCAGCATCTTTTCAGTTGTTCTGCGTCTCACAAATGTTCTTCTGTGTGATCCAAATATCTCAAACTTCAATTTGTCTGTCGATAACACTTTATTCCAATCTTCCTCTGTCCAATGTCTGTGTTCTTTTGCCCATATTAATCTTTTCCTTTTATTAGCCAGTCTCAGATACGTCTTTTTTTTGCCACTCTGCTGCCAGTTGAGGACCTGTGAGGCATCGATATCTCAAACTAGAGACTCTAATGTACTTGTCTTGTTGTACAGCGGGGCCTCCCACTTCTCTTTCTACTCTGGTTAGAGCCTGTTTGTGCTCTCCTCTGAAGGGAGTGCTACACACCGTTGTAGGAAATCTCCTGTTTCTTGCCAATGTCTCGCATGGAATATCCTTCATTACTAAGAACAAGAATAGACTGTCAAGTTTCACATGAAAGTTCTCTTTTTCTGGCCATTTTGAGAGTTTAATGGAACCAACAAATGCAATGCTCCAGATTCTCAACTAGCTCAAAGGAAGGTCAGTTTTATAGCTTCTCTAATCAGCAAAACTGTTTTCAGCTGTACTAACACACTAGCACAAGGGTTTTCAAGGGATTTCTAAACATCCATTAGCCTTCTAACACAGTTAGCATACACAATGTACCATTAGAACACTGGAGTGGTGGATGGAAATGGGCCTCTATAAACCTATGTAGATATTGCATTAAAAATCAGACGTTTGCAGCTAGAATAGTCATTTACCACATTAACAATGTATGGAGGGTACTTCTGTTTAATTTAATGTTAGCTTCATTGAAAAAAAATGTTCTTTCCTTTCAAAAATAAGGAAATATCTAAGTGGCCCTAAACGTTTGAGATATATATATATATATATATATATATATATATATAATATATATATATATTGCCTTATTCTGTCTGTCTTGCTCCAAAATTGTGTCCTTACGGTGACAAACAGCGGATTGGCCGCTGGGCTCGCCATGGCCCCGCCCCCCGCACGGATTGGCCGCTCACCTCAGCTCCGCCCCCTCGCACGGATTGGCCTCTCGCTCCGGCCCCCTGCACGCATTGGCAACTCTGCCACGCCCCGCCCCCCTCACGCATTGCACACTCGCTCTGGCCCCGCCCCCCGCACGCATTCCCCGAACCGACTCCCAGGTGAGTGCTGTACCCCCGGGAGCCCACATCAGCGTACGCCGGCGTACGCTGGTGTGGGCTCCCGTGCGAGCGGGGACGGGGTACGCTGGTAACCATGTAATATTGTAGCATGGTTACCAGCGTACACCAGCTCCCAGGTGAGCGCATCAAGGTCCTGCAGCGGCGGAACACACACACACGCACACACATAAGAAGAGACACACACACATCAGATCCCACTCACTCTCACACACACCTCACACACACATCAGATCGCATCCACACACTCACAACATCCCGTGATATCGCTTGCTTCTCGGCGGCGATCCTCTGCGTGCAGTGATCTTCCAGGACCTGTCAGAGGATCACATGGCCAGAAGCATGTGGTATCTCCAGATGTTGTGATTGTGTGAGCGCTGTGCGATATCGTCAGTGTGTGTGTGCGTGTGTGCGATCGGATGTGTGTGTGTGTGTGTTCTGATGTGTGATTGTGTGTGTGCGTGTATGCGATCGGATCTGTGAGTGTCGGCAGGGGAGCACGGCGTGCAGCACAGCTACTGGGACCGCCCACCGGTCGGCACAGGGAGAAGTGGGGTGTGTGTGTGAGTGTATGCGATCAGATGTGTGCGTGTTTACTGTCTGATGTGTGACTGTGGAGCATGATGGGGAGTGCGCAGCATGGGGGATGGAGCACAACAATGGGGAGTGCGCAGCATGGGGGATAGAGCACGATGGGAGTGCACAGCATGGAGCACGATGGGGAGTGCGCAGCATGGGGGATGGAGCACGATGGGGAGTGCGCAGCATGGGGGATGGAGCACGATGGGGAGTGCGCAGCATGGGGGATGGAGCACGATGGGGAGTGCACAGCATGGGGAATGGAGCACGATGGGGAGTGCGCAGCATGGGGAATGGAGCACGATGGGGAGTGCGCAGCATGGGGGATAGAGCACGATGGGGAGTGCGCAGCATGGGGGATGGAGCACGATGGGGAGTGCGCAGCATGGGGGATGGAGCACGATTGGGGGGTGCACACCTCCCCCCAAAACACACACACACACACCGCCACACATGCACTGCACAACACACCACACACACACTGGGAACCACAAACACTGCCCTACACAGACACACACACACACACACACACACACACAGACAACGCCGCACACGCACAACACCCAACACACAAACACCGCGGCACACACAAATATACGCACATACCGCACAACACACACATTGCACAAAACATACCTCCCCCCAAAACACACAGACACACCCCACACCCAAACAAACCGCGCAACACACACACACAACGCTACAGACACACAGCGATCTACAAACAACGCAGCACACAAACAACACCGCTCTCACCCCCCGCCACACCCAGACAACACCCAGAACATGTACAGCGTCCCACACAAACACTTGGTAACTACATACAACAACATCTATATATATATATATATATATATATATATATATATATATATATATATATATAGAACAAAAATCATACATTAACTACACAATACGTAAATTATAGAATACCCGATGCGTAGAATCGGGCCACCTTCTAGTGTATGTATGTATGTATATATATATATATATATACATATATACTGGATATATATATTGCTCAAAAAAATAGAGGAACCACTTAAACAACAAAATGGTATTGTAGTGTTCCCCTTATTTTTTTTGAGCAATATATATATATATATATATATATATATATATATATATATATATATATATATATATATTATATATAGTGTGTGTGTGTGTGTACAGTACAGGCCAAAAGTTTGGACACACCTTCTCATTCACAGAGTTTCCTTTATTTCATGACTCTAAAAATTGTAGATTCACATTGAAGACATCAAATCTATGAATGAAAACATGTGGAATGAAATACTTAAAAAAGTGTAAAAGAACTGAAAATATGTCTTATATTCTAAGTTCTTCAAAGTAGCCACCTTTTGCTTTGATTACTGCTTTGCACACTCTTGGCATTCTCTTGACGAGCTTCAAGAGGTAGTCACCGGAAGTGGTTTTCCAACAGTCTTGAAGGAGTTCCCAGGAATGCTTATCATTTGTTGGCCGTTTTGCTTTCACTCTGCGGTCCAGCTCACCCCAAACTATCTCAATTGGGTTCAGGTCTGGTGACTGTGGAGGCCAGGTCATCTGGCGTAGCATCCTATCACTCTCCTTCTTAGTCAAATAGCCCTTACACAGCCTGGAGGTGTGTTTAAGGTCATTGTCCTGTTGAAAAATAAATGATGGTCCAACTAAATGCAAACCGGATGGAATAGCATGCCGCTGCAAGATGCTGTGGTAGCCATGCTGGTTTAGTATGCCTTCAATTTTGAATAAATCCCCAACAGTGTCACCAGCAAAGCACCCCCACACCGTCACACCTCCTCCTCCATGCTTCACGGTGGGAACCAGGCATGTAGAGTCTATCTGTTCACCTTTTCTTCAAAGACACGGTGGTTGGATCCAAAGATCTCAAATTTGGACTAATCAGACCAAAGCACAGATTTCCACTGGTCTAATGTCCATTCCTTGTGATCATAGGGCAAACAAGTCTCTTCTCCTTGTTGCCTGTCCTTAGCAGTGGTTTCCTAGCAGCTATTTTACCATGATGGCCTCCTGCACAAAGTCTCCTCTTAATAGTCGTTCTAGAGATGAGAAGGTGTGTCCAAACCTTTGGGTCGGTACTATATATATATATATATATATATATATATATATACTGTATATATTTATATATCTAATATATAAAGCTGAGTGTATGTGTGTGTGTGTGTGTATGTATGTATCTCCGCTAAAGGAATCCGCACCATTGCATTTACAATCACAAAATATTGCACAGACGCCTCATGTGACTCAGTGAAGACTATGTTTGGATGGGAAAATTTAACCCTGCGCTTTACAGTTAGTCTCCAAAATCCTGCCTCCATTAATCTGAATCGAGCTGGGAGATACGGGCTATTAATAGCAACTAATAGCAACAGTCAGTGGTTGCTATAGGAACAAAATAAACTGTTAGTATAAAAGCCGATGTGTGAGGTAATAAGATGGGGAGACGGATAGAGAGAGACAGAGACAGAAAAAGACAGACACAGAGACACAGACAGACAGGGAAAGAGACAGAGAGATAGAGACAGAGACAGACGGGCAAAGAGACAGACGGGCAAAGAGACAGACGGGCAAAGAGACAGACGGGCAAAGAGACAGTTGGGAAAAGAGACAGTTGGGGAAAGAGACAGTTGGGCAAAGAGACAGCTGGGCAAAGAGACAGCCCTGGAAAAAGACAGCCCTGGAAAGAGACAGACGGGCAAAGAGACAAACGGGCAAAGAGACAAATGGGCAAAGAGACAGCCTGGGAAAGACAGCAGGGGAAACAGACAGCAGGGGAAAGAGACAGACGGGGAAAGAGACAGACGGGGAAAGAGACAGAAGGGGAGACAGAAGGTGAAAGAGACAGATGGGGGAAAGAGACAGACGGGGAAAGAGACAGCCCTGGAAGAGACAGACGGGCAAAGAGACAGCTGAGCAAAGAGACAGCCGGGCAAAGATACAAACGGGCAAAGAGACAGACCTGGAAAGAGACAGACGGGGAAGGAGACAGCCCTGGAAAGAGACCGCCAGGCAAAGAGATAGCCGGGGAAAGAGACAGCCGGGCAAAGAGACAGAGCTGGAAAGAGACAGATGGGGAAAGAGACAACCCTGGAAAGAGACAGACGGGCAAAGAGACAGACGGGCAAAGAGACAGAGCTGGAAAGAGACAGATGGAGAAAGAGACAGATGGGGAAAGAGACAGATGGGGAAAGAGACAGATGCGGAAAGAGACAGATGCGGAAAGAGACAGATGCGGAAAGAGACAGAAGGGGAAAGAGACAGAAGGGGAAAGAGACAGAAGGGGAAAGAGACAGCCCTGGAAGGATACAGACGGGGAACGAGACAGACAGATAGAGAGAGACAGTCAGACACAGAGAAAGAGAGAGACACAGAGATAGAGAAAGAGATAGAGACAGACAGAGAGACTGATACAGAGACAGACAGAGAAACTGATACAGACAGAGACAGACACGGCAGCCCCCATGCAGCGGTGGATTCCGCGCCTGCAATCCATGCTACATTCCTCCTCATATTTGTGCTACTGAGGAAGGTCCAATTTGGGCTGAAAACGTTCTTCAAGCACAATAAATATACTTTTTCATCACACTCTGGGAGTGCCTTGTTACTTCTTGTTTTATGGCTTTGGAACCTGAAGTGCACCCCGGCATCTTTTGAAAATATATACGAAGGAAGTGCCGTTTTCTTCTTTATAACAGAGAGAGACAGACAGAGACTCGAAGAGGGATAGTTACTATCCCGGGCAACGCCCTGGTACTACAGCTAGTATAGATATATATATATATATATATATCAGTCATTATATAGAGCAGAGTGTATGTACATGTATATATGCTCTGCTATATATGTACAGATACAATGGAGAGCTCTGGAGGGAGATAAATTAAGGGAGATAGGAGAGATGTGTCATATGAACAGAAACAGAGAGCTGCTGAATAAAGCCCCTCTAACTTCAGTGGGGGAAATAGGTATTTGATCCCCTGCTGATTTTGTCTAAAATGGCATGTTTGACTAAAGGCCGCTTTACACGCTGCGATATCGGTACCGATATCGCTAGCGTGGGTTCCCGCCCCCATCTGTTGTGTGGCACGGGCAAATCGCTGCCCATGCCACACAACATCGCCCAGACCCGTCACACTACTTACCTGCCTGGCGATGTCGCTGTGACCGGCGACCCGCCTCCTTTCTAAGGGGGCGGTTCGTTTAGCGTCACAGCGACATCATAGCTGCGTTACTGAACCGCCACCCAATAGAAGTGGAGGGGCAGAGATCAGCGGGACGTAACATCCCGCCCACCTCCTTTCTTCCGCATAGTGGCCGGGAGGCAGATAAGGAGAGGTTCCCCGTTCCTGCAGTGTCACACGGAGTGATGTGTGCTGCCGCAGGAACGAGGAACAACCTCGTTACTGCTGCAGTAATGATTTTTGAGAATGGACCCCCATGTCACCGATGAGCGATTTTGCACGTTTTTGCAACGATGCAAAATCGCTCATAGGTGTCACACGCAACGGCATCGCTACTGCGGCTGGATGTGCGTCACCAATTCCGTGACCCCCAACGAGTTCGCATTAGCGATGTCGTAGCGTGTAAAGCCCCCTTTAGTTCTAACAGTGATTCAGAGGAAAAAAGAAAAAAGAAAATTTAAAAAAGAGTAAGAGAGAATTCAGGCATAAAAGAGGGAGCGATAAAGTAAGAAAAAACTAGTGGCTTATTGAGAGAGCTTTGTGCAATAACAGCTTTGAGTTGGAATTCAGACTCACGTTCTAAAGCCCACTTTACACGCTTCAATATATCTCACAATCCGTCGTTGGGGTCAAGTTGTAAGTGACGTACATCCGGCATCGTTTGTGAGCTATCTGCGTGTGACAGCTACGTGCGATCAGGATTGAACGCAAAACCGTTGATCGCAAACACATCGTATCTTTGTCTAGAATTGAGCGTTTTGTTGCACGAACCTAGTCAATTGTAACGTGTGACATCCCTCATACGATTTTGGTGTCTGAGGCTATGTGCGCAGGTGTGCGCTCTGCACCGCAGCTTAAAAAAGGTCCGCTTCAGAGCGCAGCTGAAAAGCTGCGTTCTGAAGCGCCTCACAATGTCTGTCATTCACTAATCTCTGTCAGTCGGTCACTATCTCTGTCCCTCACTCTCTGTCCATGTCAGTCTATCCCCCTCTCTCATATACTCACCGATCCCCGGCGCTGCACGGCGTTCACACTGCTCCGGCGGCTTTTACTGTTTTGAAAAAGCCGGCCGCCCATTAAACAATCTCGTATTCCCTGCTTTCCCCGCCCACCGGCGCCTATGATTGGTTACAGTGAGACACGCCCCCACGCTGAGTGACAGGTGTCACACTGCACCCAATCACAGCAGCCGGTGGGCGTGTCTATACTGTGTAGTGAAATAAATAATTAAATAATTAAAAAAAACGGCGTGCGGTCCCCCCCAATTTTAAAACCAGCCAGATAAAGCCATACGGCTGAAGGCTGGTATTCTCAAAATGGGGAGCTCCACGTTATGGGGAGCCCCCCAGCCTAACAATATCAGCCAGCAGCCGCCCATAATTGCCGCATAAATTAGATGCGACAGTTCTGGGACTGTACCCAGCTCTTCCCGATTTGCCCTGGTGCGTTGGCAAATCGGGGTAATAAGGAGTTATTGACAGCCCATAGCTGCCAATAAGCCCTAGATTAATCATGTCAGGCATCTCCCCGAGATACCTTCCATGATTAATCTGTAAATTACAGTAAATAAACACACACACCCGAAAAAATCATTTATTAGAAATAAAAAACACAAACATATACCCTGGTTAACCACTTTAATCAGCCCCAAAAAGCCCTCCATGTCCGGCATAATCCAGGATGCTCCAGCGTCGCTTCCAGCGCTGCTGCATGGAGGTGACCGGAGCTGCAGCAGACACAGCCGCTCCGGTCACCTCCACGCAGCTAATGAAGACAGCCGCGCGATCAGCTGAGCTGTCAGTGAGGTTACCCGCTGTCACTGGATCCAGCGGTGGATGCAGCGGTGGCCGCGGGTAACCTCAGTGACAGCTCAGCTGATCGCGCTACTCACCTCAGTTGCTGCGTGGAGGTGAGAGGAGCGGCGGTGAGTAGCGCGATCAGCTGAGCTGTCACTGAGGTTACCCGCGGCCACCGCTGTATCCAGTGACAGTGGGTAACCTCAGGGACAGCTCAGCTGATCGTGCGGCTGTCTTCAGTTGCTGTGTGGAGGTGACCGGAGCGGCGGTGTATTCTGCAGCTCCGGTCACCTCCATGCAGCAGAGCTGGATGCGACGCAGGAGCATCCTGGATTACGCCGGACATGGAGGGCTTTTTGGGGCTGATTAAAGTGGTTAACCAGGGTATATGTTTATGTTTTTTATTTCTAATAAAGGATTTTTTCGGGTGTGTGTGTTTATTTACTGTAATTTACAGATTAATCATGGAAGGTGTCTCATAGACGCCTGACATGATTAATCTAGGACTTATTGGCAGCTATGGGCTGCCAATAACTCCTTATTACCCCGATTTGCCAACGCACCAGGGCAAATCGGGAAGATCCGGGTACAGTCCCAGAACTGTCGCATCTAATGTATGCGGCAATTCTGGGCGGCTGCTGGCTGATATTGTTAGGCTGGGGGGCTCCCCATCACGTGGAGCTCCCCATCCTGAGAATACCAGCCTTCAGCCGTATGGCTTTATCTGGCTGGTTTTAAAATTGGGGGGGTCCGCACGCCATTTGTTTGAATTATTTAATTATTTATTTCACTGCACAGTATAGACACGCCCACCGGCTGCTGTGATTGGGTGCAGTGTGACACCTGTCACTCAGCGTGGGGGTGTGTCTCACTGTAACCAATCATAGGCGCCGGTGGGCGGGGAAAGCAGGGAATACGAGATTGTTTAATGGGCGGCCAGCTTTTTCAAAACAGTAAAAGCCGCCGGAGCAGTGTGAACGCCGTGCAGTGCCGGGGATCGGGGATTGGTGAGTATGAGAGAGGGCTGCTAACTTCAGTTACTCAGGAGTTTAGCGGTCACCGGTGAACCCTTCACAGGTGACCGCTAATCAGGGCGCGACACAGACAGAGCCGCAGCATGACAATGAAGTCGGGTGAAGTTCACCCGAGTTCATTCTGACAGTGCGGCTCTGTCTGTGTCTGCTGTCATCTGCCATTCAGCTCTGCTACATGGCTGTCTGTGTCTGCTGTCAGCGGCCATGTAGCAGAGCTGAATGGCAGATGACATAGTAAAAACGCATCCCTACACATTACACACGCTTGGCAAGTCAATAAATAAAAAAAAAAAAAGGTGCCCAATGCATACGTCACAGAACACATGATCGAAAGGATCGCACACAAAATTGATCAATTTAACATAGACTACTAACGCTCGTGTGACAGCAAATGAACGACCTACGTGCAATCTCATAAGATCCCGTATGCAACCTGGGCGTGTCACATCGCAAATGCGATTGTACAACTAATTGCAACGTGTAAAGCAGGCTTAAGTCTTTTCTATTAAATTTGATCCCTGTATTGACTACAGCTGACTCCATTATTGGTTTTGCTGTGGTCCTCTTATCTGGTCTGATTGATATGTAGTCATCATCTTGCCCAACTATACATGCAATACTCTTTAGTATTATTTTCTTCATCATGACTTGTCTGATCTTTTTTCTGAGTTTTCTTTTTGTTTATAACATACCTGCCATTTTTCTCTACGAATGGGGGTAGACATCTGGGTACAGATACCAATTTTGTAGTCTGCATGCCTCAGAGAAGTTGTTCCCTACTGACTAAAAAGCAAATCCGCATCCGTGTTCATTTTCATGATTTTTTACTCTATAAGGCCCGTTTCACACGTCAGTGAAAAACACAGACGTTTTTCACTGGCGTGTAAAACACGCACATGTCCCTGCGTGTGCCGTGAATCACAGCACACGTGGGTTGTCTAAGTGCAATCCGGGCTCCGTTCTCCGTGGCCCGTGATTGCACTTAGAAATCAACTCACCTGTGCCTGCTCCCGCTCTCCATGGTGCTGAATCTTCCCGCGGTGCAGCATCCGGCCGACGGTGACCCCTGCAGCAGCTGCTTCCGGGTCGGCTGTGTCGCGCATAATGAATATGCGCGACAGTAATCAGCCGGCTTAGAAGCAGCAAGCTGCACGGGCTGCAGAGGACATCGCTGGACGCCGGGTGAGTTAAAATGTTTATTATTTTAAATGCACGTTTTTTTATGGCACGTGTTTCACGGACCACACCACTGCGTGGTCCGTGGAACATCAGTGATGCCAGAAAAAAATGGACATGTCTCCGTGCCGCAATCACGCACACGTGGGTACGCCGCACGGAGACACGTGCAGTGACAAATCACTGACGTGTGAGCAGACCCATTGATTATAATGGATCTGCGTATGTCAGTGATTCTGGTACGTTTAAAAAAAAGCACAAACGTACCAGAATCACTGACGTGTGAAACAGGCCTAACAGTTACCCCTACAATGCATTGTCTCTTAGTGTCCAGTAAGTTTTTACATAATATCACGGTCTCTACAATTGAACCCATGGATCTTAAAACAAACCTTGAAATCCAATTTTTATTTTACCTTATTTTTACTAGGTAATCTAGAAAATCAAGTCTTGACTATAGATTGTAGGAAGTGCATTAGAATTGTTTTATACGATGATTTTTGAAGCACCACTGTATAATGATTGCAAAATGTTATGTTTTAAATGCTTTATTCAAATTTTTTGTCTGCTTAGAAATTATAGTCCCTAGGACAAGGCACACATGAAAGCATATACACTACAAATGGTGTTTGACACATATTTGGAACTGATTATTAAAACAGATGTCTTTAGTTAAGAGAAGTTTTAGCAATGCAAATAGTGTCTATTAATGAATTGCAATATGGGTGTCCAAAACATCATAACACTGAATCGTATCTCATTCCAAAGTTGAATTTCAAACACAGATACACTAATATTTCACTCAGTGGTCGCTAAACTCTACAGCTTAAAAATTACCCCAAATATTTCTTATATAATCTTTATTGATTTCTGACTAAAAAGACACCCAAAAACATTGTACAATAAGAGTATCAGAGTTAGGCGGGCTTTGCACACTACGACATCGCAGGTGCGATGTCGGTGGGGTCAAATTGAAAATGACGCACTTCCGGCATCGCATGCGACATCGTAGTGTGTAAAGGCTCGATGATACGATTAACGAGCGCAAAAGCGTCGTAATCGTATCATCGGTGCAGCGACGGCGTAATCTATGATTACGCTGACGCGACAGTCCGATGTCGTTCCTCGCTCCTGCGGCAGCACACATCGCTGTGTATGAAGCCGCAGGAGCGAGGAACATCTCCTACCGGCGTCACTGCGGCTTCCGTAGGATATGTGGAAGGAAGGAGGTGGGCGGGATGTTTACATCCCACTCATCTCCGCCCCTCCGCTCCGATTGGCCGCCTGGCGTGTGACGTCGCTATGACGCCGCACGACCCGCCCCCTTAACAAGGAGGCGGGTCGCCGGCCAGAGCGACGGTCACAGGACAGGTGAGTCCATGTGAAGCTGCCGTAGCGATAATGTTCGCTGCGGCAGCTATCACAAGGAAATCGCTGCTGCGACGGGGGCGGGTACTATCGCGCTCGGCATCGCAGCATCGGCCTGTGATGTCGCAGCGTGCAAAGTGCCCCTTAGGTACCAACAATACCCTCAATACATTGGCATCACAAATTGGTCATATGTCACAAGCCAAAACCATAATTAAATTCTCCACATCTATCCCCCACTCCAATACAGGTATGATATAACCAACAATAGTCACATGAAATCATGCAATGAAACTAAATGGATGGAAATGAGGAGGAAAGGAATGAAAAACAGAGATAGTCAAATTAATGTTGGTGGTTCAATAAAGACTCCATTTATGCAATCATGTATTCATTCAAGACAAATCAAAAAATAAGGTAATAGGATCCCTTGGTTTGCCTCTACCATTGACTGCAAAAGCGACCCAGGTTAGTGATACCTCCGATCCCTTTAAGATAATAAATAACTCAAAAGGCCACTTTTCTTCAAATTGTATAGATATTCATTAGCATCCACAATTCACAATTCAGATGACTTTATCAAATTGATGGATACCAATAAAATCCAAACCTTGAAAGTTAGCCCCTTTGTTGTATACACAATAATAAATTCCCAACCAGGCAGAGATATAATTGTTACACCTATTGGCATAAATTAGCTAGAGCCAATCAAACCAGCAATTAGTAGTAGTCCAGAGGGAAAAATGTTAGTCCGGGTTAGTAATGTCCAGATTCTTGATAACCAAATCACGAATACATTAGACATCCACTCTGAGTTCCAGTGGTCAACATATGAACTCCAAACAATCTTCAAGGGATTAGTAGGATTAGATGTTTTCTTATATCCAGAAATCCAACTTCCATTTCCCTTTGTTTCAATCAGACATATATAATGTGCTTGGTTGGTAGCATTGAGATATCCAATTTGACCTTCACTCGACGCAATTCCCCCCTTGCCTATTCAAACAAGGGGTTCATCAGGAGGATTTTTAATCAATGAAATCCATGAGTGTGCCAAATTCCAATAATTCATTAAGGATCTATAAAAGAGGAGACACGAAATCTCACAATATGTATCGTGTTTACAGAGATACAAAGATCCCATTTCAAAATTAATCCTGGACTGTAATAACCATAAGATAAAAACTATACCAAAGTCCAAGTACATAGATTACATATGAATATCAGTGGCAAATATCTGTGAGCCCACACAGAGCCAACTACATGCACCCCTTTTATCATACAGAGCGATCCCTATGCTACTGCCCCCTGCCCCATACAGATCGCCCTCCATGCACCCCCTTTCCTATAAAGCGTACCCCCTATGGCTGCTGCCCCATAGTGATCCCCCTCCATGCACCCCCTTTCCTAAACCGCATACCCCCTATGGCTGCTGCTCCCTGCCCCATAGAGATCCGCATCCATTCACACCCTTTCCTATATAGAGCACTCCCTATGGCTGTTGCCCCTGTCTCATGGAGATCCCCCTCCATGCACCCCCTTTACTATACAGCGCGCCCCCTATGGCTGCTGCCCCATAGAGATCCCCCTCCATGCACCCCCTTTCCTATACAGCGCGCCGCCTATGGCTGCTGCCCCTGCCCCATAGAGATCCCCCTCCATGCACAGCCTTTCCTATATAGAGCACCCCCTATGGCTGCTGCCCCTGTCTCATAGAGATCCCCCTCCATGCACCCCCTTTCCTATATAGAGCGCTCCCTATACTGCTGCCCCTGTCCCATAGAGATCCCCCTCCATGCACCCCCTTTCCTAAACAGCACACCCCCTATGGCTGCTGCCCCTGTCCCATAGAGATCCCCCTCCATGCCCCCCTTTCCTATACAGCACGCCCCCTATAGCTGCTGCTCCTGTCCCATAGAGATCCCACTACATACACCCCCTTTCCTTTACAGCGAGCCCCCTATGGCTGCTGCTCCCTATGGCTGCTGCTCCTGTCCCATACAGATCCCCTCCATGCAAGCCCTTTCCTAAATAGAGCCCTCCACATACTGCTACCCCTGTCCCATAGAGATCCCACTGCATACACCCCCTTTCCTATATAGTGCGCCTCCTATGGCTGCTGCCCCTATCCCATAGAGATCCCACTGCATGCACCCACTTTCCTATACAGCGCTCCCTATGGCTGCTGCCCCTGTCCCATAGAGATCCCCCTCCATGCAACCCCTTTCCTATATAGAGCGCTCCCTATGGGTGCTCCCCCTGTCCCATAGAGATCCCCCTCCATACACCCCCTTTCCTATATAGAGCGCACCCTATACTGCTGCCCCTGTCCCATAGAGATCCCCCTCCATGCACACCCTTTCCTATAGAGCGCTCCCTATGGCTTACTGCCCCTGCCCCATAGAGATCCCCCTCCATGCACAGCCTTTCCTATATAGAGCACCCCCTATGGCTGCTGCCCCTGTCTCATAGAGATCCCCCTCCATGCACCCCCTTTCCTATATAGAGCGCTCCCTATACTGCTGCCCCTATCCCATAGAGATCCCCCTCCATGCACCCCCTTTCTTATACAGCACACCCCCTATGGCTGCTGCCCCTGTCCCATAGAGATCCCCCTCCATGCACCCCCTTTCTTATACAGCACACCCCCAATGGCTGCTGCCCCTGTCCCATAGAGATCCCCCTCCATGCACCCCCTTTCCTATACAGCGCACCCCCTATAGCTGCTGCCCCTGTCCCATAGAGATCCCACTACATACACCCCCTTTCCTTTACAGTGAGCCCCCTATGGCTGCTGCTCCCTATGGCTGCTGCTCCTGTCCCATAGAGATCCCCCTCCATGCAACCCCTTTCCTATATAGAGCCCTCCATATACTGATGCCCCTGTCCCATAGAGATCCCCCTCCATGCACCCCCTCTCCTATACAGTGCACCCCCTATGGCTGCTGCCCCTTTCTCATAGAGATCCCACTGCATGCACCCCCTTTCCTATACAGCGCGCTCCCCATGGCTGCTGCCCCTGTCCCATAGAGATCCCCCTCCATGCAACCCCTTTCCTATATAGAGCGCTCCCTATGGCTGCTGCCCCTGTCCCATAGAGATCCCCCTCCATGCAACCCCTTTCCTATATAGAGCGCTCCCTATGGGTGCTGCCCCTGTCCCATAGAGATCCCCCTCCATGCACATCCTTTCCTATAGAGCGCTCCCTATGGCTGCTGCCTCTGTCTCATAGAGATCCCCCTCCATGCACCCCCTTTCCTATACAGCGCGCCCCCTATTGCTGCTGCCCCCTGCTTCATAGAGATTCCTCTCCATGCATCCCCTTTCCTATACAGCGCGCCCCTTATAGCTGCTGCACCCTGCCCCATAGAGATTCCCCTCCATGCACCCCCTTTCCTATACAGCGCGCCCCCTATGGCTGCTGCCCCGGTCTCATAGAGATCCCCCTCCATACACCCCCTTTCCTATATAGAGCGCTCCCTATACTGCTGCCCCTGTCCCATAGAGATCCCCCTCCATGCACACCCTTTCCTATAGAGCGCTCCCTATGGCTTACTGCCCCTGCCCCATAGAGATCCCCCTCCATGCACAGCCTTTCCTATATAGAGCACCCCCTATGGCTGCTGCCCCTGTCTCATAGAGATCCCCCTCCATGCACCCCCTTTCCTATATAGAGCGCTCCCTATACTGCTTCCCCTATCCCATAGAGATCCCCCTCCATGCACCCCCTTTCTTATACAGCACACCCCCTATGGCTGCTGCCCCTGTCCCATAGAGATCCCCCTCCATGCACCCCCTTTCTTATACAGCACACCCCCAATGGCTGCTGCCCCTGTCCCATAGAGATCCCCCTCCATGCACCCCCTTTCCTATACAGCGCACCCCCTATAGCTGCTGCCCCTGTCCCATAGAGATCCCACTACATACACCCCCTTTCCTTTACAGTGAGCCCCCTATGGCTGCTGCTCCCTATGGCTGCTGCTCCTGTCCCATAGAGATCCCCCTCCATGCAACCCCTTTCCTATATAGAGCCCTCCATATACTGATGCCCCTGTCCCATAGAGATCCCCCTCCATGCACCCCCTCTCCTATACAGTGCACCCCCTATGGCTGCTGCCCCTTTCTCATAGAGATCCCACTGCATGCACCCCCTTTCCTATACAGCGCGCTCCCTATGGCTGCTGCCCCTGTCCCATAGAGATCCCCCTCCATGCAACCCCTTTCCTATATAGAGCGCTCCCTATGGCTGCTGCCCCTGTCCCATAGAGATCCCCCTCCATGCAACCCCTTTCCTATATAGAGCGCTCCCTATGGGTGCTGCCCCTGTCCCATAGAGATCCCCCTCCATGCACATCCTTTCCTATAGAGCGCTCCCTATGGCTGCTGCCTCTGTCTCATAGAGATCCCCCTCCATGCACCCCCTTTCCTATACAGCGCGCCCCCTATTGCTGCTGCCCCCTGCTCCATAGAGATTCCTCTCCATGCATCCCCTTTCCTATACAGCGCGCCCCTTATAGCTGCTGCACCCTGCCCCATAGAGATTCCCCTCCATGCACCCCCTTTCCTATACAGCGCGCCCCCTATGGCTGCTGCCCCGGTCTCATAGAGATCCCCCTCCATGCACCCCCTTTACTATATAGAGCGCTCCCTATACTGCTGCCCCTGTCCCATAGAGATCCCCCTCCATGCACACCTTTTCCTATACAGCGTGCCCCCTATTGCTGCTGCCCCCTGCCCCATAGAGATCCCCCTCCATGCACCCCCTTTCCTATACCACGCGCCCCTTATAGCTGCTGCCCCCTGCCTCATAGAGATCCCCCTCCATGTACCCCCTTTCCTATACAGCGCGCTCCCTATAGCTGCTGCCCCTGTCCCATAGAGATCCCACTGCATACACCCCCTTTCCTATACAGCGCGCCCCCTATGGCTGCTGCCCCTATCCCATAGAGTTCCCACTGCATGCACCCCCTTTCCTATATAGAGCACTCCCTATGGCTGCTGCCCCTGTCCCATAGAGATCCCCCTCCATGCAACCCCTTTCCTATATAGAGTGCTCCCTATGGCTGCTTCCCCGGTCCCATAGAGATCCCACTCCATACACCCCCTTTCCTATTTATAGCACTCCCTATGGCTTCTGCCCCTGTCCCATAGAGATCCCCCTCCATGCACCCCCTTTCCTATACCACGCGCCCCTTATTGCTGCTGCCCCCTGCCTCATAGAGATCCTCCTCCATGTACCCCCTTTCCTATGCAGCACGCTCCCTATAGCTGCTGCCCCTGTCCCATAGAGATCCCACTGCATGCACCCCCTTTCCTATATAGAGCGCTCCCTATGGCTGCTGCCCCTGTCCCATAGAGATCCCCCTCCATGCAACCCCTTTCCGATATAGAGCGCTCCCTATGGCTGCTTCCCCGGTCCCATAGAGATCCCACTCCATACATCCCCTTTCCTATATAGAGCGCTCCCTATGGCTTCTGCCCCTGTCCCATAGAGATCCCCCATTTCCTATATAGAGCGCTCCCTATACTGCTGCCCCTGTCCTATAGAGATCCCCCTCCATGCACACCTTTTCCTATATAGAGCGCTCCCTATGGCTGCTGCCCCTGCCCCATAGAGATCCCTCTCCATGGACCCCCGTTCCTATACAGCGCACCCCCTTTGGCTGCTGCCCCTGCCCCATACAGATCCCCCTCCATGCACCCCCTTTTCTATACAGCACGCCCCTGTCGCGGGCAGGGAGGACGCCACTGCGCTGCGCTCGCTAACGCTCGGGTCCGGCGCTGCTGCGATGGCTGCTCGGTGGCTCGAGCGGTGGGCCAGATCCGGGTACTCAAGCGGCGCTCCTCGCCCGTGAGTGAAAGGGGTGGTTGGTTTGGGGGATTTAGTCCGTGACGCCACCCACGGGTCGTGGTAAAGATAGGCACCACCGCTGCTGATGACGGGGATCCCGGGAGCGATGGTAAGGAGCAGCTGGGATGTTGTTTTCCCCCCTCCGTGGGTAGGGGTCGGTGGTCCCGGGGCCCGGTGATGTGACGGGGAGGCAGGGTTGGCAAGGTGCAGGGTCGCAGGAACAGCGCGGCGCGGTGCCGGATGGCACGGGTGTACTCACTCAGCAAGAAAGGTACAAAGTCCTCGGTAAACCAAACGGCTGGATGGACGGGTCCCGCAGCCGGCTGCAGTGTTTCTCCCCGGACAGGTGATGGCGGCTGTCTTTCCCTGCACCTTGATGTTCTCCTTCTGACTACTAGGGATTCCCAACGGTAGTCCGCTCCCCGGTGAATGGGTACAGGAGGAGCCCGTTTGTCCGCAGGCGCTGGCCTTTGGGTCTCTAGCTGTATACCCTCACGGTGTGGGCTGTTGCCTTCAATCGGGACTTTTGCTGTTGTGAAACCCCTGGGGTTCCAGTCACATTCGGATCTGACTATTGTCGGCGGCTCCAAGCCTGGTCGGGGTCCGATGGCCCTGCCTGTGTGTGCTGGCTTCACTTCGCTCCCCGGTCGGTACCGGCGGGCCGTCACCTATCCCTGGTCCTACGGTTCCGCGTTGCTCCACCACTCCTGCAGACGGCCACCACCGTCTGCCAACCTTGCTGTCAGTGCCTGGGTCACAAACCCAGACACCCAAGTGCTTGCTCCTCTCACTTCAAACTCCTACACTGTTCTGTCACTTTTCCCGCCTCCAGGCCTGTGAACTCCTCGGTGGGTGGGGCCAACCGCTTGGTTCTGCCCCACCTGGTGTTAACATCAGACACTGGAGGGAGGCAACAAGGGTCTTTGTTTGGCTGGTGTCCCTGTCTGATGGGGGTGGGGGGTGTTTGTATGTTATCTGTGACGACCTGGCTAGGCCAGGGCACCACATTCCCCCTTGGTGAGATGCAGACCGCCCGCGGGCTGCCCGTCCATCACCGGTTTTATTTTTATTTTTTAAAACTGTAAAAAGATATAAATAACATGGAAACATTTCAAACATAAGCATTTCTTGTGAGGACACTTGAAGGTTTCACACATATAAGCAAAAACATTTTTAATAATAACAGACGGACGGGCGGATGTCTTCCGCTCTCCCACCCAAGCAACTTAGCCCTGATGCTGCCCCTAAGAAGTGGGCAGCACCCCTTGACCCCAGTCCAGGTTCAGGCTGCCCGAGCGGGAACGGTATGGTGACTTGCACCCGGCTGTCACTTCAGGGGACCCCACGTCCTTGGGGGACCCCTGACCCCCGGAGGATGGCCACCGGTCCTGGTGGTGGCCGGGCCCCAGCCTGCTCTACTGCCGGCCCTTCCTCCAATCTGCCTCTCCGGAGGCGGCACCGACGGAATATCACCCCTCAACTTATTTACAAGCCCACTAGTTCGTGGGTGGCCTGCCAGTTCTCAGCCATGTCCATGAGTAGTCTCTCATGCAGGTTGTAAAACCACACAGGGTCCTTCCGGGCGCAACTTGCCGGCAACGGCCGGAATAATCACTTAGACAATCAGGTGAAGGTTCACGGTTCATTAAAGTCATTCATCCAAACTGCTGAGGGTCCCAACGGGGGACAACTGCTTGAAACGGAGGACCGCTGCCATTACTGCTCACTTTCGTACTCCTCACCCGGCTCCAGGTGCAGAAGCACGGGTTCCAGCCCCTCCAGCACACAGCACGCGCGACGAGGAAGAGCTGCCCGGTATCCATTATTTCCACTCCGAGGGATGTAAGTGGCCTCCATGTCATACAGGCCGAAGACTCCCTCCTCCTCCGAGACGGGCTCCGTGTCAGCCCCCGAGCCGCTGTCATCTGACTCCAGGGAACCACTGGTGGGACTTGGCAGGCCGGTAACGGTTTCCAGCTGAGCCCAGACTCGCGGCTCCTCAGCGGCAAGTGACCCATCATTGGCTGGGGTATGGAGGTCTGCTATCGGTTCTTCTTTGTTACCCGCTCCAGCGGTTGATGGGCTGGCTTCCTCTCGGGCCTCCGGGCCCTGGCGGGGCAACACGGACTCTGCCACCTCCATCGGGGACGGTGATCTGGGTGGGATTGTATGGGCGGTCAGCACAGGCGATGGGTCGGGCCCTGCTGGGGCCAGGGGTAGACCGGATCCTTCAGCCGCAGTGGCTGGTCCTCTAGGGACACAAGGGTGTGGGTCTCTCACCAACTCCTCTAGCATGGTCTCTATTTCATGCGCCCGCACGACCGCAGCCAGCTCCTCCATCTCAGCGGTCCAGCGATCGAGCAGGTCCTGTACTTGGATCCGGTTACGGCAGCACAACAGCATCACTTGGGTGTTCAGCCAAGCCGCCGTCCCGGGGGCAGGCTCCGGAGATTCAGGCCTCTCTGATGGTGCGGACATGTTGCAAGCTGCTTCCAGGAACTGGTTATGTTTGCAGAGTCCTGGCGTCCCCGCTTTCATAGCCTCAGCTACATCAGGCAGACACACTCTCGCGCCCCCTTGGTACTCTTCAGCACTTCCGTTTGTTAGGGCGGGGCTTCGCTTTCGCGCCTTCCCTGCTCGGAGAAGATGCTCGAGCGTGAGATTTTCGCGCCAAGATGGCGGCTCTTCAAAATTTTCGGCCGGACACCGCCGCCGGAGATCACAAGGCGCACTTCTACTGGTAAGTAGAGGGGTTCAATCCTGTTCGTGATGCCAATTTGTCGCGGGCGGGGAGGACACCACTGCGCTACGCTCGCTAACGCTCGGGTCCGGCGCTGCTGCGATGGCTGCTCGGTGGCTCGAGCGGTGGGCCAGATCCGGGGACTCGAGCGGCGCTCCTCGCCCGTGAGTGAAAGGGGTGGTTGGTTTGGGGGATTTAGTCCATGACGCCACCCACGGGTCGTGGTGAAGATAGGCACCACCGCTGCTGATGACGGGGATCCCGGGAGCGATGGTAAGGAGCAGCTAGGATGTTGTTTTCCCCCCTCCGTGGGTAGGGGTCGGTGGTCCCGGGACCCGGTGATGTGACAGGGAGGCAGGGTTGGCGAGGTGCAGGGTCGCAGGGACAGCGCGGCGCGGTGCTAGATGGCAGTGGGTGGTGTTTGTATGTTATCTGTGATGACCTGGCTAGGCCAGGGCGCCACACCCCCTATGGCTGATGCCCCCTGCCCCATAGAGATCCCCCTCTATGCACCCCCTTTCCTATACAGCGCGCCCCCTATTGCTGCTGCTCCCTGCCCCATAGAGATCCCCTTCATGCACTCCCTTTCCTATACAGCGCGCCCCCTATGGCTGCTGCCCCTGCCCCATAGAGATTCTCCTCTATGCACCCCCTTTCCTATACAGCGCACCCCCTATGGCTGCTGCCACTGCCCCACACAGATTACACCCCATGCACCTCCTTTTCCCATAGAGAGCACTCCCTATGGCTGCCCCTGTCCCATGCACATTACACCCCGCCGGCTACCGCCGCTATCTTCGGCTCTACAGCGCTTACCTCCCGACTCCGGTGACAGCTCCTCAGCTGCTCAGTCTGCAGAGAAGCCGGCAGCGGTGAGGTGACTCATCGCGCTGCCCGTGACGTCATCAGTTAGCGTGCCAGGCCAGGGAGCTGATAGCAGCTCCTGACCCCGGAAGTGCCGGCACGCAGGGAGCAGGTATAGAGGATGATTTGTATTAGCGTTTAAGACGCTAATACAAATTAATCACGGGACCAACTAACTCCCCCCTCCTTTCCCCCCGCAAAGACTCCGGTTTTAGTAATGAGCCTGGGGAGGGAAATTTTTAAAAAAAATGATTTATTTTTTTATTTCGCCCTTCCCTTGGCACCGCCCCCCGCCGCACCAGGCACCGGATAAATACAGCCCTGCCTGTATTGGAGTGGGGGATAGATGTGGAGAATTTATTTATGGTTTTGGCTTTTGACATATGACCAATTTGTGATGCCAATGTATTGAGGGTATTGTTGGTACCTAACTCTGATACTCTTATTGTACAATGTTTGTGGGTGTCTTTTTAGTCAGAAATCAATAAAGATTATTTTAAGGAATATTTGGGGTAATTTTTGAGTAGAAAACTGTCCTGGGCCCTAAATTAATATCTGGTTAATATATTAAACTCTAGAGTTTAGTGACGTGAAAAAATCAACCTTCTTTTGCTTTGTATTGGTGGCTATACTCTATGTAATAAAGCAAACAGATGAAAGAGACTGTGGGAATTGTGAGAAAAATATTCAAAATGGCAAAAAAGAGTATTCTGTGCATCAGCCATGCAGAAAACAAAAATTCAAAAGGTTCATGTGCCATAAAACATTGCCATGGCAGTACAGGCATATATTTTTCTTTTTTTACGGAAATACAGTCATATGAAAAAGTTTGGGCACCCCTATTAATGTTAACCTTTTTTCTTTATAACAATTTGGGTTTTTGCAACAGCTATTTCAGTTTCATATATCTAATAACTGATGGACTGAGTAATATTTCTGGATTGAAATGAGGTTTATTGTACTAACAGAAAATGTGCAATCCACATTTAAACAAAATTTGACAGGTGGAAAAGTATGGGCACCCTTATCAATTTCTTGATTTGAACACTCCTAACTACTTTTTACTGACTTACTAAAGCACTAAATTGGTTTTGTAACCTCATTGAGCTTTGAACTTAATAGGCAGGTGTATCCAATCATGAGAAAAGGTATTTAAGGTGGCCACTTGCAAGTTGTTCTCCTATTTGAATCTTCTATGAAGAGTGGCATCATGGGCTCCTCAAAACAACTCTCAAATGATCTGAAAACAAAGATTATTCAACATAGTTGTTCAGGGGAAGGATACAAAAAGTTGTTTCAGAGATTTAAACTGTCAGTTTCCACTGTGAGGAACATAGTAAGGAAATGGAAGAACACAGGTACAATTCTTGTTAAGCCCAGAAGTAGCAGGCCAAGAAAAATATCAGAAAGGCCGAGAAGAAGAATGGTGAGAACAGTCAAGGACAATCCACAGACCACCTCCAAAGACCTACAGCATCATCTTGCTGTAGATGGTGTCAATGTGCATCGGTCAACAGTACAGCGCACGTTGCACAAGTTGAAGCTGTATGGGAGAGTGATGCGAAAGAAGCCGTTTCTGCAAGCACGCTACAAACAGAGTCGCCTGAGGTATGCAAAAGCACATTTGGACAAGCCAGTTACATTTTGGAAGAAGGTCCTGTGGACTGATGAAACAAAGATTGAGTTGTTGGTCATACAAAAAGGCGTTATGCATGGAGGCAAAAAAACACGGCATTCCAAGAAAAGCACTTGCTACCCACAGTAAAATTTGGTGGAGGTTCCATCATGCTTTGGGGCTGTGTGGCCAATGCCGGAATCTTGTTAGAGTTGAGGGTCGCATGGATTCAACTCAGTATCAGCAGATTCTTGACAATAATGTGCAAGAATCAGTGACGAAGTTGAAGTTACGCACGGGATGGATATTTCAGCAAGACAATGATCCAAAACACCGCTCCAAATCTACTCAGACATTCATGCAGAGGAACAATTACAATGTTCTGGAATGGCCATCCCAGTCCCCAGACCTGAATATCATTGAAAATCTGTGGGATGATTTGAAGCGTGCTGTCCATGCTCGGCGACCATCAAACTTAACTGAACTGGAATTGCTTTGTAAACAGGAATGGTCAAATATACCTTCATCCAGAATCCAGGAACTCATTAAAAACTACAGGAAGCGACTAGAGGCTGTTATTTTTGCAAAAGGAGGATCTACAAAATATTAATGTCACTTTTATGTTGAGGTGCCCATACTTTTGCATCTGTCAAATTTTGTTTAAATGCGGATTGCACATTTTCTGTTAGTACAATAAATCTCATTTCAATCCAGAAATATTACTCAGTCCATCAGTTATTAGATATATGAAACTGAAATAGCTGTTGCAAAAACCCAAATTGTTATAAAGAAAAAAGGTTAACATTAATAGGATGCCCAAACTTTTTCATATGACTGTATGTGTTTTAAAGTATACAAAAAAAGTACAATAAAAATACAAAATAAATCCACATATTCTCAAAATCCTTCCCCACAATAGGTATATTGTACTGAGAAAATCTTATATATTTGCCCCTGCTATGTACTGTGTAATGGCTGGTTCTGACTGTACAGGGACATGGTTTGATCATAGCACATCTCATGGACAGGGGAGGAAATAAGAGAGAGTATACAGACAGGACAACATGGGATCAAAGTTGCTCGTTTCTGTGAGGTAAAACATGTTTAAAAACAGGCAGAGAAATGTTTTATCTCACAGAATCAGCTGTGATTCCATAGTGATCTGTCTGATTACTATCTTTTGCTTCCTCCCCTTGCCAGGAGATGTGATATGATCAGACCATGTCCCTGTACGGTCAGACACGACCATTACACAGTACATAGCAGAGACACATATAAGATTATCTCAGCACAGGAACATTTTTTTAACACATTCAATTGTGGAACTTATTATTACAAGATGTAATAATTAAATTGTACTTTTGTTCATGGGACAACACTTTTAAGTGTCCATATAAGGATAGTTGTGAAGCATCATAGGGTTAAATATTTAAAAACAGGTTATATATTATTTTATGTTAAGAGGTTCATTATTAATCTACTGTAATGTGATTACTACAGATTGGACCTGCATTTTTATGGTGACAGGTCCCTTTAAGCCAGGCTATCACAGCACAAAAACTATTGAACTATATTTTTCATATATCTACTTCATGTTAGCATCATTTTTCAAAAGTCCTCTTAAATTTTTAGGAAGTTAAGGATTAAAATCTAGCAGCAATTTTTCATTTTTTAAGGGAGTTTACAAATGCTTTTTATTATGGACCACTTAACTTCTGAAGTTATTTTGACGGGACTATATATTATAAAAACCCCTAAATTGATGTAATTTACAAAAACTGCACCATTTAAATTATTCAAAGCTGCTGTCAAGAAATTTCTTAACCCTTCAGGTGCTTCACAGGAACTAATGCAAAGTGGAGTGAAAAAAAAAAGAAAAAATACATTTCTTTATGACAACTTTATTTTAGCATAAATTTGTCATTTCACAAGGGGTAATATTAAAATGGACCACAATTTGTCATACAATATTTTTTTGAATATAATAATACTCCATGTGTGGTCAAAAACTGCTATTTGGGCAAAGTGCAGAGCTCAAAAGGGAAGAGGTTTTTAGAGGTTGGGATAAATTTTGGTTTCCATGTCGCTTATGTAGAGCCCTTGAGGTGCCAAAACAGTGAAAACCCCACATAGGAGCCCCCTCAAGGAATTCACCTAGAGATGACTTGAGCATTTCAAGTCCACAGGTGCTTCACAGTACTTTATGGGACATGAAAATTAAAATATTTTTTTATCCAAGAAAAGTTATTTAAATTTGTTCTATTCACAAGAACATGAATCCCACAATATATTATATACTTTCTGCCCAACATGGTTATATATCCAGTATATGGTCAAAATCTAATGTATGGTTGCACAGAAAAAATCAGAAAGAAAACAGTGTTTTTTTTGTTTTTTAAAACACAAATTTGATCTTGGTTGAAATTTTAATTGGTAGCATTTGGGGGTAGAATAATTTTATAATCGGCTTTTGAGATTTTTTGGGATGCAAAGGAAAATAAAAAAGTAATTCGGGATTTTTTATGCCATTTACTGTGCAATGAAAGTGAGGAGACAGCTTTGTTCTTTTTATCTGTACAATTACAGAGATATCAGATTTATATAGGTTATTTTATTACTATTTTTGTACAATAAAACCAACATTTTATAAATAATGGATATTTCTATGCATCGAGGACTCTAAGTTTTTTATTTTTCTGCCAACAGAAAATATGTTCTCGGTGATTTTTTTTACATATGACTTTTTGATCACTTTTTATTCTATTTTTTGCACATAGAGATGAAACTGAAGCGATGGACCGAGGGCTCTCCACTCTGCAGAGCAAGTCACGGGATCAGACGGATTAACAGGTAAACGAAGGAGAAGATTTATTTATAAGAGCTAACAAACGTAAGCTGTAGAGCAGCAGGAGAGGGAACAAAGGGGAACAGTCAGGTTTAACAACACAAGATACAACAGTAAATACTTTAGCTGAGGCGAACGGCCCAGGTCGCCACAACTAGTACAGCATGCAATACAAGTTCAATAGCAATACAGCGATATGCACATAATCAGCATTAACCTACCCTGCTCTGTCCACTTTCCTAGTTGGCCTCCTCTAAACAGTCTGTGCAGATAGCGCACTCTGACTATGAAGGCCTAATATGGTTTCCTAACTGCAGCACCTGGGCACTCACTTAAGCGGGCTTTACACGCTGCGATATCGGTACTGATATCGCTAGGGTGGGTACCCGCCCCCATCTGTTGTGTGACACGGGCAAATCGCTGCCCATGCCGCACAACATCGCCCAGACCTGTCACACTACTTACCTGCCCGGCGACGTCGCTGTGACCGGCGGCGGTTCGTTCAGCGTCACAGGGACATCACAGCTGCGTCACTGAACCGCCGCCCAATAGAAGCGGAGGGGAGATGAGCAGGACGTAACATCCCGCCCACCTCCTTCCTTCCGCATTGTAGCCGGGAGGCAGGTAAGGAGAGCTTCCTCGTTCCTGCGGTGTCACACGGAGCGATGTGTGCTGCCGCAGGAACGAGAAGCAACTTTGTTACTGCTGCAGTAACAATATTTGAGAATGGACCCTCATGTCACCGTAGAACGATTTTGCACTTTTTTGCGACGATGCAAAATCACTCATAGGTGTCACACGCAACGGCATCGCTAATGCGGCCGGATGTGCGTCACCAATTCAGTGACCACAACGACTTCGCATTAGTGATGTCGTAGCGTGTAAAGCCCCCTTTACGGCTCTCTCCACAGGACCAGTCCGCTCTGGGGCTTGTAGGTACAGAGGTGCACGCTTCACTACTGGGGAACGATGCAGGGCTTCTCTTCCATGGTTCCAATATGGCAGTTTTATATTTTTTGCTGTTGGTTTCATTCACAGTAATCCTTCTATACTGCTTATGCCAGTGCCTATTCTTTGTTACATTTTTCCAAATTTTATTGAATTATTTTTTACATTGTTACCTAGTCCCAATATGGCAATAACATAATTTCTTATCTTAAATGTTCTTCCCTTTAATCCTAGGCAGCAGCACCAATGGGGATTTTATCTTCCTGGAACAAAGGACAGGTCCCTTGCCTAAAGCTGGGGTCACACTAAACGACAGCGACAATGACGTCACTGTTACGTCACCATTTTCTGTGACGTAGCAGCGACCTTGTAAGTCGCTGTTATGATCGCTGCTTAGCTGTCAAACACAGCAGCCGAAGCAGCGATCATAACGACACGCGTCGCTGTGCTGCAACATGTGCAGAGAGCAGGGAGCCGCGCACACTGAGCGCCGGCTCCCTGCTCTCCTAGCTACAGTACACATCGTGTTAATTACACGATGTGTACTGCAGCTACATGTGCAGAGAGCAGGGAGCCGCGCACACTGAGCGCTGGCTCCTTGCTCTCCTAGCTACAGTACACATCGGGTTAATTACACGATGTGTACTGCAGCTACAGGTGCAGAGAGCAGGAGCCGGCGCTGGCAGCGTGAGAGCGGCGGAGGCTGGTATCGAAGGAAAATATCGGGTAACCACCTTGGTTACCCGATGTTTACCTTGGTTACAGCTTACCGCAGCTGCCAGATGCCGGCTCCTGCTCCCTGCTCGCTTCATTTCGTCGCTCTCTCGCTGTCACACACAGTGATCTGTGCGTCACAGCGGGAGAGCGATGACCAAAAAATGAAGCTGGACATTCAGCAACGACCGGCGACCTCACAGCAGGGGCCAGCTCGTTGCTGGATGTCACACACAGCGACAGCGACGGGACGTCGCTGCAACGTCACAGAAAATGGTGACGTAGCAGCGACGTCGTTGTCGCTGTGTGTGACACCACCTTAAGTGTAAAAGGAAATGGCAGCTCTTGCCTTTGCTAAAATGGGCAAGTAGCATCTGCAGGGTGCACTATTGATCCTTTTATCAGTAGGAGAATAAAATTAGAACTGTCATCACTGCAGCTGTGTAAACCTTAACCTACATTTTCTCCTGTTCTACATCAATTCCATGCACTGATTTACACTTCTTATTCAAAAAGCGACCCATATCATGGTCACACTAGTTAATCATCATTAATCTCTAAATGATCTGGTTTTCATAAAGTACTCTTGCTTTTTTTAGTACTCTTTCTTTTTACCAGCCTGTCACACCTGTTGGCACATCCCAGACCTCAAACCACAAAAGGTCAATGATCCCACAAGGGAGGGCACATTCAATCGAGCATATCAGTCGACCTTGGCGAGACATAATGTGTGACGCCCTGGCCTATCAGGTTGTCACAGGATATTGTGCAATCTGCCCTTCTGCACGGTATCCAATCCTCCTTGGTTACGGGTCCCTGGCCTTTGGTGTTGCTCAGAACAAGCTAATCGAAATCCTAGAAACACTCTGCACCACACCCAACAGACACACCAATGGGTAGCCTGAAGGGAATAGGGCTGCCCACTTGGGGGGTTGGTTAGGGAGGGTCAGGAGTGTCAGGAGCAGCCAGTTGTGTGGTGACTCTCGTGAGGAGAGGTCACAAGTCAGTTGGAGGAGGTAAGGAGCTGGGCTCCTTGTTAATACTAGGTGGCAGACGTTGGTCTGGGCCTGGTAGGAGCTGGAACCCCGGTTGCAGGGGATCATGTCAAGGGGCACGGAACTGCCGAGGAGGGCAGCCAGCGGCCTTGTGCCATCTCCAGCTAACAAGCAACACCATCGGGCACGGGATCTAGGTGTGCTCCCTCCCTGCTGCAGCACTGCTCAGAATTTCGGTTTACAATTTGTCGGTGTCAGCGTTATTGGACTTAGTGAGTACCCAGTGACCCTTTCCTCCCCAACGGCATCCCCTTAATACCACCACCGAGCTCCGGGGCATTCCCCCGTACCCACGGAGGGGTTAAACACCTGGCTGCCATCCCATCGCTACTGGGCGCTCCCTACAGAAGCGGTGGTACTCCATCTTACCACACACCGTGGGTGGCGTCACAAACTTTAAACACAAACCCCCCTGTAAATACCCCCTTTTATTTCGAGTGTCCGCGCGACCCCTCCCGGGTCCGGAGACCCCTCGAGCCACCGCGGATTCGTATCCGAGCAGTCTTGGCTGCTGATGCTGGGGCGGTACAAATGTATCATGTACAAAGTTCATTATCCACAGCATTATTTCCCTGTTACAGGTTTTGCTCTACTATAGGATAATCATTCTGTCTGCAGTCTGCACAAAAATACTATTCACTGCCATCTGGCAGGTAGTATCACAAGATCTGCATGACAGATGCCTTTGTTTTTCTGAAGCCTTTCTTCCCCCTGAGCTTCTATCCACAAAGCCTTGAGACATCTGAGGATAGAGAACAAAGAGAGAGAGAGAGAGAGAGACAAAGAGAAAGAAGTCCATTATACCAAGTATGAAATATACAGACATACTTCTTCAAGTAATACACCTCCATCAAGATTTCTCATACAAGGGCTCTAAAGGAAAGCTTATACCTTTAATTCAGATCCTACTTTGAATCTGACAAACAATACCTCCTTGGCAACCATAGCTGGAAATTGGCGCCCCATCCCTTTAAGAGCTCAGAGAGATGTTGTCTGATGTCACTACCACGCCAGAACCAGCTCAAAGTTTAGTTATACTAAGAACGGCAAAGCACGCATTCACAGGTATGGCCTCTGAATATTCAAAAGAGGATAAAGACATGGAGAGTGAGTGCTCAAGGCAAACCGCTCTCCATAACACATGATGTGACTAGGGAGGAGCAAGAATCCCTGCTATTTGTGAGGATGCACTGTGACGGGGTATGCGACAGAGCAGTAAAGGACGCCAGGCCAAGGAACAATCCAAAGGGCTTTATTAGAACCACAAAGATAAAGCACCAAACATGAATATAAATCCTTAAAGTCTGCAAGGAGTCCACAACAAAATAACAGATCCAGGGGCACCGCCCGGTATTCCGATGCCAGGGAAAATATGGCAATGGTCCTTATGAGTGAACAACAAAACACAATCCCACGTGGCCACCGATCTCCAGTCTGTAACAGTCCATACATAGGCAATTGGATTTAGCCTCAGCTATAAATCCTAATGCTTCTTCAGCCGAGATCCAACTACTATGGGGAGATAAGGTATGCACACCAGTGACTATGTAAGGGGAATACATGAAATAGCAGAAACTGCTGTGTGAATACTGACTTGAAAAATCCAATAGCTATATGTAAGAGTGAAAATGTGAAAAATGGAATCTGCATTACTGCCATGAACATATGAATCAAGAGAAATTTAGCTACTGAATTGATCAATGCAACAGAGCCCCAACACTACGCCAAAGTATTTCTCTACGTTGGGGTCCCTAGCTTGTGTGTGTCCTCTCATGCAGTTAAAAAACTTACCGTGTATGGGAAGCGGAGACCCAGGCTATTTATGCGTATGATATGGATTGACAATAGGTGTGGTTGGGGAGGGTTCACAAACGAAAAACTACTAACAAATAAGGAATAACGTTTGGAACACCATTCTAAAGCCTGCTTTACACCAGGCAATCTATCGTGCGATAGATCGTCGGGGTCACGGTTTTTGTGACGCACATCCGGCATCGCTGGCGATGCCGGCCTGTGTGACACCTCCTAGCGACGCAGTATCGCTCACAAATCGTGAGTCGTGTACTGCTCGTTAGGTTCCATAAAATCGTTTAATTTAGTTGACCATCGTTTCCGTGGTAGCACACGCCGCTCCGTGTGACACCACGGGAACGATGAGCAGCTCACCTGCCTCCCGCGGCCGCCGCCGGCTCTATGTGGAAGGAAGGAGGTGGGCGGGATGTTTACATCCTGCTCATCTCCACCCCTCCGCTCTGATTGGCCGGCGGCCGTGTGACGTCACTGTGACGCCGAACGTCCCTCCCACTCCAGGAAGTGGACGTTCGCCGCCCACAGCGAGGTCGCACGAGAGGTAAGTATGTGTGACGGGAGTTACTACCTTTGTGCGACACGGGCAGCGATTTGCCCGTGACGCAAAAAGGACGGGGCGGGTACGATCGATTGTGAAATCGCACAATCGGTCGTACCGTGTAAAGCAGGCTTTAGTCTGAACTGGGTGCAAAAACCTAAAAATTCAGTAGCTAAATTTCTCTTGATTCATATGTTCATGGCAGTAATGCAGATTCCATTTTTCACATTTTCACTCTTACATATAGCTATTGGATTTTTCAAGTCAGTATTCACACAGCAGTTTCTGCTATTTCATGTATTCCCCTTACATAGTCACTGGTGTGCATACCTTATCTCCCCATAGTGATGTTTTTTTAGGTTTTTGCACCCAGTTCAGACTTAGAATGGTGTTCCAAACGTTATTCCTTATTTGTTAGTAGTTTTTCGTTTGTGAACCCTCCCCAACCACACCTATTGCCAATCCATATCATACGCATATATAGCCTGGGTCTCCGCTTCCCATACACGGTAAGTTTTTTAACTGCATGAGAGGACACACACAAGCTAGGGACCCCAACGTAGAGAAATACTTTGGCGTAGTGTTGGGGCTCTATTGCATTGATCAATTCAGTAGCTAAATTTCTCTTTATTCATATGTTCATGGCAGTAATGCAGATTCCATTTTTCACATTTTCACTCTTACATGTAGCTATTGGATTTTTCAAGTCAGTATTCACACAGCAGTTTCTGCTATTTCATGTATTCCCCTTACATAGTCACTGGTGTTGCATACCTTATCTCCCCATAGTGATGTTTTTTTAGATTTTTGCACCCAGTTCAGACTTAGAATGGTGTTCCAAACGTTATTCCTTATTGTTAGTAGTTTTTTTCGTTTGTGAACCCTCCCCACACACCTATTGCCAATCCATATCATACGCATATATAGCCTGGGTCTCAGCTTCCCATACACGGTAAGTTTTTTAACTGCATGAGAGGACACACACAAGCTAGGGACCCCAACGTAGAGAAATACTTTGGCGTAGTGTTGGGGCTCTATTGCATTGATCAATTCAGTAGCTAAATTTCTCTTTATTCATATGTTCATGGCAGTAATGCAGATTCCATTTTTCACATTTTCACTCTTACATGTAGCTATTGGATTTTTCAAGTCAGTATTCACACAGCAGTTTCTGCTATTTCATGTATTCCCCTTACATAGTCACTGGTGTTGCATACCTTATCTCCCCATAGTGATGTTTTTTTAGATTTTTGCACCCAGTTCAGACTTAGAATGGTGTTCCAAACGTTATTCCTTATTGTTAGTAGTTTTTTTCGTTTGTGAACCCTCCCCACACACCTATTGCCAATCCATATCATACGCATATATAGCCTGGGTCTCAGCTTCCCATACACGGTAAGTTTTTTAACTGCATGAGAGGACACACACAAGCTAGGGACCCCAACGTAGAGAAATACTTTGGCGTAGTGTTGGGGCTCTATTGCATTGATCAATACAGTAGCTAAATTTCTCTTTATTCATATGTTCATGGCAGTAATGCAGATTCCATTTTTCACATTTTCACTCTTACATGTAGCTATTGGATTTTTCAAGTCAGTATTCACACAGCAGTTTCTGCTATTTCATGTATTCCCCTTACATAGTCACTGGTGTTGCATACCTTATCTCCCCATAGTGATTTTTTTTAGGTTTTTGCACCCAGTTCAGACTTAGAATGGTGTTCCAAACGTTATTCCTTATTGTTAGTAGTTTTTTTCGTTTGTGAACCCTCCCCACACACCTATTGCCAATCCATATCATACGCATATATAGCCTGGGTCTCAGCTTCCCATACACGGTAAGTTTTTTAACTGCATGAGAGGACACACACAAGCTAGGGACCCCAACGTAGAGAAATACTTTGGCGTAGTGTTGGGGCTCTATTGCATTGATCAATTCAGTAGCTAAATTTCTCTTTATTCATATGTTCATGGCAGTAATGCAGATTCCATTTTTCACATTTTCACTCTTACATGTAGCTATTGGATTTTTCAAGTCAGTATTCACACAGCAGTTTCTGCTATTTCATGTATTCCCCTTACATAGTCACTGGTGTTGCATACCTTATCTCCCCATAGTGATGTTTTTTTAGGTTTTTGCACCCAGTTCAGACTTAGAATGGTGTTCCAAACGTTATTCCTTATTGTTAGTAGTTTTTTTCGTTTGTGAACCCTCCCCACACACCTATTGCCAATCCATATCATACGCATATATAGCCTGGGTCTCAGCTTCCCATACACGGTAAGTTTTTTAACTGCATGAGAGGACACACACAAGCTAGGGACCCCAACGTAGAGAAATACTTTGGCGTAGTGTTGGGGCTCTATTGCATTGATCAATTCAGTAGCTAAATTTCTCTTTATTCATATGTTCATGGCAGTAATGCAGATTCCATTTTTCACATTTTCACTCTTACATGTAGCTATTGGATTTTTCAAGTCAGTATTCACACAGCAGTTTCTGCTATTTCATGTATTCCCCTTACATAGTCACTGGTGTTGCATACCTTATCTCCCCATAGTGATGTTTTTTTAGGTTTTTGCACCCAGTTCAGACTTAGAATGGTGTTCCAAACGTTATTCCTTATTGTAACAGTCCATACACAGGCACTAGGATTTAGCCTCAGCTATAAATCCTAATGCTTCTCCAGCCGAGATCCAACTACTGACTGACTTGGGTCTCATTATTCTCTTTTCCTGGGATCAGCTCCTTAGGTGGGCAGAAGGGTCCAACTTCGCCTGGACATTTGATACATGAAAGGATTCTAGACATCCTGGCTCTATTCTGTCTACCAAGTTGTGTAATGGATGGAGTCCCATGCTGAGAAGATCAAACAATCCCCCACCAGTAGTAAATACAGGACAGTCAAGGAGAGACAGACTATTACACCATGAGCACAGGCGGGGGAGGGATACCCTGTTACATGTACAAGGCAGCAGTCACAGGCAAGGCACAGTTCTCATTCTCTACGGCACCCCACAGGACATCTGTAGTCCTGGTTGGGTGCATCGATTTGTGTGGTGCAGGTCATACCTTTTTGCAGACTGCTCATTGCCGTACTGTAATTTCTCATGAACCAGGACCAATCCACAGTGAAGCCAGTAAGAGAGGCTAACAGTTCTTATTGAACAGTTCTTTACTGAGCAGCTTCAACAATTCATCCAACAAAACTTCATACTTGAGACACCGGGCACATAACTTAAGCATATTTTCCAAAGTATAAGGCACCATTGGACACACTAACTTCTCCCTCTCCTCAACCATTATTTTCTCTATTGCTTCTAGTCCTTTCACCGTCAACCAGCTTAGCATCACAGTACCATTTGTAAAAGCCATCCCAGTCCACCTGAAGTTCTACGTCCTCCCAGCAACAGGTATTCGCGACACTTTTGAATCTGTCGCACAGGACTCCTTACTAGTGATGAGCGAGTACTAAAAAGCTCGGGTGCTCGAAGCTCGGGCCGAGCCTCCCAAGATACTCGTGTACTCGGCCCGAGCAACGAGCCCAATGTTATCCTATGGGAGACCCGAGTATTTTTGTGAAATGACCCCCCGGCAGCATGTAGAAACCCTAAAAATGTCACAAAAGTCTCAGAAGAGTGCTCAAATGACATGGCAACAGCATGGGGAAGACCCCTTGAAGCATTTATCACTCAAAAGTCACAGCTGTGAACAATTTTGTCCGCGTTTTACGCCATTTTTACGGACTCACCAGAAAACCTTCCAAAATGACACCAAAATGAATTTTCATGGCGGAAATGTTAAGGGCACATACCCAATAGTGGGATAGAGCTGGTGTATGTTACTTTTTGAGATTAATACATGAAAGATTTTACGTAAAACATTGCGTGGCACTCCGATGTCCAAAACGCACGTTTTGTGCTTTTTACTAACGATGTCGGTCATTTTTTTTTTTCATTCTATCTCCCGTCGGTCGGTCTCGCTCTGTCTGTCTCTCTCTGTCTTGTCTGTCCCCCTCTGACAGTCTGTCGGTCATTCTCCCCCCTCTCTCTTACTTACCGTTCCCCGATCTCCGGCGCGGCGCTGCACGGCTGTTCACACTGTTCCGGCGGCTTTTCCTCTTTTGAAAAAGCCGGCCGCTCATTAATCAATCTCGTATTCCCTGCTTTCCTGCTTTTCGGCGCCTATGATTGGTTGCAGTGAGACACGCCCCCGCGCTGAGTGACAGGTGTCACACTGCACCCAATCACAGCAGCCGGTGGGCGTGTGTATACTGTGCAGTAAAATAAATAAATAAATAATTAAAAAAACCGGCGTGCGGTCCCCCCCAATTTTAATACCAGCCAGATAAAGCCATACAGCTGAAGGCTGGTATTCTCAGGATGGGGAGCCCCACGTTATGGGGAGCCCCCCACCCTAACAATATCAGTCAGCAGCTGCCCAGAATTGCCGCATACATTATATGCGACAGTTCTGGGACTGTACCCGGCTCTTCCCGATTTACCCTAGTGCGTTGGCAAATCGGGGTAATAAGGAGTTAATGGCAGCCCATAGCTGCCACTAAATCCTAGATTAATCATGTCAGGCGTCTCCCCAAGATTCCTTCCATGATTAATCTGTAAATTACAGTTAAAAAACACACACACCCGAAAAATCCTTTATTAGAAATAAAAAACACTAACAAAGTCCCTCATTACCAATTTATTAACCCCGACAAACCCTCCATGTCCGGCGTACTCCACAGTCCTCCAGCGTCGCATCCAGCTCTGCTGCATGCAGGTGACAGGAGCTGCAGAATACACCGCCGCTCCAGTCACCTCCACGCAGCTAATGAGATGAGTAGCGCGATCAGCTGAGCTGTCACTGAGGTTACCTGGATCCAGCGGTGGATGCAGCGGTGGCCGCGGGTAACCTCAGTGACAGCTCAGCTGATCGCGCTACTCACCGCCGCTCCAGTCAGCTCCATGCACCAACTGAGGTGAGTATAGCGATCAGCTGCTGTCACTGAGGTTAATCGCGGCCACCGCTGGATCCAGCGGTGGCCGGGAGTTACCTGACTGACAGCAGCTGATCGCGCTATTCCCTTCATTAGCTGCGTGGAGGTGACCGGAGCGGCGGTGTATTCTGCAGCTCCTGTCACCTCCATGCAGCAGAGCTGGACACGACGCTGGAGGACTGTGGAGTACGCCGGACATGGAGGGTTTGTCGGGGTTAATAAATTGGTAATGAGGGACTTTGTTAGTGTTTTTTATTTCTAATAAATGATTTTTCGGGTGTGTGTGTGTTTTTTAACTGTAATTTACAGATTAATCATGGAAGGAATCTCGGGGAGACGCCTGACATGATTAATCTAGGATTTAGTGGCAGCTATGGGCTGCCATTAACTCCTTATTACCCCGATTTGCCAACGCACTAGGGTAAATCGGGAAGAGCCGGGTACAGTCCCAGAACTGTCGCATATAATGTATGCGGCAATTCTGGCCAGCTGCTGACTGATATTGTTAGGGTGGGGGGCTCCCCATAACGTGGGGCTCCCCATCCTGAGAATACCAGCCTTCAGCTGTATGGCTTTATCTGGCTGGTATTAAAATTGGGGGGACCGCACGCCGGTTTTTTTAATTATTTATTTATTTATTTTACTGCACAGTATAGACACGCCCACCGGCTGCTGTGATTGGGTGCAGTGTGACACCTGTCACTCAGCGTGGGGGTGTGTCTCACTGCAACCAATCATAGGCGCCTGTGGGCGTGGAAAGCAGGGAATATGAGATGGCTGTGTACAGAGCACAGCGCGCCGGCCGGTATAAAGGCTCGGTCACGCTGTGCGGGCCGGTCAATCACTGCAATTCCACAACTAACAGGGCTGTGGCATTGCAGTGGTCTGCCAGCCAATCCCTGCATGAGGGCTGGCTCTCAAAAGAGCGCCAACATGCAGGGATGACGACCACGAGTAAAGCACGAGTATTGCAAAATTACTCGGTACCCGCCGAGTAGCCCGAGTACAGTGATACTCGTGCGAGTACCGAGTAGTTACAAGCATGCTCGCTCATCACTACTCCTTACTTGTTTCATGTTCGCTTCAGTTTCAGTCCATTCTCACCTTGGCTGTAAGCTACTGTGGTCCAAATGCTAAGCGTCCGTTTCTATACCTTCTTACAGGGATTGCCCCATTCTTGGCCAGAACTACATTTTGATGCTGTCCATCCATTTCCTTAGATCTTGCTGTCTCAGTCAGGTCTTAACTGATGTAGCCACCATGAGTAAAGCTGGTGTCACACATAACGACGACGACAACGACGTCGCTGCTACGTCACCATTTTCTGTGACGTTGCAGCGACGTCCCGTCGCTGTCGCTGTGTGTGACATCCAGCAACGACCTGGCCCCTGCTGTGAGGTCGCCGGTCGTTGCTGAATGTCCAGCTTCATTTTTTGGTCGTCACTCTCCCGCTGTGACACACACATCGCTGTGTGTGACAGCGAGAGAGCGACGAAATGAAGCGATCAGGAGCCGGCACTGGTAGCTGCGGTAAGCTGTAACCAGCGTAAACATCGGGTAACCAAGGGAAGACCTTTCCCTGGTTACCCGATGTTTACGCTGGTTACCAGCCTCCGCTCTTGCTGCCAGTGCCGGCTCCTGCACTGTGACATGTGGCTGCAGTACGCATCGGGTAATTAACCCGATGTATACTGTAGCAAGGAGAGCAAGGAGCCAGCGCTAAGCAGTGCGCGCGGCTCCCTGCTCTCTGCACTGACATGTAGCTGCAGCACACATCGGGTTAATTAACCCGATGTGTGCTGCAGGAGAGCAAGGAGCCAGCGCTAAGCGCGGCTCCCTGCTCTCTGAACTGTGACATGTAGCTGCAGCACACATCGGGTTAATTAACCCGATGTGTGCTGCAGGAGAGCAAGGAGCCAGCGCTAAGCGCGGCTCCCTGCTCTCTGAACATGTAGCACAGCGACCTTATGATCGCTGCTTCTGCTGTGTTTGACAGCTAAGGCTGGTTTCACACTACGTCTTTTTAACATCCGCTGAAAACGTTTTTTTAGCGGAAGTACGGATCCTGCTTTTACAGCAAATAACGTATGCAAACGCATATGTTATTTTGCAGGATCCTGCACTGGATATTTAGGGGCGGGCATTGGAGTCATGTGATCGGGAGTGAGGGGAGCTAGACTGGGAGGAGGCTTCTGACAGCTGCAGACGCTGGTAACCAAGGTAAACATCGGCCTTGGATACCCGATATTTATCTTGGTTACGAGTGTCTGCAGCTGCTAGGAGCAGGGCTGCCTGCACACGTAACCAACGTAAACATCGGGTAACTAAGAGAAGTGGTTACGCGATATTTACCTTGGTTACGAGTGTCCGCAGCTCTCAGGTGGGGGAGAGGGAGGGAGGGAGGAAGGGGGAAAGACAGAGATAGAGAGAGAGGGGGTGAGGGAGGGAGTAGAGAGATAGACAGATCACTGGAGACTGGTTCTGGGCATGCTCAGTACTTTCTGGGCATGCTCAGTACAAAAGCAGGATCCTGTTACAACGCAACTGAACGCATTCTGCTAGGCAGGATCCAGCACTCATTGAAATGCATTGCAGCTCGCGGCGCAATGTGAAGGATCCTGTGAGATGCGTTATTTTGACAAAGCAAAAAAACGCTACATGTTGCGTTTTTGAAACATGTCAAAATAACGCAAAAGGACGGATCCTGCGTCTAACGGACGCAAACGCATGCAAACGCAGGTGGACGCGAGTCCATTGAAAATGCATTGCAGTGAAAACGGATTTGCACAGGATCCGTACTTCCGTTAAAAAAACGTTTTTAACGGATGTTAAAAAGACGTAGTGTGAAACCAGCCTAAGCAGCGATCATAACAGCGACTTACAAGGTCGCTGTTACGTCACCGAAAATGGTGACGTAACAGCGGCGTCGTTGTCGCTGTCGTTTAGTGTGACACCAGCTTAACCCACTAGCCCATTAGCACATAATTGACTTGTCACTAGCTGTTTATCTAATTTCTTCGAGAAGCACAGTCACTCTCCTACAGAACTAACCCACCCATTGTGGGTTAATCCCACACTTAAATCCTGCTTGCCCTACTGTCAGTTCCTGGGTGTAAGTCTCTTATTAAACATCCTATCTTAAACAATTACTTATATCCTACATAGTATTCCCATGTAGCTTACATGCTACATCATACATAACATTCTTATATCTCTTTTCTCTATGCATGACACATCACATTACACGACATAGAAGTGATTGGTGTCTTCAGCGGCAGGAATACACAACCACCTAAGCCTCCCTACTACATAATCAGAGTATAGGTCAATTTATTTATATGTATACACTGTATATATACTATATATACAGTGTGTGTGTATATATATATATATATATATATTTGTGTGTATATATATATATATATATATATATATATATAATATGTATGTATATATATACGTATGTATATGTATATATATATATATGTGTGTGTGTGTATGTATATATATATATATATATATATATATATATATATTATACCAGTGGCCCGTGCAGCACGCATCGGCGTGTTTGACAGTGGGAGACCAAAGATCTGAATGGGCAGGGAGCCGGGGTAAGCTAGTAACCATGGTACACATCTATAGTTACCCGAAGTGTACCATGGTTACCAGCCTACGCCGGCTCCGGCACATGTGTGCCGGGAGCCGGGGTAAGCTAGTGGTTTCACACATCCGGCTTTTCTCCACTTTGTCGGATCCGGCGCGCTGCCGTAGGCTGGTTTCAAACGTCCGTGTTTTAGGTACGTGTGACATCCTTTTCTAACACGGATGTCACACGTACCCATATTATTCTATGATGTGCCTCACACGTCCATGTTTGCACACGGACCGTGGGACTTTTCATGACCCCGCACGCACACACGCAGGCATCTCCGGCAGCATGGATGTCACCCGGATCGCCCACTGATGTGATCCATGTGACATCAGTGTAAAACATACCGGAGAAAATATGGGTCTTTTTAATAAAAATATTTTCTATATTTACTTCTCTCCAGCGATGCTGTCTCCGGCTCTGCTGCCTCCCGCTCCTTATCGCCGCCCATTATACTTACTGAATATTCAGTGCCCTGTGGAGCTAGAAGCGGGAACAGCGCTGGGGACTTCAGTGCCGGGGACCACATCGCTGGGTGAGTATACAGCAGAGTGTGTGTGTGTGTGTGTGTGTACAGTTAGGTCCAGAAATATTTGGACAGTGACACAATTTTCGCGAGTTGGGCTCTGCATGCCACCACATTGGATTTGAAATGAAACCTCTACAACAGAATTCAAGTGCAGATTGTAACGTTTAATTTGAAGGTTTGAACAAAAATATCTGATAGAAATTGTAGGAATTGTACACATTTCTTTACAAACACTCCACATTTTAGGAGGTCAAAAGTAATTGGACAAATAAACCAAACCCAAACAAAATATTTTTATTTTCAATATTTTGTTGCGAATCCTTTGGAGGCAATCACTGCCTTAAGTCTGGAACCCATGGACATCACCAAACACTGGGTTTCCTCCTTCTTAATGCTTTGCCAGGCCTTTACAGCCGCAGCCTTCAGGTCTTGCTTGTTTGTGGGTCTTTCCGTCTTAAGTCTGGATTTGAGCAAGTGAAATGCATGCTCAATTGGGTTAAAATCTGGTGATTGACTTGGCCATTGCAGAATGTTCCACTTTTTTGCACTCATGAACTCCTGGGTAGCTTTGGCTGTATGCTTGGGGTCATTGTCCATCTGTACTATGAAGCGCCGTCCGATCAACTTTGCGGCATTTGGCTGAATCTGGGCTGAAAGTATATCCCGGTACACTTCAGAATTCATCCGGCTACTCTTGTCTGCTGTTATGTCATCAATAAACACAAGTGACCCAGTGCCATTGAAAGCCATGCATGCCCATGCCATCACGTTGCCTCCACCATGTTTTACAGAGGATGTGGTGTGCCTTGGAACATGTGCCGTTCCCTTTCTTCTCCAAACATTTTTCTTCCCATCATTCTGGTACAGGTTGATCTTTGTCTCATCTGTCCATAGAATACTTTTCCAGAACTGAGCTGGCTTCATGAGGTGTTTTTCAGCAAATTTAACTCTGGCCTGTCTATTTTTGGAATTGATGAATGGTTTGCATCTAGATGTGAACCCTTTGTATTTACTTTCATGGAGTCTTCTCTTTACTGTTGACTTAGAGACAGATACACCTACTTCACTGAGAGTGTTCTGGACTTCAATTGATGTTGTGAATGGGTTCTTCTTCACCAAAGAAAGTATGCGGCGATAATCCACCACTGTTGTCATCCGTGGACGCCCAGGCCTTTTTGAGTTCCCAAGCTCACCAGTCAATTCCTTTTTTCTCAGAATGTACCCGACTGTTGATTTTGCTACTCCAAGCATGTCTGCTATCTCTCTGATGGATTTTTTTCTTTTTTTTCAGCCTCAGGATGTTCTGCTTCACCTCAATTGAGAGTTCCTTAGACTGCATGTTGTCTGGTCACAGCAACAGCTTCCAAATGCAAAACCACACACCTGTAATCAACCCCAGACCTTTTAACTACTTCATTGATTACAGGTTAACGAGGGAGACGCCTTCAGAGTTAATTGTAGCCCTTAGAGTCCCTTGTCCAATTACTTTTGGTCCCTTGAAAAAGAGGAGGCTATGCATTACAGAGCTATGATTCCTAAACCCTTTCTCCGATTTGGATGTGAAAACTCTCATATTGCAGCTGGGAGTGTGCACTTTCAGCCCATATTATATATATATTATTGTATTTCTGAACATGTTTTTGTAAACAGCTAAAATAACAAAACTTGTGTCACTGTCCAAATATTTCTGGACCTAACTGTACATGCATGTGCGCCATGTGTGTATGCGCTCGGTGTATCCATGTGTGTCTGCTATGTGTGTATATGTGCTCAGTGTGTGTGTGTGTATACATGCATGTGCGCTATGTGTGTATGCGCTCGGATTATCCATGTGCGTCTGCTATGTGTGTGTGTGTCTGTCTGCTATGTGTGTGTGCTCTGTGTGTGTGCGCAGTGTGTGTGTGTGTGTGTGTGGGGCGCCCTGGATGAGCCAGGACGTCACAGATACTGCAACAACACACCCTACACCCCGGTTAGGAACACCGAAGTCAAACACAAACCCTTGTTGCCTCCCTCCAGGGGCTGATGTCCACACCAGGTGGGGCGGAGCCAGGCGGTTGGTTCCTCCCACCGAGGAGTTCACAGTCCTTGAGGCGGGAAAGAAGGTCAGACAGATAGTGAAAGGAGTAGAGAGAGGAAGTCAAGGGAAGTAGTAGTAGAGGAGCAGACTGACCGTGTCCGGGTACGTGGCCCGGGCACCATACAGCAAGGTTGGCAGACGGTGGTGACCGTCTGCAGGAGAGGCCGATTGACGAACAACCGTAAGAACCGGGGACGGGCGGTGGCCCGCCGGTACCGGATCGGGGAGCGAAGAGAAGCCAGCACCATCCGGCAGGGCCTACGGACCCCGACCAGGCTAGGAGTCGCCGTAAAACTGGTGAAATCCATCAGCGACGGGAACCTCTGGGGTTTCCCAGCAGTAAAGACCCGACCGAAGGCAACCGTCCAAACCGTGAGGGAGATAAAGCTACCGACAGAGCTAGAGCTCCCATGGCCAGAGCCTGCGGGCAAAGGAAGGGCTCCCTTAGTCAACATACCGCTGGGGAGCGGGCTATCAGTGGGAAGCCATTGGGGCCGAGAACAGAACACCGGTGCAGGGAGAGACAGTTACCGCCAACCTACCGGGAGTGACCGCCGCAGCCGTCTGTGGGACTCGTCCATCCAACCGTTTGTTTTACCAGAGACTCCGTGTGTGTTACTGGCTGAGTAAGTACCACCGTGCCGTCTGGCACCACGCTGCCCCGCGACCCTGCACCCGGCCAGGCCCCACATGCCACCTTCCAACCTCCACCACCGGGCCCCGGGACCACCAAAACCCCCTACCCACGGAGGGGAGAAAACATCTCAGCTGCTCCCTGTCAACGCTCCAGGGATCCCCGTACAGAGCAGCGGTGGTGTCCCAACCTCACCACAAACCGTGGGTGGCGTCACGGACAATATCCCTACACCAAACCACCCCTTTCACTAACGGGCGAGGAGCGCCGCTCGAGTCCCCGGGATCCGGCCCACCGCTCGAGCCACCGATCGAGCGAGCAGCAGCAGCCGGACCCGTGCAGTGGGTGAGCGCAGCGCCCTCCCCGCCCGCGACATTTGTGTGTACATGCATGTGCGCTATGTGTGTATGTGCTCGGTGTATCCATGTGTGTCTGCTATGTGTGTGTCTGTCTGCTATGTGTGTGTGTTCAGTGTGTGTGTGCTCAGTGTGTATATGTGCTCAGTGTGTGTGTGTGTCTGTGTATACATGCATGTGCGCTATGTGTGTATGCACTCAGTGTATCCATGTGTGTCTGATAAGTGTGTATATGTGCTCGGTGTGTGGGTGTGTGTGTGTGCTCAGTGTGTATATGTGCTCAGTGTGTGTGTGTACATGCATGTGCGCTATGTGTGTATGCGCTCGGTGTATCCATGTGTGTCTGATAAGTGTGTATATGTGCTCAGTGTGTGTGTGTGTGTGTGTGTGTGTGTGCTCAGTGTGTATATGCGCTCAGTGTGTGTGTGTACATGTATGTGCGCTATGTGTGTACGCGCTCGGTGTATCCATGTGTGTATACTATGTGTGTATATGTGCTCAGTGTGTGTGTGTGTGTGTGTACATGCATGTGCGCTATGTGTGTATGCGCTCGGTGTATCCATGTGTGTCTTCTATGTATGTATATGTGCTCAGTGTGTGTGTGTATACATGCATGTGCGCTATGTGTGTATGCGCTCGGTGTATCCATTTGTGTCTGCTGTGTGTGTGTGTCTGTCTGCTATGTGTGTGTGTGCTCAGTGTGTGTGTGCTCAGTGTGTGTGTGTACGTACATGTGCGCTATGTGTGTATACATGCATGTGCGCTATGTGTGAATGCGCTCGGTGTATCCATGTGTGTCTGCTATGTGTGTATATGTGCTCAGTGTGTGTGTGTGTGTGTGTGTGTGTTGATAGGCGGTCAGGAGCGGGAGGCAGCAGAGCCGGAGACCCGTGTTTTCTCCAGTACCTGTCACACGCATGCAAACACGGATGTCACACGTATGACCATAACCATGCGTGTGACTGGTACCTGATTAAACACCGGCGTCTGAAAGCAGCCATACACTGTGTACAGTACAGTGGCCGCGATGCAACTTCCTGGTCACATGCTCTGGTCACATGACAACACGTGATCGGAGCTTGTCGCGCGGCCACTGTAGTGTACACAGTGCACGGGAGCACGCCGGATCCGACAAAGTGGAGAAAAGGTAAGTAACTATTCAAAGCGACAGTGCTGACGTCTGCCGGGAGCCGGGGTAAGCTAGTAACCATGTTACACATCGGGTAACTAAGGAAAGCGATTTCTATAGTTAACCGATGTGTACCATGGTTACCAGCCTACGCTGGCTCCGACACACGTGTGCCGGGAGCCGGGATAAGCTAGTGGTTTCACACATCCGGCTTTTCTCCACTTTGTCTTGCCGGTGTGGGCTTCCGGGGGAGCAGCAGTCACCTGGGAGTCAGGGGCTCCGTGTGGGTTCGGGGAATGCGTACGGGACCAGGGCGAGCGTCCAATGCGTGAGGGGGCAGGGCCTGGCCGAGCGGCCAATACGTGCAGGGGGCCGGGGAAAGCGGCCAATCCGTGCGGGGGGGCGGAGCCTGGTCGTGCGGACAATCCGTGCGGGGGCAGAGCTGAGGCGAGGCGAGCGGTCAATGCGACGGTTGTCACTGTAACAACATAATTTTGGAGCAAGACAGACAGACAGACAGAATAAGGCAATTAGATATATACATACAAAAAGACAACAAAAGGCAGCCCCATCCAAAGGGACCCACATGGACAGGAGTGCCTCAAAGGAAATATCCATAGGAGATAAAGAGAAAAGAGGGATATACTTTCCAACAATACCACCTGTCCCTTCAGGTAGACAGGGGGGAAAAACACAAGGAAGGAGGGGAGCTAGTAGGTATGTCTACACAGAAGCCAATTTTAAATAATTGCCATCACCTGTCCTTCATTCAAGGATAAAATTCCCATGGGGGTGCTGCTGTGGGATGACAAAGAATGATTAGTTTTCAATGTAATTGTTGGCCTCAGACACAGCAATGCTCTTGTACTGCTTATGGCATTGTCTAATAAGCCATTGTATTCTGAGGCCATTACTGTTCCTTGAGCTGCCACAACCCATGATCGCAATGCCCCAATAGGGTTAAATATGGAGCCATTTCCTTCCATCAATCCATCAATTGACATTGGCATCTATGGGATTACACTCCTATGCATTGCGCATGTTCGTAACCGTAGGAGTCTTCTGAGCATGCGCAGTGCGCGTCTGAAGCCGAGAAGCAAGCACCCAGATAACAAGGGATAGAAAGTGCGCACACGTGGGATCTCAAGGAGCGACGGTGACCTCACACGTAAATCCATGGCATCACGCCCACAGAGGCGTAATACCATGTTAACCATGCAAACGTCCACAGGTCGAAGTGATGCCCAGGGGGCTAAAGCCTCTGCTCATTTACATAGAAAACATATAAGTAATAAAACATATTTTAATACATTCATATTACACACTATTACAACACAGGGATGGGTAGGAAGGGGTTACTAGGACACACATCACCCTGCTTCTAGGTTAGATATAAGGGACCTGACAGGTTCCCTTTAAACAATAGGTGATTTTATGATAACAAATTGCTTTACATTTAAACTTTTAAAGAAGTTATAATTTTGTTTTTAGAATGTTTTATATTTTCATAGTTATCTCCATTGATGTATGTGGATAGTGATTTAACCATTCCATCCAATGTAGAAATGTTTTCTTGCTATCTACTAATGAAAGTAGAAACATAAGGCACAGGAATGTGAATGTGTCCATAGGAGTATCATATATAAGCTAAGGGAAGCAGTGTTGATGTGTTCCTATCCAGAGGTTGAGTGACCAACTGACAAATGACACTTTTCTATAGGCTCCGGGGTTAGAATTACTTGGAATCAGTAACTGATCTGGAACTACTTTTCTAAGAAGTGAAATGCTGGGATTAAGAGAAAAGGAACTTTTATGAGAACGTGTAAAATTTTTGGGCAAAGATCCTCTTTAGTATAAAACTAAAACTAATAAAAAAAGCCCAATGTGAAGCATAGTACATCACAGAACGAAGTAAAGAAAGAAAAGACAAGTTAACATATGATCTATCTGTACAACCATTCAAGAAAATATCAACACTCATGTCGCTGCTATCAGATATTCCCAAAGCAAAACATTGCAACACAGTGATGAGATTATAATGATCTCTTTCCTGGACATCAACCGAAAACATGAAGAGCATAAACAAAACTTAGCAACATACATCAGATTATATGCAATATTTGAATGTATATCCAAGAGGTAAAGAACATTAATTCAGTCACTGACAGCACTTCATGCTTCAGGTTTCATAAAGCAGGATTCAATATAAAGCAAATCACTCTAGTGGATTCCTCAAACTTCATCCTGAACTGTGTTAGAACTTTTTCTTTAGTGGGTTATGATCCCATTTGTTTTGTTATGCTTTTGGGTTTACATCAAAATCTACACAATAATAGAATTTAGCTTGCTCAACATTATCTGTATACTTTGGGCTATTTAATGATAAACATATGTAAACTGTAAAGTATAACTTTCCCCATGAAGGACCAAACTGGAATATTCAGTAACTTCTATGACAATAGTTACAATTTATCATTTCCAAAGAAAGTTCTTGATCTACTTCCCAGGTACTTAGCATCACTTGTTTTAGTTACAAGTTGGCAGCCCAGGCCCATATACATTTGGGTCTCCAAAAGAATGAGTCATCTATCCTTACTGCGCTGCTCAATGCGTCTCACTTCATATGAGAAACTAACACTGTATAGCCGGTGTCTGCCAACTGTACTTATAGGACAATCCAAGCAAAATTATCCAATCAAGAAATAGACTCCATGGATTATTACTGATCGTCAGAATAAAAAGGGCACTTAAATCTAGCAAATCATTGTAAGAGATGGGCCAATCATATCAATGAAAGTGGCCATAGAGAGTTGGCTTTTGTTAACAGAGATATGTGAGCTGTGCCAAAGGGTGAAACCACTTTAAGAAACTAGGTGAACCTGTTTTCATCATAGTTTTGATTTGTGACATCAGAAAGTGTTCATTTGTGATTTATTTGAGTTTGGAGATGAAGTGGTTAATCTTGCCCTGCTGATGGAATGAAGACAGAAGAGGTATTCCTGGAGTGTGATTTATTAGTCAACGCGTTTCGGTATGTTCAGACTCTCTCATCCATGAGTGTTCCGATGAAGGAGTCTGAGGACGCCGAAACGTGTTGAGTAATAAATCACACTCCAGGAATACCTCTTCTGTCTTCATTCCATTGGCAGAGCAGGATTAACCCCTTCCTCTCCAACCTCAGATGCTGAATACACATGAGGCTGCAGCAGCCGTTTCTAAGCTATTAAGAGGTGGTTGCTTACACAACTACACCAGGTGAGCACAATTTTGTTTGTTTTTACTGTGTCTCGGATAAGACCCTATTTGCGCTCCTTGTCTCTCCATTTTTTTTCTTCATACATTTGTGATTTATTAGAAGAGGCATTGTCTGTTAGAGCTTATGATGTATGTTTCAACTAACCCTTTTAAATTTCTTTCAGTTCAACCAGACAATATAGTGTAACATTTTGGAGAAATAATCAACTGAGATGATTGTTGAGCTGAATGTCACAATCCTCATCTTAGGCATCTCAATAACTCCTCTTTAGACAAAATTATGGCCAGGTATCAGTTCTTATAGTGAAATAGTCAGCACTACTTTCATAACTGTCACGCTGTGCAAAGACTAGTAAGATATATTACAGAGTAATCCCCACTAGGTGGCAGCAGAGTAGTGAAGGAGAGACAAGAAAACACTGTAACGGAAAGGCAGTTGAAGTACAGCAGAGTAACTTCACCAGGCAGTTAATAGGCAAGCCACCAGGGGGCAATATAGTACTCAAACAGTCAGGGTCTAGCCAGGAAAGCCGAGTCACTGCCAAGGGAAGATACATATCAAAGTCAGAAAACAGAACCGAGTCGAAAGCCGGGAGATCAGGTATGCAGAGGGAAACACAAACAACAGACAGGAGTGGGAAGTCAGGGACCGGGACAGGTAGACGAACGGGGGAGGGTACAAGTCAGGACACAGTAGCAGAGAGGCAGAACAGATCGGGAACACTCACCAGAACCAGTATACAAGCTGCAAGAAATATCACTGGCACTGAGCCATAGGTAGAGAGGCAATATATAGCGTCCTGGGATCCAGAACGAGTCAAGGGAGGTTAACCCCTGACATGACCAGGCTAGAGCTGGGTGTAACCGACAGCAGGGAAAAGCCGGCCTGGATCATGACAATAACATAATAAAATAGTGTATGGACATTCACAACTTGCTTGTAGCATAAGGCGGGCTTTGCACACTGCGACATCGCAGGTGCGATGTCGGTGGGGTCAAATTGAAAGTGACGCACATCCGGCATCGCATGCGACATCGCAGTGTGTAAAGCCTGGATGATACGATTAACGAGCGCAAAAGCGTCGTAATCGTATCATCGGTACAGCGTCGGCGTAATTCATAATTACGCCGACGCGATGGTCCGATGTTGTTCCTCGCTCCTGCGGCAGCACACATCGCTGTGTGTGAAGCCACAGGAGCGAGGAACATCTCCTACCGGCCTCACTGCGGCTTCCGTAGGATATGCGGAAGGAAGGAGGTGGGCAGGATGTTTACATCCTGCTCATCTCCGCCCCTCCGCTCCGATTGGCCGCCTGCCGTGTGACGTCGCAGTGACGCCGCACGACCCGCCCCCTTAACAAGGAGGCGGGTCGCCGGCCACAGGGACGTCGCACGGCAGGTGAGTGTGTGTGTGAAGCTGGCGTAGCGATAACTTTCGCTACGCCAGCTATCACCACATATCGCTGCTGCGACGGGGGCGGGGACTATCGCACTCGGCATCGCAGCATCGGCCTGTGATGTCGTAGTGTGCAAAGCCCGCCTTAGACTGATGGTGCTCAGCATCAAAGTACAGCAAACAAGTGGAAGAAAAAATTGAACTGGCTCATCATACTGTAAAATTCACTTTATTAAGTGTTTGTATAGACTTACTGCCAAGCAGTATGGTGCAGACATCCTATGGCCATTTCATATAATTAATGCTTTCTCAAGGCATCTTGAAAAAATGTTGATTCTGTAAAAAGGTTGTTGGCTATCTGCTCCATTTTTGCTGAGAGTCTGTATATCTACATACCAAATAAAGTGAATTTTCCAGTTTGATGAACCAGCTGGTGAGTGCCATAGCCATTCATTCTTTGCTTGAAGATAATTACAATCTAATTGGATTGACTTTTCTGGAATGCTGCCCACATGCCTGGTGATGGTAATCAGTATATGCCTTACTACAAAATTGATTTTTAATTAAACAGAATAACAGTTTGCTAATATAAAGACATGATGAAAATGCTTTCTTAGCGCATAGTCATGATTTAAATAGGAAATTATTCCAGTAAAGGTTGTGTGACACATGAAGTCCTCAAGCTGCCCACATATTGCCCTTGTAAAGAATCCAGAATCATGTTCACCTTTTCTAGGGTGCAAGAAAGAAGTAGTCATTAGAGATGGGTGAGCACTAAAATGCTCGGGTGCTTGGTCCTTTAGTCAAACAGGTCAGACTCTCTAAAAGTGCTCAAGTGACAAGTATAATGGTTGTCAATCATCTGCCCACATAAAGCCAGCCGTAAACAGTGCAATTCCGGGAGGAGGGAGGGTTGGTGGGTTTTTCTTTGGCACACTGCATCTTAAAACATTGCTTTACTTCCAGTGAGAGCCATTCAGAGACCGGTTCTCAATGGAGAGCCCTTTCCCATCAAGCAGTGAATCAAGCCTGTGAAGTGGTCATTGTTTCATGGACAAAACATTCGAGAATGCACAATACTTAGCCATGCTCCACGAGTACTCGAGCACTCTGATGCTCAATCGAGTTTTGAAAAGTGTTGAGTACACTCACTCATCACTAGTGGTCATGTGATTTACCAATGCTCCACTTTTTCTATCTGGCCCTGTAAACATCCTCTCCTACACAGGTGCTGAGGGGTGTTCTGAGGGCATGTTCTCAGCACGTGTACAGTTACAGTAGATTCTGATGTCTGTGTTTGTGTATGAACTGAACATGTTAAGTTACCTTTTATTATTAATAATAATAATAATAATAATAATAGAGAATACATCCAGGGCAGTCATGAAATTATTTGTGTGGTTAAATCACATGACCACCATAGTCTCAACGTTCTTGCAATATACAGACACAGAAGTCGCATAAAGTTTATAAGTCAGCCAGGGCCTTCTACTCAGCAGGTAGGGTAAATTATGATAAGATTTACGTCAACAAAAATATATAGGGTGGGCCATTTATATGGATACACCTAAATAAAATGGGAATGGTTGTTGATATCAACTTCCTGTTTGTGGCTTATTAGTATATGGGAGGGGGGAAACTTTTCAAGATGAGTGGTGACCATGGCAGCCATTTTAAAGTTGACCATTTCGGATCCAACTTATTTTTTCCAATGGGAAGAAGGTCATGTAACACGTCAAACTTATTGAGAATTTCACAAGAAAAACAATGGTGTGCTTGGTTTTAACGTAACTTTATTCATTCATTAGTTATTTACAATTTTATGACCACTTATAAAATGTGTTCCAAGTGTTGCCCCTTATGTTGGATTGTCAATGCAACCCTCTTCTCCCACTCTTGACACACTAATAGCAACACCACAGAAGAAATGCTAGCACAGGATTCCATTATCCGTTGTTTCAGATGCTGCACATCTTGTTTCTTCACAGCATAGACAATTGCCTTCAGATGACCCCAAAGATAAAAGTCTAAAGGCCGCTTTACAAGCTACGACATCGCTAGCAATTGCTAGCGATGTCGAGCGCTAAAGCACTCGGCCCCATCGTACATGCGATATCGTGTGATCGCTGCCGTAGCGAACATTATCGCTACGGCAGCGTCACACGCACATACCTGCTCTGCGACGTCACTGTGACCGGCGAACCGCCTCCTTTCTAAGGGGGCGGTTCATTCAGTGTCACAGCGACATCACAGTAGCGTCACTGAACCGCCGCCCAATAGAAGCGGAGGGGCAGAGATGAGCGAGACGTAACATCCCACCCACCTCCTTCCTTCCGCATTGCGGGCGGCAGCAGGAAAGGTGAGGTTCCTCGTTTCTGTGGCGTCACACATAGCGATGTGTGCTACCGCTGGAGTGACGAACTACTTCGTACACCGAGCAGCAGCGATAATCGAGAATAGGGGGGCATGTCACCGATAAGCAATTTTGACCGTTTTTGCGACGATTCAAAATCGCTCATAGGTGTCACACGCAAAGACATCACTAAAGCAACCGGATGTGCGTCACAAATTCCGTGACCTTAACGAGATCGCTTGAGCGATGTCGCAGCGTGAAAAGCGGCCTTAAGGGGGTCCGATCGTGAGAATTGGTGGCCATTCAACTGGCCCACAATGACCAATCCATTTTCCAGGACACTGTTCATGTAGGAATGCTCGGACCTGATACTCATAATGTGGTGGTGCATTTTTTTACCAGGAATTTTTTTACCTACATGGAAGAAATTCAATTTGGAAGAATAAAAGAACAGCCCAAGAAACTAACCAGGAAGTTGAAAAAAATGCACAAAAATGTAGAGAATTTAATATTTTTCTATTTACAGTATTCCACAAAAGTGAGTACACCCCTCACATTTTTGCAAATATTTTATTACATCTTTTCATGGAACAACAGTGAGGATATGGCACTTTGATACAGTATACAGTAGTGAGTGATCAGCTTGAATAAGTGAAAATTTGTTGTGCATTCAAAATAATTCAACATACAACCATTAATGTCTAAACCACTGGCAACAAAAATGAGTACACCCCTAAGTGAATATGGACAAATTGTACCCAATTAGCCATTTTCCGTTATCATGTGACTCATTAGTGTTACAAGGTCTCAGGTTGAGAGAGGGGAGCAGGTGTGTTAAATTTGTTATCGCTCACACACTCTCTCATACTGGTCACTGAAAGTTCAACATGGCACCTTATGGCAAACAATTTTCTGAATATTTAAAAAAAAAAACTGTTGCTCTACATAAAGATGGGCTAGGCTTCAAGAAGATTGCCAACTCTGTAAAACTGAGCTACAGCACGGTGGCCAAGATGATATAGTGGTTTAACAACACAGGTTCCACTTAGAACAGGCCTCACCAAGGTCTACCAAAGAGGTTGTGTACATGTGCTCAGCGTCACATTCAGAGAATGTGTTTTCAAAATAGACGTATGAGTGCTGTCAACATAGCTGCAGAGGCTCAAAGCTTGAGGGGTCAGCCTGTCAATTCTCAGAGCATACACTGCTCACGGAATCAAATTGATCTGCATTGCTGTCATTCCAGAAGGAAGCCTCTTTTAAAGATGATGCACAAGAAAGACTGCAAACAGATTGCTCAAGACAAACAGACTGAGGGCATAGACTACTAGAAACATGTCCTGTGGTCTGATGAGACCAAGATAAATGTAATTCGTTCATATGGTGTCAAGTGTGTGTGGTGGCAACCAGGTGAGGAGTACAAAGACAAGTGAGTCTTGCCTACAGTTAAACTTGGTGGTGGGAGTGTCATGGTTTGTGTCTGCATTAATATTGCCGGCTGTGGGGAGCTACAGTTCATTGAGGAAACCATGAATGCTAACATGTACTGTGACATACCGAAGCAGAGCATGCTCTTCCTTTGGAATATGGGCAGCAGGGCAGTATTTCAACATAATAATGACGCAAAGCAAACCTCCAAAACAACCACTACCTTGCTATAGAAACTGAGGGTTAGGCCCGTTTCACACGTCAGTGAAAAACACAGACGTTTTTCACTGGCGTGTAAAACACGCACATGTCCCTGCGTGTGCCGAAAATCACGGCACACGTGGGTTGTCTAACTGCAATCCGGGCTCCGTTCTCCGTGGCCCGTGATTGCACTTAGAGATTCACTCACCTGCGCCCGCTCCCGCTGTCCGTGGTGCTGAATCCTCCCGCGGTGCAGCATCTGGCCGGCCGTGACCCCTGCAGGAGTTGCTTCCGGGTCGGCTGTGTCGCGCATAATGAATATGCGCGACAGTAATCAGCCGCCATAGAAGGAGCAGGGAGAACGGGCTGCAGAGGACATCACTGGACGCCGGGTGAGTTAAAATGTTTATTATTTTAAAAGCACGTTTTTTCCTGGCACGTGTTTCACGGACCACACCACTACGTGGTCCGTGGAACATCAGTGATGCCAGAAAAAAATGGACATGTGTCCGTGCAGCAATCACGCACACGCGGGTACGCCACACGGAGACACATGCAGTGACAAATCACTGACGTGTGAGCAGACCCATTCATTATAATGGGTCTGCGTATCTCAGTGATTCTGGTACGTTTAAAAAAAAAGCACAAACGTACCAGAATCACTGACGTGTGAAAGGGGCCTAAAGGTGCTGGACTGATCAAGCATGTTTCTAAACCTAAACTAATATGATCATCCGTGGGGCATCTTCAAATACAAGGTAGAGGACCGCAAAGTCTCTAACATCTGCCAGCTCCGCGATGTCATTATGGAGCAGTGGAAGAGGGTTCAAGTTGTAATCTTTGAAGCTCCAGTGAACTCTATGCAAATGAGTTACGGCAGTGCTGAAAAATAATGGTGGCCACACAAAATATTAACACTTTGAGCACAATTTGGGCATTTTCATTTATGGGTGTACTTACTTTTGTTACCAGTGGGTTCAACACTAATGGCTGTGTGTTGAGTTATTTAGAGAGCACACCACTATTATACAAGCTGTACACTGAATGCTTTACATTTTATTGAAGTGGCATGTCTTCAGTGTTTTCCCATGAAAAGGTATAATAAAATATTTTCAAAAATGTGACGGGTGTACGCAGTTTTGGGATATACTGCTTTGACTACAGAATTTTTTTTTTAAGAATTAGTGGTCATCATTTCCTATAGATGGAAACCTATTAATTTTTTACTATAAAATTAAGAACTCCATAACCATCATGTGGTGAAAAAGTAATAAAAGTTTAACGATTCATCACGTAAACAGACATGTACAGATCCTAATGATCCGCTCAAGAAACAGCTTCCACATGTGGATTATCTCCTAGTGAATCTATTATGGAAAACAACAAACTGAAGTTTTTCTTCAGTCCACAGGAAGAACACTGTTATGGAAAGAAATCTTTTATCCAGTGAAAATCAACAGATGCATAGAATTCTGATTATGTATACAGGACCAGGGCTAATCTAATGACACAATATTTCCAAGATGAAATATCTAATTAGGAAATAGGAAAACTGAAATTGCTTATTGTGATTACAAAGAAAAGGAAATGGCCCAATTTTCAGATACTTATGTCCTGTGCCAAAAATTACAGCATGTACTGCAATCAATTTTCCGGATGCTTTTTTATTTTTAAAGATAAATCAGCAATTTATTGTTCACTTGGGTTACTGCACTTTTAGAAGTGCATCAAGACACATCGGGGTAATATTCAATCATACAGTATAGCGGGGGGATGACTGTGGTATCTGTTCATATGTGTTAAGGGAGTGGTGCGGGGCAGTGTTCGTGGACAGGAGCAAACCCCAGCTGCTATGCAAGAAATTCAAAGAGTACCGCACGGTTCTAACTTCATCCCATCCACAGGGATTAATCTCAGCACAGGACATAGTTCCTTCACCACTGTTCCTGTGATGACCCATTCGCCCAAGTCTATGTCAAATTCTCTCCTAGCCAGACCTATTGGAGTTAGTCGCAACCCAGGGACTGCTGCTCACAGTTCAGGCAAGGACATTTCACTAAACTTGGCTACATCAAAGACCTCTCTTCCACTTGCTCCGGACGTCCTGGGGTGATCCTGAAGGTCTGGCCAAATTACAGGTACTGGCCCACTGCACGCTATTCCTCCCAAAGGTGCAACCTGCTGCTTGTTTTACATTTCTACTTCTGCTTATACTAAAATGGAGTCAGCCTATTTTACTTGCTGAACTCCTCCTGTGGGTTGTTCCCAAAACATAGTAACTGCTTCCTGCCTAACTGGATACCAGAGAGCAGTACATAAAATCGGCCACTGCATGGCCACATCAGTATATTACACTCTACCAACCATATACAATGCAATGCACATATACAATGCAGCAAACGATGTCTTCAGGGGAGTACTGACCGTAATTCCCCCTCTTACCTGCCTCTCCTCTCTAATCTTGGTAATTTCCAACCATTTTGGACCCCTGGAAGACGTCAAAGCATAAAAGCATCCTAACAATAAAACATCACATTACTATCAACAACTCTTTTCTTCTCCGGGGTTTCAACGTTTTGTTTCTTCAGACTATCCCAGTTGCTCACGACTTTTCAGTTCTTCTATAAAACAACAGGTCCGTAAGTCAACACTAGTGACCCCTTTAAGCCCAGGGGTACAGTTTCTTCACCTGGCACCTAGGCATAAACCCCAGAGTGGCTTTGTCCATATCTCCCACTGGCTGCAAGAGTGGGGGTACAGTCCTTTAAAAGATCCTTCCAACACAGTTCGGAGGTACATTACATAAAACGTTTCATTTTGGCTAGCACATTGGGTCATCCGTTTCTCCCACCCCTTCTCTTACACTTGACATGACTGGGCACAGTCTCTCAGGGGCTGATTGGGATAAAGTCCATAAGGCAATATGCAAAAGGTGCAAAGTCCATAGGGGCAAAATAGGAAAGGGCAAAATCCTTGAGAGCAAGTCCTTGACTGAGGGGGTGTCCTCTTCTAGCCCACAGGCTCCAAAGTTGTCCCATATCCAGATGATGGGGGCGCAAAATGCTCAAAAACGTGGAGGGATGGAAACAAAAATCCCAGAAACACAAAGTCCAGGTCCACTCACTCACAAGGGGCATTTCAACATCCCACATGTTCTCACTGCACAACTTTTTCACTCAGGCATCGTCCGGCCAAACCGGCCCAACTGAGGCTCTTCTGCCTCTAACTAACAATCTTTTTTGGGGACCCAACTGGCCCCGTCTCACCTTCCAGAGGGATCCTTCAGAACTAGCCCCTTGTAACACGGTCATCGACGAACAAATGGGCACTGCACATCACTTCTCACCTTTTCCTTTTCTTCCTCTGCTGGGGGTCTCGTCTCTCCGCTGGTCCGCAGGTCATCCAGACTCTGGCAATGATAATATGCTCATCCCAAAGACAAAGGTCACAGTCATCTACACCATCTGGACCACAGCAGACCCCCAAGCAACCGAAAGTGCCTCTGAGACTGTCTCCTGTGCAACAGCTGCACCTCCAGCTGGACTGTAGTTTCGGCATCTCTATCAATGTTCATCCACCATACAGGTGGTTCCTCAACTTACAGAGGGACATCTTCCCCTCAACTTTGTCAAGGCCCCTGCTTACCTTCTCAGCTGCCACATCAAGCTCCCATGGCCATTTATGTTCCCCTAGTGCAACCTTGGTGAGGAGTGACAAGGAACCACAGCTTACCTGGCTCCCATTCACTTCTGGGAACTCCGACCTCCATGAGGCTCTGGATGTGGGGCTCATGCTCGCTGGTTGCGAGGCATCATTGTCGCTAGATGGTGATTCTTCATCTGGACCTTTGGCTTGTACGTGGGTCCAATTATGGATTGGGTCTCACTGCAGATAATGCCAAGCGCTGGGTGCGGCACTGTGCAGCACAGAGTGCTTCTCACCCACCACCCCGTGATGGCGGTGTCCACCCACTGCCTCAACTGTCATTAACCAGATCACTTCCCCCACCATAGCTACTCTCTCACAAAATGATGCTGGCCTGCCCGGTGATGTGCACTTCCTGTGTTACAGGGCCCGCCTCTTCTGGCGCCAAAGCCCTGTCATGTCACCCGTCCATCCCACTGGCAACGCCCACAGACATGCCTCTCTCAGATGGTAGGTTACACTCACCAGCAGGCATTTCTTCAGTCGCCGCTCCCTCCTTTTGCGGGCACTTTCAACTCTTGACTGGACCTTCTCCTCAGCACCTCCCCTCTTCCTGGCTGCCATCTTTCTTGACAGGTACATGTTCGTGCTCCTTGGGCACTGCTTCTATCCATGAAGGTCCGCCATCTTGAGTAACACAAACATTATGTAAAAAACAGTGCCACATCTTCTGTGCCAAGGGTCAGATTGTCCCCATCTTTCTGCATATATTCTCATCCTGCCGACTACGCCAAATGTTGAGGAGGTGGTGCAGGGTAGTAGTCGTGGACAGGGTTGAACCCTGACTGCTGTTCAGCCGTGCAATATGAGTCAGCACCTCGGCCACCTCCTTAGTGCAACTAATCTCATTTAAATACTTCTTGCTCCCATAGGGAGATTTAGACATAGTGTCTTCATTCAAATTCAATGGTACTTTACTTAGAATCTCACTCTGTGTCTCTGGAACACATCCACTGCGGGAACAAATCTTCAACGTTACACACTGGGCACAATTTATTTACATTTCACAATTTACTGCTTACTGCTCCGTTGTATACAGGACTCGCATGGCTCTAACTTCGTCCCACCCACAGGGATTCAACTCACCACTGGATATAGTTCTTTCACCACTGTTCCTGTGATGACCAAGTCTCTGTTACCCAAGTCTATGTCAAATTCTCTCCTAGCCGATCCTATCGTCACAACTCAGTAGTCCTCTTCAGAGGCAGGGACTGCTACTCACAGTTTGGGCAAGTGTAACGCCCTGGACAAGCCAGGGGTCACAGGTAATGACATCACCACACCCTACACCCCGGTTAGGCACACCTAAGCTAGACCTGAAATTCTTGTTGCCCTCCCCAGGGGCTGATGTCCACACCAGGTGGTGGAGCCAGGCGATTGGTCTCCACCCACCAAGGAGTTCACAGTCCTGGAGGAGGGAAAACACAGGCAGTTAGAGTGAAGCTAGGGAAGTGAGAAGAGAGAAGGTTTGGAGTTTGAAGTAGAAGGAGGGAAAGTAGTGAAAGAGGAAAAGTGACAGTTTGAAAGCCTGAAGTTGGTCCGGGTGTGTGCCCCGGACCGAGACAGCAAGGTTAGCAGACGGCGGTGACCGTCTGCAGGAGTGGCCTATCGGAGTTACCGTGAGGACCGAGGACGGGTGGTGGCCCGGCGGAACCGGACCGGTACACAAGGAGAGGCCAGCACCATTGGCAGGGGCCTTTCGGATCCCGGCAAGGCTAGGAGTCGCCGTGAATTTGCCAAATCCGTCAGTGAAGGGGACCTCCGGGTCTCCAAACAACTAAGTCCTGATTGAAGGCAACAGTCCAACCGTATGAGAGAGACACCGCCACTGCCAAGGCACCAGTTTCTCAGGGCCAATGCCTGCAGGCAAAGAGGGGCTCCTCCGGCCCATATCCAAGTCGGGGAGCGGGTTACCAATGGGAATCCATCGCTACCAACATTGAACATAGGTGCAGGGAAAGAGACAGTCACCGTTACCTACCAGGGAAAAGCAACAGCAGCTGTCCGTGGGAACCGTCTTTCCAGCCGTGTGTTTTACCGAGAACAGTGTTATCGTCTCAGGCTGAGTGAGTACCACCGTGCTGTGAGGCACAGCGCTGCCCCCGCGACCCTGCACCTCACCAAGCCCTGCACTGGGCCTGCCATCCCTCATTCTCCACCCTATCACTGGGCCCCGGGACAACCACCCCCCTACCCACGGAGGGGAGAACTAACAACTTTGCTGCTCCCTGTCACCGCTCCCGGGATTCCCATACAGAGCAGCGGTGGTATTACCAAAAATCATCACAACCGCAGGTGGCGTCACGGACAATATCCCTAAAAACAAACAACCATCCCCCTTTTCACTCACGGGCGAGGAGCGCCGCTCGAGTCCCCGGGATCCGGCCCATCGCTCGAGCCACCGAGCAGCAGCGACCGCAGCAGCAGCGGCAGCCGGACCCGAGCAGTGGGAGAGCGCAGCGTCCCCTCCTCCGCCCGCGACACAAGGACATTTCACTAAACCCAGCTACATCAGAGACCTCTCTCCCACTTGCTCCAGACAACCTGGGGGTGACCTTGAAGGTCTGGACAAATTACAGGTACTGTCCCACTCCATGCTACACTTCCCAAAGGTGCAGCCCTGCTGCTTGCCTTACATTTCTACTTCTTTAAAATACTGAATTAGATTGTTTAGCCATAAGACCCCCTACCGGTATCTCTCAGACGTAGCTTCATATACATGTACTTGGATGAACCTCTAGACCCAAAAGTAACTTTTAATTCAGAATATAGTTTTCTGAAGAATAAGGCAGATCTACCAGTAACTAGTAAAGTAAAGGTCTCAGTGAGTTATAAAACAAGAAAGAAAAAAAGTAGTTAAGAAAAAGGTCATGAAAGGACAGACTACAATTCACTCTTTGAAATTGTAAGTGTGAACTTTAGACATAAGGGTAGTCAATAATCAAGGTTCTCTGCCAGTTCACAAACAATAAACCAAAAGCACTCAGTCCCTAATCCTATAAGTAACCAGAATCTTTTAATATATTACCCATATGTTACTTAGTTCTACCTTTTTTTTTAGCTATAAATCTTGGGAATTTTTTTAGCAAACTTACCAGTACCTTCTTCAAGTTGGTCTTCTCTTGGTTACATGTTACATTTTAAAGAATTGAGAGATTGCAATATACAAATTCACAGGTTTGTTTAATTGACTAATTTAAATTGAATCGGTTAGTAAGGTCAGACTTCCTAAAACAAAATATATGGGCATGCTGCTTTTTGAAAGCTAAATCAATTAGCGCCTTGATATCTTCTATTTTTTCTGCTTTCTTGAGAAATCAGCATTTTAGTTCAAATGCCCATAAGGTGTTAAGTGCTGTGGAAGTGACTGAGCACTTCCCAAGCCTATGCTGCCTGACGCTGTTTCCCAGATTCCGACCAGCATCATTAGCTTCACTGATAGCTCACTATCTGATATTCTTGCTTTTCAGTTGACAGCACACAGACGGTAAACTATCAGTCAAGCCAAAGAGGTTGGCACTAGGCCTAGAAGACCACGGGAGGCAGAGGCTTGGGCAATTCTCTATCATTCCCATAAGCATATGGATTAAAATGATGATTTCTCAAGGAAATTGATTTTACCGACAGATTTATTTTAATGAAAAGTATTTTATTCAAGATCAGGTTATACTAATGATGCATCATACAGCTATTGCACAGCTATGACCTTAAAATCTATACAGAAATCATAATAATGCATCCACCAGAAGATACTCTGCAAAGGTACATGGTCAGATGATCTGAGCTGTAGTGTCAGTTTAACCAATGGCTATATGTTCATTGCATTTTTCATCCAACTTGAAGCTTACAGCGCCTTGCGAAAGTATTCCCCCCTCGTTTTTCAACTATTTTGTTACATTAGAACCTGTTTTCAAGTATTTTTGTAAGTCTAAGTTGGGGAAGTGAACTGTGAAAAATATGGAAATTGGAAGTTTCGCCCCCAGCAGTTCACCCCCAGCATTTCGCCCCCAGCATTTCGCCCCCAGGTACATTTCGCCCCCGAACATTTCGCCCCCAGCATTTCGCCCCCGCACATTTCGCACCCGCACATTTCGCCCCCAGCAGTTCACCCCCAGATGTTTCGCCCCCGGATGTTTCGCCCCCGGATGTTTCGCCCCCGGATGTTTCGCCCCCGGATGTTTCGCCCCCAGCAGTTCGCCCCCGGATGTTTCGCCCCCGGACGTTTTGCCCCCGGATGTTTCGCCCCCAGCAGTTCGCCCCCGAATGTTTCGCCCCCGGATGTTTTGCCCCCAGCAGTTCGCCCCCGGATGTTTCGCCCCGGATGTTTTGCCCCCAGCAGTTTGCCCCCGGACGTTTCGCCCCCGGATGTTTCGCCCCCAGATGTTTCGCCCCTGGATGTTTTGCCCCCGGATGTTTCGCCCCCAGCAGTTCGCCCCCGGATGTTTCGCCCCCGGATGTTTCGCCCCCAGCAGTTCGCCCCCGAATGTTTCGCCCCCGGATGTTTTGCCCCCAGCAGTTCGCCCCCGGATGTTTCGCCCCGGATGTTTCGCCCCCAGCAGTTCGCCCCCGGATGTTTCGCTCCCGGATGTTTCGCCCCCAAATGTTTCGCCCCCGGCAGTTCGCCCCCGGATGTTTCGCCCCAGATGTTTTGCCCCCAGCAGTTCGCCCTCGGACGTTTCACCCCAGGATGTTTTGCCCCCAGCAGTTCGCCCCCAGGATTTTTCACCCCCGCACATTTCGCCAACAGCAGTTCGCCCACGGATATTTCGCCACCAGCTTTTTGCCCCCAGAAGTTTCGGCCCCAAATTAGGCAGGGAATTTTGACCTTGTGTTTTAGCCCTAAGACCTCTTTCACAGTAGGCACTTACCCAAGTGCTAAGCACTGGAAAATCGCTAAGAAGATTGCCAATTTTGAATATATAAGTCAATGGCTGGAAAAGCGAGGTGTTGTTTCGGCCAGCTCTTTTTATTTTATTACAGGAGCTATTTTTGAGCACTTAGCGTTCATCAATAGCCTGTATCTTATGGGTCATTACCGAGAGCACTCACAAAAGCGCTCTCAAAAATGCCAGTAAAGCACGTGCTTTGGAGTTCTAAAACAGTGTCAGCATAAGGGTGCTTTCACACTTCCGCTGCATATGCACTCCAGGCCGCCCGTTCGCTTCTGTAATGCCGCTGTTCCGCTAACCTGCAGCGGAACGAAAAGAAGAAAATGCTCTTCTTTTTGTTCTGACACTGATAGTGGAATGCGGCATTACGAAAGCGAACGGGCGGCTGCAGATCGCGGAACCCAGCCGTTCACTTCTATGGGCAATGCAAGCGGAATGCCAGCATTCTGCCAGCATTGCCCCGGAGTCAGCTGGATGTCAGATCCAGAGCGGATTGACCTCTGACGGTCCCAACACAAGTGTGAAACAACTCTAAAATTACAGTGTGCAAGAGGCCTAAAATCAAAACAATTTGCAACTTTTACCTGACTCAGCACTGACCTGCTTTGTTGCACGTTTTGTTGCAGATGTAACATGTAGCAGGTCAGATGTCCTGCAAGTTACATTAGACTAGCTTTTATTCCATCTGTACATCAGAATATAGCAGTGTCTGAATCTCCACAAAGAGAGAGGTGTACTGCCACAAAAAATCAGCCAGCTTCCACAGCAATTCACTTTCTACAGCTATGAATTCAGTTCTGTCCAAACGTGGAAGGAGGAAGTTGGTCCATGAGAATCACATTTACTTATTTTCCAAAAGAACCGCTGATGATGTCCATTCCATCTGGGTACGTGAAAAACGGTCGACTTGCAAGGGACGTGTTTGGACCAATGAAGAATCTGGCGAAGTTGTGAAAGTAGTCAATCTTCACAGTCACGCAGCATAAGCTGCAAGACCTGAAGCAATCCGACTTGTTAATGAGGCAGTCACCAGGGCAAAGACAACACAGGACACACCACAACAGATTCTCACAGACGTCATTTCAGGAGCCCATTCTAATGTTGTAGCACTTCTGCCAAGGAAAGCATCACTGAAGAGAACAATACGATTAGCAAGGAAACTTGGCAATATCCCAAGGTTACCTCAAACCCTTGATCAACTTGTTATCCCCCTGGAGTTCCAGGAGATCAGTATTGATGGTGTCCAGCAGCAGTTCCTTCGGCATGACTCTGGTAAGCTACTTAACCATTTAACATTGTATTAAAACAATTCCATTATGCATAATTATTGCAAAGTTTCTTTTGCACAAATGTGAAAAATGCTACACTATAAGGTGCTGATATAAAATACTATGTGATTTTTTCCTTCAAGGGAAACTTTGAGGGTAATATAATGTAGTGAGGCCTACTGATTCCAACTAGTGTTGGCGATCACTGGAAAGATAGGATCAGATTGGGCCGATCAAACCGAAAGATTGGAATTAATTTCGATCCAATCTCCAGAGCTAGATATGTGTATATATATATATATATATATATATATATATAGATAGATATATATAACAATATATATGCACACTGTACGCCTGAACAGTGTGCGTATGTATATATATATGTATATATGTGGGTGGGTGATGGTGGTCTGGCACTTTTGGAACTTTGTAATGCAATAAAGGATTTGTATAGGACTCCAGCAACGCGGAGCTCTTTCTTTCTGGATGTGTACCGCCCCGGGGCTTGGCTCCGGTTTTCGCCGAGCCGCTCGGATCCGTGCTCGTCGGTGGGTGGCTCGAGATGCTCACGGACCTGGGGGTCCCGCCGCCTCTCTGTAAAGGGGGGGGTTGGTGGTTGTTTGGGTTTTGTTTAGCGTTCGTGACGCCACCCACGGGGCTGTGGTGAATGAGATGGACACCACCGCTGCCGTTGCCTAGGCTCCCGGGGACGGTGTTGCGCAGCTTTGGTGGTAGGGGGTGGTGGTCCCGTGGCCCGAGGTGTCGCTGTTTTTGCTATGATGCTGGTGCAGGGCAGTGTCGGTGCGGTGCGGTGCTCGGCCCGAGGGCACTGGTGTACTCACTCTTACAGATGCACTGGAGTCTCTGGTAAACCAAACAAGATGGTGGACGGTGCCCGCAGCCGGCTACGCTTCTCCCCTTACTTCGGGTTGGTTGTTCCGCCCTTCTCCTGCACCTTTTTTGTGTGAATGTAACTGCCTACGCTTCAGCGACGGTAGTTCGCTCCCCAGCGGTGTGTGTGCTGAGGAACCCATTTGCCTGCGGACGCTGGCCCTTTGGATCTCTAGCTGTGGCGGTAGCTCTCTATTCATAATCGTGGGGCTGTTGTCTTCAGTCAGGCCTTGTGTGGGAAAGGACCTTGGGTCCAGGCCGCAATCAGTTGATTTGACTCGGTCCAGTGGCTTCTGGACTTCGTCTGGGTCCCTCCTGGTGCTCCGGTTTCCAATCGACTCCCCGGTTCGGTACCGGCGGGCCACCGCCTGACCCCGGTCCTTACGGTTCCACCGGCCGTAATCCCAGCTCCTGCAGGCGGCCACCACCATCTGCCTCCTGGCCACAGGGTGTCCGGGCTCCGACCCGAACCCCATACAGGTCTGTCACTCCTCACTGTCACTCTTACTACTCCTCTGCATCCTCTCCCTTTCACTCTCCAGACTGATCTGCTGTGTTTTCCTGCCTCAGGCCATCCGAACTCCTCGGTGGTCAGGGCCAATCGCCTGGCTCCGCCTCCACCTGGTGTGAACATCAGAACCTGAGGGGGGGACTCAGGGTTTTAGGGTGGCTGCTGTGACCCTTTTTAGGGGAAGGTGTAGTGTTTGGGACTACCTGTGACCCCTGGCTAGTCCAGGGCATCACAGATGCATGTTAAGTACGGGCGGAAGCCAAACCCTGCTCTAGCAGCACACTGAGTCCTCAGTAGAGTTGAGCAATGTTCGAGGTGTGAGGTTCGCCAATATCATGTTCGAGTGATTTTTGGGGGTGCTCGAGATCGAATACGAACGCAAGCTTTTTGCTAAATGCTCGACAGCTCGAGTTATGTTCGAGAACGGTTCAATCAGCAAAAAGCCTAGCTAGTTACTAGCTGGCTTTTCACTGTAATAGTGTGAGTCACTGTGATTCACACTATTATCAAATTTCAGCGTATAGTGTGCGGGGGGGACATGGTTTAGATCTGTGCTGCTGAGAGAATGCCGATCGCCATTTTTTTTTCCCTAAGCGCGTGTGCAGTGGGGCAGGCCAGGATGTCATCCAATCACAGACACACACACAGGTAAGGCGATTTTTGCAAGACAAGCAAGGGCATGTGTCATAGGCTGTGAATGTCACATGTCCTTGCCTTATAAATACGGCCATTTTCCCTCACGCCGCTATTATCTGCCTTCTGCATGTGGGTGCCAGTCAGCGCTCACGCTGCTGCTGCCGCCGCCGATCCTGCTGTGTGCAAAAATAGACATAGTGCAAGCTACACAGCGCTGTAGGGATTAGGGAGGGACTGCAGGCTATTTCAGCCCTTTTCAGGGCTGATTTCCAGGCGTTCCTAGCCAAAGCTGCTAGGCAGGTCCGTGCAAACGCTGTGTACAGCTTTAGATAACAGCATCTGTGTACCTCAGCTCAGGGAATTCTTTGCTGCATTTCATCATTAGGAGGGATAGAAAGTAAGGCTTCCTTTCCTGTCCTGGTAGCCACAGAACCCGGGCACTGTACCCACCTGCCCACTTTTGGCACGCTATTTTATTTTCCCAAAGGGCTGACACGTTTTCTGCCATCCTAAAAGTGTCTGTTAGTGTTCCTTTCCTGTCCACTGACCCACAAAACCCAGGCACTCTACCTCCTGCCCATTTTTGCTACGCTATTTTTATAGCAAACAGTGCTGAAATTTAGTGGCATCCAAAAAGTGTCTGCCATAGTAACTTAGTGTCCCACTGGTGCCAAGCAAGTTCCCCCACCTCTGCATTCTACCCTCCTGCCCATTTTTGCGACGCTATTTTTATAGCAAACAGTGCTGCCAGTTTTAGGGCCATAGTTCCATTGTCAGGGATAGTCAGTGTTGTTTCTTCAGCTGTCAATAAAGCTAGACCACCTCTGCAATCTACACCACCTCTCAATTTTTGCTACCACATTTTAAGTGGCCAATCTTGTCGCTAACAAAATGAGTGGCAAAAGGACAGATGCTGGTGCAAAGGGGAACAGGCGTGTTGGAAAAGGAAAAAAAGTTTTGTCCGTGGGGAAGGTGGGAAAGCTACATTAACATCTGCTGAAGATAGGCCATCTTCCAGCAAAAGTAAGATGTCTACTACTTTCCATGGACAATCGGATGTGCTACCTTTATTACGGAAAAAATCAACTGTAACAAAGGTAGATGATGCACAAAAAAAGCACATGCTTGAATTGATGTCAAGTGCTCCAACAAGTGGCCTCTCCTCCACCTCAACTTCAACATCAAAAAAACAACAGTCCTCTGAGTTGTCATCCCAATTGCACTTGCTTTCTCCCAGCTCTCAAGTCTCCACCCGCCCTGCAGAGTATGGTGTAGCAGAGATGGTGAGTCTGCAGAGAGCTGTTCAGTCACACTATAGGCTTGGAATCAGAGGTCTGCTCCCAAGCTACAGTGAGTACAGACCAGGAAATGGTCTGCAGTGATGCCCAGAAGCTTTGTGAGTCAGATTCAGGCCCTGATGACCAAGTTTCTGAGCATAATGTAGACCCTCATTCTCAAACTGTAACACCTGTTGGTGGAGACAATGAGGAACATACTGATAACGATGAGACACAGATACCAGATTGGGATGTCAACTTAACTATTCAGTCAGGACAGGAAGAGGTTAGGTCTGAGGGCGAGGGGAGTGCAAACACAACGCTTGATGATGAAGTTCTAGATCCCACATACTGTCAACCCACAGTCAGGCACTCGAGGAGGTCTCCAGAGGCAGTGGAGGAGGATGCAACTGACGACGAAGTTACCTTGCGCTTTCCTGGACAGAGTCGGAGTACTGGAAGCACGTCAACAAGTGCATCCTCAGCCACCACTCTGCCTCTGAGCACAAGTGGTGGTGGCTCTGCAGGTTGCATGGCCTCTGAGCCTTGCCTAGCCTGGTACTTTTTTGTCCTGCAAAGGATCTCCCAAATCATGTGATCTGTAAAATTTGTCGGAAATCTATAAGTAGAGGCCAAAACCTCACCAGTTTGCCAACTGCTTCCATGAATCGTCACATGAATAACAAGCATAAGTCCCAGTGGGAAGCTCACTGTGCTACAATGCGGCCTAGCGGAGCGGGCCAACCACCGGCTGCCCCTTCCAGCGCATCCGCACTCTCTTCATCTTCTATGACTGTGGGGACAGCTGTCACACCTGGTTTTCCATGCAGACCTTCCACCACTTTAATTACAACAGGCAGTTTGCTTGGCAGGTCTTCAGTTGGTTTGGAAGGGGAAACAAGTGCTGGTGTACAGCTCTCTCAGACATCGAGAGCACCAACTTTGGATGAAGGCAACATCATGTCTCCGCCTGCACTTTCCTCACAGACCTGCATTTTTCCAGGGACACCCTACACACCACGGTCTCCACACAGCAGCCCGATCTCTGTCCCTCAGATGTGGACAAATAAAAGGCCATTTCCTCCGAGCCATGACAAAGCTAAGAGGTTGACTTTATCCCTCTGTAAGCTCTTGGCTACGGAAATGCTGCCTGTCCGCCTGGTGGACACAGAGGATTTTCGAGACCTTATGTCCGTCGCAGTGCCCCAGTACCAGATGCCCAGTCGCCACTACTTCTCCAAGAAAGGTGTGCCTGCGCTACACCAGCATGTCGCACACAACATCACCGCTTCCTTGAGAAACTCTGTGTGTGACCGGGTGCATTTCACCACCGATACTTGGACCAGTAACATGGACAGGGGCGTTACATGTCGCTGACAGGGCACTGGGTAACTATGGTGATAGATGGAGAAGGGTCTGCTGAACAAGTCTTGCCGTCCCCAAGACTTGTGCGTCAATCCTCTGTATGGCGAAGTTCCTCCACTGCTTCTGCCTCCTCAACCTCATCTGGGTCCTGCACCTCCGCCCCAAGCCTGCCTGATCAGGCCACCCGCGTTGTAACTGCGCACAAAGAATCCCACACACCTCCTTACTATGCTGGCAGCAGAGCTCAACGGCATCAGGCAGTCTTTACCTTGAAATGTCTTGGAAATAAGAGTCACACAGCGGATGAGTTGTGGTCAGCTCTGCGGTCCGAGATTCGTAAATGGTTGTCTCCACTGAACCTGCAGCCAGGTAAGGCCGTGTGCGACAATGCTGCAAACCTGGGTGCGGCCCTTCACTGGGGCAAGTTGACACACGTGCCTTGTATGGCTCACATGTTGAACCTTGTTGTCAAGCAATTTTTAACCCACTATCCCGGCCTAGATGGGCTTCTGCACAGGGCACTGTCACTCTCTGCTCACTTCCACCGTTCAGCCGCCGAGCTGAGCCGTACCGCAGACGGCACTAGCAGAGCGCCGAGCCGATACACTGAAGCTGGTAGGAGGAGGGGGGCAGTACGGAGCCGCACGAAGCAGCGATCGGGGTCAGAGGAGCCCGCCAGCTACCGGGCATGTGTGAGTTACATGCATGCCCCTGTCAACCCCGCCGTAGCGCTCCCTGTGAGCGCTCCAGAGGGGAGAGAGCTGCGATTTTAATTCCATTTTTCAAATCGCTGCAAAATCGCGGGCAAAATCGGAATTGAATTTAGTCGCTGGCGGTATCTCTTCGGCCGTTTGATTGACAGGTTTGTGCGTCCTGCACAAGCCTCTCAATGAGACAGCATAGGCAGGGCGGACGTCAAGAACGTCCGCGACGTCCACCCGACGACTAGCGCGCCCATCCGCCTCAATGTAATGCCCAATCAGGCGGGGGGCCCGCCCAGTCGTTCATTCAGACGTCCAGCCGCACGCTCCGTCTGGATGCGGCTGTAAACTAGACGGACGTTCAGCATGGTGGCGATTGGCCATGCTGAACGGCCGTCTAGATGATGGGTCTAAAGTTACCCTAAAAATGTGACCTATTTCAAGTTTGGAAGTAATTTTAATTTTAAACAAAAATATATCATTTTCCACTTGGACAATATATGTTGTAAAAAACTATTGTTTGGCCCCTTCATACTAGATTTTGCTTCAGTTTTTTTATTATGAAATCAGAAAATCTGGAGCAAAATGTGAGTTTTTAATGTGAGATATGAACAGAGGCTTCTGATTAAGATATTTTTTTTGTGAATTCATCCCAAAATTCTCTGTCTGCTGCTTGTTACACTTTTTCTGTTATTTCCTCTACTAATACTTTCATTTTAAATTAGGAAATGGACACAGCCGTATGTTGATATTTGGAACAAGAGACAATCTCCATCTACTTGCACAAAGTAAAGAGTGGTTTGCTGATGGCATGTTTTTCACTACACCAGCCTTGTTTAAGCAACTTTACACAATCCATGTAGTCCATAGCGGCCTTGTTGTTCCGCTAGTGTATGCCTTGCTGACAGACAAGAGCCGTTCTATATACCAGAGATTGCTGCAAGAGCTGAAGAACTTGCAGCCTGGACTGCAGCCAGACAACTTGATGTTGGATTTTGAACTAGCTGCAATACAGGCATTTGAAAGTGAATTCCCCAACCTTGAGAAGACTGGTTGCTTTTTCCACCTGTCACAGTCAGTTTGGCGTAAAGTTCAAAATGAAGGACTCAAGATGCAATACCAAGGTGACCATGAATTTGCCCGTTGGATACGCATGATACCTGCCCTGGCCTTTGTACCACCACAGAATGTTGTGCAATCATTAGAAGAATTGGTGGAAGATCCTAACTTTCCACAAGAAGTAATACCTATTGCCAACTATTTTGAAGACAGCTATATCGGTCGAATGAATCGCAGAGGACGTCAAGCACCTTTGTTTCCAGCAGAGTGAAGGCAGATAGACGTAACGTACATGACTGAGGCAGTGATAGATCCAGGAAAGGGTTAAGGAGTAAGGGATGGGGGTTTTTACCTAAGGAATGTGGTGGTGGGCGAGCAGGAGGAGAGATGGGGGCAGGGGCCATATAAGAAATAGGTCCCATGTTAAGGTGTCATTCCTTTGTCCTGGACTTAAAGACTGAACAAGCAGTATGGATGCCTTGCTGAAGAGCGTTCAGGCCGCGGCTTTGACATGTAGGCCCGAATGGATTCAGGCCCAGCTAGACGAATTGCTGAAGAATGCCCGGGATACAGCATCTGTCCCTTCTGAACTTTCTGAACATCAAACTCTAAGAAGATCAAGACCTCCTGAGAGACTAACTTCTGAAATGGCCAATAGGACTCACAATAGGATCATAAGTCCTTCCGTTACCTCTAGGAAAAGAGCAAAGCGCAGCACGGCCTCTGATCCATCTTACAAACCAGGAAGGAAACTACAGAACCAGAATAACAAGGGACAGAGAAAAGAGCCCGACCATCTAACCAGAGAGACTCCAAGAAGTGCAAGGAGAAAGTCCAGCTCTACTGAGGTGCCAGCCAGAGAAGCAGCCACACAAGCTACAACTGACGTGACCACAGCCCACGATGGATCCTTAGAACTTCCTCAACAAACTTTGTATCATTCTAGAGGACATCATACGGCCTTACCCCAGGAAATAAACCAACACGGGGGGATGGGCTTAGGACACACAACATTTCCGGATCCGGGTTCTCATTACACGAGGAGTGGTAGGAATCCAAAAAGACAACTGCGCAAAAGTACTTTAACCAGACAAAGACTTCTTCGGCCGGCTCAGGATATGAGTCCGGCAAGAAATCTACAGCTACAAGACTCAGAAGAGATTCCAGACAATGACTATGACACAGATAACGACTGCCCACTAGAGGGCAGCAGCACGCAGCACTTCAATAATGGAGGGGCTGTAGAGACTATAACTAATACGTCACGGACGGCTGGTCAACCTAGGACGCAGCCAGGTATTGGTGAGAACACTTTTTCTTGTCCTATATCTAGTGTAACAACACCTGTAATGAGTCCAGTGGGGCGCAGTTGGGGGTGCAGTTCCCGGCAATGTAGGATGGGATCTTAATTCAGTAGTACAGCAATTAGTGTCCGGGGTTAAGGAGGCTTTGAGTCAGTCTAGCTTACCCATAACCTCTTCTCCTATTGCTGCATGGTGTGGAAATGGTCGCCGGACATCGAAGGTGGTAAGTCAGTCGTGTGCTGATCCAGAGACACAGGAGGACGCAGTAATTTCACAAGGGGTTCCATTATCTGATGCAGCAAAAGGAGAATTATATGTATGTTTTGAGGGTCCTCTAGGAATTCATTTGAAACAGGAGGTTAGGGAGAAGATTTGGGCCGACGAATATGTGGAAATATTTTCATTATTGCCCTTAGAAAAATATAACTTGGATAGAGTAAGGTTTGATGAGAGGAAAAGAGAGGAACAAGAAAGACGGTATTGTCTCATCCCCCAAACATTTAGCAATTGGTTCCATGCCTTTGCCATATTAGCAAGTGTAATAGGCCAAAAAACTCCTGAACATTGCTCTGCCTTATTTTGTTACATGAATTCTATCGGGGAGGCGCACCGTGCGTATGGAGGTTTAGCATGGCTGCGCTATGATGAGCAGTTTCGCCAACGAAAGGCTGGTCGCCAAGGGATTCGTTGGGATCACAAAGATATTAGTTTATGGATGCGTCTCATGACAGCGCCACGTGGGGTTAATCAGCCCTTTCAGGGCTATGTCGGCAGATCATCAGCAATCGGATTGTCGGCAGCAAACAGAAAAGGTTGCTGCTGGCAGTTCAATGATAGCCAGTGCAGATTCGGAAACACATGCAGGTACAAACATGAATGCAGCTTCTGTAGTGGAAACCATAGCCTATCAAAATGCTTTAAACGAAATAAAACCCCAACAGCAGAGATTAACCAAAAAGGGGGAAACCCCAATTAGACTCGGGGAGATGGTGGGCTATCTAAGCAGGTACCCAGATAGAAAAGCAGCACAATTGCTGGGGGAGGGTTTCTCAGAAGGTTTTAAGATCCCATCTACTTCAGGCCCATTAACCTGTTCTCGTAACCTTGCTTCAGCTTATACATATTCTCACATTGTCTCCACAAAACTAAACAAAGAAATTGACCTGGGCCACATGGCAGGCCCATTCCCCAAAATGCCAATAGAAAACTTAAGGGTCTCTCCATTGGGGGTGGTCCCAAAGAAGGAACCCAATAAGTTTAGGCTGATCCATCATCTGTCCTTCCCTCATGGAAGCTCAGTTAATGATGGAATCGATCAGGAACTTTGCACAGTCTCGTATACTTCATTTGATACAGCGATTGCATGGGTACAGAAGTACGGCAGAGGAGCTTTAATGGCAAAAACAGACATTGAAGCTGCCTTTAGACTCTTACCAGTCCATCCAGAAAGCTTCCATCTCTTGGGTTGTCAGTGGCAGGGAATGTTTTATGTAGACTTGTGTTTACCGATGGGCTGCTCCATCTCATGCTCCTTGTTTGAATCATTTAGCACATTTTTGGAGTGGGTAGTAAAGAAGGAAGCCGGCGTGCGTTCTGTCCTGCATTATCTAGATGATTTCCTATGTATTGGTCCACCAAAGTCATTTGTTTGTGCTTCATTATTGGCAGCGATTCAGTCGGTTTTTAAGTGTTTTGGAGTACCGTTAGCATCAGATAAAACAGAAGGCCCGTCTACACTTATCAAGTTTTTAGGAATTTTGATTGACAGTGAAGCAATGGAGTGCAGATTACCGGATGACAAGGTCAGTGATCTGCTGGAGGCAGTCAGAGAAGCTAGATCTCACCGTAAGATCAGATTAAAGGATCTACAATCGCTGTTAGGGAAAATGAACTTTGCGTGTCGCATTATTCCAATGGGTAGAGTTTTTTGTAGGCGCCTAGCTGCAGCTACCTCAGGCATAACCTTTCCACATCACTTTGTGCGGCTGGCTAGAACATTAAAGGACGATCTGGCGGTATGGGAACAGTTCTTAATAGAGTTTAATGGGAGGTCATTGTGGATCAGACCACCGGTTTCAAATTTTGATCTAGACATCCACACTGATGCAGCGGGGTCAACTGGTTTTGGTGCATATTGTTCGGGACAGTGGTGTGCAGATAGGTGGCCAGAGAGTTGGAGAAACAATGGGTTAACACGAAACTTAGTACTCCTTGAATTGTTCCCCATAGTGGTTGCTTGTGAAATTTGGTACAATATTTTCCAAAACCGAAAAGTGAGATTTCATTGTGATAACTTGGGAGTTGTAGAAGTCATCAACAAACAATCAGCTTCTTCCCTGCCTGTTGTTACGTTGCTGCGTCATCTAGTGCTGCGCTGTTTAAAGTCAAATTGTCAGATTACAGCTGTGCATGTCCCCGGTGTTTGCAATTCTGTGGCTGATGCTCTGTCTCGTTTTCAGTGGGACAGATTCCGTTCGTTAGCCCCGATGGCAGAGGTACAAGGCAAGAAGTGTCCGGATTTTCTGTGGTCACTGCCAGTGACACCGCATACGCTCTGATAGAACGGTCTGTGGGTGTAAGCACATGGCAGAGGTACCAGTCAGCATGGAGGGAATGGGAAGACTTGTGTGCTCTAGTGGGACATGATGCCAGGTTACATGATAATGTTTCCTTGTTGTTATTTTACATTAGCAGGGCCTTTGTGGACGGTACTTCATTGTCCAGTATTGATAGTAAAATGTCTGGATTAGCTTTTTGGTTTAAGTTGCACGACTTCACTGATTACACAAAGCATTTTTTAGTTAAGCAGGCCCCAAAAGGGTTACAGGAAAAGTTGTAAGAAGACCAGAGATAAACGCGTCCGATTTCTTTCCAGTTATTGCAGCAGATGCTGAGTGTACTAGGCCGAGTCTGTAGCAGTCCCTTTGAAGTGTTTCTCTTTAGTTGTGCATTCACACTGGCCTTTTTTGGCGCTTTTAGAATCAGCGAGTTGGTGGCGAGTAGCTCCACCAGAAGTGGGGGTCTACAAGACGAGGACGTGCATCAGTACACAGACAGATTGGAATGTTTTCTGGCAAAGTCAAAAACTGATCAACAGGGTAGAGGAAAATGGATCACATTGTTTCCTTTAAGCGGGTCCAGGGCCTGCCCGGTCATCTGTTTTAGAAACTATGTCTCAAGAAGGCCAAATATCCAAGGTTCATTACTAATTCATGAGGATTGTAAGTCATTGTCACAATTTCAATTCACAGCAGTTCTTAAAAAATGCCTGACAATATTGGGAGAGTCTCCAAATGCATTCACTTCACACTCATTTAGGATAGGAGCAGCCACAGAAGCTGCTAGATGGGGCTTAGAGCCTGACATGGTTAAAAAAATCGGGAGATGGGAATCGAGCAGATTTAAGAGTTACATTCGATTACATTTATTATAAATGGCGTACATGTATATATATGTGTACATTGTGGTAATCTTATAGTAGTTGTGTCTTCATTTAGACAATTGTGTGATAATTGTGTTTTTGTTTTTTGTTTTAGCTGAACAGCAATGCCTGGTTTGGATCATGGGACATTCATTTGTTTTTTGGGGGGCCTTACGTGCAGCAGTCAGGCCTAATGGCAAACAGTTGGGGTTGCCCAGTTCCTTGGCACGGGTGACATGGATAGGAAAGAGGGGAATGCAGTGGCATCAGCTGTTAAAAGAAATCCAGTATCATGTGGAGTTCTACCGCCCCCCGGACGTCTTACTTATCCATTTAGGTGGTAATGATTTAGCAATAAGAACATCAAGACATTTAGTTAGGAACATAAAGCTTGATATGTTGAATTTATGGAGGTCTTACCCAGAAACAGTGGTGGTCTGGTCGGATATAGTAGCTAGACAAATGTGGAGAACAGCGCGATCAGTGGCTCGCATCAATAATACAAGGATAAAGGTTAATAAAAAAATAACAAAATTTGTGTTGGAAAACGGAGCGGTGGCCATACGTCACCAGATGCTGGAAAATACAAAGGAACATTTTTGGAGAGATGATAAGGTACATCTTAATGACATGGGCATTGATATATGGATGTTGGGAATACAAGAAGGAGTAGAACGAGCCATTAAGTTGTGGAGGAACTCACTCTTGTAAGGTGTCACAAGAGCGAGTCTTGGCGGGATGTGGTTGTTTAAACCCCCTCTTTGTTGGTTGGAGAATTATGTTTTTAATGGGGTCCCTGGGCCAGAGCTCAGCGGACAGTGGAATATGGGTCCCTGGGGAGGAGCTCAGTGGACAGTGGAATAGATGGGTCCCTGGGGAGGAGCTCAGCGGACACAAGGAAAATGATCAAGGGGTATACCCAGATTCCCCCTTGAGCTAGGTGTACACGGCGGAGGGGGATATGGGGCTGGGATTTATAACAACCACATCTCTGGGCCGATAATCTTGTTTTTTTCTTATTGATGTTTTTTCTTATTAAAATAAAGGGCTGCTGTGGCCAAAATTTTAATCCATGTCACGCAGTGTGTGGTGTCTTATTTATTAGATTACCAGGAGCGCAATTCACTAGTCCATCAGTCAAGCAGAGTGAAGGCAGATAGACGTAACGTACATGACTGAGGCAGTGATAGATCCAGGAAAGGGTTAAGGAGTAAGGGATGGGGGTTTTTACCTAAGGAATGTGGTGGTGGGCGAGCAGGAGGAGAGATGGGGGCAGGGGCCATATAAGAAATAGGTCCCATGTTAAGGTGTCATTCCTTTGTCCTGGACTTAAAGACTGAACAAGCAGTTGTCCCACCCACCCTCCCTATAATAAAGGGAAATGTATCAATATCAGGACTTTGCAACACTGTCAATATTCTAACAATGTTATTGGTATTCAACATCATCGGTATTTTATCAACATTATTAGTATTGTATCGTATTGTATCAATTGTTATCAGTAATGTATCCAAATTGACAATGTCATATCAACATATTAATATTGTATTAACATTTTAATATTGTATGTTACAGCAGCATTTGGCGGCGGCGGGATGTGGTTGTTTAAACCCCCTCTTTGTTGGTTGGAGAATTATGTTTTTAATGGGGTCCCTGGGCCAGAGCTCAGCGGACAGTGGAATATGGGTCCCTGGGGAGGAGCTCAGTGGACAGTGGAATAGATGGGTCCCTGGGGAGGAGCTCAGCGGACACAAGGAAAATGATCAAGGGGTATACCCAGATTCCCCCTTGAGCTAGGTGTACACGGCGGAGGGGGATATGGGGCTGGGATTTATAACAACCACATCTCTGGGCCGATAATCTTGTTTTTTTCTTATTGATGTTTTTTCTTATTAAAATAAAGGGCTGCTGTGGCCAAAATTTTAATCCATGTCACGCAGTGTGTGGTGTCTTATTTATTAGATTACCAGGAGCGCAATTCACTAGTCCATCAGTCAAGTTCAACTCTGGAATGTGTATGAACGAACATTGAATGATCAACAGCGAACAAATAATGATGTCGAAGGATGGCACCGTAGTGTTCGAGAAACATGTGGTACTCTTTTCCAAAATATATACCGGTTCATTAACTGTCTGAAACATCAGCAAGAGCTCCATAGTTTTGATATTATTCAGATAATAGCAGGAAATCCCATCGCTGCAAGAAACAAAAAGTATGCTGCAATTTCAGCAAGGGTTAAACGTATCGTGAAAGATTTCAATAATAGAAGCTTGATGATTTTTTTCTTTGTTAGTTTTCAAAGCTTGCAACTATCCATCTCAGTGTTTTATTTACTTATGTATATATTTCCTTTGTTTCAGATCATGTCTGCTCCTTCTTCCTCTCGTCGTAAATGCCTAAACAACCCTGACTCCTTCTGCTATATTTGTGGTGTTTTCCCCATTCCAGTTCAAAAGGCAAACATCAGTGCATTTGTCAAACAAGCATATTTTGCATATTTTAAAGTAAAACTCGGTGATCAAGATAAGCCATGGGCCCCTCACATAGTGTGCAAGCAGTGTGTCGAGAGTTTACGGATGTGGACCAAAGGAACACGTGAAAAGTTGGCATTTGGTATCCCCATGGTGTGGAGAGAGCAAAAAAGTCATTCCACAGACTGTTACTTCTGTTTTGTGAAAACATCAGGATTTAACAGGAAAAATAAAAGTAAAATAGAATATCCAAATCTACCGTCAGCTATCAGACCAATGCCTCATTCAGCTTAAATTCCAGTGCCAGTTTTCGAACAGCTACCATCTCTAGAAGTTCTGAGTGATGTTGACGAACACAGTGACAGCAATGATGCAGAATTTGAAATTCACAAGGATTCAGTTCGTAAGGGATTTGATCAGCACGAGTTAAATGATTTAGCATGTGAATTGGGCTTATCAAAAAAAGCTTCAGAATTACTAGCATCAAGGCTGAATGAGAAACAGTTACTTGAACAAGGAGCGAAGGTATCATACTTTCGTACTAGAGAAAGTACATTTTTGCAGTACGTTCGGTGTGACAGCGGTTTTGTGTTTTGCCATAATATTCCTGGTTTACTACAAGAATTAGGGCTTTCAATGTACAATCCAAATGAATGGCGACTGTTTATTGATAGCTCAAAGCGGAGTCTTAAGTGTGTCCTTCTACACAATGGCAATTTATTTGGTGCAGTCCCTATTGGGCATTCTGTCTCTCTTCGTGAAGAACATGGAGATGTAAAGAGAGTTATTGAGTTATTGAAATATGACACACACAATTGGATCATCTGTGTTGACCTTAAAATGGTTTGCTTCCTTCTTGGTCAGCAACGTGGGTACACAAAGTATCCCTGCTTTCTCTGTATGTGGGATAGCAGAGCTCGAGAAAAGCATTGGGTTGAGTTGAATTGGCCTTCAAGATCTGGTCTTAAACCTGGAGATCCTAACATTCTACATCAGCCACTTGTTGACAGGAAGAATATACTATTCCCACCTCTGCACATAAAACTAGGTCTCATGAAGCAATTTGTAAAAGCATTGCCAACTAACGGCGACTGTTTTAAGTACATCATGTTGGCACTTCCTGGACTGTCCATTGAAAAAATCAAGGCTGGTGTGTTTGATGGTCCACAAATTCGACAGCTCATCAAAGATGAACATTTCACCGGGACTATGTCAGATCTTGAGAAGAATGCTTGGTTATTATTCAAAGACGTCATCAAGAACTTTCTTGGAAATACACGTGTAAGTAATTACAAAGAAATTGTTCAGAAACTATTGGAGAGCTACAAAGTGCTTGGTTGCAACATGAGTATTAAACTACATTTTCTGCATTGCCATCTTGCCAACTTTCCGGAAAATCTTGGTGCTGTTAGCGATGAGCAAGGTGAATGATTTCACCAAGATTTGAAGGTTATGGAAGACCGTTACCAGGGTAGATGGGATGTACATATGATGGCTGACTATTGCTGGAGCATCAAATGTGATTGTCCTCAAGTTAAACACTCCAGAAAAAGCTATAAATGTACATTTTTACCTTAAACACTTGCATTTATATATATTATATATATATCCTTTGTAAAAAAACATGATAGTGTTAAAAAACATATTTGTCATGCCTATTTCTTATATATTTCATTTTTTGTTCATATTTGTACTATTTAAAAAAAAAAACACTTTTTAGGTACAGTAGTTTACATATTTTTGAGAAGACAAAAATCCTATAGTTCAAAAACTTGACGTGATAGAGAAAAACTGAGATCCTTTCTGGATTCAGCATCCAAAAATTAATTAAGAACAGTTGTCTGACCTAACTCCTAAAAAATTGCGTTCCCCAGTGTAATTGATTTACTTCAGCTGGTAAGAGAAAAAAGAAGAAAAATGTATATACTTGCTGACCAGATATCAAATGAAAGGAAAAACATGATGTAAATGTGCGGTTTAACTCATAAATATAACTAGAAAAACTCCAGCCCTGTTATAAAAGAAGCTCTCTACGCATATAATATTGATGAATAGAAGAAATGAAAATAATCTTCCCCACACACAGACAATTTTAAAGACTGTGAGCCATTACCATACAGTTACATACGTTAAAAATGCAAACAAAATCAATAAGTCCTGAAGGCCAAAATTGTCGCTTATCCTTAAGGGCCAAACTATTTCAGAATAACCCATTACTCCCACTAATTTTCAGCTGGTGATTGATTTACTGGGGAAGAAGCACACACACGGTTATGTGTAACTTCCTCTGATTCCCCCACAATGGTATTCTGCAGCACGGTGTTCCTTGTGTACCCAGCCTCACCATACACACATATAGTTTCCTAACATATAAAACAAACAGATACACATCAGTCATAGTGTTTAAGCACTAGTTGTCTCTGTACATTACCTTACTGCAGTTGTGCAGTAGGAGGACACAGGCAATTAACAATTGTTGGAGTCCCAACAGTGAAACCTGTTAGTATAATCTAATCGAGTGGTGGAGACTATTTTTTGGATGAAATAATTCCTTAAGTCTGTAACCAATTTTACATATGGTGATAAAGGGAAATGTTTTAAGTTGCTGATCTGCTAGTGTGCCGCCCCCGTGCCTACAGCCTGCCGCTGCCGCTCGGGCCCGGACCTTCCGGTGGGTTGCTCGAGAGTCTCCGGACCCAGGGGTCCTGCGGACACTCCGAATAAAGGGGGATTTGTATGGGGATGTATAATTATGGGCTGAGCCGTAGACAGTTCGTGACGCCACCCACTGTGTGTGGTGAGGTTGGACACCACCGCTGCTGTGTCGGGGCACCCGGGGGAGATGTTGTGCAGCAAGTTGTTAACCCCTCCGTGGGCAGGGATGGTGGCCCCGGAACCCGTTGGGCTTTGTGGTGTAGGGAGATGGGCGACCGCAGGGTACTGTTGTACTCACTCTGAGAAACACACACGAGTCTCTGGTAAAACAAAATGATGGTGGTCGGTGCCCGCAGCCGGCTGCGTTTGGGTTCCCCCACCTGGCTGGTGGTCTCTGTCTTTCTCCTGCACCTGTGTGTAAGATGGTGGACTGCCTCTGCCTGCAACTTCGCTCCCCGGATAGTGGTGGCTGAAGGAGCCCTTGGCCCGTGGGATTTCTGAGACGTGGCGGTGGCCTCTATCCCCCTCGGTGGGCTGTTGTCTTCAGTCGGGACTTGGGTGGGACAGGACCTCTAGTCCTGGCCGCAATCAGTTAATTAGCTAGCACCCAGTAGCTTCTGGACCTAGCTTCAGGGTCTTAGTACCCCCTGTTGTGCTCCGGTTTCCGGATCGGTTCCCCGGGTCGGTACCGGCGGGCCACTATCCTGTCCCGGTCCACCACGGTTCCACTTCACCGTCTTCCCGGCTGCTGCAGATGGGGACCACTGTCTGCCTCCCAGCCAAAGGCACCAGGGCTCTTACCCTGGCACCTGTCAGTTTCCTTCAGGCCTGACCTCCTCACTCGAACTATCAAACTGATCTGAACTTACCCCGCCCCAGGCTGTCTAGGACTCTTCGGTGGGCGCCCCTGGTGTGTCTATCAAGCCCTGAGGGGGTGACTAGGGTACAATGTGCGGCTGTTTGTTACCTAGTGAGGGAAAGGTGTAATGCGGGGCCCTATCTGTGACTACCTGGCTGGCCAGGGCGTCACACTAGTATTTGTCTTCATCTGAATTTCTGCATCTTTTATCATATAGATAACTGAAATAGCTCAGTGATTGGCTGCAGTGGTCACGTTGTAGTTGTAACATCACCACAACTTGCCCAACTGACAACACAAAGAATAGGAATGCCAATTGTAAAGATGGATATAAAAGGAATATATTTTATCTCCTTATAATATTATTAGAATGCGCTTTCCCTTTAAATTATCTGCCACATGCATTATCATGGCAGGTGCTGCAGCCATCAACCAATAGCATCGCAGGATTTGAACTTAAAGAAAGAAAAAAACCGTCAGTTGGTGCCAGTCTGCGATTGCTCTATTAGAGAAAAGACCGGCTCCATTGTGATCTGAGAAGTGAGATTATTGGATTATTACCTGGATCGTTACGTGCGGATTTAGAGACAGCCCTCCACCTGCGGATTTAGGGACAGCCCTCCACCTGCGGATTTAGGGACAGCCCTCCACCTGTGAATTCAGCATACTACCTGCGGATTTAGGGACAGCCCTCCACCTGTGAATTCAACCCTCTACCTGCGGCTCTACAGAGGTGAGGATCACTGTGTGATGAATAACATTGCAGATTTATGTCATCCCCGGTTGTGACAGTTGGGTTTCTACATTGTCAGAAAACTAACATAAATTGTTGATAATTCATAACTTTGATGACTATAAATAAATACTGAGAACTATGGATAATAATCTTTAAATATGGAGAAATTGTGATGACCATGGATGACTATGGAGACGATATCCTCAATAGCAATTTTCAGAAAAAATATATAGAAGAGCATGGTCATTCCTACACTGTAAATAATAGTTATCAAACGTTGCTGGTCCAGCTCACGCCATGGATTACAAATAAAATCTTATATTTCAGATCGTTTGATGTCTTAATAAACTGTAATTTATTATATTTGTAATAAATTTACAATAAAATGTGATATGTTTAATCTGTGGATTGATCTGGATCATACAAATTTGGCTTGTGGTTACTCAGCTGCTATGTGATGGCAAGATGCCGGGGTCTCCAGCGAGAATACTAGCAGTCTGACGGGTGGGCTGCCATTTATTCACTTTATTAATATATAATACGGTATTTATATCATATAAAGAGTGGAAGTATGAAAAATATTGTAATGGATCATCAGTTACTATATAGGGAAGGTCAGGATATATACAGATGTTTATATGGTGGATCATCAGTTACTATACAGGGAGGGTCAGGATATATACAGATGTTTATATGGTGGATCATCAGTTACTATACAGGGAGGGTCAGGATATATACAGATGTTTATATGGTGGATCATCAGTTACTATACAGGGAGGGTAAGGATATATACAGATGTTTATATGGTGGATCATCAGTTACTATACAGGGAGGGTCAGGATATATACAGATGTTTATATGGTGGATCATCAGTTACTATACAGGGAGGGTCAGGATATATACAGATGTTTATATGGTGGATCATCAGTTACTATACAGGGAGGGTCAGGATAAATACAGATGTTTATATGGCGGATCATCAGTTACTATACATGGAGGGTCAGGATATATACAGATGTTTATATGGTGGATCATCAGTTACTATACAGGGAGGGTCAGGATATATACAGATGTTTATATGGTGGATCATCAGTTACTATACAGGGAGGGTCAGGATATATACAGATGTTTATATGGTGGATCATCAGTTACTATACAGGGAGGGTCAGGATATATACAGATATTTATATGGCGGATCATCAGTTACTATACAGGGAGGGTCAGGATATATAAAGAGGTTTATATGGTGGATCATCAGTTACTATACAGGGAGGGTCTGGATATATACAGATGTTTATATGGTGGATCATCAGTTACTATACAGGGAGGGTCAGGATATATACAGATGTTTATATGGTGGATCATCAGTTACTATACAGGGAGGGTCAGGATATATACAGATGTTTATATGGTGGATCATCAGTTACTATACAGGGAGGGTCAGGATATATACAGATGTTTATATGGTGGATCATCAGTTACTATACAGGGAGGGTCAGGATATATACAGATGTTTATATGGTGGATCATCAGTTACTATACAGGGAGGGTCAGGATATATACAGATGTTTATATGGTGGATCATCAGTTTCTATACAGGGAGGGTCTGGATATATACAGAGGTTTATATGGTGGATCATCAGTTACTATACAGGGAGGGTCAGGATATATACAGAGGTTTATATGGTGGATCATCAGTTACTATACAGGGAGGGTCAGGATATATACAGATGTTTATATGGTGGATCATCAGTTACTATACAGGGAGGGTCAGGATATATACAGATGTTTATATGGTGGATCATCAGTTACTATACAGGGAGGGTCAGGATATATACAGATGTTTATATGGTGGATCATCAGTTACTATACAGGGAGGATCAGGATATATACAGATATTTATATGGCGGATCATCAGTTACTATACAGGGAGGGTCAGGATATATACAGATGTTTATAAGGTGGATCATCAGTTACTATACAGGGAGGGTCAGGATATATACAGATGTTTATATGGTGGATCATCAGTTACTATATAGGGAAGGTCAGGATATATACAGAGGTTTATATGGTGGATCATCAGTTACTATACAGGGAGGGTCAGGATATATACAGATGTTTATATGGTGGATCATCAGTTACTATATAGGGAAGGTCAGGATATATACAGAGGTTTATATGGTGGATCATCAGTTACTATACAGGGAGGGTCAGGATATATACAGATGTTTATATGGTGGATCATCAGTTACTATATAGGGAAGGTCAGGATATATACAGAGGTTTATATGGTGGATCATCAGTTACTATACAGGGAGGGTCAGGATAAATACAGATGTTTATATGGTGGATCATCAGTTACTATACAGGGAGGGTCAGGATATATACAGAGGTTTATATGGTGGATCATCAGTTACTATACAGGGAGGGTCAGGATATATACAGATGTTTATATGGTGGATCATCAGTTACTATACAGGGAGGGTCAGGATATATACAGATGTTTATATGGCGGATCATCAGTTACTATACAGGGAGGGTCAGGATATATACAGAGGTTTATATGGTGGATCATCAGTTACTATACAGGGAGGGTCAGGATATATGCAGATGTTTATATGGTGGATCATCAGTTACTATACAGGGAGGGTCAGGATATATACAGAGGTTTATATGGTAGATCATCAGTTACTATACAGGGAGGGTCAGGATATATACAGAGGTTTATATGGTGGATCATCAGTTACTATACAGGGAGGGTCAGGATATATACAGATGTTTATATGGTGGATCATCAGTTACTATACAGGGAGGGTCAGGATATATACAGATGTTTATATGGTGGATCATCAGTTACTATACAGGGAGGGTCAGGATATATACAGATGTTTATATGGTGGATCATCAGTTACTATACAGGGAGGGTCAGGATATATACAGAGGTTTATATGGTGGATCATCAGTTACTATACAGGGAGGGTCAGGATATATACAGATGTTTATATGGTGGATCATCAGTTACTATACAGGGAGGGTCAGGATATATACAGATGTTTATATGGTGGATCATCAGTTACTATACAGGGAGGGTCAGGATATATACAGATGTTTATATGGTGGATCATCAGTTACTATACAGGGAGGGTCAGGATATATACAGATGTTTATATGGTGGATCATCAGTTACTATACAGGGAGGGTCAGGATATATACAGATGTTTATATGGTGGATCATCAGTTACTATACAGGGAGGGTCAGGATAAATACAGATGTTTATATGGTGGATCATCAGTTACTATACAGGGAGGGTCAGGATATATACAGATGTTTATATGGTGGATCATCAGTTACTATACAGGGAGGGTCAGGATATATACAGATGTTTATATGGTGGATCATCAGTTACTATACAGGGAGGGTCAGGATATATACAGATGTTTATATGGTGGATCATCAGTTACTATACAGGGAGGGTCAGGATATATGCAGATGTTTATATGGTGGATCATCAGTTACTATACAGGGAGGGTCAGGATATATGCAGATGTTTATATGGTGGATCATCAGTTACTATACAGGGAGGGTCAGGATATATACAGATGTTTATATGGTGGATCATCAGTTACTATACAGGGAGGGTCAGGATATATACAGATGTTTATATGGTGGATCATCAGTTACTATACAGGGAGGGTCAGGATATATACAGATGTTTATATAGTGGATCATCAGTTACTATACAGGGAGGGTCAGGATATATACAGAGGTTTATATGGTGGATCATCAGTTACTATACAGGGAGGGTCAGGATATATACAGAGGTTTATATGGTGGATCATCAGTTACTATACAGGGAGGGTCAGGATAAATACAGATGTTTATATGGTGGATCATCAGTTACTATACAGGGAGGGTCAGGATATATACAGAGGTTTATATGGTGGATCATCAGTTACTATACAGGGAGGGTCAGGATATATACAGATGTTTATATGGTGGATCATCAGTTACTATACAGGGAGGGTCAGGATATATACAGATGTTTATATGGTGGATCATCAGTTACTATACAGGGAGGGTCAGGATATATACAGATGTTTATATGGTGGATCATCAGTTACTATACAGGGAGGGTCAGGATATATGCAGATGTTTATATGGTGGATCATCAGTTACTATACAGGGAGGGTCAGGATATATGCAGATGTTTATATGGTGGATCACCAGTTTCTATACAGAGAGGGTCAGGATATATACAGATGTTTATATGGCGGATCATCAGTTACTATACAGGGAGGGTCAGGATATATACAGATATTTATATGGCGGATCATCAGTTACTATACAGGGAGGGTCAGGATATATACAGAGGTTTATATGGCGGATCATCAGTTACTATACAGGGAGGGTCAGGATATATACAGATATTTATATGGCGGATCATCAGTTACTATACAGGGAGGGTCAGGATATATACAGAGGTTTATATGGCGGATCATCAGTTACTATACAGGGAGGGTCAGGATATATACAGAGATTTATATGGTGGATCATCAGTTACTATACAGGGAGGGTCAGGATATATACAGAGGTTTATATGGTGGATCATCAGTTACTATACAGGGAGGGTCAGGATATATACAGAGATTTATATGGTGGATCATCAGTTACTATACAGGGAGGGTCAGGATATATACAGAGGTTTATATGGTGGGACATCAGTTACTATACAGGGAGGGTCAGGATATATACAGAGGTTTATATGGTGGATCATCAGTTACTATACAGGGAGGGTCAGGATATATACAGATGTTTATATGGTGGATCATCAGTTACTATACAGGGAGGGTCAGGATATATACAGATGTTTATATGGTGGATCATCAGTTACTATACAGGGAGGGTCAGGATATATACAGATGTTTATATGGTGGATCATCAGTTACTATACAGGGAGGGTCAGGATATATACAGATGTTTATATGGTGGATCATCAGTTACTATACAGGGAGGGTCAGGATATATACAGAGGTTTATATGGTGGATCATCAGTTACTATACAGGGAGGGTCAGGATATATACACAGATTTATATGGTGGATCATCAGTTACTATACAGGGAGGTTCAGGATATATACAGATGTTTATATGGTGGATCATCAGTTACTATACAGGGAGGGTCATGATATATACAGATGTTTATATGGTGGATCATCAGTTACTATACAGGGAGGTTCAGGATATATACAGATGTTTATATGGTGGATCATCAGTTACTATACAGGGAGGGTCAGGATATATACAGATGTTTATATGGTGGATCATCAGTTACTATACAGGGAGGGTCATGATATATACAGAGGTTTATATGGTGGATCATCAGTTACTATACAGGGAGGGTCAGGATATATACAGATGTTTATATGGTGGATCATCAGTTACTATACAGGGAGGGTCAGGATATATACAGATGTTTATATGGTGGATCATCAGTTACTATACAGGGAGGGTCAGGATATATACAGATGTTTATATGGTGGATCATCAGTTACTATACAGGGAGGGTCATGATATATACAGAGGTTTATATGGTGGATCATCAGTTACTATACAGGGAGGGTCAGGATATATACAGATGTTTATATGGTGGATCATCAGTTACTATACAGGGAGGGTCATGATATATACAGAGGTTTATATGGTGGATCATCAGTTACTATACAGGGAGGGTCAGGATATATACAGATGTTTATATGGTGGATCATCAGTTACTATACAGGGAGGGTCAGGATATATACAGATGTTTATATGGTGAATCATCAGTTTCTATACAGGGAGGGTCATGATATATACAGAGGTTTATATGGTGGATCATCAGTTACTATACAGGGAGGGTCAGGATATATACAGAGGTTTATATGGTGGATCATCAGTTACTATACAGGGAGGGTCAGGATAAATACAGATGTTTATATGGTGGATCATCAGTTACTATACAGGGAGGGTCAGGATATATACAGATGTTTATATGGTGGATCATCAGTTACTATACAGGGAGGGCCAGGATATATACAGATGTTTATATGGTGGATCATCAGTTACTATACAGGCAGGGTCAGGATATATACAGAGGTTTATATGGTGGATCATCAGTTACTATACAGGGAGGGTCAGGATATATACAGAGGTTTATATGGTGGATCATCAGTTACTATACAGGGAGGGTCAGGATAAATACAGATGTTTATATGGTGGATCATCAGTTACTATACAGGGAGGGTCAGGATATATACAGATGTTTATATGGTGGATCATCAGTTACTATACAGGGAGGGTCAGGATAAATACAGATGTTTATATGGTGGATCATCAGTTACTATACAGGGAGGGTCAGGATATATACAGATGTTTATATGGTGGATCATCAGTTACTATACAGGGAGGGTCAGGATATATACAGAGGTTTATATGGTGGATCATCAGTTACTATACAGGGAGGGTCAGGATATATACAGAGATTTATATGGTGGATCATCAGTTACTATACAGGGAGGGTCAGGATATATACAGAGGTTTATATGGTGGATCATCAGTTACTATACAGGGAGGGTCAGGATATATACACAGATTTATATGGTGGATCATCAGTTACTATACAGGGAGGTTCAGGATATATACAGATGTTTATATGGTGGATCATCAGTTACTATACAGGGAGGGTCAGGATATATACAGAGGTTTATATGGTGGATCATCAGTTACTATACAGGGAGGGTCAGGATATATACAGATGTTTATATGGTGGATCATCAGTTACTATACAGGGAGGGTCAGGATATATACAGAGGTTTATATGGTGGATCATCAGTTACTATACAGGGAGGGTCAGGATATATACACAGATTTATATGGTGGATCATCAGTTACTATACAGGGAGGTTCAGGATATATACAGATGTTTATATGGTGGATCATCAGTTACTATACAGGGAGGGTCATGATATATACAGATGTTTATATGGTGGATCATCAGTTACTATACAGGGAGGGTCAGGATATATACAGAGGTTTATATGGTGGATCATCAGTTACTATACAGGGAGGGTCAGGATATATACAGATGTTTATATGGTGGATCATCAGTTACTATACAGGGAGGGTCAGGATATATACAGATGTTTATATGGTGGATCATCAGTTACTATACAGGGAGGGTCAGGATATATACAGATGTTTATATGGTGGATCATCAGTTACTATACAGGGAGGGTCATGATATATACAGAGGTTTATATGGTGGATCATCAGTTACTATACAGGGAGGGTCAGGATATATACAGATGTTTATATGGTGGATCATCAGTTACTATACAGGGAGGGTCAGGATATATACAGATGTTTATATGGTGGATCATCAGTTACTATACAGGGAGGTTCAGGATATATACAGATGTTTATATGGTGGATCATCAGTTACTATACAGGGAGGGTCATGATATATACAGATGTTTATATGGTGGATCATCAGTTACTATACAGGGAGGTTCAGGATATATACAGATGTTTATATGGTGGATCATCAGTTACTATACAGGGAGGGTCAGGATATATACAGATGTTTATATGGTGGATCATCAGTTACTATACAGGGAGGGGCATGATATATACAGAGGTTTATATGGTGGATCATCAGTTACTATACAGGGAGGGTCAGGATATATACAGATGTTTATATGGTGGATCATCAGTTACTATACAGGGAGGGTCAGGATATATACAGAGGTTTATATGGTGGATCATCAGTTACTATACAGGGAGGGTCAGGATATATACAGAGGTTTATATGGTGGATCATCAGTTACTATACAGGGAGGGTCATGATATATACAGAGGTTTATATGGTGGATCATCAGTTACTATACAGGGAGGGTCAGGATATATACAGATGTTTATATGGTGAATCATCAGTTTCTATACAGGGAGGGTCATGATATATACAGAGGTTTATATGGTGGATCATCAGTTACTATACAGGGAGGGTCAGGATATATACAGATGTTTATATGGTGGATCATCAGTTACTATACAGGGAGGGCCAGGATATATACAGAGGTTTATATGGTGGATCATCAGTTACTATACAGGGAGGGTCAGGATAAATACAGATGTTTATATGGTGGATCATCAGTTACTATACAGGGAGGGTCAGGATATATACAGATGTTTATATGGTGGATCATCAGTTACTATACAGGGAGGGTCAGGATATATACAGAGGTTTATATGGTGGATCATCAGTTACTATACAGGGAGGGTCAGGATATATACAGATGTTTATATGGTGGATCATCAGTTACTATACAGGGAGGGTCAGGATATATACAGAGGTTTATATGGTGGATCATCAGTTACTATACAGGGAGGGTCAGGATAAATACAGATGTTTATATGGTGGATCATCAGTTACTATACAGGGAGGGTCAGGATATATACAGATGTTTATATGGTGGATCATCAGTTACTATACAGGGAGGGTCAGGATATATGCAGATGTTTATATGGTGGATCATCAGTTACTATACAGGGAGGGTCAGGATATATACAGATGTTTATATGGTGGATCATCAGTTACTATACAGGGAGGGTCAGGATATATACAGATGTTTATATGGTGGATCATCAGTTACTATACAGGGAGGGTCAGGATATATACAGATGTTTATATGGTGGATCATCAGTTACTATACAGGGAGGGTCAGGATAAATACAGATGTTTATATGGTGGATCATCAGTTACTATACAGGGAGGGTCAGGATATATACAGATGTTTATATGGTGGATCATCAGTTACTATACAGGGAGGGTCAGGATATATGCAGATGTTTATATGGTGGATCATCAGTTACTATACAGGGAGGGTCAGGATATATACAGATGTTTATATGGTGGATCATCAGTTACTATACAGGGAGGGTCAGGATATATGCAGATGTTTATATGGTGGATCATCAGTTACTATACAGGGAGGGTCAGGATATATACAGATGTTTATATGGTGGATCATCAGTTACTATACAGGGAGGGTCAGGATATATGCAGATGTTTATATGGTGGATCATCAGTTACTATACAGGGAGGGTCAGGATATATAAAGAGGTTTATATGGTGGATCATCAGTTACTATACAGGGAGGGTCAGGATATATACAGAGATTTATATGGTGGATCATCAGTTACTATACAGGGAGGGTCAGGATATATACAGAGGTTTATATGGTGGGACATCAGTTACTATACAGGGAGGGTCAGGATATATACAGAGGTTTATATGGTGGATCATCAGTTACTATACAGGGAGGGTCAGGATATATACAGATGTTTATATGGTGGATCATCAGTTACTATACAGGGAGGGTCAGGATATATACAGAGGTTTATATGGTGGATCATCAGTTACTATACAGGGAGGGTCAGGATATATACAGATGTTTATATGGTGGATCATCAGTTACTATACAGGGAGGGTCAGGATATATACAGATGTTTATATGGTGGATCATCAGTTACTATACAGGGAGGGTCAGGATATATACAGATGTTTATATGGTGGATCATCAGTTACTATACAGGGAGGGTCAGGATATATACAGATGTTTATATGGTGGATCATCAGTTACTATACATAGAAGGTCAGGATATATACAGATGTTTATATGGTGGATCATCAGTTACTATACAGGGAGGGCCAGGATATATACAGAGGTTTATATGGTGGATCATCAGTTACTATACAGGGAGGGTCAGGATATATACAGATGTTTATATGGTGGATCATCAGTTACTATACAGGGAGGGTCAGGATATATACACAGATTTATATGGTGGATCATCAGTTACTATACAGGGAGGTTCAGGATATATACAGATGTTTATATGGTGGATCATCAGTTACTATACAGGGAGGGTCATGATATATACAGATGTTTATATGGTGGATCATCAGTTACTATACAGGGAGGTTCAGGATATATACAGATGTTTATATGGTGGATCATCAGTTACTATACAGGGAGGGTCAGGATATATACAGATGTTTATATGGTGGATCATCAGTTACTATACAGGGAGGGTCATGATATATACAGAGGTTTATATGGTGGATCATCAGTTACTATACAGGGAGGGTCAGGATATATACAGATGTTTATATGGTGGATCATCAGTTACTATACAGGGAGGGTCAGGATATATACAGATGTTTATATGGTGGATCATCAGTTACTATACAGGGAGGGTCATGATATATACAGAGGTTTATATGGTGGATCATCAGTTACTATACAGGGAGGGTCAGGATATATACAGATGTTTATATGGTGAATCATCAGTTTCTATACAGGGAGGGTCATGATATATACAGAGGTTTATATGGTGGATCATCAGTTACTATACAGGGAGGGTCAGGATATATACAGAGGTTTATATGGTGGATCATCAGTTACTATACAGGGAGGGTCAGGATAAATACAGATGTTTATATGGTGGATCATCAGTTACTATACAGGGAGGGTCAGGATATATACAGATGTTTATATGGTGGATCATCAGTTACTATACAGGGAGGGTCAGGATATATACAGAGGTTTATATGGTGGATCATCAGTTACTATACAGGGAGGGTCAGGATATATACAGAGGTTTATATGGTGGATCATCAGTTACTATACAGGGAGGGTCAGGATATATACAGATGTTTATATGGTGGATCATCAGTTACTATACAGGGAGGGTCATGATATATACAGAGGTTTATATGGTGGATCATCAGTTACTATACAGGGAGGGCCAGGATATATACAGATGTTTATATGGTGGATCATCAGTTACTATACAGGGAGGGTCAGGATATATACAGAGGTTTATATGGTGGATCATCAGTTACTATACAGGGAGGGTCAGGATAAATACAGATGTTTATATGGTGGATCATCAGTTACTATACAGGGAGGGTCAGGATATATACAGATGTTTATATGGTGGATCATCAGTTACTATACAGGGAGGGCCAGGATATATACAGATGTTTATATGGTGGATCATCAGTTACTATACAGGGAGGGTCAGGATATATACAGAGGTTTATATGGTGGATCATCAGTTACTATACAGGGAGGGTCAGGATATATACAGATGTTTATATGGTGGATCATCAGTTACTATACAGGGAGGGTCAGGATATATACAGAGGTTTATATGGTGGATCATCAGTTACTATACAGGGAGGGCCAGGATATATACAGATGTTTATATGGTGGATCATCAGTTACTATACAGGGAGGGTCAGGATATATACAGAGGTTTATATGGTGGATCATCAGTTACTATACAGGGAGGGTCAGGATAAATACAGATGTTTATATGGTGGATCATCAGTTACTATACAGGGAGGGTCAGGATATATACAGAGGTTTATATAGTGGATCATCAGTTACTATACAGGGAGGGTCAGGATATATGCAGATGTTTATATGGTGGATCATCAGTTACTATACAGGGAGGGTCAGGATATATACAGATGTTTATATGGTGGATCATCAGTTACTATACAGGGAGGGTCAGGATATATACAGATGTTTATATGGTGGATCATCAGTTACTATACAGGGAGGGTCAGGATATATACAGATGTTTATATGGTGGATCATCAGTTACTATACAGGGAGGGTCAGGATATATACAGAGGTTTATATGGTGGATCATCAGTTACTATACAGGGAGGGTCAGGATATATACAGAGGTTTATATGGTGGATCATCAGTTACTATACAGGGAGGGTCAGGATATATACAGAGGTTTATATGGTGGATCATCAGTTACTATACAGGGAGGGTCAGGATATATACAGATGTTTATATGGCGGATCATCAGTTACTATACAGGGAGGGTCAGGATATATACAGATGTTTATATGGTGGATCATCAGTTTCTATACAGGGAGGTTCATGATATATACAGAGGTTTGTATGGCGGATCGTCAAGCATAAGTTTTTTTTTTTTATCATAGAACATACGTAGAATCAGATTTATATGACCAGTTAAATGCTTTTTTTCTCATATTTTAGAAATAAGCTATATTCTTGTTTACTGGAAACAGCGCCATTACCATCAATAGGCCATGTCTGCTGATGGAATACATGGCCCAATCTAGTCAATAATGCTGAACTGCAGTCCTGCCACACGTGTAATATGGGAAATATGGGCTGTTCTTGTTATGTCTAGGGGGACACATTAGGTTGGCAGTATTTCTCTCTGAGGGACTCTTTTAGAAAGAGTGATGTCCATATATTCAGGTTTTACCTCTTCTGTATATTAGTTTCCAGGAAGAAGAGGAAGAATGGCTGCAAGGAAGCGGAGGAGAGAACTGAACGCCCTTTATGAAGAGGAGTGGTAAGTAAATGAGATAACACCACTGCTATCACTATACTCCATAAACTTACACCAGTAATCCATACTGGACATTACAATCAGCACTACACATAGTATGTACAATGTACAGCACAAAAATATATCAGATCTCCCACGAGGAAAACACTTATTAGAATAAAGGGATGGATTATTGGTCACTTTTTTGACACATATGTTAGAACAAACAGCTCACTATGTATCTACAGAAGCAGCAGCCGTGGCCAGGACAGTAGGGATGAATGAGCCCAAAATGCAAAGAATCAATGGGAAATTCCCACTCAATCATAGGAACACAGAGGCAGAAGTACAATATGGACCCATAGAGTTCTACTACGGCTCTTTACAGCTCAGAACTTATATGGAGCCATAATATACCATGTGCATGAGGCCTAATACTAAACTATTTATTTCTTCTATCACAGTTCCCAGTCTGTCACCCAAGAAGAGGCCAAGAAGAAGAAGAAGATGGACGATGACATCCCACAGCCAGACGAGCGGGCAGCTTTCCTGACACTCCTTGGTGAGACTCATTGCACCTTCCCAGGATTCTAGAAAGGCAAAAATAATTAGATTATATGACATAAACTTCTATATTTCATTTTTATGCATAAAATGTTACACAAACATGTTGGGAAAAGTGTTCACTTTCAGCCTTTTATAACTACACAATTATATGACAATTGGAGTGACAGAGAACATGTTATTGCATCACAAATGTAAAAATGTTTAGCCTAGGGCAGCACGGCGTCTCAGGGGTTAACACTGCAGTCTTGTAGCGCTGGGGTCCTGGGTTTGAATCCCACCAAGAACAACATCTGTAATGAGTTTGTGTGTTCTCCCTGTGTTTGTGTGAGTTTCCTCCCGCACTCCAAAAGCATACAGATAGAGAATTTAGATTGTGAGTCCCAATAGAGACATTGTTCCTGATGTGTGTAAAGCACTGCAGAATATGTTAGCACTATATAAAAATAAAGGTTGGGGCGTTTTTTTTTCTTTTTAATTTATACTGGATTTAATCTGAGATTGTTATATTTTAGAAGATGTAGAGTATATAGTTCATAGTGAAATAATTGTATTTCTATCCTTTCTGTAGAAGATGAATACATCAAGTGCTTTCTAGCCAGGGACAGCTGCCGTAAGATTTCGGACAAGGTATTATTGTAAGGGATAGAAAAACATCTAAACCTGAGAAGTTCCCTCATACTGAGCTAAAGGGTCTTATGTTGCTGTAGTGGTGGATAGATAGGGATATATTTTTTGCACATGCTGTATATATGTACTGTATAAATGTATAATATAAAGCCTCTATCTCTGCTTCCATCCCACTAGTATCTCCTCGCCATGGTGTTCACGTACTTCAGAAGAGGCGGACTGCGGACTGCGGAGTACAGAACATTCTTCTTCCCATCTCTGTTAGTTGCTTCTAATATTAATTATATTTATACAATAGTTCTATCCATGATTGCTGTATCCAAAATCGCTTTTCTTTAATTCATTTGCTTTCATTGTTTTTCCTTTCAGCCTCTTAGCGAACCAGTTTGAAGAGGACGAGCCATATCATCGGGAGATCTTCCGCTGGGCCCTCGGATGGACGTGGACTATGAAGAAGGATCGGCTCCTGCACTTACGCGATGTGTTGCTCACCAGAATTGGATTTCGAGCTTGGGTTAGTCCGGCCACCTGTGATCTGGTTAGTAATATCAAACACAAATATTGTACACTTTTATTAAAGCCTGTGATGATTATAATAACTTATATGATGTTTAATTCTAGATCATGGCACAAGACCCTGACCATTGGGCATGGAGGAGAGAGAGGAACATCCATCACAGCTGGGCAGTGCGCTGGTTCAGGAGGAATAATGCCCTATCCTGCTCGCTCTGTAACACCGCTCCATCCAAGAGAAAAGAGGCCAAGAACATCTGTACATACCCAGAGGGGGAACCCGAAACAACAGGTTCATAAACATCTTTGGTAAGTATGACTTATATATCCTTGTAAACATCACTACACTCACACATTCAATTACAACAAATATAGACACAGTCTTCACACACACAAATACACACTATCTAAACTGTACACAGACGTATTATATAGGTAACCTCCCTTAGTATGCCCGGAGGAAGGGCAGTACAGCAGCCACGGTTTCCCTACAGGTTTCCTCCACTGGGGGTTTTTCCTGTCCTGAGTGTTGCTGTACGCTCTTCGTGAGTTATGGGAGGTAACCGCCACACATAAATCATATAATAAACTTTAAAATTTTCTATAATAAAAATTTTTTTTAAACTCTCCATGAAGTGTCTGAGTCTTTTTTTCTATTTTTGTACATAAAAAGTTTAATAAAAATGCAGTTTATGTGATAAATTTAATTTTATTCTCCTGGTCCAAAATATGCAACCTCCATGAGTCTTAAGGCTGCTTTAGACGCTACAATATATCTTACGATGTGTCGGCGGGGTCACATCGTAAGTGACGCACATCCAGCAACGTAAAGTACATTGTAGCGTGTGACAGTTACGTGCGATTGCGATTGAATGGTAAAACGTTCATCGCATGCACGTCGTTCAATTCCTAAATATTGAACGTTAGGTTGTTCATCGTACCTGGGGCAGCTATGCGGAAGGAAGGGGTGGGCGGGATGTTTACGTTTACCCCTCCGCTTCTATTGGCCGCCTGCCATGTGACGTCGCTGTGACGCAGAACGTCCCTCCCACTCCAGGAAGTGGACGTTCGCCGCCCACATCGAGGTCGTATGGAGGGGTAAGTACGTGTGATGGGGAAAAATCGTATGTGCGACACGTTCAACAAATTGAACGTGCCGCACATACGATGGGGGCGGTTACTATCGCATACGATATCGTATGCGAAATCGTAACGTGTAAAGCAGGCTTTAGAATAGTAGAGGCCATTGCAGTAAATGAGTATTGCATCCCCTTTTTATTCTCTGCACATACACTGGGTATTGAAAATATTCAGACTCCTTAAATTTTTCACTTTTTGTTTCATTGCAGCAATTTGGTAAATTCAAAAAAGTTCATTTTTTTCTCATTAATGTACACTCTGCACCCCATCTTGACAGAAAAAAACCAAATGTAGACATTTTTGCAAATGTATTAATTGTCCTTTTCCTTGTGATCCTCCTTGAGATGATTCTACTCCTTCATTGGAGCCCAGCTGTGTTTAATTAAACTGATAGGACTTGATTTGGAAAGGCACACAGCTGTTTATATATGACCTCATAGCTCACAGTGCATATCAAACCAAATGAGAACCATGAGGTCAAAGGAACTACCAAAGAAGCTCGGAGACAGAGTTTTGGCAAGACACAGATCTGGCCAAAGTTACAAAAGATTTTTTGCGGTACTGAAGGTTCCTAAGAGCAAAGGGCCCTCAATAATCCATAAATGGAAGACGTCTGGGACCACCAGAACTCTTCCTAGACCTGGTCATCCAGCCAAATTGAGCAATCATGGGAGAAGAGCCTTGGTGTGAGAGGTAAAAAAGAACCCCAAGATCACTGTGGCTGAGCTCCAGAGATGCAGTAGGGAGATGGGAGAAAGTTGCCCAAAGTCAACTATCACTGCAGTCCTCCACCAGTCGGGCCTTTATGGCAGAATGGCCCGACGAAAGCCTCTCCTCATTGAAAAACATATGAAAGCCTGCATACAGTTTGCAAAAAAAACAGATGAAGGACTCCCAGACTATGAGAAATAAGATTCTCTGATCTGATGAGACGAAGATAGAACCTTTTGGTGATTATGCTAAGCGGTATGTGAGGAGAAAACCAAGCACTGCTCATCACCTGCCCAATACAATCCCAACAGTGAAACACGGTAGTGGCAGCATCATGCTATGGGGGTGTTTTTTAGCTGCAGGGACAGGACGACTGGTTGCAATTGAAGGAAAGATTAATGCAGCCAAGTACAGAGATATCCTGGAATAACAAACTCTTCTAGAGTGCTCTGGACCTCAGACTTGGCCGAAGTTTCACCTTCCAACAAGACAATGACCCTAAACACACAGCTAAAATAACAAAGGAGTGCCTTCAGAACAACTCTGTGAGCAGCCCAAAGAGAAATCAAGTTCCCAATCATAACAGTCTTAAGGCCCAGTCACACACAACGACTTATGAGCGATCCCGAAAACGATGCGACCTGATAGGGATCACTGGTAAGTCGCTGGGAGGTCGCAGGTGAGATGTCACACAGTCAGACCTTACCAACAATGCAGGAAAGATACAAGTCGCATTAGCGACCTGTATAACGATCTCAGCAGTCACTGTGACCCTGTCACACAGTGTCAAACACAGCGATGTGATCTGCCCAGCAGGACATCGCCTTTGAAGAAAATGGCCTGGACTATTCTGCAACGACTAGAGATCTCACAGCAGGGGCCTGATCGCTGGTAGATGTCACACATAACGAGATCGCTAACGGGATCGCTACTGCGTCACAGAAACCGTGACTCAGCAGCGATCTCGCTAGCGATCTCGTTATGTGTGACAGTACCTTTATGTGTGTTCCATTAAGTGAATGGACAAATGTCAGCTATGAAATTTTCTGCAGAATAGCATTTGATCATGTCTTGTTTTTGTATTGAGGGGAGTTAATAATAAAAGCATTGCTTTGTTTTGGTGTGAAGGGCCTAAGTTAATTGTGCAAATGATAGGTGAGTGGTCCGAGATAGTTTTTTGTTTTATGTCAATCTTTCTAAATTTTAAAATTGTTAGGGAATCTTTTGGCCGCTCATAAAAAGCAGCAAAAAAGAAAATTAGAAGACATTCAGGCATCAATCAGAGAAACAGAAACTGAGCAACAAAATGTACAAATTCCATCTCCTGAATTGTACAAAAAACTTCTTTCGCTTAGAATGGATCTAAAAGCTCTTCTTTTTTCTGATTATGAAAAATACAACCGCTCTATGAACTCACAATATTATTCGTCAATAAATAAACCAACGACCCTAATGACCAAAAAACTAAAACAAATAAGAATTAAGCAACGCATACACCAGATAAAGAAAAAAGGCGGTACACTAACGTCTCACCCGGGTGAGATAGTTAAGGACTGTGCAGATTTTTACTTTAAAGTATACAATTTAAAAGATGACCCATTAACGCCCCAACCTACTGACTAGAGATGAGCGATGTTCGAGGTTCGCCAATTTCATGTTTGAGTGATTTTGGGGGGTGTTCAAGCTCGAACTCGAGCTTTTTGCTAAAAGCTCGACAGTTCGAGTTAGATTCAAGAACGGTTCGATCAACAAAAAGGTGGCTTTTCACAGTAAGGCTATGTGCATATGTTGCTATCTGCATGCATCCTTCGTCCCCAGCACAATCCCTCTCTTTCCCACTCACCGATCACAAGCGTCTCGCTGCACGGCTGTCAGAAATCTGCGGCGTCTTTTCCTCTTTAGAAAATGGCTGCCGCTTCATTATTCAATCAGGTATTCCGTGCCTTCCCCGCCCACCGGCGCCCATGATTGGTTGCAGTCAGACACGCCCCCACGATGAGTGACAGCTGTCTCACTGCAACTAATCACAGCCGCCGGCGAGCGGGTCTATATCGTGCAGTAAAATAAATAAAAATATATTTGGTTCCCAGCCGGGTACAAATAGGCAGCTGGGGGTTCGGGGCAGCCCCTAGCTGCCTGCTGTACCTGGCTAGCATGGCAAAAACATGGTGAAGCCCACGTAAATTTTTGGGGGGGCAAATAACTCCTGCATACAGTCCTGGATGGAGTATGCTGAGCCTTGTAGTTCTGCAGCTGCTGTCTGTCTGTATGGAGGAGAGCAGACAACAGCTTCAGAACTACAAGGCTCAGCATGCTCCATTCACTAGTGTATGCAGGAGAGCAGACAGCAGCTGCAGAACTACAAGACTCAGCATACTCCATCCAGGACTGTATGCAGGAGTTTTTTGCCCACCAAACAAAATGATGTGGGCTTCGCCATATTTTTGTATGCTAGACAGGTACAGCAGGCAGGTACGGCTGCCCCCAACCCCCAGATGCCTATTTGTACCCGGCTGGGAACAAAAAAAATAGGGAAGCCCTTTTTTTAATTATTTCATAAATTTCATGAAATAATTAAAAAAAAATCGACATGAGCTTCGCCACATTTTTGTGTCCAGCCAGGTACAACTAGGCTGGGGATTGGAATCTGCAGCACAAGTTAGCCCGAGATTTCTGGGCCCCTCTGCTGCGAATTGCAGTCCGCAGCCGCCCCAGAAAATGGCGCTTTCATAGAAGCCCCATCATCTGGCGCTGTATACAACTCTTTCAGCAGGCCTGAAGCCGGGTGGCTTGCTGGGTAATAATGAGTTAATACTAGCTTTGTTTTACTTCTAGTATTAAGTCAGAGATTCTTAATGTCAGGCAAGTTTGACCCGGCCATTAAGAATCTCCAATAAAGGGTTAAAAAAAAAAGACACCACACAGAGAAAAAATACTTTAATAGAAATAAATACACAAACACATTAGAGACTCCATGTTTATTAATCCCTCTCATCCCTCCACGATCCATGGTCTTCTGTCTTCTTTCTCCTTCAACCCATGCAGCTCTGCTACATCAGACCGCTGCATGGGAGGAAGATGCTGCTGCTCCATACAGTAATCACTCAGTCAGTGAGCAGAGGCTGCAGGCTGTAAGCGATGACATTACCGCTGACAAGCGGGTTACCATAGCAACGGTGCTCCGATCACGTGATTCACGATGCCGCTGCGGGCTGTAAGCGGTGACGTCACCGCTGACAGGCGGGTTGCTATAGCAACGGTGATCTCCGTTATTGACCGGCTGTGGCAGCCGGTGAATAACGGAACGGGGAAGCGGACCATGTGCCAGAGCATTTCGCCGTTATACGGAGATGCTGGAACGATCACCGCGTACCGGAGAGATGCAATGACAGGACCTAGCATGACGTCATAGCCATGTAACCAGTCTGTAGCCAATGAGATAATAGACACGTGACTGGTCACATGCTATTTTGACGTCACGATAGGTCCTATCATCAGTCCTGGTCACCGGGAGGATGCAGCGATTATCGGTAGGAAAAGCGGCGGGAGACAGAGTGCAGGACACGTCACGGGGACCTGTAGGTGTTATGGCAATGTTTATTAACTGTATATGTACATGTATAAGGTGTTTTTATGTGTTTGTGTTTGCCTCCCATTGTTTTCAATGGGGCTCGAGAGGTTCGTCAAACGGTTCGTGGAGCTGAACTCGAACGCGGCCTCCGTTCGACGAACCGAACCGAACTCGAGCCTTTAGAGGCTTGCTCATCTCTACTACTGACTACAATATCTCAAACTTTTTGGAGAAAGTTAATCTACCCCAACTAAAGCAACAACATTTGGACACATTAAATTCCGCTTTTACTATTGAAGAGATAATAAAAACCATATCAAACTTAAAACTTAAAAAATTTCCAGGACCAGATGGGTTTTGAAAAGAATATTTTAAAGGCTTTTCGGCGACTCTGGCACCCAATCTGGTTGAGGTCTACAATAAAGCAGCCAAGATAGGCAACTTTCCAACAGAAATGTTGGAGGCCTCAATCTCAGTTATACCGAAGCCTAAAGGTGACGCAGACAATGTTACTAACTATAGGCCTATTTCGTTTATCAACACTGACATAAAAGTCTACTCTAAAATCATTGCCAATAGACTAAAAACTATTTTACCAACAATTGTAGCCAGAGACCAAGATTGGTTTCATAGAGGGATGACAAACTATAGATGGAACTAGAAGACTTATAAGACTTATAAATCTTATTACCCACATCAAAACTGAGAAAACACCTGCATTAAATTTGTCCCTTGACACTGAAAAGGCGTTCGACAGAATTAACTGGCTCTATCTAGAAGCAACTCTCACCAAATTTGGATTTGACCATCAAAGTATAAGAACTATCATGGCCCTATATACTTCCCTTTCAGCCAAAATGTACGCAAATAACCACTTATGCCACTCATTCAAAATTACCAATGGCACCCGTCAGAGTTGCCCCCTATCTCCTATGTTGTTTGCATTGGCCTTCGAACCTCTTGCAGAATTAATTAAGAATCAACAACATATCAAAGGCATTACTACCCAGAAGTTCCACCACAAAAAAGACCACTTTACCGATGATGTGGTTCTTACTCTGTTAGATCCAATCAATTCTATTAAAGCAATTCAGGAGGTTTTAGATGCTTATTCGAAGATTTCCTTTTACAAGCTAAAGATGGAAAAATCAAAAATTCTCCCCTTTTATATAGACAAACTTACTATCACTCTCATTAAAAAATTCTCCAATTTCACATGGGAGGATAAATATTTTACTTACTTAGGTATCAAAATTACTACCAATTTTCACTCTCTGGTGGCACTTAAAATGGAAGACCTTATTAGGAACACTCAGAGGGACATCAATGGCCTAGATAAAAAAGAAATAACATGATTAGGTAAAATCATAGTCTTCAAAATGCTAGTTCTGCCTAAAATCCCTTATTGTTTTGGGGTAATTCCATTAACCATACCTAATATGTTTGAATAAACAAACTTCAGTCAATTTTGAATGGATACGTTTGGAATCATAGAAAATCTAGGCTTTCTAAAAATATACTGAAAATTCGTAAAGCAAGAGAGGGATATGATCTCCCGAACCTCGAAAGTTACTATAAAGCTTACATTATAAAGCAAAGCTTACTTTGATTCAACAATGTGGGTTCACCTTCCTGGATGGATTTGGAATACGCCTCATATAACTACTTCTCCCTCCGCTCTCTCATCTTATTTTATATATTTAATCCCAAAATTCCCCTTCCCAATCATCCTACTCTAGCATCTACAATTTGGATATGGCAGAATTTAAATAAGCCCAAAACAAAAAATCTAAATTATGAACAGATTAAAAAAGTTCCTCTAAAACTTTTAACATTGTTTTCTAACATAACGATACCTTTCTCTTGGCAAATCCTAGGGTTGACTGCAATTAGCGATATCGATAACGGAAAGGATTTAATTAATTTTGTAGATCTAAAAATAAAATTTAAAATAGACATGATTTCTATACTCTATTAGCATTAAGGGAATCCCTTAACAAATTCTTGATCAGTGGTAGTTCCTTTTCAGAGTCAATCGTCCACCTTCTTTGCAGCACGGAGAGACCTATCATTTGGAATACCAAGCACATTTACGATCTTGTAAATAATGACAGTACGACTAACCTCAGAAATATGGAGAAATGGGAGAAATTATTTGACAAATCTTCTCAAGTGAAAATTGGTAATTCGTTTTAAAAGCAACTTATTCCTCCAATATATCTGCCATATTACATGAATCCTTTTACAAGGTTGTGACGGGTTGGTATTTCACCCCTGTTAAACTACACAAATTTAGCCCTGAAAATTCCTCTCTGTGTTAGAGAGGATGTAATAAAAAGGGAATATTGCTTCACATTCTTTGGAGCTGCCCTAAAATTAGACATCTCTGGAGGTAAGTATCAGACCTGATCAACAAAATTTAAAAAACAAATAAAAAATTATCTCCCCAAATGGTTATATTATCTCTTGACATGGCGGATCTAGATCGGTGGCAGATTCTGATCACAATCCATATTTTTTTTAATTACTAAACTACTGCTAGCAAATTGGAAAAAGGATAATGTACCTAACATCTCTGAAGTAACAAGAGGTTATTTGTTCATCATGAAATCGAATACAAACACGCAATTTACAACAACTCCTTCCACTCTTACCATATAAGATAAGATCCTTGGTTGTCTTATAGGGAGAATTCTGAGACACAAATCTCTATACGATAATTAACAAGTTAACCCTTTCACGACCGGCCGATTTTTCGCTTTCCGTTTTTTTTTTTCGCCATTCTTTTTCTGAAAGACGTAACTTTTTTATTTTTCAGTCAATATGGTCATGTGAGGGCTCATTTTTTGCGGAACGAGCTGTACTTTTAAATGAAACCATCAGTTTTACCATATTGTGTACTAGAAAATGGCAAAAAAATTCCAAATGCTGAAAAATTGCAAAAAAAGTGCGATAGCACTATGGTTTTTGAGATATTTTATTCACTGTGTTCACTATATGGTAAAACTGATGTGTGGGTGTGATGCCTCAGGTCAGTGCGAGTTCGTAGACACCAAACATGTATAGGTTTACTTTTATATAAGGGGTTAAAAAAAAATCGGAAGTTTGTCCGAAAAAAGTGGCGCACGTTTTACGCCATATTCCGTGACCCGTAGCGTTCTCATTTTTCGGGATCTTAGGCTCAATGACGGCTTATTTTTTGCGTCTCGAGCTGACGTTTTTAACGGTACCATTTTTGCGCAGATGCTACGTTTTGATCGCCTCTTATTGCATTTTGCGCAAAAGTTGTGGCGACAAAAAAACGTCGTTTTGGCGTTTGGAATTTTTTTGCCGCTACGCCGTTTACTGATCAGATTAATTGATTTTATATTTTGATAGATCGGGCGTTTCTGAACGCGGCGATACCAAATGTGTGTATATTTTTTATTTTTTTAACCCTTTAATTTTCAATGGGGCGAATGGGGGGTGATTTGAACTTTTAGGTTTTTTTGTTTTTTTTTAATTTTTTAAAACTTATTTTTTTACTTTTTTTTTTTATTTTACTAGTCCCCCTAGGGGGCTATTGCGATCAGCATTCCGATCGCTCTGCAGTATCTGCTGATCACAGCTGGAAGGCTGTAAACAGCAGATACGCTGTCTTTCTCTTTTGCTGTGCCCCGGGCACAGCGAAAGTGAAACCAATTCATGTGTAGTACAGGAGTCATCACATGACCCTGTACTACCATGACAACTATCGGGAGTCACGTGATCGCGTCACGTGACTTCCGGTTTCGGCGGTAAGTAAAACTTTACCGCGATTGCGCTTATAATGGCGCTGTCATGTATTGACAGCGCCATTATAAGGGGTTAATCGGCACGAGCAGATAACGATTCTGCTCGTGCCTAGCAGGCACACATCTCAGCTGTGAAAATCAGCTGAGATGTGTGCCGATCGCGGCATGCTGCCGCCGGAGGACCGCGGGCAGTAAGATTATGTCATTTAGGACGTAATTTTACGGCCCGCGGTCGTTAAGGGGTTAACTACGTTAAATAGTCTTCTAACATAGATCTTAATTTATCAACATTTTTCCTTTCCTTTCTTTTCTTTTCCTCTTTTCTTACTTACTCTTCTTTTCCTTTCCTATTTTCCTATTTTTCTTATCTACCCAAATTTAATATTTAAATGGCTAATCAATATTCATTTCTGTTAGAGTTTTACCTAAATTTAAAAATATGACAGCATTCTATAGAGTTTGTTGTAAATCATTGTTTATATGTTGGTTCTCCCCCTGACCATTCCTATCCGCATCTATTTTTTTTTTCTTTGTTCCTCCAATAAAGATACTTCCCACTTCATATCCTTCCCATCTTTTCCCTCCCCCAAAAGACTTTGATATACTCCTAAACTGTTATTGATTACCAATTTTATGATTGATTTAACTAGATAGGATACATGTTATTGTTATTCACTTTAATTAACATTAAAAATATTGAAACACAGAACAACTCTGTGACCATTCTTGACTGGCCCAGCCAGAGCCCTGACCTAAACCCAATTGATCATCTCTGGAGAGACCTGAAAATGGCTGTCCACCAACGTTCACCATCCAACCTGACGGAACTGGAGAGGATCTGCAAGGAAGAATGGCAGAGGAACCCCAACTCCAGTTGTAAAAAACTTGTTGCATGATTCCCAAGAAGACTTATGGCTGTACTAGCTCAAAAGGGTGCTTCTACTCAATACTGAGCAAAGGGGCTGAATACTTAAGACCATGTGATATTTCAGTTTTTCTTGTTTAATAAATTTGCAAAATTTTCTACATTTCTGTTTTTTTTCTGTCAAGATGGGGTGCAGAATGTACATTAATGAAAAAAGAATGAACTTTTTTGAATTTACCAAATGGCTGCAATGAAACAAACAGTGAAAAATGTAAAGGGTCTGAATACTTTCCATACCCACTGTAGGTAATCCCAAGCTGGCCTCATTAACGTAAAGGGGGCTGACAGTGGCTGTCACCAGTGTGCAAGGAAAAAAAGTGATGGGATCCAGTATGAGTCCCATAAATTGGATCCCCATTGATGAGAAAATGATACACTATCACGAGGATATTCAAAGAGGCTGGACTAAGCCCGTATGCTCCTGCCCTGAAGACAATGATAGCTGTTGAATTATAATAATGTGATCTGTGTTGATATATCTATTATGTTCATGCAAAAAGTGTAACTGTGGCCATCTAGTGGCTGGGTTAAGGTACTGCTCCCTGGTAAAGAGAATAGTATCTGCCTAGTGACAGGAAGCTGTAGGCAGGGAACATTTAAGTTCTAGAGGTCGCCACAGGAAAAAGAGCCAGCTGCAGGATCAGGGTCAAACTGGGAACAGACCACACTGGAAGGATTTTATCTGGGGACAGGTAGAGGATCACTTCTGTATTGCAGTCGGGAGTACCAGACCCGAATTCTAGAGAGGTTTCCTGGTCAGTGGACTGGCTTCAGTGGTTCTGGTCCTCAAGTGGAGGCTTGGCATAGACCTGAGCGAACAGATCAGCACCGAAACCACAATAGACGAGCCGAGTCAGATGGCCGACAGCATGATTACAGAGAATGGGTCCCTGTGTGTGAGACAAGACCCTGGCCAGTGAGGATTACATGACTTTATCGTATGGGACTTTGGTGCCAAGGAGTAAGGAGGAAGATGGCTGTAACACAGAAGTCTTACCAGGAAATACAGTACAGCTTACAGTAAAAGTGTTTTAATGTTGAATATGCTGTACAGAACGAGTTCAAGTGTTATACCTGCAGTATGTGTTGAAACTACTGCATGTATCTTATAGTAAAAGACTATTGAAAAAGCGTCCCAAGTCAGTGTCGAATACAACCCAGGGAAAGAATCCTGGTTTGCACGAAGGCCTAATCACAGGTATGGCTTGCACACACAAAGAACACACCCACCCAGGATCACTATGTCTATTCCTTTTCCCCTTGCTCTGTGACTGTGGCCAGGATGTGGACCACCAAAGAAGGACTGCTGAGCCTCTTGCCTGTGACTACCTCCCCCACATCATGCCAATACTTGCTAGACTAGAAAGGTTTCCGGAAGAAACAAGTAAAATATATCTTTGTATCTTGTTATGCAGTAGATGGAATAAAATTGTTTAAAAGAACTGAGAGTCCTCAGTGGTTGATACCTTATAATGGCTAACTGAAAAGATGGTAATAAATAACAAGCTTTTGAGACTATTCAGGTCTCTTTATCACGCTGTAACCATTATGTAGATACATTGGAATCTAATAGTGTGGAATATAATGATGCTGAGACAAGGTTTGGGTGAATACTCTGTATTTAACAAACAATCAACACAGTGTAAAAAGGCAAAGACTAACAGAAGGCAAAAATAAAATGTAAGTGCAACCGAACTATTATGTGACTGTTAACACTGCAAATACAATCATATCCACAGCAAACCGATAAGCGGAAGTCTGGAATTAGATCTAATGCCTGCTTTACACGGTACGATGTATCGTGCGATAGCACGATCGATCGTACCTGCCCCCATCGCTTTTGCAAATCACTGCCCGTGGCGCACAAACATGTTTAACCCCGTCACACGTACTTACCTTCCGGACGACCTCGCTGTGGGCGACGAACTTCCATTTCCTGAAGTGGGAGGGACGTTCGGCGTCACAGCAACGTCACACGGCAGCCGGCCAATAGAAGAGGAGGGGCGGAGATGAGCGGGATGTAAACATCCCACCCACCTCCTTCCTTCCACATAGCCGGCGGGAGCCGCGGGACGTAGGTAAGCTGCTGTTCATTGTTCCCGGGGTGTCACACGGAGCAACGTGTGATGCTACGGAAACGATGAACAACCGCCGCCATTTTAATTAAACAATTTTATGAAACCTAGCGACGAGTACATGACTCACGATTTGTGAGCGATACTGCGTCGCTAGGAGGTGTTACCTGAGACGACATCGTGTATGATGCCAGATGTGCGTTACGAAAACCGTGACCCCCGACAATGCATCACACGATCAGTCGTCTCATGTAAAGCAGGCATAAGAGTCCACACAACAAACTAATGTATGAATGTCCAAAACATTGTAAGCACCGCAAGCAGAGGTGAAATATCATCATCATCATTTTATTCAGTTATATAGCGCTATTAATTCCACAGCAGTTTACATACATTGGCAACACTGTCCCCATTGGGGCTCACAATCTAGAGTCCCTATCTGTATGTCTTTCAAGTGTGGGAGGAAACCGGAGTACCCGGAGAAAAACCATGCAAACACAGGGAGAACATACAAACTCCTTGCAGATGTTGTCCTTGGTGGGATTTGAACCCAGGACCCCAGCACTGGCAAAACTGCAGTGCTAACCACTGAGCCACCGTGCCGCCCAAATATCCAGAGAAATAAATGCAGCAAACAGGTGGTGAAAGTCCAGGGTAATATTTGTAGCAAAACAGGTGGTAAATGTCCAGCGTAATGTTTGCAGCAAACAGGTGGTGAATGTCCAGTATTATGAACACAGCAACAAGTGGTGAAATGTCCAGAATATTATCAGCACAGCAACAGGTAATAAATGTCCAGGATAAAGTGCACAGAAAACAAGCTGTCTCAGAACTCTACCTTGGACAGAACTAAGCCCCACAAAAGTCCAGCACACAGCCCGTGATGAATGAGACCTGGATACGAACAGTACAGAGGTAGAACACAGGATTAAGATGCAGTAGAAGCAGGCAGTCCAGAGCAAACCAGAATGACTTAGGAGCCATTAGCACTAAATACTCAGGTAGGAAATGGACCCTGGACTGGGACTTATAAGCAGGGCAGACAGGAAGTTCAGGGGCCAGATGAGGCAACAGACCATCTTAGACAAGGGCAAACAAACAACAACAAACAACAAATTTCAAGGAGAACCTGGAATCTTACACATGCATGGTACAACACAAAATCTGAAGAGTCACATATTTATACACAACAGGACATAGAATAGTGCAGTAAATAAGACAAGTTATGTGCAGCAGAACTATCAGTATGGGAAGGGGTCAAACAGTTGTAGCTGTAAATATTGTATTGTAGAAAGAGATGTCAGTGCTCCACTATATATATTGTATTTCAATGCCTGTGCAATGCAATACATTATGTCAGAGATCAAGGCAATACATGGTAATGTCCTATATAGAGACTAAGTGAAAAAAAATATATATTTTTTAAAAAAATCACAAAAGAAAGAACATAAAAAGGAAAAATAAAACAGCAAATATATATATATATATTTTTTATATATATATATATATATATATATATATATATATATATACATATATATATATATATATATATATATATACATACATATATATATATATATATATAAGACAAACCAACACCTGGACTAACCTGATCTACAAAACTGTAAGACTAATTACCCCCTTCAGTGCACACAGTAATAAAAGTAATTAAAAGAAAGTAGAAAAGAACAAGGTCTTTTCATCAGACAGCTGAAAAAAAGTGAAATAGAGGCGATCAAATTGTCATGTATGAATAAAAATGAATAAAAATGGTATCACTGAAAATATAATCTTGCTGCTATACAGCTCTGTCAGCAAAAAAATAGAAAGCTATAGCTTTCAGAATACAGCAAAACAAAAACTATTTTTTTCTATAAAATTGTTTTTATGGCGTAAAAGTGGCAAAACATAAAAAACCCACAGTATAAATGTGGTATCATTGTAATCGTACTGACATGAAGAATACAGCAGTCTTATCACTTTTATGGCACGGTAAACGGTGTTAAAATTAAATAAGTAAACAAATCATTAATTTCTTTTTCTTTTTGACTTTGCCTCATAAAAAAAAAAACGGAATAAAAAGATATCAAAAAATATTTTGTGGCCAAAAATGGTACCAATAAAAACTTCAACTCATCAGGCAAAAAACAAGCCCTGACATAACTCAGTCGGAAGAAAAGTTAAAAAAAACTGTCTTTAAATATGGTGATGGAAAAAAACCTTTAATTTGTAAAAAAAAGCGTTTGATTTTGATTTTGTGGCCCAACTTAACAACAACGATTGGGGTTTATAATTTACCACCACTTACTCTGAAAATTCAATTGAATTTTTGGAGTTGTCAATTTCCAAAAACAGTGAGGGTAGAATACAAAGTTCCACCTATTTTAAACAAGTCGATGTTAATAGCTATTTAGAATATTCAAGTGGACATTTACCCTCCTGATAAAAACATACCATATGGCAAATTCTGGTGGATTAGCAAAAACTGTATGTTGGTTGAGGCCTTTGGAAATTTCTAAGGAAAAGATTCCCCGAAAAAGGGTACCCCAAAAAATTGATTCAGGATACATTTAGGAAGATTAGACAACTTAAGCCTGCTTTACATGTTACGATTTTGCATACGATATCGTATGCGATCGTAAGCGCCCCCATCGTATGTGTGGCACGTTCAATTTGTTGAATGTGCCGCACAAACGATTAACCCCCGTAACACGTACTTACCCGTCCATACGACCTTGATGTGGGCGGCGAACGTCCACTTCCTGGAGTGGGAGGGACGTTCGGTGTCACATCGACGTCACGCAGCAGCCAGCCAATAGAAGCGAAGGGGTGGAGATGAGCGGGACGTAAACATCCCGCCCACCTCCTTCCTTACGCATTGCTGGCCGGGAGCCGCAGGATGCAGGTAAGATCTGTTCATCGTTCCCGGGGTGCCACAGACTGAAATGTGTGCTACCCCGGGTACGATGAACAATCTGACGTTCAATTCTTCAGGAATGAACGACGTGCATGCGATGAACGTTTTAACGTTCATTCGCAATCGCACGTACCTGTCACACACTACAATGTACCTTACGATGCCGGATGTGCATCACTTACGGCGTGACCCCGCCGACACATCGTAAGATATATTGTAGCGTGTAAAGCGGGCTTTAGACAAAAAGATTGTCTGGCCAATAAATCTAGGGTGAGGAGCAAGGAATCGGGTGACAGATTTAAATTTAGTTTTATAGCCACTTTTAATAAATCATACAAAAAAGTAAAAACATTCTGAATAAATATTGGTTGATTTTTAAAGATGATCCAACTCTATCAAAGGTACTACCGGCACAAACCTTTGTGGTGTATAAGAGAAATCAAAATCTGAGTGTTAGTAAAGATCTGTTAAAAGGAGCTTACCAGTGTGGGATTGCAAGATGTAAGTGTTGCAAATGGATCCCTAAAGGGAACAACAGCAATTTTTCATCTTCAGCCACAAGGTAAAGTTTTTTGACAAAAAAGATTTTTAAATTGTCAAAGCTCCTACGTTATTTATTTGTTGGATACAGCGCCAGAAGATGACGCTTCTATGAAAGCGCCATTTTCTGGGGCGGCTGCGGACTGCAATTCACAGCGGGGGTGCCCAGAAAGCTTGGGCACCCTGCACTGAAGATTCCAATCCCCAGCTGCCTAGTTGTACCTGGCTGGACTCAAAAATTGGGCGAAGGCCACATCTTTTTTTTTTTTAATTATTTCATTAAATTCATGAAATAATTAAAAAAAAGGGCTTCCCTATGTTTTTGGTTCAGAGCTAGGTACAAATAGGCAGCTGGGAGTTGGGGGCAGCCCGTTCCTGCCTACTGTACCTGGCTAGCATACAAAAATATTGCAAAGCCCACGTAATTTTTTTTTTTGGGGAAAAAAACTGCATACAGTCCTGGATGGAGGATGCTGAGCCTTGCAGTTCAGCAGCTGTCTGCTCTCCTGCATACACTAGTGGAGAATGAAGAACATATTCACGAAGGAAATTACATCAGACCTTATTTTTTTTTCAATTTTTTTTTTTCTACAATCTTTAATGGCATTGTTCACTGATAAAAAAAACACATAAAAACGCAGCAAAACGCATCCAAAACGCACCAATTTTTGGTAAAAACGCATGTGGGGGTTTTTTTATGCGTTTTTCATTTTTTAGCAGCCAGAAACGCAGTGTTTTTGATGCCACAGAAAAAAAAAAGTGGGCACATACCCTAAAGCAGGGTTCCCCAACTCCAGTCCTCGAGAGCCGCCAACAGTGCATGTTTTCAGGATTTCCTTAGCATTGCATGGGTGTTGGAATCATCAACTGTGCAGGTAATTAAATTATCACATGTGCAATACTAAGGAAATCCTGAAAACATGCACTGTTGGCGGCCCTTGAGGACTGGAATTGGGGACCCATGCCCTAAAGGATAGAAAACAAGGATCAAGTTAAGCAGGAAAAGCAACAAGGGGGGCAGAAAAGGATAAACGAGTGGAAGAGGGTTGTAAAAGATAAAATAATAATCAAAATAGACAATAACAGGGAGGAAGGGGAGAATGCCACAACTTCCACCAGAGCACAACCCCACTCCTAACCAGGGAAAGACAGACCTATGGGTCTCATAACAGTCTACCATAGTCATCGGAGTATTTCAATTCCATCTATTGAAACCATGTCTTGTAGAAAGCATCATAGCTATTGTGGAGGGACAATGTCAAGTCCTCCATATGGGGCTGCCGATGGCAGTGGGGAATGGCTCAATCCCCACTGGTGCACATTAAATTGTTTGACAGCATGAGCCTACAGTAAAGGATAGATATGAATTGGCCGTATAGGAATGTCCAAAGTGGTAAAGGGGTTAAACATGCAGGGAAATGTTGTAACTCACAGAAAGCAGCAACTGCAATCCTGTGCTGTCTTGTCTGTGTACTCATTTGCTTTCTCCCCTGCCCAGGAGATGTAATATGATCAGACCATGGTCCTGTACGGTCAGACACGGCCATTACATAGAAGATAGCAGGGACACATATAAGATTTATTTCAGTAGAGAAACATTTTTTTAACACATGCAATTGGTAAATTTATTTTTATTCCAAGATCTGTTGATTAAAGGGGTACCTTGGGGAGATAACAAATTCTTCCACTCACCCTGCTTTCATGAACTGTAAAGATAAAATGCACATTACAGTTGTATTATCTTTACACTACCTGTAATTCAGTGTGACGTAGGATCTGATCTTTCTGCTCCCCCTGCTCTCTGGGACATTACATTATACAGCAGGGGATATGTAGCGCCCCTGAACCCATCAGGGCACTACAAGGTACTGTATCTTGTTAAAGATGCAGGGCCTACCCCTTGAGACCTGGAAGACCAGTGCCGGTAACATCAAAACACATAAACATCCCCAGTTCCCCTCTCCCAATCATTGGTGACCGACTAGCTTGGGATCCAATGGATGGCCACCCAGGGGTGGAGCGGATTCAGTCCACTAGATGACAACCAGGTGGGAGGGGGCAGACAGTGAGTAGAGTCAAAAGAGTCTGGAGTGACAGTTTTAGGAGACGGACGTGTCTTCAGACGGGGTAGTGTACCAGTGACTTAGCTGGTGAAGGGGAGTGGTTGCCAGGGAGGGTACAACCAGGTAACCCTGGAACGATAGCACCGACGGGGCACAGGGCCCTAGGTCAGACGAACGCTTCAGGCTACCTGACAACTACCTGTCAGGACCATGAAGGAGATTCAGGCATCCCCACCATTAGGAATATCCCTCAGAATAGGGATAGCATAGGTCCCCCTAGCTTAAGGGACAGCTTAGGGGTCCCGGATCCCCGCTATCCCATAGTCATCGTGACAGCCACAAGCACACGTAGAGTATTTGGTGCACCACTTCTGCATTTTTTATCCACTCTTGGCTTTGGCTTATAAATACTGAGGTGAAAAACTCACCAACTACTCAACGTGCGTATGTGGCCTTACACACATTACATTCACTTTTGTAAGATTTTGATTATCTAATATAATAATAATATAATAATAATATTATCTGTACTTATTGTAGGGATTTAAACTCTTCATATGAGGGGGTAATACCAATATGAGAAGTTGTGTATAGCACTGGTATTTAAAATTTAACCTTTATTAATTTCTCTATTAAAATTATAGGACCAATCAGGTGATACCACAAGGTAAAAAAACACAAAATACAGATTGGATGCATACAATATATCAACAGGAGTTATATCCAAATCCCTCATGGTCCTCCCAGTTCAGATATATACATCCAAATGATTAAAGTGACATTGTGCAAAAAACCGTGATCCTCCCAAAATTGCACTCTTGCCCTTAGATTAACACTTTTTAAAGTAGCTACGTGGTTTCTCATTTCTTAGCTCAACATGCCTCTGACAACACAGCCTCCCTATCCCCTGATGAATCGCTTTTGAGGAAACGCGTCGGGAAGGAGGACGTTGAGTTTGTTACCTCAGGGGTACTGTGTGGTGCGTTAGTGAGTCACCCCCCCCCGTATATTGTAAGGTAACATATGGTTTCATTGGTGAATAGTGGGATAGACGGTGAGCATAAGTCCCACTACCACCAATGATTGCACTATTTTGCACTTTTTGAGCACCAGTTTTACAAAAACCATTGTTTTTCCTCCCTGATTATACCCCAGTGTTTTCTGTGATCTGTGGATAATCTTTGCATTTGCACGTAGCCACTTTAAAAAGAGTGTTAATCTAAGGGCAAGAGTGCAATTTTGGGAGGATCACGGTTTTTTGCACAATGTCACTTTAATCATTTGGATGTATATATCTGAACCGGGAGGACCGTGAGGGATTTGGATATAACTCCTGTTGATATATTGTATGCATCCAATCTGTATTTTGTGTTTTTTTACCTTGTGGTATCACCTGATTGGTCCTATAATTTTAATAGAGAAATTAATAAAGGTTAAATTTTAAATACCAGTGCTATACACAATTAAAAACTCTTCAGTAGCAAGTAGTGAACCCAGCGGTATTGTCTCTTATCCAGCAAGAGGAGATTTATTAACTTCATAAACTCCCAAAGGATTCCAAACAAAAAACTGCTTTTTCTCCAAAAAAAATAATAATATAAAATAACAGTCACATAGACGTATGGGCTCAGTCGTTTACACAAAAAGTCTGCACACAGGTCTGCACATTATCACAGGTCTTTTCACTTTCATTCACAGTACCAAGGTCAAGAGATAATTTTACTTTTAGGGGTGCTTCACACACAGCGAGCTCGCTGCCGAGATCGCTGCTGAGTCACGCTTTTTGTGACGCAGCAGTGACCTCATTAGCGATCTCGCTGTGTGTGACACTGAGCAGCGATCTGGCCCCTGCTGCGAGATCGCTGCTCGTTACACACAGCCCTGGTTCGTTTTCTTCAAAGCCGCTCTCCTGCTGTGACACACAGATCGCTGTGTGTGACAGCAAGAGAGCGACAAATGAAGCGAGCAGGGAGCAGGAGCCGGCGTCTGACAGCTGAGGTAAGCTGTATCCAAGATAAACATCGGGTAACCAAGGTGGTTACCCGATATTTACCTTAGTTACCAGCCTCTGCAGCTCTCACGCTGCCTGTGCTGCCGGCTCCGGCTCTCTGCACATGTAGCTGCTGTACACATCGGGTTAATTAACCCGATGTGTACAGCAGCTAGGAGAGCAAGGAGCCAGCGCTAAGCAGTGTGCGCGGCTCCCTGCTCTCTGCACATGTAGCTGCATTACACATCGGGTTAATTAACCCGATGTGTACTGTAGCTAGGAGAGCAAGGAGCCAGCGCTCAGTGTGCGCGTCTCCCTGCTCCCTGCTCACACTGGTAACTAATGTAAACATCGGGTAACCATACCCGATGTTTACCTTAGTTACCAGTCTCCGCAGCTTCCAGACGGCGGCTCCGTGCAAGCGCAGCGTCGCTTGCACGTCGCTGCTGGCTGGGGGCTGTTCACTGGTCGCTGGTGAGATCTGCCTGTTTGACAGCTCACCAGCGACCATGTAGCGATTCAGCAGCGATCCTGACCAGGTCAGATCGCTGGTCGGATCGCTGCTGCATCGCTAAGTGTGAAGGTACCCTTACTCCCAGACAGCAGATGATGCAGGTGAGCTGTCTTTTATCGCTTATTCCAAATCTGGAACTGGAGGTAAGGGAATGGTCAGTCCTACCCAGCTCTAATGGCTAGTCGTAAAACCAGACTCCAAATCTGGGCCCGTTAAAAAAAACCTCTCAGCACTATATGTGCTGGAGTCTGCTTTTCTGGGTTCTATATCACCGAGGCCTGCCACCTTGGTGACACATACTTGCCGTCCATTACCTGTCCCAGAGTCACCTTACACATTCTGTCTCTGTTTTTTTGTTTTTAGGGCCAATTTTAGAACATGGGGGAGCCTATTTGTATATTAATTTAATTGATATGCCTTGAATTTCCTCAGATATAACTCTTTCTTTTCTGTGGCCACTTGGCATTTATCTCAGGAGGTGTTTGGCGGGATTTAAGGTTCTCTCCTAAATAGTGGGCTTACTATATCCAACATCCAGGACTAATTTTAGCTTTCCTGAAATCTTAGGCCACATACACATGTTAAGTGTTTGGTGAGTTTTTTACCTCAGTATTTGTAAGTCAGTGCCAGGAGTGGAACAATCAGGAAAAGTATAATAGAAACGGGCACCACTTCTGCAATTTTTACTTATTGCTGGGAGTGAGAAGTCAGGTGGAAGGCGGTAGCATCCAAGCATCTATAGGGTGTCAGTCTTGGAAAATAGCCCAAGTCATGATATCTCACCATCGTTCAGTTCCCCGCCACGTCCGTCTAAAACTGCAAGACTGGAAGTCACATGTGTGGTGACCAGCACAGTCCTCCCCATGTGAGCCACCACTACAGACACCCTACGGGCACAGGGATTCCCGCACTCTGCATCTATTCCCAACAGGGCACATGGCTCCATTCTCTTGATTATATGTTCAGGCTCCCATTCTCAGTGTACAGCCTTCACTACAACAGGGCAAGCAACTGTGACGCCCTGGACTAGCCAGGTAGTCACATACATAACAACATTCACACACCCCCACCCTAGGCAGTTACAACAGTCAACCAAAAACCCTTGTTGCCTCCCTCCAGGGTCTGATGTCCACACCAGGTGGGGCGGAGCCAGGCGGTTGGCCCCACCCAGCGAGGAGTTCACAGGCCTGGAGGTGGGGAAAAGCGGGTAAAAGCAGTTAGATGAGTTTTGGAGTTGAGTTTGACAGCAGTGAGACTGCAAGTGTCTGGGTCGGAGCCCAGGCACTGACAGCAAGGTTGGTGGTGGTGGCCGTCTGCAGGAGTTGGTGGAACTCTGCAAAGCCGTAAGGACCGAGGTGGGGCGTCGGCCCGCCGGTACCGGACCGGGGAGCGGAGTGAAGCTAAGCACACCGGCAGGGCCATCAGACCCCGACCAGGCTTGGAGCCGCCGTCAATAGTCAAATCCGAGTGTGACAGGAACCCCAGGGGTTTCCCAACAACCAAGTCCCGACAGAAGGCAACAGTCCACCCAGTGAGGATATACAGCCACAGCCACAGGCTAGAGATCCAAGGGCCAGCGCCTGCGGGGAAAACGGACTCCTACGGCACCTATACGCCGGGGAGCGGACTACCGGTGGGCAACCACAGGAGTCAAGAACATTTTAACAGGTGCAGGAAAAGACAGCCACCATCAACCGTCCGGGGAGAGCACAACAACAACACTGCAGCCGGCTGCGGAACCCGTCCATCTGGCCGTTTGGTTTACCAGAGACTCTGTCATTGGTCGTCTGAGTGAGTACACCAGTGCCGTCCGGCACCGCGCCGCGCAGTCCCTGCACCTCCAGCCATCCAGCCTCCCTGTTACAGCACCGGGCCCCGGAATCACCAACCCCCTACCCACGGAGGGGACAATATCCTAGCTGCTCCCTACCATCTCTCCCGGGATCCCCGTCACCAGCAGAGGTGGTGCCCTCATTACCACGTCCCGTGGGTGGCGTCACGAACAATCTCCCCAAACAAACCATCCCTTTTCACTCACAGGTGAGGAGCGCTGCTCGAGTCCCCGGGTCCGACCCACTGCTCGAGCCACCGAGCAGCAGCAGCAGGAGCCCTGGACTCGAGCGTGGCGAGTGCGTCCCCTCCGCCCGCGACACAACCACTTACACATACAATGCTATGGTATAGCAAAGGCATATAGTATAACGTATGCACACAAGCACAAGTGACCACATGTCTGTTTCATTATTTTGCATAGATTTTTTTGATCACCCATCCTGGTTTCTTTAGGCGTTCTTGTGCATTAAGGATTTCCTTCCAACATTTTTCCCACCCTTCATGTGCAGTTTTGTGGTTAAGAATTATGCGCCATTAAATTCTACCGACCCTTGCCTTTAGGCACCTGAAGTCTACTCTGCTAAAGCCAAGCCTTGAAGTCTGTGTCTTCTAAGGTCTTCCTCCTCATACAGCCCCAAATTCAAAGATAGCATGATCGCTGAGACTCTGTCCCTGTTACCCTTAATCCCTTAACCATATCCTCTTTGTTGGTTAGGACTAGGTCCAAGATGGTGGTTCCCCTTGTATTTTCTTCTATCAGCGAGTAGATGAAGTTGTCTGTAAGAGAAGATAAAAATTGGATGGAGCCTTAACTCTTACCTGTGAGGTTTTCCCAATGTTAAAAATAAAGGCTCCATCTATTTTTTATTCTCCCTTACAGACAACTTCATCTCCCAGCTGGTAGAAGAAAATACGGCTGCCGTTAAAGACCGTATCGGACTTCCGGGTTCTGCGCTCGCATGGAAGGAAGTGTGTGAAGAGAGCTCCTGCTTCTTTGTCAAGACCCCTGCAGTCCTAGCACACAAACCAGCTGATAAGAGGTAGGAAAGAGGAGATAAGATAGTGTGCATGTGTGGCGCCCTGGACAAGCCAGGTCGTCACAGGTACTACACCAACACACCCTACACCCAGGCTAGGCACACCTAAGTCAAACACAAATCCTTGTTGCCTTCCTCCAGGGGCTGATGTCCACATCAGGGGGTGGACCAGGCAGTTGGTCCCGCCCACCGAGGAGTTCACAGTCCTGGAGGCAGGAAGAGCTTTGGATAAGTTTTGGAGAGTGGTAGTGGAGGAGACTGTCCGGGTGTGTGACCTGGACTTACAGCAAGGTTGGCAGACGGTGGTGACCGTCTGCAGGAGAGGCTGATTGAAGTGAACCGTACGGACCGGGGACGGGCGGTGGCCCGCCGGTACCGGATCGGAGAGTGAAGAGAAGCCAGCACCATTCGGCAGGGCCTACGGACCCCGACCAGGCTAGGAGTCGCCGTAAAACCGGTCAAATCCATTAGCGACGGGAACCTCCGGGGTTTCCCAGCAGCCAAGACCCGATTGAAGGCAACAGCTCACACCGTAGAGGGAAACACAGTCACCGCCAAGGCTACAGTTCCCAGGGCCAGAGCCTGCGGGCAAAAGGGGCTCCCCCAAACCACACACCAATTCCCCCTTTCACTCACGGGCGAGGAACGCCGCTCGAGACCCCGGGATCCGGCCCACCGCTCGAGCCACCACCGAGCAGCAGCAGCCGGACCCGAGCAGTGGGTGAGCGCAGCGTCCCCTCCTCCGCCCGCGACACATGCCCCTCAGACATAATGGAGAGGTATGTGCACAAGAACGGGACTGCAGGACAGGGATCTTCCCCAGCCCAGAGGAGCAGCCGTGCTAATACTAAAATGGCTCCGGAGATGACCAAGCCCAGGAAATCAATAAACCTGGTAATCAGCTTACCCAGCAGGAGGGAGGAGGTGAGCAGCAGATAAGCACTGCAGGTCTCAGCATTTCTTACAAGTCCCTAGCAGATGAGGTGGTAAAGATGTTAACCCCCAAGCTTCAGGAAATGCTGGAGCAGACAGTGTCTGATGCCCTGAAGCAAATGCAGGAAGCCATCTCACAGCAATTAGAAAGACTGGCTACAGTGGAGAATAGACTCAGCACTGCAGAGGATGAGTTGGGAGAGGTGCAGGCCGAGCTGCAAAAAGTCACCAGGCTGAACCAGCAACTTGCAGATAAAATCGCTCCAGACGAAACAACTTAAGAATTATTGGGCTCCCAGAAACTATCACCCCTCTCCAGCTAATGGGGATATGCATGGAGGACATACCTCACGCTCTGGGGATTGCTGATACACTCAAGGCTGAAAGGGCACACAGAGTGGGACCCCCAACCCAGCACACAAGTGCAAACACACCTCCAAGACCCAGGCCAGTGATTGTCAGATATTCAAACTTTGTGGATAAAACTAACATCTTTCAAGCATTTCGGATGAAGACATCCCCCACGGTGGTAAGAGGTCATAAGATTCTGATATTCAGTGACTATTCGTCGGAGGTCACAAAGAAAAGAAGAGCCTTCAGCGATGTCTGCACAGAGCTTTTCAGAAAGAAGATAAAATTTGCTTTGCAATTCCCGGCCATCCTTAAAATCTTTGCCCCAGGAGGAGGTACAGAGACATTCACGGCCACTGATCAGGCATGACGCTATGTGGACAAGACTTTTGCAAAATCATCACCCCTGGCGAAGAGTGGGGATGCTACTCCCCAGAGGGGGTGATGACATAAAATAGCCCATACAGGGGCAAAAGTGCTAATGTTTAATGTGGAGTATTGATGCTGTTTGTAAAGGAGCAATGGGGGAGGGGGATTTGTATGGGGGTCTGGAGTTCATGATGTGGGCCTGAAAACGTTAACTCTACCATAACCCAGACACCCCCAGTCCCTCTCCATATCCCCGCTTCTCCCTTTTTTTTTTTTTCTTCTTCTTTCTTCCTCTTTCCTTCTTCTTTCCCTGTCTTGCCCAAACCCCTTTATTATCCCATCACCCAAACACACCCCCTCCCACACATAACTGCCTCCCTCTACCCCCATACCCACACTCCCCTCCCACTCCCTCCAACTACACTCCCCCACCCACAAATTACTTTCTACCCCCTCCCACCCACACCCCCTTTTGCCACCCACATACAAACCCTCTCCTCCCCCCCCCGACTACACACTTTCTCCCACCCACAAACTACCTCCCACCCAATCCGTCCCAATCAACTCCCCCATCCCATTCACACCTCCCCCATTTACGACCCTTCTTCTTCCCATAACCATCCTCTGGACCCCTCCTCCATTCTTCCCTCCTTTCTTCCTCTTGTTTCTTTTTTCTATTCTTTTCCTTCATCTCTCCTGGGAATGAGCCTCGCTATACTGGGTCGAGGTTCAACCTACTTTCAGTCCTCAGGGCTTGGGGATACTTGTATATATTTCTGAAGCTATGTTTAGCACGCCTTTAAGTGAAGTGTGGAAGCTCAAGAAAGCGAACATATTTTGAGGAGCGAAAGAGGGATCAGTAGGAGTCCCTACATACATGCGGGAGAAAAGTGAAGTCCGCAACTGTGTTTTCCTACAAAGGATATTGGATAGCGGTTTAATTGACTTTTTTTTTTTTTTTTTGCACCACCAGAGAGAGACGCGGTGGACAGGTTTTAACCCCTTAACGACCCATGACGTACTGGGTACGTCATGGATCGTGTGCCGGTAAGCCCCGCCCCCTGCCGCCGGCAGGCGGCGGCGATCCGCGCACATATCAGCTGTTATCAACAGCTGACATGTGTGCCTGCTAGCCGCAGGTGGAATCACTTCCACCCGCGGCCATTAACCCCTTATATTTCGCCGCCAAAATCTGGCAGCGATATGTATATGGGCGCCGCCATGACAGTCACTTACCCCGCCCCCACCGAAAGTCACGTGACATGATCACGTGACTTTCGGTGGTTGCCATGGTAGCACAGGGTCATGTGATGACGCCTGTAGCTAACATGACTCACTTCCTCTCAGTGCCGGAATACAGCCGGCATTGAAAGTAAAGCAGCAAATCTACAGTTCTCAGCTCTGTAGCTGAGATCTGCAGATAGTGCAGAGCGATCGGATTGCTTATCGCTATAGCCCCCTAGGAGGACTAGTAAAATAAAAAAAAAGTAAAAAAAAAGTTTTAAAAAAAATAAAAAAACCTAAAAGTTCAATTCACCCCCCTTTCACCCCATTGAAACTTAAAGGATTAAAAAAATAAAAAAAACCCACATATTTGGTATTGCCGCATTCAGAAATGCCCGATCTATCAAAATATAAAATCAATGAATCTGATCAGTAAACGGCGTAGCGGCAAAAAAATTCCAAACACCAAAATTACATTTTTTTGGTCACCGCAAATTTTGCGCAAAATGCCATAAGAGGCGATCAAAACGTAGCATCTGCGCAAAAATGGTACCGTTAAAAACGTCAGGTCGAGACGCAAAAAATAAGCCATCACTGAGCCTCAGATCCCGAAAAATGAGAACGCTACGGGTTTTGGAAAATGGCGCAAAACGTGCGCCACTTTTTTTGGACAAGCTTGTGAATTTTTTTAACCCCTTAGATACAAGTAAACCTACACATGTTTGGTGTCTACAAACTCGCACTGACTTGAGGAATCACACAGATACCTCAGTTTTACCATATAGTGAACACAGTGAATAAAATATCCCAAAAACTATTGTACGATCACACTTTTTTTGCAATTTTTCCGCACTTGGAATTTTTTTGCCGTTTTTCAGTACACTATATGGTAAAACGTATGGTTTCATTTAAAAGTACAACTCGTCCCGCAAAAAAACAAGCCCTCATATGGCAAGATTGATGGAAAAATAAAAAAGTTACGCCTCTTGGAAGAAGGGGAGCAAAAAACAAAAACGCAAAAACGGAAAGTGCCCGGGGGCTGAAGGGGTTAAGAAGGTTTTAGTTAAGATAGGATAAGAAGTAAGATTTCAAGTAATATATAAGGATGCGAATTGTGTCATGGCACGTTAAAGGCCTGCAGTCGCCACACAAAATGAAACGAATGATATTGAGGCACTTAAAGAAGCTTAAAGTAGACATTGCCCTACTTCAGGAGACCCATTTGAAAAATCAGGATTTCACCAGAATGTGCAAAATGTGGGTGGGAGAAGTGATGGGATCCTCAGCCCAAAATAATAAAGCAGGTGTGTTAATACTACTCCATAAGCAGGCAAATTGTAAGGTAATAACACAGGAAAATGATGGAGATGGGAGAATAGAAAAAGCTTTACTTGATACCCCATGTGGACGACTCAAAATCTATAATATATATGCACCAAATGAGAGTAATAAGATTTTCTTCCAGGAGTTGGAGAGGCAGGTTTTGGAGGACCCTGAGAGGAACATAATAATAGAAGGGGATCTTAATACGGTAATGAACGTCAAAGAAGATAGGTCGGGCACAGGACACAAACGCATGGTAGCCAGGACACATGACAGGGTGCTGAATCTATTCACAGAACATACTAACGTAATAGATGCTTGGCGAAACTCACACCCGGCAGACCGAGAGTACACTCATTTCTTCCACGTCCATAGCACATGGTCCAGAATAGATTATTTTCTACTAACACAGGGTCTACTCAACAAAATGAGGAGGATCAACATACAAGATCTGGTGATATCAGATCACGCCCCATTACTCCTAGACCTAGAAGAAACCTACCCCAAGGGAACAAACATACTGTGGAGATTCCCTTCACACTTAGCCCAAGACGAGAACTTCCAAAAACTGGTGAAAATGTGGTGGCAGGAATATACATGGGATAATAAGGAGCATGAGGAGAACTCCCATTTATACTGGGACGCAGCTAAGGCAGTACTAAGGGGAAGAATAATGGGATATGTGAAAGCATTGCGAAACAAAACAACTAAAGCATACACGGAAGCCAGCAGAAGGACCAGAGAAGCATACACAAACTACATTAATAATCCATCTATTGGTAATAGGAACAAGTGGATAAAAGAGAAAGCAAAATTTGACTTGTGGGTGGACAGGGCAGAGAGGATGAGGGGCCAGAGAATTGCATCACATTATTTTAGATTCGGGAACAAGGCAGGTTTGCTTCTGGCACGAATGGCAAAGGGAATAACTCCTTTAACATCCATAACTCATTTGAGGGACCCATCTGGGGCTAGCCACAATGACCCAAAGAAAGTCAATGACATATTTGGAGAATTCTATAAAAAATTGTATGAACAAGGGCCAGCAAATGACACAGAAGGAGGCAACTTCCTAAACAATCTGTCATTACCCACAATTACGGAATCGGACAGGGAAATGTTAAATGCCCCAATAAAAGAGGAGGAAGTGAGGACAGTTGTGAAAAACCTTAAAAATAACAAGGCCCCAGGCCCCGATGGAATGACGGGGGAATTTTATAAAATACTACAGGAAGATGTTATGCCCACTTTGGTAAAAGTTTTCAACTACACTCTCCAAATTAAAATTCTACTACAGTCTGGCCATATGGCGTATATAAATGTAATACACAAACAAGGAAAAGACCCCTCAGACCCTTCATCATACGGGCCCATATCGCTGATAAATCAAGATATTAAAATAATCTCTAAAATCCTGGCAGACCGGCTAGCATTGATCCTCCCATCGATAGTAGGACCACATCAAGTGGGGTTCGTTAGAAATAGGTCAGCAGTATTCAACATTCGCACAGTGTTGGCGGTACTAGATGGAACAAAAAGACCGGGCCTGATAAAGGGGAACCCTGCGTTATTGGCCTTAGACGCGGAAAAGGCCTTTGACAATGTAAATTGGCATTGGTTAGGGCTAGTATTAGATAAATTTGGCATAATAGGTACTTTTCGGAACTATATGGAGGCACTTTACGCTACGCCTGAAGCTAGAATTTCCACAATGGGCTTTCTGTCAAAATCTTTTCAGCTACAGAAGGGGACTAGGCAGGGGTGCCCCCTGTCCCCTCTTCTGTTTGACTTGGCCCTTGAACCACTAGCCCAATACTTAATAAAATCAGAAGATTTCTCTGGAATCAAGGTGGGGAATAGTGAGATAAAACTAACCTGCTTTGCAGACGATATGCTTTTATTTATGTCAGACCCAGACAACCATCTGAAGAACATAATAGACAAACTGACGTACTTTGGCTCCTTTTCAGGCTACAGGATAAATATCAGTAAAAGTCAGATTCTATATTTGACACCCCTGGGACATAGGCAAGGTGAGGGAATAGAAGTAGCCATAGCCCCCCATTACATCACTTATTTAGGAATTAAAATAGGCAGAGACTCAATGTCATTATATAGACTTAACTATCCACACCAAATTGAAAAAATAAGTAAAGAGCTAGACAGGTGGAAAAATCTTTCCCTGTCCCTGTTTGACAGAGCACATCTGATAAAGATGATCAGCTTCTCTCGTTTACACTATCCTCTACAAACTATTCCCTTACTGCTGAAACACACCGATATCAACAAGTTGCAAAAAGCGTTTGTAAAATTTTTATGGCAGGGAAAGAGACCAAGAGTATCCTACTCAAAGCTGTGTCTACAGAAAAAAGATGGTGGGGTACAAATGCCCATGATTAGATTGTACAACTTAGCGGCACTTGCCAGACATATAAAAGACTGGATCAATGGGACAACCTTCTTTTCTAACGTTCAGCTGGAGAGGGAGCTAACAAGCCCTTTAACTTGATAGCGGTATTACATATGAAGCTAGATAAAATATCAACGTACGTGAAACAGAGCTGTTTAATAAAGGACACGGTGGGGGCCTGGAGAGCACTGAGAAAACTGTATAGACTCCCTTATTGTCTTTCAAAATTTACCCAGTTGTGGGAGGATCCAAATTTTATTCAAGGGTCTCAAAACAAATTATTCCAAGGATGGAAGCAGAGGGGGATACGGAGGTTGGGTGATTTACTGAAAACTGAGTTCTGAGCTGGGCGGAGGTATCGGAAAAATTTAACATGGAAAATCACCATTACCTACAATATTTACAAATAACAACACATTACACATCAGTGGTAAAAGAGGTCGGGAAAGCTGAGAAGAAGGGCAGTTTTGATGTATTGATTGGTCAGGGTGCTGGACATGAATCCCTTTCGATCATATACCAACGATTGAGAGATCAAGTACAAGGCCCCTGGAAAGAGCAAATATTTAAAACCTGGGAGACGGCTCTGGGCGATCCGGACATCTATGATAAAATTCTAAGGTGGTTGGAATCTGTTAAGAAAGTAATGATAAATGAACAGTGGAGGGAGATGCAATTTAAGCTAGTACACAACGCAACATACGCCTTTAATATACCACATAGCAGCTCACCAGTGCATTTCTTGGACCATTGCCCTAAATGTGGACTCCATAAAGCAAAACTGTTTCACTGCATATGGGAATGCCCACAGGTGAGGGGGGTATGGGAGGAAGCGGTGGCGTACATATTGAGGATTTGGAAAGTAGTTATACCAGTCACCCCTCAGGCCTGTTTGTTTCAGAAGCCCCTACAGAAACTGACAGAGCAAGTGCTCACATTCCAGGTGTAATACACATAGTATTGCTTGTAGTCAAGAAATGCCTACTTAGGAATTGGCTGATAAGGCCTGCAACACACATCCGTGCCATCGGCACGTGTTTGTCATTTTTTACACGTACCGGCGGCACGGAGACACGTTCAGCAATGCTACCCTATTGTAGCAGGCACACACGTAAAACCACACGGAACGTGTGTCCGTGTGGGTTTGTACGTGTGTGCGTTTTTCAAAGCGCTGACATGTCAGTGATTTCTCCCGCAGCACGGGTGTCACACGGCCCACACCCATACCACACGAGTGTAGTGTGGATGCGGTACCGTGTGACACGCGCCGGAGAAAACACACATGTCAGTGAAAAAAAAACAAAACATTAACTCACCTTCTCCAGCCCTCCTGTCTCTGCCGCTGCTGCCTCTTGCTGCCGACCGACGCTCATTATTCTCATTTAATATTCACTTCACTGCCTGGCAGCAGCGGGGAGACGGGAGGGCTGGAGACCGAGGATCAGCACCACAGACAGCAGCGCGGACAGCAGGAAGGACCAGGTGAGTATGTTAATTACCGGTTCTACGTGTGTTATCGCGGATAGCACACGTAGAACACACGTGTCCCGCACGTACCAGAGACACGTACTTACCTGCACGCAACACGCAGGGAAAATACGTGTCTCTTGCCACGTGCGTGATTTTCACGTGAATGTGGCAGAGGACTAAGGCAGACTCCGAGAAATACAGAAATAGTTGATACCCTAAAAACAATAATGATGTACGACAAACTGGATTCGGAAAAACATAAGAAGTCCACTAAAAGATTCTTCAAAAAGTGGAGAACATTTATTGAGCAAAGCTTCACACAGACGGAAATCTCCCAGTTAATTAAAGCATTTGAACACACGTCTTGGTATTGTGTGGAAGACATTGCAGGGACACTAGGGACACTGAAGATGGGGAGCATCCAAAGGACCAACTGAATTGAACAAATAGGTTAGGTTGTTAAGTTAAAGTAAATTATTGTTAAGATAATTCTATGGAGATGAAATTGTTGTGACAATGAAAAAGAAAATGATGTAACAGAAGCATTGTACGATCCGGAGACATTTTATGGAATGTAACAACATGTTCTCTTGTTGATGATATGTGCTTGCTGACATCAAATAAAATATGTTTAAAAAAAAAAAATAAAGGCCGTATCGGCGGTCGTTAAAAGTTTAAGAACCCTATGTTCTGAGTCACATGGTCATTACACATAACACTGGGGAACAATTTGAAAAAAAAATTCTGTTGAGTTAGGTTTTTGAGCTGATTTATACTAAAATTGGCATGCTGATTCCAAAAATGTGTCAGTTTTTTTCTATCACGTCAAGTTTTTCCTCCTCAACTTACCTGCCATAGAAGCACAATTGCACTGATTTCTGTAATAAGACTTGTTATCTGAGTACAATGCGACTCATATAGAGCTACGTGGCAACCTGTAAGAGTAGTCACAACTGAGAGTGTGGTGAGAGGTGTGTGCAGCTCCCAATACGCCATAATTATCAATATCTTTACACAAAAAATGTATCATAGTAGGAAGAAATAGGATTTGTGATAGCTTTTCTCTTTACATTGGGCGCTTAGTTGTAATTTCTATATCTTTTATGGATTATCTGAGAGGCATTGCCTACAGCTTTGAATTGTAGTTCATGGTCACATATTGTATGTTTTGAGAGCAGTGTTTTTAGCTGTAAAATGATTCAAGCATTATAACCTGTAATTTGTCTTTTCTCTTTTTCTCTAATCCGTCCCCTCTATACCTTTTTATGTTTCTTGTTTTAACAGTTTTGATATATACAGTTAAAGCATAACTCTACAAAAAACACAAGTTATGTTATAGTACCTGTGCCAATGATATTCATTTCCAAAGGAGACCTTCAGCAGCTTCACTACAGTGTGTGAAAAGTCTCATCCAAGTTAAAGCGCCATGTGCTGCAGGATTTCAGTGGGTTGTTTCTCCTTAGTAGCAGCACTTGTGGATGGATTCTAGAGAGCGTGGCTGCACAGGAGCATGCAACTAACAATATATGCCCTATGATGTATAAAGGGCTGCTGGTTTACAGCCCTCTGCAAAGCCCCCCCTATGTGTTCCGTCCTGTAACGGCTTTACACAGGCGGGGGGGAGCCCTCCTCTTGTCCAGGACAGAGCACATGAGTGGAGGGTGAAGGGGAGCTTTGCAGAGGGCTGTGAACAAGCAGCCCTGAATGTATCACAGGGAGCCAGGATCCGTTCTGCTACCAAGGGGGCACGACCTCCTTAGTAAGCAATGAAATCCTACTATTTTCCTGTCTGTTTGTAAAATTACTTATCTAGAAAACAAAGTTTTAGAATAAAAAAAAACTAATTTGATCAGAATTCTATATTTTAGACTCATATGGTGTATTATTAGTTATAAGCGAACCTGCCAAAGTTCAGTTCAGGCAGGTCTTTCCCAGATGCGAAAGATCCAGGAGGAAAATTGCTAAAGGCAAAACATCCAGGGATGAAATGCTGGGGTCGAAACATCCGGGGGCGAACTGCTGGGGGCGAAACATCCAGGGGGTGAAACGTCCGGGGGCGAACTGCTGGGGGCGAAACATCCGGGGGCGAACTGCTGGGGGCGAAACATCCGGGGGCGAACTGCTGGGGGCGAAACATCCGGGGGCGAAACATCTGGGGGCGAACTGCTGGGGGCAAAACATCCGGGGGCGAAACATCCGGGGGCGAACTGCTGGGGGCGAAACATCCGGAAGCGAAACATCCGGGGGCGAACTGCTGGGCGCGAAACATCCAAGGGCGAAACATCCGGGGGCGAACTGCTGGGGGCGAAACATCCAGGGGCAAAACATCCGGGGGCGAACTGCTGGGGGCAAAACATCCGGGGGCGAACTGCTGGGGGCAAAAAATCCGGGGGCGAACTTCTGGGGGCGAAACATCCGGGGGCGAACTGCAGGGGGCGAAACATCCGGGGGCGAAACATCCGGGGGCGAACTGCTGGGGGCGAAACATCCGGGGTCGAAACATCCGGGGGCGAACTGCTGGGGGCGAACTGCTGGGGGCGAAACATCCGGGGGCGAAAGGTCTGGGGGCGAACTGCGGGGGGGGCGAAACATCCGGGGGCGAACTGCTGGGGCGAAACATCCGGGGGCAAAAAAACATCCGGGGGCGAACTGCTGGGGGCGAAACATCCGGGGGCGAAATGTCCGGGGGCGAACTGCTGGGGGCAAAAAATCCGGGGGCAAACTGCTGGGGGCGAAACATCCGGGGGCGAAACGTCCGGGGGCAAAACATCCGGGGAAAAAACATCCGGGGGCGAACTGCTGGGGGCGAAACATCCGGGGGGCGAACTGCTGGGGGTGAAAAATCCGGGGGCGAACTGCTGGGGGCAAAACACCCAGGGGCAAAACGTCCGAGGGCGAACTGCTGGGGGCAAAACATCCGGGGGCGAAACATCTGGGGACGAACTGCTGGGGGCGAAACATCCGGGGGCGAAATGTCCGGGGGCGAACTGCTGGGGGCAAAAAATCTGGGGGCGAAACATCCGGGGGCAAAACATCCAGGGGCGAAACATCCGGGGGCGAAATGCTGGGGGCGAAACGTCCGGGGGCGAACTTCTGGGGGCGAAAAATTCGGGGGCAAAAAATTTGGGGGCGAACTGCTGGGGGCGAAACATCCGGGGGCGAAACGTCCGGGGGCGAACTGCTGGAGACAAAACATCCAGGGGCGAAACATCCGGGGGCGAACTGCTGGGGGCGAAACATCCGGGGGCGAACTGCTGGGGGCGAAACATCCAGGGGTGAAATGTCCGGGGGAGAAAAATCCGGGAGCAAACTGCTGGGGGCGAAATATTTGGGGGCGAAACGTCCAGGGGCGAAACATCCGGGGGCGAACTGCTGGGGGCGAAACATCCGGGGGAAAAACGTCCGGGGGCGAAACATCCGGGGACGAAACATGCGGGGGCGAACTGCTGGGGGCGAAACATCCGGGGGCGAACTGCGGGGGGGCGAAAAATCCGGGGGCGAAACATCAGGGGGAGAACTGCTGGGGGCAAAACATCTGGGGGCGAAATGTCCAGGGGCGAAACATCCGGGGGGCAAAACATCTGGGGGCGAACTGCTGGGGGCGAAACATCCGGGGGCGAAACATCCGGGGGCGAACTGCTGGGGGCAAAACATCCGGGGGCGAACTGCTGGGGTCGAAACATCCGGGGGCAAACTGCTGGGGGCGAAACATCCGGGGGCGAAACATCCGGGGGCGAACTGCTGGGGGCGAAACATCCGGGGGCGAAATGTCTGGGGGCGAACTGCGGGGGGGAGAAACATCCGGGGGCGAACTGCTGGGGCGAAACATCCGGGGGCGAAACATCCGGGGGCGAACTGCTGGGGGCAAAAAATCCGGGGGCAAACTGCTGGGGGCGAAACATCCAGGGGCGAAACGTCCGAGGGCAAAACATCCGGGGGAGAAACATCCGGGGGCGAACTGCTGGGGGCGAAACATCCGGGGGCGAACTGCTGGGGGCAAAAAATCCGGGGGCGAACTGCTGGGGGCAAAACATCCAGGGGCAAAACGTCCGGGGGCGAACTGCTGGGGGCAAAACATCCGGGGGCGAAACATCTGGGGACGAACTGCTGGGGGCGAAACATCCGGGGGCGAAATGTCCGGGGGCGAACTGCTGGGGGCAAAAAATCTGGGGGCGAAACATCCGGGGGCAAAACATCCAGGGGCGAAACATCCGGGGGCGAAATGCTGGGGGCAAAACATCCGGGGGCGAAACATCTGGGGACGAACTGCTGGGGGCGAAACATCCGGGGGAGAAAAATCCGGGAGCAAACTGCTGGGGGCGAAACATTTGGGGGCGAAACGTCCGGGGGCGAAACATCCGGGGGCGAACTGCTGGGGGCGAAACATCCGGGGGCAAAACGTCCGGGGGCGAAACATCCGGGGACGAAACATGCGGGGACGAACTGCTGGGGGCGAAACATCCGGGGGCGAACTGCGGGGGGCGAAAAATCCGGGGGCGAAACATCAGGGGGCGAACTGCTGGGGGCAAAACATCTGGGGGCGAAATGTCCGGGGGCGAAACATCCGGGGGCGAAACATCTGGGGGCGAACTGCTGGGGGCGAAACATCCGGGGGCGAACTGCTGGGGGCAAAACATCCGGGGGCGAACTGCTGGGGTCGAAACATCCGGGGGCAAACTGCTTGGGGCGAAACATCCGGGGGCGAAACATCCGGGGGCGAACTGCTGGGGGCGAAACATCCGGGGGCGAAATGTCTGGGGGCGAACTGCGGGGGGGCGAAACCTCCGGGGGCGAACTGCTGGGGCGAAACATCCGGGGGCGAAACATCCGGGGGCGAACTGCTGGGGGCGAAACATCCGGGGGCGAAATGTCCGGGGGCGAACTGCTGGGGGCAAAACATCCGGGGGCGAAACATCTGGGGACGAACTGCTGGGGGCGAAACATCCGGGGGCGAAATGTCCGGGGGCGAACTGCTGGGGGCAAAAAATCTGGGGGCGAAACATCCGGGGGCAAAACATCCAGGGGCGAAACATCCGGGGGCGAAACATCCGGGGGCGAAATGCTGGGGGCGAAACGTCCGGGGGCGAACTGCTGGGGGCGAAAAATTCGGGGGCAAAAAATTTGGGGGCGAACTGCTGGGGGCGAAACATCCGGGGGCGAAACGTCCGGGGGCGAACTGCTGGAGACAAAACATCCAGGGGCGAAACATCCGGGGGCGAACTGCTGGGGGCGAAACATCCGGGGGCGAACTGCTGGGGGCGAAACATCCAGGGGTGAAATGTCCGGGGGAGAAAAATCCGGGAGCAAACTGCTGGGGGTGAAACATTTGGGGGCGAAACGTCCGGGGGCGAAACATCCGTGGGCGAAACATCCGGGGGCGAAACATCCGGGGGCAAAACGTCCGGGGGCGAAACATCCGGGGACGAAACATGCGGGGGCGAACTGCTGGGGGCGAAACATCCGGGGGCGAACTGCGGGGGGGGCAAAAAATCCGGGGGCAAAACATCAGGGGGCGAACTGCTGGGGGCAAAACATCTGGGGGCGAAATGTCCGGGGGCGAAACATCCGGGGGCAAAACATCTGGGGGCGAACTGCTGGGGGCTAAACATCCGGGGGCGAAACATCCGGGGGCGAACTGCTGGGGGCAAAACATCCGGGGGCGAACTGCTGGGGTCGAAACATCCGGGGGCAAACTGCTGGGGGCGAAACATCCGGGGGCGAAACATCCGGGGGCGAAATGTCTGGGGGCGAACTGCGGGGGGCGAAACATCCGGGGGGCGAACTGCTGGGGCGAAACATCCGGGGGCGAAACATCCGGGGGCGAACTGCTGGGGGCAAAAAATCCGGGGGCAAACTGCTGGGGGCGAAACATCCAGGGGCGAAACGTCCGAGGGCAAAACATCCGGGGGAGAAATATCCGGGGGGCGAACTGCTAGGGGCGAAACATCCGGGGGCGAACTGCTGGGGGCGAAAAATCCGGGGGCGAACTGCTGGGGGCAAAACATCCAGGGGCAAAACGTCCGGGGGCGAACTGCTGGGGGCAAAACATCTGGGGGCGAAACATCTGGGGACGAACTGCTGGGGGCGAAACATCCGGGGGCGAAATGTCCGGGGGCGAACTGCTGGGGGCAAAAAATCTGGGGGCGAAACATCCGGGGGCAAAACATCCAGGGGCGAAACATCCGGGGGCGAAATGCTGGGGGCGAAACGTCCGGGGGCGAACTGCTGGGGGCGAAAAATTCGGGGGCAAAAAATTCGGGGGCGAACTGCTGGGGGCGAAACATCCGGGGGCGAAACGTCCGGGGGCGAACTGCTGGAGACAAAACATCCAGGGGCGAAACATCCGGGGGCGAACTGCTGGGGGCGAAACATCCGGGGGCGAACTGCTGGGGGCGAAACATCCAGGGGTGAAATGTCCGGGGGAGAAAAATCCGGGAGCAAACTGCTGGGGGCGAAACATTTGGGGGCGAAACGTCCGGGGGCGAAACATAAACATCCGGGGGCGAACTGCTGGGGGCGAAACATCCGGGGGCAAAACGTCCGGGGGCGAAACATCCGGGGACGAAACATGCGGGGACGAACTGCTGGGGGCGAAACATCCGGGGGCGAACTGCGGGGGGCGAAAAATCCGGGGGCGAAACATCAGGGGGCGAACTGCTGGGGGCAAAACATCTGGGGGCGAAATGTCCGGGGGCGAAACATCCGGGGGCGAAACATTTGGGGGCGAACTGCTGGGGGCGAAACATCCGGGGGCAAACTGCTGGGGGCAAAACATCCGGGGGCGAACTGCTGGGGTCGAAACATCCGGGGGCAAACTGCTTGGGGCGAAACATCCGGGGGCGAAACATCCAGGGGCGAAACATCCGGGGGCGAAATGCTGGGGGCGAAACGTCCGGGGGCGAACTGCTGGGGGCGAAAAATTCAGGGGCAAAAAATTTGGGGGCGAACTGCTGGGGGCGAAACATCCGGGGGCGAAATGTCTGGGGGCGAACTGCGGGGGGCGAAACATCCGGGGGCGAACTGCTGGGGCGAAACATCCGGGGGCGAAAAAACATCCGGGGGCGAACTGCTGGGGGCGAAACATCCGGGGGCGAAATGTCCGGGGGCGAACTGCTGGGGGCAAAAAATCCGGGGGCAAACTGCTGGGGGCGAAACATCCGGGGGCGAAACGTCCGGGGGCAAAACATCCGGGGGAGAAACATCCGGGGGCGAACTGCTGGGGGCGAAACATCCGGGGGCGAACTGCTGGGGGCGAAAAATCCGGGGGCGAACTACTGGGGTCAAAACATCCAGGGGCAAAACGTCCGGGGGCGAACTGCTGGGGGCAAAACATCCGGGGGCGAAACATCTGGGGACGAACTGCTGGGGGCGAAACATCCGGGGGCGAACTGCTGGGGGAAAAAAAATCTGGGGGCGAAACATCCGGGGGCAAAACATCCAGGGGCGAAACATCCGGGGGCGAAATGCTGGGGGCGAAACATCCGGGGGCGAACTGCTGGGGGCGAAAAATTCGGGGGCGAAACGTCCGGGGGCGAACTGCTGGGGCGAAACATCCGGGGGCGAACTGCTGGGGGCGAACTGCTGGGGGCGAAACATCCGGGGGCGAAACGTCCGGGGGCGAAACATCCGGGGGCGAACTGCTGGGGGCGAAACATCCGGGGGCAAAACGTCCGGGGGCGAAACATCCGGGGGCGAAACATCTGGGGGTGAACTGCTGGGGGCGAAACATTGAGGGGCGAACTGCTGAGGGCAAAACATCCGGGGGCGAACTGCTGGGGGCGAAACGTCCGGGGGCGAACTGCTGGGGGCGAAACATCCGGGGGCGAACTGCTGGGGGCAAAACATCCGGGGTCGAAACGTCCGGGGGCGAACTGCTGGGGGCGAAACATCCGGGGGCGAACTGCTGGTGGCGAAATGTGCGGGGGCGAAATGTGCGGGGGCAAAACATCCTGGGGGCGAAATGTTCGGGGGCGAAGTGTACCTGGGGGCGAAATGCTGGGGGCGAAATGTTCGGGGGCGAAGTGTACCTGGGGGCGAAATGCTGGGGGCAAAAAATCCGGGGGCAAACTGCTGGGGGCGAAACATCCAGGGGCGAAACGTCCGAGGGCAAAACATCCGGGGGAGAAATATCCGGGGGCGAACTGCTGGGGGCGAAACATCCGGGGGCGAAATGTCTGGGGGCGAACTGCGGGGGGCGAAACATCCGGGGGCGAACTGCTGGGGCGAAACATCCGGGGGCGAAACATCCGGGGGCGAACTGCTGGGGGCAAAAAATCCGGGGGCAAACTGCTGGGGGCGAAACATACAGGGGCGAAACGTCCGAGGGCAAAACATCCGGGGGAGAAATATCCGGGGGCGAACTGCTGGGGGCGAAACATCCGGGGGCGAACTGCTGGGGGCGAAAAATCCGGGGGCGAACTGCTGGGGGCAAAACATCCAGGGGCAAAACGTCCGGGGGCGAACTGCTGGGGGCAAAACATCCGGGGGTGAAACATCTGGGGACGAACTGCTGGGGGCGAAACATCCGGGGGCGAAATGTCCGGGGGCGAACTGCTGGGGGCAAAAAATCTGGGGGCGAAACATCCGGAGGCAAAACATCCAGGGGCGAAACATCCGGGGGCGAAATGCTGGGGGCGAAACGTCCGGGGGCGAACTGCTGGGGGCGAAAAATTCGGGGGCAAAAAATTCAGGGGCGAACTGCTGGGGGCGAAACATCCGGGGGCGAAACGTCCGGGGGCGAACTGCTGGAGACAAAACATCCAGGGGCGAAACATCCGGGGGCGAACTGCTGGGGGCGAAACATCCGGGAGCGAACTGCTGGGGGCGAAACATCCAGGGGTGAAATGTCCGGGGGAGAAAAATCCGGGAGCAAACTGCTGGGGGCAAAACATTTGGGGGCGAAAAGTCCGGGGGCGAAACATAAACATCCGGGGGCGAACTGCTGGGGGCGAAACATCCGGGGGCAAAACGTCCGGGGGCGAAACATCCGGGGACGAAACATGCGGGGGCGAACTGCTGGGGGCGAAACATCCGGGGGCGAACTGCGGGGGGGCGAAAAATCCGGGGGCGAAACATCAGGGGGCGAACTGCTGGGGGCAAAACATCTGGGGGCGAAATGTCCGGGGGCGAAACATCCGGGGGCAAAACATCTGGGGGCGAACTGCTGGGGGCGAAACATCCGGGGGCGAACTGCTGGGGGCAAAACATCCGGGGGCGAACTGCTGGGGTCGAAACATCCGGGGGCAAACTGCTTGGGGCGAAACATCCGGGGGCGAAACATCCGGGGGCGAACTGCTGGGGGCGAAACATCCGGGGGCGAAATGTCTGGGGGCGAACTGCGGGGGGCGAAACATCCGGGGGCGAACTGCTGGGGCGAAACATCCGGGGGCGAAATATCCGGGGGCGAACTGCTGGGGGCGAAACATCCGGGGGCGAAATGTCCGGGGGCGAACTGCTGGGGGCAAAAAATCCGGGGGCAAACTGCTGGGGGCGAAACATCCGGGGGCGAAACGTCCGGGGGCAAAACATCCGGGGGAGAAACATCCGGGGGCGAACTGCTGGGGGCGAAACATCCGGGGGCGAACTGCTGGGGGCGAAAAATCCGGGGGCGAACTGCTGGGGGCAAAACATCCAGGGGCAAAACGTCCGGGGGCGAACTGCTGGGGGCAAAACATCCGGGGGCGAAACATCTGGGGACGAACTGCTGGTGGCGAAACATCCGGGGGCGAACTGCTGGGGGAAAAAAATCTGGGGGCGAAACATCCGGTGGCAAAACATCCAGGGGCGAAACATCCGGGGCGAAATGCTGGGGGCGAAACGTCCGGGGGCGAACTGCTGGGGGCGAAAAATTCGGGGGCGAAAAATTCGGGGGCGAACTGCTGGGGGCGAAACATCCGGGGGCGAAACGTCCGGGGCGAACTGCTGGAGACAAAACATCCAAGGGCGAAACATCCGGGGGCGAACTGCTGGGGGCGAAACATCCGGGGGCGAACTGCTGGGGGCGAAACATCCAGGGGTGAAATGTCCGGGGGAGAAAAATCCGGGAGCAAACTTCTGGGGGCGAAACATTTGGGGGCGAAACGTCCGGGGGCGAAACATCCGGGGGCGAACTGCTGGGGGCGAAACATCCGGGGGCAAAACGTCCGGGGGCGAAACATCCGGGGACGAAACATGCGGGGGCGAACTGCTGGGGGCGAAACATCCGGGGGGCGAACTGCTGGGGGCAAAACATCTGGGGGCGAAACATCCGGGGGTGAACTGCTGGGGGCAAAACATCCGGGGGCGAACTGCTGGGGGCGAAACGTCCGGGGGCGAACTGCTGGGGGCGAAACATCCGGGGGCAAACTGCTGGGGGCAAAACATCCGGGGTCGAAACGTCCGGGGGCGAACTGCTGGGGGCGAAACATCCGGGGGCGAACTGCTGGGGGCGAACTGCTGGGGGCGAAACATCCGGGGGCGAAACGTCCGGGGGCGAAACATCCGGGGGCGAACTGCTGGGGGCGAAACATCCGGGGGCAAAACGTCCGGGGGCGAAACATCCGGGGGCGAAACATCTGGGGGCGAACTGCTGGGGGCGAAACATTCAGGGGCGAACTGCTGGGGGCAAAACATCCGGGGGCGAACTGCTGGGGGCGAAACGTCCGGGGGCGAACTGCTGGGGGCGAAACATCCGGGGGCGAACTGCTGGGGGCAAAACATCCGGGGTCGAAACGTCCGGGGGCGAACTGCTGGGGGCGAAACATCCGGGGGCGAACTGCTGGGGGCGAAATGTGCGGGGGCGAAATGTGCGGGGGCAAAACATCCTGGGGGCGAAATGTTCGGGGGCGAAGTGTACCTGGGGGCGAAATGCTGGGGGCGAAATGTTCGGGGGCGAAGTGTACCTGGGGGCGAAATGCTGGGGGCGAAATGTTCGGGGGCGAAGTGTACCTGGGGGCGAAATGCTGGGGGCGAAACTTCCTAGAACCGAAAAATATAGGCTAATATTAAATTTATGGTATAACATAAATACAAATTGAGATATGCATATTTATTCATCCCTTTTGCTATGAAGCCCCTAAAAATTTCTATTACAAGCAATTATCTTCATAAGTCACATTCTTAGTTAAAGAAAGTCCACCTGTGTGCAAGTGTCACTTGGTCTGTTAGTATTTATGTGACGCCCTGGCCTATCAGGTCGTCACAGGGTATTGTGCAATCTGCCCTTCTGTACAATGTCCACCTCCTCCTTGGTTACGTGTCCCTGACCTTTGGTGTTGCTAAGAACAAGCTAACACACCAGTGGCCGGCCTGAAGGGAATAGGGTCGCCCACTTGGAGGGTTGGTTAAGGGAGGGTCAGGAGTGTTAGGAGCAGAACAGTGTAGTGTTGGAGGTGAAAGTGAGAGGAGGTCAGGAGCTGGGCTCCTTGAGTTTACTAGGTGGCAGACGTTGGTCTGGGCCTAGTAGGAGCTGGACCCCGGTCGCAGGTGATCGTGACAAGGGGCACAGATTGTCGAGGAGGACAGCCGGTGGCCTTGTGCCATCACCGGGCATGGGCCAGGGCATGACGGGGTACGTCGACCCTAGGTCAAGAAGGAGCTTCAGGCGTCCTGGCAATTTACCCGACGATGACGGAGCCTTCAAGATCCGTTCTCCACCCGCTCCAAAATCAGGGTAGTAGCACTTTCCCAATACATAGTCCAGAAAATCCCAAGCGTGAACCCTGAGAGCAAGCTGACCCAGTTAGCCACACTGGTGAGCGGGACCCAATAGTTTAATACTCAAGGGACCAACCAGAAAACACAAGGTGCCACGGAAAAGGCCACAGGCTAACTAGCAACACCAACGGGCACGGGATCCAGGCGTGCTCCCTCCCTGCTGCAGCAATATCAAGAACTTTGGTTTACCACGGTTGTCAGTGTCAGTGTTATTGGACTGAGTGAGTAGTTAAGTTATTCCTGACCGTCCCAACAGCTCCTCCCTGTCACCTATACCGAGTCCTGGGGCATTCCCCCTACCCATGGAGGGGTTAATCAACTGGCTGCCCACACCATCGCCACCGCGTACTCCCCATTGCAGCGGTGGTACTCCATCTTACCACGCACCACGGGTAGTGTCATGAACTGTCCATACAATCCCCTGTAAATAACCCCGAGTGGCCGCGCGACCCCGACCCCCGGAGACCCCTCGAGCCACCGCGGATCCGGATCCAAGCAGCAGCGGCAGGCTGCTGACACAGGGGCGGTACATTTACACCTTTATACATCTACTAGCTGTTGTACCCAGCATTGCCCGGTATAGTAACTGTCTCAACATTGGGATTTGGTGTCGGAACAGCTGTCCCATAAGGGCCTCAGGAAACTACTTTTGTCTGATGATGAGGGTCTTTATGCATTGTATTGAACATGGATCATCTATGGGATAGTATGTACAATCAGATTTTGGCTGCTACTAGGTTTATATGAATTAACTATTTATTAACTGTTCAGCTATTTTTCACTGGCGCTCTTTATTTAATTAATTCAGTGGTATTTGCGCATGCAGTGCACTTTCATTTAAGCTGCTAGTATTACACATTTTTTGTACCCTCCATTGCACATTGTTGCCATTATAATTAATACTATACTACTTTGCACTTTATATTATAATAATCATGTGTAGCTGCTAATTTTTATTACATTGATACATATCATTTATTTGATATTACCAACTAGTGGCCTATATTCTTGTTGCACCTTAAATGACTAATTTTGATATGTATTTATAATCTTATCTGACTGTTTTGGTGCTAAATTGCTGTGTCTAGACTAGGGGTGGGCAATTAATTTTCCCATGGGGCCGCATGAGAACTTGGGATGGTTTTAGAGGGCCGACTAATATAATTAGCTCAGTTCTACCCAATACTGTATATAGTTTATATACTATCCCTTCAGCAACAAACAGTGAGTTAAACAATACAAAGATTCAATGACAATATGGAGGACCAAATTACATCATTAATTAATGATGAGATGATGAACTTTAATGAACTTGTAATTTATTTATTTACAATCACGTCACTATGTGACTATGTGTAATAAATTACATCACTATATACTGCACCTTTTAATAAATTGCATCACTATATACTACACCTGTAATAAACTACATCACTATATACTGCACCTGTAATAAACTACATCACTATATACTACACCAGTAATAAACTACATCACTATATACTGCACCTGTAATAAACTACATCACTATATACTGCACCTGTAATAAATTACATCACTATATACTACACCTGTAATAAACTACATCACTATATACTACACCAGTAATAAACTACATCACTATATACTACACCAGTAATAAACTACATCACTATATACTACACCTGTAATTAACTACATCACTATATACTACACCAGTAATTAACTACATCACTATATACTACACCAGTAATAAACTACATCACTATATACTGCACCTGTAATAAACTACATCACTATATACTACACCTGTAATTAACTACATCACTATATACTACACCAGTAATAAACTACATCACTATATACTGCACCTGTAATAAACTACATCACTATATACTGCACCTGTAATAAACTACATCACTATATACTGCACCTGTAATAAACTACATCACTATATACTGCACCTGTAATAAACTACATCACTATATACTACACCTGTAATAAACTACATCACTATATACTGCACCTGTAATAAACTACATCACTATATACTGCACCTGTAATAAACTACATCACTATATACTGCACCTGTAATAAACTACATCACTATATACTACACCAGTAATAAACTACATCACTATATACTGCACCTGTAATAAACTACATCACTATATACTACACCAGTAATAAACTACATCACTATATACTGCACCTGTAATAAATTACATCACTATATACTACACCTGTAATAAACTACATCACTATATACTACACCTGTAATAAATTACATCACTATATACTACACCTGTAATAAACTACATCCCTATATACTACACCTGTAATAAACTACATCACTATATACTACACCTGTAATAAACTACATCACTATATACTGCACCTGTAATAAATTGCATCACTATATACTGCACCTGTAATAAATTACATCAATATATACTACACCTGTAATAAATTACATCACTATATACTGCACCTGTAATAAAGTACATCACTATATACTACACCTGTAATAAATTACATCACTATATACTGCACCTGTAATAAAGTACATCACTATATACTACACCTGTAATAAATTACATCACTATATACTGCACCTGTAATAAACTACATCACTATATACTACGCCTGTAATAAATTACATCACTATATACTGCACCTGTAGTAAACTACATCACTATATACTGCACCTGTAATAAATTACATCACTATATACTGCACCTGTAATAAAGTACATCACTATATACTGCACCTGTAATAAATTACATCACTATATTGTCACGGCCAGGTGTACGGGCAGGCCCAGGAGGTGGATCCACTGGACCGAACTCCTAGATGGTAGGAAAGAGTCCGGCAGCTGGAACACTAGAAACAGCAGAACAGTCCTTGCACACGGGAATAGCGGAGAAGTCCCTGGGACCACGGAGTTATGGGTGGTAGTCCGGGTGACGCAGCTCAGGTTCGGAAGCCGAGATGATGTCAGGCGGGGTCCGGAACCTTGGGAGCAAGATGAGGGTCACCGCAGGGATCCGAGATGGTGCGGACTGTCAGGATGGCAGAAGGACAGCGTTCGGGGTTCAGGATACGGCAGACTGGATGGCGAGGCAAGCACGGCTCTACAAAGAGAGATAGGTGAGTACATGCACTGAAACACCAGGAGACCTGACTCCTAGCTTAGGGAACACGAAGATCAGGCCCCGCCCCCTTGGACAATACACCCCTTTATACCCTGTACCTGATTAGCCTCATTACCTGTTAATGGACGCTGGCCCTTTAAGAAAGGGTCAGTGACCGCGCGCGCGCCCTAATGCGCATGCGCGCAGCCCGGGTGCCAGAAGCCAGGGAAGGAGGCTGAGAAGAGGACGCAGGGGAGCCGGCCAGGGCCTGGGAAGCCGTCGGGCGCCGCGATCGGGGACCAGGGGGCCTGGGAAGGACGGGGACCGGAGGCTGGAGAGCGGGGAGCGTGGCAGGTGAGCCGGGGAGCGGGGCTGAGGACCCGGGGAGCGGAGCAGAGGACCCGGGGAGGGAAGCCAAGGACCCGGGGAGCGTGACATACATACTACACCTGTAATAAATTACATCACTATATACTGAACCTGTAATACATTACATCACTATATACTACACCTGTAATAAATTACATCACTATATACTACACCTGTAATACATTACATCACTATATACTACACCTGTAATAAATTACATCACTATATACTGCACCTGTAATAAATTACATCACTATATATTGCACCTGTAATAAACTACATCACTATATACTACACCTGTAATAAACTACATCACTATATACTGCACCTGTAATAAACTACATCACTATATACTACACCTGTAATAAACTACATCACTATATACTGCACCTGTAATAAACTACATCACTATATACTACACCTGTAATAAATTACATCACTATATACTACACCTGTAATAAACTACATCACTATATACTACACCTGTAATAAACTACATCCCTATATACTACACCTGTAATAAACTACATCACTATATACTACACCTGTAATAAACTACATCACTATATACTGCACCTGTAATACACTACATCACTATATACTACACCTGTAATAAATTACATCACTATATACTGCACCTGTAATAAATTGCATCACTATATACTGCACCTGTAATAAATTGCATCACTATATACTGCACCTGTAATAAATTACATCACTATATACTGGACCTGTAATAAAGTACATCACTATATACTACACCTGTAATAAATTACATCACTATATACTGCACCTGTAATAAACTACATCACTATATACTGCACCTGTAATAAATTACATCACTATATACTGCACCTGTAATAAACTACATCACTATATACTGCACCTGTAATAAATTACATCACTATATACTGCAACTGTAATAAACTACATCACTATATACTGCATCTGTAGTAAATTACATCACTATATACTACACCTGTAATAAATTACATCACTATATACTGAACCTGTAATACATTACATCACTATATACTACACCTGTAATAAATTACATCACTATATACTGCACCTGTAATAAACTACATCACTATATACTGCACCAGTAATTAACTACATCACTATATACTGCACCTGTAATAACTTACATCACTATATACTACGCCTGTAATAAATTACCTCACTATATATTGCACCTGTAATAAACTACATCACTGTATACTGCACCTGTAATAAATTACATCACTATATACTGCACCTGTAAAACTACATCATTACATTCCCATATACTACATCACTACACCCCAAATATTAGTCACTAGTTACCCCCCTCCCCCCCATTGTCCCCTCCTCAGATTATTAGTCACCACTCAGCTCTCCCTCCTCAGGCACCTCCGTACAGGTCCCCCGCCAAGCTGCTTCTTCCCTTGTACGGGCCCTGGCTGTGCCACTCCTGTTCTTGTACGGGCCTCTGCCGCTGATTCTCTCTGTACAGGCACCGGGTGGTGTCGATTCTCCTGCCGGGTGGGAACTTTTCAAAGGACACACAAGCGCGCCGTACTGACGACATCAGGGCACGCGTGTGTCACAGAGAAAACTGCCGGGCAGGAAACAGAGGACAGATCCTTAAGATCCGCACAGTGTAGCAGTAGAACACAGTTATCTGTCCTCTTTTCCCTGCCCGGCACCTTTTTCTGTGACACACGTCCACCCTGATGTCATCAGTACAGTGCGCGTGTGTAATTTGAAAAGTTACTGCCCGGCAGGAGAAGCGGCACCACGTCTCCAACTCTGAGCTAATGGGCGGGCCGGTCACAGACATTAGGCAGGCCGGATGTGGCCCGCGGGCCGCCCTTTGCCCAGGTCTGGTCTACACTCATTCCCCTTGTTGTCATTTTCCTTGTTGTTTTTTATGTTTTGTAATGATGAATTAATAAAATTATGAATTTTATCATTGTCTGTGGCTATTGTATGTGAATTGGGTTTTTTGCAATAATTATAATAGCCCACTCTCATGTGTATGGGGTTACTTGTTTATTTATAGTGATAGTCTATTGTGGACACACTATATATACTCCCTGGTTAGCATAAATCGATTTAAAGTTGCCTATTTCCCTTTCTGCCTGTTTCCCTGTCTGCCTCTTTCCCTTTCTGCCTCTTTCCCTGTCTGCCTCTTTCCCTGTCTGCCTCTTTCCCTGTTTCTATCAGTCTCTTTGTCTGTTTGTCTCTATCTCTGTCTGTCTATCTGTCTTTTTCCCTGTCCGTGCAAGTTTGTCTATTTGTCTGTGTCTATCCGTATCTGTTTGTTTATGTCTGTTTGTCTCTTTCTCTGCTGTCTCTTTCCCTGTCTGTCTCTTTTCCTGTTTGCGTCTGTCTGTCTCTGTCTGTCTGTAACTTTCCATGTCTGTCTGTGTATGTCTTCTCCTTGTCTTTGTCTATCTGTATCTATCTGTATCTGTCTGTATCTTTCCCTGTCTGTCTCTTTCCCTGTCTGTCTCTTTCCCTCTCTGTCTGTGTCAGTCTGTCTCCTTGTCTGTGTGTATCTGTATCTGTCTGTCTGTCTGTTTTTCTGTCAGTCTGTTTATCTGTCTCTCTTTCCCTGTCTGTCTCTGTCTGTGTCTGTCTGTCTCTTTCCCTGTCTGCCTCTTTCTCTATTTGTCTGTCACTCTGTCTCTTTGTCTCTGTTCGTGTCTTTCTCTGTGTGTGTCTGTCTCTCCACCAATATATTACCTCACACATAAGCTTCTTATACTAACAATGTATTTTGATCCTATAGCCACCAATCAGAGCGCCTATAAATTACCTGCAGCTCCCAGCTTCATTGACTTTAATGGAGGCAGGTTTTTTTGGTGAATAAATGTAAAGCGCAGGGTTAACATTTCCCCTTACAACATTGTCTAAGACGTTCCCTCAGTCAAATGAGGTATCTGTGCAAAATGTCGTGATTGTACATGCGACGATGCGGATTCCGTCACACACATAAACTCAGTTTTATATATTAGATATATACCTTTTCTGGAAGGCCACAGAGGCTGCAAGAGTCAACATTAGCTGAACAACACCATAAAGACCAGGAGATCTCCAAATTAAGCAGAGACAAATTTGTTGAGAAGTACTAGTCAGGGTTGGGTTCTAAAAAAATATTCCAATCTCTGATGATCCCACTGAGCAACATCAAATCCATCATCACATGGAAAGAACATAGTACCACAACAAACCTGCCAAGAGAGGGCTACCCACCAAAACTCTCAGCCTGGGCAAGGATGGCATTAATCAGAGAGGCAGCATAGAGACCAAAGGCAATCCTGAAGAAGCTGCAGAGTTCCCAAGCAGAGACTGGAGTATCTGTCCTTATGACCACAATAACCAATATACTCCATAGAGATGGCCTTTATGGAAGAGTGGCCAGAAAAAAAGCCTTTACTTACAGCAGGGGTAGGAAACCATTTTTCTGCCAGGGGCCATTTAAAAATTTGTACCATCATTCGGGGGCCACACAAAATTCAATTTGTGAATTACCCAACTATATTTAGTCAAACAATTAACTCACTGTGGCGGCTGGAGCTTCTTGTTCTTGCTGCAGCTGTGATATTAGGTGATATTAATCTTGTTGCTTCTCACAACTGCATTACCAGGTTTGTGTCGACTGGGACTGCTGAGGGCGTATACATTACAGGAGACACTGGGGGCATATACATGACAGAGGAGGGCTGGGAGGAATATACATCATTGGGGAGCATAGACATGACTGGACAGGCTGGGGTTCATAGACCTCACAGTAGACATTGAGGGCATTTACATCACTGGGGAGGGCTGGGAGGAATATACATCACTAGGGATGCTGGGGGGCATAAACATCACTGGAGGGTACAGACATCACTGTGGGTATATACATCACTGGAGGTCACAGACATAGATGGGGGCACAAACATCGCTGGTGGTATGTACAGCACTGGAGGGGCACACACAGCACTAGAGAGGCTGAAGGGGCACACATAGGTCTGGGGAGGCTGAAGGGGCACACACAGGCCTGGGGAGGCTGCAGTGGCTCATACAGAGCCCTGGGGAGGCTGCAGTGGCTGACACAGAACCCTGGGGAGGCTGCAGTGGCATACACATAGCCCAGGGAAGGCTGCAGTGGCTCACACAGTACCCAGGGGAGGCTGCAGTGGCTCCCACAGAGCCCTGGAGAGGCTGCAGTGCCCCACACAAAGTCAAAAGAAGGTTGCAGTGGCTCACACAGAGCCCTGTGGAGGCTGCAGTGGCACACACAGCCCTGGAGAGTCTGGAGGGGCACACACAGCGCTGGGGAGGCTGGAGTGGCACACAGAGGCCTAGGGAAGCTGGAGAGGACCACACAGAAGAGGCTTGGGGAGCCTGGAGAAGAGCGCACAGTAGAGGCCTGAGGAGGCTGAAGAGGAGCGCACAGAAGAGATCTGGGGAGGCTGGAGAGGGGCACACAGAGGCCTGGGGAGGCTGGAAAGGAGCATGCAGAGGCCTGAGGAGACTGGAGAGGAGCTCACAGAAGAGGCCTGGGGAGGCTGGAGAGGAGCACACAGAGGCTTGGGGAGGCTGAAAAGGAGCGCACAGAGGCCTGGGGAGACTGGAGAGGAGCACACAGAGGCCTGAGGAGGCTGGAGAGGAGCGCACACAGGTCTGGGGAGGCTGGAGAGCACAAAGAAGAGGCTTGGGGAGGCTGGAGAGGAGCGCACAGAAGAGACCTGGGGAGGCTGGAGAGAAATGCACAGAAGAAGCCTGGAGAAACTGGAGAGGAGCGCACAGAAGAGGCCTGGCTGGAGAGGAATGCACAGAAGAGGCCTGGGGAGGCAGGAAAGGATCACACAGAAGAGGACTGGGGAGGCTGGAGAGGAGCATACAGAGGCCTGGGGAAACTGCAGAGGAGCACACAGAAGCCTGGGGAGGCTGGAGAGGAGCATACAGAGACCTGAAGAGGAGCACACAGAGGCCTGGAGAGGCTGGAAATGAGACCACAGAGGCCTTGGGAGGCTGGAGAGAAGCGCACAGAGGCTTGGGGATACTGAAGAGGAGAGTACAGAGGCCTGAGGAGGCTGGAGAGGAGAGCACAGAGGCCTGGGGAGGCTGGAGGGGACCACACAGAAGAGGCCTGGGGAGCCTGGAGAGGAGCGCACAGTAGAGGCCTGAGGAGGCTGAAGAGGAGCGCACAGAAGAGATCTGGGGAGGCTGGAGAGGAGAACACAGAGGCTTGCGTAGGCTGGAAAGGAGCATGCAGAGGCCTGAGGAGACTGGAGAGGAGCTCACAGAAGAGGCCTGGGGAGGCTGGAGAGGAGCGCACAGAGGCCTGGGGAGACTGGAGAGGAGCACACAGAGGCCTGAGGAGGCTGGAGAGGAGCGCACACAGGCCTGGGGAGGCTGGAGAGGAGCACATAGAAGAGGCTTGGGGAGGCTGGAGAGGAGCACACAGAAGAAACCTGGGGAGGCTGGAGAGGAGTGCACAGAAGAGATCTGGGGAGGCTGGAGAGGAGAACACAGAGGCCTGGGGAGGCTGGAAAGGAGCATGCAGAGGCCTGAGGAGACTGGAGAGGAGCTCACAGAAGAGGCCTGGGGAGGCTGGAGAGGAGCGCACAGAGGCCTGGGGAGACTGGAGAAGAGCACACAGAGGCCTGAGGAAGCTAGAGAGGAGCGCACACAGGCCTGGGGAGGCTGAAGAGGAGCACATAGAAGAGGCTTGGGGAGGCTGGAGAGGAGCACACAGAAGAAACCTGGGGAGGCTGAAGAGGAATGCACAGAAGAAGCCTGGGGAGACTGGAGAGGAGCGCACAGAAGAGGCCTGGCTGGAGAGGAATGCACAGAAGAAGCCTGGGGACACAGGAAAGGAGCACACAGAAGAGGCCTGGGGAGGCTGGAGAGGAGCATACAGAATCCTGAGGAGGCTGGAGAGGAGAGCACAGAGGCCTGGGGAGGCTGGAGGGGAGCACACAGACGCCTGGGGAAGCTGGAGAGGAGAGCACAAAGGCCTGGAGAAGCTAGAGAGGAGCATATAGAGGCCGGGGGAGGCTGGAGAGGAGTGCACAGAAGAAACCTGGGGAGGCTGGAGAGGAGTGCACAGAAGAGATCTGGGGAGGCTGGAAAGGAGAACACAGAGGCCTGGGGAGGCTGGAAAGGAGCATGCAGAGGCCTGAGGAGACTGGAGAGGAGCTCACAGAAGAGGCCTAGGGAGGCTGGAGAGGAGCGCACAGAGGCCTGGGGAGACTGGAGGGGAGCACACAGAGGCCTGAGGAGGCTAGAGAGGAGCGCACACAGGCCTGGGGAGGCTGGAGAGGAGCACATAGAAGAGGCTTGGGGAGGCTGGAGAGGAGCACACAGAAGAAACCTGGGGAGGCTGGAGAGGAGTGCACAGAAGAAGCCTGGGGAGACTGGAGAGGAGCACACAGAAGAGGCCTGGCTGGAGAGGAATGCACAGAAGAGGCCTGGGGACGCAGGAAAGGAGCACACAGAAGAGGCCTGGGGAGGCTGGAGAGGAGCATACAGAATCCTGAGGAGGCTGAAGAGGAGAGCACAGAGGCCTGGGGAGGCTGGAGGGGAGCACACAGACGCCTGGGGAAGCTGGAGAGGAGAGCACAAAGGCCTGGAGAAGCTAGAGAGGAGCATATAGAGGCCGGGGGAGGCTGGAGAGGAGTGCACAGAGGCCTGGGGAGTTTGGAGGGGAGCGCACAGAGGCCTGGGGAGGCTGGAGATGTGCACACACAGGCCTGGGGGCACAAACAAGCCTTGGAGACGCTGGGGCAGCTGCTCCTCTTCTCTGGGACAAGAGTACATTGCAGGCTTACCCCACCCACAAAGTATGTCCTCCAGTATATGCATTGTTGAGCCTAGAAAGTATGGGTTCCTTCCAGGTTGGTTTAAAGAGCCAGCAACCAGCAACATACGGCTTCCGCCTGAGCACTGAGGTCAGTGGGAATCTACCCGGGGACCACAGGAAAGGTCATCGTGGGCCGCATATGGCACGAGGGCCTGAGGTTCCCCACCCCTGACTTACAGCCAAAAATTGGAAGGCTCCTTTTGTGTTTGCCAAAAAACATGTGGGAGACTCCCCAAATATATGGAGGAAGGTGTTGTGGTCATAGACCAAAATTGAACTTTTTGGACTCCAAGCGAAATCCTATGTCTGGCACCAAGCTAACTCAGCTCATAACCCTAAGTACACTATCCCCTCAGTGAAACATGGTGGTGGCAGCATCATGCTATGGGATGTTTTTCAGCAGCAGGGACAGGGAAAATCATCCAGGGGAAAGGTGGATGGTGTTAAATACAGGGATATTTTTTAGCAAAACCTGTTTCAGTCTGTTTAGTGATTTGAGACTGGGACGGAAGTTCACCTTCCAACAAGACAATGACCCAAACCATACTGCTAAAGCAACACTTGAGTGTTTTAAGGGGAAACAAGTAAATGTATTGGAGTGGCCTAGTCAAAGCCTAGACCTTAATCCAATTGAGAATCTGTAGTCAGGCTTGAAGATTGCTGTTCACCAGAGGAATCCATGCAACTGGAAGGAGCTGGAGAAGTTGTGCTTGAGGAATGAGCAAGAATCACAGTAGCAAGATATGGAAAACTCATGGAGACTTATCCAAAGTGACTTGCAACTGTAATTGCTGCAAAAGGAGGTTCTACAAATTACTGACTTTAGGGGGTGAATAGTTATGCAGACTGAAATTTTCTGTTCTTATTTGTTGTTTTCTTCACAATAAAAAGAAAAATAAATGTTCACAGTTGTAGGCATCGTCTTTACATGAACTGATGCAAACTCTAAATAAAAAAATACAGTGAAATTCCAGGTTGTGGAGAAGCAAAGCATGCAAAATGCCAAGGGGGTAAATACTTTTGAATTCACTGTATGCAAGTTAATGAATATGAACCTTCTTTTCATCTATAATTATGATTCACTTTCTTGCTGCTTAACTTTGTATTTCGATCCATTTGTTCATAAATTATGAAAAAAAAAAACATGCACACAAGTGTGACTTGGCAGGATTTTGTTCGGGCCACTAAGCAAGCTTGCAGTTTTTTTAACCTTTCCTTACTGATAGATCGACTATAAAGTTTTACAGTGGTCAATTGCTTGGGCACAGAGGCCAGAACAGCGTGAAGCATTGGTGGAGGTTCCTATTAAAGCTGTAACTTCTGAAATCCCTTTATCTATTTGTTATGCTGTCCTACTGGGGACAATGTTGCCAATATCTTCAGTAGTATATCGTGTAGTGTGGCTGGAAACCACAGTATTCATAGGAAACCTATAGAAACACAGAGACCGCATACAAACTCCATATTGCCCGTCGGTAGGATTAAACTCGAGACCCCAGTGCTGAAAGGCAACAGTGCAAACCTCTCAGCACCATGCTGTTCAATCTCTACACCACTAGTTATACCAATGATAACATAATAATGAACCATAAAATAGGAATTTTGTGTATACGCGCTATGTCCACCAATGCTTATTTCAGTGCTGTGTAGTTAAAACTGTTACTTAAAAGGAAACTAGATTCTATCGAATATTTGCCCATCTGGTAACCCAAACCGAACTCAAATAATTCTTATGTCTCCTTATGTTATGTTTAAAGTCATTTATTCATTATACAGATGGTTGATAGGATCATGAGTTACGGGCTGAACAATTTAATATCATGAACCATTCCATTTTGAGATTTCTTGTTTTCATTACACATTTTTTGGTCAAGTCCCAATTTCCAAGTCTCTGGGTATTCTGTCTACCTAACTATCTGGATTCTAGTTTCTTGAAACTTCCATCTGTTTCTTCTTTCCATAGAAATAATTAATTAGTGTCAAAATTTGATTACATCTGTTCTGTGTACATAACATTTCCTCAAATACAAGATTCCATTGGAAGTTTAATAAAACATTTAGATATAGTCAAGAAAAAGGAAATACACTTGGTTTTTGGAATATTAAACCTCATGGGTATAATTGATTAAGCTGCAATGGCATTTTATATAGTAGAATTGTGATGGAAAGAAATAACATGTTAATTGAAATATATTGTCTTCTGTTTCACATTATATACAAATTCATCACTTCTTGTTCCATTGAAGACAATATCCAGACTTACTTTTCTTCGCATTATCTTACAATTGCAATTCTTTTATTGAGATTCAGCTAGAAAAGATTGCGAGCATCAAGATAAAGTCAGGGAGAAATCAAAAAATATTATTAAGCTTATTAGAAATATGGCAAAATGTAAAAATATATGGTGCGTATGTTCTGCAACAAAGGTCCTTCAGAGTATCAGAAAGATCAGGGTTGTTCATTGGCAGCTTTGTGGCAGTGTCCACCACTTGAAGGAGTATCAGCTATACATGAGTACAAGGAAGTCACCATCTTAAACATAACAGGTATCACAAGACCCACATTTTCCAAAAGGTAAATGTCCCAAAACTCAGAAAATTTCATTATTATTACTTATATTTATTTGTAGAGCACCATTGGTTACATGATGCTGTGCATGAGAAAAGGTTTACAAACAAAATAGCAATATAAAGTACAATGAACAAACTAACAATCACAGACTGGAACTGAGAAGAGAGCAACCTGCCCTGACAGTCTTACAGTCTACAGGAAAGTGAGGAGTTCAGATCTGAGACACAGGGAGTACAGGTATGTTGGGAGGTTGCGACAGTTCCGGTGGTGGTGAGATGGCAGCTGGGTCACTGCAGGCTGTACGCTTTCATGAAGAAATTGGTTTAAAGTTCTGACTGAAAGCCCCCAAGTCTGCAGCAGCCCAGGATTGTTGCATCCATTAGATGTGACAATCCCAGTACTTTACCCGACTCTTCCCAATTGCCCTGGTGCAGTGGCAGGGTAATAAGGGGTTAATCACAACTGCCGCTAAGCCCTAGTTTAGTAATGGGAAGGTCTATGTGACCCCCCCCCATCACTAATCTGTAAGTGAAAATAAATAAACCTAAACACCAAAAAATCCTTTATTTGAAAAAAAAGACAAAACACCTTTTTCACCGCTTTATTAACCCCCAAAACACCCCAGCAAGTCCACCGTCATACACAAAAGGTTTCACGACGATTCCAGCTCTGATATATTACTGAAGGCACAGCATGTGATCATGGAAAATGGCCGAATGCTGTAAGGTTTAGGCAGAGACTGACCCGCGATGAGCGGTGATGTCACTTAGGTTACCACCACCCCAGGGCAATTGAGAACAGCTGGGTAAAGTGCTGCAATTGTCGCATCTAATGGCTGCTGCATTCCTGAGTGGCTGCAGGCTGCTATTTTTAGGATGGGGGGCTCCCAATAACCATGGGTCTCCCCAGCCTGAGAATACTAGCCCCCAGCTGATGGGCTTTATCATGGCTAGGTATCAAAATTGGGGGGACTGCACAATGTTTATTTAATTATTTATTTAAATTAAAAAAAAAGATGCATTCAGGTCCTCCTATTCTGATACACAGCCAAGATAAGCACACAGCTGGGGGCTGCACCTTGTAGTCATTTGCTTTATCTGTGCAGGGTATCATAATATGGGGGGACCCAATGACAACTGTTTTATTTATTTAGTTATTTATTTATTTTTACTGTACAATATAGACCCACAGACCAGGTCTGTGATTGGAAGCATCAGACACGCTGTCACTCAGTGTGGGGGCATGTGTGACTGCAATCAATCACAGACGCTGATGGGCAGGGAAAGCAGTGCATATGCTTTAGTGTAAAGTGAATGGGCGACCGCTGGAGCAGTTATTACTTGAGTGTCAGATACTTTTGAAACCGTGCTGATCCAGTCTTACAGTCCAGGTCCGCCCATCACTAGTGAGGAGTATAAAAGTATGAAGGAGAGAAGGAGGACTTGGGAGGACTGAAAATTATGTGTGGGAAGATAATGGGAAATTAGTTTGGAGATACCGTGTTTTTCCAAAAATAAGACACTGTCTTATATTTTTTTTGCCCCCCAAAAAAGCACTAGGGCTTATTTTTGGAGGAGGGCTTATTCTTGGAGAAACACGGTTGGGGTAAGTTTACCCCCCAAAAAAGAAGACCCCCCCACTTCCCAGGAGACTCATACTCACCAGACCAGGACGTCTGCGTGGTTCCCAGGTCCTCCTGTGATCTCCGGTCGGTGCTGCACGCCGTCCTACCCTGCTGCTAGCTGACACGCTGACACACACAGTAGATCCCAGACACACACAGCAGATCACTCACACACACACACACACACAGAGCAGATCACAGATATACACAGCAGATCACACACACTAGATCGCAGGCACACACAGCCGATCACAGATACACACAGCCGATCACAGATACACAGAGCCGATCACAGATACACACATCCGATCACAGGCACACAGACACAGCAGATCGCAGATATACACAGCAGATCACACACATCCGATCACAGGCACACACAGCCATCACAGATACACACATCCGATCGCAGGCACACACAGCCGATCACAGATACACATCCGATCGCAGGCACAGACAGCCGATCACAGATACACACATCCTATCACAGGCACACACTGCTGATCAGATACACACATCCGATCACAGACACACACAGCCGATCACAGACACACACATCCAGACGCAGACACACAGCCGATCACAGAATAACACAGCCGATCGCAGACACACACACAGCCGATTGCAGACACACACAGCAGATCACACACACACACACACACACACCACATCACATCACATCACATCCAGCACTTACGGCAGCAGGGAATGAGAGCAAGTCACGTGTCTGGCCACAGGTCCTGTTCGTCACGCTGCACCGCACTGCCTCTCAGGATTCTCCCGGCGAGAAGAGATCGGTGTCACTGGATGAGGTGAGTGTGTATGCGATCCGATGTGTGTGAGATCCGATGTTTGTGTGTGTGTGTGATTTGATGTTTGCGTGTGATCCGATGTTTGTGTGTGAGATCTGACTGTGTGTGCGATCCGATGTTTGTGTGTGAGATCTGGTGTGTGTGTGTGATCTGATTGTGTGTGTGTGTGTGTGTGTGTGAGAGCTGATGTGTGCGGGTGTGTGATCACTGCAGGTCCTGCTGCTTGGCATCTGGTGAGTGTAATTGCCGGGTGCCGCAGGGTATAATAAAGTGTCCTGCAGTATCTGTAACTTTTTTAGCTGCACGGACACTTCATTATTGATCCGGGACTAGGGCTTATTTTCGGGGGAGGGCTTATATTTAAGCCTTTCTCCGAAAATGATGAAAATCCCTGCTAGGGTTTATTTTTGGGGGAGGTCTTATTTTTGGAAAAACACGGTATCTGGAAGACAGATTATGGATGGCTTTGTGAGTCTGTGTTAGTTTTTAGTATGCAAAATATATTACTAAACAGTTAGGTTTAAATACATAGCAAACTTTTGTCATAGAACTCCATTCCATTTTGGCAATTTAAACCTTCTACCAACATTTGATGTACTGGGTACGTCAACGCTCATGTCCATATAATCACCGCTGCTGTGGTGAGCCAATGATGAATCCCGCATATGCCTGCTGATTTGTACAGCTGTCAAAAAAATAAAAATACACACGCTATCAGAAATGCCCAATCAAAATATAAGATCAGTTAATTTGATCGGAAAATGATGTACAGCAAAAAAATTCCGAACACCAAAATTACTGTTTTTGGTCGTCACAAATTTTTTGCAAAATGCAATAACAGGCGATCAAAATGTAGCACTGACGCAAAAAGTACCATTAAAAACATCAGCTCAAGATGCATAAAATAAGCTGGCAATGATCCCCATATTCCAAAAAATGAGAACGCTATGGGTCCCGGAAAATGGTGCAAAAAGTGTGCCACTCTTTTGGGACAAACTTCAGAATTTTTTTTAACCCCTTAGAAAAAAGTAAACCTATACATGTTTGGGTTCTACGAGCTCGTACCGACCTGAGGCATCACACAAATACATCAGTTTTACCATATAGTGAACATGCTGAATAAAATACCCCCAAAACAGTCGTGCAATTGCCCATTTTTTGCAATTTTTGCGCGCATGGAATTTGTTTGTTATTTTCCAGTGCACTATATGGTAAAATTCATAGTTTCATTTAAAAGTACAACTCGTCCCCCAAAAAACAACCTCCATATGGCAAAATTGACTGAATAACAAAAAAATTATGGCTCTTGGAAGAAGGGAAGCAAAAAACAAACGACAAAATGGAAAATTTCCTGGGGGTGAAGGGGTTAGTATTCTTTTGTCTTTGTTTTTCCATGTTATAAAATAAAACAACAAATATTTGTAATACTCTTAATAGCAAAGTGCAAGTAAAATTGAATGGAAAAAATGAATTTATTAACTAACAATACACAAACTATACTCATAATCATGTTAATGGGAGTTTAACATATAGTATATATGTCCACAGTGCAGATGAATCGATTTTGGCCTTCTCATTGGAAATTTTTTCTTGCTATCTTGTGAAATCATTCTTTATTTTAAACAGTCCACTTAATTGGTGTTCATGAACTAAAAATATGGAGTCTGGTATAAAAACAGCTCACTTCTAGGGCTTTGAACTAAACATTCTCATTTTCCTGGCTTCAAGAACGGCTTTTTCCAACCCGTTCCAACTTTATTTTCTTAAACTGACAAAAGTCCTCAGTCTTCCAAATTTTAAATTTGGAGATAGAAAAGAAAAATACTAACTCAAAAAGGCATGCAATGACTTTACCAAAGAAATTATACAACGCAATAAAAAATTGAGTACTGAAAAAGTGATCTGTTTGTGACTGGTTTACGTGCACAAAACGAAAACAAACATACTTTCCAAAATTAATACATTGGTATCAGAAGTTGGCCAATTTTGAATTTTAAGCTTAAATGGCTAAAAACTCAGTTCTGAAGCTTTTCCAAATGCAGATTGTAAAACAGTCATTAAATCTACAAATGAACAAATAATAAAAATCCAAAATAAATCATTTAAATGTCATCCTTACTATGCTGTCAAAAATAAAAACCATGAAGTCCAGGGCATAGTATGCACTTAGCTGTTAGGAATTTGACATGCTTAGGAAAATCACTTTATCTTTCTATGCCCAAAACACATCATAAAATCTTTTACTGCACAGTTATCTACTTTATAGATTTAAGGTTCATAATATATTTTTTTAAATATTCACAAGCAATCAAATTGACTAAGTATGGACAGTGATATTGCTTTAAAGAATTATTTTTTTTTAACATTTTTGGGAATATCAGTTTTTATTGAAATCAAGTACAGTCAATTCGCAAACATAATTTTATTTTTTAATTAAAGTGTAACTCCAACTCTGAACTCATTTTGATTTTTAGGTTAAACATGATTTGCTGATTGACATCTTAATAAATACAACATTTTTTGGATTGGAAGTCGCACTTTTCCTCAGAAAAATCTGGGAGGAAAATGAGGGGTGTGTCTTATAATCCGAATGTAGCTTACCGGGGGGTGGTGGAGGGGGTCACAGGAGACAGAGGAAATGCTGCAGGCTTACTCCAGGCAGTTCTGGGCGCTGTGCTGTGGGTGGTGCTGGGTGCTGTGCTGCTGTGCTGCGGACGGTGAGGCAGGAGCCACCATTCTAAAAATGTTGGCAGTGCGGGTTTCAAATAATGGCGCCTGGATTCGGCACTTGCGCAGATGGAGCTCTCAGCTCAAGTACTCATCTGCGAACGCGCCGCCTCTAGCCCATTTATTCCATGTAGCTAACTTAAGGAAAATGGCTTCCAGAGGTGGCGCATGCGCAGATGGGATCTCGGCTTGTCATTGAGCCGAGAGCTCCATCTGCGCACGAGCAGACTAGAAGCACCATTTCTTTGAAGCCATTTTTTGGATGCTCCTCTTGCCTCATAGTGCCCACAGCGAGCATCTGGGACACATGGAGCACCATCCACAGCATCGCCCTACTCCACCACCGCCCCTGCCTTCAGTGACCTATCTTCACCATTGCTGCACCAGATTATAAGACAGACCCCATATTTTGTTTTCCTTTTTTCCTGTAAAATTGGGACGCGTCTTATACTGTAATCCGGTGTATCTGTTAAAATGATAAGTACGCTATTTGTAGAAGCTTACCTATTTTCTGATAGAGATTATTATGCCGTGTGAAACTATAAATGGGAGTTTAGAAGGTTACTCAAGATATTTTTTTCTTAAAGAAGTTGTCCTACAATTACCACAAAATCAATGGGACCCCCCACAGATCACTAGAACTATATTCCTTTGTTCCTTGGTTGCACATGATGTTGCTTCTTTCCTTGTCTAATTGACTGATGTAGATGCAAAATGTTGCACTTACCTACATCTGTCAGCTCCATAGACCATAAATACAGCCGGACAGGGGCATAATGACCGTGATCACAAAGGTCGCCGCCGCGACCGGGCCCGGCAGGTTTTCGGGGCCTGGCACCACCTTGTAGAGAAACAGCTGGCTCCTCTCAGTGAGAGAAGAGCTGCGCTGTTCCTATAGTTTCAATCAGTAGCGTAGCCTCCCCGGGCCTCGTGCTCAGAGGGTCTCACCCGGAGCTGTGCTACTGTTAACTATATCGGTATGTGCAGCGTGGCGATATGGTTAACCTCTGTGTAGTGCTGGGAGACAAGATCTCCCTGCATTGCTGCTGATGACAGCGCAAGCGCAGGACATCAGAGTCTCAGCATGGTGATATCATCGCAAAGTGCCGAGACTATGATGTCTTGTGCACGCCATGACAGCGCTGTGATCCGCCCGCGCAGGAGCCATCAGGACCATGGAGTAGGTGAGTATGATGTTTTCTTTCTCTTTTTTTCTTTAAGGTAGTATGGGGGGACACACACATTATATATAAACACACACACACCAGGATAGAGCCCAGGCTTTCTGACAATATATATACCAGCATGGGAGCCAGGCTGGGGGACATTATATATCCTTTAGATAAATCCTGGCTGCCATCCTGGTATATACAATGTCCCCCAGTCTAGCTCCCATGCTAGTATATAGAATGTTCCCCAGCCTGGCTCCCCTGCTGGTATATATAATGTCCCCCAGCCTGGATCCCATGTTGGTATATATAATGTCCCCCAGCCTGGCCTCCATGCTGATATATGTAATGATCCCCAGCCTGGCTCCCATGCTGGTATATATAATGTTCACCAGCCTGACTCTTATCCTGGTATACATAATGTCTCCTATCCTGGCTCCCATGCTGATATATATATATAATGTCCCCCAGCCTGGCTCCCATGCTGGTATTGTGACGCTCCTGGACTAGTCAGGTCATCACAGGGTACTTCACGGTCTTTATCTCCCAGTGCAGGACTCAACTCTCTATGGTTCTGGGTTCCCAACTTGCAGCACTGCCCCCATCAGCATCCAACATCCCAATCGCACCTCGCACCACACCCTGTCAGGCACACCAGTGGGCTGCTCAGCTGGAATAGGGCCGTCCACCTAGGGGTCAGGCAGGGAGGTGGGAGGTGACAAGTTAGTTGAGTGGTAGCCCTCAAGCAGTGAGGCGCTCGAGGAAGCTGCGAGTTGGAGCTCCCAGGGGAGAAGCAGATTGGGTTGCAGATGGGTTGCAGATGGTGGTCTGAATCCGGAGGGTGCCTGGCTTAGTCGAGGAGGACGGTCGGCAGCTGCAGTCCAATAGCCGGTCTGGGTCCGAAAGCACGTTGGGGTACTGGACCCTAGGTCGGGTAGAGGCTTCAAACAAACCCAGGAATTAACCTGTGGAGGACAGGGCCTTTATGGACTGTTCCCACGAAGCTCAGAGATCGGATGCACTAGCGCAACGAGGGGAAATAGGGCTTTCCAAACAAAGCAGCCCACTGAAATCCCAAGCGTGAGCTCCTGAGAGCAAGCTCCTCTACTACCCATGGAAGGAAGCGGGGCCCGGACAGCTCCAAGCTTATGGGCCACTTGGACACTTCTAAAATTCTGTGCACAGAGGCAGGCTCCGGATCATCAGGCAGTACTGCAGGGGACGGAACCCGGACAAGCTCCCCCAAGAGGCAGCAGCACCCAGACACTTGGTTTACCACGTTGTCAGCGTCTGCTTTCTTTCTGAGTGAGTACCTGATTAACCCCTGCTACCAGCGAGTCTGCACTCCCCCTGCAATCCATCCCACCATCCAGGGTCCCGGGGGAAATCCCTACCCGTGGAGGGTAACGTCATCTGGCTGCCCCACTCCATCACCCCGGGTACTCCCAAGGACAGCGGCGGTACTCCCTATTTACCGCACACCACGGGTGGCATCACAAACTATCTAACTCCCCTGTAAATAATCCCTCATCATGTTTTGGAGTGACCCTGAGCCCCCGGGTCCGGAGATCCTGGAGCCATGAGTAGTGACACCCAGATCCGAGCGGTTTGACAGCTGCTGGGGCGGTACATGTCCGAAACAAATCTTGGCATCACGAACAGAATTAGGACAGGACCCACTAACCTGGGTGACGTGCGCCTTAGAATCCAAACTGCAGTGTTAAAATCCCGTTCCCGACAGTTTCCGCCATCTTTGGCGCCAAAACACCATCTTCCAGACCAAAAGCGCACAAAGCTGAAGCCCTGCCCTTTGTCCTGAGAGTGTGGCCAGAACCGGAAGTTCCCAGGGGTCCCCAGCGCGAAAAAGTGAGTGGCTGGCGAAAACCAAGGGGGCGGGACGGATATAGCAGCGAAAGTGGAGCAGAGACGCAAGGACTCTGCGATAAAGTTCCTGGACACCGCAGAGGCAAGATGTCGGAGAAGCGCGACTGTTCAGCCGAGGATGCTGCTCCCGGAATAGCTGCCTGGATTGGAATGCGGAGGCCAGTCGCAGCGGTGCGGGCCCAAGAAAGAGAAGCCCTGTGCGTGGAGCGGGTAAGCAGAAGCTCAGCTCCAGTTGACCCGGCCTACCCGGCCGCGGAGCCCGATCTGCCCCCGGCCACTGCCACAGCCATGTCACCTCCGCCCTCGACAACAGCTGCCCCCTCGACAACAGCTGCCCCTTAGATGCTGCCTGTAACACCGGCAGCGGATTCTTCAACTCCCGCTGAAGACTACCAGACTGTAGACCCCGATCAAATTGTCCCGGTTATCATAGAATCAGAACCGGAAGAAATGGAGGAAGGAGATTCAGGTTGCAGCACTCCGGAGGCTGCCTGGGTGCCACGCTTTGGGGGGAAATGGCTACTGAATTTCCCTGTCATCAAGGGCGGTGCAAGGATTAGAGATAATGGAGGTGGCAGAGGAGTCCACCTTGGATGATGAGATCCCAGCCGATACCATGGATGTGGTGGTGCCCATATGCCACCGCTGTGGCTTACCAGGGCACTTTGCCAGAGTGTGTCCAAGAGGTGCCCAACGCGAAGGGCCCGAAACCTGCAAGTTCATAAAAAGTTTGAAAATGGTTGTGTGGACTGTCACTCTTGTTGAACGTTCTCCAGTGTTCCGAGAGGAGAAGGCCTTCGGGGACTGGTTGCAAGGTCCTCGGTGGAGGGTGACAGGAAAGTTCATGTTGCAAGTAGACTGTGTTATCCTTGTTAACCCTTTTTCCATGCTTTGTTACAGGATAAGGACCATCAGGGTCTGGGATAGTGCGACGCTGGGAGGTGGCACCAGGGACCCCTGGTGGGGGGTGGCACAACAGGGTAACGGCTACCAGGTTACTAAGGATTGCTACCATAGTCGTCTTTTATGCCTCCAGGACTTCAACCCTGTCACAGAACCAAGTAGGAAGCAGCGGGCTCCAGGTTGTTTGGGTGATGGGTTGAAAAGAGAGGGACATTGGGAATGGACTGTCGTAGGAAGGTGCTGCAGTGGAGTAGGCTGAGCCACTGACTACCACTACAACCGGTAGTGTTCCCAAGGTTCTATTAATAAAAATGAACTCTACAAGTTTTACAATGTAACGTTTAAGTAATGTGACTCCCCTGTGAGGGAAGTGAAATTGTCCATTAAACTTGTTATTTTTCTCTTTTCCAGTTAACAATATAAACCTCTGGATGTCCTGTAGCTCAGGGACGAGCTACGTTTAACCAAGGGGGAATGTGACGCCCTTGGACTAGTCAGGTCGTCACAGGGTACTGCACACTCTTTATCTCCCAGTGCAGGACTCAAGCCCCCATGATTCTGGGTTCCCAACTTGCAGCACTGCCCCCATCAGCATCCAAAATCCCAATCACACCTCGCACCACACCCTGTCAGGCACACCAGTGGGCTGCTAAGCTGGAATAGGGCCGCCGACCTAGGGGTCAGGCAGGGAGGTGGGAGGTGACAAGTTAGATGAGTGGTAGCCCTCGAGCAAGCTGGGAGTTGGAGCTCCCAGGGGAGGAGCAGATTGGGTTGCAGATGGTGGTCTGGACCCAGAGGAGTCAGAAACTGTGTGCCTGGTTTAGTCGAAGAGGATGGTCGGCAGCTGCAGTCCAATAGCCGGTCTGGGTCCGAAAGCACGTCGGGGTACTGGACCCTAGGTCGGGTAGAGGCCTCAAACAAACTGGCAATTAACGTGCGGAGGACAGGGCCTTTATGGACTGTTCCCACGAAGCTCAGAGATCGGGGGCACTAGCGCAAAAAGGGGGAAAGGGCTTTCCAAACAAAGCAGCCCACTGAAATCCCAAGCGTGAGCTCCTGAGAGCAAGCTTCTCTACTACCCATGGTAGGAAGCGGGCCCGGACAGCTCCAAGCTTATGGGCCACTTGGACACTTCTAAAATTCTGTGCACGGAGGCAGGCTACAGATCATCAGGCAGTACTGCAGGGGACGGAACCCGGACGAGCTCCCACAAGAGGGCAGCAGCACCCAGACACTTGGTTTACCACGTTGTCAGCGTCTGCTTTCCTTCTGAGTGAGTACCTGATTAACCCCTGCTACCAGCGAGTCTGCGCTCCCCCTACAATCCATCCCACCATCCAGGGTCCCGGGGCCTTTCCCTACCCATGGAGGGTAACGTCATCTGGCTGCCCCACTCAATCACCCCGGGTACTCCCAATGGCAGCGGCGGTACTCCCTATCACCGCACACCACGGGTGGCGTTAAGAACTTCCTAACTCCCCTGTAAATAATCCCCCATCATGTTTTGGAGTGGCCCTGAGCCCCCGGGTCCGGAGATCCTCGAGCCACGAGTAGTGACACCCAGATACAAGCGGTTCGACCGCTGCTGGGGCGGTACACGTCCGAAACAGTATATATAATTTCCCCAGCCTGGCTCCCATGCTGGTATATATAATATTCCCCAGTCTGGCTCCCCTGCTGGTATATATAATGATCCCCAGCCTGGCTCCCATGCTAATATATATAATGATCCCCAGCCTGGCTCCAATGCTGGTATATAAAATGATCCCCAGCCTGGCTCCCATACTGGTATATATAATGTTCCCCAGCCTGGCTCCCATGCTGGTATATATAATGATCCCCAGCCTGACTCCCATACTGGTATATATAATGTTCCCCAGCCTGGCTCCCATGCTGGTATATATAATGATCCCCAGCCTGGCTCCCATACTGGTATATATAATGTTCCCCAGCCTGACTCCCATTCTGGTATATATAATGATCCATAGTCTGGCTCCAGTGCTGGTATATATAATGATCCCCAGCCTGGCTCCCATACTGGTATATATAATGTTCCCCAGCCTGGCTCCCATTCTGGTATATATAATGATCCACAGTCTGGCTCCAGTGCTGGTATATATAATGATCCCCAGTCTGGCTCCAGTGCTGGTATATATAATGATCCCCAGCCTGGCTCTTATCCTAGTATATATAATGTCCCTCAGCCTGACTCCCATGCTGGTATATATAATGTCCTCCAGCCTGGCTCTGATGCTGGTATATATAATGTCCCCCAGCCTGGCTCCCATGCTGGTATACATGATGTCCTCTAGCCTGGCTCCCATGCTGGTATATATAATGTTCCCCAGCCTGGCTCCCATGCTGGTATATATAATGTCCTCCAGCCTGGCTCCCATGCTGGTATATATAATGTCCCCCAGCCTGGCTCCCCTGCTGGTATAGATAATGTCCTCCAGCCTGGCTTCCATGCTGGTATTTACAATGTCTGCCAGCCTCCCATGCTTGTATATAATGTCCTCCATATGCATTATATTATATGGAGGACTATGGGATGTGCATTATCTTAAATGGAGGACTGTGAGATGTGTATTATATTATATTGAGGACTATGGGTTGTGCATTGTATTATATGGAGGGCTATGCTCTACACTATACTACTGTATATGGAGGACTATGTGAAGTGTATTATAATACACTAGCTGTTGTACCCGGGCGTTGCCCGGGATAGTACCTGTCTCTCTCCCAGTCTCTGTCTGTCTGTCTATGTCTCTTTCTGAATGTCTCTTTCTATCTGTCTGTCTCTTTCTGTCTGTCTTTTTCTGTCTGTCTGTCTCTTTATGTCTCTCTTTCTGTCTGTCTCTGTGTTCCTTTCTCTGTGTGTCTGTCTCTCTGTCTGTCTCTGTGTGTCTGTCTCTGTTTGTCTCTTTCCCTGTCTGTCTGTGTGTCTGTCTCCATGTGTGTATCTGTTTCTATCCATTTCTGTCTGTCTGTGTCTGTCTGTGTCTATCTCTCTGTCTCTGTATCAGTCTCTCTGTCTCTCTACCTCTGTGTCTGTCTGTCTCTATCTCTGTGTCTGTCTGTGTCTGTCTCTATCTCAGTGTCTGTCCGACTCTCTCTATCTCTGTGTCTGTCTTTCTGTCTATCTCTGTCTCTGTGTCTGTGTCTGTCTCTCTATCTCTGTCTGACTGTCTCTATCTCTGTGTCTGTCTTTCTGTCTCTCTCTAGCTCTGTGTCTGTCTGTGTCTGTCTCTCTCTATCTCTTGCCAGGTCTGTCTCGTTCCAAATCTGTCTCGTTCCAGGTCTGTCTCGTTCCAGGTCTGTCTCGTTCCAGGTCTGTCTCATTCCAGGTCTGTCTCGTTCCAGGTCTCTCTCGTTCCAGGTCTCTCTCGTTCCCCATTTGTCTCTTTTCCTGTCTGTCTCTTTCCTTGTCTCTTTCCTTGTCTGTCTGTCTCTTTCCCTGTCTCTTTCCCTGTCTCTTTCTCTGTCTGTCTCTTTCCCCGTCTGTCTGTACCGGTCTCTTTCCCTGTCTGTATCTACCTGCCTCTGTCTTTTTGACTGTCTGTCTCTCTCTGTCTCTTTCCCTGTCTGTATCTGTCTGTCTCTTTCCCTGTCTGTGCCTGTCTGTCTGTGTCTGTCTGCCTCGGTCTGTCTCTTTTATTGTCTGTCTCTCTCTCTCTTTCCCCGTCTGCCTCTTTCCCCATCTGCCTCTTTCCCCGTCTGCCTCTTTCCCCGTCTGCCTCTTTCCCCGTCTGCCTCTTTCCCCATCTCTCTTTGTCTGTCTCTGTCTGTCTCTCTCTGTCTCTTTCCCATCTGTCTCTCTGTCTGCCTCTTGCTCTGTCTGTGCCTATGTCTGTCTGTCTCTCTCTCTTTCTCTTTCTCTGTCTGTCTGTCTATGTCTGTCTCTTTCTGTCTCTCTCTATCTGTCTCCCCACCAATATCTTATTACCTCACATTTCTTATACTATGAATGTCCTTTGTTCCTATAGCAACCAAGCACAGCTGCTATTAATAACCTTTAGCTCGCAGCTGCATTGACTTTAATGGAGGCAGGTTTTTTGGAGAGTAACTTAAAAGCGTGGGGTTAAATTTTCCCGTCAAAACATAGTCTATGACGTTCCCTGAGTCACATGAGGCGTCTGTGAAAAATGTTGTGATTTTAAATACAACGATGCAGATTCCTTTAGCGGACATACACACATACATACATTCATACATACATACATACAGACATACAGACATACACACACACACACACACACATACATACACTCAGCTTTATATATTAGATGGAGGACTATGGGGGTTCATTCTAATATATGAAAGTGTATTTGGGACCCATTATACTATTTTGAAGGCTATGTGGTGGTCATTATAGTATTTGGAGAGCTATATACGAGGGGGGACAAAGATAAAGCATGGGATGGGAAAGTTTTGTGTTAAAGGTAAGAGGCTCTTTCTCTCAGCACCCAGCTTTCCCATGCTCTGCTATACAGCTTTCCCTCAGCACGCAGCTTTCCCATGCTCTGATAACATGGGAAAGCTGGGTGCTGAGGGAAAGATAAATATCAGAGCATGGGAAAGCTGTGTGCTGAGGGAAAGATGTATAGCAGAGCATGGGGAAGGTGCGTGCTAAGGACAAGATGGATATCAGAACATAGGAAAGCTGGGTTGCTAAAAGAAGGATTTCAGATCATGGGAAATCTGGGTGCTGAGGGAAAGAGCCAACTGTCAGCATCATTATCCTGTACCCTGAGTGTCAGCGTCATTATCCTGTACTCCGAGTGTCGGAGTATGGCTGGGGGGGCCCAGGTCCAAGCTTTGCACCGGGACCCAACAAACTATACTTACACCACTGCAGCTGGAGCATGCATGCAACTATCCATACTCATTACCAATCCATAGTGAGTGAGAAGAGGATTAGAAAATTTTAAAGAATGGGCTCTACAACAACGATGCAAGATAATTTCAAAGAGAGACCAAAATAAATTATTATGGCAGCACTTCTCATTGAATTGATAAAGGTGGATATATATTTGCCATTTGAACCATCAATCACAGTCATTTTTAAAATCTTACTAATAGGAACATAATTAGAAAAATCTATGGGCAACTAAAGATGCATGTTTTTTCCCAAGACAATAAGAAGTGATGAAACAATTCTTCATTGATCGTTATGTGGGCCTGTGATCTAGGACTTTACTGCTTACACCCACATAAATGGTTGATGCTTTAATTTGTATCTCTCTCTGGTAAAGTGAAATCAGTGGAGGAGAGAATAGACAGATCTAAAGCTGGTGTCACACACAGCGACAACGACAACGACGTCGCTGCTACGTCACCATTTTCTGTGACGTTGCAGCGACGTCCCGTCGCTGTCGCTGTGTGTGACATCCAGCAACGACCTGGCCCCTGCTGTGAGGTCGCCGGTCGTTGCTGAATGTCCAGCTTCATTTTTTGGTCGTCACTCTCCTGCTGTGACGCACACATCGCTGTGTGTGACAGCGAGAGAGCGACGAAATGAAGCGAGCAGGAGCCGGCACTGGCAGCTGCGGTAAGCTGTAACCAGCGTAAACATCGGGTAACCAAGGGAAGACCTTTCCCTGGTTACCCGATATTTACCTTCGTTACCAGCCTCCACTCTTGCTGCCAGCGCCGGCTCCTGCTCTGTGCACATGTGGCTGCAGTACGCATCGGGTAATTAACCCGATGTATACTGTAGCAAGGAGAGCAAGGAGCCAGCGCTAAGCAGTGTGCGCAGCTCCCTGCTCTCTGCACTGTGACATGTAGCTGCAGCACACATCGGGTTAATTAACCCAATGTGTACTGTACCTAGGAGAGCAAGGAGCCAGCGCTAAGCGCGGCTCCCTGCTCTCTGCACTGTGATATGTAGCTGCAGCACACATCGGGTTAATTAACCCGATGTGTACTGTACCTAGGAGAGCAAGGAGCCAGCGCTAAGCGCGGCTCCCTGCTCTCTGCACTGTGACATGTAGCTGCAGCACACATCGGGTTAATTAACCCGATGTGTACTGTACCTAGGAGAGCAAGGAGCCAGCGCTAAGCAGTGCGCGCGGCTCCCTGCTCTCTGCTCTGTGACATGTAGCTGCAGCACACATCGGGTTAATTAACCCGATGTGTACTGTACCTAGGAGAGCAAGGAGCCAGCGCTAAGCGCGGCTCCCTGCTCTCTGCACATGTAGCACAGCGACGTTATGATCGCTGCTTCTGCTGTGTTTGACAGCTAAGCAGCGATCATAACAGCGACTTACAAGGTCGCTGTTACGTCACCGAAAATGGTGACGTAACAGCGACGTCGTTGTCGCTGTCGCTTAGTGTGAACCCAGCTAAAGGCACTTAAGAGGATTACAGAGGGGTTTACCAGATTTTAAACAAGTAATTCTAGAAACAATGGTTATTGACAACATCAAAGCCAATTAATAAGCTACATTTTATGAGAATAGTCAAAGTAATGGTCAAGTAAAAACCTAACACCATACCAAGATAGCACCAATCCTCCAGTTGATAAGTAGGCTGAAGATCAAAGCCAAGGAGGACAAAACTACAGTCAATGGTAAGGAATGTAAAATCTGTTATTGGTAAGAGCAAAGTAAATCTGGTAAACCTTATATATAAAATTAAAGCTTCCCCTACATTTGGGTACTTGAAGAATGGGCAATGTGATGGATCTCCATCAATATATTTATGTCCCTGTTGTAGACTAGCAGAATATACTCTTTTTTAATGAAAGGTGTGATAGTGAAAGAATGAAAAATTTAATAGAACCTCAGCAATGTATCAGAACTGTTGGACCATCTAAGACAGATGTCCCCAACCTTTTTAAATTTGAGAGACGCATTCAGCTCTGAATGAGGGTTGCGAGCCACATCCAGCTCCCACCTCCCCTACAGTAGTAACTCCAAGAGCCTCAATTGCCGGTACAATGACAGCAAAAGTTTTTCAACCGAAAACACACTAAGGCATTATACCAAGATTCAGGGGTTTCTATTTGACCCCATTCAGATCTGCTCTTCTCTGTTGGGCTACTAACAAAAGTCACTATTTGAAGACTTGCTCTTCATAGCTGTTTGCTACACCTGGTGCTTACGAACCAAGCTGGAAGACAACTGCGAGCCACACATCACGTGCCCGCGAGCCACATATGGCTCCCAAGCTACAAGTTGGGGACCCCTGATCTAGTAGATTAGTCTCTTCCAACAACAATGCATAGAGACATCAATTAGTTTTCCATAAAAATGCTTCTTAATTGGGATAAATACATTTATTGTACACTGTAGCCTTATAAAAAAAAAAAACATTTTGCAATGAGTCTAGTCTGCTATAGTTTTCTAATCAACACTTCTTGGTTCTTGGCAGCAGGAGCTTTCATAAATATAGTCCCACCAAAGATTTTAGTTCAGGCCCCAACTCCCAGTGAAAACCTGTGCCAAATTTATTTTTTTATAATTAAAACAATCAATAAAAACCAAGTCAGAACCACCATAAAGAACTTAGTAAATACATATCGTACACAAATAGTTTAGCAACCACTGGGTGAGATGCCAAAGCTGATTTCATATCGTTATTTCAGAATATGTGCGTCAAACACAGCCTCTGAAGAAGCAGTGTGAAATGTGCATTAAGACATCTCATCCAATAATCAGTAAACTTTTTGATGATATCTTTGTTATGGCTATTTCACGTCCATGTCCATGGTAGAGGATATTAGAAATGATGGCATTACCTCATATACTTGACTCCTCTGCAATGCTGTAAGAAATTACTTTAGACTTTATTATTATGTGTGCATATCAGGACCTCATATGGTGCTCTGGTATTGTGCACTATTTATTGTTTTATTTTATTGTATTGATTGTGTAATATGTGACAAACTCAACAACACTGCTATCTTTTTTCTAAATGTATGACTATAGCTCTTAAGGGCGCTTTACACGCTACAATAAATCTTACGATGTGTCGGCAGGGTCACGTCGTAAGTGACGCACATCCGGCATCGTAAGTATGATTGTAGCGTGTAAAACCTCTGTGCAATTGCGATTGAACGAAAATCTGTTCATCGCATGCACGTCATTCATTTCTCAAAAATTGAACGTGCAGTTGTGCAATGTTCCCGAGGCAGCACACATCGCACTGTGTGACACCCCGGGAACATTGAACGACAGCTTATCTCCGTCCGCGGCTCCCGCCGACAATGCGGAAGGAAGGAGGTGGGCGGGATGTTTACGTCCCGCTCATCTCCGCCCCTCCGCTTCTATTGGCCGGCTGCCGTGTGACGTTGGTGTGACGCCGAACGTCCCTCCCACTCCAGGAACTGGATGTTTGCCACCCACAGCGAGGTCGTATGGATGGGTAAGTACGTGTGACAGCTTTTAATCAATTGTGCGGCACGATCAAAAAATTGAACGTGCCGCACATACGATGGGGGCGGGTCACATCACATATGATATCGTATGCGAAATTGAAAGGTGTAAAGCAGGCTTTACATAGAGGTAGTTTTACCACACTCTGATGCTAGGCTTGTGTCGCGGGCGGGGAGGAGGGTGTCGGCACACCACGCTCACCCCTTCTGCTCGGGTCCGGCGGCTGCTACTCAGTGGTGGCTCGAGCTGTGGGCCGGATCCCGGGGGTTCTCGAGCGGCACTCCTCGCCCGTGAGTGAAAAGGGGATTTTGGTTGGGGAGATTGTTTATTGTCCGTGACGCCACCCACGGTTGTGGTGATTGAATGTACACCACCACTGCTCTATATGGGGATCCCGGGGATGGTGAGGCGGAGCAGCCAGTTGTTGTGTTGTACCTCCGTGGGTAGGGGTTGGTGATCCCGGGGCCCAGTGGGGTGCAGGGGCAGCGCTGTGCCTTGCGGCACTGAGGTACTCACTCAGCTAGTAAACACGACACAGTTCTCGGTAAACAAACGGCTGGTTGGACGGGTCCCTCGGACGGTTCACGGTGCTGCGGTTCCCTGCAGTTAGCGGTGACGGTCTCTTCCCTGCACCTTTGAAATGTCTGTTTGGTAGCGATGGCTTCCCACCGGTTACCCGCTCCCCGACTACAATCTGAGCCGGAGGAGCTCCACACTTTGCCCGCAGGCGCCGGCCCTGGGAAACTGGTGCCTTGGCGGTGGCGGTGTTTCCCCGTTGTGGTTGGACCTTTGCCGTCAATCAGGACTTGCTTGTTGGGGGTTCTACGTCCCCTTCACTAACGGATTTGGCAATTTACGGCGACTCCAAGCCTTGCCGGGATCCGAAAAGCCCCTGCCTTGGTGCTCACTGCCCTTTGTATACTGCTCCAGACCCCCGGGTACACACAGCCTCCGTGGTCCTTCCAGCAACCTCCAGACAGTCCCACTGCAGACCTTCACCACCGTCTGCTGACCTTGCTGGCTCCGTCTGGGCACACAGCCACAGACTAACTTCAGGCTTCTGTCACTTTCACTGTTGTTTTCCTCCTTTACCACTTCCACTTCCTTAACTCCTCTACTTAGCTCCTCACTCCTGCTCCTCCCTGAGCTATCTCTCTGCTCACCAGCCCTGCCTGGGCTAAACTCCTGGTACTTCCCGCCTCCAGAGCTGTGAACTCCTTGGTGGGCAGACACCAACCGCCTGGCTCCACCCCCTGGTGTGAATCACCAGCCTCTGGAGGAAGGCAACAAGGATTTGTGGGTTAGCTGGTGTACCTGCAGGGAATGTGGGGTGTGTGTGTGTTGTTACCTGTGTCCCCTGGCTTGCCCAGGGCGACACATTCCCCCTTAGCAAAACGCAGACCGTCCTCGGGCTGCCCGTCCAACACCGGTTTTATTTTCCTTTTTTTTTTTTTTTTTTTTTTCTGAAAAAGATAACATAGTAAAATAATAACATATGTACACTTTTAATAATAACTCTTCCCAAGACGGGAGGCACATTTCTTTTAACGTTGCAAATGGTTTACGGTTACGGTTTCCGCTCTCTCCCACCCAAGTAACCTGGCCCTGATGCTGCCCCTAAAACCCAGGCAGCACCCCTTGACCCACAGTCCAGCACACGGTACCCGAGCGGGATCTGTCCTTCCCCTCCAGAGGGTAGCCACCGGTTCCTTTGGTGGCTGGGCCCCAGCCTGCTCTGCTGAGGGCCCTCCCTCCAACCTGCCTCTCCGGAGGCGGCATGGCGGAAAACGGTAACGGTAAACAACATATTTACAAGCCACTTAACGTTTGTGGTTGCCCTGCAAGTTCACGGGCTTGTCCATGGATAGTCCTCCATGCAAAACTTTAAACGGTCCCCACGGGGACAACGGTGCCGGCTCCAGCCGGTTGCAATCACAAAGCAAATCAGGTTACTTTCACGGTATCATCATTTTTCATCATCTTTCAAAACTTTTCAAACAACAAACAAAATGGTGGTCCCAACGGGGACTGGACAACGGTGCTCCGCTGCCCTACTCCAGGCCTTCAGCTTCATCCGAGGGAGGGGGTGCAGGACTCACTCTGCTCTCCTGGCTGCCCCTCAGCTTCACATCCAGGGCAAACCACCCCCTCTCTCCGCAGTGTCGGGTGTACCGAACAAGGTCCCCCGGCATTAGGTTGCGGCCGGGATGCTCCTCAGGCAGGTGGGCATTCACATTCCGCCGGGCTACAAACACTTTGGCCTCCAGGCCCGGCTCGTAGATGAACCCGTAGCCCCGGCGGACATCAAACCTCCTCACCTGTCCCTCGTACAACGGGCCCCGGACACGGAACGTGGCCTGGCGGAGATTTTCTTTTTCTCGAATAGCTCGGGCCACCAGCTCGGCCTTCTTCCGCTCCCTCTCAGCGATCTCCAGGCCCAGCGGTACCGGCTCCCTATCCCAATACGGCGCTGCTGCCAGCGCCGGCACATGGGTCGGGCCCCGCGGGACATCCTGGACGTTGCCCACTGTTAGGAATCTGGGCGGCATATCCCACGGTGTCTTGGCCTTGGGCGCTGCCTTGCAGCAACAACCCGGCGCTACCTCAGCCGAGGTGTGGGGGATGGGCATAGGGGCTTTCCGCTGCTGGGCCTTCGGCTCGGAGCGGGTCATCAGCTCCGGCTCGGGGGACTTCTCGGGGGATGCCTCCGGTGCGGACTTCGGGGCCTTCCATGGCAACACCTCCGGTCGACAACGGGCTCCGGCTACAGGTCGGCCCGCCTGGGCGGGGACGCTGGGTACTGCTACCGGTTGCGGTGGTAGCAGGCCTAGTGGCGGGGTCACGACCTCCGGGACGGGTGGCGAGGGAGGCAGCGAAGGGAGAGGGCTTGGACCGGGCCCCGCAGCCGCGATGACCGGCCCTTCCAGGGCATCGGGACATGGGTCACTCACCCTCCCTTTCTCCGCTTCCTCCTCGCGTCTTCGCACGGTGGCTACAACGTCCGCCATGTCGGCCTCCCACTCCTCCATGAGGAGCTGCATCTTAACCTGCAGCCGTAGGTAGAGCTGCGCGGTCCGGATCTCCACCCACGCCGCGGTTCCAGGCGCGGGGGCTACGGTGTCGCGGGACGGCATCCACATGATGGCTTTCTCTTCCAGGAACGGTATATTTGCAGAGTCCTGGCGTCCCTGCTTTTATAGCCGCAGCTACATGCGTCCAGCCGCCATCGCGTCCCCCTTAGCTCTTTCCGGCCCCTCCTCTCTCGGGCGGGGTTTTGGCCTTTGCGCCTCTACTGCTCGAGAAGACGCTCGAGCGGGAACTTTTCGCGCCAAAGATGGCGGCTTCTGAAATTTTTCTGCCGGATACCTCCGGCGGTAACAAGGCGCACCTCTACCAGACGGCAGAGCGGTAAGATCCTGTTCGTGACGCCAAGTTGTCGCGGGCGGGGAGGAGGGTGTCGGCACACCACGCTCACCCCTTCTGCTCGGGTCCGGCGGCTGCTGGTCAGTGGTGGCTCGAGCTGTGGGCCGGATCCCGGGGGTTCTCGAGCGGCACTCCTCGCCCGTGAGTGAAAAGGGGATTTTGGTTGGGGAGATTGTTTATTGTCCGTGACGCCACCCATGGTTGTGGTGATTGAATGTGCACCACCGCTGCTCTATATGGGGATCCCGGGGATGGTGAGGCGGAGCAGCCAGTTGTTGTGTTGTCCCTCCGTGGGTAGGGGTTGGTGATCCCGGGGCCCAGTGGGGTGCAGGGGCAGCGCTGTGCCTTGCGGCACTGAGGTACTCACTCAGCCAGTAAACACGACACAGTTCTCGGTAAACAAACGGCTGGTTGGACGGGTCCCTCGGACGGTTCACGGTGCTGCGGTTCCCTGCAGTTAGCGGTGACGGTCTCTTCCCTGCACCTTTGAAATGTCTGTTTGGTAGCGATGGCTTCCCACCGGTTACCCGCTCCCCGACTACAATCTGAGCCGGAGGAGCTCCACACTTTGCCCGCAGGCGCCGGCCCTGGGAAACTGGTGCCTTGGCGGTGGCGGTGTTTCCCCGTTGTGGTTGGACCTTTGCCGTCAATCAGGACTTGCTTGTTGGGGGTTCTACGTCCCCTTCACTAACGGATTTGGCAATTTACGGCGACTCCAAGCCTTGCCGGGATCCGAAAAGCCCCTGCCTTGGTGCTCACTGCCCTTTGTATACTGCTCCAGACCCCCGGGTACACACAGCCTCCGTGGTCCTTCCAGCAACCTCCAGACAGTCCCACTGCAGACCTTCACCACCGTCTGCTGACCTTGCTGGCTCCGTCTGGGCACATAGCCACAGACTAACTTCAGGCTTCTGTCACTTTCACTGTTGTTTTCCTCCTTTACCACTTCCACTTCCTTAACTCCTCTACTTAGCTCCTCACTCCTGCTCCTCCCTGAGCTATCTCTCTGCTCACCAGCCCTGCCTGGGCTAAACTCCTGGTACTTCCCGCCTTCAGAGCTGTGAACTGCTTGGTGGGCGGACACCAACCGCCTGGCTCCACCCCCTGGTGTGAATCACCAGCCTCTGGAGGAAGGCAACAAGGATTTGTGGGTTAGCTGGTGTACCTGCAGGGAATGTGGGGTGTGTGTGTGTTGTTACCTGTGTCCCCTGGCTTGCCCAGGGCGACACACTTGCACTAGGCAAGGCCTGTTTCACACGTCAGTGAACAACACAGACATTTTTCACTGACGTGATTCACAGCACACGTGGGTTCTACATGTGCTATCCGTGATTAGTGATCTGTGATAGCACATGGAGATAAACTCACCTGTCCCCTCTCCTGCTGTCCGTGGTGCTGAAGTCTCCCAGATGATGTGTTCGGTCGCTGTGTCTCTCCCATCTGCAGCTACTTCCGGGTCAGCTGTGCAGTGCTTATGAATGAGAATAATTCGCCAGCTTGCAAGCAGCAGAGAGCAGCGGCCAGATACATCAGCGCTGAAGAAGGTGAGTATTAAAAGCTTATTTTCAATGTACAGTAAAGACCAAAAGTTTGGACACACCTTCTATTTCAAAGCGTTTTCTTTATTTTCATGTCTCTGAAAATTGTAGATTCACATTGAAGGCATCAAAACTATGAATTAACACAAGTGGAATTAAATACTTAACAAAAAGGTGTGAAACAACTGAAAATATGTCTTATATTCTAGGTTCTTCAAAGTAGCCACCTTTTGCTTTGATTACTGCTTTGCACACTCTTGGCATTCTCTTGATGAGCTTCAAGAGGTAGTTACCGAAAATGGTTTTCACTTCACAAGTCTACCCTGTCAGGTTTAATAAGTGGGATTTCTTGCCTTAAATAAACCCCATAAATGGGGTTGGGACCATGAGTTGTGTTGTGCAGAAGTCTGGTGGATACACAGCTGATAGTCCTACTGAATAGACTGTTAGAATTTGTATTATGGCAAGAAAAAAGAAGCTAAGTAAAGAAAACGAATGGCCAGCATTACTTTAACAAATGAAGGTCAGTCAGTCTGAAAAATTGGGAAAACTTTGAAAGTGTCCCCAAGTGCATTGGCAAAAACCATTAAATGCTACAAAGAAACTGGCTCACATGAGGACCGCCCCAGGAAAGGAAGATCAAAAGTCACCTCTGCTGCGGAGGATAAGTTTATCAGAGTCACCGGCCTCAGAAATCGCAGGTTAACAGCAGCTCAGATTAGATACCAGGTCAATGCCACACAGAGTTCTAGCAGCAGACAAATCTCTAGAACAACTGTTAAGTGGAGACTTTGTGCAGCAGGCCTTCATGGCGAAATAGCTGCTAGGAAACCACTGCTAAGGACAGGCAACAAGCAGAAGAGACTTGTTTGGGCTAAAGAACACAAGGAATGGACATTAGACCAGTGGAAATCTGTGCTTTGGTCTGAGTCCAAATTTGAGATCTTTGAATCCAACCACCGTGTCTTTGTGCGACGCAGAAAAGGTGAACTGATGGACTCTACATGCCTGGTTCCCACCGTAAAGCATGGAGGAGCAGGTGTGATGGTGTAGGGGTAGTTTGCTGGTGACACTGTTTGGGATTTATTCAAAATTGAAGGCATACTAAACCAGCATGGCTACCACACCATCTTGCAGTGGCATGCTATTCCATCTGGTTTGCATTTAGTTGGACCATCATTTATTTTTCAACAGGACAATGACCCCAAACACACCTTCAGACTGTGTAAGGGCTATTTGACTAAGAAGGAGAGTGATGGGGTGCTACGCCAGATGACCTGGCCTCCACAGTCACCAGACCTGAACCCAATCGAGATGGTTTGGGATAAGCTGGACCGCAGAGTGAAGGCAAAAGGGCCAACAAGTGCATCTCTGGAAACTCCTTCAAGACTGTTGAAAGACCATTTCCGGTGACTACCTCTTGAAGTTCATCAAGAGAATGCCAAGAGTGTGCAAAGCAGTAATCAAAGCAAAAGGCGGCTACTTTGAAGAACCTAGAATATAAGACATATTGTCAGTTGTTTCACACTTTTTTGTTAAGTATTTCATTCCACATGTTTTCATTCATAGTTTTGATGTCTTCAATGTGAATCTACAATTCTCAGAGTCAACTCTTTGAATGAGAAGGTGTGTCTAAACTTTTGGTCTATACTGTATGTGTTTTTCTAGTATGTGTTTCATGGCTCACACCATAGTGTGGTCCATGGGACATCAGTGATGCCAGAAAAACACGGACATGTCTCCATGTGGAAATCACGGACACGCGTGTATGCTGCTTGGAGACATTGTCAGTGAGCACAGAACCATTGATTTTAAGGGGTCTGCATATGTCCGTGATTTTGGTACGTATAAAAACTGTCACATACGTACCAGAATCACTGAAGTGTGAAACAGGCCTAAAACTTAATAAAAATATTGGTACATACCATCTGAGTGTCCAGGTTAGCCTCTCCGCTGATGCTCCCAGTCTTTGTAGACAGGCTGCGGTAGTGACTAGAGATGAGCGAACCGGTCCCGGTTCGGCTCGAGGCCGGTTCGCCGAACGGGGGTCCCGTTCGAGTTCGATTCGTCGAACGTTCGACGAACCAAACTCGAACGTATAGGCTAAAATGGGAGGCAATCACAAACACATAAAAATGCATTATAAATGTACACAAACAGTTAATAAACATTGCCATAACACTTACCGGTCCCCGCGATGCCTTCTGCACTCTGTCTCCTGCCGCTATTCCATCCGATGATCGCTTAATCCTCCCGGTGACCTGCACTGCCAGCAGAGATGCAGGACCTATCGTGACGTCAAAATAGCCATGTGACCAGTCACGTGGCTATTATCTCATTGGCTACAGACTGGTCACATGACTATGACGCGTCATGTAGGACCTGCGAGTGCATCTCTCCGGTACACGGTGCACATATGTGTATCGCCGTGTACCGGCGACATGCTCTAGCACACGGTCGACTCCCCGTTCCGTTAGGGACCGGCTGACACAGCCGGTCATTAACAGAGATCACCGTTGCCATAGCAACGCAGTTAGCGGTGACGTCACCGCTAACCGCGGCTCCGAGAGCACCGTTGCTATGGTAACGCGTCTGTCAGCGTTACCGCTGTTACCGCTGACAGCCAGCACTGATCACTCACGGAGTGAAGGCTGCACGCTGCTTCCCGATTGTAGTGAGGATTGTAGTGAGGATGAGGTTCCCCAGCCCCAAGTGATGAGCTGGTGAACCTCATCCTCACTACAATCGTCACTACTACTACACTAGTGAGGATTGTAGTGAGGATGAGATGCCCCAGCCCATGATGGGCTGGTGAACCTCATCCTCACTACAATCGTCACTACTACTACACTAGAAAGAAAGAAGACAGAAGAGCAGGATCGTGGAGGGCTGACAGGGGGTAATAAAGATGGAGTCTCTAATGTGTCTGTGTATTTATTTCTATTGAAGTATTTTTTCCCTGTGTGGTGTTTTTTTTAACCCTTTATTGGAGATTCTTAATGGCCGGGTCAAACGTGCCTGACATTAAGAATCTCTGGCTTAATACTGGCTAGTAAAACAAAGCCAGTATTAACTCATGATTACTAGTGATGAGCGAGCATGCTTGTTACTACTCGGTACTCGCACAAGTATCACTGTACTCGGGCTACTCGGCGGGGACCGAGTAATCTCGCGATACTCGTGCTGTACTCGTGGTCTTCATCCCTGCATGTTGGCGCTCTTTTGAGAGCCAGCCCTCATGCAGGGATTGGCTGGCAGACCACTGCAATGCCACAGCCCTGTTAGTTGTGGAATTGCAGTGAATGGCCGGCCCGCACAGCGTGACCGAGCCTTTATACCGGCCGGCGCGCTGTGCTCTGCTCACAGCCATCCAGACAGTCAGTGCAGGGAGAGTGTCGCTGCTTCAGGGAAAGGTTTGCGGCCCTTTATAGCTATTTCCGTAGCAGGGCTGCAAACAGTGTGACCAAAAGTCCTTCTCAGGACTATTGTAGTTGTATACAGGCAGGCAGGGTATAGCCAGGTCGGAGTACAGTAGCAGAGTCCTTCTCAGGACTATTGTTGCTGTATACAGGCAGGGTATAGCCAGGTCGGAATACAGGCTGGTGACCAGAAGAGTCCTTGTCAGGACTATTGTAGCAGTATACAGGCAGGCAGGGTATATAGCCATTCCTAGTGGTGACCGTATACCAGCCTTCATCATATCTGTGGCTGGTGTACACAGTCTAAAACAGTCCAGATAGTGTCAGACTTCTCATTAATTTTTTCTCCTAAAACCTGTTAGGTTCTTAGTGCGTCCGTGCTTGCATTTAAAAACCGCACGTGTGTGCCTGTCGGTGGCAGCGTACAGGTGCACTTGTGTGCGTTTTTACCAAACTATTATATAACGCACAAGTGTAGTGTATAATACACGTCAGTCAGCAGTGGCTGATAGTGTCAGAGTTCTCATTAATTTTTGCTCCTAAAACCTGTTAGGTTCTTAGTGCGTCCGTGCTTGCATTTAAAAAACGCACGTGTGTGCCTGTCGGTGGCAGCGTACAGGTGCACGATTTGCACAAACTTGGATATAACGCCCAAGTCTAGTGAATACACGTCAGCACAGCATTGCAAAATGCGCAAGGGCGTTGGCAAGGAACAAGGAAGTGGACGTGATGGTGGTGCAGGCAGAGGCCGAGGTCGTGGGCAAGCTCTAATTTCGCCACAACAAAGGGCCACATCTAGTCGCTCGCACGTCCTGTCCCAAATTCTTGGGGACCGCAGCAGTACACCGCTCTTGAACCAAGACCAGTGTCAACAGGTTGTTAGTTGGATAGCGGATAATGCTTCCAGTCAGATTGGCACCACCACAAACACTCTGTCTTCCACACGGTCAAGTGTCAGTAGCCGTGATACTGCACCGCACATTTCAGAACCTGATCCTCCTTCCTACCACAAGGCTGAGTACACGTCCTCGGACATTAATGATCCCACACTTGGACACTCGGAAGAGCTGTTCACGTTTCCATTCGCACATTCTGGCCTCTCGCCAGCTAATGTTGAAGTGGGTCATGAGGAGATCGTATGTACAGATGGCCAAATATTTGAGCAGCCACGTTCTCACGAAGTTGGCAACGTGTCTCAACAAGGGGTGGACGATGATGAGACACAATTGTCAGGAAGTCAGGAGGAGGAGCAGGGTGCGGAAGAGGAAGACGACAAGGTGGATGATCTAGTAACTGACCCAACCTGGCAGGAGGATATGCAGAGCGAGGACAGCAGTGCACAGGGGGAGGGAGGCGTAGCATCCCAACAGGCAGTAAGAAGCAAGGTGGTGGCTCCAGGCAGAAGTCAGACAACCGTTCCCCGGAACAACAACATGACACAAGGTGCCTGTACAAATGTTAGGTCTTCCCGAGTCTGGCAGTTTTTTAAGTTGGCTCCAGATGATTCTAAAAAGGTCATTTGTAACACCTGCCGTGCCAGCATCAGCAGGGGTACCAAAACTAGCAGCCTGACCACCACCAGCATGATCAGGCACATGTCAGCCAAGCACCCGACTTTGTGGGAAGTACAACAGAGTCGAGGAGCAGTGCTTGCTGATGTCACTGCTACGTCTTCGCTGGTTGTGCATGCGAGCCAATCCCCTGTCCATGCTGCCTGCGAACAAGCCTCCTCCGGTCCTGCACCTGCAGTTGCCTACGCAGAAATAACACCATCATCAAGCACGTCCTTGTCCCAGCGCAGCGTTCAGTTATCCATTCAGCAAACCTTTGAACGCAGGCGCAAATACCCTGCCAACACCCCACATGCCACAGTTCTAAATGCTAACATTTCGCGACTGCTTGCGCTGGAAATGTTGCCTTTTAGGCTGGTGGAGACAGAAGCATTCCGCGACCTGATGGCGGCAGCTGTCCCACGTTACTCGGTCCCCAGCCGCCACTATTTCTCCCGGTGTGCCATCCCCGCGTTGCATAACCACGTGTCACAAAACATCACACGTGCCCTGAACAACGCTGTTTCACCCAAAGTCCACCTAACCACAGACACGTGGACAAGTGCTTGTGGGCAAGGCCGCTACATCTCGTTGACGGCACACTGGGTTAATATTGTGGAAGCTGGGACCCAGTCTGAGCGAGGGACGGAACACGTCCTTCCCACACCAAGGTTTGCAGGCCCTACCTCAGTCAGTGTTTCACCCACACTCTACAGCTCCGGAATGTCATGCTCTTCAGCCTCCTCCTCCTCCTGCGCATCCTCATCCACTGTACCCTCCACACCAGTCCCAAGCTGGAAGTGTGGAGCCCCGCAAACGCTGTGTCGGTGCATTACCTTCAGGGACTCCACGTAGATGGATCTGTCTGGTCACAGGTAGGGAAACCTTCTTTGTAGTTTGTCGTGACGCCACTCTCAGATTTGCGGTCAGTGGGGACCGCCACTGCAGGTTAAGGGATGCCTGGGGCTGATGGTGAGTGCAGCCAGTTGTAGTAGCCTCCTGAGAGTGAGGCAAGCCCCAGGGCCCTGTGTAGATGTGTAGAACTACAAGGCGCAGAATGACTCCACACAGGCAGGATGTCTTTCAGGGTTTTTACTCACAGTTGATGGCAGGGTGAGCGACCCGGGCGTAGCTGGGATGAACCAAGTGGGAACCAGGTGTCCTTCAGGCTGACTTGTGAGGGTGACTACTAACTCGCCTTCCTTAGCCCTTGGTGGTTTGGGGTAACCCCGACTTTGAGTCCCTATGGGGGTCACCCAGGGAAGATGCTGCAGCCTCTCTCCCCTTCGTTTGCCGTTTGCTTGTCGCCTGGACCAGGCCACTCCAGCTGCTTGCCTCCTGTGACCTATGGGCCCTAACTGTGGCTACGTGGCTGCGGCTTTTGTGGTGTTGTGGCGTGGGCTTTGAGAGCCCCACACCGGCAGGTTTAGCAAAAGAAAGCTGGATCTATCTCCGCTTCGGGATCTGCCGCCCGTTTGGGCCTGGTACTCTCTAGCAGTCTCCTTACTTCCCACTCCGTTGCTCTCTCTCTAGCTGAAGATGGATTTCGGGTAGCACTCCTAGTTGACCGTTCTCCCCCGTCGGTAGCCACTGCGCGGACGCTGTCAGACTACAGCAGCCCACGGGATCTGCTCCTCACTCGAGCTCCCTGGACTCTGCACTGAACCGGCTCACATCTGGGACCTTCACTGCTGCTCCTGTCTGAGCTTTACTTTCCTGCTCCTCACTCCTCCACACTCTGCTGCAGACTCTAGACTGTTTACTCCTCCTTCTCTTTTCCCTTTTGTGCCTGCCTACGCCACCTAGCAACCAGACTCTCTTACCACACCCCTTGAGAGGAGATGGAGGCTTTTGGCCCCCTCCACTATTCCAGTGAAGGTGAAGGCTCTTCCCCCTCCTGGGATCCCCAGGGGTCCTCTCATGGGTACATGTGTGAGACCTGATCACTATGCGCCTGTGTTCCACACCCCGGTCAGCCTTCTGGATTACCTGTATTGTACTGTCCCCAGCATGGGTGCAGTACTCAGTGGTGCCTGACCAGGTCAGGGGCGCCACATTCCCCCTTAGTTATCACCAGCACGTCCTCGGGCTGCAAGACAACATTTTAAAAATGCATAAAACATTAAAACATGTAAAACATTTTTAAAAGCACCAGGTACCATACATCACCACCCTCCACCCACAAGTCCGTTAACCCACCCAAACCCTTCCAGGAGGTAGGTCACCGGTCCTTTTGGTAACCAGATCTGGGCCATCTACTTCCCCAGACCTTTCCTCCAATCTGCCTCTCCCGTTGGCCGCGCCTTCAGCCACTTCTGGCAGGATGTAGAGGCGGCTTTCATGGGCTGGTGGTTTCAGGGTATACCTGGCCTGATGGATCCGCGCCTTCAGCCTCTTCTGGCAGGATGTAGAGGCGGCCTCCACAGTTGGTGCTGACCAGGTACCCTCTTTGTGGTGGAGAGCCAGGCCCCATAAACAGGCATGCTCTCTGGTCGCAGGTGAGCCAAGGCCCTATATACGGACGGGCTCCTCCTGGTTGCAGACGAGCCAAGCCCCTAAACAGGCTGACTCTGGTGGTGGTGGTGCCCTCTGGTGTAACTTTTTACACTGCGAGAGTTTGTGGCTATAGCCAGTTCATAGCCTTAAGGTTTATGGTTTTCTCACACCAGTTTATGTGGGCACATACTTAAACGTAAACGTTGCAAAACTTCCAACTTTTCAAAACTTTAACTTGCTGTATGCTTTACTTTATGCAGATTCCTCTACTCTTCCATACCAGGGCTTGGGCCTGTAGGGCTGCGGCACCTGCTGGTTTCTTGATCTCTTTCTTCGTCTGTGGGTTCGTTGTATTTTCTTTCTTCTTCAGTGTCTCTGTCTTCATCTTCTGTTGTGACTGCAGGGCTTCTGCAAGGACTTCTAGAACATGGTGCAACATCTAGGGCATACCAGCCTCTTTCTCCCTGATGTATAGTGAACTCCACTGAGTCTCCTATCTTCAAATTTCTTCCAGGGTGTCCTCTGGGCAAATGGGCTCTCACATTCCTTCGATTGACAAAAATCCCTTCCTTCACACCAGGTGATACTATAAAGCCGTACCCTGATTTGAGGCTGAAATCTTCGACAATTCCTCGACGCAGGGGTCCTCTGATCTGTGCTTTGGCTCTTCTCAGGAACCGTTTTTCTTGTAGGTCTCTGGCCGTGACTTCTCTCTGCTCTGGGGATGGCGGTGCAGGGAAAGACTGGGTTCTACTGCGGCGCTGTGTCTTGCGGGCTGGATTCTGCGAAGTGCAGCTTACAAGCTCCCAGGTGGGGCGGTTGGGCAGGTCTTCTTCAGCAGGAGGTGTCAGGTCTTCCTCGTCCCAGCGGGAATATGGCAGCATCTCCGGCTCTGGGACTAGCACTGCTGCTGGCTCCGGGGGCAACTCCTCAACCTCTTGCCCTCCTCTCCCCCTTAGTTCTTCGCTGCACTCTGGTCGTGGCAGCGCTAGGGATGAGTGTTCCTCAGCTGGCCCAGGCGGTGGACTCTTCGGCGTGGTTGCCGCAGGGGTTGCCTTAGGGGTGTGCGGAGGGAGCATGTACTGGTCCACCATCTCCTGTGGAAACTTGGCCTCCATGTCAGCCTTCAGCTGCCAGTATGCGGGGTCTTCACCTATCAGGGATTTCCTTGCAGGGACCTCCTTAGACTGGGGAGCGGTGTCTGCTCTGGCCTTGCAGGCCGGGGTAAATGGTGATGTAGTCTTTTCTTGGCGGGCCGCGCAGGGCATCGCTGCGGCGGCCTGGTCTTGGCGGGCCGCGCCTGGCATGGCGGCGGCCTGGTCTGTGCGGGCCGAGCCTGGCGTGGCGGCGGCCTGGTCTGTGCGGGCCGAGCCTGGCGTGGCGGCGGCCTGGATCTGCGTCGCTGTTGCGGCCAGTTCTTGGCGGGCCGGACTGGGCATTACAGCCGCGGTCTGAATTGGCGTCGCATCCCCAATGGGGTCCGTGCAGGTGGAGCTGGGCGTCGCTGCAGTGATCGGGGCTTGACGGGCCGCACCTGGCGGGGCTGCGGCCTGGTTCAGCATCTCACTTGCGGCTCGGACGAGCGTCGCTGCTGCGGTGGGGTCTTGGCGGACTGGGCTCAGCAGGGTGGCAGCCTGGGTCAGCGTCACACCTGCGGCACGGATGAGTATCGCCGTGGCAGTCGGACCTTTGCGGGCCAGGCGGGGTGTCGCTGCGGCGGCCTGGATTTGGCGGGCCGCACCTAGCGTGGCTGCGGCCTCGCTCAGCGTCGCCGCGCCAGGCGCCTCTTCTGGGACTGCGGTCGTAGCAGCAGGGGTCGGAGCACTTGCGCTGGCCGGGGCAACTCTGGACTCACCCACCGGTGGCACCATCGGGATCTGAGTCGTCGCCGCTCGATCTGGCATGCGTCGCGCGGCTCCCTCTTCGTAGGTCCGAACCGCCGCAGCCATCTCCAGAAGCTCCGTGCGTCCCTCACTGAGCTGTCGCATAATCCTGGCCTCCAGCTGATCGCAGAAGATAGCAAGCTCCCGGCACCACCAGGCAGCAGAGCCTGGTTCTGGGTATCCACGTCCGGACTCCATTTCTTCTCTCTGCAGCAGCAGGCTTGTGGCTCTCTGTCCTTCCCGCCGTCTCTGGACGCTTCCGCTCTCTTCACAAGCGAGGTCAGAACTCTGCAGGGGATCTCTGGGTAGCCACACCTCTTCGTGGGCGGTAACTTCTTCCAGCGCGGGCTGCTGTTGTTTTTCAGCGCGCTTTTCATGGTGGCAATATGGCGGCGCTTCCAATTTTTCAAGCGGACCGCCCAGGCACATGGTCACCTGTCTGGACAGGTCTAGTCCTTATCCTGTTCGTGACGCCAGATGTGGAGCCCCGCAAACGCTGTGTCGGTGCATTACCTTCAGGGACTCCACGTAGATGGATCTGTCTGGTCACAGGTAGGGAAACCTTCTTTGTAGTTTGTCGTGACGCCACTCTCAGATTTGCGGTCAGTTGGGACCGCCACTGCAGGTTAAGGGATGCCTGGGGCTGATGGTGAGTGCAGCCAGTTGTAGTAGCCTCCTGAGAGTGAGGCAAGCCCCAGGGCCCTGTGTAGATGTGTAGAACTACAAGGCGCAGAATGACTCCACACAGGCAGGATGTCTTTCAGGGTTTTTACTCACAGTTGATGGCAGGGTGAGCGACCCGGGCGTAGCTGGGATGAACCAAGTGGGAACCAGGTGTCCTTCAGGCTGACTTGTGAGGGTGACTACTAACTCGCCTTCCTTAGCCCTTGGTGGTTTGGGGTAACCCCGACTTTGAGTCCCTATGGGGGTCACCCAGGGAAGATGCTGCAGCCTCTCTCCCCTTCGTTTGCCGTTTGCTTGTCGCCTGGACCAGGCCACTCCAGCTGCTTGCCTCCTGTGACCTATGGGCCCTAACTGTGGCTACGTGGCTGCGGCTTTTGTGGTGTTGTGGCGTGGGCTTTGAGAGCCCCACACCGGCAGGTTTAGCAAAAGAAAGCTGGATCTATCTCCGCTTCGGGATCTGCCGCCCGTTTGGGCCTGGTACTCTCTAGAAGTCTCCTTACTTCCCACTCCGTTGCTCTCTCTCTAGCTGAAGATGGATTTCGGGTAGCACTCCTAGTTGACCGTTCTCCCCCGTCGGTAGCCACTGCGCGGACGCTGTCAGACTACAGCAGCCCACGGGATCTGCTCCTCACTCGAGCTCCCTGGACTCTGCACTGAACCGGCTCACATCTGGGACCTTCACTGCTGCTCCTGTCTGAGCTTCACTTTCCTGCTCCTCACTCCTCCACACTCTGCTGCAGACTCTAGACTGTTTACTCCTCCTTCTCTTTTCCCTTTTGTGCCTGCCTACGCCACCTAGCAACCAGACTCTCTTACCACACCCCTTGAGAGGAGATGGAGGCTTTTGGCCCCCTCCACTATTCCAGTGAAGGTGAAGGCTCTTCCCCCTCCTGGGATCCCCAGGGGTCCTCTCATGGGTACATGTGTGAGACCTGATCACTATGCGCCTGTGTTCCACACCCCGGTCAGCCTTCTGGATTACCTGTATTGTACTGTCCCCAGCATGGGTGCAGTACTCAGTGGTGCCTGACCAGGTCAGGGGCGCCACAGAAGCACTGCAGCACTGCCTCGGCGAAGCGGAAACAGGCTGTGCTGAAGCTAATCTGCATAGGTGACAAACCCCACAATGCAGAAGAGGTGTGGACAGCTCTGAAACAGCAGGCAGATCACTGGCTCACACCTCTGAACCTAAAGCCAGGAAAGGTCGTGTGTGACAATGGCCGGAACCTGGTGGCGGCTTTGAGGCGAGGCCAGCTGACACATGTTCCATGCGTGGCCCATGTGCTCAACCTCGTGGTTCAGCGGTTTCTAAAGTCATACCCAGAGCTGTCTGATCTGCTGGTAAAAGTTCGCCGCCTGTCTGCACATTTTCGAAAGTCACCTACTGTTTCAGCCGGCCTTGCCGGCTTTCAGCGCCGTTTGCATCTTCCGGCTCACAGACTGGTGTGTGATGTCCCCACGCGTTGGAATTCAACTCTGCACATGTTGGTCAGGATATGTGAGCAGAAGAGGGCAGTTGTTGAGTACCTGCATCACCTAAGCCGTCGGGAAATGGGTCAAACTCCACACATAACACCTGAGGAGTGGAGATGGATGTCCGACCTATGTACCATCCTCCAAAACTTTGAGGACTCCACCAAGATGGTGAGTGGTGATGACGCCATTATTAGCGTCACCATACCGCTACTCTGCCTTCTAAAACGGTCTCTGCTCAAAAACAAACATGATGCATTGCAGGCGGAGCATGATGAGTTGCAGCAAGAAACAGTAGTGGGTGTGGGTGATAACACACAGCCCAGCCTCGTCTCATCACAACGTGCAGTGGAGGACTATGACGAGGAGGAGGATGAAGACATGGAGCAACTCTCCGGCCAAATTGAGGATATGACATGCACACCAGTCATATCCTCGGTTCAGCGTGGCTGGCCAGAGGACAGGGTAGATGAGGAGGAGGAGGAGGAGGACAGCATGTTCAGTCATCGTGTTGGTCAGGCTACTGAAGTCCTGGCTGTTAAGAGTCTGGCGCACATGGCTGACTTTATGGTAAGCTGCCTATCTCATGACCCTCGCGTTAAGAACATCTTGGCCGACAATCATTACTGGTTGGTAACACTGTTAGACCCACGCTACAAGGAGAACTTTATGTCTCTTATTCCCAAGGCGGAGAGGTCAACCAAAATGCAGCAGTTCCAGAAGGCCATAGTCACGGAAGTAGGCAAAGCATTCCCCTCACAAAATGCTAGCGGCATAGGTCAGGAATCAGTGGACAACCAAGGCGTACAGCCGAGAGAGGAACAAGTCCAATCCGCCAGAGGTAGGGGAACAGTCTTTAAGATGTGGGACAGTTTTCTCAGCCCCTCACATACCACAGCCCCTGAGGTGCGGGGTAGTGCCACAAGAAATCCTAAGTTTGCCCAGATGCTCAAGGAGTACCTTGCAGATCGAACAACTGTACTCCGACATTCCTCTGTGCCTTACAATTATTGGGTATCCAAGGTGGACACGTGGCATGAATTGGCTCTCTACGCCTTGGAAGTCCTGGCCTGCCCTGCCGCTAGCGTTTTGTCAGAGCGTGTTTTTAGTGCCGCAGGTGGAATCATTACAGATAAACGCACCCGCCTGTCAACTGAAAATGCTGACAGGCTGACTCTGATCAAGATGAACAAGGGTTGGATTGGGCCAGACTTCACCACACCACCAGCAAATGAGAGCGGAATTTAAAGTTTGTAACGGGAATTTGCCATGTACCTCCACTCACCCATGGGTACACACTTCTGGACTTTGGATAATCGCTGGACTGCTCCTCCTTCTCCTCATGCGCCACCATGATGACCGTTACAATAGTTAGGCCTTTGTTTCAGGTATACCCCCAGTGGTACATTTTTTCGCCCATTCTTTGCAGAATGGACATTACAACGACAGGAGACCCGCTCCTTTGCAATGGGAACAATGTTTTGAGGCCCTCATGCACATCTCTATCCAGGGACAACGTGGAGCCTCCCAATTTTTGGCTGCCCTGCCTAAGGGCTATACTATAATAGACCCACTTCCTTCTAATGGGCACTTCAGGTTTACAGGCCCTCATGCACGTCTCTATCCAGGGACAACGTGGAGCCTCCCAATTTTTGGCTGCCCTGCCTAAGGGCTATACTACAATAGACCCACTTCCTTCCAATGGGCACTTCAGGTTTACAGGCCCTCATGCACGTCTCTATCCAGGGACAACGTGGAGCCTCCCAATTTTTGGCTGCCCTGCCTAAGGACTATACTACAATAGACCCACTTCCTTCCAATGGGCACTTCAGGTTTACAGGCCCTCATGCACGTCTCTATCCAGGGACAACGTGGAGCCTCCCAATTTTTGGCTGCCCTGCCTAAGGGCTATACTACAATAGACCCACTTCCTTCCAATGGGCACTTCAGGTTTACAGGCCCTCATGCACGTCTCTATCCAGGGACAACGTGGAGCCTCCCAATTTTTGGCTGCCCTGCCTAAGGGCTATACTACAATAGACCCACTTCCTTCCAATGGGCACTTCAGGTTTACAGGCCCTCATGCACGTCTCTATCCAGGGACAACGTGGAGCCTCCCAATTTTTGGCTGCCCTGCCTAAGGGCTATACTACAATAGACCCACTTCCTTCCAATGGGCACTTCAGGTTTACAGGCCCTCATGCACGTCTCTATCCAGGGACAACGTGGAGCCTCCCAATTTTTGGCTGCCCTGCCAAAGGGCTATACTATAATACACCCACTTCCTGACAATGGACACTTAATGTTTTGAGGCCCTCATGCACGTCTCTATCCAGGGACAATGTGGAGCCTCCCAATTTTTGGCTGCCCTGCCAAAGGGCTATACTATAATACACCCACTTCCTGACAATGGACACTTAATGTTTTGAGGCCCTCATGCACGTCTCTATCTAGGGACAATGTGGAGCCTCCCAATTTTTGGCTGCCCTGCCTAAGGGCTATACTACAATAGACCCACTTCCTTCCAATGGGCACTTCAGGTTTACAGGCCCTCATGCACGTCTCTATCCAGGGACAACGTGGAGCCTCCCAATTTTTGGCTGCCCTGCCTAAGGACTATACTACAATAGACCCACTTCCTTCCAATGGGCACTTCAGGTTTACAGGCCCTCATGCACGTCTCTATCCAGGGACAACGTGGAGCCTCCCAATTTTTGGCTGCCCTGCCTAAGGGCTATACTACAATAGACCCACTTCCTTCCAATAGGCACTTCAGGTTTACAGGCCCTCATGCACGTCTGTATGCAGGGTCATTGGTGAACCTCACAATTTTGGACTGCCCTGGCAAAGGAAAATACTACAAAGACTCACTTCCTCAAAATGGGCACATTAGACTCAGAGGCCTTTATGTACGTCTCTTCTCAGGGACATCGGAGTGCCACACAATGTTTTACGTAAAATCTTTCATGTATTGATCTCAAAAAGTAACATACATTAGCTCTATCTCACTATTGGGTATGTGCCCTTAACATTTCCGCCATGAAAATTCATTTTGGTGTCATTTTGGAAGGTTTTCTGGTGAGTCCGTAAAAATGGCGTAAAACGCGGACAAAATTGTTCACAGCTGTGACTTTTGAGTGATAAATGTTTCAAGGGGTCTTCCCCATGCTGTTGCCATGTCATTTGAGCACTCTTCTGAGACTTTTTTGCCATTTTTAGGGTTTCTACATGCTGCCGGTGGTCATTTCACAAAAATACTCGGGTCTCCCATAGGACAACATTGGGCTCGGTCCTCGGGCCGAGTACACGAGTATCTTGGGATGCTCGGCCCGAGCCTCGAGCACCCGAGCTTTTTAGTACTCGCTCATCACTAATGATTACCCAACAAGCCACCCGGCTCCAGGGCTGTTGGAAGAGTTGGATACAGCGCAAGATGATGGCGCTTCTATGAGAGCGCCATTTTCTGGGACGGCTGCGGACTGAAATCCGCAGCAGAGGCGCCCACAAACCTCGGGCTAACCTGTGCTTCGGATTCCAATCCCCAGCTGCCTAGTTGTACCCGGCTGGACACAAAAATGGGGCGAAGCCCACGTCATTTGTTTTTTAATTATTTCATGAAATAAGTGAAATAATTAAAAAAAAACGGGCTTCCCTATATTTTTGGTTCCCAGCCGGGTACAAATAGGCAACTGGGGGTTGGAGGCAGCCCGTGGCTGCCTGCTGTACCTGGCTAGCATACAAAAATATGGCGAAGCCCACGTAATTTTTTTGGTGGGCAAAAAAATTCTGCATACAGTCCTGGATGGAGTATGCTGAGCCTTGTAGTTCTGCAGCTGCTGTCTGCTCTTCTCCATACAGACAGACAGCAGCTGCAGAACTACAAGGCTCAGCATACTCCATCCAGGACTGTATGCAGAAGTTTTTTGCCCCCTGAAAAAATTATGTGGACTTCGCCATATTTTTGTATGCTAGCCAGGTACAGCAGGCAGGTACGGCTGCCCCCAACCCCCAGTTGCCTATTTGTACCCGGCTGGGAACCAAAAATAAAGGGAAGCCCTTTTTTTATTATTTCATGAATTTCATGAAATAATTAGAAAACAAATGACGTAGGCTTCGCCCCATTTTTGTGTCCAGCCAGGTACAACTAGGCAGCTGGGGATTGGAATCGCAGCACAGGTTGGCCTGAGCTTTCTGGGCCCCACTGCTGCGAATTGCAGTCTACAGCCGCCTCAGAAAATGGCATTTTCATAGAAGCGCCATCTTCTGGCGCTGTATCCAACTCTTCCACCACCTGCCTGCTATACCTGGCTAGCATACAAAAATATGGCGAAGCTCACGTCCTTTTTTTGTAGTTTTTTGGCAAAAAAAATAAAAAATGCTTCCCTGGATTTTCCATTGCCAGTGAAGGTAACACCAAGCAGTGGGGGTTAGCAGCCAGTAGCTGCTTGGATTACCCTTAGCTAGCAATACAAAAAATGCAGCGGGAGCCCATATATATTTTTTTTAATTATTTATTTAAATAACTAAAAATAAAATGGGCTTCCCTGTATTTTGATTGCTGGACATCACAGTGCTGTAAAAATAAATCTTTAAAAAAATGACGTAGCGCTCCGCGGTATTTTTGATTCTCAGCGCAGATAAAGCAGACAGCTATGGGTTGCCACCCCCATCTGCCTGCCGTTACCTTGGTTGGCAATCAAAATACAGGGAAGCCCATTAATTTTTTCTATTTAAAAAATAGTTAAAAAAAAAATGACGTTGGGTCCCCCCATTTTTGATAGCCAGCTAGGGTAAAGCAGACGGCTGTAGCCTGAAAACCACAGCTGGCAGCTTTACCGTGGTTGGGGATCCAATGTGGAGGTCCCCTCAGGCTCTTTTTTATAATTATTTTATAAATATTAATAATTACACAATAAAAGTAGGGTCCCCCCCAAATTGGATCACCAGCCAAGGTAAAGCGGACAGCTGTGGTCTGGTATTCTCAGGGTGGGAAGGTCCATAGTTATTGGGCCTTCACATCCTAAAAATAGCAGGCCGCAGGCACCCCAGACATGGCGCATCCACTAGATGCGCCAAATCTGGCGCTTCACCCCAGCTCATCCTGTGCCCTAGTGCAGTGGCAAACGGGGTAATAAATCGGGTTGATACTAGCTGTAAAGTAACCTGAGATCAAGCCCAGCAGTTTGTGATGTCATGGCGTCTATTAGATACTCAACATCATAAACTGTCAGTACTAACAAAAAAAAAAAAAAAAATCGACAAAAGAAATTTATTTGAAAAAACAGTCCCCAAAACATTTCCTCTTTCACCAATTTATTGTAAGAAAAAAAATAAAGGGGTCCCACGACGACTCTGGACCGTCTAGAATATGGGGGGGGAGACACTCAGGGAATGTATCCCCCATTTTCTAGGAGTGCGGACCCTTCATGTGAGGAGTGTGGGTGCAATGAATCTGCACTCACTCTCCCCGGGTCAACAGCAGCAGAGTCCATGTCGTAATGGTTGCTACCAAAGCTGCAATGCCCTGCTCATGAGGTAAGGGCATGCCTAATCAGGAGAACTACTGTAGAGGAAGCTCTGCTCACTGGTATATAGGTGCTCAGAGGTAATAATAGATAAAATTAGTGAGTTAACTCGGCACTCTAAATCTCCCAGACTAAGTCAGTAAGTCACAACGGATAGTAATGCAAAATCACTCTTTATTGGTCCGTATTAAGAAAAAAAATTTTTTCATAAGCATATATGTTTTTGTCCAAAACAAGTTACAAATGACGTTTCGGCCTGAGCCTTCGTCAGATTGGACTTATCTGCATGTAATCATGAAAAATGACAATAATCAGTATCACATAAGAGTGAGAGAACAATAACATAAACTCGATCAATGTAGAGGTACAATTGGGATGCAGCAAAAAAATTGCAACACAGCAAGAAATGAAACACATGATACAAATGTCATAATACAGTACAAGGACAATATAGTAATGACAAATATGGGGTCAGAGTAGACTTAGACAGCTCTGGTACGAAAGAGATGTCAATCATAAAGTAACATGTGCAGTAGGTGTAGAGCTACAGTATGCATGGCAGAGCTAATGGGTAGACCGACCATAGAAAAAGAACGGAGAAAAAGTGGAGAAAAAGTGGAGAAAAAGTGGAGAAAAAAATGGAGAAAAAGTGGAGAAAAAGTGGAGAAAAAAATGAAGAAAAAGTGGAGAAAAAGTGGAGAAAAAAATGGAGAAAAAGTGGAGAAAAAGTGTAGAAAAAGTGGAGAAAAAAATGGAGAAAAAAATGGAGAAAAAGTGGAGAAAAAGTGGAGAAAAAGTGGAGAAAAAGGGGAGAATAAGTGGAGAAAAAGTGGAGAAAAAGTGGAGAAACAAATGGAGAAAAAATGGAGAAAAAGTGGACTTATCTGCATGTAATCATGAAAAATGACAATAATCAGTATCACATAAGAGTGAGAGAACAATAACATAAACTCGAACAATGTAGAGGTACAATTGGGATGCAGCAAAAAAATTGCAACACAGCAAGAAATGAAACACATGATACAAATGTCATAATACAGTACAAGGACAATATAGTAATGACAAATATGGGGTCAGAGTAGACTTAGACAGCTATGGTACGAAAGAGATGTCAATCATAAAGTAACATGTGCAGTAGGTGTAGAGCTACAGTATGCCTGGCAGAGCTAATGGGTAGACCGACCATAGAAAAAGAACAGAGAAAAAGTGGAGAAAAAGTGGAGAAAAAATGGAGAAAAAGTGGAGAAAAAATGGAGAAAAAAGTGGAGAAAAAGTGGAGAAAAAGTGGAGAATAAGTGGAGAATAAGTGGAGAATAAGTGGAGAAAAAGTGGAGAAAAAAAATGGAGAAAAAGTGGAGAAAAAGTGGAGAAAAAGTGGAGAAAAAGTGGAGAAAAAGTGGAGAAAAAAATGGAGAAAAAGTGGAGAAAAAGTGGAGGAAAAAGTGGAGGAAAAAGTGGAGGAAAAAGTGGAGGAAAAGTGGAGAAAAAGTGGAGAAAAAATGGAGAACAAATGGAGAAAAAAATGTAGAAAAAGTGGAGAAAAAATGGAGAAAAAAATGGAGAAAAAAATGGAGAAAAAGTGGAGAAAAAGTGGAGAAAAAGTGGAGAAAAAATGTAGAAAAAGTGGAGAAAAAGTGGAGAAAAAGTGGAGAAAAAGTGGAGAAAAAGTGGAGAAAAATTGGAGAAAAATTGGAGAAAAAAAATGGAGAAAAAGTGGAGAAAAAAAATGGAGAAAAAGTGGAGAAAAAGTGGAGAAAAAGTGGAGAAAAAGTGGAGAAAAAGTGGAGAAAAAATGGAGAAAAATTGGAGAAAAAAAATGGAGAAATAGTGGAGAAAAAGTGGAGAAAAAGTGGAGAAAAAGTGGAGAATAAGTGGAGAAAAAGTGGAGAAAAAGTGGAGAAAAAAATGGAGAAAAAGTGGAGAAAAATGGAGAAAAAGTGGAGAAAAAGTGGAGGAAAAAGTGGAGAAAAAGTGGAGAAAAAGTGGAGAACAAGTGGAGAAAAATAGAAAAAGTGGAGAAAAAGTGGAGAAAAAAATGGAGAAAAAAGTGGAGAAAAAGTGGAGAAAAAGTGGAGAAAAAGTGGAGAAACAAAATGGAGAAAAAAATGGAGAAAAAAATGGAGAAAAAGTGGAGAAAAAGTGGAGAAAAAGTGGAGAAAAAGTGGAGAAAAAGTGGAGAAAAAGTGGAGAAAAAAATGGAGAATAAGTGGAGAAAAAGTGGAGAAAAAGGGGAGAATAAGTGGAGAAAAAGTGGAGAAAAAATGGAGAACAAATGGAGAAAAAGTGGAGAAAAAAAATGGAGAAAAAGTGGAGAAAAAGTGGAGAAAAAGTGGAGAAAAAGGGGAGAAAAAGTGGAGAAAAAGGGGAGAATAAGTAGAGAAAAAATGGAGAAAAAATGGAGAAAAAAATGGAGAAAAAGTGGAGAAAAAGTGGAGAAAAAGTGGAGAAAAAGTGGAGAAAAAAAATGGAGAAAAAGTGGAGAAAAAGTGGAGAAAAAAATGGAGAAAAAGTGGAGAAAAGTGGAGGAAAAAGTGGAGAAAAAGTGGAGAAAAAGTGGAGAAAAAATGGAGAAAAAAATGGAGAAAAAGTGGAGAAAAAGTGGAGAAAAAGTGGAGAAAAAGTGGAGAAAAAAAATGGAGAAAAAGTGGAGAAAAAGTGGAGAAAAAGTGGAGAAAAAAATGGAGAAAAAGTGGAGAAAAAGTGGAGAAAAAGTGGAGGAAAAAGTGGAGAAAAAGTGGAGAAAAAGTGGAGAAAAAATGGAGAACAAATGGAGAAAAAAATGTAGAAAAAGTGGAGAAAAAATGGAGAAAAAAATGGAGAAAAAAATGGAGAAAAAAATGGAGAAAAAGTGGAGAAAAAGTGGAGGAAAAAGTGGAGAAAAAGTGGAGAAAAAGTGGAGAAAAATGGAGAACAAATGGAGAAAAAAATGTAGAAAAAGTGGAGAAAAAGTGGAGAAAAAAATGGAGAAAAAAATGTAGAAAAAGTGGAGAAAAAATGGAGAAAAAAATGGAGAAAAAAATGGAGAAAAAAATGGAGAAAAAGTGGAGAAAAAGAGGAGAAAAAGTGGAGAAAAAGTGGAGAAAAAGTGGAGAAAAAGTGGAGAAAAAGTGGAGAAAAATTGGAGAAAAAAAATGGAGAAAAAGTGGAGAAAAAAATGTAGAAAAAGTGGAGAAAAAATGGAGAAAAAATGGAGAAAAAATGGAGAAAAAATGGAGAAAAAATGGAGAAAAAAATGGAGAAAAAAATGGAGAAAAAGTGGAGAAAAAGTGGAGAAAAAAATGTAGAAAAAGTGGAGAAAAAATGTAGAAAAAGTGGAGAAAAAAATGGAGAAAAAGTGGAGAAAAAGTGGAGCACCCTTTGGTGCCTTTCATGTGGCACTAAGGGGTGCTTAGCTTTGTATTTAGCCAAAAAAATAAAAAATGACGTAGGGTTCCCCCTAGTTTTGTAGCCAGCTAGGGTAAAGCAGACGGCTGCAGCCTGCAGACCACAGCTGGCAACCTCACCTTAGCTGGTAATCCAAAACTGAGGGCACCCCACGCTGTTATTTTAAATTAAATAAATAATTAAAAAAAACACGTAGGGGTCCCCCAAAATTGGATCACCAGCCAAGGTAAAGCAGACAGCTGGGGCCTGATATTCTCAGACTAGGGAGGTCCATGGTTATTGGACTCTCCCCAGCCTAAAAATAGCAGGCCGCAGCCGCCCCAGAAGTGGCGCATCCATTAGATGCGCCAATCCTGGTGCTTCGCCCCAGCTCATCCCGCGCCTTGGTGCGGTGGCAAACGGGGTAATATATGGGGTTAATACCAGATGTGTAATGTCACCTGGCATCAAGCCCTGGGGTTGGTGAGGTCAGGCGTCTATCAGATACCCGACAACACCAACCCAGTCAGTAATAAAAAAAATAGACGACAAACACATTTTTATTTGAAAAAACACTCCCCAAAACATTCCCTCTTTAACCAATTTATTAGAATGAAAAACAAATCCAGGTCTGCTGTAATCCAAGGGGTTGCCATGACGATCCACACTGTCCCAGTCAATGAAGAGCAGGATGTTCCCCATTGGCTGGGAGAGCAGTGCAGTGACCTGAGCTAACATCAATGGGTCAGCCCAGGTCACTGCAGGGGATGACAAGTGCTGCTGTCAGCGAGGTACATTACCTGTGCTGATCTCCAGCACACTGACAGCCCCTGTCACTGAGTTCAATGACCGGCGCCTTCACACCAAGTATCGCGAGAGGCCCGTGACGTCACCGCTAGTCAGTCTCGGGTCGGAAGCGAGAGGTGATGTGACAAGCGGCGGCCATGGAGGACAGTGACAGCGCTGAGGTCGGGATGGCGGGACTTCATCACCGCAGGTAAGCCGAGCGGGACCATGTGTGTGTGTGTGTGTGTGTGTGTGTGTGTGTATATATGTGTACATGCCGCGGGCAGGAGGGGGTGGAGCGAGCTGAGCGGGGAAGTGTGGGCTTCCTGAACGTAACTAAGATAAACATCGGGTTACTAACCAAAGCGCTTTGCTTGGATACCCGATGTTTATCTTGGTTACCAGCTTGTGGCAGGCTGCCAGCGATGGCTCCTGCACACTGTAGCTGTAAAAAGCCCTGCTTTTTGCTGCTAGAACCATTCTCGAACGTATCTAGAACTATCGAGCTTTTGCAAAAAGCTCGAGTTCTAGTTCGATCTCGAACAGCCCCCAAAATCACTCGAGCTTAGAACTGGAGAACCGCGAACCGCGCTCAACTCTAGTAGTGACATCATGAGTACAGAGCACCATGACCGCTTCTCCCAATCACTAGGATCAGTAGTCTTGGGCTGATTACATCGTTAATTATTATTAATAATTATTATTATTATTAATTATTATGTTATTACTGCTATGTTCAATGATTGGCTGTAGTGGTCAAGTGCATTGCAGCCTATCAAGAAAAAATGGGAGCAATTGCAAAGAGGCACCACTGAACGTCTAGAAAGTAAGTAATGCTGATATCTTTATCTTTGCTTAAAACAAGCTTATCAGAAAATAGAACATTTCCTTAGAAAAATTTCTTTAATGGGGTCGTCCACTATTGTGCTATATACCCTCATAAAAAAAAGCCTATACTAACCTCCAGTACAGGTACTATTCCTGTTATGTTACTGCCTGATCTTAAAGTTGCTATGCCACATAACCCCTGCAGCCAATCAGTGGCCTCTGCCCTATCACTTCCTTCAGACATAGCTGACATTTGGAGGAAGTCAGAGAGCAGCAGCAGCAGTTCTCACTTCTTCAGATTGGCAGTTTTATCCAAAGGAAGTGGGAGTGAAGCAGCCACTAATTGGCTGCAGGGCTTACGTGGCATAACAACATCATGCAAGCCCAGTGAGACCAAACGCCAACTTCGCAGGACTGGCATCAACACCATAGCTAAGTAAAGGCTCATTTTCATTTTCTCCTGGGGAATATAGCAATTGATAAATGATTAGCCAAGTAGTGAACAATCCCTTTAAGGTTTGCTACCTTTTTATAACAGTGGGAGCTACATGAATATTGATGCATTGTGCATGTTTTGGCTATTATCTCTCTTATGTGGAGTGTATAACAGATTAATTAACAAAACTCACAGTCATGTTGATGAATCTGACTTAGGCTAGGTTCACACTTCTGTTAAATTGTATCAGTCACAATCCGCTGCTCTGGTAAACAACGGAATCCGTTTGGCGGATTCCGTTGTTCCCATAGACTTGCATGAGTGGCGGATTGTGACTGATGATGCTGCGTTGCACCTTCCGCCCGACTGATCAGTCGTGGAACGACTGACCGCGGGGTGGCAGGAACGCAGCCTGTAATATTTTTTGAGCAGCGCAATCCGTAGGATTTTGCTGCGCATGCTCTCTCTGGCTCCCTGCACACATAACCAGGATACACATCGGGTTACCAAGCAATGCGCTTTGGTTAGTTACCCGATATTTGCACTGGTTACGTGTGCAGGGAGCCAGTGCTAAGCGGTGTACGCTGGTAACCAAGGTAAATATCGGGTAACCAAGCAAAAAGTGGTTTGCTTTTAGTTGCCCGATATTTACCCTGGATACGTGTGCAGGAAGGCCGACACTTCCCCGCTTGGCTCCGCCCCCTCCCGCACTCCGCATGTGTACACACACACACACACTCACCTGTCCCCAGCCCTGCAGTCCCCGCGGCACTGACGTCCTCAGCGCCACGGCCCCGCTCGGCTCTGCCCCCTCACGCTCCGCCCCCACACAATGAATTCTTGTCTTTGTCATCCATTGTACATCGCATCAGTCACATGCGTTAAGCAAAGCATGTGACTGATGCAAAACAACGGAAATGTGAACCTAGCCTAAGGTAAAAAATACCAGGTCAAACCTTTAACAAATTTTTACTAAATGGAAATGTATGACATTTTTTCTAATAGACCAGTGTTGCTTCCAAAGACTCTATCTGAAGTATGGCCAACTTTACCCAATTCATATTACACCTGGTAGTTCATAAATCTAGTGCTCCGTCCGAACACCGTATACTTCAGGGTTACACAACTGCCATAAATGCAGTGATAAATATACTCAGCTGAAAATCCATTGCTTATTTTCAGTTTCTGATAAAACTGCCTCACTGCATAGAAATTTATACAATTACCATTGGATTCATTGTCAGAAATCAGGATCTAAAAACAGGACCTCCTTCGTTCTCGTCATAGGCCTCATTGCAGTACCATGGTCTGACTCATGATATGTTGGTCATAGATTGTACGTACTTGCGTACCAAGATAGAGACTGGCAAGTTATTAATTGGCATTGTTTAGATTGCCTTCTTAAGGTGGCTTTACATGCTACGACATCGCTAAAGTGATGTCGTTGGGGTCACGGATTTTGTGACGCACATCCGGCCGCGTTAGCGATGTTGTTGCGTTTGACACCTATTAGCGATTTTGAATCGTTGCAAAAACGTTCAAAATCGCTAATCGGTGACATCCCACCCTAGTCTCAATTATCGTTGCTGCTGCCAGTACGATGTTGTTCGTCGTTCCTGCAGCAGCACACATCGCTACATGTGACACCGCAGGAATGAGGAACCTCACCTTACCTGCAGCCGCCGGCAATGCAGAAGGAAGGAGGTGGGCTGGATGTTACGTCTCGCTCATCTCTGCCCCTCCTTGTCTATTGGGCGGCGGTTCAGTGACGTTGCTGTGACGTCGATGTGACACTGAACGAACCGCCCCCTTAGAAAGGAGGCGGTTCGCCGGTCACAGCGATGTCGCAGAGCAGGTATGTGCGTGTGACACTGCTGTAGCGATAATGTTCGCTACGGCAGCGATCATCCCATATCGTTACAACGACGGGGGCGGGTGCTATCGCACGCGACATTGCTAGCAAAGTACCCCTTAGTCCAGTGTCTAAGTACATTAGCCAAGGTTAACTGATATCTTCTCCTTTCTAATCTGCTACGCTGCTCAAGAGAAACATATCTAAATTGTAAGACGTCATAAGAATATCACTAATTTTTCAGTTCAATGACAAAATATAAATAGTATGAAAACCTCAAATTAGGGTTAAACTAGGGAAACTTCCTTTTTAATTTATAGTCATTTTAGCATGTAAGACCGAATGAAATGAAGGGCAAGAAAGGAAATGTGCTCATGTCAATCTCCAGATGTTTTCCTAAATATAAATTAGTCTTATTGAGACATGTGGTTGCAAAATGTATGAGTTCTTGCTCAACCATGTGTATAGAAGTGTCACTGTGCATCATTCAACTTAATTGCACATATAATTTACGTTGTTGATGACGTTACACATACAGCATAAACCGGCGATAAGTGTTGCTTCCTTCATTTAATAATCTCTTGAGTGATGATATTTAACCTCATCTGCAAGTTCATTTCATCAGGGATTCAAGTGACTGAACTTCCCTTCCCTTTGATTAGCAAAATTAAAGTAAGATGGATAAATGTAACTTTAGAGGGTTGTATTCTCAATATCCGATAAGGATTATAAAATTGGGTAATCAAAGTTGAGAATCCAAGTATCTACACATGTAATCAAAATTGTTGGCACCCCTCGTTTAATGAACGAAAAAGCCACAATGGTCACAGAATATTTTGTGCAACAAAATATTAAGTTCAGGGTACCATTATTTCTGTCCAGGCCTATTTCATGAGTTTTATTTATTTTTTATTTATTTTTTTTAAATTATGTGGAAGCATGGTTGAAAAGTAATGTCTGACTTTCATTTGTTCATTTTCATAGATTTTTTATTTATTATTACTTTTGTCAGATTCAAGTTATTACTGTGACCATTGTGGGTTTTTCTTTCATTAACCCCTTAACGACCGCGGGCCATAAAATTACGTCCTAGCGGTCATAATGTTACTGCCCACGGTCTCCTGGCAGCAGCATGCTGCGATCGGCGCACATCTCAGCTGATTTTCAAGCAGAATCGTTATCTGCTCGTTTAACCCCTTTAATGGCGCTGTCAATATGTGACAGCGCCATTATAAACACGATCGCGGTAAAGTTTTACTTACCGCCCGATACCGGAAGTCACGTGACATGATCACGTGACTTCCGTTGGTTATCATGGTAGCACAGGGTCATGTCATCACTCCTGTGCTAGACATGAACTACTTTCACTTTTGCTTTCCACGGAGGCCAGGGAAGCAGAAAGTGCACGTATCTGCTGTTTACAGCTGTGTAGCTGTGATCAGCAGATAGTGCAGAGCGATCAGATTGCTGATCGCTATAGCCCCCTAGGGGGACTAGTAAAATAAAAAAAAAAGTTAAAAGAAAAGTTTTAAAAAATAAAAAAAAAACAAAAAAAACATAAAAGTTCAAATCACCCCCCTTTCGCCCCATTGAAAATTAAAGGGTTGAAAAAATAAAAAATATACACACATTTGGTATCGTTGCGTTCAGAAACGCCCGATCTATCAATATATAAAATCAATTAATCTGATTAGTAAACGGCGTAGCTGCAAAAAAATTCCAAACGCCAAAATGACGTTTTTTTGTCGCCACAACTTTTGCGCAAAATGAAATAACAGGCGATCAAAACATAGCATCTGCGCACAAATGATACCGTTAAAAACGTCAGCTCGAGTCGCAAAAGATAAGCCGTCACTGAGCCATAGATCCCGAAAAATGAGAACGCTACGGGTCACGGAATATGGCATAAAACGTGCGCCACTTTTTTCAGACAAACTTCCGAATTTTTATTTTTTTTTATATAAAAGTAAACCTATACATGTTTGGTGTCTACGAACTCGCACTGACCTGAGGCATCACACCCACACATCAGTTTTACCATACAGTGAACACAGTGAATAAAATATCTCAAAAACAATAGTGCTATCACACTTTTTTTGCAATTTTTTTGCATTTGGAATTTTTTTGCCATTTTCCAGTACACTATATGGTAAAACCTATGGTTTCATTAAAAGTACAGCTCGTTCCACAAAAAATGAGCCCTCGCATGACCATATTGACCGAAAAATAAAAAAGTTACGTCTCTTAGAAAAAGAATGGCGAAAAAAAAGACGGAAAGCGAAAAATCGGCCGGTCGTGAAGGGGTTAAAGAAGGGTTACCAACAATTTTGACCATGTGTGTACATTAATATATTTCTCAAACGTACAAGAAAATAGACAAATGGATATATTGTGTTATGTCTAGTCCAAGGCCTGAATAAGTGGCGCAAAACATGGAATTTAAGGAACACCAAAGAGAAACTTTGTACCATTTATTTCTGGAGTAATCCATCAACGGAGTTGTGCCACAATCAAAGTGCATTAAGTTTATACAGGATAGGTAATAAGTTTGTGATTGCTTTAGATCCCGCTGATGGGGCACAAAGGTGTCAAGACTGCCAAGCTTCCGAATAATGCTGAGCAACTATCACATAAGATGGTATAGCACCGCCATTCTTAAGTGACTATCATAACCTGTGTAAAGCCAAAGCCAGGTAATGCTGCAGCTTTTTTAGGTGAATTTGGAACAAGATAAGATATTGTAGCCCACAACTTAGCAATACAAAAAAGGGAGCAAAAACCTTATTAACAATGAACAAATTCTACAGATATTACGTGTGACAGTACAGAAGTTAAAAAAGGAAACTATCTGTTTGCTCTCAGAGATATACATTACTCACAAAAAGTTTGGGTTTTTTGGCCTTCGGGTGAAATTTACATTAAACGTAAAAATTTCATTCTACATTTCACGAGGCAATGTTTGCATTATATGGAATCTGTTAGCAGATTTTTGCTATATAAGCTGAATACAGCATGCTGTAAGGGTTGAAAGATAGAACTCAGTGCTGCCTGTCTTGTCAATGTCTGATCTTTTTGTTTAGTGGCTATGTTTGTTTAAGGCGGGCTTTTCACACTACGACATCGCAGGTGCGATGTCGGTGGGGTCAAATTGAAAATGACGTACTTCCGGCATCGCATGCGACATCATAGTGTGTAAAGGTTCGATGATACGATTAACAAGCGCAAAAGCGTCGTAATCGTATCATCGGTGTAGCGTCGGCGTAATCCATAATTACGCTGACGCGACGGTCCGATGTTGTTTCTCGCTCCTGCGGCAGCACACATCGCTGTGTGTGAAGTCGCAGGAGCGAGGAACATCTCCTACCGGTGTCACCTCGGCTTCCGTAGGATATGCGGAAGGAAGGAGGTGGGCGGGATGTTTACATCCCGCTCATCTCCGCCCCTCCGCTCCTATTGGCCGCCTGCCGTGTGACGTCGCTGTGATGCCACACGACCCGCCCCCTTAATAAGGAGGCGGGTCGCCGGCCAGAGCGACAGTCGCAGGGCAGGTGAGTGCATGTGAAGCTGCCGTAGCGATAATGTTTGCTACGGCAGCTATCACAAGGATATCGTACCTGCGATGGGGGTGGGGACTATCGCGTGCGGCATCGCAGCATCGGCTTGCGATGTCGCAACATGCAAAACCCGCCTAAGTCTCATTGCACAGACTACAAATTCATAATCACGGCAGCCCGGCACACCCCCTCCTCTGATTGACACCTCACTGTCAATGCATAATCTATATACAGAGTCCTAGCAGGACAGCTCTTTTTGTTCTGCTACATGGCTACATTTATAAACTCTGATTGTGTCAGAACCACGACACCCAGTAATCTAAGTGATACATTGTTGAATTCAGGATCTCTTCGCCTACATCATGCTGCTCTCAGATGAAATAGGAAAACCTGCTGACAGATTTCCTTTAAATAGCTGGAAAGAAGTTGGATGCAGTCCTCGTATACCTCAGAGTGCCAAACATTTCTTTTCAGAGCAATTGGCATTCTTACAATTTGCCCAACTCAATAGTTTGTGAAAAAATTGGCAAAGCTGGTCAATTTGATTTTCAAAATATGTGCACTTAAATACTATCTCGACAACTACACTTTTCACCATTGAACTTGCATTTCCAATAAAGAAAACTCATGTAATTATTGAAAGCAAAAGATTAATAAACATGTTAATGGTATGCCATGGAAATGATGAAAAAAATGGAGAAAAAAAAAGCTTCAAAACATCTTGATTTATTCAGTACCCAGTATAAGCAGTATATGCAAAAATACATGCACATGCATATATTGGCAAGCTCTCAATGAGATTATTAATGGTTACTTGAGGATTATTCTGCCATGCTGAGTGCATTTTAGCACTCCAGTTATCAAGATCCACCAGTGGCAGCTCCTGACTAATGATGTTCTAGATGTGCTCAATGTGAGACAAGTCAGAAGATCCTGCAGGCCATGGTAGAACATTTAGACTACATAGGCTGCTCATGGTAGCATGAGCATCAGATGATCTGGCAATATTGTGCTTTTAAAAAATAACTTCTGGTTCTCTTTCATGTTCCCTCATGAAGGCCTCTTCATAGCATTGCCCATTTGGACTCAACTCTAATCTTTGGCTATCAATAAAGACAGCAGTGGGACTCATCACTGAGCAGGGTAAACCTCCAATCCAGTCTCCATTGCCATCTTGCTCTACATTATGGTATCTTTTAAGAGTGGTGCCTGGGGTCAATGAAAAACCAATTTCTGAATCTCTAGTTTGCAGCTCAGTGTCATGCAAACCCCTTCTAATTGTTTGTATGGACAATGTTTGATGCCTTAGGCTTGTTATGTGATGTGTAATTTCATTTATAGTACAGACTGGATCTCTATGCGCCATTCTTTGAATTTGGCTAGACCATGGCGGCAACACCATGAAAATGCCTTCATGAGGGAACATCACAGGGGTCCAGTATTATCGTATGTGGTGGCATATTGTATAGTTGCTAGACTAATCTAGTCTTCATTCCAGGTACACTAACAGCCCAGTGTCACATTGAATTAGTTCTATAACGAGTATAATGGTCATTTCTTCAATCTCTAAATATGCTACATTGCCCTACTGCGTCTCCGTACTTGTCTCCCATACATGTGGGACATCATTGGTGGGCAATTGTAAAGAGAGCTGCTAGCAGAGGATCTCTTTAGATTTGTGTTCCCAAGTGCATTCAGCGTGGCTGAACGTTCATCATTTATAGGGTGCTGAAGCACATAAGTGCATGTATTTATTCACTTAGGGGTACTTTGCATGCTGCGACATCGCTAGTCGATTGTAGCGATGCCGAGCGCGATAGTCCCCGCCCCGTCGCAGATGCGATCTCTTGTGATAGCTGCCGTAGCGAACATTATCGCTACGGCAGCTTCACATGCACTTACCTGCCCTGCGACGTTACTCTGGCCGGCGACCCGCCTCCTTCCTAAGGGAACGGGTCGTGCGGCATCACAGCCACGTCACACGGCAGGCAGCCAATAGAAGCGGAGGGGCGGAGATGAGCGGGACGTAAACATCCCGCCCACCTCCTTCCTTCCTCATTGCAGGCGGGACGCAGGTAAGGAGATGTTCCTCGCCCCTGCAGCTTCATACACAGCGATGTGTGCTGCCGCAGGAACGAGGAACAACATCGTACCTGTCGCTGCAGCGAAATTATGGAAATGAACGATGTGACACAGATCACACATTTTTGACTGTTTCACTCTCGTTCATCTTCTTTCCTAGGCTTTACACGTTGCAACGTCATTACCGGCGCCGGATGTGCATCACTTTCGATTTTACCCCGACGATATCGCAGTAGCGATGTTGCAACGTGCAAAGTACCCCTTAGTCCTCATACTTGATATTGAATAAATTAAGATGTATTGTTTCTATTTTTCATCTTTCTATTAATCCTTTGATTTTCATAATTCAACAATATTTATTTCTTAGTGTTGCAATTTCAATGTTGAGAAGTGTAAAATGTCCCACATTTGAAAATGGGATGTAGCTTAAGATGCACCAATGTTCACCAAAAAAGTAGGCTAGTCAAGAGGTGATATACAACTGAAGAAAAGGGTAAATACCGCAGCCAGTGATTTGGCTCCGCTGTCACATGTTTGTATGACTAAAACAAGATATACATAAACTAGCTTAGTACACTCTGGTCATGTGGATCTATGAGTCCTACTCCCCATTGTGGCAAGAGATTGGCTGTAGCAGTCGCATAAGTTTGTTGAAAAAGAAAGCATAAATATCAGTGGGAGACCTGAGGTACAGCGAGCATCGGTATGATGAGAATTTTTTTAGAAGTTCCTGAATGTTTTTTTTTAATTTAATAAAGACGGAAATCCCTTTATAATTGGATGACAATTACAATTCACAATTCTGTATACAAATAAATGTACAACTGAATAGTTAAAACTGAGTAGTAGTGCTATAAAATGTCTCACTTTAGCTCTGGCTTTACAGAATTTTTCAAACTATAACATGCACTCTTTTTCCCAAAATTTTGGGAGGGCACTGGCAGCATTGGAGCAGGGTCACAGGAGGTAGGATCAAGGTTGCCACTAAAAGAAGGCAGCAGCTGGGGCTATTGTGTGTATCCGCCATTAAAGAAAATGAAGATTCACTTCTACTCATACCCATAATCAGGGGCGTAACAAACGTGGTCACAGAGGTCGCCATCGCGACCGGACCTGGCAGTTTAGGGGCCCGGTGCCCGCCCTGCAGATCTGAAGCTGGCTCCTCTCAGTGAGAGAGGAGCTGCGCTCTTCTGTGGGAGACCATGCAGCCGCTATATGGCCCGTTAGCCAGGGGGACCCACTGCTGCGGCGCCAGCTCCCCCTCGCCCATCATCGCACATAGCAATGATGAAGCATCAAGCATCACGCTCCGCTCCATGCTTCATCATTCTCCCCCTGTGCCTGCGCTCGACGTCTCAGCGCGGTGAAGTCACTCCTGTGCGACTGCTGTGCTGAGAGCACAGAGTGCAGAATGGGAGGACACTCTAATCGGAGCAGCGGGGGAACGATGAGAGGTGAGTACTTGTTCTTTGAATTTTATAACTGTAAATTTGGTGTGTCCCTTAAATAACTCAACATATAGTCATTATTGTTAAACCGCTGACAACAAAAATGAGTCCACCTAGGTGAAAATTGCCAAATTGTGGGAATATTTTATGCGGCCAACATTATTTTCAAGCACTGCCTTAATTCTCTTTCACAGCTTCACAGGAGCCACTGGAATCCTCTTCCATCCTCCATGATGACATCACAGAGCTGGTGGATGTTAGAGACCTTGCATTCTTCCATCTGAAGATGACCTACAGATGCTCAATAGGCTTTTTGGTCTGGAAACATGCTTAGTCAGTTCAACACCTTTACTCTCAGTTTCATTAGCAAAGCAGTGGATGTCTTGGAGGTGTGTAAGCAGTCTTTGTCATGCTGGAATACAAACTGAGAGGATCAAGCTCTGCTTCAGTATGTCACAGTACATGTTGACATTCATGGTTTCCTCAATGAACTGTAGTTCCCCACAGCCGGCAATACTCATGCAGTCCCAAAGCATGCCATTGCCATGACTGTGCCTGACTGTAGGCCTTTGTACTCCTCAAATGGTTGCTGACACACAAGCTTGGCACCATCTGAACTAAATAAGTTTATCTTTGTCTCATCAGACAACATAACATGGTTCTTGTAATCAAAGTCCTTAGTCTGCTTGTCTTCAACAAACTGCAAGCTTTCTTGTGCATGATCCTTAGAAGAGGCTTCCTTCTGGGAGGTCAGCCATGCAGACCAATTTGACGTAGTGTGCAGCGTATGGTCTCAGCACTAGCAGACTGACTCCCAACCCCTATAACCTCTACAGCAATGCTGGCAGCACTCAAACATCTATTTTGAAAAGACAACATTTGGCTACGACACTGTGCATGTGTACTCAACTTCTATGGTCAGCCATGGCAAGGCCAGTTCTGAGTTGAACCTTAGTTACTAAACTGCTGTATGGTCTTGGTACCATGCTGCAGCTCAGTTTCTGGGTGTCAGCGAACTTCTTATAGCCTAGACCAGAGGTCTCAAACAAGCAGCCCGCGGGCTGCATGCGGCCCCTCAGACTGCTTCGTGCGGCCCCCAGGCCCATGCCCTTGTTGACTATCGCGGCCGGTGCAGGCTTTATGTCAGATGATTGTTTTGCCAGCGCTGCACTCTCAGAGTCCAGCGCTCTGTGCACAACTATTCCTCCAATGGAAATTGCATGACCTCATCTGTTTACCTCTGATTGGCGGACAGCTATGGCTGCATTGGAAACGTTGAGCATAGAGAGCTTGACTCTGCGCGCACAACGCCGGCAAAACATTCATCTGACATAAATCGCTGACAGGGGCTGCGGCCCCTGCACTTGCTGCGATAGTCAACGGGGGCCTGCAGATAGCAAGAAGCAGAGATGAGGCAGCCGAGGGAATGCAGGACAGGTGAGAAGAATGTTTGTTTTTTTTGTGTGTGTGTGTGTGTGTGTGTGTATGTGAAGGACAGCTCATTAACCCTTTAGCGACCTATGACGTACTCCCTGGTACTTAAGGACCCATGACGTACCCAGTACGTCATGGCGAAGTCGCGGGACCTCTGCCTGACCTCAGGAGGGGTGGTGTCTCCTCCCTGGACCTACGGAGGCTCTGATTGGCTGATGAACGCCACTCAGCCAATCACAACCACTGTAATTCTTCAGCCATTGAAAATGGCTGAAACATTGAAATCCAGCCATGATCAGTGCAGCTATAGCACTGATCATTGACTGGAGCTGGGTGACCTCTGTTTCACCCGCTCCCAGCTCTGATTGGAGAGACCGGCCTTGTGACCGATCTCTCCAATCACTGTGGATCTGGGGCCGGAGACCGCTCCCCTCAGCTTCACTCCAGTGTCTGTGGAAGCTGAGGGGAGCGATCAGTAAGTTATAGCGCCACTGACCCCTTTCAGCCACTGCCACTGCCCCCCCCTACCCATTACTACAGGATGGAGACAAGGTGGGCACATTACTATGGGAGGGGGATAAGGCTTGGGACATTACTATAGGATGGGGACATTCAAGGATGGGTACAATACTATTGGATGGGGACATCACTATACAATGGGGACATTACAGGGATGGGCACAATACTATTGGAAGGGGACATTACTATAGGATGGGGACAAGGTGGGCAGATTACTATAGAATAGGGACAAGGTGATCACATTACTATAGGATGGGGACAAGGCTGGGGACATTGCTAAAGCATGGGGACATTACAAGGATGGGCACCATACTATTGGATGGGGACACTACTATAGAATGGGGACAAAGCTGGGGACATTACTAGAGGATGGGGACAAGGTGAGCACATTATTATAGGATGGGGACAAGGTGGGCACATTACTATAGGAAAGGGACAAGGTAGGTACATTACTATAGGATGGCGACTAGGATGAGCACAGTACTACAGGATAGGGACATTACTACAAGGTGACAAGGATGGGAAACATTACTATAGGATAGGGATAAAGCTGGGGACACTACTATAGGATAGGGACATTACTATAGGATGGGGACAAGGATAGGTACATTACTATTGGATGCGGACATTACTACAGGATGAGGACAAGGCTGGGGACATTACTATAGGATGGGGACATTACTATAGGATGGGGACAAGGTTGGCACATTACTATAGGATGGACACATTACTATAGAATGGGGACATTACTATAGGATGGGACAGTACTATAGGATGGGCACAGTACTATAGGATAGGGACATTGCTACAAGGGGATAAGGATGGGGAACATTACTATAAGATGGGGACAAGGGTGGACACATTACTACAAGATGGGCATATTACGATAAGATGGGGACAAGGCTGGGGACAAGGCTGGGGACATTACTATAGGTTGGGGACATTATTATAGGATGGGGACAAGGATGGACACATTACTACAGGATGGGCACATTACGAAAAGATGGGGACAAGGTGGATACATTACTATAGGATGGGGACTAGGATGAGCACAGTACTACAGGATAGGGACATTACTACAAGGTGACAAGGATGGGAAACATTACTATAGGATAGGGATAAGGCTGGGGACACTACTATAGGATAGGGACATTACAATAGGATGGGGACAAGGATAGGTACATTACTATTGGATGGGGACATTACTACAGGATGAGGACAAGGCTGGGGACATTACTATAGGATGGGGACATTACTATAGGATGGGGACAAGGTTGACACATTACTATAGAATAGGGACATTACTATAGGATGGGACAGTACTATAGGATGGGCACAGTACTATAGGATAGGGACATTGCTACAAGGGGATAAGGAGGGGGAACATTACTATAAGATGGGGACAAGGGTGGACACATTACTACAGGATGGGCATATTACGATAAGATGGGGACAAGGCTGGGGACATTACTATAGGTTGGGGACATTACTATAGGATGGGGACAAGGATGGACACATTACTACAGGATGGGCACATTACGAAAAGATGGGGACAAGGCTGGGGACATTACTATAGGATGGGGACAAGGATTGGCACATTACTACAAGACAGGGACAAAGATGGGGAACATTACTATAGGATGGGGACAAGGATGAGCAGATTACTGTAGGATGGGGACTAGGATAGGGCACAATACTACAGGGGGACAAGGATGGGCACATTACAACAAGATGGGGAACATTACTAAAAAATGTTGGTAAAAATTTCTATATAGTGCTAATTGTAAGACTATTAGTTACAAGAAAGGAATAAAATATAAAAAAAACCCTCAAACTAAGGCATTACATTTTTTTTTACTATCAACATTTTTATATGGAGAAACACGGTTGGGGGTAAGTTTACCCCCCAAAAAAGTAGACCCCCCCATTTCCCAGGAGACTCATACTTACCAGACCTGGACAACTGCGTGGTTCCCAGGTCCTCCTGTGATCTCCGGTCGGTGCTGCACACCGTCCTACCCTGCTGCTAGCTGACACGCTGACACAGGCGCACACAGCAGATCACAGGCGCACACAGCAGATCACACACACAGCAGATCTCGCGCACACACACACACACAGCAGATCACAGATATACACAGCAGATCACACACAGCAGATCACACACACACAGCAGATCTCACACTCATACACACACACAGCAGATCACAGATATACACAGCAGATCGCAGGCACACACAGCCGATCACAGATACACACAGCCGATCACAGATGCACACAGCCGATCACAGATGCACACAGCCGATCAAAGGCGCACACACACACAGCAGTTCACAGATATACACAGCAGATCACACACAGCAGATTGCAGGCACACACAGCCATCACACATCCGATCGCAGGCACACACAGCCGATCACAGATACACACATCCAATCGCAGGCACACACAGCCGATCAGACACACACATCCTATCACAGGCACACACAGCCGATCACAGATCCACACATCCGATCGCAGGCACACACAGCCGATCACAGATACACACATCCGATCACAGACGCACACAGCCGATCGCAGATACAAACATCCGAACGCAGACACACACAGCCGATCGCAGAAAAACACAGCCGATCGCAGACACACACAGCAGATCACACACACACACACACACACACTCACACTCACATCACATCCAGCACTTACGGCAGCAGGGAATCAGAGCAAGTCACGTGTCTGGCCACAGGTCCTGTTCGTCGCGCTGCACCGCACTGCCTCTCAGGATTCTCCCGGCGAGAAGAGATCGGTGTTAGGCTACTTTCACACATCCGGTTTTTGCTCTGCGGCACAATACGGCGCTCTGCAGAAAAACCGCAACCGTTTTTTTTGCCGCCAGTTGCGTTTTTTTTGCATAGACTTACATTAGTGCCGTATTGTGCCGCATGGGCTTGCGTTCGGTCCGGTTTTTGCCGCATGCGGCAGATTTAGCCGATGCCGCGGCCGGATGGAATGTTGCCTGCAACGTTTTTTGCTCCGGCAAAAAAAAACGCATTGTGCCGCATCCGGCCGCTGCGGCGCATTTTCAATGCATGCCTATGGACGCCGGATGCGGCGTGAAGCGTGAAAAACGCATGCGGCCGCCGCATGCGGTTTCTTCCACTGTGCATGCTCAGTAGCGTGCCGCAACCGGAAAAAAACGGATCGGCCGCATGTAAAAACTTATGCAAAGGATGCGGTGTTTTCGCCGCATCTGTTGCATAGGTTTCACAGCCGGATTGAGCCGCACGGCTCAAACAAAATGTGTGAAAGTAGCCTTACTGGATGAGGTGAGTGTGTATGCGATCCGATGTGTGTGTGTGTGTGTGATTTGATGTTTGTGTGTGATCCGATGTTTGTGTGTGCGATCTGATTATGTGTGCGATCTGACTGTGTGTGCGATCCGATGTTTGTGTGTGAGATCTGGTGTGTGTGTGTGATCTGTTTGTGTGTGTGTGTGTGATCACTGCAGGTCCTGCCGCTCGGTGTCTGGTGAGTGTATATATATATATTTAAACAAAGAATGTGCACATTTGCTATAATAAACAAGTAAAAAATGTTCAAAATCAGTGATCTTAAAACAGCATGCTATAATGATTAACACACATGGTACCATGCCTGATGAAGAGACCTGAGTAGTCTCGAAAGCTTGCAATTATTACCATCTTTTCAGTTAGCCATTAAAAGGTATCAACCACTGAGGACTTCAGTTCTTTTAAACAATTTTTTTTTTATCTCTACTGGCTAACACGGTACAAAGATATATTTTACTTGTAGAACAAGGAATGAAATTTGGTAAATAGACGACGTGTCAACAATCAATGATTTGGTAAGTATTTTGCATCGTTAGCGGTCGCTCGTATGTGTCACACGCAACAACGTCGCTAACAAGGCTGGATGTGCGTCACGAATTCCATGACCTCAATGACATCTCGTTAGCGATGTCTTTGCGTGTAAACCCCCTTTAGACAGATCGGCAGAAAAAAACACAAATAACTACAGGATGGAGTTTCTGTTTGCCTTAATATTTTCTATGAGTCCATTACTGCTGGTTGTCAAAAGAAACATGAAAGCCACATTAGGTTACTGAGAAATATGCCTTGTAGCCTGAAAATACAGTATAATGAGTAACGGAGAGCACCACAAACAATGATCAGCTAGTAAAAAAAATTATTATAACATGAAATAAAAACATGTCTGTAGAAAACAATGTAGTAACAAGGGATAAAACGGTGTACCCATAATATAAGAAATCTCATCATGGTCTGCAGATATTGTTAAACAAACTGTTGCCAACTCCCAGTGTATCATTATCATTCACAAATACATGATTAAATGTTCTAATTTTCATTGCAAGCCACTTAACATGAAGATAGAAATCATCCGACAATCCTATCACTGACTTATTTGAAGAAGCTATTAGCCTTACAACATATGGGTGCAATTATGGGCCGGCTGATGTAACTGTTTCTTGAGGTATCTAAGGAGATGACTTCAAGTTGTCAGATATTAACATCATTTCCTATATGGGTTTGATGCTAATAGAAACTACTGAATAAGGCTCATTGAAAAATTTCTATAACTCGTGTTTATTATTATAGCATTTCTTGGATTTCCTCCCAGTGGAGTTCATCTATGATAGATGAAAAGTAACATGAAGTGTTTGTAGTATTCTGCTGTTTCCTTGTCAATGAAGCCTTGAGAGCCCTTTGCCAAGTTCACTTTAAAAAAAATGCACAGTAAATGACCATAGAGCAGGTAAAGTAAAGCTAACAAGTGGAAAAAAGAACTTATATAAGTAATGACAATTACAGTACATTGAAACATGTCACACACGTGGATGTGGACCCACTGCACACAGACTGGGCTTACCCTGGGGGGTGTGACTAAAGGGTGCTTTACATGCTGCGACATCGCTAACGATATATCGTCGGGGTCACAGTGTTCGTTACGCACATCCGGCTTCGTTAGCGACATCGCAGCGTGTGACAGCTAGGAGCGACGATCAACGATCGCAAAAACGTCAAAAATCATTGATCATTGACACGTCGCTCCTTTTCATAATATTGTTGGTGGTGCATGCCGCTGCTTGTTCGTCGTTCCTGCAGCAGCACACATCGCTACGTGTGACACCGCAAGAACGACGAACATCTCCTTACCTGCGTCCACCAGCAATGAGGAAGGAAGGAGGTGGGCGGCATGTTCCGGCTGCTCATCTCCTCCCCTCCTCTTCTATTGGATGGCTGCCATGTGATGTCGCTGTGACACCGCATGAACCGCCCCCTTAGAAAGGAGGCGGTTCACCGGCAACAGCGATGTTGCAGGAAAGGTAAGTATGTGTGACGGGTGTAAGCGATGTTGTGCGCCACGGGCAGCTATTTGCTCGTGTCGCACAACCGACGGGGGCGGGTACGCTTGCTAGCGATATTGATAGCGATATCGCTGAGTGTAAAGTCCCTTTAAGTGTCTACTGGGTATTCACTAGATCTTTGATGGTAAGGTTGGACTTGGCTGCCGGTAGCCTCCAGGTACCACTCCAGGGCAGACCCTAGACTGCAGCGACCTTAGGGGTCAGGAATGCAGGTATGGGGCTCACAGTAACTGGCAGCACTGGATCTTGATCACAGGCAGGGTGGATGCAGATACCGGTTCAGACTGGACAGCTGGTTTAGATAGGATGGGTGGTTCAAACTGGAATTATAATTCTGACTAGACAGATGGGTATGGGTTCATACTGACAGGACAGGTTCAGGCTGGGTATAGGTTACAGGATACAGGTTCAGGATGTTGGCACTGAATACAGACTGACGTGCAGAGCAGATCTAACAAGCAAGGAACCTTGTTGCTCAGGCACCTGCTTAAGGGGAAAGATGCCTTAAGTACCTAGTGCAGAGGTAATCTGGAGCCACTCCCAGACTACACGTGTTATCTCTTTAATAGAAGGAGAGCATGCACCCCCCAAGCATGCACCCAGGAGAGCCGCATGGAATTCACAGGACCCAGAAGCCAGAAATCAATGTGGAGAACACAAGGGAGGGACTTACTGAACAGGAATGAGTGCATTGGCGTTCCTGTTGGGTGGAGGAAGAGGGATAGTGAAGGGACGCTGATGTTGGCATTAGACTATATAAGTTATAAAAGAAAAAGTATTTAAAAAAAATAATGGCTAAAAAACAGAGATATAAGCATAGAAAGACAGTCACTCATGTTTGTTGTAGTGGTTTTCCAAGATTTATTCCATTAAATCATTAGAACGTCATAAATGTGTCATTTTGGCTCTGCCAGTGTCTCTTTCAAACATAATTATCATTGTAACAAGGAGAAGAGAGGAACTGCAGCACATCCACTCCTCATTTTACTCTCTCAACACTGTAAAATTTAAAGTGTATAAAACCACCGGTATGTGCATTTTTAAAATGTTTAACTGCTCCAGAATGATCCATTTTTATCATTCATATTAGATAGGTGTTCAGCAATAGTCTTTTTAGTTTAAGGATTGTGCAACCCACATAGTTTACATTACATGTGCTGCACTCAATACAGTACACCACATGGTGTGAGTTACAGTTGATAAAATAAACTATGCAGACCAATTTGATACAGTGTTATTCATATGGTCTGAGCACAGACAGACTGACCTCCCACCCCTATCCCTGTCACCTCTGCAGCAATGCTGGTAGAACTCATTTGTATATTTGTATATTTTGAAAAGACGTTCTATGGATAGGACGCTGAACATATCCACTCAATTTCTTAAGTCGACCATGGCAAGGCATGCTCTCAGTGGAACTTGTCCGCTGAATGCTCTTGGCCAACATGCTGCAGCTCAGTTTCAGGGTGTTGGCAATCTTATCATAGCTTAGGACACCAAATTTAACACCCCTGATACCCATTCACATCTGACACCTTGTAATACTAATGAGTCACATGTTACCAGGGAGGGAAAATGGCTAAATGGCTAATTGTCAGTAGTTTAGACATTAATAGCTGTGTGGCCACACCAAATTTACACTGTGATACAAGATGCACACTGAGTACTTTACATTGTATCAAAGTGTCATATATTCAGTTTTTTCCCATGAAAAGATATAATAAGATATTAGCAAAAATGTGAGGGGTGTACTTATTTTCGTACTACACTGTACATGCTGTACTTGTCTTATCACTTATCTGCTTTAATAACCTTTCCTTACTAGTGATGGGCGAACCTGGACTATAGTCTCAATCCATGTGGTTTCAAGAGTATCTGGGTGCCGGACCCAGGCCTGGAGCTCTCATGGAACTCCGGCTAATGATCATAGCCCAGCAACTCGGGAAATAAAAATTAAAAAAAGGAAAAACAAAAATAAAGCAAGCACGCTATTCTTACCAAGTATCCAGCACAAAGACAAAGACAAAGCAGCAAATCACAATGAGGTGATTATTATGGGGGACTTCAACTACCCCAATATAGACTGGGAAACTGAAACCTGCGTATCTCAGAAAGGAAACCGGTTTCTGTCAGTAACTAAGGATAATTATCTGTCCCAACTTGTGCCGGGCCCAACTAGAGGGGCAGCCCTTCTGGACTTAATTTTAAGCAACAGGCCAGATAGAATAACAGACGTACAAGTGGATGGGCACCTAGGGAATAGTGACCACAATATAATACAATTCCACTTGTCCTTTAGTAAGGTGCCTTGGAGGGGGTTACAAAAACGCTGAATTTCAGCAAAGCAAAGTTTGATCAGCTTAGAGAAGACCTTCGCCAAATTGATTGGGACAATATCCTCAAAAATGGGAGCACAGAAAATAAGTGGGACATTTTTAAATCGGTATTAAACACCCACTGCGAGCTAGCCATACCATACAGAAATAAAAGGGCTAGGAACAGGAGAAAACCAATGTGGCTAAATAAGGATGTAAAAGGGGCAATGAATAATAAGAAAAAGGCATTTAAAAAGCTAAAACAAGAAGGCAGTGAGGAAGCATTAAAAATATATAGAGAAAAAAATAAAATGTGTAAAAAACAAATATATTTAGCAAAAGTAGAAACTGAGAGACTCATTGCTAAGGAAAGCAAAGCAAATCCCAAACTATTCTTTAATTATATAAACAGAAAAAAGATTAAAATTGATGGTGTTGGCCCTTTAAAGAATAATGAGGGTAAAATCATAGAAAGCGATGTGGGAAAAGCAAATGTTTTAAATACTTTTTTCTCAACTGTGTTCACACAGGAAAAGCATATGCTAGGGGAAATGCAGAGTGATCATGTAAATGCCCCATTAAGTATGACCTGCCTAATCCAGGAAGAAGTGCAGAACCGACTTAGTAACATTAAAATTGACAAATCACCAGGCCCTGATGGCATTCACCCTCGGGTATTAAGGGAGTTAAGTAATGTGATAGACAGGCCTCTATTCCTTTTATTTAAAGACTCTATAGAAACTGGGTCTGTTCCACTGGATTGGCGGCTAGCAAATGTGGTACCAATATTCAAAAAAGGGTGCAAAAGGGAACCTGGAAACTATAGGCCGGTAAGCTTAACATCTGTTGTGGGTAAAATGTTTGAAGGGTTTTTAAGGGATACTATTATGGAATGTCTCAATGTTAATAACTGTTTAACTCCATATCAACATGGATTTATGAAGGATCGCTCCTGTCAAACTAACCTGATCAGCTTCTATGAGGATGTAAGCTCTCACATGGACCGAGGAGAATCATTGGATGTCATTTATCTCGACTTCGGTAAAGCATTTGACACTGTCCCACATAAAAGACTGCTAAGTAAAATGAGAAAGCTTGGGCTCGGGGAAAATGTGTGTAGATGGGTAGGTAGCTGGCTTAGTGGTAGAAAACAAAGAGTGGTTATTAATGGTGCATACTCAGATTGGGCCAGGGTTACTAGTGGGGTGCCACAGGGGTCTGTATTGGGCCCCCTACTATTTAATATATTTATTAATGATCTGGTGGATGGTTTACAGAGTAAAATATCAGTATTTGCAGATGATACAAAACTATGTAAGGTAGTTAACACAAAGGAGGACAGTTTGCAACTACAGATGGATTTGAGTAAATTGGAGAATTGGGCTGAAAAATGGCAAATGAGGTTTAACACAGATAAGTGTAAGGTTATGCACATGGGAAGGAGAAACAGATGCTACGATTACTTACTAAATGGGAAACTGCTGGGGAAATCAGACATGGAAAAAGACTTAGGCATCTTAGTGAATAAGAATCTAAATTGGAGTGCCCAGTGTCAGGCAGCAGCCACCAAAGCAAATAGGGTGATGGGATGCATTAGAAGAGGTCTGGGGGCACGAGATGAAAACATCATTCTCCCTCTGTACAAATCACTAGTCAGACCACACTTGGAGTATTGTGTGCAATTTTGGGCGCCGGTGCTGAAGAAAGACATTACTGAACTTGAAAGGGTTCAGAGGCGGGCTACTAAAATAATAAATGGAATGGGTGCATTACAATACACGGAAAGGTTATCAAAATTAGGTCTATTTACTCTAGAAAAGAGAAGACTTAGGGGAGACCTAATAAATATGTACAAATATATCAGAGGGCCATATAGAGATCTCTCCCATGATCTGTTTGTACCAAGGACTATGACAAGAACAAGGGGGCATTCTTTTCGATTGGAGGAAAGAAAATTCCTACATCAGCATAGAAGAGGGTTCTTCACGGTAAGAGCAGTGAGGCTCTGGAACTCTCTTCCTGAGGAAGTGGTGATGGCCAACTCACTGAATGAATTTAAGAGAGGAATGGATGCATTTCTTGTTAGCAAAAGTATAGAAGGTTATAAATAGCATAATCTTACAGGTAGATAGAAGAGCGACCTAGATTATTAGAGGAATGGGGGGGGGGGCTGCAATACCAAGACAGGTTATTAAACTTGGGGTTAGTTAGTTAGGAAAAACAAAGGCTTAGGGGGATCTAATCACAATGTATAAATATATGAGGGGACAGTACAGAGACCTTTCCAAAGATCTCTTTACACCTAGGCCTGCGACTGGAACATGGGGGCATCCGCTACGTCTTGAGGAAAGAATGTTTAATCATAATCACAGATGAGGATTCTTTACTGTACGAGCAGTGAGACTATGGAGCTCTCTGCCGTATGATGTTGTAATGAGGGATTCACTAGTAAAATTTAAGCAGAGCCTGAACGCATTTCTTGAAAAATATAATATTACCAGTTATGTATATTAGATTTTATGACAGGGTGTTGATCCAGGGAACTAGTCTGATTGCCGTATGTGGAGTCAGGAAGGAATTTTTTTCCCCATTGGAGCTTATTTGACACATTGGGGTTTTTTTGCCTTCCTCTGGATCAACATGTTAGGCTACGGGTTGAACTAGATAGACTTAGAGTCTCCCTTCAACCTTAAAAACTATAAGCACTATAAGCACTATAAGCACGGCTGTAACTGCTTCCGGGTCACTTTCAGTGCAGCCACTTATTAGCCTCATACATATTCACTGCTTCTCCCGCCCACCATCAGTCCTGGCATCTGTAGTTGGTTGCAGTCAGACACGCCCCCAGCCTGTGTAACAGTGTCTGAGTGCTTGCAATCACAGACCCTGTCTGTGTGTCATTATCATGATATAAAAATAAATGAATTGCCGTAGGCTCCTCCCATATTATGATACCCAGCACAGATAAATCATATGTCTACAGGCTGCAGTCCCCAGCCGTGCAGCTATCTTGGGTGTGTATCAAAATAAAAAGAATTGCATGTGTTTGTTTTTGTTTTTTTTTAATTATTTAAATAAGCATGCACCCCTCTCCCCTTAATTTTGATATGCAGCCATGATAAAACCCAACAACTGGGGGCTGGTGTTCTCAGGCTGAGGAGGCCCATGCTTATTGGGTCCCCCAGCGTAAAAATAGCAGCCTTCAGCTGCCCAAAATTGTCATATCCATTAGATGTGACAATCCTGGCACTTTACCCGGCTCATCCCAATGGCAATCAGAGTAATATCGGATTAATAACAATCCACAGCTGCCACTAAGCCCTAGATTAGTAATGGGAGGTGTCTATGAGACCACCTCATTACTAATCTGTAAGTGAAAAAAAAATAAACACAAGCTCCCAAAAATCCTTTATTTGAAATAAAATACAAAAAACACTCCCTTTCTCCAATTTATTAACCCCAAAAGCACCAAGGTCCTATGTAATCTGTCTGCACCAGATATCAGCACCAAATTTGCACCTCCTGGCAGAAAACCACACTGAAATGGCGTGAAAATCCATTTTTTGCATATTTGGGCCAAAAAAAGCTTTATGGGGTCCCTTCTATTTTGATATGCAGCCAAGATAAGTGCATGGCTGGGGGCTGCAGCCTGTAGCCGTATGCTCTATCTGTGCTGGGTATCAAAATATGCAGGACCCTACGCCAATTTATTTATTAATTTATTTTTAAACCACAATGGGGACCAGCGTCTGGCTAGATATTCAGGATCAATTCCGGTACACGTAGAAATGGACACCACACATACCGGAGACACAAATGTGTGAAGGGGGCCTAAAACAGCGTGGTGAGTTCCCTTTCTTCACTACTATTGTCCATAATTACTATAATGTTTGACAAAAGCTCTGGTAAAGTTGAAACACAGCATTTATGACATTCTGATGATTTAGGCTATGTGCGCACAGTGCGTTTTTCGCGGCGTTTTTGCGCGTTTTTCGGGTGCGTTTTTGGCCTCAAAACTGCATGACTTTGCTTCCCCAGCAAAGTCTCTGGCTATGTGCGCACAGTGTGTTTTTCGCGGCGTTTTTGCGCGTTTTTCGGGTGCGTTTTTGGCCTCACAACTGCAGGACTTTGCTTCCCCAGCAAAGTCTATGAGTTTTCATTTTTGCTGTCCGCACACATCTGTTTTTTTTACCTGCGTTTTTGAGTTAAAAAAAAAATGGACATGTCAGTTCTTTCCTGCGTTTTTCTGCGTTTTCCACCCATGCAATGCATTTGAAAAACCCAGCAAAACGCAGAGATCAAAAACGCAGCAAAACGCAGCCAAAAACGCACCAAATCGCGGTAAAAACGCATGCGCAGGTGCGTTTTTAGCATCCAAAAACGCACAAAAGCGCAGCGTTTTTTGATGCGTTTTTGTGCGTTTTTAGCGGCCAAAAACGCACAAAAACGCAGCGTCAAAAAGATGCAGTGTGTGAACCTAGCTTATGAGTTTTCATTTTTGCTGTCCGCACACAACTGTTTTTTTAAGCTGCGTTTTTGAGCTTGAAAAAAAAAATGGACATGTCAATTCTTTCCTGCGTTTTTCTGTGTTTTCCGCCCATGCAATGCATTGGAAAAACGCAGCAAAACGCAAAGATCAAAAACGCAGCAAAACACAGCCAAAAACGCACCAAATCGCGGTAAAAACGCATGCGCAGGTGCGTTTTTAGCATCCAAAAACGCACAAAAGCGCAGCGTCGAAAAAACGCAGCATGCGCACATAGCCTAAAAGAAATAAATCCTGGAAAACTTCTATAACATATGTGAGTGCCGGTCTTTCTACAATTATTTGCAAGTGGAATGCCATCTCTTGATGGGAGCACCACTATCTCAAGAGTGCCAAACTTGAAGTATATGTGAACTAAAAAGACAGAAGGACTTTAATGCCCCATATATTAAGTCCTCTTAAATGGCAGTTTCAGGTCGATACAATTTTATAAATTAACAGAATGGTTGCGTGACTAAAATCAGTGAATATGTTGCTGTGTATGACTAAAAGACTTCAACAATTATGAATGACATAAAGTAAGACAAAAATTATTAAGAGGTACCCTTTGCTGCTGAAGATCAGCAGATCAGTCAAAATTAAAATTCACCAGTTCTCTTGGTTTTTCGAAAGAAATTAGATTTGTGGAAAAGTTATTTTCTAGAAATGTAATTACTATTATTAAGCCCTGGGGTCTCTTTAGATCCCAGAGCACAATAAAAACAATAAGTAAAATATTGTAAAATCCTTATACTCACCCCTCCGGCCTCTCCGCTACTCACCTGTCCAGGCCTCACCACATCTTCTGCTCTACAGCTGCTCATGTTGGAATCTTCAGTCATCTTGCACTGTGCCTACGTTCCCAGTGTTATAGTGCCCGAGAGGGTTTTGCACATGCGCAGAGGAGACCACCAGCATCAAGACGTAATGACCTGTGCCGCAATATTCTGCATGCATGTGTAGAAGCCTCCTGGGCACCATGACACCTGGAAGTCCAGCATAGTGCAAGAGGCCTGAAGATTCCAGTGCAGGAAGGAATCACAAGATGGGATGAGAGTGGTGGTGAGTAGCAGAGAGGTTAATGGGGAGGTGAGCAAATTGGGTACTTTATTAAATCTTTTAACAACATCAATGGCTGAGTACAAAAAACAGCATACAAAATACATGATAGATGAATATACATTGGCAGCAAGAAAAAACACACCATCCCGAGGCAAAGCATTTCTGATTTTAGTCTGAGCTTAAAACATTTAATCATGCACATTTAAGAGATGTGTTCACAGATGGGTGGGAGTGAGAGTGGGAGAGAGGGAGAGAGCAGAGCGGGAGAGAAGGAGAGTGGGAGAGAAGGAAAGTGGGGGAGATGGGGAGTGGGAGAGAGGGAGAGTGGGAGAGAGGGAGAGTAGGATAGAGGAAAAGTCGGAGAGAGGGAGAGTAGGAGAGAAGGAGAGTGGGAGAGAGGGACAGAGGGAGAGTGGGACAGAGGGAGAGTGGGAGAGAGGGACAGAGGGAAACTGGGACAGACGGAGAGTGGGAGAGAGGGAGACTGAGAGAGACGGAGAGTGGGAGAGAGGGAGAGTGGGAGAGAGGGAGAGTGGGAGAGTGAGAGTGTGGGAGAGAGGGACAGAGGGAGAGTGGGAGAGAGGGAGACTGGGAGATAGGGAGAGTGGGAGATTGGGGAGAGAGGTAGAGTGATAGGGAGGGAGAGTGATAGGGAGGGAAAGTGGAAGAGAGACAGAGAGAGACTTAGCTACTATCCCAGGCAGCACCGTGTACTACAGCTAGTGTGTAAATAAAACTGATTAATTCTATAAATATTATTATCAATGATGTTACAAATGTATGTGATTTAAGTGTATTTCTGTAGAATTAATATTTTTGAGCTCCACATTTATAAAAAAAACTATTACCGTTTAACCTGGATAGACCACAATTTTTTTTTTTATTAGACTGGATGTAGGATTTTTTTAATAGAAAAACCACATCTATTTTTCACAATGTTATGAAGTTTCTCATCTCATGACAATAATGAAATATATTTCTCTGCGATATTTTTTCGATCAAAGGGAAATCTTCGCAAAATGTGGTGACAATTAATAATAAATGGACATTTGATGTTTTGAACAATTCTTTTCAGTCCTTATTTTTTTTTGAAAATATTCCTCGCTCAATTAAATGTCATCTCTGGATAACGTCTATCCCTACAACTTGAGGAAATAGCTGTTTCCTCACATTGGTATAAATTCCAGTGCAGAATTCTTGTAAATAGGTGAAAATATCATATGCGTAGAGTAAACAGTGACTAATGATGAACGATCTATTTTAACAATTACAGAAAGAAAAGCTGATATGGTTGTTGGTTGTTAATATCATTGCCATTTTTTATTAATTGATATTAATGTATGATATTAACCGTTATCATCTATACCAGCCCAGACCTCCATGAACACTACTACTCCTGAATACCCCCAAACCACCCTGCATACAAATGTATAATATACAGTAGTATATGGAGAATGTTCTCAAAGGAAATATAATCATGATTAATGGGGGAAGGTGGGGGACACTCTATCTAGCTTCCTCCCTATGCGTTTACTTGATTCTAAAGCTCAGTATGATAATAATAATAATAATAATAATAATGTAGTAAATTCACAATCTTAATATAGAATCTATTGAGGCTAAAAAAACACAAGAAAACATTTTGTTTTTTAATTATAGTCTCCCGTAATTATTTTCTTGTGATGATAGGTTAATTATGTCTCCTCTCTGAAGGTGGTGGGCAGATGTTTTTAAGCAAGTTGCCATATATCAGTTCTCTGATGAAATTGCGTAGTTCAAAGGTTACATTGAGTAGGAAATTGCAATATCCTATTGAGCAGGTGGCATGTATTCAGCCATGCTTTTTACGTTCACGTCAATTAGTGAATTGTGTATTATGCTAATTTATTGATTTCGAGGTCAGGAATAATTATCCCCAATTCCTGCTTTAAACACATAAATAATTACATGTTCTCTCCATATGTGCTCATGTAGAAATCACTACGATACATACAGTGGACATGGAGTGGCTACTTTTTTATAATATCCATGGTCAATAGACAATTTATGAGCCTCCATTTTTTTTGTTTTTGTGAGTTATCGTATTGTCCCCCTCATACCTCATACCTCGGGTCCATAGATCCATATGTTATTTCACAATTTATTTATTTTTTTCTCATTAATACATACACAAACCATTAGAAGAAACTACGTCAATGTTAAGTTAGACTGTGTTCAGACGGGCATATATCACAATAAAAGAAAAAGTCCACCTCACGATTAGTACCACCAGAAGGCAGTTTGAAGCATGGAAACACTGCAGCTGGGACGTGTATATTAACTAAAAAGAACACCAGCTCCACAAACTTGTGCTCTCTTTCATTCATTTTCATTCATTAAAATTCTTCCAATAACAGCATTGCCAAAGTATGAGTAGATAATTATCCATGTGTTTCGGATGTCTGCGCATTCTTCATCATGATCTGTGACATCCGAAACGCGTGGATAATTAACTACTGAAACTTGGGCAATGCTGTTATTGGAAGAATAACAAATAAAGGAGAGCACACGTTTGTGAAGGATTTTTGGGGTATTGGTGTTTATTTCTTTTCCCTTACAGTTTAGTAATGGGAGGGTCCCATAGACACCTCCCATTACTAATCTGGGGCTTAGTGGCAGCTGGGGGCTGTTATTAACCCCTTATTGCCCCAATTGGTGTTGTGAATGTCAGTTATGCTCTGGCTGCTGGGAGGCTCCCTCTTGTGGCCATGAATGGTTTGGACAGAGACCAGGTGTGTTGAGCAATGGGCGTTTCCATTGCTAACTCTCTGCTTATTTAAATCCTGGTCTGATAGCAGGCTTTGCGGATGTCAGTTGTTCTTTGTTCACCAGCCTGCTTCATCCTGCTCCATACCACATCTAACCCAGATAAGTGCTTTGCTCTTTATTTGTTGTTTGGTTCTTTTACTCTTTTCTGAGTTTGTCATTTGCTGTGGTTGTTTTCAGTTTATTTGCATGCAGGGATCTTCCCTCTCAATTTCTTAGCTGGGAAACTCCCTGCAGTTATGTTTCGAGAATTGCTCCTATAAGTCCATGTGTTTGTGGCTTTTTGAACTTGTAATGATTCCTGTTTTCTGTTCATTAGTATGACAAGAGCGCCTGGTATAGGACGGAGTGAAGATCGTGCGATCTGAGGGCCTTTTTGTACTATCAGGAATTTGGAATTTTGTAGGGTTTTTCTCTAGCCACCATTAGTCCCTTTCCTGTCCTTTCCTATTTTAGTCAGTGGGAGCCTCACCTTTGCTAATCCTATCATCTATCTGTGTATTGTGTTTTCCTATATCACCGCAGCCTTTGAATGTGGGGGGCTTGCTATTCTTTATCTATTTTCTGAGGTACAGCGTTATTCATCTTTCTTTCCTTTAGGATAGCTAGTTCTCCAGCTCGGTTCACGGTGCACAGGATGTTAGTTCACCCCTCGGCTACTTCTAGTTGTGATGGTTAGTAAGGGGATGGCGGCCAGATTAGTTGCCAATGCTCTTGTCACCTTTTATTAATGATTTATGGTGGACTTCCATGGTTCCGAAAACCACGGAAATCCCAGTACCAAGGTATCCTGTAGATTATGCAATACTAAAAATGTACAAGTTTCCTGATGCGCTGGTGCAACTCTCATAGGCACCTGGGTCCAAAATTGGGGTTTATTTTCTGCCAAAGGGGTAGCATCAATGCCCCTTAAAGGAATAGGAGTTTGCAAAGGAACCATGGGGAAACCACAATCCCTAGCAAACCCAAAATCCATCAAATTGAGCGCTGCCCCTGAGTCCACAAAGGCAAATGTAGAAAAGGAAGACAATGAGCAAATCAATGTGACAGACAAAAGAAACTTTGGTTGCAAAGAACCCACAGTAACAGAAGTAGCCAATCTCCTTTCACGTTTAGGGCAGAGAATGACCTAGGTCATCATTATGTAGGGTAACAATTCTTTTTTCAGATCCCCAGAGAATTCTTTGCTGTGAATTGCCATGTTGAACTTCCAGTGATCAGTATGAGTGTCTGAGCGAAAACACCAAATTTAACACCCCTGCTCTCTGTTCACACCTGAGACCAAGTAACACTAATGAGTCACATGACCCCAGGGAGGGAAAATGACTAATGGGCAGAATTTAGGCTGGTTTCACATCTCTGGTATTTTGCCGGAAGCCAGACCTGACACAAATACAGTACACTTACAGTCATTTACAATTGAAGTGCGACACCATGCGGACACATGCCCTTGTGTATGACGCATGTGTCCACATAGTGTCACGCTTCCATTGTAAATGAATGTAACTGTACTGCATTTGTGTCGGGTCCGCCTTCCAGCAAAATACCGGAGATGTGAAACCAGCCTTAGCCGTTTTCACTTAGGGGTGTACTCACTTTTGTTGCCAGCAGTTTAGACATTAATGGCTGTGTGTTGAGTTATTCAGAGGAGACACCAAATGTACACTGTTATCCAAGCTGTACACTGACTACTTTACATTGCATCAAAGTGTCATATCTTCAGTGTTGTCTCATGAAAAGATATAATAAAATATTTGCAAAAATGTGAGGAGTGTACTCACTATATATATATTTAAGGAATATAGTCACGCTCCATCCTCCATATATGAATTGTGTTTATTACATGGCTTTCCAGGCACTTTGTTTGAATGACTGTGTTTACTCGTGCTCGGGCTAGCTGTGGGTGATACTCTGTCTTCTGTATGATTGTGTATACAGAGTCAGGGACTGTCAGGGCCCAGGCATTCGGTAAACACAGCCCCTTGTCTACATCTGAAGCATGCTTTACATTATCATTTATTTAAAACATTCAATTCTCCCATTTCATGATTGTGAAGTAATTGTGCAGTGAAGGCCACTTACTTCCCCCTATGCAAACCTGGCACTCACTTGGCTTACATTCAAAGTGTTTCCTTTCTATAAATTGAGCGATAACTGACCCAAACTGAAGAATTGATGTCATGTGCATTAGACAGAGCACTTTGGAAAGATTGCTCCCAATGCTGTGTTCATTATACGCTGGGTGCAGATGCCCTCCACCTTCTTCTGTATGTCAGAGAGTTAGGCATTGTTTCACAATGACTCTTACGAGATGAACGGAGACAGTGACACAGACTTGTGCAACATCTTTATCTCATAACTGCTTTCGAAACTAAGGATGATTTAGCCAGAAATCATGAAAGGAGCAGCATCCCATGATCTTTATAAACCGGAGCTATAAAACTGGGGGTGCATACTAGGGAAGAGATGGAAGAATAATTGCACAACTGAGACTTGAAGAGGCCTAAATTGCTACGGAGCACATACCGTTCTCACACTCGCACTATTTTTCTCCACTTTCTCCTTTGTAAACCGGGCTCTCTACATTTTTGTGCCTTTTCATAAGCCCTCAGACAATAAAGTTATGCATCTAAACATTAATTTAAGGCTTTTTAAAGCAGATGATTGTAAGATTTTTTTTTACACTTTTGTTTTTTTTAAATTTGCAGATGTACAAAGGAGATAAACAACACAAATACAGAATTGTATAAGACAATGAGAAAAAGTAACTTCCAAGTTTCAGAGAAAATATAATTCCAATCATATGTTATAGATCTTTTCTATTTTATACAATGGCACTGTGTTAAGGGGGCTTTACATGCACCTGCCACCGTCGTTTGTGCGTCACGGGCAAATTGCTGCCCATGGTGCACAATATCACTAGTCCCAGTCACACATACTTACCTGCCTAATGACGTCGCTGTGACCGGCAAACTGCCTCTTTTCTAAGGGGGCGGTTCGTGCGGCGTTCCAGCGACGTCACACGGCAGCCGTCCAATTGAAGCGGAGGGGCGGAGAGCAGCAGCAGGAAAGTGACGCCCACCTCGTTGCCGGAGGACGCAGGTACGGTGTTGTTCGTTGTTCCTGGGGTGTCACACATAGCGATGTGTGCTGCCTCAGGAATGACGAACAACCTGCGTCCAGCACTATCAACGATATTTGGGATTTGAATGGCGTGTCAACGACCAACGATTAGGTGACTATTTGTGATCGTTAGTGGTCATTTGTACGTGTCACACACAACGACGTCGCTAACGAGGACGGATGTGCGTCACGAATTCCGTGACCCCAACAACATCTCGTTAGCGATGTTTTTGCGTGTAACGGGGCCTTTAGCCAATACCTCAAGAAAATGAAAGGATCACAATGTGTCCATTAGCGAAAAATTCAAATGAGCAACTGGAATCCGCTGGACAACTCATCAGTAACTGCTCAATATCCCTACACTACCCCCACTGGTGAAACAAAATATTACATGATACCCTATTGCAGTGATGGCAAACCTATGGCACGCGTGCCAGACTGGGCACGCAGAGCTCTTTTTGCTGGCACGCACGCTATTGCCACATTCAGCCACTTTGAACTGCCGGTGTGATTGCGCCGGCAGTTCAAAGTTGTGTTGAAGCAGAGGAGACATTTCTCCTCCCTCTGACACTCCCTCTCTCCTATGCCGTAGGCCTGTTGCCTAGGAGATGGAGGAGCATCTGAAAGCGGCGCTGGCATCTTGTGGCCGCTCGGGAACTGACTGAGGACCCAGCAGCGCGCAGCGGTGGAGCGGGTGCTGGTAGGTGAGTTTTCTTTTTAGTTTTTTTTGTTTTAAGCTGTGTGCGGCTGTGCCAAGGTGTGGGGGGACAGTGCCAGAACTGGGCAAACAGAGCACGGGACATACAGACAGAGCACAGGGCATACAGACAGAGCACGGGGCATACAGACAGAGCACGGGGCATACAGACAGAGCACGGGGCATACAGACACAGCACGGGGCATACAGACACAGCACGGGGCATACAGACACAGCACGGGGCATACAGACAGAGCACGGGGCAAACAAACAGAGCATGGGGAATACAGAGCACAGGAAAAACAAACAGAGCAAGGGGAATACAGAGCATGGGGCAAACAAAATGAGCACGGGACAAACAAAGCGAGCACGGGGCAAACAAAGTGAGCACGAGGCAAACAAAGCGAGCACGGGGCAAACAGAGCACGGGGCAAACAGAGCACGGGGCAAACATGGAGAGCACGGGGCAAACATGGAGAGCAGGGGATAAACATGGAGAGCACGGGGCAAACATGGCTGAAAGGATGGGGGAAGCATGAAAGGATGGGGGAAACGTGCAAAGATGGAGAGAAACATGGCTGCAAGGATGGGGGAAACATGCAAGGATGGGGGAAACATGGCTGCAAGGATGGGGGAAACATGGCTGCAAGGATGGGGGAAACATGGCTGCAAGGATGGGGAAACATGACTGCAAGGATGGGAAACATGACTGCAAGGATGGGGGGGAAACATGACTGCAAGGATGGGGGGGAAACATGACTGCAAGGATGGGGGGAAACATGACTGCAAGGATGGGGGGAAACATGACTGCAAGGATGGGGGAAACATGACTGCAAGGATGGGGGGGGAAATGACTGCAAGTATGGGGGGGATTCATGACTGCAAGGATGGGGGGAAACATGACTGCAAGGATGGGGGAAACATGCAAGGATGGGGGGAAACATTGCTGCAAGGATGGGGGGAAACATGCCAGGATGGGGTACATTTAGCAGGAAGGGGATCATGCCAGGATGGGGGATACATTTACCAGGATGGGGGATACATTTACCAGGATGTGGGATACATTTACCAGGATAGGGGGATACATGAAAGGATGGGGGGAAACATGCCAGGATGGGGGTACATGAACATGCCAGAATGAGCAAACATGCCAGGATGGGGAACATTTAGCAGCAAGGGTGACATTTATTAGGATTGGGTACGTTTACCAGGAAAGGGGACATTTACCAGGATAAAGGTACATGCCTGGATGGGGTACATTTACCAGGATAGGGTCATTTAACAGCATGGGGGAACATGCCAGGATGGGATACATTTAAAATGATGGGGTACATTTATCATGATGGGGTACATTTACTAGAATGGAGGCTATTTACCAGGAATGGGGTACATGCCGGGATGGGGTATATTTACCAGGATGGGGCCATGATGGGGACAAATATACCAGAATGTAGGAAATATATATCAGGATGGGCGACATGTTTACCAGGAAGTGGCCCTGGAAGGGGGACATAACTACACAATGAAGGGGAGGGGAGCAACTCGTACGTCTTTATGGGATTTCAAGATGTTCAGACTTTGAAATGTAGATGTGGATTACAGGGTGAAATCTGATTGCATTCTATGCTAAAATCTCTGTCTAATATGCTGCAATTTTTTCCAGAAAGATCAACTGCTGTGTCTGGAAAGGGCAGGAGCTCAGCTTGAATGTGTGGGTAAGCATGCATGAGCGTGATGCCCCCTGCTGAAGAGCAGAGAAGACTGCAAAGGTAAGGTTACAATCAATTATTTGCATAATAGGATTGGTTGGCACTTCGAAAAAAAAAATGGGTTTAGGGCTACAGTTTAGGCACTCGGCCTGTAAAAGGTTCACCATGACTGCTCTATTGGAAAGAATTGAATGTTTGTGTAATGCACATATTGCCAAGCGCAATAATTTCCAAGTACTCCTTGGAATACTGCATCTCTCATTTGTGTATAAATATAATGCAAATGTTTGTTACAGGTTGTGAAAATAAACTTTATTCTATTAGGTCCTGTGTTTAGTCCCAGACAGTCCCTCCTTTCTCATCAGATTCACGTCTCACAGCTGCCCATTATATGCGCTTTCAGTATCAGATACACAGCTGTTAAGTCCTGTTGAGTATCTTGCAGGGTTAGCCAACTTATTTTTGTTGCGAAGTTTACAATGTAAGCTGCCTCTGAAAAGAATGGTATTGCCTGAGATTTATTATAGTAAATGATCAGAACTGCACTCTATAAGGTAGATGTAGAGGAACCATTAGCAGGATATAAATCATATACACCGCACACTTTGATGGATGCAAACTTATGTTTTTATTGTGATACACTGAATCCACAATAGATGAAAAAACATATTTCTTTATGCAGGTGACAAAATGTAATAATGCTTCAACTTTCTTGAGTCTTTTTCATGTACAGGGTGGGCCATAAGTAGAGATGAGCGAACTGGTCCCGGTTCGGCTCGAGGCCGGTTCGCCGAACGGGGGTCCCGTTCGAGTTCGGTTCGTCGAACGTTCGACGAACCGAACTCGAACGTATAGGCTAGAATGGGAGGCAATCACAAACACATAAAAATGCATTATAAATGTACACAAAGAGTTAATAAACATTGCCATAACACTTACCGGTCCTCGCGATCCCTTCTGCACTCTGTCTCCTGCCGCTATTCCATCCGATGATCGCTGAATCCTCCCGGTGACCTGCACTGCCAGCAGAGATGCAGGACCTATCGTGACGTCAAAATAGCCATGTGACCAGTCACGTGGCTATTATCTCATTGGCTACAGACTGGTCACATGACTATGACACGTCATGTAGGACCTGCGAGTGCATCTCTCCGGTACACGGTGCACATATGTGTATCGCCGTGTACCGGCGACATGCTCTAGCACACGGTCGACTCCCCGTTCCGTTAGGGACCGGCTGACACAGCCGGTCATTAACGGAGATCACCGTTGCCATAGCAACGCAGTTAGCGGTGACGTCACCGCTAACCGCGGCTCCGAGAGCACCGTTGCTATGGTAACGCGTCTGTCAGCGTTACCCCTAGCAGCCAGCACTGATCACTCACGGAGTGAAGGCTGCACGCTGCTTCCCGATTGTAGTGATGATTGTAGTGAGGATGGAGGTTCCCCAGCCCCAAGTGATGAGCTGGTGAATCTCATCCTTCCTTACTACAATCGTCACTACTACTACACTAGTGATGATTGTAGTGAGGATGGAGGTTCCCCAGCCCCAAGTGATGAGCTGGTGAATCTCATCCTCACTACAATCGTCACTACTACTACACTAGAAAGAAAGAAGACAGAAGAGCAGGATCGTGGAGGGCTGACAGGGGGTAATAAAGATGGAGTCTCTAATGTGTCTGTGTATTTATTTCTATTAAAGTATTTTTTCTCTGTGTGGTGTCTTTTTTTTAACCCTTTATTGGAGATTCTTAATGGCCGGGTCAAACGTGCCTGACATTAAGAATCTCTGGCTTAATACTGGCTGGTAAAACAAAGCCAGTATTAACTCATGATTACCCAACAAGCCACCCGGCTCCAGGGCTGTTGGAAGAGTTGGATACAGCGCCAGATGATGGCGCTTCTATGAGAGCGCCATTTTCTGGGACGGCTGCGGACTGAAATCCGCAGCAGAGGCGCCCACAAACCTCGGGCTAACCTGTGCTGCGGATTCCAATCCCCAGCTGCCTAGTTGTACCCGGCTGGACACAAAAATAGGGCGAAGCCCACGTCATTTGTTTTTTAATTATTTCATGAAATAAGTGAAATAATTAAAAAAAACGGGCTTCCCTATATTTTTGGTTCCCAGCCGGGTACAAATAGGCAACTGGGGGTTGGAGGCAGCCCGTGGCTGCCAGCTGTACCTGGCTAGCATACAAAAATATGGCGAAGCCCACGTCATTTTTTTGGTGGGCAAAAAAATTCTGCATACAGTCCTGGATGGAGTATGCTGAGCCTTGTAGTTCTGCAGCTGCTGTCTGCTCTTCTCCATACAGACAGACAGCAGCTGCAGAACTACAAGGCTCAGTATACTCCATCCAGGACTGTATGCAGAAGTTTTTTGCCCCCTGAAAAAATTATGTGGACTTCGCCATATTTTTGTATGCTAGCCAGGTACAGCAGGCAGGTACGGCTGCCCCCAACCCCCAGTTGCCTATTTGTACCCGGCTGGGAACCAAAAATAAAGGGAAGCCCTTTTTTTATTATTTCATGAATTTCATGAAATAATTAGAAAACAAATGATGTAGGCTTCGCCCCATTTTTGTGTCCAGCCAGGTACAACTAGGCAGCTGGGGATTGGAATCCGCAGCACAGGTTGGCCTGAGCTTTCTGGGCCCCACTGCTGCGAATTGCAGTCTGCAGCCGCCTCAGAAAATGGCATTTTCATAGAAGCGCCATATTCTGGCGCTGTATCCAACTCTTCCAGCACCTGCCTGCTATACCTGGCTAGCATACAAAAATATGGCGAAGCTCACGTCCTTTTTTTGTAGTTTTTTGGCAAAAAAAATAAAAAATGCTTCCCTGGATTTTCCATTGCCAGTGAAGGTAACACCAAGCAGTGGGGGTTAGCAGCCAGTAGCTGCTTGGATTACCCTTAGCTAGCAATACAAAAAATGCAGCGGGAGCCCATATTTATTTTTTTTAATTATTTATATAAATAACTAAAAATAAAATGGGCTTCCCTGTATTTTGATTGCTGGACATCACAGTGCTGTAAAAATAAATCTTTAAAAAAATGACGTATCGCTCCGCGGTATTTTTGATTCTCAGCGCAGATAAAGCAGACAGCTATTGGTTGCAACCCCCATCTGCCTGCCGTTACCTTGGTTGGCAATCAAAATACAGGGAAGCCCATTAATTTTTTCTATTTAAAAAATAGTTAAAAAAAAAAAATGACGTTGGGTCCCCCCATTTTTGATAGCCAGCTAGGGTAAAGCAGACGGCTGTAGCCTGAAAACCACAGCTGGCAGCTTTACCGTGGTTGGGGATCCAATGTGGAGGTCCCCTCAGGCTCTTTTTTATAATTATTTTATAAATATTAATAATTACACAAAAAAAGTAGGGTCCCCTCCAAATTGGATCACCAGCCAAGGTAAAGCGGACAGCTGTGGTCTGGTATTCTCAGGGTGGGAAGGTCCATAGTTATTGGGCCTTCACAGCCTAAAAATAGCAGGCCGCAGGCACCCCAGACGTGGCGCATCCACTAGATGCGCCAATCCTGGCGCTTCACCCCAGCTCATCCCGTGCCCTGGTGCAGTGGCAAACGGGGTAATAAATCGGGTTGATACTAGCTGTAAAGTCACCTGAGATCAAGCCCAGCAGTTTGTGATGTCATGGCGTCTATTAGATACCCAACATCATAAACTGTCAGTACTAACAAAAACAAAAAATCGACAAAAGAAATTTATTTGAAAAAACAGTCCCCAAAACATTTCCTCTTTCACCAATTTATTGTAAGAAAAAAAATAAAGGGGTCCCACGACGACTCTGGACCGTCTAGAATATGGGGGGGAGACACTCAGGGAACGTATCCCCCATTTTCTAGGAGTGCGGACCCTTCATGTGAGGAGTGTGGGTGCAATGAATCTGCACTCACTCTCCCCGGGTCTACAGCAGCAGAGTCCATGTCGTAATGGTTGCTACCAAAGCTGCAATGCCCTGCTCATGAGGTAAGGGCATGCCTAATCAGGAGAACTACTGTAGAGGAAGCTCTGCTCACTGGTATATAGGTGCTCAGAGGTAATAATAGATAAAATTAGTGAGTAACCTCGGCACTCTAAATCTCCCAGACTAAGTCAGTAAGTCCCAATGGATAGTAATGCAAAATCACTCTTTATTGGTCCGTATTAAGAACATTTTTTTTTTCATAAGCATATATGTTTTTGTCCAAAACAAGTTACAATTGACGTTTCGGCCTGAGCCTTCGTCAGATTGGACTTATCTGCATGTAATCATGAAAAATGACAATAATCAGTATCACATAAGAGTGAGAGAACAATAACATAAACTCGAACAATGTAGAGGTACAATTGGGATGCAGCAAAAAATTGCAACACAGCAAGAAATGAAACACATGATACAAATGTCATAATACAGTACAAGGACAATATAGTAATGACAAATATGGGGTCAGAGTAGACTTAGACAGCTCTGGTACGAAAGAGATGTCAATCATAAAGTAACATGTGCAGTAGGTGTAGAGCTACAGTATGCATGGCAGAGCTAATGGGTAGACCGACCATAGAAAAAGAACAGAGAAAAAATGGAGAAAAAGTGGAGAATAAGTGGAGAAAAAGTGGAGAAAAAGTGGAGAAAAAGTGGAGAAAAAAAATGGAGAAAAAGTGGAGAATAAGTGGAGAATAAGTGGAGAAAAAGTGGAGAAAAAGTGGAGAAAAAGTGGAGAAAAAAATGGAGAAAAAGTGGAGACAAAGTGGAGAAAAAGTGGAGAAAAAAATGGAGAAAAAGTGGAGAAAAAGTGGAGAAAAAGTGGAGAAAAAGTGGAGAAAAAAATGGAGAAAAAGTGGAGAATAAGTGGAGAAAAAGTGGAGAATAAAATGGAGAAAAAGTGGAGAATAAGTGGAGAAAAAGTGGAGAATAAAATGGAGAAAAAGTGGAGAATAAAATGGAGAAAAAGTGGAGAATAAGTGGAGAAAAAGTGGAGAATAAAATGGAGAAAAAGTGGAGAAAAAGTGGAGAATAAGTGGAGAAAAAGTGGAGAAAAAGTGGAGAAAAAGTGGAGAAAAAAATGGAGAAAAAGTGGAGAAAAAGTGGAGAATAAATGGAGAATAAATGGAGAAAAAGTGGAGAATAAAATGGAGAAAAAGTGGAGAATAAGTGGAGAAAAAGTGGAGAATAAAATGGAGAAAAAGTGGAGAATAAGTGGAGAAAAAGTGGAGAAAAAGTGGAGAAAAAGTGGAGAAAAAGTGGAGAAAAAAATGGAGAAAAAGTGGAGAAAAAGTGGAGAATAAATGGAGAAAAAGTGGAAAAAAAAGTGGAGAAAAAGTGGAGAATAAATGGAGAAAAAGTGGAGAATAAGTGGAGAATAAGTGGAGAAAAAGTGGAGAAAAAGTGGAGAATAAGTGGAGAAAAAGTGGAGAAAAAGTGGAGAATAAATGGAGAAAAAGTGGAGAAAAAGTGGAGAAAAAGTGGAGAAAGAGTGGAGAAAAAGTGGAGAAAAAGTGGAGAAAAAGTGGAGAATACGTGGAGAAAAAGTGGAGAAAAAGTGGAGAATAAATGGAGAATAAATGGAGAAAAAGTGGAGAATAAAATGGAGAAAAAGTGGAGAATAAGTGGAGAAAAAGTGGAGAATAAAATGGAGAAAAAGTGGAGAATAAGTGGAGAAAAAGTGGAGAAAAAGTGGAGAAAAAGTGGAGAAAAAGTGGAGAAAAAAATGGAGAAAAAGTGGAGAAAAAGTGGAGAATAAATGGAGAAAAAGTGGAAAAAAAAGTGGAGAAAAAAATGGAGAAAAAGTGGAGAATAAGTGGAGAATAAATGGAGAAAAAGTGGAGAAAAAGTGGAGAAAAAGTGGAGAATAAGTGGAGAAAAAGTGGAGAATAAGTGGAGAAAAAGTGGAGAAAAAGTGGAGAAAAAGTGGAGAAAAAAATGGAGAAAAAGTGGAGAATAAATGGAGAAAAAGTGGAGAATAAGTGGAGAAAAAGTGGAGAAAAAATGGAGAAAAAAATGGAGAAAAAGTGGAGAAAAAGTGGAGAATAAATGGAGAAAAAGTGGAGAAAAAGTGGAGAAAAAAATGGAGAAAAAGTGGAGAATAAATGGAGAAAAAGTGGAGAAAAAAATGGAGAAAAAGTGGAGAAAAAGTGGAGAATAAGTGGAGAAAAAGTTGAGAAAAAGTGGAGAAAAAGTGGAGAAAAAGTGGAGAAAAAGTGGAGAAAAAAATGGAGAAAAAGTGGAGAAAAAGTGGAGAATAAATGGAGAAAAAGTGGAGAATAAGTGGAGAAAAAGTGGAGAAAAAATGGAGAAAAAGTGGAGAAAAAGTGGAGAATAAGTGGAGAAAAAGTGGAGAAAAAGTGGAGAAAAAGTGGAGAAAAAGTGGAGAAAAAAATGGAGAAAAAGTGGAGAAAAAGTGGAGAATAAATGGAGAAAAAGTGGAGAATAAGTGGAGAAAAAGTGGAGAAAAAGTGGAGAAAAAGTGGAGAAAAAGTGGAGAAAAAGTGGAGAAAAAAATGGAGAAAAAGTGGAGAAAAAGTGGAGAATAAATGGAGAAAAAGTGGAAAAAAAAGTGGAGAAAAAAATGGAGAAAAAGTGGAGAATAAGTGGAGAATAAATGGAGAAAAAGTGGAGAAAAAGTGGAGAAAAAGTGGAGAATAAGTGGAGAATAAGTGGAGAATAAGTGGAGAAAAAGTGGAGAAAAAGTGGAGAAAAAGTGGAGAAAAAAATGGAGAAAAAGTGGAGAAAAAGTGGAGAATAAGTGGAGAAAAAGTGGAGAAAAAGTGGAGAAAAAGTGGAGAAAAAGTGGAGAAAAAGTGGAGAAAAAAATGGAGAAAAAGTGGAGAAAAAGTGGAGAATAAATGGAGAAAAAGTGGAAAAAAAAGTGGAGAAAAAAATGGAGAAAAAGTGGAGAATAAGTGGAGAATAAATGGAGAAAAAGTGGAGAAAAAGTGGAGAAAAAGTGGAGAATAAGTGGAGAAAAAGTGGAGAATAAGTGGAGAAAAAGTGGAGAAAAAGTGGAGAAAAAGTGGAGAAAAAAATGGAGAAAAAGTGGAGAATAAATGGAGAAAAAGTGGAGAATAAGTGGAGAAAAAGTGGAGAAAAAATGGAGAAAAAAATGGAGAAAAAGTGGAGAAAAAGTGGAGAATAAATGGAGAAAAAGTGGAGAAAAAGTGGAGAAAAAAATGGAGAAAAAGTGGAGAAAAAGTGGAGAATAAATGGAGAAAAAGTGGAGAAAAAAATGGAGAAAAAGTGGAGAAAAAGTGGAGAATAAGTGGAGAAAAAGTTGAGAAAAAGTGGAGAAAAAGTGGAGAAAAAGTGGAGAAAAAAATGGAGAAAAAGTGGAGAAAAAGTGGAGAATAAATGGAGAAAAAGTGGAGAATAAGTGGAGAAAAAGTGGAGAAAAAATGGAGAAAAAGTGGAGAAAAAGTGGAGAATAAGTGGAGAAAAAGTGGAGAAAAAGTGGAGAAAAAGTGGAGAAAAAGTGGAGAAAAAAATGGAGAAAAAGTGGAGAAAAAGTGGAGAATAAATGGAGAAAAAGTGGAGAATAAGTGGAGAAAAAGTGGAGAAAAAGTGGAGAAAAAGTGGAGAAAAAGTGGAGAAAAAGTGGAGAAAAAAATGGAGAAAAAGTGGAGAAAAAGTGGAGAATAAATGGAGAAAAAGTGGAAAAAAAGTGGAGAAAAAAATGGAGAAAAAGTGGAGAATAAGTGGAGAATAAATGGAGAAAAAGTGGAGAAAAAGTGGAGAAAAAGTGGAGAATAAGTGGAGAATAAGTGGAGAATAAGTGGAGAAAAAGTGGAGAAAAAGTGGAGAAAAAGTGGAGAAAAAGTGGAGAAAAAAATGGAGAAAAAGTGGAGAAAAAGTGGAGAATAAGTGGAGAAAAAGTGGAGAAAAAGTGGAGAATAAGTGGAGAAAAAGTGGAGAAAAAGTGGAGAATAAATGGAGAAAAAGTGGAGAAAAAGTGGAGAAAAAGTGGAGAAAAAGTGGAGAAAAAGTGGAGAAAAAGTGGAGAAAAAAATGGAGAAAAAGTGGAGAAAAAGTGGAGAATAAGTGGAGAAAAAGTGGAGAAAAAGTGGAGAAAAAGTGGAGAATAAGTGGAGAAAAAGTGGAGAATAAATGGAGAAAAAGTGGAGAAAAAGTGGAGAAAAAGTGGAGAAAAAGTGGAGAAAAAGTGGAGAAAAAGTGGAGAAAAAAATGGAGAAAAAGTGGAGAAAAAGTGGAGAAAAAGTGGAGAAAAAAATGGAGAAAAAGTGGAGAAAAAGTGGAGAATAAGTGGAGAAAAAGTGGAGAAAAAGTGGAGAATAAGTGGAGAAAAAGTGGAGAATAAATGGAGAAAAAGTGGAGAAAAAGTGGAGAAAAAGTGGAGAAAAAGTGGAGAAAAAGTGGAGAAAAAAATGGAGAAAAAGTGGAGAAAAAGTGGAGAAAAAGTGGAGAAAGAAATGGAGAAAAAGTGGAGAAAAAGTGGAGAATAAGTGGAGAAAAAGTGGAGAAAAAGTGGAGAAAAAGTGGAGAAAAAGTGGAGAAAAAAATGGAGAAAAAGTGGAGAAAAAGTGGAGAATAAATGGAGAATAAATGGAGAAAAAGTGGAGAATAAAATGGAGAAAAAGTGGAGAATAAGTGGAGAAAAAGTGGAGAATAAAATGGAGAAAAAGTGGAGAAAAAGTGGAGAAAAAGTGGAGAAAAAGTGGAGAAAAAGTGGAGAAAAAGTGGAGAAAAAGTGGAGAAAAAGTGGAGAAAAAAATGGAGAAAAAGTGGAGAAAAAGTGGAGAAAAAGTGGAGAAAAAAATGGAGAAAAAGTGGAGAAAAAGTGGAGAATAAGTGGAGAAAAAGTGGAGAAAAAGTGGAGAATAAGTGGAGAAAAAGTGGAGAATAAATGGAGAAAAAGTGGAGAAAAAGTGGAGAAAAAGTGGAGAAAAAGTGGAGAAAAAGTGGAGAAAAAAATGGAGAAAAAGTGGAGAAAAAGTGGAGAAAAAGTGGAGAAAAAAATGGAGAAAAAGTGGAGAAAAAGTGGAGAATAAGTGGAGAAAAAGTGGAGAAAAAGTGGAGAAAAAGTGGAGAAAAAGTGGAGAAAAAGTGGAGAAAAAAATGGAGAAAAAGTGGAGAAAAAGTGGAGAATAAATGGAGAATAAATGGAGAAAAAGTGGAGAATAAAATGGAGAAAAAGTGGAGAATAAGTGGAGAAAAAGTGGAGAATAAAATGGAGAAAAAGTGGAGAATAAGTGGAGAAAAAGTGGAGAAAAAGTGGAGAAAAAGTGGAGAAAAAGTGGAGAAAAAGTGGAGAAAAAAATGGAGAAAAAGTGGAGAAAAAGTGGAGAATAAATGGAGAAAAAGTGGAAAAAAAAGTGGAGAATAAATGGAGAAAAAGTGGAGAAAAAGTGGAGAAAAAGTGGAGAATAAGTGGAGAAAAAGTGGAGAATAAGTGGAGAAAAAGTGGAGAAAAAGTGGAGAAAAAATGGAGAAAAAAATGGAGAAAAAGTGGAGAAAAAGTGGAGAATAAATGGAGAAAAAGTGGAGAAAAAGTGGAGAAAAAAATGGAGAAAAAGTGGAGAAAAAGTGGAGAATAAATGGAGAAAAAGTGGAGAAAAAAATGGAGAAAAAGTGGAGAAAAAGTGTAGAATAAGTGGAGAAAAAGTTGAGAAAAAGTGGAGAAAAAGTGGAGAAAAAGTGGAGAAAAAGTGGAGAAAAAAATGGAGAAAAAGTGGAGAATAAATGGAGAAAAAGTGGAGAATAAGTGGAGAAAAAGTGGAGAAAAAATGGAGAAAAAGTGGAGAAAAAGTGGAGAATAAGTGGAGAAAAAGTGGAGAATAAGTGGAGAAAAAGTGGAGAAAAAGTGGAGAAAAAAATGGAGAAAAAGTGGAGAAAAAGTGGAGAATAAATGGAGAAAAAGTGGAGAATAAGTGGAGAAAAAGTGGAGAAAAAATGGAGAAAAAAATGGAGAAAAAGTGGAGAAAAAGTGGAGAATAAATGGAGAATAAATGGAGAAAAAGTGGAGAAAAAGTGGAGAAAAAGTGGAGAATAAGTGGAGAATAAGTGGAGAAAAAGTGGAGAATAAGTGGAGAAAAAGTGGAGAAAAAAATGGAGAAAAAGTGGAGAAAAAGTGGAGAATAAGTGGAGAAAAAGTGGAGAAAAAGTGGAGAATAAGTGGAGAAAAAGTGGAGAAAAAGTGGAGAATAAATGGAGAAAAAGTGGAGAAAAAGTGGAGAAAAAGTGGAGAAAAAGTGGAGAAAAAGTGGAGAAAAAGTGGAGAATAAGTGGAGAAAAAGTGGAGAAAAAGTGGAGAAAAAAATGGAGAAAAAGTGGAGAAAAAGTGGAGAATAAGTGGAGAAAAAGTGGAGAAAAAGTGGAGAATAAGTGGAGAAAAAGTGGAGAAAAAGTGGAGAATAAATGGAGAAAAAGTGGAGAAAAAGTGGAGAAAAAGTGGAGAAAAAGTGGAGAAAAAGTGGAGAAAAAAATGGAGAAAAAGTGGAGAAAAAGTGGAGAATAAATGGAGAAAAAGTGGAGAAAAAGTGGAGAAAAAAATGGAGAAAAAGTGGAGAAAAAGTGGAGAATAAGTGGAGAAAAAGTGGAGAAAAAGTGGAGAATAAATGGAGAAAAAGTGGAGAAAAAGTGGAGAAAAAATGGAGAAAAAGTGGAGAAAAAGTGGAGAAAAAGTGGAGAAAAAAATGGAGAAAAAGTGGAGAAAAAGTGGAGAAAAAAATGGAGAAAAACTGGAGAAAAAGTGGAGAATAAATGGAGAAAAAGTGGAGAAAAAGTGGAGAAAAAAATGGAGAAAAACTGGAGAAAAAGTGGAGAATAAGTGGAGAAAAAGTGGAGAAAAAGTGGAGAAAAAAATGGAGAAAAAGTGGAGAAAAAGTGGAGAATAAATGGAGAAAAAGTGGAGAAAAAGTGGAGAAAAAAATGGAGAAAAAGTGGAGAAAAAGTGGAGAATAAATGGAGAAAAAGTGGAGAAAAAGTGGAGAAAAAAATGGAGAAAAAGTGGAGAAAAAGTGGAGAATAAATGGAGAAAAAGTGGAGAAAAATTGGAGAAAAAAATGGAGAAAAAGTGGAGAAAAAGTGGAGAATAAATAGAGAAAAAGTGGAGAAAAAGTGGAGAAAAAAATGGAGAAAAAGTGGAGAATAAATGGAGAAAAAGTGGAGAAAAAGTGGAGAAAAAAATGGAGAAAAAGTGGATAAAAAGTGGAGAATAAATGGAGAAAAAGTGGAGAATAAGTGGAGAAAAAGTGGAGAAAAAATGGAGAAAAAAATGGAGAAAAAGTGGAGAAAAAGTGGAGAATAAATGGAGAATAAATGGAGAAAAAGTGGAGAAAAAGTGGAGAAAAAGTGGAGAATAAGTGGACAAAAAGTGGAGAAAAAAATGGAGAAAAAGTGGAGAAAAAGTGGAGAATAAGTGGAGAAAAAGTGGAGAAAAAGTGGAGAATAAGTGGAGAAAAAGTGGAGAAAAAGTGGAGAATAAATGGAGAAAAAGTGGAGAAAAAGTGGAGAAAAAAATGGAGAAAAAGTGGAGAATAAATGGAGAAAAAGTGGAGAAAAAGTGGAGAAAAAAATGGAGAAAAAGTGGAGAAAAAGTGGAGAATAAATGGAGAAAAAGTGGAGAATAAGTGGAGAAAAAGTGGAGAAAAAATGGAGAAAAAAATGGAGAAAAAGTGGAGAAAAAGTGGAGAATAAATGGAGAATAAATGGAGAATAAGTGGAGAATAAGTGGAGAAAAAGTGGAGAATAAGTGGAGAAAAAGTGGAGAAAAAAATGGAGAAAAAGTGGAGAAAAAGTGGAGAATAAGTGGAGAAAAAGTGGAGAAAAAGTGGAGAATAAGTGGAGAAAAAGTGGAGAAAAAGTGGAGAATAAATGGAGAAAAAGTGGAGAAAAAGTGGAGAAAAAGTGGAGAAAAAGTGGAGAAAAAGTGGAGAAAAAGTGGAGAAAAAGTGGAGAATAAGTGGAGAAAAAGTGGAGAAAAAGTGGAGAAAAAAATGGAGAAAAAGTGGAGAAAAAGTGGAGAATAAGTGGAGAAAAAGTGGAGAAAAAGTGGAGAATAAGTGGAGAAAAAGTGGAGAAAAAGTGGAGAATAAATGGAGAAAAAGTGGAGAAAAAGTGGAGAAAAAGTGGAGAAAAAGTGGAGAAAAAGTGGAGAAAAAGTGGAGAAAAAGTGGAGAAAAAAATGGAGAAAAAGTGGAGAAAAAGTGGAGAATAAATGGAGAAAAAGTGGAGAAAAAGTGGAGAAAAAAATGGAGAAAAAGTGGAGAAAAAGTGGAGAATAAGTGGAGAAAAAGTGGAGAAAAAGTGGAGAATAAATGGAGAAAAAGTGGAGAAAAAGTGGAGAAAAAATGGAGAAAAAGTGGAGAAAAAGTGGAGAAAAAGTGGAGAAAAAGTGGAGAAAAAAATGGAGAAAAAGTGGAGAAAAAGTGGAGAAAAAAATGGAGAAAAACTGGAGAAAAAGTGGAGAATAAATGGAGAAAAAGTGGAGAAAAAGTGGAGAAAAAAATGGAGAAAAACTGGAGAAAAAGTGGAGAATAAGTGGAGAAAAAGTGGAGAAAAAGTGGAGAAAAAAATGGAGAAAAAGTGGAGAAAAAGTGGAGAATAAATGGAGAAAAAGTGGAGAAAAAGTGGAGAAAAAAATGGAGAAAAAGTGGAGAATAAATGGAGAAAAAGTGGAGAAAAAGTGGAGGAAAAAAATGGAGAAAAAGTGGAGAAAAAGTGGAGAATAAATGGAGAAAAAGTGGAGAAAAATTGGAGAAAAAAATGGAGAAAAAGTGGAGAAAAAGTGGAGAATAAATAGAGAAAAAGTGGAGAAAAAGTGGAGAAAAAAATGGAGAAAAAGTGGAGAAAAAGTGGAGAAAAAGTGGAGAAAAAGTGGAGAAAAAGTGGAGAAAAAGTGGAGAAAAAATGGAGAAAAAGTGGAGCACCCTTTGGTGCCTTTCATGTGGCACTAAGGGGTGCTTCGCTTTGTATTTAGCCAAAAAAATGAAAAAAAAATGACGTAGGGTTCCCCCTAGTTTTGTAGCCAGCTAGGGTAAAGCAGACGGCTGCAGCCTGCAGACCACAGCTGGCAACCTCACCTTGGCTGGTAATCCAAAACTGAGGGCACCCCACGCTGTTATTTTAAATTAAATAAATAATTTAAAAAAAAAAATACGTAGGGGTCCCCCAAAATTGGATCACCAGCCAAGGTAAAGCAGACAGCTGGGGCCTGATATTCTCAGACTAGGGAGGTCCATGGTTATTGGACTCTCCCAAGCCTAAAAATAGCAGGCCGCAGCCGCCCCAGAAGTGGCGCATCCATTAGATGCGCCAATCCTGGTGCTTCGCCCCAGCTCATCCCGCGCCCTGGTGCGGTGGCAAACGGGGTAATATATGGGGTTAATACCAGATGTGTAATGTCACCTGGCATCAAGCCCTGGGGTTGGTGAGGTCAGGCGTCTATCAGATACCCGACATCACCAACCCAGTCAGTAATAAAAAAAAATAGACGACAAACACATTTTTATTTGAAAAAGCACTACCCAAAACATTCCCTCTTTAACCAATTTATTAGAAAGAAAAACAAATCCAGGTCTGCTGTAATCCAAGGGGTTGCCATGACGATCCACACTGTCCCAGTCAATGAAGAGCAGGATGTTCCCCATTGGCTGGGAGAGCAGTGCAGTGACCTGAGCTAACATCAATGGGTCAGCCCAGGTCACTGCAGGGGATGACAAGTGCTGCTGTCAGCGAGGTACATTACCTGCGCTGATCTCCAGCACACTGACAGCCCCTGTCACTGAGGTCAATGACCGGCGCCTTCACATCAAGTATCGCGAGAGGTCTGTGACGTCACCGCCAGTGTCAGTCTCGGGTCGGAAGCGATAGGTGATGTGACAAGCGGCGGCCATGGAGGACAGTGACAGCGCTGAGGTCGGGATGGCGGGACTTCATCACCGCAGGTAAGCCGAGCGGGGGGGGGGTGTGTGAGAGTGTGTGTGTGTGTGCGTGTGTGTATATGTATGTATACATGCCGCGGGCAGGAGGGGGCGGTGCGAGCTGAGCGGGAAGTGTGGGCTTCCTGCACGTAACTAAGATAAACATCGGGTTACTAACCAAAGCGCTTTGCTTGGATACCCGATGTTTATCTTGGTTACCAGCTTGTGGCAGGCTGCCAGCGATGGCTCCTGCACACTGTAGCTGTAAAAAGCCCTGCTTTTTGCTGCTAGAACCGTTCTCGAACGTATCTAGAACTATCGAGCTTTTGCAAAAAGCTTGAGTTCTAGTTCGATCTCGAACAGCCCCAAAAATCACTCGAGCTTAGAACTGGAGAACCTCGAACCACGAACCGCGCTCAACTCTAGCCATAAGTATTGATACACCCTGGGTGGGCCATAAGTATGGATACAACCTGATAGAAAAAGAGTAAAGTTGAATTCAAAATAGTGGCTTTGTAGATGGCCACCATGGGCGTCACCCAGCCTCAAATGTTTTGCCCCTCTCATATACTAATATGCCACAAACAGTAAGGTGATATCAGCAACCACTTCCATTTTATCAGGGTGTATCCATACTTATGGCCCACCCAGGGTATATCCATACTTATGGCCCACCCTGTAGTAAATGAGTAAGGATAAGCTGTCATCCAGCTGTTAGAAGAGTAACAGCACGCGCTGTGTGCATGAACCCTATATGGCGTTATCTAGCAATGTCTTACATTTATGGCAATCCAGAATAAGCAAGTCTGCTGTCATTCTACTGTTTGAGAGTTTTTATCTAACAAAGTGTACAGTTTGTTGTCAATGAGAAAAACCAACAGAGCTTTGCTGAGTATCCCCAGTATCTACTTTCCAGGTTGGCGAGTTAACTCCTGAGATTCCGGGCAGCTCTCTCCAGACCATTGAGTTCTGTACAGCAGTTAGACAGCTGCTTACCTCCTCCTCAGGCTCTAACCTGGAGTTGATGTTATCAGTCATTCAAAATCATCAGCATTGGAATTTTGCAGATTCTTCTAAACATTGCTCTCTCTTTTTGTGAGCTGCCATGTGTTGTTCAGAGATACTATTATCTCTATATGTAAATATAGTGATAACCTTGTAGCCTTCAGAACAAACACTGAAAAAACATTGTGTCACAGTAGCAGAACTGTCTCTCAAGGAGTAATGCCCACCCCTTCAGCAACACTGATGTGAAGAGACTGGAAAACTGCATGCAAGATACAGTTTCATAATAACCCTTTACATAAGTAAATTAAATATACGGTAATAAGACAGACAGATATGGATGACAAAGACAAAAATCATGAGGGCTGTTGGTTAGTGCAGATATATGAATATTTGAACATAGACAGAAGGCCAAAGAGAGTTTTTATTATAATGAGTTCTACTCTTGTAATTTATAAACTTTAAAGTACAAGCCTTTTGGTCTTGGTATATCAATAATAATAAGTATGCTTAGTTGTTTATTAACTTATCCATGTCTGATTATGTAGCCTCACTTTATGCTATGATGCATACAGACCGCAAAATGATGAGAAACTGAGGATGCAATGCAATAGGAGAGTCATAAACGTTTTGATATCCCGTGCTGTTAGTTAGTGCAGTTATATGCATATGTGCATGTAGGTAGAAAGGCGTGATAGTTGTAGGAAACAGACAAAGTTACAGTTTTCAGATATTTTCAGAGGGATAACAGAGTTCACCTAAAAGGTCAATTTGCTCTCAAGTTCCAAGAGGGCCACTTATTCGAACTTGGTTCATTCTGTAATACCAGTCCAATTGAGATTGTGTTTTATTCTTTATGTATGGTTATCTCCTTAGGACAGAAAAGTTGTATTTTTTTTATCATATAGTTTATACATATGGCTTTAGCCACATACTTCAAACCACATGGGCATTAAAGGTAATAAACAATTGCAGATAAGCATCTCAAATGGCTTTTTAGGTGATATTCTTTGTCAAAGATATTCGGAAATTCTCTTATCATAATCAGTATCTGGCACCTCTGGTCATAGACCTTAGTGGAAGTATTATTCCATGTGAAATCTCTAGCTCAAGAGTGGCTTGTTACTCACCTGTTCCGAAAGAGGGTGTTTCCCTCACCCTTGTCCGGTAAACACTTGTAAACACTGTTGTAAATGGCCCAGTGTCATACCATGTGATCATCTGCCTGGGCTCATCAAAATACACAATTGTGTTACTGAGAACTATCTGTCTACATTTCCAGTGCCTATGCTACCTGTCTGCGGTCTCTGGGACCCCTGCTAACTGCCTGCCATCTCCATGACCACTGCTACCTGTCTGTAGTCTCCAGTACCTCTGCTACCTGTTTCCAGGGTTCAGGACCTCTGCTCCCTCTGCTAGTAGCCTCCTGTCTGCCTGCATCTTTCAGTATCTCTGACACCAGCCTTCTGTCTGCCTGCAGCTTCCAGTACCTCTGCTACCACAATCCTGTCTTCCTGTGGCTTCCAAAACCTCTGTTACTGGTCTCATGTCTGCCTGCAGCTCTCAGTACCACAACCTCCGAATTCTCGTGTGCCTCACCTGACTTCTGCACAAATGCCCATGGCTCATGTGAGTACCAGGACCTTAGAACTGGAGGATCCACCTCACCAGGTGAGCCTAAAATGGCTTTGTGATAGTGCGGGAAGGCTTGTCTTGATCCTTGCAATCTGTGTCTGACTGTAGGACCACTCAATGTATATTTCAGGATTTCCAGAATTTTATAACAATTTTCATGTTAATTGGTGATAAATCCAATTTTATTTTGACCAAAGTCATCTTTCAATTTGGGAGTCAAAAAATTCTGCAAATTCTAAGGGTGATGTGAATATTTCTTTTAAATGCTCTTTTCAGTCATTTAGTTGCACAAAGCAGTGTTTAGGCTCAAAGCCCTTTTTTTAAAAAAGGATTCCAGAGTTGAGCCATTCCTAAGTATAAACAGGTTTTCCACTCTTGGAACACCTCTAATGGTACTCTATGAGTGGGTACTTCATCCAACAAGCTATTCGTAGAAGTGTCTTTCCTATATAAAGTATTTTGATCTTATTTTCAACATCTCACTTCATCACAACATCCAAAAATAGGTTGGAATTCAGATGGAAGGGCAGTGTTCATGTCAGTTTGAGTTTCTTGCTCTTCAACAGGTATATATAGTCTTGACAGGGACTTACAAATTAACAGAAATATAACAGAAGTTAACGAATTAACAGAAATATAATAACACAGGAACATATCAAATCCACATACCTGGTCATCTGGTCAGCAAAAAATACTTCCTCTTGCCACCAAACCAAGATGATATTTGCAAAAGTTAATTCGATGGTAGCTCCCTTTGTGGTGCCACATATGTGCAAATAGAAGTGTCCATCTAAAACTTAAAGGGAATCTATTAGGAAGATCATCTCCAGCAAAAATTAACTGTAGGCAGGTCTTTGAAGTGCAAAGTTTATATATTCTACCTGTTGCAGCATTGCAGAAAAATTACTAATTTAATTTAATTGCAAATAATCCATTACAGAAGACCTGGGAGGGCTCCCCCTTTAACCCCTTCACCTCCGGCCAATTTTCCGTCTTTTTGGGGGGTTTTTGCTCCCTTCTTCTGAGAGCATATCTTTTTTATGTTTCTGTCAATTTTGCCATATAAGGCCTGTACTTTTAAACAAAACCATAAGTTTTACCATATAGTGTACCGGAAAACTGCAAGGAAAATTCAACTGCGGAAAAATTGCACAAAAAAGTGTGATTGCATGATTAGTCAAGACATGACTAAGGGGCACTTTGCACACTGCGACATTGCAGCCCGATGCTGCGATGCCGAGTGCGATAGTGCCCGCCCCCGTCGCAGCAGCGATATGTGGTGATAGCTGGCGTAGCAAAAGTTATCGCTACTCCAGCTTCACACACACACTCACCTGCCGTGCGACGTCCCTGTGGCCGGCGACCCGCCTCCTTGTTAAGGGGGCGGGTCGTGCGGCGTCACTGCGACGTCACACGGCAGGCGGCCAATCAGAGCGGAGGGGCGGAGATGAGCAGGATGTCAACATCCTGCCCACCTCCTTCCTTCCGCATATCCTACGGAAGCCGCAGTGAGGCCGGTAGGAGACGTTCCTCGCTCCTGCGACTTCACACACAGCAATGTGTGCAGCCGCAGGAGCGAGGAACAACATCGGACCGTCGCGTCAGCGTAATCATGGATTACGCCGACGCTGCACCGATGATACGATTACGACGCTTTTGCGCTCGTTAATCGTATCATCCAGCCTTTACACACTGCGATGTCGCATGCGATGCCGGAAGTGCGTCATTTTCAATTTGACCCCACCGACATCGCACCTGCGATGTCGCAGTGTGCAAAGTGCCCCTAAGACCATGTAATATGGTCGAAACGCGTCGCAGGTCGATTTCTTCCCCTGTCTAGGGGCTGTCTGTTCGTACCCTGCATAATTCTGTACACATGGAATAAACTACATAGAAATTTTATTTGAAGAGTGCCTTTCTTCCTGTGCTGGATTTAATCTCATACTTACGGTAGCTAACTTAAACTAATTTAAATCTCCTGGTCCAGATTAATTACATTCTAGGGTGCTAAAAGTGAAAGCAGAGAAAATTGCAGAATCTTTGAAAATTCCTGGAGAACAGGAGAAGTCCCACAAGAATGGAGAAGGCAAATGTTGTCACTATATTCAAAAAAGGAAAGAAGATGGAGCCAGAAAAATACAGGCCAGTGAGCCTTATTTCTATACGAGGAAAGATCTTTGAACAAATTATTATACAGCATGTATGTAAGTACTTGGATAAGAATACAGTAATAAACCAGAGCCAGCATGGGTTTGTAGCAAACAAGTCATACCAGACTAATCTAATTTCCTTCTATGATGGATCACTGACTGGGTGGATCAGAGAAATGCAGTAGATATAATATATCTCAACTTCAGCAAAGCATTTGGTAAAGTATCTCATACTATACTTATTGAAAAAATTACCAAGTATGGGACTAACAAGGCTACATTTATGTGGATTCATAACTAGCACAGTAATCATACTCAAAGAGTGGTAATAAATGGTTGCACATCCAATTGGAAGAGTGTTTCAAGTGGGGTACCACAAGGCTCTGTCTTGGCCCCAGTGTAAAGGCCCAGTCACACACAACGACTTACCAGCGATCCCGAAAACGATGCGACCTGATAGGGATCGAAGGTAAGTCGCTGGGAGGTCGCAGGTGAGATGTCACACAGTCAGATCTTACCAACGATGCAGGAACAATACAGGTCGCAGTAGCGACCTGTATAAAGATCTCAGCAGTCACTGTGACCCTGTCACACAGTGTCAAACATAGCGATGTGTCCTGCCCAGCAGGACATCGCCTTTGAAGAAAATGGCCTGGACCATTCTGCAAGGACTAGAGATCTCACGGCAGGGGCTTGATCGCTGGTAGGTGTCACACATAACAAGATCGCTGACGGGATTGCTACTGTGTCACGGAAACCGTGACTCAGCTGCGATCTCGTTAGCAATCTCGTTATGTGTGAAGGTACCTTTATTCAAAATTTATGATCTAGATAAGGGAACTGTAAGTAAACTAATCAAATTTGCAAATGATGCAAAGCTAGGAGGGATAGCTAACACTAGAGAAGACAGAGAAAGGATTCAGAAGAATCTAGATAAGCTAAAACAATGGACAATGACTAACAGAATGGTATTTAACAGGGAGAAATGCAAAATTCTACATCTGGTCAAGAAAAATGAAGATAATATCTACAGCATGGGTAGAATAGAGCATAGCAACAGCACGTGTGGAAAAAGACTTGGGTATACTAATAGATCACAGAATGCACATAAGCAAACAGTGTAATGTAGCAGCAAAAAAGGCAATAACAGTTCTGGGATATATTAAGAGAAGTATAGAGTCTAGATCACAAGAAGTAATTACCCCTCTTTACTCCATATTGGTCAGAATCTTCTGGAATACTGTGTCCAGCTCTGGGCACCACATTTTAATAAAGACGAAAAAACTGGATGGTGAGCTGAATGCAAACTATGTCCTATGAGGATCGGTTAAAGGATCTGGGAATGTTTAGCATGCAAAAAGAAGGCTATAGCCCTGTTACACGCAGCGACATCGCTAACGAGATATCGCTGGGGTCACGAAATTTGTGACGCATATCCGGCCTCATTAGTGACGTGGTTGCGTGTGACACCTATGAGCAACCACTAACGATCAAAAATACTCACCTAATCGTTGACACGTTCATTTTCAAAATTTCGCTGCTGGTGCTGGACGCAGGTTGTTCGTCGTTCCTGAGACAGCACACCCCGGGAATGACGAACAACAGCGTTCCTGTGTCCTCCAGCAACGAGGTGGGCGTGTCGTTAATGCGGCTGGTCTCCGCCCCTCTGCTTCTATTGGCGGGTCACTGTGTGACGTTGTTGTGACGGCGCACAAACCTCTCCCTTAAAAAAGAGGTTGTTTTCCGCCCACAGCGATGTCGCTAGGAAGGTAAGTCCGTTTTATGCATCCTAGCGATCTTGTTCACCATGAGCAACGATTTGCCCATGACGCACAAACAACATGGGCGGGTGCTTTTGCTAGTGACATCGCTAGCGATGTCGCTACGTGTAAAGCAGCCTTTAGAGGAGACTTAATAGCTGTCTACAAATATCTGAAGGAATGTCACAGTGTGCCGCCCCCGTGCCAGCAGCCGGCGCTGCTCGGATCCGGACCCGCTGCGTGGCTCGAGGGATCCTCCGGACCCTGGGGTCACGCGGACACGCCAAATAAAAAGGGAGACGTAGTTGTATGGCCTTGACCGTATTCGGTTCGTGACGCCACCCACGGTGTGTGGTGAAGTGGGACACCACCGCTGCTGTTGTAGGATATCCGGGAGAGATGTAATGGTAGCCGGATGTTAACCCCTCCGTGGGTAGGGATGGTTGCCCTGGGGCCCAGTGTCTCTGTGCAGCATATGGTGATGGCAGGGGCTTGCGCGCCCGGACAGAACAGGGGATGATTGGTTACTCACAAGAAAATGAATCACACAAGTCTTATGGTTAACCAAGGTGCTGGTGGCCGGCCGCCGCGGCCAGTTGTACTCATGTCCCCCACCCGGGCTGGTGGTCGCCGTCTCTTCCTCTGCACTAGTTGTGGTTGTGTGTTTGGACTTCCCGGTATGGAACACGGGAGTCCGCTCCCGGCTTTCTGTGTTCCTGAGGAGCCGTGCTGACGCTGACCCATGGGATCAATGGGCCCTGGCGGTTGCCCTATCCCTCTCTGGTTGTCTGCTTCTGGGACTTTGGTTGGGACAGGACCTGTAATCCTGCCCTCAATCGGTTGATTAGCTAGGCCGTTGGTTCCGGTCCTGGCATCAGGGTCCAAGTACCCCCTCTGTGCACAGTTTCCGGTCAGGTCTCCGGTGTCGGTACCGGCGGGCTCCAACCCTGCTCCAGTCCTCCTCGAATCTACCGAGCCGTCTTCCCGTCTCCTGCTGACGGAGACCACCGTTTGCCACCTAGCCAAGGTACCAGGGCTCCGACTCTGGCACCGTTCAACTTGAACTTCTCCTCCGCTGGAGCTACACCTAGCTCCAGCCCACACTCCTCTCAACTTGAACTACAACTACCTGGTTTTGCCAGGGCATCACAACAGTGTAGAGGGATCATCCTTATTCTCATTTGCACATGGAAACATGTGAAGCAATGGAATGAAACCAAAAGGGAGAAGATACAGATTAGATATTATAAAAAAAACTTTGTGACATTGAGCGTGATCAATGAGTGGAATGAGCTGCCATGACAGGTGGTGATTTCTACTTCAAACAAAGGCTGTACAGACATCTGAGATGGGTTAGTGAATCCTGCACTCGCAGGGCGTTGGACATGATGACCCTGGAGGTCCCTTCTAACTCTAAAGCGGGCTTTACACGCTACAACATCGCTAGCACCCGCCCCTGTCGTCTGTGCAATATCGTGTGTTCACTGCTGTATCGAACATTATCGCTACGGCAGCGTCACACACACTTACCTGATCGGCGGCGACGCTGTGACTGCCGAACAATCCCTCCCTCAAGGGGGAGGGACGTTCAGCATCACAGCGACGTCACCGCAACATCACTAAGTGGCTGGCCAATCAAAGCGGAGGGGCGGAGATGAGCGAGACATAACATCCCGCCCACCTCCTTCCTTCCGCATTGCCGGTGGTGGCAGGTAAGGAGACGTTCCTCACTCCTGCGGTGTCACACATAGCGATGTGTGCTGCCGCAGGAGCGACGAACAACATCGATAATCAACCATTACCGATTTTTGGTTTTGGGACGACCTCTCCATGGTGAACGATTTTCACCATTTTTGAGGTCGCTTAAGGTCGCTGGTAAGTATCACATGCTGCGATATCGTTAATGACGCCGGATGTGCGTCACTAACAACGTGACCCCGACGATAAAACATTAACGATATCGTAGCGTGTAAAGCCCCCTTAAGGCTATGTTCACACAGGGCATTTTTGCAGCGTTTTTGCAGCATTGTTTAGCTACAGATTTGCCTTGGTTTTATGCAAATCCATGCTAATAAAACACTGCTTTTTACAGTCCCAGCAAAGTCTATGAGATTTCTGAAATCTCATGCACACACACACACAAATCACCTCCAGGATTTTCCTGGCAGTTTTGTGAACCACCTCCGGTTTTGATGCATCATCAAAAGTATGAACATGTCAATTCTTTTCAGGAGTTTTGCCACGGTTTTTAAACCTAGTGACGGGTGGACTCGCAGATCCCCTGGATCGACGGGTCTAAGCAGGTTAATTCCGGCCCGGAATGATGCAGGGTATCTGGCTGGCACTTAAAATTGGTGGTGATGATGGGGGTATTGGAGCAGGTCTATATTTACCGAATCACCGACACGGCTGTATGCTCCTGCAGGGCAATCGGAAACAGCCACGTAAAGTGATGGGAGTGTTGTATCTCATGGATGCGACAATCCTGGGTGGCTACAGGCTGTTATTTGTAGGCCAGATCTCCTAGCCTGAGAGTACCAGCTCCCAGCCGTGGGCTTCATCAAGGCTGGGTATCAAAATTGGGGGGACCGCATGGTTTTTTTTTTTTGGTTATTTAAATAATTAAAAAAACAGCATGGGGTCCATGTTATTTTGATACACAGCCAAGATAAGCACACAGCTGGGAGCTGCAGCTTGTAGCTGTAGGCTTTATCTGTGCTGGGTATCATATTATTAGGGGACACTACGTCAATTTTTTTTGACTCGGTGGGATGCCATGGGATGCAGGGGTCACTCAGGTACTCACTCATTCAATAAGCAGACGCTGACAACCAGGTAAACCAAATCTCGGGGTATCGCTGTCGCTTGAGGGGAGCTCGTCCGGGTCCCGTCCCCTAAAGTGTTGCCTGATGATCCGTGACCTGCCTCCTGATGCTAAGTTTAACTTCAACGTGGTGGCCCAGTAGTCTGAAACTTGCCGGGCCCTACTCCCCACTGTGGCTAAGTGTGGGAGTCTGCTCTAAGGGCGCACTCTTGGGATTTTTTGGACCGTTTGTTTGGAAGGCCCTATCCCCCTCATTACGCTAGTGCCCTGATTCTGGAGCGGGTGGAAACAGATCATAAAGGCTCCGTTCTCCTCAGGTTAATTGCCAGGTTGCCTGAAGCTTCTCCCCGATCTAGGGTCCGTGTACCCCGCTGTGCCTTCGGTCCCAGAACGGTGATAGTGCCATGCTGCTGACCGTCCTCCTTGACAGGTCCAGGCACCTAGCCGCAATCCCCTGCGACCGGGGGTCCGACTCCTAGGTCCAGACCACCGTCTGCAACCTAGACAGCTTCTCCTGGGAGCCACCACTCCCAACCTCCTCTCACTCCTCACTACAGACTACTCACTACACTACTCACCTCCCCTCCCTGACCCCCCAGGTGGGCGACTCTATTCCATTCAAGCCATCCACTGGTGTGCCTGATGGGTGTGGTGCAGTGTGTATCTAGGATTTGATTTGCTGTTGTAGGCAACACCATAAGATAGAGACCCCGAACCCTGAGGGACTTGGAATACTGCACGGAAGGGCAGTTTGTGCAGTACCCTGTGATGACCTGATAGTCCAGGGGCATTACACTAGCCTCTACCTCCCCAGGGTGTTTTACCACCCAGCACTAGTCTCTTTAGCTTTGTTAATAACTCGCTATCAAATTTTCCTTGCTTGGTACCTAATATCACATAAACATTGAGCTATTAACCAGTCTAAAGAGGCTGATATTGGGAAGGAAATCCTTAGTGATTTGTCACACCTAGAGCACGTAACACTTTATCGCATATAAATATAAATGCTGTAATAAAGAAGATATATGCATTTATATTTCAAAGACCTGCTTAGGGCACAAACACATCAGCAGTATCTGCCGCACTGACGGATTCGGCATTAGGGCAATACAGTATAATACAGTTCACAGACACTGCGGAAAGCCCCGGTCACATGGTGTCACATGCTCCGGTCAAATGACCGCATGTGCCCGGAGCTTGCCAGTGAACTTTAATGTACTGTACTGTCCTTGTGTCGGATCTGCGAGAGCGGCAGGAAAACGCTCATGTGAAACCAGCATACTGTATGTAGTTTGGGGTGGTTACTGACTGATTTCCTTAAGCAGATGGAACACAAAGGGTTTGTGTGCTGGGTTGTATCTAGGATTTCTAGAAAGAAAGAAATTAACCCAAGTGCATCCTCTTTCATGGTCTATGCTTGTGTACATGGGTCCCTCAAGATTAATAAGAACCTGCATTGTGTTCCTGAAATAAAAACGAAGATCATATACAAAACTTCTCAGTTCTTGGGGAAGCCTGTAGCTGGATTTTTAAGGCTTTCCTATACCAGAGATATTAGCTCTCCCAGGGAGACATCACACATTTTTATGAATTTTGAAGACCATGTAAAAAGGGGCCACCCATGGGTCCTTTACCAACAGGCAGGTTTTTTTTCTTCATTGAATACTTTCTGACAGATTTCCGTATATTCTTTCAAGAACTTACCACAATGTCCCCCTAGAGGGGTTTATAGCATTTTAATATCTGTGCCATATTGTTGTTACTCACTTCTTCACATACTACATTTTCCATTTTTTTCAATTCATCAAAGGAGAGTTTCTCATCTGCCTGAATATTTAGCAGTATGTTCAATTTTGAAAAAAAAATCCTGAATCTTCCTGATGACTATGTCTACAAATACCTTCACCAATAGACACAGATTTCTGCCCTTTTTCATGGGGGCCTGCTGCATCTTGCAGTAAAATTGGTTTTGACTAGTGATGGGCGAACCCGCTGATACCCGGGATTGGCGGGTTCAACCAATTTTTAAAATAATTAATTCCAGATATCTGTCAGGACGCCAATTCCTATATAAATCTGTGGTTACCCGAATCATGCACTTTAAAATGGTGGTAGAAAGTGCTAGGGGTATTAGAGGAAGCGCGTCATACTTACCAGTCTCCGCACAGCGGTAACACTACTTCCAGGGCTGCTGATTAACCTCATGCATATGCACAATGCCCACCGGCAGTCCCAGCATCTGTGATTTGTAGCAGTCAGACCATGCCCCCACCCTGTATGACAGCGTGTCTGACTGCTTGCTATCACAGATGCTTTGTGCGCGTCTATATTGGTGTAAAAACAAATAAAAAAATCGACAAAGGGTTCCCTTATATTAGGATACCCAGCACAGATAAAGCAGACAGCATACAGCCCTCAGCCATGTGTTTATCTTTGCTGTGTATCAAAATTAAAAGGACCCTATGCAGCTTTTTTTTTTTTTTTTAAAGATTATTCAAATAAATAATGTAAAAAACAGGCATGCAGTCCTTTCTAATTTTGATACCCAGCCATGATAAAGCCAACAGCTGGGGGCTGGTATTCTCAGCTTGGGGAGGCTCATGGTTATTGAGTACCCCAACCTAAAAGTAACAGCCTGCAGTTGCCCAGAATTGTTGCATGCATTGTCGCATACACATTGGAATTGGGTGTTTGGGGTTAATAAATGGGTTTTTTTTTAATTTTACTTCAAATAAAGAGTTTTTATGTTTATTTATTTTTCTTTACAGATTATTAATGGGGAGTCTCATAGATGCCTCCCATTACTAATCTAGGGCTTAATGGCAGTTGTGAGCTGTTATTAACCCATTATTACCACGATGGCCACTGCACCAGGGCAAATCGGATGAGCCAGGTAAAGAGTTGGAATTGTCGCATCTAATGGATGTGACAATTCCAGGTGGCTGCAGGCTGCTATTTTAAGGCTGAGGAAACCCAATAAGTACGTGTGAAAAGACCCTGAGGAAGCTGACATCAAAATCACTTGAAACACGCGTTAGAGGGTCTTTTCACACACATGTGATGGACAAGAACGTTTAGTCTTTACCCATGGGTAAGCTACTGGGCATTTGTGATTGATTATTTACCCCTTATTTACTACCACTACAGTGGCTGATCTACAGGGCTGTTACATTAATGCTATTGATAAGGAATTCTGCCTTCATTTTGCTTGCTGTGGCTTCTTTGACTGACTAATCATTTATGATTTTGTTGTCTGTTGCAGCTGTTAAGCAATAGGATTAATTTAAAGTGATTGTATACAATTTTGCCCACTAAGCTCCACTGGTTTTCCTTAAAATACTGGTAACATATATTATCCTGTCCATCACATGCATGTGGGTGTTCATCTTTCATATAACATCTAGCACTTTATCTGTCTTTACATGTGGTACATTTTTAAACTTTTGTGATAAATAAATAATTTTTGTATTTAGCCTTTAAAGCTCTTTGTTCTTTTTTATTTAATCATTGCTGAGTATGATTTTTTTTTCAAATATTTTTTTTAAAAAGCCACATGGCATACCTCTTATTTTGATGCACAGCTGAGGGCTGCAGCCATATGCTTTATCTTTGCTGGGTATCATAATACAGAGGGACCCTATGCCAATTTTATTTAATTATTTTTACATCAATATAGACATGCAGACAGCGTGTGCGATGCCAAGCAGTCAGACAAGCTGTCTCATAGGATGGGGGCATGGTCTGACTGCAATCAATCAAAGACACTAGGATTGCCAGTGGGCAGTGAAAACAGTGCATATGCATGAGGGATAATAAGAGGCCCTGGAAATAGTGTTACCACCATGTGGGAGACTGCTAAGAATAACACCCTTGCTTTATTCTTATTTTGTTTCTTTTTTCTTTATTTTTTCTTTTTAATTACATGGGTTGCTGGATCTAGATAATTACCTGGAGTTCCCTAAGAACTCCAGCCCTGGGATCAGTGCACTGGTACTTGGTAACTTTTACCGTCCAGGTCCGCCCATCACTAGTTATTACCGGATATTGATATGTGTTGCCTTTATTCTGTGATGTTTTTTTCACATATTTAGTGGTAGCATCATTTTGGATTTTAGTTTTATACATGTCTTGTTTTATTCTTTTCATCCTCTTTAAGTCCTTCTTGATCCATGTTTTCAGGCATCAAAACTTCCAGAACTCCTAATGCTTCCTGTTTTTGACCATACATTTGAGTTGGAACTTGTGCATCATATTGCATTGTCATCTTGTTTCCAGTTTCAGAAAATATTCTTATACATTTATTTTTGACTGAATAGATGGAGCTCTTTAATTACGGTAAGTTTATTGAGGTATGTGGAGAGACAACATTTCAGTCATTATTTCCAAAGTCTTAAGGGTACTCTACATGCTGCGACATCGCTAGCGATAGCTAGCGATGTCAAGCGTGATAGCACCCGCCCCCGTCATTCGTGCGATATGTGGTGATCACTGCTGTAGCGAACATTATCGCTATGGCAGCTTCACACGCACATATCTTGTCAGCGACGTCGCTGTGACCGCCAAACAATCCCTCCTTCAAGGGGGAGGTGCGTTCGGCATCATAGTGACGTCACTGCGGTGTCACTAAGCAGCCGTCGAATAGAAGTGGAGGGGCGGAGATAAACGGGACGTAACATCCCGCCCACCTCCTTCCTTCCGCTTTGCTGGTGGAGGCAGGTAAGGAGATGTTCGTCGCTCCTGCAGTGTCACACATAGCGATGTGTGATGCTGCAGGAACGACGAACAACATCACTACGTACGAGACAAAGATTTTTGTTTTTTGGACGACCTCTCCAAAACTAACAATTTTTGTCTCTTTTGCGATCATTTAAGGTCGCTTGTACGTGTTACACGCTGCGATGTCGCTAACGGCGCCGGATGTGCGTCACAAACACAGTGACCCCGTCGATAAATTGTTAGCGATATCGCTGCGTGTAAAGTACCCTTTACGTTTTTATCGTTTTTTTATGCTTTTTGAGTGCATATTTATCACAAAATCTGAAGGGAATCCAGATGCCAGCAAAGTCAATGAAAATCCTAAAGTAACATGCAGATTTGGTGCAGAAAATAATTTGCAGCGTGCCAATTCTTTCAGCTTTTTTTGCAGTCTTTCACCAATTGACTTCAATGAAGTCGGTCAAACATGCTATATAAACAAAGGTATTAAAAATGATTGTGGATTTGCTGCGTATTTGATGCGGTTTTGTAGAATTTTCACTTGCTTTTTGGATGTGTTTTTAGACAGAAGTGAATGTTATAGAGATAGATCATAAAAAACCTACTTGGCTTCAGTGTCAATATGTCAAATGCCCCCTGCGTGTCCCTGGGGCACATTCATAGGGTAGCTATCTCCTGCATTGGTTAAAGGTGTATTAAACATATTATAATGGTTATGGGTGGTTTTTATTTGATTTCGAACATTTGTCTGCTCATTTGTTTGCACTGACTTAGTTCACCCTTTGCGAGACTCCCATACTTTCACACCTTAGAGCAATTATTCACACATACCCTGTTTACTTTCTTTTGTCTTTATCACACCACCATCCATTATTTAAATGTTATTTATATAACCAATGTGATGGTTTGAATCAGACAACAATGTTTTTATTTTGTGCCCTGTGTCTGTTTTTTGAATCTTACACCTTCCCCTGATTTATCTTTATAGATGGTTTTAATATGTATATCCCTTGGAATTGATGTACCAATAAAGGATTTTTACATTAGTCAATGGAGAAGAGAATCTCTTTATTGCTTTCGGATCTATAGAGATAGATAATAAACAAAAATAGATAGAGAGAGCAACAAACATATAATAAAATTGCACCCTGTGGAGCTTATTGAACTGCTTTTTATGAATGAATGAATTAATGAATTAATGAATGAATGAATGAATGAATGAATGAATGAATGAATGAAAAAACTGAAGTGAGGTACCCTTTATTTTTGATAACCAGCAAAGGTAAAACAGAGAGCTGCGGGTTGATATTATGAGTCTGGGAAGGTCCATGGTTATTGTGCCCTTCCCTGCCCATAGCTGCCCAAGAAGAGGCACATCGCATTAGATGTGCTAATGCTGGTACTTGGCCTCGCTTCCTCCCGGTTGCCCTAGTGTGGTGGCAACCGGGGTAATGGTTGCTGGGGCTGATGTCAGCTGCATAATGCCAGCAGGCATCAAGCCCTGCTGTTAGTAATGGAGAGGTATCTATCAGACAGCCCCATTACTAACTCAATAAGTAGAAGACGAAACATGCCCAAAAGTACTTTATTTGAAAAACTCTCCCCCACACTATCCCTGGTTCACCATTTTATTTAAAAAAAAATCCATGTAGGTCCGATATAGTCCAGAGATTCCTACATAGTCCGCATTGTTTTTCTTTTGCTATTTAAAGGTGGATTCCTTGGAACAATTTGTAACATATCGGTCACAACTGTCTCTGTACCAGATAATTCATAGTTCTTCCTAGTATTATGCCCCCTTTTGTTTTATCTTCCAGTTGGGACTTTTTTTGCTCCAAACATAGATCTCTCCATTTGTATGATTAGCTTTATCATGCAAATACTTTCATTTCTTGTTCTTCACTTTTGCCTCCACCTTGTCAGTTTGGTTTAGTGTTCTGTTGAATGCCTCATCAAATTCTGATTTCCTCTCCAATTTCTCTAAATTAGTAGTATGAGAATCTAAATATTTCTGTAACTGTTCTAAGATCTACGATACATGTTTTATGTTCAAACAAGATGCCCATTAGTCAATGCTAGTTCCTTCTGGACACTAACCCTTGTTCTAGATGATATTCAAGAGTAGATATCGTCCATTTTGCCTGCACGTGTGTTTGATCTGGAGCTCTTTAAATCTTTTAAAATTATCTTCAATTTATTGGGGACTGTAGAAAAAAATGCTACATGCGAACATAGTCTGTAGACCAATATATGTCCAAACAGGGCTTGTCAATTTCAGGATGCAATAGAAAAAGTATCTTGGCAGGACACGTAACAAATATAGAGATGTTGATTTGTTGTTGAAAACCCTGAAAGTTATTATCAAAGCATAACAAGCATTGTTCACAAGATGAGTCAAAAAATAAGGGAGAATGAAAGAAAGGACAAAGAGATAGGAATGGAGGAACGTGAATCAATGGATAAATAAACTAAAATATAACATATTTTCATTGTAGTAAAAAGTATTTGTTATACGTATCATACTATACATTTGTTATACACATCTAACAAAATCTAAATCACATTCTTATATCTACAAGTTTGGTGCCAGTGAGGAGCAGGGGAGTGGAGTGGGCTCCGTGGCTGAGCGCACGTCATGCCTGCCAGATAATGTCCATTCTACATGCCCATCACCCCAATGCTTCAAATGTATAATGTACTAAAAAAGGAAAAAAAATCCAAGTGTTGTGAAATTCTGTAAAAAACACAACTCTAACATTGTTTTTGTTTTTCTTTTACAGCATTCATTATGTTGTAAAAATGACCTGGCATCATAATTTTCCAGGCACACCTCATTCACGTCACGAGACTCCACTCCAGCATCCAGGTCAGTAGTACCAGGCAGCTAAGCAAGACTTTCTTATCTTTTGGCATTCCTGGTGCAGTATTTCATTTGTCAGGGCTGGACCAATCTCATCTGTGTGACATGACCCGCAGATGACATCGCACCAGGCCTGGCTAATCAACAGCCACATCAACGGATACCGGAAAATAAGAGATTTGCGGGTCTCCTATATAGCCATTAGGTACCATTGAACTACACGCCGGACTGGAGTCCTTAGTTGTGTATTATACTTTTTTCTGGGGGCACAGTTTATTACAATTTTATTTTAGGGTACCAAGAATAATCATTTGAGGGGTGTGATTCATCCCATTGCTTCTTGTACTTCCTTGTGCTAATGAGAATAGGGTGGTTCCCTCTGCAATGTTAAGACCTCTCAGATATTTGTAGACCGCTATTAAGTCTCCTCTCAGCCTTCAGTTTTGCAAACTAAACATCCCTAGTTCTTTTAGCCGTTCTTCATAGGACATGGTTTGCAGAACTTCTGCCATCTTGATTGCTCTTTTCTGTACTTGCTCCAATATATCGATGTCTTTCTCGAATTGTAGCACCCAATTTGCTCTAATTTAAATCAATAGAGTAATATTATTTTTTATTATTACTATTATTATTATTGTAGCGCCATTTATTCCATGGCGCTTTATATGTGAAAATGGGTATACATAATAAAAAACAAGAACAATAATCATAAACAATACAAGGCACAGACTGATACAGGAGGAGAGAGGACCCTGCCCGTGAGGGCTCACAGTCTACAGGTATGGGCATAAAAGTTAAGAAAAAATATGAGCACTCACCGGTTATTTGCTGTGTGGAAAAACCTTTTATTCAGGCATCGGAGTTAAAATAGTTAAACGCATTACCGGCAGACTGTACAGCAGTGACATGCTTGGTTGTGAACTGATCCTGACTATATAGAGTAGTGCCCTGCCTTTTTTCTTCTCAACAGTCTACAGGTATGATGACTTATTATGGGGGCACAATTTTTTTATATTTTATTCTGGTGGCACAGTATATTATAATTATAAGTTAGGGCAATGTGTATTATAATTTATTTTTTGAGGCACAGCATGTATTATAATTAATTTCACAGGGCACAGTATATGTTCTAATTAATTACAGGGGGAGTAGTGTCTACTATAACTCTTTTATGGGTATGCAGTGAACATTGTAAATAATTTGTAGGGGCGCTGTAAATATAAATTTTTTTTTTAGTCGCAGAAAGTATTGTAATACAATGGATATGGTGTGTGCAATATTATTTTCAAGAGCACAATGTGTGGAAGTATATTCTGGGAACATTGTGATGTGGTGTGTGAAGCTATTACTTACAAAAGGTGTTCTACATGGCAGTATTATTTGTTAAATACAGTGTGTTACAGCATTAATGGTAGGGTATACACCGTGTAATGCTATTATTTTCAGGACGATACAGTGTAGACGTGTAATTTTTAGCATGGCACAGTGTATGGTAAAAAAAATTGTGGTGAGGGGCAGTATGTGGTTAATTTATTTTCAAGGGGCATAGTGCCTAGTATTATCATTTTCAGGTGGGCACAGTATGTGTTAGTAACATTTTTTGTGGGGGGGCATAGTGTGTGGCAATATTATTGTGTATGGGGCTATTATTTTCAGTGGGTCACAATACATAGCAATATTATTTTTAGGGGCTCACAAGGTGTTGCAGTATTATTTTCAGGGAGCACTGTGCATAGAGGATTTTTTTTACTGCGACAAAGACTGGAAATATTATTGATAGGGGGCCATGTGTGTGGCAGTTTTAGTTTCAGGAATCAGTGTTAAGCAATAAAAAATTTGTCTTGGTATATAGGTTGAGGTTCTGCTGCAAAAGGAAAAAAGTGAAGATGAAAAACATGAAGGACTGGACTAGAGTAAGTCATTGAATATTAAAGAAGTGGTTCATCCATATTTATTATTGGTCATATTGATATTATGTTGAGAAACAAGATTTCTCTAAAATACCTTGTGTTGCCAATAGTGCCTGTGAGCGGTGCTATTGTAGTCCTTTTCCCCATTGTCTGACCCCCGGACTCCATGACCTCAGGGATCCGGTGATGTCACGTAAACTTCCTGCTCACTCACATCACCGCGGCCGGCCCCAGTCTCCGTGAGTCACTGGGCTGTGGGCGGAGATTCATCACTCGTTACAACCTAGCATCCCTCCTGCTTGACCGCTCTGCAGTGAAGGAGTGAGCAGGGAGGTGCTGCGCTGAGACGCTGGGCTGTGATAAGCGGGGAAACTCCGTCCACAGCCCAGTGACTCATGGAGACTGGGGCCAGCCGTGGTGATGTGGGGGGAGCAGGAAGTTGACGTGACATCACCGGTTCCCCGAGGTCATTGAGCACGGGGGTGGGGCGATGTGGAAGAGCGGTCTGCAATAGCGCCGCTCATAGGCACTATTGGCAACACAAGGAATTTGACAGAAACCTTGTTTCTCAACATAATATTGTTGTGGCCAATAATGAATATGGGTGAATCACCCCTTTAATGTTCTGTGTCTGACTAGTAAACACTGAAAAAAGTTAAAAAAGTTTTAAAAATAATATTTTCAAAATTTAAAAAACTTTGTCACCCCAATGCTGGAACAATTGAAATAAGAAGCATCACAATTTCATATATACCACAAAATACTAACAATAAAATGTCTGCTGGACCCCAAAAAAAGCCCTGGCATATCTCTGTCATCTGAAAAATGAAAATGCTATGGGTCTTGGAAAATGGTGACACAAACTAAATACTTTGTTTTTTAATTTCAATATTTTCTTTTACCACCATAATAATTTAAAAAAGTGGATGAGTAATGATAAGCAAACCCGTACATAGTTGGGCTCGCCGAATCAGTACGGACTAAAAAAAAATCAGATTCGACAGTCGAACTGCTATAGCAATGCTTCGGCGTCTGCCTATTAGCTCTCATGCATATTCATTGCTTCCCCACCTACTGTATTGATGCTTTTTTTTTTTTTGCAAAGAGATGCAGATTTGGTGCAGAAATTTGGTGTATAAATTTCACCAAGTCCGCATCTCCTTATAAAAAAAAACATAGTTTAGGTGTGGTTTTATGCTAGGTGATTCATATTTGCTGTGGAATTGCCTGCACTAAATTTCTGCACCAAATTTGCATCCCCTATCAGAAAACAGCACTTAGGCCCCTTTCACACGTCAGTGATTCTGGTACGTTTGTGCTTTTTTTAAAACGTGTCAGAATCACTGACATACGCAGACCCATTATAATGAATGGGTCTGCTCACACGTCAGTGATTTTTCACTGCACGTGTCTCCGTGCAGCGTACCCGCGTGTGCGTGATTGCCGCACGGAGACATGTCCATTTTTTTCTGGCATCACTGATGTTCCACGGACCACGCAGTGGTGTGGTCCGTGAAACACGTGCCAGAAAAAAACGTGCTTTTAAAATAAAAATAATTTTTACTCACCCGGCATCCAGCGATGTCCTCTGCAGCCCGTTCTCCCTGCTGCTTCTGAGCCAGCTCATTATTGTCGCGCATATTCATTATGCGCGACACAGCGACCCGGAAGCAGCTGCTGCGGGGGTCAGCGCCGGCCGGATGCTGCGTCGCGGGAGCGATCAGCACCATGGACAGCGGGAGCGCGCACAGGTGAGTTGTTTTCTAAGTGCAATCACGGGCCACGGAGAACGGAGCCCGGATTGCACTTAGACAACCCACGTGTGCCGTGATTTTCGGCACACGCAGGGACATGTGAGTGTTTTACACGCCAGTGAAAAACGTCACTGTTTTTCACTGACGTGTGAAACGTGCCTTATACTGTGTTTTTTTGCCAGAAGATACAGATTAGGTGCTGAAATTTAAACACCAAATTCCTCCATCTTCTGGCAAAAAAATGCATCAAAACGTGATGTGGTTGTGATGCAGCTTTGATGTGTTCTTTTGCCAAGAGATGCAGATTTGGTGCAGGAATTTGGTGCATAAAATTCAGCACCAAATCTGTATCCCTTGGCAAAAAAACACACAAAAACATGGTTTTCAGTGTGGTTTTCTGCACCAAATCTGCAACTAATGGTAGAAAACCGCAGCTGTATTATTTTGCCAGGAAATGCAGATTTGGAGGTGAAATTTATACACCAAATTCCTGGACCAATTCTGCATCTTCTGGCAACAAAAAGTATCAAAAGACAATGCGGTTTTGATGCATTTTTTTGCCAGAAGATGCAGAAATTTGGTGTATAAATTCCAGCACCAAATCTGCATCTATTGACGAAAAAAACCCCACAGTTTTCTGCCAGGAGATGCAGGTCTTATTGAACTCAATGAGTTCACCTGAGCTGACGTCACTGAGTTCAATGAGTTTACCTGATGAAAAAAAATCGCTGATCTGCTCTGTCTCATTGAATAACATTTGTCCGAGTGCAATGTGAGATATTGTCACATTGCACTCGTTCAATTCATACGCTCATGTCAGCGAGGCCTATAGAGGAGAATGTCATACCTTACTTGACTGTTTCCATAACTCCCATAGACTAGACTTGAGAGATTCATGGACATGCCCAATCATTTCTCAGTTTTATTTAAATTTCAGCTTTCACTTCCATCCTAGAGCAGATTGGTGGTCATTGGACCTCGTTATCAAGATAGGTGGGGACCTAGAAGTATTTTGATTTTCCATAAATGTCCATATGATACAAAGATTCTTAGATTATCACATACATTCTAATAGATTTAGTACAACATAGTTTTCCATTAGTAATCTTTGCCTGTCAATTTTTTTGTATTTTTCCCCTTCTTCATGCAGCACTGAATTGGCCTTGTGTGTAACTCTTCTTGGCATGGATATGAGATTGATGCTATGACCCTTGGGAGGACTCGCATAGATCCCTGTGTCCAATTTCAACTTCCACAATGCATTTGTTATATAAATCACAGGTCTGTCTTCTCTGTCATCAGGCCACAGTAAAAGTATCTACCAGTGCTCTTTTAAGATGTTCCAGATGTCTCTCTGCCATAAGCAAACAAAGTAATCACTAATTTAAAAAAGGAAGAACAGAAGCAGAGATAATATTAGAATATTGTAATACAGAGACAAGCAATAGCAGAGGCAAGTACTGAATATAAGTCACAACTTTCTGGCATAGAGGCAGGGATAGTTGATCCCTTACGCCGGAGTTCCACTTGCATATGACTCACGTGCGTCTCGCATCGCATCACTGATACAGCCGCACACTCTCCGGACACAAGCGTCTCAGCTGCATAGAAATACATGCAGCCGACCCACTCTTTTCAGGAAAGGTGTAGCCATGCTGGGTGATACCGATGCGATGCGAGACTCATGCTACTCCTCCAGAAATGTATCTATCTACCTATCTATCTATCTATCTATCTATCTATCTATCAATCCATCTATTATCTATCCCTCTAGCTATCCAACTAGCTATCCCTCTATATACCCCTCTATCTATCCTTCTTTCTATCTATCTATCCTCTATATACCCCTCTATCTATCTAGCAATATTTGTCCATTAAGCCCCTCAGATACATTATCTCATACCACCACCTACAGCATGACAGTCCCTGCTTCAGTTTCACTAGCACTATGTTACATAGGCACTTACCATGATAAGACTTACTTGAGTGGCTGAGAATCATTTACAATAGTAAGAAATGTGGTCATGAAGTGTAAATTTCTCGTGAAGGGAGCTGTGATTATCAACTGAGGACTGTGAGCAATCTATACAGTATATACAGCAATAAAAAAACTAAATATACTTTCTTTGAATTCTATGGGTTTGTGTATCAGTATATAATATAAAAAAAATCTGGTGCCTAACCCCTTCACCCCCTAGCAATTTTTCATTCTCATTTTTATCTCCCCTTCTTCAAAGAGCCATAATATTTTGATTTTTCCATCTATATTGCATATAAGGGCTTATTTTTTACGGGACGAGTTGTACTTTTGGATGAAATCATAAGTTTTACCATATAGTGTACTGGAAAAAGGCAAAAAAATTTCAAGTGCTGTGAAATTGTAAAAAAAAAAAAGTTCGAATGCACGATTGTTTTTAGGGTCTTTTATTCACCGTGTTTACTATATGGTAAAACTGAGGTGTCCGTATGAAGTCTCATGTCAGAACGAGTTTGTACATACTAAACATATATATTACTTTTATCTAAGGGGTGAAAAAAAATTCAGAAGTTTGTCCAAAAAAATAATTTGTCGCCAATTTCCGAGACCCACAGCGTTCTCATTTTTCGGGATCTGGGGCTCACTGATGGCTTATTTTTTGCATCATGAGCTGATGTTTTTAATTATACCATATTTGTATAGATGTGAAGTTTTTATCGCCTGTTAATGCATTTTAATGCAATTTTTCTTTGACCAAAAGAAAAATAATTTTGACGTTTGGAATTTTTCGCTCGCTATGCCAAGTACTGATTAGATTCATTGATTTTATATTTTGATACATCAAGCATTTCTGAACTTGGTGATACCAAATATGTGTATTTTTTTGTTGTTTTATTTTCAATGGAGCGAATGGAGGGTGTTTGAAGTTTTACGGTAGTTTATTTTTAATTTTTCATATATTTTTTTTTTTTTTAAACTCGTTTTATTGAAGGTTAAGTAAGACATTACATTATAGGATAAGTCAGCAATTTGTACTTTACAAGTATACACGTATACTGTTTGATAAGCAGGGTAATAAAGCAACAACAATTAAATCAACAATTAGTACTTTCAATCTGGCCTTAGCACATTAATCATTGCATAGGTGTCAGTTCTCGAAACATATCCATTCTGGGGCAAAAAGCCCACACCAATAAGAGAAGCGCAACCCAGATTACAGAGGTCTCGTAATATCTCCAATACAGTATATCATAAACCCCGTAATTCTCCTTTCCTCCCATCGGATTACCATCAGTTACTATCACGCCAGTACCGACTGTAGGCTATCAGCTAGGGAGCCGGGTGATCCTCCGGTCAAGGGCGAGCCCATCCATCTACCCCATATTTTGTCGAATTTATTTAAAGAACCTCTTATCTTATAAACATAGTGTTCTGACGGAATTATAGCATTTACCAATGCAATCCATGAGGCTTTAGTTGGAGGGTGGATGCCCATCCAGTTTAGTATAATGCCCTTCCGGGCCAAAAATAATACCTTTTTTATTAGCAAGTTTTCATTTTGGGACCAGGAGCGTACATCCACCACCCCAAATAGACACAGGACTGGGCACAGAGCAACTCCTTTCTGAAGTATGGTGGACAGAGTTGTTACAACCTCACTCCAATAGGAGAGAATGACCCGGCAATCCCATATCATGTGCCAGAAATCAGCACCAGTCTCTCCCGCATCTTGGACAACCCACCCCCACCAGATTATTTGCCTTTTTCATCTTGTTCAGTCTCTGAGGAGTCATATAACTTTGATGTATTATGTATAACTGAATCAGTCTATTATTGACTGCAGGAGAGACTAGCGTGTGGGATTCGACAATGTCGTCCCACACTACATCATCAATTTCAGGGATCCTGACACTCCACCTCTCCCGGACAGAAAGAGGACTGTTCATGGCCTTGGCCCGGATAAGGGAGGAGTACAATTTGGAAATGAGACCTCCAGGGCCCTGTGATCTGATAATTCCAATGACTGGAAAGGAAGAGAATCTAACCCCACGACCAGAGAACTGAGCCCGGAAGGCGTGCCTAATCTGGAGGTACTGAAACCCATGAGATTCCGGCAAATCAAATTCTGCACGCAGTTGCGCAAATGGGCGGAGATCACCATCCCGGACCAGTGATCCCAGGGAGACTATTCCTCGATTCCTCCATTCGCCAAACCCCGGCAGCCCACAAAAGTGTGGAAGGTCCAAGTTATCCCATAGGGGTGTCTCAGTTGGCATATCGTGAAAACCAAAAATGGTTTTAGCCTCTTTCCAGACCCTGGCCCCCAGTTTGTGTATTGGGAGGACCCGACCCTCAGGAGCCCTCTTGTGGTCCGTCAACAATGGCCATAAGAGATCCATACCTGTGAACTCTGCCAGAAGACCCTCCGGAGAACCCCTCACCCCAGGAAGTGTCCATTGTCCCAAATATTTCAATTGTCCGGCCAGATAGTATATGTACAGATCAGGAAGGGCCATACCCCCCATGTCCTTGGGTCTCTGTAATTTGGCCATCTGGACCCTTGATCTGGAAGGACCCCAGACAAAGGTGATCATCAAAGATTCCAGGGACCGAAAGAAAGAACGGGGAATCTGTACGAATACATGTTGGGTTATATAAAGACACTTTGGTTGCACTATCATTTTAAGGAGATTAATCCTTCCCGCCACTGAGAGCGGGAGTTGGCTCCATCTATTAAATTTCTCCCCGAGGTGTGATAATAAGGGGGCAATATTTCTTGCTATCATCTCCGAAGGGCTTCCCGTCAATATAATCCCCAGGTATTTAAAGTGATCCACCACTGGAACTCTACACATGTGGGTGTTCATCATTTCCTCCCTGTCCCGAAATAGGAAGAGGAGGTACGATTTTGACCAATTTATTGACAGGCCCGAGAACTCCCCGAATCGGTCGATTAGCTCTACGGCTCTAGGAATGGAGGAATCCGGATCCGAAGCAAACAATAACAGATCGTCAGCATACAGAGACAAACGTTCATCTCCCTTACGATGTCTCACTCCCCGGTAGATTGAGTCCGCCCGAATGCGCACTGCCAACGGTTCCATGGCAAGGGCGAACAGAAGAGGGGATAGAGGACATCCCTGCCTGGTTCCCCTCCCCAAAGGGAAAGTTTCCGATACTCCACCTCCCACCTGAATGTTGGCCGTTGGAGCTTTATATATAATCTCAATCCATCTAACAAAATTGTTGCCGAAACCAAATGCCCGCAGCACCTCCAGCAGGTATGGCCATTCTATAGAGTCAAAGGCCTTGGCCGCATCCAAGGAGATCAAAGCCCAATCCTCCTCTAACTTGGTGCCCATCTGTAGAATCACCTGTGCCCTCCTCAGATTATCCGAGGTACTTCTACCCGGAATGAATCCAGACTGGTCCTCGTGTATTATGGAGGAGATCACTTTATTGAGTCTAGTTGCTAGAATTTTGGTAAGAATTTTATAATCAGAGTTTAACAGAGAGATCGGTCTGTACGAGCCACAATCCAATGGATCCTTATCTGGTTTCAATAGTAGCACGATGGTTGCCTCATAGAAGGAATCAGGCAACCTTCCCCTGCGGAATGAAGCCTCAACCGTCTCCAGGAGAGCTGGGGCCAGCTCCCCCCTATACTTGTCAAATATTTCAATTGGGAGTCCGTCCGGGCCAGACGCCTTACCCCTATTGAGTGCACCCATCGCCTCCACCATCTCTTCCATGCTAATGGGCTCATCCAAGGCCGACCTCTGAGCCAAAGTCAATCTGGGAAACTCCAGATCCCGTAAGTATTCAGTGATCTCCCCCCTTGACACAGTCAGTCTGGACTCATATAGGTTCCTATAGAAGTCCAGAAACACCTTCAGAATACCAGTGACGGAGGTGATTGAATCGCCATCGGAGTCTCTGATCTTAAGGACCGCAGGTGAGCTAGTGGATTGGCGCACCAGGAACGCTAGTAAACTACTAGATTGGTTCCCTTGCTCAAAATATCTCTGGTTCATGAAGAAGACATGTCTCTTAGCCTTATCTTGTAGGAACAAAAGATATTTCCTCCCAGCCTGTAGCCACTGGAGTCTGTTCCCTTCAGAAGGGTCTGAGGTAAATCTATGTTCAAGCACTCTATTTTGAGTGGCCAATTCCTCCTCCTCTCTGGCCGCCTGTTTCTTGACATAAGAGATAGAGGAGTGACAGCATCCCCTCAAATATGCCTTAAGCGCATCCCAATAGGCCGAGTGATTCTCTTCCACGGAGTTCGTCTCGGTGTATGCCCTGAGCTGATCAGGAATCCTATCATTGGCACCAAAGAGTGACAGCCACCAAGGGTTAATCTTCCGTGACACTTTACGAGATTTACAACCTTCCCACTTAATGCTGACAAATACCGGAAAGTGGTCTGATACTGATCTGGGTAGATGACACACCGATTGTATATGGGCACAGACTCTTTCATTTCCACAGATGTAATCAATTCTAGACAATGAGTTTTTCCCTGGGGTATAACATGTGTATTCTCTCAGTACTGGGTTAAAAAACCGCCACATGTCGCACCACCCCACCTCCTGGAGGAATGCACTCAGTCTAGTTTGCATCGTTGGGGAGATCGGGACCTGTCGGGTGTTGAATCTATCCAGCCCTGTGTTGCTAATCAAATTGAAATCCCCCATGCAGAGCACCAAGGCTTGTGGGAATTGTGAGGCAAACTTAGCCGCTTCATACAAAATTGAGATTCCCATCGCAGGGGGGATGTATATGGCTAAGATCACTATCATGATCCCATCGATGTGAGCCTGGACAAACACATACCTCCCATCATTATCCTTTATGATCTTACCCGGGTCCCACCGCAGTGCTTTATGGACTAGTACCGAAACTCCCCTCGAATATGAGGAATGAACAGAGTGAGCTGACCATTGAACCCAAGGCTTTTGAAGCACTCTTGTGGTTTCCAACAATAAATGGGTCTCTTGCAAACATACAATCTGAGCTTTGGATTTTTTGATATGTGCGAACACTGCCGCCCGTTTCCTGGATGTGCCCAGTCCCCTAACATTCCATGTCATCAAGCTTAAAGCCATTGAAATGTGTCTCCCACTGAATTAATAGGGAAATGTCAAAAACTTAACCCACAGTAGAACTTGGGCAAACGTACCCTTAAATACAAACTATCGGTTGCAAACACACAGCCGAAAGAACTGATCCAGCAGTGTGACCAGGAGAGGGTGTCCCTAGTAACTACCAGGGTGAACCAACGTGGCTAGATGGTGTACTTGGTACGGGGGTGTCCTCGAAACAAGGACTTAAGCTTTTCCTGCAGTCCAACGTATTGAATTACCCTGCAACATAGCCAATTAATCGTTCGTGGGTAATAGAACCCAGAGTAAATGGGCATAGAAATATGGGAAGAAAGAAAGAGAAGAGAGAAGAAAGAAAGAGAAGAGAGAAGAGAGAAGAGAGAAGAGAGAAGAGAGAAGAGAAAGAGAAAAAAAAAAAAAAAAAGGGGGGGGGGGTGGGATGGAGGAAAGGTAGTGAAAGGTGGGCGGGGAAGGGGTAAGGAAGAGAGAAAAGGGCAAGGGAAGAGAAGAGAGAAAAGAGAATTTAAGATGGGTGGAAGAAGGGAGAGTGTGAGGAGGAGGGCATACTGGGTGAAGGCTGGGGAAGAGAGAGGGAGGTTGAAGAGGAAAGCTGGAAAGAATAGCAAAAGAAGACTTAGAGGTAGATAAGAAATAGGATAGCAAGGATGGGTATGAGGATGAGATAAAAGGGCTGAGGGATTAAACAAGTAAGTGCGACTAAGAGGGGGGAAGAGGAGATAGGAATGTAGAGGAAATGGGAGAAGAATTTGCAGGCAATCCCAAATCATAAGTGATTATCATATATGGTGACCTAAAAAAAACAAAACAAAAAACCTTAATATAGCTCTAAAGACAAATTTCAGCATCCTGAACTTAAGTGCGTTGCTAAATACTGCAAACCCGGAGTGAAGTCCCATTTTGGATAATGCAGGATAATTCAAGATCGCATAAAAGTGATCCTGGCACCGCAGCAGCGCTCTGGCACTTGTCCCGCTTGAAGTCAGTTCAATCCGGTCCCACCAGCGACGAGAATTCCAGAACTCAATCTGGACTTAGTAACGAGCGCAGTGAGCTCAGGTCCCGACACCCCCAGAGGCACAACCCCCAGCTGCCCAGCCACGAGGGGGGGCTAACCCGGAGACCGGCACAATGGAAGATCAATAATAAACACATCCAGTAACTCACATGCCTCCGGGAGTCTCAGGCGCACCGGCGCCTCCTGATGGAATCGTCAATTACTCAACAAACTGGAACCAAAAAAGCAGGACGCGGCCGCAACTGCGATCCCGAGCACCGCTCCACTCGTATGGCAGGAGGGATGAAGGAAACAGAAATATTTCGCGCCTTCAATATCGAGGGACGCCGAGTATCTGCATAGGATGATCCTAAAGCTATCGCAACAGCGATTTCAGACGTCCCAGGGAAAAGAATCGTATCACCGACCTCACTCCAAAGGAGATGAAATAAACAAATCAGAACCGCGACACCATCACAACAGCGATCCTCCCGACGTCGCTCAAGCCTGTAACGCATCAGCGCTTCCTCTTCAGCGTGTTGATCCAGTCATCCGCCTCCGCAGGAGATGTAAAGAACAAGGATCGCTCTTGATGAACCACTCTGAGACGAGCCGGGAAGATCATGGAGTAAGCAATTTGGTGATCTCTAAGGCGTTTTTTTACCTGAATGAAGGATGCCCTCGTTTTCTGGAGAGACGCAGAGAAGTCAGGGAAAATCAGTATGGGAGCATTATTATGTAGGATCGGGCCTTTGCGTCGCGCCGCACCAAGGATCGCATCTCTATCCCTGCTGCTCAGCAGTCGGGCCAGGAGAGGTCTAGGCTGCGCTCCCGGGGGAGGAGGTCTGGCCGGTACCCGGTGGGCTCTTTCTATAGCGAATGCCGCTGACAGCGTCGCATCAGGGAAAGTTTCAGAAAGCCATGTTTCCATGAACTTACATGGGTCGCTCCCTTCTGCCCTCTCCGGCATCCCCAGAATTCTTAAATTATTGCGACGCAGGCGGTTTTCCAGATCGTCAGCCCTTTGCGCCCAGTTGTTTGCCGCGCTTTCCAAGGAGGACAATCTGCCTGGCGTCGCTCTTGCGTCGTCTTCCAGCAAGGAGATCCGCTGCTCCGTCTCCTTCACCCGCTCTCTCAGATTTTGCAGATCCAGCCGGAGGAGCCCCACATCTATCTTAACCTCCTCGATTTTGCCCGTCAGCGACACTTTTGAATCCTGGATCGCCGCAAGTAATTGTGAAGTAACTTGCTGCAAGGTTAGCTCCTGCGGTTCCTTGGATCCGGCCTCCATGCTCTCCTCCTCCTCCGCCTCACTGGATTCCCGCTCCGACTGCTTGCCGACGCCATCTTGCTGGGAGTCCCGGGCAAACTTCTTCAGCTTTTCAGCCGCCGCTGCGCTGCGACCTCTGCTCATGGTACCGATCAGAATGCTCACCGCACCACAGGTAATCCGGAGGTGTATTTAGGCACCAATTTCGGCAGGATTAATAGTATTTTTCAGCGTTGGACTGCGGAGCTGCTCTCAGATGCGACCGCTCATGCTGCCTGCTGGCCACGCCCCCCTTTTCATATTTTTTTTAAACTTTTTTTTTACTTCTTTTATTGATTTTACTGGTCCCCTTAGAGGACTTTTTGACTCTATATTCCAATCGCTTTGGCTGATCAGAGCAATGCTGCAGCATCACTCTGATCAGGAGAAATCCTGTGAGTGCCTGCGTTCTGTCGGCTCTCACAGGAAGTGAGTCATGGTAGCGTTAAGTGTCATCAGCTGACCTCGGGCTATCATGGCGCATAGTGGTCACTTTACAGGACATCCAATGGTGGGGGGAACGGTACAATGCCCACTGCAGCCTTTTAAATTGCGCTGTCAGTTTTTTACCAGCACGATCTAAGTGAATAGCAGGCATGGGTGGATCTCTGATCAACCCGTGCCTGTTGGTCACACATGTCTGCTGATCATATCAGCAGACGTGCGCTGATTGGATCAGCAGACATGTGCAGAGATTACTGCGAGCTTGTCGCTGGAGCCCATGGTAAGCAGGGGACACAACCTTGGATGTATATTTAAGTCCAAGGTCGTGAAGGGGTTAAAATGAGGTGACTACAATCTCAGATATATAACAACATATGACAAATTTATTTAACAAAAACTAACCTAAAAGGAGGAGTGTGTGAAAAATGAAGTCCAATTTTACAGCTACCATGGGAACTAAAAGGGTACTGTATGTAGCAGCCACGTGGTGCTAAGCAAATGGCCATGATTTATTATTCATCAGCAAGTAGATGTATGTGTTGTATCCTTTTTGTTCATGCATACCACATGAACCAATTAAAACCTATGGTGTTATTAACATGTCCGCTGTTTCAGCAGCATGGATGACAAAGGCCAATACAAGTCTATGAGTACGTAAAAAACATGTACAGTAGACGGATGGCATCAGTTTATAATCCGTGTGCTGTATGTGTTTAACATTGCAAAGTATAGGAGAAGCTTTATGATTTATTTAGAGATCCATCTGTGAAAAATACTAATGACAACTGATGGTAAAAACAAGACACATGGACCATACAGTGAAGATGACACTGATCCAAAACACTGATGACATCAGCACCATTTTTTCATGTCCTTGTTTAAACATCGATGTGTGAATGAGGCCCAAACTGGAAGATTTGGCAGATTGCGAGTGTGGAGCATTCAGGCATGTCTTAACACATTCATCAGTAATGAACCTAAGGAAGCAATTGTTGCTGCCAATCAATCTGGGAAAGGTTAGAAGGCCATTTCTAAGTAATTTTGAGTCTGTTCGACAGTGAGAAAGATTATTCACAAGTGAAAAGCATCCAAAACAGTTGTCAATATTTCCAGGAGTGGACGTTCCAGCAAATTCACCCCAAGGTCACACTGTACAATGCTCAGAGAAATAAAAAAAAAACAAGACTTCCAGCTCAAAATGTAAAGGCTTCATTAGTTATATTTGTTCATGTTACTGACCGTACAAATAGAAAATGTCTGACCAAGTATGACTTATTTGGAAAAAGTCTCCTCTCTAAAAGAAACTTGTCAGAATAGCTAAAGTTTACAAAGTTGCAACTGGCAGGCCTCTGGAACATTGTATTCTGCAAAGACGAGACCGGGGTGGAGAGGATTAGCTCTAAAGCCCTACGACTATTGATGAGCGAGCACTAAAAATGAATGGGTTCTCAGTACTCGCAGTGAGCATTTGGATGCTCAGATAGGTGCCACTTAAGTACCAAGTATAATTGAAGTCAGTGGGGTACCTCAGTCATTTTTCCGGAAGATCTTCCAGAAAAATGCTCGAGTTCCCCATTGACTTCCATTACACTCAGTACTCAAGTTGAAGCCATCCAAGCACTAACTGCTCATTACGAGTACCAAGTATCAAGCACCTAAGCTTGGTAGTGCTCGCTCATCATTACCTGTGATACATTTGGTAACATTATAAACATCATATCAGCAGAAACATCATACCAACTGTTAAGCATATGGTTGTGGAAGAGTGATTTGGACATGAAACTTTGTAAACTTGCAGTTATTAAGTTAAACATGAACCAAAATGTTCTTCAGGGAAATGTCCCGAAATCTAATGCTTGGCTGAAAATGGGTCATGCAACAGAATAATAACCCCAAGCACATAAGCACATCATTAAATCTACATCAGAAAGGCTGAGAAAGAAAACTGTCAAGATGTTCAATGGCCCAGTCAAACGCCAGGCCTCAATTCAATTGAAATGCCATGGCAGGACCTTAAGAAGGAAAGATGTGTTTAAATGAATGCCGTCAAACCTCACGGAACATAAAGAAAATTGTAAAGAAGAGTCGGTCAAATTTCCTTCAGAACGAAGTGAGGGACTAATAAAGTCATACAGAAAACTATAACTTCAAGTTATTACTGCTATTTATTGGATAGATGTAAAAAGCTATTGATTCAAGGGGTGTACTTAATTTTCCCTGACTGCCCCTGCATTTTAGAAAATGTTTGTTAAATAAATAAATAAATAAATAATGACATGGTAAAATGTCTAATGTGTTCGTCAGAGGTTGTATTCAACTAATTTTTAGACATTCTTTAGACCAGAGACAAGATTCACAATGATGTTTCTGCAGCTTCAAATGTTGCAAAGTGTTAAGGCAACTTGAAGTTGTGCAAAACCATTTTTACATAAATTTTGCCCAGCTTTGCCAGAGTGAGTGAAGCTGGGGCAGAAAATGTAGCCTGAATTCTTACTCCAGCCCAGTGGCCGACATATAGCCAATGCAGTTGCACTGGGGCCCAAAAGAGAGGGAGGACCCCTCACAACCAGGGTCTGACTGGCCTTGTGGGACAGCAAAGACAGCGAGAGTAGGGTGAGTGTGGTAATATACTCACCTACTGCTGCTTTCTCCGGTGTCCAACGTCGGCCTCCTTTTCTCAGTGACGTCACCACGCTCCAGACTCTCCAAGATACGAAGCTCTGCGTATCCCAGAGATGACTTTTAGCCTTGGGAGGAGGGACGTGTAGTCCACACACAATGGGGCGACGGGAGACATAGATAATTCTTGGACATTAGCCTTTTGTTCTCAGTGCCACCCCTGCTCCAGCCCTTGACTGCTGTAACATTACAGACACAGTTGCAGCTACGGTAGATAAGCAGGGTCTAATAGGATAGGTGGTATCATGTACTGCAGTATAAATACACAATTAATTTAATTTATTAAAAAAAAAAGTAATAAATAAAATGTACACATAATGGGTATCACTATGTCCAGAAAAAGAAATTTATAATGCTGTCACATTATTTATCCCATACATTGAAGATTTAAAAAAGAAAAAAAAAAGAAAAAACCTCCAAAAGTAGCTTTTTCATCATACTAACACACAGAAAATGGGTGAAAACGAGATATAAAAATGGTATAGAAAAAAATGGTATGACTGAAGACATCAAGTCATCCTGCAAAAAATAATATCTCTAGTAATTTTTCTTTTTGGCGGAAAGATAAAAAAAAGTTAAGATGCTATATATACAGTACAGACTAAAAGTTGGGACACACCCTCTTCTTATTCAAAGTGTTTTCTTTATTTTCTGGACTCTGAAAATTGTAGATTCACATTGAAGGCATCAAAAATATGAATTAAAACATGTGGAATGAAATACTTAAAAAAGTGTGAAACAACTGAAAATATGTCTTATATTCTAGGTTCTTCAAAGTAGCCACCTTTTGCTTTCATTACAACTTTGCACACTCTTGGCATTCTCTTGATGAGCTTCAAGAGGTAGTCACCGGAAATGGTCTTCCAATAGTCTTGAAGGAGTTCCCAGAGAAGCTTAGCACTTGTTGGCCCTTTTGCCTTCACTCTGCGGTCCAGCTTACCCCAAACCATGTCGATTGGGTTCAGGTCTGGTGACTGTGGAGGCCAGGTCATCTGGCGTAGCCCCCCATCACAATCCCTCTTAGTCAAATAGCCCTTATACAGCCTGGAGGTGTGTTTGGGGTCATTGTCCTGTTGAAAAATAAATGATGGTCCAACTAAATGCAAACCGGATGGAATAGCATGCCGCTGCAAGATGCTGTGGTAGCCATGCTGGTTCTGTATGCCTTCAATTTTGAATAAATCCCCAACAGTGTCACCACGGTGGGAACCAGCCATGTAAAGTCCATCCGTTCACCTTCTCTACAAAGACACGGTGGTTGGATCCAAAGATCTCAAATTTGGACTCATCAGACCAAAGCACAGATTTCCACTGGTCTAATTTCCATTCCTTGTGTTCCTTAGCCCAAACAAGTCTCTTCTGCTTGTTGCCTGTCCTTAGCAGTGGTTTCCTAGCAGCTATTTTACCATGAAGGCCTGCTGCACAAAGTCTCCACTTAACAGTTGTTCTAGAGATTTGTCTGCTGCTAGAACTCTGTGTGGCATTGACCTGGTATCTAATCTGAGCTGCTGTTAACCTGCGATTTCTGAGGCCGGTGACTCTGATAAACTTATCCTCCGCAGCAGAGGTGACTCTTGATCTTCCTCTCCTGGGGCGGTCCTCATGTGAGCCAGTTTCTTTGTAGCATTTAATGGTTTTTGCCAATGCACTTGGGGACACTTTCAAAGTTTTCCCAATTTTTCAGACTGACTGACCTTCATTTCTTAAAGTAATGCCAGTTGACACTGGATGTAATTTTGACCTGATTAATATCTATGTATCAATACTGGATGTAATCATCCTGTGTTTTGATTTAAGATGCGTTACATATAGGATGGAGATGATATGTAAATATTCTGGAACCATGTGCCCCCCAGGTGGCTCTCTTGTTTGAAAAGTGTATATTTGTGAGTTTTATTGATAATAAAATAATATTTCATTAACGATATTGTATTAATTCACTTCATTCTTGGCCGATAAATCGGTGTCAAGTTTGTGTTTAGTCAGATTCTATAGAAGTGTATATAAGTAAGTGGACTTTGGTGATTAATTTTACCATGAAGGCCTGCTGCACAAAGTCTCCTCTTAACAGTTGTTCTAAAGATGAGAAGGTGTGTCCAAACTTTTGGTCAGTACTGTATGTATGTATGTATATATATATATATATATATATATATATATATATATATATATATATATATATATATATATGGTATTGCTGTAATCGTGCTGACCTGAAGGGTAAATCCAGCTAATCACTTGTGCCGCTTGGTGGGTGGCATAAAAAAAAAATAAACTAAAAGTCATTCTTTAACTGCTCTTGAGTTTTTCCTTCTGCTTCTTAAAACTGCAATAAGGCTCAGCTTACATTTATTCTATACTTTAAACAAGAGCACTTACATCAAGGTTTCTGACAAAATCCCCAAAAAACGTGATTGAGACAAAACCCCAGACAGACCCATTCACTATAGTGAGGTAGATGGAGTCACTTTGGCTCTGTTCTGGCAGTTTCCATCTTTTTAGCACAGACACGACCCCGTCAGCAAAGGTTTTGTCCATACGTTAACAGATAGGATACCACCAGAAGGAAAGCAAAGTAGCTCCATCTGCCGCATTATAGTATATGATTCCTCTATATTTTCAGGTGCTCTGCAAATGTTACATGGTGTCTGCTGTGTATTCTATACAAAAATTCTCTTCAAAAGTCATATAGTGCACCTTCTCTTCCAAACTCTGATGTATGCCAAAACACTAGATTTTGCCCACATCTAATTGTTAAATTGAGAAATGTTAGGCTGGAATAGTGAGCCTGTATATAAAGAAGGAGGCTGCCTTAAAGGGGTTGTCACTTTACATTGATGGCCTATCCTTAGGATAGGTCATCAATGTCTGATCATCCAAAGTCCGACACCCCGCACCCACACCGATCAGCTGTTCTCGGTCCCGGCGGAAGCAGCAGGCGGCCGGAAATGCTCAGTTCCAGCGCTGCTCTGTCTTCTGATAGCGGCTGCGGCCGGGTACTGCACATCCGCCTCCCATTCTAATCAATAGGAGGTGGATGTGCAGTACCCGGCCGCAGCCAATATCAGAAGACAGAAAGGAACAAAAAGGCCAAAAAGGAACAGGGTTATTGTGACCTCTGCCTAACATGCGCATTCTCCACTGTATTGGCCAATGATGGTGCAGGACTACATCATCCCTCTTTTACCCACAGCATTATTGTAAGTGTGCTCGCAGTAGAAAGGAACCCCACACGACACAGTAGGGGAAAGTAGAGCGCATGAAAAGTTATCAATCAGTGCAACAGGACAGCAATGAAAATTAGCATGTCGTTCTTAAAGTTTTAAGGAATGAAAGTCTATTATGAAAGAACATCAACGTGACAAAAGCACATGCTCCCCTTCCTTGTTGCAGACAATCATCACTTTCTTGACTAAAACACTGACAGGAATTAATAACCTAATATTAAATTAACCATTTACAGGAATTGCAAACTCTTAAAACTTATGTTGAACTATATATTCTCAGTGACTAGCGTTGAGCAAGCAGATTAGCAGCTTCCTTGTCAGGTGTCCTCATTAGTACTCTCTGGCAGCCATATCGGTGTAGCGCCAACTTCTAAGACTGGAGTTCAAATGACAACAACCTGGGCACCTCTGGTGATTACTAGGCCCCTGCAACACCCCAACATTGTCGTGTGAAGAAAATTATGACAATATGGGACCTAGTAATCCCATAAGAGCCCAGGATATTGCCATTCATTTGTAGGCAGGGAAACATAGCACTGCTTTGGTCTATACTGGCATGGACGCCGGACAAGGGTTCTAAAGATCTTTTTGCTCATCTCGACTGGTGATCCCTCTATCAACATCATATTAGAAAACTACTATCTAATGCAGCCTTAATATATCCTTTTTTATTTTGTATTACTTTTACAAGAGATAATTACACACTTTTCAGTCAAAAAATATTTCAGACACATTCTTTTCAATGTTTACCAAAATTCAAAATCCATTTTCTTTTCTTTTAAAACATACAAAAAAAGATGGTAAGATACATACTGTGTTATATTTACACTTTGTTGGGTTAGGGGGCTATTTCTGCAGATTGATATTGGAACCTCATGATTTCCATTAGGCTTTTGTGCATGGACACACCGCCACCTAGTGGTACATAATGGTTTTTAAAGCTGTACTTGAATTATATTATAAATTTTATGAATTATTATAAATTTAATGTTAAATTTAATTTATAAATTTAATAATTTAATTCAATGTTAAAGAGATTACCCAATTTATAAAAGACTCCTTTGTGAAATAACTTATTAAAAAATAATAATTATGCAGAATATCAGCAGTGATAATTGTATGCACAGAACATGACCGGGGGAGCTGGGCGAATTAGCTGCATAGTTCACGTGAATGGTTTGCATGATTCCATCACTGCAGACTAACAAGGTATACCGGAGTGACACTAGGAAAGGGAATTTAACAGATAACAGTTACTTTTTATTTTATCATATTTCTTACTCTTAGGCCACTTCATAAAAATTCTAGATAAACTCTCTAATTGTTTTCTATGATTGATTTACAAAGGGCCCAATCCACATGCAGCTCTTCATGCAGCTTCACAGAAGAAATCCACATATAGATTAACATAGGTAGCCATTTTCTGATTAAAAGGGTTGTCCATGCTCAGCAATGCCCACTACTTAGTGATAGGAGCTGTGATTTTTTGTTTCATTCATTATTTACATCTGATCTGCATCACAGCTAAAAAAAGCTGATCTTTTGTGGGTGTAGAGTGTTGGACCACCACCTATCTGATATTGATAACCTATCGAGACTAATTCATCAATTTCATACACCTGAACAACCTCTTTAAAAAGCACAGATCTATTTTTGAAGATACGAACTATAAGATACTATATATATATATATATATATATATATATACACTGAACCAAAATATAAAAGCACTACATCTGTTTTTACTTCCATTTTTCATGAGCTGAACTCTAAAATCTACACATTTTTTTATGTAAGCTGTATGTATGCTGGTTCAGTATGCCTTCAATTTTGAATAAATCCCCAACAGTGTCACCAGCAAAGCACCCCCACACCATCACACCTCCTCCTCCATGGCCCTGGGTTCCTCCTAATGCAGGACAATGCCAGACCTCATGTGGCTGTAGTGTGTCAGAAGTTCCTGCAAGATGAAGGCATTGAAGCTATGGACTGGCCAGCCCGTTTCCCAGACCTGAATCCGATTGAGAACATCTGGGACATCATGTCTCGCTCCACCCACCAATGTTACGATGCACCACAGACTGTCCAGGAGTTGGCTGATGTTTTAGTCCAGGTCTGGGAGGAGATCCCTCAGGAGACCATCCGCAACCTCATCAGGAGCCTACCCAGGTGTTGTGGTCATACAGGCACAGGTCACACACAATACTGAGCCTCATTTTTACTTGTTTCCACTTTTATTTTGCCTTGTTTTGTTTTGATTTTCATTTTGACTTGTTTCCATTTTCTTTTTGTGTGTGTGTGTCTTCAAATCCAGGCCTCTACTGGTGAAAACTTTTGATTTCCATTGATGATTTTTGTATGATTTTGTTGTCAGCACATTCAACTTTGTGCAGAATAAAGTAGTCAATGAGAATATTTCATTCAGATCTAGGATTTGTTATTTGAGTGTTCCCTTTAATTTTTTGAGCAGTGCATATTCAGTAAATTAATTCAGACATTGACCCTCTCCTCCCCAAATGAGTAATTCATGTCAATAGCACCATTGGCAATATATTTAATTAGAAAATTGTTGATGTGTTCTCGTCTTATTCTACTATATATACTGTGTGTGTGTGTGTATATATATATATATATATATATATATATATATATGTATATGTATATATATATTTACACACTAGCGGACATACTGCTGGTGCAGCATGTGCAGTCGCACGGGGGCCCTGAGCAGAATGGGGCCCCTAGGGCCTGAAAACCTATGGGAATTTCCTTTGCCTGCGACATCTTGAACACTAAAGCTATGTGCGCACGTTGCGTACTGTCCCTGCAGAAACAGTCCGTTATGAAAAAAAAGCTGATTTCATGCGCTCTGAGTGCAGCCCCTCCCATAGACAGAGCGGGACCTGCAGGCAGAGCACACGAAAGAAGTGACATGTCACTTCTTAGAACGTGCGCTTCCGGCAACAGCCGAAGCGCTGCGCTCTAAAACGTCACATGCGCACGGCTCCTGCATAATCTTCATAGATTATGCAGGGGACGCAGGATGCATGCAGTTACGCTGCGGTGCAGATCGCAGCGTAACTGCATGCAATTACGCAATGTGCGCAAATAGTCTAACAGGAGAAGCAGGGGCCCAATCAGCTGAACGCATATCATTATTCAGAGCTGACAATGGCCCCTTCCTCACCTGTTAGGGCCTGAAGGAGGGAGAATCCATGTCTCCAGAAGCTTCCGGCCGCGCAGAGGATGACATAATTTCTCAGAGCCCAGAGGAGGCCTACCCACCAGCTCCGTCTCGAGCAGAGCAAGGGCCTCTGTATGCAAACATGGCACCCTGCCCCCCTCATCCCTGAGCTGCTCTCCCCCTCCAGCACTGGAATTATTTAAAGAAAATACAGCAGTTGAGCCACAGGAGATGGTGGGGAGGCTGCACCACAAAGAAGATGGAAGTACAGGCTCCAGAGTAGAACCATCCTGGGCACCACTTGCCATCATCTGCAGAGAGAGGGTGACTCCATGGGTAATGTGTGCACATCTATCTATCTATCTATTATCTGTGTATCTAATTATCTATCTATATAGTATCTGTGTATCTAATCTATCTGTCTATCTATATATTATGTGTATCTAATCTACCTATCTATTATCTGTGTATCTAATCTATCTATTATCGGTATAACTAATCTGTTTATCTATCTGTATATTACATGTGCATCTAATCTATCTATTATCTGTGTATCTAATCTATTATCTGTGTATCTATTAAATCTATTATATATCTATCCATCTATCTATTATCTATCTGTCTATCTATTTGTGTATCTTATCTATTATCTGTGTATCTATTAAATCTATTAATCTAAATCTAATTAGGGATGATCAAATACCTCAAATATTCGGCTTTGCGAATATCCGACGAATAGGTCGTCGCTATGCAAATATTCAATGCGCAATGTAAGTCTATGGGAAGTCCGAATAGTTCCGAATAGTTCTTATTCGGGTTTCCCATAGACTTAGGGGTACTTTGCACACTACGATATCGCAGGTGCGATGTCGGTGGGGTCAAATCGAAAGTGATGCACATCCGGCGTCGCTGTCGATATCGTAGTGTGTAAATCCTTTATGATACGATTAACGAGCGCAAAAGCGTCGTAATCGTATCATCGGTGTAGTGTCCGACATTTCTATAATTGCGCTGCAGCGACGGTACGATGTTGTTCCTCGTTCCTGCGGCAGCACACATCGCTGTGTGAGAAGCCGCAGGAGCGAGGAACATTAGCTTACCTGCGTCACCGCGGCTCACGCCGGCTATGCGGAAGGAAGGAGGTGGGCGGGAGGTTTACGTCCCGCTCATCTCTGCCCCTCCGCTTCTATTGGCCGCCTGCCGTGTGACATCGCTGTGATGCCGCATGACCCGCCCCCTTAGTAAGGAGGCAGTTTGCCGGCCAGAGTGACGTCGCAGGGCAAGTAAGTGCATGTGAAGCTGCCGTAGCGATAATGTTTGCTAAGGCAGCTATCACAAGATATCGCTGCTGCGACGGGGACTATCGCGCTCGGCATCGCTAGCATCGGCTTGCGATGTCGTAGTGTGCAAAGTGCCCCTTACATTGCACATTGAATTATCGCGATGAGTTGATTAGCGGCAAATATTCGTGAAGCGATCATCCCTATATCTAATCTATCTATTATCTGTGTATCTAATGTATGTATTATCTATCCCTTGATCTGTCTATCTATATATTATCTGTGTATCTAGTCTATCTATTATATGTGTATCTAATCTATCTATTATCTGTGTATCTAATATATCTATTATCTATCTATCCCTCTGTCTATCTGTATATTATATGTATATTATCTGTGTATCTAATCTATCTATTATCTGTGTACCTAACTTATCTGTCTATCTATTATCTGTGTATCCAAAATATAATCTGTGTATCTATCTATATATTATCTGTGCATCTAATCTAACTATTCTTCTATCCATTTATCACATATCTATCTATTAATATATAATCTGTGTATCTAATCTATCTATCTATCTAGTGTATCTATCAATATCTATCTATCTATCTATTCATTTATCAGTCTAATATGTTTATCTAATCTATCTATCCATGTCTAATATGTTTATATATGTGTCATGTACTATGTATTTCTGCACATATCTGTATATGTTGTACGTGTATTTATCTGTATACATCCTTGTATTCACCTATATGCTCATATTGTTTCAGCTCCATTACAAGTGTGAGAAAGGCCGGATGTGGTGAAGTCACATGTGAGCATATAGGTGAATACATTCATATACAGAAACCTCCTACTCACCTTTTTATTGATGGAGTGTGTGTCTGTGCAAGTAATGTAGTGTCAGTGTATTTATATACTCACGTAATGCTGCTCTTCTACTTTCCTGAGTGCAGTCACCACTCTCTGGTATCTCGGATCACACTACACTCTGAGCCAGAAGTCTTGTACAATTAAAGCCTTTCTGACGCTCCATAGACTTACATTGTAAGTCACTTTCAGGTCCTGCAGAGCAGTGTGACCCGGAGATACTTGAGAGCGGGGACGTCACTGAGAAGAGGAGCAGAACAGCGTTAGCTACTGGAGAGTGGTGACATCACTGAGAAGAGCAGAACAGCGCTGGTCACCAGAGAGAGTGGCGTGACATCAGTGAGAAGAGGATCAGGACAGCGCAGGACAGCGCTGGACACCAGAGAGAGCGGTGGTAGGTGAGTATATTTTGACACTACATGCATATACTGTACACATATTCCATCAGTAAACAAATTAGTGAGACCTTCTTTAATGATATCTATGGTGCGGCTGTTTTTTGTTGTATTTCCTGTGTACCCTTCTGTGGTATAGAGTGCTGCTTACAAGGAATCTGATAGCGGATACATGTCACACGTTGATCCAGGAGCCTGGATCAGACATCACATCTGTACGACTAGTATTTCATGTGGCTCAGTCCCCGACATCTATTAATGTCTTTCTCTGAATCTCTGCAGCGTTTTAGGGTCAGACATACCTGGCTGAGATCGCACAGCCACTACCTGGTCCAGGCTGCCCCCGGCTCATGGGTCTCAGCTGCCAGGTTCCTTTTAAAGGAGATGTGTGAAATATAATACATGTACTGTAAAGAAAGTGTCTGGCAAAAGGATCTAATGGGGGTTACATTTTGCAAAACTAACAAAATAATTATTCACACCTGCTATCACCCTCCTGGATCCAGCGCCGACCGTCCTGTGGTCTGTGCAGGATTAATTATGTCACCGTTCTAGCAGACATAAGACTACTGCAATTTGTGATCGGCTGCAACGGTCAAGTGACTTGAACTGCATGCATCACAAGCTGCAGCGGTCCTGTCTCCCATAGAACGGTGACATAATTAATGCTGGCACAGAGCACAGGACGGCCTGCGCTGGATCCAGGAGGATGAGAGCAGGTGTGACTATAATTTATTTTATTATTTTTACAGAGTCTGGCCTTCAGGTAATGACCTTTTTTTCTGGACAATCCCTTTAATAAACTATAATTCTCATCTTTCTTCCACCTGACATCTCTAGTTTTCCATTCCCTGATGCTTCTGTTTACAATTGCTGCAGATACCACAGCACAGGTGCCCCATGTGACCGCTGCAGACAATCACTGGTTTCAGACTTGAGCTGTATACCACTGAAAAGCTGCAACACACATGTTGTCCATGTTGTGCCATTTCCAGCCAATGTAGCTAGAAGTATTGGAGACAGCGCTGAAGCTGAGCAGATAGAAGGGGCGGCAGGACTGTGCTGTGTAATATTCAGATGGTAAATATGGAACTTATTTATTGTTTAGATTTAGTAGTTGTGTCCTAAATTAGGAATAAACTGTGCAATCTATATGTTTAAATCATTTTGTTGTGGTATGAAGGGGGGGGTCCAAAAAGATTTCTTGCACAGGGGCCCCCTGCAGTCTGTGTCCACCCCTGAGTGTGGAGGACACAGGTGTGTGAGTAAATAGAGAAAAACTGGGTGAGGAAAAAACAAACTCAACTGCAAAGGTGAGGTTGATGAAGACAATTTCATGTCAAGACAGAGCACAGCAAAAAGAGGCAACAATTTCAAAGCAGACTGAGGTTCCAAGATTTCTTGTTCAAGGATTTTTAACCTCTTCATGTCCTGGGTACGTCATAGATCATGTCAGGTAATGCCTGCCTGCTGCCGCCGGCAGCCAGCAGCGATCATAGGACATGTCAGCTGATTTGAACACCTGACATGTGCAGCTATCAAGCACAAGTGGATTCGGTACCCACTCGTGTCTGTTAACCCCTTACAGCGCGCTGTGAAAATGTCACAGTGTGATGTAATAGCGGACCGTGGTAAGAATTCACTTACCCGACTCTCTCGGAAGTCACATGATGTGATCACGTGGATCCGATGGTTGCCATGGTAGCACAGGGTCATGTGATGACTCCTGTAGCTATCATGAGTCACTTCCTCTTACACCCGGCAGACTGCCATTTGTAATAGGAGAGCTGCTTTTCTGCAGATCTCAGCTGTCTAGCTGTGATTTGGAGAAATGGAAGAGCAATCAGACTGCTCCATCTTATAGTTTCCTAGGGGGACTAATAAAATAAAAGTTAAAAAAAAAGTTTTACAAAATTAAACAAAAATAAAAAAAACTAAAACTTCAAATCAACCCCTATTCGCATTGAAAATTAAGTTTGGAAAAAGAAAAAATATTCACATATTTGGTATCGTCGAGTTCAGAAATGCTCGATCTATCAAAATATAAAATTAATTAATCTGATCGGTAAATGGCATAGCGGCAAAATAATTCAAAATGCCAAAATTACGTTTTTTGGTCGCTGCGACATTTGCGCAAAGTGTGATAACAGGCGGTCAAAATGGCTATTCTGTGCAAAAATGGTAGAATTAAAAATGTCAGTTTAGGATGCAAAAAATAAGCCATCACTGAGCCATAGATCCCGAAAAATGATAACGCTACGGATCACGGAAAATAGTGTAAAAAAGTGTGCCATTTTTTGGGGAGAAACTTTAGAATTTTTTAACCCCTTAGATAAATGTAAACCTATACATGTTTGATGCCTACGAACTCGTACCAACCTGAGGCATCACGCCGACACATTAGTTTTACGATATAGTGAACACGGTGAATAAAATATCCAAAAAACTATCAAGCAATTGCACTTTTTTTGCAATTTTTTTGCACTTGGAATTTTTTTTGCTGTTTTCCAGTACACTATATGGTAAAATTTTCATTTAAAAGTAGAACTCGTCCTGCAAAAAAAAAGCCCTCATATGGCAAGATTGACAGAGAAATAAAAAAGTTAAGGCTCTTGGAAGAAGGGGAGCGAAAAAAAAAATAACCGGAAAATCGCCCGGGGGTGAAAGGGTTAAAGACGCACCAAGACATGGGCAACGTTGAGCACTGTACATGCAGTGGTCGGTCAAGGAAACAGTGCAGTACTTCAAAGACATGACATGATCACTTCCCTTCTGAATCAGAAAATATCCCTCAGCGCCATCAGCTCAGAACTTATTGCAACCAATGGATCCCAGTTATGATATTGGAGTCAGACTGACACAGTCAACTTCATTCATTTAAATGTCAGTAATGTAGAAATAAACCATCAGCCATGTGATAAAAAGAACATTTTGTAAAATATCCTGTTCAGGAAGATGTAATTGAAAATAATATAATTTATAATTAACTACTTCATGCACCAATACTCTAATAATATGTATAATATAATACTCTGACAATATCGATAGTGACATTTTAATTGCTGTGTATGAAAACATAAAGCTGCTCCCCAAATTTTTTCCATAGCTTCATATATTAACCCCTTCAGCCCCCGGGCACTTTCCGTTTTTGCGTTTTTGTTTTTTGCTCCCCTTCTTCCAAGAGGCGTAACTTTTTTATTTTTCCATCAATCTTGCCATATGAGGGCTTGTTTTTTGCGGGACGAGTTGTACTTTTAAATGAAACCATAGGTTTTACCATATAGTGTACTGTAAAACGGCAAAAAAATTCCAAGTGCGGAAAAATTGCAAAAAAAGTGTGATCGTACAATAGTTTTTGGGATATTTTATTCACTGTGTTCACTATATAGTAAAACTGAGATATCTATGTGATGCCTCAGGTCAGTGCAAGTTTGTAGACACCAAACATGTATAGGTTTACTTGTATCTAAGGGGTTAAAAAAATTCACAAGCTTGTCCAAAAAACGTGGCGCATGTTTTGCGCCATTTTCCAAAACCCGTAGCGTTCTCATTTTTCAGGATCTGAGGCTTAGTGATGGCTTATTTTTTGCGTCTCGACCTGACGTTTTTAACAGTACCATTTTTGCGCAGATGCTACGTTTTGATCGCCTGTTATTGTATTTTGCGCAAAATTTGCGGCGACCAAAAAACTTAATTTTGGCGTTTGGAATTTTTTTGCCGCTACGCCGTTTACTGATCAGATTCATTGATTTTATATTTTGATAGATCGGGCATTTCTGAACGTGGCGATACCAAATATGTGTGTATTTTGTATTTTTTTAACCCTTTGATTTTCAATGGGGTTGATTTGAACTTTTAGGGTTTTTTTATTTTTTTTAATTTTTTAAAACTTTTTCTTTTACTTTTTTTTTAATTTACTAGTCCCCCTAGGGGGCTATAGCGATCAGCAATCCGATCGCTCTGCACTATCTGCAGATTTCAGCTACAGAGCTGAGAACTGCAGATTTGCTGCTTTACTTTCAATGCCGGCTGTATTCTGGCATTGAGAGGAAGTGAGTCATGTTAGCTACAGGCGTCATCACATGACCCTGCGCTACCATGGCAATCACCAAAAGTCACCTGATCATGTCACGTGACTTCCGGTGGGGGCGGGGTAAGTGACTGTCATGGTGGCGCCCATATACATATCGCTGCCAGATTTTGGCAGCGAAATGTAAGGGGTTAATGGCCGCGGGTGGAACCGATTCCACCCGCGGCTAGCAGGCACACATGTCAGCTGTTGATAACAGCTGATATGTGCGCGGATAGCGGCCGCCTGCCGGCGGCAGGAAGCGAGGCTTACCGGCACACGATCCATGACGTACCCAGTACGTCATGGGTCGTTAAGGGGTTAAGCAGAGTTATAGCACGTCTATATGAAATGCACTATAAAGAAATAAGAGCGTCCTGTCCCTTTAAATTCTGTGTGTTCCATGACACTGGTCAGCAGCCAATAAGATTGCTAGGTTTGAAAGTAAAAAACACAAACTGTCACTCCTCCTCAGTCTGTTGCAGACAGTGACCAGTGGAGGTGGGTGTCGGTGAGTAGCTGCCATCACATCACCTGATGGACCTGATACTGATTTATCTCATCCTCGATGCTTCATTCCTGTTATCTGGAATACGCTGATGATTTTATCATTTCACCTAAACTCAAAATAGGCGAGAACATCGGGCAGAGCAGAGAATTCTGCCACAACTGCTGCTGTCACCGGCCACTAAGGGGCAATATGAGTGTAATCTGTATTTACTGGTGCACTGTGCACCCCCTAAGGGCTGCAGGAAAGCAGAACTTCATGTTTAGGTTACACAGGACACTGCTACCAATATTATTTATTGGGGCATTATTTACCACTAATGTCGGTGGGATAAGTGTCCTGGCACTGTTATTGGGGGTTCGGTTCTATGTGCTGGTAATGAAGTCAATTTTGCTGTCATTTTTGTGGGGTTACCTGTATTTATTTCCATGAAGAACATAGAAATACATGTACACCATATATCTTTATATACAGCCCCCAGTACAATCCAATCTACAATGTTTTGCATGTGGTATTATCTATACTGGAGACTACAAACACTCAGTAAAAACTTTGCTCCATGTGATCCTGTTGCCGCCATGTATCGACGTAATGGAGTCCGATACCTGGAGGGACGCTCACTATTAATATGTGTGGGAAGCTGCTGTGTTTGTGTAAATATCAGATCTGTGACTAAAACTTTTTTGGCTTTTGGATTCACAGTTTTTCCTATGGATGTGTCAGTACAGGACATTTACAGGATCGCCTGCGAGCCGCAGCTCTCTGGAGGTCCGCAGCTTTATTATTCACGGGCCCTCGTCCTATTGTCCATTCCTGATGAGTGATGAGTGGACACTCTCTGGATTCTGCTTTCTTTAGGATGTCTACCGCGCCAGGAATGCGTCTTCGGTCCTGGACTCTTTTCATGTGAGATTATTATTTTATATATTAAGAATTTCCAGTTAATCTGAGAATAAAGTGTCATTCCTATATCCAGCATTTACTAATCCAGAACATGTATTAGTTCAGCAAAGAATTACAGCACATTGCAGATTGAGCAGAAAGTCAGTTAGAAAATAGTTTTCCATAGTAATTTGTGTGACTTTTCTGTGCACAGAATCATTCAGAATCCAGCAGGGCATGGTGATTTGAGTTAATGGAATTTTCCTGTAATTCCTTCTGGATATTGTATGATTGATCCCATTATCTGCTTCTTTTTCTCTCCAGCTTGTTCCAGCACCAAGGAGGAGGCAGAAGATCAACTTCTCATCTACTGCACCAGATTCCTCCCATCACCGATCTTCAAGATGGAGGTGACTGATCACACCGCATATTATGTCCTCATGTTCTGTCCATAGATGTAAAGTACCATCTCAATATGCAATTAACTGACCCTTCTTTTCTTAGCGCCTGATGCCAACCAACCGTGAAGCCCAGGAAAAATATCTGCCGTTTCCTTTATATGAAAAAAGACCTGAGCTGCCATCAATGACGCCATAAGAGCAGAATGAAAAGGTAGAAGATGAGAAAGAAGACACTAAGAAGATGCCAGAGCAGCAGAATGAACTGGTGATAACGAAACGTATGAAGTATCGTGAGGTGAAAGGCCTGGAAGAAGATGAGAAAGAAGACACTAAGAAGAAAACAAAGAAAGATTCAGGAGTTAAAATACAAAAACAAGTGTGCAGAACCAGCCGGCAAAGAGCCAACGAGTTCAGAACCAGCTGGCAAATAGACAGCGAGTTCAGAACCAGCCGGCACAGAAAAAATTAGTTCAGAACCAGACGGCATGGAGACGAGTTCAGAACCAGCTGGCATGGAGACAACGGGTTCCGAACCAGCCGGTACAGAGTCAACGAGTTCAGAACCAGCCGGGACAGAGTCAACGAGTTCAGAACCAGCCGGCAAAGAAACAACGAGTTCAGAACAGTCGGCGCAGAGTCAATGAGTTCAGAGCCAGCCAGCAAAGAGACAACGAGTTCAGAACTAGCCAGCACAGAGTCAACCAGTTTAGAACCAGCTGGCATGGAGACAATGAGTTGAGAACCAGCTGGCACTGAGTTAACGAGTTCAGAACCAGGTGACACTGAGTCAACAAGTTCAGAACCAGCTGGCACGGAGACAACGAGTTTACAACCATCTGGCACAGATTCAATGAGTTCAGAACCAGCTGGCACAGATTCAATGAGTTCAGCACCATCCGGCACAGAGTCAACAAGTTCAGAACCAGCCGGCACAGAGTCAACAAGTTCAGAACCAGCCAACACAGAGTCAACAAGTTTAGAACCAGCCGGCACGGAGACAGATGATCCGCCAGCTGTCCATGTTCAAATACATCTGCAGCAACCTCAGAGAAATAAGAAACACCATGTGGAACATCCTCCTCAAACCGATGAGACGCTGGGGGACTGCATGGCCCCAACATACAAGCTGTAACAACATCAACAAATCTAGTAAGTATAATAATAATAAAAAAAACCATAAAATAGTAATTATATTTAGAAATAGGTTAAAAATGTAGTAAAAAGATTAAAAAGACATATAGTAGGAGCAGTCATTTAGTATCTATTATCATAATAAGAGCAGTAACTCTAATATTAATTATATAATAATGATAATTAGAGCCATAAAAATAACCTCAGCAGGTTTGATCCAGGCTTCTCAGACTGATCGCCTTTTCCCGGGGTCGAGAAGGAATTTTTCCCCCCTGAGACACAAATTGGCTTAATGTGTCCAGGGATTTTTGCCTTCTCCTGGATCAACAGATTTAGGAATAGGAATCTAAGTTACAATTTTAGTAGAGTATCAATACAAATGTTAGTAAAAATAGTAAAAAATAAAATAACAATATTACAAAGATATCTAGAATAAAATATTACAGAGTAGAATAATAATAATAATAGAATAGTAATAAGATCAGTAAAATAGCAACAAACTAAAAATAGCATAAATAATAGTAAAAATAATAGTAATAATAATAATATTACCGTATTTACAGTAATGACTAGAATAATTAGTATATAATTAATAGGTATTAGGGAATTTGATCCAGGGTCCTTGAACTGATTGCCTTTTCCCGGGGTCAAAAAGGAATTTTTCCCCTGTGACATAAATTGGCTGAATATGTCTGGGGTTTTTTGCCTTCTTCTGGATCAACAGCTTTAGGAATAGGGATTTAATTAATAGTAAATGGAGAAATAATAGAAATATTAGTAATAATAATCATAATATTAGAAATAATAAGTTAAAAAGCCTAGAAATAATATTTTTAAAAATAATAGTAATATAAATTACAATATTACATTATTATTAGGAATAATATAATACTAACATAATACATTATTAGGTACCGTCAGATTTGATCCAGGGTTCTCGGACTGATCGTCTTTTCCTGGGGTCAAGAAGGAATTTTTAGCCCTTGACACAAATTGGCTGAATGTGTCCAGGGGTTTTTGCCTTTTTCTGGATCAACAGCTGCAATTCTAGTGATCTTATAGTACTAGAGTAATGATAGTAATAATAATATTGTATTAGTAATGAATAGGTTACTAGGATGATAATAAGAATATTATAAATACAATAAATAGGTTAGTGTAGGGCCCCATTTGAAGAGGTTGACTTGTCATTGGCAGATGGGCTTGCACAATTTGGTTAAAATGTGCACTAAGAACCTAACATTTATAAGTATAGTAAATATGGCAGTAATAAAAGTTAGATTATAAATATAACTTTGTGTCTCTCTTTTATTTTCCTGCAATAAAGAAAAACAGAAAATCAAACACATTTGGAAACATTTGTCTATCAATGTAGCAATGAGACGAATGATCTAGATGTCGCCCGCACATGCTGCTGTGTAGCACTAATGTAAAGTGTATCACTGGTGGATGATCAGCCAGCAATTGTGGCTATGGTAATAATGAGTCCAGTTTCTCTCATCTGCATATAGTCTCATAGGCAGTGGGAAGCACAGTGTGCTTACAATGGCCAATCATGTCTGTTAAACGACCGGTGATCGGCCACATCCAGTCAATCATCCATCATTTAATGGTCTTTCTAAATCGGCCGACCATCACACTTCCAGGTGCACAGAATACAGTTGGTACAAATTAATTTGCATGACCCAGTATATCGGCTATGTCAGTAATCTGTGGCCGCTGGATGGCCTGAGAATCGTCTCCTTCCTCCGCAGATCTCAGGGCTCTCAGATTACAGATGATTCTCAGATTACTGACGAGCTCAATAGACCGGATCCTGTGAATCGATTCTCAGTAACTGTAGCACGGGACAATCATCAACACAATCATCTGTCACCCGATGGACAACGTTTTGCTCCTTAGTCGGGTGACTGGTGGCCTATTTATTCAGCCGATAATCCGGAAATGAGCTTTCATTTCGTTTGTACAATTGCCTGATGAAGAAGCCTCTGTGCTCTAAAAGCAAATATTTTTTGGATTGGCCAGTAGAGAAAACATTTGTCTGTTTTGTTATAAAAGTAGTTACAGTAAGATAAGAAGCACAAACTTTACAGACAAATCACAGCCCAATGGATACACTTCACCTTGCAGGGGAAATTGGCATAAATATAGCAGATGTCTGTATCAGCTGATGGCTGGAGTAGATTTCAGTCACTGGTGTGAACGCTGCCTGAGATGTGCTAAATATATCAAGAGTCATCAACCTTTCTACAGATTTGAGGTATCTTATTCCTCCTTCACACGTATGTGATTTTTCTCATACACAGAAAACTGCAGGCTGCCTTCATGGCTTTACTGCAGTTAAATGCTTTGCGGCGCCGTCCGTAAAGCATTCAACAGTAGTAAAACCATGATGGCAGTGGCAGCAGCTCCATGCACCGGACACAATCATTGATGGGTCTATTTTGCAGTCCGCATGCACATAGACCACTCGGTGATGTCGTCTGGTGCACGGGGCCACCACTGCAGGCTGCTTTCATGGCTTTAGTGCAATTAAATGCTTCGTGCCTTAAAGCATTCAACTGCAGTAAAGCACTAACAATGGCGGAGGAGCCATGCACTTGCCGTGATCATTGAGGGGTGCTTCTTGCAGTCCGCAGGCACATAGACACCTCGATGATCTTGTCCACTGCACAGAGCCACCGATGCTGTCAGCTCTTTACTGCAGTTGAATGCTTTATGGCGCAAAGCATTCAACTGCAGTAAATCCATGATGGCAGCGGTGGCTCCATGCATCGGACGAGATCACCGAGGCGTCTGTGTGCCTGCAGACTGCAAGAAGAAGCTAAGGACACTGCAGGAACAGAGGACAGGTGAGAAGAATTTTTATATGGGAACCTCACTCAAGAGGGAGCTGAAAAACTCGGCTTATACTTGAGTATATACGGTATTTAATATAAAAAAGTAAATAAAATATTAACAAATTTATAGAGAAACAGAATACATTTTAAAACCTTCTTTTAATGTCCCATACTTGGAGAAAAAAAATCCACCAGTTTTAGGGACATTTCTGGAGTAAGTTACACATCTTTAGTGATGTAACCTATGATGAATTTGTTAGGCAGACATGACCACGCCTGTTCCCACCCAATATGCTGTGGATCCTATGCTTGTATTGGTGTAGCTGGCCGATACAGTGGTGTAAATGTCAAAAATCACAATGTTTTTGCACAAATTCCAAGTTGTGAAAACATTGCAACTTATTAAAGAGAACCAACCACCAAGATTTTGCTATATGAGGTGCAAGCAGTGCCACACAGGCAGTAAGATGCTGAATCCAGGCATACCTGTTATAGAAAGATGGTTTGCTTGATTGATAAAATATCATGTGCATTGGGGCCGGGCCTTTATGGGTCAGGTCCTTGACATTTATTTCTCCTCCAGCGTCCTCCTGGCTTGCCCCCTTTTCTTTATTTGAATATCGCTCCTCACCACCATTGCTGTTGTTGGTGGCGTGTGTTCATTGCCACTGTAATTGTGTCTTCAATAAAATGGTGCCATAGTCCGCGGTGAAGACCGTGAGCGGCAGGGGCGCATGCACATATGTAAAAAAAAGAACTAAACTGTGCCCACGCCGATGCCTCTTAAAGTCTTCACCACAGTTTCTTCAATAAAATGGTGCCATAGATTGCGGTACACGCATGCGCAGACTCCGGCGCCATTTTAATGAAGACAGAATCACTGTGGAAATGTGCACGTGCCGCCAACAACAGTAATGGCAGCGCGATATTCAAATGCATAAATAGAGGCAAGCCAACAGGATGTCGGAGGAGGCATAAATGCCGACGACCCGACCCACAAAGGCTCACACCGCTGCACACAATCAAAGTGCAGGGCATTTCTGCAACTTTGATTACAGATACTTCATAACCCAAGCATCGGATCTTTCTACAACAGGTAAGCTTGCAATCAGCATCCGAGTGCATGTATGGCTCTGTCTTTACCTCACATATCAAAGTCCTGGTGGCTGGTTCTCTTTAAGGTGTTTACATCAGAATTCTGTAAAAAAAAAAACCTTACTAAATCTCCCCCTTAGTCGCCATTTCATTATAACTGCCATTTTGTATGCCAGCCTGATGAATAGTGCTTTGGAGCGACTCCTAATTAATTGGCATATGTTTTAGCATGTAGCAACGCAATTGATTCCACTTTTTTTTTGCTTAAATCATGATGACTCTTTTGGCCACAATGGACCTTGCCCCTTCAGGTGGTCAGAACTGGAGAAAACACATCAAAAGTGTGAACATTTTTGTGCAAATTTTCAGTTACGCAAAAAATTTGCAATATTGCAAGGAGTTTTCTATGATAAGGGCTCCTTCAGACGACCGTTCCGTTCGTCCTGGTCAGTTCCGTTTTCTTTGCGGACCTACTGACAGAACCATCTTTTCAATGTCTTTCGTGTAGGATTGGACGGTTTACGGAAGCAGTTCTGTGTGCATCCTATCCTACAAAAAAACACATTGGATGCCGTTTGTCCATTCCATTATTATGGAACATGTCCTATTCTGTTCTGTAATAACGGACCGTGACACAATACAAGTCGATGGGTCTGCAAAATCGCCGAAAGCCATACAGAAGCACTTCTATGTGACTTCAATCGAGTGCCCCTGCAGTCTGTGTCCCGCTCCCGTGCCAGCCCCGTGGTTACTTGCAGTGCAGCGTGTCAGCATCTGCCCGCACTGCAGCATGTCAGCATCTGCCCACACTGCAACGTTGTCAGCATCTGCCCACACTGCAACGTTGTCAGCATCTTCCCGCACTACAGCGTGTCAGCATCTGCCTGCACTGCAGTGTGTCAGCATCTGGCCACACTGCAGTGCACTGCTTGTTAACGCGGTAGCCATTGAACTCAGTGACGAGCGTTGACATCAGGAGGGTAGCGGCTTCCATCACTACAGGTAATGTACCTAGCTAACCTCCTGACATCGGCACTCGTCATGCCCTGCAGTGACCTGGGCTGACCTCATGATGTTCGCTCAGGTCACTGCACTGCTCTCCCAGCCAATGGGGCACGTTCTGTTCTTTATTGACTGGGACAGCGAGTATGGATCGTCATAGGACCCCCTTAATGGATTACGCCGGACCCGGATTTATTTCTTCTTTCCAATAAATTGGTGAAAGAGGCAATGTTTTGGGGAGTGTTTTTTCAAATAAAAATGTGTTTGTCGTCTATTTTTTTTTTTTTATTACTGACTGGGTTATGATGTCGGGTATATGATAGATGCCGTGATATCACTAACCTCTGGGCTTGATGCCAGGGGACATTACACATCTTGTATCAACCACATATATTACCCCGTTTGCCACTGCACCAGGGCAACGGATGAGCCAGGTAAAGTCCCGGGACTGTCGTATCTAATGGATGCGACAAATCTGGGTGGCTGCAGGCTGATATTTTTAGGCTGGGGGGCTGCCAATGGTGTGGGTCTCCCCAGCCTGAGAATACCAGCCAGCAGCTGTAAGGCTTTATCTTGGCTGGTATCAAAATTGGGGGGGACCGCATGCCGTTTTTTTTTAAATTATTTATTAACACTAGAACTACTGAGGTAGTCATTTTGACTACTTTGCACCATGTATTTCTATATAGGTGTCACGAGTCCAGTTGTTCTAGTGTAAAAGAGTACGATATAGACCCACTCACCGATGGCTTTGATTGGTTGCAGTCAGACAACTGTCATTCAGCATGAGGGCACGTCTGACTGTAACCAATCACAGATGGGGGGAGGAGTGAATATGTATGAGCCTAATGAGTGGGAAGAGGAAAGAGCTGCTGCTGGAGCAGTGTGACAGCCGCCCGGTGATCGGTGAGTATTTAGCGCTTGCTCCTACCCCTTTGCCCCAGATTCTGTTCCCCATAGACTTTATATGGGGACCAGCATCTGGCGAGATAGCCTGGATTGCATGCAACTCTCCTTAGATCAATGATCAATGGCACTTCCTTTGTTATGAGTAATTGTTGAGATTTGGGGTGCGGTGAGTCGGTTCCAAGGCCACAGCTTACAACATATAGACAAGGCACTCCCAAATTTGATGCAACGTGTTTTTTTTATTCATCAATTCATGTGCATAATAAAAACGTTTTTGGTCCAACTGGACCTTCCCCAGTTGCACATTCAGAGATTGTGAAACGCCTGTAAGTGATGTGGAAAGCGCGGTGTCCACCGCCACATGTGAGCCGTCATGTGCGTGGTCAGTCCTGGCAGGTCATCTGCGTAAAGAGGATCCTGGCATCTTCTTTGCTCTCCAGACCAGGACCTGCGGAGCTCAGTGCAGGCTCTGCCCCCTCCTCCTCCTGTGCTGTGATTCATGGTTTCTCTCCTCGATGTGGAACTCCTAGCTAGTCAGAGGCTGGTAAGAATGATGTGTGATGACAGCTGGTTATAGGGGTCCGGGTCCGCTATACTGTGCACAGTGGTGGGCTGGATGGAGGACTAATGGAGGGTCTGTACCTCGGTATGCTATTAGGAGCTGGGGCTGTGTATATTATAAGAAGCTGGGGGGTTTAGCTGTGTATATTATATGGGCCTGGGGGGTTATTGTCATGTTAATTATGAGGATCTGAGGTCTGCTACACTTTACCCTGTGAGGAGAGGTGCTGCACGCTCTACTGTTAAGGGCTAGGGGCATATTACCCTGTGTACTGTGTGTTGCGCTGTATATTGGGGGACATATTGCCTTGTGTACTCTGTGTTGCACTCTATACTGTGGGACATATTGCCCTGTGTACTGTGTGTTTTAATGTATGCTGGGGGACATATTGGCCTGCACTGGTGGACATACTGCCGCTGTAGCATGTACAGTCACACAGGGGCCCCGAGCGGGAAAGGGCCCCTAGGGCCTGAAAACATATGGGGATTTCCTTTGCCTGTGGCAGCTTGAACACTAACAGGAGAAGCAGGGGCCCGATCAGCTGAACGCAAATGAATATTCAGAGCTGACACTAGCTCATTCCTCACTTGTTAGGGCCTGCAGGAGGGAGAATCCACGTCTGCAGAAGCTGCCAGCCGCGCAGAGGATAATGTCATTTCTCAGAGCCCAGAGGAGGCGATGCCCACCAGCTCTGTCTCCAGCAGAGCAGGGGCCTCTGTATGTAAACATGGCTCTCTGCCCCCCTCATCCCTGAGCTGCACTTACCCTCCTGCACTGGAATTATTTAAAAAAAAATACAGCAGTCAGGCTCCAGGAAGAGGAGGGGAGGCTGCACCACAGAGAAGATGGAAGTACAGGCTCCAGAGAAGAACCGTCCTGGGCACCATGTGCCATCATCTGCAGAGAGGGTGAGTCTATATGTAATGTGTGCACATCTATCTATTATCTGTGTATCTAAATATCTATCTATATATTTTCTGTGTATCTAATTTTCTATCCATCTATTAGCTGTGTATCTAATTATATATTATTTCTGTATCTAATCTATCCATTATCTGTGTATCTAATCTATCTAATATGTCTATCTAATCTATCTATATATTATCTGCCTATCTAATCTATCTATTATCTGTGTATCTAATCTATTATCTATCTATCTGTCTATTATTTGTGTATATAATCTATTAACTGTGTAGCTAATCTATCTATTATCTGTGTATCTGAAATTAAGTAGTGTGCTTGCTGTGCCCTAGCAGCAGACTTGAGGTGTATGTGCAAGACTAAGTGCCAAACTAACAAATGCCTTATTTTATGTAACGGCTAACTTTTCCAATCTGGCGATTATATCAGACTTTGCCCTGAGCAGTTCTTGTCCTTCTTTATAATACCTAGACATTTTATGTAATGCCTAGGAAAAGTATAGAATGCAGATATGTCATACCTTGCCTGAAAACGAAAGGGATTGTATACATTGCCTAGGTATTCCACAGAATGCCGGATTTTCATACATTGCCTGTAACATATCTACTCTGTCTATGTATCTATTATCTGTGTATCTAATCTATTATCTGTGTATCTATTCTATCTATTATCTATCCCTCTATCTATTATCTATTCCTCTATCCATTTATCACATATCTATCTATTTATATATTATCTGTGTATCTAATCTATATATCTATTTATCTAACCACTGTATTATCTATCTATCTATTCATGTATCTATCTATCCATTTATCTATCTACTAGCTGTACTACCCGACTTCGCCCGGGTTAATAACTGTTGTTAACAAAATGGAATGTATTAACATTCCCGGGATAGAATGTATAAATAGAATGTATTAACGCTCGGGATAGTAACTGTTTCTCTGTTTCTCTCCCATTCTCTGTCTGTCTCACCCTCTGTATATATCTCTCTGTTTCTCTCTCTCTTTGTCTGTCTCTTTCCCTGTGTCTCTGACTGTCTCTGTCTCCGTCTGTCTATCTATCCCTTTCCCTATCTATCTCTTTCCCTGTCTGTCTATCTCTGTCACTTTCCCTGTCTGTCTCTTTCCCTGTCTGTCTCTTTCCCTCTCTTTCCCTGTCTGTCTCTTTCCCTCTCTTTCCCTGTCTGTCTCTTTCCCTCTCTTTCCCTGTCTGTCTCTTTCCCTCTGTCTGTCTCTTTGTCTGTCTCTTTACCTGTCTTTGTCTGTCTCTTACCCTGTCTGTCTCTTTCCCTTTCTTTCCCTGTTTGTCTGTTTCCATGTCTGTCTCTGTCTCTTTGTGTCTGTCTCTTTCCCTGTCAGTCTGTCTCTGTGTCTGTCTCTTTGTGTCTGTCTCTTACCCTGTCTATGTCTGTCTCTTACCCTAACTGTGTCTGCCTCTTTCCCTGGCTACATTGTGACACGCCAACATTCCATATAAGGGCGTGGCTGCGCATTCTTCTGAAGTTCTGGCTGCACTGTGGCTCCCAGCTCCATTCGCTTTAATGGAGGCAGGTTTTTTGGCGAATAACTGTAAAGCGCGGAGTTAAAATTTCCCCTCAAAACATAGCCTATGACGCTCTCGGGGTCCAGACGTGTGAGTGTGCAAAATTTTGTGGCTGAAGCTGCGACGGTGCAGATGCCAATCCCGGACATACACACATACACACACACACATTCAGCTTTATATATTAGATTATGTTTAATATATCTATCCATGCATTCATCTATATGTCTATTATTTATCTATCCCTCTATCAATCTATATATTATCTGTGTATCTAATCTATCTATTATCTATTCCTCTATCCATTTATCACACATCTATCTAATCTACATATCTATCATCTATCTATTTATCTATCTATCTACTGTATTATCTATCTATCCATGTGTATCTATTTATCTATCTATTATGTTTATCTAATCTATCTATCCATGCATTCATCTATATGTCTAATATGCTTATATATATGTCATGTTTATGTATTTCTGCACATATCTGTATATGTTGTATGTGAATTTATCTGTATACATCTTTGTATTCACCTATATGCTCATATTGTTTCAGCTCCATTACAAGTGTAAGAAAGGCTGATGTGCTGATGTTGCATGTGAGCATATAGGTGAATGTATTCATATAAAGAAGCCTCCTAATCACTTTTTTATTGATGGAGTATGTGTCTGTGCAAGTAATGTAGTGTCAGCGTATTTATATACTCACCTAATGCTGCTCTTCTACTTTCCTGAGTGCAGTCACCACTCTCTGGTATCTCGGATCACACTACACTCTGAGCCAGAAGTCTTTTACAATTATGGCCTTTCTGACACTCCATAGACTTACATTGTAAGTCACTTTCAGGTCCTGTAGAGCAGTGTGACCCAGAGATGCTTGAGAGCGGGGTTGTCACTGAGAAGAGGAGCAGAACAGCGTTAGATACTGGAGAGTGGTGACATCACTGAGAAGGGCAGAACAGCGCTGGTCACCAGAGAGAGTGGCGTGACATCACTGAGAAGAGGAGCAGAACAGCGCTGGATACTGGAGAAACTGGAGAGTGGTGACATCACTGAGAAGAGCAGAACAGCGCTGGTCACCAGAGAGAGTGGCGTGACATCACTGAGAAGAGGAGCAGAACAGCGCTGGATACTGGAGAAACTGGAGAGTGGTGACATCACTGAGAAGAGCAGAACAGCGCTGGTCACCAGAGAGAGTAGCGTGACATCACTGAGAAGAGGAGCAGAACAGCACTGGATACTGGAGAGTGGTGATGTCACTGAGAAGAGCAGAACAGCGCTGGTCACCAGAGAGAGTGGCGTGACATCACTGAGAAGAGGAGCAGAACAGCGCTGGATACTGGATATACTGGAGAGTGGTGATGTCACTGAGAAGAGCAGAACAGCGCTGGTCACCAGAGAGAGTGGTGTGACATCAGTGAGAATAGCAGCAGAACAGTGCTGGACACTGGAGATACTGGAGAATGGCGTGACATCAGTGAGAAAACGAGCAGAACATTGCTGGACATTGGAGATACTGGAGAGTGGTGACGTCAGTGAGACGAGGAGCAGAACAGCACTGGACACTGGAGATACTGGAGAGTGACGTGACATCTGTGAGAAGAGGAGCAGAACAGCGCTGGACACTGAAGATACTGGAGAGTGGTGACGTCACTGAGAAGAGGAGCATTACTGGAAACCAGAGAGAGCGGCGGTAGGTGAGTGTATTATGACACTACATGCATATACACATGTTCCATCATTAAACAAACTAGAGAGAACTTCTTTAATGATGTCTATGGTGCCACTGTTTTTTGTTGTATTTCCTCTGTTTCTATTCTGTACCCTCCTGTGGTATAGAGCACTGCTTCAAGGAACCTGACAGTGGATACATGTCACCCGTGGATCAAGCAGCCTGTATCAGACATCACATCTGTACGACTAGTATTTCATGTGGCTAAGTCCCTGACATCTATTAAAGTCTTTCTCTGAATCTCCGCAGCGTTTTAGGGTCAGACATACCTGGCTGTGAACATTCAGCCACTACCTGGAGCAGGATGCCCACGGCTCATGGGTATCAGCTGTCAGGTTCACACATACCTGGCTGTGATCATACAGCCACTCCATGGCATACGCTGTCCACGGCTCATGGGTATCAGCTGTCAGGTTCCCTTTAAAGAAGTTGTGTGAAATAATACATGTACTGTAAAGAAACTGTCTGGCAATAGGATCTAATGGGGGTTACATTTTGTAAAACTAACAAAATAATTATTCCCACCTGCTGTCACCTCCTGGATCCAGTGCTGCCGTCCTGTGGTCTGTGCAGGATTAATTATGTCACCGTTCTACCAGAAACAGGACTGCTGCAGTTTGTGATCGGCTGCAGCGGTCAGGTGACTTGAACTGCATGCATCACAAGCTGCAGCGGTTCTGTATCCCATAGAATGGTGACATCATTAATTCTGGCACAGAGCACAGGACGGCCTGCACTGGATCCAGGAAGGTGACAGCAGGTGAACACAATTTATTTTGTTATTTTTACAGAATCTGGCCTCCAGGTAATGACCTTTTGTCTGGACAATCCCTTTAATAAACTATAATTCTCATCATTCCTGCACCTGACAGCTCTAGTTTTCCATTCCCTGATGCTTATGTTTACAATTGCTGCAGATATCACAGCCCAGGTGCCCCATGTGACCGATGCAGACAATCACTGGCTTCAGACTTGAGCTGTATACCACTGACAAGCTGCAACACACAGGGTATCCAGGTTGTGCCATTTCCAGCCAATGTAACTAGAAGCATTGGAGACAGTGCTGAAGCTGCAGAAGACAGAAGGGCGGCAGGACTGTTCTGTGTTATATTCAGATGGTAAATATGGAACTTATTTATCGTTTAGATTTGACACATCTAAAAAGACACATCTGCATATTTTTCTCACTATCTGATATGAAATAAGAATTAAGGTACCGTCACACTAAGCAACATCGCTAGCAACATCGCTGCTGATGCACAACTTGCTAGCGATGTTGCTTAGTGTGACATCCAGCAACAAACTGACCCCTGCTGTGAGGTTGTTAATTGTTGCTGAATGTCCTGGGCCATTTTTTAGTTGTTGCTCCCCCGCTGTGAAGCGCACATCGCTGTGTGTGACAGCGACAGAGCAACAACTAAATGTGCAGGCAGCAGGAGCCGGCTTCTGCGGACGCTGGTAACCACAGTAAACATCGGGTAACCAAGAACCCCTTCCCTTGGTTACCCGATATTTACCTTCGTTACCAGCGTCCGTCGCTCACAGCTGTCACAGCTGTCAGTGCCAGCTCCTGCTCTCTGCACATGTAGCTGCAGTACACATCGGGTAATTAACCCCATGTGTACTGTAGCTAGGAGTGCAGGGAGCCAGCGCTAAGCAGTGTGCGCGGCTCCTGCTCTCTGCACATGCAGCTGCAGTACACATCGGGTAATTAACCCGATGTGTACTGTAGTTAGGAGAGCAGGGAGCCAGCGCTAAGCAGTGTGCGCGGCTCCCTGCTCTCTGCACATGTAGCTGCAGTACACATCGGGTAATTAACCCCATGTGTACTGTGGCTAGGTGTGCAGGGAGCCAGCGCTAAGCGGTGTGCGCTGAAACCAAGGTAAATATCGGGTTGGTTACCCGATATTTACCTTAGTTACCAAGCGCAGCATGCTTCCACGTGTAGCGACGCTCCAGCGATCCCTGCCAGGTCAGGTTGCTGGTGGGATCGCTGGAGCGTCGCTTAGTGTGACATCTCACCAGCGACCTCCTAGCAACTTACCAGCGATCCCTATCAGGTTGTATCGTTGTTGGGATCCCTGGTAAGTTGTTTAGTGTGACTGGGCCTTAAGCCTTTTTAGGTCAATTAGGATTATCAAAATTATTTATATTTGCCAGAATAATGAGACAGCGACCATGTTAAACCATTATTGTGAGGTTGTTTTGCTGCAGGAGGGAGTGGTGCACATCACAAAATAGATGGCATCAGAGATTATGAGGCAATACTGAAGCAACATCTGAAGACATCAGCCAGGAACTTAAAGCTTGGGCGGAAATGGGTCTTCCTTATTGACAATGACCTGAAGCATACTGCCAAACTAGTTACAACGTGGCTTAAGGATAACAGAGTCAATATTTTGACTTAAGGTGGTGTCACACATAGTGATGACGACAACAACGTCACTGCTAAGTCACCATTTTCTGTGCTGTGTGTGACATCCAGTAACGACCTGGCCCCTGCTGTGAGGTCGCCGGTCGTTGCTGAATGTCCTGCTTCATTTTTTGGACATTGCTCTCCCGCTGTGAAGCACACATCGCTGTGTGTGACAGTGAGAGAGCGACGAACTGAAGCGAGCAGGGAGCAGGGAGCCGGCGTCTGGCAGCCTGCGGTAAGCTGTAACCAAGGTAAACATTGGGTAACCAAGAAGCCCTTTCCTTGGTTACCCGATATTTACCTTTGTTACCAGCGTCCGCCACTCTCACGATGCCAGTGCCGGCTCCCTGCATACGTAGCTGGAGTGCACATCAGGTAATTAACCCGATGTGTACTCTAGCTAGGAGTGCAGGGAGCCAGCGCTAAGTGGTGTGCTCTCACACTGCCAGTGCTGGCTCCCTGCTCCCTGCACACGTAGCTGGAGTACACATCGGGTAATTAACCCAATGTGTACTCTGGCTAGGAGTGCAGGGAACAGTGAGTCGGCACTGGCAGCGTGAGAGTGGTGGACGCTAGTAACAAAGGTAAATATCGGGTAACCAAGAGAAGTGCTTTCCTTGGTTACCTGATATTTACCTTAGTTACGCTTCCACGCGTCGCTGCTGGCTGGGGGCTGGTCACTGGTCACTGGTGAGATCTGCCTGTTTGACAGATCACCAGCGACCATGTAACGACGCAGCAGCGATCCTGATAAGGTCAGATCGCTGGTCGTGATCGCTGCTGTGTCGCTATGTGTGACACCACCCTTACAACTATTTAAACTATCATTAGTTATGCAGATTCTTGCAATTTCACTGCATTGTTACTGTTTAGATCCTGGTGTTTGAAAAATCTTAGGCTTCCTGTGTACTACAAATTACAACCTGTTCTCATATTCCCTAATAGCTCAGTGTGTTATTAGGTTGACTCCCAAGCAAAAAGTCACTGGATCAAATCGAGAAGCAGCAATGAAGAAGATTTCCCAAGAAAAGAGAAACAGCATCATCCAGCTCATCGATAGAGGTCTCTCGGCCCCAAAAAATTGCTCAACTGCATCATGTTAGTGCAATGACAGTTGGAAGAATATAAAATGAAGTCCATCAGTCCATTCAAAAGCCAAGAGGTGGACGTCCAGGCAAAATATTGGAGTCAACAAGTTGGCTCATCACAAGGTCTTTCAGTTCTGGTGCAACAAACACGGCAGTGGAGGTGGCTCCTATGCGTCATAATCCTAAAATCACAGACATGCAATGCACACTACACAAGTCTGGAATGGTGGCCTGAAAAAAGGTGATGATGCCTTCACTTCAATATCATCATAACGAGCATCGGCTCGAGTATATAAAGAAGTACGAAAAGTGGACAGTAGAAAACATGAAAAAGGGTGATTTGGACCAATTAGACAAAAGTCAATAGACGAGACTCAGTTGGGTGGAAATGGGTCTGGAAGAAACAAGAGAAAAAGGGGCTGACGGATCAAGAAATTGAAGGACATTTCAAGTTTGGTGCAGGGGTGGTTGTTTCACAGCCAAAAGCATTGGATGTTTGACCAGGATCAAAGCAAGACTAGAACCTGAATGTCAAAAAATTCTAAACATTGTTACCCTTTTGCTTGTTAATTTATATATACTATATTGTGTACAGCAATACAAGAAGTGACCAAAATGCAAGGACCCATTTAGAGGTTTATTTGATTTTTTTTGTATTAGTTTGGATGTAATCAAAGTAAAGTTTTAACTGGAGAAACATTTTTTATTTTTATTTTCGTTTTTACTTTTTCTTGCACTGTATATTGCTTATACATTGTAAAATATTATTTTGTGCATCTCAATACATTTCTGGGGAAAACACCATGTTTAAGTACAGATAGTTTTTATCTTAAAGTGCTTAAAAATATAAGATTTTAATTAATTTTTTAGTATTTGTATTTCCTTTTGTCAGCTGAAATTTTTGGAACAACATATGACAGAACGGATTACTATGCACTAGAAAATTGCTTTTTTATGACAGATTCTTATATGGAGTCTATTAGCAAACAACATGCTGACCTAAACAGTAACATGTACTGTTTTCTCCTGCCAGATTTACAGGACAAGAACCACAAGTCTATACTTTAATTCACTGTGGGAAGACTGCTGGAATAATCCACTGTATAACGGCTGATACAGCTACAGGCGCGTCTTGTGTGCCATTGTATGCCATGGGAGAGGGATCTCTTCCTGTCATATTAAAACTCATCAATAGACTGTGTCATTTTTTCGCATAGCCAGTACATTGATGATGTTTGTGATCTTACAGGGAACCAAAGAACAGCTGCAAAATTTTGTGGATTGAATCAGAATCATTTCGATATACATTTGACATACAAATTTAAGTTCCATCAAATTGGCTTTTTAGACATCATAATAAAACACAATTCTCATAGAATGGTACAGATGAATGTCTTCCTTAAAGAAACATTGATGAACTCCTTCCTCCATGCTACGTCGCCATCAACCTCACTTGATAGAAACAAAACCTGTTGGGTCATTTCTCGAGATGTAAAGATATGCTCTACATGTGTTCTATTTAAATGTCAATCCAAAGACCTAAAAAAATGCTTTCTCGATTGTGGATACAGACGACGATCCATCAAAAGGGTGTATATCAAGAGTGAAAAACACTGAGCGACACCAACTTTTCCAGTCTTTCAAGAAACAATCAATAGAGACCCAGTTCTACGGTAGAGAAGAGCGAGCTTGTTCGGTTCGTGTTCGCCAATTTCAAATTCAGTTACAGCATTTCCATTTACGGTTTGAGGTCGTGTACAAAAGCATATTTGGGGAAACCTGGTAATGATCAGCTGTGTTCATTTTTCAAAATGCTTTTCTGATAACATGATGCTTTTGGATAGGATTGTGGTACTGTATGATGAACAGGTGGATGTGTTTAATGACGGAAGAGTGTGGAGAGAGGCCAGAGAAGCGGTGCACTTCTTTTTTTATTAATTATATTTGTGGATGTTTCTGCAGCCAATAACGGTGCAGAAAACATTCACAAGGTTCAGACACAAGGGCTTGTCATTGGTCATTTGTTGCCTAAGTCACATGTCCGTCTGCATATAAAATGCAATGTCTACATACAATTTTTAAAACCGGAGATATGAATGCTCCCAATATAAGGTGACAACCTTATATTGGGAGTATTCATATCTCCGGTATTAAAAATTGTATGTTATGTCATTTATATTTTATGTTGTCTACACTGGCTGTTGTTCTTCCTCCTATTTTGTTTGGTTCTCCTACCATTACCATATCAGGAGCTGCCTTGAAGAAGTCCACACATGTGTTTCTGATTTTTGGAGGTGAGAGAATACAACAAAAGGAAGCTGGTTGCATTCAAAGTCAGAACATGATTAAGACCTGAGGCGTCGAAACGCGTTGTTCTGTTGCCATCTGACTGATATGCTGTACCTGCTGGAATTTTAATATGCATTGGCACAATAAAATGGATTTTTAATTTTCCCATTTCTGGTGCTGGATCTCTCTTCTTTTTCTACTATCAAGACTGTCTGTGGCGTGTTAAGTCGCCTGCATACAGTAATAAAATTTTGAAAAAAGAAGCGTATGCCAAGTTAATATCGGTTTGTACACCCGGAGGAATCTGTTTCTGAAAAATTAGTTAAAAAGAAAATTCAGGCAATAAGGACTGTTTTTTTTTTATAACTGAATGTTTTATTAAATTTTTTAAAACAGACACGGAAAAAGTAAATGAATGCATAGATATGTCTCACAAGCATATGAGCAATAACTGTAAACCGAGCATCAGTGTACATATCATACTATCCACTAATACAATAAAAACAGGGAATGTGACAAGACAAACAAGACAATACTAGACAAAGAGATATAAAAAGGGGGGGATGAAGTGGTGAGGGTGGATATATCAGACTTCCATCAAAACCATACCTTACTATTATTCTTTATTGGCCCAATAGGTGTCCCAAAGTGACCAAACGCTCTCAACATGATCTACCGTGTTATTTGACAGGGCAGATAGATACTCCATCCTTCTCACATCTTGGATCCGAGAATGGAGATCTGTAAATGAGGGTGGATGGGCCGATCTCCAGTTACGGGCAGTTAGACATCTAGCTGCTGTAGTTATATGTAACAATAACCACTTCACTCTTTTCCCCAGTTTAAGGACTGTTTTTAAGAAAGAACTCAACAAAGTTGAAGACAGCAAACATTTGGGTGCCGGTGCTGAAGCAGTGTATGTCCCAAGACTATGGTATTATGATGTTTTAATGTTCACAAGAGATCAGGAGTTGCCCCGTCAATCCATCAGCCTCATATCTCCACTTGTTGATAATCCAGAGGATCAATCCAATGCAGAAAATATTGTTGAGGTAATTGATGTTTTTTTTCTTGTTTTTTTTTTATTTTTTTTTTCAAACGTAAAATAAAACCACTACCAATGGTGTATTTTACTTTGCCCACATAAAACAAAAGTGGTTTACCTATTTTAATTTTTAGTTTTTAATCTAAATGCAAATAACTAGTCAGAAACAGTTTGATGATCACCACTATGGTGTTACAAAAAAAAAAAGATTATATCAATCTAGACCAAAATCCATAATTCATGTGCTCAAATACCAATTTATAAAAATTAAAGAATAAAAAAATGATGTTTGTTAATATCTGTTTTTAAAGCGTTACAAAATGATTTTTTTGTCTGCAAATTTTTAAATTGTATTAAATTTTTTCGTTTATTTTAATTTACAAATTGTCCTTCAAAAAATAACACACATTTCTGTATCCCAAAATTAGGCTCAAAATGAGGACACAGAATTGGAAGAAACACAGCACAGTGCAGTTACTGATGAGCAAACATCACCCTTAATTCCAACACAAACGAACATCTTGCAAGAAACACTTGGCCCATCAACAGTATACCGTAGACCGCAAAGGCTAAGAAAAAGACACCCTTCATCACTCACCGGTATTAGCCCAACTTGTGGAGATTTCCAAAAATATCCTTGATCAAGCCAAAAAAGAACCTGTGAGTGGATATGCACAAATGGTAGATGATCAATTTAAAACAATGCCACCAGACCAAATTATACATGCACATGTTTTCTGTCATGCATGCTGGGCAAGATGGGAGATTGAATGAAAATACTTGTATTTCCTTTATAACACCACTACAAGATGTTATTGAGAATCCAGAATTAATTCAAACCACTACAGACGCACCTGCGGTTGCAGAGTCTCCAATTGTCGCAACCAAAATTAGTCGTAATTTACGCAAAAGAGCACGCAGAAACACAAAATCACAGTCATTAATTACACATGGTAATCAAGATTGATTTTAAAACAATTAAAAAAGCTTTCAAATAATTTAGTCACCTGTTCATATGTCTAACTTTAATTTACTTATGAAACGGTCTTTCAAAACATTTTTTAGTTAGCTAGATGATGTTGAAATGTGGTTATGAAAAATTATAAACTAATTTGGTCGCATGTAAGCCTGTGTTTGCCATTTGACAAGATAATTACCATTTAGTAATGTGGCAATTGCATGCTTTTTTACTTTGATAGCCAAAACCAATTCTACAAATGTGAAAACAACATTTATTTTGAAATTACAAGTGTTTATTGTCAAGTATATTTTGAATTTGTTATTAAAATATAATTATAGAACATGTTATTTGTCTTTTTGTTTATAATGTTTTAATTGTTTTCAAAAAAAGTTTTTTAGGATTTTTAATAATAGCCTGGTTACTATTGATTACAAAACCATTATGACTTACAGTTTTCTATATTAATTTAAGATATTTGTAAACAAAATTAAAAAAACAAAAAAATACAAAATTATGCAAAATATTGATTTACAACATTAATATGCTCATTGGCTGCGTCAAGCAAACGCTGGTCTGAATCCTTGAGAATTTGAACAGATGGTCTCTCTGTTGGGATTTAAAAGAGAAAAAAATTGTAATAAATGTATTAGGTCCATTCTTTTGGTTTTAATTTAATAACTGTTTTTTTTTGGCTTAAATTAAAATTAAATAATTTGACAAACTAATATACCTATTTGAACTATCTCTGCCTCAGCTTCATCCGCGGAAGAGGTACTCAAATTCCAACCCAACTGTGCAGCTTGAATGACTTAAAAAAACAGAGTTGATTAGAGTTTTAAGCAGATTAACCTAATTAATAATTTAAATAGCTCTTTATATGGTCACTAAACATATAAATACGAAACAAGATTTGCATACTCACCACTATTATCTAGTGTAAATGCTGGTGTGCTTGGTGAAGTTGGTATCCTCCGTGAATAGGATAAAGGCTCGGTGTGGTTTTGGGCGTGGCTCACTGGAGCATCAGGGTTATTGTTTCTCATGCCTACAAAATTAAATAAAAAAAAATAAATATGTAATTTCTAAATTTTAATTTTTTTAAAAAAATGTTTTTTAAAAGTTTTAAACAAATTATTCTTGAATTTAAAAAAAAAAAGAAAAAAAGAAAAAAACAATATCTATATCATACTGACCTTGTAAGCGTTGAAATCTTGAGCGGATATTTACCACCTGACTCCATGACCTGTATTTCAGATCAGACCACTTCTTACATATCTGTCTGATACTTCGTGAGATGCCAAATTCAGCTTTGAGGCCTCTGCGAACCCGTCGCAGGACCGCCCGTCTATGGGCCATTGGTCTTTCATAGGCCCTTGCACAATCATAGTCCCAGAGATCTATTTTTAAAACTAGAAACTCAATTTCTGATTGACCCCAAATGGTTGTTCTGTTTCTTGCCGCTATTTTGGACTGGATTACAGTTAGGCAATCGGCAGATATTATCTGGAATTCAGACCACATTAATATGAATGTAGATAAATCAATTCATGGATTGGCTCTGTGTTAGATAAAATGTCTGCTTCACAATTATTTCGCTATTGTGTACCACCAAATAATAAAGAAAAAAAAAGATTACATATTTGGTTAAACAATATTTCTTTAATTCATTTTTCAAACCATAGTGTTCTTCATACATTTTGGTGGTGTGATGATGATTAATAAAGAAAGCTATAATTTTTTAAATCATGACACGTGATTTCATTACCATAATCTAATTTTAAATATTATGTACATATTTAACATTTTTTTGGTCTTTTCATTTTGGGAAATGTGAAAGAAATAAGTTTGGATTACTTTTTTGAAATCAAAAAACAAATTTTTTAGATAATTTTTAATATTAAAACCAAAATTAAACCGAGACTTCAGTTTGCCAGCCAACTGAGCCTGGACCCAGATAATAAGTCAAATATTTTTCTCGATTACTCTGAATTTCATGCCGTGACCGCCCACTGATGGGTAAATGATTTAGGGATTCCAAAGGCGTGGCATCCATTCTCCAATCTCCAGGTAAAATCTCACCTGTGCGTTGGTTTACTGTGTCATCAAAGCCTGCTGGGGTGTATTGTGTTGCATCTTTTTTTCTAAGTAAGTTATGCAACACACAGCAGGCTAGGATGACACGGTCTATCGATTCAAGTTTTAAATTTATCGCAGTTTGGAAAATTTGAAAACGACTAGATAATATCCCAAAGGCATTTTCAACTACACGCCTTGCCCTAGAAAGGCGGTAGTTGAAAATTCGCCTATCATCACTTAAGGTCACCTGTGGATAGCGCCTTAACAAATGCGCTTGCAATGGAAAAGCCTCATCTGCGAGAAAAGTAAAATTTAAATTAGCCACAGTTTGGTAATTTGACGACAAAAATAATTTATCACTAACTAATCGATGGCCAAACTCTGTACATTCTAGGGCTCCACCGTCAGATACCCGCCCATTCATGCCTACATCAACATAAAGAAGCTCATATTGTGCATTTACTACTGCCAACAAAATAACACCAAAAAAACCTTTATAATCTTAAAAAAAGAACCACTATTGTGTGGTTGTTGTATGCGCACATGTTTGCCGTCAATTGCGCCTCCACAATTTGGAAATTGCCAATGTGTTTCAAAAACCGAGGCAATGGCAAGCCACTCTGCTTGTGATGATGGGAACGGCATGAATTAACGGAGACAATCTATGAGGGCCTGGCATGTCTCAGGGATGAAGCTGCTTAACAAAGAACGTGAAATAGCTGACGAATATTGCAAGTCTGTTAAAGGTCTTCCAGTTGCAAGGTATCTTAATGTAATGCCTAGTCTTTCTTCAACATGGACTGCTTAACGCATAACTGTGTCTTAACGCTTGATATATGGTGTGATGCGGTCAAGGAGAAAGAGGAATGTTGCCTCAGACATTCTCAAGTAATTTCTAAAGTCTTGTGGGTTGTTATCCCTCAAAGTGTGCATCAGTTGGATGTGGCTGTATTGGTCCTTCTGCAGCAACCACTGTCTTGCCCACATGCGACGGCGTCTTGTTTTTGTGCGTGTCTCAGCTTCCAATTCTTCGGCGGCACTGGCTGCAGCAGTGACTAATGTGGCACATATTATTTTATGTTGTTGATTGTTAATCATGTTTGCGTGAAAATTGTTATTGTCTCAATTTTGGCAGAAACCGTTCTGTGGGGATGAAAAATTAAAAATAAAAAAACAAATAAAAAATCAAAAACAAAGTATATTTTTCATTAAAATTACCCAAAAATAATTAAGAAAAAATTTAAAATAAAAAAATACCTTTACGACAGATAAATGATCCGTACAGCATCAAAATACAGAATCTGTGTGAGCTTGGTGAGGCCACACAAGCAGGGTGCATCAGCATAATGACACTCAAAAAAGACGTCTTTTTGTTCTGAAAAAGACCTATAGAAACAAAGATACGGTAACCTATCAAAGCACGTGAGGCATGGAAGATTGTGACGTTATTCTAACCCCCCTGTCGCACACATGAGCAATATTGATGATCGTCAAAATAGCATCACACGAAACAATGTAGGAGTAAAAATAGACAATAACGAGGTTTATTTGGCGACGTAAGACGATTTTTGGTTTTAGAACGAGCTCTCCACGGCAGTCGATTTTGACCACTTTTACGATCGGCTACCATCGCACGTAATTGTCACACTAAACAATATTGATAAAAACGCCGGATGTGCGTCACTAACGACATGACCCCAACGATAAAATAAAGACGATATCGTAGCGTGTAAAGCCCGCTTAAGGATTGCTACTTGGTATTGCCTGCTAAAGAGTTGCCAGTGAATGATCTAAATAGGTATTGCTACTTTTTAGTGGCTGCTAAAAATTGACTAGTGCACCATCTGAAAAGGTATTGCTACTTTTTAGTGCCTGCTATAAGGTTGCAAGTGTACCATCGCAATAGGTAGTGCTACTTTTTAGTGTCTGCTAAAAATTTCTCAGTGAACCATAACAATAGGTGTTGCTACTTTTAAGTGGCTGCTAAAAATTTGCCAGTGAACCATCTCAGTAGGTATTGGTTGTTTTTCGTGCCTGCTAAATATTTTCAAGTAAACCATCTCAATAAGAATTGCTACCTTTTTAGTGACTGCTAAAAATTTGGCAATGAACCATCTCAGTAGGTATTGTTACTTTTTAGTGTCTGCTAAAAATTTGTCATTGAACCATCTCAATAGGCATTGCTAGTTTTTAGTGGCTGCTAACAATTTGCCAGTGAACCATCTCAGTAGGTATTGGTTGTTTTTCGTGCCTGCTAAATATTTTCCAGTCAACCATCTCAATAAGAATTGCTACCTCTTTAGTGACTGCTAAAAAATTTGCCTGTGAACCATCTTAATTGGTATTGCTACTTTTTAGTGTCTGCTAAAAACTTGCTAGTGGACCAATTCAATAGGTATTGCTACTTCTTAGTACCTGCTAAAATTTTGCCAGTGAACTATCTAACTAGGTATTGGTACTTCTGTGGGCCACCCCAATATTACCATCTAAGCCAAGAAATAAAAATTTTAATTTTGTGTCAGGTATCTGACAGGTGTGGGCCCAAGGTTGCAAAACATCTGTTTCAAAGGTAAAGGGTACATCAAATATGAGTGGTAAATCACAAGGTCATGGTGGAAGGAGGAATAGATGGGGTGTTCGAAGTGTACGTGGGGGATGTTCTAATGTTAGTTAAAGCCCTACTGAGCAAACACTGGCTTACCTTATCCCATGAGAACTGAGAACAATTTCCTTTCCATTACTCCACTCCATTTCTTTGGCAGCTGCACATCGCTTCAACTTGTAAATGAGGTCCAGAAACAGCATGTGCTATAGTGGATGGCAAGTGGTGTCTCTCTTTATCTTCCTGCACCTCAACATCACACACAGTTCATTCCTCAGAGGTGCCACCCCAATTACACTTGTTTCATCCTGCATCACAACTCTTCAACCCCCCCAACTTACTATGGTGGACCACACATGGGCGAGTCTGCAGAGCTGTTCACACATTCTACCCCATGGTAATCAGAGATTTGCTCCAAAGATACACAGACTGAAGAGGAGGAAAACATCTGCACCGATGCCCAAAATCTTTGTCAGTTAGATCCAGGCCCGGACGTAGTTGGGTCCAATCAGAATCCAGACCCTCATTAACTGATGGTAAACCCCAGGGGTGAGACTTAGATACCGGAGGCACATGCATACTGTGATGTCAGGTCACCAAGGGGAGGATGGTGACTGTCAGGGTGAGTAGTGGGACAACAGAGAGGATGACGATAAAGTTGTAGATCCCACTTGGTGTGAACCCAGAGGCACACAGCTGAGTGGCTCAGCAGAGGAGATGGAGGAGTAGGAAGACAAGGCACTTCCCACAAAGACATGGAGTGATGCAAACCAGTACAACCACTGCATCCTTAGCCACAACTCTGGCTGGGTCCAGCAGTGGTGGCAGGTCTACATTTCACTTGAGCAGCAATGGTTGCTTAGCTTGGGCGTTTTTTGCAACTGGAATGGATGACCCAACTCACATTCTCTGCAAACGTTATAAAAAATGACTCAGTAGAGGCAGAAATACAAATAATTTGTCTACTACATGTATGAACCAGCACATGACCAACCAACATGTGTTAGCCTGAGAATTTTACTGCACTAAAATGTAGCCTAGCAGACATCCCCAGCCACCCAATGCCCCATCTGGATATGAACTGGATATGATGCTTCTTCTTCCTCCGTTACCCTCGAAACTGTTCTCACCCAGCTCTCTGCCTGCAGAACCTCCACTTGGTTACCAACTACAGTTGGGGTGAGTGAGAGCACATCAGTTGCTACAGAAGTGGACATGTCTGTGGATTTTTCATACACCGAGCTCACCACAATCCACCATAACATCTCTGCCTTCACCTCCCTCGCCATCCACCAGTTTGTCATGCCCAACATACTCAACCCTCTCTCAGCACACCAGTCAGCCCTCGATCCCGCAGTTCTGGTCACAGAAAATATTATTTCATCGATACATGTCAAAGCTAAGAGCTTTAACTTCACCATATCCAATCTGTGGACACGGAAATGCTGCCTTTCTGCCTGGTGGATGCAGAGGGTTTCCGAAAGCTGATGGCCATGGCAGTCCACCAGTATCAGTTCCCCAGTCGAAATTACTTCTCTAATAAAGCTGTGCAGGGAAGGCCGTGTGCGATAACAGTGCAAACCTGGTAGCGGCCCTACGCCTGGGCGACATCACACATATGCTTTGCATGGCTCATGTCCTCAACCTGGTTGTACAGCAATTTCTAGGCCACTATCCCGGCTTTGGTGCATTGCTACAGAATCCATGGTCGCTGTGTGCTCATTTTAAAAATGGAAATGCCAGGCCACATCCTATGTGTTGCAAGGACCATACCTCCCTGCTGTGCAATAGCATATTATAGTATATTACAGAAAACAAAAAGCTGAAGAAAAAGCTCAATAAAATTCTGAGATTTGATAGGCATAGGAACAAGTGGTGGAAGGAGAAGGCCAAATGGTCCTTGCTTGGGAGACTTGTTCTGAGCACAAGATGGACAGGTGGAAACATCTCCAGAATATGCCATCCCGTGGAGAGCTATCAGTACAACTATGCGATAAGTTGAAAGTTCTTTTTCGCTCTGCATGAGCAGCTGATTTGGAAGCGTGACCCAAAAACAAGATTTGTTTCCTATCAAACTCTGAAATGAAAGTCTTTCTTGGGGGAATTATGGGCTAATCCAGCGGGGCCAGAGCAACCATCTTGGGGGGCCTAAATGACATGCTGGAGGTCCTCTTTTATTTTGAAGAAGACATCAGTGTCTGACCAACAGACAGAAAGCAATGCTGGAAGACAAGGTTGGGTCTTAGATGACTGGGATGGATACACACTGACCAAACAAACCTTGTGGCAGTACTGAACCCAATGGAGCACCTCACACCGTAATATGACCTCCAATATTTTCTCCACACTGTAATATGGCCACAATATTTTCCTCACACTGTATTATGGCCACCAGTATTTCCATCACACTTTATTATGGCCCCCAGTCCCAGACACAAGAGGGCCACTATGCAAGAACAATATATGGGCCCTTTGGAGTCCAAGATCTCATCATAATGCCCCATCCATCTGCCTAAAAATGGGCCATCCCTACCTCTTGGAGCCCCTGCCTCCAGTAATTTCCCCACACTGTAATATGCTCCCCCTATTTCCCCCCACACTGTATCATGGCCCCCAGTACCTCCCCATAAGCAAAGAAAAAAAAATCTTATATTCAGATACCCATGTATACTGAGGCATCCACCAGGAGACAGTACCAAGGCTTAGAAAGACCATTTTGGTGATGTCATCGCGTTGCGGCACTCAGAGTCCCTGCTTTCCGAGTCTCCCTGCTGTTCTGTTGACTGTAGGCCAAAATTGACCTGCGGTCTATAGAATGGAAAACGGCAGAGCAGAGTATATACAGAGTTTTACTGTATCAGTAGTTCCAAATGAGCGACTACACATCCTGCCCCCGGTAGATTTTATGTTGGACTTTTAGTTTCTTCACTGTACAAAGCTATGTTCATATATTAATGCTAACATGTATTTTAGTTATAGTTAGGATTTTTTTGTCCTTTATTAAACACATTTACATCAGTTGGAGTTCCTTCAGTATGTATTACTTCATTATTCACTTTCTAAAATCATATACAAGCTCCCTCATTTTTTTTTTCTGTTTGATTCACAATAGTGCCAATCAATGTGCAAATATTCAAGTCAATCTACAGAAAAAGTGTAATGTTTATATTATAAGACTTAAAGGGGTCACATATAGCTTTATATTAGCAGCCATTTTTATTAAATATTTAATTGATTGTGCTAGAGGTCACAACTCAATACAACTCTATGAGAGCCTTGTTCTGGCCTCATTCTGTCTCTCATAGAGTTGCATTGAGAGCTTGTAACTTAAATTCTGTCTTCCGGCCAGTCAGAAATTACAATCACAAGATGTCATCACGGGACCGGAGTGGCATTGGCAAAAAGTGAAGCATTTAAAGTGCCACTCCAGGGCTGAAAAAAAACACTTAAACCTATTAAGCAGAAACATCTTGAATAGCAGTGTGTATAGAAATGATGGAATCCCATTGCATACTAGATTTCCCCATCTGTATTGTTCCATTTCCTTATTTTCTTTGTAGGACAAGATAACCTTATGTGAGTTCACATTGCCCAAGGGGTAGAAAGATGAAAATAAACTATGGCACTGTCCTCAGCTCTATCACTGGATTCCAAAGCTGCAGCAAAAAATCTCATTATCACCGGAAGAAAAGGACTCTAGTTAGGCCCCTTTCACACGTCAGTTTTTTGCCATAAGTCACAATTCGTTGAATTTTGAAAAAATGGATCCGGTGACTGATGCCGCTGGATAAGTTTTTTTCTCATCGACTTGTTTTAGCGATGGATTGCGACGGATGGCCTCACGTTTCATCAGTCGTTCGACGGATCTGTCGAAAAATGTTTGTTTGTCGGATGGAGACAACGGCCAAAGTAAAGTTTGTGTACATCGAAAAAACGGACAGCGACGGATCCGTCGCCGTCCGTCGTTTGGTAAAATGGAAGCCTATGGGCTCAGGATCCGTTGTCATCCGTCAAATGACAGAATCCATTTTTTATAACTAAGCATGCTCCAATTTATTATTTAGCCCCCAGCTAGTCAGATCCATCGAAAAATTGATCCATCACATCAGTTTAGCCACAATCTCCAACGGATCCATCGATTGTGACGGATGGCAAAAAACTGATGTGTGAAAGGGGCCTAAGTTGCAGGAATTATCACGCCTCCAGGTTGTAAATGAGAAGTAGCACAAGTGTGTACTAAATGGTTTTCTACATTTTGTTATATAACATTGAGGGTGTTTTATCAGTTTTATGTATTATGAATTGAGATGAACGAACCTGAACTGCAAAGTTTGAGGTTTGTACTAAATAGCGGCTGTCTGGGTCTCGGACTCGAACACAGACTTTAAAAAAATCTGTGTCCCAGTTCGGGTGCTGCTCGAATGCTTACAAACTTTGTTGAAAGGCTGCAGCGGAGCAGAGAGGACAGGACAGATAGAGAGAGCAGTTTACAGTACAGAAATTCAGGTCCTCATTGACTTAAATGGGGTTTGAGGTCCTGGGTCAAGTCCAGGTCCTGAACCAAACTTTTAACTATATTACGGCTGAACTTAGTGAACTTGAACTTCTACAGGTCCACTCATCTCTATTTAGGAGAGGATGCATCAATTTATCAAAACTTTCACAATTGTTATACATTTTTCAAATTGGCACACAACATAAAATTTGTGCTCTAGTCATTATAGTTAGATTTCAATACTACAATATTTTTGTACAATATTTTATGACTTGTGTAAATTATCACCAATAATTTGTTCACAACTGAGAATAAATATAAAATGAGCAATTTCCCTTAAGTAAATAAATAACACTATTAGCAGCATTTTGATAAAAAGAGCACCATAGCCATCCCACCCGACAAGGTGCACCCAATCAAGATGGATCCTAACTCTTGTTGTTCACCTCTTTACATGCCAACGGGCCTCCTAGGTTTTTTCTGTTAATGGCCACAGTGTGAATGTGCACCTACACATTGCAGTTATACCAGCATGTGTGCCATCTCATTTCTTTGGTTTTGCTTTAGTTTTTTCTTCTTTGTACATACAGGGGTATGGATCCCCCTTTTTGGGCTGTGCACTTTGTCTGTATAGTTTTCCACAGGTACAGTCATATGAAAAAGTTTGGGCACCCCTATTAATGTTAACCTTTTTTCTTTATAACAATTTGGGTTTTTGCAACAGCTATTTCAGTTTCATATATCTAATAACTGATGGACTGAGTAATATTTCTGGATTGAAATGAGGTTTATTGTACTAACAGAAAATGTGCAATCCGCATTTACACAAAATTTGACCGGTGCAAAAGTATGGGCACCCTTATCAATTTCTTGATTTGAACACTCCTAACTACTTTTTACTAACTTACTAAAGCACTAAATTGGTTTTGTAACCTCATTGAGCTTTGAACTTCATAGGCAGGTGTATCCAATTAGGAGAAAAGATATTTAAGGTGGCCACTTGCAAGTTGTTCTCCTATTTGAATCTCCTATGAAGAGTGGCATCATGGGCTCCTCAAAACAACTCTCGATGATCTGAAAACAAAGATTATTCAACATCGTTCAGGGAAAGGATACCAAAAGTTGTCTCAGAGATTTAAACTGTCAGTTTACACTGTGAGGAACATAGTAAGGAAATGGAAGAACACAGGTACAGTTCTTGTTAAGCCCAGAAGTGGCAGGCCAAGAAAAATATCAGAAAGGCAGAGAAGAAAAATGGTGAGAACAGTCAAGGACAATCCACAGACCACCTTTAAAGACCTGCAGCTTCATCTTGCTGCAGATGGTGTCAATGTGCATCGGTCAATAATACAGCGCACGTTGCACAAGGAGAAGCTGCATGGGAGAGTGATGCGAAAGAAGCCGTTTCTGCAAGCACACCACAAACAGAGTCGCCTGAGGTATGCAAAAGCATATTTGGACAAGCCAGTTACATTTTGGAAGAAGGTTCTGTGGACTGATGAAACAAAGATTGAGTTGTTTGGTCATACAAAAAGGCGTTATGCATGGAGGCAAAAAAACACGGCATTCCAAGAAAAGCACTTGCTACCCACAGTAAAATTTGGTGGAGGTTCCATCATGCTTTGGGGCTGTGTGGCCAATGCCGGCACCAGGAATCTTGTTAAAGTTGAGGGTCGCATGGATTCAACTCAGTATCAGCAGATTCTTGATAATAATGTGCAAGAATCAGACAGTGACGAAGTTGAAGTTACGCAGGGGATGGATATTTCAGCAAGACAATGATCCAAAACACTGCTCGAAATCTACTCAGGCATTCATGCAGAGGAACAATTACAATGTTCTGGAATGGCCATCCCAGTCCCCAGACCTGAATATCATTGAAAATCTGTCGGATGATTTGAAGCGTGCTGTCCATGCTCGGCGACCATCAAACTTAACAAACTTAACTGAACTGGAATAGTTTTGTAAACAGGAATGGTCAAATATACTTTCATCCAGGATCCAGGAACTAATTAAAAGCTACAGGAAGCGACTAGAGGCTGTTATTTTTGCAAAAGGAGGATCTACAAAATATTAATGTCACTTTTATGTTGAGGTGCCCATACTTTTGCACCGGTCAAATGTTGTTTAAATGCGGATTGCACATTTTCTGTTAGTACAATAAACCTCATTTCAAACCAGAAATATTACTCAGTCCATCAGTTATTAGATATATGAAACTGAAATAGCTGTTGCAAAAACCCAAATTGTTATAAAGAAAAAAGGTTAACACTAATAGGGGTGCCCAAACGTTTTCATATGACTGTATGTGTTGAAACATTCAGTCCTTGGTCCTGCTCTGGCCTTATCTATTTTGAGTCCTGCTGGCACATAGTGAGGTGAACTACAAGAGTTAGGGACCATCCTGATTGGGACCTGCAGATGGCTTTTATGCTTTCTTGATCAAAATAGTGTCAACTAAGTTCCATATGTTACTTACATGTACTATTTCTATTAATATGTTTAATTTCCACTGGGTATTTTCTCATTTTGTTTTTATCTTAGGTTACGACTAATAATTTGCAACGAAAATGGAGAACTTTCCAATTGCTCTTAGTCATCTCACTTTCGTGAAATTTGGGGCAACATTTTTGGATAAGTTTGTGTGGCATTTCTGCATTGTCTACATTCTGCTGGGAATATTTCACACTGATTTATTTTTACAAATTTTTAGGTCACGCTTACACTTTATGAAACATGATAGTCCAACGATATTGGTGGAGAATGCTTCTGGTATCTGGTCTTCAAGCTATGTGTTAGTGAGTATGGCCTCTTTCTTTTTTTTATAGTATGTATGTCCACATGCATCAGATACTGATGTCCTGTCCATCTGTTTAGTAGAACAGCTCATGGCGTCACCTTAATTACATGGAACCAGGACATGCAGCATAAATTGAGTGTCCACCATAAATTGGATCGTCTGTAATTTCAGCTGCTCATCACACAGCATGTCCTGTTTGGAGTAATGACATAGAAGGGCTGAGAAACTGGGCTCCACCATGACATCCTGTATGCACACAATGTTATCTATAATAAACTTTGATCTTTCTGTAATTCATTAACTAATCCAAAGATTCTACATTCCCATCCGAGTGGTACCAGGGACAGCTTCATCCCGGTGTCAAAGTTCATTTACATTAGTAACTGTGCTGTATTGTGTCCTATTGTACAGGCAGGCAGCAAGGTAAGAGACACAATATCTATTTAATTATTAGAGGACAATATAATACTAATATAAGTATACTTACAGATATATACTGTTTTGTGTAGGTATTAAAAATGTGCTTGTATTTCAATCTGCCATTATTAATCATCTATATATTGCAATATTGTATCATTGTATTACACATTACCTTTGCTACGAAAGAACAATGCAGCTATAATGCAATATACACAGTCTGTACTATATACACAGTACTATATGATATGATGGCTCTGTACAGTCTGAAATTTTGTTGACCACGGCTCCAGGTGTCAGGTGATAGGAGTAACCTCTAATTATTATGGTACACATCAAGAGAGAAAGAAAGAATTGCTGTATATAGGGATCAACCAATAAGATTTTGTTCAAATCATCAAAAATGTATTTTATTGGCACAAATTTTATACATACAAAAATATCCACATAGAACAGTGAAAAATAGCAAATAAAAACATCTAAAAACAGTCAACGAACACCCCAATACATAGTTCCATGTTAGGAACCCAGCACCATGATCCTGAATGAAATTCCACTAGTTGTACAAATCAATAATATTCACAGGCATAAATGCAGGACCTGTGTGCAAATTTTCACTGCAAACCCTATGCCATATAGTACTCTAGAGAATTGTACCCCATCTGGCACCACCATCAATAAATACAATATAATAAGTACAAAATACTAGAAAAAGAAGGGGATGAAGATAACCTTATAATGAGGAAATCAATACACCCAGTTCAATAGTTAAACCAGGTAAGTCACAGACTATCCAGAAAGTCATCACCAAGATGTATTACCCCTTGCTAGAAGTCCCAAGTTTAAGGTGGTGTGAGGCCTCAGTATCGGCACAAGTATGGGGTGTTGCCCCACGCGTATCGCCACTGGAGATGTGGCTTCCTCAAGGGCCAAAATATGAATTATGGTACACATCACATTAGGGTAGAGTCACACTGGCCTATCAATCATAGATTTTCTCGCATTGCACTCGGATCCATGTAAGACAATGCTGCAGCTCACTCCTGGAAGCTTTTGAGGAAAAAAAAATTGCAGCATGCTGCGATTGTCTGCAAGTCTTGGATCGCTCGCGCCCATAAGCTTGTATTGAAACATCCGACTGCACTCGAATGACATCAGAGTGCAGTGCGATATATGGACAGTCTGACAATGGAGGAGATGGAGAGATTAATCCCGCCCTCTCCTCCACAGCTGTGATCCAATTGCAAGATCAGATCACAGTTGAATGACACTTAGCTCACGCTCACAGCAGAGCAGGAGCTGAGGATCATTAGCATATCACATCTGATGCTCTCGCATCAGTCTGGTGTGACTCCAACCAAAGGATGGTCCTATTCCTCTTTTCCATTGTTGGTGTAAACATACTGGTATAAAGATATCAAACACAGCAGGAAAAAAATAGACTGATGGTTCAGACAATCCTTTGTACAACTAATGGAGGAAACAACTACACTGATCTACTCACAGGTTCTAAAAGGGCAAGTACTTGCCATATTCATCACCAGCAAAGACACGCTATGCTCAGTGCTAACTCCTGTTTAAGAATCACCAGTTCTGGGTTTAGGTATGGGGACTCTTTCCCTCAGATGTGCGATATAATGCTCTAACTAACACTGTCAGAATAAATATACATCATATACTAGTCAAGCCAATTACATCCCATTATTCCTGCCTTTACAAATGTTTAGAGTCTGAGATCAGGAGTGCAAATAGGGGTGGACATACCACTGGTACAGCCTGTGCAGTCGCAGAAGCCCAAAAGCTAATGGGGACACTTCTACCTCCAAAGCAGATGGAATTGTCCATTTTTGATGAGCTCTTGGGCTGCAAAGGGCCCATTTACTGTTCTTGCACAGGGGCCCTTTTCTATCAGTGTCTGCCAGTGGTGCACACTCTACATGTCGGGGCCAGTAGGGCTACTTTTACCTCCTTCAGCAATGACAGTCATTGTAACCTGTGTAACTACATACATGCTCTGAAGATAATTTCTAGAACTACTTAGTGTTGTCATAGTGTGTAATGTAACTGTAATAATAATACATCATTCACACGTTATTGTCAGAATGTACAAAGATTTCATTGTATATTTAGAGTTCCTCTAAAGGGGATGTTCAACTTGTAAAAAAATGTTTTAAAGGGAACCTGTCACCAGATTTGTTCCCTCTAAGCTGTAGCCACCACCAGTGAACCCTTATGCACAGCAGTATAGAATACTGTATAGAGGAGCCCAGGCTGCTCTGTATAACATAAAAAACTGTTTTTATTATAATCTCCTGCAGGGCAGTTGGGTCTGATGAGCGCATCACTGGTCTCTGTCCAGGGCCTCTTCTCTGCTTGTGATCACCTTCCCTGCCCCGTGTGAATGACACGTTCTATGTCATCCATACGGAGTCCTCCATTGCTTTCCTGCACACTCTCACTTCTCTCTGCCCTGCTGAGGGCACATCAAAGTATTGTAGTGCACATGCATGGGTGGTCTTTGATCTTTTCCCGTGCACATTACAGTACTTTGCTCTGCCTGCAGTAGGAAAGATAAGTGAGTGTGCGCAAGAACGGAATGGAGGACTCTGTGTGGATGACATGGGACGCATCATCCACATGAAGCTCAGAAGGAGGACGGCGATCGCAAGAAGAGAGGAGGCGCCGGACAGACCAGCAACAACCATTGGAGCGAGCCGCCCTACAGGGGAATGTAATATAAAAGTCTTTTTATGTTATATAGATCAGCCCAGGCACTTATATACAGTATTCTAGAATGCTGTATATAAGGGCTTACTGGCAGTGGCCACAGCTTATAGGTGACAAATCTGGTGCCAGGTTCCATTTAATGGTATTTAAAATATACTTCAAATAGCAATGGTTCTTTGATCCTTATGTATTAGCTTGGGTTTCACAAGAGTCTCGTGTATCAGGACATGACCATAGCTTTGTGTGAAGAGGGGTGTCTCAATTCAATAGCCATGGCCAATGGCTGATTATAGTGTACAAAGCCAAAATGCCATAATGTAGTCACATTTTCTGGCGCTTTTATTGCCTACCTTTTTGTCCGTTGCAGCTAATGCATAGACAAAGAAGTGGCCTGGCTTAGTTATTGAAATGAGGCACTCTGCCAGTCCCCCTCACACTCAATACTGATCATGTGCCAAGGCAGGATACTCCAAAAAAACAAAAGCCAGAAGTGGAACTGCCATGATCAGGACCCAGCGTTAATATCTGTACATTGTTTTATTCAATTATAACAGTACAGGAAGTTCTATATATTGCAGATTCCAACACATTAAGTGTAATGCTTTTGAGTTGCACTATCCCTTCAAAGTTAATGAGTTTGTTCTTAAAGTCATCACATCCAACTAAATCACACTATATGTTCTGTGATAAGAACATGAACTAGGCAGGTAGTGGAAATAATGGAAGTGGCGCTACTCAGTAGCCATAATAATAGTTCATCCACATCTTGTATAATGTCACACAGCTATTTCTTCACATATCTGGCGTGTAACCCGATCATTTCTAGGTATCCATTAGATATAACCTGCATCGCATAAATCTTGTGAGAGCTCATATTAATGCTGTCCAATTATTACTATTGTTCGACAGAGAATAAATGGAGGATAACAATGAAGTCACTATTAATCTCCTCCTGGGAAAGACGCAATATGGTAAAAGTTCTCTTGGAAACAGCCTGCTGGGAAGTTATGAATTTGAAAGTAGGATTTTCCCACAATCTGTGACTGAAGAGTGCCGACTCCGTAGGATGCCAATACCCGACTTTGCTCGAAGGATGGGGAGAGAGCTGGGCTTAAGACTGCAGGTGCTGGACACACCTGGCATCCCTCATAGCCGTCTGAACCAAGATGAGGTGAAGAAGAGAGTGAGAAAAGCCCTCTCTGAGCACTTTCCAGAGGGGTTACATATGGCTCTACTTGTCTTAAGGGCTGACATACCACATTGTGAAGAAGATAACCAGCACACTGTCAAATTAACCGAGGTAATTCCTGTAATAAGATGAGTAATTTCTAGCACTTGTTAGAGATGAGCACTTCTCTCCACGTCTGTTTTGTGTGCATGTCTTCATCAATTTTCGTGATAAAAAGAAGAATAGATAAACGAAGATGTTTAGTTCTTGTAGAAGGAAAGGTTTCTCTCTCCACTGCCAGGCTCTCCAGAAGTGGAGTTTTATCTGTAATCCCAGATTGGGAGATCTGCCTTGTATGGTTTTCAAAAACACATGGACGAAAATGTTAATTGCTGCCAGATGAAAAAGGCCTAACACAAGTTTACCTTCCCTATTCCCAGCAAGGCCAGGCCAGGTTACACTATTCACACACAGCCTGTCAGGACGTATTAGAGCCCAACAAGAGACAAAATCTTGGATTTATGTTAAACCAATTTTGGGACCGTTCCCACCATAATGGCTATATTGACAAACAATTTCCTGAACAAAAAACCAGAGGGGATGATTTTCATAAACATATAAAAAGGTGGGTTTTTTTTTGCCAAAATTCATTAAGAAATGAAAATATATTTTCTAAGCATATGAGATATAAAATTCTGTATATAAAATATATTGGTTTAGTAGACTAAGTAAAATGTGGTCCCTAACATATTCCTCAAACTTGGGCCCCATTATTTCTCCACTGTTGTATTACTGCACTGCGGTTATAGTCAACACCACCTATCAGAATGTCCTAATGTTTATATGAATAAATTGACAATTGGGTGTTACCCATTTCCCTTGCCAAAGGGAAGTATTGCTGACAGTCTGTCAGTAATCTATGTAGAGCAGGGGTGAGAAACCTTTTCTCTGGCTGGGGGCCATTTGTAAATTTTTACCATAATTTGGGGACTGCACAAAGTTATCAACTTGAAAATTACCCTGCCATGTTTGGTCAAACAACTAACTCACTGTGGTGGCTGGAGCTTCTTCACTTTGATGAGGATGTGATACTAGGAGATATTAATCTTGTTGCTTCTCACAATTGCTTTTCCATGTTTGTGCCGTCTGGGACTGCTGGATATATATTACATAGGAGATGCTGGGACTTCTGTATGTACATCACATAGGAGATGCTGAGGGCATATACATCACCAGAGGGGCTGAGGGCATATACATCACAGGAGACGCTAGGGAGCATATACATCACAGAAGTTGCGGGGGGCATATACAGTACATCACAGGAAGGGATGGGATCATATAAATTATAGGAGGGGATGGAGCATATATATCATAGAAGGGTATGGGGGCATATATGTCACAGGAAAGGCTGGGGGCATATACATAACAGGCTATACTATGGGCATATATATAACAGGAAAGGTAGGGGTCATAAAATCACAGGAGATGTTGGGGGCATGTGCATCACAGGTGAGGGGTGGGAGGAATATACATCACTGGGGAGGCTGGGGGGTCAAACATCACAAGAGACACTGAGGGCATATACATCACTGGGGAGGGCTGGGGGAATATACATCACTAAGGAAGTTGGGGGGCATAGATATGGCTGTCGGGCATAGACATCACTGGGGGCACATACATCACTGGGAAGCACAGACATCACTGGGGGAATATACATAGCTGGGGGGCACAGACAGCTAGGGATGCACAGACATCCATGGGGATGCTGGAGGGGCACAGGCAGCCTTGGGGATGTTGGGGGCACAGGCAGTCCTGAAGACTCTGGAGGGTACAGACAGCCCTGGGAACTCTGGGGGGCACAGACAGCCCTGGGGAGTCTAGGGGGCACAGAAACCCTTTGGGACACTGAGGGCACAGACAGCACTGTGGACATTAATGGGGCACAAGCAGACCTGGGGGACATTAGGTGAACAAACAGGATTGGAGACATGGGGGGCATAAACAGTCCTGGGGGATGCTGGGGGCACAGACAGCACTATTCACACAGGGGCAGCAGCACCTACCTCACCCACAAAGTAGGTCCTCACACTGGCACAGGCCAGCGTGAAGATGTAATCCTCCAGTGTAGGCATTACCGCATTTAGCATTGAATGCTGCTTGCGGGATTTAAAGGGCCTGGCAGTCAGCAATATGTGACTGCCATTTGAGCTCTGTGGTCCCTGGGAATCTGCATGGGAACCATAGAAAAGGTCAGGTGTCGTTGGTTCCCCACCCCTGATGTAGAGACACAACCTCATCCTCTTAGCAAGAGTATAGTACAAATTATCCATTAGGCCTGAGATGCAATACATAAAGCTTTTTTGTGGAGCACTCACCCTGAAAGTATGCCATGTGAGGTGACAGATCCTTTATAAACACAGTGGCTAACAGATTTTTGTCTCCTCTGACTGTAGCTATTATATTTCCATTTATTCACCATCTGGCCCAGTCTGTCATGCCAAATTCCTCTGATGACTGTGGAATTTGCTGACATCATCTTTGGCCCTATGACTAGTAATCCAGACCATACCCACAAAATAACATGTAGACCTGTTACCAAAACTACATTGAAGCAAACCTCAACAAAACTTATGATGGTTGATGGATTTACACATGGATAAGCAAGGCACAATCTGCAGTCCATGGAGGAGTTGGGCAATGCGTTGGGACATTTTTCCAGTGCATTTTCAATGCATTATATTATATCAAGACAAGATCTGTCTACATCATCTAAATAAAAGATATTTTCTCAGCACCATTTCAGAGTCCCCCACACAAGTCTAAAACTACAGTCCCTAAGGCCACCAAGAGATCATGTTTTTAGGATTTCCTTAATACTGCCTTAGGTCCTTAGTACTTCCTTCCATCGACTTAGTACTAATAGTCCATCACCTGAGCAAAACTAAGAAATTCCTGATATGTTTAGTTGAGGAGCCTTGAGGACTGGAGTTGTGGAACATTGTATCAGATGATGGCGAGTGATCATAAAAAAATCAGGTCGTAGTGTAGGACAATTACACAACTTTATTTTGTCATCCTATTGGCTTCTCATGTTGCACAATTGCAGGACGATGGGCAGACACAATGAAGGCCCCATAAAATAAAATTATTTCCATATCGCTCTGAACAATAAAATATATTTTTAATCACCTTACTCCACCAAAAATACACCAAAAAGTGATTAGAAGACTGAATACATCACAAACGTGTTACAAGTAAAGCTACAGCTCGTCCCACAAAAAAATATAACTGCAACAACTGAGAAATTTAAAAAAGATATAACAACATAACCTACTTTTTTTTTTAAAGATTATAATTTATTTTAAAGTAGTAAAAGTTATTTGGCTATATGTACCACACAGTAAATGTTGTAAAGAAAACCAACAAACCACAAAAAAAAACAAATAGCAGAATTAGAATTAATGTTCCTTTAAAACTAAAGGATTAAATTAAATGATGCTAGTAAACAAACAAAAAAAAAATAAATAACACATTCTCAGCAAACATCAAATCCTAATAGGGCTATGTCAACTGAAAAATAATAAAGTTTTGCTCCTAGAAACTGGTGAGGAAAAATTGTAAGCAAAAAAGTGAAAATCGGCTTTATTTTAAAAACGAGATGAAGTATAGAACAGTAGTGTTATCTGGTGACACATGTCTAGCAGGCAGTATAAGTACAAGTGGCAAACCTGAAGCAGATGTATCTGCAAAACAATCCATTCCACACATCTTAATAGTTGCATGTCCTTTTTTTCAATCAATATTCAGATGTTTGACAGATTTCTTGTCATGCACGGTCCGGATCTGCATTTGAGGATCGCTACTACAATGTCAGACTCTGTCCACACTGAGTCCAACAAACAACTCATCATACTTTGCCTGGATCGGCACCGCAGTTTGCTACTACCAGGTTGGACTCTGTACACAGTTCCGAGTCCAACAAGCAACCTGGCTTCTATTAAGGAGCTCTGTTCTGCTGGTCATCGGCTGTGATATTGCCACTACTTTGGGCACTTTAGGAGTTAATGCCTCCTGGAGCAGTGTGTGGCTTTTCAGAGAACCAGGTTGCTAATCACCATCTTCAGCTGGTCTCTTCCTACTTAAGTCTGGGGAATTTTCAGAGTTATCGCCGAAGATAGCATCTGCTCAGCTGTTGTAATATCCCAGTATCCGAAAAGTAGACAGGGCTAGGTCGGGGGCCCGGACCTCCCTACATCTCCAGGGTGAGGTTGAGAGCAGAGGCCCTCTCCCTCTGTCCCCGTGACATTTCTTCAGCTAATCGCCCATATGACTAAGACCCAACATTTTATTTATTTTACTTATATAGCGCCATTAATTCAACACCGCTTTGCAGATGTGATCATCCCTGTCCCCATTGGAGCTCACAATCCAAATTCCCTATCAATGTGTCTTTGGAGAGTGGGAGGAAACCCACACAAACACAGGGAGAACATTAAAACACTTTGCAAAGTGGTCCTAGGTGGAATTTGAATCCAGGATCCCAGCGCTGCAAAGCAACAGTGCTAACCAATAAGCCACCGTGCTGCCCATTTTCAGATCACATCACATTGGAGGATTATTGAAGAAGACTTGTGTTAATGGAAGCATCAACAGCGTAAGATTTATACAGTAATCTGTAATGCAGAATTTCGTTAGACAATTATGCTCTATGTATCATGCAATACCAAAGTTGATTTTGCACTTAAATAACTATAGTTCCAGATGCTTAATCGCTATCAATAGAGAACAAGTTGAAGGAATTTCATAAATGAGCACAAATTATGCATTTTATGACATGTTGTAATCTAAATTCTGATCTTCCAATGATTTCGGACAAAGTTTCAGACAATGTTTGTTCAAATTGTATTCAATCTGCATTGAAAGAATCCAGAAAAACAACTGGCCATATTGTTTCAAGGTACAAGTTACACTTAGAAAAATGTACATTAGTAAAACACAATCATCTTAACCTTACGAAGGACAATTTTTCTCCAATTCAACCAGTGTTTTGTTTTTCACTTTTGCATTAGAGACTTGAGGTCCATTTACTCTGACCAACTGGTGGCACTAAATGACTACTTAAAGGAGTTATCTTTTTTTTTTTGGTTATTGGGTTAGTAGTTGCTAACTGCCTGCCTGTTCTGTGATGTGATGATGTGTCACGGCTCAGAGCGGTTGTGGCCTGCTCCCAACAGAAATTCTTCTACTTTCAGTAAGGTCACATCGACAGAGCAACACCTTCTCTTCTGCTCTGTTGACAAGGCATCACTGCTGACATCATGCTGATTGACAGTCAGCTTCCCACTGCCTAACTGCGAATAGTCAAGTGTCAATCAGAATGACATCAGCTGTGCCATCCAGTCAACAGAGTAGACTGACAAAGACAGAAGAGAAAGAGCTACTCTGCTGATGTGAGGTTAGTTGGAGAATTGCCATCTTGGGCAGAATAGATTTTCAGGGCAAAACAGGTGGGAAATTAGCAACGACCTGACAGTAATTTCTTAGTTCAACAGCCTAAAAACTCCAAAATCATGGATAAACTCCAAAACTCCAGGACAGCATTGGTACCTTTAACCTTTAACAACCAATGACGGACATAGCATGTTTTAAGCAGGTCTCAGTTCCCACATTGTGATGTGTTAAGTTCATCATGGATTTAAATTGTCCTTTTGAGAAAGTACACAGTGACAGCTCAGCGCCGGCAGCAGTCACCGATAGCTGACTGACACGGGAAGTGATGCGGAGACAAAATACAGTGGTTCCTGCTGTCTGATTGCTGTGAACGGTTAGGGCTGGTTCACACTAAGCGACAGCGACAACGAGGTCGCTGTTACTTCACTATTTTCTGTGACGTAACAGCGACCTTGTAAGTCGCTGTTATGATCGCTGCTTAGCTGTCAAACACAGCAGCCGAAGCAGCGATCATAACCGCAAGAGCAGGGAGCCGCGCACACTGCTTAGCGCTGGCTCCTTGCTCTCCTAGCTACAGTACACATCGGGTTAATTAACCCGATGTGTACTGCAGCTACATGTGCAGAGAGCAGGGAGCCGCGCACACTGCTTAGCGCTGGCTCCTTGCTCTCCTAGCTACAGTACACATCGGGTTAATTAACCCGATGTGTACTGCAGCTACATGTGCAGAGAGCCGGAGCCGGCAGCACAGGCAGCGTGAGAGCTGCGGAGGCTGGTAACTAAGGTAAATATCGGGTAACCACCTTGGTTACCCGATGTTTACCCTGGTTACAGCTTACCGCAGCTGCCAGATGCCGGCTCCTGCTCCCTGCTCGCTTCATTTCGTCGCTCTCTCGCTGTCACACACAGCGATCTGTGTGTCACAGCGGGAGAGCGCCTTTGAAGAAAACGAACCAGGGCTGTGTGTAACGAGCAGCGATCTCGCAGCAGGGGCCAGATCGCTGCTCAGTGTCACACACAGCGAGATCGCTAATGAGGTCACTGTTGCGTCACCAAAACCGTGCCATAGCAGCGATTTCGGTAGCGATCTCGCTATGTGTGAAGCACCCCTTAGTCAATCTGACTCACCAATCACAGCATGTGATCAGCGGGAGGTGCTGAAATATCAGCACTTCCCTACACAATCACCACAGGAGCTTGGCTGAACTGACAGCTGAGTTGCTACTGTAGCAGCCAGGGCCATCACATACACTTCCCCCCAATGATTAACCTTCCAGATACTGATCACGGCATATAGCAAATTGTAATGTCTATTGCAATGCATGAGATCAGTGATCAAAATAAGAAATGTTAAAGTCCCATAGAGGGAATAAGTAAAATATGTTTTTAAAAAATTTACAAAAATTTTAAAAATACCCACAGAAACTAAAGAACAAACATATTACACCAATAAGCACAAATATTTGTCAAAACAAAAATAAACTAATAAAGTATACATATTTGGTATCGCCAAGTCCGTAAATAAAAAATGTGGCAAAAACTATGCTTTTTCAAAATTTCTCTGAAATAAAAGTGGAATAAAATGCAATCAAAAATATAAATGTAAAAAAATAGTATTAATGAAAACGTCAGCTTGTCCCACTAAAAAACAAGACACCACAAGGCTCCATCAGTAGAAAAATAAAAAAGCTATAACTCTCAGAATACAGTGATACAAGAACAATACTTCTTCCATAAAATTGGTTTTATCATGTAAAAAGGGCAAAACATAAAAAAAATATATAAATGTGGTATTTCTGTAATCCTACTGACCCAAGGAATAAAACCGTCATCAATTTTTACCACATGATAAACGCCATTAAAAAAACCCCAAAACATAATTTCTGAATTGCTAATTTTTGTTCATGCTGCATCCCAAAAATGTGTTAGACAATGAGAAAGGAAGAGAGGAGGCACTGAAATATGCAAAATTAGTAATTTATTAAACATCAGAAAAAGTATAAATGCTACAAGTAGAAAAAATCATCAATAAATAGTTATGATTTTTGCATGAAAATATGAAATAATAAGGCCACAGAGAGTGGATGGGAAAAATGAAATATGCAGGGAACACAATGATGAGCCTACAACCACCAAACCTGAACCATGCCAGAGGGACAGCTGGAAAACTAGTCGTGGATCGGAGAGGTGTATAATTGTCAAAGGGGTAAAGGGATAAAAAGTCCCTGAAAGGATAAGTTGGAACCTTTAAATGACAATAGTAACAAGTTTAGTAACAAGTTTAGTAATATACACCACCGAGCCATAAACTAGCCCTGGAACCATTCAGATTTAAAAATTAGCCGTGGAACATGGAGGTGAGGGGAAAACAGTAGTTTTCTTACGTATCTATATTGATTACGGATTCCCGTTTCTCATATGGTCTTTTTGACCTCCTGTTCCATCACCATAGTGAACACAATTGTTGTTTTTAAGTTGATTTTTAAAATAATTTTTTGTCTCATGTTAACTTTTCTCCTACCATCTTTGTATATGTTTTTTTCTTAGGTATTTTCTTCCTTTCATCTATACTGCGGCCATGATGTTACTAGGATTCCCTCATCATCATCTTCTCCTTATTGGTGGATCCCTGAAATTTTATAAAGACTGGATCCATCTTTGGTTGCTGTTGCCATCATTCCTTGTTTTATATGGTGCATTCAGCTTTTTAATGTTGTTTCTGGCCCTTATTATTCGTTACCCTTATATGCAATGTACTTACTGTTCTTTACTGGTATGACCGCGCGCGTCTGCCGGCAGGCTGATTGCTAGGGGTCGATTGCGTGACACTGATCGCCTGCGGCGCATGCGCGTGAGCTATGGAGACGTCCGCTCTCCCGCGCATGCGCCCTTTATATGGTGATTTTTTGTTGTGCTTCGGTCTCTGGCCTCCGCCGCCGGCACATGCGCACTAGCGATCTACAATCCATCATGATTCAATACACTTGTGCCGGACTGCTTATATGGCGCCGGCACTCCTATACACACCATCTTCTTGAAAAAGCGCCTGAAGCGAAACGGTCGTTGGAGGAAGTTTCCTCTCCACCTTCCCGTCCAGCCATTTACTAGGTAACCTCTCTGGTATCTCTGCATCTATTCACCGCCTTTTTCTCTCTACCCCTCTGTCACTCTTTTTCTCCTTTCACGACTGCGCCACTGCCCAACGCAGCAGCATGTTACTTTTTCTTACCCCTGGCTTTTCCTGTCATCACAGGTTCATGCATGTGGGGTAGTTACTTTCAATTGCTGTTGTGTTCGGCACTGACGCTTTTGTCTTTTATCATTTACTTACTTTCATACCAGAAAAGGCTTCCTATGAGACTCCCTGGTGGGCTGCCGAGATTCTATATAATTTACTATTGCAACCCTCTCAATCCACGACTATTTGATTGGTAATGTGTTCTTTAGGGGCTATACTACTTACAATTTTACTACAGTTTTACTTTTGTGCTCCATGATCACACACACCTCTCAATCCACGACTATATAACTGGTGGCATGAGTGCTTTTCATGGGCATTTGTAGATCGGTTATGTTCCATGTAATCTATATTCTATTACAGCTTTACTCTTGTGCTCCACGACTATATATGCCCATTGGAAACAGCTCTCACTTTATTTTTGTGGGTTGCTTTAGTTTTTATTGCAGCCTCACCTCCATGTTCCACGGCTAATTTTTAAATCTGAATGGTTCCAGGGCTAGTTTATGGCTCGGTGGTGTATATTACTAAACTTGTTACTATTGTCATTTAAAGGTTCCAACTTATCCTTTCAGGGACTTTTTATCCCTTTACCCCTTTGACAATTATACACCTCTCCGATCCACGACTAGTCCTCCAGCTGTCCCTCTGGCATGGTTCAGGTTTGGTGGTTGTAGGCTCATCATTGTGTTCCCTGCATATTTCATTTTTCCCATCCACTCTCTGTGGCCTTATTATTTCATATTTTCATGCAAAAATCATAACTATTTATTGATGATTTTTTCTACTTGTAGCATTTATACTTTTTCTGATGTTTAATAAATTACTAATTTTGCATATTTCAGTGCCTCCTCTCTTCCTTTCTCATTGTCTAACATGTTTTTTTTGGAAGTTGGCACCCTCCCTGAGGGAATTTTTTGTGTTTTTCCCTCAGAGTATTAACTAGCCATGAATTGCTTGTTTATCATTTGCTTCTTTTCTGTGTTTTTCACAGTGTTAACCACGGCTACAATGAACTTTAGAGCACGCGACCAGGCGTGGCTCAACCAATTGGATGAGGCCACTAGAGGTTGTGGTGGTACACCATCTGCTAATATTTCTACTGGTGATGTTCCATCTGAGGATCAGTCCTTGCAGTCCTTGATGCACAAATACAGGGATCTATGTAAAAAGCGGATGCGCATTTGGTGGAATCGTGCGTTTTTAAACAAATATTTGGAGAGTGGCTGGATCCCCCGTGGATTACGCGTCCAGGTTTTTCCCTCTTTTCCTGTCCCAGAAGGGGATTTTAAAACCGATTGGGAGAATCACCTACATAGATGTTCCCTCAACCTTTTGGAGCTTCTGTCAAAACAAAATTCGTCCATATTGGATCATATGGAGACTGAGCTCGAGACTCTTGAGCTCTCCATTCAAAAATTGTCGACTCCTGAAGTCTTGGAGTTATTTAACACCGAGATTGTACGGGATGCACAAAAGTGGGAGAGGGAGGTCTGCGAATTCAAATCGCGGAAATTTCAGCGAGACGCCACTGATTACAGGTCAGGCCAAGTATATAAATGGAGCCACCGTTTCACAAGGGGAAGAAATCCATCCAGACATGGTCGCTCCTCTAGATCCCGGTCCACGTCGCTTGTTTCCGATTCCTCGGCTGAAGACCTTCCATCGGTTCCATCCGAGAAGACACGTTTTATGCCCCATACTAGCGGTATAACAACCCGCAGCAAGTTTAAAGAACCCCGTATACCCTTAAAACCTGCGTTGGAGACTAACACCTCCAAACATAAATTACAGGTAATTAATTTATCCACACGTGTCTTCTCGGATGTGGAACTGGATGTGTTGTCCAAAGGTCTTAACTTTTGTCCTACAAATTCTTTCAATTTATTTACAGCCTTGAAGGATATGAATCTATTCGCTAGAAAAATTCTATTAAAGAAGTTATATTCCCGTAAACAAGGAACAGGTGACTTGGACCCGATCGAGAGGAATGCCCTACAGGACCTCCAGGATCTTCTGGAGGAGCAAAACCCCACTACTGGTAGGTCCCCTGATTTCTTGAAACCCAGGTCTACGAGGTTCCCCCCCTTGTCCCTCTGCCCGGCTATTGACATCTTCACTAGGCTTGTGACCGACGACTTTAAACAACTTACGGTAAAACGTAGTTGTGATAATTTGAACCATCGCCAAAGAATGGCAATCAAACGGTTGCAGCTCTGTGATGATGTCGTTGTTAAGGCGGCGGACAAGGGGGGCAACATCGTGATCTGGCCTGTGGACAAATACGAAAAAGAGGCCTATAGGCAACTTCGCGACAAGTCCACTTACTTGCGCCTCACCTGTAATCCATTGACCACCTTTTGTCATGAGCTTAAGTGAATCCTAGTGGGAGCACATGAGCGGGGAGTCATTGACGAGAAGATGCTCCAGGGCCTGCTCACTGGCTGTCCACGCGTCCCAACTTTTTATTTACTTCCTAAAATCCACAAAGATGCCCTCAACCCCCCGGGTCGTCCCATAGTGTCCGGCATAGGAGGGTTGTGCGAGCCCATTTGTAAATTCATTGATTTTTACTTAAAACCTTTAGTCGAGTGCCTCCCCTCCTATGTCAAGGACACTACGGACGTCCTGCGGCGCCTTGATGGCATCTTTGTGGATGATGACTCTTTATTGGTTTGTGCCGACGTGGAGTCTCTTTACACCTGCATCGGACATAAGGACGGACTGGAGGCGGCCCGCTTCTACCTCACGACCTCCGGTCTGGATGGCAATTTGGTGGACCTGTTGCTCGAGCTCCTCGGTTTTGTCCTGACCCACAATTTTTTTGTTTTCAAAGACCTTTTTTATCTACAGCAGCGCGGCACTGCGATGGGCGCGGCCTGTGCGCCGGCCTACGCTAACCTCTTCCTGGGTTCCTGGGAGAGGTTGGTGTTTGGCGACGGTTTCCCACAGGCCAGTGCCCATGTGCAGTGCTGGCTGCGTTACATAGATGACATTTTTATTTTGTGGCAGGGCTCTTCTGAGCAGCTCGAGGACTTTATGTGTGGCCTGAACCGGAATTCCCTAAATATCAAACTTACCTACAGATATAGTCGAAGCAATTTGGACTTTTTGGATATTGGGATTTCGGTGGATGGGCAGGGGGGCATTCAGACGGACGTCTTCCGTAAGGACACGTCCGTCAATGCCCTCCTCCTTGCATCCTCTGGCCACACCCCTTCCACCATACGTGCCATCCCGACCGGACAGTTCTTGAGGATGAAGCGGATCTGCTCTACCAATTCCAACTTTGAATCCCAGTCGTCTGATCTCCGATGCAGGTTTAAGGAGAGGGGGTATAGCAATAGGTGTATAAAGAAGGGCTATCTCCGTGCCAAAAATACCCCCAGGGATCAGCTCCTTCACTACCAACCACGTCGGCCCACCACGGACCATCAGATTAGATTTATTGGTACATTTAATTTTCAGTGGGACGCGATGAGGGATATCCTGGGCAGACATTGGCCGGTCCTTCTTACGGACCCGGTTCTGGCCGATCTTCTGCCCAGGAGGCCCCTCGTGACGGCCAGGCGGGCAAGGAATCTTGGGGATCTTCTTGTCAACAGTCATTACATCCCTCCCCGCTCAAACCCCTTTGGGACAGGTCCCCCTCTCCGAGGTTGTTTTCCATGTGGCCACTGTGTGGCATGTTCCAACATTCTGCGTATATCTTCCTTCACCTGTTCGGAGGGCAAGAGAACATTCGCCATCGATCAGCGCATCACGTGCGCTTCCACGCACGTGGTGTATTATGCCACCTGTCTGTGCTCCCTGATTTATGTTGGATTGACCTCACGTGAACTACGGGTTCCAGTCAGGGAGCACGTCAGGGACATCCAGGCTGCGGTTTCGGTGGAGGATGTTTCTCTGCTTAAGACACTTCCCCGCCATTTTCGTAGGTACCACGCATGTGATGCTAAGCTCCTGAAGGTTCGAGGTATTGACATGGTCCACGGGGGCGTCCGGGGGGGCAATCTGCGTAAGACTCTCGCACAACGAGAGTCTAAGTGGATTGTCTCCCTAAACACTTTGGTCCCCCATGGCCTTAATGAGACGGTCAGTTACTCCCCTTTTCTCTAAATTAACTCCATCCCTTTTTTCCACCTTATGCGTATTCTTGAACTGCCTTTATTGGCCTTCAAGGGGGGGGGACATAAAACTTTCCTTAAGGGGAAAACAGTAGTTTTCTTACGTATCTATATTGATTACGGATTCCCCTGTTTCTCATATGGTCTTTTTGACCTCCTGTTCCATCACCATAGTGAACACAATTGTTGTTTTTAAGTTGTTTTTTAAAATAATTTTTTGTCTCATGTTAACTTTTCTCCTACCATCTTTGTATATGTTTTTTTCTTAGGTATTTTCTTCCTTTCATCTATACTGCGGCCATGATGTTACTAGGATTCCCTCATCATCATCTTCTCCTTATTGGTGGATCCCTGAAATTTTATAAAGACTGGATCCATCTTTGGTTGCTGTTGCCATCATTCCTTGTTTTATATGGTGCATTCAGCTTTTTAATGTTGTTTCTGGCCCTTATTATTCGTTACCCTTATATGCAATGTACTTACTGTTCTTTACTGGTATGACCGCGCGCGTCTGCCGGCAGGCTGATTGCTAGGGGTCGATTGCGTGACACTGATCGCCTGCGGCGCATGCGCGTGAGCTATGGAGACGTCCGCTCTCCCGCGCATGCGCCCTTTATATGGTGATTTTTTGTTGTGCTTCGGTCTCTGGCCTCCGCCGCCGGCGCATGCGCACTAGCGATCTACAATCCATCATGATTCAATACACTTGTGCCGGACTGCTTATATGGCGCCGGCACTCCTATACACACCATCTTCTTGAAAAAGCGCCTGAAGCGAAACGGTCGTTGAAGGAAGTTTCCTCTCCACCTTCCCGTCCAGCCATTTACTAGGTAACCTCTCTGGTATCTCTGCATCTATTCACCGCCTTTTTCTCTCTACCCCTCTGTCACTCTTTTTCTCCTTTCACGACTGCGCCACTGCCCAACGCAGCAGCATGTTACTTTTTCTTACCCCTGGCTTTTCCTGTCATCACAGGTTCATGCATGTGGGGTAGTTACTTTCAATTGCTGTTGTGTTCGGCACTGACGCTTTTGTCTTTTATCATTTACTTACTTTCATACCAGAAAAGGCTTCCTATGAGACTCCCTGGTGGGCTGCCGAGATTCTATATAATTTACTATTGCAACCCTCTCAATCCACGACTATTTGATTGGTAATGTGTTCTTTAGGGGCTATACTACTTACAATTTTACTACAGTTTTACTTTTGTGCTCCATGATCACACACACCTCTCAATCCACGACTATATAACTGGTGGCATGAGTGCTTTTCATGGGCATTTGTAGATCGGCTATGTTCCATGTAATCTATATTCTATTACAGCTTTACTCTTGTGCTCCACGACTATATATGCCCATTGGAAACAGCTCTCACTTTATTTTTGTGGGTTGCTTTAGTTTTTATTGCAGCCTCACCTCCATGTTCCACGGCTAATTTTTAAATCTGAATGGTTCCAGGGCTAGTTTATGGCTCGGTGGTGTATATTACTAAACTTGTTACTATTGTCATTTAAAGGTTCCAACTTATCCTTTCAGGGACTTTTTATCCCTTTACCCCTTTGACAATTATACACCTCTCCGATCCACGACTAGTCCTCCAGCTGTCCCTCTGGCATGGTTCAGGTTTGGTGGTTGTAGGCTCATCATTGTGTTCCCTGCATATTTCATTTTTCCCATCCACTCTCTGTGGCCTTATTATTTCATATTTTCATGCAAAAATCATAACTATTTATTGATGATTTTTTCTACTTGTAGCATTTATACTTTTTCTGATGTTTAATAAATTACTAATTTTGCATATTTCAGTGCCTCCTCTCTTCCTTTCTCATTGACTAACATGTTTTGTTTGGAAGTTGGCACCCTCCCTGAGGGAATTTTTTGTGTTTTTCCCTCAGAGTATTAACTAGCCATGAATTGCTTGTTTATCATCCCAAAAATGTGAATAGAAAGCAATCAAAAAATATTATGTGCCCGAAAATGGTATAAAAACACCTTCAATTCATCCCACAAAACACAAGACTCACATGACTGAAGAAAAATAGATAAGCTGAAAAATAAGGAGCGCTGATAGTGTAATACCAACAGATCAGTGAGGTAGATCAGGAAAAATACACTCACCTGAAAAGGTTGTGATAGTCACAACCACTGATAGAGCATAGGATGAAGAAAAATAGAGAAATTATACCTCTAAAAATAGGGTGGTGCAACTTTCAAAAAAAAACCAAAAACATCATTGCGAGGAAGCTGTTTATTTAAATATATCCAGCATCCACAGGTTCATCACTATACAGTTAGGTCCAGAAATATTTGGACAGTGACACAATTTTCGCAGACTCTTGTCTGCTGTTATGTCATCAATAAACACAAGTGACCCAGTGCCATTGAAAGCCATGCATGCCCATGCCATCACGTTGCCTCCACCATGTTTTACAGAGGATGTGGTGTGCCTTGGATCATGTGCCGTTCCCTTTCTTCTCCAAACTTTTTTCTTCCCATCATTCTGGTACAGGTTGATCTTGGTCTCATCTGTCCATAGAATACTTTTCCAGAACTGAGCTGGCTTCATGAGGTGTTTTTCAGCAAATTTAACTCTGGCCTGTCTATTTTTAGAATTGATGAATGGTTTGCATCTAGATGTGAACCCTTTGTATTTACTTTCATGGAGTCTTCTCTTTACTGTTGACTTAGGGGCACTTTGCACACTGCGACATCGCAGGTGCGATGTCGGTGGGGTCAAATTGAAAGTGACGCACATCCGGCATCGCATGCGACATCGCAGTGTGTAAAGCCTGGATGATACGATTAACGAGCGCAAAAGCGTCGTAATCGTATCATCGGTACAGCGTCGGCGTAATCCATAATTACGCTGACGCAATGGTCCGATGTTGTTCCTGGCTCCTGCGGCAGCACACATCGCTGTGTGTGAAGTCGCAGGAGCAAGGAACATCTCCTACCGGCCTCACTGCGGCTTCCGTAGGATATGCGGAAGGAAGGAGGTGGGCAGGATGTTTACATCCTGCTCATCTCCGCCCCTCCGCTCTGATTGGCCGCCTACCGTGTGACGTCGCAGTGACGCCGCACGACCCGCCCCCTTAACAAGGAGGCGGGTCGCCGGCCACAGGGACGTCGCACGGCAGGTGTGTGTGTGAAGCTGGCGTAGCGATAACTTTCGCTACGCCAGCTATCACCACATATCGCTGCTGCGACGGGGGCGGGGACTATCGCACTCGACATCGCAGCATCGGCCTGCGATGTCGTAGTGTGCAAAGCCCGCCTTAGAGACAGATACACCTACTTCACTGAGAGTGTTCTGGACTTCAGTTGATGTTATGAACGGGTTCTTCTTCACCAAAGAAAGTATGCGGCGATCATCCACCACTGTTGTCATCCGTGGACGCCCAGGCCTTTTTGAGTTCCCAAGCTCACCAGTCAATTCCTTTTTTCTCAGAATGTACCCGACTGTTGATTTTGCTACTCCAAGCATGTCTGCTATCTCTCTGATGGATTTTTTCAGCCTCAGGATGTTCTGCTTCACCTCAATTGAGAGTTCCTTAGACCGCATGTTGTCTGGTCACAGCAACAGCTTCCAAATGCAAAACCACACACCTGTAATCAACCCCAGACCTTTTAACTACTTCATTGATTACAGGTTAATGAGGGAGACGCCTTCAGAGTTGATTGCAGCCCTTAGAGTCCCTTGTCCAATTACTTTTGGTCCCTTGAAAAAGAAGAGGCTATGCATTACAGAGCTATGATTCCTAAACCCTTTCTCCGATTTGGATGTGAAAACTCTCATATTGCAGCTGGGAGTGTGCACTTTCAGCCCATATTATATATATAATTGTATTTCTGAACATGTTTTTGTAAACAGCTAAAATAACAAAACTTGTGTCACTGTCCAAATATTTCTGGACCTAACTGTAGCTTGTTCCATTACTGGTAACCACTGCACTTTAAATATTGTTTGGGACCATTTAGGATTATTATCTGTATTCTACCATGTCATCCCTGACTATTTGTCTGAATTTGTGCTTTATATTATATTTGTGGTTGATATTGTTTAATACTATATGTGAAATTCTTATTGCATCATTAGTATTTATATCCACATTGCTGTTAGTGCAGTAGAGTTCTGTATTTTCTTTTATTTTTCTTGACTGGTAACACACTGAACCTTCTCTCTACCAGCAGCTGAATATCCATTGTTTTTAGATACATATCTTTAGAAGAATTTACAGTGTTATTCTTTCATTAGATTCTAATGAATAAAACCAATTCTTGACCTGCTGTTGATTTGTTAAGTCTGCCTCCCAAAAATAACAGTAAAGGGTGCTTTACACGCTGCGACATCACTAGCAATTGCTAGCGATGTCGCAAGCGATAGCACCCGCCTCTGTCGTTGGTGCGATATGTGGTGATCGCTGCCTTAGCGAACATTATCGCTACGGCAGCGTCACACGGACTTACCTTCCCTGCGACGTCGCTCTGGCCAGCAAACCGCCTCCTTTCTAAGGGGGCGGTTCGTGCGGCGTCCCAGCGACGTCACACGGCAGCTGTCCAATAGAAGCGGAGGGGCGGAGATGAGCGGCCAGAACATGCCACCCACCTCCTTCCTTCCTCATTGCCGGTGGACGCAGGTAGATGTTCGTCGTTTCTGCGGTGTCACACGTAGCGATGTGTGCTGCCGCAGGAATGACGAACAACATCGTACCTGCAGCAGCAACGATATCAAGGAAAGGAGCGACGTGATGTGTGTTATGTTGCTAACGGCGCCGGATGTGCATCACTAACGACGTGACCCCGACGATATATCATTAGCGATGTTACAGCGTGTAAAGCACCCTTAAGGCTTCGCTCACATTTATATATTTATCCTACGCTCTAGACGGAGCGCTTACAATGGGTTTCCATATAAATCTCTGAAATGCAAGATTCACACAGAACCCCCCCCCAATGGAACATTTAATATAATGAAGCAGATAGAGGCAATTTGGCCTATGATCCAGCCATGCCGTCTGTTTAGGCGTGCATAAAAGTGCAGTCGACCATCTCTTTTGTGTACATCGTAAAAGCCAGACATTGCCACACAGAGTCCAATGCATCTCTGCTGCCTCATTAAATTAGTAAACGTTGGAGGTTTCTTCTGAATCACATATTCTCTAGATTTAGCTGGAAACTGAGATCAATAAATGATCAGCGATAAATATGAACTGATCCCAAAATTTTTATAGCTTCTACTGAACCCACAAAAAAAACAATTCCACTTTCAGATGTAATTTAACAGAAATATAGTGGGTTTCTCCCTTACTTACCAGTCACAATGGATCCTCACCCCCCCAAAAGAAATCCAGCAAAATCTGCGCTCTCAAATTTAAATGCCTCTCCCTTCTGAGCCTCACTGTATGCCTAAACGGCAGGTAGCATCAACAGTGGCAATTCTATAGCAAGGAGAGCCTGCTAAATCTATGGGTTGCAGGTCTCCAGAAGCTGGAGCTGGGCACAATGTATGGGCACTACAATGTACTAGGCACTATATTGGCAGATTTCCATTTTCACTCTGCAACATGAAATGTTATAGCATTTTCTGAAACAAATATGGTGTTAATATGCTCACTGCACCGCTAGAAGCAGCCAATTTTGCACTCCAAAAGTCAAATGGTGCTCTTTTCCTTCCAAGTACTACCGTGCACCCAAACTATTTTACCCCACGTATGGGGTATTGGTGTACTCAGGAGAAATTGTACAACAAATTGTATGGTCTATTTTCTCCATTTAATTTTGTAAAAATTAAACATTTTGGGCTTAAGAAACATTTTTGTGGGAAAAATGTGATTTATTATTTTCACGGCTCAACAGTATAATATTATGTGAAGCACCTGTGAGTTCACAGTGCTCGCCACACCTTTAGATAAATACCTTGATGGGTGTAGATTCCAAAATGGGGACACTTGTGGGAGGTCTCCAATGTTTAGACACATTAGGGGCTCTGCAAAAATGACAGTGTATGCTATTTATGCCATCCTATTTTGCATTACAAAAGTCAAATGGTTCTCCTTCTCTTCCTGATGTATGCCCAAACAGTAGTTTTCGACCAAGTATGAGGTATCAACATACTCATGAGCAATTTAACACCAAATTGTATGGTCTATATTTTCCTGTTACCCTTGTGAAAATGCAAAATTTGGGGCTAAAGCAAAATTTGTGTGTTGTAACAGTAAAATTTCCTTCCAAATTGTTTTAAATCTTATGAAACACCTGAAGGATTAATACATTTCTTGAATGTAGTTTTGAGCACTTTGAGTTGCAGTTTTTATAATGATGTCAATTCTGTGTATTTGTCACCTAGGCCTCGCAAAGTCACTTGAAATGTGATTCGGTCCCTAAAAAAATTGGTTTTGTAAATCGTGTTGGAAAAAGAAGAAATTGTAGATAAACTTTTAATCCTTCGCACTTCCTAACAAAGAAAAATGATCTTTCAAAAATGGAGCTGATGTAAAGTAGACATGTGGAAAATATTTTTTAATAACTATTATGTGTGGTACAACTACCTGGTTTAAGGGCATAAAAATTCAATGTTTGAAAATTGTAAAATTTTCTCTTTTTTTGCCAAATGTTGATAAGAAAACACAAATAATATGAAGAAAAATTTACCGCTAACATGAAATATAACTTCATGAATAACAATCTTAAAATCACTGGGATCCATTGACGCGTTCCAGAGTTATGAGCTCATAAAGTGATGTAGAACAGATTTGAAAAATGAGGCTTGGTCATTAATGTACAAAGTGACTCAGTCCTTAAGGGGTTAAGGCAGAAGCTCCATGTATAATATTAGAGGATACTCAAATTCTTTGTTTTATATTTCTCTCTAAAGTAATGAAATAATAGACAGAATTGTAACAAAAAGGATCAGTTTCATTTATGGAAAAACACAACATTTTTCTAAGAGTGCATTCTTTAAAATATGTTGATGCTCCAAAACCTGTAATGCTCAGTACCGGAATGGCCGTGTATTAGGTTTCATCATTTCTACAATTAGCTCAAAAATGAAAACATTCTTAAAGATCATGAAACGCGAGTAGTGTTTCGTCTTTCTGGATATAATCATTTAATCACATGGTGGAAGCAGTAAGCGAGAGTCCACACAAACTTGTGGTCATTTCCTTTTATGTCAACCTTCTGCATTACTTGATACGAGCACTTGCAAGCTTCAGAATATGTATTCTTAAATAAAATATGATTTTTACATATGTTTATGGAGCATTTTGAAGAAAAGCATGTTATACCTGTCAAGTGACTGCTATGGAAAACACACGAGTTGGTTATTAAAGACAGCTTACTCTGAGAGCGTGCTCAAAAGACTCAATGGCAGCCGGATAATGACATATGCATATTGTCATTGAGCTCTATAGACATAACAATGAAGACCAAGGTGCCATTCCTACTAGAAAATGCTGACTTTATGGACAGACTTGATGCAGTTTATAGCGGATACATGTATCGGTGCCATACCCTCAGGAGGAAAACATAGCTAACACATCTCAGATCAGTTGCGGTAGTAGATGAGCACCTTAAGTACTGCCAGGACTGCACTTCGTATATACAAATTATGTGGCCAAAAGTGGACAGAAATACCCTTTATATAGCGCCAACATAGTCAGCAGAGTTTTACAATCAGGGAAAGCACTAAACAAGCAGAATAAAACATAAAAAGAATGGGGCAGAGCTTCAATCCTCCGTATGGTGCAGAGTTTAGGAGGAAAAAAATGTTTCCCAACTTGAAGCTCTCTGACCATTCTTTCAATGCTAGGTCTTCTCATTCTTCCCTTTTCAGGGTTTGTTGGGGTTCAAACTCCTTATTTCTTCTCCTGAATTCACCCCTTCAATGCTACAAAACCCCAGTGATTTTTTTTGTCCTCTGCCTCCAACATTAAGGCTTCTCTCTATCTAAATTTTTCCAAAAATGACTTGTTGTGTGTCCTCCATCTATTTTCCCAACCGAAACCTGATATTTCCATTTTCATGCGTGATACATCAATAACTGCAGGGAAGCACACTCCCTTTCTTGGGGATAGATTTTACACAAACCTTTCCATCAATACCTATAACCAAAACAATCTTATAATCATGTCATCTGGCCTTTTCTTACTATTGAAATTGCAAAAACTCTGTCACTCCTATTCATTGTCGTCTTCACTACTGTAGCTCTCTACTAATCGATCTCCCTCTGAATAAACTGTTCCCTTTCCAATCCATCCTGAACGCAACAAGCAGGGTCATTTGTGTGTAGCTACTGCACTGGACACAACTGGATGTCCATCCACCCACAAAGCCCTGCCTCACCCTATATCTCCTTCCTGTTTATTGTCTACCTCCCTACCTGTGGTGTCTGTACTGCTAATGATCGAAGACTAAGGCCAGAGTCACACTTGCGAGTGCCTCGCGTGTAACTCGCGTGAGTCTCTCATTGAATCACCCGGCATGGACTCACACTCTCAGGACAGGAGCATCTCAGCTGCATAGACATACATGCAATCGACCCGCTCTTGTCAGGAGCGTGCGAGTCTGTGCCGGATGATTCAATGAGAGACTCGCGCGAGTTACACGCGAGGCACTCGCAAGTGTGACTCTGGCCTTACATCCTCCATAATCTGACCTTCCCACTCTCTTCTCCAACACTCTTCTTGTGCCATGTCGACTCTCTAGAACGCACTTCCACAAACAATCCGGATCATTCCTAGTGAACCCAGTTTTAACAATGCACTAAAAATACTGTTTTTCCATCACTTCACCTCAATCTAACTTCTGCTAATTTCTCCCTTCCTAAATGTCTCCTCAATCTGGACCCTTCTTTCATCAATTTCTCACACCTTCAATGCCTTCTTTACCTCTTCTGTCACCTCTATTTGCGGATAGATTGTAATCTTTCAAGCAGGGTCTCACTCCTCATTCAAATTATGTACTTCTTGTTGATCTGTAATGCTTGAAATGTTTTAGCATGTCCCCTCTGAACTGTAAAGTGGTGCAGAATAGGTTTGGCGCTATAAAAAAATTATTATATTAACTTTCATAGTACTTTAAACATTATGGGATTTGGTTACCTGTACTTTTCCTAAATAAAATAGGCAGCTGAATAATAGTGATGGCTTAAAGCGCTGACGTTTTGCAGGAGTTAGGAATAAAAAACATCCTACTCATGAATAAATAGTTTCCATTTTTTATTTATTTGTTTTTTTTTACAGAAGGAGTGCAGCACTTACCCCATTTTGACCTTTACAGCGCAATAGAAACATTATGGAAAAACCGCTAAGGTTTTGTGTACCCCAATTTTTTTTTGAGGCAGTCAAAAACTGCAAATTTAGTGGAAAACGTTGCAGGCACCGATGTAGCCAAAATAAGTCTGATCTGTTCCATCTGGTCTTAGGGCTCAGTCAGATGAGGGTATAATTTATCTGTGAGTGCCACACAATGTTCACCGACCCATTAGTCAGTGTGCCACAGTGCACATACGGTAGCTGATTTCCCATGGGGAATAATAGGCAGAGTGGTAAAAAAAAAAAAAAAAATCCCAGTAGGCACTATTTTGGTCATTTTTTATGGACCAAAAAATGCATCAATATAAAAGGAATCTCCTGCCTTGATACGCACTGCAGACAAACATACACAGTCTGTCATGTCAGCAAGTTGTTGTGGTGACTGGCCCAATTTTTCATACAGAAGTCCCCATGTGGTGCATCTGAAACTACCTATTGCAATGGCTAATGGCAGCATGATTTGGTTTGAAAATCTTATGGCCATTGGGTAACACTGTGGGCCCAGTTTTGGATACATGTATCTAGTCACCTTCTGTAATCTCATCCTCAGGCCTCATTAAAATATCCTTTTTTTTCTCATAAGTGACAAAAAAAAATAAAAATATCAATTTTCACCAGTGTTTGGTCAGTTTGTTTTTCCCCACGAGGTTTCATTAAATTTCTCATATATATAAATAAAAAAAAAAGCTTCCCTCAATCAACTGTCAGTAAGTATCAAACATGACTAGGATACCATTAAGGGAAGGCGTCGTCAAAAAAATAAAAATAATTTTCAATAACTGAGAAAATGTAAAAGTAGTAATGTTTTGTTTAAATTTTTTTTTAATTGAGCAAAATAAAAAACAATTTTAAAAGTTTGATATTTTCCACTTTTAAACACTAGTGGGAGCAGCTGCTGAAATCCTACTGCAGAACTAGCCTGGATTACAACTGCAGCAAAAGTGGGTGGAATCTGCTCTCCTGTATGTGATGTCACCCCCCATCCCCTTCTGGGTGTTTCCAAAAGGATAAGGAAGGATGAAATTTAAGATCACAGTGCGGAGCCGTTTTGTTGGTGACAGCAACGTTATCCTGATATGTCTAAAGTGTCACGAAAGACAGCTGACATAGTGCTCCACTGTACACTGTACCCCACTGTATATTATGCCCCAAATACTCTGCCACCATATTCCTGTGCCCCCATATACTGTGCTCTGAGGGGAGGAACTGCTGAGACACCAGACCGACAAGAGAAGCTGCTGGGAGCAGAGGTCCAAGGTGACGTGACGAAGGGTGATCTGCAGTCTGACCCCGACACTGCACTACAAATGTCACAGGTCAGACCTCCACCCCCGGCAGCCTCTCCTGTCAGCCTGGTGTCTCGGCTGTTCATCCTGACAGCGATCAGAACACAGAGCAGTGTCGAGGAGCTGCTGGGAGCAGAGGCCCAAGGCAATCACATGAGGGGGGGGGGGCGGAAGCGTGAAGCAAGCACGCAGGGGGCAGTGGTGATCGCAGCGCGATTTCCACAGCACACCAAGATCAGCCGCCGATCACTGCCACCATGCTCAGGGGGACAGTGGAGCACACAGCCACACAGTAGACGCTGTTGACTCCACAGAGATGGCGGCAGTCTCCTCCCTGAGCTGTGATCTGGACAGCCCAGTGGCCGTGTCGAGGTCACAGCAGGAAGCAGCCATAGTACAGGAGATAGTAGTCGGCATCCGACCCCATCTCTTATGCACAGGGACTATCGTATTTGAGGTAAATGTCGTTGCACACTACAAATCTAAGATGGCAGCCCCCAGTGTTTGAGTAAAAATATAATTAAAAACTAAAAATAAATAATTTAATTTTGTATTAAAAATAATTGATTCTATAATCACTAGTATTAATACAAAAATTAAAAAACTCGGCACCTTCCCATTAAAGTGCTGTCCAAATTGTTCATGGACCCACAGACTTGCATTGGCGAATTTCACTCAGGAGTCAGAAAAAAATTAAAGGTTCGATTGATAGTTTTGCAAACACTAATCCAAAAAAAAGCATGGGCATAGAGTTAGCTTGATAAGTACTTGGACGGTGAAAGCTTTGGCACCAAAATATATTCAAGATACAGTTACATAATCAATATGGGCTTAAAGTGCAGACTATCAGCTTTAATTTGCGGGTATTCACATCCTAATTGGAGTAAGGGAGATGTACCTGCCTCTTTTTCAAGGGACAAAAAGTAATTGGACAATTATCTCAAAAGCCCTTTAAAGCACCGCGCCGGTATTTTTTAAAATGTTATTTCAGTGCTGGAGCAGTTTTTTATATGTAAGTCCCCTGCCCCCTGTCGTACACTCACCTAACACCCGCTTCAACTTTTTTCAGCGCTGCTTCGATTGGTCTCCTGAGATTTGAGACCGGACGGCAGCTACAGTATCTTGGAGCGTGCCTGAGGTCACAAATCTATGAGAGCCAGTGGCTCTGGAGCTGAGTGATAGCTTATTTTTCGCCCCCTGAGTTGTAATTTTTACTGATAGCACTTTGGGGCAGATAATGTTTTGATTACCTTTGCTGCAGCAGCCAAAAAAAAAACAACCCATAATTCTGGAGTTTTTATTATTTTTTTTATTCGCTACGCTGTTTAACGATTAATTTATTTTATATTTTCATAGATCGAACATTTCTGAACACAGCGATACTAAATATATCTATTTTTTACTTATTTGAATTGTTTTATTTTGTATGGGGGATGATTTGAACTTGTGGTTTTTTCTCTTCAAAACTTTTTTTTAACTTTTTATTTTATTAAGTAGTCCCCTTAGGACCCTTGAAGTTACAATAATCCACTGCTTGAGCACTGCTCTGTATAACAGAAATTGCGATCTGCTATGAATGCCGCCTCGCAACCGGTGTTCACGGAATTGTAACAAAGGGGTCAGCAGCTAACCCTTGGCTGTCATGACCACCAATTTCCATTGGCACTCCTTAAATCCCGCTGTCAGAGATTAACAGCGGGATTTAACTGGTTAAAAGAAAAAAAGTCAGAGATCCACCCGCAGCTTTTAGAGTCACATCATGGCTGATTTAATCAGCCATCATGTGCAGGGATAGATGCGGAGTGGTATGCAAAGCCCAAATCACAAAGATTCTGTCAATGTCCAAATATTTCTGGACTTGACTGTATGTTCAGCCATATAGACTATAATGTTTATGTGTTCTATCGAGGAATAAGATGAATAGAATACATACGTGAAAAAATAGGCATCTAAATGAGGCCCTAGACATCTGACATATAAGAGGTTTCCCTTGATAAATACAATTATTTAATAACCAAAAACTGGACTACTGCTACACAAAACATCAATTACCCCAATAAATCCTTAGCAGGGCCGAAAAATATATGCTTTATTCCTCGCCCCTAATTGTATTCCTGGTTTGGGAAAACGTGAGAAAAAAAAAAGATTAAAATAATCCTGTGTGAATGAGATCTGATAATGCTGTAGACTGCGACATCAAATTACCCGTGTATTTTACTGCGAAAACTAATAATTGTCTACTCTACAGGATCTCCTGGGCCCCGACTGGAAGTATTTCACTGCAGTCGTATTCACTCATGCAGAAAGATTAGAAGACATGCGGCTGACAGAAGAGAAGTTCATCAGCTCGGCCCCGAAAAGTCTTTGTACTCTCCTGGAAAATGCGCATGGTCGATGCATCTTCAGGGACCAGCCACACGGAACACTACATGAGGAAAGAGCGGTACTGCTTTATCAAATCTTGCATTTTATCAGGCAGAACAGCTACCAGACATTAAAAGCTGTATAGCATTCAGTGGGAACAGCCTGGAAAGGAATCACAACAGACTGATACCAGCGATTACTTTACGACCGGTCTTCAGAGGAAATTGGGGATGTACATATTCATATATAAATGTAAATCAGTGTTCTGTATATGGCAGCAGTGACCTTGCTCTAGAAAGCAATATAGTCATAAATGGTCTAAGATGACTATTCGTGATATTGGCCATTGTACAGCATGTCCCAAAATCTAAGTTTTCAAATGCATTGTGAATGGGATTTTTAAAAAGTATTTTCCTTAAAATGTTAAGCATAATTGAAAAAAAATATGTAATGTAATAGTGTGAATCATGGCTCTATAATGCCAAACTGTAGGCATGAGTATGAGTGTTGGACATCGGTGACTGCAAAAAATAATAAAAAGAAGAGGCATAAAGTTCTTCAGCATATGCATCTGTGGACTACTGCAAGAGAGGGGAATTATGAAGGGGGAGTGTAAAGCTGCCCATAGACATAAGATAGCTGCCAGCCCAACGCTCCATATACAGATGGCTGACTTATTTCATTTGTATTGTGGGCCAGTGTCTGGTAACCAGCAAAAAAGGTGAGGAGGTCCCGTTCTCAAAGATGCGAATCCCAGTGGTGGAATTACATCTACCATACACATTGATAGCATATCGTGTATATTTGACATGATTGTATGAGCTGGGAATACCCATTTAAAGGGCACTTATCAAGTCTCCAAATGCTACTAACCTGGGTTAATCTGAAGGTTAGTTGAGTCCAGCCACCTATCAGAAAGTTTGACTACCAAGAGATAATGAACTGTATTCCTCCTGGGAGTCGCCTGCTTTCATAGAGGCACAACGAAGCAGCTTCAGCCACCGCTCAGCTTTATGAGTGGCAGTTGTAAACTGATTGACAGCCAATCAATCTTCACAGATGCGCTGCAGAGCAAGCTGTCAATCGAAGTGTCGGGGTGTGCTTACAGCCTCCACTTACTCTGCATGAAGGTGCTCTGGGTACGCCTCAAAGACAAAGTCTGAGTCTCAAAGGAGGAATAAATGTAATTTTCTCTCAATAACCGCACTTTCAGTAATACGATTGGACAGCATTGGAAGACTACTAACCTGCTGATTAGGCCTTTATCTTCAGGATAATAGCATTTAGGGGTCTCTTATCACAATGTGTGTTTACCTGCAATGTTTGTTTTTGCTTTATGAGCTTATCACTGCTGGACTAGGCCAGCTAGAGGTCAGCTAGTCAGGTACGCCCCCTGCTGTTATCAGCAGCTCACTGTCTATAGACATTGTACATAGAGATCCTGATATGGGCAGGGGCAGCTTTCTGAGATCTGCTACATTACTAAATCTAAAACCTCTGTGTCAGAACCGCTGCACCCAGTAAACTAAGTGATACATAGTTGGACTCAGGGTCTCTTGGCCTATAACATTCTGTTCTCAGATGACATACCAAAAATCTGCTGAAAGATTCTCTTTAAACAAACACAGAAAATAAACCTGAAACCGGCATCAACAAATTATTGGCCTTTATTGTTCTAGTTTTCCGACAGGTTCTTGGCATCCGCATTACAATGTGCATTTCACACAGAAATTACTTAATGCCGCTTCGGGACATGGTTTGGGCTTTGCATACGCCTTTTCCATTGACTTCAAATGGTGCTCCTTTGTAAGTAGCAACACAGTCATCACTGGTAAGAAGATCTGGCTGGATCTGCTCCCATGTTTTCTTCTTAGGATTCAGCTCTTTGTCAGGTTCGCCTATAAAAAGAATGAAAAGGACCACAGTATGACAAGCTCATCTGCAAAGAGCAACAATTTACTAAAAGGCAGATCAGACAATTCATATAAAAGAAGTAACAAATATTATACAAAAGTTACCGTATATTAACACTAACAAAATAAATAAAAAAACATTCAAACAGAAAAGCTATTCTATGTTTTGTTTGTTTTTTTTTTTTAAATGGTTGCATCTCGATACAGATATATCATGTTTTGGGCTTTCTTTGAGTTTTTTCACATAGGTTCCAGGTGTAATTTGCCTGAAAAAGACATTATGTGCCCATACTCTAACACATGCAGTTTTCTGACCATGCTCATTTGTTGTATAATCTCTACCACATGCATACAGGCAATTACCAAGAACGCTCATTCGGCTTATTATACTGACCAGTGTAAAAGTGCCCTTACTCAATATATACAAAGAACAAAGAATTTACCAAAATTCACAAAGTTGCTCAAAATATCTACAAACTGAGCTTCTAATAAGATAGCATAGTGTATATACTAGTTATTTCTTGTGTTACAGGATACCCACTACAGAACCCAATAGTGCCTGATTTTGCCTTGGTAGGATGGGTCTGAACTGTACACTACATCACTAAGCCATATGACAATTATGTATAGATCTAGTGGTTGCCAGCTCCTAAAGACAACTCTAAAAAGTATTCACAGGAGTGTACTGATTTAGAGGTAGCTCTGAATACTAAGGACCTAAAGGGCACTTTACACGCTGCGATATCGCTATCAATATCGCTAGCGAGCGTACCCGCCCCGTCAGTTGTGAGTCACGGGCAAATCGCTGCCCGTGGCGCACAACATCGCTAACACCAGTCACACATACTTACCTGCCTAGCGACGTCACTGTGGCCGGCGAACTGCCTCCTTTCTAAGGGGGCAGTTCGTTCGGCGTCAAAGCGACGCCACTAAGCGGCCGCCCAATAGAAGCGGAGGGGCGGAGATGAGCGGGACAAAAATCCCGCCCACCTCCTTCCTTCCTCTTTGCGGGCGGCTGCAGGTACGAGGTTGTTCCTCATTCCTGCGGTGTCACATGTAACGATGTGTGCTGCCGCAGGAACGACGAACAACCTGCGACTGCACCAGCAATGATAATCGGGAATGGAACGATCTGTCAACGATCAATGATAAAGTAAGTAATTTTGATCGTTAACGGTCGTTTCTGTGTTTCACACACAACGACGTCGCTAACAAGGCCGGATGTGCGTCACGAATTCCGTGACCCCAACGACATCTCGTTAGCAATGTTGTTGCGTGTAAAGCGGCCTTAAGTTAACAGTTCAGCTCCAATTACTTGACGAGCCTCTGTGGATATCCGAGGACTCGTTATTATTGACAATGAGTGCCTATTGAACTAAACTAAGAACCTATTGTGGAACCACAAAAGGACAAGAGCAAAAACAGGTAGTATTCACAATGGTGAGAATACTCAGAAGCAGGGCTGTAAAGTTGATAAGCTCAGGCTCTGATTCTAGCTATGAACCCTTCATAAATGGCCAATAATTAGCAAAAAATTTTTTTTATAGAAAAAGAAAAATTGGTTCTCAATTTATAATTTTCCTCAATAGGGACCTTGGATTAATATTCATAATAAAATATATTTTAAGTTTTATTTCTAAACTTGTCTATATTTCTAACAAAGTAAAAAAATATATATGGATATACACACGTGGTTAAAATTGTTGGTACCCCTCGTTTAATGAAAGAAAAACCCACAATGGTCAAAGAAATAACTTAAATCTGACAACAGTAATAATAAATAAAAAATCTATGAAAATGAAAGTCAGACATTGCTTTTCAACCATGCTTCCACAGAATTTTTTTAAAAAAATAAAAATATATAACTCTTGAAATAGGCCTGGACAGAAATGATGGTACCCTGAAAATAATGTGACAAAAGGGGCATGTTAAATCAAGGTGTGTCCACTAATTAGCATTACAGGTGTCTACAATCTTGTAATCAGTCAGTGGACCTGTATATAGGGCTACAGATACTCACTGTGCTGTTTGGTGACATGGTGTGTAACACACTCAACATGGACCAGAGGATGTGAAGGAAAGAGTTGTCTAAGGAGATTAGAAAGAAAATTATAGACAAGCATGTTGAAGGTAAATAAAAATTATAAGATCATCTCCAAGCAGCTTGATGTTCGTGTGACTACAGTTGCACATATTTATTCAGATAGTTAAGATCCATGGGACTGTAGCCAACCTCCCTGGACGTGGCCGCAGGAATAAAATTGATGACAAATCAAAGGGTTTATGAATGGTAACAAAAAAGCCCAGAAAAACTTCTAAAGAGATTATAGGTGAACTTCAAGCTCAAAAAACATCAGTGTCAGACCAAACCATACGTCATTGTTTGAGCCAACATGGACTTCATGGGAGACTACCAAGGAGGACACCATTGTTGAAAGAAAAAAAAAAAAAAATCATAAAAAAGGTAGACTGGAATTTGCCAAACTACATGTTGACAAGCCACAAAGCTTCTGGGAGAATGTCCTATGGACAGATGAGACAAAAATGGAACTTTTTGGCAAGGCACATTAGCTCTATGTTCACAGATGGAAAAATGAAGCATATCAAGAAAAGAACACTGTCCCTACTGTGAAATATGGAGGAGGCTCTAATGTTCTGGGGCTGCTTACCTGCATCTGGCACAGGGTGTCTTGAATCTGTGCAGTTTACAATGAAATCTTAAGACTATCAAGGGATTCTAGAGAGAAATGTGCTGCCAAGTGTTGAAAAGCTTGGTCTCATTCGCAGGTCATGGGTCTTTCAACAGGATAATGACCCAAAACACACAGCTAAGAACACCCAAGAATGGCTAAGAGGAAAACAATGGACTGTTCTGAAGTGGCCTTCTATGAGCCCTGATCTAATTCCTATTAAGCATCTATGGAAAGAGCTGAAACATGCCGTCTGGAAAAGGCAACCTTCAAACACAAAACAACTAAAGCAGTTTGCTCTTGAGGAGTGGGCCAAAATCCTGTTGAGAGGTGCAGACGTCTCATTGATAATTAAAGGAATCGTTTGATTGCAGCGATTGCCTCAAAAAGTTGTGCAAGAAAATATTAGATTAAGGGTACTATCATTTCTGTCCTGAGTTTTATTTTTTTTAAATTTCCGTGGAAGCTGAAAAGCAATTTCTGACTTTCATTTGTTCATAATTTTTTTTTTTTTAATGTATTACTACTTTTGTCAGATTCAAGTTATTTCTGTGACCATTGTGGGTTTTTCTTCCATTAAACGAGGGGTACCAACAATTTTGACCACGTGTGTGTGTGTATAGATCAAAATAAAGCATGAAAAATATTTTGCCATTAAAAATTATGTACTAAGTAAAAACAAGTTCACCTATGTTATTTCCGCATCCGTAATGACGCAAGCTATAAAACTGTACCATAACTCATATGAAGAAAAACATATATATATTTTATTTTTATAAACCTGGAGTAGAAATTTGTACATTCCCACTGATTCCAGTTCCATCCAAAATTAACTCCAACTCCCCTTCTCCCTATAAATATTATTTCTTACATTTAATGACCACAACCAGCTTTCTTCTAAGCTAGACTAGTTAATCGTAATGTCCACTATACTCTCATAGAAGTTAGTGGAGGTTTTTTTTTTTCTTATATTCATGTAATTGCTGTTGGGCAATTCATTGCAAAGCAGGATAGCAGCTAAGGGAAAATGACTGCCACCTAAATGAACTATAGTAGCAACAGTTGAGGAGATCTAATAAAACGTAACTTTTAATATTGCTGTTAAAAGAACACACACAATAAAAGGTGCCTTCGTGAATAAAGTGTAAAATGCTTTTCAAGTATTCCAATCATGTATCATCCCTCACGGCTATTTAGGTAGAATTTAGTGCTATTTAACTCAGGTCCCCTGGCTTCCAGATCAATCTAAATACCTTGATCGAGGTGTGGAGCCCCATAGGTCAGATATCTTACTATGCATAATTTATATCACCTACCTAGTAGATATCAATTGTAATATAACTGTTGCTATAATAAAACTGGTCGACTTTGGAATTTGAGCAATATTGACTGTATTCGCTGGATTCACCTAAAATGGATCAAAAATACAAGAGAAAAACACACTAAATAACTAGGTCCCACTCCTACATCTGTGTATGTAAGGCATCTAAGTGGCAGCTGAAAAATTAGACGCGGTAATGTAAGTCTTGCTTGCAGACAGTGCCCGGAAAGATGAACTACGTGAACTCCAGACAGATTATTTTTCACAGCCGTCTTTTTTTGCCATATCAGGCAAAGCTCTCGCACTCCATGACAATGGCTTGTGTTTTGAAGTCAATGCAATCTGGATTATTAGCTAATAAGGTCTTGTTCTACACCTCATTAATCGCACTATTCCATATCCTGGATCACAAAGGGCGCTGGAAATGTTTTACGACCGAGGAATCCTCTATCCTCAAATTGCAACAATATGAAAAACAGACAGATCTTTAGTTGTTGCAGGAAAAAAAAAAAGAAACAATGTCTGTGCCAATTTTACACACAGATGAGAAGGAAAGCGCAGCTGTGGGGAACATATGGGCCTGCACTGCAACCGAGACAGACTCCGGTTTAGGAGACGTTCTATGTGATTGTACCGGCTGCGTATCAGACATTTTTGCTTATATGCATGTTTGTATATTTTCAAGTTATTGGTTCTTTGATTGTTTTCTCCTTCGGAATGATTTGATCTTTTGTGCTGAACTTCTATATGGTTTTTCCATAGGGATAGAATTCTTTACCTTTAACATGTTTAAGTACAATGGTTACTTGTTTCCTTTGTTTGACTATAGGTTTCTCATTCCATTCTATTAAACATTTTAGTTAGTGTTGAGCGAGAAGTTAACTATTCGTACTCGCTCTGCTGTTAGCGAGTACTGTCCGCTACTTGCATATTCGAGTAGCGAGCGCAATGTAAGTCAATGGGAAATACTCGCCAAGTAGCAAGTAACCCGAAAGCCGTACTATTTGCTACTCGGACGAAAAGTACGGCTTTCGGGTTACTCGTTACTTACCGAGTATTTCCCTTTGACTTACATTGTGACCATTACTTGTAACGAATATGCGAGTAGCGGACAGTATTCACTAACAGCTTAGTGAGTACGAACAGTTACCTACTCACTCAACACTAATTGTAGTATCAAGGTTACTGTGACGTGTAGATATCTGCCAAAGTGTTAAGTGACAAGTCATTGGATAGATGTGCACCAGCGGACATTTCCAATAGTTAGTATACAGCGTGGCTCTCATGCACTGTGCGTGCACATTTACAGCCATGACTACAGCATAGGTGTGACCGATGCACAACATCTCATGTCTTATGTTACTTTGTATTCAGGGATAATGATTAATTTTCACTTAAATTTAATAAACCAATAATGCACAAGAAAATAAATAACTTTGTAATATGCTTTATCAGAGAAATGTGCTTATGTGGCACCCTGGACTAGCCAGGTCGTCACAGGTAACACATCAACACCCCCCACCCCTATTAGACAGTAACATTAGCCAAATACAAAATCCTTGTTGCCTCCCTCCAGGGTCTGATGTCCACACCAGGTGGGGCGGAGCCAAGCGGTTGGCCCCACCCACCGAGGAGTTCACAGGCCTGGAGGCGGGAAGAGAGACAGATTTGTCCTGGAGGTTGAAGTGAGAGGAGTGAAGTGGAGAGTGTCTGGGTTTGTGGCCCAGGCACTGACAACAAGGTTGGCAGGCAGTGGTGGCCATCTGCAGGAGTGGTGAAGCAACGCGGAACCGTAGGACCGGGGTCGGGCGTTGGCCTGCCGGTACCGACCGGGGAGCGAAGTGAAGCCAGCACACACAGGCAGGGCCATTGGACCCCGACCAGGCTTGGAGCCGCCGACAATAGTCAAATCCGAGTGTGACCGGAACCCCAGGGGTTTCCTAACAGCCAAAGACCCGATAGAAGGCAACCGCCCACACCGTGAGGGTATACAGCTACCGCCTATGGCTAGAGACCCAAGGGTCAGCGCCTGCGGGCAAACGGGCTCCTCCGGCATCCATACACCGGAGAGCGGACTACCGTTGGGGATCCATCGTAGTCAAACAAGTACATCAAGGTGCAGGGAAAGACAGCCGCCATCACCTGTCCGGGGAGAGACACTGCAGCCGGCTGCGGGACCCGTCCATCCAGCCGTTTGGTTTACCGAGGACTTTGTGCATCTCTTACTGAGTGAGTACACCCGTGCCATCCGGCACCGCGCCACGCTGTCCCCCTGCAACCCTGCACCTCACCAACCCTGCCTCCCCATCACACCACCAGGCCCCGGGACCACCGACCCCTACCCACGGAGGGGGAAAACAACATCCCAGCTGCTCCCTACCAGCTCTCCCGGGATCCCCGTCACCAGCAGCAGTGGTGCCCATCTTCACCACAACTCGTGGGTGGCGTCACGGACTAAATCCCCCAAACCAACCACCCCTTTCACTCACGGGCGAGGAGCGTCGCTCGAGTCCCCGGATCCGGTCCACTGCTCGAGCCACCGAGCAGCAGCAGCTGCAGCAGCGCCGGACCCGAGCGTTAGCGAGCGCGCGGTGGCGGCGTCCTCCCTGCCCGCGACACTTATATCTCCTCCTAGACTGATCAGTCATTCTCAAAATTCTCAACTTACTGGGAAAAGCTGTATTCAGTGAATATACAGTAGATTATTACATTACTGTCATCACAGAGAGGAGATGGCAGTTACTACTCAAAAGATTCAATGTAGATGGGAGTGGAAGGAGGAGGGGGCGGAGCTCTGCCTCTAGCTCCTCCCCCACCCCACATAGAATCTCATCTCAAGTACTACCTGCCATCTTCTATCTCAGTAATGTACCATGAGTGGGTGCCCAGGACTTGTAACCAGCAGTTGGATGCTGGGATTGGCATGACTCGAGTGACAAGTATAATGGAAGTCAATGGGGAATGTAAGAAATCTCAGAAAAATGCTTGAATTCCTCATCGACTTCCATTAAACTCAGGCACTTGAGTCGCGCCCATCCGAGCACCCATCTGCTCATTACAAGTAGAGAGCACCCGAGCATGTTTGTGCTCGCTAATCACTTGTAATAATCTGCCTTTACAGAATACAGATTTCACCAATAAAGTAAGAGTTTTGAGAATAACTAATCAGTCCAGGAGGAGAGAAGAGCAGAATGAATTTCTCTGATAAGATAGAATACAAAGTTGTTTATTTTCAAGCGTACTATTGATTTATGAAATGTTATTAAAGCAACAGCTTCTCTTTTCAGAAATCTATAGTTAGAAAGTCAATAGAAAGCAGCAATAAAACAAGTACCGTATTTTTCGGACTATAAGACGCACCGGACCATAAGACGCACCCTGGTTTTAGAGGAGGAAAATTAAATTTTAAGCAAAAAATGTGGTCATGACACACTTATGGGGCGAGGATCTGCTGCTGACACTGTTATCGGGTAATGTCTTGCTCATATACTCCCCAGCCTGCTCATATACTCCCCATACTGCTCATAATAAACCCCTATCCTGCTCATATACTCCCCATGCTACTCATAATAAACCCCTATCCTGCTCATATACTCCCCAGCCTGCTCACATACTCCCCATGCTGCTCATAATAAACCCCTATCCTGCTCATATACTCCCCAGCCTGCTCATATACTCCCCAGCCTGCTCATATACTCCCCAGCCTGCTCATATACTCCCCAGCCTGCTCATATACTCCCCAGCCTGCTCATATACTCCCCAGCCTGCTCATATACTCCCCAGCCTGCTCATATACTCCCCAGCCTGCTCATATACTCCCCAGCCTGCTCATATACTCCCCAGCCTGCTCATATACTCCCCAGCCTGCTCATATACTCCCCAGCCTGCTCATATACTCCCCAGCCTGCTCATATACTCCCCAGCCTGCTCATATACTCCCCAGCCTGCTCATATACTCCCCAGCCTGCTCATAATAAACCCCTATCCTGCTCATAATAAACCCCTATCCTGCTCATATACTCCTATCCTGCTCATAATAAACCCCTATCCTGCTCATAATAAACCCCTATCCTGCTCATAATAAACCCCTATCCTGCTCATATACTCCTATCCTGCTAATAATAAACCCCTATCCTGCTCATATACTCCCCAGCCTGCTCACATACTCCCCATGCTGCTCATATACTCCCCAGTCTGCTCATAATAAACCCCTATCCTGCTCATATACTCCCCAGCCTGCTCATATACTCCCCAGCCTGCTCATATACTCCCCAGCCTGCTCATATACTCCCCAGCCTGCTCATATACTCCCCAGCCTGCTCATATACTCCCCAGCCTGCTCATATACTCCCCAGCCTGCTCATATACTCCCCAGCCTGCTCATATACTCCCCAGCCTGCTCATATACTCCCCAGCCTGCTCATATACTCCCCAGCCTGCTCATATACTCCCCAGCCTGCTCATATACTCCCCAGCCTGCTCATATACTCCCCAGCCTGCTCATATACTCCCCAGCCTGCTCATATACTCCCCAGCCTGCTCATATACTCCCCAGCCTGCTCATATACTCCCCAGGCTGCTCATATACTCCCCATGCTGCTCATAATAAACCCCTATCCTGCTCATATACCCCCATCATCCTGGTGTATGGCCGCATCCTGTGGCACATAAAAAAAAAAAAATAAACGTTCATACTCACCTCACTCCCTGCAGCATCGCTCCTCTTACCGTCTATGTCAGCAGCAGCGCCGCTGAGTGGAGCCGTCCCCGTTCCCCTGGACAAAACCGCGGAAAAAACGCACCAAAAACGCAGAAAAGACGCATGCGTTTTTCAGTGCGTTTTTTTATGCAAGTGCGCTAATCTTTCAGACTCAAGAAATTTCTTGAGAAAAATCATTTTTCTAGTGTGCACAAAGCCTAAGGCCTCATTTGCTTTTCTTCACGTCATTTTTTTCCATAAAAAGTATTACAGCACCATAATAGTCTTATGAACAACTCAATACGTTCTTTGCATTATTAGTTTAAGAAAATTAATAATTATATCACTTTTAATAAATCTGATCTCCGTAATGGCCTGAAGGTGCACAAAACCTAATCAATAATTCTCCCTGGCTTTTTAAATTAAACCCATAAGGACCAGACTATTTTGGGTTTATGGGAAACAGCGATGTTTTATATTTTTTAATTGTTGTTTTCTAAAAGCCCTGAACTTATTTTTCATCAAAGTAGCCATAAGAAGCCATAAGAAGTTGAACAGTTCATTCTGGGGTACATACAACTTTTGAGTACATTTTACAAAGTCTTTCTATAGCGAATAAAAAAAAAAAAACAAAAAAAAAAAAAACCTTTTCCATTTATTTTACCATTCATTTTTTTTGTTTGTAACGCCATCTACTGAGAGCCCTAACTTTTTTATCTTTTTGGATGACATTGGTGCATGAGGAATTATTTTTGGCAGGAAGAGACATTTTTCAATGGGACTCTATTGTGGAGCGTACAACGTTACGATCACTATGTTTTTTGGGAGTTGTAATGCACATAAAAAATTGGCTCAGGTTTCAATAGGGTTGTTTTTTTGCCATTAACCAGAACAGTTGTACAATTTTGAGTGTTTACTGTAGAATGCAGAAAGACCAAAAATAGGTTTAGTTTTTTGTACTTATTTTATGTATTTGATATACTTTTAAAACAGTTCAATAATATTTGGCTGTTTACAGTATCTGTCAATCCCCTAAGAGGACATGAACATACTTTTATTACTTATATAATAAAATACACTGCACTATATTAACAGTGCAGGTTATCTGCCTGTTAGGGTGTGCTCACATGAGCCTAGGACTCACACTACTATCGGATCGCATCACCCGGCCGCACACTCTTCGGACAGGAGCGTGTCAGCTGCATAGAAATACATGCAACCATGTACCTGTGAGGAGAGTGTGTGGCCGGGCCGGGTGATGCAATTGAATCGCAATTCAATAATCGTGCGAGTCCTACTCTTGTGTGAGCGTACTCTTAGCTATGTGCCCACGGGGAAAGTGTCCTTTGGATATATTCGCAGGACAATCTGCAGAAGCTCTCAGAAAACTGCAGCACAACTTTGTCTGTTTACATGCTGCAGTTTTATTGCGGAATGTCTGCGGATATGCTGCGCTCATTCTGCATTGAGGATACAGTACCATGGCTTCGGCACTGCATCCTCAATACAGAACAAGTGCTGGAGTGATGGGGGCGTTCATACTTCCCTCCATCACACAGCACTTCACTTTCTGGCTGTGTGTGTCTGCACATTGCCAGAGAAGGTGGGCGGGCCTGCATTAGCTCTGGCTGTCACAAGGCCACAGCTCGTGCAGGCCCCGCCCACCTCCTGCTCCTCGCTCCACTGCGCTCCTCTGCACTGGAAGAAGTGACTCCGGTGTCTTCTATCAAGGCAGGTAAGTATGGGACCCTGCGGAAAAATCCTCAGGGATAATTCACATGCTGCAGATTTTTCCGCAGGGAAATCTGCATTATTCCCGCTGCAGGAAAAAAACGCAGCATGGGCACAGCACTCCCCAAATGCCATAGAAATGGCTGGGGACTCGCTGTACTGCGGATTTTTGAAAAATCTGCGGAATTTGCACAAAAAAAATCGAGGCAAATTTCGCAAATTTTCCGCAGCGTGGGCACATAGCCTTAGAATTACATTGACAGGCAGCCTCAGACTATGCAGTGCCACTGCTCACTCATGTGCTTCTAGCAGGGCAAAAGCAAAAAGAGAAAGAGGGAGTCCCAAGATCAGCCCCTGGGGTAATGACAAGAAATATTTCATATCCTGATTGAAAAATGCCAAGCTGTATTAGGACATTAAAAGACATTCAGGTACTGGAAAGCCGTGAGTTTGTCTTGTAAATAATATACAAATCCTGTTATAATCCCATTATACCTAAAGATGATATCATGGCAATAAGGAATTGTAGCATCTTCTTGTTTAATTATGGCAACTCGCATTGACTTCCTCTCTGATTCCTTAAAATTGTCTTGGAATTGAGTTACGAGAGAAAAGCTTATTAATGGCTATGAATCCCCATCTAAGGATTCCAACAGCCAGTCTTAATCTATAACCTTCAAAGAGAAATCACAAATTAAAAAAGGGTATCCCGTGAAGGAGACATGATAGATGATTAATTAATCTGTAAGTGAAAGTAAAGAAAAAAACACTGGAAAAATCCTTTATGTCATAGTATCATAGTTCATCATAGTATCATAGTTTTTTAAGTTTGAAGGGAGACTCTAAGTCCATCTAGTTCAACCCGTAGCCTAACATGTTGATCCAGAGGAAGGCAAAAAACCCCCCAAAAAAAAACAATGTGGCAAACAAGCTCCAATGGGGAAAAAATTCCTTCCTGACTCCACATCCGGCAATCAGACTAGTTCCCTGGATCAACACCCTGTCATAAAATCTAATATACATAACTGGTAATATTACATTTTTCAAGAAAGGCATCCAGGCTCTGCTTAAATGTTAGTAGTGAATCACTCATTACAACATCATGCGGCAGAGAGTTCCATAGTCTCACTGCTCGTACAGTAAAGAATCCTCGTCTGTGATTATGATTAAACCTTCTTTCCTCAAGACGTAGCGGATGCCCCCGTGTTCCAGTCGCAGGCCTAGCTGTAAAAAGATCTTTGGAAAGGTCTCTGTACTGTCCCCTCATATATTTATACATTGTGATTAGATCCCCCCTAAGCCTTCGTTTTTCCAAACTAAATAACCCCAAGGTTAATAACCTGTCTTGGTATTGCAGCCCACCCATTCCTCTAATAATCTTGGTCGCTCTTCTCTGCACCCTCTCCAGTTCAGCTATGTCCTTCTTATATATCGGGGACCAGACTTGTACACAGTATTCTAAGTGCGGTCGCACTAGTGACTTGTACAGAGGTAGAACTATATTTTTTTAATGAACACTTATACCTCTTTTAATACATCCCATTATTTTTTTAGCCCTGGCAGCAGTTGCCTGACACTGTCCACTAAAGTTAAGTTTACCATCCACCCATACACCCAAGTCTTTTTCTGTGTTTGTTTTACCCAGTATTCTACAATTAAGTACATAATTATAAATTTTATTATTTCCTCTACCCAAATGCATGACCTTACATTTTATTTCTTTGAAATAAAAGAAAAAGAAATGCCCTCTTTCACCACTTTATCAACCTCAAAACACCCCTAAAGGTCCGACGTAATCCACACGAGGTCCCACAATGATTTCAGCACTGCTGCATATGAAATAACAGTATGCGAACATAGAACATGACTGAATGCTGTAACTGCAGGCAGGGAGTGAGCCGCAGGTAAGTGACGGTCACAGCTGGACGTTCACGTGTGACCGCAGGTAACCTAAGTGCCGCCACAAGGTGAAGCCCGTACATGCCGGCGGATCACGGGGTTTCCTGCAGATCCACCGGCGTGAACGTCACCGTGGTTCCCTGCACCTAGGCCTCACGGGCTTTAACATGGGACTTTGCTGGAGGGAAGTCTGGTCTGTGAGGCGATCCGTAATTCAGTAAGCCTGGGTTGTCAAGCTGATGACTTAGGTTACTATGGCAGCGATCAGGCCCTGTGATCACTTTCCAGGGACTCAATCGCCACTGAGACTTGTCGCTGGGTCTCCAGCTCATGTTACAGCCGGGACTTCGCTCTCACTGCCCGGAGCGGTCTTCACACCTCTTCCGGCAATTTAACCCACTGAATACTGCGAACAGTGTGATCGCAGCAGTCAGAAGACTCTCTTACCTCTCCCTGGTGATCAGGTCCTTGGAAAGTGAGCAAGGGTACAGTGTCCATTTTAGGACATGATCATATATCCGTATTAAATATCAGAAATACAATGTTTGACAACTGACTCTGACAACTGAGCAAATCCCGCTCCCTGCCTTCTGACATCCCACTGATCGCAGCATTCAGGGGGTTAAATTGCCGGGCAGTGAGAGCTGAGTCCCAGCTCTAACATCAGCTGGAGACAATCACGGGGGTGCAATGCCTGAACCCCTGAGATTGCCATGGCAAAAAAAAAGCACAAAAAGGAAGAAATAAAGCATGTGGAAAAGGCATGAAAAAAAGCACAAAAATATGAAAAAAATCATGAAAAAAAAGCACAAAAGCATGAAAAAAAAAAAAAATAAAAAAAAAAAAAAATCACATTTTTCAGCAGCTTTTTTCTTGCAAAGACATGCTTTTTTGTGTGCTGAAAAAAGCACTATGGGGACATAGGCTTACCCCTATAAATTACAAAAATAAAGGCACCATGCAGTGTCACGGGGTAAGAATGGAATAAAAGGTCTAGCTATGTAATAATGTCTTTCAATGTTTGCAAAGATAGGAAGAAGTCTTTAGTAGAATGAGCCAAAGATTACCTGGGAATCCTTGAAAGGTAATTCTATCTCCAGGAACAGCTCCGCTGGGGGGATCCAATATTTCCACCTTCTCCGGAGAGCTGGCACACATTACCATGGCTTGAGATAGCACCCCTCTCATCTTAGCAGGTTTTAAGTTACACAGCAGCACTGCCATCCGATTCTGCATCTGTAAAATAAAAACAACACTGCTTAACAACAGATAATAAAAAAGAAAAGAGAGACACTAAAGATCCACAAATTCAATTGTTAATATGGTAATCAACCATGGGAGACTGTGATTTTTACTATGTGCTGCAATACTGTGTAATTGCGCTGTATAGTATAAACAATCTGGTGAGCTCAGGATCAAGTCTTAAGCTGGGTTCACACATAGGGACAGCGACAACGACGTCGCTGTTACGTCATCATTTTCTGTGACGCAACAGCGACCTTGTAAGTCGCTATTATGATCGCTGCTTAGCTGTCAAACACAGCAGACGCAGCAGCGATCATAACGACACGCGTCGCTGTGCTACATGTGCAGAGAGCAGGGAGCCACGCATACTGCTTAGCGCTGGGCTCCCTGCACTCCTAGCTACAGTACACATCGGGTTAATTACCCGATGTGTACTGCAGCTACATGTGCAGAGAGCAGGAGCCTGCACTGGCAGCAAGAGCGGCGGATGCTGGTAACGAAGGTAAATATCGGGTAACCAGGGAAAGGTCTTCCCTTGGTTACCCGATGTTTACCCTGGTTACAGCTTTCCGCAGCTGCCAGACGCCGGCTCCTGCTCCCTGCTCGCTTCATTTCGTCGCTCTCTCGCTGTCACACACAGCGATGTGTGCGTCACAGCGGGAGAGCGACGACCAGAAAATGAAGCTGCACATTCAGCAACGAGCGGCGACCTCACAGCAGGGGCCAGCTCGTTGCTGGATGTCACACACAGCGACAGGGCGTCGCTGCTACGTCATAGAAAATGGTGACGTAGCAGCGACGTCGTTGTCGTCGTCGCTGTGTGTGACACCACCTTTAAGTGAACTTATAAATAAAGTGAAAAGTTTATCATTAAAAATAAATAAAGTAGTGATTTTTTTTTTTTAATTGACATGGCATTGCTGTAAATGTAAAGGTCTAGACTAATCAAAATATAAAAAAATATTTAACTAGATCATGAAACACAATGAGAAATAAAATGAAACACCAGAATTGTGGTCTGGTTTTTTTTTTTGTTTTTTTTTTTAAATCTCAATAACTTCCCCAAAAAATACATTAGAAGGAGATCAAAACATCTACCCAAAAATTGTACCAATAAAAACACCGGCTCACCGCACAATTATGTTCTCTCGGCTCCATTGAGCAAAAAGTTAAAACTTTACAAGTCTCAAAAAATAGCAATAAGAATTTTTGTTCACCACTTAAAGAAAAATAAATGTATACAAATTTGATATTACTGTCATCATACGGACCTGGAGAATCATGTTCATAAGTCATTTTACCAAACAATGAATACCTTAAATCATCCCTTCAGAGTTGTTTGTTTTTTTTTAATTCACCACTGGAGTGGTGTGACTACTGTAAGCTTTCTGACCACTCGCCATCTTCTCCTGTACCCGGTGTCACTCCAGTCGACTTCTGCTGTTTGTTACCAGCTGCATAGCTCCACAGCCAGAGGTCACTGCTCAATGTAAGTCTATGAATGCAAGAACGAGGCTGTCATAGACTTCCAAAGAGCTTGTGACTGTTAACTGTGACTTCTGGTCTGCAGTCACAAGATGGCAGAAGAAATCCAGAGCGGCGCTGGAAAGATCAGAAAGTGGAGGCTGGTAAGTATATTACTATGGATAGGAATTTAGCAATACCAACCGTGAAATGAAAAAACTAACACTGGAGTGGTGCTTTTTGTTTTTTTTTCTTTTAGCAATGTTATGGCACTTGGGTTTTTTCCCCGTTTTCCTGCACATTCTATTGTAAAATGAATGGTGCTATTCAAAACTACAACTCATCTTGCACAATAAAAGCCTACATATGGCTATAATGACATACAAATAAAAAAAAAGTATCGCTCTCAGAAAAAAAGGTGGGTGTAAAAAATAAATAAAAACGAAAAATTGCCATGTTATTAATGGGTAAAGCAGGTGGTTTACAAGATTTTCAATGTCTCTGATTAAGAATTTATATTACAGAAATTAATTAGAAAACAATTATATAATAGACAATAGTTAAATATTTAAAACTATGCCATATATTAAAAGGGAACCTGTCAGGTAAAAAAAAAATGCTACTAACCTGCAGATTAGGTTACTCTGCAGGGTAAAAGCATTCTAAAGCTGCCCGGCCGCTGCACTGAAAGACTGGCTACCGGGAGGAAAAACTATTCCTCCTGGCAGTCTCCAGCTTTCAGTCATAGAGGCGCATCTTCAGTTACTGCTCAGTACACAGTGAGCGGCAGCTGTAACCAGTCCCCAGGCACTGCCTGACAGGCGGCTTTGCAGTGCATGAGTGCTGAGCAGGCTGTCAGTCAGGGTGTGGTTACAGCTGTAGATCACTGCAGTCACCCCAGCCTCTATGACAAAAAAATAGAGGCTGCCAGGAGGTATAAAGTTAATTTCCTCAAGATGTCCAGGCTTGGAGTACAGCGGCTAGGCAGTTTTAGAATGCTACTAGCCTGCAGACGAACCCCATATCTGCACATTAATCACATTTTTTTTGCATGACAGAATCCATTTTAATTGTTATTGAAGCCATTAACACTTATGATCTATACTATATACGTGATAAAGGTTAGTTCGGTCCGGGTGTGACCATATAGCTGCATCCTATTCTTCTGTAGTTCATTAATAACCTGGATACAGGCAGGGTCACATCTAGGAGAGGTGCCATATTGCTGGCAGATAGACTCCCATGCTTTGATCAAAATGTGCCATGTTTATAGACCTTATGTCTACAGACCCTCTATTACACAGCGTTTTTATATACAGTGGAACCTTGGATTACGAGTATAATTGGTTTCGGCAGTCTGCTCTTAAACCAAGTTACTCTTATATCAAAGCAAATTTTCCCATAGGAAATAATTGAAATGCAGACAATTCATTCCACAACCCAAAAATATTTACTGTATTTACATAAACTTATTACAGTAATACAAAATAATGTACGGTATACATATAAATTATTACTGAACACTAATACAAAATACTGCACAGTAAAAACATATAAAACAAGGTACTATAGAGAGAAAAAAATTATGCATAAATATGACAATCTTTATTCTACTATAATACACAAAAAACTAAGGGCAGAACTAAGCCAAATGTGGGGTAGGAATACTGCCCAGGCAATTAGATTACAGTACAAGCAATGTGCTGTACTGGTTATCAGAAAGAAAGTATAAAACTATATCCACAAATGCAAATTGATAGACATGCTATATAGTATATACTGTACTGTGCAGCGGAGAGAGGGGGGAGCCAGCACTGCCTGAGAATGGCATGCAAAAAAATAGTTTTTTAGTGTAAATTCACAATTATTCCAACTGTACTATAATGCAAATTGAGATTTTTGCAAATAATTGATCAATTATTTGAGCCGCCCCTGCCAACGTCAAGGCAAATCTCTATAGGGGGGTCCTTGACGTTGGCAGGGGCGGCTCAAATTATTGATCGATCATTTGCTAAAAATCTCAATTTGCATTATAGTACAGTTGGAATAATTGTGAATTTACACTAAAAAACTATTTTTTTTTGCACACCATTCTCAGGCAGTGCTGGCTCCCCCCTCTCTCTGTTGTACTGTGCAGTTGTATACTGTATACAGTACATATGTAAAGAAAGTTACCTCCAGAGCGGATCAGAGCATGGTGAAAGGACAGATCCGGAGCTGTGCACAGTGAGTATTTGCTCTTCTTGCAAAGCATTGCTCTTAAATCAAGTTACAAATTTGTACAAATCTTTGCTTGTCTTGCAAAACACTCTCAAACCAAGTTACTCTTATCCAAGGTTCCACTGTACACATTTGTACTCGAGCCACATTGCAGTGGAACCCGCGGATTCATTTAATCTATAGGTAGTGCTGACCCTGTATTTTTTAGAGTGGGGTATGACCAGGATAGTCATTGATCGGAGAAGTGGAAGGCTGTGCCCACTGACCCATTTAAACTAAAACTTAACTTTTTAGGTGAATTTATACAGTTCAGTTAAGGATACTGTAGAAGTACAGAAAACTAAGATAAGTAATGTACCATGTGATGGACCTCTAAATGTAATATAAAAGGCACAGAGGTTTTATTATTTCTACATAGCTGATCTTCATAAAAAGCGAAGGCCTAGTATGTGGGATACTGCTTTACCATACTCAGGATGGGGCTAAGCACATAATCCATCTTACATACATAAAAACGTGTCAACAAATTGAAAACACTAAATCCTGTATGTGCCCAAATCCAATCACTGTAACAATGTTAAATTTTTCAGCACATGTTCAGAGAAAACACAAAAGGCCAAAATACACACAAAACAGGTTTGGTTGTATTGATCCAGCCAGTCACTGTACTTTCATGTTTTCCCTGCCAGAAATAAGATATAGCTGCGTTTTATTATACAGCCGAAAGAAAACTTTCAAAACATCTGAATGAAAAGGAGTCCTTCCTTTACGGGTAACTCAATCCAAAGTTTACGATGGCTCACAGCAGGAATATTTCCCTTGAAGTTATTTTCGGAAGGAAAACTAATTTGCAGCATTTACCTTCTCCTTTCCCCCAAGAAAATAGAAGATCCTAGTATAAATGAAAATAAGCAGTAGCAGAGACTTAAAGGGAACCTACCAGAAGAAAAGGTAAGAAGGCCATCTAATGTACATTGATGATTGAAAGAAGGTCCAGCATACAACCTTTCTGTTGCATGAAGAAACCTCTACATGAGTATAACCTCAAATAGCAATTGAAAGAGGCCGTCTACAAGTAGAAAACATGTCTGCTTTCTCCAAAAAACATCTGCAGTATGATGTATAAGGGCCCTTTCAGACGTCCGTGCCACACGGTCCGTGCACAGACCGCAATGCAGCGGCTCTCCTGACCAGAGCGTGACAGCTTCATATACTCCTAGGAGACTGGCACGCTCAGAACAGGAGACCGGTGGCCAGTGTGCACACAGACCGCAATACAACAGACTAGCCGCTGATCTCCCAACCTTAGCGTGACAGTCTCATAGAAATATATGAAGCTCTCATGCTCAGAACAAGAGACCGGTGGTCAGTGTGCACACAGACCGCAATACAACAGACTAGCCGCTGCTCTCCCAACCTTAGCGTGACAGTCTCATAGAAATATATGAAGCTCTCATGCTCAGAACAAGAGAACGGTGGTCAGTGTGCACACAGACCGCAATACAACAGACTAGCCGCTGCTCTGCCAACCTCAGCGTGACAGTCTCATAGAAATATATGACGCTCTCACGCTCGGAACAGGAGAGCAGTGGCCAGTCTGCGCACAGACCGCAATACAACAGACTGGCCACTGCTATCCTGACCAGAGAGTGACAGCTTCATATATTTCTTGGAGACTGTCACACTAGGCATAGGATACCCACGGCCAGTCTATGCACAGACCACAATGCAAAAGACTGGCTGCAGCTCTCCCAACTAGAGTGAGACAGCTTCAAAGTTTTCTAGAAGGCTGTTAGGCTTGGCACAGGAGACACATGGCCATCCTTGCACAGGCTGAAATGCAACACAGACTGGTCGTGGGTCTCCTGACTCAAGGATACAAAGTTTCATGATCACCTTACAAATGACCAGCACACCCCTAGATGAAGATGAGGAGTCTAGTTTCCAAAATGCGATCACTTGGGAGGGAATTTCTGCCGTTGGTGTGTCAGTGGCTCTGCAATGCAACACAACAACATCCACAATCTTTTTGAGACAAATTTATAATCCAAAAATCATATAGAACGCCTTCATTTCCGACCCCTGACAAGCCCAAACATTGGGTTTTGACCTCATATTAACTATTGCCACAATCAGGAAAATTTGCATGATACATTTTAGGGTCCATCTCTCCTATTGAAAAAATGAAAAACATGCAGCTAAAGGAATATTTTAGTGGAAAAATATAATATTTAATTCCAATTTGCCTTAACTCTCATAGCACCTGAAGGAATAACACATTTCCTAACAGCAGTTTAAAATTCTTTTAGGGGTGCAGCTTTAAAAATGCTATCAAGTTCTAGGGGTCTTCTGATATACAGGCGCCTCAAAAGTTTCTTCAAAACTGAACAGGTCTAAAGACAATTTATTTGTAAATTTCCTTGAAATTTTTTTTGGGCAAAAAAATTGCTGCTAAATGTTACCCCTTCTAACATCCTAACGAAATGAAAGTATGTTTGACAATTCGTGCTAAAGTAGACATATAGGAAATGTTATTTTTTGACTATTTTGTGTCATGACTATCTGGTTTAAAGAAGGGAATTTTGTTTACTTACCGTAAATTCCTTTTCTTCTAGCTCCTATTGGGAGACCCAGACAATTGGGTGTATAGCTTCTGCCTCCGGAGGCCACACAAAGTATTACACTTTAAAAAGTGTAACCCCTCCCCTCTGCCTATACACCCTCCCGTGCATCACGGGCCCATCAGTTTTGGTGCCAAAGCAGGAAGGAGGAAACTTATAAATTGGTCTAAGGTAAACTCAATCCGAAGGATGTTCGGAGAACTAAACCATGAACCAAAGAACAATTCAACATGAACAACATGTGTACACAAAAGAACAACAGCCCGAAGGGAACAGGGGCGGGTGCTGGGTCTCCCAATAGGAGCTAGAAGAAAAGGAATTTACGGTAAGTAAACAAAATTCCCTTCTTTGTCGCTCCATTGGGAGACCCAGACAATTGGGACGTCCAAAAGCAGTCCCTGGGTGGGTAAAAGAATACCTCGATAAAAAGAGCCGTAAAACGGCCCCCTCCTACAGGTGGGCAACTGCCGCCTGAAGGACTCGCCTACCTAGGCTGGCATCTGCCGAAGCATAGGCATGCACCTGATAGTGTTTCGTGAAAGTGTGCAGACTCGACCAGGTAGCCGCCTGACACACCTGCTGAGCCGTAGCCTGGTGCCGCAATGCCCAGGACGCACCCACGGCTCTGGTAGAATGGGCTTTCAGCCCCGAAGGAACCGGAAGCCCAGAAGAACGGTAGGCCTCAAGAATCGGTTCCTTGATCCACCGAGCCAAGGTGGACTTGGAAGCCTGCGACCCCTTACGCTGGCCAGCGACAAGGACAAAGAGCGCATCAGAACGGCACAGGGGCGCCGTACGAGAAATGTAGAGTCGGAGTGCTCTCACGAGATCTAACAAGTGCAAATCCTTTTCACATTGGTGAACTGGATTGGGACAAAAAGAAGGTAAGGAGATATCCTGATTAAGATGAAAAGGGGATACCACCTTCGGGAGAAACTCCGGGACCGGACGCAGAACCACCTTATCCTGGTGAAACACCAGGAAGGGGGCTTTGCATGACAGCGCTGCTAGCTCAGACACTCTCCGAAGTGATGTGACTGCCACTAGGAAGACCACCTTCTGCGAAAGGCGTGAAAGAGAAACATCCCTCATCGGCTCGAAAGGTGGTTTCTGAAGAGCCGTTAGCACCCTGTTAAGATCCCAGGGTTCTAGCGGATGCTTGTAAGGTGGTACTATGTGGCAAACCCCCTGCAGGAACGTGCGTACCTGCGGAAGCCTGGCTAGACGCTTTTGAAAAAACACGGAAAGCGCCGATACCTGTCCCTTGAGAGAGCCGAGAGACAAACCCTTGTCTAATCCGGATTGAAGGAAAGACAGAAAAGTGGGCAAGGCAAACGGCCAGGGAGTAAAACCCTGATCAGAGCACCAGGATAAGAAGATCCTCCACGTCCTGTGGTAGATCTTGGCGGACGTTGGTTTCCTGGCCTGTCTCATAGTGGCAATGACCTCTTGAGATAACCCTGAAGACGCTAGGATCCAGGACTCAATGGCCACACAGTCAGGTTGAGGGCCGCAGAACTCAGATGGAAAAAAGGCCCTTGAGACAGCAAGTCTGGTCGGTCTGGTAGTGCCCATGGTTGACCCACCGTGAGATGCCACAGATCCGGGTACCACGACCTCCTCGGCCAGTCTGGGGCGATGAGGATGGCGCGGCGGCAGTCGGACCTGATCTTGCGTAACACTCTGGGCAGCAGTGCCAGAGGGGGAAATACATAGGGCAGACGAAACTGTGACCAATCCTGCACTAATGCGTCTGGCGCCAGAGCTCTGTGATCTTGAGACCGTGCCATGAATGCCGGGACCTTGTTGTTGTGCCGGGACGCCATTAGGTCGACGTCTGGCATTCCCCAGCGGCAACAGATCTCTTGAAACACGTCCGGGTGAAGAGACCATTCCCCTGCGTCCATGCCCTGGCGACTGAGAAAGTCTGCTTCCCAGTTTTCTACGCCCGGGATGTGAACTGCGGAGATGGTGGACGCTGTGGCTTCCACCCACAGCAGAATCCGCCGAACTTCTTGGAAGGCTTGACGACTGCGTGTGCCGCCTTGGTGGTTGATGTACGCCACCGCCGTGGCGTTGTCCGACTGAATTCGGATCTGCCTGCCTTCCAGCCACAGCTGGAACGCCTTTAAGGCTAGATACACTGCCCTTATCTCCAGAACATTGATCTGAAGAGAGGACTCTGTCTGAGTCCAGGTTCCCTGAGCCCTGTGGTGGAGGAAGACCGCTCCCCACCCTGACAGACTCGCGTCCGTCGTGACCACAGCCCAGGATGGGGGCAGGAAGGATTTCCCTTTCGACAGGGAAGTGGGAAGAAGCCACCACTGAAGAGAGGCTTTGGTTGCCCGAGAAAGAGAGACGTTCCTGTCGAGGGACGTCGACCTCCTGTCCCATTTGCGGAGAATGTCCCATTGGAGTGGACGCAGATGAAACTGCGCAAATGGAACTGCCTCCATTGCTGCCACCATCTTCCCTAGGAAGTGCATGAGCCGCCTCAAGGGGTGAGACTGGGCTCGAAGGAGAGATGGCACCCCTGTCTGTAGTGAACGCTGTTTGTCCAGCGGGAGCTTCACTATCGCTGAGAGAGTATGAAACTCCATTCCGAGGTAAGTGAGCGATTGGGTCGGTGTCAAATTTGACTTTGGGAAATTGATGATCCACCCGAACCTCTGGAGAGTCTCCAGAGCAGTGTTCAGGCTGTGTTGGCATGCCACCCGGGAGGGTGCTTTGACTAGAAGATCGTCTAAGTAAGGGATCACCGAGTGTCCCTGAGAGTGTAGGACTGCCACCACTGCTGCCATGACCTTGGTGAAGACCCGTGGGGCTGTCGCCAGGCCGAAAGGCAGTGCCACGAACTGAAGGTGTTCGTCTCCGATGGCGAAACGCAGGAAGCGTTGATGCTCTGGTGCAATCGGCACGTGGAGATAAGCATCCCTGATGTCGATTGATGCTAGGAAGTCTCCTTGGGACATCGAGGCGATGACGGAGCGGAGAGATTCCATCCGGAACAGTCTGGTTTTCACGTGTCTGTTGAGCAGTTTGAGGTCCAGAACGGGACGGAATGATCCGTCCTTTTTTGGCACCACAAACAAGTTGGAGTAAAAACCGCGACCACATTCTTGAAGGGGAACAGGGATCACCACTCCTTCTGCCTTCAGAGTGTTCACCGCCTGAAAAAGGGCATCGGCTCGCTCTGGGGGCGGAGATGTTCTGAAGAAACGAGTCGGAGGACGAGAGCTGAGCTCTATCCTGTAACCGAGACAGAATGTCTCTCACCCATCGGTCTTGGACATGTGGCAACCAGGCGTCGCAAAAGCGGGAGAGCCTGCCACCGACCGAGGATGCGGTCTGGGGAGGCCGAAAGTCATGAGGCCGCCTTGGGGGCGGTTCCTCTGGCGGTCTTTTTAGGACGTGACTTAGACCTCCATGAAGCAGAGTTCCTCTGGCCCTTCTGTGGCCTGTTGGACGTGGAGAATTGAGACGTGGCTGAGGGCCGAAAGGACCGAAACCTCGGTTGTATCCTCCGTTGCTGAGGTCTGTTTGGTTTGGACTGGGGTAATGACGAGTCCTTTCCCTTGGATTGTTTAATAATTTCATCCAATTGCTCGCCAAACAGACGGTCGCCAGAAAATGGCAAACCGGTTAAGAACTTCTTGGAAGCAGAGTCTGCCTTCCATTCGCGTAGCCACATGGCCCTGCGAACTGCCACTGAATTGGCGGATGCTACCGCTGTACGGCCCGCAGAGTCCAGGACGGCGTTCATGGCGTAGGACGAAAAAGCCGACGCCTGAGAGGTTAAAGACACAACCTGCGGAGTAGAGGCACGTGTGACTGCATTAATCTCAGACAGACAAGCTGAGATAGCTTGGAGTGCCCATACGGCTGCGAATGCCAAAGCAAAAGACGCGCCTATGGCTTCATAGATGGATTTCATCAGGAGCTCTATTTGCCTGTCAGTGGCATCCTTGAGCGATGAACCATCTGCCACTGCTACTATGGATCTAGCCGCCAGTCTAGAGACCGGAGGATCCACTTTGGGACACTGAGCCCAACCCTTAACTACGTCAGTGGGGAAGGGGTAACGTGTGTCATTAAGGCGCTTAGTAAAGCGCTTGTCCGGAAATGCTCAGTGTTTCTGGACGGTATCTCTGAAGTTGGAGTGATCGAAAAACGCACTCCGTGTACGTTTGGGAAACCTAAATTGGAATTTCTCCTGCTGAGAAGCTGACTCCTCAATCGGTGGAGCTGGAGGAGAAAGTTCTAGCACCTGGTTGATGGACGCTATAAGGTCATTTACTATGGCGTCCACTTCAGGTGTATCAAGATTGAGAGCAGCGTCAGGATCAGAGCCCTGATCTGCCACCTCCGCTTCATCCTCCAGAGAGTCCTCATGCTGAGACCCTGAGCAGTGTGAAAAAGTCGAGGGAAGCTCCCAGCGAGCCCGCTTAGCCGGTCTGGGACTGCGGTCCGTGTCGGAGTCCTCACCGTGGGACCTAGGAGTCACCCCAGGAGCACTTTGCTGCTCCGACCGAAGGGGGCCTGGGGGCAATGAATCAACAGTGCCCGGGGCCTGTGTTACAGGTCTGGACTGCAAAGCTTCTAGTATCTTAGCAGACGATCTATCCATAGACTGAGCCATGGATTGTGAAAGTGACTCAGAAAGTTTCTCAGCCAACACTGCAAACTCTGTCCCTGCCACCTGGACAGTGGTAGCCGGTGGTTCTACCTGGGCCGGGGGTCCCACCCGTGGCTGAGGCTCCGGCTGAGTGAGTGTCACAGGGGCCGAGCATTGCACACAATGAGGGTAGGTGGAAGCAAAAGTATACAGTATATAGTATATCTATATATACTCTTCGGCACCCGGGGGGGCCAGCACCAGGTAACCGGTGCGGCTTACCGACCGCCCTCAGCGGTTGTGTGTCCACCAGATTCCCTGCCTGGGCCTCCCAGAGCTGTGGAGCTCGGTCTGAAGTTCTCCACCGGCAGAAGTGCAGATAGCAATGGCTGCCAGCGTTCTCAGAGGAGGAGGGAGCCGTGGGCGTGCCTCAGAAAGTGCGGGAATCTGGTGCCCCACGGTGCTCAGTGAGGGGGGAGGAGGATACCTAGTATGCTCCAGCCCTCACCGCTGACGTGAGTGGGGTGAGAAGGGAGCATGCCGGGAGCCCTGTTAGGAGCCCTCTTTTCTTCCATCCGATAAAGTCAGCAGCTGCTGCTGACTAAAATGTGGAGCTTGCGTGCATGTGTGCCTCCTTCAACACAAAGCAAAAAACTGATGGGCCCGTGATGTACGGGAGGGTGTATAGGCAGAGGGGAGGGGTTACACTTTTTAAAGTGTAATACTTTGTGTGGCCTCCGGCGGCAGAAGCTATACACCCAATTGTCTGGGTCTCCCAATGGAGCGACAAAGAAAGGTGAAATTAAAGTTTCAAAATTCCTAATTTGTCTACATTTTTATCAAATTTGAGATATTTTCACAAAAAAAACCTTATTGATCAGCAACATAAATTTGTCGCTAATATTGTACAATGTGTCACGTAAAAACAATTCTCAGAACCACTGGGAAATTTAGAACCATTTTAGAGTTAATACCTTAACCTCTTCATGACACATGACGTACTGGGTACGTCATGGATCGTGTGAGGTTAATCCCCGCCGCCTGCCGTGGGCAGTCCACAGCAATCCGCAGAAATGTCAGCTGATTTCAACAGTTGACATGTGTGCGTGCCAGGTGCGAGTGGAATCGCATTCCACCCTCGCCTATTAACACTAGAACTACTGGACTCGTGACACCAATATAGAAATACATGGTGCAAAGTAGTCAAAATGACTACCTCAGTAGTTCTAGTGTTAACCCCTTACATCTCGCTGTCAAATTCTGACAGCGAGATGCATCAGCGCGCTGCCATAAGCATAACTTACCCAACCCCATCGGAAGTCACGTGATGGGATCACGTGACTTCTGGTGGTTGCCATGGTAGCACAGGGTCATGTGATGACTCTTGTAGCTATAATAACTCACTTTCTCTCACTGCCGGCAGAGGGCAGTGTGTGAGAGTAAGGGCTGCTTCTCACTTGCGAGTTTCTCGCAGTAGAGCAATGCGAGAAAATCTCGCATTGGAATGGGACACATGTTAGTGAATGATTCAGCTCTCATCTGCGATTTTTTTCTCAGTCCAAATCGGACTGAGAAAAAAATCGCAGCATGCTGCTTTTTTGCGAGTTTCTTGAACCATTTTTATCAATGATTTCCTATGGAAGGGGATTAAAAGTAGCATCACACACGCGCACCAGCGTTCACATTTGCGAGTGTGGCAGTAACTTCGCTCATTAAATATTCAACAGATGAATGTGACATCACATTCCCAAAGGTAAATTAAATGACACATGTGTAATAGCTTTTATATAATTAAGATGTTGCATGAAACTAGCATCGCAAACGCAACACACACGCGAGCAAAAAGCATCGCACTTGCGTTGCACTCGCACCTAACGTGAACTAAAATCAGCCGAGTATTTTTCAGCCCAGTCGGACCGATTTTACTCGCATAGATGTGTTTCCAGCCTAAAGCAGCTTTTCTCCAGATTTCAGCTGTGTACCTGTGATCTGGAGAAATGGAAGAGCAATCAGACTGCTGATCATTATAGCCCCTAGGGGGACTAGTAAAATAAAAAAAAATAAAATAACTAAACAAAAAGTTGAAAAAAAGTTTTAAAAAATAAAAATAAAATAAAAAAAAACCCTAAAAAGTTAAAATCACTCCCATTGCCCATTGAAAATTAAAGAGTTAAAAAAAATACACATTTGATATCACCACGTGCAGAAACGCCCGATCTGTCAAAATATAAAATCAATTAATCCGATCAGTAAATGGCGTAGCGGCAAAAAAATTCCAAACGCCAAAGGTATATTTGTTGGTTGCTGCAAATTTTACACAAGATGCAATAACAGGCGATCAAAACGTAGCATCTGGGCAAAAATGGTACTATTAAAAAAGTCAGCTCGAGACGCAAAACATAAGCAGTCATTGAGCCATAGATCCCAAAAAAATGAGAACCCAAAAAAATGAGACCGCTATCATTTTCGGAAAATGGCGCAAAAATACTCCCCTTTTTTTTGGACAAGCTTGTTAATATTTTTATCCCCACATGTTTGGTGTCTATAAACTCGTACCGACCTGGGACATCACACCGTCACATCAGGTTTACCATATAGTGAACACTGTGAATAAAATATCCCAAAAACTATTGTGCGATCCCATTTTTTCCGCACTTGAAATTTTTTTTGCTGATTTCCAGTACATTTTATAGTAAAACTTATGGCTTCTTTTAAAAGTACAGCTCGTCCCGCAAAAGACAAGCACTCATATGGCAAGATTAACGGAAAAATAAAAAAGTTACGGCTCTCAGAAGAAGGGGAGTAAAAAAACCTCAAAAAAAAAGGAAAACCGGAAAATCGCCCAGGGGGTGAAGGAGTTAAAGTGTCAAATCTGTAACATGGGGTTGGTGATTAACCTCTTAGGGACATCCCATTTGGGGCTTAAAGACAATGCTACCAAATACTGACCAGATGTATGTAGACGTCTGAGCAACAGAGTATGTGATGAAACAAACAAAAGCCGTCCTAGGACATTGCCTCTAGTGTTAGATGTCAGGAAGTGTGAAGTGGTGAGGGTGTATATAAAGCATATGTAACTAATGTTGTATATGCACATTCAGCCAAACACAGTATCTTTTTCGTATAAACCCAGTACCAGAGGAAAGAAGTAAACAAATTACCACACATTTTCTGAAAGAGGTAATTTGCATAACAAAATAGGGACATATTTAGCTCTTTGGAAACTCTTTGGTGAACAAAACAAGAATAGACAGAAATAGCACAGACTTCAGAGTGAAGATCCTCAGCTCTCAGTGATGGGAATTACGGATGGCTTCATACAATAGTGCCAGACTCTTAGGCCTCCTGCACACATCCATGTCTCCGGGATGTGTGACGTCAGTTTTCACACGTACTGAAGACATGGACACACGTAGACGCAATAAGTTCAATGGGTCTGCACATACGTCCGTGTTTTCACAAGGACCGTGTGTCCGTGTGCTCCACATGGTGACATATCAGTTTTCTGCCGGCAGCATCGGTGTCACTCAGACCGCATACTGATGTGATCTATGTGACACGTACCAGAGAAAACACCTGTTCCTTAAAAAAAAAAATAAATAATTGTTATACTTACCTGCCTTCGGCGCTGCTAATGCTTCCGGGTCCCACTCATTATGCTCATGTATATTCACTACACTGACCGCGGACCCGAAAGTAAAAGCAGCGCCAGAGACAGCAGTGCTCTGGAGACAGGTTAGTATACAAGTTCATGATGTCCGTGTGCTATCCCGATGTCACACAAACAGCACATGTGGAACACACATGGATGGTAGTGTGAAGGAGGCCTTAAGGGAGCTTTACACGCTACGATATCGCTAATGCGAACTCGTTGGGGTCACGAAATTTGTGACGCACATCCGGCCGCATTAGCATTGCCGTTGCGTGTGACACCTATGAGCGATTTTGCATCGCCGCAAAAACGTGCAAAAATCGCTCATCGGTGACATGGGGGTCCATTCTCAAATATCGTTACTGCAGCAGTAACGAAGTTGTTCCTCGTTCCTGCAGCAGCACACATCGTTCCGTGTGACACCGCAGGAACGAGGAAGCTCTCCTTACCTGCATCCCGACCGCTATGCGAAGGAAGGAGGTGGGCGGGATGTTACGTCCCGCTCATCTCCGCCGCTCCGCTTCTATTGGGCGGAGATGAGCTGCTGTGACGTCGCTGTGACGCTGAACGAACCGCCCCCTTAGAAAGGAGGCGGTTTGCCGGTCACAGCGACGTCGCCGGGCAGGTAAGTAAGTGTGACAGGTCTGGGCGATGTTGTGCGGCATGGGCAGCGATTTGTCCATGTCGAACAACAGATGGGGGCGGGTACCCACGCTAGCGATATCGGTACCGATATCGCAGAGTGTAAAGCCCGCTTTAGAGGGAATCTGTCAAAGTATGTGTCTCAACATTAGGAAGCAGAGACCCTGATTCCAGCCATGAATCACTTACTGGGGTTCTTGCTGCAGCTTTGATAAAATCACTGTTTTATCAGAAATAGATTATCACTAGAGGACTAGATAAACTGCTACCATATAGTTCTCCATAATCACGAGCTCTCTATAATGCTGCCTCCACCACTGATTGACAGCTTTCAGTGTATACTCTGGTGCACAGTGGTGTGGGCGAAGGAAGGTAAGGAATATTTTATTTATTACTAACAACATGTATAAAGAAGTGTCATGTGAGAGAGAGAAACACAAATCGAGAGAGAATAAAAAAAAAAGGGACATACAGAAATGGTGCTGTTTTCTAGTGTGGAATTTCACCCAGAGCTTGATTCACACTTACACTCCTCTATACTGTTTAAGGCTATGTGCGCACGTAGCGTTCTGTCCCTGAAAAAATTTCTGCAGCGATTTAAACAGCACATGTGCGCTTCAAATTGCTGCAGAAAGAGTCTGGAATGAAAAAAAAAAAAGAAGCAGAATCCATGCGCTCTGAGTGCAGCCCCTCCCATAGACAGAGCGGGGGATGCATGCAGAGCGCACGGAATAAGTGACATGTCACTTCTTAGAACGCGCGCTTCGGGCAGCAGCTGAAGCGCTGCGCTCTAAGACGCCACGTACGCAGGTCTTTATAGATTATGCTAGGGACGCAGGCAGTTACGCTGCGGAGCAGATCGCAGCGTAACTGCATGCAAATACGCAACGTGCACACATAGCCTTAAGAGAACTTGTTGGAAATGTTATCCACCCTTCAAGTTTTCCCATTAATGACTATGTAACCCTTTCCAAGATAAGCCAGTCTATCCCTTTATGATCCCCAAGTTGGGTTCAGCAGCAATAATTTGTCTTTTGTAGCTCAATTTGGAAAGTGCATTGAGGTGTGAGAATATACTTACAGATTCTTAGCCTCCTCTTTATTCCTATAGTGGCAGCACCCTCTCCTGCCTGACGACCAGGTTGTTTGCTCCAGTACACGGCCAGCGACCTGTCAATCAGCCAAGGGAGGGTGCTGCTAGTTTAAGAATACAGTGGAGGCTATGGAGCTTTAAGTGCATTATCACGCCCCAATGCACTTCCAAACTGAACTTCAAAATATGATTTCTCATTGCTCAAGCAACATTTTGGGCTAACAAAGAAATCAACTGACTTATCTCTTAAAGGGCTACGCAGTTATGTTAATGATGGGTGGGGGGTGTTAATATTACTGAACATTCTGCAGTTTCTAAACACGTAATGTAGACAGATTATAAAGTAGGAATAGCTGACATTTCTGTGTATGAGACACATCGTAGATATTCTCCAACCCCAGCTCTAAGACAGCTGAAAATTAGTGATGGAGTCTGTAGAGGAGAAAATGAGTAGAAGAGGCAGCATCCAAGTGATATAATGAACAGTATAAGGAAAACGTATTAGGTAGTTGTGGAAAAATGCTGCAAAATAAGAATGGATCCAATTATAGAAATGTTAAAACTTAATTTTTTTATCATCTAACAAAATGCAAAGTGAATGAACAAATGAAATCAAAATCAAATCAATATTTGGTGTAAACACTCCTTGTCTTTACAACAGCATCAATTTCCCTACGTACACTTGCACACAGTTTTTGAAGGAACTTGGCAGGGAAGTTGTTCCAAACATCTTGGAGAACTAACCACAGATCTATGAATGTAGACTTGTGCAAATCCTTCTGTCTCTTCATGCAATCCAACACACTTCATGATGTTGAGATCAGGGCTCCCTGTGGGTATATCATCATGTCCAGGACTCTTTCTTCTTGATGCTAAATATATGGCTGTATTTTGGGGGTTGCTGTCCTGCTTCAGAGTAAATTTGGAGGCAATCGGTTGCCCTTCCAATAGTACTCAATGATAAATAATCATGACGTTGTACTTCCCTGGACAATGTTTAGGACCGTAGACACAGTAAATAGACCATGAAAAATTAGTGCATCAAATGAAAGACACATTATGCCTATTTCCCTTTGAAATCTTACGAGATATCCAGCACTGGCATCTGCTCAGAACTGCAATCAACCAGTAGGACCTTTTCGCACCCATTTGCAGTTCATAGAAGTCTGGACAGAAATAATTCTAGGCTAAAAACATACTTTTGACATGGAAACAAGGCAAAGCAACTCAATTATGCTCCAAAACATAGGAATTGTAGTGCAGAAAAATGGCAGGAGGTGCTCCAGACTAAAGGGTCAGAATGTGAAATATTTGGCGTAAATAAAAACAGGTTGTTCATCAAGGGCTGGGGAGTGGTTAATAACATGTGTCTGCAGGCAACAGCAAAGCATGGAGGAGGTACCATGCATATGTTAGAGAAATAGAGGCAGATATTTAGCCATCATGTAGGAGTCTGTGTAAAGAAGAACAGGGAGTCCTGGAAGTGATTATATGGCTCATGGAGCCCTGATCTCAACATCATCTGTCTGTTTAAAATTACATGAAGACACAGAAGGATTTGTAAAAGCCTATATCTATAGAAGATACTTGGTTGGTTCTCCAAGATGTTTGGAACAACCTGCCTGCCGAGTTCCTACAAATATGGTGGGTAAGTGTACCTGGAAGAATTTTGAAGGTAAGGCCGGAGTGACACTTGCAAGTGACTCTCGTGTAATACGCGCGAGTGTTGAATAGCATCACCCGGCACGGCCGCACTCTCCGGATAGGAGCGAGTCGGCTGCATGTATTTATATGCAGCTGAGATGCTCCTGCCCTGAGAGCAGCAGGCCGGGTCGAGTGATGAAATGTGAGACTCCTGCATATTACACTTGAGTCACTCGCAAGTGTGACTCCGGCCTAAAGGGCGGTGGCACCAAATTCTGATGGGGTTTAGAGGATTCCGCTGTAGATCATTTGCTTTCCATTTTGTGAATTGTTAAAAATAATAATATCGTCCATCTGTAGATTAACTTTGGTGGCCATTTTACTCTTGGAGGATTGTTTCCCATGGTGTCTCTAAGCTATATGGTGAGCAGATCAACCTCCAAAAAGCCTGTGGTTAAAGGGAATATTAAAAGCAGAAGAAAATGAGCGTCTTTAAGCCCTACCGCTTCAGTCTACATTTGGACTGCACATACCAGTAATAAAATGCTCCATTTTCTCCAGAGCTGGAAAATGATTTTCCTTGATAGATACCTAGCTTACAGTATTTATAGCAATGATGAAGATATACGACTCTAACGTGTAATTGGCCAGATGTTTTATTTTTCTATTGTTGTTTTATATCTGTACTTAGGAGCACATGATTCACATCGAGTGCCGTTTTTCTTCTTATTTCCCAGGTGCTCCTTATTATTTATGCATGTATTTATTTTAAAGCTCAAGCAAGCATCAGAGATAATTATCTAATTACTTGAATGACTTGGCAGCACACCGATCCTCCCTGCTGCCCCCTGAGGAATATTGATCAGCAGTTTGTAATCGTTCCCAAGGTTAGCATTAATCTTGGCACTAAGGATGTAGCCATAAACGACGGGTCCCCGAGGAAAAAAATGAAAAAGAGAAAATAGCCTTCAAATTAGATCCTATTCTCCCCCCATTCAAAGGTTAATAAAACAGGAATGAAGCACATGCAAACCTAAAACGCATAAACTTTGGTTTCATAGACCAAAATAAAGTGCATATATTAGTTTTACATAAAACCTTATGTGCACACGTCGTCTTTTTCATGCGGATTCTGGGCGGAATCCTTCTAAAAGAGGGGTACAAAAGTGACCTGCAAAATGAACATAACACACAGCAATGTCAAAACGACACTGCTGTGCATGTTCTATACTATGTTGGAAATAGCACATTCCAGTCTACCGTGATGCCATGGTGGTGCTGACAATGAAAATAATGCAAGGAAGATTCCGGGTCAGTGTACCTGGAAGAAAGTGCTGAAACTAAAAAAAAGTGGAAGGAAAATCCAGCACTGAAGGAGAGTCTCACAAAAAAAAAAAGAGAAAAAAAATAAATAATTGAAGCATTATTAAAATCCAAATATCATTATAAAAAGGAAACATGTCATATTACGCGTTTCGGACTATACAAATATGGGTTTTATTTATAGGGTCCAAAATGCGTAGGATGATAGGATTCCTGTCTTTATTTTATGACAGCTGGATTTTAATAATGCTTCAATAAAATATTTTTTTATTTTATTCTCTTTTTGAGAGGCTCTCTTTCAGTGCTGGATTTTCCTTCCCCCTTTTCTATATTATGTCACTTAAGGGTAAAAAAGTGGTCCATTCTTCGGGCGGCTTCCGCTAGAGAGCTACTCATTGTCTAGACTTGTCACAAGACCTCTGGTGAAGTAGCTTCAGGAATACAAGCACCGCTATTTTCTTAAAGCGGCTTTGCCTGGGAAATCTTGGCGAGCGTCTCAGTGTCTTAAAGACGCCATGTAAAAATACCCTATAGTAAACAGAAAGGGATAAAGGGTTTCTAAGTCCCAGAAATGACATTTTATCACTGCAGCTGGTGAAGGAAACACATGTCCTAAAAAACCCACAGAAAAGTCAAAAATCAATAACTGTAAAGTAATGGTAATCACAATATACTTAAGCACACGGAGCAAATGTACAATCACAGTTCATAACCTTAACAATGACTTTATGCATTCTTAAATGTTTGCTCAATGTAAATTTTCAATTGGAAAAGTTATTTGGGGAGGACCACACATGCTACGGAGAAGAAAAGCTGGAAATGTATTTATGTAGAGACTGCATTCAGCCAAGAGAGTGGAGAAATGGCGTTCACATTCTGGAATCTATTCCTATAAATTATGTTGGACATATGTATGTTTTTAACCAGAGTATTAAACACAGGCCAGATCCATGTGTCTGTGCCCCCGCCCCTGGAGGCAGCATCATAGGGGTCCCATTGTCACCTAAGTCCAGATGACTGACATATGCCGACTGCCTAGGTTTGGATGGTGCTGACTGTGACCCTGAGGATATACATAGTTCCTCAATTTTTCTTCTTCCTTACTAGTACATTTAAAAGAGGCCACAATATTCTAAGTATATGGAAATAATTAAACATTTTCTTCAGCATTTTCTTCACTGGTGGCAGTGATTTTATCACTTGTGGTCGGCAGGGACACAACAGGGTGCAAGATTCCAGGAGTAAATACTGTATTTTTCGGATTACAAGACGCACTTTATCGTGGGAGGAAAATGAGGGGTGCATCTTATAACCTGAATGTAGGTCACCGGGGGTGGTGACAGGAGACAGGGGCGGTGATGCAGCCTGTGTGCTGCTGGATCTGTGCAGTGGCCAGCGATGCTGTGTGGCAGACGGTGAGGCAGGAGCCATCCTGAAGATGTCAGCGGTTCAGGCTTCAAATAATGGAGCCCGGAGTCGGCACGTGCACAAATGGAGCTCTCGGCTCAAGATCTCATCTGGGCACGCGCCATCTCCGACCCACTGATGTCCCAGCAGCGGAATTTAGAAAAATGGCGCCTGGAGGTGGCGCATGCATGAAGTCTCAGCTTGTCATTGAGCTGATAACTATCTGCACACACACTGAGTCCAGGCACCATTTCTTTGACACCTGTACCACTGACAGTTCCTAGATGTTTTCTCTGCCTCACAGCGCTTGCCAAGCTTCGCCCGCAGTATCATGCTACTCCACAACCGCCCCTGCTTGTGACCCTTGCTCAACCACCGCTGCCCCCTTTTTAATTTGGTGTGCGTCTTATAATCCGGTGCGTCTTATAAAATGAAAAATGCGGTATACTTGCATTTCTTTTTTTTTTTTTTTGTCAGCATGATTCCCAACGTGAATTTTTTTTTTTTTTTTTTAAGATTTTTACAGCCTTTTTTTAAGACATTAAATATGGTATTTTTGATATGTAATTAGTATAATTAACTACCATATACCTGTTCTAAAGGAATATGCTTCACAAGGCCACTGACAACAGTTCTTGGAGACGCTTCTCCTACATCTACTTCTTCTACATACAGGGAATCGGCATCTGGATGTTTTTTGGCCGAGACAATGCAGCCAACGCGCAGGTCCAGTCGAGACACATCAACAGGTCTGGCATCATCTTCTGCTGCAGTTGACTTCTTCTCTTTCTTCTCTCCTTCACGCAAAATATAAAAATGTAATAGTGTTATGCCAAATGCTTAGCAGAAAGCCATTTTATGTTTAAAAGTAACAAAAATTACTTGGCAAAAGTAGGAATCACCTCTTCTGAAGTTTTTCTTTTAAATATCCAAAATGATACGGTTCTAAAGAGTGTTACGCACACGTCTCCACAAGCAATGAGCACGTTTATTATATTAGAAAGGCCACATATACATAAGCTTTATCTACTTGAGAATAAGTTCGGCAGTGGAGCCCAAATAGGGAGCCAAATAAACAAAGAGCGATGGCGAGAGCTGGGACTGCGGGGATTTCAATGGTGAGTAAAGGCCTGTTATAATCACATTTCCACTCTTGGACAAGCTTTTGCTGACCTTGGAAAACACCATTAAGTATACACTAAATAGAAACGTTTGTAGAAAAGACATGAAAGGTTAACTATGGCCAGTGAGGTTACCTGCAGGAAAGTTCTGCCATAAATTACTTGGGATTTTCCAGAAATTCAATTCAAGACATACAAGAACAAATTTTCCCTTGGATGACTTTTTGGTGACTTGCTGGGTTTTTTTTTTCTAAAAGAATGAAATACACAATACCCTTCTGCATGCCGCACGCCTATTTTAATGAAAGAGTCTATGTGAGCATAAATTGGTACAGAATGAATACCACTAACAATGCTGAGACTTCTAAATATATATTCTTACATATACTGTATACATAAAAATATTTTTTTGTATGTAATTTTTGATCATTTGTTATTCCTCCCGTCTCCCCTGCTAATGACTAGCAGATGCCTGTTGACATGAGGAGATATAGCAATGACAAACAATCTTTTTTCGGGGGTCATAAAAAAATGTAATCAGCAAAAGTGCAATTTTGCGACGACTGATCAATTGCTGTATATGTTAAGGCTGGCTCATCAATGGGAACGTTTGATTAATCTAGCCCTTTCTTGATAATCACCCAAATAAAAAGCCATTTACTGTAATAAAATATAGGATAAAACAGAACATGACCTGTCATTTATAATCAAGAGACAATACAATCAGGAATAATCAAAAGTTTCCTTGTCTTGGAAGGAGGCTGTAATGTCTGCATGATATCAGCTCAAGTAGAAAAGACGGCCCCTGAGACGTACGAAAATGGCTTCTTAGGTGGCGTTCACACGTCCAGTAATTATCCATGAGAACGGATCCAGTAGCAATCAGTTGACAAAAAAAAGTTGCCTGGATTACAAAAAATGATTTCAACTGGATGTTTTTGTTTTTTTAAACACTGAAGTCTATGGAAAATGCATGTGTTAAAAAGCCATCCATGTACTTCCACTTTAAAGCGATCCAGAAAGAAGAAAATAGGATCCTTTTCAAATGGAATTAAAACTGATGAACTAGTTAACGGATCCATTTTCTATAGACGTCAATGTTAAAAAAACGATCCAGTTGAAATCAAGGTTTTTTTTAGCCAGACAGAAATAAAAAGTTGTGGCCGCACAACTTTTTTTGTTAACAGATTGCTGCTGGATCCCTTCTAACGGATGATTAATGGACAAGTGAAATTAGCCTTAGTAGTAAATCCATTGGACACCACTATAAATATGGAGAGGCATCTATCTAACAGCACTGATGTTTTATTTCTTTACAAATTGGACAAGCGTTTATTGGATATAAAAGATAATGGCTAATTTCAGAGTTCCTAATGATAAAAACAAAAAAATAAACACAAGGTAATTAAAAAGTTTTTAAGAGGCCATATTTTCATAAAAACAGAAACTGCCCTCGTCAAAGTGACCAATGACCTATTAACAGCAAAACGTAATGGTGACCACTCTCTGCTTATTCTTCTTGACCTTTCTGCCGCCTTTGACACTGTTGACCACCATCTCCTTCTCTCTATGCTCCATTCTATCGGCCTAAAGGACACTGTGCTCTCCTGGTTCTCTTCCTATCTTTCTGGCCGTTCGTTCAGTGTATCATTTGCTGGCTCCACATCTTCTCCTCTCCCTCTCACTGTTGGGGTCCCTCAAGGCTCAGTCCTTGGCCCTCTTCTTTTCTCCCTTTACACTGCCCCAATTGGAATGACCATCAGCAGATTTGGCTTTCAGTACCATCTTTATGCTGATGACACACAGCTATACACCTCATCCCCTGAGCTCACCCCAGATGTACTGCAGAACACAAGTGACTGCTTGACTGCAGTTTGCAACATCATGTCAGCTCTCTATCTGAAACTTAACTTAACTTTTCCAAAACTGAACTTCTTCTTTTCCCTCCATCTCCCAACCTTCCTAAACCTGACATCTCCCTCTCTGTGTGTGGCACAACGATAAGTCCTCGGCTGCAGGCCCGCTGTCTGGGTGTTATACTTGACACTGATCTTTCCTTCACCTCCCACATACAATCTCTTGCCCGCTCCTGCCGCTTGCACCTCAAGAACATCTCTAGAATCCGCCCCTTTCTCAGAATGGAAACGACAAAAACCCTCACCGTGGCCCTGATCCACTCTCGCCTTGACTACTGTAACTCTCTATTAATTGGTCTCCCCCTAACTAGACTCTCCCCTTTACAGTCCATCCTTAATGCAGCAGCCAGGGTCACCTATCTGGCTAACCAATACTCGGATGCCTCTGCTCTTTGCCAGTCATTGCACTGTCTGCCCATATATCACAGGATCCAATTCAAATTGCTTGTTCTCACCCACAAAGCTCTCCACAGTGCAGCACCCCCCTACATCTCCACCCTTCTCTCTGTCTATCACCCCTCCCGTTCTCTACGCTCTGCAAATGACTTTCGACTAACATCCACACTAATTCGAACCTCCCACTCCCGAATCCAAGACTTCTTCCGAGCTGCACCAAACCTCTGGAACGCTCTACCCCCAAGAAGTTAGGACAAATCACAACTTACTCAGCTTTAGACGCTCCCTAAAAACGAATCTTTTTAGGGCGGCCTATCACACTCCCTAGCCAAACTAATTTCACCTAATCCCTCTACAACTTCTCAGAACATAACCCCACGTCAAACTCCATGGCACCCAAATGCATCTCAAGGCTCTGGCCAACTGGTCCAGGAAGCCATTATCTATCCCCCATGAGATGGTTGGATTGTCATTGTAAATAAGCACTTGTACCTTGCCCCTCCCCCCATCTCATTGTAGATTGTAAGCTCTCACGAGCAGGGTTGCCATTTTTCCCTTTAAATATTGTATCTTCTATAATTGTTACTTGTTTGTATAGGTTTATGTATATGATATGTATATGTATATGAGCCTCCTGAATTGTAAAGCACTGCGGAACAAGTTGGCGCTATAGAAATAAAGGTTATTATTATTATTATTATTAAAACAAAAGTTATTACACATTTATGCCTTCCAATCTCTGAAGATAGATCCCACTAGCTCTGCCCTGGACCGATAACCAGAGGTGCTAAACCTCCTGTATATCTTCTAACTTGAGCTCTCACTGCTACGCAATGTTACTAACAGGGCAGCTTCATATTAAACTAATGAAGCCTGCAGGAAAATATATAATAACGAGTATAAACTCTCTTGAATGCAGATGATTGCAATACTTAAAATCCAGAATTTAGCCAAAAGTCAAGCAACCACTTCACAGCTTTCCAGTTTCGCCGCTCTCTCGCTGGGTTCTCTGCTTGCATCCAACACAAGCGTCAAATGTAATTACAGCCGCATAAAGAAAATTGATAAAAGAACAAAGCTAAGCTGGTTGAGATCCAATATCTGGAAATGAAACCATATACCCTTGAGGTAAACCTTCTCTTTTTATGAGTCAGACACTAATAGCCTCCAGAATGAATCAAAACTAAAAAAGTAAAAATAAAAAAAATTGTCTGACTAGAGCCTAAAAAGAATTGATGGAAAAAAAGAATGAGTCTGTCCATCCACTCTTCTGTAAAGTCTTTAATTCCTCTTGAGATGCCCTCAATGTCCGACAGATGCTGTCCCATTGCTCTTGTCCTAGGGTTAGTTAAAGCTTTTAGATTATACATTTACTAACACCTAACTCACACAGGTGACATTCGGACCTCCTTCTTTGGATCAGTGGGATCATCTTCAACCATGCAATCATATGTAGCTCCACTATCCTGGGAATGAATGTCATTTATGGGACAGCCCCTGGCCAAACCGCAAGTGTAAAGCACTGACACTCCCTCGGTCTTCCCCAATCTATACTTGTGCAGCATTAACAATGGTCTTTTCATGAAATCTTAATTGTTTTTCAATATCCTTTGTTTGAGAATGACATTTAGGGTACCTTCACACTTTAGCGATGCAGCAGCGATCCGACCAGCGATCTGACCTGGTCAGGATCGCTGCTGCATCGCTACATGGTCGCTGGTGAGCTGTCAAACAGGCAGATCTCACCAGCAACCAGTGACCAGCCCCCCAGCCAGCAGCGACGTGCAAGCGACGCTGCGCTTGCACGGAGCCGGCGTCTGGAAGCTGCGGACACTGGTAACTAAGGTAAACATCGGGTATGGTTACCCAATGTTTACCTTAGTTACCAGCTCACACCGCTTAACTTAGCGTGTGCAGGGAGCAGGAGCCGGCACTGGCAGCGTGAGAACTGCGGAGGCTGGTAACGAAGGTAAATATCGGGTAACCACCTTGATTACCCGATGTTTACCTTGGTTACAGCTTACCGCAGGCTGTCAGACGCCCCTTCACATTCGCTCCCTTCACATTCAGGATTGTTGCTCTCTTGCTGTCACACACAGCGATGTGTGCTTATCAGCGGGAGAGCAACAATAAAAAAACGAACCAGGGCTGTGTGTAATGAGCAGCGATCTCACAGCAGGGGCCAGATCGCTGCTCAGTGTCACACACAGCGAGATCGCTAATGAGGTCACAAAAAACGTGACTCAGCAGCAATCTCAGTAGCGATCTCGCTGTGTGTGAAGTACCCCTTAGACCTCTCTCTCTGTCTCCCTTACCATCAATATTGAATGGTAACCATGGATTTATAGCATCCTAAAAACTTGTGCCTCTCTCCTCCATCTTCCCTGAGCTTATCTGAGTCTTATTGTGCTCCTTTACCATAAAATACCTACAAAGCAGTTCTCAACCTGATTGCTTTGCACATTTCTGCAATTATCTCTGTACCCAACATCCATTTTACACATACATGGTTAACTACAGTCACCCTCCAGATCACTAGTCAGAAGAGAGAGGACAAGGCTAAGAGCTGAATGACAAAAAGTGACAACGTCAATTTCGAACGTGAAGCAAAGAAAGAGAAGAACAACCTCCTGCATGCCCAATTGCATGTACCTCCAAGTCACCAGTAAGAAGGGCCACAGCAGCATTATTTCCATGGTGACACAAGCACATCAAACTACCATGAAAGAGCATAATGGGCATGAAGATAGAAACCAGCAGGACATCAAGCAGATATAGAAACAAAAAACAGAAGAACGATATGCCTGCACACAGGGCCGTATTTGCCATTAGGCACTTGAGGGCACGTGCCTAGGGCGGCGCCTTCCAGGGGGGCGGCGCCCAAACCAAAATTTAAAAAAAAAAAAAAAAAAATTTTTTTTAAATCTTCCTCCCTCCCTCCTCCAAACTCTTTATTAAATCCGGCGCCTTTTTGGAGGAGGGAGGGAGCACACAGTCATTTATAGTCACGTCTATAACACGCGAATATAAATGACACTGTGAGCGTGCCGGCACTTACTTCCGGGGTCAGAGGAGCTGTAATCAGCTCCCCGCCCCGACGTGCTGCCGTGCGCTCACTGTGCAGAGGTCACAGCAGCGTGAGGCCGCGCAGAGGAGGACGGGAGCCGCCGCCGGAGATGGAACCGCCGCCGAGCAAGATGTCAGATGCCGCCACCGCCACCGCCACCGTGGAGAACGGGAGATGCAGCCTGGAGCAGGTAAGCGCTTTACAGCCGAAGACAGCGCCGAACAAGCAACCCGGGGGGGCGCAACATGGAGGATGGGGGGATGGAACATGATATGGGGGCGCAACATGGAGGATGGGGGGGATGGAACATGATATGGGGGCGCAACATGGAGGATGAGGGGGATGGAACATGATATGGGGGCGCAACATGGAGGATGGGGGGGATGGAACATGATATGGGGGCGCAACATGGAGGATGGGGGGGATGGAACATGATATGGGGGCGCAACATGGAGGATGGGGGGATGGAACATGATATGGGGGCGCAACATGGAGGATGAGGGGATGGAACATGATATGGGGGCGCAACATGGAGGATGGGATGCAGCATGATGTGGGGGTGCAACATGGAGGATGGGGGGGATGCAGCATGATGTGGGGGCGCAACATGGAGGATGGGGGGATGGAACATGATGTGGGGGCGCAACATGGAGGATGGGGGGGGGATGCAGCATGATGTGGGGGTGCAACATGGAGGCTGGGGGGGATGCCACATGATATGGGGGCGCAACATGGAGGATGGGGGATGGAACATGATATGGGGGCGCAACATGGAGGATGGGGGGATGGAACATGATATGGGGGCGCAACATGGAGGATGGGGGGATGGAACATGATATGGGGGCGCAACATGAAGGATGGGGGGATGGAACATGATATGGGGGCGCAACATGGAGGATGGGGGGATGGAACATGATATGGGGGTGCAACATGGAGGATGGGGGGATGGAACATGATATGGGGGCGCAACATGGAGGATGGGGGGATGGAACATGATATGGGGGCGCAACATGGAGGATGGGGGGATGGAACATGATATGGGGGCGCAACATGGAGGATGGGGGGATGGAACATGATATGGGGGCGCAACATGGAGGATGGGGGGGGATGCAGCATGATGTGGGGGCGCAACATGGAGGATGGAGGGGATGCAGCATGATGTGGGGGCGCAACATGGAGGATGGAGGGGATGCAGCATGATGTGGGGGCGCAACATGGAGGCTGGGGGGGGGATGCCGCATGATGTGGGGGCGCAACATGGAGGATGGGGATGGAACATGATATGGGGGCGCAACATGGAGGATGGGGGAATGGAACATGATATGGGGGCGCAACATGGAGGATGGGGGGATGGAACATGATATGGGGGCGCAACATGGAGGATGGGGGGGATGGAACATGATATGGGGGCGCAACATGGAGGATGGGGGGGATGGAACATGATATGGGGGCGCAACATGGAGGATGGGGGGGATGGAACATGATATGGGGGCGCAACATGGAGGATGGGGGGGATGGAACATGATATGGGGGCGCAACATGGAGGATGGGGGGGATGGAACATGATGTGGGGCGCAACATGGAGGATGGGGGGGATGGAACATGATGTGGGGGCGCAACATGGAGGATGGGGGGGATGCAGCATGATGTGGGGGCGCAACATGGAGGATGGGGGGGATGCAGCATGATGTGGGGGTGCAACATGGAGGATGGGGGGATGGAACATGATGTGGGGGTGCAACATGGAGGATGGGGGGATGGAACATGATATGGGGGCGCAACATGGAGGATGGGGGGATGGAACATGATATGGGGGCGCAACATGGAGGATGGGGGGATGGAACATGATATGGGGGCGCAACATGGAGGATGGGGGGATGGAACATGATATGGGGGCGCAACATGGAGGATGGGGGGGGATGCAGCATGATGTGGGGGCGCAACATGGAGGATGGAGGGGATGCAGCATGATGTGGGGGCGCAACATGGAGGATGGAGGGGATGCAGCATGATGTGGGGGTGCAACATGGAGGCTGGGGGGGGGATGCCGCCTGATATGGGGGCGCAACATGGAGGATGGGGGATGGAACATGATATGGGGGCGCAACATGGAGGATGGGGGAATGGAACATATGGGGGCGCAACATGGAGGATGGGGGGATGGAACATGATATGGGGGCGCAACATGGAGGATGGGGGGGATGGAACATGATATGGGGGCGCAACATGGAGGATGGGGGGGATAGAACATGATATGGGGGCGCAACATGGAGGATGGGGGGGATGGAACATGATGTGGGGCGCAACATGGAGGATGGGGGGGATGGAACATGATATGGGGGCGCAACATGGAGGATGGGGGAATGGAACATATGGGGGCGCAACATGGAGGATGGGGGGATGGAACATGATATGGGGGCGCAACATGGAGGATGGGGGGGATGGAACATGATATGGGGGCGCAACATGGAGGATGGGGGGGATGGAACATGATATGGGGGCGCAACATGGAGGATGGGGGGGATGGAACATGATGTGGGGCGCAACATGGAGGATGGGGGGGGATGCAGCATGATGTGGGGGCGCAACATGGAGGATGGGGGGGGGATGCAGCATGATGTGGGGGTGCAACATGGAGGATGGGGGGATGGAACATGATGTGGGGGTGCAACATGGAGGATGGGGGGATGGAACATGATGTGGGGGCGCAACATGGAGGATGGGGGGATGGAACATGATGTGGGGGCGCAACATGGAGGATGGGGGGGATGCAGCATGATGTGGGGGTGCAACATGGAGGCTGGGGGGGATGCCGCATGATATGGGGGCGCAACATGGGGGATGGAACATGATGTGGGGGCGCAACATGGAGGATGTGGGGGCGCAACATGGAGGATGGGGGGGATGTAGCATGATGTGGGGCGCAACATGGAGGATGGGGGGGATGAAGCATGATGTGGGGGCGCAGCATGGAGGATGGGGGGGATGAAGCATGATGTAGGGGCGCAGCATGGAGGATGGGGGGGATGAAGCATGATGTGGGGGTGCAACATGGAGGATGGGGGGGATGAAGCATGATGTGGGGGCGCAACATGGAGGATGTGGGGGCGCAACATGGGGATGGAGCATGATGTGGGGGCGCAGCATGGGGGATGGAGCAGAATGGGAAAATGAGGGAGGGTGGTGGACAGTATAGCAAATGGGAGTTACAGTATGGAGAATGAGAGGCATGGTATGGAGAATGGGGTAGCACGGGGGGAGGCATGGTATGGAGAATGGGGTAGCATGGGGGGGGCATGGTATGGAGAATGGGGTAGCACGGGGGGAGGCATGGTATGGAGAATGGGGTAGCACGGGGGGAGGCATGGTATGGAGAATGGGGTAGCACGGGGGGAGGCATGGTATGGTGAATGGGGTAGCACGGGGGGGGGCATGGTATGGAGAATGGGAAAGCATGGGGGGTACTCTGTATGGAAGGGGAACCATGGTGGGCTTGGTATGGAGGGGGCTTGATATGGAGAAGGGGCAGCATGGGGAGCGCTCAGTTAGGAGCCTGGGAGGGCTCGGTATACATAATGCGAAGCATAAGGCTCATTATAGAGTGGGGACATCATGAGGGGGACAGTGAAGTGGGGGCTGCATGGAGAGGTGGGGACAGTGGAGGTCATAGTTCATAAGTGAGGAAGGTCTGGAGGGTATAATTCAGTGGGGAGGACAGTGGGGGTTTTCATTTGAGGAGGAATGTTATAGGAGAGAATGTGGAGGCTGTAAACTGTAAGTGACACGGTGTGAGGTCATTTTTTGTGCAGTGAGCTCAGTGATGGGCAATTATTTATTCTTGGGCACAGCCTTGGGCTTACTTAGGGTGGTTACTCTTTAGTGAGAATTATGAGTCTGTCACCAGGTTTTTGCCACCTAATTTGAGAGCAGCATAATGTAGGGGCAGAGATCCTGATTCCAGTGTTGTCACTTACTGGGCTGCTTAGTGTAGTTTTGATAACATCACTGTTTAATCAGCAGTAGTTATCATTACAGGACTACTTGGTGTGCTGCAGGTAGTCCAGCATATTCATGAGCTCTGTATAACTGCGAGATCTGCAGCAGAGAAAACGACAGCAAACAGCTCAGTAAGTGACACATCGCTGGAATCAGGGGCTCTGTCTCTACATTATGCTGCTCTCAGATGGGGGAGCAAAACCTGGTGACAGATTCCCTATACGGGCACCATTGCAGTATGTGCTGCAGCAGACCAGACAAGAGGGGAGTCTTGGGAGACGCAGGACAATGTGTTGCTAAGAGCGATGACATTTTACTTTTACTCCCAAAATGGCAATTAATCTGCAGACACATTTATACAGGGGACGTCGCTCTGGCATATACAGTTTTACCTTAATATTATATATATGCAGACTGTTCTGTCCCCCCTGGTGCGGCCGATGTCTTGGTGCAGATGTGCACCGTCCTATTTGCATATTAAAGACAGTCCCTCGTCCTTAGGTGAGAGTCAGTGCTGTTTAAAATCACTTAGCATTTCTGCACGTGTCCTGACACTGGAGGAGCAGAGTAGCACTCCAAGTGTCAGTGTGTGTGCGCCTGCAATGTGACTGCAGTGTCCGCGTGGGTGCGCCTGCAATGTGACTGCAGTGTCCGCGTGGGTGCGCCTGCAATGTGACTGCAGTGTCCGCGTGGGTGCGCCTGCAATGTGACTGCAGTGTCCGCGTGGGTGCGCCTGCAATGTGACTGCAGTGTCCGCGTGGGTGCGCCTGCAATGTGACTGCAGGTACGTTCTGACACCTGGTTGCTGCCTGTATTTGACTGCCGATTCAATGAGGAAGGTTGTTGAAGTGAGCAGACAGCACATCACAGCGCCGTGTGCCCCTCCTCACTGTGCTCCTCCTGTGTTGGATGCACACATGCACTGACGCTTGGTGTGTGCCGCTGTGCTCCTCCTGTGTTGGATGCACACATGCACTGACGCTTGGAGTGTGCCGCTGTGCTCCTCCTGTGTTGGATGCACACATGCACTGACGCTTGGCGTGTGCCGCTGTGCTCCTCCTGTGTTGGATGCACACATGCACTGACGCTTGGTGTGTGCCGCTGTGCTCCTCCTGTGTTGGATGCACACATGCACTGACGCTTGGTGTGTGCCGCTGTGCTCCTCCTGTGTTGGATGCACACATGCACTGACGCTTGGAGTGTGCCGCTGTGCTCCTTCTGTTTTGTGTGCACACCCGCACTGACGCTTGGAGTGTGCCGCTGTGCTCCTCCTGTGTTGGATGCACACCCGCACTGACGCTTGGTGTGTGCCGCTGTGCTCCTCCTGTGTTGTGTGCACACCCGCACTGACGCTTGGAGTGTGCCGCAGTGTTGGGTGCGGTGCAGTCAGGAGATCTGGTGTTACGGTGCTCACTCTCACCAATGGATCACTATTAATCAAGACAAAGGCCTGGCTAATATTTTCCTATATTAGGTGGTATCGGTGCACCCAGGCTTAGGCCGCGCAGAAATGTCCTCATTTTCATATCAAATGTGGCTTTTTCAGTGAACATTAAAGGGAACCTGTTACACCCTTTTTCAATTTTAAACTGCCCCCAATGTCTTGTTAGTGACGCAATGTAAGTGATGCACATTTTCTGACTAACAAGACAATGGAGCAGTTTAATATTAAAGGTCGTGACCAGTTCCTTTTTAAGCTGAACTATATGGGGGGATTATTTCTCCACAGATCATGTCCCCCATATAAATATTTCCGCAGTCTAGGTGTCATTTTGGGGTGACAGGTTCCCTTTAAGTCAGCTTAAAAATCATCTCACCTGACGAATGAAAGTTTTTTGCTCGTGCATCGGGTGATGGACACTGTTTAGATAAATCAGGTTCCCATCTTTGGCTGCAGTGTGAATGCTGCTTTTAAAGGGGTTTTCTCACATTGGGAACTTGCCCCCTATCCTTGGGATGGGGAATAACTTTCCAATCGCTGGGGGTCCGACTACCGTGGCCCCGAGTGTTTCCCAGAACCAGAACATGCAGACAGAATGGATTCCGGGAGTAAAATTTCATAGTCCTGTCTCCTGAGCTGTGCACTTAAGGGGTCTTTTGAGCAATTGGTGGGGGTCTCAAGTCCCACCCAATGATGCCCCTTCTCCCTACTGAGCCCACCTCTGCCCTACTAATCTCCTCAGAATTAATGGACCTAAACCTATAAGATCTCGTCCAAAAGTTAAGTCTACTGCCTGGGACTAATCAGTATTGTGGTTCTTATATGGTCCACAGTCTAATGATGGCTGGTAACAACTACCAGCATCTCCTTACCATTGTTAAGGACATACTGAGAGTTGTACGTTAATGCAATACATAGATGTATATGGGTCTAACCTGACACTGCACTTGATTGCTGTGTGAATTTGGCATTGTATTCATGTACTGATGGTGGTTTTGGCGATGTATTGTCTTCAGGGTGGGTTTGGTGATGTTATTGTGTTTAGGGTGGTTTTGGTGATATTACTGTATTGACAGTAGTTCTGTTGATGTATTACTGTACTAACTGTGGTTTTGGTTACGTATTATAGTATGTAGTGTGGTTTTAGTTATGTATTACTGTACTGATGGTAGTTCTGGTGATAGTCATGTGGCTGTTGTAATCTTTACCTTATCAGTCTTGATCCTAAAACATAGGGTCAGCGTGCTGGACTAAAAATACAGCTATCTGCATGTCTGTCAGCCGAATAAGTAATAGACTAAAGCCCCCATACACTATAGTCTGATTTTTAGGCCGGCAGCTATCTTGCTCGGCTCTCCCATATACAGGAGCACTCATTCTGCCAATTGTTTCTGTGTTCTTTATTAGAGCCGCTGCTGGACATCTCCGACAGCAGCTTATCATTTAGAGGATAATAGGATCTACACTCCGTAATTGGACATTCTGGATCCTTATTCCCCTGACAATCAGAATTGAGAGCCCCTGTTCACATTGGGCTATCAGCAGAACCTGTCGATATTGGCGGGTTTAGACCACTTTAGGTTAATGTGTATGGAGGTCTTAACTACTATCTGAAGGCTCTGGGCTCTATCAGGGAATGTGCACACGTCTTGTAGATGTCTGTGAACCCCCGGAATTATTCAGACAGAATACACTTCAGGACAGTCAGCATTTTATCCTGAAGCAAATATTTATTTTTTTTGCTGTGGCTTCTTGGTTGTTTTTTCCAACATCTTTTAGCTACTGGATTTTACTTATTTTTTTAAATGAATTAGTAAGCGGCATCCAAGCAGCAGGCGCCATATAATGGCCGGTCACAACTAGTAAGCGGCATCCAAGCAGCAGGCGCCATATAATGGACCGGTCACAACTAGTAACCAGCATCCAAGCAGCAGCCGCCATATAATGGCCGGTCACAACTAGTAAGCGGCATCCAAGCAGCAGGCGCCATATAATGGCCGGTCACAACTAGTAAGCGGCATCCAAGCAGCAGGCGCCATATAATGGCCGGTCACAACTAGTAACCAGCATCCAAGCAGCAGCCGCCATATAATGGCCGGTCACAACTAGTAACCAGCATCCAAGCAGCAGCCGCCATATAATGGACCGGTCACTGTCAGCCGCTTCATGTCTGAGGAAACCTGACGCGCTTAAAAAAACTCCAAAGACTGAACATATGGACAGCAAGTCGTTTTACATTGCAGTGTATGAGTTCATTTCTTTAATATTTAGAGTTTGGGTTTTTTGGGCGGGTTATAGGGCGGATCTGTCTGAAAAAAAAAAAAAAAGCTGTGTGCATATAACCGTAATCTGACTGATCAGAAGGGGGCGCCACCACTGACAGTGCCTAGGGCAGCAAAAACCCCAAATACGGCCCTGCCTGCACCAGTACTGACCATCATGGAGCACAGTGGCCAAGACATTCCAGAACCAGACCTATTGGACTGTGAGGAGGATTGATCACCGCTTTAGCTGTTAAACAAAACATTTAGCATTGATGGTATGCCTGTAGATCTGGTCAAACCAGTCCCAAAAGTTGAACTGCCTGCTCTATGCCAGAGGACCAGAAGAACCAGAATATGTCGAAAAAGAAAGTCAACGCAAGGGTCTGTGCCAGTTGTATAACAATTGCCCTAACTCCCCAATGTCAGCAAGATGCTTATAAAAGATCATTCAGAAGCACGTGGGCAACAACCTTGATCGAGAGCTGTCTGATGCCCAGAAGAGAAACCTGTGATCCCATCGCGAACCTGAGGTGGATCAAAAAAAAGACAAGGCGGTACTAGAAGAAGTTCTAACTGTCATCCTTGACTATACCAAGGCTTTTTACAGTGTTGAGCATAACAAGCTTCTGGAAGCACTGAGTAAGGTAGGAGGGCTGCACACCTGATTAGCTTCTTGATTGTCAAATCAACCTATAGTGCGAACCAGGTATAGAAATACAGAATAAAAAAAGGGCACAATACAAGGGTGCATCCTCTCACCTTTTTCAACCTCTATGTAGAGGTAATCGTAAGAAAACTGGACTTAGATTATTTGAATGCTGGGATGAAAATAGGTGGAAAAACCATTAGCAATTTGAGATATGCAGAGAGTTAGGCTATGTGCGCACGTTGCGTACTAGCCTGCAGAAATTTCTGCAGCGATCTGAAGAGCACATGTGCGCTTTAGATCGCTGCAGAAATGTCCGTAGTGAGCGCCGATTCCATGCGCTCTGCCTGCAGCTCCTGCCATAGACAGAGCAGGAGCTGCCGGCAAAGCGCAGGAAAGAAGTGACATGTCACTTCTTTTTGCGCAGCGCTTCGGCAGTAGCCGAAGCGCTGCGCTCTGAGACGCCACGTGCGCACCAGGGCTGTGGAGTCGGTAAGCCAAACCTTCGACTCCTCAAATTCTCTTGCACCGACTCCGACTCCGACTCCGGCTCCGGCTCCGACTCCGACTCCTACATATATTGCTTAGTTAGGTGAAAAATTTATTGTAGTACATGAATATGTGTATGTGAACATCAGACATTTAATAATTTTTATGATACGATAATCAAGATATTTGGATAGAACATAAAATATATTTATTGGAATACAACTTTAGAACACAAAAAACTGTAATAAATTGTAAATATGTAATACACTATGTAATATACAGTAGATTACATATATATCTTGTGTGTGTATATACACTGTGTATATATATATATATATATATATATATATATATATTACATATTTACAATTTATTCGTTTTTTGTGTTCTAAAGTTGTATCCAATAAATATTTTATGTTCTATCCAAATATCTTGATTATTGTATCATAAAAACAATTAAATGTCTGATGTTCACATTGTACTACAATAAATTTTTCACTTAAATATAAGCATTATACTAAATGTTATTATTTAGTAAAATATTCAGCACATTCTGCATTGCACTCCTGTCCCCAATTTATTATATATTTTAAGAGTCGGAGTCGGTGCATTTTATACCGACTCCGACTCCGACTCCACCAAAATGAGCTCCGACTCCGACTCCACGACTCCGACTCCACAGCCCTGGTGCGCACGGCCCCTGCACAATCTCCATAGACTGTGCAGGGGACGCAGGACGCATGCAGTTACGCTGCGCTGCAAAGCGCAGCGTAACTGCATGAATTTACGCAACGTGCGCACATAGCCTAAGAGAGTACTAATGACCTGAAGATACGGATCTTGAATTGAAAGAAGAAAGTGAGGAGGTTGGACTTTATTTGAACATTGAGAAGACCAAAATTATGATTACCGCCTACAAGGATGTCCACATAAAAATCAACAATAAAGTATAAGCATTAACTAAGCAGCATAAAACTAGTAGCTGTTGTACTGTAATGATACTTAGGTAGAAGCATATTGCACTTGTGATTCTCAGTCATCACCACTGGATCATTGCTCAATTGATGCATTAATTTAAAAGGGACTGGTGGTTTTATGATGCTTTTGAAATATTACCCGTACCAATCAGCTGGCCGACACAGGGCAATGTCAACATCAATTGCAAAGCAACAAGGGGAAACTAAAGGAGGTAATTAAAGCAGATTGGCTTACTTGTGGCTGCCAGTGAATACATAAGATTCTATATTTTTGTGAAAAATGTACCAAAACAACTAGTAAAATATATCCCATAACCATGTATATCCAAGTTGCAATGCCCTGCACATGAGGTAAGAGACATGGCTATATCAGGAGAACTTAGTATATTTCTAATTACACCTACTGCATATTGTTATAGCATCTTGGAGATGGGAATACCCCTTTAAAGTTATGGTCCATTGGGACAACACATTCTAAATCGCTATGTTGCCCCCAAGTAAAATAATAGCAGCTATACTCACCTTCGGTATATGCACCATTTCAGCAATGTTGGCACTGGTTCTTCTGGGGATCATGTGACTTTATGACACAAGATCATTGTAGCCAATGAGAACCAGCTTCACTCTCCCCTTCTTCGGGCAAATCAGACATCCAGAGGAAGTGATAATGCAGCCGCGACTGCCTACAGATGTCAGTTGCTTCAGAAGGATTGGAAACCCCAGCAGCTGATTGGCTGCTGGGATTTTGTCATATAATGTCATGTGAGCCTCAGGATAGCCAGTTCCCTGGCACAGCGTCCTCACCAGAGAGGAGTATAGTTGCTATTATTTTACTTGGGGGAATGATGGCAATTGAGAAGGGGTTGTCTGAGTGAACAACCTCTTAAGGAAAAGTTATTCGATAAGTTATAGGTTTGCCAAAATGATGCCACTTAAAAAAAAATCCCAAAAAACAACGTGCCCAACAAATAACAGAAGAGAAAAGTCAGTGCACAGAAGTAAATAAAGCAGGGAACAAGGATTCACACCGGGTAAGAACATTTTTTTCCTCCTCTTCCCAATTTCAAAATTTAAATGTAATCTTTGTAGAAAGTCCCTGGCAATGGAGGTGGATAAGACAGTAATTAGGATTTCCTTTGGGGAAAGTAACAAAGTTTGTCTGGATTCAAGACGTAGTTTACCTCACCCTAAAATCGGATTTTTTTCCTCTCGTTTATGCCATTTGTTGTGTCGTTTAATTAAACAGCGTGGAATGGAAAATACCCTGCTGTGATCACGGGGGGGGGGGGGGGGGGGAATGGCACAGATCGCCTTTTTTGGAGACAACAGTCAGTAAAGCTTTCTGGCGTTAAAAACAAGTCGAGTTTCATAATTGGCTTATTGGATTACAATCAATGAGAGCAATTTCATAATTATGACATATGTATTCCAGATGGTATTGTGCTTTTCTTTCCAGAGGAAATCAGGTCTTCCAAGTGTGAATTAGCTTGATGAAAATGTGCATCACTCCAGCTTGAGGCACTACGGCGTTCCTGGACCTCCACGATAATATTCTATATATGACGGTGCTGCTGTGTGTGCAGAACCGATAGTGAATAGCAATGTCTGCAAGTATAGCCGGTATAGGACCTCTGGTGATAGAGATTTGCTTTATTTTCTGTTGTAGAAGCATTATATGCCCATTATATCCAATGCATACCAAGAGGATAACAACAATATACACTAACAGCAGTGGTGGCCACCAGCGGACGTCACATGCCCAGTGATCCCTCTCCACATTCTGCTGACCTGGGAAAATACTGGCTCAAGTCTAACAGCCCGTGGTTTTATTTGGGAAAAAAATCAGCACTATTACATTGATTTCCACTAAGCACAGCGTCCAGGAGGTTGTATAAATCCCAGGCACAAGGTTATGGCAGCCAACAAATCAGCTCCGGCCACTACACTTCGCCCCCACCCGTTACATGCACAGCTGTCGCGTCCAGTTTCTATTACAGAACCCGATGCAGGAGACAACGTGAAGCTTCATAATATATCCTTCTGCCAGCAGAGGGCACCTCATGAAAGAGGCGGTAAGTAAATGTGGTGCAGGGTCTGCGGGGGTAGCAGTCATGATGACTACGGTGTGACCCATATCAGAATAGAGTTTTGGGGGGGCTGAAAAAATGGGGTGAGGACCTCAGTGATTACTATTGAAGTTATGTGGGGGCTTTCACTGCTGTAAATATGGAGGGCTGCTCTGAGAACATGAAAGTGAGGAACACAAGTATGATTAGTAGATGGGAGGGAGCGCTCATCAGTCATAAACTAGGTTGTGTAGACTTTGCCCTACATTGTGTTGTTGCTGGGTCATAGATTACACTGAAAGACCCCATACATGTTAGATGAAAGTGGTCCAAACTCATTTCAGTGGGATCAGCCGTCCTTCGGATTTGTATGGTGCCCGATTGACTGTCCCCCTACATGTTAGGGAAGAGAAGGGTCACGTATTGGAAATTTCCATATTCTTTTCTTGTGAGATAAGCCTCTGCCAGAATTATCTGGCAGCAGCTTTCTCCTCTCTCGCTGTTGAAAACATATGAGCTATCAGCCAAGCCAGCTCCTCATGTGTATGGAGAACAGTCAAGTTTATGGTTGGCAATCATAGCTAGAAGTCATTTGTGCTCTGTAATAGGGGTCATCCCTCCAAACAATCGAGCACAATATCAAAGCACTCACTTAAACATGCAATTAAAACTTTATTGATAAGTCACCATGTGGAAATAGAAAGGATGGCCAATGTTTCAGTCTGTTCCAGACCTGGATCACCTCCTATGTGCTATGGATCATAGCAGATACAAGGGCAGGCAGTCACCTCCAGTATCTGCTAACAACCACATAGGCGATGATCAATGCCTGGAACAGACCAAAACACTGGTGGGTGCTTTCTAGTTCCACATGCTGACTTATCAAGAAAACTTTCATTGCACATTTAAAGGTTACCTGACAGGTGAAATATGCACCCAGAGCTGCTAACCCCTGCCTAACCGTCCCGGCCTATAGTAGCATAGATAAAGAGATCTTTACAAAAAGTATTTTTAACCCCTTAAGGACGAAGCCAGTTTTGTACTTAATGCCCAGGCCATTTTTTGCAATTTTGACCAGTGTCACTTTATAAGGTTATAACTCTGGAACGCTTCAATGGATCCCGGTGATTCTGAGAATGTTTTTTCTTGACATATTGGGCTTCATGTTAGAGGTAAATTTAGGATGATATTTTTTTATTTTATTTGTGAAAAAAAAATCTGAAATTTTACAAAAAAAATTTAAAATTCTGCAATTTTCAAACTTTTAATTTTTATGCCCATAAACCAGAGAGTTCTGTCACACAAAATAGTTAATAAATTACATTTCGCACATGTCTACTTTACATCAGCGCAATTTTTGAAACAAAATAATACTTTGGGGTTAGGAAGTTAGAAGGGTTCAAAGTTCATCAGCAATTTCCCATTTTTTCAACAAAATTTACAAAACCATTTTTTTTTAGGGACCACATCACATTTGAAGTGACTTTGAGAGACCTGGGTGACAGAAAATACCCAAAAGTGACACCATTCTAAAACCTGCACCCCTCAAGGTACTCAAAACCACATCAAAGAAGTTTATTAACCCTTCAGGTGCTTCACAGGAACTAAAGTAGTGTGGAATGAAAAAAAATAAAAATTAACATTTTACCTAAAAATGTTGCTTTAGCACTAATTTTCTTACTTTTTCAAGAGGTAACACCAAAAATTGGACCTCTCACTTTGTTATCCACTTTCTTATGAGCGTACCGATACCCCACGTGTGGTCAGAAACCTTTGTTTGGGTAAATGGGAGGGCTCGGAACGAAAGGAGCAATATTTGAATTTTGGAAAGCAAATTTGGCTGAAACAGATTGTGGGCACCATGTTGCATTTACAGATTCCCTAAAGTACCTAAACAGCAGAAACCCCCCTCAAGTGACCCCATTTTGGAAACTAGACCTCTTAAGGCTTCTATCTAGGGGTATAGTGAGCATTTTGGACCCACAGGTACTTCACAGATTTTGATAATGTTACGTTGTCATATTGAAAATTTGACATTTTTTTCTTAAAAATGTTGCTTTAGCATCAATTTTCTCAGTTTTTCAAGAGGTAATTCCAAAAATTTTTAAATTGTTACTTCAACTAGGTAGCTTTATTTTTCACAAGGGTAACAGGAAAAAAATCACCATGAAATTTATTGTGCAATTTCTCCCGAGTTTGGTGAAATCTTATATGTGGTGGAAATAACTGTTTGGGCACACGACAGGGCTCGGAAGGGAAGGAGTGCCATTTGACTGCAAAATTGGCTGGAATCAATAGCGGACGCCATGTTGCATTAAGAGAACCCCTGAGGTGCCTAAACAGTGGAGGTCCCCCCCAAGTGACCCCATTCTAGAAAATAGACCCCTCAAGGAATTTATCTAGATGTTTGGTGAGTACCCTGAACCCCCAGGTGCTTCACAGAAGTTTATAATGTTGAGATGTGAAAATAAAAAAAAATACATTTTTACCACAAAAATTGATACTTCAAACAGATAGCTTTTTTTTTTTTAACAAGAGTAAAAGAAAAGAAAAAAAAATCAGCATAAAATTTATTGTGCAATTTCTCTTGAGTATGCCGATACCTTATGTGTGGTGGAAATCAACTGTTTGGGTGCACAGCAAGGCTCGGAAGGAAAAAAGTGCCATTTGACTAGACAATTGGCTGGAATAATTAGCGGACCCTATGTCGCATTTGGAAAGCCCCTAAGGTGCCTAAACAGTGGAGGTCCCCCACAAGTAACCCCAGTCTGGAAACAAGACACCTCAAGGCTTTTATCTAGGTGTATATTGAGCATTTTGAATCCACGAATACTTCACAGAATTTGATAAGCTTAGGTTGCCATATTGAAAATTTTCATTTTTTTCACAAAAATGTTGATTTAGCATCACATTTCTCACTTTTTCAAGAGGCAACTACAAAACGTGGACCACACAGGGTGTTATCCAATTACTTGTGAGCGCAGGGATACCCCACATGTGGCCAAAAACCTCTGTTTGGATAAATTGGAGGGCTTGGAATGGAAGGAGCACCATTTGCATTTTGGAAAAGTTGAAATAAATTGCTCGCACCATGTCACATTAGCAGGGCCTCTTGGGTACCTATACATCAGAAACCCCCCACAAGTGACCCCATTTTGGAAACTGGACCCCTAAAGAATTTTATTCAGGAGTATAGTAAGCATTTTGAATCCACAGGTACTTCACAAAAATGTTGCTGTAGCAACAATATTCTCACTGTTAGGCTATGTGGCCATAATCAATGGACACGGCATCTAGTACACAGTGTCAGCCTTCCTGCAGAGATGTGAGTGTTGTCCACGGGAGAACGCAGCTGCCCATGCCCATGATTTGGGTTCAGGCTGCTGTGGACTTTAGCTCTATTCTACCTGCAGAGAACACTCTTGTCTCCGAAGAATAAATTGACATACTGAGGCTCGGGAAGCTGCACCACAGGTCGGTTTATGCTGCGGAGAAAAGAAGCACAGTGGGCATGGGATTTCTAAAACTCCTTCCACTGTGCTTCTACTACACAACGCAGCGTTATGGACGCAGGTAAAACACTCTGCGCTGAAAACGCTGCAAACCCTGATTGTGGCCACACAGCGTAAAATGGTACAATAGATGAATGGATAGATGTCAAACATATATAACCGTCCCAACCCCCTGCATATTCTAAGCTTGCGCTCAGGGAACGTATCCCCCATTTTCTAGGAGTGCAGACCCTCCATTTGAGGAGAGTGGGTACAAAGATTCTGCACCTACCATCCCCGGGTCACAGCTGCAGAGTCCGTGCAGCCAGCGCAGCTCCACAGCTCACACTGAACACAGGAAGCTGAGCGGTCAGCTGCTCTGCACATGTGACCAGCGTGCACTGTGAAGGAGGAGGGGGCCGTGGGGGATCAGAGCTGCGACACGTACGGGGGTCACTGAAAAACATCGGGGGGGGGGGGGGGTATAGGGGGTGACCTGGCAGGGCCTGGGGAGCAGTTTTCTGTCGCATGTGTCATGGCACATGCGACAGAAATCAGAGGAAAAGAGTAAATGTGTCCGGCGCGCGGCCATGTTGGATTTTCAGGAGAGAGTTGGGGGGGGCAAATTGGAGACACCGGGGGACCAGGGAGGAGATATATCTCCCATCTGGCATGTTTGATCATGCCAGGTGGGAGATAAATCATTTTTTACCGGCGCTGTCATTTACTGTAATGTGATAATCGGTATACGGTGTATACCGGTGATCACGTGAGCGGTAACTGAAAAAACTGGCCCAAATCATGATCTCCAGGGTCTCAGCTACCCCCGGTCGCTGAAATCCCGGAGATTTTCGGACTCTGAGGGGTGTTATACCCTTTTTTCCGACCGCCGTAAAAAAGCGGCGGATCGGAAGAAGTACCCTTAATTACCGCCGTTAAAAGGCGTATCGGCGGTCGTTAAGGGGTTCAAGATTCCTTATAATATGCTAATGAGGCCAGGGACTAGTTGCAAGGGCATTACTTCCCTTGGCTAGTTGGCCCCCTTACAATGTTAGCACGCCCCTGTGGGTGTACTAACATGCTAATGAATGTGGAACATCAGAGACATGGTTGATGTCACTGCTCTCTGTTGCTGCCACCGGGCCAGACACTGGCTTTCAACTCAATGCAAATGATGAGAAGTCCCGGAATTCCAGTCCTGCGTACTATGAAGCTGCGTGTACGCATCATGGTTTCAAACTGATGTAGTGCGCATGACCGCAAGTCTGGGGACAATCTGATTGCGTGCACTGAGCCGAAAACCAGCTGTGGCAGCAGAGAGGTGAGAGCGACCATGTCTCTGACACTGCACATTCATTAGCATGTTAGCATGTAAGCACGCCCGTGGCCATGCGAAAGGGACGAGTAGCCAAGGGAACTAATGCCCTTGCAATGAGTCCCTGGCCTCATTAGCATATTATATAGGATCTTTAGAAATACTTTTTCTAAAGATCTCTTTATCTATGCTAGTGTATACAAGGAGAATTAGGCAGGGATTAGGAATATGCACCCAGAACTGCTTGTGGTCCTGGGTGCATATTGTACCTGACAGGTTCCCTTTAAGTGAGTGCCATATTTTGCTCTATGGTGTATGGGGAAGTGTAATGTTTCCTTGGAAAAAAAAAAAATCATGGTAATGGATGCATATCTATTTATATAAATCTATCACTATTAACATAAATGCAAAAAAGATTTTTGTGAACTGTTTTTCTTTTGGACTGAAGTCTGCCCAACAAACATTTGGCCAACACACTGTATATCTTGAGAACAGAGTGTAAGATTTGATCAGGCACCAAACATGATTCTTAATTGACTTTCAGGCTGGTTTCAGACGTCTGTGTTTCAGGTACGTGTCACATCCATTTTTAACACGGATGCCACACGTACCCATGTTTTTATATGCGGTTACTCACACGTCCGTGATGTCACACGCACCGTGTGACCCCACGTGGCCCTGCACACACACAAGTAGACATGTCCGTTTTTTCTCCGGCAGCACGGTGTCACACGGATTGCACACTGATGTGATCTGTGTGACATCACTGTGACATGTACCGGAGAAAACACGGGTCTTTTTAATAAAACTTTTTTTCTATATTTACCTGTATCAAGCAATGCTGTTTTCAGCTCTGCTGCCTCCCGCTCCTGACCTCCGCTCATTATACTCACTGAATATTCACTGCACTGCGGAGCTGGAAGCAGGAGCATCACGGGGGACTTCAGGGACAGCATCGCTGGGCGAGTATACAGCAGAGTGTGTGTGTGTCTGTGTTCAGTGCATACATGCATGTGCGCCAAGTGTGTGTGTGCTCGGTGTATCCATGTGTGTCTGCTATGCGTCTGTATACATATGTATTTGTGTGTGCTCAGTGTGTGCTCAGTGTGTGCTCAGTGTGTGTGTGTGTGTGTGTGTGTGTGTGTGTGTGTGGTGAGAACTTGGAAGCTGGAACATTGCGGGGACAGCAACCGGGACTCCTCACTGTTCCCAATTAACTCTGATGAACCCGTGAAGCTGTAGCGCGGGTGTCTTCAGAGTTCATTGGGAACTCCGATAACCTCCTGGATGTCACTGTGCTTGCAGAATACTCACCTGTCCCCACGATGCGGTCCTCGGCGGTGCTGTCCACAGCGCTGCTCCGGCGTCCAGGTCCCGAGTGCGGTAAATAATCAATGAATATAATGAGCGGCAGTCAGGAGCGGGAGGCAGCAGAGCTGAAGAAAGCAGGTAAATATGGAAAATCTTTTTATTTCACAGACCCGTGTTTTCTCCGGTACCTGTCACACATATAACCATAACCATGCATGTGACTTGTACCGGATTAAACACGGACGTCTGAAACCGGACACAGAGTTTGTCCTATAATGAAGATTAAGCAGGGATTGCATAGGTAAAATATCATTAAAACCTTTAATTGCACAAAATAATCGAATATAAGGAATGAAGATGGAATGTATTTTGTCAACTTTATTGTCATAGAGCCTATAAATATTTAATTAATTCAGTAATGATCTTAATAACTAAAAAAAAATAAAATAAATGAATGCCTGGCAGCAATGTGTTAGGGTTGCGTAAGAACCTCTGCCCTCAGGTCACCTTGTCACACAGCATCAGAAGTCTGATTTTTAAGTGAAAAGCAATACTTCCTTTGGAAGCAAATTCCACAAACTAATCTCAATCCAGATAGAAACAAAAGGAAACTGTCATTAATCAAAATGTTTTCTTAGAGATTTTGTCTTAGATGAAGCAGATTGCAATTACGCTCTTCTTGGGCCTTCATTTACACAGATTTGGCAGTATAAGACTAGTTAAGATAACAGCCATACCCCGATAGTAAATAGGGACATTCTACTAGAATGTCAGAACTCTAAATAATAAAGTATAGATGTACACTCCACCATACTAAGTTAAATATACAAAAGTGAGTACACCCCTCACATTTTTGTAAATATCCTATTATATCTTTTCATGGGACAGCACTGATGATATGATACTTTGGTAAAATGTAAAGTAGTCAGTGTACAGCTTGTATAACAGTATAAGTTTGGTGTGCCCTCTAAATAACGCAATACACAGCCTGTCAGTGCTCAGACCATGCGCCGCACATTGCATCAAATTGGTCTGCATAACTGTCATCCCAGAAGGAAGTCTCTTCTAAAGAAGATGGGCAAGAAAGTCTGCAAACAGTCTGCTAAAGACAAGCAGACTAAGGACCTGGATTACTGGAACTATGTCCTAAGATCTGATGAGACCAAGACAAACTTACTTGGTTCAGATGGAGTCGAGCGTGTGTGGCAGCAACCAGTTGAGGAGTACAAAGACAAGTGTGTCTTGCTTATAGTCAAACATGGTGGTGGGAGTGTCATGGTTTGGGGCTGTATGAGTGCTGCTGGCTGAGGAGAGCTACAGTTCATTGAGGGAACCATGAATGCCAACATGTATTGTGACATGCTGAAGCAGACCATGATGCCTTCATTCAAAAACTGGGCAGCAGTGCAGTATTCCAATATAACACTGGCCCTAAACACGCCTCCAAGACAACCACTACCTTGCTGAAGAAACTGAGGGTAAAGGTGCTGGAGTGGCCAAGCATGTCTCCAGACCTAAACACTACTGAGCATCTGTGGGGCCTCCTCAAACAGAAAATGGAGGAGCACAAGGACTGTAACACCCACCAGCTCTGTGATGCCAGCATAGAGGAGTGAAAGAGGATCCAGCAGCTCCTGTGAAGCTCTAGTGACCTCCATGTCCAAGAGAGTTAAGGCAGTGCTTGAAAATAATCCTGGCCACACAAAATATTGACACTTTGGGAACAATCTGTCCAGTTTCATTTAGGGGTGTGCACCCATATGTTACCAGCAGTCTAGACATTAATGGCTGATTGATGAGTTTTTTTTTAGAGGGCACATCAAATTTATACTGTTATACAAGCTGTACACTGACTACTTTACATTGTATCAAAGCGTCATAACTTCAGTGTATGCACACATTAAAATACTGACAAACATGTGAGGGGTGTACTCACTTCTGTGATGTGATATAGATTATTTATATTATATATACACATATACACGTACACACACACATATATGCGTAAATGAAATGCCTTTTGGACATAAAACACTCCCAAGGCCACATAGTATTCACATAGTTCTTGGACATAACAGGAATGGGGTTGTAGCCACCTTGCAGAATACACTGCCACATTATATGTTTTCAATGTCCCAAAATATAGTCGTTTGGGTTATTTTCCCCCCAGTAAATTCATGTGGAAGTGGTCCGCTGTCCCATATTTGACAGTGCATTACTGGTTACTAGGAAGAGAGAGGCTGGATGTAAACTAGAGAGGGGTGACGGTGGAGAAAACCAAGCTGGAAAAAAACGTATGGAAAGAGTGACGTAAATGGGAGGGAGGCAGAAGAAAACCTAACATGGAAAGATTATGTGACCAATCTGTGCACTTCCTCTGACACAGGAGAAGTACAATCTGACTGGCAGCTATGGGAAATCCCTGCACTTTTTACCTTGCACTGATTGGATAGATTGCCCCTATTTTGATGCTATGAGAATAGGTTTCTCAGGCCGTACCTTTTTTCTCTGGCTTCTCTTTCTTTTTCTTCTCTTCTCCTGCTTTTGGTGCCGGAGCGGCGGTCTTCACAGGTGCAGGTTGTGAGGTAGGTGGGCCGGAGACAGCTGGTGCAGTAGCAGGAGCACCAACCTGCTTTACTAAAATACCATACAAATAAGACAGATGAAAATAAGCAGGCTCCTGTAAATCCTCCAGTACAGTGAATGATCAACTGGCCTAAGGCTCTTCTTCCAGGTATACACAGTATATTGTTTCAGACTGAGCCCGTGGGATTCTCTGAGGCCGGGTGTATGTGTCCCAGCTCCAGAGAGGCTCACTACATAAGATCTGAAGTCATCCGCATTTCCAGTCATGCGCACTACGCCTCACTGAAGCCAGGACACACACTCCAAATCAGAGAAGCTCAATGCTAACAGGTATAAAACCGTGTGAACATGCGGCTTTGCATCGCGCTGCCATGACACTGGGCATTGTAAGGCAGGTTATCATACCCACGTGATAACATGCTAAGTGGGCCAACTTGCCAGGGAACGAATGCCCCTGCATCTAGTCACAGCCTTATTACCATCTCATAAACGGTTCTAAGAAATTATTTTTCCAAAGATCTGTTTATGTGTGCTACTAGATGACCAAACAGTTAAGCCTGCTTTACACATTGCAATTACACATGCGATATCGTATGCGATCGTACCCGCCCCCATCGCATATGCGGCACGTTCAATTTTTTGAACGTGCCGCACAAACGATTAACCCCCGTCACACGTACTTACCCATCCATACGACCTTGATGTGGGCGGCGATCGTCCACTTCCTGGAGTGGGAGGGACGTTCGGCGTCACATCGACGTCACGCGGCAGCCGGCCAATAGAAGCGGAGGGGCGGAGCTGAGCGGGACGTAAACATCCCGCCCACCACCTTACTTCCGCATTGTGGGCCGGGAGCCGCAGGACGTAGGTAAGATCTGTTCATGGTTCCCGGGGTGTCACACACTGCGATGTGTGCTACCCCAGGTACGATGAACAATCTGACGTGCAATTCTAGAGAAAGGTATGATGTGTATGCAATGAACGTTTTAATGTTCAATCGCAATCGCACGTACCTGTCACACACTGCAATGTACCTTACGATGCCGGATCTGCGTCACTTACGACGTGACCCCGCCGACACATTGTAAGATACATTGCAGCGTGTTAAACGGGCTTTAAGAACAGAACTCCTCGTGGTAGACCTGACAGGTTCCATTTTAACCACTTCCTGAGTCCATACATACATGTAGATGACGGACATCACAAGCAGTCACTTGTTGGGGCCACAGTTGTATGTGACAGGTATACCTAATCCTACAAGATAAAGAAGATATTCATTCACTAACTGGAATGGAAAATCTGTGGCATACAGGTAAATGCACACCGGGTGTATATAATGCAGATTTTCTGGCTGGATCTATGTGGTAAAAAACACTGCAATACAGAACCGATAAGTTAATGTGATGTTAACATTCTCTTCTACATGTTGCAGAGATTTTCGGTTCACAAATGGACCTGCTGTGTGGCTTTCTAAGTCCACAGCATGTCAACTCTTGGTGTAGACCTGACTGTGGTCTTGAATCTTGTGATGTAGAAAATCTCAACAAAACCCACAAGTGGCAATGTGGATTCTGAGGCAAAAACGCAGAGGAGATACTATGGACATACAGCGGAAAGCCACAATGTGCACAGGTACTATAACTCACCTCATTACACATTTGATATCCGCAGCCTGTAATCTTATACTCTAGATGTACATTAGGCAATGCCATGTGTGATACCTGCAGAGTATTTGCAATGAAACCTGCAGCAGTATTACCATTGAGGATTTCACTGGGGGTTTTTGTACTCTGCAAATACAGCAATGGTCAAGTCCTGTGGAATTGTACCCTTAAAGGGAATATGTCACCAGGTTTTTGCCACCTAACCTGAGAGCAGCATAATGTAGGGGCAGAGATCCTGATTACAGCGGTGTTTCACTTACTGGGCTGCTTAATGTAGTTTTGATAAAATCACTGTTTAATCAGCAGTAGATTATCATTAGATGACTACTTGGCCTGCTGCCAGGTAGCCCATCATATTCATGAGCTCTGCATAACTGCTAGATCTGCAGCAGAGAAAACATTGATTTTATCAAAATGACAGCAAACAGCCCAGTAAGTGACACATCGCTAGAATCAGGGTCTCTGCCCCTACATTATGCTGCTCTAGATGGGGTAGCAAATACCTTGTGATTCTTTTTAAGAGATTTTACAAAAATTAACATTTAGGCTCTATTGAGATGGTAGTTGATAAATGTATCGCTAGGTAGAGCTCCCTCAATCCTCCTCACCAACATGATTAGGGAGAAAAAGATTTGGCCCCCTGTTTGATACAAATCTATAGGAGTAAGGCTGGAATCACACTACCGTATGAGTCATGAGACAATCGCATCGCACTGCTTGGACCGGCCGCTGGCTCTCCTGACAGGAGCGTGTGAATTTCTTGTACTTGTTTGCAGCTGCACCGCTCAGTTCAGGGGAGCTGCCGGCCAGTCAGAGGAGTGCAATGTGATCCTCCCGCGAGTCATACGGTAGTGTGACTCAAGCCCAACAGAAACCATCGTGTCTTAATAAACGTGTTACCGATTAATGCTTCAGTCTATACACACTAATGCAATAAATAAAAATGAGGAGTCAATTAATCCGAAACACAGCGCAGGTGTAGTGGATGCAGTAATCTTACCTCCGTTACTTATTTCTGTTTTAACAAGTTGATCTTTCAAGGCTTCAATCTCTTTCTTCAGCTTTGCATTTTCAACGCGCAGCTTCTTCTCCTCCCGCAGAGAAGCTTGCAAAACTAAAGAGAAAATATTACAATGTGTTATTTGCTATTCTGATAACCTGCATTGACAAGCTATTAATCGTAAAGGCCTATTTATGCAAAAAACAAGGGATGAGCGAACCCGAACACCAGATGTCCAGGGCTTGAACTCAAACACAGATGTTTAAAAAAAATTACATCGGATCCTGCCTATTTTTGATAACTAGCGCAGGAAAAGCAGACAACTGCAGGCTACAACACTCAGCTGCCAGCTTTACCTTGGCTGGTTATCAAAAATAGAGGGGATTCCACACCGATTTTAAAACAATTTATTTAAATAATTAAAAAAAGAAAAATGATGTGGGGTCCCGCTTTTTTTCTTCTTTTTAAGAACAAACCAAAGTAAAGCAGACAGCTGGTGACTGGTGTTATCAGCCTGAGAAGGCCCACGGTTATTTGGCCTCTCACTGCATAAAAATAGCAGCCCGCAGCTGCCCCAGAAGTTTGCATCCATTAAATACGCAAATTCTGGTGCTTTACCAGGCTCTTCCTAAGTGTCCTGGTGAGGTGGCAATTGGGGTAATACTTTTGGGGCTGATGTTAGCTGACACTAAACCCAGGGGTTAGGAATGGATAGGCATCTATCAGACACCCCTATTATTACCCCTGAAATTGTAGAAATAAAAAAACAGAAAAAAAAAATAGTTTATTTGAAAAAAAGACTCCCTTTATATGCCCTTATTCACCAATTTCTTAATTAAAAAAATATCCTCAATATTCCAAAGTAATCCAAAGGTGTAATGTCCCACGATGCCCATTGATTCCCATGGCGCTTCATTTTGAGAACGTTCTCAGAACAAGGTTCCATGGGTGACTCCTGGTCAGTGGCAGACTGAAATTTCTCACACTCATGAGAAATTTCGGGTCGGCCATTCATCAGCAGAAACTTCTGGAGCCTCGTTCTGGTAACGTTGGCAGAACGAAGCATTATAGGAATTTATGGGCGTTGTGGGACTTTACACCATTGGATAACGCCAGGACTTCAAGGCTTGCTGTTTAATTAAAATTGTTGAACGAGAGAGTGTGAGGGAATGTTTGTTCATCAATTAGATTACGTCGGCACGTCAAGGATTTTTTTTATATACAATAAATTGGTGAACGAGGGAGTGTTTACTGAAATAAACTATTTTTTTCATGTGTGTGTTCACATCAACCCCACAAGTATTACCCCAATTGATATCGCAGCGAGACAATCAGGAAGAGCTGGGCAAAGCGCTAGAATTGACACATCTAATGAATGCGTCACTTCTGGGGCAGCTGTGGGCTGCTATTTTTAGGCTGAGAGGGGCCAAATAAACAGATAACAGCAATTTATTATTCTATCCTGGAAATATAGGACAACTATGTGTTATCCATCACATGGATGTGAGGAATGACAGTGGAATGGCAAAATGCAGAAATTTGCTACAGAATTTCTATTTTTTGGGTTATATAGGAGAATTCTGTCTGAGACCTTTATGACTGGGATGGGAACAACCCCATCCATGTTCTGGCAAACTAGAGGTGGAGCTAAAAAAAGCATGTAGGCATGGTGCTTCCAGAACTCAAGAGCTATGCTATTTCTGTAACACCCATTAATTTCTATGGGAGTTATGGAAACAGTGCAGCACTCTGCTACCCTGTATCCACACCTTCAGTGGTAGGAGCGTGTATGGATTTGCCCCAGTCACATTTCTGGGTTCATATCCCACCAAGCAGAACATATGGAAGGCGTTTGTGTGGGTTTCCTCCAGGTTCTCTGGTTTCCTCCCAATCTCCAAATACATAGTAATAAGGAATTTACATTGTAAGCTCCAATGTGGACAGTGATGACGTCTGTAAAGCGCTGTTAAATTAATAGCACTATGTAAGTGAGCAAAATAAACTAAATTTAGATTTTTCAGAACTTAGGGTTTTTTGAACTGCATTAATATTTCATACTTGCTTTCTCTTTCAGGAGAGCCACTTGCTGTTTGAGGTATTCTATCACTTGATCGGCTTCGGAGGCCCTCTGCTCTAGCTTGTTCAAAACTGGATTGCTGGCAGCCATCTTGGTTATGGACCTGACAAAAAACCTGCAAATCACAAAAAAAAGTACAGAAATAAATAACTGTAATACTTTGGCACAAGCACTTAGTGTAAATCATCAATGGGAAAAACAAACACACTATAGACTTCAGCAGCTAACGTGACTCTCAGTAAAGAGTAGTTATCAATAAAAAGGAAAGCAATATTAACATATACATATTTTTTCTCCCTCAATCTTTTTTATTGACTTGTTGAAGGAGCGGTGTATTGGCAACATGGGGAATATACAACTTCTGAATCACTTTTTATTTTACTGAGGAGTAGGGATCAATGCGGTCCCGGTTTTATTGCAATCACTATGCAGGAAAATAAAGTGATATAATAGTACAGATTGTTACTAAAGTGAAAATACCCAGTCAGTTTATATTTTTATGTAATAAATGGGAAATGATTTAATTTATTAGGGAACATAAAGCACTGGGCCCTATGTCTATTAACTCTTTCATCACCATGTCATATCAGGAGTATTTTTCTTATTCATTGGACTAACTGTATGAGGCTGTTTTTTTTTGTAAGATAGGATATACCGTACATAACTTATAATGTAACTATTGCTAAAGGGAACCTGTCAGTTGATAAATGCTGCCCGATCCGTGGGCTGTATGTATGGAGCACTGGCTGTATGATCACACCTTTGAGACTCTGCAGCGCTTCAGAGACATACATGCATTTAATATCCGCGGGAACCTAGCCGCGCAGGTAACTAGTCTTATAGGCAAGTCCCTGGCGGATTATCCCTGCCCGCTGACAGTGACTGACAGGTGCCTTATTTTGGGAAGTAAGAACAGAAACGTTATTTTGGCATTCATTTTTTTTTTTAAAATGTTTTCTGTTTTTTATGGGATAGTAAGCGTTATTACAGACACAGTGATAGCAAATATTTAGGTGTGTTGAGGCAGAGCTTATTTTTTTTTATTAGGATAAACCATTTAATTTTTTTTGGGGGGGTCCCTCTGTCAAACTCATGTTATGCCATGGTCAGTAGCTACTGACTGCAACATGTATAGAGTTAAAGTTTCTTCAGAGTACAGAGAGTGCTTGCGGGTGTCAGGGCTCATCCCCGCGGGGGCCAGGGTGTGCTCATCCCCGCGGGGGCCAGGGCGTGCTCATCCCCGCGGGGGCCAGGGCGTGCTCATCCCCGCGGGGGCCAGGGTGTGCTCATCCCCGCGGGGGCCAGGGCGTGCTCATCCCCGCGGGGGCCAGGGCGTGCTCATCCCCGCGGGGGCCAGGGCTCAGCCCCTGCTGGTGTGTCCCTGCTTGTAGCAGACATTCAGTAACGTTAGACAAAGTACTCTGGTGAAGATACGTTACCCTTTTCCATCCGTAGGGTTCGGTTCCACTTGCATTTTGCATGGACGAGTGCAATCTGATAAAACATCGGATTGCTCTACTCTAGTGCAAAACTATGGGGCAGTGGCCATCTGCGATTGATTATGCGGAATGGATCATAGCATGCTGCGTTTGGCAGGGAGTCTCGGCTCACACACCCCCATACAAGTCTATAGGTGCGTGTGAAACATTGCACTGAATAAACCAGTAGGAGGGCACCACTTTAATAAATAGGGTATCACCAATAATATATATGCTAGGAAAACAAACAAGAAAAAAAAAAAAAAAAAAAAAGAGTACTACATTATGGGATCATCACACCATAAATAGGTCATGTCAAAAATCTTTATTAAATATGTATTGAAAATCTGCACAAGTCAAGAAACACCCATTAATAACATTTAAAAACACAAAACAGTGTCAGTTGACACCCCCGTTCCTCCCTAATACTGGACACAACCTTTAGCAAGCAACAACAGTATGGGTGAAAAAATGACAGTCAAATGAGAACCAAGGTTAACAAATAGTATCATCATATACAAGATTTATCACAGCAAAGAAGGGAATTTTGTTTACTTACCGTAAATTCCTTTTCTTCTAGCTCCAATTGGGAGACCCAGACAATTGGGTGTATAGCTACTGCCTCCGGAGGCCACACAAAGTATTACACTAAAAGTGTAAAGCCCCTCCCCTTCTGCCTATACACCCCCCGTGCTCCCACGGGCTCCTCAGTTTTGGTGCAAAAGCAAGAAGGAGGAAAAAATTATAAACTGGTTTAAAGTAAATTCAATCCGAAGGAATATCGGAGAACTGAAACCATTCAACATGAACAACATGTGTACACAAAAAAACAGGGGCGGGTGCTGGGTCTCCCAATTGGAGCTAGAAGAAAAGGAATTTACGGTAAGTAAACAAAATTCCCTTCTTCTTTGTCGCTCCATTGGGAGACCCAGACAATTGGGACGTCCAAAAGCAGTCCCTGGGTGGGTAAAATAATACCTCGTAATAGAGCCATAAAACGGCCCCTTCCTACAGGTGGGCAACCGCCGCCTGAAGGACTCGTCTACCTAGGCTGGCATCCGCCGAAGCATAGGTATGCACCTGATAGTGTCTCGTGAAAGTGTGCAGGCTCGACCAGGTAGCCGCCTGACACACCTGCTGAGCCATAGCCTGGTGCCTCAAAGCCCAGGACGCACCCACGGCTCTGGTAGAATGGGCCTTCAGCCCTGAGGGAACCGGAAGCCCAGCAGAACGGTAAGCTTCGAGAATTGGTTCCTTGATCCACCGAGCCAGGGTTGATTTGGAAGCCTGTGACCCTTTACGCTGGCCAGCGACAAGGACAAAGAGTGCATCCGAGCGGCGCAGGGGCGCCGTACGAGAAATGTAGAGTCTGAGTGCTCTCACCAGATCTAACAAGTGCAAATCCTTTTCACATTGGTGAACTGGATGAGGACAAAAAGAGGGTAAGGAGATATCCTGATTGAGATGAAAGGGGGATACCACCTTAGGGAGAAATTCCGGAACCGGACGCAGAACCACCTTGTCCTGGTGAAACACCAGGAAAGGGGCTTTGCACGACAACGCTGCTAGCTCAGACACTCTCCGAAGTGAAGTGACTGCTACTAGGAAAACCACTTTCTGCGAAAGGCGTGAGAGAGAAATATCCCTCATTGGCTCGAATGGTGGTTTCTGAAGAACCATCAGCACCCTGTTCAGATCCCAGGGTTCTAACGGCCGCTTGTAAGGAGGAACGATGTGACAAACCCCCTGCAGGAACGTGCGTACCTGTGGAAGTCTGGCTAGGCGCTTCTGGAAAAACACAGAGAGCGCTGAGACTTGTCCCTTAAGGGAGCCGAGCGACAAACCCTTTTCCAGTCCAGATTGAAGGAAGGACAGAAAAGTGGGCAAGGCAAATGGCCAGGGAGAAAAACCCTGAGCAGAGCACCACGACAGGAAAATTTTCCACGTCCTGTGGTAGATCTTGGCGGACGTTGGTTTCCTAGCCTGTATCATAGTGGCAATGACTTCTTGAGATAATCCTGAAGACGCTAGGATCCAGGACTCAATGGCCACACAGTCAGGTTGAGGGCCGCAGAATTCAGATGGAAAAACGGCCCTTGAGACAGCAAGTCTGGTCGGTCTGGTAGTGCCCACGGTTGGCCGACCGTGAGATGCCACAGATCCGGGTACCACGACCTCCTCGGCCAGTCTGGAGCGACGAGGATGACGCGGCGGCAGTCGGCCCTGATCTTGCGTAACACTCTGGGCAACAGTGCCAGCGGAGGAAACACATAAGGGAGCTGAAACTGCGACCAATCCTGAACTAAGGCGTCTGCCGCCATAGCTCTGGGATCTTGAGACCGTGCCATGAACGTCGGTACCTTGTTGTTGTGCCGGGACGCCATTAGGTCGACGTCCGGCATGCCCCAGCGGCAACATATCTCCTGAAACACGTCCGGGTGAAGGGACCATTCCCCTGCGTCCATGCCCTGGCGACTGAGAAAGTCTGCTTCCCAGTTTTCTACGCCTGGGATGTGAACTGCGGATATGGTGGAGGCTGTGGCTTCCACCCACAGTAGAATCCGCCGGACTTCCTGGAAGGCTTGCCGACTGCGTGTCCCGCCTTGGTGGTTGATGTATGCCACCGCTGTGGAGTTGTCCGACTGAATTCGGATCTGCTTGCCTTCCAGCCACTGCTGGAACGCTTTTAGGGCCAGATACACTGCCCTGATCTCCCGAACATTGATCTGAAGCGAGGACTCTTGCTGAGTCCACGTACCCTGAGCCTTGTGGTGGAGAAAAACTGCTCCCCACCCTGACAGACTCGCGTCCGTCGTGACCACCGTCCAGGATGGGGGTAGGAAGGATTTCCCCTTCGATAATGAAGTGGGAAGAAGCCACCACCGAAGGGAAGCTTTGGTTGCCTGAGAGAGGGAGACGTTCCTGTCGAGGGACGTCTGTTTCCTGTCCCATTTGCGTAGGATGTCCCATTGAAGAGGACGCAGGTGAAACTGCGCGAAAGGGACTGCCTCCATTGCTGCCACCATCTTCCCCAGGAAGTGCATGAGGCGCCTCAAGGGGTGTGACTGACCTTGAAGGAGAATTGGGCTCTGCCCGCACCCCGAAAGGACCGAAACCTCGACTGTCCCCTCCTCTGTTGGGGTAATTTTGGTTTGGCCTGGGGTAAGGATGTTTCCTTTCCCTTGGATTGTTTTATGATTTCATCTAATCTCTCACCAAACAAACAGTCGCCAGAAAATGGCAAACCGATTAAGCACTTTTTGGCAATCGAATCTGCCTTCCATTCCCGTAGCCACAAGGCCCTGCGTAATGCCACCGAATTGTCGGCTGCAACCGCCGTACGGCTCGCAGAGTCCAGGATAGCATTAATAGCGTAGGACGCAAATGCCGACGTTTGAGAGGTTATGGAAGCCACTTGCGGCGCAGACGTACGTGTGAGTGCGTCAATTTGGGCTTGACCCGCTGAGATAGCTTGGAGTGCCCATACTGCTGCGAATGCTGGAGCGAAAGACGCGCCGATAGCCTCATAGATGGATTTCAACCAGAGCTCCATCTGTCTGGCAGTGGCATCCTTGAGTGAAGCCCCATCTTCAACTGCAACTATGGATCTAGCCGCCAGTCTGGAGATTGGAGGATCCACCTTGGGACACTGAGTCCAGCCCTTGACCACGTCAGGGGGGGAAGGGATAACGTGTATCCTTATGGCGCTTGGAAAAACGCTTATCTGGACAAACTCGGTGTTTCTGGACTGCCTCTCTGAAGTCGGAGTGATCCAGAAACATACTCGCTGTACGCTTGGGGAACCTGAAACGGAACTTCTCCTGCTGAGAAGCTGACTCCTCTGCTGGAGGAGCTGAGGGAGAAATATCCAACATCTTATTTATGGACGCAATAAGATCATTCACTATGGCGTCCCCATCAGGAGTATCAAGGTTGAGAGCGGCCTCAGGATCAGAATCCTGATCAGCTACCTCCGCTTCATCATACAGAGAGTCATCTCTCTGAGACCCTGAACAATGTGATGAGGTCGAGGGGATTTCCAAGCGAGCTCGCTTAGGCGGTCTGGGACTGCGGTCCGTGTCAGAGACCTCACCCTGGGATCTATGAGACACCCCAGGGGGACATTGTTGTTCCAACTGAGGGGAACTAGGGGGCAGTGATTCCACAGTGCCCATGGTCTGAGATACCGGTCTGGACTGCAAAGCTTCTAGTATTTTAGCCATAGTCTCAGAAAGTCTGTCAGTAAAAACTGCAAACTCCGTCCCTGTCACCTGGACAGTGTTAGCTGGTTGTTCCCCCTGGGCCCCCCTTAGCAGAGGCTCCGGCTGAGTAAATGCCACAGGGGCCGAGCAGTGCACACAATGAGGGTCAGTGGAACCTGCCGGTAGCGAAGTTGTACATGCGGCGCAGGCAGCATAGTAAGCCTGTGTTTTGGCACCCCTGCTTCTTGTGGGCGCCATATTGTTGTCTCCTTTGAGCAACACAACAGGGTATATAGCCAGAAATCAACTGTGCACCATACAGTGTAAAGTATAGCCTGTAAACATATAAACTATAATCACACTTCTGCACAAGTGGGGCCAGCACCTCAGGTGCTGCTTACCGCCCGCTTAAAGTGGTTGTGTGGCCACCAGAATCCCTGCCTGGGTCCCCCAGAGTTTGTCTCCCCTCTGCAGCGTCCGAGGAGCTGACAGGAATGGCTGCCGGCGTCCTGAGGAGAGGAGGGAGCCGTGGGCGTGACCCAGAAAGTGCGGGAGCTGGTGCCTCACTGTGCACAGTGAGGGGGGTGGAGTATGCAAAGCATGCTCCAGCCCTCAGTGCTGCCGTGCTGTACAGCGTCCCGCCCTTCCCCTGACTGGCAGGGCTGGGGGCGGGAAGAAAAAGAGACTAGGCCCAAAAGCCGGGGACTCGAGTTATAAGCGCGGCCGCCGTATAAGCGCGGCCGGCGCAGAGTCCCCGGCGCACTAACAGTCCCAGCCGCGCCTCAGTAAAAACAATGGCAGCGGCGGTCAGCGCGGTAGTCCCCATACACAAACACACTCAGCGACGCTGCAGTGTATAATGGCACAAACGCGGTCAGCGCCGCGGTCCCCGGTGCACTAGCACACCCAGCAATGCTGGAGTGTTGCTGTGCGCGGTCCCCACGGGGACACAGAGTACCTTAAAGTAGCAGGGCCATGTCCCTGAACGATACCCGGCTCCTATCCAGCAGGCTCCTCAGGAGTTGTGGATGAAGCACGGTCTCAGTGCCTGGAGACCGATAGGATCCCACTTCACCCAGAGCCCTAAGGGGGATGGGGAAGGAAAACAGCATGTGGGCTCCAGCCTCCGTACCCGCAATGGATACCTCAACCTTAACAACACCGCCGACAAGAGTGGGGTGAGAAGGGAGCATGCTGGGGGCCCTATATGGGCCCACTTTTCTTCCATCCGACATAGTCAGCAGCTGCTGCTGACTAATCTGTGGAGCTGTGCGTGCATGTCTGCCTCCTTCGCACAAAGCAAAAAACTGAGGAGCCCGTGGGAGCACGGGGGGTGTATAGGCAGAAGGGGAGGGGCTTTACACTTTTAGTGTAATACTTTGTGCGGCCTCCGGAGGCATAACCTATACACCCAATTGTCTGGGTCTCCCAATGGAGCGACAAAGAAAAATAAATACAGGTTGAGGTCACTGCGGAGTCCACAAAAGATAGGACCAAAAAAATGCAGGCTCCTAATTATCAATACTGTGAAGAAAATTGTAAGATGTAGTTTGCTGTAAGTCAGTATTGTGACTGCAAATAATGGAGAATTAGGAAAGATCCGAGCCAAAGATCCTCTCACCTGGAACCTAGAATACCGCAGCGCAAGTACACACCTAATAACTCAGACACAGATCATGGCTGGCGTGTCTGTGCTGCTGGAATAAGCAGCTGACAGGCAAGAAGAAGGTGCGAGGTAAGAGAGGAAGGGGGGTGTCATCCGAGTGCAGTGCAATGTACGCAGAGACAGGCCGGGGAAAAGATCCCCCCTCTTCTGCGCAGCTATGATCACAAATCACATCACAGTCGCATGACCCTCGGCTGACACCGGCAGCAGAGGGTCATTAGCATATCGCTTCCGATGCCGTCACGTCAGAAGCTATGCACAAGTGGAACTGTACCCTTATAGTGACTAGAACATTCTTAAAGAAGGGAAAAGGTAACGCAGTGACACAAAACCGTTAAATAACCAAGCGAAAAAGGTAAAACAAGTGTCACGTCCCCCAGAGTCAGCTCCTGCGACTTCTGCTTCGATCACCAGGCGGCGCCATGCTCCCACTGTAGACTGTGCTGGTGATAGGAAACGTGTGGGGGCTAGTGGCTCTGGTGGGCGTATGCTCCGCTCATCCACTAAGCTGGGTTTCCCTGGGATCTGCAGTATCACTGGCTGACTGTAGGTGGCGTAAGTCTTCCAGCTGAAGTTACCACCATTCAGCTGCAGCCAATGGGAAGACACCACACCCGTTTAATTCCACTTTCTGTCTGCTGGTCTCTACCAGAGATAGTTCTGTATTCCTGGTTCCCATACTGTTGTGTGATCCCTGTATTTTGACTTCTGCTTGTTCCTGACTACCCCCCTCCTACTGTTTTTGTACCTCGCTGCCCGATCTTGATTTGACCTCTGTTTGGTTTTCTGAACTTGTTTTCTGATTTGGTTATCCTTGCCTGCCTGATTCTGTCCCTGTTTTGCATTTCCTGATTTGACCCTGCCTGACGACTACTATCCCCTGGACTGCAGCCTTCCACAAGTAGTGATCACCTTGGGCCCTGTGTATTTCCAAATCCCTGTATAGGGGTTAAAAGGTTTCAGGGTTCTCGGGGTCCTGCTTTGTGAGCGGCTTTCCTCTAGTCTGTCCATTACAGCCAGTCTGAGGTTCCAGGCAGGCGTTACAACATGTTTAAAGTCCTACTACGGTCCTTGACCATGCAATGGTTTGATCACATGTATAAATACACTGCAGTATATTGGTTATATTAATATCATCCAAATAAGCAATGCAAGAGACGTAGTAATATGATATATCTGAGGGCCTTTTTAGGCGCTTGATTGCCATGACAACCCATAAAAATTCCGCTTTTTCTTATCTACTCATTTACATGTTGTGGTTGCCATTGACCATGGCATCTAGGGGAGAATGGCAGTAAGAGTAAAGCATAAATGGCAGTGCTAAGAGTTCTTAGATTTCAGCTGGTCAGCAAAGTGTTAGCTGCTACATATGGTGTAACGTCAGCTCATGAGCTGACCCCAGGCAGCCCCGCCAGGTCGTGTGTACAAGTGGTCAACAGATGATTAGTGCAATGGCCATGTGGTATATTGTACTGCTGTTACCACTTAGTACTAGGCCACAATGCCAGCAGTGCGTAGATTACATACAGACTCATTACAAAGGTTCTTATACTTCCTTGTAAGATTTACGCAGTTTGTTAAAAGTACAGTTCCCTTTTAACACCAATACACAACTCTCGATTTTAAGCTATTTATAAACTTAACTAGATAGAATACGGTAATATAGACAATCTATAGGAACTTCATTTTTGTATACAAAGGTCACTATTGGCCTGTATTCCTTTTATACTCCACCAGTTCTGGGTGCATACTGAGACTGGGCACTAGGGCAAGAAAAGAACAGCTTTCATACCTTCACCCAATAGCTCAGAATGAGAATTATTAAATGTGCGTCATGACATCAGAGGCCTTATTGGTACCAGAATCAACAGCATTTACATAGTTAAGATTCCAAATGTCGTGCCTAAGCAAAGGGGCCAGACAGGGCGTCACTATTCCTGCACTGTGGGCTGGCACTGCAATCACTCACCCTACTTCTATCACCACCCCCTGCTGGATACAATTCATTTCAGGCAGAGGCAGCAGGATAGGGAGAATCGGATTTTTAAATGGCATTACAGAGTCTTGAAAAAGTATTATCACCACGTGAACTTTTCCACATTTTTTCACATTACACTCACAATCCTAAATGTATTTTATAGGAATTTTATGTGATATACCCACACTAAGTAGCAAGTATTTGTGAAGCATAAATGAAATGATACATGAAAAAAAAAGTAAAAAAAAAATGGCTCACAAGATGAAGACAAAGTGTTTTTATTGTCTATTTGTTTTAAAGTCCTACTGACTTTTTCTCCGGACAAACCACATTTACAAAAAACACCGGTACAAGTCATCTTAAATACAATGTTTAAACTTAAGATCATGTGCACCAGTGTTTTTTGTACACAAGGCAAGTAAAACGTAGAGTGTGAAATGTGATTAAAAAAAACAAAAAAACAAAAAAAACAAAAAGCATTCCACTCGGACCAATGTTCCTCTATTGGGTTGCTCCCATAAGCATTTTTTTCTCAGCCCTAATTGGACCAAGAAAACAATCACAGCATGCTGCGGGTGGAATCCGATTCGTTTTCACTCGCAACCATACAAGTCCATGGGTGCGAGAGAAACATTGCATTGCACTCACATTACAGCAGAGTACAGCACGATATACGCATAAGCTGACAATGGAGGAGATGGGGACATTAATCTGATGCTCCGATCGCATCACAGTGGCATGACACTGTTTATACTCACAGCAGACCAGGAGCTGAGTGTCATGCGATGCACTCGCAGTAATGCCTTTGTCCTTAGCCTTATACTGTTTGTGGGTCTTGACCAGAGCCCCTTCTTCCACGTGCTAGTGTTGTGTTATCCCCTGTATAGCTTTTTACAAACTGCAAACAAGACTTCTAACTTTAAAAAAATGGCTTTCTTCTTGCTACTCTTCCATAAAGGTCAGATTTGCAGAGTATGCAACAAATAGTCGTCCTGTGGACAGATTCCCCCACCTGAGCTATGGATCCCTTCATCCCTGACCTGTTTGGTGTGTTTTATAACTAAGTATGATGTGTGTCTATATTATATATATATATATATATATATATATATATATATATATATATATATATATATATATATATATATATATATATATATATATATATATATATATATATATATATATATATATATATACACACACACACACACACACATACACATATATATATATATATATATATATATATATATATATATATATATATATATATATATATATATATATATATATATATATATATACACATATATATATATATATATATACACACACACAATACTGAAGATATGACAGTGTACAGCTTGTATAACAGTGTAAATTTGATGTGCCCTCTAAATAACTCAGCACACAATCATTAATGTCTGACCGGCTGGAAACAAAAGGAAGTATACCACCAAGTGAAAATGGCCAAATTGTGCCCTACTAGCTATTTTCCCTCCCCAGTGTAGTCTGACTCATTAGTTGCAAGGTGTCATGTGTGAATTGGGAGCAAGTTTTTTTAAAATTTGGTGTTATCGCTCACACACCCTCATACTGATCACTGGAAGTTCTATATGGTTCCTCATGACAAAGAATTCTGTGAGGATCGGATCTGAAAAAAAGACTTATTGCTCTACAAAAAGATGGCCTAAGAAGATTGCCACCAACCTGACACTGAGCAGCAGCACAGTGGCTAAGACCATACGGCGGTCTAACAAGACAAGTTTCACTAAGAACAGACCTCACCATGGTCAACCAAAGAAGATAAGTGGATGTGCTCAGCGTCATTTCCACAGGTTGTCTTTTTGAAACAGATGTATAAGTGATGCCGGCATTGCAGCATAGTATAAAGGGGTGGAGGTCAGCCTGTCAGTGCTGAGACCATCAAATTGGTCTGTATGGCTGTTCTCACAGAAGGAAGCCTATTCTAAAGATGATGCACAAGAAAGCCCGCAAACAGTTTGCTGAAGACAAGCAGACTACTGGAACAATGTTCAAATGGTGTCGTGCAAGTGGCGACAACCGGGTGAGGAGTACAAAGATAAGTATGTCTTACCTACAGTCAAGCATGGTGGTGAGAGTGTCATGGTTCAGAGTTGCACGAGTACTGCCGGCTGTGGGAGCTACAGTTCATTGAGGGAACCATGAATGCCAACATGTACTGTGACATGCTGAAGCAGTTTTCCTCTGGACCACAGGGCAGTATTCCAAGATGATCACTGCCTTGCTAAAGAAACTGAGGGTAAGCCTGTGTGCACACAGTGCATTTTTGTCACGGTTTTTGATGCGTTTTTTAGTGCAGTTGACAAAAAAGTGCAAGCAAATCCTTATGCCAGAAAAGTCAATGAGAAACCTGAAGCGTAGTGCACGTTTTCTTTTTCCTTGCAGATTTGGTGCAAAAAAGAATCTGCAGCATGTCAATTATTTCAGCGTTTTTGCCTCCGTTTTTCACCATTAAGCAATGAAAAAAAACGCAGGGAAAGGAGACAAAAATGCATGAAAACCTAAGCAAAAAACGGATATTTTTACATAGCGTTTTTCATGCCAAGAAATGCAGATATGGTGCAAAAATTTTTACAACCAAATACTCAACGTGTGCACATACCCTAAAGGTGCTGGGCTAGCAAAGCACGGCTCCAGACCTAAACCCCATTGAGCATATGTGGGGTATTGTCAAACGGAGTAGTGCAAGGTCTCTAAACATAAACCAATTCTGTGATGACGTCATGGAAGAAAAAGAGGATTCCAGTGGCTCCTGTGAACTCCATGCCCAAGAGAGCAAGGCCGTGATTGAAAATAATGGTGGCCACACAAAATATTGACACTTTGGACACAATTTGACCATTTTCACTTAGTGGGTGTACTCACTTTTGTTGCTAGTGGTTTAGACATTCAGGAAGTCCTGAATTTTCCCTTTAATGGATGTGCATTGAGTTATGTAGAGGGCACAGCAAATTTACACTGTTATACACGCTGTACACTGCTGTACATTGTATCAAAGTGTCATAACTGCAGTGATATACCATGAAGATATAAAATATTTACAAAAATGTGACGGGTGTATTCACATTTGTAAGAGTCTAAAATATATTATATATATATATATATATATATATATATATATATATATATATATATATATATATATATATATATATATATATATATATATATATATAAAATCTATTTCTATATATAAATGCTATAATATTCTATCTATATATATCTATCTATCTATCTATCTATATACACACACACACACACACACACACACACACACACACACACACACACACACACAGCTATTTTAAAGGGAACCTGTCAGCAGAAATTTTGCCCTAAACCTAAAAGTTTCCCCCTCTGCAGCTCCTGGGCTGCATTCTAGTAAGGTTCCTATAGTTATTCTGCCCCCTTTTAGATCAAAATAAATAGTTTATAAAGTGGTACCTTTCAGTTTGAAAATCTTGATAATTGTACCATGGGGGCGGGCTGTCTGGTGTCCGTTACTGTCCCTCCTGCCGCTTTAGGCCATCCCCCAACGCTCATTTACATACCTCAGGATGTCGCCCAGTGCGTCAGAGGTCTCGCGCATGCGTTGTGCCACTGTAGCAGGACTGTGCCCAGTGGGACCGCTGGTGACGTTGCACAGGCACGAGATTATGGGTGGCGCTGTGATTTTCATCAGCAAGCTCCCGCCCATAATCTCGTGCCCACGCTTTCCCCTCTGCCTCCACCGTTCTGCGCATGTCCTGGCCAGATGACCAGATGATCGGTGGTGTCCTGCTCTGCTCCTCCCATTTATTTCCTGCCCCAGGGCTAGATGGGAAAGAGGTGACGTTGGGTCACCTGGCCAGGGCATGCGCAGAACGGTGGAGGCAGAGGGGAAAGCGCGGGCACGAGATTATGGGCGGGAGCTTGCTGATGAAAATCACAGCGCCACCCATACTCTCGTGCCTGTGCAACGTCACCAGCGGTCCCACTGGGCACAGTCCTGCTACAGTGGCACAACGCATGCGTGAGACCTCTGACGCAGTGGACGGTGTCCTGAGGTATGTAAAATGAGCGTTGGGGGACAGCCTAAAGCGGCAGGAGGGACAGTAACGGACACCAGACAGCCCGTCCCCGTGTACCATTAACAAGATTTTCAAACTGAAAGGTACCACTTTATAAACTATTTATTTTGATTTAAAAGGGGGCAGAATAACTATAGGAACCTTACTAGAATGCAGCCCAGGAGCTGCAGAGGGGGAAACTTTTAGGTTTAGGGCAAAATTTCTGCTGACAGGTTCCCTTTAAGTAGACTGGACAGCTAATCTGTGAGCCAAACCTTACTTACGGTAGTGGTGCAGTATTAACTGAGCTGCTACATTCCTCAGCTTGTAGGAATGTTATCTGCGTGTTTTCATCTGAATTTTCTCTCCAGGACAGGAGACAAACTCTAGCGCAGCGCCACCTATTGGAAGTAGCGATCCTAAAAGTTAAATGTGGATTTTTAACAATCCTTTTAATATAACTTAGGATATATATGCCAGATCAGAATCCCAATTTGCAGACACGGTGTTTCGGGGTGCTTGCCCCTCGTCAGTGCAAAGTATGGGGTGTCTGATCTGGCTATGAGAAGCTTTGTGGGACCACGGGGGAACACTATTCTCCTTATGGAGACTTTGCAAGCCAGTCTGACTGCCAGTAAAGTAAGGGGACTTATAGCTGCCATGCCCCTCTGCAAAATATTCAAATTTTCTCTCCAGGACAGGAGACAAACTCTAGCGCAGCGCCACCTATTGGAAGTAGCGATCCTAAAAGTTAAATGTGGATTTTTAACAATCCTTTTAATATAACTTAGGATATATATGCCAGATCAGAATCCCAATTTGCAGACACGGTGTTTCGGGGTGCTTGCCCCCCATACTTTGCACTGACGAGGGGCAAGCACCCCGAAACACAGTGTCTGCAAATTGGGATTCTGATCTGGCATATATATCCTAAGTTATATTGAAAGGATTGTTAAAAATCCACATTTAACTTTTAGGATCGCTACTTCCAATAGGTGGTGCTGCGCTAGAGTTTGTCTCCTGTCCTGGAGAGAAAATTTGAATATTTTGCAGAGGGGCATTGCAGCTATAAGTCCCCTTACTAGCATCCAGTCAGACTGGCTTGCAAAGTCTCCATAAGGAGAATAGTGTTCCCCCGTGTTTTCATCTGAGGCAGAAACTGACCTACAGATACTATTATTATTTATTTATAGAGCACCATTGATTCCATGGTTCTGTACATGAGAAAGCAAATGTCAGGCTGCAATACCTGACACAATCATTAGTTTACAAAAAGCTAAACAGCGGTGTAGTGGTTGTAGTGCTAGATTTTATAAATAAAAGAAAGGAGAAACATGCAGCTCTTCAGGCGAGGAAAGCCATGGTCTTTATTTCAGCATGCAGACAACGGATGACATGACCAGCACAGCACCATTTAGATTTTATACAGAAGTAATTCATGTTGTGATGAGGCAAGTACAATATATCACAAAAGTGAGTACACCCCTCACATTTTTGTACACATTTTATTATACCTTTCCATGGGACAACACTGAAGATATGACACTTTGATACAATGTAAAGTAGTCAGTGTGCAGCTTGTAAATTTGATCTCTAAATAACTCAACACAGCCACTAATAGATAAGCCACAAGCAACAAAAGTAAGTAAAAATGGCCAAATTTGCCACTTTCCCTCCCCGGTGTCATGTAGCTCAGTGGTGTTCCAAGTTCTCATGTGTGAATACGGAGCAGGTGTGGTAAATTTAGGCTATGTGCACACGTGGCGTTTTTTCATGCGTTTTTCCTTGCAGATATTAAGGCTGGTTTCACACTACGTCTTTTTAACATCCGTTGAAAACGTTTTTTTAACGGAAGTACGGATCCTGTGCAAATCCGTTTTCATGTCAATGCTTTTTCAATGGACTCGCGTCCACCTGCGTTTGCGTGCGTTTGCGTCCGTTAGACGCAGGATCCGTCCTTTTGCGTTATTTTTACATGTTTCAAAAACGCAACATGTAGCGTTTTTGAGCTCCGTCCAAATACTGCAAATTGCTGGATCCTGACTATAACGCACGCAAACGCAGGTGAACGCTGCATGCTGATAGACAGGATCCTGCTTTTGGACTGAGCATGCCCAGAGTTCGATCTCTCGATCTCGATCTCTCTCGATCTCTCTCTCGATCTCTCTCTCGATCTCTCTCTCGATCTCTCTCTCGATCTCTCTCTCGATCTCTCTCTCGATCTCTCGATCTCTCTCTCTCTCTCTCTCTCTCCCCTGCTCCTAGCAGCTGCAGACACTGCTAACCAACATAAATATCGGGTATCCAAGGACGATGTTTACCTTGGTTACCAGCGTCTGCAGCTGTCATAAGCCTCCTCCCAGTCTACTTCCCCTCACTCCCGATCACATGACTCCAATGCCCGCCCCTAAACATCCAGTGCAGGATCCTGCAAAATAACATATGCGTTTGCATACGTTATTTGCTGTAAAAGCAGGATCCGTACTTCCGTTAAAAAAACGTTTTCAACGGATGTTAAAAAGACGTAGTGTGAAACCAGCCTAATCAATAAAAGCAAGGAAAAAGCATCCCAGCAAAGTCTATGAGAATCGTGACTTGCTGTGCACATGCTGCTTCTTTTTTTTCCTTGCAGATTTTGTTGCTGAAAAAGGAAGCAGCATGTCAATTGTTTCAGCATTTCTATATTCCCCTGCAGAGCTTTATCACTACAGTGGATTATAGCGCAGCACTTTGCCTCACACTGTGCATACAGCATTGTGGGTGAGGCTCACTGTAGCTCAGTATGGGGAGATAAGGTATGCACACCAGTGACTATGTAAGGGGAATACATGGAATAGCAGAAACTGCTGTGTGAATACTGACTTGAAAAATCCAATAGCTATATGTAAGAGTGAAATGTGAAAAAATGGAATCTGCATTACTGCCATGAATATATGAATCAAGAGAAATTTAGCTACTGAATTGATCAATGCAATAGAGCCCCAACACTACGCCAAAGTATTTCTCTACGTTGGGGTCCCTAGCTTGTGTGTGTCCTCTCATGCAGTTAAAAAACTTACCGTGTATGGGAAGCTGAGACCCAGGCTATTTATGCGTATGATATGGATTGGCAATAGGTGTGGTTGGGGAGGGTTCACAAACGAAAAAATACTAACAATAAGGAATAACGTTTGGAACACCATTCTAAGTCTGAACTGGGTGCAAAAACCTAAAAAACATCACTATGGGGAGATAAGGTATGCACACCAGTGACTATGTAAGGGGAATACATGAAATAGCAGTACACGGTAAGTTTTTTAACTACATGAGAGGACACACACAAGCTAGGGACCCCAACGTAGAGAAATACTTTGGCGTAGTGTTGGGGCTCTGTTGCATTGATCAATTCAGTAGCTAAATTTCTCTTGATTCATATGTTCATGGCAGTAATGCAGATTCCATTTTTCACATTTTCACTCTTACATATAGCTATTGGATTTTTCAAGTCAGTTTTCACACAGCAGTTTCTGCTATTTCATGTATTCCCCTTACATAGTCACTGGTGTGCATACCTTATCTCCGCATAGTGATGTTTTTTTAGGTTTTTGCACCCAGTTCAGACTTAGAATGGTGTTCCAAACGTTATTCCTTATTCTCTGTAGCTCAGTAACCTGGGGTCGTCATGGTGATGACCCAGGGTTACTATGGCAGCAATCGGATCCCTGTAATAGCATTACAGGGACCCGATTGCCGGGGAGAGGTAAGTGATTCCTCTCCCTGCCTCATGAATGCTGCAACCGCCCCGATCACAGCATTTAGGAGGTCAAACTGCCAGGAGCAACGCGGGCACCGTTCTGTGCAGTGAGAGCCAGGTCTCGGCAATAACATCAGCCGGATACCCTTCGGCAATTGTAGGGGTACAGTGCCTCAACTGATCACCATGTCTTAAGAAAAGAAAAAAAGCTGAAAAAATGCATATGACTAAAGGCACAAACACAATAAAATTTAGCGTTTTTTCTTCTTCTGCGTTTTTCCTGCCAAAACATGCTTTTTATGTGCAGAAAAAAAGCACATAAAAAAGCAACGTGGCTATGTCGTGTGATACAAATGAAACAAGTATGAGTGAGTGACTGGGCTAAGATATGGAAGTCATGATTGTCCATGTGCTAAAACCTTAGAGCATTATATGGTGATCATAAGATTCAGCTTTGCAAAGAGCAACATACTGGAAAACCTTGAAGTGGTTATGCCATAATGAGTGGCAAGCAACATGAAGTATTGTGCTGTAATTAGTGAAAAAGTAACAATTAGGGAACATCGGAGTAAAATAACTATGATAACCTTGAAGTTTTATGCTGAGAGAAACAGCATATTGTGCAATGTGGTCATTGTTTTTCCCTGAGAAAAACAATGTACTGCGCAAGATACTGATGATTTGACTAAATTGTATTGTGAAACTGCAAGATATTGATGATTTGACTAAATTGTACTGCGCAACTGCAAGATACTGTTGATTTGACTAAAATGTACTGCGCAGCTGCATGTGGGAGAGGAGTATGTGGGAGCTGTGTCTAAGGCCTGTTTCACACGTCAGTGATTCTGGTGCGTTTCTGCTTTTTTTTAAACGTACCAGAATCACTGACATACGCAGACCCATTATAATGAATGGGTCTGCTCACACATCAGTGATTTTTCACTGCACGTGTCTCCGTGCGGCGTACCCGCGTGTCCGTGATTGCCGCACGGAGACATGTCCATTTTTTTCTGGCATCACTGATGTCCCACGGACCACGCAGTGGTGTGGTCCGTGAAACACGTGCCAGAAAAAAACGTGCTTTTAAAATAAAAATCATTTTTACTCACCCGGCTCCAGCGATGTCCTCTGCAGCCCGTGAAGCTTGCTGCTTCTGAGCCGGCTCATTACTGTCGCGCATATTCATGATGCACGACACAGCCGACCCGGAAGTAGCTGCTGCGGGGGTCAGCGCCGGCCGGATGCTGCACCGCGGGAGCGATCAGCACCATGGAGAGCGGGAGCGTGCACAGGCGAGTTGATTTCTAAGTGCAATCACGGGCCACGGAGAGCGGAGCCCGGATTGCACTTAGACAACCCACGTGTGCCGTGATTCACGGCACACGGAGGAACATGTGCGTGTTTTACACGCCAATGAAAAACGTCAGTGTTTTTCACTGACGTGGGAAACGGGCCTAAAAGGAAGGGATTTTGCTCAACGAGTTAGGGACATTACAGAAGGTATAGTGGATTCACTTCTTCTTGATATTAAGACCAGAGTATTGTTCCTTCTTGTTGACCGAGGTCCCTCCGGTGGAGAAGTGATGCTACAATACCTGGTAATGTATTGATGTTTATTTCTCTATGTACTATGATTTACATTGATTGTATGATTTACATTAATTTAATCAATAGAACAGGGTAATATTGCTTCTGCCATTCCATAATTGAACATTATCCTGATGCAATCTCAATAAATTGTTACATTATTGTTTTACCATAAAATTGTATTCAGTGTGCCCAATTTGTATATTAGTGAGCGCTACGTAAGTAAGGGCGTATCCGCCCTGTCACTATGACGTGGTAAGACATGTGCGCACTAGAAAAAGGACATTTTTGTGTACTCACCGTAAAATGTCTTTCTTGGAGCCTTTCATTGGGGGACACAGACAGTGGGTTATATTTTTGCTGTAGAATTTCTGCAGCAAAAAGAATGAGCATGTCACTTCTTTTCTGCAGGTACCTGTAGTTTTTGGCATAGATAATGGTAAAAAACCGCAGGGACCAACCCACGGAAAAACCACGGCAAAAACGCGGATGCAGTTTTACCGCGACTTTTGCCGCGGGTGCGGCTGTGATACACTTTATTGATCCCGTGGGAAATGATGGTATCGTATCGTATCGTATCGTATTCTGCCAGAGGGTGCTGATTTTTCTTAAGAAAAGTCCATTCCTTTCTCGCCTTTTCATTGGGGGACACAGACAGTGGGTTATATGTTGTCTCCAGGGGAGGCTTGACACTAGGTATAAAAAAAAGAGTTAGCTCCTCCTCCCACAGCATATAACCCCAGCTAGGCGGGAACTAGCTCAGTTTGGTGTAAAAGCAGTAGGAAAAGGATAACCAAAACCACAAGGGCGAGAGCTGTGTCCCCCAATGAAAGGCTCCAAGAAAGACATTTTACGGTGAGTACACAAAAATGTCCTTTCCTTTCTCGCCTTTTCATTGGGGGACACAGACAGTGGGACGTCCCAAAGCAGTCCCTGGGTGGGAACTGAACTATTAACAGTGTATAACATCAGACTAAGAGCTGAGTAACAACTGCAACTGCAGTGAACACATATCAAAACACTGTCAAGAACCGAGCAGTGGCCACTTATAAATGGGCCACTGCTGCCTGAAGGACTTGTCTTCCAAGAGCAGCATCCGCGGATGCATGCGTATGCACTCTGTAGAATTTTGTGAACGTGTGCACACTGGACCAGGTAGCGGCCTTGCAAAGTTGGGCCGCCAAAGCCTGATGGCGGATAGCCCAGGAGGCACCTACTGCTCGTGCTTTGTATGCCTCACAGATGGCAGTCCTGATCCATCGAGAAATCGTGGATTTAGACGCCGGGTTACCCTTTTTGTGTCCTACTGGGAGGACGAAGAGGGCATCGGACTTGCGCAACTGCGCTGTTCTGGAGATGTAGATCTGCAGAGCCCTGACAAGATCGAGAGTGTGAAGGGCTTTCTCAAAGGAGTGGACGGGGCCCGGCAGAATGACGGCAACACAATGTCCTCATTCAGGTGGAAAGAGGATACGACCTTCGGAAGGAAGGCGGGGAAGGCCGAAGGACCACCTTATCATGATGGAATATCAGGTAAGGTGAGCGACAGGAAAGAGCTGCCAGTTTGGACACTCGCCTGATAGAGGTAATAGCGACTAAAAAGGCAACTTCCAAGACAGTCGTTGAAGAGAGATTTCTCTCAGAGGTTCGAAAGGAGGAAGTTGAAGGACTCCCAGAACCAGATTCAGATCCCAGGGATCTAAAGGGTGGCGATAAGGAGGGACCAAATGCGCTACCCCTTGAAGAAAGGTACGGACCTGAGTGCGAGAAGCCAGCTGCTTCTGGAAAAAAATCGACAAGGCAGAAACTTGTCCTTTAAGGGTACTGAGAGCAAGACCAGAGTCCAGACTGTCTTGCAGAAAAGCAAGAACATTAGGGATTGAAAAGGTCAGGGGCGACCGATTATGACTGTCACACCAGGAAAGATAGGTCTTCCAGGTCCTGTGGTAAATTCTGGCGGAGGAAGGTTTCCGAGCATTAAGCATGGTATGAACTACCCTGGAAGACCCGAATTGGCTAGAATCAGGGATTCAAGCGCCACGCCGTCAAATGCAGCTGTGCTGTATTCTGGTGGAATATTGGACCTTGCGACAGAAGATCCGGGCGGTCGGAAGATGCCAGGGAGTGTCGCTGAGAAGTTGGAGGAGCTCTGGATACCAGGCTCTCCTGGGCCAGTCCGGGGCCACGAGGATCACCGGGATTCCCCTCCGCTTTGATTTTCTTGATTACTCTCGGAATGAGAGGAAACGGAGGGAAGATGTAGGGTAGGCGAAACTGCGACCATGGAAAGACTAGGGCGTCGGAGCCGAGCGCTAGCAGGTCTCTCGACCGAGATATGAAGGGACGTATTTTGGCGTTCATTCGAGACGCCATGAGGTCCACATCCGGGAGTCCCCAACGAAGAGTGATCTGATGGAACACTTCGTCGTGGAGGGACCATTCTCCTGCCACTAGACCTTGCCTGCTGAGAAAGTCAGCGGCCCAGTTGTCTACCCCTGGGATATGGACAGCTGAAATAATGGGGATGTGCTTCTCTGCCCAAAGAAGAATCCTGGATACTTCCTTCATCGCTGCCTTGCTGCGAGTTCCTCCCTGACAGTTGATGTAAGCCACGGCCGTGGCATTGTCTGACTGGATCCGAACAGGGAGGCCCAATAGTAAGGGTTGAAAATTCTGAAGGGCCAAAAATATGGCTCTGATCTCCAGAACATTGATGTGCAGAGAGCGCTCGGAAGGAGCGTCCCTGAACCGTGTGGTGGAGAAAGACCGCCCCCCAGCCTATCAGGCTGGCATCCGTCGTGACTACCTGCCAGTGGACCGGGCGGAAGGACTTCCCTTGAGATATGGATGAGGCTTGAGTCCACCAGACGAGGGAGCTGAGCGCAGACCGAGACAGGCGGACTGACCGGTCCAGGGAAGCTGGATTCTTGTCCCAGGAGGATAGAAGATCCAGTTGTAGAGGGCGCAGATGGAACTGGGCAAAGGACACGGCTTCTATGACCGCCACCATCTTGCCTAACACTCTCATTCCATTCCGAAGGGATGTGCGACGGCAAGAGCGGAGGGATTGGGCGGCCCGGATCAGGGAAGACCTCTTGTCCTCTGGAAGAAAAACCCGGGACTGAGCCGTGTCTATCAGCATACCTAGAAAGGTGATGCGCTGATGAGGAATGAGGGATGACTTGTTGAAGTTGAAGTAGCCAGATATCCCGAAAAAGCAGAAGCCGCCCTCCCACAGGAGTCAGATCTGCGGGATACCTGGCGTCATGCTGAGGGGGCCTGTACAGAGCGAGGTCCTTTGGGTTTAGGTTGCTTGGAGTGGGAACGCCAAGAAGAGCCCCTTGAGGGACCGGATCCTCGATCTAAGCGTTGGGACGGTTCTTGGGCCGATGGTTTTTGGGGGGCAGGCCGAAAGGAGTGCCTGCGCCAAGAAGATTTTTTGAAATTTCTGGCTACAGGCCGCTTTTGTGGTAGAATGGTACTTTTACTACCCGTCGCCTCAGATATGAGTTTGTCCAGGGATTCACCAAACAGACGAAGACCCTGGAAGGGAAGTGTGGACAGGGACTTCTTGGAGGCACTGTCCGCATTCCATATTTTTAGCCACAGAACCCTGCGGGCGAAGACAGCATTGGCTGCCGTTAGGGCTGACCAGCTAGCTGCATCTAGGGAGCCGTGAAGAAAATAATTAGAGGCGAGAGAGAACAAATCAAGAATCTCAAGAGCCTCTGGAGGAATATTGCAAGGGCGAAGCAACTTGCGCAGGTTCCTACTCCACACGCTCATAGCTCTTGCCACCCATGTCATGGCAAACAGGGGGCGCAGAGAGGAGCCCGAAGCCTGGAAAATAGATTTGACCGCAGCCTCAACTGCGCGGTCGGACGAGTCCTTGAGAGACGCGTTGTCTGAAACAGACATAACCGTGTGTTTAGCCAGTCTGGATACTGGCGGATCCACAACGGGGGGTACCGACCAGGGCTTAACCATTTCCGGAGGAAAGGGATAAGCGAATGAAGAGGAGAATTTTTTATTAAACCTTCTATCAGGGTGATCCCACCGTTTAGATATGATTTGATGAAAAATTGGATCCTGGGCAAAGGACTTAGAAGGCTTCTTGGCTCGCTTGATTGCCGACTAAGAAGTCGGGTCCGAGGGCTGATCAGAAATCGACAGAGTGATTGACAGTCGCTATTAAAGTGTCTTCCATATGCCTAGACTCAGAAGGGACATCTGAATCAGAGTCAGAGTCTCGGGAATCGTGAATACTAAAGGTCACGGAGCCTGAGTCAGACTGACCATCGTGTGAGTCAGACGAGGTGGAGCGGTCGCAATGGCGCCTTTTGGAGACAGCCTTTTTACGTACTGGGGATGATACACCAGACGAAGGCGGGCTCCTCTGAGGGAGCGGAGCCGGGGGGAGGCTGCGGGAGCCTGTGGAAGGCTGGGATATCTGAGCGGCCAGGTCATCTAACCTTTTAGACATCAGAAGAGCCCATGCAGGGATAGCCTCATCAGACGGGGGTGCTGCCTGAATGGTGGTCGGGGCCGAACCCACAGATTGCACGACCCCCTGGTCCGGCAACGCCTGTTGTGACACTAAAAAACACAAAAAAAAAAAACACAAAAAAAAAAAACACAAAAAAACTGAGCTGTAACAAATGTTCAATAAACATGCAACATTACAAGCATGTGAATTGCAGCCTCAAGACTAGAAAAAAACCAAGGAGAAAAATTGTAGGAAAAATACCCTGACTATAAATAAATTGCAATTTATTTATTTATAGTCAGGGTATTTTTCCTACAATTTTTCTCCTTGGTTTTTTGCCTGTTGTGACACTGTAGTAGGAGCATCGCAGCCCCAGCAGAGTGGATAGCTTCGCCCATTGGGAAACGAGCTTCCACAGGTGGTACAAGCATAGTACAGGTCCATAGAAGATGCCTGGGAAGCTTTATCACCCTTGCGGTTTTTACGCATGTCAGCAACAAAACGTACAATTAGTACTGTGAGCCTCTAGCAGTATTACACTACTGTGGGTGAGGAGCTACTAGCAGTATTAGAAAGGGACTGCTATACAGAGCTGGTATATACCAATAGTAAAGTGGCATTCACTGCCAAACAGTCAGTATATACCTGCAGACACAGTCAGTATATACAGCTAAAAGCTGATATACACCGCCAGCCAGCAGGCACACACCGCTAGGAAGACAGCGATATACCGCTGAACAGAGCAGTATATAGTGCTGCAGAGTTGCAGAGCCAAGGAGGCGATCTCACCAGTGTCTGCTCCCCACATGTAATGGCATCCAGCGTTCTCTGGCAGCATGGAGGGGAGAGACGGCCCACTAGAGGGAGCGGCTTCTGGAGCAGTGGAGGGGGCGTTGCTAAGAATGCAGGCCGACACCGGGAGCTAAATTTATGATGCTTACCCGGGAACACGGCCTGCATCGCCTCACCGGCGCCTCCTCAGGCGGCGGTTGGATGCAGGGGACGGATACACGTCGTCTCCCTACCTGCTCTTGCTCCGTCTAAAGACGCGTCTGTCCTGGGATGCGGAGATCTCGGGGACGCATCTTCGGCTCAAGGCTAGCAGGTGCTCGGCTCTGCTTAGCCCTCTGGAGCTACCTTTGTGAGGTGCTTCCAGGGAGCCTGGAGGGGTACGCAGACCCGACCACTTGGGCGCGAGGGAAGACTGACGGCTTTTGCACGCCAGGTTTCCTCTGCCCGTAAGCGGGGGGAACGAGGGTGAGCACACCCTGGTATTGCCCCATAGTCAAAAATAGAATAAAATCACAAAGAAAAAGAAATAAACAAAAAACATGAGCTGGCCTGGGGCTCAGGCCAGACGTGTCAGCCTCCCTGCTGACACCAAAAAGAACTGAGCTAGTTCCCGCCTAGCTGGGGTTATATGCTGTGGGAGGAGGAGCTAACTCTTTTTTTTATACCTAGTGTCAAGCCTCCCCTGGAGACAACATATAACCCACTGTCTGTGTCCCCCAATGAAAAGGCGAGAAAGGAATGGACTTTTCTTAAGAAAAATCAGCACTTCTGGCAGAATACGATACGATACGATCATTTCCCACGGGATCAATAAAGTGCATCACAGCCGCACCCGCGGCAAAAGTCGCGGTAAAACTGCATCCGCGTTTTTGCCGTGGTTTTTCCGTGCGTTGGTCCCTGCGGTTTTTTACCATTATCTATGCCAAAAACTACAGGTACCTGCAGAAAAGAAGTGACATGCTCATTCTTTTTGCTGCAGAAATTCTACAGCAAAATCTGTAGGGGAAAAAAAAACGCAGTGTGCGCACACCATTTTTTTTTACCATAGGTTTTGCTGGGGAATGACTGCAGAAAGGTTCTGAACGTTTCCGCAGCAAAACCGAGGCAAATACTGCAGCGTGCGCACAGGGTCGTAGTGTTATCACACAAACTCTCACACTGGTCACTGGACGTTCAACAGGACTACTTATATGGTAAAGAATTCTCGGAGGAAAAAAAAAAAAAAAAAGAATAGTTGCTCTACAAAAAGTTGGTCTAGCTATACACGCACAGGACAGGAGATAAACTACCAAACCGCCTTTGTGTGAACCAATACATATATCATTTGAACTTACTTTGCTTACACTGTGTAGGTAAACGAGGTTGTTGGAGAACGTCAAGCAAAGCGTGAATGTCAAATGACACTGGTGAATCGGAAACATCAAGGGTAAACTGCCCCTACTATTTACAGCCAGAACAAGTGCCCATGAAACAACACGTGTCCAAGTGTCCATCACAGCAGTAGTATATAAATAAAGTAAAAACTAAGGTACAATACCTTCAATGTGATGCAGACAAAGGCTACAGTGATGTGCAGCGGCCGGCCTCCAGTCCATGTGTGGGTAGAGGCAGCTGGCCGGTGTCACTCAGGCATTCCGCAGCCAGCTCTGACCTCCCGGCACCATGTGGCCTGGGCCAGTGTGCCAATGTGAAACGCGAGATGTCACAAGGGGTGGGGGGGGGGGGGTTCTGTTTTGCTTTTTTCTGGATGGCATGGAGAGACAAGGACACGGCGTCTCCATGTTTCATTTCATTCCTAACAAGTTTTAAACACATTTTATGACATTTTCATCCGCGTCGAAAGTGCAGCTAAACATTGGACAGTCTTCATACACGGCATTTTGTTTTCTGGGTCAGTAGGTTTTTTTTCCAAAATATATCATGCTTTGAATATAATTTTAAAAATCGTATGTAGGAAAAAAAAAAAATATTACAAAATAAAAGATAGCACAAGAAAGCTTTCAAAAACGCCAGTAACATGTCTCTAATGCATGGCATTGCTTTATATTATTATTATTATTGCTATGAGCAGAAGTAATGTACAATATCTGGAAAAAATCCACACAACCCCTAAATGGGATGTGACCGCACACCATTCCACATTAATAACAGAGTGAGAATGGCAACACAAGGTGTGAAATGCGGGCGGACTGGCACTGAGGATCGCCCACACTGGTGTATCACAAAATCGAGCAGGCGAAGGAGGACAGCTGCAGAAGAGGCCAAAGGGGCGGAAATCTAACATCATCATCCCAAAATACACTGCCGACTAATCACTAATCCATTCCCCAGGAACCAAGACTGACAAAAAACACTGCACTGTGGGAATAATGGAGCGCGGCATCAAGTATGATATAGGAACAAGATCAAGAAAAAGGAAACTTGTCTCTGCAAAACCAAACTCTGCCCCGGGAATAATACATATAAACTACTTATACTCATCTGCCGGCACCCACAGGGATCCAGCACAGACACTCAGTGGTCTGCGCAGCCAGAAAGAGGTGATATCACCGTTCCACCAGCCTCCAGACCACTATGATTAGCTGCAGCGGTCAGGTGACTGACCAGCATGTCACCATAAAACATCCGATGACACACTGCTGAAGCTAAAGGCCCCGTTACGCGCAACAACGGATCTATTGATATATCGCCGGGGTCACGGATTCCGTGACGCACATCCAGCCTCCTTAGCAACATCGTTGTATGTAAGAGCTCCGAACGACTGTTAACGATCAAAAATACTCACCTAATCATTGATCGTTGACACGTGGTTCATTTTCATAAAATTGTTGCTGTGGCAGGACGCAGGTTGTTCGTCGTTCCTGCAGCAGCACACATCGCTATGTGTGACACCGCAGGATCGACTAACATCACCGTCCCTGCGGCCGCCCGCATTAAGGAAGGAAGGAGGTGGGCGGGATGTTACACCCGGTCATCTCCACCCCTCCGCTTCTATTGGGCGGCCTCTTAGAGACGCCGCTGTGACGCAGCACAAATCGCCCCCTTAGAAAGGAGGCGGTTCGCCGGCCAGAACGACATCGCAGGCAGGTAAGTAGTGTGCCGGCTCCTAACGATATTGTGCGCCACGGGCAGCGATTTGCCCGTGACACAAACGATGGGGGCGGGTGCTTTCACCAGCGATATCGTTAGCCTCCATGAGATGTGAAAGTGTGACTAAAGCTGCACAGCACAAGGAATGATGGGAAATTTAGTCAGAAGGCAGCAGATAAATCTATGGAAAAGTGATAGTTGCGACAACAGAGCTGGTGCCATGGGGACAGAAAGTGAAGAAAATGGCATAAAGCAACATTACTCTTGGCAGAAAAGGTACACAGGATTATATAGGGGCATTAGCCTTAAGAATTTATGGCAGAACCAGTAACTATGTCAAGGAAGTGGAGAAGCCCTTTAAAAGGGTTGTCCCTCTAACAAAGTTCATTCTAATCGATAGATATTGGAAAAAGTTCCACAGTTTGGTGTGATTAAAAAAAAAAAAAATGTTCCTGTGCTGAGCTAATCTTATAAGATCTCAGCACAGGAACATTTTTTAAACACATCCAATAGTGGAAATTACTATTATTCCAAGATTTATTGAAAAAAATAAACTTTGATAGTGGGAAAACCCCTTTAAAGGGAACCTGTCACCATTTTTTTCACTATGAAACCAAAAATGTGCATGATGTCCCCTGCGTCATCCTCGTACCCGACCATAATTTCGCGCATGCGCAAACACCGCACCGGCTGCAAAGACGCAAGATTTGGCAGACGACGGCGGCGTCATCACGTCAATCATGAAAGGAGGATGGTGAAGAAGGCCACAAGGAGGGACAGGAGACAAAAATGAGCACGCCCATCTGAGCCCCATAAGTCATTAGCATACCTAATGGTCAGGTTTTATAACGTTATATTTGGGGTCTGCAAGGAGAGTTAGGGCACAAGGAACACCTTCATAGAATGCAGCCCAGGAGCTAAAGAAGGTACCATTTTTGGTTTCATAGTGAAAAAATTGGTTACATGTTCCCTTTAAGAATATTTCACCTCTGGTCTACTTTAAACTTCTCATCTCTGGAGAAAACAAAGGGGATTGGGCATATTAATTTGAACATGCCCAATCCTTCCAGATGATATGAGGGTAGAATCGCGATGCCCCCATACAAGTCCAGTGAAATCATGAGTGTGTAGAAGAGGAGAATGTTGCAGACTACCTCACCATGGAAGTGAAGGAAGTACAAAGGCTGGAGGTAAGCATGCACCCTGGAAATGGTCTAAATCATACTATTAACCCCAAATAAATGTTCTTTAGCAAGTTCCTGCACTGCAGCTTAATGTAAAAAAAAGAATGACAAAATGGGCTGCAGAGATGAACTTGTTCGGATCTGAGCTGAACCACAAAGAAACAAATTTAAGACAATTCACCGAGCAATAAATTCTATTTGGTACATCTGATTTCCGAGAAATCCTTTCCAGGAAATGTTCTAACATCTGCAGTTGTTACCGAGTGCAATAAAAAGATATTCTTCAAATGTTTGCCATACATTTTATTATAGTATAAATTATAGCTCATACTGATGTCCTCAGAAGCCATTACCGGAAAACATGAATGAGACCCCATTACAGAAACTATTGCACATAATGACAGCTGGATGGTGGATCACAGAGAGCAATATTCCTCTAAGCGATGCCAGCTACGAGCCCATCACTGCGAGCAATGAACACTTTGCTGCTTCAGTGTTCGTACAACTTTTGGTCAAATGTTGGTTAATAAAGTACAATTAGAGTAATTACAGACATTTTTACCCTTTTTTGGACAAATACATAAAGTTTATATAAAGACTAGAGCTGGGCGGACGCGGACTGTAAAAGTCTGGATCCGTGCGGTTTCAAAGTTTCCTGGGTGCTGGGCCCGAGATTCCGGCTGTCTGATCCGGATTCGGCACTCGAGAAGTTAAAAAAAAAACCCCGAGAATGAAGTGAGCGCTTCATACTTCCCAAGACGCTGTTGCGGCTGTACGCTGCTCCCACGCGGCTCCGCTCATCATGGCTCGTCCATATGCACTCAGCACTGCTTTCCCTGCCCACCGGCTGGCCTAGCCTCTGTGATTGGTTCCAGTCACACATGCCCCCAGCCTGTCTGACCGCGTCTGACTAATCAGACATCGCAGCTCATTCATTCTCTGCAGCGCACATCCACAGAGATGTAGCAGAGTGGAATCGTCGTGGGACCTCGTGTGAATTACTTCAGACCTGCAGGGGTGTGTTGGAGTTAATAAAGTGGTGAAAGAGGGCGGTTTTTGTATTTTATTCCAAATAAAGGATTTTTTCAGTGTCTGTGTTTATTTACTGCCACTTACTGATTGGTAACGGGGTGTCATAGATGCTGCCATTACTAATCCAGGACTTCGTGGTTGCTGTGAGCTGCCATTAACTCCTTATTACCCCAACTGCCATCGCACCAGAGCAATCGGGAACAGTGAGGTAAAGCTACGTGACACAAACCATATGGCTCAAATGAGTCTCGCAACGCATCACCTGGCAGCCGCACACTCTCCGGACACAAACGTGCAGCTGCATGGACATATATATGCAAATGTACATTCCTGTCAGGAGAGTGTGCAGCTGCCGGGTGATTCAATGCGAGACTCGTGCAAGTGTGACTCCGGCCTTACGGTGCACTCAAATGAGCATCAGATCATTTCACCCGGCACGGCTGCACACTTTCCGGACACGAATGTGCAGCTACATAGAAATACATGCAGGAGAGTGAGTGTGCGGCTGCCAGATGATGGGATCTGATACTCGTGCGAGTCGTATGGCTCGTGTAAGTGCACCATAAGGTAGGAGTTACACTTGCGCGAGTCTCGCATCGCATCACCCGGCAGCCACACACTCTCCTTACAGAAGCGGGTCGGCTGCATGTATTTCTATGTAGCTGCATGCTCCTGTAAGGAGAGTGTGCGGCTGCCAGGTGATGTGAGACTCGTGAAAGTGTGTGACTTTGGCCTTATTTTGATAAACAGCCATGATAAAGACCGACGGCTGGGGGCTGCAGCCGTGAGCTTTATTTGTGCTGGTGTCACAATATGGGGGGACCCTGCACCGATTGTTTTATTTATACATTAATTGTTATAACAGGATACTCACCCGCAGACACTTGCACTGCTTTCTCCACCCACCGGTCGTCCTGGCGCCTGTGATTGACTGCAGTTACTGCCACTCAGTGTGGGGGCGCATCTAACTGCAACCAATTACACGTGCCGGTGGAATGAGAAAGCAGTGAATATTCAATGAGGGTAAATTGTAGGCTCCGGAAGGGAAAGCGTGATCTGGAATTAGCTTGTCGCCATGACGGAGGTTTGGAGAGTACACCGTGTGCACTCCTACTCCCCTATAGCTACTGCCAACATTTTTAATCTCCGGATTCTAATTCCCATATAGGTACCAGATTCCGGACCAGATCCAGGTTTTTTTTTTTTTTTTAAATTTAGCAGGGACCCGCCAATCCCGGTTTTCTGCAAGTTCGCACAACTCTAGTAAAGACTCAATATTTACAGCATTGGCCCCTTAGGCTGCGCGCCCAGAAACAGTGTTTGCAGCATTTTGGATGCAGAGTGCTTTCGCTGAGCCCAGAATGCAGTGTTGCTCAGTAGAAGCACAGTGGAGGGGATTTATAGAAATCCTATGCACACTGTGCTTATTTTTCCTGCAGTGTAAACTGACCTGCGGTGCAGCTTCCCAGCCGCAGCATATCAATGTATTGCTGTATAGCCATGAGTGTTCTCCACAGGGAGAAAGAAGAGAAAGACAGCAGCGGTCCGAACCTCGATCGTGGGCATGGACAGCTACGGTCTCCTGCGGACCAGATACCAGGAAATTAAAAAAAAAAAAAAATCAGCTTTACTGAAAACATGACCTACCAACAAGATACAAAAACCACAGGAATGAAATTTACATAATAGGTGCAGAAATTCGGCAACACCAAAAACCCACCAAAAGCTCATTATGGCCATGTCCTAATAGGAGAGCCCATGTCACAATTAGGAACTGGGTCTGCTGCTGCCGTTTGTCTGCTGTGCATTGATGGAATAAAGCCTTCCATAAACAAATGTGAACCCGCTGTTTAATGAGGGAGCCCTAGGAAAAGCTGCACTCATTGGGATCAGCTCGGCTTGTCAAGCACACATTCCTTATGTTATAGGGTGGGAATTATGGGATAGGTTACATATTGGGATGTTCAGACTTTTCTTGACTGCATCATCAATGGATGAATTTACAACCATTATCCACAGAATTGTTTGGCTATGTGCCCACGCTGCGGAAAATGTGCAGAATTTTCCGCGATTTTTTCACGGAAATTCCGCGGATTTTTCAAAAATCCGCAGTACAGCAAGTCCCCACCCATTTCTATGGCATTTGGGAACTGCTGTGCCCATGCTGCGTTTTTTTCCGCAGCGGAAATAATGCGGATTTCCCTGCAGAAAAATAAGCAGCATGTGAATTATTCCTGCGGAATTCACCGCAAGGTCCCATACATACCTGCCTTGATAGCAGCGGTACAGACTGGAGCGCAGTGGAGCCAGGAGCAGAAAGGAGGAGGTGGGCGGGGCCTACATGAGATCCGGTCATGTGACAGCCAGAGCTAGTGCAGGCCCGCCCACCTTCTCCTGCAATGTGCACAGATACGGCCGGAAAGTGAAGTGCTGCGTGATGGAGGTAAGTATGAAGTCCCAATCACTCCAGCACTTGTTCTGCATTGAGGATGCAGTGCCGAAGCCATGGTACTGTATCCTCAATGCAGGACACCGCAGCATATCCGCAGGACATTCCGCTGTACATCCACAGCATGGAAACAAACAAATGTGCTGCGGATTTCTGCCAGCTCCTGCGGAATGTCCTACGGATATAACCACAGGACACACTCCCCGAGGGCACATAGCCTTTAAGTCTTTAGAGCAGGGCTTTACTAACCATAGGGTATGTGCACACAATGTCTTTTCCAGGTGGATTCCACCCCAAACTACCCTGAAGTAGTTAAAGTAAAAGTCACATGCTCATTCTTAGGCTGGTTTCAGACATCAGTGTTTAATCAGCTAGAAGTCACACACATGGTTATGGTCATACGTGTGGCACACGTGTGACATCCGTGTTTGCATACGTGTGACAGGTACCGGAGAAAATATGGGTCTGTGAAATAAAAAGATTTTCCATATTTACCTGCTGTCTTCAACTCTGCTGTCTCCCGCTCCTGACCACTGCTCATTATATCCATTGATTATTCACCGCACTCAGGACCTGTAAGCTGGAGCAGCGCTGGGGACAGCACCGCGGGGACAGGTGAATATTCTGCAAGCACAGTGACATCCAGGAGGCCCCAATAAACTCTGATGACATCCTCATGACCCCCGCACTACAGCTTCACGGGTTCATCAGAGTTCATTGGGAACTGTGATGAGTCTCCGATGCTGTCCCCACGATGTTCTGGCTTCCAGGTTCTCAACACACACACACACACACACACAGATATGTATACACATGAAGCAGACACACATGGATACACTGAGCACATACACACACATAGCACACATGCATGTATACACTGAAACACACACACACACACACAAATATGTATACACATGAAGCAGATACACATGGATACACTGAGCACATACACACACATTGCACACATGCATGTATACACTGAAACACACACACAAATATGTATACACATGAAGCAGACACACATGGATACACTGAGCACATACACACACATAGCGCACATGCATGTATACACTGAAACACACACACACACACACACACACACACACACACACACACACACACACACACCTGTATACTCACCCCGCAATGCTCCGGCTTCCAGATCCACAGGGCACCGAATATTCGGCGAGTATAAATGATCAACGGTCATTAGCGGGAGGCAGCAGAGCCGAAGAAAACAGCGCTGGATAAAGGTAAATATAGAAAATCTTTTTATTAAAAAGACACGTGTTTTCTCCAGTACATGTCACACTGATGTCACATGGATCACATCAGTGTGCGATCCATGTGACACCCGTGCTGCCAGAGAAAAAACGGACATGTCTGCGTGTGTGCGTGGTCACGAGGGGTCACACGGTCCGTGTGAAAACACGGACGTGTAACAGCAAATAACAACATGGGTACGTGTGGCATCCGTGTAACAAACGGATGCCACCCGTACCTGAAACACGGACTTAGGGCTGCTTCTACTTGAAAGCCGCCAACTCTATACTTCAGGACTTGTTCATCCGCTGCGGTTTTGCTAAATTTTTTGGGGGGGCCAAGTCAAAAATGCAGCGTTTTACAGTACCGGCAATGTGAATGAGGTTCTGACGTCTCCTGCACAGGCTGCTTATTTTTCCTTGCAGATTTGAACCTTAAAAGCTAATTTTTCAAATGTGCACTATGCCAATTCTTTTAGCATTTTTGCAGTATATTTTACGTACTCAAATGAAAGGGGTAAAACACAAGTGAACATGCACTAAAAATGTGTTAAAATCAGTTATTTTATCAGTGATATGCAGCTCTTGCCACCGACACACTGGTTATTGCTGCAGAAAAAAAAATCCACTGCTAATACTCAACGTTTGCAATACCCTTAAAGGGAACCTGTCAGGTGGAATGTGCACCCAGAACTACGAGCAGTTCTGGGTGCATATTGCTAATCCCTGCCTAACTGTCCCTGTATATAGTAGCACAGATAAAGAGATCTTTAGAAAAAGTATTTCTATAGATCTTTTATTATATGCTAATGAGTGCAGGTACTAGTCGCAAGTGCTGCGCCCCTGAGGCTTCAGTCGCCACAGGGTACTGCACCTCACCAGGGGTGCCGTATTCATCCCGGGTAAGGAGGAGGTCATTGCCGGTAAACCACAAAAACCCACTCAAAATACACAGTCAGTTGCCCTCTCACTGGAACTGGGCTAGGGTAGAGACATTGGAGGGTGGCCATCACTAATGTAGTGGACCCTCTGCTCACTAGTTCAAGAACCCAAGGGGGAGGAGCTTAACACAGGGGAGCAAGGCGACACTCACACTCAGGGAGATAGACGCTGACACCAGATGGTAACAGACACAAAACAAGTGAGGCGTAGGAGAACACGGTCGCTGAGGGGAGAGCTGAGCCATAGCTCCCTCAGGACCGAGCGCACAGACCAGGGAGTCCTAGGCTGGTGGGCACTTCACGTCCGCCGGGCAGGGGATTTCAAGTCTTCTGGCCCACAAAAAGCGCCCGGGGCACAGCAGCATATAGAGCCAGGAGTCGTGACAAAAGAGCGGCACCAGTAACGGACTCGCGCTGCCTGCCATACGGCACAGGAATGGAGCCCATCCAAGGACCCGGGTCCCCGTGTGGCTTCAGGCCATAGGGACTCACACAACACAGCGCAAGTAGGAAAGACTCACAGAAAGAAACACGGGTCCTGACCTCCGATTTATCCAGGATCAGCTGGAGCCCATGACAGTGGAAATCAGCATCCCAAGGACGGCGACATTTCAGTGAGTAAAGAACTCCACACGGCATAAAAATCAATGCGAGTGGAGTGCGATAAAACATCTCATTCCACTCGGACCAATATTAACCTGTGTGTCAGCGCACATAAGTGATTATTTTCTAAGCCCTAATCGGACCAAGAAAACAGTTGCAGCATGCTGCGATTGTAATGCAAGACTCTCTCTTTCGCACCCATTCAAGTCTATGGGGCGAGAAAAAAAAAAAAAAAAAAAAAAAAAAAAAAAAAAAAAATCGCACTGCACTCGAGCGAAACATCGGTGTACTGCGAGTGCAGCGCGAGAATGGCAATAGCCGGTTACAGAGGAGAGAGGGAGATAAATCCCTCCCACCCCTCTGCAGAGCTGGCCCGCCCCCTGCACCTGAGGTCCGCTCGCATGGTTGTACCTCATTCGCAGGGACACTCGCATGACACTCGGCTCTGCTGTACTGCCAGTATGAGCAGAGTGTCATGTGAAGGGATCGCAGTAATCCCCATGTGGCCCCAACCTTAAACTGCAACCTTGTGTCGTCCAATCCTTCTCGCGCCCTGCGCTCCTTTATTAGAGTGGACTACTACTACTAACCTCCTTGGGGCCTGAGCTCTGCCTGTGGAGAGCTGTACCAACTAGCTGCACTACCATCTGCCCTCAGAGGAAGCCTCTGGCAGCAGCGGCTCCTATCTTAGTCAAACACCACAGGTGGCGTCACGAATAACTACTATCCCCACCATAATTCTCCATTTGACACCGCTGGGGTCACGGAACCAGGCCTAGCCGCTGTGACATCCCAAACACCAGCACCGGCCCGGTGATGAGTAACCCTTCAGACCCCGTGGGTGCGTCACAAGGGCGTTATTTCCCTTGGCTAGTCGGTCCCCTTAGTATGTAAGTGCACCCCTGTGGGCTTCGGCATTGCACAGGACCTCAATGCCGGCCTGTGTGAATGATGTAGGATGCGTCATGCACCCAAGCTTCAGAATAAAGAGTACAAAGATGGCCAAAAGAGGAGGCACTGCAACCGGAGAAGGAAGACACTCCTCTGACCATTCTGCACCAAGCCGACCGTTTAGGTGAGTATTTATTTTTATGTTATACACAGCGGCCTGGGCTCTTATATACAGCATGTTAGAATACTGTATATAAGAACCCACTGGTGGTGGCCGCAGTTTATAGTCGCCAAATCTGGTGACAGGTTCCCTTTAAGGTGTAGAGTGAAAGCCATCAGCACCAGTTACACGGTGTGTGAACTCCGCCAATACTAGAGTCAGCACCAGTTACACGGTGTGTGAACTCCGCCAATACTAGAGTCAGCACCAGTTACACGGTGTGTGAACTCCGCCAATACAGTCTCTGGTGAAAATAACCTAAAGAATGGAAAACCAGCAAGGCCTCTTATTTTCAATGAAATCAAAGTGTAAAAAAATAAAGTATGCTGGGACTGGGTTAGAGCCAGAACAAGATCTGCAGGGTGTCAGGGTGAGAATTCTATGTATATTAATAACCATTCTTATCTAGTTTAATAATACATTCACCAGCGGGGTAAACCCATTTGAGCATTAAATTATAGGACTTATTAATATACTTCAATCATCCAACCTACCCGAACGCATATTCCCTCTGGAAGCAGAGTGGTCTGGTTCCAGGAGGCTCATCATCCACGGAGAGAGCGTGGCCGCACATTATCACTGACATGTACTGGCCAATTGCTCCTCTCAGCAGCTCCGCCGGCTATACATCAGCCATGATAGAAAAGGGAGCTGGTGTAACTGGTAAAATCCCTCCACACACCACTTATGAAATGAAACCCCACCCTGCGTGGAAAACAAGAAGTGGGGCTCCCAGGACGGAAACACCAGAATTAGAGAAGTGCCTGATCTACAGGCAAGTAATATCACTTGCTATAGTACACACAATTAAAGGGGATGTCCACCTTTGGGGACATTTTTATTTATCATGTAACATGCATATATTTGGGGATAAACCAATCATTGTTGCTATTCAGATTCATTAAAGCACCACTCCAGCATGTTATTTCATGCGAGCATTGCTGTGCTCGGGTACGCTCAGTGATTGCAAGCGGTTCATACTGGGCCAGTGTTTGATCGGGTCTCACGGGGAGTAACAACAGCGTGATTGGATGTAATATGCAAACACCCCCTCCCCTCCAAAAAAAAAAAAAAAAAAAAAACAGAAATAAGGAAATAAGAATTATTCTTACCGTTATTCGATTTCTAGGACCTTCCACGACAGCATAGGAGGTTGTCTCTCCACGCCCTAATTGGGACAGGAAGTTCAAGAGGTTTAAAAGGACCCTCCCACCTCCCACAGCCAGTGTCTACAAAGAATCCATAGCATATGAGAAGTACAACATATCCATGAATATATGAATATAAAAGGGGAGGGAATTACCTGCTGTCGTGGAAGGTCCTAGAAATCGAATTAACGGTAAGAATAATTCTTATTTCTCTAGTCCCTTCCACGACAGCATAGGAGGAATACCAAAGAATTGATACCTAGGGGGGGACCACAGCCTGCAGGACTATCCTGCCAAAAAGCCAAATCCCTGCTGGAATCCAGATCCAGACGATAATGCTTCGTGAAAGTATGGAGGGAAGACCACGTAGCCGCCTGGCAGATCTGCTCAGGGGAAGCCCCTGCCCGTTCAGCCCAGGAGACAGAGGTAGCCCTGGTGGAGTGCGCCGTGAATCCGGAAGGAGGAGAGAGATGCCGAGCGAGGTAGGCATCCCTAATCGCCCGCACAATCCAGTTGGCGACGGTACTCTTAGCCACCTTCCTGCCCTTATTGCGGCCAAGGGCTGGATGAACAGGTTAGAATCAAGGCGCCAAGAACCAGTAACCTCCAGGTAGTGCAACACTGTCCGACGGACATCCAAAGAATGAAACACTTCCTCACCCGGAGTCCAAGGATACTGACAGAAGGAAGGCAGGACGATGGACTGAGAACGGTGAAAATCCGAAACCACCTTGGGAAGGAAGGAAGGGTCCAGCTGAAAACAATGCTGTCAACTCTGACTGTCAGGTAAGGTTCCCGAATAGACAAAGCCAGAAGTTCTCCAACTCTGCGAGCAGACGTAATAGCCACAAGAAAGCAGTCGTGTGAGAAAGAGAACGAATGGTACAAGAGCACAGTGGCTCAAATGGAGACTGAGACAGTCCGGAAGGACCACATGGAGATCCCAGCGAGGTGTCAGGAACCTCTGACGTGGACAGAGTCTACTAGCGGACACAAAGAACCGACGGATCCAACGATGATCTGCCAGAGCCCTGTGAAAGACTGCACTGAGGGCTGACACCTGGACTGTCAGGGCGCTAGGCCTAAGGCCTAAGTCCAATCCACACTGGAGGAAGTCCAGAATCAGTGCAATATAAGGCCGAAGTGGGTCAGGAGGCCGAGAACCACACCAGGAGGAAATCTCTTCCAGATGTTGTTGTAAATACTATCAGTCACTGGTTAACGGTTCTTCTGTAGGGTAGCCACAACTTTGTCAGAAAGCCCTTGGGCCTTCAGTGCCCGGGACTCAGAAGCCAGGCAGCCAAGTTGAGTTTCTGGGGAGCCGGATGGAAAATCGGACCCTGGGACAGTAAGCTGGGGACCGAACCCAAGAGGGCTGGGCCGTCTATTCCTAGAGTCATGACCAGGCTGTACCAACTCCTCCGAGGCCACAGCGGGGCAACCAGTATAGTTGGGACCCCCTCGTCTCTGACCTTCCTCAGGGCCCTTGCGAGAAGAGGAAGAGGGGGGACGCGTAAGCGAGGCAAAGGACCAAGTGTGGCCGAAAGCGTCTACCCCGAACGCCTAGTCCCGCGGGTTCAGGGAGACAAATGTTGCGACCCGAATTTCCTGCTGAAGCAAAGAGGTCTACCTCTGGAGTACCCCACCTTGCCACTAGAGAGCAGAACACCGCTCGGGCCAGACTCCACTCCCCTGGGTGAACATCCTGATGACTCAGGAAGTCTGCTTGAAGGCGTAGGGATCCTTGTAGATGGACTGCAGAAAGGGATAGCAGGGACTGTCCTGCCCAGTGGAAGATCCGGGAGGACACAGACTTCAGGGCCCCGACCTAGTACTGCCCTGATGGCGGAGATGTGCCACTGTGGAGCCATTGTCCCGGTAGACTCGGACGTGAGTGTCCCAGATGGGATCCTGGGCAGCGAGGAGGCTTCTCCGACCACCCCGAGTTCCCGGTAGATGGAGGACTGGGTGCCGACCTAGGGGCTCCAGCCCCCCTGAACTGAGAGTTTTCCACCCTAGCCCCCCAGCCCTTCTGGCTGGCATACGCTGCCAGTGAACCCATGGGTGACCGGGTCCAGGCAACCCCAACCATCAGGTTGTAGGGACACACCAGAGGAGGGACAAGGAGACGGGTGCCGACAGGCGAACCGGTGCTCAGGGAGGAAGGGAGCCCGACCCAATGAACCAGGACACGATCCCATAGACAACGAGAGTGGGCCGGAGCCCACAAGACTGAGGGAATGCAGGACGTCATAAAACCCAGGGCCGATATAGCGCCTCGAAGGGTCGGGCGCGCCTGTCCCCGAACATCGAGAGTCTGTCCAGCAGCGTCAATCTGTGATCCTCTGGGAGAAGGATGCCTGTCAGGTAGAGGCCAACTCCGCAACGGAGGAAGGTGACCACCTCAGCCCTGATCCTTGAAAAGGGTCTTGGAGCCGAGAAGAAGCTGAAGGGAAGTACCTGTAAGTGGAAATGAAGCATGGCCCCTCCGTGCAGAACCGCAATTTTGAGGTACTGCCTGAGACAAGGATGGAAGGGCACCCGGAACTAGGCGCCCCTCAGGGCAATTGAGGCCAACAAGTGGCGGAGACCGAGCAGGGGAACAACAGAGTTCACAGACTCCCTTCTGGAAACGTCGGTATCAGACCCGCTGGTTTGAGACGCTTCAGAAAGATGAAAAGCCGGACGTCTCCAGATGGTGTTTTGACAAGGCAGAAACGGAGTAGCGACCTACCCCTACTTCCAGACTCGGGACAGAGAAACGACCCCCGAATGGATTAACACCCGAATCATCGAGCACAGGAGATCCTGAGAACCCTGGGACGACAGGGCCGGGACGCGGAGGCCGGGAGGGGGGGGGGGGGGAGAGTCTACCAACAGACCCTCTGAGATGAGCTTGTAGGACCCCTGGCAAGGTGGAGAAGGCCCGCCACTGGGGAACAAAAGCAGAGAGCCGTCCCCCCACCCGAGCCGACTCACTGTTCGTCATGCTGAGGACTGTGTGGATGGGAAGGGATGAGAAAGTATTCCCCTCACCCTAAGGGTAGCTCCCACGGTCAGACTCACCTCTCCCCTTGGACTGGGAGGCCCGAGGTATCGAGGGATGAAAGGACCGTTGCCCGGAGGGTGTATCTGGTAGGCCTGACGATCAGTCGCCCTGTCCAGAATATCATCCAGGGTAGGCCCAACCCTTAAGCACCCCTTAACGGACGGGAGCAAGCCGCAATGTGGAAGTAGAGTCCCCACTCCAAGCCTTAGCCTAGAGCTCGTCTGTCCGAGTTAGACAAGACTGAGGTCCTGGCAGCCAGGCGGACCGACTACACAGAGGTACCTGCCAACTAGTAGCCTTCCTAAGTAAGGGAAGGGATTCCAGTAACTCATCCTTAGGCCCCAGGAAATTGAGCCTCCACTGGTCGAGCCTCCAAAGGAGGGACAGGGGGACCTAAGAGGAGGTAGTATGGGCCCGATGGGAGATGACGAAGCCTCCCAGGACTTCCTCATGAGACTTCTGACTACCCAACTATCAGATTCCAAGCTGGTAATCGGCCGCAAGGGGGAGCGCTGTTAGTATAGCGACCTTGGCCACCTGCATGGGAATCTCCCAAAGCAACCCAGAACTCTCCAGGGGAACTGTGTCAGAGGACACTCCAGAAGCTCCTCAAGGAAATCCCATTCTAGAGAGAAGATCCAGGACAGTAGCATGGACAAGAAACCCCCTTGCCCAGTGGTTTTCAGGCCCGCGAACATCTCGCCTTTAACGGAGGGGAGGACTCATCCTCCAACCCTACAGTGCACCCAACTGCTCCATTAAGATCCCCCAATCATCTCCGGGAAAAGAAAAGACCGGTCAGGCCCGGAGAAAAACCTATATCGGGACCCACCGAGGCGGAATCAGCCTCAGGATCAGACGACTGGAGGTAGCTTTTTTGTGGCAGAAGGGTCAGCAGCAGGGAGGGAGGCCAGCGAGGCCTGAAGCTCCTGTATCAACATGGACCGCAGCTTGGCACAAGGGACGGGCTATACACACGATGCCTGCCCTCTCCACTCAATGGAACAGAGAAGCGTCATCAGACCAGGCAGCCAGCCCATGTCCTGATACAGCAATATCCAGGAGTGTCCCCTGGGATTCAACTCCCAAGCTCACACACCCAAGGCCAAAGGCCACCAGTAGCCCATGGAATGGACAGACGTATACTGCTGGCAAGGTTTCCTTAGCCTTGCACACTTGTCTCACCATGTCAGCCTGAAACCAGGCATAAGGGACCGTCCCTCAGCCTCTTCTGAAGCAGGGGGAAACGCTGGGCTCTGCAGAAGCAGAGGAAGACCTGGCAGTGCACACAGAAGAATCCTTACCGTGGGTCTGATGCCTTCAGGGCAGCCTTCCTGTGGAAAGGCCTGCCCCCCCCCAGCGACTGGTGATGTTCCCCGCCTCCTGCAGCAGTACCCGGACAGGCCGTGTCAGCGTCGGCGTGTCCTCCACGCTGCCTCCGCAAACCGGAAGCGCTCAACCGGAAGTCCGCAAGACCGGAAGTCCCGCCCCCGGGAGCACTTCCGGATCGCTCCGGCAGCGTGCATGCAGGAAGCGGCCGGCGGCTCAGAGAGGACGCCGGCCGGGGAGCTCAACAGCCTGCATCACCCCATAGGAGGCTCCGGAAGGCTGGAGCAGCGGTCCCCCACAGCGTGAGGGAACAGCAAGGGAGGAGTGGTGAAGGCCCGACCGATGCTGTCCGGCTTAAGGTAACAGGGGAAAGAAAAAAAAAATAATATACTGTAGTTCGCCGGCCACCACAGCATAGGAGAAAATAAAAAACCTCTCCATGCCCCATGGGGACAGGAAAGACACTGGCTGTGGGAGGTGGGAGGGTCCTTTTAAACCTCTTGAACTTCCTGTCCCAATTAGGGCGTGGAGAGACAACCTCCTATGCTGTCGTGGAAGGGACTAGAGAAAAACCCCGTCCACCCTCCCCTGGAAGTATTGCCAATCAGTGACATAGGGGTTCAGACCAAGTTCGAATCAGTGGAGGTTCGGTTCAACTGCTGCTGCCGAACCGCACTTCCAAAGGTTCGCTTATGTCTAGTCACAACCCAACACATCTCTATGAGAGCCAAGTTCTGACCTTGTTCTGGTCCTTTTAGACCTGTATTCAAAGCTTGTGGCGCAACGACTGACTTCTAGTCAAAGGTTGCAGTCACAAGATGGCGCCGCAGGACCGAGGAGGAGTCAGTAAAAAGTGAAGAAACTGGAGGGCGAGTATATTACTAGGAGTAGGGGCGTAAGAATAAAGAAGTGGTTCAACCATATTCATTACTGGCCACATCGATATTATGTTGAGAAACAAGGTTTCTCTCAAATACCTTGTGTTGCCAATAGTGCCTGTGAGCGGTGCTATTGGAGTCCACTCTTCCACAGTGACCTCGGGGATCCGGTGATGTCACATCAACTTCCTGCTCACCTCACATCACCGCGGCCGGCCCCTGTCTCCATAAGTCACTGGTCTGTGGGCGGCATTTCCCAGCTCATCACAGCCCGGCGTGTCTCCTGCTTGTGGCGCTCTGCAGGTAAGGTCCGTTTCACACGTCAGTGAAAAATCACTGAGATGTGCGCAGACCCATTGATTACAATGGGTCTGTTGTGTATGCCAGTGATTCTGGTAAGTACGGTATATAAAAAGTTAAAAAAAAAAAAAAAAAAAGCACAAAATGTACCAGAATCACTGACTTGTGAAACAGACCTAAGGAAGAGGGAGCAGGGAGGTGCTGCGCTGTGACGCTGGGCTGTGATGAGCAAGGAGACTCCGCCCACAGCCTAGTCACTCACGGAGACTGGAGCCGGCCGCGGTGATGTCACGTCAACTTCCTGCTCACCTGACATTCCCGGATCTCCGAGGACACGGAGCTCGGGGAAGGGTCACACGAAGGGGATGAGCGGAGCACAATAGCATTGCTCACAGGCACTATTGGCAACACAAGGTATTTTTTGAGAACCATTGTGTTGTAATGAATATGGGTGAACCACCCCCTTAAGCCCTTACCACTGAAGCCTGTATTCCCTGGTGACCCTTTATGGCGGTAATGACTAATGCTTTTACATAGCCCAGTGATTTGGATGGGAAGTTAGAAGAGTTAGCAGTTTAATCAGTAATTTTTCCAACAAAATTTTAGGGACCACATCACATTTCAAGTGACGACATTGCAGATTTGTTTGCAGGTTTTCTGCTTTTAAAACTGCATCTCCCGGCAGTGAAAAACAACACATTTTTTGCAGCGTTTTTGCGGGTTTTTTTTATGCTTTTTTTTATACATTGTGATAAGAAAAAAAATAAAAATCGCAGAAACAATTGACATATCAATTCTTTGGTGCAGTTTTTCTGCACCAAAATCTGGATGGAAAAAAAATCTGAAACGTGTGCCCAGCACTTCGTGATTCAGATAGACTTTGCTGGGATACGGTTTCCCTTGCAGATTGATAAAAATCTGCAAGGAAAAAAAAATGCAAAAAAACCCCCGCAGCATGTGCACACAGCAAGAGGGTTGCAGTTTTAAAATAGTGTCACTTTTTGGTATTTTTTGCCATCTAGGCCCCTCAAAGTGTTCAAAATAACATTTAAAGGGGTGGTTCACCCATTTTTTTTTTTTCCCCAATGATTCTCACTTACCATTATATGCATCTTCTGCATTGGCTTCTGTTTCCATTTCTGGCACTGAGCGGCGCTATCCTGCACGCTCAGTGCCAGTCACATGACCCCCTGGAGCTGTGGCCGCCGGCATCCTCTGACGTCCCGGCATTTCCGGGCTCTCAAACTGGACGGGTACGTCACAGGATGCCGGCGCCACTCACAGTGATTGACTGGGCTGTGGGCGGTGACTACCTGACGTCACAGCCCAGCATCGAGGGGAGGAGCCGGAGGATGCCAGTGTGTGGAGCGGTGAAGGCAGAGCGCGCGCTACCAGCATTCAGCTGTGGGAGGTACGGGGCTCCAGTGTGGAGTACAGGGGGGGTTTCTCCAACTGAAATCCCCCCTGTCACGCAAGTATGTGATCACACTGTCCACCCGCCCGCTGTGCTCAGCTGTCAGGAGAGCGGGCGGTGTCGGCAGTGTGATCATATACTCCCACCAGCAGCACAGGTAACCGGACGCGGAGTGAGTGTGTATGTGTATGTCATACTCACCTGTCTGCAGGGTCCATGCCTGCTTCCAGCCCCTGTCCCGCCGCTTCGGCTGTGTGCAGTCTCCCCGGGGCACGCACGAAGCTTGCAGGACCTGGCCGTGGATCACCTGATGCAGTCACCTGACGCATCAGCTGATCGTAGTCTCGCCGGCTTTTTCGGCCGGCTATCAGCTGATCCTGCCGTCAGGGGACTTCATCAGCTGATTACCGGCAGCTGCTGCAGTGATGGGCCAGAATCAGACTCTCATCCCATCACTCCAGGAGCTGCCGGTAATCAGCACAGCACATAAGTGAGTATGTATTTTTTTTTTTTTTTCCTCCACTGATGCATCAGCTGATTGTATAATCGGCTTTTATACAATCAGCTGATGTGTGATGGGATTCAGGCACTTGATCCTGACACATCATCTGATCGCTCTGCCTTCCAGCAAACCGATCAGATGATATTGGATCCGGATTGGACGGCGCGGGACCCTGACCCAGGATTACTGCGGAGGGGGGGTTTATTTCAATAAAGATGGAGTCACTAATTGTGTTGTGTTTTATTTCTAATAAAAATATTTTTCTGTGTGTTGTGTTTTTTTTTTATCATTACTAGAAATTCATGGTGGCCATGTCTAATATTGGCGTGACACCATGAATTTCGGGCTTAGGGCTAGCTGATAATATACAGCTAGCCCTAACTCCATTATTACCCGGCTAGCCACCCGGCTTCAGGGCAGCTGGAAGAGTTGGATACAGCGCCAGAAGATGGCGCTTCTATGAAAGCGCCATTTTCTGGGGTGGCTGCGGACTGCAATTCGCAGTGGGGGTGCCCAGAAAGCATGGGCACCCTGCACTGTGGATTCCAATCCCCAGCTGCCTAGTTGTACCCGGCTGGACACCAAAATTAGGCGAAGCTCACGTCATTTTTTTTTTAAAATTATTTCATGAAATTCATGAAATAATTAAAAAAAAAAAAGGGCTTCTCTATATTTTTGGTTCCCAGCCGGGTAGAAATAGGCAGCTGGGGGTTGGGGGCAGCCCGTACCTGCCTGCTGTACCCGGCTAGCATACAAAATATGGCGAAGCCCACGTCATTTTTTTTTCTCTTTTTTGGCAAAAAAACTGCATACAGTCCGGGATGGAGTATGCTGAGCCTTGTAGTTCTGCAGCTGCTGTCTGCTCTCCTGCATACAATGAACATTTTGAATAAGGAAATGACATCAGACCTTTTTTTTTTTTCATCAACAATCTTTAATGGCATTGTGCACTGATTAAAAACGCAGTGAGCAAAAACGCAGCAAAAAACGCACCAAATCCCAGCAAAAACGTGACATGCAGCACCGCAGGTGACAGAGCAGAGCAAGTTGGTGACATGCTGTGCCCTGACACATAGTGTGCTGCATGTCACTGTATCCACTCTGGGACTTGTTGTGCAGGTGAACGGATGCTACATGTCACTAACTGTCTCCACTGTGGTACTTGTTCTGCAGGTGAGAGTGTATACAGTTGGTACTATGCAGCAGAAATCACAGAGTGGAGACAGATAGTGACATTTAGCATCCGGTCACCTGCACAAGTCCCAGAGTGGATACAGTTAGTGACATGTAGCATCCGGTCACCTGCACAACAAGTCCCAGAGGGGAGACAGATAGTGACATGCATTTGCCATTTTTTGCCGAATGCGGCATATTGAGCCCATGCGGCGGTCGGATGGAACGTTGCCTGGCACGTTTTTTTTGTGCGGCGAAAAAAACGCATGACGCCAGATCCGGCGCGATTTACAATGCAAGCCTATGGACGCCAGATGCGGCGTCCTGCGGCAAACACTGCATCCGGCTGCCGAATGCGTTTTTTTTTTGCTCTGCGCATGCTCAGTATCAAGCCACATCCGTCAAACGGACAGGCCGCATGGAAAAACGTATGCAACAGATCCGTTTTTTTCGCCGCATCCGTTGCATAGGTTTTTGAGCCACACTGCAAAAACCGGATGTATGAAAGCAGCCTAAGCCATCACATTCCCGCTGAAAATCCTCATCAAATACCATGTGAACAGATCATTACTAGCAATTTTTTATTTTTTTTGGTGAAGGAAGTCCAGTTCTTAAAATGTCCAGTAATGTAGAATATTTCATGTGGCCCCGGTCAGCTGTATTTGATGCTGGATTATAGAAGTGGTCAGTAGAGGATTGTTCCAAAAAACATACAGATAGGGAATTTAGATTGTGAGCCTCAATGGGGACAGTGTTCCTGATGTATGTAAAGCGCTGCGGAATATGTTAGCGCTATATAAAAATAAAGATTTATTTTTTATTGTTCAGTGTTTGTATACTATTAGCGAAGGTCCCCAAAAACATTAAAGTTGTCAAAACTTGCTGGATCTGCCCACAATGTAACATGTGGGAGAAAAAAAATAGTATTCGGCATGTTGGCCTGTCTAAGTGTTACTATGTATGGGGGAATCCAGAATGATTGCTTTTGGCCGAATGATCCAACGGCCACTTAAATGACCTCATGACGGATAGTAGCGATATTTATGGGTTATCTTCCAAAAAGTGCAGGTGCTACAAGGTTTCTGCTTTTCATTTGTGTGGGAGAAGTTGAATGTCTGCTGGTGCGTGCCCACGATCAGTGTTTGCAGCGTTTTGGATGCGGCATTCTTCAGCTGTGTCCAAAACGCTGCATTGTACAGTACAAGCACAGTGGAGGGATTTCTAGAAATCCTGTGCCCGCTGTGCTTGTTTTTTCCGCAGCAAACCCTGATCTGCGGTGTGTCTTTCCAGACTGCAGCATGTCAGTTGTTTATCGCGCATTCGCCTGTGTCCTCCATAGGGAGAACACAAGTGAGAGACTTCAGCGCCCTGAACCCTGATCATGGGCACATACCCTTAGGCTCGTGTACACAGAACACCCTACATACAGCCCGGTGTGCCCATCATTCCATTTTTCTTTGTGTGCCTTTTCTATTCTGATCACCACCACCTATATATACCTCTGTAGGAGCCCTGACTTAAGGCCGCTTTACACGCGCGACATCACTAACGAGATATCGCTGGGGTCACGGAATTTGTGACGCACATCCGGCCTCGTTAGCAATGTCGTTGCGTGTGACACTTACAAGCGACCGCTAACGATCCCAAATACTCACCAAATCATTGATTGATTGTTGACACGTCGTTCATTTTCCAAATATCGTTGCTCATTTGGTTGTTCGTCGTTCCTGTCGTTCCATCGCTACGTGTGACACCCCGGGACCGACGAACAACACCGTCCCTGCGTCCTCTGGTAACGAGGTGGGCTTGACTTTCATGCGGCTGCTCTTTGCCCCTCCGCTTCTATTGGACGGCTGCCGTGTGACGCTGCACGAACCGCCCCCTTAGAAAGGACGTTGTTCGCCATCCACAGCGATGTCGTTAGGAAGGTAAGTTCGTGTGACGCGTTCCTGCGATATTGTTCGCTACAGGCAGCGATTTGCCTGTGACGCACGAACGATGGGGGTGGGTGCTATCCCTAGCGACATGCGATGTCGCAGCGTGTAAAGCGGCCTTTACTATGACCATACCACCTCCCCAGAGAAGTACCAATCTTGGTGTTGGTGTAGCAATGTGCCAAATCACAAATTCCCGCAGTGCTCCGCTATATGTATCTGCTTCTGCTTCCGGACCTTGTGTTCTTTTCTATCGCCTGCTGATATCTGAACATTTCTGTGAATGGCCACCGGATGGAAAGCTCCAGCCTTGATGATATACAATCAGGTCAGAGCATGATTGGAGCAGAGAAGGGGGTCAGCGTCTGCCTGCTGCGCTCTGGTCCAGCCTCAGAGTAGTAATTGCTTTCAGTCCTCACCACACTATATGGTCACGGTCTGGAAGTAGTAGACGTCTTAGGCTGCTTTCACACATCCGGTTTTGCAGTGCGGCTCGAAAACCTATGCAACGGATGCGGCGAAAAAAACAGATCCGTTGCATAAGTTTTTCCATGCGGCCCGTCCATTTTTTGACGGATGCGGCTTGATACTGAGCATCCGCAGTGCAAAAAACCGCATCCGGCGTCCATAGGCTTGCATTGTAAATCTCGCCGGATCCAGCGTGATGCGTTTTTTTCGCCGCACAAAAAAAGTGCCAGGCAACGTTCCATCATGGGCTAAATATGCCGCATCCAGCAAAAAACGGACGCAACACAAGGCCATGCGGCCCAATACGGCGTTAATGCAAGTCTATGCAGAAAAAAACTCAACCGGCGGCAAAAAAAAAAAGGTTGCGTTTTTTCTGCAAAGCGCCGTATTGTGCCGCACAGCAAAAACCGGATGTGTGAAAGCAGCCTTAGCACCAGCTGACAGGCAATCCTTACAGGAAAGCCGTTCCTTTGTTTTCATCGCAATGCTTTATACATTTACAGATCCGTTTCCACATGGACCTGCACCAGGTGAGTCCCACCTTCACCTTCATCTTGATTTTTAGGTCTTTATGGCTATCAGGACTCTGATGCTAATCTCTGAATTATGGCAAATGGCTAATTTTCAGTAGAAATTAGCAACCGGCCAAACGTAAAAGGGGTTGTCTACCGCTTTACAGCCTTTACTTAAAGCACCGCTCCAGTGTTTTATTTCAGCACGCGAGTGGCGCTTAAAACCCGTTGTGTATTTTACCGGCGATACTCCGGACCCGCAGCGCTATCTTGTGACAATCACGTCTGGAAGTTAGAAATTACGTCACAAGCTCTCAATCTAACTCTATGAATGCCAGAACGAGGGTCTCATAGACTTGTATTGAGTTGTGACCTCCAGATTACTCCATGAAACATTAGCGAAGCTGGCAGGTCACAAACTACAGAAAACCACTGATGGAAGATGAAGACGCTGTAAGGTGAGTATAAGACCAGGAGCCGGGCACTTAAAGGGAACCTGTCACCAGATTTGGTGACTATAAGCTGCGGCCACCACCAGTGGGCTCTTATATACAGCATTCTAACATACTGTATATAAGAGCCCAGGCCACTGTGTAGAACATAAACATGACTTTATAATACTTACCTAAGGGGCGATGCAGACTGGTCAGATGACCGTCTCCATTCTCCGGGTGCAGCGCCTCCTCTTTTGGCCATCTTTGTCCTCCTTCTTCTGAAGCCTGGGTGCTTAATGCGTCCTACGTCATCCACACAGGCTAACATTGAGGTCCTCTGTAAAATCTGAGAACACCATTAACCCTGCAATGGATTCGGCAAAACAAATCTTTCCCAATTTTGGCTCCTGACATGGGAGTTTTTTTACTAGTACATAACTTCACTAGTGTATGCATGAGAGCAGACAGCAGCTGCAGAACTACAAGGCTCAGCATCCTCCATTCACTAGTGTATGCAGGAGAGCAGACAGCAGCTGCAGAACTACAAGGCTCAGCATACTCCATCCCGGACTGTATGCAGTTTTTTTGCCAAAAAAGAGAAAAAAAATGACGTGGGCTTCGCCATATTTTGTATGCTAGCCGGGTACAGCAGGCAGGTACGGGCTGCCCCCAACCCCCAGCTGCCTATTTCTACCCGGCTGGGAACCAAAAATATAGAGAAGCCCTTTTTTTTTTAATTATTTCATGAATTTCATGAAATAATTTTGAAAAAAAAATGACGTGAGCTTCGCCTAATTTTGGTGTCCAGCCGGGTACAACTAGGCAGCTGGGGATTGGAATCCACAGTGCAGGGTGCCCATGCTTTCTGGGCACCCCCACTGCGAATTGCAGTCCGCAGCCACCCCAGAAAATGGCGCTTTCATAGAAGCGCCATCTTCTGGCGCTGTATCCAACTCTTCCAGCTGCCCTGAAGCCGGGTGGCTAGCCGGGTAATAATGGAGTTAGGACTAGCTGTATATTATCAGCTAGCCCTAAGCCCGAAATTCATGTTGTCACGCCAATATTAGACATGGCCACCATGAATTTCTAGTAATGATAAAAAAAAAAAAACACAACACACAGAAAAATATTTTTATTAGAAATAAAACACAACACAATTAGTGACTCCATCTTTATTGAAATAAAGAACCCCCCCCTCCGCAGTAATCCTGGGTCAGGGTCCTGCGCCGTCCAATCCGGATCCAATATCATCTGATCGGTTTGCTGGAAGGCAGAGCGATCAGATGATGTGTCAGGATCAAGTGCCTGAATCCCATCACACATCAGCTGATTGTATAATCGGCTTTTATACAATCAGCTGATGCATCAGTAGAAAAAAAAAAAAAAAAAAAAAAAAACTCACTTATGTGCTGTGCTGATTACCGGCAGCTCCTGGAGTGATGGGATGAGAGTCTGATCCTGGCCCATCACTGCAGCAGCTGCCGGTAATCAGCTGATGAAGTCCCCTGACGGCAGGATCAGCTGATAGCCGGCCGAAAAAGCCGGCGAGACTACGATCAGCTGATGCGTCAGGTGACTGCATCAGGTGATCCACGGCCAGGTCCTGCAAGCTTCGTGCGTGCCCCGGGGAGACTGCACACAGCCGAAGCGGCGGGACCGGGACAGGGGCTGGAAGCAGGCATGGACCCTGCAGACAGGTGAGTATGACATACACATACACACTCACTCACACACTGTATATATACACACACACTGTATATTCACACACACACACTGTATATACGCGCATACACACTTTCTTCCCCTGGCTGTGTAAAGGTGCTGCTGTCTCTGTATGATTGATCTCAGTGCATCCACAGGGAAGAGGCAGGGAGGAGGGTTTGGGTGGGAGCAGAGTGGGTGTATTAGACACAATGGGTGTGTTAGATAAGCCAGACACCGCCCTAGAGCCACAAAGAATTCTGGGACTTGTAGGAACTGAACACAGGAAGTCAGAGGAGAGATTAACCCCATCAGAGCTGGAGCCAGCAATGACCGTGTGCTGCTAGTGCACAATGAAAGGTAATTTTGCTGAAAAAACATAATAGATGTGTTGAGGGGCACATATTAGCAAGATTTATCAGAAAAAAAAAAAAATCAGTTTTGGTAACTGGACAACTTCTTTAAGAAGTTTATTAACCCTTTAGCTGCTTCTAAGGAGCTAAAGCATTGTGGAAGAAAAAAAAATGAAAATTGTGGTTTTTGCCACAAAAATGTTGTTTTAAGGCCATTTTTTTATTTTCACAAGGGTAACAGGAGAAAATGGACCTTACAATTTGTTGTGTAATGTCTCCTGAATACGGCAGTACCCCATATGTGGTGGAAAACTACTGTTTGGGCGCAAGTCAGGGCTTGGAAGAGAAGGAGCGCTATTTCACTTTTGGTAGGCAAATTTGGCTGGAACAGATGGCGATTGCCATGTCACATTTGGAGAGTCTCTGATGTGTCTAAATAGTGAAAACCCCCCCACAAGTGACCCCATTTTTAAAGCTAGACCCCTGAAGCGATTTATATAAATATTTAATAAATATTATTATTATTATTATTAATAATAATAAATACAATATAATCGGCCACTTGCAAAACGTATTTCACTTGCTTCACTTTTCTGGCTGAGAATCGGAGCAATTGTATAGGTTAATTTTTTAGGTTTGGCTACTATCACACAAAAAAAAGGCATTTTTACTAAATAATTTTTTTTGCATTACCGTATTTTGAAGGCTATGTTTTTTTTTTTTTATTTTTCTGCTGACAGTAACAGACAGATGTAGTTTGACCATCATTTAAGCTATGCTCTCAGCAGCTTCTGTGCCCACATGATAGCAATGACGTCCCGGTATGTCCATTTGTGGGAAATATCCACAAGATATGAAGACCATCATATGTCAGGAACGGGTTATACCACTCCAGTACTGAAAAAAAACCCGCTGGATTGGTGCTGTCAACATACTATACATATTAGCTTTTACGGTATGTGCGTACGTTGCGTTCTGGCATGACAAATAAAATGCAGCGTTCTGGATGCATTTTGAATGCAGAATAGATACAGAATGGAGGCGTTCTGGATGCTTGCTCTGCCATAGACAGAGTGAGAAACACAAAGAACGCACAAAAGAAGTGACGTTACTTTTTAGAACGCAGCGATTTTGTAAAAAATTTGGCATACAAAATGCTGTGCTTTAAAACGCAATGTGTGCATGAAATTTGCTGTCATAGACTTTGTTGGGGGACGCAGAACGCATGCGTTTACACTGCAGTTCAAAACGCTGCGTAAACGCATGAAAAAAACGCAACATGCGCACAGACCCTTACAGGATCTTTGCTTCTATGCACTACTGATGTAGAGTGGAACCTTGGATTACGAGTATAATTGGTTCCGGGAGTCTGCTCTTAAACACGTTACTCTTATATCAAAGCGAATTTTCCCATAGGAAATAATTGAAACACAGATAATTCATTCCACAACCCAAAAATATTTACATAAACTTATTACAGTAACACAAAATAATGTACGGTATACATATAAATTATTACTGTACACTAATACAAAATACTGTACAGTAAAAAACATAAAACAAATTAAACTGCACATTATCTTACAATAAAATTGTTGGTGTGTGGGAGGTACAATACAAGCAATGTGCTGCACTGGTTATCAATAAGAAAGTACAATACTGTATCCACAAATGCAAACTGATAGACATGCTGTATAGTATATACTGTACTGTACAATGGTATACTGTATACAGTACATCTGTACAGAAAGTTACATCCAGAGTGTGGTGAAAGGATGGATCCGGAAGTGTGCACGGTCAGTATCTGCTCTTATTGCAAAACATTGCTCTTAAACCAAGTTACAAATTTGTGCAAATCTTTGCTTGTCTTGCAAAACGCTGTCAAACCAAGTTACTCTTATCCAAGGTTCCACTGTGAGAGGAGCTTGTAAAGAAATATATAAGAGTTACAAACTTCCAATCAGACTGTCACAGTGGACTGACTGAAGGATTCTCAGTTACCTCATTCTGCAGTCATCAATAAACAGTGCAACACAAGAGGTTACAAAAAGGGAAAAGTTGCAACCTTTATAAAGAAATACAAAAATATTTGTAGCCTTAATTACAAGCATTTAATTAAGAAAAAATGTCCCTGAAAGGTGAACCATCTCTTTAATGCTATTTATTTAAATGGACAGGCCCATTAATATTGGTCTGTCTTATGCTTGACAATGGTTTTGCTATCACTAGCTGCAGTCTGTAATAAGCAGAAAGTGATGATACAAGTGACGGGGACATTCACACATGGCAATCACCGCTTCCCGGCAGAGCCATTGCTTGTCCTCTGTGGCATTATAGTGAACCATAAGGTGTTGTGCTTGGATTACTACAGTTTTCAAGTTACACTCGTGGTCAATCCCTTTACAATACAGAACACATAATATTTACTGAAAACATGTCAGCAAGCATGGAAGAGGTTAATTCACTGCGTTACAATGGAAATCCCAAAGAAACTTTTATTTCCAAGAATGTCTTTGGCTTTTCAATCAGCTTCCACCAGAACCTGATAAGAAAATACACAATGTGATGCCAAGTCCTAATCAAAGTAAATGAAGCCAGGTGCTTCCACCAGAAACTGCAAGTGATCGCAAAAATGCACGCGTGCCCGGAGCAGGACACGGGAGGCTGGCACCCGAGAAGGGGTCACTATATTGCCATACGTAAGTCTCTGCTCACTGTGCTCACATCACAAGTCACACAGGCCGCTGTCAGACAACAAGCCCATGCTCCATATACAGACAGCCCGCGGATCTCCCAACCACAAAAACGCCTCATGAGGTTGTTAGTGCGGGTCCGTAGACCCTCAGCTGCTCCTTGCCTTGTGGTCAATACATAGGCCTGATTCACTAAAGACTGGCATTTTCCTGCCAGTCTTGATGAGAGAGGTGCAACAGGAAGGGAATATGTGGTCGGGTCTTGCTATCTATTCCCTCCTGTCTGCCTGCCCGGCCTTCCTCCCCGTCACCATCATAGACGTTAATTCCGGAGCAGGCAGGCGGGGCGGGAATAGATAGCAAGACCTGACCCACATATGCCCTTCCTGTTGCACCTGTCAATCAAATAGCCGTACATTGCTGGGACTTTACTTGCACATATTTCTGAAATAAAACCTCCAATCTCTGAACAGAAGCTATGCTTACATTCAGCATCATAAGGCCAGTATAGCACAGGCTTTAGGCTATGTGTCCACAGTAAAAGGTCCCTGCGGATTTTTTTGCCTGAAAATCCGCAACTTTCGCGGCAAATCCGCACCCGCGGATTTGCCGCGGATTTGCCGCGGATTTTGATGCGGATTTTATTTTTTTTTTTTTCCCCATTCAAAACAGAAAATCCGCACCAAATCCGCACCAAACAATTGACATGCTGCAGTTTGTTCCGCATCAAAATCCGCGGCAAAATCCGCAGCGGAAAAATCCGCAGCATGGGCACAGCATTTCCAAAATGCCATTGAAATGGCTGGGGAGTAGCTGTGCTGCAGATTTTCGGCAAATCCGCGCTAAATCCGCGTCAAAATCCGCGTCAAATCCGCGATAAATCCTGTAGCGTGGGCACATAGCCTTACTCTATGTATGAAAATCCTGCTGGTTGGTTCTCTTTAAAGCTGTTATAAGTAATCCATTACTGGGGAGACTAAGCTAAGGCTGCATTCACATGACACGGTGACATGTCCTAGTGCTGTTGTTGTTTTGGACTGACACTGACCCATGGAATTTGATAGATCCACACATACGGTTAAAGGGAACCTGTCAATCCGTGGGCAGCATACATCGCCACTGCCTGTATGACCCCTGCCAGTTATGTCCGATTCTGAAACGCTTGGTCGTTTCAGTAAAACACACTTTAATACCAGATAATGCTTCTTACCGCCTGCTGCCCTGTGAGGACAGGCCTCTGCCTACACACGCATTATATTTACTTACAGCAGGGTATATGTTCATAGTATTTTCTGCTTTGATTTCTATACACACATGTAGAGAGACCTGTCAGTCATTGGAAGTGAGCGGGGAGAAGCCACCGGAGACCTACATGTCTGTCATGTTATAGCATGGTCGGTCCGCGGCTTTCACGACACATTTCACAATCAGATCTTCCTGGCTGGGATAACAGCATATACAGGATGTTCCCTTCAAAATCTGGATCATCTCTGCCATTGGAAAGACAAAAGTCCTATTCTCATCCATTTTGCAGATGAGACTCGGCCATAAAAGGGGTTGCCTGGCCTAAAATGACAAGCCTGCAGTCACTAGCTAGATTTACATCTGCAAAACACTTTCACTTGGATTTATATACAGGGAGGAGGGGGCCACATCACAGGTGCGGAGACACCGGAGGAACAGAAAACCATCTTCAGCTTTAGGAGAACAGTGGCATTTACACCAGGTATAAGAATGACATACTTATGGGAAGTGACAGGTCCCCTTCAAGTAACCGCTGCAGCCAATCAATGGGCGAGGGATCGCTTAAACTAGCAATTGGCCTCATAAGCCATGTGATTGCTCCAGAAAACAAGCAGAGAATGAAGTGGAGGGAGCTTCCTTTACATCTAACCCGTTCCCTGTTCTTGACTAACTTTTCACAAAATCAGGGAAAACCTTTTTAAAATGACATTTACTAAACAAATTTCACTAACTATGGATGTCAGCGATAAAGTCACAGACGTGTGATATTAGCCAGACATCACACAACAGTGTACATCTGGGTCTGACCCCCCATACAATGCTTCTCTCTCAGGAAAACAGTCCATGTACAGGACACACACTGACCAATGCTCGTCTATGTGGTAGTGGAACGTGTCACTTTCCACATGGACCCATGACGTGACTGGTCCGATAAAGAACACCATTGTGGGACTCTCAGACAAGAACAAACGTGAATAGCTGCCCGACTTGTTCTTCTGAGCCGGTAATGCAGAGCTCTAGCTCCAATACATATGGAAAGCCATGTTCACATCTGCATCAGAGGCCACTATAGATTACGAGACTTAAAGGGAACAATAATGAGGCGTGAAGCTTTTCTATGAAAGTGATGACACTGGAGGAAGCTAATTATACGACAATCCATGCTTACATCCCCGTGTGGCTCTATTAGGGCTTGTTCAGATGACAGTATACACCGGACGAGTGCCATCTGCTTTTTTACTGACCCAATATTCTTCAATGGGGCAGTGCAGATGGCAGAGCCTTTTTCACTACTCGACAATTTGACTCTGAAATCTGATGCGACTTACCCATTCAAGCCTATGGATGCAAGAGAAAAAAAAAACAAAAAAACCCCCAAATGCCACAGTATGGGATTTGAGTTTTACAGATACAGTATAGTTCTGTAACATAGGACATTGTCAGTGCTCCTGTAAATGATTAATAACTGCAACCGCAAACAAAACAAAAAAACAGGGAGCAAAAAATCCTGCCACTTTTCTGGATGAAAAGGGGCCCAATTTAGGGGTTTTTCCAGCCTCCACATACACTTTTGCAGTAATCTATGTAAGGCTGGCTTCACACTTGCGATTGACTTGCACAAGTGCAATGTGAGAAAATCTCGCTTTGGCCTCTAACCAATGTTAATCAATGAGGCAGCTCCCATCTGCTTTTTTTTCTCAGTCCAAATCGGATTGAGGGAAAAAAAAAAAAATCGCAGCATGCTGCAATTACAAGGGTATCTCGCGTGAGACTCACCAATGCAAATCTATGGGTGCGAGAAAAAAAACAGACGTCACACGGACAGCACACGGACCATCCTAGTGACATCTGATTTTATGGATACAATTCTATCATGTAGAACACTATAAATGGTCCTGTAAGTGACTGTAATGACTATTAGCTGCTGAGGGATAAACGGATTGCGCACACTGACAGCACACTGACACCACACATGTGACAAGTGAGAAAAAAAATCGTCCTACTCTCCGGCATGAGAATCGGACCGATTTTTCAATCACAAGTGTGACGCAATGTGCACACTAAGGTCGGGCTCCCATTAGCATATGTTCTCATGTGAGAGCATTGCATATGGGATATGCTAATGACATGGCTCAAACTGTGCTGTGAGCCGAGAATCATCTACTGTGATCGGAGCAGATTAGTCTATCCATGATCTCCATGGTCAGTCTCTGTGTATATGGTGCTGCACTTGGATGTCATCAGTGCAGTCTCATGTAGAGACTCAAAAAAAAGTAGAATCTTGATAGTGTGCACATTCAGGACTCCGCAGTCTCCAGCCAGATTACCGCAAAAAAGGTTACGTGGAGCCCGATAGAAAAAACAGTACACGTTTTTTCTGAGGCAGATTCTGCCTGGAACATGCCTGAAAAAACAATCAATAAAAAAAGATAAAACATATGAACGTTTTTGACATTGCTGTGTATATGTTAGCTTAACCATTTCAGGTTTCAAAAATCGTGAAGGAACTAAAGGCCCCGTCACACACAGAGATAAATCTTTGGCAGATCTGTGGTTGCAGTGAAATCATGGACATATTGTTCCATTTGTACACAGCCACAAACCTGGCACTGATTGTCCACAATTTCACTGCAACCACAGATCTGCCGCAGATTTATCTAAGAGTTCTTCAGGCACCCTCTGCTTGGAAACCGCCACTATTTTATATAAAAAATTAGTATTAAAAAAAACAACCAACGCACACACAAACCAGCAGCCAAGCCACCGCAAAAAGCCCCAACACAACTGCTAAAGATGGCACTTCAGTAAAAACACGGCAGCAGTTTTCCTAACATCTTCTGCTTCAAAAATGATGCAAGTCCGTCTGCGTCTGTAACATGCTGCACACATACCCTTAAAGGGAATCTGTCACCTGGCTTTATCTCATCTGAGAGCAGCGTAATGTAGGAAAAGAGGCCCTGATTCCAATGATTTATCACTTAGCTTATACTGGGTGCAGCAGCTGTGACACAATCAGAGTTCTAAGATGTAGTAGAGCTCAGAAAGCTGCCCCCATCCACATTAGGCTCTCTGTGCACAATGTCTATTGACAGTGAGCTGCTTATCAGGAGGTAGTCTGACCAGGGCTCAGGTGCTGCTGTTGTCCAAGCAGTAGTAAGCTGCGGGTGATAAAAAAACTTCACTGTAACTAAACAACAGCACACAGCCTAAAAAGTGACAGTTCACTGAATTCAGTGTTCTAATCCCTACCTCATGCTGTCCTCAAATTATAGAGCAAAAACCTGCTGACAGATTTGTTTTAAAGAAGTGCACATTTTTGGAGGCAGCCAGTGGTATCGTACACAAATTATCACAAAGCTTCTGCTATTTTTAACAAGACACGGTTCTAAAGATAAGGTAGCATTCCACCGTAAGAAGATGATTAAGAGAGGCACTTACATGTATGGACAGTAAATGGCTGCCAAGGGATTGTATCCACAGAAGCTGGAAATCTACAAGCAAAGACCAGAAAGGTTTCAGTTCTCAGTTTTCCAATGGCCCTCGTCGTCAATGCTGGAGACCAGCAGTCTCCATTTTAAGGCTATGTGCGCACTAGAAAAAGACTTTCTTAAGGAAAAACCGGACCCTGTGAAAGAATCCCGCACCTGCAGTAAAGAACCGCACCAAAACCACAAAGAAATCCGCATGCAGTTTGCCGCAATTTGATGCAGAATTTCTGCGGATTTGCAGCAGGTTGGTCCCTGTGGGTTTTTTTTACCAATAATAGCAAAACCGCAGGGACCTGCAGAAAAGTAGTGACATACACATTAATGCCGCAGTGGAAATTCCGCAGGTAAATGCGCAGGTATAAAAAAAAAAACGCAGTGTGCACACAGCTTTTTTAAATCCCCATAGATTTTGCTGGAGAAGGACTGCAGAAATGTTATAAACATTTTCAGCAGCAAAATCCGCTGCAATTCTGCAGGTAAATCCGCAGCGTGCGCACAGGGCCTTAGGGTACGTGCAATGTTGGCTTACATCTGCATGGTTTTTGAAGCAAAAGACCCTTCAGGTAAATGCCTGCTGTGTTTTCTCTGAAGTGGCTTTTCTAATATCTTTTTGGACGTCGTTAGCAGATTGGTCACTTCTTTTACGCATTTATTTCTTTCACTTTTGAAGCCAAGGTTATTTGTTGTACATTGGTGACTACCAAGCAAAATAAATGTGGATGTCATAGCCCTTGCAGGCCTTTGTTTACATAAAAGGGGTTGCCTTGTGGTTGAAAAATGTTTACAAAGAGTCTGTCACCCCCATAATGCATGTTAGAGGAGCTGTCTGCAGTGTTTTATGAAGTAAAGGCCATATTGGTGATGCCATACCGATTAGAAATTTAATCAGCTAGGAGAGCACCAATATAAAATTTACACCAGAATGGGTGACGCTTGTGCAGATTGGTCTCTTGGCAGTCAGGAGGAAAATGGTTCCAGCAGCTGCGCATGCGCAGGTTACTCAGTGTGACCGGCGCTATTTTACACAAGTCCTCCATGAGATCAATCTGTGCAAGTGCTGACCGCGGCTAGGACAGGCAGCACAAAATTTAAAGACGGACCAAGAGAAGACACGCAGAGGGGCTGGAAAAGAGCTGAAGACCCTTCCACCAGTCCTGACCCGATGCATGAAGATATGAATAGAAGAAAACTTCAAACACAGATTAAAGAAAATATATAAAATGGATTTCTTCACCTCAAGTATCACGTTATCAGTATGGCAGCGTAAATATGGCCCTGGTTGTACTTTAGATAGTACAAAACTGCTAACAGATTCTCTTTAAACCATCTTTACAGTGATATAGGGGACTTAGACACTATAGATAGAAAATCATACTAGCGCTATATATTTCCGTGGTACAGTGCCTGAGAAAATTACTTTTCTTCCAAATGCAAATGAGTGGTCTTCGGCATACCCTTGGTGTGGCCAAGGACTGCACTGTTACATCCCCTTCAGTTCACATTTTGTGACCTTCCCCACTTCTGATTGACAGCGTTTGCTAGCTCAGAGCGGGCGCTGCCTGATCTCACGAGTCTGGGCAGTTACGGTCTCCTTAGGCTGCTTTCACACTTTTTTTTTAACATGCGTATTGAACGTTTTTTTGCTGTAAAAGCGGATCATGCTTTTACAAAGAAAAACGCATGCAAAAGCATGTGTTACTTTGCAGGATCCTGTCACTGGATGTTTAGAGGCGGGCATTGGAGTCATGTGATCGGGAGTCAGTGGAACTGAACATGACAATAAGCAAATGAGAAAGCCGCGGAGACACCATCACGTGTTTCTCAACGCTGCCAGGAAACTAGCCAGGTCTTTCACCGGGAAGGAACAACCACGGGAAGGGCAGTCTCCAGTCAAGGAGACCACCTATACCAAACATGGTATCCATCCACAGACAGCCGTCTCGGGGTATTTGCCCCTCATCAGTGTGGAGTAGGAATCTGGCTAGTGGGGGCAATGCCTAGTAAAAGACTACTTAAGCAAGCATTGTTGACCTTTGGGAGATCAACATAACGCAGCGTTGAGAAACATGTGATGGTGTCTCCGCGGCTTTCTTATTTGCATACTTCCCAGGGGACGTTGCTCTAGAATCACTGCGTTGAGAAACACGTGATGGTGTCTCCGCAGCGGATATGTTGATCTCCCAAAGGTCAACAATGCTTGCTGAACTGAACATGACAGACTGGGAGCCGGCATCTGACAGCTGCGGAGGCTCGTAACTAAGGTAAACATCGGGTAACTTGCTTGGTTACCCGATATTTACCTTGGTTACGAGTGTCCGCAGCTCTCAGGGGGAGGGAGGGGGAGACAGGCAGAGGGGGAGGGGGAGACAGGCAGAGGGGGAGGGGGAGACAGGCAGAGGGGGAGGGGGAGACAGGCAGAGGGGGAGGGGGAGACAGGCAGAGAGGGAGGGGGAGACAGACAGAGAGGGAGGGGGAGAGAGACAGAGAGGGAGGGGGAGAGAGACAGAGAGGGAGGGGGAGAGAGACAGAGAGGGAGGGGGAGAGAGACAGAGAGGGAGGGGGAAAGAGGGAGGGGGAAAGAGGGAGGGGGAGAGGGACTGATCACGCCAGGCTGGTTTCTGGGCATGCTCAGTAGAGCAAGCAGGATCCTGTCTATCAGTATACCAGCGTTCACATACGTTTGAGTGCTGTTTAGGCTGCTTTCACACTACGTCTTTTTAACATGCGTCCTGAACGTTTTTTTGCTGCAAAAGCGGATCCTGCTTTTACAGCAAAAAACGCATGCAAACGCATGTGTTACTTTGCAGGATCCTGTCACTGGATGTTTAGGGGCGGGCATTGGAGTCATGTGATCGGGAGTGATGGGAACTAAATGTGCCAGACTGGGAGCCGGCATCTGACAGCTGCGAGGCTCGTAACCAAGGTAAACATCGGGTATACTTGCTTGGATACCCGATATTTACTTTGGTTACAAGCGTCTGCAGCTGCTAGGAGCCGGGCTCCCTGCACACGTTACCAACGTAAACATCGGGTAACTAAGATAAGTGGTTACCCGATGTTTACCTTGGTTACGAGTGTCCGCAGCTCTCGGGGGAGAGAGAGGGAAGGGGAGAGAGAGGGAGGGGGAGGGGGAGAGACAGAGGGAGAGAGAGGGAGGGGGAGAGAGAGGGAGGGGGAGGGGGAGAGACAGAGAGGTAGGAGAGAGACAGAGGGAGGAGAGAGATATACTGATCACGGGGCTGGCTTCTGAGCATGCTCAGTAGAGCAAGCAGGATCCTGTCTATCAGCATGCAAGCGTTCACATACGTTTACGTGCTGTTTAGTCAGGATCCAGCAATTTGCAGAAGTTGGACGCAGCTCAAAAACGCTACAAGTAGCGTTTTTGAAAGATGTTAAAAAACTGCAAGTCGCTGGATCCTCACTATAACGCACGCAAACGCAGGTGAACGCATGTTAACGCGAGTCCATTGCAAATGCATTGAAATGAAAACGCATTTGCACTGGATCCGTTTCTGCGTTAAAAAAAACACGTTCAGGACGCATGTTAAAAAAATGTAGTGTGAAAGCCGCCTAACAGGAGCCTCTCCGACGCTGCTGGCTTCACTGATACACCTGGAAATGTAGAGGACAGGTTTACAGTGGAGGATGTGACTGCCCAAGGTGTCCACATTGACACTGCATGTATGTGGCAGGGTTCAGCCGATGTACATGTAAAGGAGAAGGCACCAAGCAAAGTTCAGGCAACAGTCACTGGACAAGTGAGCCTCGGTCAGAAGCAGAGAGGGGGAGGGGATTAACAGTGCACTTAGCCCTTGGCTACACAGGGGGTGTGGGAAAGCCACATCATTTGCATTAGAATTAAAAGTAGTTTTCTCATGGAAATGCAGAGCTAAAATGTAGGACTTAAAGGGGTACTGTGGGGAGATCAGCCATACCCCCAACCTCTAAGGATAATATCCGTAGTATAGTACCCTCAATGTAATTCAGTGTAACACTGGCGCTGCTCCTTGGTGCTCCCCCTCCGTTCTAAGATGTTACATCACATATCAGGGGGCATGGCCTGTTCCCTGCTATCAGCTGCCAGCCCGGTGATATCTGCTTCCCTTCAGTCCTAATCAGGGAGCAGGCCACGTGTGCGATGTAACATCCCAGAAGGGAGGGGGAGCACTAAGGAGCAGCTGAGTTCACATGTCCTGTAATCATCTGTCAGAACAGATCCTAAAAAGAACCGTTGGAAAAATTATTTCTACAGGATCCGCTTTTTTACATTGGAGTCTATGGAGAACAGATTGCTATTTATCTTACATTTGTAATGAATCCTGTAAGAAAAAATGGATCCATTACAAATGCAAAAATAGTGGACAACTAAATAGCAATCCGTTAACAGATCCAATCTCCATACACTTCAACGTTAAAAAAAAAAACAAAAAAAACCCCACATCCGGCAGAATTCAGTTATTTAAAAACGGACAAAAAGTTGTGTTTGCAGTACTTTTTCCCAAAGGATCTCTGCAGTTTCCAATCTAACAGATGATTACAGGACATGTGAACTCAGCCTTAGGCTGGTTTCAGGCGTCTGTGTTTTAGGTACGTGTGGCATCCGTTTTTAACACTGAGATCACACGTACCCATGTTACCCTATTGTGCACTCTCACACGGCGGTGTTTTCACACGGACTGCGTGGCCCCGCTATTTCACACAGAGACGTGCCTGTTTTTTCTCCGGCAGCACGGATGTCACACGGACCGCACACTGATGTGATCGTGTGACATCAGTGTGACATGTAGCGGAGAAAACACAGGTTTTAAAATAAAAAGATTTTCTATAGTTACCTGTATCCAGCGATTCTGTCTCCGGCTCTGCTGCCTCCCGCTCCTGACCCCCGCTCATTATTTTCATTGATTATTCACCGCAGCTGAGAGCAGTGACAGCGAAGGAGACAGCACCGCTAAGGACAGCATCGCTGGGGACATCGCTAGTGACAGGTGAGTATCCATCCCTGCACACACTGCTGGCAGTTCAGAAGGTCATCGGATTTCCCAATGACCTCCTGACAACCTTCTGATGACACCCCTGTGACAACTGCGCTACAGCGAGTGTCACAATGGTGACTTCCATGGGTTCATGAGAGTTCATTGGGAACCCTGATGAGTCCCTGGATGTCACTGCACAAACTGCTGTATACTCACCTGTAACCGGCGATGTCCCCGGTGATGTCCCCGGCGGTGCTGTCCTCGGCTGTGCTGTACCCAGCCTGTCCCCGCGATGCTCCGGCTTCCAGATCCTCAGGCAGTGAATAATCAATGAAATTAATGAGCGGGGATCAGGAGCGGGACGCAGCAGAGCCAGAGACAGCATCGCTGGATACAGGTAAATATAGAACATCTTTTCATTACAGAGACTCGTGTTTTACCCGGTACGTGTCGCACGTATGCAAACACGGATGTCACACGAATGACACACGTGTAACCCACGTATGACCCAAGTATGGCCATAACCATGCATGTGACTGGTACCTGATTAAACACGGACGTCTGAAACCAGCCATAGGCTGGATTCACAGGATGCTATGGCATCGGATGCAATATGCTAATGACCCTCGGCTCCCGCTGTGCTGCCAGCGAGAGCCAAGTGTCACGCGACTGTGACCAGATCCTACAGCTACGGAGGAAGGGGCGGGAGCTGTGCAGGACAGGGAGGGGTTAATCCCCCCATCGCCTCCATTATCAGCTGATGCGATTATCACACTGCACTCGGATGTCATCCGAGTGCAATCCGATGTTCCACTCGCACCCATAGACTTGTATGGGTGCAGGTGACACGGCTCTCGCAGACACCTGCATCATGCTATGACTTTTCTCTCATCTAGAATCTGGATGAGAAAAAAGCTGACCATCTACTCTCCCTCACTGAATAACATTGGTCTGAGTGCAACGCGAGATTTTCTCACATTGCACTCGTCCGATTCATACACTCTTGTGAGCGTACCCTCACACTGAATTGCAGGTGCTGTGAGAGTGGAAAACAGCACAATGGATGTTTTCTTTGGAGTTTTTCAGTAGAGATGAGCAGACTTGTGAAAGCTCGAGTTCAGCAGGGCTATAGTTATCAGTTCAGTTTGGGATGCGAACTTGACCTGAACTCTATCCCAGAGCCCAAACCCCATATAGGTCACTAACGGGCCCGCCTCCAGTAACAAGTATAATGGAAGTCAATGATTGGGAAGTTTGGCTTTTCGCCCACATATAGCCAGCCATAATCAGAGCATTCCCAAACAGGGGTGTTGTGGTGTATGGGTTTTTTTTAATGCACAGCATCCGAAAATAAGTGAGAGCCTTTGAGAGACTGCAAGTGGCTCTCACTGGGCCAACACCAAATGCTCAATTGAGTGGTTAGTATACGTAAAGCACCGGGTCTTTGACACAAATTCTGACTTTTTTTTTTTTTTAAAGGGAACCTGTCACCTAGAATATGCGTTCTGAGCTATCAGCAGACGCATGTGTGCCCTAATTACACCTCCCTACCCATCCCTGTGCTATAAAATTGTATAATATGAAAGTGATAAAAACGTTTTATTACCTTCATATCTCGTATGTAAATAGCAGGGAATATGGTCACAGGGGCGGTGCCTTGCCCTAAGGACGTCTGCATATTTCCGTGGTATCACGCCCCTGTGGGCGTGATACCATGGAGCGACGTCCCCATCGTTCATTCGATCCTGCGCGCATTGCAGCAGGCTTCTCTTCCGGGCTCTCCTTGTCAGTTTCAGACGTGCACTTGCACTGCGCATGCGCAGTGCCCGTCTGAAGCCGGCTACTGAACACCCGGAAACGAAGCCTGCTGCAATGCGCGCAGGATCGAATGAACGCATATTCTAGGTGACAGGTTCCCTTTAAAAGTCCGTGTGAGTCTGAGATCCGGTGTGAACCCCAAACGTTTTACAGTTTGGGCTTGTTCATCAATATTTATGAGGGCATGGCCATTAGAATATTTTTTTTTCTCTCTGGAATACCCCTTTAACAAAGTCATTTAAGGCAGAAGATCTCAGGGGGACACTGTTTCGGTATCTATTACCCCCCACATCTCTACCCTAGGAGGCGATCATAGGGTGATTATAGGTCACAATAGCAGCTTTGGGCCTGCTGGAAGCCCTCTTTACTGTCATATTAGTACACCTCCTAATATAGATAAAAAAAGACTGACTGCACTCACCAAACTGACGTGTGAACAGGTGCATAACTGAAGATGACAAAAAAATACAAAAAAAAGACAGCTTGCGCTCTGATAATGCTAAAGTATGGAAACCATGAATGTGTGAACATGGACCTGCATTACTGCTAAGGAAAATCTAAGAAAAATGAGATATTTAGCATACATAAATGGCCATTTGTATATCTGCCCAGTTGCCCCTTCACGGCATATCTCGTAATTGGGTACCTACACTATTCTGAAGCCTCTCTCTGGGTTAAAAACCTCCTGTGTATGGGCACGTAGGAACCTGCTATATACCGTGTTTTTCCAAAAATAAGACCTCCCCCAAAAATAAGCCCTAGCAGGAATTTTCAGCATTTTCGGAGAAAGGCTTAAATATAAGCCCTGCCCCGAAAATAAGCCCTAGTCCCGGATCAATAATGAAGTGTCCATGCAGCTAAAAAAGTTAGATACTGCAGGACACTTCATTATACACAGCGGCACCCGGCAATTACACTCACCAGACACCGAGCAGCAGGACCTGCAGTGATCGCACACATCAGCTCTCACACACACACACCAGATCTCTCACACAAACATCGGATCGCACACACAGTCAGATCACACACACAAACATCGGATCGCATACACACTCACCTCATCCAGTGACACCGATCTCTTCTCGCTGGGAGAATCCTGAGAGGCAGTGCGGTGCAGCACGACGAACAGGACCTGCGGCCGGACACGTGACTTGCTCTCATTCCCTGCTGCCGTAAGTGCTGGATGTGATGTGTGTCTGCAATCGGCTGTGTGTGTCTGCAATCGGCTGTGTGTGTCTGCAATCGGCTGTGTGTGCCTGCAATCGGCTGTGTGTGTCTGCAATCGGCTGTGTGTGCGCCTGTGATAGGATGTGTGTATCTGATCGGCTGTGTGTGCCTGCGATAGGATGTGTGTGCCTGCGATCGGATGTGTGTGTGTGAGCGTGTGTGTGTGTGTGTGTGTGTGTGTCTGGGATCTTCTGTGTGTGTCAGCTAGCAGCAGGGTAGGATGGCGTTCAGCACCGACCGGAGATCACAGGAGGACCGGGGAACCATGCAGACGTCCTGGTCTGGTGAGTACGAGTCTCCTGGGAAGTGGGGGGGGGGGTCTGCTTTTTTGGGGGGTAAACTTACCCCAACCATGTTTCTCCAAGAATAAGCCCTAGTGCTTTTTTGGGGGGCAAAAAAAAAATATAAGACCGTGTCTTATTTTTGGAAAAACACGGTAGGATAAGATTACCTGTGGCAACTGGGGGAGGGCTGCACGGTCAGAAGGTATGACCCTCTTTATATTAAGAGGGTCATACCTTCTGACCGTGCACCCCTCCCCCAGTTGCCACAGGTAATCTTATCCTATATAGCAGGTTCCTACTTGCCCATACACAGGAGGTTTTTAACCCAGAGAGAGGCTTCAGAATAGTGTAGGTTCCCAGTTATGAGATATGCCATGACGTGGCAACTGGGCAGATATACAAATGGCCACATATGCTAAATATCTCATTTTTCTTAGATTTTCCTTAGCAGTAATGCAGGTCCATGTTCACACATTCATGGTTTCCATACTTTAGCATTATCAGAGTGCAAACTGTCTTTTTTTGCATGTTGGTACACCTGTGAATCCCAACTGATTCAAATGACCTTTCACTCTAAATAACAGTTGGTTTAATTATTCTTTCAAAAATCAACAGTCCATGAGAAAATAAGAAACTTGGTAATATATCTTGTCATAGAAATCTGCTTCTTTCTCCGCCAGAACTGACCATTCATTCCCAAAATTCTCACCTCTGGTAAAATCTGTATTCAGTGTAGACAGAAGGTTACATTACAGAGATTCTTATCAGTAGCAATTGTCATCTCCCATGTGGATGGGACGAGGAGGGAGGAGTTGTAAAACAGCATATCACAGTAACACACACATGGCACAAATGACAGAGCCAGACTCCATTCCACGCTCCCCACAGCTCAGCAGCACGGGACAGCGGTCAGGTTCCCAAAGAGAGGCCTTTAGGGCTCATTTAGACCTCAGCGATTTTCGCGTATAAGAAAATCAGTCCACATTCCTTCAGTGTTTTCTTATCTCAATATTTCATCCGAATTCGGTGTGTGGCAGTTTTTATCCCCAGAGTGGTCAGTTTCATCAGGCTATTTTTTAATGAAAAATAAAGCTGGTCATGTGAATGAGCCCTTACGGTGGAAAGCCTGTAATATCAGTGCATTTCATAGACCGCACTGACTTCAGTAAGGTCTGTTTAAATGAAACTAGTACGCAGCTTCACTAATCACACAATTAGGGAGGGTGCAAATGAGTTCTAGCGACCGCCACACCTTACTGGCCACAAAAGGATATTCTATTGCTGAGAAAAGCACTGAATCTTTATGTAAATGAGGCTGGTCCCAGGGTATAACACTACACCCCATCTCAGGTCACCTCCATGTGAGTGATGCCTGGGCCAATAGTGCAGCATTGCTCAGATGGCCACCAAACACACAGTGGCACCAGCCCGGAAATCAAGCCTTATCCACCACATGTCAGCGCTACATCTGTCAGAGATTCACCGACAGCTTAGAATCGCATGGGGCTATCCACGTCAGGCCTCACTGCTGAGCACTGGCCGGCACTAAAGGGGGCTTTACACGCTACGATATCGTTAATGCTTTGTCGTCGGGGTCACGTTGTTAGTGACGCACATCCGGCGTCATTAACGATATCGCAGCGTGTGACACTTACCAGCGACCTTAGGCGACCTCAAAAATGGGGAAAATCGTTCACCATGGAGAGGTCGTCCCAAACTCAAAAATCGGTAAGGGTTGTTTATCCATGTTGTTCATTGCTCATGCGGCAGCACACATCGCTGTGTGTGACACCGCAGGAGCGAGGAACGTCTCCTTACCTGCCACCGGCCCCAATGCGAAAGGAAGGAGGTGGGCGAGATGTTACGTCCCTCCCCCTTGAAGGAGGGATTGTTCGGCAGTCACAGCGACGCCGCCGACCAGGTAAGTACGAGTGACGCTGCCATAGCGATAATGTTTGCTACGGCAGCGATCACAAACAATCGCATGCGCGACGGGGGCGGGTACTTACATGCTCGATATCGCTAGAAATTGCTAGCAATATCGTAGCGTGTAAAGCCACCTTAAGAAATAACAAAAATATGTCCTACTCGGCCATTAACGTGAATGGGTCAGAATGAAAATAAGCGGCCCCCAGAAGACACACGAATATTCTAACACTGCACCAACTGCTAGAAGCTTGGGAACTCGCCAAGAGGATTTCATTCCATACAAAAGAATGGATGTGTATGTGTGTAAATAAGGACAAACGCAGAGGAGTGATGCACCAGACAGGTATCTGTCCCAATGTGATGGCTGCAGCGTTCACAAAATCCGGAGGAAATACCAGTAGCGAGTGACGAGGGCTGGTATCAGTTTCCAACCCAAACCTGGGCCCGCTGAGAACTACATTGTAAAGGGCAAGTTCCCATCTGCATGTGCCGGATTATCAGGAGGAAAGAGCTGCTACTTTCTGGTGCTGTGTGCGTCCATTATACACGTCCTCTGTCCCCTCAGCTCCCTGCTGTCCCCTGACCTATCCCTGCTATTTTCTGGTGCTGTGTGCGTCCATTATACACCTCCTCCGTCCCCTCAGCTCCCTGCTGTCCCCTGACCTATCCCTGCTATTTTCTGGTGCTGTGTGCGTCCATTATACACCTCCTCCGTCCCCTCAGCTCCCTGCTGTCCCCTGACCTATCCCTGCTATTTTCTGGTGCGGTGTGCGTCCATTATATACCTCCTCCGTCCCCTCAGCTCCCTGCTGTCCCCTGACCTATCCCTGCTATTTTCTGGTGCTGTGTGCGTCCATTATATACCTCCTCTGTCCCCTCAGCTCCCTGCTGTCCCCTGACCTATCCCTGCTATTTTCTGGTGCTGTGTGCGTCCATTATATACCTCCTCCGTCCTGTCTCCTCAGCTCCCTGCTGTTACACGAGTACCAGTGGGAACTCAGCTGAGAAGACAAAGTTCTTATGAGAGCGAGAAAGGTCCGGAGGACAATTAGATGCCAGCTTCCCCCGGACATGGCTGCCACCCAGCTGCTGTCCGTCCGTGGTACACGTGTCCTGGCCAGGCGCCGCAGTGTCCGGTGTGGTCGCTGCCCCGGGCACAGCTGAGCCCACCCTCCCCTCAGCACGACCTCCCTCCCTCGCAGCCGGACCGCATCCCCCGCTCCCCACAGGTCTCCAGATACCGCACATGAGCTGCGGCGCTTACCTCTATCTGAGGGCAGAGATTGGCGCAGAGAGATGACGTCACAGATCACATGACTTGTCAGGCGCACTAGTCCTGGACCTGTAGGTGGCGCTGTCTAAAGTGATGCACAGACAGGATGCGCTTGTGTCCGCCTGCATCTCTCAGCAGTCACCTTCCCAGAGGAGGAAGCTGTCCGATTACTGCTGGACGCCTCATGTAGCGGAGCCCTGGCCTGTCTATGGCAGTCTGTATCTGGTCACTGCTGAGGGCTATAGCCTATGGGAACAAGCTCTCATCAATGCATAGTGAAGTGTACAAGGGTTGTGTTCTACACCGCCTCATCACAAGTAGCCCCGCCTCCATCTCACGTAGTCCAGCCTTCATTATAGGTAGTCCAGCCTCTATTAAAGGTAACCCGTATCCATAACAAATAGTCCAGCCTCCATTACATGTAGCCTAGCCTCCATTACAGGTAGTCCAGGCTCCATTAGAGGTTGCCCCACCACATTACAGGTAGTCCATCTTCCATTACTTGTAGCCCAGCCTCCTTACAGGTAGACTAGCCTCCATTACAGGTAGCCCCACCTCATTACATGTCGTCCAGCCTTCATTAAAGGTAGCCCCGACTCCATTACAGATAGCCTCGCCTCCTTTACAGGTAGCCACACCTCACTACAGGTAGCCTCGCCTCTATTACAGGTAGCCCAGCCTTCATTACAGGTAGCCTCACCTCATTAGAGGTAACCCCATCTCATTACAGGTAGCCCCGCCTCTATCACCGGTAGTCCAGCCTCCATTCCAGGAAGTCCAGCCTTCATTATAGGTAGTCCAGCCTCCATTAAAGGTAGCCTTCCCTCCAGTACAGGTAGTCCAGCCTCCATTACATGTAGCCTAGCCTCTATTACAGGCAGAGCAGTCTCCATTACAGGTTGCCCCACCACATTACAGGTAGCCCATCTTCTATTACTGGTAGCGCAGCCTCCATTACAGGTAGCCCCACCTCATTACAGGTAACCCAGCCTCCTTTACAGGTAGTCCAGCCTCCATTACAGGTAGCTCCACCTTATTACAAGTAGTCCATCCTTAATTACATGTAGCCCCGCCTCCATTACCAGTAAGCCCACCTCATTACAGGTAGCCTAGCCTCCATTAAAAGCAGCCCCACCTCATTACAGGTAGCCTAGCCTCCATTACAGGTAGCCCCACCTCCTTACAGGTAGCCCCGCCTCATTACAGGCAGCCCCACCTCATTACAGGTAGCCTAGCCTCCATTAAAAGCAGCCCCACCTCATTACAGGTAGCCTAGCCTCCATTACAGGCAGCCCAGCCTCCAACTGTGCAAATTACTTGTTATAAATCCTCTGCTGTCAATAACGACGGGATTTTCAATTCAAGAGTTTATTGCTGGTTACCTAGGTTACTGGCCACCTCTGTGTTGGCTGGTGTCCTAGGTAATACTGCAGCATTAGCTATACAGCCTTCAGTGCCCCTGTCCTATGTAAGTGCCTCAGAGTACAGAGCAATGTTGGGGAAGCAGCTCAGTCATGCTGCTGTTCGATCTGTCAGTCTTCAGGCCTGTCTCTGGTATCCATTGGTTACTTACAACAGGCCTACTAATCAGAAAAGGCACTGGAGATTCCGACCAGCAGGAGACGTTTGGCAGAGCTCCCATTTGGTGGTCACAGAATACTGACATTGGATGCTGGACCAGGATCCTGTGAATCAATGCTCTCAGCTTTCCCCAGAGGTCTAATAGAGTATAGACAATGAAGCAGAGGCTCTGCAGAGCCCCATTTTCAGGATTGGTGGGGATCCCAGTGGTGAGACCCTCAGTGATCAGTACGTTTAGGGAATAACTTTGGATTCAATGGGAATCCGCCCTAGAATTAGAGCCTGTCGCCTGGGAAAACACTATTTACCTGCAGATATAGGGTTTATGTGCAGGTAACAGGTATACATTACAACACTGCCCAACTGCTTTACTGAAAATAAACCGATTTCCTCCCGGGACCCACAGGCAGACAAAAGGGAAAAGGAAGCCGGCACATCCACGAGTAGATTTATAATGGATTCTTCTTTACTGATTCCACCAATAAAAACTGACTTGTATTATGAAGGCATTCATAATAAAGCAATACCTTACTTTTTAATGGAACAATCAATAAAGAAGAATCAATTAATTCTCCTCAGATATACCGGTTTATTTTCCTTTTTGCGTTTTGTTCACTGTGGGCCAGCAGAGAAGCGGCAGCTGTCTATATTATCATTAGCAGTAAAATAAGCGTGGTGAGTCCAGCGCCAATAGGCTTTTCACCATTGGCAGTAAGTCACCACTCACTATAGTGAGAGCAGCGACTAAAAGCACGTGCCAAGACTTTGCCTGAAAGCCAAAACAAGAAAGCCTGCGGAGACACCATCACATGTTTCTCAACACTGGCAGAAAATTAGCCAGGTCTTTCACCGGGAAGGGCAGTCTCCAGTCAAGGAGACCACCTACGCCAAACATGGTATCCATCCACAGACAGCTGTTTCGGGGTATTTGCCCCTCATCAGTGTGGAGTAGGAAACTGGCTAGTGGGAGCAATGCCTAGTAGAAGACTACATAAGCAAGGATGGTAGACCTTAGGGAGATCAACATCCAACACCGCGGAGACACCATCACATGTTTCTCAGGGGGCATTGCTCTAGAATCACTGCATTGAGAAACACGTGATGGTGTCTCCGCGGTGTTGGATGTTGATCTCCCTAAGGTCTACCATCCTTGCTTATGTTTGCCTGAAAGCCGGCTCTGCGCAGATGTGCTGCACCCAGATTGTCAAAGTGACGGGATGTGCTTCCAGCCATCGCTCACAGTATAGTCACCTGTAACTGCTCCGTGTATGCCCCCATCACTAAAACCCAGAGGTTCACTGGATAGAGGACATAATTTAATGTTCTACCAGTAGATGCACTTTCAGTAATGCCGCTGGGCAGCATTGGAATGATAATTATCTGCAGATTAACCCTATATGTGCAGATAAATAGCATTTTCCAAGTGGACAGGTTCCCTTAGGGTAGTCCCATCTCCAAGATCCTATTCCAATATGTAGTAGGTGTGATAAATTAATATTAGCAAATACCTCCAATTAGAAATATAGTATAGTGCTCCTGATTACCTATAGTGCTTACGCCATATAGGGCATTGTAGTGGCTTAGGTATCCATGGTTGTGACCAGACATATAATGAGTTAGCTGCTTGTGGTCATAACCATGGATACTTAAGCTGCAATGCCCTGCACATGAGGTAAGAGACATGGCTATATCAGGAGAACTATACTACATTTCTAAATTGGCGGTATATCCGTATACTATTATTACACCTAGTACACATTGGCAGCTGCCCCAACAATGCTCTCTGAAGCACTGGAATAGGACAAAGGCACTGAGCTGAGCTGCCTGTCCTATGCCATACCTATATTCTATACCTAGGACACCAACACAGAGGTGGCCGGTAACCAGCAATATACTATAGAATTGAAAATATGCTGCTTGTTGACAACAGAGGATTTAAAACAAGCAATTTGCAGCTGCAGTTACTGCTTTTTCCAGGCACTTATCATGTGAAGACCTGAGGTAGAGGCTATAGTATATTCTAAAACCCATCCTGCTCCAAAACGTGCTCATGCAGAAGAATAAAAGCTTTGGAGGAAATCCTTGTAATGAGACATAAGGGGCATGATGGGCTGTGATGGTGGTAACAGCTCCCATAGAGGAAGAATACAGTGTATAGAAATGACAGCTGCTGAGGATAGGACGCCTGGGTGAGCTCTGCGGGCAGCGAACACCCGGGGCCTGGAGGCACAGCGGTCTGTCACCTAGCACTGCTGTATCCATACGCCACAGCTGTACGGCTACACTGCTATGAAGGAGCAGCCCTCGTGTCCGCCCCCTCTATATGTATAGGCTGTGTGCACAGGACCACCACCTCCCGCAGGGCTCGGTGCACGGGAGGAACGACACCCAACCTCCCCTCAGCGCCATGTGACCACATGGGAAGCCCGTGTACCGGCGCCTGCCGATGACGTCATGGTCACATGACCACACCTCTGTCAATGGAGTATTCTGTCCCCATGTAGCGCAGTGATGTTTGGATCCTGAGGTCTGACAGGCAGAAGAGGTGCCACACACGGAGGAGCGCGGGGTGAGACTGGCAGGGTGGATGGCAGCAGAGTGGTGTGAGCAGGCATAGCCCTCAGCTAGTGCCCGGCTCTGCAGGCATAGCCCTCAGCTAGTGCCCGGCTCTGCAGGCATAGCCCTCAGCTAGTGCCCGGCTCTGCAGGCATAGACCTCACCTAGTGCCCGGCTCTGCAGGCATAGCCCTCACCTAGTGCCCCGGCTCTGCAGGCATAGCCCTCACCTAGTGCCCCGGCTCTGCAGGCATAGCCCTCACCTAGTGCCCGGCTCTGCAGGCATAGCCCTCAGCTAGTGCCCGGCTCTGCAGGCGTAGCCCTCACCTAGTGCCCCGGCTCTGCAGGCGTAGCCCTCAGCTAGCGCCCGGCTCTGCAGGCATAGCCCTCAGCTAGCGCCCCGGCTCTGCAGGCTTAGCCCTCAGCTAGTGCCCGGCTCTGCAGGCATAGCCCTCAGCTAGTGCCCGGCTCTGCAGGCATAGCCCTCAGCTAGTGCCCGGCTCTGCAGGCATAGCCCTCACCTAGTGCCCCGGCTCTGCAGGCGTAGCCCTCAGCTAGCGCCCCGGCTCTGCAGGCATAGCCCTCACCTAGTGCCCCGGCTCTGCAGGCATAGCCCTCACCTAGTGCCCGGCTCTGCAGGCATAGCCCTCAGCTAGTGCCCGGCTCTGCAGGCATAGCCCTCACCTAGTGCCCCGGCTCTGCAGGCGTAGCCCTCAGCTAGCGCCCCGGCTCTGCAGGCATAGCCCTCACCTAGTGCCCCGGCTCTGCAGGCATAGCCCTCACCTAGTGCCCGGCTCTGCAGGCATAGCCCTCACCTAGTGCCCGGCTCTGCAGGCATAGCCCTCACCTAGTGCCCGGCTCTGCAGGCATAGCCCTCACCTAGTGCCCGGCTCTGCAGGCATAGCCCTCACCTAGTGCCCGGCTCTGCAGGCATAGCCCTCACCTAGTGCCTGGCTCTGCAGGCGTAGCCCTCAGCTAGCGCCCCGGCTCTGCAGGCGTAGCCCTCACCTAGTGCCTGGCTCTGCAGGCGTAGCCCTCAGCTAGCGCCCCGGCTCTGCAGGCGTAGCCCTCAGCTAGCGCCCCGGCTCTGCAGGCGTAGCCCTCAGCTAGCGCCCCGGCTCTGCAGGCGTAGCCCTCAGCTAGCGCCCCGGCTCTGCAGGCGTAGCCCTCAGCTAGCGCCCCGGCTCTGCAGGCGTAGCCCTCAGCTAGCGCCCCGGCTCTGCAGGCGTAGTCCTCAGCTAGCGCCCCGGCTCTGCAGGCGTAGCCCTCAGCTAGCGCCCCGGCTCTGCAGGCGTAGCCCTCAGCTAGCGCCCCGGCTCTGCAGGCGTAGCCCTCAGCTAGCGCCCCGGCTCTGCAGGCGTAGCCCTCAGCTAGCGCCCCGGCTCTGCAGGCGTAGCCCTCAGCTAGCGCCCCGGCTCTGCAGGCGTAGCCCTCAGCTAGCGCCCCGGCTCTGCAGGCGTAGCCCTCAGCTAGCGCCCCGGCTCTGCAGGCGTAGCCCTCAGCTAGCGCCCCGGCTCTGCAGGCGTAGCCCTCAGCTAGCGCCCCGGCTCTGCAGGCGTAGCCCTCAGCTAGCGCCCCGGCTCTGCAGGCGTAGCCCTCAGCTAGCGCCCCGGCTCTGCAGGCGTAGCCCTCAGCTAGCGCCCCGGCTCTGCAGACTGATATCTATCTATCAATCTTTCTAGGGCACATTTCAGTAATGTAACAAATACATACTGGGAGGGAAAAAGACAGAAAACGCCACATTTGAAAACTGTTTCACAGCTGAAAATCTACAGAAAGTGTCTCTTAATTCCACAGGATGGGTGACAACTTTGTGATCATTGGGAGTCCAACCGCTGTGACCTCTAGTGCTTTATACCCTATACTCGGCTATCTCTGGTAGTCACTTAGAAAATAAATGGATCTGTGGCTGTTGGGGAATTTCTGACAAGGCCTAGTTCTAGGTATCTTGGGGTTATACCCCTACAATCAGCTAAAACCTATCCTAGAGAGATGGTTTATTTAATGTTTGGATTAAGGGCTTAAAGGGAATCTGTCAGCAGGTTTTGGTACCTCCTCTGAGAGCAACTGATGAGGGCCAAGAGATCCTGAAACCAACCATTTATCACTTAGATTACTAGCTGCAGCCATTCTGAGACAGAGTTTATAGATTTAGCAATGCAGCAGAGCTAAGAAAGCTGTCCCCACCCACACTAGGCTCTCTGTATACAATGTCTATAGAGAGTGAGATGCTAATCACAGCAGTAGTGAATTCTAACAACATGGCACAAGCCAGCTAGTCACAGTAACAATAAGGTCCTAGTGATAAAACACACAGTTTAAGTAAACAGGACAGGAGGTGACATGTGACATATCGCTGAAATCTGTGTTTTAACCCCTACATCATGCTGTTTTCAGATTACATAGCAAAAACCTGCTGACAAGATTCCCTTTAAGCCAAGGGTTCACAACCTGTGGCCTGTGGTACTATTCTGTGGAGCCCTCAGCCATCTACAGTGTCTGGTCACATGTATTTTCCATACATAGCACCATAGGGACAGACAGATCTGAATGTTGTGGCCATTTCTGGGTAGGCTATATTTTGGCAGTGTGAGTCCTGACTCCGGTAGCACAGACAGTAATAAATGAGGGGACGAATTGGCCAAGTGTGAGCTCCGATATATTCATTGTAGTTATGGGAGAAGAGAAAAAGGTGACTGTTTTAGCATCTAGCGTATTCAGCATGGCCTGTGCCCCCATGAGAAGGGTACCCCTCCTTCCTTCTAGGTGGGAGCACTGGAAATGGAACCAGCAACTATTCAATATTTAGGACAAATACTTTTCCTAAATGTCTTTGAAAGTAATACTGTGGTAACCCCATGGGGTTGGTTCAGTCTGACAATGTGGCCCTCGTACTCAAAGGTTGTGCCCCTCTTAAGCTGACTATACATCCAATGGCAATGAAGTTGTCCGGGAGCCGGGTTCAGTCTATAATGGGAACTCGTCATCAGATTAATTCTGTCTGGGCCATTGGCAGCAGGAATCAGTCTGACTGCATTATTGCAGACAGAAATGTGTTTCTCTGAAACACTGCCGCAGTTCAGGGAGAACATTTGAAAAGGCGGATGGGGGCTTTGTGCATCAGCAGACTAATCCGAGGTGGTCCCTAGCTGATCCCGATGACTGATGGGGCTCCCCCTATTGGGAAAATATTGATACTCAGCCAAGTTGAGTATGTATACATATGGGAGGATTGGAACAGATAGCTCATCAATATACGAATCTTGGAGGTCTGACCTGGCAGCCCCACCATCAGCTGTTATTCAATGGGATGTAAAGAGCGTAAGGAGCTGCGCTGCAGAAATCATCAGTGTGTTTCCTCCGCTGCTGTCACTGCTGATCTTATGTAGAACTCTCATCAGTGTGCCTCCTCTGCTGCCGCCACTGCTGATATTATGTAGTACTCTTATCAGTGTGCCTCCTCTGCTGCCGCCACTGCTGATCTTATGTAGAACTCTCATCAGTGTGCCTCCTCTGCTGCCGCCACTGCTGATCTTATGTAGAACTCTCATCAGTGTGCCTCCTCTGCTGCTGTCACTGCTGATCTTATGTAGAACTCTCATCAGTGTGCCTCCTCTGCTGCCGCCACTGCTGATCTTATGTAGAACTCTCATCAGTGTGCCTCCTCTGCTGCCGCCACTGCTGATATTATGTAGTACTCTTATCAGTGTGCCTCCTCTGCTGCCGCCACTGCTGATCTTATGTAGAACTCTCATCAGTGTGCCTCCTCTGCTGCCGCCACTGCTGATCTTATGTAGAACTCTCATCAGTGTGCCTCCTCTGCTGCCAGCACTGCTGATCTTATGTAGAACTCTCATCAGTTTGCCTCCTCCGCTGCCACTCCTGATCTTATGTAGAACTCTCATCAGTGTGCCTCCTCTGCTGCTGCCACTGCTGATCCTATGTAGAACTCTCATCAGTGTGCCTCCTCTGCTGCCGACACTGCTGATCTTATGTAGAACTCTCCTCTGCTGCTGCCACTGCTGATCTTATGTAGAACTCTCCTCTACTGCCGGCACTCCTGATCTTATGTAGAACTCTCATCAGTGTGCCTCCTCTGCCGCCGGCACTGCTGATCTTATGTAGAACTCTCATCAGTTTGCCTCCTCCGCTGCCACTCCTGATCTTATGTAGAACTCTCATCAGTGTGTTTCCTCCGCTGCCGGCACTGCTGATCCTATGTAGAACTCTCATCAGTGTGCCTCCGCTGCCGGCACTGCTGATCCTATGTAGAACTCTCATCAGTGTGCCTCCTCCGCTGCCGACACTGCTGATCTTATGTAGAACTCTCATCAGTGTGCCTCCTCCGCTGCCAGCACTGCTGATCTTATGTAGAACTCTCATCAGTGTGCCTCCTCTGCTGCCGCCACTGCTGATCTTATGTAGAACTCTCCTCTGCTGCTGCCACTGCTGATCTTATGTAGAACTCTCCTCTGCTGCCGGCACTGCTGATCTTATGTAGAACTCTCATCAGTGTGCCTCCTCTGCTGCTGCCACTGCTGATCTTATGTAGAACTCTCATCAGTGTGCCTCCTCTGCTGCCACTGCTGATCTTATGTTGAACTCTCATCAGTGTGCCTCCTCTGCTGCCGCCACTGCTGATCGTCTCCTATTTTTTATGCTATTTTACTAATCTATACTTTGTCTTGTGTTTGCAGTTAATTCCTCATCGGGTCACAGTCCTCCATCATGGCTTCGCTCAGGGACGCAGGATTAGGAGCTTTCACGTTCTTCGCATCAGCCCTCCCTCACGATGTGTGTGGGAGTAATGGTCTCCCTCTTACTCCAAATTCTATCAAAATTCTTGGCCGATTTCAAATCCTTAAGACCATCGTCCACCCCCGACTCTGCCAGTATGTGGATATCACACGGGGCAAACATGGTAAGGAGACCACGCACCCCAAAGTAATTATTAAAAAGAAAATTTCTGAATTGTATGACCAATTCCAGACATGGCATATTTTTGAGGTACTAATCTGTTATATATTTTACCTTCAATCTAGTGGTGGGTGGACTCTCAGATAACAGACACCAGTGGGGACCTAACCGGATTAAAAAAAAAATCCGTTTCAGACCTGGGATTAATCTGGCCGGACGCCGGTCCCCATATAAGTCTATGGGGACCAGAATCCGGCGATTAAAAATGATGGTAGAAGGGATAGTGGGATAGGAGCAAGCGCCCTACACTCACCGAGGCTCCTTTACGGCTGTACCTGCTCCCGCAGCCGATCATTGACTTTCAGGCCGCGCATTAGCCTTCATGCATATGAACTGCTTTCCATGCACATTAGTGTCTGTAATTGGTTGCGGTCAGACATGCCCCCACCCTGAATGACAGCGTCTGACTGCTTCTAATAGCAGACACTATGTTCGTCTATCGTGGTATAAAAATAAATAAAACATTCGACATACGTTCCCTCCTTATTATGATATTCAGCACAGATGAAGTATATGGCTACAGAGTGCAGCTCCCAGTCATGCTCTTATCTTGGCTGTTTATCAAAATAAGAGGAACCGCATGCGGCTTTTTTTATTTGTTTTTTTTTAATTATTTAATGTGCGGTTCCCCCCAATTTTGATACCCAAACATGATGAAACCCGACAGTTGGGGGCTGGTGTGCTCAGGCTGGGGAGACCCATGCTTATCGGACCCCCTGCAGCCTAAAAATAGCAGCCTGCAACCACTTAGGATTGTCGCATCCATTAAATGGGACAATCCCAGCACTTTACCTGGCTCGTCCCGATTGTCCTGATGGGGTGGCAATCGGGGTAATAAGGGAATAATTGCAGCTCACAGTTTCCACTAAGCCCTCGATTAGTAATAGGAGTCATCTGTGCGACCCCCCCCCATTACTAATCTGTAAGTAAAAGTAAATAAAAACAAACACCGAAGAAATCCTTTATTTGGAATAAAAGGCAAAAAAACCCACCCTCTTTCACCACTTTATTAACCTCAAAAACACCCCTGAAGGTACATGTCCACACACTGTAACTGCAAATCATCCATGATCAGCGGTGACATCACTCAGGTTAGCTGTGGTCACAGGTGGAGGACCGTGGGAACCTCCAGCTGTGACCACAACTAATCTGATTGACGTCACCACTGAACGCGGCTCATTCTCTGTCTGCAGTTACAGTGTGTGAACATGTTTCAATGATTGCGCGCTGTAATTTCAGCTGTAGCAGAGCCGAATCATCGTGGGAATTACATCGGACCTGCAGGGGTGTTTTGGGAGTTAATAAAGGGAAAGAAGGTGTTTTTTTTGTTTTTTTTTTGTCTTTTATTCGAAATAAAGGATTTTTTTTGTTTTTGTGTCTTACTTTCACTCATAGACACCTCCCATTACTAATCTAGGGCTTAGCGTCAGCTGTGAGCTGACTTTAACCCCTTCTTACCTTGATTGCCACCGCACCAGGACAATCAGGAAGAGCCGGGTAGTGTGCTGGGATTGTTGCATCTAATGGACGCGACAATCCTGGGCAGCTGCAGGCTGCTATTTTTACGCTGGGGGGGGCTTAATAAGCCTGACTCTCCCTAGCCTGGTAATACTAGCTCCCAGCTGTCGGGCTTTATCTTAGCTGGGTATCAAAATTGGGGGAAATGCACACCGATTTTTTTTTTTTTTTTTTTTTTTTTTTTTTTTTTTTTTTTATAATTTGTTTTTATTATGCAGTTCCTCTTATTTTGATACACAGCCAAGATAAGCACACAGCTGGAGGCTGCAGCCTGTAGCCATATGCTTTATCTGTGCTGGAAATCATAATATGATGGGACCCTAATACAATTTTTTTTTATTTATTTTTACTGTACAATAGACCCGCAGACCAGGTCTGTGATTGAAGGCGTCAGACACGCTGTCACTCAGTGTGGGGCGCGTCTCACTACAACCAGTCACAGACACCGATGGGCAGGAAAAGCAATGCATATGCATATAGACAAATACGTTGCCCAGAAAGTGAATAGGGTGCCGCGGGAGCAGTTACAGCCATGCTGCAGCCTCGTAAATATACCCCCACTTGTTTTATTTTTTTATTCTTCATTTTTCTTTTATTTTTTTTGTATTACCCAAGTGCCGGATCGGGATAAATACCCAGAATTCCCTGAGAATTCTGGGCCCGCCCTGGGGTGTGTTTGAAACTGCGCGGATCTGGACTTTTACAGTCCAGGTCCGCCCATCAGTACTTAGATCCTCAGGCATTCTGCATCGTATTCGTCCTTTGTGAAAGCAGCCTTAGAGATTCTGATTTCTATATTGTAATTGGAGGTAGTCTGTGTTTTAGGCTGGGGCCACACGACAGTATAAAAATCAAACCGATTTCCATCCAGAAAATATGATTGATTTCTCACTTGTTATCTGTGTGCAATCCGGTTTTTACAGTAGCAGTAGTCATTTACAGGACCATTTACAGTTAACTGCAATTTTATTTCACAGATTCTGTCAGTGAAAAAAAAAAATCTGCCTCTGCACTGCCCCTTTTGAATAACATGGGTCGTGTGATGTGTGCAATAAAATATCTGATAGCGTACATCTGATGTATGTGGTTGTGTGCACGAACCCTTCACAGGGTTGCTGCAGCGTGTGCCCTGGATTCTAGGTTATTTCTTCTAAAGCCCGCTTTACACGCTGCAATGTATCTTACAATGTGTCGGCGGGGTCACGTCGTAAGTGACGTACATCCGGCATTGTAAGGTACATTGCAGTGTGTGACAGCTACGTGCGATTGCGATTGAACGGTAAAATGTTCATCGCATACCCATCGTACCTTTCTCTAGAATTGCACGTCAGATTGTTCATCGTACCCGGGGTAGCACACATCGCAGTGTGTGACACCCCGGGAACATTGAACAGATCTTACCAGCGTCCTGTGGCTCCCGGCCCACAATGCGGAAGGAAGGAGGTGGGCGGGATGTTACGTCCCGCTCAGCTCCGCTCCTCCGCTTCTATTGGCCGGCTGCCGCGTGTCGTCGCTGTGACGCCGAACGTCCCTCCCACTCCAGGAAGTGGACCTTTGCCGCCCACATCGAGGTCATATGGAAGGTAAGTACGTGTGACGGGGGTTAATCGTTTGTGCGGCACGTTAAACAAATTGAACATACCACACATACGATGGGGGCGGGTACGATCGCATACGATATCGTATGCTGGATCGTAAGGTGTAAAGCAGGCTTAAGTCTACGTTCCCACCATGAGTGTTTGGTAGGTTTTTGATGTTGTAGATTTTCTGCTCCTGTTAGGTACATTAGATTACTTGCTTTTTTTTAACTACTTTTTTGTTTTAATTTTTTTTTTTGCAGGCATGTTTTTGACACTGCAGTTTTTGTCTTTTCTTGGTGTGTCACATTTAAACCTATCGTACTTTTGTTTTTGATACTTCCAGGCATTTGTCTCTGATAAAACTTTGATACAGTCATGTGCGGATTACATGCGTTTTTAACTGGATTTTCATCACCTACTATAATTTTTTTGGAAATATTCGCACATAAAGCTCAGTATAACCGTAAAAAAGTTACAGTACATGTTGCAGATTTGAAACCTCAGGTCAGTTTACGCTGTTAGCACACAGTGTTAGCACAGTGGCAGGAGATTCCACAGTCTACTTTTCTGGAACTGTAAGACGGTGAGTTTTTTCTCTCTGTGAAAATGCATCCAAATGCGATATGGTTTTAGTGCAATTTTTTTGCAAGGAGATGCAGATTTATACATCAATTTCCTGCAGCAAGTCTGCATCTACTGGCCAAAAAAACGCATCAATATCTCATCAAAACCGCATCTCGTTTAGATGTATTTCTTTGCCAGAAGATGCAGATTTGGAGGAATTTGATGTATACGTTTCAGCATCATATCTGCATCTTTTGAGAAAAAAAATGCAGTTTTCTGTTGAAGTCACTGAGTTTAATGAGGTCAGTTTCTTTACGGTCACAGGTGGGGTACCGTGGGAACCTCCAGCTCTGACCGCAAATAAACTGTCTGACGTCACCGCTGATTGCGTCTCAACCTGCAGCCGCAGTGGATGGTCATGTTCTGTGCCCACTCGCTGCGTTTCAGTATGTAGCAGAGCCAGAATCCTCATGGGACCTCGTTTGCATTACGTCAAACTTGGATGTTTAGTGTTAATAAATTGGAGAAAGATGGTCGGGTTTTTTTGTATTTTTTTTCAAATAAAGGATTTTTTTGGTGTTCGTGTTTATTTCTTTTCACTTATAGTATTAGTTATGGGGGGTCTCATCTGGATGAGCCGGGTAAAGTGTCGGATTGTCACATCTAATGGATGCCATAATTCTGGGTGACTGCAGGCTGCTATTTTTAGGCTGGGGTGGGTCCAATAACCATGGGCCTCCCCAGCCTAAGAAAACCAGGCCCCAGCTACCGGCTTTGTCTTGCCTGGGTATTAAAATTGGGGGGACTGCACGCCCGTTATTTTAAAATAACTAAATATTGGGTCCCTCTTATTTTGATAGACGACTGGGGACTGCAGTCTGTAGCCTTTTGTTTTGTATGTGCTGGGTATCACAATATGAGGGCACCCTATGTCAATTTATTTATTTTTACACTATAGGTACTCTGACAGCGTGTGTGACTACAACCAATCACAGATGCTGTCACACAGAGTGGGGGCATGGTCTGGCTGCAACCAGTAATAGATGCTGGGACTGCCGATGGGCAGGGGAAGCAGTGAATATGTATGAGGGTTAATCAGCGGACCCACAAGTAGTCTTACAACCGTGTAGGAGACTCAGTAAGTGTATAACGCTCCTGCTTTATTCCATTTTCGTTTTTTGTTTTTTTTTTAATTATACAGGTGGGCAAATTAAAACAATTTCACAAAGTTCCCCAAGAACTCAGTGTTTGTGGTGCATGGACACTAGGTATCCGATATAGACCCAGAACGTTACAGTTCAGGATCGCCTATCATTATTTATCAGACAAATTTGCTTCTTTCTCTGTCAGAATTGATCAGTCATTATTAAAATTCTCAATTCTGAGGTAAAATCTGTATTTAGTGAAGACTTTCCCATTACTGAGAGGATGGCAGTTGGTGCTGATGAGATTCTATGATGCTGGGAGAATGGAGGAGCTAGAGGAGGAGCTCTGTCCTCTCTTCCCTCTTCTATGCACATAGAATCTCATCAGTAGCAATTACTATTGGAGTCAGGACTGTAAGCAGTGATTCAGAACTGGCAGTGTCTACTTCTTTTAGTTTTGCTTTTATGGGTTTTTTTGCATTTATATTACACACTGTGTTTCCGTAAGATCTTTAAAAGACCTTTGGTGGGGATTTTAACATATTAATACATTTCTTGTACTGCTGATTTCAGATTCCTTGTCTGGTTTAGTAGAGCTGAGTTTTTTTCCTAGGACCCAGCATCTCCTGCTCCATCCCTACACCTAGTGATCACATGTTCCCTGGGTCTGGAGGAGGAAGCACGGTCACTTTCTGGTTCAGCACTGTGTAAACACAGACCGAGAAGGAAGTCTGGCTGTGTCAGACAGCCGGCTCTCCACCACTATAGTTGCACAATCTTATGCAAGCTACTTAGACTTCTTTGACATTTTAGAACATCACTTCAGAGTAATTTGTGGCCTGCCCGAGTGTTTATAGTTTATGGCCAGTCCCGAAGTAGTTAAAGGGATTGTCCACTATTTGGACAACGACTTCCTAAATACCTAAGAAACCCTTGTGGTCACCTCCTGAACTGGAGCTGCTCCAGCAGCATCGATGACCTTGGCTGCTGTACTCCCGTTGCATATCAATTAATAGATGCTGATTGTCTGCAGCGTTTGCATTGACATAAAGTGAGTATATTTTTTTTTTTATTTTACTCGAGGAACGTGGACATTTAAGAAATGGTTGTACAAGAAGAAGATAACTTTTTAAGCATTAATACCATTTAGCAGCAGGTGCGTTATGGACAGCTGCCATGTCACAACATGAGACTCCTTTTTTGTTTTTTGAAATCCGTGTCCATATGGTCCCATGGCGGGGAGAGTAACATATCACCGGGTCCCCTGTAATCCTGGTTTCTATGTACTATACATTTTCTAGGGTCTTCATTTCCCTTATCTGTACACTATATGTATTGCTCTATTACTGATGAATTGTGCGCCCCCTGCTGCTTGGCTCCATAATAGCTGGTATCCTGGTATGTTGTTTGTCGGTTTCCTCTGTTTCCCATGTTACGAGGGATACATTTCCACCCCCTTGTCATTACCTTGGAGAGCAGACATACGTGTAATCTGCTACAACACAACCTCTTCTAATCTATGCTCCAGATGCTCGGCTTTTCGTCACATCTACAACACTAAGAACATATAATGTCCTCTGACCATTGTCTTTATTACCAGCTCAGTCACTTCCATACTAATCGTGGATCAGAAACCTCACAGTGGATTACACGAGCTGAGAAAAGGGCCTGACAAGGATTAAGTCAGCGACCTGGCTCTGTACATCCGTCTGTAGACAGCTACATGCACGACACAGAGAGGAGGAAAGTGACGGGGATCTGTGGGATTATACATGTCAAGGTCACTTTGCTGTTTTAGGTGTGCAGAAATGTCATTTTGTGTCTTTTCAAGGGTTGTGTTGTATTAGATTCATTCTGTAACGTATCCTTCTTTATGTGTGTTTAACTCATAAAACATTTTTTTTTAATTTTATTCTTCTCTTTTATATACTATGTGTCTGTATGAAAATGAAATGGTTTATGTAAAATCATATTTTTCACACATTTTGCCCATTTAACAAATGATCCTTTTCCCAATTGTGTGGCGCACATCAGGGATGGGTCAGCATCTCCGTGTCATTATAGTCTGGGTTTTAGCAGAAAAATGATCCAGATTCTAGCCCAACCTTCCCTATCCATGCCGAAGAAAGAGAATACACTGACAAGCAAAAGGGTAACAATGTTTTGCACTTTTAACTTTCAGGCTCCATATCTCACAGCTTTGAACGTGAGACTACCTTCATTTTATAGACAATAATCTTGGCTACCTCATGCATTCATTTGACTTACAACTACCTAGTAGATGATTAGTTATGCAGATCCTTGTCATGTCTCTGTATTGTTACTGTTTTGCTCCAAAAATCTAAAATTTAATTTTTAGAATTTTTTTTATTTTGTAAATCTCCTTTGGCTTTTAACACTACCTGAATCTTTTGTCGGCATGATCTTGAACAGATTCAACCATGTCTCGGCTGATATCTAATCTGATCCATGTTCCCACTGTTGGTGCATACTGGTTGACTCTTTTGGGTATGTATACAGCTTTTTCTTCAACTCTGTCCACATGTGTTCGACTGAGTTGAGGTCTGGGGACTGTGGGGGTTAATCCAGCACTTTTACTTCACTTTCACTGAACCATTTCTTTGCCAATCTCAATGTATACTTTGGGTCGTTGTCCTGCTGGAACACTATGTTGTCCCTTTTATACCTATAGTACTCGAGTATACGAAGTATAGCTCAGCATTGAGACAAGCATCGATCTGGGTGAAGTGTCCAACACCTTTGGCTGTGAAGCAACCTCATATCATCTAGCTTCGTCCACAAAACTTGACCGTTCCTTCAATTTCTCGATTCATTAGCCTCTTTTCCCCTTGTTTTCATCCAGACCCATTTGCACCCATCAGAACCTAGTCTATTGATTTTTGTCTCATCGCTCCAAATCGCCCATTTCCAGTCTTTTACTGTCCACTTTTTGTACTTTTTTGCAATCTCAAGCCAACACTTCTTAAGTTGATATTAAAGTTGAGGAATACTTCACCTTTTTATAGGCCACCATTTCAGACTTGTGTAACATGCGTTGAACGGTGCTTGTATGGATGTCTGGGATTTCACAATTGAAGCATGGAGGTGGCATACAAGCCATCTCCACTGCTGTTTGTCACGCCAAAACTGATATTTTGCCTTCATTTTATATTCTTTATTCTTCCAACTGTCATGGCTCTCACATTATGTAGTTTGGCAATTTTCTTAGTCGAGAGATGGCTATCGATGATAGATCCATGCTGTTTCCCTTTTCTTGGGAAATCTGCTTCATGGCTGCTTTTCGATTTGAACTAGCAACCTTTCACTTAGGAATCCACCTGATAAAACACTGACCTATTAGGGAATGTGAGAACAGGTTGTAATTTATCCTATATAGGAAGAAAAAGATTTTTCCATCACCAGGAGCAAAACTGTAACAATGCAATGACATTACAAGAATCTGCATAACTAATCATATGCTTGATAGCTGTAAGTTACATTTATGTATGAAATAGCCAAGATGATTGTCTATAAAATGAAAGTAGTCTCACTCTCAAAGCTGTAGTGGATGGTGAGATATGGAGCCTGAAAGTCAAAAATTCAAAGCATTGTTACCCCTTTTGCTCAACAGTGTATTTAAGGCTTGGCGATTTTGTCTCCTTTCTTTTAATTTTTTTTTTTGGGGGGGGGGGATACAATTTTTTTATTATCTTGCTATTTTTTTTTTTTTATTTTGTGGGTGGGACTTTGTAGGAAGACTTGGCCATCAAATATTGAGTAATTTACTCCAGAAAGAGTAGTGAATAATACTAAAAAAATGTCTGATCATGCTGACCTCTTACTACCTTTTTTTTGTAAAGGGGAATCTGTCACCAGGGTTTTGCTGTTTAATTTACTCCGAACTCATGCTGCTCTCAGCAATGTCACTTACTGTGCTGCTTCCATTTAGTTTTAATAAAATCACTGTTTTATCAGCAGGTGGTTATCTCTTGAGGACTATTTGGCCTGCTGCTAGGTAACCCATCCACACCCTCAACGCTGTTTGGCAACTTTGTCCATCAATGCTTTCAATTGTATCGGTATCTTGGATGCCAGTATAGTTGAAAGTGCAATGTAGGACAGGGGACCTGCCCAAGGTCTCTGGCCAAATATACTCAGTGGATCTGTCTGGCGTTGTGGGCCAAATATACTCACCCTGCAGTCCAGAGTTTGAAATATTTGCTTTAACTCCTTAATGACCGCGGGCAGTAAAGTTATGCAGGCAGTCGGAGGAGAATCCGCGCACTTGTTAGCTGAGTTATACAGCTGACATTTGTGCCTACTAGGTACGAGCAGATCCGCGATCCGACCGTATCTGTTAACCCTTTAAATGCCACTGTAAAACTGTCATGGCGGCATTATAGTAGCGGTATTCCGTTACCACCCGACACCGGAAGTCACGTGATGTGATCACATGGATCCGATGGTTTTCATGATAGCACAGCGACACGTGATAACTCCTGTAGCTCACATGACTCACTTCCTATCACACAGCCGAGAGCTGTGTAAGATAGGAGATTAGCACATCTGGTGATCAGAGCTGTGTAGCTGTGATCATCAGATATGGATGAGCGACCAGACAGCTGATTCTTATAGTCCCCTAGGGGGATGAGTAAAAAGAAAAAAAGAAAAAAAAAGTTTTGAAAAATTTAAAAAAAAAAAAATCTAAAAGTTCAAATCACCCCCCTTTTGCCCCATTGAAAATTAAAGGGTTAAAAAAATATACATACATTTGGTATTGCCACGTTCAGAAATGCCTGATCTATCAACATATATAAGCAATTTATCTGATCAGTAAACTGCATAGCGGCAAAAAAATTCCAAACTCCAAAATTAAGTTTTTGGTTGCCACAAATTTTGTGCAAAATGCAATAGCAGGCGATCAAAACCTATCATCTGCGCGAAAATAGTACCATTAAAAACGTCAGCTCAACATGCAAAAAATAAGTCCTCACTAAGCCATAGATCTGGAAAAAATGAGAACACTACAGGTTGCGGAAAATGGCGCAAGACGTGCGCCACTTTTTTTGGACAAACTTCTGTTTATTTTTTTTAACCCCTTTGATAAAAGTAAACCTATTCATGTTTGGTGTCTACGAACTCCTACTGACCTGAGACATCACACTGACACATCAGTTATACAATATAGTAAAAACCGTGAATAAAATATCTCAAAAACAATTGTGCAATCACTTTTTTTTTGCTATTTTTCGGCATTGGAATTTATTTTTTTTTGACATTTTCCAGTACACTATTTGGTAAAACTCATGATTTCATTTAAATGTACAACACATTCAGCAGAAAACAAGCCCTCACATGGCAATATTGACTGGAAAATAAAAACGTTACGGCTCCCGGAGGAAGGATGGCGAAAAAAAACGGAAAGCGCAAAATCGGCCTTTCGTGAAGGGGATAAACAAATCCCTTATTCCCTTCCATTTTTCCAGGGCTTCCTCTACTTCTGACCCTGACACGTTCATATTTAGCTATTCGCCTGCCTCAATTCTGCCATCCTTTCATTGTAGGGACTTTCTGTTCCAGCCAACTTCTGGCTATTAGGAACTATCATAATTATCATAAAGTACTATAATTAGCAGTGAAAAGCAACCTTGTAGTGAGAATAGTTGTCACTGCTATTCTATTCGGTGGTCAGGGTAAGAATCCCCGCATGCCAGATCACGCTCGAGTCCCCTCGCAATTTCCTCAAAGACCCTATTCCAGTACTATCTAAGGCTACATGCACACGCTGGGTATTTGGTGAGGTTTTTTACCTTAGCATTTGTAGCCAAAACCAGCAGTGGGTAATCATACAGAAGTGGTGCTCTTGTTTTTAGAATACTTTTCTTCTGATTGTGCCACTCCTGGTTTTGGCTACAAATACTGAGGTAAAAACTCACCAAATACTCAACCTGTGCACGTGGCCTAGGAGGTCCACAAGCCTAAACCAGAACAAAGCCTACACCCTACAAAGCCATTAAAGGCTGATGAGATTATTCCAGGTGCCCACACATACAGTGCTGTTCCTGAAGGGTGAAGATGTAGGACAATGGTAAGCAGGTAAGCGTTGCTCATTGTGTGACTCCCCCGCAGTACTCCTACCACTGGTGACATTTCCAGCCCTGACACAACTGCGATCTTACAACTCACTTTTTGCCTTTTCCTTTCAAGAGCTTAAAGTTATGAACTGTTTAAAAGTAATAATGGGGACAAGGGATTGTTCCAATATCCTAGCTATAAATACTGCTTAGCGCACATGTACAGTGTCTGCAGATCTCTACTATTGGCCGGCTCTGATTTAGGTCTGCACTTCAGATACAATGAGAATAAGGAGAGCAAGAGCAGAACAAGATGCACACTATGTTACATAGCAGCAAAGGCATGCTAGTTATATGTATAAATATGTTTTATATGTTCCGATTGTAATAATAGCCACTCAGGTCCCATTTCTGCCTTCAGACATTTCTTTCATCACCGTCTTATAACATCCTACAAATATCTTTTTTATTAGAAATTGCATTTGGAAGCGTTTAAAACTTCCTTCTGCCCAAATAATAAAGCTTGCATGTGTTTCATGAATGTTCCAGTTCTCTTGTGATGATGCTGGATCACTACTTAGAGCAGCAGTTTGTGCTCCAGAGCTCTTCTTCTTCCTACTGTAACCTGCAGGTTAAAATCTACAATCACCCATTTTGGACACAATAGAGATTTTTGTTTGGTGACCCATTTATAACCTCTAAAGGGGAACCACACATCCCACAAAAAAGAGAGGAGTGGCAGTTCTTAAAGATTCTACCATAAGGCTAAGTTCGCACACTGCGTTTTTTTGACACTGCGTTTTTGTGCGTTTTTGGCCGCTAAAAACACACCTGCGTCGAAAAAACGTGTAAAAAAACGCATGCGTTTTTACCGCGATTTGGTGCGTTTTTGGCTGCGTTTTGCTGCGTTTTTGATCTCTGCATTTTGCTGCGTTTTTCCAATGCATTGCATGGGAGGAAAACGCAGAAAAACGCAGGAAAGAATTGACATGTCCATTTTTTTTTTCAAGCTCGAAAACGCAGCTTAAAAAAACAGTTGTGTGTGGACAGCAAAATTCAAAACTCATAGACTTTGCTGGGGAAGCAAAGTCGTGCAGTTTTGAGGCCAAAAACGCACCCGAAAAACGCGCAAAAACGCCGCGAAAAACGCACTATGCGCACATAGCCTTAGCAAGCACTCACACAAAAGAATTGTTCATACATCCACAGTTAGCTAGTGATGATGGGTCTGATGTGCCGACCTGGACCCACAACCACTTTGAGAGGGGGACTGATATACATGGAAGGTATATTCTTTGCATATTTGTATGTCTTTTTTTTATTATCAATTGATCAAGTGTGATTGATTTAAGTAGCAGGACTGTTTGTACTTTAAAATTCCCCTGAGGAAGCCACACTTCGGCGATACACAGATTATTCATCCTCCCATTCAGATTAGTGCTGGTGTCTGAGTGTTTTTTTAAGTGTTCTTAGTGTGTTGTGTCCCAATATTTTGATTATAATAAAATAAATTGATGTTTCTTTAATAATTGAGGATGTACAGCCAATTCTTTGGAATTTTTTAAGTGCAGAATTATGGTATTTACTGTAGTTACAGAAAGGTACAAATAAAAATATATATTTTGCGTATTAAATATAGGGGTATTTTCATCTTGATAAATAGATATGTTGCTCAAGAGACAACTTGAGAAAACCCCTTTAACCCCTTCACGAAAGGCCGATTTTTCGCTTTCCGTTTTTTTTCATCATTCTCCTTCTGAGGGACGTATCTTTTTTTATTTTTAGTCATTCTGGTCATGTGAGGGCTCATTTTTTGCGGAACGAGCTGTACTTTTACATGAAACCATAAGTTTTACCATATAGTGTACTGGAAAACGGCAGAAAAATTGCAAAAAAAGTGCGATAGTCACTATTGTTTTTGAGACATTTTATTCACTTTGTTCAATATATTGTAAAACTGATGTGTGGGTGTGATGCTTCTGGTCAGTGCGAGTTCGTAGACACCAAACATGTATAGGTTCACTTTTATATAAGGGGTTAAAAAAAATTCGGTAGTTTGTCCGAAAAAGTGGCGCACGTTTTACGCCATATTCCGTGACCCGTAGCGTTCTTATTTTTCGGGATCTATGGCTCAGTGACCGCTTATTTTTTGTGTCTCGAGCTGACGTTTTTAACGGTACCATTTTCGCGCAGATGCTACGTTTTGATTGCCTGTTATTGCATTTTGCGCAAAAGTTGTGGCGACAAAAAACCATCATTTTGGCGTTTGGAATTTTTTTGTCGCTACGCCGTTTACTGATTAGATTAGTTGATTTTATATTTTGATAGATCTGGCTTTCTGAACGCGGCGATTCCAAATGTGTGTATATTTTTTATTTTTTTAACCCTTTAATTTTTAATGGGGTGAAAGGGGGGTGATTTGAACTGTTAGGTTTTTTTTTTATGTTATAATATTTTAAAACTTTTTATTTTTTTATTTTACTTGTCCCCCTAGGGGGCTATAGCGATCAGCAATCCTATCGCTCTGCCCTATGTGCTGATCACAGCTACACAGCTGTAAACAGCAGATACGCTCACTTTCTGCTTCACTGGTCTGCGGGCCGAGTGAAACTGAAAGTAATTCATGTGTAGTACAGGAGTCATCACATGACCCTGTGCTACCATGACAACCACCGGAAGTCACGGGATCACGTCACATTACTTCCGGTATCGGGCGGTAAGTAAAAGTTTACCGCCAATGCCATTATAATGGCGCTGTCATATTGACAGCGCCATTTAAGGGCTTAAACAGCACGAACAGATAACGATTCTGCTCGTGCCTAGCAGGCACACATCTCAGCTGTGAAAATGAGCTGAGATGTGCACCGATCGCGGCATGCTGCCGGCAGCAGACCGCGGGCAATAACACTATGACCGCTGGGACGTAATATTACTGCCCGTGGTCATTAAGGGGTTAAGGTCTGTATAGTAGCCCAGAGCTACATTCCCATTGCAGAGCTGAAATCACCTTGCTGACCAAATGACCATTGCATATGCAATTGTAGAGCAGTCTTTAATTAAGTGTACATACAGGCTCGATGACTGTTACCTGAGGAAATTAACAGAATTGGCAATGTGTCCGTAAGTGTAAAAGAAATGACAAAAAAGGTGGGCAATTTTGAATGTTACAATGGGGCCCATCAGATTTTATAGTTAATGGGAGTAAGAGTGGGGCCAGTATGGATAACTGGTTTATTTATTCTAAAAATTCTATCAACTCCAGCAAAAGTTACTAATATGTAAAGAGCTCTGTCAGCTGATCATTTTTTTTGTTGACAGTTGATCTTACAAACTCCTGCCTTTACATACATGCTCAGTTCGGGTATGTGTGCATGTGTCCTCAATCTAATATATAAAGCTGAGTGTATGTATGTGTGTGTGTATGTATGTCCGCTAAAGGAATTTGCACCATCGCATTTACAATCACAAAATTTTGCACAGATGCCCCATGTGACTCAGGAAACGTCATAGACTATGTTTTGACAGGAAAATGTAACCCCGTGCTTTACAGTTACTCTCCAAAAAACATGTCTCCAATAAATTGAATGGAGGTGGGAGCTAGAGGCTATTAATAGCAACTGTCAGTGGTTGCTATAGGAACAAAATAAACTGTTAGTATAAGACGCTTATGTGTGAGGTAATAAGATATCAGTGAGGAGATGGATAGAGAAAGACAGACAGACAGACTGGGAAAGAGACAGAGAGAAAGAGACAGCCCGGGCAAAGAGACAGCCCAGGCAAAGAGACAGCCCAGGCAAAGAGACAGAGAGAGAGCGAGACAGACAGACAGACGGACACACAGAGACAGACAGAAACTCGAAGAGAGACAGTTAATATCCCGGGCAACGCCCGGGTACTTCAGCTAGTGGAATATCAAGAGTGCTAAACTGCTACAATACACTTCTGATGGTGGCTTATCTCCCGGGACATCAGAATAATCCCCCCCTTCCATATGTGCTCTCATGGGAGAGTTTGGATACCCCTATTCAGGGGATGTCTTAAGTGGATTATGATTGTGTGTATATATGTGTTTTTGTATATACACACATATATAAGTGTGTGTGTGTGTGTACATATACACACAAACATAATCCACATGAGAGAGCCTGTGACTGGTGGTATCCCAACTCTCCCATGAGAGCACATATGGAGGGGGGATAATTCTGATGTCCCGGCAGATAAGCCACCATCAGATGTGTCTTGTCACATATACAGCTCTGGCAAAAATTAAGAGACCACTGCAAAATTTTTAGTTTTTCTGATTTTTCTCTTTATAGGTATATTTTTGAGTGAAATGTAAATTATTTTATTCTATAAAATATATACTCATTTTCTCTCTCTCTCTCTCTCTCTCTCTCTCTCTCTCTCTCTCTCTCTCTCTCTCTCTCTCTATATATATCTATATCTATATTTATATTTATATCTAATTTGCTAGTGGATATATAAATACACTTTTGTTATGTCTATACATTATACATTCATTACACATTTACAATTTCTTGGTGGTAATAAGGTAAGAAGATGATAGGGTATTTAGCATGTTCCCGGGAAGGTATGTATAATTATGATGTGGGTCTGTATAACATCCATTGTGTATTTATCTATGATGTCATTACCCTTATTTGCTGGTAATAGGTTTTATGTATTCCCCGAAGACAATGATGTGTAATAGTGGTATAAATCCCCACTTACGTGAAGCGTCCTACACGTTCTGATTTTTATTTTGTATTAGATCACCAGTATAGATAATTCAGGAAAAACATGTTTTATAATAGAAACACTGGAGAATATGTCACTGTGTCCTGATGTCCTGACGAAAATAACACATCCAAGTGTGCGAGTTATAAACTATGCACTGCGAAATTCCCATTGTTTTGTCAGGCTGGGGGGACCTGTAAAAGTGTAATGTGTCTGGGCTGCGGCAGGGCCATGCTCGGCTACAGAGCGCGTCCAGGGCTGACGTGAGATCCTTCTCTCTGGGAATGAGATCTAGTAAATTATCTGTAGTAAAACGTTTCATAGGAACATAGATTTTCCAGATTTCGGTGTGTGGACTATTCAGGATGTATGGATGACCTATATTACTTATAATACAATTCTTAAAGTCCTTTTGTGGTTGGGAGAGTTTTCTTTTCTAAAATAACAGAGCGTGTCTGGTTTTCTTATTATCTTGTTACCCTCTGTACGTCCTGAACACACGATATGTTCATAAGCGCAGCGTCTATGATCATGTACATGTGATTCGCAGACCAGACTGCAGCAATGTTATGATCGCCTGACATGTTAGAGGTGCATGAAACTCCGTCTAGCTAGCACTACAGGACGGCGAATACAGCCGAAATAAATTCAGGCAGTCGGCCCCCCTGTGAGGCATTAATATCACAATGTTTGGGGTAATTGCACTGCTCGCTTAGAGACAAAATTAGGTGCCTGCGTAGGTAATTAAGGTACCAGAACATTAAACGTGAAGTGAACAGACCTCTTTAATTTAATATCTAAAATTGCTGCATAATTTTAAAAGCCATTGAACCCTTAAATGACCAATCTCTTCTTTCTGCGCCTGATGATTCAACCGCCTTAACCCTTCTTGAGATACTAAAATGATTTTGGCAGTGTATGATGTAACATAGGAGATGTGTGCAAAACGTAAAAATAAGAAATTTTTATTTTTACTTTTTCTTATGTATAATTATTCTTTAAAATTCCAATATTTACCTTATACTCTTACTTGTTTGTTTATTTTTTTTTTTTTTATACATTTTCTGATTTTTATGTGTGTATTACAGTTCATCAAAAAGACAAAAAGATTAGCAGGACCCTGGTGCAGTGGCCACGTCAATATTCCATGGCCACTGGACCAGAGCCCTGCGTACTTCTGCTGATAGTTCTCTTCTTCTCTTTCTCCCTTTTCTGCTATTAATGTCCCTCCTTCTTTCCCCTTTCTCTCCAGTGCGCTTTCTTCTCTCTGCTTTCTTTCCTGTGCTCTCTCTTTTTTATCTCCCCCCTTCTCTCCGGTGCTCTTTCTTATCTCATACTTCTCTCCCGTGCTATGTTTCTTCTCCTCTCACTTTTCCATCTCGTGCTCTCTCTCTTTTTGCTCTCCTGCTTCTCTCCGGTGCTCTTTCCTATCTCACCCTTCTCTCCCATGCTCTTTCTTCTCTCACCCTTCTCTCTCGCTCTCTCTTTTTTTTGCTCTCCCGCTTCGCTCTCTCTTCTCTCACCCTTCTCTCCTTTGCTTTCTTTCTTCTCTCACCCTTCTCTCTTGCACTCTTTCTTCTCTCACCCTTTTCTGCCGCACTCTTTCTTCTCTCACCCTTCTCTCCCGCTCTCTCTTTCTTCTCTCCCGCTCTCTTTCTTCTCTCCTCCTTCTCTCCTTTGCTCTCTTTCTTCTCTCCCTCACTCTTTTTCTCTCAGCTCCATACGATGACCAAGCAATAAAAATGTATGTTACTAATTTTTAATTTTTTTTTTGTCCTTTCCAAGAACCATAACCTTTTATTAAGTTATTTTATTTGTTTTCTTACTTGTAAAAAATAAACTTTTAAAAAAATTAATTTATGTCCTTATGTCTTGGGAACCAGAACATGTTTGTTTTTCTGGTAGTGACTGTATAAGCTGCACACGCTGCATTTTTGTTAAGCAAAAAAACAAACAAGATTTTATAGTAACAGCAAAGTTAATGAGATTTTTGAAATCTGCATATGCTGCTTGGCTTTTTCTTGCTGTTTTGAACCTTCAGAGTTCTCTTTTATACTCTCAGGTTATGTGCACATTGACTATTTGCGTAAGATTTTTGTGCTGTAAAAACCAGAGCGTTGACAAGAAATTTAATTTGGGTGAAAAGCACTGCAAAAGCTCTGAAAGTAAAATAAATGTGCGCAAAACAGCGTGTGAACAAGCCCTAAAGGGTTTTTACTTGACAAGTAAACTGTAGAGTTTATTTAACATTTTGCAACCTTATTAGTACTTTTGAATCCATCTTTTAAGAGGTGAGATTACCAATAACTAGCAGTTCTGGCATTTCTATTTTACCTTTTCATATTAATATAGATAACGTTATATTAATGTTCTGCTTTTACAGGCGTCACAGTTAAATTGAAATATACCGTATTTTTCGCTTTATAAGACGCACTTTTGTTCCCCAAAATTTTGGGGGAAAGTAGGGGGTGCATCTTATAATCCGAATATACAGATTATATACTGCAGGGTCCAGGGGAGGTGGGGGAAACTCTGGAGCGGTGCTGGGGGCTGGTGAAGGCTGCAGCGGGAGATCTCCTGCTCCCACTCATATAATATGCACTGCTGCTGTCCATCACCGTGGTGTTGAAACTGCACCGCGGTGACGGGCTGAGGGAGCGGCGCATATTATATGTGCCTGTGCTCCCCTTTGATGGCACATGCCCCCCTGTGTTAGATATGGCCCCCATGCTGCTGCCCATAGTAAAATAAAAAACTCTTTACTTACCTCCTCCAGCGTGTCTCCCCGGTGTCTCCCTCCTGCCGCTGTGATAATGCACGCAGAGATGTCACTCTGCTGTGCCAATCAAATGATCTGCACCGAGAACCAGGAAGTGCAGGAGCTCAGCAGCACGGAGGGAGGACAGCGCTGGAGAAGGTAAGGAAAGAGTATATTTTACTATAAGCAGCAACATGGGGGCCATATCAAACACTGGGTGATGTGTTCCAGCTACAGGGGGCCATGGGCAGCAATAGGGGCCGTGTTCCAGCCACAGGGGGCCATGGGCAGCAATAGGGGCCGTGTGCCAGCCACAGGGGGCCATGGGCAGCAATAGGGGCCATGTGCCAGACACAGGGGGCCATGGGCAGCAATAGGGGCCGTGTGCCAGCCACAGGGGGCAATATGCAGCAATAGGGGCCGCGTGCCAGCGACAGGGGGCCGTGTGCTAGCCATAGGGGCCGTGTGCCAGCCATAGGGGACATGTGGCATCACTGGGGGACGTGTGCCAGCACAAGGGGGCTATATTCAATATAAGGGGGCCATATCCAGATTAAGGGGGCTTATTTTAGGATGGGGGGCTATGAGGGACATATTTGATTTGTTAGACGGACACTGGCATTATAAGAAGGACTTAATTTATTAAAAAAAAATTCTCTTTTCCTTCACCAAATTTGGGGGTGCGTCATATAATCAGGTGCGTCTTATAAAGCGAAAAAGTACATGGATATAGTTAACTGTATTTCTTTTAATGACAGAAAAATTGATTGATTTAACTTTTGGAAGTTCTTTTTTAATCTATTTATATTATTAAAATGATTATGCTTTTTTATGTTGTGTTTTTTTTGTTTTTTTTTCCAGTTTATCTTACTGCGGCTCTTGAAACAGCGATCAAATGAATGATTGATATATTGTAGTCTATTATCTTTTAAAAATCATAGCACCTTTAGGCTGCGTGCCCACGATCAGTGTTCATAGCGTTTTGGTCGCAGCATGTTTTTGCTGCCTCCAAAATTCTGCGTTGTGTACAGTACAAGAACAGGGAATGGTATTTCTAGAAATCCCATGCACACTCTGCTTGTTTTTCCTGCAGCGTAAACTGACATGAGTTGTGGCTTCCCGAGCAGCAGCATGTCAATTTATTATTGTGGAGCCACAAGTGTTCTCCGTAGGGAGAAAAGACAGAAAGTCCACAGCAGCCCGAACCCTGATCATGGGCACATGCAGCTGCGGTCTCCTGCAGAGAGCACTTGTGGCTACGCAGGAGAGGACATGCTGTGTCCAGGATACAACATATCTAGATTGTATTCACATACACTGCTGGGGGGCAATAGACTAACCGAGGGTGCCTCTTGTTAACCACTAAGTTGCCAGTCACTGTTCACCATGGCTTTTAATATGTTAAACCACCACCTTGAGGTATCTGATACCTATGGTGCAGGCCCAGCTATTGAGCCCGCTTGATACCTGTGCACCCACCATGTGATATGCCTCTGGAATGGGGATCATTTTTCCTTTTAGGATTACCATGGGATCAGGGATGTAACAAGTTTTATCAGGAATCTAAAGGTTTATGAACATTTTGGAGTTCACCTGCTTTCTTGTGTTTATTTTTTTTCCTTTTCTGTTTATTTCCATAGAAAATTGGTTAGGACAAGCGCCATTTCCTTAGATTCAGAACTGCGCCACATCGTTTTCCAAGTGAATTAAAGTATATCCAAAATTTAGAAATAATATTACTATATTCACAACTGAACCTCTTTCCTAAGGAGGGTCATATATATAAGAGCCAAACCATTGCCATCTTGATGCCTGCCTTACCACAGAGCAATGAAATAAATGGAGGCTGAATTTCATATATAGAATATCTGTGATTTGCAGTAAGATGGCTGTGATCTTTTCTTATTACTGTTTTGGATAGCATTTCGCAGTAATCCAGTAATTGGAAATCCTTGGTTGTCTGCCTATCGGAATATTACTTTAGTGAGAAAACATTCCTGACTCGATCTGTTTTCAACATGAAACCTATTAAGGGAGGGAATAGCCCTAGAGAAATAAGTTTTTCGTTCTTTTCTGGACATCCTTACCTTTTAAAAGGATTTCGATCTCACACTTGAACTTGTGAATAAATACTGCTGGGCAAGCATTGCTTCTCCTGTATTAGACAATCATGAACTTATGTAAAACATTGCATGAAATTTAGAGTTTGTGTCCCGTCTTACACCATTTTTTGTTCACAGTTTTCTAGATCAGTAGGATGTGTGTTTTTCTTCTTTCTGCTCCTTTTGACTCGTAACACAATTTCAGTGCGATTTAACGTTTGATTTATTCTGTGCTTGCCTCTCCAGAGAGACTGGTCGTTGTAGCTGAACATTATGAAAAAAGTCTTGAAGATTTGCTACAGGGCAGGAAGCCTGTGAGGTAACGTCTCCATCGAAGACATCCACATTTGTAAAATTGTCAAGCAAAAACAGATGGGCAAACTTCAACATGCTTAGTAGTCACATAATTGTGTACCCCGGACACATCGTTAGCATTGGTGTATGTACTGTATATGTCCACTTTGTATCATCTTTTACCTAGACGGGATTCGCTTTTAGCTCTTCAGGTGTAATCAATAGTCAACTATTAGAAAATGACCAAGGTCAGCTATGGTGATGGATAAAAGGCAAAACTAGGAGGAGATACTGTCTTTTAATGTCTAAAAATTGTAATTTAAGCAGAATAGCATGTTACTTCACAAAAGAATAATGCTACTAGTCAATTATTGTAAAATGTGGTGCTTTTTTTTTTCATCCTTTTAGAAGTATTTACCTTGTGACGCCCATACAATTCGATCAGACGGGTTGCCCAGACACTACCTAAGTGCAGCATACAGGGACAGGGGCTCCATTATATATTTGATTATTTTTTGCACACTTTTATACAGGATGCAGCCAAGCCCCTGAATACAGGCCATATATAATGGAGCCCCTGTCCCTGTATGCTGCACTTAGGTAGTGTCTGGGCAACCCGCCTGGTTGAATAGTATGGGCGTCACTAATGGGTTGCTAGCCGGAAACTATGGACATACATGTGTGAACAGTGCCCTATGGACGCCACTAGTATGCAATTTTATCATCTAGCATCACCCCCTCCATGTTTGGTAGGTTGTGAGTGATTGCTCCACCTAGCACCTGTGAAACCTCCATCATTATTAGGGGGTTTGGCTGCATCCTGTCAGTGCATTAGATTCTTTGGCCTGGGCTGACTGGATCAGTTGCCCTCTGGTTGCTGTATGTACAGTAATGCACAAAAGCCTAAATAGAATCCTGTGAGCCACACTCCCTTGATAAAGAGCATAAAAATTTGCATAATTGTAAAAGCCTATATCTCCGATACCATAGGATATAAAATTAAATGGACTAATCAGGGGAACAGTGGGGATAAAATAAAAGCAAACATGCGCCACTTTTGACCTGCAGACTAGTCCTCTTTTAGCTAGTTTACAAATCATCTCACCTGACCAATGAATGTTCTGCTCATTTGACATGTGATTTCCAGCCCGTTTAGGCAGGATGATTTATCGAGAAACAAGCGCTTCTTTTTATACATTTATTCCAAAATATTGACCTGTCTAAATGGGAATTTAGGTTTGCCTTATAAAATATATATATATACCTTTTGGAGCAACCCGCCTATACATAGACAGGGTGGATTAATGACTTCCAGACCTATCTGACAGCAGCTTATCCCTCTTAAAAATAAAATAATCCGTCTGCCCTATTCATCTTTTCCGCCCATATCCACTGTTATGGGAGAGTCAGGAAGCCTCCAAAGCCAAAAAATGCTTGAGTGATCCAATTGGAGTTGTGTAGTTCGGCCGACTTTAATCCAATGTGTATGACTAGCTTTAGGCTCTGATTACCTTTAAAGGAGCTTCCTTCACGGATTTAGCCACATATTCTCCATTTTACATCTGTGTTACATCCATTTTTATATCATCTATTTTTAAAAACTGAAGGAAGTATATTGTCTGAACTTTTTTTCCATTATCACTTACTAATGGATTAGTTAAATCCATGTGGGAGATTGAGGTCTTCTACTTTTCATACATTTTCTGTCTGAATCCCACATTTGGATGACACTATTACATGCACTGACTATGATGGAACAGAAACATGATTCTGTATAAAAATACGGATGTGTGTATGTGAATGGCTCCAAATAATGGGTCAGTATGCTGTCGTTCTTCACACCCGAGAAGAATACCAGATGTGAGGTTGGGACGAGCCGTCTGAAATATTGGGAAGGGCTCAGGTATCTGGGTGCAGAGGTTGTGTTCACACCTGGGCCTTTAATGTAATGGGACCCACATGTTCTCTCAGCTCAGATGCTGCAAATTGTGGTGTTATTTGGGAGCACATTACAGAATTAGCATTGATCCCTATGAGCTTCAAGGCATTCAACTGATATCGGGGTTTACTGTTGTGGGTGTGAAGGCCTCTTATTTTATTGCATGGTTAAGTTTTCTTAGTGGTATCATTTTTGTAGAAATGGAATGGGCAAGAGGTAAGATGGTGCCACTTTCTGTTGCTATTTGTAGTAGTACCTTCTGTCATATGTGAGATTGCTGCTAATAGTACAATATCATTAGTGTCTTGTTACATCTTTACCCCGATGTCGCTATTCCCCCCCCATGCTGGTGTTATATCACTTTATGTCGCTGCTTATTGAACCATGAGAGAAGTTGTATAGTCTCCCACAAAGATTTCCTTTCTGCTTAGCTGCCAAATCGATTCTCCACTCAGCGAATTGGCAAATACTTTTGGAGGGACATGTTATTTCAATTTTTAAATGTTTATCCAATTTAGGGAACCATAAAGTTAAGACTCATCTGCTTCTCAGATCAGTCCTGCCAGCAATCGCCAGGAGCCTAAGGAGAACAAAAAGGTCTTATGCACCTGTAGTCGGCATGGGTTCAGACCCAGCAGGGAATGTCCTCCTAGTACTGGCTCCTTGTAGTTTCTGCAGACACAAACATTTCTGTATTTTCAGCAAAATACCATGTAACTCCGTGCTATTCATGCATTGTGAAGAAATTTTGGAATTGCAAGATTGTGTGTTTGATCTTTTTCCACTTATAAAAGTGTGTTTAAAATAGAGAGTTATTTTGGTACATCAGAAAGATAGAGTTGTTGATGACAGTCAGACAATTTACAGATTAGCTAAACGTTTTTTCATAATTTGATTACCAAATGATAAATTAAGTGATTTTTGTTATATTCATCATTACCCAGGTTGGTAAAATGCCTTATAGTTGTGCAGGTTTATCAGCTGGATTTAATCTTTTTTTGAAGTTGCCTTCCCTTGCTGCATTTGACCCTTCTTAGCTCTGTCCTTGTAAGGTTGCTTTCACACTTGCGTTGGACGGCTTCTGTTGCTATCCGCAGCCTTGAGGAATTACGGTAACCGTTGCAGGAAACAGTTTTATTCCTCATAGACCTCTATTAGCTACGGATACCAACGGATGGTCTTGCGTTGCATCCGCCCCGCAACGCATCAGTTGTTTTGTCGCTGACCGTCGGGCGGATGGAACGCTGCATGTAGCATTTTTCTGCGCTTTGCGGAGTGTCAAAAAAATGCAACCTGCAGGAATCCGTTGGCGTCCGTTGTTTTTATAATGGACACCTATGGTGGTGGATTCCGTTAGATTGCGTCATTTGACGGATTCCGTTAACACATCCGTCTTTACACAACTGCGCATGCCCAGATGTGTAAAGTCAAGGAAAAAAAACTATAACGGATTGCGTTATTTTGTACGATCCGTAGCATCCGTTGTGCCACCAAATGCAATGCATCCGTTGGATGCGTCACACAACGCAATGCTACTGATGCCGTTCAACGCAAGTGTGAAAGTAGCCTAATCCGAGTATGGATAGAACGGAGGGTGAGGCACAGACAGGTGTCCATGCGGGTCAGCGAAATTAGCAGAGCTGGAGTCATTGACTCCTCCACTTGTGTATAACGTACTTCCTTCTTGCCGGCATTCAGAAGTGCAGTGATCCAAACCACTTACAAATCCTTGTAACATTGAGCTGTTAGTGTACCTGGAAAGAACATTAGAGGGGTCTTGCTAACATACATTGTGCCACCTCACACCATAAACCTCTTTCCAGTCTCCATAGTAACCTTGGAGAGTCATTGAAACACCTCTAGCTGCTGGAGCAGGGCAAAATATTCCTCAGACAGCCATTACTACTTGGAGTTGAGAGGATTCCTTTAGACAACCCCAGACGACACCCCGGGTCTGTGCTCTATGGCCACAGACAGGAACTCTGCAAATTTCTTAAGCTTCCAGGTTTCCTGATAAACTTGACAAATCATAACCCGAGTCGAGAATGCTGAAGGGTAAGGAAAACCGCACTTCTCCTGTCCAGTCAGTGAGCAATGACTTGTGCCATGAGTCAGGGTTACGCAAAACTACTTGCTGATCTTTGTTAATAAAACTCATTGATAGCATGTCAAGGTGTGTAAGTGTGTGCATTTCTTAGTAGATACTGAATAGATTCAGAATTTTTTTTTTTTAATAAAAATTTCATAATTTGTTTATCATTAACATGGCTCCAAGTGCCAGAAAATCATTGGATCCCTGTGATCGCTTTCAGGGAGCCGATTTAGTGAGCGAGAAAGTAATCTCCCTCTTTATAGCTACTTAAATGCTATGGTCGCTAATAACTGTGGCATATATGGAATTAACAGACCGGCTGCCTCTTTCACACGTTCGTGAAAAACCACGCACGTTTCTCACGGACGTGTCAGAGGTGCGTTTTGCCCTCCGTGAGCTGTGTTTATGGCCTACGTGTGTTCTCCGTGTGTTATCCGAGATAACACACGGAGAACGGGAACTTTCTGCTCACCTCTCCCTGGCGTTGCTGTCCCTGGTGCTCATCTACAGTCTTTCGTCCTGCCGACTCCCCGCTGCTGCAACTTCCAGCCGCAGTGAAGTGAATATTCAATGAGCATAATGAGCAGCGGTCGGAAGCAAGTGACAGCAGTGGCAGAGACAATAGTGCTGGAGAAGGTGAATAAAGTGTTTTGTTTTTTTTTTTTTTTTTATTTTCTCAAACACGTGTGTTTTCTCCGGCACATGTCACGTGGAACACCTCCATGTGGTCCGTTTGCGTTCCGTGTGACACCTGTGATGCCGGAGAAAAACTGACATGTTGACGTGTGGAGCACACGGACACACTTATGCTCCACACGGTCCATGGCAGAACATGCACGTGAGCGCAGACCCATTGATTTTAATGGGTCTACGTTTGCCCTTGTCTCCGGTACGTGAGGAAAAGGACCAAACACGTACCGGAGACACGGACGTGTGAAAGAGGCCTTACACTGCTTATTCCCTGCTGCTGTGTCTGTTCATGTAGAGGTGAGTAAGCAGGATCAGACAGCAGGAGCCCCGGAATCACAAGGTGAAGATCCACTTCTTTACATGCTAATAGAAACTGATACGACCAATTATGACAGTAAGGCCGAGGCAGCATGCTGCGATTGTTTTCTTGGTCCGATTGGGGCCGAGAAAATAATCGCTCATGGGTGCTGGGACATAGGTTAATATTGGTCCGAGTGGAATGCGATGTTTTATCGCATTCCACTTGGTCCAATTTTCATTCCGTGTGGCTTAGGCCTTAAAAGAGTTCTTAATAAGCAGTATGTTGGCGTAAGCTGTGCCTAATGCACACCTCACAAAACAAGAATTGATGTATTTGGTCTGTCATGAAGCCAGAAATTGATATTTATGCCTGTTATGAACAGTGGATTTATGCTGCTTTTTGAGCAGTTTCCTGTCTTAAAGGAAACTTGTCACCAGGATTTTCTCTAATGAGCTGCAACCACCACTGGTGAGCTCTGTATATACAGTTTTCCAGGCCGCTCTGTATGATGCAAAAAACACCTTTATTATACTCACCTAGGGGACGGGGCGGTTCGCTCCTATGGGTGTCGCTGCTCTCAGTCAGCACCTCCTTTCTTCTTGCGATCGTTGTCGTCCTGCCTAGCCCTATGTGCATGACGCGTCCTGCGCATGCGCACTTTGATCTGCCCTGCTGATGGCAGAGCCAAGTATTGTAATGCGCAGGCTTGAGACAAGGTCAAATACCACCCGCGCGTGTGCACTACAGTACTTAGATCTGCCCTCAGCAAGGCAGATCAAAGTGCGCATGCACAGGAGTGTAATGGAGGCCTCTGTGTGAATGACACAGGATGCGTCATGCACACAGGGTTTGGCATGAGGACAGTGATTGCACAAGATGGAAGAGGCGCCGGATTGAGGGTAGTGACTCTCATCAGACCGGACTGTCCCCTAGGTGAATATTATAATGGTGTTTTTTACGTTATACAGTGCAGCCTGGGCTCTTATATACAGCATTCTAGAATGCTGTATATAAGAGCTCACTGGTGGTGGCCGCAGCTCATAAGGGAAAATCCTGGTGACAGGTTTCCTTTTACAACACCTCTCATAAAAATTCTGCTACAACCCCTCTGATTAAGTAAAAAGTCAACATGGTACAAAGATAAATTTTACATGTAAGTAAAAAGTCACTAATTATTGTTCAGAATTTTTTGCATTTTTTTAAACCACAAAAGTAAAATTTTAAATTTGCTCCTGTTATTCTATCTGCAAATAGTACTAATGTATTATTATATTACTTCTGTGAACTTCATTTTCATTTTGTTCATTTCAAAGTTGCTGTTATGTTTGTATAGCAACTCACAAGGGACAAAGATAACACACTAAAAAACTGCAACTGACCCTGCTGCTTCCTGTACAGATTATAGATCCTAACCCCACAGTCCCTAGTAGTTCCTGCGGGAGTTGGAACTTGGACTAACCCTGACCACAGGCGAAACAATGGCAACTTGGGCTTAAGCCTGCTTTACACCTTACAATTTCGCATATGATATCGTATGCGATGTGACCCGCCCCCATTGTATGTGCGGCACGTTCAATTTGTTGATCGTGTCGCACAAACGATTATTTCCCGTCACATGTATTTACCTACCATACGACTTCGATGTGGGCGGCGAACATCCACTTCCTGGAGTGGGAGGGACGTTCGGCATCACAGCAACGTCACACGGCAGCCGGCCAATAGAAGCGGAGGGGCGGAGGTGAGCGGGACGTGAACATCCCGCCCCCCTACTTCCTTCCGCATTGCCAGCGGGAGCCGCGAGACGCAGGTAAGCTGCAGTTCATCGTTCCCGGGGTGTCACACACTGCGATGTGTGCTGCCTCGGGAACATTGAACAACCTGACGTTCAATTTTTAGTAATTGAACGACGTGCATGCGATCAACGTTTTAACACTAGAACTACTGAGGTAGTCATTTTGACTACTTTGCACTATGTATTTCTATATAGGTGTCACGAGTCCGGTAGTTCTAGTGTTAACGTTCAATCGCAATCGCGCGGAGGTTTCACACGCTACAATGTAACGAACGATGCTGGATGTGCGTCACTTACGACGTGACCTCGCCGACACATCGTTATTTAAATTTTAGCGTGTAAAGCGCCCGCTTTACTCATTGCCTGATCGACCGTTGAGCACTTCACATTCCTCCTAAGGAACCAAGGGCAGAGCAGAGTGCAAACTACCTATTGAAGGGAAGTTGTGGTGAATTAGAAAGTGATCCCAGAGTAAGTAAGACAAACTAGAAAATACTTGAGAGGGTGTATATTGCTAAAGAATATACCGCTTACTTACTGACAACATACATAAGCTAGGTGCAGAGTGGAGAAAATAAGCAGCAGAGTGAGTATCCTAGCTGGTCTTCCACTGACTGGTAGAAACTAACAGCAATATGGCTGAACTTCAAAATGAGAATATCACCAGCAAGAAAAATAGCAGGAGGATTTAAAGCTGCACCCAAAAGGTGATTGAGCAGAAAAATGAGTAAATTAATGAGTAAATTAATTAAAATGAGTAAATTAATACAACTGTTACCCTAATAGCACTTAAGCAAAGATAACAGAAACTAAACACCCAAAGAAAAGGTGTGTCTGATTTGCTTAAGCTAACAGAGAAGCCGGCCACGGAGCACAGACTCAAGGGTTCAAATCCAGATTCATTCTCGTCGCATTTAAGAAACTGAGTGCAACTTGAGTTTTCAGGACTTAGGTAGATTCAGACGTATATGGACAGTGACACAAATTTCAACATTTTAGCTGTTTACAAAAACCTAGTCAAGACACAGTTATACAATCAATATGGTCTTATATTGCAAACGTTCCGCTTTAATTTGAGGGTGTTCATATCCCAATTGGTGTAAGTGTTTAGCATTACATCTCTTTAATATATACCTGCCTCTTTTCAAGGGACCAAAGGTATTTGGACTATTATCTCAAAAGCTCTTTAACCCCTTCGCCGCAAAGCCTGTTTTCACCTTCATGACCAGGCCAATTTGTTTGTAATTCTGACCAGTGTCACTTTATGTGGTAACTCTGTAATGCTTCAATGGATTCCGAGGATTCTGAGAATGTTTTTTTCGTAACATATTGTACTTCATGCTAGTGGTAAACTTAGGATGATATTTTTTGCGTTTATTTGTAAAAATATTGTAAATTTGGTAAAACTTTTTAAAATTTAGCAATTTTCAAGCACTTAATTTTCACGCCCTTAAGCGTGAAAATTAAGTGCTTGAAAATTGGTTAATAAATAACATTTGACACATGTCTACTTTATATCAGCATAATTTCTGAAACATAATTTTTTACTGCTAGGAAGTTAGAAGAGTTAAAAGTTTATCAGCAAATCCTCATTCTTAAAGGAGTTGTCCGACATAAACTCCAAAAAAAAAATTAAGTTAATCTGTGCTGTCTTGTCATATAAAACACCCCTTACATTATTTTTTTGTTTTCTAACTTTTGTTTCTCTTGATTTTTCACTTTATTCTCTGCAGCTCCTTGTTTACATTCAGCACAACCTAACATGACATGTTTGACTGCCAAACCCACAGTCACAGCTGGCACCGCCCCCGGCCTCAGTGTCCAGCCACACCCTCTGCACACACACATTCCCTCCTGTCAGTATACTGTCCCAGCACCTGTAGATAAATTAATACTATGTAATGAACATTATATATAGCCCCTAACGTGAGTCTATAGGGGACACACACACACACACACACACACACCTAGAGTTATATAATATACATTATCCCACCTCATGCACTCTCTCCCACTTCCCTGTCTCTCACCCCCATGAAGTCTCGTCTCTGCCCCCCTGCTGAGTAACCCATGATCTCTTCTCTAGCCGCCCACTCTGTCAGCAGTGCACTCTTCTCTGCCCCCTACCCCCCCTGCTCGCTCTGCCTTCTCACTCGTGCAGCATGCTGTCTCTTCTCCGTGCTGTGATGATTGCAGTGTCCTTACAGCTGAGCTATACAGAGCTCAGTGCTGTTGTTCGCTGGTGTCAGGTGACATCCCTGCTTCTGACTGTATTCAGAAGCGAGGAGCACGGGAGGCTGCAGTCATCACAGAGACAGCGCACGGGGGAGGGGGGTCACAGTTGCCCGGGCACCATACAACATAATGAGCTGAGGACACTGTTGGGAAAACAGCACTCACAGTGTCCTAGACAGAGAGGGCAACCCTGTGTTTGTCCAGCACATACAGGGCACAGATAGCAGCGCACAGGGAGGGGGGCGGGGCTCATCGCACTGTACAGCCCAGCAGGGCAGCAACATGCAGTGGCAGATTTGCATGTCAACATGGCCCTGCCCATGTTGACATGAAATGACTGGAAGTCGTAAAATCACAGCAGGAGCAGTCACATGACCACTTTGAGCTAGGGGAGAGGGGCTGACAGCAGGGAAGGTAAGTGGTCACTATCTACCTACCTGCCCCAATGTAGCCCAATAGTGTAAATAATAAAAAAAAGCAAAATAAGCCGGATAACCCCTTTAAACCTCAAAAGCTTGATCACCAGTCAAAAAAAGCCTATGTGATCAAAACACTAATATAGTTCACAGTGAACAGAACAAATCCTATAAAGAACTACAACAATTAATATTAAGATATCTTTATTGAAGAATATATATAAAATACAAGATAAAAACATGCACAGAAAAATGACGACATGGGAGGAGCAACTTCACATGGGGTGCAATCTCTCAATAACTGGTATCAAAGACCAGGGTCCAGATCAGATGCATTCAATATTTTCAATCTCTATCACAACATTAACATCCAAAATTGGACTCTTAATATCATCCGATGACCACTGTCTAATCAATACACACCACATATGAATTTTATACTTGAGTTGATCCAGAAAATATACACTCTGAAAAGCAGATGGATGGCAGACAGGAACGGGACAGCATGTCCATTATAATGATAACAGATGTCACATTGCATGGACTGTAGAAAAGCATGGCCATCCAAAGATGTAATAGGGGGTGTCAGGAGTCAATAACACATAAAGGTAAGTAATACCATGACCAAAAAAAAGTGGAACATGGGACAATAATAATAAATAAGAATCCTGACACACCGCACCACACTATATAGAGGTCACATGCAAGTATACAAAATCCTCAATGTAGTCACATGCTGCATCTTACCGCAGGACACCCTGACGCGTTTCGCCGAAGCTTTATCCAAGGGCGCTTGTATCAAATATGAAGTTAAATGGGTTTTTATACCCTTAGTTGTTTACACCATCCCATAATCAATCACATACAATTAAATGGTTAGGCCAATACAAACACAGAATGTGCTGCATCTACAACCACATTGGTGATTTTAAAAAATGCCAAATTCATTGATATAATTAAATCAAGTACTTACTTAATGAAGTAATATACCACTGGCGTCCGGAAGTGTGACAGTTTCACACTGCACATGTGCAGAGCAGCTCAAAACATCCTCCCCAGTATGGTCGCATCAAAGGTTCCACGTGTAGGAAACTACATAATTGATGCTGCACCATGCAAATCGGCATCCGAAAACCGGAAATGGAACATCACAATCAGGTGCATCACAAATATTCTTCCCCACCAAAGCACAGGAGAAACGTTCCACTACCCGGATATGCACAAAAGGTTTGTCACACATATGGTAGCCAGGTGGAACGCATATGCGTTCCACATATGCGTAAATGAATAGAATCGCAAGGTATATAATAGATACTCATATATGTATATAAATTCTAGGCTTAAAAAACACCAATGCGGTTTTTATCATAGCAAAAAGCTATATATTGCACAAATACCCGTGTATGCATGTATACAGGAAAATAAAACCATTTTTCTCTTTGTATCAATATATAATATGGAAAATCCTCTAAAATATTGCAAAATATTCATAAGGGGCAAAATAAATACATATATAAACATATAAATAAATATATATGTACTGAAAGTGAAGAAAACAGTGTAAAATTTACAGTGTAAAGACTGCACACATGCATGTAAAAACATGCATGTAAGAATTCACACTGACATAATAATCAGTAATAATTATTGCTAAAAAGGGAAAATAAAAGTGCAAATAGTGCGAAGGTGACACACGTGAAAAATACAATATAATGAATATATCATATTTTATTCAGAAATTTTAAAAATTAATATTCTTTTGAACAAAATCCCCTTGAAAGAAATGTCCTTGTTATCAATGATAAAAAGTGCTAGAAGTGCTAGGAGTTGGTTGAGGATGCCCATCAGATGATCACACAATTTTGCACAGTAGAAGAAATATCCAATCCAACATCAACACAAAGGGCCTAACCTAGAATATAAAAATTAAAATTATTAAAAAAATATATAAAACTAAAATCAAGCTAAAAGAGTGCAAAGATCGCCGTTGATACCAGTAGGAAGTTCCAAAATCATGTAGAACAAAAACCTAATTCACTTTCTAAAGAAATGGTGAATAACTAATATTCTCATTTAACCCATGAGGTACTAAGGTGTTCAAAGTAAAAATCCAACGTGACTCTTTCTGAGCCTAAGCCTTTTTCCACTTTCCCCCTCTTTGACTTACCATAATTCTATCAATAGCACGAATCCGTAAGTGAGAGGGATTACAATGATGGAACTGCCTGAAATGGCGAGGAATAGTCGTCAGTTTGGATATATCCTCCTCATCCCTTGCTGCGGAAATGGCTAGGACATGCTCCCTTGCTCTTCTTCTAAATTGTCTGGTAGTAAGGCCGACATACCTAAGGTTACAAGGACAAGAAGCCAAGTATATTACCCCTTTTGTACTACAATTTATGGCATGTGTGATTTTATATTCCCTTTTGTCGTCAGAGCTAAAGAAATGTTTTGCTCTTTCCACATTGGGACATGCCACACAGTCACCGCATGGTTTACAACCCCAAGGGATCTTAGAGGAGTCCAAAAAAGTTTTTCCTACCTGACCTCTGTGGTGACTGTGTACAAGAATATCCTTGAGGCTCCTGGATCTTCGGAAAGTGATGTTCGGATCTGATGATACATAATGTTTTAACGCATCATCCATTTTAAGTATACCCCAATGCTTTTTGAGTATGGCACGTACCTCCTCAGAATGCGAGTTAAATGTAGAAATAAATCTCACAATATCATCATGAGGTTTAGTTTTTTTGGCATTGTTGAGAAGAGCCCTTCGTTCTGTATGTTTAGATGCTTGATATCCACGGTTAACATCTCTCGGGTGGTATCCTCTGGCAAGAAATCTTTCTGTAAGATCAGTAGCTTGCTTCTCAAAAGATGCGTCATCCGAACAAATCCTCTTAATCCGTAGAAATTGACCCTTAGGAATATTCTTAATAACATGTTTTGGATGAGCTGATTTCGCATGTAATACAGAATTAACTGCAGTAGATTTTCTAAAGAGGTCCGAGTGTATCACTCCACTTGTATCCACATGAAACTTCACATCCAAAAAATCAATAGAGTCAGTATCGATACTGTAGGTGAGTTTCAAATTGATGTCATTACGATTCACAGAGGTCATAAATAGTTCCAGTTCTTCTTTACTGCCCTGCCATATGAAAATGACATCGTCAATAAATCTCGACCACATATGCACTCTGTCAGAAAGTGGAAGCGGGTCTGTCAAAAAAATGTTTCTCTCCCACAGCCCCAGGAAAAGCTTAGCATATGAGGGCGCACAAGCCGCCCCCATTGCTGTTCCCTGGAGCTGCAGGTAGAGTACATCTTTAAAGAAAAAGAAATTATGCTTCAAAACAAATTCCAAGTTGTAGAAGCAAATCAATAAGACCTCTTTCCAAATTAGATGTTTTAAGAAAAAAACACCGCAGACAACCCGTCCTGATGTCGGATGGACGTGTATAATGATTCCACGTCAGCAGTAATAAGTAGCATGTCATGGTCCAAGTGCAAATCCTCCATTTTCCGTAGTATATCATTAGTATCCCTAATAAAGGAAGGCAATGTTTCAACCATAGGTTGCAAATATTGGTCCAAAAATTTACAAATGCATTCACAAATATTGCTATTACCCGAAACTATGGGTCGTCCAGGGGGAATTGAAGAATTTTTGTGAATTTTTGGTAGAAAGTATATCGTGGCAATAGATGCATCATCAACCGTCAGAAATTCCACTTCCTTTACAGATAAGATGCCATCATCAACTGCTTTGTGAAGAATTTTCATCAATGCCAGCTGAAATTCAGACAAAGGATTATAATGTAGCTTTTTATAACATTGAGGATCTCGCAGTTGGCGTAATGCTTCCTTCTCATAAAGGGCACGTGGCCAAATGACCACGTTTCCACCCTTATCGGATGGTTTAATCACGATATCTTCCATTCTAGACAATTCCCTCAACGCCTCTCTTTCAGTCTTTGTACAGTTGTCCTGTCTGATGAGACAGACTTCAAATCTTCTGTGACCAACCGTACAAAGATATCAATATTGGGGCATGATGTAAAAGGAGGAAACTTTCTGGACTTAGGAATGAGAAATGAGCCTCCTTTAAGGCTGTCTTGCTCACGCAGCAGCTCTTCAAGTATCTGAATTGCCTCCCTCTCCTCAGTGGTAGGAAACATAGACCTTAGGTTCTCATCATGAAAATATTTTTTAAAAAAGTTTCCGGGCAAAAAGATTCAAGTCCGTGATAACTGAAAAACAATCATATTTAGATGTTGGACAGAATGATAATCCCCTGCCAAGTACACTGATATGGGCTGGTGAGAGAATCACATTGGACAGATTAATTACCTTCAAGGCACTTGATTTATCCTGTTCCTGATCAGGAGTCATTTTGCGCTTAAAGCTCTTCTTCTTCCAAGAGGTATTTTTATTCTGAACCATTCTATTTTGCTGTCACTCAGAAAATGAAGATTCACTTGTGGACGACGCAGATGATGATATAGATGGATTTCTCACTTGACGATCAGTATTATGAAATCCATTCTGAGTCCAATTTTGGATGTTAATGTTGTGATAGAGATTGAAAATATTGAATGCATCTGATCTGGACCCTGGTCTTTGATACCAGTTATTGAGAGATTGCACCCATGTGAAGTTGCTCCTCCCATGTCGTCATTTTTCTGTGCATGTTTTTATCTTGTATTTTATATATATTCTTCAATAAAGATATCTTAATATTAATTGTTGTAAATCCTCATTCTTCCAACAAATGTTTTTATGGACCACATCACATTTGAAGTGACTTTGAGTGACCCATGTGACAGAAAATACCCAAAAGTGACATCATTTTAAAAACTGTACCCTTCAAAGTGCTCAAAACCATATTTAAAAAGTTAATTAACCTTTTAGGTGCTTCTCAGGAATTTAAGCAATGTGGAAAAAAAAAATATTTTACTGTTTCCTACAAAAAATGTTAATTTAGACCCCAATTTTTATTTATACAAGGGTAACAGGAGAAAATGCACTGTGCAATTTTTTTGTGAAATTATTCCTGAGTATGCTGATACCCCACACGTGGTGGAAAACTACTGTTTCTATGCATGGCAGGGCTCAGAAGGGAAAGATCACCATTTGTTTTTTGGAATGCAAAATTGGCCAAAATTGAATTGATAGCTGATGCCATGTCGTGTTTGCAGAGCCCCTGATGTGCCTAAACAGTGGAAGCTCCCCACAAGTATCCCCATTTTGGAAAGTAGACCCTTTAATGAATTTATCTAGATGTGTAGTGAGCACCTTGAGCTCTCTGGTGCTTCACAGAATTTTATAACGTGAAAATAATAAAATCACTTTTTTCCCATAAAAATGTTGCTTTAGCCCCAAAGTTTTATTTTCACAAGGGTAACAGGAAAAAAATGCACCTTACAATTTGTTGTGCAATTTCTCTGGAGTACAGTGATACCTTGTCGTGGAAAACTTCTGTTTGACTTTGGAATGTAAAATCAGCTGGAATCACTAGCAGACGCCATGTCACGTTTGCAGAGCCCCTGATGTGCCTAAACAGTGGAAACACCTCAGAAGTGACTCCAATTTGGAGTCTAGATAGCTCAGGGAATTAGATGTGTGGTGAGCACCTTGAACCCCCAGTTGCTTCACAGAATTTTATACCATTGAGCCATGAAAATAAAAATTTAAAATTTTTTCGGCAAAAATATTGATTTGGCCCCATATTTTTTATTTTCACAAGGGTAACAGGAAAAAATGCACTGGTAATTTGTTTTGCAATTTCCCCTGAGTACACCGACACTCCATATGTGATGGAAAACTACTGTTTGGATACATGGCAAGGCTCAGGAGGGAAGGAGTGCCATTCTGGCTGGAATAGTTTGAAAATGCCATGTCACATTTCAAGAGCACCTGACGTGCCAAAACAGCAGAAACACGCTACAAGTGACCCCGTTTTAGAAAAACTAGAATTCTTAAGGAATTCATCTGGGGGATTAGTGATCGTTTTTATCATTCAGGCGATTCACAGAATCATGTAACACTGGGCTGAGTAAATGAAAATGACCTTTTTTCCACTAAAATGTTGCTTTGGCACAAAGTTTTTAATTTTCAAAAAGAGTGCTGGAGAAAGCAAATAATGCAATTTCTCGTAAAAACACCCTTTCCCCCAATTTATTAGCCCCTAAAACACTCCTGCAGGTCCGATGTAATCCACACAAGGTCCCACAACCATTCTAGCTCTGGTCATGGAACATGACTGCTCTCTGTGAGCTTCAAGCAGAGACTGAGCCTCAGTGGTGATGTCATTCAGGTAAGTTGCAGGCACAGCTGGAGGTTCCCACGGCTCTCTACCTGTGACCGCAGATTAGTAAGGGGGGGCTCTCATAGATCCTCCTCATTACTAAACTAGGGCTTAGTTGCAGCTGTGAGCTGCTATTAACCCTTTAGTACCCTGATTGATTCTACAGCAGGGCAATCTGGAAGAGCTGGGTAAAGTGCCGGGATTGTCACATCTAATGGAGGCAACAGTCTTGGCCAGCTACAAGCTGCTATTTTTAGGCTACGGGGCCCAATAAGCATGGGTCTCCCCAGCCTGAGAATACCAGCCCCCAGCTGTCGGGCTTCATCATGACTGGATATCAAAATTGTTGGGGACCGCACACCGTTTTTTAAAAACGTTTTATTTAATTTTTTTTTTTTAAAACCCTCTTATTTTGATGCACAGCCAAGATAAGCGCACGGCTGGGGGCTGCAGCCTGTAGCCGTATACTTTATCAACGCTGGGTATCTTAAAATGTGGGGACCCTGCTCCAATTTTTTTAAAAGAATTATTTCGTTTTTATACCACGATAGGGACTCGCAGACAAAGTCTGTAATTGGTTGATGTACTCCGATCATTAGCCAAAATTCCCTAAAACTTTCTGGCCTGGTTCTGGCACTCATCCTATCACTAATCATTAGATCACAATCTCATTAAGCATGCATTTCACATACTTAAGACAAAACTTATAGCACAAAGACGCACAAACAAGCAACAACTGAAGTCTGCTGCAGTAAAGGCCTGGCAAAGCATTAGAAAGGAGGTAATCCAGTGTTTGGTGAAGTCCATGGCTTTCAGACTTCATGCAATCATTGCCTGCAAATGATTCTCTACTAGTACAGTCAAACTATTAAAAATGAACATTTTATTTTTGGTAAAGTAAATTTGTCCAATTCCTTTTGAGCTCCTGAAATGAGGAGGCTTGTAGGAAAATGGTTGCAATTCCTAAAGGTTTCCTAGGATATTTTTGTTCAATCCCTTTAATTAAAATTTAGAGTCACACTTCAATTGCATCTCATCTGTTGCATTTAAAAAAAAAAAAATAATAAATAAATAAAAAATAGTGCCATGCAGACCTCAAATCATGAAGATTCGGTCACTGTCCACATATTTGTGGACCTAGCTGTACATCTATACCGTATTTTTCGCTTTATAAGACGCACTTTTTTCCCCCCAAAATTGTGGGGAAAATAGGGGTGCGTCTTACAAAGTGACTGTAACTTACCGGGCAGTAATGCGGCGGTGGAGTGAGTCACAGGAGGCTGGTGCGGCCGCCATGGATCCCCGGCAATCGGCTGCGGAGGCGGCCGCCATGGATCCCGTGGCAATCGGTTGTGGTGGCGGCAGCCATGGATCCCCCGGCAATCGGCTGTGGTGGCGGCCGCCATGGATCCCCCGGCAATCGGCTGTGGTGGCGGCCGCCATTGATCCCCCGGCAATCGGCTGCGGTGGCGGCAGCCATGGATCGCCCGGCAATCGGCTGCGGTGGCGGCCGCCATGGATCCCCCGGCAATCGGCTGCGGTGGCAGTCACCATAGCCGAAATCTTTATCTGCGCCTGCGCTGCCTCCAACGCGACTTCCGGAAAATGGCTGCGGAGGTGACGCAGGCACAGATGGAGATCTCGGAGAAGCGAGATCTCCATCTGCGCATGCGCTGCCTTCCGTAGCCATTTTCCTGAAGTCCATCGCGTCGGAGGCTACGCAGGCGCAGATAGAGATCGCGGCTCTCAAAGATCGCGATCTGCACATGCGCGGGCTCCATTTTAGATATCCGCAGCAGCCGGAGACTATCATAAGAAAGAGGAGAGAGAGAAGAACGATTCTCCCTCTCCTCGCTAGGGCTGGATGCTGATTGGTGGAGACAACTTCTGCAGAGCTGCCTCCACCAATCAGTGATCTGAGCCTGACAAATGTTATCAGTTGAACGAAGGGTCCTAATAGGTGAGCAAAAAACACTGAAGGGGAACACAACCCCCATCATCAGCCTTCAGAATATACTGTATCAATCGGTGTATTCAGAAGGATGATGGGGGCTGTAGTCCTTTAGTGTAAACACTCCAGGGAGGGACTAATGTAGTGGCCAAAGTGTTAATGTGACTACCACCCCCCTCATCTTTCAGAATACAGTCATGTATGGTATACAGTACATGGGTGTATTCCTAAGGATGAGGGGGGTGGTAGTCCCAGATCCCCATAAAAGTGCATCATGCAGGTCCCCCATAGCCGTGTCATCCACGGATCCCACATAACAGTGCATCATCCACAGGTCCCCCATAATAGTGCGTCATCCACAGGTCCCCCATAGCAGTGCGTTATCCACAGATCCCCCACAGCAGTGTCATCCACAGGTCCCCAATAATAGTGCATCATCCTCAGGTCCCCCATAACAATGCATCATCCACATTTCCCCCATAATAGTGCGTCATCCACAGGTCCCCCATAGCAGTGTGTCATCCACAGGTCCCCCATAGCAGTGCGTTATCCACAGATCCCCCACAGCAGTGTCATCCACAGGTCCCCAATAATAGTGCATCATCCTCAGGTCCCCCATAACAGTGCGCCATCCACAGGTTCCCCATAGCAGTGTCATCCACAGGTCCCCCATAGCAGTGCGTTATCCACAGGTCCCCCACAGCAGTGCATCATCCACAGATCCCCCCATAACAGACCCTCCTGTTGAGTCTAAATTGTTACAATAATGTTTTTTTTAATTTTATTAAAATGCTTTAGCACACTATTTGGCTCAATTCTTTTTTTTTTTTTAATTTTCCTCCTCTAAAACCTAGGTGCGTCTTATAATCAGGTGCGTCTTATAAAGCGAAAAATACGGTATATAATTGCCTTATTCTGTCTGTCTGTCTTGCTCCAAAATTGTGTCACCGTGACATTGTGTCACCGTGACAGTGTCCTTACAGTGACAACCGTCGGATTGGCTGCTGGGCTCGGCCTGGCCCCGCCCCTCCACATGGATTGGTTGCTCGGCTCGGCCTGGCCACGCCCCCCGCATGGATTAACCGTTTGGCCAGGCCCGCCCCCGAACACGATGCCCGCTAGGCCACGCCCCCCGCATGCGATGCCTGTATTGGCCGCTCGGCCTGGCCCCGCCCCCGCATGGATTAACAGTTTGGCCAGGCCCGCCCCCGCACGTGATGCCCGCTAGGCCACGCCCCACACGTGATGCCTGCTAGGCCACGCCCCCGCACGTGATGCCCACTAGGCCACGCCCCCGCACGCGATGCCCGCTAGGCCACGCCCAGGCACACGATGCCCGCTAGGCCACGCCCCCTCACACGATGCCCGCTAGGCCACGCCCCCTCACACTATGCCCGCTAGGCCACGCCCCCTCACACGATGCCCCGCTCGGCCACGCCCCCTCACACTATGCCCGCTCGACCACGCCCCCTCACACTATGCCTGCTCGGCCACGCCCCCCGCACACGTTGGGCACCTGTACACCTCTCCCCAGGACAACTCCTCCCATTATACTCCTCTTTCCCCAGGACTACTACTCTCATTATACTCCTATTATAATCCTCCTATTATACTCCTCTCTGAGGGGTTCGCAGCATGGGGGATGGAGCACGATGGGGAGTGCAGCATGGGGGATGGAGCACGATGGGGAGTGCAGCATGGGGGGTGGACCCCGATGGGGGGTGCCCAGAATAGGGGGATGAAACACGATGGGGGGTGCGCAGCATGGGGGTTGGAGCACGATGGGTGGTGCAGCACGATGGGGGGTGCCCAGAATGGGGGGATGAAACACGATGGGGGGTGCGCAGCATGGGGGATGGAGCACGATGGGGGGTGCAGCATGGGGGATGGATCACGTTGGGGGGTGCCCAGAATGGGGGGATGGAGCACGATGGGGAGTGCAGCATGGGGGATGGAGCACGATGGGGGGTGCCCAGAATGGGGGGATGAAACACGATGGGGGGGTACGCAGCATGGGGGATGGAGCACGATGGGGGTGCGCAGCATGAGGGATGGAGCATGATGGGGAGTGCAGCATGGGGGATGGAGCACGATGGGGAGTGCAGCATGGGGGGTGGACCACGATGGGGGGTGCCCAGAATAGGGGGATGAAACACGATGGGGGGTGCGCAGCATGGGGGATGAGGCACGATGGGTGGTGCAGCACGATGGGGGGTGCCCAGAATGGGGGGATGAAACACGATGGGGGGGTGCGCAGCATGGGGGATGGAGCACGATGGGGGGTGCAGCATGGGGGATGGAGCACGATGGGGGGTGCCCAGAATGGGGGGATGGAGCACGATGGGGAGTGCAGCATGGGGGATGGAGCACGATGGGGGGTGCCCAGAATGGGGGGATGAAACACGATGGGGGGGTACGCAGCATGGGGGATGGAGCACGATGGGGGTGCGCAGCATGGGGGATGGAGCACGATGGGGGGTGGGCAGCATGGGGGATGGAGCACGATGGGGTGTGCGCAGCATGGGGGATGGAGCACGATGTGGGATGCGCAGCATGGGGGTGGACCACGATGGGGGATGCACACCTCCCCCAAAACACACCCGCACCGCAGAACACACCACACACACACTGGGAACCACAAACACTGCCCTACACAGACATCCACACACACACAGACAACGCCGCACACACACAACACACAAACACCGCGGCACACACAAATATATGCACATACCGTGCAACACACACATTGCACAAAACATACCTCCCCCCAAAACACACACACGCACCCCACACACACACCCACCCACACACACATGCCTACACACCCACACACACATGCCTACACACACACCCACACAAACCGTGCAACACACACAGCACCACACACACACAACGCTACAGACACAGCGCTCCACAAACAATGCAACACACAACGCAACACACAAACACCACTCTCACCCCCCCCCACACCCAGACAACACCCAGAACATTTACAACGCACTACACAAACACTTGGCAACTACATACAACAACATCTATATATATAGCAAAAATCATACATTAACTACACAATACGTAAATTCTAGAATACCCGATGCGTTAGAATCGGGTCACCTTCTAGTTAATATATAAAAGTGATCGTCACATACAGACTGCAAGGGGTTAAATGTATTTTTACTCATTCAGTCTTGCACTCGCCTTTCACTCAGGCTGCAAATAGAGTATAAATCACATCCCAACACAGTTCAATTATCCCAGGTACACACACAATACCCCCAGTCATCAAACTGGGTGATGTGTGCCCCCCAAAAATACACAATGCTGTTTAGCATTAAAAAGGATATGGATTCTTTAGCACATACAAGGTCCAAACTTGTTATATAAGTGCAACACAAACCAAAAATTAAAAAAAAGACAAAATAAAGTGACAAGCAAGTATACAAAACAGTTATACAGTATAAAGGAGGAATAATAGAAAATAAAGGTTTCAATCTATAGGTTGGAAAAAGGGAAATCCATCTATCTGACCATCGCCATATCATCTTTTTATATCCCCACTCCTGGACTCGAGTTTCTAGGACCATTTGTCAGTTTAAGGAATATTCAAATCTCTATCTCGACAGTGAGTTAATAAGGGGGCTAGAACAATGAATATTTAACAGTTCATTTCTTGCATCCCCCTCCACAAGATGGGGAGATGTTCACTCTAGATAACAAATGTCCATCAGCATATCTTTTGAAGCTTGTACTCACAGGGCCTAGGTGTCAAGAATAATACTCTTTACTCTAAAGCAGGGCTGGGGAACCTTTTTTCTGCCGGGGGGGGCCATTTGGAAATTTCTACCAACCTTCGGGGGCCGCACAAAATTATCAACTTAAAAATTACCCTAATATATTTGGTCAAACCATTAACTCACTGTGGCGGCTGGAGCATGTACTCTTTGGTGCAGCTGTAATATTAGGCGATATTGATCTTTTTGCTTTTCACAACTGCTTTTCCAGGTTTGAGTTGGCTGGGACTGCTGTATATACATCACAGGGGAGGGTTGGGAGGAATATAGATCACTGGGGAGGCTGGGGGCATAGACATCACTGGGGGATACATACATCATTGATGGGGAGCACAAACATAGCTGGGGGGGCATAAACATTGCTGGGGAGGGCTGGGAGGAATATACATCACTAGGAAGCAGCAGCGCATAGACGTCACTGGGGGTACATACATCACTGGGCGGCACAGACTTCACTGGGGGTATATACACATCACTGGGATAAACAGACATAGCTGGGGGGCACAAACATTGCTGGGGTTATATAAATAGCCGGGGGCAAACAGCCCTGGGGGATGCCGGAGGGACACAGACAGCCCTGGGGGCACAGAGAATGATGGGAGAGGCTGTAGTCACAGACAAATCAGGGGGACGCTGGGGGCACAGAGAAGGATGGGAGAGGCTCGGGGCACAGAGATCACTGGGAAGAGTTGGGGGGGGCACAGATCACTGGGGAGACTGGGGGGGCACAGATCACTGGGGAGACTGGGGGGGCACAGATCACTGGGGAGACTGGGGGGGCACAGATCACTGGGGAGACTAGGGGGGCACAGATCACTGGGGAGACGGGGGGGCACTGATCACTAGGGGGGCATAGATCACTGGGGAGACTGGGGGGGCACAGATCACTTGGGGAGACTGGGGGGCACAGATCACTGGGGAGACTGGAGGGGAGGCACAGAACATTGGGGGGGCACAGATCACTGAGGAGACTAGGGGGCATAGATCACTGGGGGGTAAGAGGGGCACAGAGCACTGGAGGTACAGAGCGCTGGGGGCACAGGCAGACTCGGATGAGCTTGGAGGTAGTTAGAGAACTGGGGGAGGCTGGGATCAAGGAGTGCTGGAGGTGGCTGCGGGCACAGAGTGCTCTGCCGCCGGGCACAGAGAGGAGCAGCCGCCTTCGCTGCCGGGCACAGGGAGCTACCGGGTACAGGGAGCCGCCGCCGCAACCGCCGGGCACAGGGAGCTGCAACCGGGCAAAGGGATCCGCCGCCACAACCGCCGGGCACGGAGCCGCCGGGCACAGGGAGCCGCCGCCACAACCGCCGGGCACGGAGCCGCTGGGCACAGGGAGCCGCCGCCACAACCGCCGGGCACAGGGAGCCACCGCCGCAACCACAGGGCACAGGGATACGCCGCCGGGCAGGGAGCCGCAGCCGCTGGGCAAAGAGCGCTGCCCGGCACAAGTAAGACCTGGGGGATGATTGGCAGTCAATCCTCTCCTTTTTGATTTTAGCGCTCCTCATGCCGACCCTACCTACAAAGTACGTCCTCACGAAGGCAGTGCCAGCGTGGGGACGTAGTCTTTCAGGTATAGGAAATGCAGCGTTCAGTATTGAAGGCGCTGTGTGTGGTTTTAAAGGGCCAGCAGCCAGTAAGATGCGGCTGCCGGCCCAGCACTGCAGTCCCCGGGAATCAGCCCGGGGGCTGCAGAAAAAGTCGTTGTGGGCCGCATATGGCCCGCGGGCCGGAGGTTCCCCACCCCTGCTCTAAAGGGTACCTGGAGCTGATATATGCCAGATCCATGTGTAGTATGTCTATACTGTGGCTGCATGATTTCACACATACAGTATATGTTTAAAGGGAATCTGTCAGCAGGCTTTTGCTTTGTAAGCTGAGGACAGCATGCTGTGGTGGTTATGAAACAAAAATCCACTATGCCTCTCTTATCAGGCTCCTGGTGTTTTTAACTTTAACTCCGCTGCTATTGGCCGCCTGCCATGTGACATCGCTATGACGCCACACGACCCGCCCCCTTAGGAAGGAGGCGGGTCGCCGGCCAGAGCGACGGTCGCAGGGCAGGTGAGTGCATGTGAAGCTGGCGTAGCGATAATTTTCGCTACGCCAGCTATCACAAGATATCGTTTCTGCGACGGGGGCAGGGACTATCGCATGCGACATCGCAGCATCGGCTTGCGATGTCGCAACGTGCAAAGCCCGCCTTAAGCTAAAGGCTTAGGGCGGCTTTGCACACTACGACATCGCAGGTGCGATGTTGGTGGGGTCAAATCGAAAGTGACGCACATCCGGCGTCACTTGCGATGTCGTAGTGTGTAAATCCTAGATGATACGATGAACGAGCGCATAAGTGTCGTTATCGTATCATCGGTGCAGGCTCCGACATTTCCATAATGCCGGTGCCGCGACAGGTATGATGTAGTTCCTCGTTCCTGCAGCAGCACACATCGCTGTGTGTGAAGCCGCAGGAGCGAGGAACATCTCCTTACCTGCCGCCAGCGGCTATACGGAAGGAAGGAGATGGGCGGGATGTTTACATCCTGCTCATCTCCGCCCCTCCGCCGCTATTGGCCGCCTGCCATGTGACGTTGTTTTGACGCCGCACGACCCGCCCCCTTAGGAAGGAGGCGGGTCGCCGGCCAGAGCGACGGTCGCAGGGCAGGTGAGTGCATGTGAAGCTGGCGTAGCGATACTTTTCGCTACGCCAGCTATCACAAGATATCGTACCGGGGACGGGGACTATCGCGTGCGACATCGCAGCATCGGCTCGCGATGCCGCAACGTGCAAAGCCCGCCTTAATCACATGGTGATTTATGGTTTTTGTGGCTAGTGCCCTATTGTCCAACACACCCCCTGCTGTGATTAACAGTTCACAGTCAGTGTACAATGTTCATTGAGAGCCTGGTGTGTGCAGGACAGTTGTATCAGCTCTGCTGCTTTGCTAAATGTAAAGCCTCAGATTATATGAGAACGGCTGCAGCCAGTAAACTAAGTGATACATCGTTAGATTCAGAGTCTCTCTGCCTATGATATGCTGCATTCAGATGAAGTAGCAAAACCTGCTGACAAATTCCCTTTAACTCAAAAACTCAAAAATACTGTTGCATTTAAAAAGAAGACCGTTTAATAGCTGCCTGGGAGAGTAATCAGATAGGCAGGCAGGGAGAAACTTCTGAAGACCCGCCTGTCCAATTAATCTCCCAGGAGGCCCAGTCACAGGCAGCTAATAAACTATAGGGTGCTTTACACGCTGCGACATCACTAGCGATTGCTAGCGATGTCACTAGCGATAGCACCCGCCCCCGTTGTTCTTGCGATATGTGGTGATCGCTGCCGTAGCGAACAATATCGCTACGGCAGCGTCACACGCACATACCTGTTCAGAGACGTCGTTGTGACCATCGAACAATCCCTCCTTGAATGGGGAAGTGCATTCGGCGTAACAGCGACGTCACAAAACGGCCGCCCAATAGCAGGGAAGGGAAGGAGATGACCGGCCAGAACATGCCACCCACCTCCTTCCTTCCTCATTGCCGGTGGACGCAGGTAATGAGATGTTCGTCGTTCCTGCAGTGTCACACATAGCGATGTGCCGAACAACCAGCGGCCTGCCCCACCAACGATATTATGACAAGGAGCGACATGTCAACGATCAACGATTTTTGACGTTTTTGCGATCGTTGCTCCTTAGTGTCACACGCTGCGATATCGCTACCGGCGCCGGATGTGCGTCATGAACGACGTGACCCTGATATATCGTTAGCGATGTCGCAGTGTGTAAAGCACCCTTATGTCTTTCCCTTAATTGCAATAGTGTTTCAGAGTTAAACGTATATGGCTGAAATCAAGCAGCCAAGGTCTGATATATGCTGCTCATGGTCCCCTTTAAGAGAGAACTCCCACCTAGCCCGCATTCTTATTAACCACAGGTCATAGCCTTCAATAAACGTACCAGGTTGTTTAGTCCTTTGTACAAATTAACTATATGGATGTAAGACGTATGTACTAAAATTACATTTTCACCTACAAAAATAAATGAGAAACTTCTCTAAACTGTAAGAATGTCAGACCTGGTGCTTGTACAAAGTGAAGAACACCAATAAGCTACATCAATAAAGTGCTGTTTCCACACTGGAGAACAGATGAATCACAAAGTATTAAAAAGTTTTATAACTTTTAATTATACAGAAACTTAAGTTTATTTACATAAAACAAGAAACTTTCCCTCTCAAATACAATAATAGTCCTGCGGATTGAACTGACGGTAGGAACAGCTATGTTTTATGGAATCGTCCTACTCAGGCCAAGAACACATATCTGTGAGAACAATATTTTTCTCAGCATGATGAGGTCCTCTGAACGGAAACTAATTCGTTCTGATTTAATGTTTGCTGATGTAGGTCCAAAGTGTCTATTATTTGGTGTGTCCACTTCAAAGAAAATATTTGATATTCCTGGCACCCAAAAATGCAGTATGATGGAAGACAGACACCTGGCATGGAGAAGACATTGCAAGAAGGCCAGGCTTGACTGTTGACATGGAGCAATTCTGATTAATTTTTCCATCAAACTAGTAGTGAGAGTTGGGGCTGAGGTTCGCCCATGCCCATGTGACCTCCGGCAACACCAATAAATCCATAGCCTTGATCTGAATATATCTTACATATGTTCTGCGTGGGCTTCTGGCTAACGTTCCTGTTGTTATCATTAGGCTGTCTGATTTTCCAGCATCATTTTATTTAAGAGCCAGTGACTCACATGATATTTTATTAGGTATGAGACAAATTTTCCCACCCAGAAATTCTGTAAAAGTGCATTGCTCGCTGTTTATTATGTGTTGTGGTCTGGTCTTCCCTTGAGGATTACATTGAGCAGATGATCTGTGTTGTCCATGTTGTATTTTCATTCTTCCTGATAAACCACATAAAGTTTTCTTCACTACTATATACTGGATTCTTTATTAAACTTCCTGGAAGCTTGGGATAATCAAGAAATGGCCTCCAGGACAATTGGAGCAATCATCAGTGGAATGTATATGTGTTTCACCTTTATGATTCCAGTGGAGAGCAGGTGTCATCTATTAAATCCTGATGTACTGGAACAACCCCAGCAGGCGGATTGCTTTTTAAACTGAACCTAGAGGAAAATAAATCCTTACTGGGCCAGATCTGAGATGTCCGGTCCCTGTGGCACGGAAATCTGGTATGAAGGATCTTTACATCTATTTTTTTTTTTTTTTAGGTAATTTCTGACATATTAATGAGCTTTAAAAACCCAGTTGGTGCATAGAGTGTAAATATCATCTGTAGTGTTGACATGTTTTAGGGTTATACAAATGGACTGTGCCACTAAGTTTCTACAAATCAAGATATTGGTGCTTGACATTCAGAGTTTTTGGTTGGTTCTTAGCCGCTGGTTACAACAGTCGCAATTGCTAATAGTCAAAACCTGTTCTGTAGAATGCAAAATATCATGTAACCACAGTGTTGTGCGGTGGTTCTATTAAATCCATGGGAAGAAATGTATTAATCCATGGTTAACTGCAAATTGTTATTGTAACAGAGAATAACTCTGCATTCGGAGTTATGAGATGAAATAGTGAAGATTTTAATGTAGTAATCCTATTACAAACTTATAAGATGCACCGGATTATAAGACGCACCCCAAATTTAGAGATAAAAAAGGTAAAAAAAAATAAATAAAAAAAAATGGGGTCTGTCTTATACTCCGGTGTTGTCTTACCGGAGGGGGGCAGCAGTGGTGGTGAAGCGGGGTCACAAGAGGCAGAGGTTGTGCTGGCAGCCGCGGCGGGTCCATGGTGGCATTGGCGGCAGCAGCGGCGGTCAGTGGCGGCAGCCGCTTTGGGGTGGCAGTGGCAGCGGGTGAATGGTGGAGCAGATCGATGCGGTGAGTGTCCCAGTCTTTCCATGGTCCCAGTTAAAATGATGGCGCCTGGAGCGGCGCATGTGCATATGGAGCTCTCATCCTCCATCTGTGCATGCGATGACTCAAGGCGCCATCATTTGAAACCGGGACCGCGGACAGCCCGCGCACCCACCTGCACAGAGAGGCAGCCGGCCTCCCAGGAGAGAGAGGCAGCCGGCACCGACAGGCACCCGGCTGCCCGTAGGCAGCCACAGGCACCCGGCAGCCCGAATGCAGCCTGTGGCTGATTTTTTAGTGTGGTCAGAAGGATACCGTATATACTGCTGCCAATGCTTTTTCCTTTCCTGGATACAAAATCTGTGTACAAAACCAACAAGTATTTTTTAATGATATCGACAATTCATTTCCTTTCTTAGCTCTTTTCACAGGCTATTTATTTCCTTTTTATGATTATGACTAAGGACTGAGCGTCTGAAACGCGTAAATCATAGGAGTTTTTATACTCACTATGTTTTTTAATTACTAAGGAATAAAGATGACTTTTTAATTTTCCTCCAATTTTTGCTTCTATGGATGTTTTTGGGCTGGATTTCCTCCCTGTCTTGATGGATTAGTACTTGCTATTCGATAATCATTATCTGAACACGAATAGTTACTATTCGCTCATCACTAATAATAATGTCTGTAAAGCACTGCGGAGTGATGGCGCTATACAAGGAAAGTAATAATACATGGTCCTGAATGCAGTATGAGTTGGTAGAGCTTTACCAGCTCCAGCTTAAAAGAAAAATATCTATTTATGTGTATTTTATGAGATTTAATAGGAATTTTTAAAATGTTAATACTATAACTATATATCATCTTCTGACAATCTAAGTCTCCTATTATTACTAATTATTTCATGTTTATGAAGGAGTTGGCGTTATTGCTGGAGTCCGAGTGTAGAAAAATTGTTGAGTCAGAGTCAGAAATTTGGTTTACCAAATCCATGGCCCTAATAATGGCAAATGAATGGTTTCAAAGTCGGGACCCAATCTGGTTGCCTTCTTCCATGGCTTGTAGGGTACACGATGGTGTGTTCGCATGCTACAGTATTGTCGTAACTACAAATATGCATCCTGTGGCCAAAAAAAAAAAATGCATCTTGCTGCAAAAAATGCATGCAGTTTTGGTGTGTTTTTTTGACTATGCGTTTTTGATGCATTTTCTCTTGATCCCAAATGGGTGGTCACCACAAAAATGCAGCCAAAAAAAAAGCAACATGTGCCCAGCAAATCTGAAATCTCATAGATTTTGCTGGGGAAGGAAAAACATGCAGTTTGTGGTGACTAAACGTTTACCACAAACTGCACCCAAAAAAAGCATCAAAAACTGCAGCATGTGCATGAGGCCTGTCAGAGCCAGATCCAATGAGAGGATTGTTTGTTCAGAGCTGAAAGGCACAGTTCACACTGTTTATAGCAGTTGTCCAGCATATACATTTTGTGCACAATTATTAGACAGTTTGTATTTTGAGTATTTGTTTTATTATCTAACAGCTACAGTGCTGTTTGTTTATTTAAAACATTAATAAACCTGAATATTTAAGAAAGTAAAAGTGAGGTTTTTGTCTTTCTCAGGAAAATACTTATATCTGAAGCATTATTGTACAACTACCGTATTTTTCGGACTATAAGACACACCTGACTATAAGACGCACCCTGTTTTTAGAGGCGGAAAATAGGAAAATAACATTTTAAGTAAAAAATGTGGTCATGACACTCTTATGGGGAGAGGATTTGCTGCTGACACTGTTATGGGGTAATGTCCCCAAATTCTCTACTAAGGTACCCCATCCTGGTAATGATCCTCCAGCCTTGTATATGATCCCCAGCCATGTGTATCTGTCCCTCATCCTGATAATTATCCCCATCCTGGTATAGCCCCTATCCTGTTATATACCCCCATCCTGCTATATACCCCCATCCTGCTCATAATATACCCCCATCCTGCTATATTCCCCAATCCTGGTATATGGCCTGTATCCTGTGGCACAGAAAAAAAAATAAACGTTTATACTCACCTTTCCTCATCCTGCAGCATCGCTCGTCTTCCTGTCAGTGTCAGCAGCAGCGCCACTGACCTGTGTGGAGCCGTTCCCCTACAGCATTGCGATGTCCTCCTGTCTGCCGACTGATGTGTATGGAGAGCCCGCACAGGGATGATGTCATCCCTGTGCTCACCGTTCTCTACACAGATCAGCAGGCAGACAGACAGACAGACAGGAGGAGATCACGATGCTGCAGGGGAACGGTGACGGGTGAGTATACCGTACTTATTCACTGCCCCCCGCGTAGATGATGCACAGGGGGGCAGGGAATATAGCCGCACATGATCACACCAGGCTGTAGTTTCCAGGGGTGATCACGCGGGCCGACTCTTTACTATGTGCCCATCACCCCGCCCACCTGTCAGCGCTATCTTCGGTGCTGAGAGATGATGGGCGGGAGGGTACATGCATATGAAATGAGCGGGCACATGTGGTCACGGTAGGCTGCTACAGCCTGCGCATGCCGCCGATGACCCGCTCCACCGCAGCACCCTCATTCCCCGCAGCCCTACATTCAGACTATAAAACGCACCTCCCACTTTCCCCCAACATTTGGGGGGAAAAAAAGTGCATCTTATAGTCTGAAAAATACGGTAATTGAAAAACCAAAGTTTTCAAACCTCAATTGTTTACTTTCAGCTGGAAAGTGAGAATAATAACCAAACAACTAAAAATGTACAAAAATATGTTTGACATTTCCCTACTAAATATCAGTGACCAATATAGTCCCCCTTCTTCTCAGTAACAGGCATAAGCCTTCCATCATGAAGTCTATCAGTTTCTTAATTTGTTGACAATCAACTTTTTTGCAGCCTCCCAGACACTGTTTACAGGGGTGAATTATTTCAGTTCAGTAAATACATGAGATGGAGCATTGTCCTGTATAAAATCATGGTTTTCTTGAAAGATGCAGTTTTTTTTTTTCTTTTCCTGACCTTGAAGAAAGTGTCTTCTAAAACCAGTTATCTTAGTTTATCTTATTTGGTCTGGGGAGATGTAGTGAACCAGACTATCCGGTGTGATACCTGTTGCTGTGTGCGGTTGTTTAGTTTACCCTTTTTGCTTTTTTGTTGCTACTCTCCTGCTCTTCTTTTTCTCCTGCGTTTCTCATTATCTATTCCTCTTGTGTTCAGTGTGTCAGAGGTTTGGTTTCCCCTTGTCTGTCCCTATCTATTCACTACTGCCTCGTCCCTCCCTGGGTGGGGATTAGAATAGTATTTCTTAGGCGTATAGAAAGGCACGGGACTCCGGCGTTTCCACCATTAGAAGTAATTTGGAGTTGAGGGATAGCCTAGGGTCCCCTAGCGTAAGGGACCTCATAGGAGCCCCTGTACCTTGCTATCTCGAAGTAACATTGTGACAAGTACCCCTTCCACCTGGTCTGTCAAGAGTCACGTTACTTTCATCAGTCCTTAAAACCTTTGAAAAACCTGTCTTTGGATATTTCTTGGCCCAGTCTTCACGTTTCAACTTGGGTGTCTTGTTCAGTAGTGGTCGGATTCAGCCTTCCTTAAGTTGGCTATATCTCTGTGTACTATACACCTTGTACTTTCTGGACACTCCAAGAAGATTGTAGTTCTGGAATATGACTGCATGAGGATAATGGATTCCTGGTCGCTTCACGGTTTAATGTGCAAATTTTTTTCTCAACTCATTTTTTTGTAACTGTTGACTATTTGCAACAAAAAAAAAATTATGGTTCTGTGATCATGACCCAATATCTTAGCAATTTCAAGAGTACCACACACCTCTGTAAGATTTTTAACTTTAGAATAGGTTAAATCTCTTTTTTGGCCTATTTTGCCTGAGGAAAACAAGCTACCTAATAATTCTGCACTCCTTGATATCCTTAGGCCAAACCGTCCTGCATTACACATATTCACATCACCTGATATACTTCATTCAATAAGCTTTCACGTTTATACAGCTTGTAAATGGAAGATCTGCATAAAAATTATGATATAGTAATTATAGGAAAATATTCACTTGTGTTATAATTGTGCACACATTGAATGCTCAGAGGTATACAGCCAACAGTGGTCCCAGTCTTGATGGATGCAGTGGTGTCTTTCTACCATATAGACTTATTGAACGGTGTATTTTTTGTCATGACTCTCTGTATAGGAAATCACAAAATGCTTCTGTTTGCTATACAGATAATATTCCATATGCAAATACCTATTTGTCAGTCAGCAATCTGATGAATGGTGGCCTATATAAATGAAAGCATATGCCACAGGTTTTCTCAATGTATATGTTTGGCACAAAGTTAGTGTAAAACGAAAATAGAGTTTTTGACCTTGCTGCTGTAGATTCCCTTATTGTGTATTTGAATATGTGCAACTGTAGTTACAGGAAGATCTAGCTATTTGGAGATGTTCTTATAGCCTTTACCTTTAACATGTTTGTCTATCATTTCCGTTCTAATCTCCTGAGACAACTCTCTCTCACTAGCTTTATTTTTGGTCAATGTTCAATGTGATACATACCATGATACCAAATAGCACAGTGACTACTTTTCACCTTATCAGTCAGACTGACACAATACAAGTTTGTGTATACCTATGATAATTACAGGACACAATTCTGTTTAATAATACAGTAATATCAATAGTTTAATATGTCCCTATGTTAAATTATTTTCAATCTTATGTAGAGGTACTATCATTTTTGCCCAAGACATTTTCATTAGTTCATATTTTAATTTTTTTTTCTCTTGAACCAGAATTCAAAGGCAGTCCATTAGTAGATTTTTCATAGAAAATTACTTTTGGCAGTTTCAAGTTATTTTACTGACCGTTGTGGGTTTTTCTTATTTTAAGAGAAGGGTAAAAACAATTTTGTCCATGTGTAGCTTTCTGGAGCTGCCATAAAAATTCATACCTTTGGTCATATCGCACTATAAAGCATGGTGGTAAATGCAACAAATAGAACAAGAATATTTCAGGGATATATTATGTGTGAAACTGGCAGCTCTGATCCTGTATAAACAGCACTGTAATAACAATGCTGCTCTTGAAATAATCTGAAATGCTGATAATAGGTAATTCTATACCCTCGATGTGTTTTTTTTTCTGTCTGCATCATTTTTAAAATGGATTTTTCCTGTTCAGATTTCAGTATTGTCCTTCTTGATCTATTTTATTCAGTGCTATCAAGTTTTAAATGAGTTCCCGTTTGCAAAAAAATAAGTATCAATCTCTGGTGTTCATGTCATGATGTATGAGGACCACCCATTATAAACAGCCTGATTTCTCTGCGGCTGGATAAGTCACATGATTGTTGTGGCTTTGTGTATTTGCCAAAATTCTGAACATGTAAAGTGACCATAGAGTGAAGACTAACTTGTGCTTTTTCCTTGGGCAGCCACCAAGGTACTTGAAGTGAACATCATTTTAAAGAAATTGCGCAGTTTAGTTTTTAACAGGGTATGTTTTTTCACTTTCCATTTTTTGTCTTGTGATATTTGTAACCGTATTTTTTGTGCCAATTTCTTCAATATAGTACATACATTTCATGTCTATTGTGCAAAGTCAAAAAATGGTCCCTACTTTTGCCTTTAACCTTTTTTGTGACGACAGCGTTAAGGCCCCTTTACACACTGCAACATCGCTAACGACATTGCTGTAACATCACCGGTTTTGTGACGTAATAGCGACCTCCCCAGCGACATTGCAGTGTGTGAAACACATCAGCGACCTGGCCCCCGCTGTGAGGTTGCTGATCGCTACTAATCTTTCAGGACCATTTTTTGGTCCGTTGTTTCCTGCTGCGCAGCATGCATCGTTGTCTTTGACACCGTTACAACGACTTCGTTAGCGACTTCCCTTTCAAATAACTGCTTTGACACGTCCCCAATGACCAGCGAGGCCGTTCTGCAGGTCCATATCGCTGCTGCGTTGTTAGCCAGGTCTGCCTGTTTGACAGCTCACCAGCGACTCACCAGAGACTTTGTAGCGATCTCGGCCAGGTTGGGATCGCTGGTGGGATCGCTAGAAAGTCTCACTGTGTAAAGGGGCCTTTAAACTCTGTATGCCGTTGGGTACTCTGGCAAATCCGTACACGCTGCTCTTTTGCTGGCTCTACTGATCTGAGTATGCAACACAGATTCCAAATTACACAATGACGGTGCACAGGGACACAGAAGAGGACATACCAGCCACTGAAACAAGCGTCACTGATGACACTTTGTTACAGAAAGGAAGCTGAGGATGCAGCAGTGACTGCAGCCTCTGCACTCTGATGACACTTTGTTTCAGTATTCCAGCATGCACTGGATTCTCAAACAAAGTGTGATCAGACAAGAAGTAGAGAAAAAAATCAGTAGTAATTAGATAGTGTAATAAGGAAAGGGCAGGGAATTTTTAATGAAGCCATATTAGAAGTTAGTTTAGATAACGACATTAAATAGATAGGGATTTAGATTTCAATTTTTTTTCAGCCTTCGGACCACGCCTTTAATGGTGTTTTTAATATGCACAGTTAAATGTTAGTGAAGTAAACACATGGCGTGTTTCTATGTCTCACAAATACTGTTAATATTTATTAACAGCCTTCACCCCTGGCTGATTTTCCATTTAAGTTTTTTGCTCCTCTTCTTCCAAGAGCAATGACTTCTTTTATTTCTCCTTCAATATAGCCATATGAGACCTTGGTTTTTGCAATACGAGCTGTACCGTTCAATGACAGCATTCATTCTGCCACATAGTTTAGTGGAAAACAGGGAAAAAAATCCAGGTGTCGTGAAATTGCAAAAATAAGTGCAATTCCACAATGTTTTTTTAATCTACAATTTTCAATATATGGATTATATAGGATCGCTACTTCCAATAGGTGGCGCTGCGCTAGAGTTTGTCTCCTGTCCTGGAGAGAAAATTTCAATATATGGTATAAAATTGACCAGGCAATATTTATTCTCCAGGCTACTATGAGTACGCAGATAGCAAACATAATATTTATTTTTTTTCTTCATTTAAATGGTGAAAACAAAAAATCAGAGATTTGTAAAAAAAAAAAAAAAAAAGTATTGCTTTGGTTACCATTTTCCAAGACTTGGAACGTTCTCATTTTCCGGGATCTGGTGCTATGTGACGGCTTATTTTTGAATAACCTATGAGAACTCGTTCTATCAGTCAGCGTAGGGATAATCAACAATCAATTTACAATTTGCCATTGTCAACTAAAGCCCTAAACTAAAGACTGATCTGATTAATTAATATATAACTTTTAATTCATTATTTAAGACCTTTGGACAAACTAGTTAAAAACGCTGAACACCGTGGTCTGTCTTCAGTTGATATAGGTGATCATTCTACTAAGGAAAATCTCTTAGGCTGGTTTCAGACGTCCATGTTTAATCAGGTACCAGTCACACACATGGTTATAGTCATACGTGTGTCTCAAGTGTGGCACACGTGTGACATCTGTGTTTGCATGCGTGTGACAGGTACCGGAGAAAACATGGGTCTGTGAAATAAAAAGATTTTTCATATTTACCTGCTTTCTCCGGCTCTGCTGCCTCCCGCTCCTGATCGCCGCTCATTATATTCATCGATTATTCACCGCACTCAGGACCTGGAAGCTGGAGCATCGCGGGGACAGCGAGGGATACAGCACCACCAAGGACAGGCAAGTATTCTTCAGCACAGTGACATCCAGGAGGTCATCGGAGTTCCCAATGAACTCTGACATCCTGATGACCCCGCGACACCCGCGCTACAGCTTCATGGGTTCATCAGAGTTCACTGGGAACTGTGATGAGTCCCCGATGCTGTCCCCGCAATGTTCCGGCTTCTAGGTTCTCAACACACACACACACACACACACACACACACACACACACACACACACACTCTGCTGTACACTCACCCAGCGATGCGGTCCCCGGCACTGAAGTCCCCAGCGCTGCTCCACAGGGCACTGAGTATTCAGTGAGTATAATGAGCGGCGATAAAGAGCGGGAGGCAGCAGAGCTGGAGAGAAGTAAATATAGAAAATCTTTTTATTAAAAAGACCCATATTTTCTCCGGTATGTTTTACAATGATGTCACAAGGATCACATCAGTGTGCGATCCCTGGGACATCCGTGCTGCCGGAGATGCCTGCGTGTGTGCTTGCGGGGTTTTGAAAGGTTACACGGACGTGTGAAGCACATCAGAGAATAACATGGGTACGTGTGACATCCGTGTTAAAAACGGATGTCACACGTACCTAAAACATGGACGTCTGAAACCAGCCTTATTCAGACTGACTGAATGTCTATAAGTGGTCTCTATATCATTTCTATTGTGAATGACCACTGGTGTTCGCTGGTTAAAATATAACAGACAATAGCCTCCCCAACATGTTTCACCACATTGGCGTCATCAGGGGGCTGAGGCTAATACTGATTACATTCACAATAGAAATGATATAGAGACCACTTATAGACATTCAGTCAGTCTGAATAAGAGATTTTCCTTGGTAGAATGATCACCTATATCAACTGAAGACAGACCGTCAGCGTTTTTAACTAGTTTGTCCTAAAGATCTTAAATAATGAATTAAAAGTTATATATTAATTAATCAGATCAGTCTTTAGTTTAGGGCTTTAGTTGCCAATGGCAAATTCTAAATAGACGGCTTATTTTTGAGCCCTGAGCTGATGTTTTTACTGATACCATTTTAGGGTCAAAACAATGCTTTGATTGTCTGTTATTGCATTTTACGGCAATATCGTGGCGACCAAAAATCTGTAATTCTGGCGTTTTGATTTTTTTTCTTATTGTGCTGTTTACCAATCAGATTAATTTATATTTTGACAGTGGGACATTTCTGAACGCAGCGATACCATATTTTTTATTTTCAAAGAGGCAAAAGGGGGTTGATATGAACTTTTTGTGTTTGTTTTTTTTCTCTTCATATTCTTAAAAAAAATGCATTTTTTTTTATATTTACTAGTCCTCTTAGCGGACTAGAAATTGCCGTTATCCAATTGATTGTGTCCTACATCACCACTGCTCTATATATCAGATTTCCTATGAAAGCCATCTTGTAGCCAATGTTCACAGGAGGACTGTGATGACAGACACGGGGGTCATCTGACTCCGGCATTCATGACAACCCATCAGTACCACGCGACCATGTGATGAGCGTGCCAATTGGTCGAATGAATGTCATGCTTCCGGTCAGCGGGTGTTAAATGCCATTGACCGTGGCATCTAACTGGTTAACAGGCGCTGGTGGATCTACAATCTACTCACAGCTGTAAGAGGCAGTGGATGGCTGATGAAATCAGCTGTCGAATGCCGGGAAAGATGCGGGCTCAGCATCTGAGCCATTATCAAAGGCAGAGACACCAGTCGATAATGTAAATATTCGTAATTGATAATGAAGTGGTTATTTCACTTTGGGGCACATTTCTTCATCTTTGCAATTTAAATAGTTAAAAAGTTCCTATGTCTAGATATTGCTGTTAAATACTTGTTCTAGGGTATCCTGATATGGTTTTTAGTCTCTCTCAGAGCTTTTACCTATTGTACCTAGTTGATGCTAGTTTGTCAGCACAGAATGACTGCTCAAAGCAAGCAGAGGTGCTCTCTGCACCCTTGGTGTGACCAACGTTTCAGTGCATCTTCTCCAACTCATTTTCCCTCTATATCTGCCCTTTTCTGGCTCTAAAACATCAGAGCTGTCAATCAAAGAAGAGAAGGGTGGAGATAGATTACTCTTTGCTGTTTCTCCACTTTTCTGGAGTGATTTCTCTTATTTATTGCCTGTAGTATTTGTGCCCTATTCGATATACATTTTGTTCCACTTTTTAAGTTGTCTTTCTTTTTTTAAGTCTCTTATTTTATTTCTCCTCTATAACTTTGCTTACCTAGATATTTTAAACAGATTCTTGAAATGCAACTTTTATCATATATTTCTTTTTTTGGTTCATCTCACTCCAGCACCTCCCTGAAGTAAGGTTTCTGGAACAGTTTTTAATTTGACACATTTTTTGCAATTTAAAAAAAAACCTTTTAAGAACAAATTTTGTGACTTTTTAACAGCAAAATTTGCAAAAACTGGTTTAAAAAAAAATAAAATTTTCAGGAACCACCACATGTGCTGGTTTGATAAATTTGATGCAAAACCCACCAAATTACACAAGAAAATAAAAAAAAATGCCTTGAATAAAATCCAAATGAAGAATCGGGTCTCACATCTTTATTAATACAACTAAAATGTAATACAGATGGTATTATTAAAGAGATGACACAAGATCACAGATCTGGGACGGCAAAACACCTGGGCAAGAGTACATATCCTGCAATTTATCAGATGCCAATGTAACCACTAGAGAGAAAATAAATTATATCCTGCAATTTAGAAGATGGCGATGTGTAACCACAAGTGAGTAGAAAAATATTAAAACATTATATATATATATATATATATATATACACATACACACGCATACATACATATATACAGTACAGACCAAACGTTTGGACACATCTTTTCATTCAAAGAGTTTTCTTTTTTTTCATAACTCTAAAAATTGTAGATTCACATTAAAGGCATCAAAGCTATGAATTAAAACATGTGGAGTGAAATACTTAACAAAAAAGTGTGAAACAACTGAAAATGTGTCTTATATTCTGGGTTCTTCAAAGTAGCCACCTTTTGCTTTGATTACTAAAGCGATGTCGTTGGGGTCACGGCATTTGTGACGCACATCCGGCCGTGTTAGCGATGTTGTTGCGTGTGACACCTATGAGCGATTTTGAATCGCTGCAAAATCGGTAATCGGTGACATTTGGGTCCATTTCCAATTATCGTTGCAGCTGCAGGTACGATATTGTTTGTTGTTCCTGCGGCAGCACACATCGCTATGTGTGACACCGCAGGAATGAGGAACCTCACCTTACCTGCGTCCGCGGGCAAGGAGGAAGGAAGGAGGTGGGCGGGATGTTACGTCCCGCTCATCTCCGCCCCTCCGCTTCTATTGGCCGGCCGCTTAGTGACGTCGTGGTTATGCTGAACACACCTCCCCCTCGAGGGAGGGATTGTTCGGCGGTCACAGCGACGTCGCTGAACAGGTATGTGCGTGTGACGCTGCTGTAGCGATAATGTTCGCTACAGCAGCGATCACCACATATTGGCCGTACGACGGGGGCGGGTGCTATCGCGCTTGACATCACCAGCAAATGCTAGCGATGTCGCAGCATGTAAAGCTGCCCTAATAATTAAGCACACCTTATATAGGGTGTTCATGTCATTACACCACACCCCTCCTCATTACAGAGATGCACATTACCAGATTTACTTAATTGGTAGTTGGCTCTCAAGCCTATACAGCTTGTTGTAGGACAACATGTATAAAAAATATCATGTGATCAAAATACTCATTTACCTAATAATTCTGCACACAATGTATGCCTAAATTGTCACACCGATGCATGTTTCACTTGGAAAGCTTATTGCAGGGGTGGTTGGGTGCTGGTATTCTAAATATTCCACCAACAGCTCACAAATGGGAGACAAAATAAAGAAGTATTTGCAGGTGTGTGTTGAGGGCTCTTTCAGACATGTACATTGGCCAATCATGTCCAGTGTAAAAGTAGGGCATATTCATGCAAACAAGGTAAGAAATATACAAATTATTCAGAACAAAAGAAAATCCAGAGATATATGGTAAATCAATGAAGAATGTGTAAAAATGTCTGCTTACTGAACTTAGTAAATAATTGGAGACTGAACTAGATACAGGACCTGGGAGTTATGTGACACTCTTCTACACAACTTGATTTTGTGGATAAAAATTGCAAATTTTGGTCTTTTTACACAACTGCCCGCCAACTCAACCAAAAAGACTTGGCGCAGGGCATGAGCAAATAATACATGACAATTTATGCCATTAATTGTACTTTGTGGCCTTACTGGAGTAACATTTTTTGGCAGTGGCATGCTTTTTACAGCAAAAGACACCAGTATTAATGAATCCGGCCTTGTATTTTAGAAACTTTTGTTGAAAATTCTTTCATTTGTTGTTATACTTATAAGCCTTATAAATTCTTAAAACTTGATTTAAAAATAGTGGCAAAATTATGTAGACGTATGGTAAGTCTTATTTGTTTACTTATTTGGGGGTCATCATTATCCATTTTAGAAAGAGAGGATTTGAAGTTTTGCATAATCCCTGTAACCCATTAGCAACCTATAAAGAAGCACTCTCATCAAAGTTTTTATCCTTTTAATATATTGGAGTCATCTTATTGCATATCACTGTGCTCATTTTTATTTTCTACCCAATAAATTCTTCTATTTTTCTTTAGATCTATGACATCACACGATTAAAAATAGACTAGATGAATCCTTCTAATCTTTATGTAGAAACAGTCTCTTTTCCCTGCTTGAGTTATCACTGCAAAAGTCACTGGCAGGGAGCAAGATTTTAGCAGCTAAGTCAGAAGTTGAAGAAGTGGATGGCTCATGCAGGGAAAAGTGATTTCCTGTTTCTACATAGAGCTTAGAAGGATTCAGCTAGTCTTTTTTTTAATCACGTAATATTATAGATTTAATGGAAAACAGAGGAATTAACTGGGAAGAAAAGCAAAATTAGCAATTGTAAGTACATAGTGCTATATAGTATGATTGCAATAAATTAAAAGTCTAAAAAAATATTATGGGGAGTGCTTTTTTAATCATGAGCTGCACACAGAATTCATACAGATGGCATCTGTGTGCAGTGAATGACTTTCATAGACCAATAGACATGTATCGGTGATTTTAATACGTGACTTCGATTAAAAACAGACGTTTCCATTATTTTTTGTGGGCTCACAGTTCAGAAAAAACAGGCACTGAAAATAGTATCATAGACTACGATGGGTATGGGTTAGGGCTCGTACAGATGACCGTTATTTTAGTCCAGATGTTATGCAACAAAACATCAAATCGCACTCAATACATTGTTATTCACTGAGTTTGTCTTTGCACATATCCGATTTATTTTCCTTGGTCCAAGAAAAACACTCAGCATGCATGATTTGCCTCCTAGAATTGGGTGGCACTTTGCTATTTAAATCTATGGGTCTGTAGATAAAAAAAATCAGACTGCTTTCGGATGATATCCAATTGTGATCCAATGTTCACAGAAAGTTTTTTGGTTTTTTTTATCCTCCACCTTCGAAAAATATAGATTTCACTCTGATCAAGCTCTGATATAATTAAACCATTTTTCTTGGATAGAGAAAATACGGTCATCTGAACCCAGCCTTTTAACCTTGAAAATCATGGATAGAAGATGTACATGATGTACAGAAGTTTGAATGAAGCCTTATCGAGGGAACTATGATGTCACATTCCAGATAACATATAATTGTCGATCTTCTCTATTGGTTTTAAAATTATTATTGCAGCCATACAGTAATCCAGCATAAAGCTCCTTAAAGCGAACCTGTCATGTCCCCAAATGCTATTAACCTGTTAATCTGCAGGCTAATAGTATTCTGAACCTCCCCGAACGCACTTATAGCCCGATACTGGGAGGAAATGAACTTAATTCTTCCTGGCATTCTTCGGGTTAGAGTCAGAGGAATGGCCGGCACGGCGTCAGTCACCACTCAGTTTATAGTGTTCAGCGTCTGTAACAACGCCCCAGGTACTGACTGACAGCCTGGTCAGCATTGTATCAGTACAGAGCTGGTTGTTGCTCAGTGCAGAGGCGTGATTACAGACGCTGTTTACTATATACTGAGCGGTTATTGATGACGTGGTTGCCGTTCCTCTGACTGAAACCCGAAGAATGCCAGGAGGAATAAAGTTAATTTCCTCCCAGTACCAGGCTATCAGTGCGGCCAGGCAGGTTCAGAATGCTAATAGCCCGCAGATTAACCCCAGATGCGCAGGTTAATAGCGTTTTTTGACATGACAGGTTCCATTTAATAAGCATCCTTGTCCTCTTGTCACTAGTGTCCAGTTCCTTAGGTGTGATCCAGCAGTATATTTAATGCCTAGTCATTAAGCCTGAAAATGCATCCAATGTTATGGAGTTAAACATATTCCACCAATTAAGGAAATCCACATTGACATAATTAGAATCAAATGCAAACAGTGTTTTTGGAAGAACAATTCACTGTATATAATCAGCAAAAAGAGAGGAAGGAATGACAGCGCGGAATAAACGAGGAGATGATGGAGAGCTTTTAGCATGACGACAACATATAATCCTCCAAGAAGAAAAAAACACCTGGCAAGCCCAGAAGGGTAGGAGTGACAAGTCCAGTGATCAATGTGTTTCCACTGGACCTCAGACTGCAGGCTATACACTCTCTGGTGCAATATGGCATCAGAAACTAGTGTGTACCAAAATCCTTTTCACCTCTTTTCATGAAGAAGTATTGGTGATTTCTGAAAAGACGCTCTTCACCTACAGCCTGCTTTCCTCTTCTGTGCTGTTAGCACAACGCACCATTAATGTGGTATTGAGCTGACCAGTTGCCATGTCTTACTGTCTAGTAGTTGGGAACATAGGAAGGACTTGACCATCTATAGATTTGTATGGTCGTGAACTCCTAAGTCAGCGAATATGATGAAACTGGGTCCAGATCAGGTGATAAATTTCCTGCATCTCACTAGAAAAACGCGCCACTTCCCTACTGTTACACCAGTATTTCGTCCAAAAACCAAAACGATTCTGCATATTTAGTAAATGTATGTATTTTACGTTTTCTGCTAATCACTTCTCTTTTGTAAGACACTTTTCAGAACAGTATATGTAGATGTAAAAGTGTCTGAAACACATATGGCTGCCTATTACCATTGGTACTCCTTAAAGATCTCTGTAACCCCTTCCCAAGAGGGCAATTTTTCAGTTTTTATTTTTTTATTTTTTCTTCCATTGTTTCAAGAGCCATAACTTTTTATTTTTTTTCGTCAACATACCCATATGAGGGCTTGTTTTTTGCGAAACGAGTTGCACTTTTCATTTTACTATTCAATTTGCTGGAAAACAGGAACAAATTCCAAATGCTGTGAAATTGCAAAAATGAAAAAACAAATTTCACAATTATTTTTGTTTTGTTTTACGGTGTATGGTTAAAAAAAAAAAAAATCTTGTCAACATGATTCTCCAGGTCAGTTTATTTACAGCAATCCCAAACTGCTATAATTTTTTTAATTAAATAGTGATTTTTTTTTTTTCCATTTTATTCCATATTTATTATTCAGTCGGTGAAGCGGTTTGGTGGCTTGACATTTTATTAATACCATTTTAGATCAGATACAACTTTTTGATTTGCATTTTTTTCAGAAATATGGTAAAACACACATTACATATCCATTGCTTCTATAGCCAAACATTGGATACCCTGGGAATAAGAGACATTTTTCTTAAAGAAGTATTTCCATTTTTTTTTTCTTCATCGTCTGTATATATGTATGTAATGTAGTGCTAGTGTGCTAATATACTCGCCTACGGTCGTGTTCTCTAGGATTCAATGATGTCTCTTCTGAGTGACATTACCTCAATTGCGACTAGCCGGCTCACTATGCGCGATCTGGAAATCTTGTTTAAAGTTCAGTCACACAAAAGCGTTTAACACTGCCGAGTGCTATGCAATGTTTTTTTGGACTACATTCGGGCCAGTGTTATACTATGGGGCAGTGCCAATTCGACATGAGAAAAAAAATGAGTGCCTCCGCAAATCGGATCACACACACACCCATACAAGTATATGGGTGTGTGTGATACATCGGACTGCACTCTGATGACATCGAAGCGTAGTCCGATATACACAGAGACAAACAATGGAGAAATTAATCTCTGCATCTTCTTCGCACCTCTACTCAGATTCTCACATGCGAGAGAATCTGATCACTGTAAAGGATCCTTGGTTCATGCTCGCAGCAGAGTTTGAGCCAAGTATTATTTGCATAATCCATCTGATTCTCTCGCATGAGAACATCATCGGATGCTTTCCACCAATGTGATCCCAGCCTTACAATGGAAGTCCATGGAGCCAAGTTCTAGCACTCCAAAGACTTACATTGTAAAAGTCACTTCCATATCACAGACATCGCAGAGTAGTGACATCACTCAGAGGAGGAGAAAAACCGGTCTGGAGGGAGCAGCGGTAGGTGAGTATATTGATACATAAGCACTACTATGTAAGCACTGTATGCACATCATTTTGTTTTTTTAATCTGAATTTCCTTTGTCAAATACTTTGTTACAAAAATTCTCACTCTGGCAAGTTGGATCTCAAAATAGCCGAAATGTGCCTTCATATTAACAAATGGCACTCTACACAGGCAACTGCAAAACACTTTGCCTTCCTTATTTCAGATTCGATCATGTTTTTGTCTGCAGTCACATCCAAAGTAAAATTTACATTTTGTTCCCTGTTTTTTTGTGAGCTTTCTAAGCTCACCACAGAAACACACATACAGTATATCACAAAAATGAGTACACCCCTCACATTTTTTGTAAATATTTGATTATATCTTTTCATGAGACAACACTGAAGATAAAACACTTTGATACAATGTAAAGTAGTCAGTGTACATCTTGTATAACTGTGTATTTGGTGTGCCCTCTAACAACACACAGCCATTAATGTCTAAACCACTGGCAACAAAAGTGAGTACACCCCTATGGGAAAATGGACAAATTGCTCAATTTTCCTTCCACAGTGTCATGTGACTCATCAGTGTTACAAGGCCTTAGGTGTGATTGAGGAGCAGGGGTGTTAAATTTGGTGTTATTTCTCACACCCTTTAAGGGTATGTGCCCACGATCAGGACTCACTGCATCCTGACCTGCTGGTCTACAAGTCTCCTCCCACAGGAGACCGCAGCTGCTCGTGCCCACGATCAGGGATCAGTGCGCTGTGGTCTCTCACCTGTGTTCTCCCTACGGAGGACGCATGAGATCCCGCAGCAAACAGTTGACATGCGGCTGCTTGGAAAGTCGCATCACACGTCAGTGTTTGCTGCGGAGAAAACAAGCACAGTGGGCACAGGATTTCTCGAAATCCCATCCACTATGCTTGTACTGTACAATGCAGCATTTTGGACGCAGCAAAAACACGCTACATCCAAAACTCTGCAAACACTATAATCGTGGGCACGCAGCCTAATACTGGTCATTGGAAGTTTCACATGGCACCTCATAAATCGTTAAGCTATGTTCGCATACAGTGTTTTTTTCTGCAGCCAAAGCCTGCTCTTTAGTTGTAAAAACATTGTGTTCAAAATGCCTATTTTGCAGCGTTTTCACTGACTTTTTGTCTTCTTTTTGCAGCATTTCGTGGGTGCAGATTACGGTACATCTATTCTTTGTCTAAAGTACCGTACATTGAATATTTAGCTTTACTTACCTAAAACGCTGTAAGAAATGCCATAGCATTTTTTGCTATGTAAACTAATAAGATTTTAGGAACATAAAAAAAAATCTTTTATGCTCTCCAAATGGATCACACAAACTGATATATCACCATAACTTTAGCCTTTCCCCATATGTTCCATATGTGTACAAACTGTGTAACACACACATGCATGGAACAGGCAAGAAAAACTAAGTACATTCTTTGAATTCTATCTGATCCTTAAAAGGTCTTAAGATTAGGTAAATTTACCCCCAGATGAACAACACATGACAAATTATGCTGCATCATTATTTATTTAACAAGATACCCAGTGGCCTTTCCTTGCCCACTGACAGTGATTCATAGGTCTCTGCCTACGTGTGAGTATACAGGAGATGCAGTAAAGGGAAAATGCACACATAAGCGTGTCCCCATTAACCCCTTCACGACCGCGGGCCGTAAAATTACGTCCTATTTTAACGTGACTTAAGGACCAGGGACGTAATTTTACGGCCTAAACTTCATTTGATTGCCGTGGCCATAGCAACGGCTTTCAAATGATGTCCCCTGCTGTTTCTTACAGCAGGGGACCTTTGCTTGACCCCAGGGGGGGCGGCATCGCCACCCCCTATCGATGATCGATGTGATTGGCTGTTCAAATCTGAACCGCCAACCACATCGATCGCACTAATTTCGGCAAAAATAATGCCCGAATTAGTGCGATCCTGTGAGATCCAGCTATGAGATGCCGCAGCTGCTGCAGCATATCATAGGTGGACCTCAAACATGCCGCCCCCAGCCCCTGCAGCACTGATTGGAGCGATCGTGCTATGACGCGCAATCGCTCCAATCAGTGTGCAGTGGGGCGGTCTGATCTGCCGGTGGCCGCCCTCCCCAGGCCTGTGCTGGCCTGCGAGCCCTCCCCCAACATGTCTGCAGCATGCAGTGGCTGGTACTTGTGGTACCACGCCACCGCTGCTGCCGCCGCCGTAGTAGCTGAGGTCACCGCTGCTGCTGCACGTGAGTACTGTGCTCACTTTGCAGCCCGTGCGCGCTCCCGTGGTGCCCCTGCGCGCTGCCGTGATAGCCCCTGCCGTGCCCCCCCTGCGATCTGCCCCCCCCGACATCCCGATCTGCTCCCCCCAACCCCCCCCCCCGACATCCCGATCTGCTCCCCCCGCGATCTGACTGCCTCCCCCATTATCTCTATTCTGCTTCTGCAGCTCCCTCTCCGGTCTCCCCCTCTGCTCTCCCCACTCCCCCTCTGCTCTCCCCCCTCCCCCTCTGCTCTCCCCCCCTCTGCTCTCAACCCCCCCTCTGCTCTCACCCCCCCTCTCCCCCTCTGCTCTCCCCCGACGTCCTCTTACCTGTCTTCACCAGCCTGATCACATCTGCGTCCATCGCTGGGTCCTTCCTGGGCATTCTGCTGATCTGCCTGCTGCTCCTGTAAAGCTGTCCATCTCTCTGCCATCTGTTCCTCTGCAGCTCTTCTGGTCAGTGATCCTCCTGCTAGTCCTCTGGGTACTGTGAGTATAACTTTTTTTTTTTTTTTTCCCGTATCCCCTGTCCATTTTTACACCTCATCCGTCCGTGCGTCCCGCCAAGCACTGATCAGGGATGCAGATAACGGATCGGCATCCCTGCTCAATTTTTGGCGTGACTTTTTTCCGTATCCCCGACGCTTTTTGTATCGCATCCGTCCGTGCGTCCCGCCAAGCGCTGATCAGGGATGCACATAACGGATCGGCATCCATGGTCAATTTTTGGCGTGACTTTTTTCCGTATTCACGACGCTTTTTGTATCGCATCCGTCCGTGCGTCCCGCCGAGCGCTGATCAGGGATGCAGATAACGGATCTGCATCCGTGGTCAGTTTTTGGCGTGACTTTTTCCGTATTCACGACGCTTTTTGTATCGCATCCGTCCGTGCGTCCCGCCAAGCGCTGATCAGGGATGCAGATAACGGATCGGCATCCCTGCTCAATTTTTGGCGTGACCTTTTTTTTTTTACGTATCCCCGACGCTTTTTTTTATCGCATCCGACCGTGCGTCCTGCAGCGGCCGATCAGTGCACTGCGTCTGTCAAATGGCGCTCCTTCTCTTCTGAGCCCCGCCGTGCGCCCAAACAATTACTTTCCACCACATATGAGGTGTCTGTGTACTCAGGAGAAATTGCACAATACGTTTTATGGTGCATTTTTTCCTGTTACCCTTGTGAAAAAAAAAGCTACCTAGTTGAAGCAACCGTTTTGTGGTAAAAAAAAAAATTTTCTTTTCACGGCTCAATGCTATAAACTTCTGTGAAGCCCCCAGGTGTTCAAAGTGCTCACCAAACCTCTAGAAAAATTATTTGAGGGCTCTAGTTTCCAAAATGGTGTCACTTGTGGGGGAGCTCCATTGTTTAGGCACCATAGGGGGTCTCCAAACGTGACATGGCGTCCGCTAATGATTCCAACCAATTTTGCTGTCAAATGGCGCTCCTTCTCTTCTGAGCCCCGCCATGCGCCCAAACAATTACTTTCCACCACATATGAGGTATCTGCGTACTCAGGAGAAAATTCACAATACATTTTATGGTGCATTTTTTCCTGATAGCCTTGTGAAAAAAAAGCTACCTAGTTGAAGCAACAGTTTTGTGGTAAAAAAAAAAATTTTTCTTTTCACGGCTCAACGTTATAAACTTCTGTGAAGCCCCCAGGTGTTCAAAGTGCTCATCAAACATCTAGAAAAATTATTTGAGGGCTCTAGTTTCCAAAATGGTGTCACTTGTGGGGGAGCTCCATTGTTTAGGCACCATAGGGGGTCTCCAAACGTGACATGGCGTCCGCTAATGATTCCAACCAATTTTGCTGTCAAATGGCGCTCCTTCTCTTCTGAGCCCCGCCATGCGCCCAAACAATTACTTTCCACCACATATGAGGTATCTGCGTACTCAGGAGAAAATGCACAATACATTTTATGGTGCATTTTTTCCTGATAGCCTTGTGAAAAAAAAGCTACCTAGTTGAAGCAACAGTTTTGTGGTAAAAAAAAAAAAATTTTCTTTTCACGGCTCAACGTTATAAACTTCTGTGAAGCCCCCAGGTGTTCAAAGTGCTCATCAAACATCTAGAAAAAATATTTGAGGGCTCTAGTTTCCAAAATGGGGTCACTTGTGGGGGAGCTCCATTGTTTAGGCACCTCAGGGGGTCTTCAAACCTGACATGGCGTCCGCTAATTAGTGCAGCTAATTTTGCATTCAAATGGCGCTCCTTGCCTTCCGAGCACTGCCGTGTGTCCAAACATTTGATTTCCACCACATATGAGGTATCTGCGTACTCAGGAGAAAATGGACAATACATTTTATGTTGCATTTTTTCCCGATACCCTTGTGAAAAAAAAATCTACCTAGTTGAAGCAACAGTTTTGTGGTAAAAAATTTTTTTTTTCTTTTCACGGCTCAACGTTATAAACTTCTGTGAAGCCCCCAGGTGTTCAAAGTGCTCATCAAACATCTAGAAAAAATATTTGAGGGCTCTAGTTTCCAAAATGGGGTCACTTGTGGGGGAGCTCCATTGTTTAGGCACCTCAGGGGGTCTTCAAACCCGACATGGCGTCCGCTAATTAGTGCAGCTAATTTTGCGTTCAAAAATTCAAATGGCGCTCCTTGCCTTCCGAGCACTGCCATGTGTCCAAACATTTGATTTCCACCACATATGAGGTATCTGCGTACTCAGGAGAAAATGGACAATACATTTTATGTTGCATTTTTTCCCGATACCCTTGTGAAAAAAAAAGCTACCTAGTTGAAGCAACAGTTTTGTGGTAAAAAAAATTTTTTTTCTTTTCACGGCTCAACGTTATAAACTTCTGTGAAGCCCCCAGGTGTTCAAAGTGCTCATCAAACATCTAGAAAAAATATTTGAGGGCTCTAGTTTCCAAAATGGGGTCACTTGTGGGGGAGCTCCATTGTTTAGGCACCTCAGGGAGTCTTCAAACCCGACATGGCGTCCGCTAATGAGTGCAGCTAATTTTGTGTTAAAAAATTCAAATGGCGCTCCTTCCCTTCCGAGCTCTGCCGTGCGCCCAAACAATTGATTTTTACCACATATGGGGTATCAGCGTACTCAGGAGAACATGCACAATAAATTGTAGGGTGCACTTTCTCTTTTCTCCCTTGTAAAAATGAAAATTTTATGGCTAAAGTAACATTTTTGTGTTAAAAAGTAAAATTTTCATTTTTTCCTTCCACATTGCTTTGGTTCCTGCGAAGCACCTAAAGGGTTAATAAACTTCTTGGATGTGGTTTTGAGCAGTGTGAGGGGTGCAGTTTTTAGAATGGGGTCACTTTTGGGTATTTTCTGTCACCTCGGCCTCTCAAAGTCACTTCAAATGTGATGTGGTCCCTAAAAAAAATATTTTGTAAATTTTGTTGGAAAAATTAGAAATTGGTGATGAACTTTGACCCCTTCTAACTTCCTAACGAAAAAAAAATTTCTTTCGAAAATTGCGCTGATGTAAAGTTGACAAGTGGGAAATGTTATTTAGTAACTATTTTGTGTGACATATCTCTCAGATTTATGGGCATAAATTTTCAAAGTTTGAAAATTGCGAAATTTTCCAAACTTTCGCACAATTTCCTAAATTTTTACAAATAAACGCAAAAAGTATCGGCCTAAATTTACCACTGACATGAAGTACAATATGTCACGAAAAAACAATCTCAGAATCGCCAGGATCCGTTGAAGCGTTTCAGAGTTATAACCTGTCAAAGTGACACTGGTCAGAATTGCAAAAAATGGCCCGGTCATTAGGGTGTTTTAGTGGCCGGGGGTGAAGGGGTTAAGGGAGAGAAAACTGAAAAAAGAGTGTTGCTCACCTTAGAGATTATGAGGTAACCACCATAAAAACACTGTTTCTGCTGCGTCATGAGGGAAATCCTCCCAGATAGATTTCACTAGTAGGAAAAAAACACTTTGAGATTAGGTTGCGTGGCTGGAGAAAAACCGTTCTAGCTGCTGTCAATGTGGAAAGCGGGTTTCTACTCCGAAACGGCGTCTTTACCAAGTTCAAAAATATTTGACTACATTCGGCCTGTCAGTCCAGGGCAGCGGGTGAGGAGAAGCCTCCAGGATCCACCTATCCATATATTTGACTAGTCTATAATGCCTGGTCCCCAGATGGTTATAAAGTATGTTATTCTCTGACACGCCGCTGCCTGATACATCCTGCCCATGGATTGGACAGCATGTATCCGCTGTCAGGTTTCCTTTAATATTAACCAGACTGCAGAAATCTATGACAATTTAGGCACATCCTGAACTGTTATCTTTTAGATAAATAAATCCAATATCACTGGACACCTGGATACGTATCCTGTGTGCAGATTTGCAGATTTATTAATTAGCGAGTAACTGACCATTTCTGGAAAGTCAACTTTTATTAAGTGCTTCCTTTTTAGCAATGATGTGCGGCATTAAAGGTGAAGATAATTGCCTGTGAAGCAGACAGGTGATCTCCAGCCCACACGACATCACATGGAAGTGCAATATTATCATGCCATATATATCAGGTAAAGCTGAGTGGTGTGTAGCTTAGTGTGTCCGCCAGGGCGGGCGGCTCCCTGGCCTATCAAAACAGCATGAAGAAGTGTGATGTGGATGTGTGAACTAGCTAAGGGGTGCTCATTGCTAGCCCATTGCGATAGATCAGTGGATGTGTGTTCCTTTACAGTCACATCTGAGTCACCTGTGCAGGGAGTAGGGGGATTCATGACACCTCCCATAAATCAATAGCTTACACAACGACCTTTACTAAGAATAAGAGCAATCCTGTATGAATTTAGCAGTATTTTACCTAATTCTGGAGAATTATGGCCCACTTTTCATTACGTTCATTTCTGCAGAGCGTCCTTCGATCCCACCACAGCATTTCAATTGGGTTGAGGTCTGGACTTTTACTGGGCCATTGTAAAACATTGATTCATTTTTGTCCAGTCACACAGATGTAGATTTGCTGGTGTGCTTGGGATTGATGTCTTGTTGCATGATCTAGTTTCTGCCAAGCTTTGGCTTTTCGATAGATGTCCTTCTGGCACCTGTAAAAGTCTGACTTCCAGTCTCTTCTTTTGCATGAATAGCGGAGTTACCACTGCCTTTCAACAAGGGTTCCCCACCAGAAATCTGTTTACTTGTTTTTCAAAGTGGGGAATCCCTAAAATTATATTGTAAAAATGAAGTTCAGATCAAAGTAATTATAGTACGTGGGTCGATAGCCCAAGAAGGACCCAGAATCTCATTATCAGGGTAATTGTGGTGTTTCAGTACATGCATTTATAGGGGGGAAACGTTCTAAAAGTTGTCCAATTATATATATTGGTTCACAATAAAAAGAATGGTGAGCAGATCCATAGATTTATCCTGTTTTGCTATATTGTCCTAGACAGAAACATTCAAATGTGGAGAATTCATACAGCCGAGAATGGAGTCGCATATCTCTGCCATAAAGCCTGATTACATTCTGCCTATAGTAAGCAAAATCCATAGAAATTCCTCTGGCTCTGATGGGATTATGGGAGCATAATAATCACATTTTGGTTTGAACATTTCCATTAATATTGCTCAGAATAGACTGTTACAGAATTTGTTCTGTTATTATACAATCCTCCACAATAAAATAGAAAATGTTTTGACATGTTTAACATATTAGTATGTGCTTTTCTATTACTGGCGCACAAAATGAAATAAATGTTAATCTAAGCAAATATGGAGCACATGTGTTTAGAATTGACTGTATAGATTATCCAGAATTCATTAGTGATAGATCGCTCTTGGAGGCCACCTGCGAAAAGTCCGGGAAATGAGGCAGACTTGTGAATGGCTCCCTACCAGCATCACCTGGATATTTTACATTTCATTTAGGGCTTTCATGTGATGCTTTTTTGGGCTTGGTGGTCCACAGGCCACCATCAGACTTTCGAATAGGAAATCTTAATTCTGGTTATTGAAGCATGAAGGTTGGAGCAATAATATCATTACATTAAGTGAATCCAGCTTTTTATATTGTTTATGAAGTTACGTCAGATTTGGATGCGTTTTATGTTGCATACTAGTCAATGATTATGTATCCTATGCTTTTTATATTTATATTTAAATATAATATACTGTATATATAATATATTTAAATATATATACTGTGTATATATATATATATATATATATATATATATATATATATATATATATATTATATTTAAATAATATATTTATATTTTTAATATTCTGGTGTATTGCAGAATCTGCTATAACGGTTCTGGGACAATGATGTTTTCTATACTGTTCTTATGAATGGAACCTGACTAAAGGGAATCTGTCATGTAGAAAAAAATGCTATTAACCTGCAGATTTGTGGTTAATCTACAGGTTAATGGGATTCTAAAGATGTGCGACCGCCGCAATGCTAACTCTGCTACTAAAAGATAATACATTTTGTTCCTGCCTACAGTTTCAGACTGTTGGTCATAGAGGTACGGGCGGATTTCTAATTTCTGCAAACTCCTCAGTGGAGGACAAACGAAACATAAGTGACGTGAATTTACTTTCATTTTTAAGTAGTAGATTAAAGGGAATCTGTCAAGTGATTTTCTAGTACAATACTGTTATCTTTAAATATGGTTTAAGAAAACCTTATATGACATGTGACTTTTATTGCTGTAGCTTCTCATGTTATCTTGCTGTATGCTCTTGAGAATTTAGTATCTCGTGACAGCTAGTTACGTGTATGTAAATACAATTTACATATGCACTGTTCCCCCATCCACTTCCCAGTGCATTCACTATCACTTCTGAGAGGTGGGTGGGAGTATGGGTGGGGGCAGCAGTGCAAATTCAGCTCAGATTTACTATCACTGATGCCATCACTGTGCGGTGGGAGTGGGGAACAGGACATTTGTAGTTTGTATTTACATATGCTTGACTAGTTACTACAGCACACTGAATTCTCCAAAGCTTACAACAAGATAACAGGAGAAGGTACAGTAAAAAATTACTGGTCCTTTAGAGCTGTTTAAGCCCTATTTAAAGATAACATTTGTATTGTACTAGAAGATCACCTTTAAAGGGGTTGTGCACTAGTAGGACAACTCCTTCTCATTCCTCATTTTTGGCCACATTAAAATAAGCTCTCACCCAACACAAACACCTCATATATGGAAGTGCACCTCTACTAATTGAATCAGTAGATGCCCTTCTTTCCTGGCACAGCCAGAATAATAATAAATGAAATAACAGCACACTAATGCTCCTATGTATTTATTGCCAATATAATAATGGTGTATCATTGTACTTTACCTGTATTTTTTGCTTTATTTATATTAGTTTGGTTTTCTTTATTAATGCCAATCACATATTTAACGATTGTGCTGATACATTTGGGCTGGATTCTCAATTATTGACTATTATATATCTTATATACCACATATTTATTTATATATATATATATATATATATATATATATATATATATATATATATATATATATATATATATATATTATATAGTACAGACCAAATGTTTGGACACACCTTCTCATTCAAAGAGTTTTCTTTTTCATGACTGAAAATTGTAGATTCACATTGAAAGCATCAAAACTATGAATGAACACATGTGGAATGAAAGACTTAACAAAAAAGTGTGAAACAACTATAAATATGTCTTATATTCTAGGTTCTTCAAAGTAGCCACCTTTTGCTTTGATTACTGCTTTGCACACTCTTGGCATTCTCTTGTTGAGTTTCAAGAGGTAGTCACTGGAAATGGTTTTCACATCACAGGTGTGCCCTATCAGGTTTATTAAGTGGGATTTCTTGCCTTATAAATGGGGTTGGGACCATCAGTTGTGTTGTGCCGGAGTATGGTGAATACACAACTTATAGCCCTACTGAATAGACTGTTAGCTGCTTTTTTTCTTGCCATAATACAAATTCTAAGTAAAGAAAAACGAGTGGCCATCATTACTTGAAGAAATGAAGTTCAGTCAGTCCGAAAAATTGGGAAAACTTTGAAAGTGTCCCCAAGTGCAGTGGCAAAAACCATCAAACGCTACAAAGAAACTGGCTCACATGAGGACCGCCAAAGGAAAGGAAGACCAAGAGTCACCTCTGCTGCGGAGGATAGGTTTATCAGAGTCACCAGCCTCAGAAATCGCAAGTTAACAGCAGCTCAGATTAGAGACCAGGTCAATCAATGCCACACAGCGTTCTAGCAGCAGACACATCTCTAGAACAACTGTTAAGAGGAGACTTTGTGGAGCAGGCCTTCATGGTAAAATAGCTGCTAGGAAACCACTGCTAAGGACAGGCAACAAGCAGAAGAGACTTGTTTGGGCTAAAGAACACAAGGAATGGACATTAGACCAGTGGAAATCTGTGCTTTGGTCGTCTGATGAGTCCAAATTTGAGATCTTTGGATCCAACCACTGTGTCTTTGTGCGACGCAGACAAGGTGAACGGAGGGACTCTACATGCCTGGTTCCCACCGTGAAGCATGAAGGAGGAGGTGTGATGGTGTGGGGGTGCTTTGCTGGTGACACTGTTGTGGATGTTTTCAAAATTGAAAGCATACTGAACCAGCATGGCTACCACAGTATCTTGCAGCGGCATGCTATTCCATCCAGTTTGCGTTTAGTTGGACCATCATTTATTTTTCAACAGGACAATGACCCCAAACACACCTCCAGGCTGTGTAAGGGCTATTTGACTAAGAAGGAGAGTGATAAGGTGCTACGCCAGATGACCTGGCTTCCACAGTCACCAGACCTGAACCTAATCGAGATGGTTTGGGGTGAGCTGGACAGCAGAGTGAAGGCAAAAGGGCCAACAAGTGCTAAGCATCTCTGGAAACTCCTTCAAGACTGTTTGAAAACCATTTCCGGTGACTACCTCTTGAAGCTCATCAAGAGAATGCCAAGATTGTGCAAAGTAGTATTCAAAGCAAAAGGTGGCTACTTTGAAGAACCTAGAATATAAGACATATATTCAGTTGTTTCACACTTTTTTGTTAAGTATTTCATTCCACATGTGTTAATTCATAGTTTTGATGCCTTCAATGGGAATCTACAATTTCCAGAGTCATGAAAATGAAGAAAACTCTTTGAATGAGAAGTTGTGTCCAAACTTCTGGTCTGTACTGTGTGTGTGTATGTGTGTGTGTGTGTGTATATATATATATATATATATATATATATATATATATATATATATATATATATATATATATATATATATATATATATATATATATATATATATATATATATATATATAATATGTATATGTATGTATGTATGTATAGTATTAGTATAGTATGTGATATATCAATAAATAATGTGTGTGTATGTGTGTGTGTGTGTATATATATATATATATATATATATCTATATAAATAATTGCCTTAGGCTATGTGCGCACGTTGCGTACTAGCCCTGCAGAAATTTCTGCAGCGATCTGAAGAGCACACATGCGCTTCAAATCGCTGCAGAAAATGTCCGTAGAGAAAAAAAAAAAGCCGATTCCATGCGCTCTGCCTGCAGCTCCTGCCATAGACAGAGCAGGAGCTGCCGGCAAAGCGCACGGAAGAAGTGACATGTCACTTCGGCTGCTGCCCGATGTGCTGCGTTCAAGAAGCGCTGCGCTCTAAGACGCCACGTGCGCACTGCCCCTGCAAAATCTCCATAGACTGTGCAGGGGATGCAGGACGCATGCAGTTACGCTGCGCTACAAAGCGCAGCGTAACTGCATGTATTTACGCAACGTGCGCACATAGCCTTATTCTGTCTGTCTGTCTGTCTGTCTTGCTCCAAAATTGTGTCACCGTGACAGTGTCACCGTGACAGTGTCGTTAGAGTGACAACTGTCGGATTGGCCGCTGGGCTCGGCCTGGCCCCACCCCCCCATGGATTGGCCGCTCGCCTCGGCCTGGCCCCGCCCCCGCATGGATTAGCCGCTCGCCCCGGCCCTCCGCACGCATCGCCCGCTCCAGCGTACACCGGCTCCCGGTACACATGTGCAGGGAGCCGGCATACGCTGACGCCTCGCCCGCTCGCCCCCGCCACACGTTGGCACACTCGGCCCCTCCCCCGGCGGACATAACCTTGCGATGCTGGGATCGTGACGGAGCCAGGGTACGCTGGTAACCATGATACACATCGAGTAACTATAGGAAGCGCTTCCCTTAGTTACCCGATGTGTATCATGGTTACCAGCGTACACCGGCTCCCGGTACACATGTGCAGAGAGCCGGCATACGCTGACGCCTCGCCCGCTCAGCCCCGCCCCCGGCACACTTTGCCACGCTCAGACCCACCCCCGGCGGCCCCAGCATGGGGGATGGAGCACGATGGGGGGTGTGCAGCATGGGAGATGTAGCATGATGGGGGGTGTGCAGCATGGGGGATGGAGCATGATGGGGGGTGTGCAGCATGGGGGAAGGAGCACGATGGGGGGTGCGCAGCATGGGGGATGGAGCACGATGGGGGTGCACACCTCCCCCCAAAACACACACACACCGCCACACGCACACCGCACTACACACCACACACACACTGGGAACCACATACACCGCCCTATACAGACACCCACACACACACAGACAACGCCGCACACACACAACACCCAACACACAAACACCGCGGCATACATAAATTTACGCACATACCACTTTTTCCAACACACAGATTGCACAAAACATACTTCCCCCCCCAAAACACACACACGCACCCCCCACACACACAAACCGCGCAACACACAGCACCACACACACAGAACGCTGCAGACACACAGCGCTCCACAAACAATGCAACACACACAACGCAACACACATACAACACCACTCTCACCCCCCCCGCACACCCAGACAACACCCAGAACATTTACAGCGCCCTACACAAACACTTGGTAACTACACACAACAACATATATATATAAAATATAAA